>NC_060071.1:27175039-29655860 GCF_922984935.1 Meles meles
AGGCCCAGGGGGACACCATGCCAGGAATTGCTTCCCCTCTTTGCTTCAGTTTCCTTATCTGAATGGGAGAAGACTAGACATCAACAGTTGTTACTGAAATCCCTTTCCCGGCCCTTGCAAAGAATCACCACAAAATGATTTATGATGGGAATGTATTCTTTTTTGTTTTCCAGCTTTATTGAGATATATTTACCATACACCATTGTGTAAGTTTAAGGTACAGAGTACCTTATGTTATGTGTTAACCTATGTTAATTTGATACATTTATATATTGCAAAATAATTGCCACCAAAGCATTACCTAACACCTCCATCATGTCACATGTTACCACTTCTTTTTTGTGAAGAGAATATTTAAAATCTATTCTCGTAGCAACATTCAAGCATATAATACAGTACTGTTAACCATAATCGTCATGCTGTATATTAGATCCCCAGAACTTGTTATTCTTATAAATGCAAATTTGGACCCTTTGACCAACATCTTCCCATTTCCCCACCCCAAAGTCCCTGACCACCAACACTCTTCTTTCTGCTATGATGAATGTATTTTGTCTCCAAGTATTTAGGACGGAAAGAAAAGCTTAAATAGTAACTATAGATTATTTCTAAGACCCTACAAGTGCAAAATTCACTCATGCTATGAATTTAGGAATGAATTTAGTGGATTGTATACATCATTTTAGCAGAACCATTTGTGAACTTAATGGAGTTCCTTTTCTATTTACAAAGTAAAGCACTTCACAGCTATGGCTCCAGGAAGCAGTATTCAATATGACCATGATTTCCTTCCTATAGAAGAGTCAAATATTATCTTTTAGTAACTGGGAAGGCCATCTGCCCATGATGTGAACTCCTTGTATGGGGACAAGAAGGGAAATTCTCCCACTCCTTGGGAGTCCCGACTCCACTCCACCACTTTGACAAACACTAAGCCTTTTCTTTTCATCCTGCAGGGTATGGTCACTAGTATGTTTATCTAGTCATTCATAATCAAATATTTTATTCTTCCCAATTTGATTATCTTAATTCTATTGTCTTAAAATAATCACAATTTAGCTTTTAATATTTTTAATTAGAAACAAAAGCTATATCTGAAAGCCTCCTCTTGTTGTGCTTCCCATGATAGTGACCAAAACTTACAGCAAGGGAGCTTGACCTCCCAGGACACTGCTCTGCAAATCACAGAATTACATCTACCACTTGGAAAGGATGAGCAGAGAAGGTTGAAAGTGGGCTTCAAGCAAGTCTCTCTGGGCTTGTGGGGGTCTAGCCTTTCCTCAGCACTGATTTCTTTAGTCTAAGACTTTACTTATAGAGTCTGAATGTGTTTGTTTATAGATGAAGATCCGCTGTAAAATTTGTTTTTCATTCCTGACTGAGGAAGAATAATCTAAATCAAAATTCTGGGCTTGTAGGTGGATAAGATTACCTTCCCCCTTGCAACCTGTGTTCCATCCAAAAGGATAAAGACCAAAGTGTAAAAACACTCCTTCATTCAACTAACAACACTTTGTCAAGGACTACTATGTTCTAGTCCTATCAACCCCAAAGCAGTGTGATGAATTTTACAACATACCTGGTAAAATGAATCTAGAATTACCAGTTGCACTGTAACAGGTTTGCTTTACTTGCTCTGGGAATCAGAGAAGTACTCTGTCAGAGTGCAATACTGAGAGTGACCTGGGGCTTGCAGGATATAGGAGTGGGGTGTTGAGGATGGAGAAGAAGGTCCAGAAGAGAGAGAACTCCTTGTGGCTGAACTTCAAGCATCAAGAAGAGACTAGAAGATAGGGACTGATGTTCAGATCTTGTGACTAAGGTGCTTGGCCTATTTGGTGCTCCACTTGGAAATCATGACCATTTCTGTCAGTTAATTTTCTCTAGAATTGGTCAACAGGTAGGCACAGGCACACAGAGGGTAATATGGAAGCCCTTCAATGTGGAAGAACATGTTGATGGCTATGAGTCTGGGAAAATGAGACTAGGAAGTTGAAAGCCTGAGCAGAAAGGGGTCAAGGTAACAGTGTGGGCTTCAGCTGGCAAAGAGTGAGGACAGAGTGCTCAGGGACAAGTACAGGGCACACTCCAAGATATAGAAACTCATGTTATGGGAACATCACCAAAGGCTTGGGAGTAGCTTTCTTGGACACCCAGAGATTAGAGGAACAAGGTCTCTGGAACCATGGGCCTAGGCAGATGAGCTGTCAGCCCAGGGAGCATGGTGTAAACTTTGTGCTCACAGAAAGCTTGGTCCTGACTGCAGAAAGACCTAGGTGCTCTGGGCTTTGGGGGAGGAAGGAGTACATGTCACTGGTGAGTGCCCACCTTCTGGCCTGCAGAGCCCATGCTGACACAAGTGCTGAGTGGGGAACTTCTCTTCCACTTTTAGTTAATGTAATCTACCAGTGAAAAGTCCCAAGTTTATAGAATCAGCACTGCCATATCTTTCCTAATGAGTGATCTTTCTCTCCATACCTGGAGACATGAGGACAGAAGAAAGCTCACCTGATTCATGAAGGGCACCTTGACCATTTATTTGTTCATAGCCAGCACTTCCCCTTAAACTATTGTTTTATCCCCTGGAAGAATGGAGCGCTAAGGGAGTTTGACTGGATCATATCATCCCTCACTGTTACAAAATGAACTAAACCAAACCCAGACTTCTGCCTCCCCAAGGAACTTTTTATCCTCCTTTAATAAAATGCCCATCCCCCCATAAAAAAACAAAACAAAACAAAAAACAAAAAACAAAAAGAAAAGAAAGAAAGGAGGAAAAAAAAAAGGAAAAGAAAGGAAAGGAAAAAAAAAAAAACCAAAAAATGTTCTCCATAAGTTGCAAAGAGAGCCAAAGGCCCTGTGGCAGACTGCAAAGTTCCCTAGATGTTAACTTGTGTAGAAGATTGGGTTGGGGCACCTGGGTGGTTCAGTCAGTTAAAGCATCTGACTTTTGATTTAGGCTCAGATGGTGATCTCAGGGTCTTGTGATCTAGCCTAGTGTTGGGCTCCTCCTTCAACAGGGAAGTCTGCTTGAGGATTCTCTCTCTCCCTTCCAGCCTGGGCTATCTCTTTCTAAAATAAATAAACAAATCTTTAAAAAATAAAAGGCTCTTGACTTAACATTAAGTTATCAAGTTTATTAACAGGACGTAGAAAATATGATAATCTCATAATTAAAGAAGAGACAAAAACAGCCATGGTAATCTCTTTTATAGAAAAAATCAGTTACTAGATTTTAACCATGAAATAAAGAAATGCTATCAAGTATTTAGTAGAGAAGCCTTGTACCCTGTCTGCTCTTCGAAAATAATATAAAGGCTGAGGCAATTATTCAATAATTCCATCCTACCATGCATGTTTTTCCTCATGGTCTTAGTAAAGCATATAAAACTGCAACTTTTTTTTTTTTTGCTTGTAATTAGGAATAAAATTTTTTATATAATTTTATAATTTTATTTATTTAAACTTTTTCTTTTTTTAAGATTTTATTTATTATTGAGAGAGAGAGGGAACATGTACAAGTGGGGGAGGGGCAGAGAGAGAGAATCTCAAGCACACTCCTCGTTGAATGCAGAGCCTGAGGCAGGGCTTCATCTCACAACCCTGAGACATGACCTAAACTGAAATCAAGAGTCTGGTGCTCCACCAACTGAGCCACCTAGGCTTCCCTATTTTAGTGATTTTAATGTTCACAAAAATAAACTGAAGGATAATGTTTACCATGTTTTCAAAGTTGAATAACCGTGTTGGAACCTATTAAATACCCATTGTAATACAGAGCTCTGAATTTCTACATTGAATCAAATATATAGCATGAAACTGAGGTGCATTTATGATGGTAACTGTCTGAAATTGAATTACAGATAAAACCTAACGAGTTTTTGTACTATTTAATTTGTTTCCATATGTCTAACAGCTTCTACCTGTCAGAATATCAGGGCGTACCCTAGATAAGGCAATGTGTCAGGTGGACAGGCTACTCACATTCATTTTCCTTAGTTTCTACCTTGGATGTTACTCTCACTGTTACTTTTTAATTGTTAGTTTTCTCCCTACAAATACTTGCTCTCCAATCGTGGATTTTTATCATTTATGTATGTTCATATAGTTTGCATATGATTTCTTTTTTTTTTTTTTAAAGATTTTATTTATTTATTTGACAGAGAGAGATCACAAGTAGGTAGAGACGCAGGCAGAGAGAGAGGCAGAGAGAGAGGAGGAAGCAGGCTCCCCACAGAGCAGAGAGCCCGATGCGGGGCTCGATCCCAGGACCTTGAGATCATGACCTGAGCCGAAGGCAGCGGCTTAATCCACTGAGCCACCCAGGCGCCCCTGCATATGATTTCTGCTAAATTATTTGCTGTTGATTTTTGGTGAACAGGTTTCCTCTGCTTTGTTTGACCCTTTAATAGTGGAGAAAATAATTAGTCCAGCCCTCTTTGCAAGAGCAGCCATTTGAAAATAGGAAACACTTCTATTGTGGAATTCTTATTTATTTATTTTAACGTTGAATATTAAGCCATTAAATGACTTAGCACTGAAAATTGTTTAAAGTGGCCTAAAAATAAATTTTACAAATTATAGACCTGAACCTCCCATGCTGTTGTAGCCTGTCATTAGCAGCTGGGTGTAAAGGACTTTGTAGGAGGCAGTAGAGCAGCTAAAATCCGGGTCATTGTTTTGGTCCTTTGAATAGTGAATATAGTTTTAAAACTGTATTTTAAGTGATTGGACCAAATTAAAATGTGTGTGTGTGTGCACGTGCACAGGTAGGCTTTCTTCTTAATATTAAAGGGGATTCAAGAAAATAAGCCTTTAACATAATAACACTTTATACATAAAATATCAAATACCTCAATCTCAAACTAATGTTTTCATGTTACATACTCACTAGTGTTACACATAGTTATATGAATAAACTAAGAAATTTTAAAGTTATCTTTATATTTTAGGTATTTTCCCAAACACCTAATTTAGAAAAAAAAACTATATGGAAAAAAATCCTATATGTTCAAGTGCTAGAGACTTAACAGAGCAATATAATTCAGTTAAGCTAATGATAACAAAAGAAAGAAAGAGAGAGAGAGAAAGAAAGAAAAAGAATGAAGGAAAGAAAGAGAGGGAAAGAAAGAAGAAAGAAGAAGGAAGGAAGAAAGGAAAGAAGGAAGGAAGGAAGGAAGGAAGGAAGGAAGGAAGGTAAAGAATAGACCCAGCAGGAGTCTTATCAAGTTTTAAGGCAGTACTTTCACTTGAGAATTTTGGAGGCCTCTTGAGCAGCAAATTTGTCTTTGATTTCAGCACATTTCCTGAGGTTCAAGTGCTACAGATGTTGTGAAATGGGAAGGAGGAAGAGGACATCCACAGCGGGAGAAGAGGAGGGCTAGGTTGTATACCCAGAAGACTGTAGCCTGGAGTGAAATCGGCTGTTAATTTCTAAATGTCTTATATTATCTGCTATCATTCATGGATGTGGGTTGAAAACCTGAATTTGGTGATTTTCTTTCTTGGAAAAAAGCTTCTGGAAAAGAAAGGCAGAGGGTGCCAGTTGAGGTTGTCATTGTAGAACCCTCCCTAGTCTCCTAGCTATAGAAGCCAAAATAGAGATTTCAGTTTTTTGTCATTTTCTTTTTAATAAATTCATTTTCTGGATATGGTAACATTCTTATGTTCTGCTTGGTAGACAGAGGATATCTAAATCGTGTTGACGCTTCCACTGTTTTACGAGGGAAAGAATGATCCAATTATCTAAACCTTGCAAAGCATATTAAAATATTTTTTTAACTTGACAAAGATCCTTTCTACTTCATCAAACGATCTAGATAGATGGGGAAACTGTAATGCTACTCTTGTTTACTGTGGTTCATAAGAGCTTCTCATACAAAAATCCAATTTTTATGATGGTAAATAATAAAGCCAACTCCATAATAAATTGTATTAGGCCTCTTACAATTCAGGTAAAAATAAATTTTTAATATGTGAAAATGATATAAAAAGTGAGACAATTTTAGATTAATTTTCTCAGAGAAAATGGAAACATCACTTTATAATAATTGTGCTGTGTTAAATGGAGTAAAATCCAATTTCATTGCAGGAAATTCTGTATGTCATAATTCAGTCTAACTTTGAGGTCTTGAAAATAGCATGTAACCACCTGGAATATAAATTGAGGGCAGATTCTTCAAACCTAAAATAACTCAGTAAAATAACAGAAAGTGAATTTGATTTACATTAAATTTAGTAGGTACTTAAAATGACCCATTTTCCTCATTCCTCTGGCCTGAAATCTAGTGGAGGCAAGTGGTCCAAGCAGCTGCCATTTTGCCTGGGTCCACCTTCCTCATTCCAGATCCGAGGACTTCTGTACAGAGTTTGCACATGTCCACTTACTGGATGGAGACCATAGATCTTGGTGAACTGTGCTGGGGGCGAAAAGATAGTTTAACAGCGTGCGGGACTGAAGAGGAGACCCGGAGTACACCAGGGGTGACTCTATTGTAGGTGTAAATTGAGGCAGCTTTTCTCCTGCCAGACCAAATTATAAGTGCTGAAACTCTAGACATTCTGTTTATGATCAGTCAACCTTGACTTGGGGCCAGGAGGCAAGGAGACATAGATGAAAGAGGAATGGCTATTATTCTCTTTTGTTTGATGACATAAAGAGTTGAAGTTACTTTTATTCACAGACAATTCAGTGGAAAAATGATACAGTGTCTTAAATATTTCTTCTGAAATAAGATAACAATAGTTAGGTCCATGGTGATTGAGCTAACTCTCTTCTACCTACATCTCTAAAGGAAATGAGTTGATGAGAAACTTGCTTCTTAACTTTTAACCCAGCGACCTCTGGGGAGCCTGTGTTAGCTAAGAGGGGCTGTGCTCTCCTGAGTATGCTGCAGAGAAAACACAGGTGGAAGCAGACATTTCCTCTGTGAATATCTGTCCATTTGAATGATTCCCTCACTCTGCAGTGCCTCTGTTTGTCCCTTGAGTGGGAGAGATGAGAGCCTGGATTGAAGAGAAGTAATCAGAGGTGAGGTTGTGTGGGAAGCTACACTTATCCCACTGGGTGGTTTGCCTGGAAATGTGGGAGCCTTTCTTCGCAGGCTGGGACAAAGAGATGGGGCTGCTGGGGATGGGTTGTGTTTATCTTTGCCTTGTACCCAAACATCTTTTTGTTAGACTTCCTTTTACTTCAAACTTCTCTTTTATTTAGCTAAACCTTAAAATCAAATGTACGGAAGTGGAATAGGGTGTGTGTCTCAGTCAGTTTGTGCTGCTATAACAAGATACCATAAACTTGATAACTTTAACAAGTATTTCTCATGGTTCTAGAGGCTGGAAGTCTGAGATCAAGGTGTTAGCATGGTTAGGTTCTGATGCAAACCTGTTCCTGGTTTACAGACCAGCTTCTTCTTACTGTCTCCACACAGCAGAGAAAGATTTTCTGTCTCTTGCTCTTTTCATAAGGGCATTAATCCCATCCTGGAGGCACTACCCACATGACCTCATCTAACCCTAATTTTATCTCAAAGGCCTCACCTCCAAATATCATCACGTTGGAGATTAGAATTCCAACACATGAGTTTTGGGGGATACAATCATTCGGTCCATAGTAGTTTATATAAATAGTGAACCCACTTCTTGAATATTTTTCTACAAAACACACTAGACACCTATAGAAACCACTAGACAGCTTGACTAACTATGGGGTTAATTTTTCCCCTATTCATTTTTTTTAAATGTTTCTTATAAACTGTGATGCTATTAGATGTAATATGAAATTAGCATTCTAAGAAAATTATTTTATACCATTAAATAAGTAAAGTTGTTTAAATTTACAGTATGACATCTCCCTCTTTACATGTTATGAACCATGCAACTCAAGACCACAGAACTTTAGAGAGGAATATTCCTGTCTTTCTTTCCTTTGCTCGCCCTTTTTTCTTTCTTTCCTTCTTCATTAGTCTGAGAAGATTTAAAAAATAAGGAATAAAATTCTATAACTATATTAAAAAGGAAACCAAAAATTATTAAGAAATATTTAGTTCTAATTCTATTCTGTTTGGTTCTTGACATTAGGTTGATGAGATAATGTATTAAGAAAGAGTATTATTGTGTAAAATGCAAAACAAAACAAAAAACTTCTGGAAGCCCACATTCTCCCAAAGGAGACTCCCCATTGTCTCATCTATAACACATGGGCAAGGGTGTGGCTCTGCACCATATGTCCCTGGGTCCCAGTGTCAGCCCTGTCATATTCTTGCTGTGTGACCTTTTCACATGTATTTAGCTTCTCTGGGCCTCAGTCTTCTCATATAAAATAGAAAGACCTTTTTCCTAGGGTTGATGTAAGGATTAGGTCTGTTAGTATACTTAAAGCTTAGCTCTCTGCCTGCTTCATAACAAGTAGGCTGCTTCAGAGCCATGTCTTTATCCTCCATTTCCTCCAATGTTAATGCTGGGAAGGAGGGATACATTCTTGGTTCTGGAGCTCTCTGTATTCTGAGTTACGGAGCTGCTTGGTTATGATGCTGGGATAATGTGATTTGGAGTCATCATCTTCTAATTACTAAGTTGGTGGTTCCTTTAGAGAATTCTGTATCTGGTCAATTGTAAAGTCTTTATTTTGAAGTTTTCAGATTATTGATCAATAAATATTCTGACCCATGTACAGTGGAGTACCTTTGTGAATGATCTAACAACTAAGAAGCAAAGCGACCCAGTCCAAAGAATGCTTACACCATTAATGCCTGCCTCTAAGACCCCAAGAGAGGTTACCTGAACTCCAGCCACTGGAATGTTCAGGTCCTCTTTGAGAGCTGCTATAAACTCAACCCTCAGCTGTAATTCCACCAAGAATTGGCCAGCATGAGAGAAAAAAGAGGGGGCAATGTTTGGTCAGCAGGGAGATGATGAAAATGTCCCTCTGTGATCTGACAAACAGCCACATTTGCAGCCTCTTTACTTGGTAGGAAGCATGTTCTGGTCTCCTTTCTCCTCATGCAGTGACAGAGAAGGTGACCTTCATATCCCTGGGGAGTCTAGTTATTACTCTAAGAGGCTTCCACTGGAAGCTCTAATTTTTTTTTTTTTTTGTCTTAGACACTTACACAAATTTTACATTGTAATTTAAATTATATTTACATTTGTTCAAAGAAATAAAACATAATGTCCCTAAATCTTTCCAAAATGATGCTACAAAAACAGATATATTTATTGTCCTTGCTCCTACACAGGAGATGGAACTTGGCTTTGAGAGACATGAATTGATGGCCACCCCCCACGGCCCATCAAATCTGCAGGTATTCTTAGCTGGCTATGGCTGACTGCTGGCTTACCTGACACTCTGGCATTTAACTCCACATGATTCAGTATATTTGTGAAATTATGTACTTATCCTCATAAATCATGGTTCAGTTTAGACTTATGTCTTCAAACTAGCATGTGGAAAGCTGTGGTGTGTGTAGGAATTTTATCTTCCTAGGTTTGGTTTAGAAAACAATACCAATTTCTCTTTCCTATATGAACACAACGAATGGCATTGCATGTAACAAAAGAACACAATAGAGAGGATATATTTATCAGTTATATGTTAATTCAGATTAAGATATTAAATTCAAAGGGAGAACAGGCAAGAACTAAAGAGATAGTTCTTGATATTTTGATACTTGATCCCTTTGTAAAGCAATCTAACATCATTGTTTGCCCACTTAGGTAAAACCTTTCCCCTGGACTGGGTAAAAAATGTGCTGGCAGTCACAGTCTTCCTGATGAACATGTTTTGCATCATTTTGTGATATTTGGCAGTTGTGTCTTCCACTCGAGGTTCATATTTGTTGTGAATCACTTTTCTGCCTCCCTTGGACCATAAAGATGTATCCTACATTCCAGGTAGGACCCACATTATGTCAGACATGCAACTTATAAAACTTTCCCCCACCTCAAGGAAATAAAACAATTTGCATGAAGCTTGAGCCTATGGCGGCACACTGCTGCAGTCCTAGAGGCTGTCAGAAGTGGCCAGCGGGAGTGAAGTGCTGAAGTGTATGCCTCACTGGTCTTGTATAAGATCCTCAGCTGCCTAGAATTTAAGTGGGTTTCCTCGACAGTAGCTCTAGGCTTTCTGTCCTCTACTCTCCAGTGTGCTACAATGTTCCTTGCCTGGGATAGTGAGGTGATAAAACCATGATAGAGTCATATTTAACCTACAGGTGCTGCTGCTGGGACACTTTTCTCTGTGAGAACTCTAGAAACACAAATTTGAAGGTTTTTTTAAATTATATTTTCCTTCATGGTGTTCTCCATCAACCACAATTCATGTTGGCATGGCATTTTTTATACCATTTTTAAAGTCTCCCTACTTACCAAGTTTGATACTGTAGATTCTAGGTCAAACAATGGCTAAAGAGAAGCTCTGAATCGGAGAGCTTCTTGACCCAAATCACTCAGGGAATCCACACCAATCTTTTGTAAACACAGAACTTCGGTTTACCAGGGCAGGTGCCTCTGATTTTATTTCTGCAGGGATGCCAGAACTCTGTTGTTAGTTTCAAATGGAAAATGGTTTAAAACATCCACTCTGTCATGCAGACCACTCTGTGCACACTTGCTGTGGTTGATTATTATGTTAATGACCCTCGAACAGTCCAGCCTTATATATCCAAGGATGTAGTTCCTTCTACATCGATTCTGGACTGGGTCCTGTGGTCCCTGACCACTTAGTCCTAAGCAAACCTGACAAGGTAGGGTCTTGGTATGTGCTGTATGTGGGAGCCTGCCTTCTTAGAATGCTGCCATCAAGCCAAGAATCTTCTCTAAGCTTCTTGAAAATTAAGTTCACAAAGAGGGAAATATTGAGCTCCCCCAGGGACACCAACTCACAACAGAATCCAGGTGCCGTAGTGAACTCAGCAACAGGCCCTCAAAGCCAATTCATGGAGTCAGGAGAAATAGTACTTGGGGTTACACTTTGAACTATTTTGTTATACAATATATCTTTGATGTACTTTTGGATGACACATTCCATTTTCCACTGAATAAAGTGACAATATTGATACTTAGAAATTAGAAAACATTTTATATTAATCACTGATACTACTAATTAATGAAATTATTCACTACAATCATTGGTGTTACTCTAACAAAAAGAAAATATTTTCTTTTTTATAAACTCTGAATTACATTCAATATATGCTTTATAACCACAATGAAAGTTCATAGATTGGTTGCACATTTATAGCCTAACATGCAAACTAATCTGTAGATTGAGTTTTTAATATGCAAAATCACATCATCTGAAAATGGTTTGTGCCCTTATTCCAAGTTTTGTAATTTTCTTTCTTGCATAAATGTTCTGGCTAGGGTGTCTGGTACAATACTGAGAATTACTGTTCGTAGACATCCTTGTTTCATCATTCGCTATGACTTTTTCCTATATATTTTTCCAATTACTTAGGTTTAAGAAGATTACTTTCCTTTAATCTGCTAATGTAGTGTAGAGTGAAACACATAGCTCAAGCTTCACAGGTATAAACAAAGTTAATGAAAATCTAATTTATTTCTATATAGCAGTAAGAAAGTGCAGGTGGAATTTTCTACAGGACACATTTACAGTTGGAGCAAAAATATATAAAGTACCTGGGAATAAATCTAAAGAAGATGGGACAGATCCTAACAGAGAATAATAAATTGATTTGAGACATTTAAGAAGATCTTGACCTAAATAAGTGAGGAAATGAAACATTTCACAGGTAGTTAGACTTAATATTGTATAGATGACAGTGACCAACATACATTGTGGCCCTGAGGAAATCTCAGTGGGTTTTTGAGTAGACATTGATACTAAATCTTGCATGAAATGCCATGCCTAGAACAGTCAAAACTCTGCTACAGAGGGTAAAAATCATTTGGTGGCCTTGCCCTGACATTTATCAGGACTTGTTATCAAGCACTAGTAATTATGGTATATAGGATTGGTGTAAAAATGCATAAGTAGACCAAAGGAGCAGAAACAGACTGATGTATAGATCTCTTTATGGATGGGTCCTAGAAACACAACAAAAGTAGAATTTCAGATTATGGAGAGTGACTGATGGATTTATAATAAATGTTGCTGGATAATTTGTTGATTTGATATATCTATATCTATATCTAGATACATACACAAAAACAAATAAAAATGATTGGTATATATATTAAAAATCTTTCTATGCATATATACATATAAATTTTACTGGGAAATTAGGTTATATACATACTTACATGGGTTAAAATTATGAATTTCCATTTTATTACATAGTAATCCAAAAGGACAAATACTAAGAGTATGTAAAATCTTCCTTGCAGAAAAAATCTCGGACTAGATGGCTTTAATAGTGAATTCTACCAAGCATTTAATGATGAATTAATATCAATCTTTGTCAGACCCTTCCAAAAATAGAAGAGGAGGTAAGACTTCCAAAATTATTTTATGAGGACTGCATCGCCCTCATATCAAAACCAGATAAGGACACCAAAGAAAATTACAGGCCAATAGCCTCAATGAACATAGATGCAAAAACCCTCAACAAAATATTAGCAAACTGAATTTAATAATACATTAAAAAGATCACATACCATGATCAAATAGGATGTACTCTGGGGATGCAAGGATGATTTAACATCACAAATAAATCAATGTGATGAACTACATTTACAAAATGAAGGATAAAAATCACATGACCATCTGAACAGATGCCAAAAAACATTTGATAACATTCAACATCCACTAATGATAAAAAACTCTCAACAAGGTGAGTATAGCAGGAATATAACTCAACATAATAAAGGCCATATATGACAAGCCCACAGCTAATACCATACTCAATAGTGAAAACCTATAATGCTGAAAATGTTCCTGTAAGATCAGGAATAAGACAAGGTTGTCCATTCTCACCATGTTTATTCATAATAGTATCAGAAGTCCTAACCAGGACAATCATATAGAAAAAAAGAAATAAAAGATATCTAAATTAGAAAGGAAGAAATAAAAATGTCACTATTTGCAGATGGCATAATATAGAAAACCGTAAAGACTTTACTGAAAAACTGTCAGAACTAATAAGCAAACAGTAAAGTTGAGGGATAGAAAGTCAATATACAAAAATCTGTTGCATTTCTATATACTAATAACAAGTGATCAGAGAGAGAAATTAAGAAAACAATCCCTTTTACAACTGCATCAAAAAGAATAAAATATCTAGGACTAAATTTAATGAAAGTTGAAACACCTATACAATGAAAACTATAAGATATTGATGAAAGATATTGAAGAAGACACAAATAAATTGAAAGATAGTTTGTGCTCATAGATTAGAAGTAGTTAATTCCTTTTTAAAATGAACAATATTCCATTGTACAAATATGCCACATTTGGATCCATTCCTCCATTGGTGGACATTAGGGTTGTTTTCACTTTTTCTATTGTCATAAAGAGTACTGCTGACTATTTGTGAACAAATATTTTGTTGCATATCTGTTTTCAATTATTTTGGATATATAACTTGAAGAAGAATTGCTTTGCAATATGAGAACTCTGTTTAACCCATTAAGGAACTGCCAAACTATTATGGATTGTGTGGATTCAATGAAGTAACATTGACGATCCTGGAACCCACTTGCCCAGCACTTAGTTAACCCTCAAGGAATGATGTTTATATGTGAACAAATGTGCTAATGAGTAGCTGAAATTATTGAGAAACATTTAGCTAAAAATAGGATTTTCCTTCAAGCTGTCTTAAAAAGGTGGCTGAAATATGCTTTAGGTATCCAAAAACCTGACACAGCATAGATGCAATCTCTGTCTCTGTTTTTCTTTAAAATATAGCAATGTCAACATATTTAGGAATGTTTAATTCCAAGATGATATGGCATACTTTTTTTTTCCATTTTATTTATTTTTTCAGCGTAACAGTATTCATTCTTTTTGCACAACACCCAGTGCTCCATGCAAAACGTGCCCTCCCCATTACCCACCACCTGTTCCCCCAACCTCCCACCCCTGACCCTTCAAAACCCTCAGGTTGCCCCAACCTCCCACCCCTGACCCTTCAAAACCCTCAGGTTGTTTTTCAGAGTCCATATCTCTTATGGTTCCCTCCCCTCCCCAATGTCCATAGCCCGCTCCCCCTCTCCCAATCCCACCTCCCCCCAGCAACCCCCAGTTTGCTTTGTGAGATTAAGAGTCATTTATGGTTTATCTCCCTCCCAATCCCATCTTGTTTCATTTATTCTTCTCCTATCCCCCTACCCCCCCATGTTGCTTCTCCACGTCCTCATATCAGGGAGATCATATGATAGTTGTCTTTCTCTGATTGACTTATTTCACTAAGCATGATACGCTCTAGTTCCATCCACGTCATCGCAAATGGCAAGATTTCATTTCTTTTGATGGCTGCATAGTATTCCATTGTGTATATATACCACCTCTTCTTTATCCATTCATCTGTTGATGGACATCTAGGTTCTTTCCATAGTCTGGCTATTGTAGACATTGCTGCTATAAACATTCGGGTACACGTGCCCCTTCGGATCACTATGTTTGTATCTTTAGGGTAAATACCCAGTAGTGCAATTGCTGGGTCATAGGGTAGTTCTATTTTCAACATTTTGAGGAACCTCCATGCTGTTTTCCAGAGTGGTTGCACCAGCTTGCATTCCCACCAACAGTGGAGGAGGGTTCCCCTTTCTCCACATCCTCTCCAGCATCTGTCATTTCCTGACTTGTTAATTTTAGCCATTCTGACTGGTGTGAGGTGATATCTCATTGTGGTTTTGATTTGTATTTCCCTGATGCCGAGTGACGTGGAGCACTTTTTCATGTGTCTGTTGGCCATCTGGATGTCTTCTTTGCAGAAATGTCTGTTCATGTCCTCTGCCCATTTCTTGATTGGATTGTTTGTTCTTTGGGTGTTGAGTTTGCTAAGTTCCTTATAGATTTTGGATACTAGCCCTTTATCTGATATGTCGTTTGCAAATATCTTCTCCCATTCTGTCAGTTGTCTTTTGGTTTTGTGAACTGTTTCCTTTGCTGTGCAAAAGCTTTTGATCTTGATGAAATCCCAATAGTTCATTTTTGCCCTTGCTTCCCTTGCCTTTGCCGTTGTTCCTAGGAAGATGTTGCTACGGCTGAGGTCGAAGAGGTTGCTGCCTGCATTCTCCTCAAGGATTTGGATGGATTCCTTTCTCACATTGAGGTCCTTCATCCATTTGGAGTCTATTTTCGTGTGTGGTGTAAGGAAGTGGTCCAATTTCATTTTTCTTTTAAATAGTTTTTTTTTTTAAGATTTTATTTATTTATTTGACAGAGAGAGATACAAGTAGGCAGAGAGGCAGGCAGAGAGAGTGAGAGGGAAGCAGGCTCCCTGCCGAGCAGAGAGCCCGATGCGGGACTCAATCCCAGGACCCTGAGATCATGACCTGAGCCGAAGGCAGCGGCCTAAACCACTGAGCCACCCAGGCGCCCCCAATTTCATTTTTCTGCATGTGGCTGTCCAATTTTCCCAGCACCATTTATTGAAGAGGCTGTCTTTTTTCCATTGGACATTCTTTCCTGCTTTGTCGAAGATTAGTTGACCATAGAGTTGAGGGTTGATTTCGGGGCTCTCTATTCTGTTCCACTGATCTATGTGTCTGTTTTTGTGCCAGTACCATGCTGTCTTGATGATGACAGCTTTCTAATAGAGCTTGAAGTCCGGAATTGTGATGCCACCAACTTTGGCTTTGTTCTTCAATATTCCTTTGGCTATTCGAGGTCTTTTCTGGTTCCATATAAATTTGAGGATTATTTGTTCCATTTCTTTGAAAAAAATGGATGGTATTTTGATAGGGATTGCATTAAATGTGTAGATTGCTTTAGGTAGCATAGACATTTTCACAATATTTATTCTTCCAATCCAGGAGCATGGAACATTTTTCCATTTTTTTGTGTCTTCCTCAATTTCTTTCATGAGTACTTTATAATTTTCTGTGTATAGATTCTTAGTCTCTTTGGTTAGGTTTATTCCTAGGTATCTTATAGTTTTGGGTACAATTGTAAATGGGATTGACTCCTTAATTTCTCTTTCTTCAGTCTTGTTGTTGGTGTACAGAAATGCAACTGATTTCTGTGCATTGATTTTATATCCTGACACTTTACTGAATTCCTGGACAAGTTCTAGCAGTTTTGGAGTGGAGTCTTTTGGGTTTTCCACATACAGTATCATATCATCTGCGAAGAGTGATAGTTTGACTTCTTCTTTACCAATTTGGATGCCTTTAATTTCTTTCTGTTGTCTGATTGCTGAGGCTAGGACTTCTAATACTATGTTGAATAGCAGTGGTGATAATGGACATCCCTGCCGTGTTCCTGACCTTAACAGAAAAGCTTTCAGTTTTTCTCCATTGAGAATGATATTTGCGGTGGGTTTTTCATAGATGGCTTTGATAATATTGAGGTATGTGCCCTCTATCCCTACACTTTGAAGAGTTTTGATCAGGAAGGGATGCTGTACTTTGTCAAATGCTTTTTCAGCATCTATGGAGAGTATCATATGGTTCTTGTTCTTTCTTTTATTAATGTGTTCTATCACATTGATTGATTTGTGGATGTTGAACCAACCCTGCAGCCCTGGAATAAATCCCACTTGATCGTGGTGAATAATCCTTTTAATGTACTGTTGAATCCTATTGGCTAGTATTTTGGCGAGAATTTTTGCGTCTGTGTTCATCAAGGATATTGGTCTGTAGTTCTCTTTTTTGGTGGGATCCTTGTCTGGTTTTGGGATCAAGGTGATGCTGGCCTCATAAAATGAGTTTGGAAGTTTTCCTTCCATTTCTATTTTTTGGAACAGTTTCAGGAGAAGAGGAATGAGTTCTTCTTTAAATGTTTGGTAGAATTCCCCTGGGAAGCCGTCTGGCCCTGGGCTTTTGTTTGTTTGGAGATTTTTGATGACTGTTTCAATCTCCTTACTGGTTATGGGCCTGTTCAGGTTTTCTATTTCTTCCTGGTTCAGTTGTGGTAGTTTATATGTCTCTAGGAATGCATCCATTTCTTCCAGATTGTCAAATTTGTTGGCGTAGAGTTGCTCACAGTATGTTCTTATAATTGTCTGTATTTCTTTGGTGTTCGTTGTGATCTCTCCTCTTTCATTCATGATTTTATTTATTTGGGTCCTTTCTCTTTTCTTTTTGATGAGTCTGGCCAGGGGTTTATCAATCTTATTGATTCTTTCAAAGAACCAGCTCCTAGTTTCATTGATTTTTTCTATTGTTTTTTGGGTTTCTATTTCATTGATTTCTGCTCTGATCTTTATGATTTCTCTTCTCCTGCTGGGTTTAGGGTTTCTTTCTTGTTCTTTCTCCAGCTCCTTTACGCGTAGGGTTAGGTTGTGTACTTGAGACCTTTCTTGTTTCTTGAGAAAGGCTTGTACCGCTATATATTTTCCTCTCAGGACTGCCTTTGCTGTGTCCCACAGATTTTGAACCGTTGTGTTTTCATTATCATTTGTTTCCATGAATTTTTTCAATTCTTCTTTAATTTCCTGGTTGACCCATTCATTCTTTAGAAGGATGCTGTTTAGTCTCCATGTATTTGGGTTCTTTCCAGCTTTCTTCTTGTGATTGAGTTCTAGCTTCAGAGCATTGTGGTCTGAAAATACGCAGGGAATAATCCTAATCTTTTGATACCGGTTGAGACCTGATTTGTGACCCAGGATGTGATCTATTCTGGAGAAGGTTCCATGTGCACTAGAGAAGAATGTGTATTCTGTTGCTTTGGGATGAAATGTTCTGAATATATCTGTGATGTCCATCTGGTCCAGGGTGTCATTTAAGGCCTTTATTTCCTTGTTGATCTTTTGCTTGGATGATCTGTCCATTTCAGTGAGGGGAGTGTTAAAGTCCCCTACTATTATTGTATTATTATTGATGTGTTTCTTTGATTTTGTTATTAATTGGTTGATATAGTTGGCTGCTCCCACATTAGGGGCATAGATATTTAAAATTGTTAGATCTTCTTGTTGGACAGACCCTTTGAGTAGGATATAGTGTCCTTCCTCATCTCTTATTATAGTCTTTTGCTTAAAATCTAATTGATCTGATATAAGGATTGCCACCCCAGCTTTCTTCTGATGCCCATTAGCATGGTAAATTGTTTTCCACCCCCTCACTTTAAATCTGGAGGTGTCTTTGCGTCTAAAATGAGTTTCTTGTAGGCAACATACTGATGGGTTTTGTTTTTTTATCCATTCTGATACCCTGTGTCTTTTGATTGGGGCATTTAGCCCATTAACATTCAGGGTAACTATTGAGAGATATGAATGTAGTGCCATTATTAGCCTGTAAGGTGACTGTTACTGTATATTGTCTCTGTACCTTTCTGATCTACTACTTTTAGGCTCTCTCTTTGCTTAGAGGACCCCTTTCAATATTTCCTGTAGAGCTGGTTTGGTGTTTGCAAATTCTTTCAGTTTTTGTTTGTCCTGGAAGCTTTTGATCTCTCCTTCTATTTTCAATGATAGCCTAGCTGGATAGAGTATTCTTGGCTGCATGTTTTTCTCGTTGAGTGCTCTGAATATATCATGCCAGCTCTTTCTGGCCTGCCAGGTCTCTGTGGATAAGTCTGCCGCCAATCTAATATTTTTACCATCGTATGTTACAGACTTCTTTTCTCGGGCTGCTTTCAGGATTTTCTCTTTGTCACTAAGAATTGTAAATTTTACTATTAGATGACGGGGTGTGGACCTATTCTTGTTGACTTTGAGGGGGGTTCTCTGCATCTCCTGGATTTTGATGCTTGTTCCCTTTGCCATATTAGGGAAATTCTCTCCAATGATTCTCTCCAATAGACCTTCTGCTCCCCTCTCTGTTTCTTCTTCTTCTGGAATTCCAATTATTCTAATGTTGTTTCGTCTTATGGTGTCACTTATCTCTCGAATTCTCCCCTCATGGTCTAGTAGCTGTTTGTCCCTCTTTTGCTCGGCTTCCTTATTCTCTGTCATTTGGTCTTCTATATCACTAATTCTTTCTTCTGCCTCATTTATCCTAGCAGTGAGAGCCTCCATTTTTGATTGCACCTCATTAATAGCTTTTTTGATTTCAACTTGGTTAGATTTTAGTTCTTTAATTTCTCCAGAAAGGGCTTTAATATCTCCAGAGAGGGTTTCTCTAATATCTTCCATGCCTTTTTCGAGCCCAGCTAGAATGTTCAGAATCGTCATTCTGAACTCTTGATCTGACATATTACCAATGTCTGTGTTGATTAGGTCCCTAGCCTTCAGTACTGTCTCTTGTTCTTTTGTTTGTGGTGATTTTTTCCGCCTTGTCATTTTGTCCAGATAAGAGGATTTGAAGGAGCAAATAAACTACTAAAAGGGTGGCAAAGACCCCAGAAAAATGCACTGTAACCAAATCAGAAGAGACCCCAAATTGTGGGGGGGAGAAAGGGGATAAAAACAGGTTCTGAAAAAAAAAGAAAAAAAAAAGAAAAAAATTTAAAAAATAAAACAAAAAAATATAAAAAAGAAAGAAAAAATATATATATTTAGATGAACTAGTCAAAAAACGTTAAAAAAGAAAAGGGTAAAAGTTTTAAAAAATTTAGCAGAAGAAGAAAAAAGAAAAAAAAATTGAAAAAAGAAAAAAAATTGAAAAAAGAAAAAAAAATTGAAGTAGCCGCAAGACTAAAGAATCATGGGGAGAAAGCCATGAGTTCCGTGCTTTGCTTTCTCCTCCTCTGGAATTGCTCTGTTGTCTTAGGAATTGAATCTGCTTTCTCCTTGATAGATGAACTTCGTCCTGGCTGGATATTTTGTTGATCTTCTGGGGGAGGGGCCTGTTGTAGTGACTCTCAAGTGTCTTTGCCCGAGGTGGGATTGCACCGCCCTTACCGGCGGCCGGACTAAGTAATCGGCTCGGGTTCGCTTTTGGGAGTTTCTGTTCCCTGAATGCTTTCCGTAGAGTTCCGGAGGACGGGAATGAAAATGGCGGCCTCCCAGTCTCCGGCCCAGAGGAGCCGAGAGCCTGGGGCCCCACTCCTCAGTGCGCCCCCAGAGGACAGCACCCAATCACTCCTGTATCCCCAGCCTCTAGCCGCGCTCCGAGCTCACCCAGCCCGCGACCAGTTCAAGGTAACCCCGAGCTGAGAGTTCAGTCCTCGGCTCTGTCTCTGCAGCCGGCTTCTCCGTTCTGATACCTGTGAGCTCTCCGACACTCCGACACCCCCGATCCTTCTGTGACCCTGCGGGGCCTGGGGCCACGCTGGCCCCGCGTGGGCTTCACCCTGGTTTAGCCTCTGGAGCAATGTCCCTCAGTGGAACAGACTTTTAAAAGTCCTGATTTTGTGCTCCGTTCCTCCGCCGCTTGCCGGGAGCCGGCCCCTCCCCCCGCGGTCTATCTTCCCGTCGTTTTAGATTCACTTCTCCGCCAGTCCTACCTTTCAGAAAGTGGTTGATTTTCTGTTTCTAGAGTTGCTGTTCTTCTTCTCTTCGCTCTCCCGTTGGATTTGTAGGTGTTTGCAATGTTTAGATAAGCTATCGAGCTGATCTCCTGCTACCTGATGTAGTCTCAGGCTGCTACTTCTCCGCCATCTTGACTCCTCCCCCGATATGGCATACTTTTTACATGGGAAAATGAATGTGAATGTGAGTGAACGTAGCTGAGTCATGTAATCATTTTATGAATACTTTCTATATATACACATATACAAACATGTACATGTATATACAAACATATACATGTACATACAAACATATACAAATGGAGATTGACGTGCAAAGATAAACAAATACATCTAAGATAAGGCAGTTGTTATTCTCTACAGGTTGGGTATCGTTTGGTCACAAGTGTGTAGATCATTAATATAATAAAATACTATCCATCAACTTCTCTTTTAAGAAAACTACCTGGCAGAGCTTTCTTTCTTTTTTTTTAAAAGATTTATTTATTTGACAGAGAGAAATCACAAGAGAGGCAGGCAGAGAGAGAGGAAGGGAAGCAGGCTCTCCGCTGAGCAGAGAGCCCGATGTGGGACTCGATCCCAGGACCCCGAGATCATGACCTGAGCTGAAAGCAGCGGCTTAACCCACTGAACCACCCAGGCGCCCCCAGAGCTTTCTTTTTTAAAATGTTTTTTAAATGGCAAAGCTTTCCTTTTTAAAAGGTTTTTTAAATGGCTTTAAGTAATATTAAACTTGGACAACTGTTCCAATTAAAGCATGTCTCTAGCTCAAAGCACTAGGATTCCAATTCTAGCATCATTAGTTGCCTTGAATTAAAATCATAACATACCTAATTAGATAAATATTGTGGCTATCACGATTTGATCATTAAGGAGCAATTTGGAAAGAACTGCCATGAAAGAATATTTCTTCTGGTTTTATAAATATTGAAAGGCAGCACTGTAACAAAAGCAGTGTGACCTGAATATAAGATGGTGTTAAGTAGCATCATGATTTACAAATGCGTCTTTTGCTTGTAATTGCATTTTGTGCATGTGTACTCATACCCACATAAATGTACATTTATGTAAAATCCCATCTTTAAACTGTCTTATATATGCCCCTCTTCTCATGAGCTCTGGATGTCCCCGCTATCCCCTAAGTCTTATTTCTCTTGTCACCGCATCCATCCTCCTTGCAGAGCTGCTGCCCCAAGCACACGTTGGGCTACCACCTTTGATTGAATTTTCTCACTCCCAACCTCCAAGAACCATAAGCTCAATAATTGACCTGCTTTGTATTTAGCCTTACAATATTTTAGCCTTGTAATATTTCCAGATGTTATCTGATGCTGAAAACCCCACACTTTCACTCTTATTCTGAGAAGTTTTCTTCAAATACTACTCAACCCTACCATAAAAGAAAAAGAAGTCTATTTTTTAAAAATATTTTATTTATTTATTTGACAGAGAGGTCACAAGTAGGCAAAGAGGCAGGCAGAGAGAGAGGGAGAAACGGGCTCCCCACTGAGCAGAGAGCCTGATGCAGGGCTCGATCCCAGGACCCTGAGATCATGACCTGAGCCGAAGGCAGAGACTTAAACCACTGAGCCACCCAGGCGCCCCCAAAAAATGTCTATTTTTTGAGACAGAAACTGTCACATGGTACACGTAAGCAGCTGATCACTCTCTGAGTCTGAAACACAGAGAGAAGATGACAGGAGTGACTCCACTGTCATCTGTATGAATTTCTACTTATTTTTTCTCCCAGAAACCATGCAGAAAAGCTCTTCATGTGTTTGGAAAAGCCGTTTCTGCCTCATTTTCTAATTTTTGCCCATTGCCATTGAAGTCCTCCAGACAGGTGTCCTGTCTCACCTGCAGTCTCCCTACTCAGGCAAAACTGCTCTTCCAAATTCTCTGTGAATCTCACTGCCTTAAAAAACATCCCATTCTCCTAGGAATAGGTACCATAATCCTATTTCAGTAGGTTTCTACTGTCATTCTCTATCTGGTCACCACTAAATCTGGTGCAGTTTGTAGGTTGATGGCCCAGCTTGCCTTCTGTTTCCCACCTAGTACCATCTTTCACATGGTCAGGGCTAAACCAGCATTGTATAATGGTTGGGTTATTGCTCATCCCAGTGGTATCAAAAGACAAGGCAAAGAACTAAAGTATAATTCCAGAAAATAGCACATATACCCAAGAAAGAAAACGTATTTCCCAACATTCAGTATTGATACAAGTTAAATCCTCTCTTAATTTTTGTACCTGAGTTGTTTGGACACATAAAGCTTTGGCATATGGTTCCAGTCACATCACTGGCATTAAGGACAAATTAAATATTCAAATCGGTGATCTATAGAGTATTTGATGATACCAGTAATGACACCTAAAAAATGGAAGAATTTCAAATGAGAAGGAAGTAAAAAAGAAAAATGGCCTCCATAGAGGAAAGGAGAAATGGCCTCCATGGAGAAAGGAAGGACTACTGGGACCTCACGGGCCTGTGTGTCAATCATTAAGGAGAACAACATTGAAACAATGAACCCTCTCAACTTTGAGGATGGATTGACAAGTCTGTGTTCTGGGTGGTAGGGTGGTATGTAGAGTGAGGGACACATACAGTCTGCCTGCAAGGAGCAACAACATGAAATTTAATTAAATGGCTGGGATAACTAGAGACAACACACAAGGAAGAATATTCAGGACATCTGACCGATATGAGTTGGGTTGTAAAAGTGACAGTGACTTCTAATTTTCCAAGTAGACACATTTGGGAAGAAGATCAGGAGAAATGCTTGAACCTGAAGGTCCTGGACTACAGGTGACAGCCATCATCTTTGGGTTTCTCAGATTCATGTACCATGCTCCTCAGAGGTTTCTTCCCAACATGGTCAAAAACAGATCCAAGGTCTAAAACCAGAGACCTGTCATCCAAAAGCAGGGCTGAGAGGCTTGGGTAAGTCACTAATTACTCATATGTCAGGAGGGAAGCTCCAAGATTTCCACTTCAAAACTTGCCATGTGCACCTGCTGAGGACATCAATGAATCCATTCCAAGATCAGTCCATGGAATCTACCCTACTCAGAGACCACAACACCACAGGGCATTCACATGTCTGCATCTATGTTAGCATCTCACACCAGCTCAGCCTGGCTATGTAAACTCTATTACTGTCATAAGTTTCTTACCAGGAAGGAAGACATATCTTTTGCGTGTCTATTAGTGTGAATTAGACGTAGAGACAGGCTTGACGTGCTGAAGAAATATTCTTGTTGGTAATAAAGAAGCCACAATATCTGATTCTGGTGGGCAGTAGTCAGGTGACAAAGACAGTTCATACCAGCAGACATGTGATGCATTTGTTTTTTTCAGATATAATATATATAATATATTTTTTCAGATATAATATATATAACATATAATACATAATAACCAGTTTTTCTCTTATTTCCCGTGGTTGGAGGATAGTGAAATTTGGTGTTCTATAGGACCACAGAATTTCAAATAAGACCATCTCTGCCACACTGATAAAAGATAAACTTAGGAGACTTTTGGAGAACATAAGTGACCTGTTAAGTGGACAGCCACCCCCTCCTGGAGAGTCTCTTCCATCTTTTCTACTTACCTGCACACTGGCAAATTGTATGATAGCACATCTGCGTCTTGGGGGTACTTTTCAATGAATAGGATAGCACAAAGAAGGCAGTGGGGTGGAAAATACCTAGGGCCTTATGCATGGATATAATGCATAAACTTTATGTGAACTTTATTGAAATCTTAAAGATTAGTCAAGTTTCACAACCAAATACACAAAACATGAAAGTGAACTTTGACTTTGAGGCCAACTAAGGTTGAACTGGGAGTACCTAACCCCACATTTGGGACATCAGGCTCTGGGAGCAGGGCACATATCTGGACAACTGTAAGCTAGTTGTATTGTTGCCTTTCCTAAAGGCATTAATTGGTACTGAATCCCACTTTATTAATGGGTCCTGCATTTCACCATGATTATAAAGTCTGAAGGCGGAGATTTACACACACACATGTCTGATCTACTCCACCTCAGCCCCATGCCTTAAACACAGCTCAGGGCTATGTCTTTGCTATCTATCCTGCCTGGCACCATCTTTCCCCAGATCTTCATGGGTCCCTTCTTCCCTTCCTCAGAGCCATTCCCTGATCATCCCTCTTCCCTGAGGCTTTGTCCTGCTTAATTTCACCGTGGTCATAGTGTCACCACTAAACGCACTATAGCATTCTTTGTTGTCCTCCCCCAGTAGGATTAACTACAAACTACTGCATCCCAATCACCTTCAACTGTATGGCAGTGTGAGCTCAATGACACATGTTACTTGAGCAAACACGTGTATTAATTAAAGAATGTGGCTTTAAAGGAGATTACCTAATTGATAACTCAAACCTTTTCAACTCAACCTGCAAAACCTTTTGCCAGACACTGTGGAGGAGGGACAGCACAAAGAAGGAAGTAATGGTTCATTTGGCAAGCCAACCAGAAAGAAGTTTCTGCATATTTCCATTTGATCCATTAAGATAATGACATTTTTGTGATTTGTGAAACTGAACAGGTTAAGTGTCAAAGGACAAAGAGGAGCCAGGAGCCTCAGATCTGACCTTCAGTTCAAGGGAGCAAAGATGCTGAAATCCGTGGGGTTAGAAGCAGGCAATAACCTGGCACAGACTGCCCTAGGCAGGGGGCATCACCATGTGCACCTTGTTTTCTCAACTTTAGGTCCTTCTCTTCATCTTCTCCTCTACTTCTTCCCTTCTTTCCACACTCACCTAACCCTGCCCCTCCCCCCACCACATTTACCTCACTTCCATTGGCCTGGTTGGGCACTTCTGAGTTTAAGAACAGGGATGACTTGTCCCTGGACACAAGGGACCTTTGTGCATCCAACCACACTCTCCCATCCTTACCCCATGGAGGAGCATCTGTGTTGTTTTGCCCCGAAAGCTACTCTCTGTTCTGTGCCTTGCAGCATAGCTTTGCTTGCCTTCAGATCTGTCCTGTCCAGTACCATAACCACGGGTCACAAGAGGCTATTGACATTTACATTAGTGAAAAATAAATAAAGTTAAAATTTTGCTTCCTTAGTGGCACTGGCTACATTTGAAGTGCTAAATAGTCATGCATTTTATGTGAACATTTCTAACATTGCAGAAAGTTCCGCTCTAGAGCAGAACTCTATATTTGAGCATAACTCTATATTTGAGCAGAACTAAATATTTTTTCACGTTTTCCTAGACTGTCAGGTTATAAGGTAGGAACAGTGCAAATTCAGAGGCTGTTCAGAGTGTAAGGAAGAGAAGGGTTAGCTGCAGGCACTCTTTCTGTTAGCCACCCCCAGGGCTGGAGCCCCCTGCATTCACAGCTTCTCTTTGCATCCCATCCCTGCTTCCCTGTCTCACCTTTGGGAGACCTGGGGCAAGCTGAAACTTCAGGCACACTTTACAAACCAGGGACCACCTCCCAGATGCTCTGGTTGTTTCTTCCTATCCAGCTTCACTGGATATCCACTATCCACTCACTTTTTTGTTTTGTTTTAAAGATTTTATTGATTTATTTGATAGACAGAGATCACAAGTAGGCAGAGAGAGAAGAAGGGAAGCAGACTCCCCGCTGAGCAGAGAGCCTGATGCAGGGCTCGATCCCAGGACCCTGGGATCATGACCTGAGCCTAAGGCAGAGGCTTTAACCCACTGAGCCACATAGGCACCCCCACTATCCACTCACTTTTGCAGAGAGAGAAAGCTCTGAAGTGAATTGACAGGCCATGCCTGTTTTCTGGCATATTCTACCACCTATATGGTAGTTACTAGAATGGTAAACTTTCTCATCATGATTCTCCTTTTGCTGTCTTCAAGTACTAACTCCTTTCATGTTTTATTTCTAGCACAGCAGAAGGTTTTTCTCTAGACACTTTTGCATTCCTGATTTCCAAGGTTATGGCCAGTGAGGGTTTCTTTTGGTTACAAGAAGAAGAATGTGCCTTCAGAGACAGTGACATATCTCTACCTTCCATTCTTCTCAATGCAGAGAGAATAAGGGGCACTTGGAAAATGTAGAATATTTGTAGAGTATGTGTTTGTTTATGTGTTTGATTATATTTTTGTTTTCTTTCATTGGTTGTTTGATTTTAAAAATGCTATTCTTGGGGTGCCTGGGTGGTTCAGTCATTAAGCATCTACCTTGTGCTCAAGTCATGATCCCAGGGTCCTGGGATTGAACCCGCTTTGGACTCCCTGCTCACCAGGGAGCCTGCTTCTCCCTCTCCCACTAACCCTCCTTGTGTTCCCTCTCTGTGTCTCTCTGTCAAATAAGTAAATAAAATCTTTTAAAAAGTAATATTCTTAATGAATATAAGTTGTATCATATTGACTTGAACCAAACGTTACAGATAAACTACAGTGCTTTTTGAAGATATCCTAATAAAATATTAAATATAATTTAGTAAGCTGTAAATCACTTGATGGGCTTTTTTTTTTTTAATAATTCAAGCATTTGTGTGAGGTTTTGATTTATTCTAAGTATATATTCCTTTCTGTAGTTCAGAGATGATTCTGTAAGGAAGTCTAGTCCAGGATAACTTGAGAAGAAGTCAAGGGCTCAGAGGAAAAGCAAAATGGAGACAGAATTGACTGCAGGCTTTTTTTTTTTTTTTTTCCCTGTGTCCCAGCCAGCCAGTCCCCTCCTTTGCCATGGCTGCCTCTGCCAGCCTGGGCCAGAACCTTGGGATCCTTGTTGCTAACAGATACGACTTCCCTGCAGGGCTACTCACATTCAGCACTATGAGAGTTTGGGTGGATACACCCTGCCAGGCCTTGGGGGGCTGATGCCTGAAAATCCCGTATAAATGAGCTTCCTTGAGAAAGATGCATGCTGAGGAAATTAATAATTGCTAAAGTAAGATTTGCAATCTCCCTCCCCTTGTCTAGTGCCCCTTTACTGGTGATACAACACTGGCTATTCATGTGGTAGGGTTCCAGTATATCTGGCCTGATGGGTTCCAAGACCCTTGGTGCCACAATTCATCATCATGGGCCAGTCCAGGTCTGGCTTCCCTGGGTCCTTACCAGCCCCAGACCTTAGACTGGGTAGTCACTCAGTCAACACTACTTCCCTAACTCCCAAGGGGCCATCCTATCCCATGCATGGACCCTAGGTAAAAATCCTGTGCCCTAGAGGTACTGAGTACTTAACATAGATGAAATTGCCCCAAGTCAGGGAGAACATACCTGTGTCCATATCTCCCTTTGCCAGGGGAAACTCATGCCATCTGTTTTGTGGGCAAACCAACTGGGCCTCTGAGGAATTTGTACAACATTCTTACCCCCCACCCCCACCCAAGAACTCTGCAACAGTGGAAATTAAATGCATCTGCAGGGTCAAGTGGGGAAGATTCTTTCAGATGAGAAAATTTGACTCTGAAAGGGGACCCTTCCCACCTGCGTGCCTAACACCAGGCAGAGCAGAAAGAATACTAAATCTGGAAGCGATTTCTGAGATAATCCAATGCCATTATCTTATGGATAAAGAAACTCAGGATTTGAAAGGTCCAGGTCCAGAGGATTTCATTGTAAATAATAGCACAGCACAGTGCCTAACAGTTTATAATTTTGATCGGTAATCATTTGTATGTTTCCAACACAGGGTTTGTATTAATCTGGCCATGTGTCTTCGAGGACTGTGACATTTGCTTTCGCATTGAAAGCCATTTACTTTTACTGAATCAGAGCATGGGCCCCAACACTGGCTCTGGTGCTCAGAGACAATATGGTTGAAGTCATAATGTCAGGTTATTTCCTCAGTGATTTAAAGATGTAGACAAACACACTGTATGCTAGCCATGGCAGTTTCACTGAACTAACATAAAACAGTTTTGGGGTATCATTGACCTAATCACAGGGCTCCTGGGCCCACTCATGGAGTGTTTGCCTGTCAGCTCAGAAAGGACTTCCTGGGAAGGAGACATTGCAAAGACAGCAGGTATCAAAACGTAGACTACTATATTTTCTACATGAATGGGTTTAGGCATTTAGGGAAATGAGGGATTTTTAGTGAGAATGCCCAGAGCAGGGCTGTCCTGGGTGCTACAAGGGAAACAGGAGGGTGAATTGCACTGGAGCTCTTTGTCCCTTCCCTGTCCCTGTAGGGATGGTTCATGTTCCTCCCTCCCTTGGTGCTAACCACCTGGCTGGCCAAATTATCACATTCCAGGCTTTGAGAAATCCCCATGAGGTAAAACTCCCCAGAGGGTTTCCTGGCCCTGTGTGCACACATTCCTTTTGCTGTTGGTTAGAAAATGAATTCTCGGGGGTGCCTGGGTGGCTCAGTGGGTTAAAACCTCTGCCTTTGGCTCAGGTCATGATCCCAGGGTCCTGGGATCGAGCCCCACATCGGGCTCTCTGCTCCTCAGGGAGCCTGCTTCCTCCTCTCTCTCTGCCTGCCTCTCTGCCTAGTTGTGA
The DNA here is from genome assembly GCF_922984935.1 of Meles meles. Classification (NCBI taxonomy): domain Eukaryota; kingdom Metazoa; phylum Chordata; class Mammalia; order Carnivora; family Mustelidae; genus Meles; species Meles meles. The sequence goes on from NC_060071.1 coordinate 27,203,987, forward strand.
TTTCTCTGTCAAATAAATAAAATAAAAAAAAAAAAAAGAAAGAAAATGAATTCTCAAAGGCAGAAGCTTCCCTGTGGAGTAGGCTTCCTCTGGAAAGACCCTCAAGAGACCTGGCCCCTGGTCTCAGTGTTGTTAGCCTTAAGTTCAGAGCACAAAGCAGGAGAGTAGCCCAGGTACCTGGAGTCACCGTTCAATACTGCAGGTGCTCAACCCTGGTGGGAAAGGCAGAAACTCTCTTCTGATCTCACCAACAAACCTTGGGCTTAGGACTCCCATCTGTGGTGCCATGGGTATTGTCTTGTATGATATAATGGGATGGAAAGGAATATTCTCATTCTACCATGAGCCAGATTTTAGTTCTTTTATTCCTAGCTTCACGGAACAGCTCAATTTCACTTTGGGGAGAGGGATAAATGACTGGCTGGTGATATTTTAAATTTCCTGCTTTAAACAGAATCATTCTCAAAGGTTGTGTCATTCTCCAATTGACTTGTTTTCCCTGTAATTTGAAAAGTAACCCAATGTGATGCTTGAAATTAATTTTCCCAATTACTGACTATAATCGCCTTGCTTTGAAGACTCTTAGGCATCTGTGAAGAATCCTGTCTTGCTACAGTTCTAGAATTCTTCCAGTAACTGCAGAGACATTGCCCCAGAACTCAGAGGTGACAGTGCAGTTGACTGGCTCTCAGCTACTCAGCACACTAACAGTCACCCAGGCACATGGTGTCAGGTTGAGATAAAGGCTGGGGAGGGAAGGACCTAGGCAAGTGGACCCGAGAGCAGAGAGACAGGGTGTGGTTGGGAAGGGTCTCTGCAAGGGGCTACATTTAAGCAGCAACCAGACAAAGGGAAGGGTTTGCATGCAGACTTCACAGGAGCACAAAAGGCAAGGGACCAAAAGCAGGAAGGAGCTCCATGTGTTACAGACTTGAGAGAAGGCAAGGTGACCTGAACACAGGAGAGGGACACTGTTAGATGGAGCACATCACATGGGAGGGTTCTTTCATGCTTTTCTGAGTCAGCTTCCATGTCACTTTAATCAAGGAAATGGCACTGTCTGGATTTGATTTAAGAATCTTCTCCCTTGTGCTCCACTTCGTGGGATTAGGTTGCAGTAGGACAGGAGCAGAGCCCATGTTGTGGGGAGAAGTAATCCAGCACTCTTGGGGAGAAAGGGATGGAAAACAGGGAAGGGGGATGAGAAATGAGCAACCTGGCTGCTCTGACACTGGCAGGGAGGAGCACACAGAGCTACCCTGGTCCCGCCTGTGCCAGACACCACCCACTCTACCCGGACCTCTTTTAGCAGCTCCAGGCTCACAGCTGCATGGTGACTTTCTCTTTGTGGGCTTCCCAGGACTCCCCAGGGCTGCCCCTCAGGGCATATGACCTATCTGGCTTGGCAGTTGATGCTGAGATAAGGAATATTTTGTATTCTTCCCACACAGTCTAGTCCCCTGGGCAAATGATGGACAGAAACAGGATCCTGCAGATCCATTCCTCCACCTCTTCCTCCATGGGCAGAACTTCCTCCTGGGAAATGCCCTGTGAAATCAAAAGCCAGGAACACCAGACACAAAGTTATGGCTGGCAGCCTGTGTTGGCACTCTTTGTCTGTCTCCTTTCTTCCCCCACCCTCAATAGACCAGTAGCTCCAGGAACCTTTGCTGTGTGCAGCTTTGGGGAAGCCAGGCCAAGGCAATGATCAGCTCAGAGATATCAGGCTACTCATGCCTTGTTTGGCTTGTCAAAAACCCAGATAACAAAATTAAAATCTCCCGATCAATAACATGGTAACCAGTGAGAGTATATTGTATACATAAAAACAGTTGGTGAGCAGGAGCTTTCAAATCCTAAAGCTTAGGGGCAAGACCTTCTAGAATGGCTTATAAAATAAAAAGGAGGAAGTTGTTTATCCTTTAAAATGACTAGATATTATCATGGGGTTTCTAGATGCCTGGGGATTGGTTAAAAGTGATTATCTTATACCATTTTTAGAAAGATGACTTAAGTTTCTTTTATGATTATCAGAGCCATTTACAAGAAACACCCCAAGTTAATGTTTGCCTATTTCATAAAATATTCATAAAATATTAAAATTCATAAAATATTCATAAAATATTGGATTTAGTTTTGCTTACCTGGATTAAATCGTGTTCTCTGCTCAGAGAATTTTGAGGTGTGGCTTCATTTTGTTTTGTCCTTTAATGGGCTACTGGCTTACTTATATATAAAACTGAATGAAGTGGGTGCTGACATGCCACCTCTCTCACACATTACCATTTCATTTTAGGCTATATCTTCAGGTGATAGGGAAGACATAAGGTCTTTTCAAATTGAAATTTCTATTTCATTTTCATATTTTTGGAGAAATGCATTAGTGATCTATTATACCTCATTCTTTAGAATTCTGTTGTAAGTAGTAGTATTATCATAAATTAGGCTCCTCCAAGCAGCTCACGTGGTCCATTGCATCAATCCTCCTGAGAGGCATTTGGTGATTAAGCCAGTAAGGGGCAAAGCCAGGCTGGAATCAAGGTCTGGCATCTTCAAGAAAGAGGGGTTCTGGGGCTACAGAGCACCCCTTCTCCTAAGTTGGCTTTGAAGATGCCAAGCTACACTTGAAATGGAAACATACTTTGGTTATTTTTGTGGGTTATTAGTGAGTGTGGCAGGCAGAATAATGGTCCTCCCTCCATGTAATATGTCCATGTCCTGGAACCTGTGAATATGCTATGTTAAAAGACAAAGAGGACTATGCAGATATGATTAAGTTAATGGTCTTGGTATAGCAAAATGATGCTGTATTATCTGGGTAGGTCTTCTGTAATCATGAAGGTCAAAATATTTTATTTTATTTATTTTTTTGTTAACATATAATGTATTATTTGCTTCAGGGGTACAGGTCTGTGACTCATCAGTCTCATATAATTCACAGCACTCACCATAGCACATATCCTCCCCAATGTCCTTTAAAGAGGGAGGCAGGATGGTGTGGAAGGAAAGAGATATGACAGCCCTGGGCCAAGGAATCTGGATGGCCTCTAGAAGTTAGAAAAGTCAAGAAATAGATTCTATCCTTGAGCCTCCAGAAAGAATACAACTCTGCAGACCCATTTTAAATTTCTAGCCTTTAAAACAAGATAATAAATCTGTGTTGTTTTAAGCTAAATCTGTGGTAATTTGTCAAAGCAGTGATAAAAACAATACAGTGTTTCTTTCTAGACAGACTCTTTTACAAAATCATAATTTCAATTGGTCACATCGTATTGTGTTCAAGGATTTTTCATCCCTGCAGAAGAATATTTAGACTAGTATGTGAAAAAAATAGGATATTTATTTACTTATATCTTTATAACCAATTTGGCTCAAAACATCAATCAATTTTCTACTGAGAGCTTTCTTAGTTAATAAAGTAGTTCAACAGGAAAATGTTATTTATATTTTAAAAACAGCTTATTGTCAATGGTTTAAATAACAGCCTTGCACTGTGTATCACATACAGGTTATTTTCAAATGCATTATTGTGCTTGCTTCAGTAGTATCATGGACCTGGGATGCCAGTCCCTCAAGAGAAAAATTAGGAAGGGAACCATTTGATTTCCAAGGGTATCCTGTGTGTAGGAAGAAAATCTAAAGGACACATGTTGAACTTAGGTGTGAATATATAAAGATTAAGCCTTATTTCAATATCATCATAATTGCAATGCCCAACATAAATCTTAGTAATGAAAGTACAAACTGTTTTTAAATTGAGAAATAGTTGACATATAAAACTGTATAAATTTAAGATGAAGGCTATGTTGATTTGGTACATTTATATACTGTAATATGATTATCCCCATGACATTATCTAACACTTCGATCATGTCACATAATTAACATTTCTTTTTTTTTTTGGATAAGGACAATTAAGATCTAGTCTCTTAGTATCTTTGAAGTCTATAATACAGTATTGTTGACTATAATCACTATGCTGTGCATTAATTCTCCAGGATTTAATTTAACTACTGTTAGCTGTAAGTTTGCATCCTTAAATAACATCTCCCAATTCCCCCGCCCACCAGCTGCCAGTAGCCAGCCTTTTACTCTCTGCTTTTATTAATTTGGCTTTTTTAGATTACACATAGAAGTGAGATCATATAATATTGGCCTTTCTTTGACTTATTTCACTTAGTATAATGCCCTCAAGGTCCATACAAGTTGTTGCAAATGGCAGGATTTCCTTCTTTCTCATGGGTGAATAACATTCCATTGTATATAAATACCACATCTACTTTATCCATTCATCCATTGACCGAAAAGAAATGAAAACAGGATATTAAAAAGATACTTGCTCTCCCATGTTTATTGCAGCATTATTCACAATAGCCAAGATATGGAATAACCAAAGCGTATGTCACAGTATGACCTTTTAAAAAGTGGTTGCACAATCCATCCCTCTGTCTCTACAATCTTCAGAATCACTATCTCCACAGCCTAAGCAAGTCTCCTTTATAACTCTAAGCTTTGAGTGACCCCCAGCTGCACTGGAGACAATTTCTTGGATTGGGGGGGAAGGTTGGCACCTCCTGCTGCCCATGTTGGTGCCCCCCATGCCAGGGGCTGGCACTGCTCCCAGAGGATACCCATATCTTTTCTTACTTTTTTTTAAATTGAAGTATAGAGAATATTATATTAGTTCCAGGTATATAACAGTGATTTGGCAAGGATATATACATTACAAAATGCTCACCATTCTGTGTAGTTACCATCTGTCATCATACATTATCACAATATATTGACTATATCCCCTATGCCTATTTCTTTTTAGTATCCCTGAACATCCCTGTCCCTTGGGTTCTTTCTTTCTGCAGCTCCCACTTCTCTACCAGTCCTGTAGTGTGGCTGTGATTCTCCTTCATCCCCTTCTCTATTCTCTCTTGTGCTCTCTCTTTCTCTTGACTCTTTCTTCTTTTTCTATTGCAAGATGTCCTTGGGTACTGTGAATACAACAGAGGGCTTTCTACAGAACCTTGTTTTTTCTGCTTGTTATAGTCATTCATTAACTATCCAGTCTTCTATTGCTCCAATACCTTGGAAATGTGCCTGCCTGTGACACAAAGAAAGACTCCTTTTTTTTTTTTTTTTTTTTTTTAACTTTCATGAGTTCTAAGACATTATGGTCTCACCATCCGCAAGTCCCAACCCTTCAAATCTTGCCATGGATAGTAAGAGATAAGCTCAAAGATTCTCTTCTACCTTTTGAGAGTTAACATGTCATCAATCTCTTTCCCTGAGGCATATTGGGACCTACACCATCATTGGCCTTGTTCCCATTTCCATGAGACTGAGGAACAAAATGGCACACCTTTACAACAAAGAAGATGGCAGGAAGAGTGTCTTTATTGCAAGTGATGGGAAACATCTTGGAACATGGAAATCAGGTGGAGGAGTGAGGTCTTTGAAAGCAGCTCAAAGCCCACTGAGGGACTACAGAAAAGGGGCATGCTTGGTCATACAAAACTGGAAGAGGCCCAGTCTTCAGAATCATGAGACAAGAAGAAGCCACCATTGATCTCACAGACAGAGTGTGACTTTCCCTGTCCTTAGTAGAATCATACTGGAAGTCATGTGTATGCTACCAAAGAACACACAAAAGTTGTTCTTCAAGAGAGTTGAACAGGAGGTAATGAAAGGCAAGGTTCCTGAGTACAACCTTGGGCATTTGTCTATTTGGACTTCCTAAGGAGGAAGGGTGAAATCTCCCTTAAGAGCTTTTCTCTTGACTTACATGTAAATATGTATGTATACATAGCAATGTCCACGATGTTATGTTATGCCATAACATAATAGTATAGACTGCATGGCTTAAACAACTGAAATTTATTTTTTTCACAGTTCTCGAGGCTGAAAGTCCAATATCAAAGTTTGTTTTCTCTTAAGGCTTTTCTCATTGACTTACAGAAGGCATTTTCTTGTTACTGTCTCACATGGCCTTTTCTCCTAGTGTACCTCCCTGGCATCTTTTCCTTTTCATGTAACGCCACAATTCTATTGAATTAGGGTCCCACCCTGTGACCTCATTTAGCCTTAATTACACCTTAACTCCCCCTATCTTCAAATATAGTCACATTGGAGGTTAGGGCTTCAATATATGAATTTTGGAGGGACAAAATTTAGTCCATAACATGTGTGATGATAAAATAAGATATTTATATATGTCAAGGGCTCAGACAGTTTGCCTGGTAAAAACTGGTAAACCAAATTTCAAAGAAGATACTGGATTAGGAAATAAGGAGCCCAAAGTGGGAAATCTGTGAAGAGGATTCAAAGATGATCCTGTGTAGATGTTCTGTAGAAAGGACCAGTGCAAATGGACTGGTGGGTGGAAGGTCAGGAGCAAGGGCACTGGGAAAAAGCAGGTATGCACTGAATGATGTGACATGGGCCACGGACACAAGGGTAGAGGAAAAATAATTATGGAAGAAGCCATAGGATGAGCATAAATAAAAGGGCATAATAATACTCCATCTATCTCTGTGGCAAAAATACTAACACAAATCATTTGTTTTTCAACTTTCAGAATCAACATGCAAACTTTGTGTTTATAGATGAGTGATTAGGAGCTGAGAGTTGAAAGAGAAGGATGGGAGAATAGGTTATTCCATAGTACTCTGAGTCAAGGTCTCTTATCTGCAGAAGAAAACATTTGGAAGCAGGTGATTTAAAGTTACAAATGTAAGCAATATAGGAAGTAATAACAGTCTTAGAGGCATTTTAGGAGAGTTGATTTTCACGTAGTAGAGTCTAGAATTGGTAAATCAATATATGTTTCAGTGGCACAGCGTTATCAGGAGAGCTGGAATTAACCCCTGAGACGAGGAAAAGTTGGAAGAATTAACACCCCCGCCTTTACCTCCACACTTGCTCAAGGTAGAGAGTATTTGGGTTGGCGAGATGGTCAGGGAACTGTTGAACCCCATCACATATCCTTCTGATACTCTATTTGTTCGTATATGAGTATTTAATTAATTAGGTATATCAAATGCATGTAATTAAATATATTCAATATTTATAACATTGGCATTTTGGTTGACAGAGACTTATAAGTAAGAAAAAACAAAACAAGATGGGATTGGGAGGGAGACAAACCATAAATGACTCTTAATCTCACAAAACAAACTGGGGGTTGCTGGGGGGAGGTGGGGTTGGGAGAGGGGGAGGGGGTTATGGACATTGGGGAGGGTATGTGCTATCGTGAGTGCTGTGAAGTGTGTAAACCTGGCGATTCACAGACCTGTACATGTGGGGATAAAAATACATTATATGTTTATAAAAAAAAAAAAAAATTGGAAGGGGAGGCGAACCATAAGAGACTATGGACTCTGAAAAACAATCTGAGGGTTTTGAAGGGTCAGGGGTGGGAGGTTGGGGGAACAGGTGGTGGGTAATAGGGAGGGCACGTTTTGCATGGAGCACTGGGTGTTGTGCAAAAACAATGAATACTGTTATGCTGAAAAAATAAATAAATTTAAAAAAGGTTAAAAAAAAAACAAACTACCTCTCCCTTTCCTTTTTTTTAAAAGATATTATTTATTTATTTGACAGAGAGAGATTGCAAGTAGGCAGAGAGGCAGGCAAAGAGAGAAGGGGAAGCAGGCTCCCTGCTGAGCAGAGAGCCCAATGTGGGGCTTGATCCCAGGACTCTGAGATCATGACCTAGCAGAGGCTTAACCCACTGAGCCATCCAGGTGCCCCACCTTTCCTTTTTATATAAATCTTTTCCTGGCATATTTCTGTCTGTAGGATTAAAGGAGCATCTTCTTTTTTTTTTCTTATTTTAAGATCATCTTCTTAACTTGCAAAATTATTGAAAAATTTATTTCACTTCACAACAAGGCATGTTTCTTAATTGCCCCATTTCTATCTAAATAAATAGCCTCCATTATATGAATGACTACCATTTTGGGTCTATATTTTTTAATTCTCTAAATTTATGTGTTGTGGGTTGAGGCCAATAATACCATTTTTCCCTTATTTTTCCCTGTGGATCACTTGGTTGCACATCTGTGTCTTCTACCCAAAGCTGCTATAGTAAATGCCTTTGTTTTTTAACTGTTGCTTTCTCCCTTTCTCCCAACAGTCTTCTGAACGTAGTCCATCTTGCCTTTCTTTTCCATGAGTATACAGCAAATCAGAACTCATTTTTGAGACCACCCACACAGCCATTCTCTCTCAAATTTTTCCCTTTCCAAACTTCCTGTGTTAGAGTAGAAGGCAATGACAAAATCTCCGTATTTGTACATCCCGCTGAGGCTGTGACCTGAGACCTGTGTGTTTTTCAAGGGAGGCAAAATATAATGTGTGTCAGGGAAGGAAAAGGAGTATCTCAGAATTGAAAGGGCTACTTTCATTAGTTATCTCTTTTCAGATCAAAGCTATAGAGTCAGTGATGCTGGGTGCCTTTAATGAGCCATCTCTGTAACACTTGCTTGTAAGAATGCTGTTTTCAAAACAAGGATGCATCAGGGTCTGTTGATCCATAATGCGTCTTGATGACTCTTTTCCAGATCTGCACAACCCCTATTACATGAGTGATTTCTTTTTAGGATCTAGTTCTGCCTTGTTAGGAAAACGATGTTTGGTTAAGCCCTTCTCCTCCCTGCCCCATCATCTATAGTTGACTCCCACTGGAATGCTGAGGAAGTTTATAAATTTTACTCACTTGTTTGTCATTCATAATTATTTCAGGTGGGACAAATATCCCACCTGATTTAAGTATCATGTTCAACAATTTGGAACTTTCTAGGGATGTACATATAGAACCAAAAGACAGGGAAGTAACTTGCTAAGAAATCAATTTAATAAATATATATTTTTTAAAAAATTACCAAATAATTTTGAGAAAATATAGTCCACTAAATTATATGTCTTCTCTCTATTCCTTCATTCTGCCTAGTGCCATTTTCTACACAAAAGAAACACGTATTTCCTCTTTTTAAAATTAGCAAATAATTTTGAGAAAATATGGAGTCCACTAAATTATATGTCTTTTCTCTCTTCACTATGCCCAGTGCTATTTTCTACACAAAAGGAACACACATTTCCTCAATTGGTTATTGTATCAGTTTGGCACAGGTGAGAACTACTAATTTTGAATCAACTGGGCTCTCATCCCTATCATAGGCAAGGATACATGTTAATGAATTCCTCTTTGAAAATGAAATCATCAGAGCTCACTTACATTAAAGCCAGGAGCTGTCATGGATAGTGCAGAATGCATCAGTGGTAATGACAGGTTGGCAGTGGCCATGAACTTCCTGAAGGACAGAGGAGAAAAGGAGGTGACTTGAATTTAGCACTCAAATGTTGTAGCTAGGTTCTTGTTTTCCTGAGTTTAATAACATTTTGATCTTAACCCAAGTGGTCAGTCATCTGTAAGCTATAGGGTGTCCCAAGAAAATGCATTTGAAATGTGTGATGTTGTTTTGTTCAAGTCACCAAGCCCCAATTTCTAGTAACCATTTATTCTATGACAGAGATGATGCTATTACTGATACTTGAATATTTCCACTTGTTAAACACTTTCAAACAAGCAAATGAAGCTTGTTGTTAGCCATTTTATGAGCAGATGGGAAGATCTGATAGAAAGATGGAAACCAAAATATTTAAAACACCCATTTTCTTTCTATCTATCTGTGGGAATCATTTTTGTTTTAAACTTATAAACCAAAACTTCTATGCCTAGGATTCATTTCTACCAAGTCAGTGGTGTTCAGTTATGATTCCTGAAACAAAGCTTTATGGATTATTTTTACATATTGATTAATGCCACTTGCTGAAACTGTTTAGTAGATGAACACTGATCAGACTATTGTTAAATAAATTACAATGGTAACTTACAAGCACTGGAAAAGAGGAGCACAGGATTCTGTGAGAACCCATGTCTTGGTCTGGTGAAGGGTTAAGAAGTGCCTCTTGGGAGATTAAGGTTTGAGCTGACAGCTGAGAAGTAAACACAGCTTGTTGGACTCAAGAAGAGGTGGCAGTTTTCTATTTGGAGATAACAGCAGAGGAAGGATGTAGAGGTGTGGAGGAATGTTGACACGGACTTCTGGAGAAACTGAGGCCAACACGCCTCATGATTAGAGAGTAAAGAGTGAACCTCCGAGACATAGCACAACAGGTTGATGACAGTCAAGGTACCCAGGGCTCCAGAACCATCCAAGTGTTTGGGCTTCATGGCCAGAGCTAAAGGAAGAAGTGGAAGCTTTAGGCATGTATGTTACATTATCGGATATGCATTTTAAAAGGATCCTTCTGGCCCCAACTAGAAGTAGATATTTCAGGGAGCAAAAGTGAGTACTTTTGTTTTGGCACATGTCCTTTACCAGACATGTGCATTGCAATATTTTACTCACAGCCTTTGCTTGTCCTTCATTTTCTTAGCACTGTCTTTTGAAGAGCAGGTTTTTTGTTTTGTTTTAATTTTGCTGAAGTCCAGTTTATCTACTTTTTTTTTTTTTTTTAATTTCATAGATCATGCTTTTGGTGCTTTACCTAAAGACTCATCAACAATTCCAAGCTTTGTGTTTTTTGGTTTTTGGTTTTTGGTTGTTTATTTTTTTTGAAGATTAGAGTTTTAGGTTTACCTTTAGGTCAATGACCCATTTTGAGGTAATATTTACATGTGGTGTGAAGTATCAGAATTTTTTCTTTCCTTCCTCCCTCCCTCTGTCCCTTCCTCCCTTCCTTCCTCCCTCTCTCCTTTTTCCTCTCTCCCTCCCTCCCTTCCTCTCTCTTTCTTTCTTTCTCTTCCTTCTCTCTCTCTCTCTCTTTCTTTCTTTCCTTCTTTCTTTTTTCTTTCTCTTTCTTTCTTCTTTTCTTTCATGGATACCCAATCTTTCCATGCTATTTGTTGAATGCTATTCGTTGCAAAGATTATCATCCCATATGGTCTTCTTATCTTTGTCAAGAGTCAGTTATTCGTGTGTGTGGGTCTGTATCTGGGCTCTGTCCTTTTCCATTGATCAATTTATTTGTTTTGACCACACTGTCTGGATTACTATAGCTTTAAATAAACCTTGAAGTCAGATCTATAGTCCTGTAGTTCTGTTCTTCCATTCTTCTCTTTCAAGGTTATATTGGCTATTATAGGTGTTTTGCATTTCCATATGAATTTTACAAATAGTTTGTCAATTTATAAAAAAAATTGCACTGAATTTTTATTAAGAATGCAGCAATTAATTTACATCAAAAAGATCATTTGGGAGGATTAAATGTTACATTTCCTCTCTAACAATAGTATTGTTGGATTTACTATATTAAAAATGTGCTTAAATTTCTGCATGTATTTCCATGAGGAATATTGCTGTGTAATCTTCTTGTAATGTCTTTTTTCTGGTTTTGACATTAGGGCAATCCTAGATCATATAATGAATTAGGAAATATTACCTTTTTTGCAGCTTTCTGGAAGATGTATATAGATTCTATAGTTTGGTTTCATTTCTTTACTTATATGTTGATTACAATCACCAGTGAAGCTATCTGGCCTGGAGTTTTGTTTTATCTTTGCTTGTTTCATTTTGTTTTGTTTTGTTTTATTTTGTTTTGTTTTCATGGGAAGGATTTTTAATTGAAAATTCTATTTCAAAATAGATACAGTGATATTCAGATTAACTATTTCTTTGCTTAAATTTGGAAGTTTGTGTCTTTTAAGGAATTTGCCCATTTTATCTCATGTATTAATTTATTGTCAGAAAGTTGTAGTCTTACCTTATCTTCCTTTTTTTTTTTTAGATTTTAAAAATTTATTTATTTGACAAAGAGAGATTACAAGTAGGCAGAGAGAGAGGAGGAAGCAGGCTCACTGCTGAGCAGAGAGCCTGATGTGGGGCTTGATTCCAGGACCCTGGGATCATGACCTGAGCTGAAGGCAGAGGCTTTAACCCACTGAGCCACCCAGGTGCCCCCCTTATCTTCCTTTTAACAGCAATAGAATGTGGTGATGTCACTTCTCTCATTTTTGATACAACTGATTGTGTCTTCTCTCTTTCTTGATCAGTCTGCCTGCAGGTTTGTCAATTTTATTGATTTCGAAGAACTAGCTTTTGTTTTAATGAATTTTTGTTGTTTTCTGTTTGTTTATTTTATTATTTTACTTCTTGAGCTTTATATTTCTTTTCTTCTATTGAAAGGTGAGGATTAAAAAAAAAGGTGAGGATGTTAATTTGCTCTTATTTTACAAGTTTCTTAAGGCAGAACCCAAGATGATTGATTTGAGATCTCTCTTCTAATATCTTTAGTACAATAAACTTAGTGCAATAAGAAATTAACTTAGTGCAATAAATAATAAAAGACAATTCTGCTTTAGATGCCTCCTGCATGTTTGCAGGATTTCTTTATTCATTTCAAATATTTTCTCCCAGTGTAGTTGTCTCCTCCAGTGCTCTGTTCTGCGAACACAGTCACCTAGGTTTTCCAGGCTCTCATCTTCCTACTAGCTTTATTCATCCTGGTCCTTCCTCAGGCTCCCTTACCCAGCACACCATTACCTGATCCAGTAGTTCAAAGTCACATGGAGTTCTCATAACCCTGTTCTCATTCACAGGCTGTCATTTTCCTATAATGTCTTCTGTCTCTAGATGTCTCCAAGAAATTCTCGCTGTTATTTTAAGCATCAGCCTAAAATTGTATCCTCTAATAACCAACACCTCCATCCCTCACAAACTTCAGTGTTTTCCCTTTTGTGTTTATACTACATTTTTCACAACCTCACTTCCAGCAAGCATCGTATTTAAACGAGTTTTTGCATATCTATCTTGCTAAAACTCTCTAAAGATCTTGAAGGCAGGGCTTTGCCACTCATAGTTCATCTTTTATGGCCCAAGCCTTGTGTAGTCCTGATGTTAATAAGTAGTGAATATACTCACAAACTAAAAGAACAATTCAGCATGAAATTGGCCTGAGGATGATGTATCATAAAACATCACTGGAAGTCTGAAAAACTAGTTATAGGTAATTGAATGATGTTTTATTGTCTATTTTCTGCTTAATATATAGGTCATAAATACACACGGCTATTTTATGTGTCTGGAAAAATATATTATTAATACTAACAAACATTAAGTATCATATTAACTATAACCATAAAGGCAAGGGGAATTGTTTTTAAACATTTAAAATTTTAATACTCCCATTATTAACTACTTTATACTGGAAGATACTTACTACCCGAGAGTCATAGAAATTTAAAAAATCCATCACCTGAAAGGAAATTATGTCAGGAAAAAAATAATGAATATTCCAGGTAGTATCCAAAGTAGAAGTGGTACAAAACAAAAATAAACAAACAAAAAACAACAACAAAAAAAACAGAGCAGTAAAAAAAAAAAAAAAAGAATAAAAATAAAAAGACCACTTTTAGAAAAATTAATCCATTTTCTCTCTGCTGTTATGAACGATCTGTGTCTGGGCTTAAAATCTAGAAACACCTCTTTTGCAAGAGGGAAAGGCCATGAGAAGATGTATTCAGATGCCTAGTAAATGAATTTTTCTTTGATTTTTAAAACACAAATGATGGTGTGGACATTGGGGTTGGTCATCCTAGCTTTGTTTCACTCTGTCTGTTGACACCTGGTCATGTAGCCTTGGTCACTCAGCACAGAAATTACAGCCAGGCAGATTAAGGGGAAAAAAGTCCATTTATAGAGATGTACCTTGACTTCACTACCTAACATGCAAGGGGAGTAGACCAACTCAGCTATTCTTCTGGGATGTAGGTGGCCAAGAGCCACTCCCGGAGAAACTGGCAGAGGAAATTCAAGGATTCAAGGTCATGGTGGTGACTATTTTTATTTCTTCTCTTATTATCATTTTATGTAATGTGCGCAGCGAGATAGAGCCTGAGCAGAGAGGGGGAAACATTGAACTTAGGGAGTTTAGCTCTCTAACCCTCCTTCCGTCACGAGGGGTTGATGAGAGGATGGGAAGAAAGGCTCTTCCACACAGTCAGAACTCTCCTGGCTGGCCTACCCACTGAAATTGCTGGTTCTGATAGCTGGACCCAAGTTTGCAGCCCTGCAAGGCAGACCTTTGAGTTGTGTTTGGCTCTTCTGCCAGAAATGTCTCTTTGTGCCTCTTGGGCTGGTTACTCCGGCTTACATGCTTGTGGTTTGTGTGCTGTATGTGCTCTGACATGTGCTAGGCACTGGAGGTAGAGGTAAGTCGGGCTCAGTCCTCACCCTTGGGGATAGCAACAACCAAGAGGGTTGGGTAGAAGTTGGACTGGAAACATCTCAGCTTCCACTTTGATGATAGCTAAGCACTGGAGAGGGGTAGGTTTCAGTCTCATTTGAGAAAAAGGATTCTTCATAAGAAGACAGCATGTTTTTCTTTTTCTCCGTTAGGAAAGTAACAGGTACGTAAGCAACCAACCACCAGTCACAAACATGACAAGAAAGCAAGACATTCTCTGTAATCTTCTGCTAGTAACTGTGTATCAGAGTAGGCATGTATAGGTGGCTGGGAGTCCCTCCTGGGTGATGCAGTTTACAGAGGGGATGGAGACACCTGCAGTATCTCAGGAGATCAAATGCAAAGAGAAAGATGGCAGAGGACATATGCAGGCTCCAGGGAGGTCTTGAGGAATAATACCCATTAAGCTTTGCCAGTAAAGCCTGCCTTTTAAAATCACATTAACTAGATTTGAAATTTCCACCTAACTTTAATAAGTATGGTTCAATTTACATAAGGATCTCCAATGTATATTACTAAAGTCCTCTGCAAAGAGATATGTCTACGATTGTACCTACTCCAAATTCTTCAAAAGCCTTTTTTTTCCCACCTGAATGACTGGCTGCTAAATCAGGGCTGAATCATGCTCCTGAAGACAGGGGAGGAGACCAAATAGAGCAGCTGAGACCCATGGTGCGGCATCTCAGCCACGAATGTGATGAAGCTGAGTACTGGTGGTGGGTGTGTGCTTTAGTCTCATTCAGGAGAAAGGGTGCTTAATAGGAAGACTGCCTGTTTCTTTTTCTCCTTTAGGAAAGTGACAGAAGAAACTGGCTATCTATTTTGGCTATCCAAAATAGAATTAGGGCAAGTGAATTTTTAGACATTGTACTTTTTAATAATGAGTCAATTATAAAGTGTTTTCAACAAGGTATTTAATGGAAACGTATATTCTCACAGCAAGGTTAAACTGTATTTTTTTTTCCAAAAGCACCAGATAGTAAATATTTTAGGCCAAGTCTTGCAACTAGTCACCTCTGCTGTTGTGCAAAAGTGGCCAACCACAGACCACAAGCAACTAATGGGACATGGCTGTGTTCTGATACAACTTGATTTACAAAAACAGATTCCTGAATTTCAGGATTCCTGAAAGACATTGTATATAGCTTAGTTCAGTTGTGTGTTTAATACCTACACTTTGATAAAAGTGCATCAATAAGTTCCAGTCTATCCTATTGCAACAAAGAAATCAAACAGTAGAGAGCTTAAAACACATAGACACTTATTTTATTTCTCTTTCATGTAACACTTTTACATGAGCCATCAGGGCTGTGGGATGACTTTATTCCATGAAATTACTCAGGGCCCAGGTTCCTTGGATGTTCTGATACATCATTTTATGCAAGGGCATTATGATGTTCTGCATGATTAAAACTAGGTTACTGCCTTTCTGCATTTCTGCTGGTAGCAAGAAAAAGGGAAACATAGAGGAGGGACATAATGGTCCAAGACATAGAAGCTGCGTGAGCTTGTAAGAAATTGGTAGCCTCTCCACACTGTGCTGCACAGAAGACTGGGAAGTGGGGTCAGCCTGGGACCAGCTACAAGTGGAGTCACTGTGGACCTGAAAGATTCTGAAGCCCAACTGGAGTTATCTTCCAAGTAAATGCACACTTGAATGCAAGGTAGAGAAAGGGATTATCTGCTTATTTCACTGCTGTATTTTAGTGTATGGCTCAGGGTGTCAACATATTCCACACTTGATTGCATGAATAAGCATGTCCTCCTGATACAACCTTAACATCATATTCTTCAGATTTGCTTAATTATCTCATTTATTAGTTACCTATTACAGCATAACAAAGTGCTCCCAAACTTAGTACCTTATGAAAACAACATTTAATGTCTCACAGGAATTCATGAGGGCCTTAGCTTGGTGAGTCTGGCTTTGGGTCCATTAAAGGTTGCTGCGAAGAAGTCCACTGAAAGTTCAATCAAAGGAGGATCATCTTCAAGTTCACACACATGGCTGCTGGCACAAGGCCTCCATTTCTCACCAAATGGTTATCTCCATAGGCTGCCTGAACTTCCTCACAACATGGCAGCCAGCTTGCCCCAGAACTAGAGACCCAAGAAAGGACAAGTCCAAGATGATAGTCACAGTCATTTATAATACAGCACTTCTGCCACATTTTGTTGGTCACATAGGCTATCCTTGGTAGAATGTTGGAGGGGACTACACAAGGCTGTGAATAATAAATAACAAGGATCATTGGGGTCCATTTTGTTGTCTGTTTTCTGCCTTCAGTCCTGTGTCAAAAAGCACTACATATCACATACTGGCTTAAAGCCTAGAACACCTGCTGAGACATGCTAAGGCTATGCAATGATTTAAACATGTGGCCAAAGAGAAAAGTTTGCATGTGGAAATACCTGGGAAACACTGAACTTAGCAAAGTAAAACTTTTTGTCTGTTTTGTAATTTCAGGATTTCGTGGAGACTTTGATATAGTAAAATTCCCAATGAACCTTGGCAGGGTTGGAGCATTGTTCCCCAATGTTATTAGACCATGGACAACTTTTTTCATGGAACCTCTATTAACATTTCATAGAAATTATTTCACAGAGAAAGATTCAGAGAAAGGCTGCTTAGAGAAAGAGACATAAACACTGTAAGAGGATGCAGCCTCAGTCCCATGTCAAAGATAGAGTAATTATCTGAAGTGACAATTCATGTGCATTACATGGTTCATTTACTTGTTGTGCTTGTCAGCTATGGAAAGAATGTGGCACTGGCCCTTGAACAATCATCTACTCCTCCAGTCATCCTTACTTATTTATCATTCTTCCTTCTGCCTTCATCTTCTTTCTCATCCTTCCTTCTATAACACAAATCATATATATGCATAGTACTTTGCTTACATAACATCCTTCTTGAAAGAAGTTAATCATGGTAAGTATTGTGTTCATTAAAGAACAAATTAGTCTTAAAGACCCCTTTCCTTTTATCAAATTGTTGTCATTTCTTGAATTACTAAAATGTTTGTGATGGATGTAAAGGCAAAAACCATAGAAATGCCAAGTGTTATGAATTGAAGGCTAACAAATGCAACATGATAGAGTAAGTGATGCAATAAGCTCAGTGTTTCCTGGATTTGGGCCACAGTGTGTTGCATCTGCATAGTGTATCTGTTCATCTGTGACCTCTGGGATATGGCAGTGGAAAAACAAAGATTCCACCCTCGGTGCAAGCATTGGTGAACTCAATCATGCATGTTACAATCATGGATGTCAGGTAGATTTGCAGTCTATGCATCTTAAGATTCCCTGGGTTGTCTGCAAGTAACATTGAGCTTTTGACTTATACTTGAATGTCATTGTTCAAAATCTCCTTGTTCTTTCTAAATCTACCTATTATCTCTTTGAGCTAAACATCGAGTGTCCCCCTGGCTGGTTGGTAGGACTAGCTTTGTGTATAACAAATATTTTAAAAATCTGAAAATAATGAGATTTTAGTATTAAACATTTTACTGACATAGAGCTTTGTAACTGGTCCTATCAAGTCAGTGAACCTTTATGGACTGCATGAAGAAAGTGAGGTTCTGTGATGAAAGTCCAAGAAAGTCCATCTCACCATTGGATACCTCCCTCAAACTACAGCGAAAAGACTTCTGATAGTTCCCAATGCTCTTCACTCTTCTGTCTGTTGAGACATGAGAGAAAATTAATCTTCTCACAAATGCCACCAGATAAATACTAATTGTCCTCAGTGTGTGGTCAGGTTTTAGTATCACTTCTCTATGATAAACAGAGAAACCCTGAATATTTAAATTAGGCCATCAGTAAAATGCATTAATTAGCCACTGATTTCTGTGATTGCAGGGCTGACCAAGGGACTTCATGTTATCATTTAGTAGCAAGAAAAAATGGTAATGAACACAGAGATGTCAGAGATGCCTGCTCCAGCTTCTGCCCACCCCACATCATGGTGCCTACTTCTGCCAGTGATGCAGATGACCCTGTGGATTGTAGGACTTGTGGAAATAAATAAGACCACCCATATCTCAATAAGCAGAGGTTATACATAGGTTGCTATAGTAAGGAAATCAGCCACCATGACTTGCATTTGACAGAGACTCAAAAGAGGACAGCGAAGTGAGAGAGTTTATAGTGAAAAAAGTGATGGCTTAAGGCGTGTCCTGCTTGGAGGTTTGTTGGCATGGGGAAGCTGGAGGCAGGCTAATTAATGTTGGGTATCTTATATGACTGGTTTTGGGATAATATTTGGCTTTCTCTGTTTTTTCCTGAGTTAGAAGTGTGGGCAGAAATTAAGGAATCTGGCAGTCATCCATCAAGACCTGACCATTCTCAACCAATGACTGCTGCAGTTGATTTTATCTTCCTTAGCTGCAGAGGTTACAACACAGAATTCTATTGTCATACGTGGCCTGGTTGTTATCTGCCTGTATGTTCATTCTTTCAGATTGGTATTAAATGGGATGTCACCAAGTATCCAGCACAGCACCTCATGTATGGTAAAGCTTTCAGTGAAACATACTACAATTTTTAAATATTAAGAAACAAATAAGACTGGGCTTAATTACCAGGAGACTTGAGTATGGGAATGATGAAAATTTTGTTTGGAGAATTTTGCCCTGAAATACTATGTAGAATTGATTAAAGGGAAAATGGTGGCATGATGCAGGCCTGCATGACCATCCTGGTTGCAGCACCTAGGAAATGCCTGCTCTACAAAACAGCTTAAAGTATAAGAAAAATCTGACAAAGCAAAGACAAAGCAGGGTCTGAATTCAGATTCTAAGACATGTATTTTTTATATTCCTGTGTAGATGTCATTCCATGCCACTGGAATATTAATTTTACTGGGGTTGGACAATAATTGTTCTATGCCTCCCCCACAACCCTCAGCTAAAATACAAACAGAAGTTTGGTAGTTGACTGGATATCTCTGAGAGAAGTTTGTAGTCTACTTAGATGAAAAATAAGGAAGAAAATATCAACACTTAGAAGTTAACAAGGTGCTCAAGAAAGGGAAAGTCAGGATGAGGCAAGTCTCTGAGACTGAGGGCTGAGATGGCTGACTACAGCAGGTAAGGAGACTTCCCTTTTGATGAGGGTTGAGGAGGATACAGATCCAAGTTCATACTCACAAGAAATCAGAGCAGTTCTCTGCAATTTCTCCCTTATTTCCTCCCTCTCTCTCTCTCTTCCTTCCCTCTCTCCTTCCTTCCTCTCTTTTTCTTTTCTTTTTCTTTTTTTCTTTTTTCCATTTTTTCTTTTCTTTTTTCTTTTTCTCTTTCTTTTCTCTTTCTCTTTCTATCTCTATCTCTTTCTCTCTCTTTCTATCTTAACTCCTGCAAAGAATTCTTTGAGAAAAAGAAATGAAATGTATACAGAAATGTATACAGAAGATAGTATCTGTGAATGATTATAGAAAAGTATGACACATGACCACATGTGTTTTGAAGTCTTCTTGTTCTTATCCACTTTGTTCATCATTTTTATTTTTTCCTAATCACTATGTAATGTTGCAAGGTGTGGATACTTGAGTACAAAATAGTTTATGTTGTATAATTATGAAGAGAGATTATAATTACTCACCATAAATTCCTTGATGGCTTATGAGAATCTGTCCTGGTATCTAACTGGAGGAGACTGATAGCACAATTAGTGGGATCAGTATAAAAATATTCATAGACTTTCATTGTTCCAGGGCATATAAACTTGTAATTATATAATGATCTATTTGATAGCCTGACATTCACTTCTGCAATGCATTTAAGCTTTTTCTCTGCTTTTTCTCCCAATATCAACTTTCCAATACTGGTTATAAAGATTGCAAAAAGACTTCCATTTTAACTACTATAATTCTGTGTAATTGTAATCTAAATTTACTATTGTTAATCAGTAATGCAGAAATATAAAGGCAATTGAGCCATTATTTTTAACTTTTTATTTTGAGATTATTATAGATTATGAGTAAATCACAAAAGTAGTACAGAAAAGTCTGGGAACTCTCTCTCATTTTCCCTGGAGGAAACATCATGCATAACTTTAGGATAGTATCAAAACTAAGGGGTGCCTGGGTGGCTCAGTGGGTTAAGCCTCTGCCTTAGGCTCAGGTCATGGTCTCAGGATCCTGGGATCGAGCCCCACATCAGGCTCTCTGCTTAGCAGGGAGCCTGCTTCCCCCTCTCTCTCTGCCTGCCTCTGCCTACTTGTGATCTCTCTGTCAAATAAATAAATAAAATCTTAAAAAAAAACTAAGACATTGATTTGGTACAATCCACAGAATTTATTTAGATTTTACCAGTTCTATATGCACTCATTGTGTATGTCTGTGTGTGGTTCTAAGAAATTATGTTACATGGTAGGTACCTGTAACTACCACCACAGTAAACATATAGGACTGTTTCCTTACCACAATGGTGTCTTGAGAAGATGTGCTCTGCTTGATAGCCATAACCATCTCCACTCCTATTTGTAACTACTGGAAACCACTAATCTGTTTTCCAAGAATGTTTTATTAATGGGATCCCACAGAATGCTACATTTTGGGATTGTATTTTTTTTTCCTCTCAGCATAATTCTTTTGAGATTCATCCAACTTGTTCTTACTCATAGTTTGTTTCTTTGTATTCCTGACTAGGATTTCATAGTATGGATGGACCACAGTTTATTTAACCATTCATTCATTGAAGGACATTTGGATGATTTGCAATCTTTAACAATTAGAAAGCTGCTATGAACATTCTTGTACAGGTTCTTATGTGAGCCTAAGTTTTTATTCCTCTGTAATAAAAGCCCATGAGAGTGATTTCTGTATAATATAGTAATGATATATCTAGTTTTATTTATTTATTTATTTATTTTTTATTCACTTATTTATTTATTTAATTTATGAGACTACCAAACTGTTTCCCAGAGTGACTGTACCATTTTACATTCCCACCACCAGAGTATGAGAGATTTATTTTCTCTACATCCTTTCCACATTTGGTGTCATTACTATTTTTTTATTATTATCATTTTAACTATTTTAATAGGTGTGTTGATATCTCATCATGGCTTTAATTTACCTTTCCTTAGTAGTTAATGATGTTGAACTTTTTATTGTGTGCTTACTTGCCATCTATATATCTACTTTAGTGAAATGTCTGTTGGTATTTTTGTCCATTTTCTAATTGGATTGTACTGTTGAGCTTTGAGAGTTCTTCACATATTCTAGATAGGGGCCCTTTGTCAGATATATGGTTTGCAAGTATTTTCTCTAAATCTGTATGTTGTGTTTCCATTCTCTTAATAGGGCCTTGTGGAACAGAAGTTTTTAATTTTGGTGAAGTCCCAATTATTTTTTGTTCTTTTTTTTGGTTGTTGTTCTTTATGGATCAAACTTTTGGTGTCAACTCTTCATCTTAATGGAAGTCTTTTTTTTTTTTTTTTAAGATTTTATTTGACAGAGATCACAAGTAGACAGAGAGGCAGGCAGAGAGAGAGAGGAAGGGAAGCAGGCTCCCCGCTGAGCAGAGAGCCTGATGCGGGGCTCGATCCCAGGACCCTGAGATCATGACCTGAGCTGAAGGCAGAGGCTTTAACCCACTGAGCCACCCAGGTGCCCCTCTTAATGGAAGTCTTAAAGTCTCTTCTCTTATGTCTTATTTTAATTGTTTTGTAACTTCACAGTTTGCTTTTGAATCTATGATCAATTTTTAATCAACTTTTGTATAAAGTGTGAGAATTTGCTATAAGATCACTTTTATTTTTCCTGTGGATATCTAATTGCTTCAGCACCATATATTATAAAGAATATCCTTCCTTCAATGCATTGCTTTGCACCTTTACACACAATCAGTTGGTCACACATTTTTGGGTTTATTTGTGGATTCTCTATTCTGTTCCTTTGATCTGAGTTTCTATTTTCTTCCAGAACTGCAGTCTTTTCAGTACCATATTTAGATAGTAAGTCTTAAACATTAGATAGAATGATTCCTCTCACTGTTCTTCATTTAAAAAAAATTGCTATAACTATTCTCGCTTATTTGCATTTCCACATGAATTTAGAAAAGCTTTTTTCTAAATCTATAGGATTTTGATTGAAGTTATAATAAATTTCAAGTCAATTTGCAGTCAGTCATCTGGAAATAGCAAAGCTTCTAATTCATGAATACATTATGCTTCTCCATTTACTTGGGTCCATGATTTCTTTCATCAGTATTTTGGAGTTTTTAGTGTATAAGTGCTATATAGTTATTATTAGATTTATGCCTATATATTGCATCTCTAGTCATTGTAAATTACAGTGTGTTTTTAATTTATATTACATTTCTGAAATAAAATTCTCTTGGTCATGGTGTATAAATTTTTTTTTGTATGCTGCTGGATTTGATCTGCTAATATTTTGCTGAGTATTGCTGCATTTATAATCATGAAGGATATTAGTATTCTTCCTTTTCTTATACTCTTTATCTGGTTTTGGTATTGGATAATACATGATTTGGGAAGTTTTCCATTCTCTTCCATTATCTAGAAGAGATTGGATAGAATTGATCTTAATTCTATGAATATTTGGTAGAATATCTGCTGAAATAGTCCAGACTTGGAGACTTTTTCTCTTAAGAAACTTTAAACTATATATTTAATTTATTTAGTTAGTATAAGGCTATTTATTTGCAAAGATTTTATGTATTTATTTGTCAGAGGGAGAGACAGAGAACACAAGGAGGGGAAGAGGCAAGCAGAGGTAGAAACAGGCTCCCCACTGAGCAAAAAGTCTGATTCAGGACTTGATCCCAGGACCCAGGATCTTGACCTGAGCAGGAGGCAGACATTTAACCAACTGAGCCACCCAGGTGTCCCTAGGCTATTTATTTATATGATCTATTTAATATTAGTTGATTTTTGTTACTTTGTGTATTGGGGGGAAATGGTCTATTTTATCTAGGTTATTGAATTTATGTGTGTAGAGTTGCTTATTATAGTCCTTTATCATTCCCTTAATATTTGCAGTGTGTGTTATGACATTCACTGTTTCATTCCTGATAATGGTAATTTGTGACTTTCTTCTTTATCAGGTTTCTAGAACTTTGTGAACTTTCTGAGCCACCCAGGTGCCCCTAGTTGTATCATACAAATTTTAATGTGTTTTATTTTTATTTTCATTCAGCTGAATGTATATTTGATTTCCTTTGTGACCTACTCTCTGACTTGTGGATTTTTTTAGAAGTGTCTTGTATAATTACCACATGTTTGGAGATTTTTCTGTGTCTTTTTATTACTGAATTTCAGTTTTAATTCACTGTATATGCCTTCAACACCTATACATTTGTTGAAGTTTGTTTTGTAATTCAGGATATGATATATTCAGAGAACGTTTGATAGCTGCCTAAAAAATATGTATTTTGTTGATAGTGGTGGAAAGTTCTGCAGATGGCATTTCAAATCTGTTGATTGATGGTGTTGTTTAGTCCTTTTATATCCATACTCATTTTTTGACTAGTTGTTCTATCAATGTTAAAAGGGAGTGTTGATGTCTCCAATTATAGCAATGAATATGTCTATTTCTTTTTTCAGTTTTATGTTTTGTTTCATGTACTCAAGTCTATGTTGTTTGTGTATATCTTCTTGGGAGGTTGACCATTTCATCATTAGGTAAAGTCTTTTTCTGTTCCTGGTAATTTTCTTTGCTCTGAAGTCTATTTTATCCTATACTTTCTTTTGATTAATGTTTTTATAAAATATATTTTCTATATATGTGCCTTTTCCTTATTTACGTTTCTGGTGAAAAATCTATTATTCATTCAAATAATTGTTCTCCATATATAAAGCTTGTTTCTCTTTAGTTTCTTTTTTTAAAGGATTTTTAAAAAAATTATTTATTTATTTGACAGAGAGACAAGTAAGCAGAGAGGAGGCAGAGAGAGCAGGGAAGCAGGGTCCCTGCTTAGCAGAGAGCCCGATGTAGGGCTCAATCCCAGGACCCTGAGATCATGACTTGAGCTGAAGGCTCAAGCGCCCCTCTCTCTAGGTTCTTTCAATGTTCTTCTTTGTCTTTTATTTTCAGAAGTTTGATCAATGTGTTTTGATATGGATTGCTTTGGATTTACCCTGTTTAAAGTTTGTTCATCTTCCCTAATATGTAGGTTAATGTTTTTTGCCTAATTTAGGAAGTTTGATTTATTTGTTTTGTTTGTTTGATTTTTGTTTAAGTACTTTTTCTGCCTGTTCTCTTCTTTCTCTCCTTTCTTGACTCTGTCATGAATGTCACATCTTTTGTTGTAATACCAATGTCTCTAAAGCCCTCTTTCTTTGCTTGTTTGTTTTTTAAGTTATTCTCTCTGTTTTTCAGATTAAGTAATTTCTGTTTATCTATTTTCAAGTCTACTGATTCTTTACTCCCTCATCTCTATTCTTCTACTAAACCCATTCAATAGGAATTTTATATTATACATTGTATTTTTTAGTTCTAAAGTTTCCCTTTGGGGGGTACCTGTCTGGCTCAGTCAGTTCAATATCTGCCTTTGGCTCAGATCATGATGCCAGGGTCCCAGGATCAAACCCTGCATCACGCTTCCTGCTCAGTGGGAGTCTGCTTCTCCCTTTCCCTCTGGTCCTCTCCCTGATCTCTCCCTCTCTCAGATAAATAAATAAAATCTTTTTAAAAAAAATAAAATTTCCACTTGGTTCTACTTTATTATCTATTTCTTGTTTTGTGATTTTCAGTATTTTCACTTGTATTAACCATGTTCTCAACTACTCCTGAAAACATTTTTATGATGACTGCATCAAAATTCTTTTCAGATAATTCTGACACCTTGTCATCTGGTTGTTGGTTTCTGTTGATTATCTTATCCCATTCAAGTTGAAATTTTCCTGGTTCTTGGTGCTATTAGTGATTTTCAATTTTAACCTGTTATATTATGTTATCAAACATTGGATCTTCTCTTTTACCAATTGTTCTCTGAAACCACACTGTCAGGCAAAGAGGGGAACCAAGTCCTTACTGATGGGTGGTAGGATGGAAGTTCAGGCTCTACACTCATCTTCAGACATACTGGTGGGAGAGATGCTTGGTTGCTAATGGTTCAGTAAAGTCTAGGCTTCTGTTTGGCTCCCTCCAATATCCCACTCAGGGAAGAGGAAGGGCAGTTTATATGGCTGAGCTTCAGTGGAAACCCAGGCTGCTCATTCAGCCCCTACCAGTATCATCCTGCCAGGGAGACAAGAGGCTCTTCCTCCTGCTGGGTGGAGTAGTCACCCAGGATTCTCACTTAGCTTCTGATGGCACTTTGGAGGGGTTGGTGCACTTTATTTTTACCAGACATTTGTTGATAAGGTTAGGGATGGTGCATTAATGTTTCCCTGATGCTCTAGTTGAGTAGATGTGTGTTATCAAAAAGATTTCTATCTTGCTAGGGTTTCCCTTTCCTGGATTTATGGCAAACAGAAGCAGGCTTTTCTTGAGGATATTTTTGTCTATGCCTATTGGCATTGCCAGGTCACAGGCTTTCCCAGATTCTCTTTGGGTTTCTGAGACAAAAAAAGAAACTCAGAGAATTTGCCACTGTGTTGGTTCTTGACTCGTGGGATCCCAAGCTGATCTGATACCTTCTCCTTACCTTTTAGAATTATGTATAGTTTTTAGGGTTTTTAGCTATACTCAGTAGGAGAGAGACAAAAAATAAGTAAGTGTATAAGTGTATAAGTATATAATCTATTTTGTCCTGTCCAGAACTAGAAGTCCTCAATCAAGTCATTTTTGTGGACTCAGAAAATCAGAAGACAAACTAAGCAGTATACAAGAATAGACACATAAGTATTCTCTTCCTTCCTATTAACAACTGCAGTTTATAATAAAAGGTCAGTCATCTTACTCAAGATCATGAGCTGTAGAAACATAGATTTAGAAGCAAATTTAACACCTGCTTCCTATGGGAATAAAATTTGTTCACAAAAATCT
This sequence comes from Meles meles, assembly GCF_922984935.1. Taxonomy (NCBI): domain Eukaryota; kingdom Metazoa; phylum Chordata; class Mammalia; order Carnivora; family Mustelidae; genus Meles; species Meles meles. The sequence goes on from NC_060071.1 coordinate 27,230,184, forward strand.
AGGATTTCATAAAAATATTTCCCAAATATTTGCCAAGTGACTCTTGAGATCCAAGTCATGAAAAAATAGAATTGTGGTCAGTTTTGGTTATATACAGTACATGATAAATAAGAAAGATAAGTAAAAGTATCATCTATGTATTTAAGAACAGACACGAGGACATTCTCTTTGTGTGACATCTTTCTATCCTTTTTTCTCTGTGTCTGTCTCTGTCTTTCTCTCTCACATACACACACACATGGCCCAGAGGAAGCAGCATCTGAACACCACACCCCTTTTGTTTTTCTCACTGGGAGAGATTGGCTGGAACCCAGCAGAGCAATAAGAGGAAAACACTATGAGCACTTTAAAAAAGTCTGAAAAATCCTCTCATACTCAGGATAATCAAGATTTGACAGGAGTTTCCATGGAGACAGAATATAACTCATTATTAGCCTACAAACTCCAAATAATTTAACTAGTGATCTACAAAAATGACTCCTGTTTCCTTTCTCTACTTTGCCATAGTCCATAATGATGGAAATGAAATACAAGAAAAAAAAATTGTATTTTCAGTTCTAATAGATTTTGAGAAGAAAGACTGCCCGGGAAAGAAATCAATTTATTACAGAAATCATATGTGCATTTTTTTTCTCTTTATTAGGTGACATTTCAAAATGTAGAAAGCAGGTATTGCATTTGGTTATTGAAGAGTCTCAGGCCTTTGTTCTAACTTCTGCCTTCAATCCTTAAATTTGACCTGATGACTTATTAATCCTTGGCTACAATAAAGAATGTTTCCACCAATCCATAAAGACCTATGAATTGTAGATACCTTGGAGATTTTGTTATGGGTAAATGTCAGAGGAGAACAACCTGTTCCTCCCTGCTTAGTTCTATATATGTATACTTAATTCAAGAATTGGGTATTAAGGAGGGCATGTGCTGTGATTAATACACAACCAATGAGGGGCTCCTGGGTGGCTCAGATTGTTAAAGCCTCTGCCTTCAGCTCAGGTCATGATCCCAGGGCCCTGGGATTGAGCCCCACATTGGGCTCTCTGCTCGGCAGGGAGTTTGCTTTCTTCCTCTCTCTTTTTGCCTGCCTCTCTGCCTACTTGTGATTTCTATCTGTCAAATAAACAAATAAAATCATTTAAAAAAATACACAATCAATGAATCATTGAACACTCCAAAAAATTAAGATCTTTAAAAAAGTAATTTTAGAGGCTCAAATTTCCCTATAATGTGTTTTCTGTAATGTGGTAGCTATAGTTTGCTGAGCTTTCAAAGGTGTGTGTGTATGTGTGTGTGTGTGTGTGTGTGTGTGTGTTACCTGTAATATGGTGTGCAAAGGAAAGCAGAGGATGAGCTCTGTAACCAATGACAGAGGAAAACTCATTTGGCTTCTCTAAACCTCATTGTTTTCCCAGGAAAAAAATTTGCTAATTTTTCTTGATAAAAAATTTATCAACGTGTACTGAATTTTTTTAAAATTCTGAAATCTGAAATTCTACATCATTATTTGAATTTTCAGTCATTCAGCAAAAAAAAAGAATAGAAAAAAATATATCTGTTTTTTCTAAATGAGAAATAATAAGATATTTAATGGCATGTAGTATAGATATGTAGTTTGTTAATTAGTATTAGCCATTAATATTTGATGACAGAGGAGATATAACCACAGGATGAGCAGACATTTAAGTTTTATTTTTTTTTCTGCTTTTATTCCTAGCTACAGAATCTTTATCTCCTTTGGTAGTGAAGGAGTTTGAGAGGAAAATGGATCCCATCTTGTCTGCCATCAAAGCAGACTGGCTTATACTAGCCAAGAGGTCACTCATTATATCTGTAGACATCTTGCCTTATTTTGTCTCAAGTGGTACTTTCTACCTCTCTTCATTTTTGCATTTATATATAATCCTAATTGTGCCTTATGGTCTGCTTCTGGCAATAGAATGAAGCTCCCAGACAGCTGAGTGGGCATCTTATTCACCTTTGTGCCAATAACACATTGCTTGGCACATGGTAGGATCTTGAAAAATATCTGAAATATTAATAAATTCATTTGGGAACTTTATTGCTTAAAAATAACCAAAATAGGCAGTCATAAGAGATCACAGGACACAAAACTAATCTTATAATTTACACACCTGGCAAATGTACAAATACAATGAGCCTTACATTCAACTTTAATTCATTCATCAAGCATTTCCTAAAATCTTCATTTGAATTGACCTGATATGTATGTATATACCTCATAAATGCAGGGCACCCTTATACTTACTCTTTAACAGACACGAAGTTGAGTGAAATAGTCACTCCTTTCAAGCCTGAAACCCATGATCTTTCAACCTAACTGAATCTCCTGACACCAGGACCATTTTCTTTCTCTGGGCCTGGATGGTTGGTTTGTTCTTCTTCCCATTTGGAAAGTTTCAAATAGCTTCCTACTCTTCCTACAAGAGTTGACATAGGGACATGTTCCTTGAGGCTGTGCTCTGAGGAAGGGATGGAAACAAAGGGAAGTCTGCTGCATATGAAGAGAAAGCAATGATAAGAAAGAAGGCAACTGTGTGGTCGTGGAAAGGAGAGTAACATTTGAATCAAATCTTCCCAGTCATCAGAAGAATCTGGCTGAAATGACTTTAGATAGAAAAGGTGTAGTTTGTACTTTCAATGTTTGGAAAAATGGAGAAGAAACATCAATAATTCAAGGACTGCACAGAGCTTGAGTGCGTTCAAGAAAGAAGTTCCTGAATGACTACTCAGAAATATAAAATCTCACCTCAAGCAATAGAAATATTATAAGGAGTTCCTTGGTATAGAACAGAAATATACCATGATAAAAAATGTTCCATGCTCCTGGATTGGAAGAATAAATATTGTGAAAATGTCTATGCTACCTAAAGCAATCTACACATTTAATGCAATCCCTATCAAAATACCATCCATTTTTTTTTTCAAAGAAATGGAACCAATAATCCTCAAATTTATATGGAACCAGAAAAGACCTCGAATAGCCAAAGGAATATTGAAAAAGAAAGCCAAAGTGGGTGACATCACAATTCCGGACTTCAAGCTCTATTACAAAGCTGTCATCATTAAGACAGCATGGTACTGGCACAAAAACAGACACACAGATCAATGGAACAGAATAGAGAGCCCAGAAATCGACCCTCAACTCTATGGTCAACTAATCTTCGACAAAGCAGGAAAGAATGTCCAATGGAAAAAGAGCCTCTTCAATAAATGGTGCTGGGGAAATCGGACAGCCACATGCAGAAAAATGAAATTGGACCACTTCCTTACACCACACATGAAAATAGACTCAAAACGGATGAAGGACCTCAATGTGAGAAAAGAATCCATCAAAATCCTTGAGGAGAACACATGCAGCAATCTCTTCGACCTCAGCCACAGCAACCTCTTCCTAGGAACATCGGCAAAGGCAAGGGAAGCAAGGGCAGAAATGAACTATTGGGATTTCATCAAGATCAAAAGCTTTTGCACAGCAAAGGAAACAGTTAACAAAACCAAAAGACAACTGACAGAATGGGAGAAGATATTTGCAAACGACATATCAGATAAAGGGCTAGTATCCAAAATCTATAAGGAACTTAGCGAACTCAACACCCAAAGAACAAACAATCCAATCAAGTAATGGGCAGAGGACATGAACAGACATTTCTGCAAAGAAGACATCCAGATGGCCAACAGACACATGAAAAAGTGCTCCACGTCACTCGGCATCAGGGAAATACAAATCAAAACCACCATGAGATATCACCTCACACCAGTCAGAATGGCTAAAATTAACAAGTCAGGAAATGACAGATGCTGGCAAGGATGTGGAGAAAGGGGAGCCCTCCTACACTGTTGGTGGGAATGCAAGCTGGTGCAACCGCTCTGGAAAACAGCATGGAGGTTCCTCAAAATGTTGAAAATAGAACTACCCTATGACCCAGCAATTGCACTACTGGGTATTTACCCTAAAGATACAAATGCAGTGATCCAAAGGGGCACATGCACCCAAATGTTTATAGCAGCAATGTCTACAATAGCCAAACTATGGAAAGAACCTAGATGTCCATCAAGAGATGAATGGATAAAGAAGAGGTTGTATATATACACAATGGAATACTATGCAGCCATCAAAAGAAATGAAATCTTGCCATTTGCGATGACTTGGATGGAACTAGAGCGTATCATGCCTAGTGAAATAAGTCAATCAGAGAAAGACAACTATCATATGATCTCCCCGATATGAGGACGTGGAGAAGCAACATGGGGGGTTAGGGGGATAGGAGAAGAATAAATGAAACAAGATGGGATTGGGAGGGAGACAAACCATAAATGACTCTTAATCTCACAAAACAAACTGGGGGTTGCTGGGGGGAGGTGGGGTTGGGAGAGGGGGAGGGGGTTATGGACATTGGGGCGGGTATGTGCTATCGTGAGTGCTGTGAAGTGTGTAAAACTGGTGATTCACAGACCTGTACCCCTGGGGATAAAAATACATTATATGTTTATAAAAAAAAAAAGAAAGGATGAATACCCAACTTTTGTAGCAACATGGACGGGACTGGAAGTGATTATGCTGAGTGAAATAAGTCAAGCAGAGAGAGTCAAGTATCATATGGTTTCATTTATTTGTGGAGCATAACAAATGACATGGAGGATATTGGGAGATGGATAGGAGAAGGAAATTGGGGGAAATTGCAAGGGGAGGCGAACCATAAGAGACTATGGACTCTGAAAAACAACCTGAGGGTTTTGAAGGGGCGGGGGTGGGAGGTTGGGGAAACCAGGTGGTGGGTAATGGGAGGGCACGTATTGCATGGAGCACTGGGTGTTGTGCAAAAACAATGAATACTGTTACGCTGAAAAAATAAAAAAGAAAGGAAATATACCATGATATATTTTAATCAGTAAATCAAGTATTCATGTAAGGGAGAGTCCTTCCTTCTGGGTCTCATCCTCACTCCCACCATCTTAATTTCATTTCTCCTCATCTTTTTCCTAGATTGGTAGCTCCTGGTGTATATAAGTAGCTACTATTCCCTTTCCCATCAGCTCTTTCCTCAATGTAATCCTACAACTCAGCATGTAATATGCAGTTAAAATGATCAATAGATCCATGATACAGAACTCCGTAGCATTATCTTCTGCTCCTCCTGGTTTGAGTGTCCCATGGATAGGAGTGAAATCTTATTAGTTGATTGTATTGTTCAGTTATTCTATATCTTCCACATTTTGTGCCTAGTAGTGCTGGTGACAGTGTGGTGTTGAAGCCCCGAACTCTGTATTTGTGGACTTGTCTATCTGTTTAGTATTCTTGTTGCATATATTTTGCAGTTGTGTTGTTTTTGACATGCTTTTTTAGAATCACTGTCTTCTTGGCAAACTGATCTTTTTTTATCATCATGTAATGTGGTTCTTTAATATCTGATAATTACCTTTGTTCTGGAATCTATTTTATCCTTTATTAAGGAATGATTCTTTCTAAATCTCCCTGATTCACTGGGATAAGCAGTTCTGTTTCTCACTCCTTTAGGAAGGTGCTGTGGCTCTGTCCTCAGTGAGGCTCAGTCCTTGGTGAGGCCCTGGGATCATATCATACTGCAAGTCAGTTGCCACAGTTGGTGTGATGACCCATTGCCAGGAGAGAAAAAGATAAAAAAAGCTGATGTCGAAAGGACGAATACCCAACTTTTGTAGCAACATGGACAGGACTGGAAGAAATTATGCTGAGCGAAATAAGTCAAGCAGAGAGAGTCAAGTATCATATGGTCTCACTTATTTGTGGAGCATAACAAATAACATGGAGGACATGGGGAGATGGAGAGGAGAGGGAGTTGAGGGAAACTGGAAGGGGAGATGAACCATGAGAGACTGTGGACTCTGAAAAACAACCAGAGGTTATGAAGGGGCGACGGGAGGGGGTGGGGTGTGGTGGGAGGTTGAGGAACCAGGTGGTGGGTAATAGGGAGGGCACGTACTGCATGGAGCACTGGGTGTGATGCCAGAACAATGAACACTGTTATGCTGTAAATAAGCAAATAAAAATAAATAAATTAATTAAAAAAAAAGTCTATACTGCCTAGAGCAATCTATACTTTTAATGCCATTCTGATCAAAATTCCACTGATATTTTTCAAAGAGCTGGAGCAAATAATCCTAAAATTTGTATGGAGTAGAAGAGACCCCGAATTGCTAAGGAAATGTTGAAAAACAAAAACAAAACTGGCGGCATCACGTTACCCGATTTCAAGCTTTACTACAAAGCTGTATATACAATGGTATATATAATGTATATATATAATGTATATATATATATACTGTATATATATATATATAGTATATACAGTATATATACTGTATATACAATGGTATAACAATGAACACTGTTATGCTGTAAATAAACAAATAAAAATAAATTAAAAAAAAAAAAAAGCTGATGTCACAGGATAACTGACAGTAACTGCTTTGTGCCTATGGGTTTTCTCACCCAAGAAAGAGACGGTACAGAAGAGATCTTGCAGAGAGTTAGAAATCTTTTTTTTTCTTTTTAAAGGAAACTTTTTAAAAAATATTATTTATTTATTTATTTGACAGGGAGAGAGATCACAAGTGGGCAGAGAGGCAGGTGTGGCGGGGAGTTGGGGGAAGGAGCAGGCTCCCCGCTGAGCAGAGAGCCCAATGCAGGGCTTGATCCCAGGACCCTGAAACCATAACCTGAGCCTAAGGCAGAGGGTTAACCCACTGAGCCACCCATGCATTCCGAGAGTTAGAAATCTTGACAAAAAAGGTTTAGAAGAAATATGGGCTGAGTGGCAAATGAAATAATTCACAGGTTGGCTTTTTCTTTTCTTGCTTCACACACAGTCATTCTCCCGAAAGTCTCCATGACCTCTCTGATAGTTATGTTTTCAAAAAAAAATTTTTTTTTAAAGCTTTGAGGTAAAACCATGGATAAAATTGATTTCATCAAGTTGACCAATAAATAAATAGATCTCTTATAATATAAACCAGGAACCCACGCTTGACTTTCAGATATGAAGGTTTAACTTAATAAAATCATATTTTGTTCAATTTAGTGATTGTATTTTTTTTACATCAGTGCTTTAAGAAAAATGAATTTAGTATTTAATGGATTAAGGGTTAATGAACTTCTGTTGCTTTCAGGAAATCAAGATAATTTTATCATAAGCTATGTTCTATATTGTATATTGTCAGTACTCCGCACTTAAAGTAATAAAATGAGTGACTGTCACATCATAGAGAGCTAATTCTCTTAGGGCTAATAAATTAAGGAATTAGGGAATTGTTGGCTTGGAAGGAATCTTTGAGATGGTCTTCTTCAGCTCCTAATTTTGTAAAGGTGTAGCTGATGCCCAGTGAGGGGAACTGGCTGAGAATGCTACTTAAGGGTGGGTGGGTCAGGGCTTCTTAGCCCTGCAAGATGTCTCCTAGGAAAGGACACAAAGAAAATGTATAATCTTATTTTTTTAAAGATTTTATTTATTTATTTGACAGACAGAGATCACAAGTAGGCAGAAAGGCAGGCAGAGAGAGAGGAGGAAGCAGGCTCCCTTGCTGAACAGAGAGACGATGCGGGGCTCGATCCCAGGACCCTGAGATCATGACCTGAGCTGAAGGCAGTGGCTTTAACCCACTGAGCCACCCAGGTGCCCCTATAATCTTATTTATATTATATTTAAATTACTATGTTATATAATATTATTTACATAATATATAATATTATGTTGGGAGATTTATAATATTAAGAATAAAATGCAAGTCTTCAGTAGGTAATATGTATGAGAAATATTTTCAAAAAATGTGTTTAATATGTTTTGAGTAAAAATAGATTTATTGAATTAGTACAATTAGGCAAAAGGTCATGATTAAGAAGACCATGTCTCAAAGATATATTTGAATATGCAGACAATTTAAGTATACTTTTGGGGTTATGTTAATCACAAGAGAAAGTGTTCAGATAATGAAACTGGTGCAGGTGAAATGACTAAGATGGTAAGGCTTAGAGTAAGAAGTTCACCTTATCTGGTAATAGACTGAGTCTAGAAGACATACTATAAAAGTCTGGATCACATGAGATACTACGGTAAATGAATCAGTTTTCAGCCCTGAGGATTTACATTAGCAGATGAACTGCTAATTGAAATCTGTAGATATTTTGCCCCTTATTGCACATCAAGTTCCAATTAAATGTAAACAAATATGAACTTTCAGGTGCATATAAGTAACACTAAAAATTATTTACTCTTTTTTAAAAAGAATTATTTACTCTTTTCTGTGAAATCATTTACCAATTCTTTTCTAACTTTTGGAATAATCTACTATCTTAAAGTATTTTGGTTTGATAAATTGACTTCACAACTTTTTTTATTTACTTCCTTCTGAAATTCAACATCAATGACCTTAATAAAATTCCCAAATCAGATCCTCATTTTATTAGGTTTTTATTATTGTGAGAAACAGCTGTTCAATGTTAACACCTTCTCTATCATTTAACAAGTGTTATATTCATCAACAGACATTGGCCATCACCCTGTATTTATTCATTGCCTTTTGCAAGTGAATTAAAATGACTTTAGAAACATTACCAACCTTTTCTCGGCCATATTAAAAACATTTCAAAAAGCTTAAAGTCAAACAATAATTGCTTTTGATAAACAAGAATGTTGATAATATAAAGAAGGAAAGGTGAGTTGACTTTGGTATGAGTCTCACTTCTTTATATGCTTTCATCTTCTTGCAATCTTTTCATATAAATTCTTCCTCTTTCCAAATAGATTTTCAGAAACAGGAGGAAGGTTAATCTATGAAATAAACAATAGAAAAATGAAATATTAATGTAGCAGAATACTGAAAGAACTCCACATCTTCATGGGCTTTGTCATGAATGATGAATATGTTTGCATGTGTATCTGACCTTTATAATATTTTCTTTTATAATGGAGCTACAATGCTGCTAATAAGAAATACCCTTCTTAGATATTCTTGAAAATAGCTATTTTATATGTTAATTTCCACTGATACCCTGAGTCAAAGTCTATCTGGTTAGGCTTTTAATTTGGTTAATTATGAAAATTTGGTTTTATTATTTTTTTTAAGATTTTATTTGTTTATGTGAAAGGGAGAGAGCACAAGCTGGAGAGAGTGGGAGAGGAAGAAGTAGACTTCCCTGCTAAGCAGGGAGCCCAATGCAGGGCTCAGTCCCAGGACCCTGGGATCATGACCTGAGCCGAAGACAGATGCTTAACGAACTGAATCTCCCAGATGCCCTGAAAATTTGGTTTTCTTTTTGGAAATATCTTTATAAATTTTAAGCTGATTATTTCAGACAACTTTTATTTGTTTATAGTGCTATTAATGAGGTGAGACAGTGTTTCCTTTTTATTAGTTGATATTTTCTTTAAACAAGAAGTAGAATACTTAAGATAAAACTAAAATCACTTTTTGTTTGCCTCCTAATACCTATCTACACTGCTGTGACCAGAATCAACCACACTCATGAATTTGGTGTGTATTCTTCGAATCACTATATTTTTTACTTCCACTAACGAGCTATATTATCTATAAAATCTATAGTATGGCTTTGTGTGTGTTCAAATTCACACAAATGAAAAAGGAGGGGAAGGAGAATCCATTAGTAAACAGCAATATTCAAAGTTAAACAGTGAAATAATATTTGCATTCATGAGACTGCAAATCTTAAAATGTCTGATGACATCAAATATTGGTAAGGATATGTGAAAATAGGAACTCTTTCCTATATCTTCCTGAAGGAAGTTAAAATTGGTAAATTACTTTGGCAAATAACTGGTTATAGGTAATCATTTTTAAATAAGTTAAATATTTATGCATTTACACATTCACAATTATACCTCTCAATTAGTAAGATATTTTTATTATGAAAAAATATTTATTATGAATGAAGGAAGGTTTTTCTTCAACTATTGAGGTAATGCTACAATTTCTTACTTTATAATATAATTTCTGATGTTGAGCTAAACTTGTGTTCCTGGCATAACTTGCAGATATTCAGCATGATTTATTGTTTTTATACACATTTAGTTTTGATCCAAGTATTTATTTAAGATTTTTGTATTTTGGGGGACGCCTGGGTGGCTCAGTGGGTTAAGCCTCTGCCTTCGTCTAGGTCATGATCCCAGGGTCCTGGGATGGAGCCCTGCATCAGGCTCTGCTCAGCAGGGATCCTGCTTCCTCTTCTCTCTCTCTCTGCCTGCCTCTCTGCCTATTTGTGATCTCTCCCTCTGTCAAATAAATAAATAAAATCTTAAAAAAAAAGATTTTTGTATTTTTGAATTTAGCAGAGTAATGGCCCCCCAAAGATGTCTGCATCAGAATCCCCAGAACCTGTGAATGTTCTCTCACATAAGTAAGGGGACTTTGCAGATGTGATTATGTTAAGTATTTGAGATGGAGAGAGGATCCTAGTGTCTGGTATGTGAATCTAATTCCGGGGGTTCTTATAAGAAAGAGGCATAACACCAGAGTTAGAGAAGGAGATGTGACAAGAAAACAGCAAAGTGATGTCAGACTAGAGCCAAGGAATGCCACAGCCTCTGGAAACTGGAAAAAGCAAGGAAATGATTCTATCCTTGGTCTTCCACAGGAGCATGCAGCTCTGCTAAACCATTTTAGACTTCTAATCACGGGAACTACAAGAGCTGCAGTTGGTGCCACTACATTTGTGGCAATTTGCTGCAACAGCAATAAACAATGAAAACAATGTCTTTAATTGCATTGGGTATTTTTCTTGTATTTGTTTTGTTTACTGTCAAGGTTATTTTCGCTTTATAAAACCAGTTAAATAGCTTCCTGTTTTGTTTTTGTTTTTGCTTTATTCTCGGAATCACTTTTATAAAAGAGAAATCATCCACTTATTCAACATTTGATAAAGTAACTCCCCGGACTATGTATGTTTTTTGTTTGGATGAGGGTTGGGGAAGGCGTTGGCAAAACATTTTACAACAATTTCAGTTCTCTAAGTTGCATAAGGTAGCTTCCTGTTCTCAGTTTATTTTTTGGTTGATTTTGATAAATAAAAACTCTGTAGAGAATTTCTTACTTTATCTAAAATTTTAGATTTATTCATACCAGGTTGTTTGTAGTAGTCTTTTGTTATTCTTAAAACTTATACTACATTTGTGGCTGTACTCTTTCTTTTATTCCAAATATTTTGTATTCATGGTTTCTTTTTCCTTTTAAATAAGTCTTCTTAAAGTTATTTTTGTTTTATTCAGGTTCTCTTTTAATATTTTTGATATCTTTTTCTCCAGCTTTATTCACATATAATTTACACATAATAAAACTTGCAAAGTCTATGTATTTAGTTTATTGATATTTAGTAATTGTTTACAGTCATGTAACTTTCTCTACAAGAGACATTTCTGTCATCCCGTCCTCCTCATGCCTCTCTGCAACCAATCTCCTCCATTGATCTAGCCCCAAGCAGTCATTGATGTACTTCTTGTCACTAGGTTTTGCTTAGGTTTTGGTTTAAAATTTTATATAAATGGAATGATTCAATACGTAGTCATATGCAGTTGACAGCTTTTACTTCCTGCCATGTTTTTAAGATTCATCCATGTTGTGTATATCAATAGTTCATCTGTTTTTGCCTAATTAATATTTTATAGCATAGACTACTACAATTTATTCATTCACAACTCGACATACATTTGAGTTGTTTCCAGAGTTTGACTATTATGAATAATACCACTCTGAACATTTGCGTACAAATCTTTATGTGAGCATATGTTTTTATTTCTTTTGGGTAAATTCCAAGGAACAAGCCTCCGGGGTTTGGATGATAAGTGTATGACTAATTTTATAAGATGCTGACAAATAATTTTCCAAAGTGACTATACCATTTTGTATTCCTACTAGCAATATAGAGGATTTCAGGAGACTCCACATCTCTAGCAATGTTAAATAATGACTTTGAACATCTTTAATAGGATTGAGTTTGGGTCTATAATTTTTATTTTTCCCCATGATGTCTGATTTTTGTTCCTCTGTTGCTCCTTTCCTACTTCCTTTTATGGGAATACTTTAGAATTGTTAGAATACAACTGTAGATTTTAGGTTGTTTCATGTATAATACTTTGTATTATATTTGAGTGTTTGTTTTAGGAATCAAAATAGGCTTCCTTAAGTTTTCACAGTCTTGTAGAATTGATGTTGTACTATCGCACACAAAATATAGAAATTTCAAAATGGCATAAATCCACTTACTTCTCTCTCCTGTACTTTATACTATAGTTGTTAAATGTACTGTAACTGTATATATTATATATGAGAATATATAATATTTGCTCAAAACTGTTATATGTTTACAAGGAAATTAAGAGGAAAACTGTAAAAGGTTGATGATTTTTATTTATACAAATATGTAACATTTATTATATTCTTCCATGTTTTCATATATAATTTTTCTCAAACCTGAAGAATTTTCATTATCATCTATACATACACACATACGTTTTTCCAGTTGGGCTATTTAAATATTATTTGTCCATTTTTTTCTTCCCTTTCTACCTATTCCCTCTTTTTAATAAGACCAATTCCTCAAATATTGGTGTCTAAGAGATCTCCAATAATTTATACATTTTTATTTTATTTTATTTATTTTTCAATTTGGGAAATTTATTTTTGAGTTCATTGGCACTATCATCTATCATCTATGTTTTTCTACTCATTATGGATAAATTTAAATCCCTGTATTGAATGAATAATATGAGAAAACATTCTAACAATATGATATATTTATGAAACAAAAAGTGCAGTGAAAACTTAATGACCTAACTTTATAAGTAAGTACAGTCTGTAAGAGTAAAGATTAAAAGCTGTACATAAACACTGTACACTAGAAGGTAAATTTGTGTCCTCTGGGGGTATGGTTTAAAATTCTAGTACCACTATATAGTATACTACAATTTCACAATTAAATAAATGGATGGAAGATTAGGAGTCAGGTTTCTCATAGTTGGAGTGAGAATTTTTACATAAGCAAGGGGGCGAGGCTGGAATGATGTGTGGTAGTAATTTAGAGTTGGTTATGATTTAGCTGAATGTGAATTCATGTTTAGTTTAATATATATATAGTTAAAAGTAGAGATGTTTATAAATAAGAGTATACATAGAGTAGTACACACATAGATATAGTCCCTTATTCTTTCAGCTAAGAATGCCTACAAGCAGCAAGCATAATTAGTATCCAGATAGTGGTTTCTAATACCAGTCTCCAATAAAAAAGATGTAAACCAGGGCTTCTTGGAGAGATAGGACTGGAGAAGGAAATACATGAGTCTGGAGTATATTATAGTGCCAGAAACAAGACAGTTCTAAACACACACGCACACACACACATTGGTATAGGTATGTCAAAAATGCACACGAGCCAATAAAAAAGCTCCCCATGGCCAAAGCTGGAAGAATTTGAGCCAAAAATACACAAAGTACAATTGGTTTATAAATGAAAGTATAAAGTAAATACCAATGAGACCATATATAAATGAGATATAAATGAGAGATTAAATAAATAAATAATTGTGGAGAAGAGGCAAATCTTCCTTATAGGAGAATTCCAGATAATTTTTGTATATACTCCTTTCCAGGAGGTGGAGCTTAATTTTTCTTCCCCAACTTGAGTGTAAACTGGGCTTAATGATTTTCTTCAAAAGAAATAGAATATGGAAAGAGGGCAAAAAAAAATAAATTTACAGAGGAGAAATTTGACAAACATGACCTAATCCCAGAGATCAAGGTCAACATCAGCAGTGCTAAGCAGGCATGTGCTCTTGATATGATGTATTGAGTGTGTCACTATACTCTGTGGTCTTCCTCCCAAAAACCATGAGAAAAACATGAGACAAATCACAATTAAAGACATTCTACACAATTCTTAACTAGTACTCTTCAAAATTGTTAAGGTAATAAAAGACAAAGAAAGTATGAAACTGCCACAACCATGAAGAACCTAAGGCGAAATGGCAACTAAAAGTGATGTGATACACTGGATGGGATTGTTATGGAAAAACCCAAGTTTGGTTACTTGCAGCTCAAAAAGCCAACACTCAAGAAATGAGTTTTGATTAGAAAGGAAAAGGAAATTCATTTCAAAGAGAGAGAAGGGACACTCTTGCCAAAAAAACCAATTCCAAGATTTCTGCCTGGCCCAAAATTTTTTTAAAGGAACTTCAGAGCAGTTCACCAGTAAAAGGGAAGCACAGTGGTCTATAACACTTCTTGATTGTGTGCAGACTCAATGTTGACAGCTACAGACCTTATAATGGTGTCTGGAGGTTGAGTATTGGTGCTGGTGGAGTGGTTGTATAAGAAGGTCTGGTTCTGAGTCTTTCTAGGAAGCAATGCATGATCTATAGATACACAAAGAAAGGTTTAGTTAATCAACTATGTGGGCTAAAGGTTTACTTAATCATCTTTTGGGCTAAATCATGTGCTTGCTGAAATTTAAAGACTACTAAGCTGGCTGGAGGGGTCCAGGCATTGGTTTCAGGATCATGGGATAAAAAAAGTGTTTATTATGTAAAAACTAAGAAATTTGAACAAGGACCTCCTGGGTGGCTCAGTTGGTTAAGTATCTGCCTTTGGCTCAGGTCACGACCTCCAGGTCCTGGGATCAAGTCTGCATCAGGTTACCTGCTGAGTGGGAAGCCTGCTTTCTCCTCCTCCCTCTGCCACTCCCCCTGCTTGTGTTCTCTCTCTCTCAAATAAATAAAATCTTAAAAAGAAAAGAGCTTGTATATTAAAAAAAAGAAATATGAATAAAATATGGACCTTAGTTAACAATAATGTATCAGTATTGGTCCATTAATTGTCACAAATATTCCATACTAATCTAACATGTTAATAATAAGAAAAACTGGGTAAAGGTTATAGGACAACTTTATATTATCTTTCTGGCTTTTTGTAAGTCCAAAACTTTTCTTAATTTTTAAATTATTAAGAAAATGAGTAAAACATTAAAAAAAAACATACTTACAGTTTGTTGAGTTGTACAATGAATTATAGGTGCCCCAATAACAACAGAAGTCCTCCAATTTTCAGGGGCACCTGAGCGACTCAGTTGGTTGAGCATCTAATCCAGTTTTGGCTCAAGTCATGATCTCAGGGATGTGGGATCCAGCATTGTTTTGGGCTCTGTGCTCAGTATAGAGTCTGCTTGAGATTCTCTCCCTCTCCGTCTCCCTCCCTGATTCCTCTCCCTGCTCACACTCTTTCTCTCTTAAATAACTAAATAAAATATTTTTTAAAAAGTCCTATTTTCTTATAAAACTTTTCTCAGTAATTATAGAAATAATAATATTAGCAGAGAATTTTATAGGTGTTTCAGAAATACACACACACTCATGTATACATACATACTGTATTTATGGCCAAATTTTCCTTAAATTCCCAAGATATTTGGATATTTGATGTGATGTGGGCCAGAAGCAAATGGTCAAGAAAGAATTTTGAGACATTTTGGTGCAAAAAGGTGTTTTTATTATAGCGCAGGGACAGGACCTCTGGGCAAAAAGAGTTTCACTGGTTTTGTGAGGAGCAATTGATTACATAATTTTAAGTTGATAGGGGTAGAGATAAAGGAGGTTTCTAAAGTTATTTTCTTTTTTTTTTTTTTTAGAGATTTTTATTTATTTATTTGGGAGAGAGAGAGCGAGAGAGCGAGAGAGAAAGCACAAGTGGCATGAGGGTCATGGGGAGAAGCAGACTCACCACTGAGCAGATCCTGGTGTGGGGCTTGATCCCTGGACTCCAGGATCATGACCTGAGATGAAGGCAGACACTTAGCCAACTAAGCCACCCAGGAGCCACATACAGTTATTTTAATATGTTAAACAATTCTTACAGGATCCTGGAGGTCTGGCCACTCTCAAGCTAAGGTCTTTTGCATCTAGTAAAGCACAACATTAAGGCAGTTGTGAGTTCCTTGAGGAATGTCTAATACTCTGCTTGTCTCAAGTATTTGTCAATGGGCTGCAAGTTGTAAGGAAATTTAATTTTATCTATATTTCTTTTGCCTTTGTTCTCCTTATCAAGGCAACTTTCCATAACTGACTGTTCTGATTATTATAAAGCAAGATATAATACATCCTTATGAAAGTAGATCTATGATTAATGGTTTTGGATTCTAGGATAAACATGGACTTCTGTGTAATTTTAGATATCACTTTTATTTTTTGGATATTATCTTAACTTTATTGTAAGTTGCTGTGAATCTTAACGTTTTGTGTGTTAATATCTGTGCTACATCTGGATGACTTATTAGTACAAACTTGGTTTTCATTCTTAACATCAATCATTAAAATCATCCCTTTCTATGATCTGTACCCATATAATTGAATCTCACTGAAATCTATCAACAAGGCAGCAGATGGTCTTATTTTAAAACACCAGTTTTCATTTAACTTCAAGAAGTAAAACAGAATTATGCAGTCCATTTGAGAAGTTTCTTAGTTAATGAAAACATTCTGTAAAAAACGAATATCTTGCCCTTTTATAGCATTCCAAATCTTGTCAAAATCATTGAACTCTTTTAAAGTTAACTGAAGAACAAAGAAATGTGTTTGAGGCAGAGTTGTAATTGTGACCTCAGTTCATCCTGCTATACATTTATGTATCTAAGTGCTGTTGGGGCAGCCCTCCATCAGAAAGAAGAGCCTGTGCTCTTCTTTCATGCTGTCCTCTTCGTATGTCTAATAAATCTAGCTATGGGTTAGATGTATGTGAGAGAAAGAAAGAGAAAGGAGTGTATCTGTCCATGTAATAAACAATTCAAATGCCTTTGAGGCATTTGCATACTGGTGTTAAAATAGGTTATCTGATACTGTTTCCTAGGCAATAAACCATGTCACTTAGCTGAAATAATAACTGTATCCTGGTATGCAGAGAAGGTAGAGGAGCGGTGATGTGAAAAGCAACTTTCTGCAAGCTATTACTATTGTTAACAAGATGCAGTCTATTTCTATAAAAGCAGTAAACAGAAGTGCTTTCAGACAAAGGACAAAGGGAAAAGAAATCGGGGCTATTTCTGTAGCAACAGAGATCTACTGTTGTTCTACCAACAGTAGATTATACTTTTTTTTTTTAACCTAATAATATTGATAATGCTCATTAATGATTTTTTAGAAGTAGAAATTTAGAAAGCCCTGATCCTGAACTAATGACTTAAAATGTAAGAAATAAAAACTGCATTAATTGAAAATGTCACTTAAGTCCAGGGGATGACTGACACTAGGGAAACTAAGGGATTAATGATTGCTACAAATGTTGCTTTTTGTTTTTCTGAAAAATTCAGAGAAATCTTCCTTAATTTATTTGTACCAAGGACTGTGTCAGGGGATAAGTGCAAGATACAGAATACATAGACATAATGTGTGCCTGGGTGTCTCAGTCAGTTAAGCATTGGCCTTCAGCTCAGATCATGATCCTGGAGTCCTGGGATGGAACCCAGTGTCAGGCTCTTACTGAGCAGGGAGTTTGCTTCTCCCTCTGCCCCTTACCCTGCTCATGCTCTCTCTCTCTCTCTCTTAAATAAATAAATAAAGCCAAAAATAAACATTAGAGAAGTGATGTAAATGGAATTAAGTTTAGAATGTGTGAAGGGAATCTGAATAGATTGCAACATTACATACAAAGATCTGTTTAAAGAGAGAGAGAGATGTAATTGAAGCAATAATGTGTTTTCTTTGGAAGTAAATCCTGGAGAGAAAAAA
Organism: Meles meles; assembly: GCF_922984935.1. NCBI lineage: Eukaryota > Metazoa > Chordata > Mammalia > Carnivora > Mustelidae > Meles > Meles meles. Next base: position 27,247,958 of record NC_060071.1, read on the forward strand.
AGAAAAGGAAACAAAGGGTAAGATTTCAGAGCTGGAAATGCACTTTAGGACCATGCATGTTCAATTTGCATATGGAGTGTTAAAAGGCATTCATTCATGCAAATATTTATTGAGCCTCTACTATATGCCAGATACTATTTTGAGTACTTGGAGTGTATAAGTAATTTAAAACAGACAAACATCTCTGTCTTTGTGGACTTATATTCTCAAGGGAAAATAAAGACAATAAAAAGTAAGTAAAGATAATAAATAAGAAATTTGTGCATATGTGGGCATGACAAGTGCTATATAAAAGAATGCAAAATCAGCAGGATAGCAGGCATGAAGGTGGAGCTGCAATTTAAGATGGAGTATCAAGGTTGGCTTCATTGCATAAGCAACATTTGCAGAGGTTAGTGATGCCAAATAGCTTAGGAAGACCATCCCAGTTAGAAAGAAGGGGAGTGTCTGGACAATATCACATGCTCAGATAATGACAGACCAGGATCAAAACCCAGTGTCTGTCCTCTCTGTCTCATTGTCTTCTCTATCAATTTTAAATAATTGCATACCAATATAATTTTCTGTACAATTGTTCTAGTTCAGAGATTCTCAGTGGGCTGTCTGGACCAGCAGCGTCAACATTATCTGGGAGCTAGTTAAAAATAAAAACTACCAGGCCTTACCCAAAGACTTAGTAATTGAATAAGCTCCTCAGCTCCTCAAGCTTCTGATAGTTATTTCTCTAAATACACTGCATATCCTCTTCAGTGACTTCCCTCACTTTTGATTCTGGGGTCTGTAACATCTTTCATAATGAGTCCTAATTTATCAACTATCCTAGTCCCATAATATCCCAGTCTGGGTTTGTTTGTTTGTTTGTTTTGTTTTTTGTAAGAAGGAAATACTCAACAGAAGTTATTACAGAATAAAGAAGAAGACACACCTTCAATGTACTGTAATCAGAGCCAAGGGAGGACAGAATGGATACCCAAAGATGAACTTCTGTCCTGGTGCTATCCTAACAAAAATAAATATAAGAACAGTCAAGTTCGGGGCACCTGGGTGGGTCAGTGGGTTAAAGCCTCTGCCTTCAGCTCAGGTCATGGTTTCAGGGTCCTGGGATTGAGCCTTGCATCGGGCCCTCTGCTCAGCAAGGAGCCTGCTTCCTCCTCTCTCCCTGCCTGCCTCTCTGACTACTTGTAATCTCTGTCTATCAAATAAATAAATAAAATATTTAATTAAAAAAAAAAAAAAGAACAGCCAAGTTCTGGGACACCAATTCACCCAACCTGGAAGAAATTTTCGGGGAAAGGAATCTCATCCATGGAGAAAAAAATGATTTTCTAGAACAAATCTGAAAGTAATGTGTCTCTGGAGAGAGAGACCCAACAAAAGTCACTGTTGAGTCAATTTTCACCTAAATATGGGGCAGTATAGTATTTCAATTAAATTTTGTTATGTTTTCTTCCTTTCCATTACTTAATATTAGAATTATACTCTAACTTAAGGTGGATAAGTACAAGGATACATTATATCTTATTGTTCCTTTCACTTTGGCCTGAATCTTACTAGTAGTCATGTTTTGAACCATGTTAGACTTTTACTTCTGATAATAGATAATAAGGGAGATCAGAACAACTAACCCACTAAAAATGACCACAAAAACTGAACAAAATACAAAAATTCTTCTTGAAAGCAGAATCAGGCTTTCTGGAAATCAAGCATCATGGCTGTGAAAGGTTTTGGGACAGAGATTCAAGGGACAAAGAAAATTCACAGTAGGTAGCCAGGCAGTTTGGACTATGTTACCTTAAGGAGCATCTGCATTTTGGGAGAGGTTGTTGATAAGATGATACTCTGAGCAGAAATTCTAGCCAACTCTATAGGGATTAGAGACAAAAAATTAGAGTCCAGAGCCCTGCAGAAGATGTCTGGTGAAACCTGCAAGCTTTCAACTCTGAAAGTCTACAGCCTAGGAGTAAAAGTGGATGGAAATAGACCCATACTTAATCCAGTTCCTAAAATGAGGAAAATATAGGTGTTATAATGGGACAAATACAGCTGTCATTATTTGCTGATAATTAGGAATGCATATGAGTGTTTTGGAATGGTAGAATGAGAAGCTCAGCAGATTTTTTTTTTTTTTTTGAAAAACAACCATTTAACTGGAGAAAATTATCCTCTCTCTCTCTCTCTCACACACACACACACATCATTTAAAGTATCTGGAGCTCATCTTGAGTGCATACAGCAAATGGAGAACCACCCATTCATGAGATCTACTAAATCTCAGTAAGAAGAGCAAAAGCCTGTGGTGTTTATGCCGCATTTGCTTCCCCACCCCTTCCACCTGTATCTTATGGAAGTTTAAATACAGGCTCTATACTCTGGATAGGTGCATCCAACAAGACAGGGGGGCTCCCTCTCCCCTCAAATCCTAATCTAGGGCTCCAGTTTCACTGGGATGGGCAGGCTGCTGGCATTTCAAATAAAGTCAGTCTTTTCAGTCAGAGCTGTGGAGATCTTTAACCCTACGACCTACCTTTACCCTGGGCAGAAATAGGAACTGGGAGGGAGACAGCTTTCTAATTCTTTCAGGGTGAATCTGCTCCATGAGCTGAAAATGGGAAGGATAGCAGTCCCTGGTCCTGTAGGCTTGCCCTTCCTTGTATGAGACCTTCACCCACAGGTAACTTGTGACAGGGGTTACTGGGGCCCCTGGTGTCTATGGTCTACTGTACTTAGAGTTAAGTTCTTACCCTGTGAGTAGGGGCTGCATGAAGAACAAGCCTCTGTCCTGTCAGTTGCACTTCTTTTGACTAGAGCTTGTGCAACATGGGAGTGAGGGTAGTGATGAAGAGATCTGATTATAAGAAATACTAAGATAGAGGCGCCTGTGTGTTTCAGTGGGTTAAGCCTCTGCCTTCAGCTCAAGTCATGATCTCAGGGTCCTGTGACTGAGCCACGCATTGGGGACTCAGCAGGGAGCCTGCTCTCCCTGCCTTCCCCTCTCTTTCTGTCTGCCTCTCTGCCTATCTGTGATCTCTGTCTGTCAAATAAATAAATAAAATCTTAAAAAAAAAATACTAAGGTATTCTTCCAGCTGTGAGCAAGTGATCCTAGACTGTAATTCACATGAAAAATAAAAGCACCAGTAAGGTAATTATGTAATTACAAAAGACAGTGAAATTGCATATTTCTTCTAATTGATTTAAAAAGCAATTGCATAAAAAATATGTATATATTATTATACATATATATGTATATATAGAAAGAAATGTAATTATTTAATAATAATAGCATAGAGGAAGTGAGAATAAAACTGTATTAGAGATTTTTGATGACTGTTTCAATCTCCTTACTGGTTATGGACCTGTTCAGGTTTTCTATTTCTTCCTGGTTCAGTTGTGATAGTTTATATGTCTCTAGGAATGCATCTATTTCTTCCAGATTGTCCAATTTGTTGGCATAGAGTTGCTCATAGTATGTTCTTATAATTGTCTGTATTTCTTTGGTGTTAGTTGTGATCTCTCCTCTTTCATTCATGATTTTATTTATTTGGGTCCTTTCTCTTTTCTTTTTGATGAGTCTGGCCAGGGGTTTATCAATCTTACTGATTCTTTCAAAGAACCAGCTCCTAGTTTCATTGATTTTTTTTTTTTGTTCCTATTTCATTGATTTCTGCTCTGATCTTTATGATTTCTCTTCTCCTGCTGGGTTTAGGGTTTCTTTCTTGTTCTTTCTCCAGCTCCTTTAGGTGTAGGGTTAGGTTGTGTACTTGAGACCTTTCTTGTTTCTTGAGAAAGGCTTGTACCGCTATATATTTTCCTCTCAGGACTGCCTTTGCTGTGTCCCACAGATTTTGAACTGTTGTGTTTTCATTATCATTTGTTTCCATGAATTTTTTTCAATTCTTCTTTAATTTCCTGGTTGACCCATTCATTCTTTAGAAGGATGCTGTTTAGTCTCCATGTATTTGGGTTCTTTCCAGCTTTCCTCTTGTGACAGAGTTCTAGCTTCAGAGCATTGTGGTCTTAAAATATGCAGGAAATGATCCTAATCTTTTGATACCAGTTGAGACCTGATTTGTGACCTAGGATGTGATCTATTCTGGAGAAGGTTCCATGTGCACTAGAGAAGAATGTGTATTCTGTTGCTTTGGGATGAAATGTTCTGAATATATCTGTGATGTCCATCTGGTCCAGTGTGTCATTTAAGGCCTTTATTTCCTTGTTGATCTTTTGCTTGGATGATCTGTCCATTGCAGTGAGGGGAGTGTTCAAGTCCCCTACTATTATTGTATTATTATTGATGTGTTTCTTTGATTTTGTTATTAATTGGTTTATATAGTTGGCGGCTCCCACATTAGGGGCATAGATATTTAAAATTGTTAGATCTTCTTGTTGGACAGACCCTTTGAGTAGGATATAGTGTCCTTCCTCATCTCTTATGATAGTCTTTGGCTTAAAATCTAATTGATCTGATATAAGGATTGCCACCCCAGCTTTCTTCTGATGCCCATTAGCATCGTAAATTGTTTTCCACCCCCTCACTTTAAATCTGGAGGTGTCTTCGTGTATAAAATGAATTTCTTGTAGGCAACATATAGATGGGTTTTGTTTTTTTAATCCATTCTGATACCCTGTGTCTTTTGATTGGGGCATTTGTCCCATTAACATTCAGGGTAACTATTGAGAGATATGAATTTAGTGCCATTATTAGCCTGTAATGTGACTATTACTGTATATTGTCTTTGTACCTTTCTGATCTACTACTTTTAGGCTCTCTCTTTGCTTAGAGGACCCCTTTCAATATTTCCTGGAGAGCTGGTTTGGTGTTTGCAAATTCTTTCAGTTTTTATTGTCCTGGAAGCTTTTGATCTCTCCTTCTATTTTCAATGATAGCCTAGCTGGATAGAGTGTTCTTGGCTGCATGTTTTTCTCTTTTAGTGCTCTGAAATATCATGCCAGCTCTCTCTGGCCTGCCAGGTCTCTGTGGATAAGTCTGCCGCCAATCTAATATTTTTCCCATTGTATGTTACAGACTTCATTTTCTGGGCTGCTTTCAGTATTTTCTCTTTGTCACTAAGACTTGTAAATTTTACTATTAGGTGACGGGGTGTGGACTTATTCTTGTTGACTTTGAGGGGGGTTCTCTGCATCTCCTGGATTTTGATGCTTGTTCCCTTTGTCTTATTAGGGAAATTCTCTCCAATAGTTCTCTCCAATATACCTTCTGCTCCCCTCTCTGTTTCTTCTTCTTCTGGAATCCCAATTATTCTAATGTTGTTTCGTCTTATGGTGTCACTTATCTCTCGAATTCTCCCCTCGTGGTTCAGTAGCTATTTGTCCCTCTTTTGCTCGGCTTCTTTATTCTCTGTCATTTGGTCTTCTATATCACTAATTCTTTCTTCTGCTTCATTTATCCTAGCAGTGAGAGCCTCCATTTTTGATTGCACCTCAGCAATTTTTTGATTTCAACTTGGTCAGATTTTAGTTCTTTGATTTCTCCAGAAAGGGCTTTTATATCTCCAGAGAGGGTTTCTCTAATATCTTCCATGCCTTTTTCAAGACCGGTTAGAACATTCAGAATCGTCATTCTGAACTCTTGATCTGACATATTACCAATGTCTGTGTTGATTAGGTCCCTAGCCTTCAGTACTGCCTCTTGTTCTTTTGTTTGTGGTGATTTTTTACACCTTGTCATTTTGTCCAGATAAGAGGATATGAAGGATCAAATAAAATACTAAAAGGGTGGCAAAGACCCCAGGAAAATGCACTGTAACCAAATCAGAGGATACCCCAAATTGTGGGGGGGGAGGGGATAAAAAGAGGTTCAGAAAAAAAAGAAAAAAATTTAAAAAATAAAGAAAAAATATAAAAAAGAAAGAAAAAATATATATAGTTAGATAAACTAGTCAAAAAATGTTAAAAAAGAAAAGGGTAAAAGTTTTAAAAAATTTAGCAGAAGAAGAAAAAAGAAAGAAAAAAATTGAATTAACCGCAAGACTAAAAAATCATGGGGAGAAAGCCATGAGTTCTGTGCTTTGCTTTCTCCTCCTCTGGAATTCCGCTTCTGTCTTAGGTATTGAACCTGCTTTCTTTGATAGATGAACTTCGTCCTGGCTGGATATTTTGTTGATCTTCTGGGGAGGGGCCTGTTGTAGTGACTCTCAAGTGTCTTTGCCTGAGGCAGAATTGCACCGCCCTTACCGGGGGCCGGACTAAGTAATCCGCTAGGTTTCGCTTTTGGGAGCTTCTGTTCCCTGAACGCTTTCCGTAGAGTTCTGGAGGACGGGAATGAAAATGGCGGCCTCCTAATCTCCGGCCCAGAGGAGCCGAGAGCCCGGGGCCCCACTCCTCAGTGCGCCCCCAGAGGACAGCACCCAATCACTCCCGTATCCCCAGCCTTTAGCCACGCTCTGAGCTCACCCAGCCCGCGACCAGTTCAAGGTAACCCCGAGCTGAGAGTTCCGTCCTCGGCTCTGTCTCTGAAGCCGGCTTCTCCGTTCTAACTCCTGCGAGCTCTGCGACACTCCAACACCCCTGATCCTTCTGTTATCCTGCGGGACCTGGGGCCACGCTGACCCTGCGTGGGCTTCACCCCAGTTTAGCCTCTGGAGCAATGTCCCTCAGTGGAACAGACTTTTAAAAAGTCCTGATTTTGTGCTCTGTTGCTCCGGTGCTTGCCGTGAGCCGGCCCCTCCCCCCGCGGTCTATCTTCCCGTCGTTTTAGATTCAGTTCTCCGCCAGTCCTACCTTTCAGAAAGTGGTTGATTTTCTATTTCTAGAATTGCCTTTCTTCTTCTCTTTGATCTCCCGTTGGATTTGTAGGTGTTTGCAATGTTTAGATAAGCTATCGAGCTGATCTCCTGCTACCTGATGTAGTCTCATCCTGCTACTTCTCTGCCATCTTGACTCCTCCCGCCGTTACCTGCCATGTGCTTTTAACAAAGACACTGTTAGTTCAGGGATGCAAATATGTTGAATGTAAAATGATTGGAAAGAGATTAATGCAAAAACAGCCAACATTAGTGTGCTGAAGTATCTATATGAACATCAGGCAAAATTGACTTTAAGAAAAACAAATGTCAGAAATAAATAAGGGTATTACATAATGATAAAATGGTCAAAACATCAGGAAGATATTAACAAGAACATAAAAACGGAGCCTCAAGTAAGGTCAGCATATGAAAAATAGTCAATGTTATTATTATAGTGGTGCCTGGTGACCGAGTGTAGCTACACCTGTGGTGAGCATAGCATAATGTATAGAATTATCAAATCACCATGTTGTTCACCTGAAACTAATGTAACATTATGTGTCAACTATACTTCAGTTAAAAAAAATCTCCAAAATATATAAAGCAAAAGCAGAATTGAAGAGAGAAATACACAATTCAACAATAATATTTGGAGTCTCCAATGCCCACTTTTAATAATGGATAGAACAAATAGAAATCAATAGGGAAATAGAAGACTTGAATAGCAGTATTAATCAATTAAACCTAACAATTGTCTCTGGAATGCTCATTCCAAAACACAAAATGCACATCCTTTTCATGAGCACCTGAAACATTCCCCAAGAAAAACCACATCCTGGACCAAAAAACAAGACTCAATAAATTTAAAAGGATTGATATCATGCAATGTACAATCTTTAACAACAATGTAATTGAGTTAGAAATCAATTGTATACCTAAAAAAATCCAATAAAGTCTGTTTTTAAAAAGTAATGCTTGACTTTTCCATGGTTCTTGGCCATAAGGTTAGTATTTCATAATTAACTACTTTTATATACCAATGGAAAATCAGTTAAAATTAAAATTTTTTTAAGATTTTATTTATTTATTTGATAGACAGATTGCAACTAGTCAGAGAGGCAGGCAAGAGAGAGAGGAGGAAGCAGGCTCTCTGCTGAGCAGAGAGCCTGATGTGGGGCTTGATCCCAGGACCCTGGGATCATGACCCGAGACGAAGGCAGAGGCTTTAACCCACTGAGCCACCCAGGTGCCCCCAAATTAAAATTTTCTTAAAGCTACAATTTATAAGTTCTTATTCTAGGTTAGATAGGATAAACATTCTTCACTCTTTCTTTCCCAACTCATTACAGCAATAAAAAACATAGGCAGGCCTGGAATACCTATTTGAAGACACTGAAAATTAAGTAGCAAAAGCTAGATTGGGAAAGAACACCAAAATTTGAAGTACTACACATAGTCAAGGAATTTACCATTGTTTTTCTTCCAGAATCTTCTGACCTGAATTTAACACAAGTTGAAACCTGGAAGTCAGCACTATTTTGCAGGCAATGAGAGCTCCTAAAATAAGCTCTCTAGTCTGGCTTGAGGTATTGGAAAAGAACTAATTCATAGAATGGATAAAATCTCCCATTTCTTCCTCCCACTTCTTTTATTCTCTCACATCTGAGTCCCTATATGAATCAAGTGTATTTCTGTATAGTATAAATATATATTGGAAAACAGAAAAGTATGAAAACATCATTTAAAATAAGTCTAATATTTAAAGACTCAGGAATCAAAGTAACGAAATATGCACAGTGTCAGGTTATAGAAAACTAAAAATGTGATAAAATAAATCAAAAAGGACCTAAAAAATGAGTTACATTGTGTTCATCAAATGGAAGTGTCATGTAGTAAACATAGAAATTATTCATAAATTGATACATAATTTTAATGGAAAACCAATCCAAATGCCAGAAGGATTTTTGTAGATATGGACAAGTGATTCTACAATTTATTGGAAAGGTAGAGGAACTAGACTATCCAAATTCTGGATAAGTATGATAAAATTTTAGTTTTATTTTCTGATGATTTTGGAAAATGAAGAAATGTTCCATGATCTTATTATGTTGATAATTATACAAATATACATGTTTAAAATTCATGGAACTATATATCCACAGAAAGAGTTACTGTATGATAGATACAGAAATCAAATATAATATCAAATACCTAAGGAACTCCCAACAAAAGATGCATATAACTCTATAGCTAACTATAAACCATTATTGAGAGAATTAAGAGCCTTAAGTAAAGATTGGTGTATTCTCTGTTCATGGATTTGGAAGACTCCATTTTGGAAACAAGGCAAGTATCCATTAATCTGTAGAGTCAATGCAAACCCTATCAAAATCCTATCGGCTTTTGTTTTGTAAAAAAATCATAAGCTAACCCTAAAATGTATGTAATATGCACATAACCAGAAATGGTCAGCATACTTTTTCTGTTTGTTTGAGTATAGCTGACACACAATGTTACATTAGTTTCAAGTGTGCAATTTAGTGATTTGACAAGTTTATACATTATGCTGTGTTTACCACAAGTGTAGGTTCCATCTATCCCAATACATCGTTATTAAATATTATTGGCTATATACCTTATGCTGTGCTATTCCTGTGACTTATTCATTCCATAACAGGAAGTCTGGATTTCCCAATCCTGTTCACCAATTTTGTCCAGCCCACCACTCCCATATTTTTTCACCCCCATATTTTTGAATAAAAAGAACAAGTTGGAGGGACTTGCTCTACTAGGTATCAATATTTATTAGAAAGCTATAATGTTTAGGATAGTGGTATCTGTGTCAAGGTACACTAACAGATCAGTGGAACAGATTCAAGAGTCTGGAAAAAAGGCCTGGGCATAGATAGACACTAGGTTTATGAAAAGATTAGTAATAACAGCAGAGAGAAAAATGTGGCCCTTTCAATCAGTAGTGTTGGGATAACTGTATGGCAATATGAGAAGAAAATATCTGTCTTTCACAAAACCCAATTCTGATGGATTATAGACTAAAATATGAATGACAAATCAATAAAACTTCTGGACATAAATAAATGGAGATATTCCTATTAGTGTTATAGTCCTGGGGAATTGATAGATTGGAACCTGTATTTGAAACATTCTCATCAAACACATTCTTTCTCTTCTTATGGTGACAGGTACAAGTCATATTACGTTTATGCACAGAAATCCTTTTATCCTATGAAATCATGTGCTTTAAAATAATTTTGGTAATATTGCCCATTTTCATAAAACACATTCATTATAAAAATGTTGAGACTTTTCAAATAATAAAATGGTCTTAGATCTACACAATGGCCTTAGATCTACACAATGTACCTTACATCATATGCAGACTATACAAATGTATATTTCACTGGACTTCTGAAATTTTTCAATATGCACTCTTTCTGTAGTTCAAACTTGATTTGACTTTTTTGAAAATATCCAAATTCCGATTTTTGTAGTTGTAGCATTCTCATTTTTAAACAATACCTATAGTGAGTTCTTTTTGAAAATTTGTTTAATCCACTTCAAATGAAAACTTCAAATGATATTTTCTTTGTACTTATATTTGGTAAATTACATTCACTTATTCTGCTTTTTAATTCATTAGTATTTTCAGAAAAAAAAATTCTGAAAATGGTTTGTCTGTCTCTAGTTGAAAAGAAAATATATCTTCACTGACAACATCTTTGGATAGAAAATGGAGAAAGTCATGAAATCTACCTCATAGGGCAGTTGGGCATATTTAAAAAAATAACATTTGTCAAATAACATAACACTTGGGATGTATGAGTGCACAGTAAATTAATTGCTCACTGGTGCATTAAAATGTCTAAGATTATAATCCAGGATTTTATTCTATGTCTTTTTTTTTTTAAGATTTTATTTATTTATTTGACAGAGAGAGATCACAAGTAGGCAGAGAGGCAGGCAGAGAGAGTGAGAGGGAAGCAGGCTCCCTGCCAAGCAGAGAGCCCGATGCGGGACTCGATCCCAGGACCCTGAGATCATGACCTGAGCCGAAGGCAGCGGCTTAAACCACTGAGCCACCCAGGCGCCCCTTATTCTATGTCTTTAACCTGGGTATATTTCTCATGTGAGAGAAATTCCTCTGATTGATGAGGAATTTAGTTTGTTTTAGAGAGTAGAGCTTTCAGCATGACCTCTGACTTCCACCTGAACTATAGCTGTCAAACAAGGAGTGTTATTTTATGAATTGATGTTTTTTATCTCTACTAGTTTATATGAGAAAGTGGTGATTTTCAAATAACTCCTTTTTAAAAAAAAAAATACCAGTTTCCAAATTAAAATCACTTCTTAGATATTTGCGAGAATCCAAAATTTTTAAATAGAGGAAGATTAACAATATCTCAGAAATTTCTTGTGGTGTCACAGGGTACGATCTATCTAGGAACAAAACAAAACAAAACAAAGCACCTCTCTTCTGTGAACCCCAATCCCCAACTTTATAAAGTTTGTGCTCACTTGGTTTGCTTATTTTAATCTTTCTAGTTCAGAGGTCCTAAACTCTGATGTGTTTTGGAGTTCCTCTCCATTTTTATAATTGTTTTCCAGGTCCTTCCTCGATATCCTGCATCAACCCTTCCCTGTGGTTAAGTGCTGGCTCATGTTCTTCCCATGCATCTGTCCTCTCAGCCTTGCACTGAAAACCTGACCCCTCCTCCCTCTTCACTGTGGCACCCATTCTGAGAATAGGGTACCTTCTATAAGGCTTGAAAAGTATCTACCCAGCTTTCCAGTACCACTGTGGGGACTGCTTTCCAATCTGAAAATGAGGTCAACAGTTTCTCTTCTGGCTAGTTCAGGCTAACACTTTGTATGCCCCAGTTTGCATGGTGGCCTCATGGGACCCAAGTATGGGAATCAGCTGCTGTCATTTTCTGTGTTAGCCACCATTTATCTTATATTCTTCTTCATTATTCCAGATTCATCCAGACTTTCTTCAGAAGTGCTTTGTGTTAACTGAGAATCCCCGCTAGTGGAAAGTTATTTAGAGACCTGTCAAGGCTAAGGACTTGCTATGTTACGTCTAAATATTAAAAAAGCAATAGTTTTGTCTGAAGATAAAATGTGATTCGGCAATAAACTTTGACCAGGAATGGTCACCAACTGTGACCAACTTCATGCTGGGATCAGCTGTACAACGAAACATTTTGTATGAACTTAAACATTTTCTCATGGAATGGTCAAACGTTTTCAGGCTAAAAAAAGTTACTGAGAAGTCTCCTTGTTAAATTACAGATAGAGCATCTTTTTCCCTGTTCTCACCACAGAATAAAATGTAATGATGTGATGGCATGGAGGTGCTAGCTAAAGCAATGGTAATGATCACTTGCAATATATGTGTGTCATACATTGTATATCTTAAAACTTAACACAGTGAATATGTTAATTATATCTCGATAAACTTGGAAAAAAGATTCCCCCCCCCTTTGCTCATCCATTTTAAATAGAGTATTGTTAACATAACTTTCAATACATTTTAACACCCACTGTGTTAAAACAATAACAACAACAAGAGCACTATGAAATCTGGAATCCTGATTTTTATGGTTGCTGATAAGAGAAAGAGCTCAAGTCAATTCTTCAAGGGTAAAAGCAAGTAACACAAAGTAAAAACCTTGCTTATGTAAGCACCTAATACAGCTTCCTTTACAAAGTTTTACTAGACCATTTTACATTCTAAAATTCTCACAATTCCCTTTTGGGTGGTGATGAGTACTTCTGAGTAATGCCTAAAAGGAAAGTACTTCATCATTCTGGAAGGTAGCTCAAAGCAGGGATCTCCCAGAGGCCTATTTACAGAGGTAAATATTAAAAATATAACCCAGTACAGAATTATAATAGTTCTCTCTATGCACAGGAAAGTCACATTATTTTTTTTTCCACCTTCCACTGTTACCCTTATAGAGCCTCCTATAAAGCAATGTCCCAAAGGGAGATTTACATCTTTATAGTCACCTCTAATTGTAAAGGTCCCCTACGGTAACACAAGCCTTCTGTTGGAAAGGAGAAGAATACTGTATGTTCTACCTCCTTCTTCCTTCCTCTACCTTGGAACATTATGTGGTTTCTCTAAATCTCTGATGAGGTCCCAGGAGCTAAAAAGATTTCATTTCATATTGGTCAGAAGTTCTGTTTGTCCTTTATTGTGGTGATGCCCGGGGAATGCTGCAGAATGTTGAGACAGATGGTGACTCAATTCATTTCATGTTACTTTACCTGGAAGGATTTTATATCTCTGTAATACATCCTTTTTAGAATGTATTTAGCTTTTGCACATATGAAGGCAATTCCTAGAATGGGGACTAGCACCCCCTTTAATTACTGAGGAAAGGTGAACACTACCAAAGGCTGGGTGTTTGCAGCCAGAAAATTTAGGGATTTACTGAGCTGTCTTAGAACCTAGGCAAGCACCTAGACATCTACACATGACCTGGTTTTCTTTAAATTTAATCTCCATGCAAAGGTGTACTTTACAGTGGGAAAGCATATCATCTGCATTATTTTTCAAAATTGACAGAAAATTCGTGCTCACTTCGGCAGCACATATACTAAAATTGGATCAATACAGAGAAGATTAGCATGGCCCCTGCGCAAGGATGACACACAAAATTGACAGTAAATTTTGTTTTGCATAAGTGCAAGCATTAATGAACTAGAAATTTTCTTGTAGGCATTGTGACTACCTTCATTCTCTTAAAATTCTCTACATATGCAAGAATTTTAATGGCCTCTTGTCAATGTGCAGGGATATGAAAAGAAAGCCACACTGCCATGACTGTTTGTAAAAGGTGATACTTACTTCATATTGTCAATTCTTCCATGGCCAGGCATACTCTTTCACAAATTAGTACATAGATATAATTTTTATATATTTACTAGCTACATACATTTAATATGCATTTGAATAATAGACATTATTTGTATAATGTATATTTGTATAAATTTTATATTTTTACTTTTGTATAATTTGTATATATTTTTGTGTATTTTGTATATTGTGTATATATTTGTGTATTTTGTATAATTTTTATTTTTGTATAATATTTTGTATATTTGTATAAATTTGTATAAACATACATAGACTAAGCTTTCAAATAGTTTTTAAAACTAGGGCTATATGAGCTGACTAAATTACTTCTTAAAACAAATGACCCTAATGTGTTAATTGCAAACTATATATTTCTATGATGCAATTAAAATGATATATGAATCATTATTTTCCAATTTGCATAGATAGTCTTTGGCATGAAGAGGTTTTGTAGCATGCCCAAGTTTTCACTACCCTAATTAGTGGCATGGGATATAAACCCAGGCTGGCTGACTCTAGGTTATGCTTCCATCAGGACACACCGTGAGAGGAAGCAGAAAGAGTGATAGAAACAATGGGCTTTGCAGTTCTTCCCTTAGAACAACATGAGAATATGAGGCTAATAAGTTTGAGAAAATGGTCAGACCTGGGCTATGATGCTTTCCCAGTCCCTGGTGCTGTCAGTCATGAAGTTGCTTGGGATGGACCCATTTTTTTAGAAATCTGGGTATAGGGAAGCATCTTTGAAAGATACCTCCTTGTTTCATGTTGCACTGTGCTCCAGACATGTATGATCCCAGAATCATTCCCAGTTCTGCCATTTGGAAGGCACTCAATACTGTTTTTGAGGACTAGAATCATACAAATATAACAATTGTTAACACACATTTCTTGTATTATCTATAATGGAACAAAGTAAAATTTGTAAAACATTTTTTTAAAGTTTTTATTTCAATTCTAGTTAGTTGATTTCAGGAGTTGAACTTCGTGATTCATCACTTATATATAATACTCAGTGCTCCTCACGACAAGTGCCTCCTTAATACCCAAAACCCATTTATAATCTGGCTTTTTTTTTAAGTTAAAATATACTGTATTATTAATTTCAGGATAGATTTTGGTGATTCATCAGCTGCAAATAAGACCCAGTGCTCATTACATGAAGTGCTCTCCTTAATGCCCTTCACCCAATTAACCCCACTCAATTCCCCTCTCGCAACCCTCAGTTTGTTTCCTGTAGTTAATAATCTCTTATGGTTTGCCTCTGTTTCTGTTTTTTTTTTTCCTTCCCTTCTCCTATGTTCATTAGTTTTGTTTCTTAAAGTTCACATTTGAGGGACATCATATGGACTTATTTCACTTAGTATAATAAACTCTAGCTCCATACACATCATGGAAAATGGCAAGATTTCATTCTTTTTGATAGTTGAGTAATATTACATTGTATATACATATACCATTGTTCTTTACCTATTCATCCATCAATGGGCATCTGGACTTTTCCCATATTTTGGATGCTATGGACATTGCTGCTATAAACATTGGGGTGCATGTGCCCTTTCAAATCACTGCTTTTTTATCCTTTGGTTAAATACCTAGCAGTGTAATTTTTGGGTCATAGGATGTAAACCATTTTTGAAATTTCAAAGATAAAAGTTTCTGATAAGTATCTAGTCACCAAGGGGTGATAAATGGAAACTATTTCTATGACAGTCCCTCTTTATTTTGGATATGCATGTGCCATTGATATTCTCTCTAGTGGTATGTTTGCATTTTTATGTTTTTATGTTTATGATTTTACTTGTGAATGTGGTTCTCTCTGCTATATTTTCATCATAATACCAACTTCTTCAAATCTGGATGAGACAACAGGGGTATTTTCATCATTTGATTCCAATCTGTTTATGAAAATAGAAAAAAATAGCAATTTTTAGATAGTGGAAGGCTATATTCCATTTTCAAGTAAAAGCATTATGATGGATTTGCAGTCCATACAGAAATTCCAATTTCCAAGAGGCAAGATGGCAGAAGAGGAGGGGACCTCATTTCATCTGGTCCCTTGAATATATCTAGATAACTATCAAATCATACACCTATGAATTCAACCAGAGATGTAAAAAAAAGATTTGTTGGGATTCTACAAATAGAAAAACAATAAATTTTTGCAATTTAGGGGGTGTGGAGAAGTGAATCTGAGGGGATGTATTGGAAGATAAATGGTAGGGGGTATGGGGGAGCCTCCATAACCTGGCTACTGGAAAGTGATACAGCCCCAGACTGCAAGATTGGAACTTTTAGAAGTCTGCTCCAGTGAGAAATGTCCTTGCACAAAAGGTGATCAGATGAAGTGGGGCAGAATCCGTTTAAAATTTGCCTTTTCCTTTTTTTCCTCCTTTTCACAAGTTTCTTATTTTATCAACTCTTTGTTTTGAAGTCTTTTTTTTTTAAACTTACATTCTTACATTCTCATTTTATAGATATATTCTTCATTTTTGGCTTCTTTTCACTGTGCTCAATTTCATATATATATATATTTTCATATATATATATATTTGTAAAGAAAACAAATATATATATATAATATATAATATATAATATATAATATATAATAAAATAATATATATATATTATATATATATATATATTATATATATATAATTTGTTTTCTTTACAAATTTGGGATTTAGTGTTTTCTAACAAGTAGACTAAAATACACCCAGGACCAAGTGGATCACCCTGTTTTGTCCAAGTGGACATTATATTCTCTCTCCCCTCTCCCCTTTTATCTTTTTCTTTTCTTTTTTGGTTTCTGACCTCTTCGGATTTGTCTAGTGTGTATTTCGCTTGGGTCATGGTTGATATTTTTGATTTTGCTCTCTTGTTCATCCACTCTTCTCTGGGCAAAATGATAGGAGGAGGAATTCACAACAAAAGAAAGAACCAGAAGTAAATTTCTCTACCACAGATCTAGTCAGTATGGATATAAGTAAAATGTCAGAGTTGGAATTCAGAATAATGATTATAAAGTTACTAGATGGGTTGAAAAAAGTCATAAGAAACACTAGAGAATCTCTTAGTACAAAAATAAATTTTAATGATGCTGAAGTTAAAAATGACTTAACAGAGAAGCAGTCTAAAATAGATCCTCTAACTACTAGGATAAATGGCACAGAAGAGAGAGTCAGTGACATAGAAGACAAGATGATGGAAATGAAGGGTTCTGAGGAAAAGAGGGAAAAGCAACTAATGGACCATTAGGGAAGGTTTTGAGAAAGCATCAATATCATAAAGTGAAACAATATTAGAATCACTGGGGTCCCAGAGGAAGAAGAAGAAGGAGAGAAGGGGACAGAAGGAATATTTGAGCAAATCATAACTGAGAACATCCTTAATCTGGGGAAAGAAACAGGCAATCAAGTCCAAGAGGTAGAGAGAATCCCCCCTCAAAATCAATAAAAATAGATCAACACCCCAACATATAATAGTGAAACTTGAAAATTTCAGAGATAAAGAGAAAATCCTAAAAGCATCTCAAGACAAGTGGTTCTTAAGCTACAGGGTAGGGTCATTAGACTGGCAGCAGACCTATCCACAGAGACTTGGCAGGTCAGAAAAGGGTGGCATGATATATTCAGGGTACTAAATGAGAAAAATAGGCAGCCAAGAATACTTTATCCAGCAAGGTTCACATTCAGAATGGAAGGAGAGATTAAGAACTTCCTGGACAAACAGAAACTAAAAGAATTTCCAACCCTGGAGAAATATTAAAGGGTATCCTGTAAGTGAAGAGAGACAAAAGTAACATAGTTTAAAAAGAAACGGAGACAATCTACGGAACAGGGACTGTACAGATAATACAATGGCACTAACTCCTTATCTTTCAGTAGTTACTCTGAATGTAAATGGGCTAAATACTCCAATCAAAAGAGACAGGGTATCAGATTGGATAAAAAAGCAAGACTTGTCCATATGCTGTCTACAAGATACTCATTTCAGACCTAAAGACATAACCTGATTGAAAATGAGGGGGTGGAGAACCATGTATCATGCTGATGGACATCAAAAGAAAGCTGGGGTAGCAATATTCATATTAGAAAAATTAGTTTTTTATGTATACAATTTAATCGTTTCCTGCAATTGGAAAAATACATGGCATATTGATCAATTAGTATCCTTTTTGTACTTGTATTATAAAAGGTACATTTTCATTAATTATAAGTACTGAAGATTCCAAAATGGAATTTGTATCTAGGTAGTACATTTTAATGTAAACAATTAAAACACATGAGAGACTATGGACTCTGGGAAATAACTGAGGGTTTTCGAAGGGATAGGGATAGGAGGATGGGTGAGCCTGGTGATGGTATTAAGGAGGGCATGGATTGCATGAAGTACTGGATATTATATGCAAACAATGAATCATGGAACACTATATCAAAAACTAGTGAGTCACTGTATTGTGACTAACATAACATTAAAATAAAATAAAATAATAAAATTAAAATATAATTATGCACATATACATACAGAGTTCTAAAAATGACATAGGCTATTGATTCAGTCAGCAAGCCAGGTATATAATACAAGTTAGTTTTAAACCAAAGGGATGAAGAGGGACACTACATCATACTTAAGGGGTCTATCCAACAAAAAAATCTAACAATTATAAATATTTATATTCCTAACTTGGAAACAGCCAATTATATAAACCAATTAATAACAAAATTAAAGAAACATGTCAAAGATAATACAATAATAGTAGGGAATTAAATAACCCACTCAGAGCAATGGACAGATCATCTAAGCTGATCAACTAGGAAAGAAGGTCCTTAAATGATGCACTGGACCAGGCAGACTTCACAGATATATACAAAGCATATCCTAAAACAACAGAATACACATTCTTCTTAAGTATACATCAAACATTATCCAAAATAGATCAAATACAGGGTCACTCATCAGGTCTCAACCAGTACCAAATATTGGGATTATTCCCTGCATATTTTCAGACCACAATGCTCTGGAACTTGAACACAATCACAAGAGGAAATTTGGAATGAAGTCAAACACTTGGAATTTAAAGAACACCCTACTAAAGAATGAATGGGTCAACCAGGAAATTAAAGAAGAATTAAAAAAAAATTCAGGGAAATACAAATCAAAACCACAATGAGATATCACCTCACACCAGTCAGAATGGCTAAAATTAACAAGTCAGGAAATGACAGATGCTGGCGAGGATGTGGAGAAAGGGGAACCCTCCTCCACTGTTGGTGGGAATGCAAGCTGGTGCAACCACTCTGGAAAACAGCATGGAGGTTCCTCAAAATGTTGAAAATAGAACTACCCTATGACCCAGCAATTGCACTACTGGGTATTTACCCTAAAGATACAAACATAGTGATCCGAAGGGGCACGTGTACCCGAATGTTTATAGCAGCAATGTCTACAATAGCCAGACTATGGAAAGAACCTAGATGTCCATCAACAGATGAATGGATCAAGAAGAGGTGGTATATATACACAACGGAATACTATGCAGCCATCAAAAGAAATGAAATCTTGCCATTTGCGATGACGTGGATGGAACTAGAGCGTATCATGCTTAGTGAAATAAGTCAATCGGAGAAAGACAACTATCATATGATCTCCCTGATATGAGGACATGGAGAAGCAACATGGGGGTTAGGGGGATAGGAGAAGAATAAATGAAACAAGATGGGATTGGGAGGGAGACAAACCATAAATGACTCTTAATCTCACAAAACAAACTGGGGGTTGCTGGGGGGAGGTGGGATTGGGAGAGGGGGAGGGGGCTATGGACATTGGGGAGGGTAAGTGCTATCATGAGTGCTGTGAACTGTGTAAACCTGGCGATTCACAGACCTGTACCCCTGGGGATAAAAATACATTATATGTTTATTAAAAAAAAAATTTGGAAGGGGAGGCGAACCATAAGAGACTATGGACTCTGAAAAACAACCTGAGGGTTTTGAAGGGTCAGGGGTGGGAGGTTGGGGGAACAGGTGGTGGGTAATGGGGAGGGCACGTTTTGCATGGAGCACTGAGTGTTGTGCAAAAAGAATGAATACTGTTATGCTGAAAAAATAAATAAAATGGAAAAAAAATTCATGGAAACAAATAAAAATGAAAACACAACTGTTCTAAAGTTTTCATACAATTGTGGTGGTCCTAAGAGGGAAGTACAAACCAATAAAATTCTTTCTCAAAAAGTTAGAAAAATCTCAAATACACAATCTAAACATACTAATAAAGTTGCTGGATACAGAACAGCAAATAAAGCCTAAACTAAGCCAAAGAAGAGAAATAGTAAAGATTAGAGTAGAAATCAATGAAATAGAAACCAAAAGAACAATAGAACAGACCGATGAAACTTGAAGCTGCTTCTTTGAAAAAATTAATATCAACAATAAACTCCTAGCCATACTTTTAAAAAGGAGAAAGGACTCCAGTTAATAAAATCATGAATGAAAGAGGAGAGATCACAACCAATACAAACAATTGTAAGAACATATTATGAGCAAATATATGCCAACTAATTATATCTGATAGAAATGGTTGCATTCCTGGAAATGTATAAACTATGAAAACTGAAACAGGAAGAATAGAAAACCAGAACAGACACATAACCAGTAAGGAAATTGAAGCAGTGATCAGAAATCTCCCAACAAACAAGAGTCCAGGGTCAGAAGGCTTTCCAGGGGAATTCTACCAATAATACCTATTCTTCTGAAACTGTATAAAAGCAAATAAAAAGAAGTGGAAGGAAAACTTCCAGACTCATTCTGTGAGGCCAGCATTACCTTGATCCCTCAAAAAGAAAAAGGCCCATTCAAAAATGAGGATTATAGAACAATATGATCCTTTCAATTAATGCAGAAAAAGCATTTGGCTAAATGCAGCATCCTTCCTCAAATAAAACTCTCCATAGTGTAGGGAGAGAGGAAACACACATCAATATCATAAAAGCCATCTATGAAAAGTGCACAGTAAATATCACTCTCAGTGGGGAATAATTGACAGCTTTTCCTTTAAGGTCAGGAACACAACTGAGATGCCCACTCTCACCACTGTTGTCCAATATAGTATTAGAAGTCTAGCTTCACAATCAGACAACAAAAAGAAATAAAAGGCATCAGATGGCAAAGAAGAAGTCAAGTCTTCACAGATGACATGATACTTCATATGGAAAACCCAATAGACTACACCCCACAATTACTAGAACTCATACAGGAATTCAGCAAAGTGACAGGATATAAAATCAACCCACAGAAATCAGTTGTATTTCTATACACTAACAATGAGACAGAAGAAAGAGAAATTAAAGAATTGATCCCATTTACAATTGCACCAAAACCCATAAGTAACCTAGGAATAAACCTAACCAAAGAGGTAAAGGAAACTACAGAACACTAAAGAAAAAAATGAGTAAGACACAAAGAAATGGAAAAACATTCTATGCTCATGGATTGGAAGAATAAATATTGTTAAAATATCTATGCTACCCAAAGCAATACACACATTCAATGCAATTGCTATCAAAATACCATCATTTTTCACAGAGCTGCAACATATAATCTTAAAATGTGTATGGACCCAGAAAATACCCCATATACCCAGAGAACTGTTGAAAAAGAAAACCAAAGCTAGTGGCATCACAATTCTGGACTTCAAGCTATATTACAAAGCTGTGATCATATAAAAAAAATACAGTACTGGCACAAAACCAGCCATATAGATCAATGGAGCAGAATAGAGAAACCAGAAATGGACCCTCAACGCTATGGCCAACTAACCTTCAACCACACAGAAAAACATATCCAGTGGAAAAAAGAGAGTCTCTCCAATAAATGGTGCTGGTAAAAGTGGACAGCCACATGTAGAAGAATGAAACTGGACCATTTTCTTACATCATACACAAAGATAAACTCACAATGGATGAAAGATCTAAATGTGAGACAGGAATCCATCAAAATCCTAGAGGAGAACACAGTCAGCAACCTCTTCAACCTCTACCAGAGCTATGTCTTACTAGACGCTTCTCAAAAGGCAAGGGAAACAAAAGCAAAAATGAACTATTGGGACTTCATCAGGATAAAAATCTACACAACAAAGGAAACAGTCAACAAAACTAAAAGGTAACCTATGGAATGGAAGAAAATATTTGCAAATGACATATTAGATAAAGGGCTAGTATCTAAGATCTATGAAGAAATTATGAAATTCAACACTGAGAAAACAAAGAATCCCGTCAAGAAATGAGCAAAAGATATAAACAGCATTTCTCCAAAGAAGAAAGACAAATCAACAGACACATGAAAAAATGCTCCATATCCCTTGGCATGAGGGAAACGCAAGTCAAAACCACAATGAAATACCACCTCATACCAGTCCAAATGGTCAAAATTAACAAGATAGGGAACAACAAATGTTGGCAAGAATGTGGAAAAAGTGGAACCCTCTTATGCTGTTGATGGGAATGCAAACTGGTATGGTCACTCTGGAAAACAGTATTGAGGTTCCTCAAGAAGTTAAAGATAGAGCTCCCCTACAACCTAGCAATTACACTACTAGGCTTTTACCCCAAAGACACAAATTTAGTGATTCAAAGGGACACCTATCCCCAATGTTCATAGCAGCAATATCCATAATAGCCAAACTGTGGAAAGAGCTGAGCTGTCCTTTGAAAGATGAATGGATAAAGAAGGTGTGATGTACATACACAAAGGAATATTACTTAGCTATCAGAAAAGATGAATACTCATCATTTACATCAACTTGGACAGATCTGGTGGGTATTATGCTAAGTGAAGTAAATCAATCATAGATAATTATCATACAGTTTCATGCATATGTGAAATATAAGAAATAACAGGGGATGGGGAAGTGATGTAGTGAGCACTGGGTGTTATATGCAACTGATGGATTATTGAACATTATATCTGAAATTAAGTATGTACTATATGTTGGCTAATTGAATTTAAACCAAAAAAAGCAATGAAATACTCTTAAACACCTATATAACAACCCAAAAAGGCTATCTAAGTACTGTGCTGGTTATGAACTATAATTTTCTTCCCCATTTCAAAGAATAGATGCTATGATGTAAAGAATAGAGAGATAGGATCCAAAAGATAATAAAGATACTATCTAAAATTGGGCTCAGTTTTTTTGGTAGGTTTGAAGACATGAATATCACAAACTTTGAGGAGTTAAACTTTCTAGGAAAGGGATGGGGATTGAAAAATGTAATGCCAATAAATGTAACATCTGATATATGGGTCTATCGGTCAGCTTGCTGTGTAACAAACCATCCTAAAAATCTGTGGGTTTTTATTATTCCTCATGATTCCTGGATTGGTTGTGTAAGCTCTACAATCTAGGATGGTTAGGTTAGGATTGTCTAGTCAATGATGGCATTACTCATCTGTCTAGGTGTTGGCTTGACTTTAGCTAGGGCCATGAACATGTCTGGGCATTTGTCTCATTTCTAGCAGATTGACCTAGACTCATTTGTTTGGTGGTTACAGTGTTCCCCAAAGCAATAAGAAGGGACAGCCCTAGCACTCAAGACTTTCCAAATTTCTGCTGCTGTCACATTTGCTATTAAGTCACATGGACAAGGCCATGGACAAAATAAAAAAGAATCTTTATAGCTGTTTTCACAAATAACTTTCCAAAGTACAAAACACAATTTTACCCTTCATCTACCTCTTTAAAGTTTTGCTAATGTGCACATAAAGATTCAACATCACGCTGAAAAAAAATAAATAAATAAATCTAAAAAAAAAAAAAGATTCAACATCACAGATTTTCCACTTAGTAGTAAATTTGGATAATAATGTTTGTGAACTGTCATAGTGAATAATGAGACAGTGAGAGTTTGGGTAGCAAGGATAGGTACATTTTCAAATGGAAATCTGAAAGTGGCAGAAGCTGTGTTTAATTAAGGAAATGTTTAAGGAAAAATGAACACCTTTGGATAACTTTGTGTTGTACTTCTTAGACTTTCAACTAACCTTTGCCCCTAGATGATATATCTGAGCAGCCTATAATTGGAATGGGTCTGCGATTACCATTTTATAAAGAAAATTTCCAGTGATTCATTTTACTAATATATTTATCCATCAGTACCAGGCATGGTGCTAATATGCTTGAGATCTAAGGAAGAAAGTCTCTGCCCCCTGGGAAAGTGTGTCTCCTGCAAACCCAATCTCAAAGTCCCTGTCCTTTATTAATCATTTTTTTTCCATTTGACCCTCTTCTGTGGTAAAGGAAAGGGGAAAGTGTTAGGAAGTAATTTTTCTGAGTTTTAGAAGTAACAAATTAATATCATTAAGAAGCATGATTTTTCTTCTGTTTTGTCAAAATGCTCCACATGTTGCAATAATTCATGGCCTATTTAAGAATCATTAAGCTCTCCAATTATTAAAACAAATTATGAACATAGGTTTTCCACAAGCATGATGTTTTAAACTGGGGGATTCTGCACATTTATCACGTGTTACACTCACTAGTATTTTAAACACTTTAATTTTACAGCTACTTATCAATTACATAAAATGTTTATTTGTAAGAATGATTTTTTCTTCTACAGAAAGGAAAAATGATTAATGACATTACAAAGAAAGTTTGAAAAACATAAAAATATTTCTCTGTGGCTAGGAAGTGTTTCTTCAACATTTAATCAAATGTAGACACAATAAAACATCTACCCCATGTACCACACATACCATCTGCACTATATCCTCTTGAGTTAGAGTTTCTATCAGGGCTTCAGAATAAATGAGCATCCCTCCAAACCCCACTGTCCCCAATCCCAGAACATCATGGTGTGCTCTTCCCCCTTACGAGAAAGTAATATTGGGGTTCGGGACAGGAATCCATATCTCACTTTGCAAGCTGCAGCCTCACATGTGGCTCTGATTACAGTGGTCCCCACTTATCTGTGGTTTCACGAGCCCTTAATCAACCTCAGTCCAGAAGAGATGACTCTCCTTCTGATCTATAATCAGGTCAGTAGTAGCTTAATGCTATGTCACAATGCTTATGTCATTCATTTCATCAGCTCATCACATACACATTTTATCATCTCACATCATCACAAGAAGAAGAATGACTACAGTACTATAAGGTATTTTGAGAAAGATCACATTCATTAACTTTTTTACAATACATTTGTTATAACTTTTTTTAATCAGTTATTAATCTCTTATATCTCTAATTTATAAATTAAACTTTATCATAGGTATGTATGTATAGGAAAAATAACACATAGTATATATAAGGTTCAGTACTATCCATGGTGTCAGGTATCCAGTGGGGGTCAGAGAATATATACCCCTGAAGATGATGGGGGGAGGCAACTGTACTTCATGCAGAACTCAAACATACAAAGTTCTTTCCAGTGGCAGGAAATAGAACATGTATAGAAGTCCTTCTATCTCATCTTTATTGCAAAATTAAGACAGAAAGGAGGGAAATGGAAAATTACTTTCAACAGTGAAACACTAATATGGAAATATAAAATGTTAGAATTGGAAGGTCCTTACATTTAATCTACATTAACCACCCCATTTTATAGATAGGAAAACTGAGTCCAAAGAAAGTAACCTTGTGTGGTTTGCAAACAGGGTGAACAAGGAGGGAACTTCTGCATTGGAGCCCTTCCTTTCACATTTCCAGTGGTTTCTACCTCTAACAACTAGATTTCAATTGCTCTCAGTCACCTCCAGGGAAGCAGGTTTTGACTGTGTAGTTTAGAACAATCGGTACTTAGCAGCTGTGTGACTGATGAAAATTACTTAATCTCTTAGGTCTCAGTTTACCCCCTGAGAGGAAGGGTTATTATAGTCTTCTTCTCAGTAATAAGAGCCTAGAAGGTACTGAAGCATCTGTACCTCATAAGAGTAACTTTGGATAATGTTCTCATCTTGCTATATAATTTACTGATTTCAGATCTGCATTTCAAAGTATTTTATTGTGAAGGTACATTACCTGGGTATTAATGGGAATGGGAACCAGAGACAATAGGAGAGGAGGGTCCTATCTTCAGGACACTATTTGTTTTGCCATTTTTACACAGCACCATTGTAAGGCTAAAACCCTGGCCTCAAGGAGTTAAGGTGCCTACCCACCTCATTCAGTCTACTCAGTCTGGCAGAATTATTACTTGCTCATCCAGTATGCTTTTGAACTTGCTTGCTCCACTTATCTGTATGGCTCACTCCTGTACCTCACCAAGGTCTTTGTTATAAGTCACCTTCTCAATAAAGAAGGCAGCACCTCCTCCCTGCATCCCACTCCCCTTTCCAACTCTTCCTGGGTACCAGTTGGTACAGGCTGAGGAGTGATCCTCTTACAAACTGCTCCAGGAAATTCTGCATCCACAATATGTGTCCAGCATGAATCAACAGAGACTGTGCTCCATAGTTTCTCAGAGTCTATAAAGGGGTTGTGCTCTGAAAACACCATCCCAGAAATGGCACACCCTACTCTGTTTACATTTCACTTCATCACAAATAAGATGGCCAGACACAGCCCCAACAGGCAGTAAGGGAGATGCAATTCTACCCCAAATACACAGAGTGGGCTCCTTCAGTATTTGGTGACTAGGACCAATGACCACCATAATCTGTATCTAGCTGCCAAATATTTTCTCTCTCCTATGTCAGGGAAGATTCAGCCTACCCTTCTTCAAATGAAGCATCCCAAAAGGTCCACCTGGTCCCAGCCCCAAGCTCAAGATTATGTGTATGTGTGCTGGCACCCACATTAATTCACATGGTTTTCCTTTGTCCACTGACTCCTAAACAAAAAGAAAAGCTATTTGACCTATCCCCACATGTGTAGTATATTTATAGTGATGGAGAAGAGCCAAGAAAATCACAGTCAACTCACTGGTTTGCAGCAATTCTGAGACCCCACTGGACAGATCCTGAGCAGGCTCTCTTCCCTGGGAAGAATGCATCTCCTTTGATTAAACTAATTCTGCTCCCAGGGTATGGCTCCAAAGGACAATTTTCCCTGGCTCTTGACTCCATTGTTCAAGAGTTTATTATTTTTCCACTAACTGCATTGGTCATGGGAAAGTGGGCATTGGAGAAGAAGCCTCCATTAAGGTCTAATCAGCTTTTCCAGATCACAATCTGCCCTTTATAAATAGGAATGCAAAAGTACATCTTAGTTTCAAATAGTCACAGACATCTCTTCCTGACTTGATGGTCCTTTGGCAGTAGAACTCTCTAAAATCTAGCCAGCTTCTTACCTTAAGAGAGTTTCAAATGTGCATAGCCACATTCACAGAACTTTTGTCAATGCAATTCTAGGGTGCAATAAGTGCCTTGACTTTCCCATGTCACTGCCTCTCCCACCCTTTTACTTTCAAATGAACTCTTACTCCTTCTTTTAAATTAAGTACAAGTGCCTTGGCTATATCAGCCTTCAGTGGAAGAGTTAGACCTTTTCTCTTATCCTGAAACCATATACAATTAAAGATTTTATAGGGTGGCAACTTAACCCATTTACCAATTTTTAGCAGTGGTCTGATTATTTCTGCAAAACTGAGTTTCAATAGGCTTTTAACTGGGAATGCAAGTTGGTGCAGCCACTTTGGAGAACAGTGTGGAGATTCCTCAAGAAATTAAAAATAGAGCTTACCTATGACCCTGCAATTGCACTACTGGTTATTTACCCCAAAGATAGAGATGTAGTGAAAAGAAGGGCCATCTATACCCCAATGTTTATAGCAGCAATGGTCACGGTCACCAAACTGTGGAAAGAACCAAGATGCCCTTCAACGGATGAATGGATAAGGAAGATGTGGTCCCTATACATGATGGAGTATTATGCCTCTCAAGGGATTTCTTGATATGATTTACTGATGGAGATGAGGAGCAGTTGCCTTTTCTAACCCTATAAGAACCTGTATGTGATTTATCTTTCTTTTCTCTTTTATAACTGCTTTCCAACTGGCCAATTAGCTTGAGATAATTTCTTTCTTATGTAAACTTACCAAGCACAGTCAATAGCACCAACACATTCTAATTAATGTTCCTTTTCCAACCATTGTTCAAAGAGCTCTGTACTCATTAGACATGCTCTGCCTTACTGCAGGTGTCAACTTTACAAACATTTTACCCATGTGTGACATGAGCAACCTTGCTTCCAGTCCTAAGCCAACACTACATGTTATATATTTGTTATAGCATTCTTTTTCAATGTACTGATTTTAGTTTTATTGAGATAAAATTGACATTTAACATAATATACGTTTCAGTTATACAAATAATGATTTGATTTACATATATTGCAAAATGGTCACCACTATAAATCCAATTAGAAATATATTTTTCTTGTGGTGAGAGCTTTTATGATCTACTCTTAGTGACTTTTGATTATACAATACAGTATTGCCAAGTACAGTCACAATGCTGCACATTGCACCCCTGGGATTTATTCATCTTATAATGGGAAGTTTATACATTTTTATTCCCCTTACTGCTTCTCCCACTTCTCAGTCTCCACCCCTGGAATCCACTAGTCTGTTCTCTGTATCCATGACTTCAGTTTTTTGTTTTGTTTTGTTTTAGTTTCCACATATAAGTGAGATCATATGTATTTGCCTTTCTTTTCGTGACTTGCATTACTTGTTTCAGCATTGCTTGAAACCCATGCTTATTTATTTTTGAAGTTTTTAAAAAAATTTTTAGAAAGAGAGAGCACACATGCATGAGTGGAGGAAGGAGGAGAGAGAGAGGGAGAGAATCCCAAATAAACTCCTCCCTTGCTCAGAGCCCAGTGTGAGACTCGATTATAGGACCCTAAGATAATGACCTGAGCTAAAAACAAGAGTTGGACACTTAACTGACTGACTTTTGGTGCTACAAAACCCATTTTAAAATTAGTCAGTATACAACAGGAAATAACACATATACATGCGTGCACACACACACACGCACACACACATACACACAAACTTCCTCTTTGTTTCTCTCTGTGTATGCATTTCCAAGTTTAGAGTCTGTTAACGAGAGACATGTGCAAAGTTCCAGAAGTCAATAATGACACAGAGGTTATTATTCCCTAGAGGCATGTTTAGGCAGGCAAATGGACAGAGGGGAGGACTTGCTCCTCTGGATATTGAGAGTTCATTCAGCCCTGAAACTTCCCACAATAACCTGCCCCTAGCTTTGTTCCCCTAGCTGTTCAAATGCTTTTTTTTTCCCATTTTATTTATTTTTTCAGCGTAACAGTATTCATTCTTTTTGCACAACACCCAGTGCTCCATGCAAAATGTGCCCTCCCCATTACCCACCACCTGTTCCCCCAACCTCCCACCCTTGACCCTTCAAAACCCTCAGGTTGCCCCAACCTCCCACCCCTGACCCTTCAAAACCCTCAGGTTGTTTTTCAGAGTCCATAGTCTCTTATGGTTCGCCTCGCCTCCCCAATGTCCATAGCCCGCTCCCCCTCTCCCAATCCCACCTCCCCCCAGCAACCCCCAGTTTGTTTTGTGAGATTAAGAGTCATTTATGGTTTGTCTCCCTCCCAATCCCATCTTGTTTCATTTATTCTTCTCCTATCCCCCTACCCCCCCATGTTGCTTCTCCATGTCCTCATATCAGGGAGATCATATGATAGTTGTCTTTCTCCGATTGACTTATTTCACTAAGCATGATACGCTCTAGTTCCATCCACGTCGTCGCAAATGGCAAGATTTCATTTCTTTTGATGGCTGCATAGTATTCCATTGTGTATATATACCACATCTTCTTGATCCATTCATCTGTTGATGGACATCTAGGTTCTTTCCATAGTCTGGCTATTGTAGACATTGCTGCTATAAACATTCGGGTACACGTGCCCCTTCGGATCACTATGTTTGTATCTTTAGGGTAAATACCCAGTAGTGCAATTGCTGGGTCATAGGGTAGTTCTATTTTCAACATTTTGAGGAACCTCCATGCTGTTTTCCAGAGTGGTTGCACCAGCTTGCATTCCCACCAACAGTGGAGGAGGGTTCCCCTTTCTCCACATCCTCGCCAGCATCTGTCATTTCCTGACTTGTTAATTTTAGCCATTCTGACTGGTGTGAGGTGATATCTCATTGTGGTTTTGATTTGTATCTCCCTGATGCCGAGTGACGTGGAGCACTTTTTCATGTGTCTGTTGGCCATCTGGATGTCTTCTTTGCAGAAATGTCTGTTCATGTCCTCTGCCCATTTCTTGATTGGATTGTTTGTTCTTTGGGTGTTGAGTTTGCTAAGTTCCTTATAGATTTTGGATACTAGCCCTTTATCTGATATGTCGTTTGCAAATATCTTCTCCCATTCTGTCAGTTGTCTTTTGGTTTTGTTAACTGTTTCCTTTGCTGTGCAGAAGCTTTTGATCTTGATGAAATCCCAATAGTTCATTTTTGCTCTTGCTTCCCTTGCCTTTGCCGTTGTTCCTAGGAAGATGTTGCTACGGCTGAGGTCGAAGAGGTTGCTGCCTGCATTCTCCTCAAGGATTTTGATGGATTCCTTTCTCACATTGAGGTCCTTCATCCATTTGGAATCTATTTTCGTGTGTGGTGTAAGGAAGTGGTCCAATTTCATTTTTCTGCATGTGGCTGTCCAATTTTCCCAGCACCATTTATTGAAGAGGCTGTCTTTTTTCCATTGGACATTCTTTCCCGCTTTGTCAAAGATTAGTTCAAATGCTTAAGCAAGACTCAAATTCCCTATACATAATTTTTCCACATTAAAAACTTGGATGCTTTTTACTTTTTCTAGCTGGAATCCTAACCAAATTCATTTTTCTGGTTGCTATATGTGACCATCAAACTTGCGCTGTTTTTTTTTTGTTTTCTGTTTTTTTTTTTTTTTTTTTTTTTTTTTTTAACCTTAACTGAATGTTTAATTCCCAGGCTAAAATATAAGCTCCATAAAGGGAGAGAATTTTCTTGTCGGGACAGTGCTCAGTCTTCAGTGATTTGCAGGGCATGGCATACTCACTGAAGCAAAGAGATGATGAATAAATGGATTCATTAATAACAAACAGGATCTGGTCAGTTGTATTAACTACCTCAGAAAGGTTCTTTAACTGGAAACTCAGTGGAAAGGATAAATGTGGGATTTGTTCAGAATTACTAAACCCACACTCTGTAAGAGTACTT
This sequence comes from Meles meles, assembly GCF_922984935.1. Lineage (NCBI taxonomy): Eukaryota > Metazoa > Chordata > Mammalia > Carnivora > Mustelidae > Meles > Meles meles. The sequence goes on from NC_060071.1 coordinate 27,278,765, forward strand.
CGTTTTTGTATCTAACATGTAAATGAAATGAAAGATACAAGAATCTCTAACAGTCTGCTTCTAGATCCTCTTTACTATGGACCTAATTGATGATAATCTTTTTTTTTTTCAAAAACAAAACTGGAAATTTTTATTCAATTAGATGCACTTAAATGTACATTATAAACTACTGAATCTATAAAATAATGGCCAGTTAACTTTTTAAAATAAAAAGTGATCATGGCTGTATACACAATCTCAGGAAACTTCATAATTATAAAGGCAATAAAGAAAAAGGAGAACACTGCATATTCATTCCAAAAAAAAAACTGTACCTTGATTGTATATAAACCAACTTAATGAGCTCATGAAATGTTTCTGTAACTATTACCACATGAAAATTAAAATTTCTGTTCATTTTTAAAAAAATATTGTCAAATATTCATGGGACTCTTTTTTATAATATTTTTTCTGAAAAGTAAAAAAATTTTAAAAACACTAAAGCTTTTGATGCCTTTAATTTGTGCAAAATTTTGTAGTGTCTCTTATGTAAGTTGAAATTGAGATGACCTGTATAAACTTTATTTCCATCAAATGGAAAAAGGTCATCTTTTCTTGAAAACGTCATAATGATCTGGAAAGATAGGTTAGGATACCTAAGAATGTTTTTCTCAAGAGAATCTCAAGTAACTCTTTTTCCAAGAAGGTAAGTCCATGGTGATGTCCAGTTCTGAGTAGAATCAAGACTTTGGGGTGCAAGGAGGTATGGTATCTTTTGCTCAGAGCTTCGTAGCAGACATTGTTGCTTGGTTGGCACTTAAGAAAAATAAATTTTTTAAATTTAATTTTTTTTTATTTGTTTATTTACAGCATAACAGTGTTCATTGTTTTGGCATCACACCCTGTGCTCCATGCAGTACGTGCCCTCCCTATTACCCACCACCTGGTTCCTCAACCTCCCACCCCCCCCCCCGCCCCTTCAAAACCCTCTGGTTGTTTTTCAGCGTCCATAGTCTCTCATGGTTCATCTCCCCTTCCAGTTTCCCTCAACTCCCTCTCCTCTCCATCTCCCCATGTCCTCCATGTTCTTTGTTATGCTCCACAAATAAGTGAGACCATATGATATTTGACTCTCTCTGCTTGACTTATTTCACTCAGCATAATCTCTTCCAGTCCCGTCCATGTTGCTACAAAAGTTGGGTATTCATCCTTTCTGATGGAGGCATAATACTCCATTGTGTATATGGACCACATCTTCCTTATCCATTCGTCCGTTGAAGGGCATCTTGGTTCTTTCCACAGTTTGGCGACCGTAGCCATTGCTGCAATAAACATTGGGGTACAGATGGCCCTTCTTTTCACTACATCTGTATCTTTGGGGTAATTACCCAGCAGTGCAATTGCAGGGTCATAGGGAAGCTCTATTCTTAATTTCTTCAGGAATCTCCACACTGTTCTCCACAGTGGCTGCACTAACTTGCATTCCCACCAACAGTGTAAGAGGGTTCCCCTTTCTCCACATCTTCTCCAACACACGTTGTTTCCTGTCTTGCTAATTTTGGCCATCCTAACTGGTGTCAGGTGGTATCTCAATGTTGTTTTAATTTGAATCTCCCTGATGGGTAGTGATGATGAACATTTTTTCATGTGTCTGATAGTGATGATAATCTTTTAAACTGTGCTTAGAGGAATGGTCTTTGGGGTGGTACAGTCTCAGGACATTTCTTTAGGTCTCATGGTGAAATTGGTCCTATTCCACATCTAATGGTTGCAGCAAAGTCTTATTCTGTTCTGGGAATACCAAAAGGTTTCTAGTTACAGAGGTCCTGTGAGCCTCACCAGCCTTCTTCTGAATTAGCAGTTGGCCTGGGTGTCTGTCACCTTTATAATTCTTTGTTGTTGCCTGTTTCTTACCTTTCTTTCTGATTTGAGTATGTGGTTCAATAAGACTTTAAAGTGAAAATGATAATTATTATATAAGCTAATACTGTATGGATCTATGCCAGACACTAAGGGTTTTTCATTTAATCATCTCCTTTCTTCTTTATAACCCATTTAGGATGTGGGCATTCCACCCATTTTACAGATTAGAATGAGGCTTCAATAGGTCATATTACCTGTTAAAGCTTGGACTTGTGAATGCAGGGGGATCTGATTCTGGGCTTTCATTTATAGTCTACTACCACTAGCCCCTTATCACATTTTATGTGTTTATCATTTAAGACTTACAGAATATTTTGTACATATCTTATCACATAATAATATCACTAATAATACTGGTTATCATTTGTTAAAATGTTTACCATGTTAAGCAAGGCACTATACTGAGAGCTAACAGAAAGGGACATGGGGGTTAAGGGTGTAAACATGAAGGAAAGCCAAACTTTTGACAAAGAAAGCATACAGAAAATTCATTAATAGAACCACTTTGCCTCTCCTTTGCTCTGTTTCAGGAATATCAAATTGACATATTTTTTGCTCAGACCTGGACAGACAGTCGCCTTCGATTCAACAGTACAATGAAAATACTCACTCTGAACAGCAACATGGTGGGATTAATATGGATTCCAGATACAATCTTCCGTAATTCTAAAACTGCCGAAGCTCACTGGATCACCACCCCCAATCAGCTCCTCAGAATTTGGAATGATGGGAAAATCCTTTATACTTTAAGGTGAGATGTTGGTGGATTTTTAATCACTGACAGGTTGATAATTTAGATCATTGTAGAGATGGGACCCTATTTTCATTGTTGCATTCTATCACTTCTCATGTTCAACAGGCTACAGGATCCTGAAAAAGTTTGTTCCAATGCCACTATATGTGAAAATAAAGAATAAAGGCATACAAATGATCTTCAATAAATATAAACTGATTCCTTCATCAGAATCCATTTCTGTTGGCAGTGGGCCGTGGAATTATCTTTAATATATTTAGCTCATGGGTCAACTAGGCTAGGAAAATAAAGATGTCTTGGTATACTAATTAACAAATGTAATCATAACCAAATTTAAGAACACAGGAAAAAAAGAGCAGAGAGGACATTTCCCAGTACAGCCTTAATGGAAGTGGCAGCTACAGTGTAATGAGTCTTCTTGGGGGCCAGGCAGCCCTTACAAAGCTGGGCAAGGTAAGAGAAACAGCACTTCAAAGACGTGAACTGACTTGTTTGTCCAAAGTCACCATTGAGAACTAGTGTTATCAGAGTTTGTGCCTGTGTCTGTATCTCTCAGAAGTCTTTCCACAAGGCTGGCCCAAGTCTAAGTGAACACCCAGCTGTAACATACCAGAGGGATACCCTGCACCTTGGGCAGCTTTTCTTTTTGCCTAGAGTTAGGATCAGGGAGGTACGCTCCAGACACTGTTGTCCCCACTGCCCATGACCTCTTAGGAGCACTATACATGCTCACTCTCTTCTAACACTTTCTTTTTTTTTTTTCACCACCTTTGCAGCACCATGGTTCCTCTCTCTGTCTCCTGCTCCTGCTTTTGTGAAACCCTTTCTCCTCAGGACTTCCTCATTACTTCACTCACTTTTCTCTCTCCTGCTGGCTTAACTAATCCATTTCCACATCTATTCTGAGATTTCCCACATGCCTACCTCCAACCCAGGACTTCGTTTCTGGAGTCCAGATGCTTGGAGCCACCTGCCTATGGGATGTCTCCTCCTGAGTGTCTGAAAGGCATTGTAAATTCCGCATGCCTCAGAAGGTGAATTGTCTAACTCTTCTGACCCATTTATCTTCTTGGCTCAGTGAAGCCCACCTTCAGCTCCTGGGCCCTTCCCCTCTCTCAGCCCCACATTCAGTAAATGAGCTCTTAATTGCAGGTGAGTTGTGGCCACGCGGAGAAGTCTATAACTCAGAATGGTAAACAAGTATCCACAGCACAAACAAAAGTACAGATTAAAACCAAAAGAAGTGGAAGATTGGAGAATTTCAACTTTCAGGGAAATAATAATTTTGGCAGGCGGGGAACAACAACAAAAAATCCACAGCAGGTAGCTCAGCTGATGGATTATATTTAGAGAGTTGGAGTCTATAACAGGTTTTTCCACATTAGTCTTAAAGGAGCGCAGATGAGACTCTGAAGTGAAGGTGAGCCTCAGCAAACCAGACTGAGGACATCACCTATCCTGGCATCCTTCATAGGAACTCTGGCCCCAGGGCTGTCTGCTCTTGAAGGATGCAATGCACACACTTGTATAACCACCACCTGCATAGTCTAATGAGAGTGTTGTCCAAATATGAAGTCCCTTCTACAAGTGGATTAGTTTGGCATTATACCTATTTAGACAAATACACTAGTTTGAAAATGGAAGAAGGTTTTAATTCAGTCAAACTTATTGAAGACAAAGACAAACAAAATAATAGTTGTTTTTATTTGTCTTCTCTCTGACTTGGGTTTTATTTCTAGACATAGTTTGGAATTTTTACTAACTGAAGTTCTCTCTGCTACCAATAATTAAAAACAGAACAAAATAACACAAAAGCCACTAAATGGTTATCCCTGAATGGCACCAATGCCGAGAGTGAGTTAAGTGCACTGCTCTCACTCCTCAGTTGTGGTGAAAGGTGACTGATCCTTAGCTTTGACCTGGGACTTTTCTGGGTTCCTCCTGGCTGACCTCAAGAGTGACCCTTGGCTCTCCTGCAGGCTCACTATAAATGCAGAATGCCAGCTGCAGCTGCACAACTTTCCCATGGATGAGCACTCCTGCCCGTTGATTTTCTCCAGCTGTGAGTACCAACTTGGGGTATAAATGCTGTGTAAAGGAATGTCTATCTTCTGTTGATTTATGGCAGATGGTCATGAGATTGATTATAGCATCATTACGTGACAGAAAAAATGGATAATGATTTTGGTATTAGACACATGGGTGTTTTCATTCTATTGTGTAGGACATATGTTACAGAATAGGTAACTTTGGAAAAGCTGTGAGCAGCTTGACTGTTACTTATAATGATGAAAGTGTCAGAAATTGGTGAACAGTTGACTTACAAATAACTTTTATGCTAATGAGCTGTGCATATTACTCTGAAGTATACAAAATTCATTTGTGATATTTTTGGGTTTAATATCATCTTCAAGCAAGGCATTTTGTCTTCTGAATAGAAAGATAAAAATTAATTTAAATATATATTCATTTGTCTTATTGCAGTACTGTAGAATATAATTTTTCACTATTTTATTTTCTAATATCTTACATATGATTAATATTAGCTAACAAACTAAATTCTTCAAGACAATTCTAGTGTATACAAGGATACATAAAAAAGGAAACATTAAATTTATGTGTTTGTTTACAAAATAACATTTTAAGTAAAGCTCAATAGGGAAATATATCTGTAGAATTTAGGATAGTTCCTATTACATGTGTTGATCACAAGTAGCTAAGTATGACTCATAAGAATTTAATTAACTTTATTGGCTTTCTATAAAATTGCATATAGAGCTTGACAAACAAATGTGATGAAACCTCAAGCAGAGCTTTTGTGGCTTCCCTCGCTGGACATTAAAGTGAAAAGACAAAAATGAAATAAGAGATGAACACACTTTACAGTTCATTTTAGGTAGAGAAAAAGACAAGGTAGAAAGCAAAATTTCACTGACCTACACTGGGCAAAAATATTCTTTTGCAGAGATTAGTTTAATTAGTTGAATCCCAATTTAAAATAACATTTTCCCCAAAATCATTAAATATGTTGATAACATATTTTTAATGCTTAGCAACAAGTAGATGGCTAATGTCTGTGAATGTCTTTGGTAAACTTGCCTGTAGATTTATTTAGGCCTGCTATTCTCTATTTTTTTAATTACTTTGAAAATTATGGAACCATTCATATAGTCTATTTCTTTGTGAATCAGTCTGGTATATATGTATATAATTTTCCTAGTAATTTGTCCACTTCACTATTTACCAGTGTTCCCCGTGAACCCAATTTAGCTATGTAGACCCTTCCAGTGCTCTGATATGTTAATAATTTCATCTATTTACTTTATAACTTTAATGGTTGTTTCTCATTATTTTAGACATCCTATATTTTGTTTTTTTCTAGTTCTTTATGCAATTTGACAACATCTTATTTCTTCACTAAATTTTTAATGTCATCTTCCAGTTATTTAAATTTCCAGAACTTTCTGATATCTTTGTGGGAGCAACTTGCAGACTTTGTTGTTTTGTTTTACTCAGCTACATGGTAATTCATTTACTTTTCTGTTCAATAAGTAATTTTCCATTTGAGCTCATGCTTCTTGTAAATTTTTTCTGTAGGATTTCTTTGGGGCTTACATTTCAAACGGGTTTTTCTAAGGAGGTTTTGCTCTGGCTCTGCCTGGTGTCTCTATAACTTTAAAGTTTAAGCCTGGATTCCTAGGCTACAGAGTTGGTATGAATTCTAGCTACATATCTGTGATTTCAGGTTGTGATTTTACATTCCTGGAAGGAATTTTTTGCTTTTCTGTTGTTCCCAGAGCCAAGTCAGGATGGGGAATCTACTTTTAGGGGGAGTTTCTCCTGAGTCCACAAGCTGAGGAACCCAGTGTCTATTAACAGATGCATGGATAAGCAACCAATGTCCATCAACAGATGCATGGATAAGCAAAAAGTGGGAGAAAGGATAAAAGATCATGATCCTACTATATATTGTCTATATGAGACACAATTTAGATTCAAAGACAAATCATTTGGAAGTGAAATTATGAAATAAGATATATAATGCAAATAGTGACCAAAAGAGAGTTGTTAGTTATATTAGTAAAAAACAAAATATATTAAAGAAAATTGTTATTAAAGACAAAGAAGCACATTTAATAATAATAAAATGTGTCAGCACATCAAGAAATACACAGTGATAATAAACAGGCATAATGTTCTAATAATAGAACATTAAAATACATAAAGTAAAATTAAAATTTAAGTAAAAATTGACCTATCTGGAGGGAAAAACAGATGACTCAGCAATAATAGTTAGATATTTGAATAACCCACTTTCAAAAATGGAGAGAAAAAACTGTAAATAGGAGGTCTACCAGGGAAACAGAAGACTTGAATAGTACTTCAAAACAACCATATCTAGTTGATATATATAGGGTAGTCCACTGAACAACAACAGAATATACTTTGTTCTTAAGTGCACAGGAGGCTTTGTGCAAAATAAGCCTTATATTAGGTAATGAAGTAAGTCAATAAATTTCAATGGATTGAATTAAGATTACAGGATACAAGAGCAATATACAAGCAACATTTGTATTTCTATAAATTATAAAATGAATCCTTGAATAGGAAAGTCAGAAAACAATTACACTTACTGAAGTATCAAAAAGAATATAATACTTAAGAGTGAATTTAGCAAAATAAGTGCAAGAGTTATATGTTGAGAACTACAGAAATGTTGTTGACAGAAAGGAAAGAAAATCTAAACAAATATAAAGGCATTCTATGTTCATGAACTGAGACAATATTTTTAAGGTAGTAGTGCTTTTCAAAATAATCTATAGATTCAGTGCAATACTTATCAAAACCTCAGCTGGCTCTTTTCCTCTGAAACTGACAAATTGATTCTAAAACTTATGGGAAAATTAAACAAATCTAGAATAGCCAAAACAACCTTGAAAGAAGAACAAATTTAGAGAGCTCACACTTCTGATTTCAAAACTTACTACTAAGGTACAATAACGAAGAGAGTGTGGCGTGGTGCTGCTATAAAAATGGATATACAGATATACTCCAATTCCATCAACTGATGAACAGATAAAATTTGATATGCTCATACAACAGAATATAACTTCCCCTTAAGTAGTTTGGGAAAAGAAACAAATCTCCCATGCAGAAGAATTCCAAATAATTTATATAGATATTCCACCCTCATGGAGGTGGAACATAACTCCTTACCCCTTAAGTCAAGGATGAGTATAGTGACTTCTTTCCAAGAAATTTATCATAGAAAGGAATAAAATGAGCCATTTTATAGTAGAGAAAACTGACAAATACTACTTCAGCCAGGTGATTAAGGTCAATATGAACAGATATAAATTGTATTGATAGTATGTACCCTTGATATGATGTGATGATAATGGCACTTCCTCCTGTGGTCTCCCTTCTAAAAACCCTAAGCCCATATATGGGGTTATATGAGAAATAAGAGAAATACAAATATATTTGTATATATGAGAAATACAAATCTTAATTGAGATACACTCTACAAAAACTTGAATAGTACTGTTCAGAAATGCCAATGCCATTGAGAACAAGGAATGTCTGTGAAACCATCATAGCTAAGGTGGTATCTTTGATGACATCTCAGAATAAAAAAAGAGCATTAGGGGCAAACTGAGGAAATCTGAAAGAAGAGGACTGGACATGAGTTAACAATAATGTACCAATGTTGACTCATTAATTGTGGCAAATGTACATATTAGTGTAAGATACTAATAATAGGGGAAACTAGGTGTGGTGTGTTGGGAACTCCCTGTAGTATCCTTATAATTTTTTCCGTAAGTTTAAACCTATTTTAAATTTCAGCAAAGGAAACAGTAGACAAAACCAAAAGACAATCTATAGGATGCGAGAAGATATTTGCAAATGTCTTATCAGATGAAAGGCTAATATCCAAAATCTATTTTTTTTTAAAACAACTAATTACACTGTGGGTGGGAGTGCAATCTGGTACAGCCACTTTAGAAAATAGTATGGAACATGGAATAGGAGAAGAATAAATGAAACAAGATGGGATTGGGAGGGAGACAAACCATAAATGACTCAATCTCACAAAACAAACTGGGGGTTGCTGGGTGGAGGCAGGGTTGGGAAAGGGGGAGGGGGTTATGGACATTGGGGAGGGTATGTGCTATCGTGAGTACTGTGAACTGTGTAAACCTGGCGATTCACAGACCTGTACCTCTGGGGATAAAAATACATTATATGTTTATAAAAAAAAAATTGGAAGGGGAGGTGAACCATAAGAGACTATGGACTCTGAAAAACAACCTGAGGGTTTTGAAGGGTCAGGGGTGGGAGGTTGGGGGAAGAGGTGGTGGGTAATAGGGAGGGCACGTTTTGCATGGAGCATTGGGTGTTGTGCAAAAACAATGAATACTGTTACGTTGAAAAAAATAAATAAATTAAAAAATGAAAGAAATAAACAAAATCTTAAAAAAAAATAGTATGGAGTTTCCTCAAGAACTTAAAAATAGAGCTACCTTATGACGCAGCAATTGTACTCCTGGGTGTTTACCTCAGAGATACAGATATAGTGAAAAGAAGGCCATATGCTCCCCGAAGTTCATAACAGCAATGTCCACAATAGCCAAACTATGGAAGGAGCCAAGATGCCCTTCAACAGATGATGGATAAAGATGTGGTTCATGTATACAATGGAATATTACTCAGCCATGAGAAAAGACAAATACCCACAATTTGCATTGACATGGTTGGAACTGAAGGAGATTATGCTTAGTGAAACAAGTCAAGCAGAGAAAGACAATTATCATATGGTTTCACCCACATGTGGAGCATAAGGAACAGCATGGAGGACATGAGGGGAAAGAAGAGAAACCTGAAGGGGGAGGGGGGGCGTCAGAAGGGGAGAGGAACCAGAGAGCATGAGAGACTAGACTCCAGGAAACAATCTGAGGGTTTCAGAGGGGATGGAGTTGGGGGATGTGTTAGCTCAGTGATGGGTATTAAGGAGGGAATGTGTTGTAATGAGTGCTGTGTATTACGTGGAAATAATGAATCATGGAGCATTACGTCAAAAACAAATGACATTGGGGAGGGGAGGCGAACCATAAGAGACTATGGACTGTGAAAAACAACCTGAGGGTTTTGAAGGGTCAGGGGTGGGAGGTTGGGGGAACAGGTGGTGGGTGATGGGGAGGGCACGTTTTGCATGGAGCACTGGGTGTTGTGCAAAAAGAATGAATACTGTTACGCGGAAAAAAAAAATAAATAAAAAGGGAAAAAAAAAAAAAACAAAAAAAACAAATGATGTACTGTATAGTGACTAACATAACAAAATAAAAATATTTATAATCCTAAAAAAAAACTTAACAAACTTAACACCCCCAAAATCTTTACTTCATAAAGATGGAAATATGAGTAATCATACTGAGGTGTCATTATAGGCCTAATTCCTAAATATAATTGGTCCAAATTGCTGATAATATTTTAAGGGCTTAAGTGAAATAATAAGGTGAAAAATGACAAAAAAGATCCTATGCCTCTTCCTTCACTTCAGTGAAACAAACTTCTGAATTATTAGAAATTTCTGGAAACCCTGGGCCAGAAGTTCCAGCTTAGAGATCTCAGTGGTAAACAATATTTTACTATGGTTCTTACATATTTTGGGGTAACATTCCCTATGAGATTCTGGACAAGCCTATGGTCCTTTATTCATACACTCAGATAATTTAATATGGTATTTTGAACCTATCAGCTACATAATTTGTAGTTCAGAGTTTAAAAACTCCAAATCTAGTCCATCTTGCTCATGTGTAGATGAGGAAACGGAAACAGATGCTGTCACTGTCCAAGGTTAAGGGATTAGAAATGGGATCCTCTGACTTCTGGAAAGTGCTTCTTCCATGGTATTAAACCAATTACTATTTAGTCTGCCTCAAAAATGTTCTTGAACTTGTTCACTGTTAACTGTTTCTATCTGTTGGAGTTTCCACTCCCACTCTTATATTTAAAGTTCATTATATACATATATCCTGGCATTGGCTTACTAAAATATATATATCTATCTAAATCAATCCTGTACTTCTAACTGTTCAAAAGTTCTTTCCCCTGGTGATAGTATCAAGCTTGAATGCTTTACCATAACCTACAAGATTCCTTCTTCCCTCTCTAACTCCACTTCATTCTGTCTTGAAAGTGCATGCTTTACCATTCCTTTTAAGGATTTTGTCTTTTTTTCACTCAAAATATAGCTCTATACAACGCTAATATATCTCCTGTATATTTTCATTTTACCAAACTGTAAACTAAAGTCATCTTCAATAACTTGTGTATAGACAATTCAAACAAAAAGATCTAGTGTCTATGGATTTTACTTATAGAGTTTTAATTGCATTTAATTGCAAACCAAAAATAGATTATTCTACAGTTTTTAGTTACATGATTTAATGATATTTCACTTGCAGAACAGCACATATGAAAGGAGTAAAATATTGTCGTTGTGAGTAGAATGGAGGCCTCTAAAGAGGATCATAATCATCATGACAATAGGATTATCCTCCATTATTCCTTCATGGTTGCTTGATGAGGAGGGATGTTTGCTAGCTCTTCTAGCACTCCATGAGCCCCTCATTCAAGAGTAGCTATGTGCTTGATGAGAAATGGCATCTGGGGGCACCTGGGTGGCTCAGTGGTTTAAGCCTCTGCCTTCGGCTCAGGTCATGATCTCAGGGTCCTGGGATCGAGCCCCACATCGGGCTCTCTGCTCAGTGGGGAGCCTGTTTCTCCTTCTCTCTCTGCCTGCCTCTCTGCCTACTTGCAACTTCTCTCTCTGTCAAATAAATAAATAAAATATTAAAAAAAAAAAAAGAAATGGCATCTGGTGGCCAATGTCAGTTGTGCTTCACTTTACTCAATCTCATGAGAAGTTTCTGTGAAGGAAAGAGGATAAACTAACCTGTTGTGTTTTTCTTGGGAATTTGGTTATCTACTCCAGTAGATATAGCAGTACCTCACATGTACCAAGATAAATTTCAAGTCCACTCCTCCATTTTCTGTGAGCTACTGATTGTTGATATGTTCAGCTTCCTTCTGATGTTGAAATCTGATACCTCTTTTCATATCTCTTTTAATATCTGAAACTGTTATGCTATCATATCTAGAAGGATATTGCTTTCTAGTCCTGATCTTGAATTATTTTTAAATTGTTCTTATAAGATATAATGAAAGATATATATATATATATATATTTCTCTCCATATATATATATATATACACATAAATATATGACATATCTTATCTTGTAAGATAAATTGAAAATATATATTAGTGCCCCAGAGATAGTTATCTTTGATCATCCTTTAATTATTTTCCCTGTTGTAGTCTGATATATCAGAAATTTCTGTTTCTGTTTTTCCTTATCTAGTGCTCTTAACTCCAAGAAACTCATATTCTATACAGATGTCAAGATTTACTCTTAGCCCTTCTTTGCTCTGTACCATGCTCTCCTATTCTATAGGGTAGGGGTTGCAAATGCAAGGAACACACACACACACACACACACACACTCTCACAAAACAAAACAAAACAAAACAAACAAACACAAAACAGAGCTACATCAAGAATTTCAGTGAAAGACTCTAGTAACCATATGTATTTTTTTCCCTCGTAAGTATACATCAAGAAACACAACTACATGCTTGACAAATAAACAGTAGCTGACATTTAATTTCAGGCTCCAGTGTACAACAGGTCATGGTGGAGATTATGGCAAAGAACATAAATTGCCTGTGAGAGAATCACTTTCAGTGTTTGCCAAATTTTACTTTGATGGAACACAGGAAAGATTTGCTAGGTGTTTTTATTTCTCAAGGAGGAGATTTGAATTTTTATATGAAGGCTTCCAATATTTTTAAAAGTCAACAACAAATTCACTTAAGATTAAATGTATAATTAAAACATTTTGTAGGTTAAAACCTTACTGACCAAATAAAATATATCCATGACCTGGATAAGCAACAGCACAATCTCTGTATTAGCTTTTTCCTATGTTTTACATTTCTTTTAAACTGTGTAACTGTTCCCTCTGAGTAGCATTGTGGTCTCTCCATTTTTCCAAAGTGTTTATTTTCAATTAACACTCCTTGATCTTCTTTTATCATACTAAGAGAAATATAATGCAAACCACAGATATAATTATACATTTTCTAGGAGTCACATCATTTTTTAAAGTGGGCTTCATGTTCAGCAGGGAGCCCATTGTGGGGCTTGAAATCATGACCCTGAGATTAAGACCTAAGCTGAGATCAAGTTGGGCACTTAACTATCTGAACAACCCAGGCACCCCTCTTGAACTCACATTTTAAAAAGTTAAAACAAACATGAAATTAAATTTAATAATATTTTATTTAACAAAACTTATCAAAATATCATCATTTAAACATGCAATAATAAATGTGAAAAATAATTAGTGAGATGTTTTAATAAATTAGTATGGGACAGTTTCACAGTGTCTTCAATATCCAATGTGTATTTTATGCTAACCTCGCTTTTTAGTTTGGAGTAGTCACATTTCAATTACTTAATAGTTTACCTACAGCTCATGGCCAACTGTTGTTGGAAACCAGTCTTAGACTCTCCCAGAGGTTTTAAACCAGCTATTCATCTCCTTTAAATCTGTGTGATTTGCTTAAAATCATAATGTTCTTGATTCCTCTTTCCTATTTTGCTCCCTGTTTAGGTTGTTTACCTAAATACCTAGGTGTAGTCTGAAAGTTGTAAGACATTAATTAAAAGACATTAATACAAAAAAAAAAAGACATTAATACACTTAAATACCTAGGTGTAGTCTGAAAGCTGTAAGAAATAAATTGAAGGAAACACAAATAAATGGAAAAATACTCCACGCTTATGCACTGAAAGAATCAATATTGTTAAAATGTCCATACTACTCAAAGCAATAAGATACAGTGCAATCTCTATCAAAATTCCAATAGCTTTTGGAAAAAAAGAGACACAAATCAATGGAACAGAATAGAAAGTCCATAAATAAACCCATGCATATATGCTCGATTAATTAATGACAGAGGAGCCAAGAATATACAATGGAAAAGACAGTCTCTTCAATAAATGGTGCTGGGAAAACATGAAAAAAAAAAAAAAAAAAAAGAAAAGAAAAACAGTTGACCACTACACACATACACAAAAATTAACTCAAAAAGTATTAAATAGGGGTGCCTGGGTGTCTCAGTGGGTTAAGCATCTGGCTTCAGCTCAGGTCATAGTCTCGGGGTCCTGGGGTTGAACCCACATTGGGATCTCTGCTCGGCAGGGAACCTGCTTCCCCCCTCTCTCTTTCTGCCTGCCTTTATGCCTCCTTGTGATCTCTGTCAAATAAATAAATAAATACAAAAATATTTTTTTAAAAAGGATTAAAGATTTAAATGTTTAAGACCCCAAACCATAAAACTCTTAGAAGAAAACATAAGATATAAGTTCCTTGACATAGGTCTCAGTAATGATATTTGTAATCTGATACCAAAACCCAAACTAAATAAATAAATAAATATCTGGGGATGCATCATACTAAAAGGCTTTTTCACAGCAAAGGAAACAAAAAAGAAAGAAAGAAAGAAAAAAAGAAAGAAAGAAAGAAAGAAAGAAAGAAAGAAAGAAAGAAAGAAAGAGGCAACCTATTGAATGGGATAAAATATTTGTGAATCATATATATGGTAAAGGACTAATATCCAAAATATATAAAGAACACATACAATTCAATAGCAAAAAAAAATGACAATTTGATTAAAAAGTTCCTTTAGTAATGCATGCCTTCTATTTTCCTTTTAATACATACCTGCCATGATGAGATAGGAAAAAAAAAAAAAAACACAAAGGGCAATGGAAACTGGTTTCAGCTGATCAAATTCCCCACTTCTGTGGCTATGAAGCTAAAATCATTGCTACCGAATTTGATTGAGACAGTGGTTCACTGTGTTCTAATCCCTTCATGGCTATGGGATCCCTGAGGAATATTGACTTGGAAAAAGAATCTAAAGACATCAATGAGGTTCATGCTCCACGTCAGGTCTCAGAACCTAGCGGGAGGGTACCATCTGCATCTCATGGTCAGTTGAATTGTATCCTTTCAAGGCAGGAAGGCAGGCTGGTCAGGACTGGAAGATTTCACTTAGCCTTATCACTATCAGGTTCTAGCAGCATCTGATTGGCTGTGCAGAGGTACAAACAAACCAGAAAGACTTATTGTTAGGAGTCACTAATACCTTCTTTATTACTGTGTGTGTAGCAGCCAGAGTACAGCCAAATGTATTTTATTCTAAGCCTTTGTTGATGTGACCTGGAGAGGGAACTAAGTACTCCTGGCTCATCCAAATGCTTTCATGACTGGTGTGTGTGTGTTAAAATAAGCTGAGTCAAAATTGCTTGTTTCCTGAATGCTGCCCAAGTGCATTAATGAGTTGGGCCTTCTGCCAGGTAGAGCATCCTGGCAGGTGGGGCTGTCTCCCATTCCTTTCACTTTGGAGGAAAGGAATCACACAGCTCTTTGAAAGTTATTTTCCTTTGTTGGGAGGAGTTAATTACCAAATAGCAGATGGTGTGAAATGCCAGCAGTCATCCTGTGTCCTCTGAAGCAAATGCTCAGGTGTGAGACTTCCAAAAGGAAACCCATCTTCCATGGGGAGAGTGGTGGTTAATTTTATGTGTCAATTTGACCATGCTATGTGTTGCTTGGATAACTGGTAAAACATTATTTCTGGGTGTGTCTGTGAGGGTGTCTTCAGGAGAGAGATTAGCATGTAACTAGTAGACTAAAATAGATTACCCTCTTCAGTGCTGGTGGGTATCATCCTGTC
The DNA here is from genome assembly GCF_922984935.1 of Meles meles. NCBI lineage: Eukaryota > Metazoa > Chordata > Mammalia > Carnivora > Mustelidae > Meles > Meles meles. The sequence continues at coordinate 27,294,293 of NC_060071.1, forward strand.
CACTGAAAGTCCAAATACAAGTGCGAGGCAGAGGATTATGAAACTTGCACTTATTACTGGGGCTAAGACGTCTGTCTTCTCCTGCCCTCAGGCATTGCTCCTCCTGGTTCTGAGGCCTCCAGATTCAGATAGGACTTACATGATTAGCTCCCAATTTTCACGTCTATGGACTCAGTCTTACATAGGCATACCTCATTTTATTTCCCTTCACTCATTGTGCTTCACAAATATTGTGTCTTTTTTTATACAAATTGAAGGTTTGTGGCAACCCTACATTGAACAAGTCTATTCATGCTATGTTTTCCAACAGCATTTGGTCATTGCATGTCTCTGTGAATATTTTAGAAATTCTCACAATATTTCAAACTTTTTCATATTATTATATTTGTTATGGTGCTCTGTGCTCTATGATTATGATTCACTGGAAGCTCAGATGATGGTAGCCTTTGTTAATAATATAGTATTTTAAATTAAGGTATGTACATTGTGGGTTTTTTTTTTTTTTGGACATACTATTATTGTACACTTCATAAAGTGCAGTTAGAATGAATGCTGGGAAACAAAAAAATCTCATTTGACTAGCTTTATTGTAATACTTCCTTTATTGCAGTGATCTGGAACTGAACCTGCAATTTCTCCAAGGTATCCTTGCATCACTAGCTCTTCTGAGACTTCAGCTTACAAATGAGAGATCATGGGACTTCTTGGCCTCTATAACTGCTTGAGCCAATTCCACTAAGTCTTCTCTTATGCTTATGCCTATCTATATCTGTTTATCCTATTGGTTCAGTTCTTTGAAGAACCCTGACTGATACTAAGAGGAAGTTCCCACCCTTCTAAATACCAAATATGTGGATTCCAGGTTCTCAAATGCCCCAGCATCTGCTTGAATCTACATAATTTGGATGCAGTTAGAATGAACTCTGTGGCATGTCTGGGAGACAAAACTGAGTCCAGCATCCTACACCTCTCAGTGAGAATCAAGACAGTACCCTGGTAACCAGGTTTCCCATCAAGGACCACATCAGGCAACCTGGATGGTAGGTGAGGTGGACATTGCCACATTGTCTCTACCTGTCCCATACTCCTCAAGGGGCTTACCCCACACTTGCCAGCCATCTCAATTTCCCATGTATTCCTTGATCTCTGGCCTCTCCTGTTCTGTATTGTCTCTACATTCCCATGTAAGACTTGCAGGGGCATGGTGGGAGGATGTCCACTGCAGATGGTTCTGACTGGGCATGCCTTCTACAATGACAGTGATGGCATCTGCAACAGAAATAACAGGGTTTTGGGATATCCTCCATGTAAATATTACCCTCAATGTGGTGGAAACTCATTAAAAGTGGTAACTACTGTTACACATGATTGCCGTGGCTTCACTGTCCAGTCTTGAAGGTGGGTTATTTTATTCTAGCTTTAGGTAAAGTAAGATGTTCAGAGAGGTTAAGGACTTGATCATGGCAGAAAAAAGAATGCTTCACTGGAAGAGGTGTTGTGAATTTGAATGTTGTGCTCTTCTTTTTTTTTTTTTCTTTTTTCCTCTTTCTTTTTTTCCTTCCATAATGACATTCTGCCACTTTTATTTTTTGAAATTTTATTGAGGTATGATTGACATGTAAAAAGCTGTACATATTTAATGTGTACAACTCAGTAAGTTTGGGGGTAAATATATACCCATTAAATCATTACCAATATCAAGGCCATAAATATATCCATATGTCCCAAAGTTTCCTCCAGCTCCCTTTGTTTTTTTTTTTTTTCATTGTTTGATAATTGTGCTTAACATAAGATCTACCCTCTTAGCAGATTTCATGGACATAATAAAGTATTGCTAGCTATAGGCACCATGCTCTAGAGTGGATCTCCAGAATTTATTTATCTTGCATAACTGAAACTTTGTACCCTTTGACCATTACCTCCCTATTTTCTCCTCCCTTGAGACCCTGGAAGCCATCTTCCTACTCTCTGTTACGTGTTTGAATATTTTATGTTCCACACATAATTGAGATCCATGCACATTTAGTCTTTCTGTGTCTGGTTTATTTCATTTAGCATAATGCCCTCAAGATCCATCCATGTTGTTGTAAATGAAAGGATTTTTTGCTTTGTCAAGACTGTGTAATATTCCATTATGTATATGTGTGTGTATGTCTGTGTGTGTATAGATGTATATATGACAACTACTTTATTCATCCATTGATGAACACTTAGGTTGTTTCCATGTCTTAGCTGTTATGAATAACATTAAAATGAACATGGGTTGGAAGAGCTCTTTGAGATCTTGATTTCACTTCCTCTGAATACACGCTCAGAAGTGGAATTGCTGGATTGTAAGGTTCTTTTAATTTTCTGGGAAAACTCTGTACTGTTTTCCATAGTGGTAGAACTGGTTGACATTCCCACCAACAGAACACAAGGGTTTCTTTTTCTCCACATCCTAGCCTAATGCTATTTGTTATCTTTTTTATAATAGCCATTTTGATAGTTGTGAGGTAACATATCATTGTCGTTTTGATTTGTATTTCTCTGATGATTAGTGATATTGAACATTTTTCATGTACCTGTTGGCCAGCTATATGTCTTATTTGAAAAACTGTCTATTCAGGTCCTTTGACCATTTTTAATCACATTATTTTTCCCTATGGGCTGTGTGATTTCTTTATATATCTTGGATATTAACCTCTTATCAGATATATGGTTTGCTAATATTTTTTCCCATTTTGTAGATTGTTTTCCATTTTGTTGATTGTGTCCTTTGCTTTACAGAAGTTCTTTGTTTCATGTACTCCCACTATACCTAGCCCTGTCACAGTGGATCACTGGAGGTATCTTGCCTCTTTCCCAAATGACCTACAATAGGTGGAAGTAAGTAGAACGGTATGGTGGTAGGAAGGTCAAGGAAGTGCCAGAGAAAGTGATCTTTCAGCATCCTGCAGATTCTATCATGTAGCAGCAAGACCACTTCTCTTGACACCTAAAGGGTATGCAGAAAATGGTCTTGGGTGTGCCTGTATTCAAGGCTGGATCACACGAAGAAGAGTGTGTTTTATGACTCTTGTACTGGAAAGTACACAGAGGGTGTCTGCACATTCCAAACATGGCATGCCTGTAAAAAAAATGAAGTCGAAGCATCGGAGGTCTAGAGTGAAATAGGAGTGAGCTTTCACCACTTCTCACTGTATAGGTGTTTTCATATTGTCTAACCCTTCTGAACATGATATTCTCATCTATGAAATCAGAATAATAATACCTACCATATCTGTCACTGAATATTAAATTAAGTGACAGTATGTATACAATGAGATCCACTTCCCAGAGCTCCCCTAGAGGTCAGGAGGGAGTCATCTGATCCTCATTATTATGAAGAACCCTGTGGCAGTAGAATATTGGGAGAAGAGTCTGTGAGGAAGGGTCTAAGGACATCAAGCAAAGCTTTCTAGTTTAGAATCCCAGCTCCCTGCTCACTCACTATAGAACATCAGGGAACTTTCTTATATATCTTTCAACCCCTTTGTTTTTTTTAGTTACTAAGTTTTTGTTTTGATACAGTGTTATGTTAATTTCAGGGGTACAATATAGTGATTCAACAATTCCATACGTTACCTGGTGGTAATCAGGATAAGGGTACTCCATAATCCCCATCACCTATTTAACCCACCCCTCCCCCTCCACCTGTCCTCTGGTAATGATCAGTTTGTTCTCTATTGTTAAGGGTCTATTTCTGTTTTTCTCTCCCTTTTTTCCCTTTATTTGTTTGTTTCTTAAATTCCACATATGAGTGAAATCACGTGGTATTTGTCTTTCTCTGACTGATATATTTTGCTTAGCATTATACTGTATAGCTCCATCAATGCCATTACAAATGGAAAGATTTTATATACTACCCAAAGCAATCTACAGATTTAGTGAAATCCCTATCAAAATTCCAATAGCATTTTTTACAGAACTGGAACAAACAATCCTAAAATTTGTGTGGAACCATAAAAGACCCCAAATAGTCAAAGCAATTTTGAGAAAGAAAAATAAAACTGGAGGTATCACAATCCCAGATATCAAGATATACTACAAAGCTGTTATAATCAAAACAGTATGGTAATGGCACAAATAGATCAATAGATCAAAATAGAAAACCTAGAAATAAACCCATAATTATATGGTCAATTAATCTTCAACAAAGGAGGAAAGAATATGCAATGGGAAAAAGACAGTACCTTCAATAAATGGTGTTGGGAAAACTGGTCAAGTACATGCAAAAGAATGAAACTGGACAACTTTTTATACCATACAAAAAAATAAATTCTAAATGGATTAAAGACCTAAGAGTGAGACCTGAAACTGTAAAAATCCTAGAAGAGAACATGATCAGTAATTTCTCTGATCAGCAGCCGTCACATTTCTCTAAACCTCTTTAAACCTCCTTCCTCCCATCTGATAAGCTGAGAATAACAGCAAGTTACTAAATGATGGAGAGGGACTAGAAGGACTCTGTTTAGAGATTTCTAGATGGTTTACTTAAGGATGTCAACATCAATAGGATTGGGATAGCAAGAACAGGTGTGAGAGATGTTTGCACATTTTCCCTCTTTCTGTAGGATTTCCCGATGTACAACTATAGTAGACACACTCTGCACAGGGAAAGCTTTCTATGGAAAAGGAAAAAGACTAACTTTCACAGTATTAGCTTTTCCTACTCAGCTCGACTTCTCCTAGTCAGAAGAATCTACCCAACAATGAACACATTTCTGTATATGATTGTCTGCAGACACCAAGCTCTGTGACTGTGTTAAAAATGAAGCCAGTGATATGATGGCCAGTCTCCTTTCCCTAGACCATATCAATGACATGCCCACTGAACTGCACCTTGTTGGTGAGATGTAATTTAAGGTTTAAGAAAATCAAGGTTTCAATCTGAGAATACAAAGAAAGTTCATTTTTGGGAAGTGATGGGGAATCTTATCAGTGTCAGTAGTAGTCCAGCTCTCTGTGTTCTGCTGGGGATCAAAAGTACCCCAGTGATTTAGGGTACAACTTGACTGAACTACCATATCATGGGGAAAACATCAGTAGTCTGACCATTCTGCCAGTCAAGACCTCATCCCCATCCTCAGCCATTACCGCCACATCAGCACCAATACCATAGACAACTGATGTGAGCACCATGGCATCAAGGGTATGCAGCTGATTCTGCCAAAGTGCACAGTCATAGCATAAACTGATTTGAAGGAGCCACTGAAAGTTGTTGGTGTTGCCAGATGCTTGATCCATCAAAAGCAAATTCTGCAAAAATAACAAGGTCAGAAAACCTACATGTTTCTTACATCTTGCAAAAAGCAAAACTTCAAGTCAGCAAAGATGGAACCAAAGCTTAAGCAACAACAACTGGGAATCTAATCACGGGTCATTACTTCCTTTGTTCATTGTAGACAGATTTTTTTTTTTTTTACATTTCATCTAACATTATCCTACAAGTGTTGTCTTATTCTTGGGGCAGACAAACAAACCCTGAAGTGTACACAAAAGAAACCAAGCAAAGCACAGCCTGCTTGGTTATGAAAAAGGATTGTTTTCCTACATTTTTATAGTTCTGTTACATATTTTTATACAGTATTTTCTTTCTTAAAATGAATTCTTAGGAAGAGATACTCAAAGATACAAACATTTCTGCTCTGTGATTTATTTTTAGGGGAAAACAGGGCAGGACAGCTGGAACACTGTAATGGAGAAATGAAGAGGAAGACTTCAAAATACCTAAGTGATGCCTTAAGCTAATGAACAGTTACTTACATTAACAATCCACTTGAGTATTTACCCACCAGTTCAGGATTTTTGTTTTATTTTATTTCTACATTTGGCTTTCCAGAAGACATTCAATGAGTGTGGTGGGGGCAGGACAGACAGTTAATAGTTGTTTCCAATTTTATGGAAAAAAAATATTTTCCTTTAAAGCCTTTCCCCCTAACAAAGTCTTGATAGTAAACATTATCTGAGTAAATAGAAATGGTGAAATCTCTGTTCTCTTTGTGTGTCTTTATTGCTTTAAATAATGTATGTATTCTCTAAAATAAGTTTTAAACACTTTTTGAATTTTAAAAATACAGTATGAACCATGCTGAATATGAGGGAAGCCCTGGTCTCTTCCCTGCTCAGACCTACTCACAGGCTGGGGTAGAGGGATTGTGGCTTAATGTTAAGCATAGACCTCCATGCTCGAACATGGGAGCCTTCAGTTTATCCCTAACACTTATGTAGGTGCACTTAGTATGTGCCAGACACTATTCTGAGCAATTATGATCCTCACCCCATTTTATCCTTAAAGTGACTTTCACAGCTGTGAAAATCCAGCAAGAGAAATGAGGTCATCTACTACATCACCAGGGGTTTTAATCAAGCACAATGTTTATTGATTTTGTGCTCTTTATCATCATCATCATTATTATTATTATTATTATTATTGGTATAGGAGAGGTAGAGCAAAAACAAATATCCAGGTCATAAGATATGAGATGTATTTTGGTGTAGTATGGCTTTATCCCAATAAACCATTTAAGGCAAAAAATAAACACACGCACACACATACACACAGACACACACACACACAGAGTATGTTTTATCTCTGACACTTGTGTCAACTTGTAACCATATTGGAGTTAGAAAAATTATTAGGGAAATATCACTGCTGCTATAACAATGTATGAAATGTCTGAGAATGTTGGCTGATTTTCAGAGTTTTAAGAGGCAATGCTTCATTCTCCCAAAGTAATTAATTCGGAAGAGGAGTAAATGCCAGTTAGTAAATCTCAGTGTCAGTGTGTCTGGCCACTGCTGAGTTACAGCAAAGGGTGCATCCAGTTCTCTGGGCTAATGCCACACCCAGCAGCAAGCAGTGGCGCGAGAGCAGTGACAGATCTTCTTTTGTGCATGTGTTTCCTGTCAGTGTGCAGGGAAACACATTTTGAACCCCATTCCCACCTGCCAAACCCCCTTTTACAGATGAGTAAACTGAGTTTTACATAAATAATAAAACTTCAGGTTCAAGGTCATATATTTAGTGCGTGGTAGTTAAAATCAACTCTTGTTTTTTTCCCAAATCCAGGCTTTTCTCTACCAGACCAGCCTTTACCTTGGCAGTTATTACCTAAATAGAACCAATATCAAGGCAAATGACCTCTTGGAGGACATTCTAGAAATGTATTCTCTGTCATTTCCATCCATACTCTGAACACTGCCTCCTTGATAGATGATTGAAAGGCATGAACCTGCATGCCGGACATGACACAGCTCCTGCTTCTATTTCCCCCAAACATTCCAGACAGAAAAGGAACTTGGAAATGTAAATCTCAGGGTATTCCTAGGGAAAGGATGCATTTTTCAAAGGAGAACATGGCACATTTTTATCAGAGCTTTGTGGATGTCATTTGTAAACAGCTTGTTAAATGGTACTAGGAATTCTTGGGGCTTCTCTCCCCTCCACTTTGCCTTTGTTCCACTGAGTGAACCAAGATGGGGAGCCTGCCTTCTAGATCTGATTCAGAGGGTTCTGTCTGAAGCAGGTGAGCCATGGACAGAAAGCAGCACTTTTACTCACCTGCTTCTTTCCTGTGGCTGGGCTCTTGGGAAGCTTCACACTGTTTCCTACTACTCTGTTTAGGGGTTTAAGTGCATCTCAGCAAGGGTGTGTGGACAGATCTAGGATTATCTGAGCCATAACAAGGTGGGTGCACTCAGTGAGCAACAGCAAAATAGAGTAAACTGTGAACACAGAACTTCCACAAAAAATATTTTGAATTCCTTGCCTGTCTACTATAAAACTTGTCTAAATGATAGTTTACATGGTGCCACTAACTTATCTGATCTTCATAGATAAATATGAAAAAGGAAGGAGAAATCTGGACTAAGAGCTTGGCTTTTTCATTATTTAGGAAAAGTTGCTGTGCTTCATTTCACTTATCTACTGATAAACCTGTTTAATAGGTGTAAGAAGATGATGGAGTGCAGAAGACCCTAGGGTCTTCAGTTATGAAATGAAAGAATGTCTGGGAAAAGTGCTTTGTTGTCACTTTAACATCATGAAAAGATGAAAATAGGTAATCTGTAAACCATGTAACTTCCCCCGCCAGGCCAATGAAGCCAGAATGTAATTGGGAAGAAAGACTATCCATGCATTTTGGTTATAAACTGCTCTTTCTGTACACTGAGTCATTATTAAAAAAACAAAAACAAAAACTGACCTTGTTGAGTTTTGGAGGTTAAGGATCATGATTTCTGTGAGCTATGAAATACCTGTTCACAGTAGGTGCTTAAGAGATATTTATTCTGTGTAGGTAGCTGGCTAAGGTCAACTATGTATATTAGCAACTCAAGATGATGTAGCCCACATAATGCCTCATTTTGGGAAATACCATTCATTGGTCTAAGTAGGTGGTGAGCTCATTAATGACAACATATGCTGCTCTTACTAAGGAACATTTCCTATCCACAAATTCTAAAATCACTTCTCAGACAAGAAGAGACATAGGAAATCTCTGTAATTTTGTCTCAGTTTGGCTGTGAAGCTAAAACTGTTCCAAAAAATAAAATCTATTAAAACAAACAAACAAACAAAACTAAGTCTGAGGGAGAGAATCCAAAGAAGAGACAAACGGGAAGCAAATCTCCCAAGGATTTACACTGGGACCTTGTTGGAGCAGGTGTTGTGGCAGCTCTCCAGATAGTGGAAAACTCTCTGGGCTGACCTGGGGCAGAGTTGGTTTATCATTGACATGCAAGCAGGAAGCTCCTGGTCAGAATCCAAATGGGCAAAAAACTTGGTTAGTATTTTCAAGCAGGAAACAACCCTATGGGTATAGGTGACCAAGTCTCATTTGAAGTCCCGGAGAGGAAGTCTGGGCTTCAGGGGCTGCTAAATGGCTGCGTGATATATAAGGCCTGTGTCAGATGTTTCTTGACATTCTGATGAGGTGCAGGTAGACCCAGAAACATAGATGGATTCATGGAGGAGGACAAGGCATCAGGAACTGGTCGCTGAAAGATTAGCACAAAAGTTGGGGTATACAGGGGCACCTGGGTGGCTCAGATGGTTAGGCAGCTGCCTTTGGCTCAGGTCATGATCCCGGGGTCCTGGGATCGGGCCCCGCATCGGGCTCTCTGCACAGCGGTGAGTCTACTTCTCCCTCTCCCTCCATAATCTCTCTCACTTTCATTCTCTCTAAAATAAATAAATAAAATCTTTAAAAAAAAAAAAGTTGGGGTATACAATGTGTCTCTTGAGAGAACTAACTGCATTGAGGTGGTAAGCAGGCCAGTACTGGGACTGCAGTTCACAAAGGATTGCATGCTCTGAGTGTATACTGTGTAGCAGAAGGAAGAAAAATCCAAAGATGCCCGCTCAAACTAGGAAAAGAAGTCCTATTCTTTTTAGTTTCTTTCCTATGCCCTGTACTGACAATACTTAACACTATACCAGCTGTAAAGGATAATTGTTGACAGGGGTCCATGTCTGTCATCACAGAGCAGGTAGTAGAAGGTGAATTTGCAGCTGTAAGTTAATACATTTATAAATGCAAATAACTATCAAATGCATATTATTTTAGATATAGCTTGAATTTGTGTATTAATTTCCTTTCCTCTAGATAGTGATTCTTTAAACTTTCACTAACACTCAGATTTAAAAATCTGTTCTCTACTGATTCAACTAAATCGCCTACCAAAATAGGAAATCTGAATCATTCTTCTTCTTTAAAATATTTCAAATTTACTCATTCATAAGTAAACTTCAAATTTACTTATCTAGAAAAGAGAAAGAAAGAAAATAAGGAAGAAAGAAAGAAAAAGGGAGGGAGGGAGGAAGAAAGAGAAAGAAAGGAAGAGAAGAAGGAAGGAAGGAGGGAAGGAAGGAGAGAAGGGAGGAAGAAAGAAATGGAGAAAGAGACAAAGACAAAGGGAGGGAGGGAGAAAGATGACAGTCAAAAAATCATCGATTTTCATTATTTGGGAATAGAATCAAAACAATCCTATTATTCTTTATGTGAGCATGAACAGAGGACTTGGGTAAAGTTTAAGTACCAAGTGAACTACATTCTATACCTTTGGACACATTCCCTTTCTTTGGATGACAAAGAAGTGGATAATATCAGATAACTCTATACATTTTCATGTTTCATTGCAGCTGGGAAGAGGTTGTAGAATTGAATATGAAGCATATCTTTTGAGCTTAAATAAAAAGGAAAATAGTTATGGTAAAAAGGAGTATTTTGTTTCAAGAATCTATAAATATCTTTGACACATCTTATATCAAGTGGTGTATTTCCTGAGAACTAGAGGGTGTTAGGATTTCAGGTCATCATCTCATGAAATATATGCTCTGTACTGAGAGGACCAGGAGTGAAGAGCATCATGACTGTTCTCAAATTGTTAGTTTATTCTTTTTTTAAGCTTTTATTTAAGTTCCTGTTAGTTAACGTGCAGTGTAATATTAGTTTCAGTCATACAATATAGTGATTCAGCACTTCCATACAACATCCAGTGTGCAATCACAAATGCCTTTCTTAATCCACATCACTAATTAAACCCATCCCTTACCCACCATCCTTCTATAGCTGAGAGACTATTTCTTGGTTTGCCACTCTCTTTTACTTTTTCAACCTTTGCTCATTTGTTTCTTTTTTCTTTCTTTTTATTATGTTCAGTTAGCCACTGTTTAATATATCATTAGTTTTTGATGTAGTGTTCAGGGATTCATTAGTTACATATAACACCCAGTGCTCATCAGAACATGTGCCCTCCTTAATACTCATCACCCTGTTTCCCCATATTTCCACCTCCACTCTGAAACTCTCAGTTTGTTTCCTGGAGTCCATAGCCTCTCATGGTTCATCGCCCTGTCTGATTTCTCCCCCTTTAGATTTCCCTCTTTTCCCCTGTGATCCTCTGGGTTCATCGCCCTGTCTGATTTCTCCCCCTTTAGATTTCCCTCTTTTCCCCTGTGATCCTCTGTGCTATAGCTTATGTTCCCCTCTAGTTCCATCCATGTTGATGCAAATGGTAGGTATTCATTTCTGATGGCTGAATAATATTCTATTGCATATACATACAACATCTTCTTTATCCATTTGTTTCTTAAATTTCATATATGAGTGAGATCATATGGTATTTGTCTTTCACCAACTGACTTATTTTAGTTACCATAATACTCTCTAAATCCATCCATATCATTGCAAATAGAAAGATTTGATTCTGTTCAATGGTTGAGTAATATTTCATATATAGTCCTGCATTGAGTGCATAAATATTTATAATTGTTAAATCTTCTTGTTGGGTTGTCCCACTTACTATAATATAGTGCCCTCTTTTTCTATTGTTACAGTCTTTGTTTCAAAGTCTAGTCTGTCTGATATATGATTTTCTACTCTACCTTTCTTTTGTCATCCATTTGCATGATAAATATTTTTTCATTTCCTCACTTTCAATCTGCAGGTGTCTTTAAGTCTACAATAAGTCTCTTATAGACAGCACAAAGATGGGTCTTTTTTTCAACCATTCTGACATCCTATGTCTTTTGATTGGAGAGTTTAGACGATTTACATTCACAGTAATTGTTATTAGATACATATTTATTACCATCTGATAACCTATTTTTTGGTTGTTTCTGGAGATTTCTTTGATCCATCCTTATCTTTCTTACATATTTTGTTGTGAATTGATTGTGAAAATGATATATTTGGATTTCCTTCTTTTACACAATGCACAGCATTTACCATAGAGTATACTCTCCCCAATGCCCATAACCCAGCCACCCAAGAGCTCCACCCCCCACCCCCCAAGAACTCTGTTTGTTTCCTGAGATTAAGGGTCTCTTATGGTTTGTCTGTCTCCCTGGTCCCAACTTCTTACATTTTTTTTCCTCCCTTCCCCCCATAACTCCCACCCTGCATCTCAAATTCCTCATATCAGAGAGATAATATGATAATTGTCTTTCTCTGATTGACTTATTTCACTTAGCATAATACAGTCTAGTTCTATCTATATCATTGCAAAAGGCAAGATTTCAGAGTTTTTTTGATGGCTGTGCAGTAGTCCATTGTATATATATACAACATTTTTTTATCCATTCATCTGTTAATGGACCTGTAGGCTCATTCCATAGTTCGGCTATTGCAGACATTGCTGCTATAAACATTCGAGTGCACATGCCCCTTCAGATCACTACATTTGTATCTTTAGTGTGAATACCCATTACTGTGATGGCTAGGTCATAGGGTAGCTCTATTTTCAACTTTTTGAGGAAATTCCATACTGTTTCTAAGAGTGGCTGTACCACCTTGCATTCCCACCAACAGTGTAGGAGGGCTCCCCTTTCTCTGCATCCGTGCCAACACTTGTGTTTCCTGACTTTTTCATTTTAGCCATTCTAACTGGTGTGAGATGATATCTCACTGTGGTTTTGATTTGTATTTCTCTGATGCCAAGTGATGTTAACCACTTTTTCATGTGTCTCTTGGTCATTTGGATATCTTCCTTGCAGAAATGTCTGTTCATGCCTTCTGCCCATTTCTTGATTGGAGTATTTGTTCTTTGGGTATTGAGTTTGAGAAGTTCTTTATAGATTTTGGATACTAGGCCTTTATCTGATATGTCATTTGCAAATATCTTCTCCCATTCTGTTGGTTGTTTTTTGGTATTCTTGACTGTTTCTTTTGCTGTGCAAAAGATTTTGATCTTGATGAAGTCCTAATAGTTCATTTTTGCCCTTGGTTCCCTTGCCTTTGGTGGCAATGTTTCTAGGAAGAATATGCTGCAGCTGAGGTCAAAGAGGTTGCTGCCTGTCTCCTTCTCAAGGATTTTGATGGATTCCTGTCTCACAGGATTTTGAGTCTATCTTGAGTCTATTTTAGTGTATGGTGTAAGGAAATGGTCCAGTTTTATTCTTCTGCATGTGGCTGTCCAATTTTCCCAACATTACTTGTTGAAGAGACTGTTTTTGTCCATTGGATATTTTGGAGATTAGTTGATCATAGAGTTGAGGGTGAATTTCTGGGCTCTCTATTTTGTTCCATAGATCTATGTGTCTGTTTTTGGGTCAGTACCATACTGTCTTGATGATTACAGTTTTGTAAAGCACTTGAAGTCTGGAAATATGATGCCACCAACTTTGGTTTTCTTTTTTCACATTTCTCTGGCTATTCTGGGTCTTTTCTGGTTCCTGATAAACTTTAAGATTATTTGTTCATTTCTTTGAAAAAAGTTGATGGTATTTTGATAATGATTGCATTAAATGTATAGATTGCTTTAGGTAGCATAGACATTTTCACAATATTTGTTCTTCCAATCCATGAGCATGGAATGTTTTTCCATTTTGTGTGTGTGTCTTCCTCAGTTTCTTTCATGAGTACTTTAAATTTCCTGAGTACTGATTCTTTCCCTCTTTTATTCCTAGGTATCTTATGGTTTTGGTTGCAATTGTAAATGGGACCAAGTCCTTAATTTCCTTTTCTTCTGTTTTGCTGTTGGTGTGTAGAAATGCAACTGATTTCTGTGCATTGATTTTATATTCTTTTTTTTCTATTTTATTTATTAGACAGAGAGAAATCACAACTAGGCAGAGAGGCAGGCAGAGAGAGAGGAGGAAGCAGTCTCCCCATGGAGCAGAGAGCCCAATGTGGGGCTCAATCCCAGGACCCTGGGATCATGGCAGAGGCTTTAACCCACTGAGCCACCCAGACGCCCCAGCATTGATTTTATATTCTAACCCTTTACTGAATTCCTGTATGAGTTCTAGCAGTTTTGGAGTGAAGTCATTTGGATTTTCTGCATAAAGTATCATATCATCTACAAAGATTGAGAGTTTGACTTCTTCTTTGTTGATTTGGATGTCTTTTATTTCTTTTTGTTCTCTGATTGCTAAGGCTAGGACTTCTAATACTATGTTGAATAGCAGTGGTGATAGTGGACAGCCCTGCCATGTTCCTGACCTTAGGGAAAAAGCTCTTAGTTTTTCTCTACTGAGAATGATATTCAATGTGGGTTTTTCATAGATGTGTTTTATGATATTGAGGTATGTACCCTCTATCCCTACACTGTGAAGAGTTTTGATCAAGAAAGGATGCTGTAGGTTGCCTAATGCTTTTTCAGCATCTGTTGAAAATATTATCTGGTTCTTGTTCTTTCTTTTATTAATGCATTGTATCACATTGATTGATTTGTGGATGTTGAACCAACCTTGAAGCCCTGTAATAAATCCAACTTGGTCATGGTGAGTAATCCTTTTAATGTACTGCTGGATCCTATTGCCTAATATTTTGGTGAGAATTTTTGTATCTGTGTTCATTAAGGATATTGGTCTGTAATTCTCCTTTTTCATGGGGTCTTTCTCTGGTTTTGGTATAAGGAAATGCTCTCTCAAAATGAGTTTGGAAGTTTTCCTTCCATTTCTATTTTTTGGAACAGTTTCAGGAAAATAGGTATTAATTCTTCTTTAAATGTTTGATAGAGTGGTGCCTGAGTGGCTCAGTTGGTTAAGCAGCTGTCTTCAGCTCAGGTCATGACCCCAGGGTCCTGGGATCGAGCCCCACAATTAGACTTCCTGCTCAGTGGAGAACCTGTTTCTCTCTCTCGCTCTGCCTGCTACTCTGCCTACTTGTTATCTCTCTCTCTAATAAATAAATAAAATCTTAAATAAATAAATAAATAAACAAGCAAATAAATAAATATTTGATAGAATTCCCCTGGGAAGCCATCTGGCCCTGGGATCTTGTTTGCTGGAAGATTTTTGGTTACTGCTTCAATCTCCTTACTGGTTATGGTTCTGTTATTTCTTCCTAGATCAGTTTTGGTAGTTTATATATCTCAAGGAATACATCCATTTCTTCCAGGTTGTCAATTTTTCTGGTGGGTAGTTGCTTATAATATTTTCTTATATTTGTTTGTATTTCTTTGGTGTTGGTTGTGATCTCTCCACTTTCACCCATGATTTTATTTATTTGGGTCCTTTCTCTTTTCTTTTTGATAAGTCTGGCCAGGGGTTTATCAATATTATTAATTCTTTCAAAGAACCAGCTCCTGGTTTCATTGATTTGTTCTTCTATTCTTTGGTTTCTATTTTATTGATGTTTGCCCTGATCTTTATTATTTCTCTTCTGCTGGGTTTAGGCTTTGTTTGCTGTTCTTTCTCAAGCTCCTTTAGGTTGTGTATTTGAGACCTTTGTTGTTTCTTTTTCTTCCCTTTTTTAAAGGTTTTATTTATTTGACACAGAGATAGAGAGTACAATTAGGCAGAGCAGCAGGCAGAGGGAGAGGGAGAAGCAGGCCCTTCGCTGAGCAGGGATCATGATGTGGGGCTCAGTCCCAGGATCCTGGGATCATGACCTGAGCCAAAGGGCACCACTTAACCGAGTGAGCCACCCAGGCACCTCACCTTTTTTGTTTCTTGAGAAAGGCTTGTATTGCTCAATATTTTCCTCTCAGGACCACCTTTTCTGCATCCCAAAGATTTTGAACAGTTATGTTTTCATTTTCAATTGTTTCTATGATTTTTTTTAATTCTTCTTTGATTTCCTGGTTAATCCATTTATTCTTTAGTAGGATGCTCTTTGACCTCCATGTATTTGTGTTCTTTCCAACTTTCCTCTTGTGGTTGCGTTCTTTCTACTTTCAAAGAATTGAGGTCTGAAAATATGCAGGGAATGATCCCGGTCTTTTGGTACTGGTTGAGACCTGATTTGTGACCCAGGATGTGCCTCTTGTTCTTTGATTTTGGGTGTATTTTGTTCTGTTCAAGGAAAATGCCTCCCAAAATTTTAAAGAAAGAAAAACTTATATATATATATATATATATATATATATATATATATATATACACACACACACACACACACACACACACAATAATAGTAAACATGATGAAGGGATGGAATATGACTGTAAAGATGAGAATGTAAAAAGATTCTAAAATGAATTGATAAAAAGTTGGTTGAAAAAGAAAGAAAATTAAAAAGGGGAGACAATGTGATCAGGCTGGAGACTAGAACAAAGGTACATGCTTGATTTAGGGTATATTTTGATCTGTTAGAAGAAACTGTATCCCAAAATTTTAAAGAAAGTAAAACTTAAATGTGTACAAACAATAAAGTTAAATACAATGAAGGAATAGAATATGACTATAACAGTGCAAGTTAAAAAAGATTTTTAAATGGTATTGCTAAGATAAAATAGTTAAAATAGGTTAGGATAGGAAAGAAGGAAAATTTTAAAAATAGAATAAGAAAAAATAAACTTAAAAAAAAATTTAACTTTGAAAGACTAAAGAGTCATGGGAAAAAAGCCATGAATTCTATGTGCTGCATTCTCCTCACTCCGGAGTTCCACAGTTCTCATTGATCGGTGAACTTGGTCTTGACTGGATGTTCTTGTTGAACATCTGGATATTCAACTGGATGGAACTGGATGTTCTTCTGGGGGGAGGGGCCTGTTGCTGTGATTCTCAAATGTCTTTGGCTGAGGTGGAATTGCCCCACCCTTTCACCAGGCTAAGTAATCTGCTTGGTTTTGCTCTTGGTAGCTTTTGTTCCCTGAATGCTTTCTGTACAGCTTTGGAGGATGGGAATGAAGATAGCAGCCTCCTAATCTCTGGCCTGGAGGAGCCAAGAGCTCAGTGCCCCACTCCTCAGTGTGCCCTCAGAGAAAAACAATCAATCACTCCTGTCTCTCTGGTCTCTGGCTGTGCTCTGTGCTTACCTGGCCTGTGACCAAGCATTTCTATCTCTGGCACACAACCCCATTTGTAGTCTCCAAACCCAGTAGATTCCTGCAGTGTGCTCTTGTGCCACTCCTCCCAGGGGAGGAAGGAGGGATCTCCCCAGATCTGCCACCTTTTGGGGTCTCTGCTCCAAGAGCAGTGACCGGACTATGCTGGGGATTATGGTTTATGCCAACACTGAGCTGAGAACCCACTCCTTGGTTCCATGTTTGCAGCCAGATTATCCACTCCACTACCTGGGGGCTCTGCCACACTCAGGCACCCCCAGTCTTTCTGTGATCCCAAGGGACCTGAGGCCACACTGTCTCAGTGAGGGCTCCACCAGCCCCCCCCCCCCCCCACTTACCTTCTGGAGTAACATCCCTCAGTGGAGTAGATTTCTAAAAGTTCTGATTTTGTGCTACAGTGCTCTACTGCTTGCCAGGAGCTGGCGCCTCCCCTTGAAGTCTATCTTCCCATATACCGCCTTGGATTTGCACATCCTACCTTCCAGAAAGTGGTCAGTTTTCTGTTTCTAGAATTGCTGCTCTTCTTTTCTTCAATCTCCTGTTGAGTTTATAAATGTTCAGAATGGTTTCATAACTATCTAGCTAAATTACTGGGACCCAACAAAATTTAGATCTCCTACATCCCCACCATCTTGCTCCTCCCCCCACATTGTTACTATTTAAACAGTTATATTTACACCAATTAAAAGTTATTAAAATATTTTATTTTCTATTTATTTTTCCCTAATATTCCTTTATTTATGTTGATCTGAATTTCTGACATTATTTTTCTTCTGTCTGATAAACATTAACATTTCTTGAATGGCATGTCTGTTGTTGACAAATTTCTTTATTTTGTGTTTGTATGAAAAAGGGTTTTTCCTTCACTTTTGAAGGATAATTTATCTGGATAGTGATTTCTAGGTTAGTGTTTTATTCTTTCTTCCAGCATTACAAATATTTTATTCTAGTATCTTGCTTGATATTTTTTGGAAGACTTTATTATTAGGTTTCCAGAAAAATTAAGAGGAAGTTACAGATTTTCCATATATTCCCACCCCACCCCACACATAGCCTGCCTTATAGTCAATGTCCCCCACCAGAGTGGCACATTTGTTATAATTTGTGAGCCCACATTGACATGTCATTACCCAAAGTCTGTAGTTCACATTTGGGCTCATTCTTGGTGTTGTACACTCTGTGGGTTTTGAAAAATATATGGTCACATATTCACATTATAGTGTCACACAGAGTACTTTCACTGCCTTAAAACTCCTCTGTGCTTTGCCAGTTTATCTATGCATCCTGCACCCATCCCATAGCAATCACTGTTTTTTCCACTATTTCCAGAATTTTGCCTTTTCCAGAATGTCATATAATTGAAATCACAGTATATGGCCTTTTTAGATTGGCTTTTCTCACTTAATAATGTTCATGTAATGTTCTTCCATGTCTTTTTATGGCTTGATAACTCATTGAATTTTAGTGCTGATTACTATTTCATTGTTTGGATGTACCATAGTTTGTTTAACCATTAACCCATTGAAGAACATTTTTGTTGATTCCAAACATCCGTGTGGAACTTTTAGTGTGAACATAAGTTTCAATTACTTTGAATAAATAACAAGGTGTGTGATTGCTGGATTGTATGGTTGGAGCATGTTTAGTTTTGTAAGAAGCTGCCAAACTGTTTTCCAAAGTGTCTGTACCAGCATGGTTTCTGACATGTGCACTGAAATTCATATCCTTGTTTCTCTAATGTTAGGATTCATAAGCGCTCTTACTACCTGCTACCATACTTATAGTTTTTTGTTTTGTTTTGTTTCAAATTTACTGTTTGTCTTTGGTTTTCTGCAGTTTGAATATGATACGTCTAGGTTATTTTGTTGTTGTTGTTGTTTTAATGCTTCATGTTTTCTGAGCTTTCTAGATCTGTGGTTTGGTATCTGTCAATCTTGGAGAATTTCACCCTTATTGTATTACTTCATATATTTATCTCCTCCTTTCTTTCCCTTCCTTTTAGTATTTTAATTTTTTAAAAAAGTTTTTATTTATTTATTTATTTATTTTTCAGAGAGAGAGAGAGAGAGAGAGAGCACAAGCAGGGGGAAAGACAGGCAGAGGGAAAAGCAAGTTCCTTGCTGAGCAAGTAGCCTAATGTAGGACTCAATCCCAGGACCCCAGGATCATGACTCAAGCTGAAGGCAGATGCTTAACCAACCAAATGAGCCACTTAGGCATCCCTCCTCCTTGTAGTATTATAAATAAAATATATGTATTTTATATACTATATATATTATTTCTATTTTACATATATATTTAACAATATATATGTATATATTTATTTTTTTAAGTAGGATCCCATCATGACCATCATGGAGCCCAGCCTAGGGCTCAAAGTCATGACTCAGATCCAGACCTGAGCTGATATCAAGAGTCAGATGCTTGACCAACTGAGCCACCCAGGCATGCTATTAATTATGTATATATTAAGACTTCTGTAATTGCCCTACATTTCTTGAATGTTATGGTACCTCTTTTTTTCCCCCTCACTGTCCATCTGTTGTGGAAGTTTCAACTGACATATCTTCATTATTTCCTTGGTTATGTAAAGTATACTGATGAGCTCATGAAGATAGTCTTTACTTCTGTTATAGTGTTTTTGGTTTAAAATATTTCCTTTTTTTGATATTTATTTATTTATTTTAGAGAGAGAGCACACATGTAAACAGGGGATGGGGCAGAGGGAAAGAATCATCAAGCAGACTCCCCACTTACTGTAGAGCTCATAGTCATGGGACTTGATCTGACAACCCATGAAATCATGACCTGAGCTGAAACCAAGAGTCAGATGCTCAACCAACTGAGCCACCCAGGCACCCCTATAACATTTCCTTTTAATTTTTTTTTTAGTGTTTTTAGCTTTCTGCTTATATGACTCAATGGTTCTCCTTCTTTTCTATTAGAACCTTTAATATATTAATCACAGTTACTTTAAATTTCTTATCTGATTATTCCAACATCTGTGTCATCTTGAGTATAGTTCTATTGTTGGATTTGTCTCCCCAGAGTTTTTGTTGCCTTTTGGCCTGCCTTCTATTTTTTTTTTGAAAGCCAAACAAGTTATAATAATTAGTAAATATCAAGAAATGGGCCTTTAATGTGATAATTTATGTTAATCTGATGAGGAGCTGGGCTGTGTGTCACATTTGCTGGAGCTGTGGGTGCCAAAGGCTAAAAATCCCTCCAGTGTCCTTTTTGAGTGATTTATGCTTGCCAAGTACACCTTCTCAGAGAGAGTCTGCATCTTACAACTCTCTCAGCTCTAATCCACTGTTCTTACACTGGAGCCCTATTGGTTTATAATGAAGTATTGGGGAGAGGGAGCTCTCTCTAATTTTATAATTGCATTTAAGTCTTTAAGTAAGCCTGGGTTTCTGGCTATGACTTTCACAAGTGTTTCTCCAGTGGTATAAGATGTTTTCTTCCTTACCCCTACTCACCTCCCTGGCTACAGTATCTTTATCTGATATGCTTGAATCCCTAGTTCCTGTTGACTGTATCTCACCACCTTAGGTGAGATAAGAAGGCCAGAGGGGCCTTGAAGTGCCAGGAATACATCTGAGATAAGGTCCTGGTAAAGACTTTTCTCCTTTCCAGTAGGTCTTTGCTATGTAGTGAAGGCTCCAGCTATATTTTATAATGATTAATCTTCTCCTGCCAGAGAAAAGAAGATATCTTTCTTGATCTTCACTTTAAGAACCTTACAAGGTTCCTGGAAGCTAAGTCCATGAACATGTTGGGAGACCCCTGAGGTTGTTGTCCTAAGAAGTTTTTCAGTCTCATTTTTGTTCACACTGAGCCTCCAACAACCATCAGAATTAAATGTGAGTGTTCCTACCAGCTTATTCCTTCAGTGATTTCTCCAGAAAAATAAATAGACCTTTGCTTTGATTCTATGTTCACATGTCTCTCCATATTTCTGAGTGATGATTTGCTTTGTGACCTCAGTTCTTGGATGGGTCTAAAAAAGTCACTAACTTTCAGTTAGTTTAAGCTTTTTCCATTGTTAAGGCCAGTTGAGACAACTTGCAAGCTCTTTTCAGCCTGGAGCTGAGTCCAGAAGTATCTTCATATGCTATTTCAGTTATAGCTAATAGTTAAGAGTCAGGAATTTTCAAAAAAAGATGCCTTTGAAAACGGAAACAAAAGTTTTCGAGGTAATTATATGTCAGACACTCTTTTCATCAGTAAGAATTTATTGAGCAGTTACTGTTTATGAGATAGTTTAGACTGCTGTATTTATGAAATAATTAATTAATTAACTTAATCCTTTAAAAGCCCCAGTGTGATACATACCATTGTTGTTTTCACTTTTCAGATGAAGACACTGGGCATAAGGTGCTCAAGTAATTTGCTCAAGTCGCAAGAGTCAAGATTCTAAAAGAAGTCTGCAGATCTCATTCTCTTAACCACTGTATTTTGCCTCTCTCCAACTATTACATGTAGATAATATACTAACACATAATAATGAAAATAGTAATAAGGAAAATAAAATGTTCTTTGACATTTTAGGAGGCAGGAAATTACTCCTGTCATGGGAGATCAGGGAAGAGTTGGCATTTCCATTTATTAAAGTTAGGATTTAATAGACAGTTATGATGACAGGAGTTTTGAGAGGAACAAAAATGGTGGACAGACCCAGAGATTCATAAACAGTGTGCAGTGCGAGAGAGAGAGAGAGAAACCTGGAACACAATGTCAGCCTGGGAGATCTCAACTGTTTCCTGACAACAAGAAAGACAGATTTTGAATTAAGAAATGAAAGATCACTTGCATGTTTGAAAAAGATCAATGTGTAACAGGGAGCACTGGAGAAATAAGGAACAGAGACAGAATACCAGTTAGATACTTGTTCGACAGATGTGTAGTGAGAGTGGAAAGGAGGAGAAAGGGCCAGAGGGGACAAAGACTAGTGAATTGAAGAAATCAAAAATGACTCTAGTGTTTAAAGTTTCTGTGATTAGAGAATGATGAAATAGATTGCTAATGAACAAATTTATATTTATAAACATATATATATATATAATATATATATATATAAAATGAAATTGGAACCCTTAGGGGAGAAGTCAAATACTCCTTTAGCTTTCAGGGTGGTTATAATTAGTTGGGCTAGAATCTAAAATGAATGATGGTGATCTTCTCAATAACCAGAGAACAAAGAAAAATTATGTCTGTCATAACTCTTACTCAGGAGAGGGATTATGTCATTTTTTTTTTCAGAAGAGACACACTTTTAGTTAAGTTTAAAGTCTAAAGAAAGTTTATTTAACTCAGATAAAGGGGACAATAGAAATGGTGAAGGGTGGTGTCCTCAGCTCCCAGTCTCACCAGAACATTGTCAACACTTAAGATTAAATGGGTTTTTGCAATCTCCCAGCTTTAGGAACATGCTGACCAGACATTGAGTCTGCCTTTCTGTCCTTGCAAATGCCCAATGCCCCCTCCCCACCACCACCACGAGGGCATTTCTTCATTGTTTGCCTGGAAGAACAGAACCTTGCCTGCTTTGTGAGCCTTGTAAAGTTTTACACAGTTCATAGTTTGTGAGGTTATCACCAAAGAAAATGGAGGGATATTTAGAACTTGTGTTTTGGGGGAACCATGCATTTTAGAGGAATGGTTGCACTGCCGTCTTTTCCCAGAAACATATTTTTTGGGGGTCCCCAATGATTTGTAGACCATGTTTATTATTTTGCTCAGACTTTAACTGCATTCTTTACTGCCCTATTTTTTTTTCTTTAGTGACAAAAGCACTTATCAGTATTTATTTTTGGCAACTTAAACAATAACCAAAGGGTTATTGTGTCAGGTTGTGATTTTCCCGTGTACACACAATAAACTTTATCTGGAGAAATTACCACACTTGTCACACCTTTCTTCCTTCCAAATTGCTTTCCCAACCATCCTTTTAGCCTTCAGGACTTCTCCCCCTGTACATCAGAGACATTCAAAAGTTTCAGGCTTGAAGGTGTCTTACAGATAATCTCATCCAAGACTTTCACTCCATTCATGAGAGCTCAAAGAGCCTACCTGTGCTTCTCACAGCACATAGCTGGTCCTGCTAGATCCATGGTGGGAAACCACATCTCCTGATTTCTGGCCCAGTGATATTTTTATGACTCAATTTTGAGACAAATTATAGGAGGAAAAATCCAACATCAATTCAACAACTTAAAGCTGTCTTTTTTTTTTCCATTTTATTTATTTTTTCAGCGTAACAGTATTCATTCTTTTTGCACAACACCCAGTGCTCCATGCAAAACGTGCCCTCCCCATTACCCCCCACCTGTTCCCCCAACCTCCCACCCCTGACCCTTCAAAACCCTCAGGTTGCCCCAACCTCCCACCCCTGACCCTTCAAAACCCTCAGGTTGTTTTTCAGAGTCCATAGTCTCTTATGGTTCGCCTCGCCTCCCCAATGTCCATAGCCCGCTCCCCCTCTCCCAATCCCACCTCCCCCCAGCAACCCCCAGTTTGTTTTGTGAGATTAAGAGTCATTTATGGTTTGTCTCCCTCCCAATCCCATCTTGTTTCATTTATTCTTCTCCTATCCCCCTAACCCCCATGTTGCTTCTCCATGTCCTCATATCAGGGAGATCATATGATAGTTGTCGTTCTCCGATTGACTTATTTCACTAAGCATGATACGCTCTAGCTCCATCCACGTCGTCGCAAATGGCAAGATTTCATTTCTTTTGATGGCTGCATAGTATTCCATTGTGTATATATACCACCTCTTCTTTATCCATTCATCTGTTGATGGACATCTAGGTTCTTTCCATAGTCTGGCTATTGTAGACATTGCTGCTATAAACATTCGGGTACACGTGCCCCTTCGGATCACTATGTTTGTATCTTTAGGGTAAATACCCAGTAGTGCAATTGCTGGGTCATAGGGTAGTTCTATTTTCAACATTTTGAGGAACCTCCATGCTGTTTTCCAGAGTGGTTGCACCAGCTTGCATTCCCACCAACAGTGGAGGAGGGTTCCCCTTTCTCCACATCCTCGCCAGCGTCTGTCATTTCCTGACTTGTTAATTTTAGCCATTCTGACTGGTGTGAGGTGATATCTCATTGTGGTTTTGATTTGTATTTCCCTGATGCCGAGTGACGTGGAGCACTTTTTCATGTGTCTGTTGGCCATCTGGATGTCTTCTTTGCAGAAATGTCTGTTCATGTCCTCTGCCCATTTCTTGATTGGATTGTTTGTTCTTTGGGTGTTGAGTTTGCTAAGTTCCTTATAGATTTTGGATACTAGCCCTTTATCTGATATGTTGTTTGCAAATATCTTCTCCCATTCTGTCAGTTGTCTTTTGGCTTTGTTAACTGTTTCCTTTGCTGTGCAAAAGCTTTTGATCTTGATGAAATCCCAATAGTTCATTTTTGCCCTTGCTTCCCTTGCCTTTGCCGTTGTTCCTAGGAAGATGTTGCTACGGCTGAGGTCGAAGAGGTTGCTGCCTGCATTCTCCTCAAGGATTTTGATGGATTCCTTTCTCACATTGAGGTCCTTCATCCATTTGGAGTCTATTTTCGTGTGTGGTGTAAGGAAGTGGTCCAATTTCATTTTTCTGCATGTGGCTGTCCAATTTTCCCAGCACCATTTATTGAAGAGGCTGTCTTTTTTCCATTGGACATTCTTTCCTGCTTTGTTCAAGATTAGTTGACCATAGAGTTGAGGGTCGATTTCTGGGCTCTCTATTCTGTTCCACTGATCTATGTGTCTGTTTCTGTGCCAGTACCAAAGCTGTCTTTTTTTTTAATGGATAAACTTATCAATACATAAAAATAGAAATATTGAATATTGATCGATAGGAAGATATGCAAGGGATGATTGCACAGATAAGAGAGGTTACCAATTATTTGCCAGATGAATTGTAGAAATCCCATTGGTCCTTAGGTTTGGAGAGTCAGAATGGAGATGGGTCAGAAGTGAGAGAAAACTGGGATGGCAGGCCTGCCATGGGAGGAGAGCCCAGCAAGGCTGACTCTCGAAACCCTGGTAGGAGAGGAAAGGCACACCAGACTTGGCAGACAAAGAAGGGTGGCCTGTCAGGAGTGCTGAGACAGAAGACCTGTGCTGTGTAGCTTTTGGGGGTTACAGGGTTTCTACATGAGACAGTTTGTCCACTGGACATTCCTTTGCAGCTAAAATACACAGATCTAGACAGGTCAGGTATTCTTTCTTGTGAGTGATTTTTTTTTCTTTTTTGTTCTCTTACATTCATTTAAGACTGCATGGCACATAGGGACTCTGTCAAACCACTCAGCCATTTAATCTCCATCTCTCTGTCCTTCTTCACCTCGTAAATCAGGACAGGTAGTGAGAGAAAGAGAACCAAGGGAGAGCGCGTGCAGCTCTCTACACTAAAAAGGGAGCAGGTGTGTGGGGATGACATTTGTCAGCTTTTCCTTTTCATTTTCCTAAATGAGAAAAAATGACCCAGGAAATCAACAGGATGTAAATCTAAGGTGAACCAAGCAAGATGATAGCCTTCAAATTAAGACTAAAACGTACTGAAGTATGGGATTCTAAGAATGAAAAAAATGAGAAACACTGAACACATTTTGGGTCGGGGCTGTCTGAGATTAGTCCTCAGTGGCCTGTAAGGCAGGTGCTCACATCACTCCATGCTGCAGAGGGGGAAGGAGACTGCAGGAGCCACTTGCTTGGGGCCACAACCCACACATTAGGATCATGGTTGGACTCAGCCCTTAATTCCTACAGCTGAGCTTAAGTGTCAATGCTGAGTGATGTTCTCACTGTCTTCCCCATGCCCCACATTTGACACAGAAGCAGGGGTGACATGGTGGAAGTCATAGGGCCTGGTAGTGGGCCCAGAGATAGTGACAGTTAATTCACAGGATTGTGGCGATAAAATAAAGGAAACAACCTCCGTGACATGCCCAAGATTGGCCCCAGCATGTGCTCATTTGGTAAAAAATTGATACCTCATTTTATCTCTATTTTCTAATTTTGCTATTGTTTACAAAGAGGCATTGAAAGGGGATAGGTATTCTGATATCTGGGTGCCCATCATGTATTTCAGTTGTAACACCTACAATCCACTCCAAACATGTCTCTTTCTGTTCTTTTCTCTGCTCATTAAAGGAAAACTCTGTCTTTACAGACTGTAGAGTTGTGGTCTCTCTCGCTCTCTCACATGTAGTCATTGCATTCTCTAAAGGCCAATGTGTGCTCTCAGTGTCTGTGTAGCTTCCTCCATGCCCAGTGGCAGTTTCTCCATGTGCAGTCTGGTTGATGCCTCTTGCCACCACTTGGGCATTTATATGTCATCTCATTAGAGCAGCCAGACTGGTCAGATATCAACTTTCAATTGCTTTCTACCTCGCTCAGAATAAAGACAAAGTCCTTACCACATTCCTAAGGCTTGTCTACCTCCCATACAGACACTATTGGTCTTCCAGGGACTCAGCCACACTCGATGCCTGTGTTCTGCACATGTCAGTCATACCTGCCTGGAAATGCTGAACAGCTCTTCTCTCAGACCAGAAGCTTCTTCACATACACCTATGCATAATTTTCTTGTATTTCTTGCATTTTATCCAGGTTATGGTATAAAGTTTCACCATATTCAGGAAGTGTTGTGAGATTTGTTTGTAATGAAAGTACTACACCTACCCTTGTGTTCTGCTATATTTCCTTTGAGAAGTCATTCATGTTCTCATTCCTGTGTTCACTGCCTTTTCCACCCCAGTGATTACCACGAACGCAGCAGTTTTCTCTGTTCATCTTGGCACTTCTCACCCCTGAGGGCAGTACCTGGCAGTAAGGGCTCACAGTGCTTTTGAAAGAAGGGAGGAAGAAAGGGTTGATGAGGTAGCTGGCCAATTCCAAAGTCAGATCTCTTTGGCTCAAATATAACTTTGCACTGATAAACTGGGTGACCTTGGGCAATTATTGTATCTTTCTAAAGCCTCAGTTTCATAGTCTGAAAAATTATGTTAATAAGAGGGGGATGAAGTTAGACAACCGTTATAGAATGGCAAGCCTTGTCTTGGTGACAAGAAATCTCACAGCAGGCACAAGTTATCATTTGTACACTTATTCACCATGGGATTAAAGAAAGTCCCTGCCCACCCCCTTCTCAGAAAAGCAAGATGGAATTCAGTGAGGTGCCATCATCACCACAAACTTGAATCTTTTCTAATTAACAAGTGTATACCCTTTTTCAGTTATTTTGACTACAACGAATGAATATATCTTGGGCCCCACTTCCCTTTGAGATGGAAGCACAATGACAGCGCCTACCCCCAGAAGAAACTGTCTAAGGATGGCTGGCGCTGCCTGTGTGTGGATGGGAACTTCAAAGAATCAGTACTTGTCAGGGTCCTGAGGAAGGGCAAGAGCACTTAGCTGCACAGGGAAGCATCAAGAGGAGACTTTAAGAAATGCTGATGTGTTTTTTTTGTATTTTATGGCTTATGGTAGCATCATGCCCCAACCAGAGAAACTACTGTAAGAATTTAATACTTGTTAAGGCTAACTTCAGGGTTGTTACATGAGAGACTCTTTCACATGTGTTTAAAAAATGATTCAATTCCCACAATCTTAATATCTACCACAGTTTTATGGAAGACTCCCATTAACTAGATAAATGCTCCCAGAAGTCAGCTGCTACACTTGCTGTATTCAGCACCACATGTCTTGCACTTAGCCTGGGTGATGCACAACCCATCTTATAGAATTTTTGAATGGACTTTTGCTGTTTAGTAGTTTTCATAACCAGGACTTGTACATCATGTGAATTCTTGTTTCAATCAAAACACTTTTAAGAAGGAAAGAGCACTGTCAATAATTCTGGGATGGCAACAGGACCATATTGTGTTGTGCCAGAAAAACCCAGGATGTTCATGTTTCACATCAACAAGAAAAGGTCTGCCTCCACTGGCTTCCATCCTGAGCTATGCCTTGTTTGTCTCCAACTTTCTCTATGTGTCAAAATCTGCCACTCGATGGGACCTGCTTAGTGATTCCCAACATTTAACTTGGTGGGAAGTCTGCCTCGGTGTGTAAACAAATGGACCATCAGAATAGAGAGAATAACTGTACAACTCAACAATAAAAAGACAAATAGGCTAATTAAAGATGGGGAAAGGACTTGAATAGGCTTTTCTCCAAAGAAGATACAGAAATGGTCAATCAGTTCATGAAAAAAAATGCTCAATAACCCAAGTCATGAAGGAAATGCAAATCAAAATGCAATGAGGTACTACCTCAACCCACCAGGATGCTCTAACACAAAGACGTCATAATAAATCTTTGTGAGGATACAGAGAAATTAGGACCCTTTATTCTGGTGGAAATGTAAAACGATGAGTCTTCTTTGGAAAACAGTTTGGCAGTTCTTCAAATAGTTAAACATAAAGTTACATATGATTCATCATTTCCATTCCTAGGTATATAGTCAGGAGAAATGAAAATATACATTCACACTTATATAAAGCTTGTTCATGAATGTTCCTAGAACCATTATCCATGATAAACAAAAAGTGGAAGAAATACAAATGTCCACCAACTGATGAATGGATAAAAAAAGGTGTGATATATCCACGTAATGGAATATTATTCAGCAGTTAGAAGAAATGAAGTCCTGAGATATGTTACAATATAGATTAAGATCGAAAACACTTTATTCAATGGAAAGAAAAGCAGACACAAAAGGACCAATATTTGTATGACTCCACTTATATAAAACATCTACAATAGGCAAATTTATAAAGACAAAAAAATCTATTAGTGGATGCTAGGGACTGGGGCTAAGGAGGAATGAGGAATAAAAGCTAAAAGGCATAGATTAGGCTTTCATGTTGGAGTGAAGACATGTTCTGGAATCAAATATTGGTAATTAATTGATTGGTAACCAATGTGTAAATATACCAAAAACAACTGAAATTTCCACTTTTAAAGGGTGACTTTAATGGTATGTCATTTATAGTTAGATAAAGCTGCTATTAAAAATGAATATAGATGATTTATAAGGTGTATTTATTATAATGAATTTTATGGTTATATAATAAATTATATCTTACCCTTGATTTCAATCTTATTCAATTAAATTGAATAAAAATGTTTCAGGAAGTGAGGAGGATTTGATGGAGGATGTGATGGAGGCAGGAGATCTCAATGGATAGCCAAAGTTGACTTCCTAGCATCTTTGTGATTTTCACCTTCTAACCAAAGATGCAAGAAATAAATCTTCTGTCACTGTGGTTTGTCATTAAGTTATTTATTCCTTTGATACTTAATTGAGGACCCACTATGAGGCAGGATGGGAAAGGAGCTACTAATGCTATTAGTAGCTATTCCTCGTCTTCAAACTTTCTTTGATGTCCTCATCTGGACTCATACTGCACAGTAAAATCATGTTGATAAGACTTGCCACAATACATGCAAAAAACCTTGGAAAAGTGTATGTTCATTCACTGAAGGATCCTAATTCTTAGACTTTATCTTAGGGAAATAAAGGATCATTGTTATGGAAAATGTGTCCATCTCAGC
Source organism: Meles meles (assembly GCF_922984935.1). Lineage (NCBI taxonomy): Eukaryota > Metazoa > Chordata > Mammalia > Carnivora > Mustelidae > Meles > Meles meles. The sequence continues at coordinate 27,323,619 of NC_060071.1, forward strand.
GTTTCTCAAATTAGTAAAGAGTTTAACCAATCCAAATATTAAATAATCTGAGATAATTTAAATAGATCCCAGTGTGTCCTTTACAAGAACAGACTGCACACTTTGAACATGGTGCTAAAGACTTGTATTCATGACATGGAAAGAATTTCCCAACATAATGTTGATGGATAAATGTAGTTAGATCACAGCAGGAGTTCTATAATCCCATGGATTTATTTGAATTATACACATAAGGGTAAAACAAGTACAATACAATGTTAATTGAAGATTCTACATGGATAGATTCTACATTGTGCATTTGAAATTTTTGCAACATTATAAAGATAAGTTAACTTCAAGAGTGGGACATTTATTAGTTTTGTTTTTATTTTTGTTCTTACTGGGATTCCACAGGGAGGTACAATGCAGAAATTACACTTGCAGTCTAGAAGTCCTCCATTGTTATTAACCCCCATCCTCTCATTGTCTTCCCTAATACTGAACAGACTAGCCCTTTATGTTCATTCTTCCCATTCTGCCTCTGAAACTATTCCTAGTGAATAACTTGAATTTCTTAAGTTACATTAAGTCTCAGTGAAATTTATATTAGCAGCCGTGACTTCAAAATGTGTGAACTGACTTAGCATAAGTTAAAAAAAAAACCCAGTCCTTATGCCCACTAATAAAGCAAAAATGCTTTCAGTATTATGTAAAACTCATAAAAATTATTGAAAACCCAAAAAGCTTTTATTGATGTGCATTATCTCCATCAGTATTTACTAAATTAGAGATTAAAATTGAGCCATTTTTTAAAATTTTATTTTATTTTTTCAGTGTTCCAAGATGTATTGTTTATGTCCCACACCCAGTGCTCCATGAAATATGTGTCCTCCTTAATACTGGCTCACCTTCCAAAACCCTCAGTTTGTTTCTCAGAGCTCACAGTCTCTCATGGTTCTCCTCCCCCTCCGATTTCCCTCAATTCACTTTTCCTTTCCTTCTTCTAATGTCCTCCATGTTATTCCTTATCTTCCATGAGGAATTGAAACCATATGATAATTTACTCTCTCTGCTTGACTTATTTCACTCAGCATAATCTCTTCCAGTCCCGTCCATGTTGATACAAAAGTTGAGTATTCATCTTTTCTGATGGAGGCATAATACTCCATTGTATATATGGACCACATCTTTATCCATTCGTCTGTAGGTGAGCATCTTGGCTCTTTCCACAGTTTGGCTATTGTGGACATTGCCTGTGAACATTGGGGCACATATTACCCTTCTTTTCCCTACATCTATATCTTTGGGGTAAATTCCTAGTAGTGAAATTTCAGGGTTATTGGATATCTCTATTTTTAATTTTTTGATGAATCTCCATACTGTTTTCCAAAGTGGCTGTACCAACTTGCATTCCCACCAACAGTGTAAGAGGATTCCCCTTTCTCCATATTCTCTCCAACACGTGTTGTTTCTTGCCTCGTTAATTTTGGCCATTCTAACTGATGTAAGGTGGTATCTCAATGTGTTTGTTTGTTTGTTTGTTTGTTTGTTTGTTTTTTAAAGAAAAGGGTGGAATTTAATCTTTATTTACAGACACTGCAAGAGAGGAGATTCCACATAGAAATAAGAAACCCACGGGGTGGAGCTTCATACAGTTTGTACAGTTTGGAACTGGTCAAGTAGAGTTTTGTTGTAAAAAGTGCTACAATAACAAAACACATTTAAAAAGAGTTCTTAGTAGAGAAACAGTAAGACAAACTTCTACCAAACAGAGCACACCACAAACAACTTTCTGTGCCGGCTGTACAAGCTAAAAGTTAAAGGTCCCAGCAGTGCCATCCTGAACCTGGAACGTTTAGCCTTCAGAGGTAGTTTCTGGCACAACAGTCTGGTCTTCCTCTTCCTCTACAGAGAAATACTTCTCAATCAAGTTTAATGAAGCTTTGTACACAGGCTCATTTTCATGGTTTTGTAGAGCCTTGATTTTGTCCAAACCTCCACATTCTTCGATCATTATACTAAGTTTCTCGGTTTCACCTAATTTCTCCGCAGCCTGAAAGATATTGGAAATGGCATCCAGAATGACCAAAATAATTTTGGTATCCTTTGCAGTTAAGAGGTTCATCAATGGTTCCATTATGCCACAATGGGCGAGGTATACAATCTGTTCAACTGTCCCACCACTTGTATAGTTGGTCACAGCCCAGACAGTGTCCTTTTGTGTCTTAAAGTCTGCCTTAGAGAGAACACCAATGAGGAATGGGACTAATCCATGATTCACAACTTGCTGAATCTGGTCCTGGCGGCCAGCTGTGATGTTTGATATTGTCCACGTGGCTTCCTTCTGAATATTAGTTTTGGGGTTCGTTAGCAGGCTGGGAAAGACAGCAAGCGCTCCAGCATCTATTACAACCTGAGTCTGTTCATCTGTCCCAGTAACAATATTTCCTATGGCTCTTAGCGCAGGAGTCACAATGGGCAATTCAGTAGCTCCTAGAAGCTTTACAAGCTGGGGCACAACTCCTGTTTTCACAACCATCTCAATCCATTCATTTGGACCATCCGTCAGGTAGGAGATGGCCCAGCAGGTATCTGCCAAGACCTCTGGATCGTCGTGATGCAGGAGACAAACTAAGGTAGGAAGAATCTGCTCGACAGCATCTAGCGGGGATGCGGGGTTCTTGTTGTGACAAAGGTTTGAAAGTGTCCAAGTAAGTTTCCGTAAGTAGCCACATGCTAACGATGACATGTCAGGAACCACAAGGAGAGCCAGAAGTGGTTCAACTGCACCATACTTGATAACCAAGTCTCGAAAAACTGAACTGTCACCTGCAATGTTTCCTAGAGCCCACACAGCCTGTTCGCTGATGTGGGCGTGGGAAGATGCCAACAGGGAAATGAATGCTGGGATAGCGCCTCCATCCACCACAGCCTTGGTCTGTTCTGATGTCCCAGAAGCAATGTTAGTGAGAGCCCAAGCGGATTCAAACTGAATGGAACTACAATCGGTTCTGCCCAAGAAGGACACAAATTTTGGAATCAAACCAGCCCGGATTATGTTGTCTATGGGGGGCTGCTTTTCCCAAGAAAGCAGTTTCCTAGCAGCTTGAGTAGCCTGGAGCTGGCTTTCCAAATTGTTGCTATTTATGCCCTTGACAATGTCATCAACAGACCAATTTACAGTGCCCTGGTTGTTGCGGTTTTCCTGCAGTGGAGAGGTAGCATCATCAGGAAACGAGCTTACGTTTCTCCTTTTCAGCATCTGGTCGTCCTTAGCTTTCTTCAGCTCCACATTAACTTCTATTCGACGCCGCCTCATTTCTGTACTGTCTTTCCCCTTGTTCTTGAATCTATTAAGGTGGGCAGCTGGTGAATTAGCATTCTCGTTGGTGGACATGGTTATGAGACAAAGGGAGAAAGCTACACGGCCGGCTCAGGCTTCCACGGGAGGCGGTCCGGGACGCGCAGCCTGCAGGTCAGCTGCCCTCAAAACGTCCACCACGGATCACCCCAAAGACGGTGTTCAATGTGGTTTTGATTTGTATTTCCCTAATGGCTAATGATGATGAACAGTTTTTCATGTGTCCATTAGCCATTTGTATGTCTTCGTTGGAGAAGTGTCTAAAACTGAGTCATTTTAATATATGCATTTATTAGTTCATTTAAAAATAATAAAAATCCTGCATAAGTAATGTACTTCTATAGAAACAACTATATTATCCAAAACAAAAGAATTTAGCAAGAATTTAGTGAAATTATTTTACATTTTTCCAAATTTCTATAATATCTGGCTTAATGAAAGACAGATGATTTTCATATCTTTCTATGCATTAATTATTTTATGATATACAATTTTGATTGAAGGAAATCCAGCCTGAGACAGATTTGTAGTTAAAAAAATGGATGAGTGTTTTATTAGACTTTTCAGGTAATCATGGATACACTTCTTTGATGTCACATGAAATTCAACAAGGAGAAATTTCTTAGAATTTAATTGCAGTGTGAATCCCGATACAGTATAATGAACTGTTCATATTGTCACATTGTGATCCGCTGGTCTATCTGGTTATTTGAATATACCTTTTACCCATGCATGATTTTGGAACATCATGCACTGGTCATTTGAAAAATATTGGTTCAGAGAATCATGCAAAACATCCAAATGTTGACACAATATCACAAAGATCACACTTGTTAATGTTCTCACCAATCTCATTAGAACAGTATTTAAGTATTGGGAAGCTATCAAACTCATGATGGTGAATACAAGTTTCCCAAAATTTTAATGTGTGCTTGAAATCTGAAATTTTGTATTGTCCACAAAAACTTTCAATTGTTTTCCTAGAAGTGACAGATTCCCTTTTTTCTTCTCAAGAAAATATCTACCAAACCCCCAAGTCTGAGTATAACCATAAGTTGCCTGCTTTTTGTTTTTATGAATAGCATTCTATTTCATGAGAAAAGCTGTACCTTTTAGCACCATGGATGTAAGGTTAGTTGTAGGTGAATATTGTAGATTCATTCTGAATCCTTTCTGGGAACTGCTTTATTGGAGACATTATTATCCTTCCCAGCTTTAGGAAATTTTATTCGAATGCAAATAATTCTGTGTAGAAACAGGAAAAGAAGTGTAGAGAGAAGGGCTGGTGGTTGGTAGCAAAGCAATCAATCAATCCAGAGGTGAGAGAAGAAGTGACACACCCTCAATGTACCTTCCTAGTGGGAAGCTGTGCCCTGAGCTAACAGATCTGTCTGAAGCCCCTTATTCTGTTACCCCTCCAGGGTTCCAATGAGATCCAAAAAGAAAAACTGTAAGAGCACAGGACATGTGATAAATGAGACAATGGGTGAACACTTAAGAATGTAAAGAAAAAGTATTGCATAAAAATAATTTATTCCCTATTCAAATACAGATATCAAGAGCCTACTATGGGTGAAATGTACAGTCAAGAAGCAAGGATTTTTTTGTTTTTATTTTTCTCTTGAAGCACATAGAAACATAGGAGACTATGGTTGCTGTGTGAGCTGGAAAGTAGTTTGTTTGCATGTCTTGGGGCTCCTTGAAGGGCTAGCCTCAGCCTTAATTCACAGAGCTAAGCAGTGCAGAGTGCCGCAGTGACACCCTCTGGTGGCTATGAGGCACTGCAGGCTTCTTTTATAGACAATGAAGTTTGTAGGGAAATCCGTGGAAAGGCATTACCCAGGAAGGTCAGCTTGACGTCCCTCCTCCCATCCAGGATGTCCCAGAGGCCTCCTGGCCCCATGCCAGTCCCACTTCAGGATGGTGCACCAAACATCGTGAGCTGTACTCATCTGCTCAGCGGGGACAATTGTCTATTGTCTCTTTGGTCCCTCACTTCCCTCAGTCAGAAATTGTTTAACATGTTATGCATTTATAATAAAATATATTTATTTTTAATGTTATGCCTTCCTTTCAACCTTTTTTCTTTCAATATGTTCAATTTTAATCAGATTATAATGTTTTCCACAGTGACCTATAATTAAAACTTAATTGAATGAAAGAAGATATATTCATTTAGTTATTTTAATTTTTAATTTTTTAAAAGATTTATTTATTTATTTGAGAGAGTGTGTGTGTGAGCTGGGACAGGGGCAGTGGGAAAGGAAGAGGAAGAGAATCTCAAGCAGAGTTCCCAATGAGTGTGAAGTCAGGGATGGGGCTCGATCCCATGACTTTGAGATCATGACCTAAGTCAAAATCAAGGGTTGGACGCTTAACTGACTGAGCCATCCAGATGCCCCAGTTATTTTGTTTTTGCAAGCGATCAAATAAAATACAAAACAAAAACTAGGATAAACAATGCAATTCTTTATGGGCCTGGGTATTATAAACTCTGGTTTGGATCTGAGGAAACAAACATTTGTGATCTATCCCCATGATTAAAAGTATAATAAAATATAAAATGAAAGGGAAAGTATCTGCATAAGCATTCCTATCTCATTTTTTGTGACCGTTTCTATGAAGTCATTATAGGCAAATGACATGTTGCAATTTTTGAGGGTTTAATAGATAATCTCTGTTATTTCCACGCATATTTATCTTAAACCGCCATCCAGATTTTTTCCTTTCTTTAAGACAGATTTGAAGCAGAGGCTTATGTAAGCCAGGGAAGTCATGCCAAGATTATCTGAACATCTTTATAAAACCTTCAAGTTCTCTGATTTAGGTCTGATATAAATATTTTTGTATGTGTCCTCTTTCTCTTCCTCTTCCTCCTCTTCCTCTTTTGTAAGCTTTTCTACTTTGTTCGTCAATTTACCCCACAGTTTTTTGGTGTGGAGCACACATTGGTCTCTGCCTCTAGGAGTCAGGACCCAGAGCATTTCCAGACCATGATGCAGTGTCAAAGGTACATGCAAAGAGAGAAAATACTTTTTTTTTTTGTATTTTAAATTTATTTATTTATTTATTTGTTTGGTTTTTTGCCTTCCAATTCTTATTTAGTGGAAGGTGGAAATTTTCTTTCCATTTTTTTTTCAGTATTTAAATTTATTTATTTTTTCAGCGTAACAGTATTCATTGTTTTTGCACAACACCCAGTGCTCCATGCAATACGTGCCCTCCCTATTACCCACCACCTGTTCCCCCAACCTCCCACCCCCGACCCTTCAAAACCCTCTGGTTGTTTTTCAGAGTCCATAGTCTCTTATGGTTCGCCTCCCCTTCCAATTTTTTTTTTTTTTTTGGGAGAGGGGGAGGGGGTTATGGACATTGGGGAGGGTATGTGCTATCTTGAGTGCTGTGAAGTGTGTAAACCTGGCGATTCACAGACCTGTACCCCTGGGGATAAAAATACATTATATGTTTAGATCTCAGGGTCCTGGGATCGAGCCCCGCATCAGGCTCTCTGCTCCACGGGGAGCCTGCTTCCTCCTCTCTCTCTGCCTGCCTCTCTGCCTACTTGTGATCTCTCTCTCTGTCAAATAAATAAATAAAATCTTAGAAAAAAAAAAAAATTTTAATTGTGTAATGTTAATCACCGCGCAATACATCATTAGTTTTTGATGTAGTGTTCCAAGATTCATTGTCTATGCACCATACCCAGTGCTCCATGCAATAAGTGCCCTCCTTAATACCCACCACCAGGCTCACCCATCCCCCCACCCAAAACCTTCAGTTTGTTTCTCGGAGTCCACAGTCTCTCATGGTTCGTCTCCCCCTCCGATTTTCCCCCCTTCGCTTTAGTAAGGAGAGAAAATACTTAAGGGCTCATCAGGTACTTTTAATCTAACCAGGGAGGTGATACTCAGTCTGACAACTGAAGCAGCTGTAGCAGGACAACAGGATTATCCAGTGACCAGGAGGGTGGGGGACACCCAAACCCTATTGCTTTTTCTCAGGCAGACTCATTGGGAGTCCTATCCTGCCTAGAAAGTACGATTCAAAGAATGATCAGAAGGGAGGGCTTGAGAAATATGTCTAATGGGACATGATCTTGGCTTCTGTCAGAAAGCCCAAGTAAAAAAGAACTAGCATTCTCTTGTCTAGATATTTAACTGCTCTGGACCCAGAGCCCTGTAAGTCAGTTGGAAGATATTTTATCTGGAAAGCATTTTCCTTAGAATGGGTGCTTGTTTCAATGAGAATGTACCCAAAGGAGATTTTATTAACATGAAACACCACTGGTGAGTCATTCCTAATAGACAAACCATCATAGTCTAGGCATGTGACCTGGATAAGGAACTCCCAGTGTGTCCAGTGAAAGGAAATGCTCCTCCTTGGGACACCTGAGTGGCTCCTTTGCTTAAGCATCTGCCTTCAGCTCAGGTCATGATTCCAGGGTCCTGGGATTAAGTCCCACATTGGGATCCTCCTTGCCCAGTGAGGAGCCTGCTTCTCCATCTGCATGTGTACTCGCTCTCTCTCTCTCGCTCTCGCTCCCTTTCTCTCTGACAAATAAATAAATAATTTTTTTAAGGGAAATGCTCTTCACCATGCTCACTATTCCTTTGCAGTTACTACAAAAGCCCTGCAATCCCCCTTCTGCCAAACCAGACTCTCCTGTTGCAAAGATGACCCCTGAGAAATTCAAAGGTTGTCACTGTGATGTTAAACGCCCACCTGCTTCTGGGATGAGGAGCCCAAGTTTCTTTGGCTCCCAGAGGAATGTGTGGGATGCTCCCTCATCTGTGTGAAATGGCACCCTTGATGCTTCCAGATGGTGCTGTGTGTCCATGAGTCAGGCAAATAAGGAGTTGAGTTCATGCATTCAGGGCTGAAGTCCACTTCTTAGCAGTATGACCTTGGGTAATTCATTCTGGGACTGACTTGAGGTCTTTGCCTCCATAATTGGGAAAGAGAGATCATTAATAGCTTATTTCAACACCACTGTGCAAGAGTGAAACCATCACTTATTTAAATGCCTAAATATTGTCCCAGGCAATGAGCAAGTCCCCAGTACTTGTGGTCCATCGTGATCATAGCCTTTCCCAAGCTGAATGAGGGCACAGAAGAGCAGAGCCTTCTGGCTCGTTGACTAGGCCCCAGGGCTCTGAAGGAATATATCCATATGGCATGTTTAACTAGTAGGTTCAGCAAAACACTTGGGCTTGTGGTGTGATCTAGCATGGCACTTGGGGCACTTCCACAGTGAACACTTTCTTCTGGGTCAGCTCATTTCTAGGTTTTGAGTGAGGTCTGTTTATCTAAATGGTACCACAGAGGTGGGAAAAGGCCAATTCAATGTCTTAGGTAGAATTCTGAATTAACTTGTTCCTGGAATGATGCTAATAAACTAAGACTGAGAACTGGATCAGTGCTTTCTCTGAACATTATTCCATTCTGGAGGTAAGGGTGAAGGGAATAGCATTATTTTCCTGGATAAACTTCCATGAAATTGAATTCAAGCTGGTTTCACCCTCATGAACATCCCTGGCAAAAGACAGTAGACCTCTCCTCTCCCTGGAGAGCCCAGAGAGGATTCTTCCAAGTTTGGGCCCAAGCACACTGACCTTTAGTGAGGGTGAGTGGTCAACAGACTGTGAAGATAAGAGGGCAGGTGATTCTTCTGCACTTATGTGTTCTAGTATAGGTGTCTCTCACTTTTTGTTACACTCCTAAACCTGCCCTTCAGTTAGAGACAGTCTAACAGAAATGTAACTGTCAGGGACGCCTGGGTGGTTCAGTTGGTTGAGCACCTCAATCAGTTCGTCGCAGGTCATGATCTCAGTGTCATGATCCCAGGATCATGAGATTGAGCTCAGAGTCTAGCCCCACATCAGGCTCTGTGCTCAGGAAGGGGTCTGCTTGATACTTACTCTATTTCTCCCCCTGCTCTTCTCCCTCTCTCTCACCCTCTAAAATAAACAAATAAACAAACAAATAAATCAATCTATAAAAAAGGAAGAGTATGGCCAATTAAGTCAAATCACAACATTTCCCATTCAATCCATAATTTCGACAATTCTAAAATGATTATTATCAAATAATCTTTAAATATTAAGACTTATTTAACTGGTTGATTTCACTAGTCCCTTTGAGGATAATTCAATAACCCCCATTTTATTTACTTTGAGAAAAGTTCATGTCACAAAATTAATATACGCATGTGTGTTTTGCAGACACTCATACTCAACACCATTTTTTTGGTCTCCCAACTCATTGTACTTAATTATGATGACCATAATTGTCAGTTATACAAAATGATCTTCTATTTGCTTCCATGTACTTAGTGTTAGATTGGATATTTTCCCAAGCTACTGAAACTCTTTCAAGAGCTGAAACTGGCTTAATTAAATGTACATACAGAATATTAAAAACACATGCAAAAGTGGCAAAATGACATCTTCTACAATCATTTTCATATTTTGTTCTTTATCTGTGGTTTCACTTTAATGACAGAAATTAGGTTAAAATGTAAAATCTAGATTAGTAGGTCCCACCAAGAGGGAATTTTTGCACATGGCAAGTGCCCCAGCAGGATTCATTTGTGAGGTTCAGATATAGAATTAAAGATGATGTTATAGTTTGAGTCAGTGTGTGAAGATGTTCTTTGGAAGAAGTCAAGAATCAAAATTAAAAAAAAAAAAGAAATATTGTGATGACCTTATAATTATGCAAAAATAGAGCTTTTCAAGGGATTAGTTTTTAGCTAAGAAGGTGGTAAGAACTGATTCATGCCTCTCTCAATCATTAACTTTTCATGGTTTTTACTTTTCGGTGTACATTAAGACCCCTCTGACATAGTATTTATTTCGGTATATTAAATGTGAAAAATAGACATAAATGAAATGCCTCCCATTTTGTGACTTTCCCATGTAATAGGAAATGGAAATTTCACTAAAAGGATGTTGCTCTGTATACTTTGACATTCAGTTGGATGCCTTTTACGTAACACTAACATCATGCTCTTCTCTAGGTTATAGTCACTGCTTCCAACTAGTTAGGGCTTACCTATCCATCTCAGATATTAGATGTATTTCAAATGATGTATCATGTAGATATATCAGTATTTCAAATGAGCATCTCTCCACACTATGTTGCAACTGAACCTGTTTAAACTGCCAAAAATAACACTTTGTTCTTCAGTATGTTAAGGGACTAGAGAGTACATAAGAATAAAAAAAGTAATCATATTGACAAACAAGAGCTTATGAAAATATTGATATTGTATATTGCTACAAATTATAGAAAGATTTATAATAAATCCAGTTTTAAGAGCTTATAATAGGTACATAGTTCATTAACAATTTGTATCCTCTTCAGGTTTCTGTAAACTTTCTGGCCACCCCAAAGGCTCTCTGTGTTTGAGGGAAGAAGACCCTACATCTCCATTTTTCAGACTCCCTCACAGACATTGCCCAGGCACATTTCCATCTTGCAAAGAGGTATATCTCTTGATGAAATCAGCAAGAGTACCCTGAATTTCTCATGATATAACTTTGATATGATTTCTATATATTAAGGAATGAAAATGTGGAGGAAAGTTGTGCCCATTCCCTATTTAAGTCCTACCAGTAGGATTCTAGGCCCAGCTAGGCACAAGACTCACTCAGATCTTAAGCGTAGACAAAGAGAATGAATTCCCAGTGTTTGACACTGGGAGCACTAGAGCTGTGACCTCCCTTCAGAAGGGTCAAAGTTGAGGCAATCAGCCCAAGTTTCTGTATCTCCATATCAGTGGCAGGTCATTGGCCATAGGTGTTCCAAGGAGGAGGCAAATCCTGGGTATGGCGGTCCCATGTAACTGTGGGTGATTGCCAGGGAAAGATGCAGCTATGAACTGACTTTCTCAGCAGCTGAAGGTCAGGTACATCTGCCTGAAGAGAGGATCTGGGATGAAGCAGCAGGTTATCTACAATGCAAGCTGAGTGAAAGGATGTGAAAGACATGGGAGGATTCATTCATTCAACACATATTTATTAAGCACTGATCACACACCCATGAAGTTTCTTTGCATGGGGGAAACAGGTGAGCATGGCTAACATAGCACCTGACCTCATGATCACGGCATTCCTGGGAAGAGAGGCAGACCATCAAAAATCAGGCAAGCATAAGAAAATTGGTTTATAAAAATTAAGATTTAAGAAAGAGGTAATTGCTATGAAGTAAATAAAGTAATGATTGGTGTGGAAGTATATAAGGCTTGCTGAGATTTGTTTGAAGTGGTATCAAATGAGCTGAACTGAAAGTACAAAAGGAGTTCCTCTGTGAAGACCTGAGGATGAGCATTCAGATATAGGGCTGGACAAGATAGAGGGAATTGTCAGGTCATTGAATATAAGCCCTTTGCCACAGTGGTTGGGTAACTTTAAGATTCTAGTTCTGTCCAAGTTGGGGGTGCACCAACCAAGTTAAACTGATGAATTTAGATTCATAATAAGTGTTAGTAGGTCTCTTAGTGCCACCATACAGTTTGTTTTATTTTAGACAAGTTTGTGAGAGAAGGATGGCCACTCTTAGGCCTTGCTCATCTTTTGTTCTCAGAGCCTATGCCAATTTGTCTACGTAGGCTAATTCATAAAGAAAGCCTGGGATGGGAGGGCCATGCTTTCTAATGGGTGCTGGTAATGAAGCAGATGGTCTGACCAGATGAGCCATCCAGGCCAGACAAATATGGCCCAAGATGTCCAGCAATGTTATTCACAGAGGGTCCTCAGTGGTGGGGGCACTCCTTCTGGATGCTTCAGGAAGTCTTTAAGAAGGACTGCAATTGTGGGTCACCTGGGTGGCTCAGTTGGTTAAGTGTCTGCCTTTGGCTCAGGTCATGATCCCAGGGTCCTGGGGTTGAGTCCTGAACTCTGCTCCCTGCTCAGCGGAGAGCCCACTTTTCCCTTTCCCTCTGCCACTCCCACTGCTTGTGCTCCTTCTCTCTCTGTCAAATAAATAAAATCTTAAAAAAAAAAAAAAAGAAGGACGGCAAACACTTTGGATACCTATGAGGACAGTACTTTGAAGAATCTATAGAATAAAAGCAGACACCCAAACTAGGAAAAAAGTAGGTTATGGGGAGGTGCCTGGGTGGCCCAGTTGATTAAGCATCTAACTCTTGGTTTTGGTTAAAGTTATGATCTCAGGGTCATGATATTGAACCCCAACTTGGGTTTTGCGCTCAGCACAAAGTCTGCTTGAGATTATTTCCTCCTTTCCTCCTCTTCCTGCTTATGCTCTCTCTCTCTTTTTCTTTTTAAAATGAAAGTAGGCTATAGGACCTACTCTAGGGACAATGGGTTATAAAAGCAGGCTGGGTTTGCAAACCTGAGGTCTGGCATCACTAAAGCAATGACATTACAAGATGGGCCATGTTTTTTTCCGGAGTTTGTTCATGCCTGAGAGTAATGGAGAAGGACTGGAAACTTGGACTAGTACTAGTCCAAGGTTTTTTTTCTGTCTAATGAGAGTTTCTGCACTGATGCTATAGAGAGAATAATTGAGTCATGAGTGAGAAAAGAGGGAGATGGTAGGGGATCCAACATGAAATGTCATGAAAGGAGAGAGGAAGAGGACTCCAGAGGCAAGATGCACATTAGGAACTTAGTGAGATCTATTTTCACTATTCATTCACCCTCCAGGACTTAGTCCTGATTTTGAGCAGGTCTAAAGACTTGAGTCAGTTCTGGCAAAGGTCCAAAACCTGTGGTCATCCATTCCCAGGATACAACTGCCTCCTCTATGCCAGGCACTGCTGCAGGAGCTGGGGATACAAACGAGGAGAAGGGATATGCCTACCTTTCACCCCTAGAGTGAGAATGTCTCTCATTCCTTGGCCACAGTGAACAGACACATAGTAGGGACTTTGTCTTTTGAGAACAAACATATTGTCAGTATCAACCACCCTCTCTGTCTGACTTAACCCCAGGACTGAACAGTGAGCAACTGCATTTTCCTTTCCTCCACCTTGAGGGCATTTCCTCCTCCCCTCTCTGCCATTTATGCATCTACCCAGCTCTCAGCTCTCAACTCAGTCACAATATGTGAGTTGTTAATTCTTCAAAGACATAAGAGAACAAAGAGGACAGTAAGTCTGCTATGGTGCTTCAACATCTCCCTGGAAGGATGACTACATGGTCCATCTTGACGCACAGCCTGTCTTCTGGAGTCCTTCTGTCTGGACACAGGAATGTGGGATTGGATGGGTACATATATTGGACCTAAATGGACCTTCCTTTAGAAGAAGATGGAACTAATATTTATACCAAAAGAGGAGAAAGATAGTAACAGAGACTAGCCACTAGTCAAGCACAGGACATCATGCTGTGGACATGTAACTCTACATCAAAATCATGTTCACAGTGACCTCAGTAAACATTTTAAGAACCAGATTTTTGTCATTGTAAGTTTGTATTACAAAAAGCTTTTTTCTGGTTTTATACATTTCAAGAGAAAAATTAAGTAGACTAATCGCTTCCAACTAATGGGATCTGTTTTTGTGTTTAGAATTTATTTTTCATGGCAGTCACAAGACTAAGTTACACTCAGGCACTAAGTAGATGTGTCCTTTGGACTTATCTCACAGGGCAGATTGTGCTTCTACATGTCTGAAGGTGACCACAGTTTGAATCTGGGTAATGATGAGATTGCGATGCTGCCTAGACAACAAGTCCTCCAACCACATGAAGGAAAAGTATTCTTGGAGGACCTAGCACCAGTGGCACCTTTTAATATGACTGTAAATGGAGATGCTATTCAAATATCATGTGGAAAGTCCTGGCCCCATCAAGATAAGAAAGTTACCTACACATTCCCACTATGAGTAGAAAGTGCCATTCTACACCAACACTGACAATATTTCCTTCACAATACCAAGAGAGCAGTGGAGGGCAGGAGAGTATGGTGTTTTCTAGAACTATTTTTTGTCAGCCTTCCTGGAGTACTTGAATTTGCTTAAAGCATATTATTTTAAAAATACCTCTTTTTTAAAATGTCAGTTCAATTAGCCAACATATATTAATTTCAGATGTAGATCATTAATTTCAGATGTAGGGTTCAATAAATCATCAGTTGCATATAACACCCAGTGCTCATCACGTCATGTGCCCTTCTTAAGGCCCATCACCCAATTACCTTATCTTTTAACTTGGGTGTGTCATGATCACATAGCATAATTCCAGACTGTTTACCAATCAAAGGTAATAATAATGTAGTAATTGAGGTGGATATCAAAGAAATGTGAATACCATTCCATGTAATATTCCTACAAGTTTCATATACATTATCACTTTTTTGGTCTTTTTATTCTGTATGAATTTCAGAATTATAAGAAAGAAGCACAAGTAGGAAAGATAATTTTTGTAAACTTTTCACTTATATTCCCCAAATGTTGACATTTTACCACTTTTATTTAATTATTCTCTCTTTATACACACACACACACAAACACACCCACACACCCCCTAGGTTTTTGAAGTTTTTTTGTTTGTTTTTGCTGATCTAGCTGAGAGCAAGTTACAGGCATATTGCTTTTTCACCATTGAATACCTCACCCAATATTTCCTAAAATGCAGGACATTCTTTTATATAATCTGAGAACATTTATAGTAATAAGGGGATTACATTGATATGATATGATTATCTAACCTACCAACTTTTAAAAAATTTCACTAGCTGTCCTGATAATGACATTTGTAGCTAAAAACATACACACAGTCCAAGGTTATGAGTCTAGCACAAATAGCTGTATTTTTCCTGTTCTGAATTCTTAAGCCTCCTTTATTGTGGACTGATTCTTCAGTCTTTTTAGTTATTTTGTAGAACACCTCTCCATAGGATCTGTGTGATGTTTCTTCATGAATAGAGTTGCATTATGTATTTTTGACAGGAGCACCACTAGGGAACATTGGCAGTGCCTCATGTTGGGGACACATGATGCTCCTTGTCCCTAACTGGTGATGTTAATTTTGATTACTTGTGAATGCAAGTCACTAGTTTTTTATATAAAGTTATTAATTTTCTATGTGTAATTAATTATTCTTACAAATGCTGCTTTCAAAATATTCCTGCAAGTATGGAATGATAACTGTCATTAAAAATATAGAATCATAGGTTCAGTAGTTACATAACTTGCACAAGTCACATATTCTGTTGGTGATACAGATTCAGATCTAATGCCAAAGTTTAAACACTTTCTCTCTACTATTAAAGAAAGGAGCATAAAATGAAAAAAAAAGTTTTATTTTTATATCGATTTATAAGTTTTGTTTTATTCATCAAGGTTACTAAAATAATAGCATTTGAGTTTTTGTAGACCTAATTGGAAGAATAGTCCTCTATAAGGTAGTTTCTTTTCTTTCTTTATTAATATTTTATTTATTTATTTTTTGTGAGAGAGAGAGAGTGTGCAGGAGCATGAGCCAGTCTGGGGAGGGGGGTGTGCAGTGAGGGAGAGGGAGAAGTAGACCCCACAGAGCCAGGACCTGATGCAGACCTGATCCCAGGACTCTGGGATCATGACCTGAGCTGAAGGCAGATACTTAACTGACTGAGCTGCCCAAGCACCTGACAGTTTCCTTTCAAAAGTGTGAAAGAATAGGAAGACAAAAGGAAAATGGAAGCATGTAATGATTTCTTTTCCTTCTGCAATCCATGCATGGAAGGACAGAAAGCTCCTTTCAAGTTTAGGTAAAGAACCCAAAGACACCCATAGACACACTAGAATGAGGCATAAACTATTTTTACAACTGGAAAATCATTTTTACAGCTGGAAAATTTTAAAACTGGAAAATCACAGAAGTGGAAGAGCCATGGGCCCCATGGAGTTTAGAAGAGGATATCGGTATGGGTCCCAGGGTATGTGATAAGCCACAGTTGTCCAGCCAGCCAGGCTGCAACTGGACATAGAATCTGTGATTCCAAATGTCCAACTCCATGCTCTTATCCTAAATCAGATGTAGAAAGATCTTTGGAGCAAGATAAAAATGTATCCCCTTAAAATTGAGGGTAAGAACAAAAAAGGAGAAAGAAATCCCACTATCTTTTTTTTTTTTTTTTTTTAATGACACTCATTTAAACTTCATCATATGGTATCATCCTCACTGATTCTTGTATGTTGGGGACAGGCCATGAACTTGCCAATTAAAAGTATGCCACCTTTGTTATAAAGCTGTCTTGTTCTGCCTTTGATCTCTGCCTTGAAGTAAATGCTCAGTCTTTCCAGGTTCTTCTGCCAGCCTTGTTCTCCTGGCTAAGGTGTGTCTGTGCATATCTTGAGTAGAGGAACCAGTCCTTGGAGGACTGTGTCCTCCCAGTGATGAAGGGAGCCCTGGTCCTCACATATATCCTTGTACATAAGGTCTTTGCTCATCTCTGCAGCAGTGGCCCTTTCCTACCTCATCCTCAGGTGACTCCTGCATCCACTTCTGATGAAATTCTTCTGAAATTCTGCACAATTTGTAAAACCTGTATTCTCCTCTGCCAGAATAGAGTCTGGCACCCCTACCCCCACCAACTTGATCTTCATTGTTTCTGTGCCTCCTCTGTCTCTGCAAACCCACACTTCCAGGACACTCAGCTTTAGCTATGTGATTTCTCTACCCCCTATTACAGGAGCATCATGAGAGGCCCTCTGGATGGCCACTGGCCATTAACTTTCCTGTGCTCCACTAACCTCTGGTGGCTTAGGAGGCAGGATTCTCAAGGGAACTGAGGGATACCCCTGAGTGTTTTTCCAGTCCACTTGGCCTAAGCTTCCTGAGGCCTAAGGCTTTTACTCCTGTCTCCCTCACATATTGGGACCTGCTGCTTCAGATTTCTCTATTAAGGTCTTGTTCTCCACCCCCTCACCTGGAGTTTCATGCCACTTCCCCCTCCAGGTTGGTAGGAATATCTGTGGCATCTTTCTCATTCCCCACCCTTAAAACCTACCTGTCATACATATCTGTTTAAGTCATCTAGATGGCAGATACTAGTCTCTTCCTCCTTCTCTAAAACAATATAACCTACCCTCATAGACAAAAGGGATGCAAAAGAAGCCAGCTACCAATAAAAATATGTGGTGTCTAAAGATCAAAGAGTAGCTCCATTATTCCAAACAATTTTGTAAATCTTGGTAAGGGTGGGCAGCAAGGATACTATTGTTTTATTATTAAAAGGCATTTTTTTATTCGTTGAGGAGCTAGTAAATTTACAGTTTTCTTTTTTGCACAGTCCCCTTCCCATTACATGGAGAGAGGGAAGGAGGGAGATGGAAAGGGGGATGGGGAGACAATGAGAGAGACACAGAGAGAGGAGAGGGAAAAAAGTGAGAGAGAAGAACGGAATGAATTGGGAAGAAGTTAGACTTTCAAACTATGTTTAAAACACTTCAAATATAGTAGGAGTATCTATAAATATTATGACAAAATTGAATCATTTTATACACAACATATGTGGCAGCTTCTCTAAATTGTATGCAGCTTGTTGATTAAATTTTAGTCATCTAATCATACAGTGATTGTAAACCCACTTGAAGCCACGTGGCTCTCACTTGTTAACCTTCATGGGTTGTACCGGTTTTCCTTCTGTTTATTAGGCAAAGAAGTCCAAATGTGAGATAAGGAAAGTCAGACAATTGTAATATGGAATATTTTTATGGGTGGGAAAGAGATAAGGGGAAATCTCTTACCTTTCTCTGTCTCTTTCTTTCTGAGCTCTGTGTCCTTTCTTGCTCTTCTCCATCTCATTGGGGTATTTCCAGGTTCAGGACCTCACCACCTCCTGAAGCCCACTAGAATGGCCAGGAATGGGATAGAAAAAGAACTGATGGGAAGGGCCATTCCGCTTACAGTCTTGGAAAGAAGGACTCTTCCTTCTCTTCATTTAATTTCTTCCGGATTGAAGTAAAGTCAGAGCTTAATGACTCAGATTATAGCGTGGATTCAAAGGAATGGAGACAAGAAGACAATTTGGCCACCCTTCATCCAGGTTTTAATCTCATTCCTAAAGCTTACCATCATCAAACTTAATAGAGGTCTGTGGGCGCAATGGCATGGAGACACACACACACACACACACACACACACACACACACATAAAATGTTAGTATGGTTGGTCAAGAATGTTGTGATATAGTAGATCTAGGTATAAGGAATATGAAAAGGACATGAAACTGCCCTCACAGTACTACTGTCCCTCTCAGAAAATAATAATATTGCAATCAGTTTATTGCATGATACAAATAATTGTAATGCTGTGAACACTAATGGTTATCCTATCTGACATGCATAGTGCTGCTGCCACTATTCCTATCACTGTCCTGGTGTTGTCTTACTTAATCCTCACAATACAATTTGTTGTCAGTTTACTCCAATTTTACAAGATGCTGATGCACAGGGTCGAAGAATAACTCACTCTGGGTAACACAGGGTTTAACATACAGGTTTTGTTACACTCCAAAAACGAGAAGTAGAACACTGTGGAAGGAACAAATGCATCCACTTAGGAGTCTGGGAAGTGTCACAGTAGAGACAATGAATAAATGAGGATTTGACAGATATGTAGGAGTTTTCTGGATGGAAAGGAAATCAAGAAAATGAAGGAAAGGGAGGGGAGAGGATTGAAAGGGAAGGGGAGGAGAGACATTGACAAAGGCCAGCACAGTGAAAAGGCTTAATACTTGGTGAACTAATTTCTCTACTGGTGAAGCTCAAAGTTAAACAGCCCAACAATTTGAAATGATCTTTGATAGGAAGGGAGGAGTCATATAATAAATCATCTACCTTTTCTAAGACTTTTCATTGACTTTTTTTTTATTTCACCATTTAAAAAGTTTTTATATGTTTTTTCATCCCACCTAGTATTTTTGCTTTTTAAATGTAATTGATCTTTCTTAGGCACAATACTAAAAATGTACTGAACAACTTAATTGTATCTTGATCATTCAAAGGATTTCTTTAGTTTTAAGTCCTCAGAGGTCATTTTATTTGACATCAGGTAGTATTACACCATAGGTGTATAGGGAACCAATTATCAGAAAGCTCTAGGTAACTCAAGTATATTCAGCAAGAAAACCTAATGGTAAATGAATACAAAAACAAGGAGATACCCAGTTCAGATATTCTTTAGAAGACCTTTCATTAATGGGCATAAGAAGCACATCTAGGAAAATTGCTCAACTTAAAAGCTGAATTGGAAATGTAGAGAATACTAGTATCGGTAGTGCTGTTTCAACACAAAATGATGCAGCTATTCTGTCTAAAAACTGGGTGAGATTCTAGGAAATTTTTTGTTGTTGTTGTATGAAGTTAAGATACACCAGAAAAAACTTTCAGATACGGGTATTGACAAAATTTCTGATTTTGTCTCATCTCCTTCTTTCATCACATGGAGACTGAGAGTGAGATGTTCCCTCTACCCGCTTACTTTTCAGATAAGCATGTGAGGCCCATCAATTCCAATGTGTAAGCTTAATAAGTTGGATACTGATTGCAAAATCCTTCAACACATCCTAATCAAGTGAACTTTTAGTTCTTGAAGAACAAAGCCATTCTTTAAAATATGCCTATTACGGAATTCACCAGCAAAAGCATCAAAAAACAACATGCTTAAGTGAAACTAAATATTGCAATAGTCACTTTTCAACTGAGGTCCTTAGTTTTCACATCTGTTAAATGAAGTAATTTGCCCGGGTGATTTTGAAGTATCTTTCAGCTTTGACAATGTGAAAGAATTTCAATCTAAAATGGAACTGAAGGATATAAAATGGAAAATCTCACGCATATGCCCTCAGGAAAACAAAACTTAAAAGACTGAGAAACTAATTTCTTGTAAATGACTGATTTACAGAACACTGACAATATTGGAATGTTCTTAAGCGATAAGGAGTTGGTTGGGGTTATTTCATATCAACCATGGAAAGTATTGCTACATTCTGGGGCATGAGCAAAAATGACCCAGGTCAGGTTGGTCGCACAAAATAAACTGAACAATTTTGTCTGTATGACTGGACTTGTTCTGCTTGCTTGGGCAATTTTTGAAGCTAGTCTTTTTTTATTATTATTATTTTAACAGACTCTAACTGACCTTTTCCCTCTTTAGATTTCCTGCCCATATAACAGTCTGCCTAAAACCCTCAGTGGATTTGCTTGTAGATTGCTACTGTTGGTCCTCCCAAATTACAATTCATCAAATTGCAATTCAGTTGCAATTGCTATTCCTTCATCTTCTAGACAATTTTGAGTTTGCCTCAGTTTATCTCTTTATTTAGGTAGGCAGCAACCATAATGACTGCATTAGGCATTTAGCAGAGCCTAGGGGCAAACTAAGGAGAACAATGCAATGTACAGATTGCCAGGGAAGAATTACCAATGAGATGGTTACTTAGCCACCTATCTTGTTCAAACAATGGCCTAGAGTAAATAGTTTACAGCTTTCCCTTGCTTTGTTTTTGCTGTCAACATCAGACAATTTAAAGTTGCCAAACTCCTACCTTTTGGGATAATGTCCTGATTGCTTGGTGAATTGTTTCTGTCACTCCACCTAGGATCTGAGCAGCAGAGTTTGGAGCCACCCATTTTGCTTGGTCCAGCAGATTTCAGGCACTGTGAAATGGACCTGTTAATGCCCTAGAATCTCGGAAGTCCACTTCAGAAGAGAAGCCAGGTGCCTCCCACTTCATTAGTTGCTTGTTTAAAGCAATTTCATGTTTGTTTGTTTGTTTGTTTGTTTTCCCTCAACAGTTACATTTCAATGATGAAAATAACAAAATGAAGTGGCAGTCTGATACATTCTCCTGCTATATTTAAAGTAACAAATATCTGTGTTTCTCATGTATGGAGATGCTACCAGTCACTACTATAAAGATATAATTGTTATTCCAACAGTGGCCAAAATGGGTGTGGATCCATGTGCACATTATTAACACTAACAAACTTGTTGGTTCTGCACTGCACAGCTGTGACATTCACTGCTCTCCTGTGTCCTTTCTCAATCACCAGGTCAAGATACTGGAAAAAAACAAACATACAAGCAGCTGTGTCTGATGTTGAGTTTTAAAAATGACACAGGTGTCCTCATTTACCTCTGTAATCACATGATCACCCTACATTAACCAGTTTTTACGGCCAGTGCACTAAGCTCCATTGTCTAAAACTCCTAAAAAAATTAGAAATAGAAAATTTTATGAGAAAAGATATACTATACTAGATCAGATACATTGAATATGTTTGCATGAAGGCTAGATTAATGATTAACCATTTATAGAACACGTTATTGAAGAGATTGTCTTTTTTCCACTGTATATTTTTTCCTGTTTTGTCGAAGATTATTTGACCATAGAGTTGAGGGTCCATATCTGGGCTCTCCACTCTGTTCCACTGGTCTGTGTCTATTTTTATGCCAGTACCACTCTGTCTTGGTGAACACATTAACATTTTCATGCCTCTTTTTTCCCTCAAGCAACATTTTTTGAATGTTTTACAAATATATCTGAAATTCCCAGTTGTGAATTAAACACTATTCTCTTTTAGCCTAGGTAGGAAGATGCAAGGAATTTATTGAAGAAATTCCTGATAGTTTTCTACAAAAGAAAGATGATTTAGAAAGATGAATCTGCCCTGTTAGAAGAAAAAGCTGACCCTCTTATTAATATATATTATATTATATAACATATAATATAATATTATATCATATAAAATAGATATATAATAATATAATATAATGTATTATATTATATTATTGATAATATAACATGACATAACATAACATAATATGACATAACATAAATGTATCTTTCCTTGTAGTTTGTGGCAATAATTTTGGTGATAGTTAATAACACATTTCACAATACAAGAGTACCATTTATAGTTAATGTTAAATGATTTCCAAAACCGTTAATGATTGGGTACCAGAAGAAACTGAAACACAACTTGTTTCTATGGATTTTGACTCTTTTGTTTATATCCAACAAACTTGTGCATATGTGAGGAAAAAGAAGAAGAATTACAAAAAGATGACCTATTTCCCAAAATCTCAATTGCAATAAAGCTCATTATAATGATTTGTCATCCACAAATATTAGTATTTTTACTTCAGTATATCTTATAAAAAACAAATAATGATAATGTTATCAAAATATTATATTGATATCCTTAAATAAGAGAATGAAAGTGATGGGAACATGCAGTTTATCAATGTTAATTCATTTTTTATTCCTTAAGAGCAAAGAACACTGGATCTTTTTTTTAACAGCAAAAAAAAAAAAAAAGTCAACAGCATTGCAATGGTTTTAAGCACACACCTTTCAGTTCTAATTATTTTCATTGACATAGAATATTTTTATATTTTATTAAGTTAATAAAAACCTAAAATAGTGTACAAAATTATACTCAAATATTAACTCAGCTTCAAGCTTTTATCTGTCCACATTTTATAGAATATATGTCATTATTATTAGGCTTGATTCTTATTATAGGATGCTTTTTAGCTAAAATAATATCAGAATCTTAGGGGCTGATTTTATGGTGTTTTTGTGTGTTTTTTCTCAGTTGAATTATTAAAACCTAGTTTGATTAACAGCCAAACTTTATCATTCTTAAGAACAAGTTCTTTATAGCATTAGCCTACTTCTTAGAACTTAAGTCCCCCACTAAATACAAATAGTTACCATCACTGAGCCTGTTTAAATTGTCCAAATCAAAACCAGCTATCCCTTTGAATCCTTCACTGTGTCTCCACCTCTGATTGTCCCCCTTCTAGCCCCAGCAGCACTCACTGAGCCCAGACCTCTCTCCAGGTCCCAGGCCATTATACCTTGAATGGTCCTTAAATGTAACTGACAGCTCCTTTTGGGCATCAGCCATACTGTGGTGATCTGATAACTAGATTTGTGGCCTCAAGCAAGGTACTATCCCATATGTGTTCAGTTTTCTCCATTTGCAAAATACTAGGGTTTAACCCATACCTAACAGTACCTATATAAGTGAACGGACATACAGATGTCAATTAAAATATAGTAGGAGATGAGGTGTCTGGGTGGCTCAGTAGTTAAGCAGGTGCCTATGGCTCAGGTCATGATCCCAGGGTCCTGGGATCAAGCCCTATGTTGGCCTCTTTGCTCAGCAGGGATCCTGCTTCTCTCTCTTGTTCTCCCTCTCACTATGCCTGCTTGTGTTCTCTCCCTCTGTCAAAGAAATGAATAAAATCTTTTTAAAAAATAAAGTACACTAAGAGAAAGATTAGCCATTTTAGGAAGGGACCAGTCTGAGATTTAGAATGCATGGGTTCAAATTCTTCTTCTTTTTAAAATCTTTTTCTTTTTTTTTTTTCATAATTTTATTAAATTCTTGTTAGTTAACTATTGCTGTAGTATTTATGTCAGGAGTAGAATTTAGTGATTCCTCACTTACATATGACATCCAGTGCTCATCATAACATGTGCCCTCCTTAATATTCTCAAATTATTTATCAGGTATTTGCATAATCTTTCTAAGTGTCTCTGCCTACAAAATGAAGAATTCAACCTATATGCTGTTGAAGTATAATTTTCAAAAAGCTAAAAGAGTGACTTAAAAATATAAAATGAACATGTGTCAAACATTTTAATAAACTCATTAAAAAATGAAGAAATCAGTAAGATGCCAAACTGGCTAAAGGAGCATTTGAAGAATGAGGTATTTATAGGAAATTTGATTTTTAAAGCTGATGAAAGATTACTGTGTTAGATATAGAATCATTAAATCCCTTCAGGAAAATAACCCTTAATATTTAGGGTTATCTGTTCTACCAGACAATATTTTTTTAATCTTATTATATTATGTTAGTCACCATATAGTACATCATCAGTTTTTGATGTCATGTTCCATGATTCATTGTTTGTGTATAACACCCAGTGCTCCATGCAGTACATGCCCTCCTCAATATCCATCACTGGGCTAACCCATCACTTCACCCCCCCCCCGCCCCGCCCTCTGAAACCTGCAGTTTGTTTCCCAGAGTCCATAGTCTCTCATGGTTCATCTCCCCGTCTGATTTCCAACACCTTCATTTTTCCATTCCTTCTCCTAATGTCCTCCATGCTATTCCTTATGCTCCATATATAAGGGAAACCATATGATAATTGTCCTCTGCTTGACTCATTTCGCTTAACATATTCCCCTTCAAGTTTCATCCATGTTGATACAAAAATCGGGTATCCATCCTTTCTGATGGTTGAATAATATTATGGACAACATCTTCTTATCCATTCATCTGTTAAAGGGCATTTCAGTTCTTTCCACAGTTTGGCGACTGTGGCCATTGCTGCTATAAACATTGGGGTACAGATGGCCCTTCTTTTCACTACATCTGTATCTTTGCGGTAAATACCCAGTAGTGCAATTGCAGGATCATAGGAAGCTCTATTTTTAATTTCTTGAGGAATCTCCACACTGTTCTCCAAAGTGGCTGTACCAACTTGCATTCCCACCAACAGTGTTAGAGGGTTCTCCTTTCTCCACATCCTCTCCAACACACGTTGTTTCCTGTCTTGCTAATTTTGGCCATTCTAACTGGTGTAAGGTGGTATCTCAATGTGGTTTTAATTTGATCTCCCTGATGGCTGGTGACGATGAACTTTTTTTCATGTGTCTGATAGCCATTTGTGTGTCTTCATTGGAGAAGTGTCTATTCATGCTTTCTGCCCATTTTTGACTTGATTATCTGTTTTCTGGGTGTGGGTTTGAGAAGTTCTTTATAAATCTTGAATACCAGCCCATTATCTACAGTGTCATTTGCAGATGTCTTCTCCCATTTCATGGGTTGTCCTTTTGGGTTTTTTTTTTTTTTTGACTGTTTCCTTTTGTGCAGAAGTTTTTATCTTGATGAAGTCTCCAAAGTTCATTTTTTTATTTGTTTATTTTCAGCATAACAGTATTCATTGTTTTTGCACCACACCCAGGGCTCCATGCAATACGTGCCCTCTCTATTACCCACCACCTGCTTCCCCAACCTCCTACCCCCTGCCCCTTCAAAACCCTCAGGTTGTTTTTCAGAGTCCATAGTCTCTCATGGTTCATCTCCCCTTCCGCTTTCCCTCAAATCCCTTCTTCTCTCCATCTCCCCATGTCCTCCATGTTTTTTGTTATGCTCCACAAATAAGTGAAACCATATGATACTTGACTTTCTCTGCTTGACTTATTTCATTCAGCATAATCTCTTCCAGTCCCGTCCATGTTGCTAGAAAAGTTGGGTGTTCATCCTTTTTGATGGAGGCATAATACTCCATAGTGTATATATACCACATCTTCCTTATCCATTTGTCCGTTGAAGGGCATCTTGGTTCTTTCCACAGTTTGGCGACTGTGGCTGTTGCTGCTATAAACATTGGGGTACAGATGGCCCTTCTTTTCACTACATCTGTATCTTTAGGGTAAATACCCAGCAGTGCAATTGCAGGGTCATAGGGAAGCTCTATTTTTAATTTTCCAAAGTTCATTTTTGCTTTTGTTTCTCTTTCCTTTGGAGATATGTCTTGAAAGAAGTTGTTGTGGCCGATGTCATAAAAGTTACTGCCCATGTTCTCTTCTAGGATTTTGATGGATTCCTGTCTCACAATGAGGTCTTTCATTCATTTTGAGTTTATCTTTGTGTATGGTATAAGAGAATGGTTGAGTTTCATTCCTTCATATATAGCTGTCCCATTTTTCCAGCACCATTTATTGAAAAGACTGTCTTTTTTCCATTGGATATTTTTCCTGCTTTATCAAAGATTATTTGACTATAGAGTTGAGGGTCCATATCTGGGGTCTGTATTCTGTTCCATTGGTCTATGTGTCTGTTTTTGTTCCAGTACTGTGCTGCTTTGGTGATCACAGCTTTGTAATATAGCTTGAAATCAGGCAATGGGATACCCCAGCTTTGTGTTTTTCTTTTTCAACATTTCCTTGGTGATTTGTGGTCTTTTCTGGTTCCATAAAAATTTTAGAATTGTTTGTTCCAGCAGTTTGAAAAATGCCTTTGGTATTTTGATCATTGTGGCATTGAATGTTTAGATTGCTCTGGGCAGCATACACATTGTAAGAATGTTTATTTTTCTGATCCATAAGCATGGAATGTCTTTCCATCTTTTTGTGTCTTTGTCAATTTCTTTCACAAGTGTTCTGTAGTTTCTAGATCCTTTACCTCTTTGGTTAGGTTTATTCCAGGTATCTTAAGGTTTTTGGTGCTATTGTTAATGGAATCAATTCCCTAATTTCTTTTTCTACAATTACATTGTTAGTGTATAGGAAAGCAACTAATTTCTGTGCCTTGATTTTATATCCTGCCACATTACTGAATTGCCATATGGGTTCCAGTAATTTTGGGGTGGAGTTTTTTGGATTTTCCACATAAAATATTATGTCATCTGCAAAGAGAGAGAGTTTGAATTCTTCTTTCTTTTTGTTGCCTGATTGCTGTTGTCAGGCACCATGTTGAACAACAGTGGTAGGAGTGGGAATTCTTGTTATGTTCTTTATCTTAAGGTAAAGGCTCTCACCTTTTCCCCATTGAGAATGATATTCACTGTGGGCTTTTAATAGATGACTTTTTATGATATTGAGGAATGTTCCCTCTATCTCTATACTCCGAAGAGTTTTAATCAGGAAAGAATGCTGTATTTTGTCAAAAGTTTTTTTCTGCATCAATTGAAAGGATCATATGGTTCTTGTCTCTTCTCTTATTAATGTATTTTTTTTCACATTGATTGATTTGTGAATGTTGAACTACACTTGCATCCCAAGAATAAATCTCACTTGGTTCTGGTGGATAATCCTTTTAATGTACTCTTGAATCTACTAGGTAGGATCTTGTTGAGAATTTGGCACCCATATTCATCAGTGATATTGGTCTGTAATTCTCCTTTTTGATGGGGTCTTTGTCTGGTTTTGGGATCAAGGTATTGAGGTATCCTACTATTAATGTGTTTTTATCCATATGTCTCTTTATTTTAGTTAACAACTGGCTTATGTAGTTGGCTGCTCCTATGTTGGGGGCATAGATATTTACAATTGCTAGATATTCTTGGTGGATAGACCTTTTAAGAATATATAGTGTCCTTTTGTAACTCTTACTACAGTCTTTAGCTTAAAATCTAATTTTTTTCTGACATGAGAATTGCTACCCCAACTTTCTTTTGAAGTCCTTTGGCATGAAAGTTGTTTCTCTATCCCCTCACTTTCAGTCTGGATGTATCTTTAGGTTCAAAATGAGTCTGCTGTAGACAGCATATGGATGGACTATGTCTTTTTATCCAATTGGCAACCCTGTGCCTTTTCATGGGAACATTTAGGCTGTTCATGTTGAAAGTGATTATTGAAAGATATTATTTTGTTGTCATCATATTGTCATCATCATGTGAAGTACTTGCTTCTATAGATAGTCTCTGTAAATTTCTGTTCTATAGCACTCTGGGGTCTTTCTCCTTTTGTATAACCCCCCCTTAGTATTGCTTGTGGGGTCAGTTTTATAATTACACATTCTTTCAGTTTCTGCTGGTCTTGGAAGATTCTTGGCTCTCCATTCTTTCTGAATAAGAGCCTTGCTGGATAAAGTATTCTTGACTACATGTTCTTCTCATTTAGTTCCCTAAATATGTCTTGCCAGCCCTTTCTGGCTTGTCATGTCTCTGTGGACACATTTGACATTATTCTGATATCCCTCCCTCTATACATAAGAAATCTCTTCCCCTTTATGCTTTCAAGATTATTTCCTTGGATTTTGGATTAGCAAATTGTACTGTTATATGTCATGCTATTGTTCTATTCTTGATCTTGGGAGGGGTCCTTTCTGCCTCTTGGACAGGAATGCTTGTTTCTGTTCCAAGGTTATGGAAGTTCTAAGCTATAATTCGCTCAAATATATCTTCTAGAGATCTCTCTCTGTCTCCATCCCCCTCAGGGATCTGAATAATTCTGATATTGGAATATTTCATTGAGTCATTAATCTCTCTCAGTTTGATCCCTTTGGCTTTAATCTGTTTTTCCCATGCCACTTCGGTTTCCTTCTTTTCTATCATCTTATCCTCTAGCTCACTAATTTGTTCTTCTGCCTCATTTACCCTGGCAGTCAGAGTATCCAGTTTAGACTGCATCTCATTCATAGCATTTTTAAATTTGGCCTGATTAGATCTAATTTCTGCCCTTAGAGATTCTATATTGTCATTAATATTTTTCTCAAGCCTAGATGTCAACTTCATAATTGTTACTCTGCAGTCCATTTCAGACATCTTGGTTATATCCATATCCATTAGTTCTGTTGCAGAGGCTACAGTCTCTGATCCTTTCCTTTATTGGGGGTTCCTCCTTCTAGTCATTCTGTTAAGGAGCGGTTGAAGGAGTGTACAGAGTTTGAAGTATTAAATACAACACAAGCAAGACACACCTGTTTTATAGGGACTTTAGGGTTGTTGGTTTCTTGTTCTTCCAGTCTGTTTTCTGGAGTAAAGGCTTGGCATTCTGGTGGATAACCAGTTCAATTCAGGAGATGGGTTGAAATAGTTGAAATAGGGACGCTGCTCCTACACCATCTTTTTTTTTTTTTTTCCTACCAGATGGAAATTATTTGCATCTCTACTAGGCAGAAGCCTACAAGTTAACAGGTGGCTTCACTAGGACAAGGGCTTTCAATCAGTGGTCTTAACAATTTTCAGTAAAAGGGCTCTCACAACTCTAAAATGCTATGAATCAATATTAGTAATATTTAATTATTAGTGGCAATCATATTAAAATTTATTTGAAAAATATGAAGTTTTCCAGCTGCTGGCATTTACTTTTGGTGTTTATTTTTGTTAACACTCAATATTACAAAAAATATTTTTTTGTTTTACACACATGATTAAGGGTAATCTTACTTATAAATACTCAAAAGATAATTAACACTCAGTAATAGAGAATCTTCATTAGACCCCTCTCCTGGTCACACAGGCTAATTTTAGCTTTTCTCTGAAACACTATCCTGTACTAGCTGCAGTCCTAATGTAATGAATGTGCTACTAATATTTTCATACTTCATTATTTTGTTATTTATTTTCTAATCTCAGAGGGGATGCTCAAGGTTAGTTTAGATTTCATAAATAGCATTTAACTTTCTTTTTGTCAAAAAAGAGTTCAAACTGATGTATCTTAGAATGTTTTATTAATATATTTGCATTTTAAAATTTAAGAATCCAGTTAATATTTTGTCTGTTTGCAAGTTTGTCCCTGTTACTCACAAATAAATTCTTTATCCATATCACCTAGTTGTATGGTCTGTGTATTTTTACTGTCTTGGAGTGGGTTTTCCCCAAAGAAGAACCTATAGCAAGCACTGACTCCAAGCAATATACTTGGGAAGAGACCTCAGAAAACACTGGTAACAAATCAAAGGTATGCATAGAGCAAGCTATGGTCTCCTGGAATAAAACACACTTCAGAACTATCTTAACTGGGGGTAAGGAAGCTGGGCGCTTATCCTCCAGCTGCACTTACCATTGGCTAAAATCCCATCACTTGTAGTGGAAGGAAGCTTTCAAGCCAAATTCCAGAAACAAAACACTCATATTGGAACTGTGAATACCAAAGGGGCCAACACCATCCACCTGGATATATCATTAAAAGTACCTTGGTTGAACATGACTCTTTGTAAAGATTACCTGTGGAGTCTTTTAAATAATACCCAGTATTGGTTTTTCATGCTTCATTCAACTAAATTTTAGTTGGCTTTTACCACATTCTGAAATCATTTTTTAAAGATTTTTGTGCTAGAATAAGGTGTGGAAAATTCAGATAGCAATTAAATGATCATATACTATTAACAGGCATAAGAAGTTGGAAAAGGGACCATGGAAACTATCTAATTCACCCACTAACCTTACGGATGATTGAGTAACTTGCCCCCAAATTGTCAGTTGGTGAGTGGTAACTTCTTGTACAACATGTGCTATCTGCTCCTAAAACAAAACAAAACAAAACAAAACAAACACCCCTGTTTTATCTGATGTTATGATATTAGGATAGGCTCCATGCAGAAGTTATGAGGTAGGGAAATTATCTGATGTCCTTCTACTTCTTTTTAAACAACTAACAATCTTTCCTTTATCAACATTCCCAAAGTACTTATTCCTTCCTTGGTTCCTTGAATGGGCTACTTGAGGCACAAATATGGAATAGCTGAATTTGGTCAGTTTTGTTGGACCTTCTGTCAGTTATGAGAACTTAGATATCTATCAGAAGTAACCAACAGTGGCTAATAGAGAGTTGGGCATTTGCATGAACAAAGCTACCCAGTGAGAATGTACCTTACTAGTGAAGTAAATATTACTGGGATAGGTAAGAACATATTTACTGTCACTGTATGATTCAGATATGGATTCTGAAACACCACGGTTTTGCAATTACATAAGTAACCTAATATACCATGCATGTTTAAAGCATGGTTATTTTTGATCCATGTTTTGACCCTGTAGTTTATTTGTATAATGCCTTAATTATTGATTTATTGAAGTCATGATAAATGGTCAGAGTTCTAATGGTTAAGCTAAGGCAGCAATTTCACTTATTTTATTAAAGATGTGTCATGTCATTGGAAAACTAACATGAGGTCATATAAATCTCTTGTTTTCTGGAACTGGTGTGTGTGTGTGTGTGTGTGTGTGTGTGTAGGAAGCCAAGTTAATTGTGAACAGATGGGAGAAGGGGTTATGAGATGTTAAAAGAAAGTTGGGTGAAGTAGATCTTCAATGAATGCCATCCACAGATGTGTGTATTAGAAAAGATTTGTTTTGCTTTGTGCCCCTATGCATGTGTGTGTATTTATGCACATGTCTGTTCTTTGCTGTCTTTGTTTGTAAAGATCCCCAATTATCCTTCTCTGAAGAAGTAGGATGAGCTTGAAAAACTAAGACTTCCCAGTCTCCCAAAGCCAAGGGTCATCTCTCCTCCTTTGCTTCCACTCTTTTTTTCTGCCTTTCATGGTTTTATCTGTGCAGTTTATATTTTGTATTATCCCATTCTTCTCTCCTCAATGTATTTATTATGCTTTTTTTTGTCATTTTCAGTGGTTGTTCTTGAGTTTGCAATACACATTTACAACAAAGTCAAGTTCACTTTCAAGTAACACTGTGTCGCTTCACAAGTATTGCAAGTACCTTATAACAGAGTGTTCCAAGTTCTCTCATTTCCTTCATCCCTTGTAATATTGCTGTCATTAATTTGCCTTAGCCATAAGCTATAGTCAAATTGATTACTATTATTATTTTGTACAAACTGTTCTCTGTTGGGTTAATTAAAAATAATGCAAATAAAATACTTTTTTTAAACCTCTTTTCCCTAATGTTCTTCTTTGATTTATGTAGATCAGAGTTTCTTACCTATATAACTTGCCTTCTTTATGAAGAATTTCTTTTAATATTTCTTCAAGGCAAGTCTACTGGCAACAAATTCCATCCATTGTTGTTCATATGAGAAAGTCTCTATTATTTTCCATTTTTGAAGATTAACTTTTCTGGATACATAATTTCTAGGTTGGTGGTTTTCTTCTTTCAACATTTAAGTAGTTTCCTCCATTGTTTTCTTGTTTCCAAGATTTATGAAAAGAAATACAAAGTAATTCTTGTTTTTACCTCTCTGTAAATAAGGGGTTCCCCACATGTGTACCTGGTCTCTCTCAAGATGTTTTTTTTTTAATTTTCTGCAGTTTGTATATAATACACAAGTATAGTTTTTTGTTGTTGTTTTTGTTTTTGTATTTACCCACTTAGTATTCTCTGAAATTCCTAGATCTGTGCTTTGATGTCTATCATTAATTTTGGAAAATTCTCAGTTAATATTTTTTCAAATATATCTTTTGCTCCTTTCTTTTTTTTTTTTTTTCTTTCTTTCTCTCTAGTTTTCTCATTGTATACATGTTACATTTTTGAAATTGTCCCCTGGTTATTGGATATTCTCTTCTGTCCTTTGATTCTTTTCTTTTTTTCTTTGCATTTCTATACTGGAAGTTTATATTGACATGTCTTCAAGAGCACTAATTATTTTCTTGATTATGTCCACTCTATTTATGATTCCATTAAAAACATTCCTCATTTCTGTTAACAGTTTTTTTTTAATTTTTAGCATTTTCTTTTTATCTCAGAATTTTCCTCTTTCTGTTTACATTCCCCATCTATTCCTGCCTGGTGTTCATTTTTTCCATTAGATATTTTAGCATATTAATTACAATTGTTTTAAATTTCTGGTATGATAATTCCAAAAGTTCTGCCATATCTGAGTCTGGTTTTGAAATTTGGTTCATCTCTTTAAACTGTATTCTTTAGCTTTTAGGATGTCTTGGAAGGTTTTTTTTTTTTTTTTTTTCATTTTTTTGTTAGTTTTTTTTTTTTTTTTTTTTTTTGGAAAGCTAGACATGTATTTGTAAAAGGAATTGAGGTAAATAAAGCTTTAATATGAAGTTTTGCACTTATCTAGCTAGGAACTATGCTGTGTTTATTCTTGGCTCTAGCTGTGGTTGTCAGGGGCTAAAATTTCCTGATTTCCTTGCTTTGGTCCCTATGTTGTCTTTAGATTTCCTCAGAGACATCTTCTTAAATGAGGTCTATGATATGCAATTCTTTCAGTTGTAGGCCCCTATTATTATAAAGAAACCTATTGATGTGGTAGTAAGTTGTCAGGGGAGGAAAGTGTTCCATAGTTCTACTATTAATTCTTAGTCTCTTAGTGGGCCTATTTTCCAGGGCCCTGATCTTTGCAAATGTTTCTCCATTGTTCTTTCCACTCAGGTGAAACAAGAAAGCTAATGGGAGCATGAGTTAGGTATTTCTCTTCCCCAAGGTTAGTTAGGTTCTGTTAAAACCATATTTTACCTGATTTTTTTTTTTTTTTTTTTTTTTTTTTTTTTTTTTTTTTTTTTGCTGGTAAAACAGCTTCCTTGACAGCAGGCCTTTTTAAGAACAGAATGCTCTAGGTATATTTCAAAATGGCTAATCCCCCTTCTCCTGTTGGAATAATAAGAGGGTTTCTCTGGTCTTCACTGTGAAAACCTGTTGGATCTCCAGGGGGTAAAAGATATGTAAATGTGAAAGCCCTCTGAATACTGGAATCTCTGGAGTTTTTAATTCTCCAGATTTGTCCACAGTAAGTCTCTGGCAACTTGGCAATTACAGTTCAGTTTTCTATACCAATATTGGTTCCCACGGAAGTTTCTGTTCCTCGAGTTCTGCTTCAGTAAGTTACAAGTTCCTGTATTTACTTGTCTGTCTTCAATTTTGAGAGCAATGGTTTTCTTTGTGACCTCAGTTCTTTAAAAGATCTAAGATGAGTATTTTCAGTTTACTCAGCTTTTTTTCTTGTGATGTTTAGAGTGATGTTTTCCAAGTTCCTTATATGCTGGACCAAAAAATAGAGAAGAATGGAAGTCTTCCTCCTTTGTTTCTCCTTATACTCTCTTATGTATAAGATCCGGGTTGATGAACATTTTCCCCCTCAATGATATGTCTGATTGGACACGCAGAATGAGATAAAGGGAGGCTGAGATGACATTTAGGATTCAGGGTTGTGTTGAATAATTGGAAGTATGATTTATTTATGAGCTTTCCATCTATGTCACCTTGCTTTCCTGCTCTTCCATACCCCAATTACAAGAATATCCAGAGGAGGGCGCCTGGGTGGCTCAGTGGGTTAAGCCGTTGCCTTTGGCTCAGGTCATGATCTCAGGGTCCTGGGATCGAGTCCCGCATCGGGCTCTCTGCTCAGTGGGGAGCCTGCTTCCCTCTCTCTCTCTCTGCCTGCCTCTCTGTCTACTTGTGATCTCTCTCTGTCAAATAAATAAATAAAATCTTAAAAAAAAAGAATATCCAGAGGAATTTATTATTTTAGAACATAATTTATTGAATATATAATGTAGTTGTTATGATTGCTTCTATAGTCTCTAACAAAACCAGTGTTGCATTTGTAAAACTTTGCTAAAAATTAAGCAACACTTAGTTGATATTTTGCTGAATTTCTATACTTTATTCACTGCACATTTATTGAGTATCTGCTATGTGTTAAGTACTCTTCCAGGAACTGGGACTACATTAGTAAACACAATAGAGAAAAATGCCTATCTTCTGGGTATGTTGATGGTATATTCTTTAGTAGAAAAAATCAATAAGCAAATATGAGAAATATCCAATATGATATTTGAAGATAAGATGTATGGATAAAACTAAGGAGAGGTATACAGAAATGCTAGAGAGGGGAGTCTTTCAAGTAGGGCAATGTCAGCTTGTGTTGATTAAATGACAAGGGCAGATGCTAAAACAAGTGTAAAGTTCCTAAGGCAGAGCATACTTAGGCTATTGAAGAGAAGCTAGAGGCCACCATATGGCTTTCACTTGAGTGAAGATGGGAGCCATTGTAGAGTTTTAAGCAGAAAACATAATTTGATTCATGTTTTTAAAAGTTTTTTCTGGATATTGTGTGGAAAATAAATGGGACAAGAACAAGGGTACAAACAAGGAAACAAAAAGAGGACAAGTTATAATAACAGTTTAGACTAGTGTGTATTAAAAGAAATGATAAGTTGTAATTGGGTTCTAAATTTATGTTGAGTGTATAGTGAAAACCATTTGATGAGGGATTAAATATATGGATGAGAGTACAGAAGAGTCATGGATAAATCGAATTACTGTGTATAGCGATGAGGAACACCATGAGAAGAGTCAGTTTTGGTGGACTAGGGGACAATTTTCAGCTCTTTTTGGAGGATATTAATTTTGATATGTTTGGTAGATATTTAGAAGTGTTGAGTACAGTTGGAAATACCACTACTAAATTTAATGGAGAATTGAAAAGTAAAACACTTTAAATGGATGAAATCACATAAGGTACAAGTTGAGAGAAAGGAGAAATCATCTGAACACTGACTTAAAACACTCTTGCATTAAGGGATTGGAGAGATGAAGAGAAAGCAGCCAAAGGGACTGAGAAGGGGTCCATGAGATAAAATGATGCATAGGGACCCCATCCTGACAACAATTTTGACTGTGTTGACTAATAGTTGATGTGTGTTTAAGCACTTTCTTAAATAAGACATAGTTATCTTCATCTGAGTAAAGTTACTTTAATTTAGGGTTTTCATGAAGATAGAAAATCTGTTTTGTCTATCTATCCTGTTACTCAAGACAACTCTTGCAGTTGTTTAATCTAGTTTACCAACTAGGTTATGTGTACTTTGACAGACCCCTGTCTTAGGCTCCCATTGAAACAAACTAGGATACTGTAATTCCAGACTGTAACTTTAGGCAAGTCCTTTATCCCTCAGTTTCCCTATTGTAAGTGATTATCATCTAGATGCCCAAAGCAATTCTGATTTCTTCTTATTTCACAGTTACATGCCCAGTTTAGTAATTGTCCCATTTATTTCATTTGTCAATAAGATTCAACATTAAGTGAAATATTTCTAGCCATTCTGCCAACTGTATCAAACAAAACAGGACATAGGTTTATCCAAGTACCTATAAGAAGACACAACATCTGAAGGAAAAAAAATATTTCTCACCTTATAAAATCTCACTAAGTTTGAAGCATTATAAATGCATATGTCATTATCTTCACTGTTTATTTTGCTAAACTTCCTTAATTGAAATTTTAAAATAATTTTTAAAAATCTTATTTATCTGTCAGAGAGAGAACACAAGCAGGGGGAGTGGCAAGCAGAGGGAGAAGCAGGCTCCCTACTGAGCAAGGGGCCTGATGCAGGACTTGATCCCAGACCCTGGGATCATGACCTGAGCCAAAGGCAGACACTTAACCAACTGAGCCATCCAGGCAATGTAATTTTTATTGAGTGCTTATGTGTTTGAAACTAATACTTTAGTTAGTTTAGTTTAGTTTTATAAAATAGAGTATTTGATAACTACAGGTTTATTTGTATAATGTTACCTAGGGCAGTGGCAATGGAAAATTGATTTAGGCCAAATGATTGATAATTTTATTGATTGTTCTGAAAATTTTCTTTAAGAATGAGCAACATTTAACTACTACATAAGAGACTTTATGTAGTAGATGTCTCTGCTATTTTTATTTTAATTAATTGTAATCTGTTCAACAGAGGAACCAGGTTTAATTTTGCTCAACAGAAATGCAAACATATCAGTTCAATGCTATATTTATATTATATTTAATGGTTACTCTATGTCTAAAGTGCAAAACCTGAGGTTAAGTAATTTCAGCAATAGAAAACATGCAGAACACAATGATTCATTGCACGAGGCACAGAATATGGCTCAAGCTTCCAGAATCTGTCACTTCCCTTGATTAAATGCAAATCAAATGTCACTGAGGATGATTTTCAGAAAAACCTTGAAATCTAGCATAAGCCTAGGAAATGAGAATTGAGCATTGCATTAAATAAGATGATTCTAGCCATGATATCCCAAAACCTACCAGCTGGTTGAAAAAATAAAAGAGGATATTTTAACAAAAGGATTTTTGGAAATTACTAAGAACAAATGCAAGTGAAAGGTGAAACACACACACACACAAGTACCTGGGAAAGGTGCTGTGAAATCAACTTAATTGATAGAATAATTTAATTCATGTTTCAGATTAATTATGAATATTTAGAGAATAGAGAATCATAAAAATACCCTGATGATTGGTCCCGATTTAGTAATGATTTAACATGTTCTGTGCCATAGAGCACCATAATTTTTTTAAATTTGTATTTAAATATCAGTTAGTTAACATACAGTGTAATATTAGTTTCAGGTGTAGAATTTAGTGATTCAAAACTTACATAGTGCATGCTGTGTTTAACACAAGTGCACTCCTTAATCCCCATCACCTATTTAACCTATTGCCCCTCCCACCCCCTTTCTGGTAGTCATCAGTTTGTTCTCAATAATTAAGAAGGACAAATACCATATGATTTCACTCATATGTGGAATTTAAGAAACAAAACAAATTACCATGGGGGAAAAAGAGAGAGGAAAACCAAGAAACAGACTATTGACAACATAATTCTGAGTTACACATTAATGATAAATGTACAAAAGTAGGGAAAAGTAGAAAAGTTTTGTGTGTAATATAAGTAATAAAAATGCCTCTATTTTTTAAAACCCATATTATGTACCAAACTTTGCACTAGAAACCTTCTGTACATGGTATCTGGCCCTCACAGTAATTTTTCAATATGGACTTTTTTGGTTAATTTTAATATTACTATTGGCATTATATTACTATATCAGATTAATTTTCTTAATTTTATTTGTACTTCTATTTTGATCAAAGTATAATTAGCATACCTTAAAATGCACATATCTTAGATGTTTGTTTAATGTATTTTGACACCTGTCTACATCTGTGTAAACATAATCCAAAAAGATATAGAAAATTTCTGTTATCCCCAAAATATTCCTCCTGCCGTTTTATGTATTAAATATATCTTTTTTTTTTATTCTGATGCTTTGACATTTTTGGATTTTGCTGATCCTATAAAGGGCTGCCTTTCCCAGGGTTAACTAATTCCTAGGGATAGCAAGCAACTTGCCCGGGAGAAAACCAACCAATCCAGAGCTCATACCTAAACAACCTCTTGCAGGTTCTCTTACACTTGTTGTCCCTCTACACCTGCTCTATTCACCCCAGAGCTAGGTACCAGACAACTAGGGACAATCTATATTCTCTAGAGTCTGCTGAAATTTTTCAAACTAGTCATTCCTAAACACCTTACTCTGCATTATCTATTCCCTTCTATAAAAACTATATTAAAGATTCTTAATCACAGATTCACCCCTTTCTCTGTATCCCTGAGCAAACCTGGTGCTTTCTCTCTCTCCTCTCCTGACACTACCATTATGTGTATTTTGGAGTGCTAAATGATATTCCACAGGTCTCTAAGTCTCTTCTTACTTTTCTTCATTTTTTTCTAGTGTTTTAGAGTAATTTTTATTGAACAATCTTTAAGTTCATTCTTTCCTCTACCAGTTCAAATCTGATATTGCCTTAAAAAAAAGGATTTATTTATTTGATAGAGAGAGAGAGAGCCAGAGAGCACAAGTGAAGGGAATGGCAGAGGGAGAAGCAGCAGCAGGCTCCCCATTGAGCAGGGAGTCCAATGCAGGGTTCAATCCCAGGGCCCTGGGATCATGACCTGAGCTGAAGGCAGATGTTTAACCAACGGAGCCATCCAGACACCCCTAATATTGAGACTTATGAGTGAATTTTTGTTTCATTTATTGCCCTTTCAAATCCAGAATTTCCATTTGGCTCATTTTACAATTTCATCATATTTTGATACTCTGTATTTTGTGACTCATCATCATCATACTTTCCTTTAATTCTGGAAAAGTAGTTTCCTTTAATTCTTTGAACATACTTACATCTTTTCTGTAGGTCTTATGTGCTTGTCCAACACCTAGACCCTCTCAAAGGGTTTCTATTGATTTTTTTTTTTTTTTACTATGCACGTGTCACACTTTCCTGTTTAACATCTAATATTTCTTTATTAAAAACTGGACATTTTAGATAATGTAGCAGCTCTGTGTTATAAGATTTATTGCCATTGCACTTTTTTTTTTTTTTTTTGATTATTGATTTGCCCAGACTAAGTTTGTGATATCTCTTACCCTCACAGGAAGAGATTCTGATCTTTTTTCTTCCTTTCTTCCTCTCTTTCTTCTCTCTCTCTCTTTCTTTCTTTCTTTATCTTCTTTCTTCTTTTCTTCTTCTTCTTCTCCTCCTCCTTTATTTTTCTTTTTAAATTTGGCTTTGTGGCTAAGTGGATCAGCACAACTTTAGTTGTGTTTAAACTCCTTGAGTGAATTAGGTTATCACCCTTTGCCATTGGATTTTTTTTTTAAATTAAAGGACCTAGTGTGTCTCTTCAGCATTCCAAAGCCCCTCTCCAACTTCTGAGCAGGTTCAAGATAAGTGAAATATTAGCAGGGCCCTTTGGGCAGTCTCTTTCTCTGGCTCTATCTGTCAAGTCTCTGGTCAGTCTGCTTTTTTCTTCAACTAACATCACAGTCATGTTAGCCTTCATAGTTTGCCTCTGAAATTTCTATTGTTTTGAAACAAGTATTTTATTTTTAATAGGATTTTCCCATGCTCTGCTCCAAATAAAATAAGCCTTGTCTGACAATGCAGTGGAGCTGTCAGTACTCATGGGATACCCCCAACAATCATGGAAGAACTTAAATATCATGGAGCTGGGGGTGGGTAAAGGCAATCCATGGCAAAATTGACACAGATTTCACAGTCTATATTCAGTATACAATAGCTTTCTTTAATAAATTATTCTTGACTTGTTATATGTCCTTCAACCAATATCTTTAAATCATAACTTTTGAAAATCTAGTCTTTTTGTTGTTGTTGTTGTTTGTTTGTTTGCTTTTTTCTGGAAAAGAATTTACCAAGTTCCTCTCACAAACATTCTGCTACCATGAATTACTTTTGTTTTTTTTCTTAGATTTCAGAAAAATAGAATTATACAGTGTGTACTTTTGTGTGCATGTGCATGTGTGTGTGTATCTGACTTATTCTGATAGTTTAAAAATGTTTTCCATGTTATTTGTATGAGTAGTTTCTCTATTTTTTTAATTTTTCCAATTTATAAATAACTTTGCCTTCACATAGAAACTTGAGAAATAATACAGAGAATACC
The DNA here is from genome assembly GCF_922984935.1 of Meles meles. Taxonomy (NCBI): domain Eukaryota; kingdom Metazoa; phylum Chordata; class Mammalia; order Carnivora; family Mustelidae; genus Meles; species Meles meles. The sequence goes on from NC_060071.1 coordinate 27,363,604, forward strand.
TGTATATGTTTTATCCAGAATCTCCCAATATAGTGTGCAGGATCAGACAAAGAAATTGACATTGATAAAATATATTAACCAAATGACAAACTTTATTTAGAGTTTACCATTTTTTGAAATTTCTTTTCAGTGTTCCAAAATTCATTGTTTATGCACCACACCCAGTGCTCAATGCAATACATGCTCTCCATAATACCCACCGACAGGCTAACCCAACACACCCGCCCCAGAACCCTCAGTTTGTTTCTCAGAGTCCACAGTCTTTCATGGTTTGTCTCCACCTCTGATTTCCCCCATCTCACTTCTCCTCTTCATCTCCCAATGTCCTCAGTGTTATTCCTTATGCTCCATAAGTAAGTGAAACCATATGATAACTGACATTTTCTGCTTGATTTATTTCACTCAGCATAATCTCTTCCAGTCCCATCCATATCGATACAAAAGTTGGGTATTCATCCTTTCTGATGGAGGCATAATATTCCATTGTATATATGGACAATATCTTCTCTATCCATTCGTCTGTTGAAGGGCATCTTGGTTATTTCCACAGTTTGGTGACTGTGGCCATTGCTTCTATGAACATTGGGGTACAGGTGGCCCTTCTTTTCACAACATCTGTATCTTTGGGGTAAATATCCAATAGTGCAATTGGAGGGTCATAGGGTAGCTCTATTTTTGATTTTTTGATGAATGTCCACACTGTTTTCCAAAGTAGCTGCACCAACTTGCATTCCCACCAACAGTGTAAGAGGGTTCCCCTTTCTCCACATCCTCTCCAACACACGTTGTTTCCTGTTTTGTTAATTTTGGTCATTCTAACTGGTGTAAGGTGGTATCTCAATGTGGTTTTGATTTGAATCTCCCAGATGGCTAATGATGATGAACGTTTTTTCATGTGTGTGTTAGCCATTTGTATGTCTTCTTTGGAGAAGTGTTTGTTAATGTCTTCTGCTCATTTTTTGACATGATTATCTCTTCTTTGGGTGTTGACTTTGAGGAGTTCTTTATAGATTTTGGATATCAACCTTTTGCCTGTAGCATCATTTGTGAATATCTTCTCCCATTCTGTGGGTTGCCTCTTTGTTTTGTTGACCATTTCCTTTGCTGTGCAGAAGATTTTGATCTTGATGAAGTCCCAAAAGTTTATTTTTGCTTTTGTTTCCTTTGCCTTTGGAGACATATCTTGGAAGAAATTGCTGTGGCCGATGTAGAAGAGTTACTGCCTATATTCTCCTCTAGGATTTTGATAGATTCCTGCCTCACGTTGAATTCTTTCTGGATTTTACCAGTTTTTAAATCCAATTGTGCGTGTATGAGTGTGTGTGTGTGTTAGTGTGTATGTGTGTCTGAAAATTTATCATATGATTAAAGTAATGTAGCCTCCATTAGCATCAGGACACAGGACTATTTTATTGCCTAAAAGAAATCCTCTATCCTTTTACATTCATATCCTCTACCTAAATCTAACTAGTCATAACCATCTATCTGTTCTCCATAATTGATTTTATCATTTCAAGAATGTTATATAAATAGAACAATAGAGGATGCAAAGTTTTTGAGGCTGTCTTTGTTCACAGAATAATGCCACCCAAATTGTTGCCTGTATCAATAGTTTCTTCCTTTTATTGCTGTATAGTATTCTATTGTATGGATTTAGTATAGTTTGCATATCCAGTCACCCACTGATATTTAGATTGTTTCCAGTTTTCAGTAATTACAAAGAAAGCCACGATGAAACCTTGTGCACAAGCTGTCATATGAACATAAGTTTTCATTTTTGTATGGTAAGTAATCAGGTATGGAATGGTTAAGTCATAAGGAAGATGAATGCTTAATTTTATAAGAAATTGCCAAAATGTTTTTTTAGAGTTACTGTTATTCCATATTCTCACCCAAAATGTAGAACGTTTCCAGGTGCCCTGTGCTCATCCCATTTTTAGTTTTAACAACACTTTTTTTTTTTTAAGTCATTCTGATTTAACTTGAATTTACCTTTTGGCTAATAATGTTGAATATATTTGCAATACTTATTTGTCATCCGTATGTTTTCTTTAGTAATCTGTTTGCCCATCTTCCAGTTATATTTTTTTATTCTCTTACAATTGAGTTAAGAAAGTTCTTTATGTATTTTGATAGAAACAATTCTTAAATGTATTATGTGCAAATATTTTCTCCCAATCTGTTAGCATATGTTTTTCTTCTATTAACAGTGTCTTCACAGTGATAAAAATTTAGATTTTGATGAAATTCAGTCTACCATTTTTTTTTCTTTTGTGAATTTTGATTATGTGTTTAATCTAAGAAATCTTCAGTTAATTTTTGTCATCAAGATTTTCTATATTTTTAGAAAATATCGTTTTGTTATACATTTACATCTATGACCCATTTAGAGATAATATTTGAATATTATAAAATACAAGGTTTAAATTAAGGTTCATTTTGTTTTATGAAACATTTATTGTTTTATGTGTTGAAAGACTATCAACTCTCTATTAAATTAATTTTGCATCTTTGTTAAAAAAAAAACGTTGGCTACACTTGTGTGAGCCTGTCACTGGTCTGTCTTTTGTTTTACTGATCTACGATTTTATTGCTATGCTAATTCCATACTATATTTATTATTGTAATTCTTTAAATTAGGTAGTGTGAGTTCCATAACTATTTTTTAAATTTTCTATATATTTATCTTTATTTTTTCATTTATTTTTATTGTATTATGTTGTTAGTCACCATACAGTACTTAGTTTTTGAGGTAGTGTTCCATGATTCATTATTTGCATATAATATCCAGTGCACTATGCAATATGTGCCCTCCTTAATGCCTATAATTTTATTCTTTTACAGAATTGTTTTACCTACTCTAGTTCTTTTTCCTGTACATATAAGATTTTTGAAATAGCTTTCCTATTGCTACAGAAGAAAAAATGAAACTTCAGGATTTTGATAGGAATCTTATGGTACTAGTGGCTTCTACAAGAATTACAGTATACATCTTTAATTTATCATGGTCTAGCAATGTCAACATTTTACCACTTCAACTGGACTGTAAAAATCTTATAAGCACTTACATTTCATTAACCTTCTGTCTTTTATAAGTGTTTCAAATATTTCTACTATGAATATTGAAAACTACATTAAATGGTGTTATTATTTTTTATTAAATCATTAAACATAATCTTTAAAAAACTCTAGAGAAGAGTGGTGTATTATAACTCAGATATTTACCATTTCTATCACTTTTTTCTTAATTTTTATGTTCTGTATCTCCCTCTGTTATCATTTTCTATTTGAATAACTTCCTTTATCAATTATTTTAGAATGGGTCTAATACCAACAGGTTCTTGTCATTTTATTATTATTTTTTAATTTAAGAATGTATTTTTTTACCTTTATTCTTAAAGGCTATTTTCCCTAGAGTTCAAATTCTAGGTTGACAGTTTTCTTTCAGCATCTGGCAAATTTCATGACATTTTGTTTAGGCTCTCATGATTTCTGATGAACTTTATAATCTGAAAAATTATTCCCTGGTAAGTATGTAAGCAATGTCTCATGCCTCTCTGGATACTTTAAGTTTTGTTGTTGTTGTTTCTTTGTCTTTCTTTGTGTTCTCTCTCTCTCTCTCTCTTTTTTTATTCCAGAAATTTGATTATGATATATCTGGTGCAGATTTCGTTGAGTTTATATTTTTTGGAGTCTCTCATCTTCTTTAATCTGTAGGTTTGTGTATTTCACTAATATTGGGAAGTATTCTTTCATTATTCCTTCAAACATTTTTTTCCCAGACCACACTTTCCCTTTTCTCCTTCTTTACTTTCATAATGCAAATATAAGTCCTCTTGTATATCTCACAGGTCCCTGAGTCTCTGCTCCTATTTTTATAATTGATTTTCTATACATTGTTTAGATTGGAATGTTTCTAATCCTATCCTCTCTTCAATCCACGGATTCTTTTCTCTGTCATCTCCATTCTGCTTTTGAGCCCATCCACTGACTGTTCTATTTTAGTTCCTTCATTTTTCAGCTCTAAAATTTTCATTTAGTTCTTTTGTATATCATCTGTTTATTTGCTGAGACTTTCTACTTCCCCATATGCTTAAAGAGTGTTTTAAATTATTTGTTAAAGCATTTTTTGAGCACTGCTTTCAAATCCTTGTCAGATAAGTAAGTACACCACATGTGTTTTCTTGGTGTTGATCTCTGCTGATTATCATTTGTCATTTCAATTGGGATTTCACTTTTTTTTTGTATGATGAGTAATTTTGGATTGTATCCTAGACATTTTGAGGATGAAATTATGATACTTCTGTACCTATTTAAATCTATTATTTTAGCAAAAAATAAATCAGTTGGTTTCCAAATACATATTCTGGCTCACATTTGGGAGATCTCATTTGAATGTTAATTTTATTTTCAAAGTCTATGCTGCACTATTCTGGCCCACCCTACTTAGTACTACCCGGAGGCCATTTTTAATCACATATTCCATATTCTAGTTCATTTATTAAAGCCTTTTCTGTTTATTATGGTTGGTTTCATTCATTCATAACTTGGGTGTGTGCCCAGGACTCAAGACACCACTATGAAGTATTTTTTTTCCCCAGATTTATCCTCTTTAGGTGGAGGAGGTTGGAAGCCAACTCTGTGGTTACTTTTTCAGTACACACTTGAGATGCTGGAAGGTCTCTGCCCCCCAGTGTCCACAGACCCACTGGAGAGTGAGAGGAGTTATACCTCTGCTCATAAGAGTGCAGAGTTGGTGGACTTTGCAGTGTGCCTCCCCACAATCTCTATAGCACCTTCTGGGCAAGGTGAGAAATTTGCTATATTTGTGACGTTCACCTGGAGTAAGGCAGGTACTTAAAAATCCCCAGATTTTTATCTTGCATGCCTACCCTTTTCCTTATCTCTTGATTAGAAACAGTGGAGTTTATGTTTGTGTGTGTGTGTGTATGAATGTGTATGTACACACATGCATGGAGACATGTGAGTGCACAGTGTGTATTTGTCCCTGGAATTTTCAAGTTGCAAGCTTCTCAATTTCCCAGGCCAGTGTATATACAAGAAACTCACCACCATGTCTTCTCGTCTTTAAAAATTATATTTATATACTAGTTAAATAACATACAGTGCAATATTGGTTTCAGGAGTGGATTCATTGATTCATCACTTACATACAAAACTCAGTGTTCATCAAGTACCTTAATACCCATCACTCATCCAGCAAATTCCCCACCAACTTTTGTCCATCACCCCTCTTTGTTCTCTATCTTTAAGAGTCTCTTATCATCTGTTTCCCTCTCTCTCTTTTTCCCCCTCCCATATGTTCATCTGTTTTGTTTCTTAAATTCCACATATGAGTGAAATAATATTGCATTTGTCTTTCTCTGACTTATTTCACTTAGCATAATATACTCTAGTTCCAGTCATGTCATTGCAAATGTCAAGATTTCATTCTTTTTGATGACTGATGAATGAAAAAGATTTCATTCTTTTTGATGATGAAGAAAAGGTGATGGTCATCTTTTCTTCATCTATTTGGTAGTCAATGGACATTTGACCTCTCTCCATATTTTGGCTATTATTGATAATGTTGCTATAAACATCAGGGTGCATGTATAAATTTGAATCTGTCTTTTTTATATCCTTTGGGTAAATACCTGGTAGTGCAATTGCTGGATTGTAAGGTAGTTCTATTTAAGTTTTTGAGAAACCTCCATACTGTTCACCAGTGGCTGCACCATTTTACATTCCCACCAACAGTGCAAGAGGGTTCCCTTTTCTCTGAATCCTTGCCAACACCTGTTGTCTCTTGTGTTGTTGTGTTTAGCCATTTTGGTAGGTTCACCATGTCTTCTTTTGAGTCTCAAAGTCCCTAGCTATTCTAACTTCTTTTTCTCATTTCAGAATATTCTGATAGTTGTTTTATACATATTGTCTAGGTTTTTGAGTTGTGATTGGTGGGGGGCGGGGGGGTGGAACATGATTATTTCATCTCTTCTGGATTTTTTTCTTTTTAAAGATTTTATTTATTTATTTATTTATTTATCAGAGAGAGAGAGAGAGAGAGAGAGAGGGCACAAGCAGGCAGAGTGGCAGGCAGAGATGGAGAGAGAAACAGGCTCCCTGTTGAGCAAGGAGCCCAATGCAGGATTTGATCCCAGGACCCTGGGATCATGACCTGAGCCAAAAGCAGCAGCTTAACTGACTGAGCCACCCAGGTGTCCCACTTTTCTGGATTTTAAAAAATGAATTTTCTTATGTTTTATGAATATACCAAAATTTGCTTTCCCTTCTTTTGTAAGTAGACATTTGGACTGATTTCAGGTTTTTTTTTTTTTTTTGGTTTGTTTGTTTTGTTTTGTTTTTGTGTTTTGCTTTTTGTTTTTTTTTTTATGAAAACCTGTTATAAAAATTCTTGTTTAACTTTCAATCAAATAGTTTGACTTCTTTTAGGTAAGTGGACTAATGTGCCATAAATAATCTTTTTTTTTTAACATGGATTTTTTTTTTTTTTACATGGATGAAAACAATAAAAAATGCTGGATAATAAGGGTTATTTCTTTGAGTTTTTGGAGTTTCACACCCAATTTAGAGAAAGTAACAGTACTTTTAATAAAACAATACAGGAGCACCTGGCTGGTTCAGGTGGTGGTGTGTGTAGCTTTTGACCTCACGGTTATAAGCTAAGTCCTGCATTGATCTCTAGATTACTTAAAAATAAAATCTTAAAAAAATTCTACTTTTAGTACAAAACGGTTGACTGAGCATGACATTAACTTTTATTTCATCCATTATCCTGCCAAAATTATGGAAAATATATAAAAAAATAATTTCATAACATTACAAGAATTCAAAAAGGTTTTCATTATTAGAACAGACTATTAAAGAACATATGAAAAATTAAAGGCAATGGAATATTATACAATAATAAAGATAAATAAACTATGATGACATCTCACAAAGATAACTATAGAGCAATATTATATTTAATGGAAAAATGCTCAGAGGATTGTTTAGATATAGATTGTTTACTTAATGGTGACATTTATAGAAAGTAAAAAAACAACATATGTGTATATATGTATGTGTGTGCATACATACACATACACACACACAGAGGCACTAAAACTATATAAGAGGAAATCTGGGGGAATAATAAGCACTAAGATAATTATTCCACTGTGGATATGCAAGTAGGTGGACTTGGTGGGGCGACTGCCATGTTAGAAGCAGGGTGTTATTGAAGTCCTATTGTTTAATCTCAGGTGGTATTTTGTGGGAGCTAATTATACCATTAAAATATCTAGCTGAATAAATTAATAAAAGAAGACTTTGAAGGGACCAATGGCAAGTGTTTATCATGAAACAAAGATAATGATTCATCCAATTAGGTGTGCCCAAGATCCTTGAAAGTGGAGAGGAAGGAAGGAAGGAAGGAAGGGGAGAGAGGGGGAGGGATAAAAATTAAATACAGATGGGATTGTGTTAGCTGTGATTCAAACATTGTTGAGAGATTTGCAGCACAGGCAAGGCTAAGAAGACTCGTGTCCAATAAGGTATCAGAAAAGCCTCAGGATTTTTCATACCACTGTGAAACACCAGGACTAGTCCTTGGTGATGGTTAGGGGAAATGACTCAAAGGCCTTTTGACTACTACAATAATACTGAAATCTGAGATGGTTGGCTGTGGTGTTGTATTCCACATAACACTATTGTTTTCATAGTGGCTGTAATAAAAGTATCTGCGGTAGATGTGTGCTGAGTATGCATGGAGTCACAGTAGAATCAGTGGAGAACACACCAACTGGCTATCATAAACTTCAAGGAAACAGAGTTAAGTCACAAAATATAAAACTTTAGAATAATTAGTAATTATAATTATCAGAGTGATGAGAATTTGTTACATCCCTAAAGCAATAATAAATACTATATGCAAAAGAAGAAAGCAAATTCCTTTATGGATAATGATGATGAACATTTTTTCATGTGTCTGTTAGCCATTTGTGTGTCTTTTTTGGAGAGGTGTCGGTTCATGTCTTCTGCCCATTTTTTGATATGATTATCTGTTTTTTGGTTGTTGGGTTTGAGGTGAGGAGTTCTTTATAGATCTTGGATATCAGCCTTTTGTCTGCAGTGTCATTTGCAAATATATTCTCCCATTCCATGGGTTGACTCTTTGTTTTGTTGACTGTTTCCTTTGCTGTGTAGAAGCTTTTGATCTTGATGAAGTCCCAAAAGTTCATTTTCACTTTTGTTTCCTTTGGCTTTGGAGACGGGTCTTGAAAGAAGTTGCTGTGGCCAATGTCAAAGAGGTTACTCCTGTGTTCTCTTCTAGGATTTTGATAGATTCCTGCCTCATATTGAGGTCTATCATCCATTTTGAGTTTATCTTTATGTATGGTGTGAGAGAATGGTCAAGTTTCATTCTTCTATTAAATATATTAAATAAGTTAAATAATTAAATAAATATTAAATAATTAAATAAATTAAATATATGAATTCTAAACTTTCAAGCATTAAGATTCACTAAAAGGATAGAATAATAATTAGACAACACTGTGATCAGGCAAATGAAGATGAAGAATTTTTACAGAATATGAAGGAAAAAGCAATGAAATAGTTAATTATAAAAAATAAAACCTGAAATTATAAACAGAGAAGGATACAGAGAGAAGAGGAGAGTAGAGGAGAGGGAGGGAGAGAAGAGCTGGAAAGAAACAATGGAATTTAGTAATGAAATAATAATTGAAAATTAAAAATTAGGAATTGCCATTGGGGAATGACTTTCACAGGTGTCTACAGAGTGCCTTTAGGTGTATTCACTCATCCCAGAGTCCTGCTGCCCCAACACACACCACAGACAATAGACAATAATGACATTTATAAAATCCAGAAATGGAAGAAATTTTACACATTTAGTAGGGAAATAAGTGAAAAAAGATTGTTCATACTAGCATAAACCTTAGTCATCTAAATAATAAAAATACTACTGCCTTATGGATTTCAGGGTTTCTTCCAAGAAATCCACTGATAGTTTTACTAGGGAGTTCGTGTTTTTTTTTTCTTTTTTTAAAATTATTTATTTATTTTTTTATTTTTTCAGCGTAACAGTATTCATTGTTTTTGCACAACATCCAGTGCTCCATTCAATATGTGCCCTCCCTATTACCCACCACCTGGTTCCCCCAAACTCCCACCCCCGCCCCTTCAAAACCCTCAGGTTGTTTTTCAGAGTCCATAGTCTCTTATGGTTCACCTCCCCTTCCGATTTCCCTCAACTTCCTTCTCCTCTCCATCTCCCAATGTCCTCCATGTCATTTGTTATGCTCCACAAATAAGTGAAACCATATGATATTTGACTCTCTCTGCTTGACTTATTTTTTATATCCAGTCTGCTCTTTCTGGTCCAAGTGAGGATCTAGGACTTTGACTCCTTCTTCTCAACCACACCACACCACACCAGTGAAATGTGGGACAAGGGTGAGAAAGGTGCCATTAAATAGATTCCTGATGTTAATACATTTTTTTGAGCAATTGGATACATCCTTTTCTTAAGCCATACCTGGCTCTAATTTCGTCAGTTACATAATCCAGGAAATTACTTTTTAAATTATTCTGCACTTGATTTTATGATTTGCAATGGAAAGAATCATGACTATATATAATATCTCCCTTAAACAGCAGTCCTATAAATGTAAATAAATAAAGATAGACCTAAATAAATAAAGCCTAGAAGGTGTGCACATAATACAAACATGAAATTCACACAGAAAAAGAAACACTAATGGTAATTTAACAACAAAAAAGTTGCCCATCAATGAAATAAGAAATATAAATAAAGATAACAATGAGTTGTCATTTTAAACTATGAAAGTAGCAACAATTAAACTGTTTGAAAAGGTCCAATGGTGAGTATGTGTGGAATGATGTAGTTTTAAATTAACCTAAATCAATATATCACCTTGAAAGTAACTTGGTATTCAATGCAAGTTTTATTTAAACCTTCAATATTTCTTCCAAGTCAGAAAATATTTCCCGTACAACCAAGAACTGATCAGATGCCTATATAAGTTAAAAGCTTATCCAGCCAAATTTTGTGCAAATGCAACCAGTGTCATCTGAGGTCAAATGGATTCAAGATACATGGATTATTTTTATAAATAATGTGCAATATTTGTGTGTACCTCAGAAAAATGCTGGCCATTGTTTAAATTTTATTACTCAGCACATATTCCTGAGCTTTTAAAGTGATGTCTTCTTGCTTTTAGTCCATCCCACAATCTAATTCTGATTGGTAAAATGTATACATATGATAGTACTCAATAGTCACACCTACTTAGAGTAAGCTATTTAAATGAATTGTCCTAAAAAAATTTAATTTGGTAAAATGCTTAAATTTAGTTAACTATTTAGTTAAACATTTGGTTTCCATTTTTCCTGTAATAAATACAGAAAACATAAAACAATTGAAAAAAGCATGTTGTGTTCTATCCTCTTTTATGGTTAAATTTAAAAGCAGTAAAAAATATGCAGACATAAAACTGTGTACAGGGTATAAAAATGTCATGAAGCCAAGGAAATATGTAAATAATTATTCAAGAACAAAGAATGTAATCTATCTCATCTCTTATGCTAACTTTTCGTGTGCTAGGAATCTATTAAAGAATGCGTAAAAATATAAATGTCAATGTTTAGAGTGTAAATATCTCATGATGCTCCTAGTGAGGTGTTTGCTATTTTTACTGCTTTAGCTTTTTAAAAATCAAATACTCACAGTGGTAAAATCAAAAAGAAGAAATATTGAGCAATAAATACTTTAATGAGTAATGCTTCATAAATAATACCTCAAGTCAGTTTTGCTTCTTTGATGACCTCATTAGAAAATTGGAAAACAAACCACTGTTGTTTATTGTTAACATTAATTGCTCTGTAGAAATTATATTTGACTTCACTAGGAATAGATTATAAACTGTGAACAGTTTGTAATTTCTAAAATACAAGTTAAGAATGAATAAACCAGGGACACCTGGATGGCTCAGTCAGCTAAACGTCTAACTTCGGCTGAAGTAATGCTCTCAGGGCCCTGTGACTGAGTTCCATTTCAGGTTCCCTGCTTAGCCAAGAGTCTGCTTCTCCCTCTCCCTCTGCTCCTCCCCTGCTTGTGCGCTCTCTCTCTCTCTTTCTCACAAAAAATAAATAAATATATTTTTTAAATGAACAAACCAAAAGTAAAACTTGATGGTTTTTCTCCTTTGAAGCACTGGACTTCAAGCTATTGCCATGATTTGATTTGTTTTATTGTGATAACCATGAATCTATTAGATTAGTAGTTAACAGCATGGTACACCCCAGAGTGTCAGTAAGTCCACAGTACCCAAAATACAAATATAGTTCATCAACTGAATGAAGTAGATTCGCCTCCCTTCTCATGGACCCCATACTGTCACCTCACCATAGTGACCATGGGGAACATGGTATCTTGTTTGCACCTTTGTCCCTGGTCATTTCTATAGATGTCCCACAAAAAGTCAGATAAGAACTAGAGATCCATGTCATCTTTTGTCCTCTAGCTAAACCAAGAAGGAAGGCTAATGAAATCCTTTCTCAGGCCTTTATGGTCTGTCTGGGGATTTTCTCGCCAGTTCCAGGAAGTCTGCGGTATTCTGCTCAGGTAGACAACAGCACCTAATGCAGGCTGGGAACCAAATATTCACATAACTTCTCAGAACACTTTGTAAAGAAAAAAAAATAGCCCCTGGTTATGCCCACAGGAATCATTTAAAACTGTTTAAATCGTGCTGACACTATCTCAGTCCATTCATTTGGAAATGTTATTCATTATCCATGTAACTAGATCAGAATGACCCAGGGAAGGAACCAGCAAAGAGCAAAACATTGTCCAGGTTTTTGCAGCACATAGCCACATAGCTATGATGAAAATAACTTGCTGACATCTGGTTTAAGAGTTAATTCCCAGTTTCAATACATACACCATGACATGCATCATCATTTTTTGATTTCTTTAAAATAAACTTTTAAAAAAAATTAGGATAGTTTTAGATTTACAAACAAATTGTGAAGATAGTATAGAGTCCCTATACCCTCAATCCCCAGTATCCCTACTATTAAGTTCATACATTTATGAAAATTCACAAACTAATGTTAATTAACTAATGTCCACCAGTAAGCCTACTGAAGGAACTCTTCATTTATATTATAATGGTTTTGATTTCTATCATTACCTTTGACACTTTAGAATTTCCATCTTTCTGCTTACATTCCCCATTTGACAAGTTTTCTATCTTTTAAAAATGTTTTACGTGTTTTCCCATGTTTCTCACACCTCTATCCCCTGACTACCTTCATTGTTCTAGCCCATGTAATCTTTAAAGCCCTGACTCTGTTGGTTATGTTCCCATTCCCTCTTAGGTGAGAAAGTAGGGGTAAGGGTAGCTGTAGCAGGAGGAATCCCCTTACCCCAACTGGGCTGGCAATGTCTTTCTGCCCTATAAAGTTGGTCTTTCTTATTGGGAAAACTGGGCATATTTCGCTGTGATTACTACACTACACCCTACTTTTCCCCACCTCACCTTTTTTCTACTCCTCACTCCAAAACCTAAAGGGTGTCTTTCTTGAGTCTTCATTCTTAGAAACTTATGAGGTCCTTGAGGTAAAGTCCCAATATGTTGGAGTCCCCCATTACTGGGCTCCATGACTTTCTTTAATTCCTGTCCAAACTCAGCCTCAAGCATTCCATCAATATCACCATTTAAGTGTTTCTACCTTTTTATGGCCAGCTGCTTTTGCTCCAGGTAACTGATTTCAGCTGTTTTTCCTTGGATGCACCTGTCTCTCTAGATGTCAGGGTGGCCGTTTGCCAGCAACCTCAATTCTCTGATAGGCCCAAAAAGGTCACTGATTTTCAATTTGTTCTGCTTTTTCCTGCGGTGTAAACTGGAGTAACAAATTCCAAGTTCTTTGCATGTTAGTTAGAATTTTTAAGGTAAAGTAATTTCATTAATTAGCAGCACATTTTTTGAATGAAATTTTTATTTATATGGCTTTAGGGTCTTTATTTTTAAAATTTTATTTATTTTATTGTATTTTTTCAGTGTTCCAAGATTCATTTTTTATGTACCATACCCAGTGTTCCATAGAATCTTTACTCTTAACTCTTATGCAAACTGCCTGTAACTTACATACAGTCCTCAACAGCTGAATGAGAATTACCCATGTTAGCAATTGTCACCAATAAATAGAGGAGGGATGGCACTGCTACATTTTTTACTATATCATATACGCAGATCAAAAGCTACATATAAAAGAAGATGCACGAGTGAGTATGTTCTTTTCATTAGCCTGGCCAATAAGGAGAGCCCTAACTTACATCATTTTAGATGTCTGGGAATAAGCAAAGAGGTGTGTTTAGAAAGGTCGTATATTTTAAACAATGATTTGGTACATTTTTCCTGAGTTTGATAAAAACCAGAAGCATCATGTTTAAAGTGAAGATGTCTAAAGTAAATTTTCATATTAGTATACTAGTACATTTGCCAAAATGTATTCATATTCCCAAAATGCACTTCAAGTCTCCATAGGAATGTAAGAGGGGAGGCAATGTGAAGAACAATAGTCATGAGCATTTCCTGTGCAAACGCTGGGTAAGAACACAGACACCAGATACAATCAGAAAATTGCTGTGGTGGGAAATGCTTTACTTGGTTTTTGTTTCTTTTCTTTTTTTAATTAAATTTATATATTTATTTTCAGCGTAACAGTATTCATTGTTTTTGCACCACACCCAGTGCTCCATGCAGTACATGCCCTCTCTATTACCCTCCACCTGGTTCCCCAACCTCCCACCCCCCACCCCTTCAAAACCCTCAGGTGGTTTTTCAGAGTCCATAGTCTCTCATGGTTCATCTCCCCTTCCAATTTCTTGCTTTTTGTTTCTTGGCTTGATCTCTATTAAAAACAGGCATCATGGATAAGAGAGTCACAAATCTGTTAGATAAGGAAGATTCTTTTTTTTTTTAAAGATTTTATTTATTTATTTGACAGAGTTCACAAGTAGGCAGAGAGGAAGGCAGAGAGAGAGGAGGAAGCAGGCTCCCTGGTGAGCAGAGAGCCTGATGTGGGGCTTGATCCCAGGACCCTGGGGACCATGACCTGAGCCGAAGGCAGAGGCTTTAACCGCTGAGCCACCCAGGCACCCCGATAAGGAAGATACTTAAGAAAGAAACAGCACGACTTCTTGCAATGTATATCAGTTATGAACATGGACAATTTGGAACCATCAAATATTACCTGTTCACTTTGCCCTTTGTCATTGATCTGATTAATGTCTTTTACATGCAAATTAAGAAAAGTTTGAGAAAAAAGTTTCATTTACTCAGAGAAAGATAACTATATGAATATAATATTAAATAATGTCAATGCTTTCCCCAAAAATTTTCTCTGAAACTTGAGAGTTTTTCTTGTAAGCTTCCATGGTTATTTTAGATATGTGAAATATTTTCTAAGGGAAATAGAATGTTTACCTTCTTTCAATGTACTTAGAATATATTCAGTCAAAGGAGCATAGAAAACTTCTGTAAAGTCTCATATTTTTATTTAAAGGGGTATATGCTAAAATAGAAAAAGTCAGGAAATCAAGAACTGCAAAGAAAATGAAAGGATGGTCAGTGTTTTCCCAATCTTAGTGGAGGTAATAACTCAAAACAAACCACCAACAACAAAATGATGGTGATCAAGCTATTTTTTTTATGTACTGGGAATTATGTGTGCTTGTCCTTCACATTCAAAATAAAACTATCTTTTTATTTTGAAGGAAAAACACACCCTAATTTAGCTTATTCCTTTACGTTTATTTCATACATTTAATGAGCATTCTAGAGGAAGTACATTAAAGAGTTATCTTAATGATAGTATTTACCAAAGAAATGTTGAGTAATATATCCAGTTTGAATGACATATGAACATAGAACAAGTATGTTAAGACTTTATGTGTAGTTCATATATATCCATCCATATATTTTTATTTTTGGAGACTGGTCTTCCAAAGTGACAATATAATTCACATTTTACATGAATACTTGCCATATGCCTGGTTTTAAAAATGGAATACAATCTTTTTTCTCCAGAAATTTGTATTTTAGTCATACAGAGTATCCATGCCCTCAACCTCCATTAGACTTTTATGTGGATATGTCAGCAGAACTGCACTCTAAATTTGGTTAAAAGAATCTGGTCAGTATTTTCTTAAGGTGGTCCAAAAGTCTTTAATTAATGTATCTCCAACAGCCATCAATTTTCTCAATGTGTATGGCCTCTAAGAAAGCATCTCTGATGTCTCCCAAAAGAACCAAAGTAATTTCTATTTTTCCTCCAGCAAGTTTTCTGGGCTTATTAAATATAAAAGGATAAAATTTCCTAGTGCTATTACAGATTTAGTTTCCCTCTATTAAATTCTTTGCTTTGTAAGCTGAGACTTTTATGTACTATAGATTCAGATGTTCTCCACTGTTTCAATCACTCTTGGGCAGCAAGAACTTATTTGGTGCATTAACTGTTTTTGACTCTAAGGACAATGTTTAGCATAACAGGAGAAGTATGCACATGAATTATTCCTCTGTAATTTAGAATAGTTGATTTTTTTCCCTAAATTCAATAGCAGGAGTTTCCCAAGTTTCCAGGAAATAGAGCCAGATGCGTATATTCTTGAGGCTATCACCCAAATTTGGTTGCTGAGGATGCAAACAGTGTTCATGAGAGCTACTAAGAGGAATGAATGCTGGCTTCCATGTTAGAAATATCAGTGATTTGTGAAATAAGCAGGTTTTTAAAGGAAGCGATGTCTGGGAAAGTGAACCGGCATGGAGAATTTTGTCCCTAACAACTATATCAAACGAGTGGGAATGCAAGATGGAAGCTGTGATGCTGGGTAGCAGACTCTTCCAGGCAGATGATACCATTGCAATATGATCTTTTCTTCTGAATTCCTGGGATCTGTGGCATTGGAAGAAGTCATGAGCAGAACTAAAGAACAAGTCACCTAAGGGATTAAGCACATATTTTAAGTGTTTAAATACATAGTTTGAAGCTTAAATACATAGTTTAAATTTATAACTATCTGTAGGTATTTTTTGTCAATGGAAAAAAAAAAAAAAGGTACTGAGGTTCCACACATAAAATGTCTGAAATCAAAATTATAAAATGACTTTTCTTGATGGAACCACAATATTAGTTTTATAGGGAATACAGTTTGACCATGCCTGTTTGGCTCTGGAAAAATTTTTCTTTATTGTGTAGCAAACAATAACAAAACAAACAGAAGATAGTATACCATCAAATAAAAAGAATTAATATGTGAAGACATTATTTTCTGCATATATGATTATCATTCTCAAAATTTAAAGAGAGACAAACCTAGATTTGTTGAGGCATGAAAATGACAAAGAGACAGAGAGAAGTTCATGTTTAGGCATGAGAACACAATACTACGCTAGACTGAAATTTTATTGACTCATATTCATTAACCATACTTCAGAGTTTTACCAATACAGGAGTTCTATCAAAAGCATTTAAGTTTCCTTTATTTGAAACTAACATTCATTTGAGCACTTCAAATTTTAGGTTCCCTCTCACTGGCTCTAATATTATCACATGAAGCAGAAATGCAGGAATCTAAAGGGGGAAATTAGTGTATCATGTTGATACTTAATTATGCAATACTTTGGTTTTCTCAACTGAGAAAATGAGCTGTGCGCAGGAAATGAGATTTTCCAGAGGGGTATTAGAAATACACAGAGATATTAGAAATACACAGAGGGATATTAGAAATACACAGTTGGATGGCTTAACCATTGTAGAAAATTGTTTGATGCAATCTCCTAAGCTTAAATATATACCTATTCTATGATCTGGGAATCCCACTCCTGCCACATGTTTAAGAGAAATGAGTGCCCACAAATATTCACTGCACCTTGGTTCAAAGTCTCAAACACCCATCTACAGAAGAATGGACAAACAGCGGTACCTTCATACAAATAAATGCTTCTCAGCAATAAAACATAGAATGAACTGTTGATATAGGTAACATGATGAATATTTCGTACTTTAAAAAAAACCAGACACACACAAAAAATGTGTACTGATTATTCTAATTATATGAAATTCAAGAACAAGAGAAAATAATGTATGAACAGTGAAGACCATATTCACTAGAATTATGCGCTAGGTAGCATACAATTTTGATTTCAGGAACATCTTTTGTTTCAATAAAATATGAACATACCAAGTGATTAGGATTTTCCTGTTTATCCCCCACAATATGAATATTTTAAATTTCTATTATTGTTTAAATTCCAAAAAACTAACCACAGGGTTGACTTTTTCTAAGATTTTTTGTAACTCTGACCTCAACAACTTTTCTTCAATAGCTGTTTAAACACTGCTATATAAATGAATTTCCCATGTAATGCCTCATAAGAATTATTTACAATTTCACTTATGCTAAGGAAGTAATGTACCAAGTTCATTTTTTTCTTAGACCTATTTGGTGGTTCTCAAAAAGAGTTTGCAAATATCACGAGTCGAAAGCTGAGTTTTTATCCAACTTAGAACAAAACTCTCACACAAAAGAATTTGTTTCAATAACGGTTTCCTTTTTTCTATTTTTATTTTTTAATTTTTATTCTATTTAATTTTTATTTTATTTTTTAATAACTATTTCTTAAAACCTTTGGTAATGTTTTCTAAGCACAACAATATTGACTAACAAAGAAATACAGTTTTATTTGTTACCAAATCATTTTCAAGATATTATATCTGCCATTTTTACAGAAGGAGAAAGAATGTTTTCAGAAACCAGTACTGAACATTTTTAATTCTGTGAGAAAAATTTTATAGCATATAAGCATGGTCTTTTCCTTCCCTAATGCTGCCTACTAGAAGAAGGATGACTTTAACATACTCCACATGATAGCTATCTTTTGGTGTTTTCTTGAAAGAAAAATTCAATTGAAATCAAGAATTATGAAGTGAAGGGATGCCTGGGTGGCTCAGCCACTTAAGCAGCTGCCTTTGGTTCAGGTCATGATCCTAGGGTCCTAGAATTGAGTCCCACATTGGGCTCCTTGCTCAGTGGGATCTTGTTTCTCCCTCTGTCTGCTGCTCTCCCTGCTTGTGCTCACTCTCTATCTGATTTAAAAATAAATAAATAAAAATATTTTTTAAAAAGAATTATGGAATGGCACTTGAAGAGCCAGGTATTAACAAAGCAAAGACTGAAACCATATCGGATTCACTAAAATTATTCACTAAAAGAAAACCTGAGTGTCTGAGTATGTTTTTTAACATTGAATTGAGTTTTTTACATTGAATTGAGCTATAACATACATACAGTGTAGGGACAAGTCAATGCATTTTCCATACATATTCACCCATGTAACCACCACTATCAACATATAAAACACTTCAAGAACCTGAGAGGTCTCCCTTGTGGCCTTTCTAGGTGAAAGGTACCAAACCCCAAACAGAGGTAACATGGCATTTTGAATTCTATCTCCATTGATTACTTTTATCTCTTTTTGGAGATCAAATAAATTGTACCATTTTGTATAATCATTTTTGATTCTTTCATTCATCATATTGTAAGATTCATCCATGTGTGTACAGGTGGTTCATTCTTTTTATTGCTGAATAATATTCCAGAGTCTAAGTATGCCATATTTTAATTAATTTTATTTTTAATGTGCAATTGGATTGTTTCAAGTTTATGGATATTACCAATAAACTATAAGACAGTGTTTTCCCTAGAGATTACAATTAACATCTCAACTTAAAACAATTTAGTTTAAGTTAATACTGATTTAATTTGAATAGTTTACAGAAATTTGTTTTAAAGTTTCTTTATAATACATGACTTCTTCCTCTTCCCCTCTTTATTATTATCATCAGTATCATATAAATTACGTTGTTTACCTCATATGCAGTTGTATTTCAAAACTTATAGGAGTGGAAAGCTTTTATAAAAATACATTAGTGCTGGGCTCCTGGGCAGCTCAGTGGGTTAATGGCTCTGCCTTCAGCTCAGGTCATGATCCCAGAGTCCTGGGATCAAGCACCGCATCAGGTCATTGACATAAATGTGAAATGTAAAATTTGAAAATTTCTGGAAGGAAACAAGAGAAATTTTGCCTCATTTGGGGTTAGCCATGGTATTTCTCAGATATTATTTCAAAAACATGACTTATAAAAGAAAAAAGAAGGATGTTATATTTATTAAATTTGAAATATTTTGCTGTGCAATTCCGGACTTCAAGCTCTATTACAAAGCTGTCATCATCAAGATAGCATGGTACTGGCACAAAAACAGACACATAGATCAATGGAACAGAATAGAGAGCCCAGAAATAGACCCTCAACTCTATGGTCAACTAATCTTTGACAAAGCAGGAAAGAATGTCAATGGAAAAAAGACAGCCTCTTCAATAAATGGTGCTGGGAAAATTGGACAGCCACATGCAGAAAAATGAAATTGGACCACTTCCTTACACCACACATGAAAATAGACTCAAAATGGATGAAAGACCTCTATGTGAGAAAAGAATCCATCAAAATCCTTGAGGAGAACACAGGCAGCAACCTCTTCGGCCTCAGCTGCAGCAACGTCTTCCTAGGAACATTGCCTAAGGGCAAAAATGAACTATTGGGATTTCATCAAGATCAAAAGCTTTTGCACAGCAAAGGAAACAGTTAACAAAACCAAAAGACAACTGACAGAATGGGAGAAGATATTTGCAAACGACATATCAGATAAAGGGCTAGTGTCCAAAATCTATAAGGAACTTAGCAAACTCAACACCCAAAGAACAAACAATCCGATCAAGAAATGGGCAGAGGACATGAACAGACATTTCTGCAAAGAAGACACCCAGATGGCCAACAGATACATGAAAAAGTGCTCCACATCACTCGGCATCAGGGAAATACAAATCAAAACCACCATGAGATATTACCTCACACCAGTCAGAATGGCTAAAATTAACAAGTCAGGAAATGACAGATGCTGGCGAGGATGTGGAGAAAGGGGAACCCTCCTCCACTGTTGGTGGGAATGCAAGCTGGTGCAACCACTCTGGAAAACAGCATGGAGGTTCCTCAAAATGTTGAAAATAGAACTACCCTATGACCCAGCAATTGCACTACTGGGTATTTACCCTAAAGATACAAACATAGTGATCCGAAGGGGCACGTGCACCCGAATGTTTATAGCAGCAATGTCTACAATAGCCAAACTATGGAAAGAACCTAGATGTCCATCAGCAGATGAATGGATAAAGAAGAGGTTGTATATATACACAATGGAATACTATGCAGCCATCAAAAGAAATGAAATCTTGCCATTTGCGATGACGTGGATGGAACTAGAGGGTATCATGCTTAGTGAAATAAGTCAATCGGAGAAAGACAACTATCATATGATCTCCATGATATGAGGACGTGGAGATGCAACATGGGGTGTTAGGGGGGTAGGAGAAGAATAAATGAAACAAGATGGGATTGGGAGGGAGACAAACCATAAATGACTCTAAATCTCACAAAAGAAACTGACGGTTGCTGTGGGGAGGTGGGGAAGGGAGAGGGGGAGTGGGGTTATGGACATTGGGGAGGGTATGTGCTATGCTGTGAAATGTGTAAACCTGGCGATTCACAGACCTATACCCCTGGGGATAAAAATACATTATATGTTTATAAAAAATAAAAAATAAATTAAAATTAAAAAAAATTTTGCTGTGCAATTACATAGTTAAGAGAATGAAAAGACAAGCTACAAATGAGAGAAAATATTTGCAAATCACATTTGAACAAAGAGCTATACCCAGAATGTATGAGAATACTCAAAAGTTAACAATATATAAACCTACAAAAATAGATAAAAGACTTCAATATTTTACAAAAAAAGTGTATGGCACTGAATATATATATGAAAAGATGTTCAACTTCAGTAATCATTAACCGACTGTAAAGTAAAACTACACTGGGGGATGGATACATACCTGTTAGAATGACAATTAATGACTACACTTGTCATGGCCAGCACTGAGTAATGTGTAAAATTGTCAAATCAATATACTGCACACCTGAGAGTTATTTGACATTGAATGTTAATTGTATTTATTTTTTAAAAAAATATTTTATTATTTGAGATAAAGTGTGAGTGGGGATGGGGCAGAGGGACAGGCAGACTCCCTGCTGAGCAAGGAGCCTGACAGGGGGCTCAATCCCAGCACCCCAAGACCATGAGCTGACGTTAGACTCTTTACCCCCTGAGCCACCTGGGTGTCCCTGCCTGCTAATTATATTTCAACAATAGAAGAAAAATAAAACTGCACATATGAAATGCTGGTGAGGACATGGAGCAACCAGAACTTTTTTATATTTCCTCTAGTAAGCAAAATGGTGCAACTACTTTAGAATACAGTTTATTGGTTTATGAAAAATTCATACATATCTGCCATATAATTATCAGCATTCCCACTTCTGAGAAATGGAAAAGTATATATACACATATAATCTGTACATGAAATTCTATAAATTTATAAAACTCATAATTGCCAAAATCTGAAGACAACTCAAATTTCCTTTAACAGTTTTAGTTATAAATAAGCTGTTAAACATTCATATAATGAGATGCTACTCACAATTTTTTAAAAGATGAATTATTGATTCATGTAACAAAATAGAAAAATATTGTTTTTACTTATTGCATTGTATAATTTCTGTTATTTTGAGAAAGAAAAAAATTTAGGAGGAAAAGGAGTATTTGGTGGTTGTCTTGGATTAGGGATTAGATGAAGGCATTGTCGGTAAGGGGTGGCATGGGCAAATTTGAGGAGTGATGGAATAATGCTTGTGAACACAAGTCTATGTGTTTATACTGGTGGTGGGTATTATGGAGGGCATCTATTGCATGGAGCACTGGGTGTGGTGCATAAACAATGAATTCTGGAACACTGAAAATAATAAAAAATAAAAAACTAAATAAAAATAAATAAATAAATAAAATAAAAATAAAAATAAAATAAAAAAGAAAATCAAAATAAATAAATAAATAAATAAATAAATAAATAAAAAAAAATTTTTAAAAATTCAGTGGAACTGCATTCTAACAAAAGTTAATTTTTGGTCAATGTAAGTTTTTAAAAATCATCAGTATACAAAAGTAACGATGAAATTCTTCTCTGACAAGTGAATCAGATTACCTTACAGTGGCACCATATGACCACTCTAGGAAGGGTAGGTGAGAAAAGAGCTGTCCACAGTAACAATGTTTTGGTTTAATCCTCAAAGTCTAAAGATAAAAACAACTTCATTTTTAATTTTGACTACCATGTTTATATCTTAAATGTCTATAATTCCAATCCTGGTATATAAGGAAATGATGATTATTTATAAAGTTGTAACAGTTTGTCATTATTATGTAATTTCTCCATATTTTCTGATTCATCATATCCTAAGTTTTCTACTTGGATTTTGGTCAAAACTGATCATCATGAGATCCCATTCCATGTAGTTCATCTTATTTTAGACTCTTCTATAATCTGCCTCTCTGATTCCATTCACAATGGCCGCTTCATAGACCACAACACATTTCTTCTGTCATGTAAGGGACATACTTTCCTCTGATTTTTCAGTGTTTCTTGCTTTTAATTTTTTTCTCTACTTATGCTTATGGTATGTTCTTTCTCAGCCCATTCCTATACTTTCCTCCAAGCTTCAGAGTAAGTTGATAGTGATTCACATGTAACATTTACAAATAGAGGATATTTTATATACTGGTATTTGTTTTGGGTGTTCACAGTATCACACTAATCTTTATCTCAGCATCAAAGTTTTTTTTCTGAAATTTTACTTTCTATGCCATTTATAAATGTAAGTCGAAGCATATTATATCTATAGCATATATAAATGCCAGTTGAAGACACTTATGGAAAAACCTAAGACTGACATTTGCTGGAAAAGACGTTTCTGGATGGCAAGATCTTAAATGGTACCTGATATTTAAAATTACATATATATACATATATATATGTATGTATATACATATATGTATATATGTATATACACATATATAAATTACATATATGTAATTAAATATATGTGTATATACACATATATACATATATGTAATTTATATAATTGCATAATTTTATATATAATTACAAAATTATATATAATTTATAATTACATATAATTTATATTGTATATATACATATATAATACAATATTATTATATAATACATAAATAATGCAATAAGTGCATACATATACTTACTTTAATGTGATATGGTTGGAATTCGATGGGCTCCTCCTATTGTAAGTTTTTAGAAGGTAGAGATCAAGGAATAGGTAAAATTTATTGCCATTCTCAAAAACATACTCACTAACTCGAATTATTTCCTTCCTAATATTCCATAGCATGTTTTTTTTAAGAGTTATTTATTTATTTATTTGAGAGAGAGAGAGAGAGAGCAAGAATGGAAGGGAGAGAGAGAAAGAGAATCTACAGCAGACTCCCCGATGAGTGATGAGCTGGACATGGGGTTAGATCTCACAGACCTGAGATCTTCTGAGCTGAAATCAAGAATGGGGGCCTAACCCACTGAGCCACCCAGATACCCCAATGTATTGCATCTTTAAATTTATAAATATCTATTAAGCAAATGTCATTATTGTTGGGTCCTCAATGTTGGGTACCCCAATAATGGGTCCGTGATTAAAGGAGCGAGACTGATACAAAATGAAAGTCAAGCAAAGCTTTATTTCATGCCAAGCATCAAGAATCAAGCTGACGATCAAACAGACCGGTCAGGGCTGCCCCTTACAGAGAGGATGACCCCCTCCCTGCCTCACAGACTAACTTTTATAGAGCAAAGGCCTTGTGGTTGAGCCTGGCCACACACAGGTGGCCAATGAGATTGCAATACACTGAGAAAGCTGCACAGTCATGCTAGGTCACACACGGGTGGCCAATTGAACTACAATTCACCCCATAGTAGACATTTGCACTAGCCTATCACCTTGGTGAGAATTGGCACCCAAAAGTTGGGGACCACACTCCTTGGTAGCTAGGAGACAGTATGCACCCCCACTGATTGAATGTCTCCACCTGACTTGACCTACCCTTGTATTTGGGTATCTCCACTTGACCTAACCCACCCTTGTATTTGGGCTGTTACCTGGGACTGGTTTCCTGGACTTGCTTTTAAATAAGTTCCCCTGGGGGAGGCAGGGTCAATTTAAGTTTCACTGCATAAACAACAAAATGGCTGTTCAACTGAGGTGGGGCCGCTCTGGCTAAATAGGCCCTTACAATTATATGTGTTTATATGTGTGTGTTTGTATGCACATGGGTGCAAATTATGGTAAGAGTTGCAAAGGAAATATTTATTCACATCTTTTTTTTTTTTAAAGAAAGAATTTTATCTGGAAATCACAAATACTTACTAATTTCCTACCAGCATGGTTTAGTAGAAATGTATAAGACAAAGCATAAGAATTCAAAACTTTTGCCATCTATTTGGGAAGATCTCACACTCACAAACACACACACGCACACACACACACACACACACCAATCACAGCACAATGGAAGGCACTGTTAATTAAATAATGTTTGAGTTCAGTAAAGGACTTGATAAAAGACCAACATGGACTAAACTATTTGTTTAGTTAAATTTTTCAGAAGATTGAACATAGTAGTCCCTGAACTACAGATAAAATCCACATTATCAGAAGTGCACAAGAAAAGCAATTCTGCGTAGAAGAACAAATAAAACAGGGAGGTGGGGTTAGAACACAAGTGTGGGGCACATTCAACACGTGACAGTCAAACAGAAATTTGTTTTCTGCATTGTGAACAAACCTTCCCATCATCAGAGCAGCAATTTCTGTTTTACTCTTAACTTTAAATATGAAGAACGGCAGGACTTTCTTCTCATTAACAAATCTAGACGAAAATAGAACTAGTTAAAAAGCTGCAAGAATGGCATAGTCTGTGGGCAGCTAAAATTTGTTATTTATTACCTAAAATTTCAGGAAGTTGGTTCAGTAATAGTAGGCTTTCTACCTGAAGACTTCCTCTGAGTTCATTCAGAAACTGTTTGAAAAGACCCTACAAAAAAGATTGAGTGATTAAATGAAAAATGGACAAATCAAAGGATGTCAATTCTGTCCATTGAAAAGGAGAGAAAGGACAAGTGCTCTCTCTGCCTGACTCAGATGCTTAAGATGCTTAATAATGGTTTCCAATCCAGCACTTAGTCAATATTCAAGTGCCTTATTTAATTACATAGCAATGGTTTCTTTGTAATCCCTTCGCTTTCCCTAGACATACCTAGTAACCTTTGTTCAAACCATAGTGCATTTTCAATTAATATATCAAAAGGCAGTAGCTTAAGCTTTGACATGTTTAGAAACCTTTGACTTAGAAGTATGTTTTCTAAAGAAACTCATTCCTGTGCTTGACCTCAGGATCCTTAGTAGAGGAAAGAGAGTATTTTATTATAGATTTATCTTTAAGCATTATCTGTACTTGCTATTTGAATGGCTGACTCTGAGTGTTTCGTCCATTTTGTGAAAATGTCTTCAAATTTCTGCCTCGAGATTATTTATTTCCTCTGAGTGATGACAGTAGACCTATATCTTCACAAGTAGACAGTAAAGGTCAGACCCGAATCAGATGTTAAATATCCCCATTTTACTAACACACTCTTTAGGGTACTCAGACAAAGAAGAGAGGCATTTAGACCTGTTTCCAGGTAAAATATAAGCAGGTATATATTTTTATATAATAATCTATATGAATAATTAAAGTCTGTGTCTATTGCATGCTGGTGTTATTTTAATTCTTAGTCCATATTTTCAAGGTTGCAAATAAAATCTAATTATTTTACAACTTTGTTATCAGATAATTTTTTGAAGCAAATATCTACTTTACAGATGATGCTCCCCCTTCTCTACTAAAGCCAGATACTGAGGGTTTTAGCACTATTTTTCCTCCTCTTTACAACTGGTAGCTTTTGGAACACTAAAGTGAGTTGTCCTCAACATATTTTAAAAAATATCCTTTTAGGCCCTTCTTCCTTAGATAATAGAAATAAATAATCTTATTTTGGGTATTTCTGATCTAAGATTTTTATCTCACATTTGTATTTATTTTTCCATGATTTTGCATACTATTCTGTTAAACGTAACTAAAATTCTGCCATTACCCATACTGAGATAATATTATTTAGTGTTTTTGCATAATAATAATTGACTAATTTCCTTTCACTTTATTTCCCTTCCATGCACTTGTTTACTTGTTTTATTTTATTTTTTAATTTATTTATTAGAGAGAGAGAATGAGTGAAAGAGAGCACAAGCAGTGAGGTGAGGGTAAAGCAGGTTCCCTGCAAGCAGAGAGCCCAATGTGGGGCTCTATCCCAGGACCCTGAGATCATGGCCTGAGCTGAAGGCAGACGTTTAGCCAAATGAGCCACCCTGTTTTCTTGTTTTAAGTGGCATTTAGGAAGGCACTTGATTTTCTTAGAACTAAACTATGTCGGACAAACAAAGCCAGAATTTTTTTTTTTAATTTTTTTTTTTTTTTATTTATTTGACAGAGAGAGATCACAAGTAGATAGAGACGCAGGCAGAGAGAGAGAGAGGGAAGCAGGCGCCTGCTGAGCAGAGAGCCCGATGCGGGACTCGATCCCAGGACCCCGAGATCATGACCTGAGCCAAAGGCAGCGGCTTAACCCACTGAGCCACCCAGGCGCCCCAGAATTTTTTTTAAAAAATGTGTAACTTTATAACTCTATTATTCCTCATCATTAGGTAAGAATATTCTCTTTCAAAATAGTTACATGAGGAGTGTTCCAAGTTCAAGATAAGCTTATCAAAACAAGAAGAAATCAACTGATTCAAAAAATCTTCTTTTCCTAAATTTCTTTAATACTGTTGTCATTTTGTTTTTCTGTGGTAGTGCAATGTGCATTTAGTGCAGAGAAATGTGTCTTATAAGCAGTAAGCAGAGAAGATGAATTTAATCTCAGGGCTGGCTAACTCAACTACAAAATTGATAATTAAAGATGAAATGGTCCTTTTGCTTTTCATTTTTCTCATTTGAGGTGCCTCCCTGAGAAAAAACATGGTGTCCAAAGGGAAATTAAACATTTTCCTTTTCTCTCCAGATTTTCAAGCCTTCCCAAACATAAAGGTTTGATCATTTACAGAAAGCATTTGGTGATTTTATTATTGTGATGAAATCTGGAAGTCCAAATCTAACCAGTTTACATATTTCCTATAGAACCTGAAGTTCAAATATTGTGGTTCCTTCTCAAAAGTTAAACCATGCCATGCCCATGCAAAACACCCATCAGGGTTACAGAAGGGAGGGGGTGGGGGGATGGGGTAACATGGTGATGGGTATTAAGGAGGGCACATGTTATGAGGAACACAACTCATGACCTGTTGAACACTACAAAATAAACAATCAGAAAAACAAACCACCCAGCAAGGGGTTGTTGGAAGAAAATCACCTAAAGTGAAATGTTGACTGCAGAATTTGACAAATCCTTGGATGGGGAAAAAATAAAATAAATGGATGATGTGTGAAACTGGTCAGCTATCTAATAACACCCAAAATTTTGGTCTACTTGGCTATTTATTTATTTATTTTTGATTTTTATTATGTTATACAATCACCATACAGCACAGCATTAGTTTTTGATGTAGTGTTCCATGATTCATTGTTTGTGTATAACACCCAGTGCTCCATGCAATCTGTGCCCTCCTTCATACCCAACACCCATCCCCCCCCCCCCTAAAATCCACAGTTTGTTTCTGGAATCCATAGTTTCTCATGGTTCATCTCCTCTTCCTTAAGACAAACCTTTGATCTCTCCCTGTTTAAGAGGGCAGAAGGCTGACAGACACCCTCTCCTCTTTGGGAAGCAGTTATGCAAGAGACATTGGAGAGATCCTTTGTCCATCAGAAACTCTGATTAGGACTGTGAGGATATCATCATCATCTACTGTCCTTCTGCATGCACTGACCCATTAGTTCTTGTGGAGACACATCTATTTATCTTCTGCAGAATAAAACTGACCAAATAAAATATTGAAAAACTAAAGGATAGATAATTCATAAGGAAAAGCCTAACATATGAACAATTGGAGTCCTAACCAAAGACAAGATAGAAAATAAGGCAGGCAATATTTGA
This sequence comes from Meles meles, assembly GCF_922984935.1. Classification (NCBI taxonomy): domain Eukaryota; kingdom Metazoa; phylum Chordata; class Mammalia; order Carnivora; family Mustelidae; genus Meles; species Meles meles. Next base: position 27,391,878 of record NC_060071.1, read on the forward strand.
AATAATAACAGCCATGGAATTTTCAAAACTGATGGAAGATATCAAATAAAAAATTCAAAAACCTGTATGAATTCCAATCAGGATGAATGAGAAAGTAATTCAAAGATACTTAAACACGTTGAGGTAATCAGCTGAAAAATTAGACCAAACAGAAAAATCTTAAAAATACCTAGAGTAAAAACACTTATTTCCTTGAAAGGTGCAATGTTTGGATTGAGGGCTCAGTTCCAAATGAAAAGACGCAATTCAGAGGACAATAGAGTGAGTGAATTCCTCAACATACTTTGAAAAAATAACTGACATCAGGGTCTTGTACTTCTGGGGTCCCCATACTTTGGAGTTCCTTCCTTAAAAACTCTTAAATCCCTCTCTGTTTCTTTATTGACAGATGTGACTTTGAGTCCCATCTGTGTTCTCACTACAGTGCCACCATTAGTCTTGAACACCCAACACATTCTCCACTTGTGCACCCATGTCACTGCTCTGCTGTGTGATCACCTCAGTCTATACCACATGGCAATCAGTCATCCAAGGCTGCACATATTTTACATGAGGGTTTTCAAGATCACTGACCAGCAAAGGCTACCAATTCTTCCCATAAATGTCCTCCATTGATTTTGATTGATAAGGTGTCACTATGGTCTTGGTTCTGTTTCAGCCATGTTGGATGAGGGATGCTATTGTATTGTATAAATGGCCTGTCCCTTCTTGCTAAACACTTTCATTTTTCCTGTTGGTAGTCTTCTTAGAAGTCAGGGATGTGGCCTACATCAAAACAGATCACATTCCAGGAATGCAGTTACTACGACCTAAAAAGTTCAGGAAAAGATATGATTGGAGAATGCATTGCTCTGTGTTTGTGCTATAAAATTGCAAATAATAAAATTTAATATGATATGAATATGAAATATCATTTTTTCCTACATACTCTGGTTTGGACTTGTATTTTGTGACTATCATAAATGAAATAAACACCTCTGAAAGAGTTATTAGGAACTAGTATGTACAGGAAGACCAATAGATGAAGTACAATCATGAGTAATGATGTAACCAACAACAAATCAATAGTATTGGGGAATGGTGAGAAGCAAGAAGATATATACTGTTTTTATACAAACAAGTTTCAAAGAGCCATGGTGTTGTGAATAATTACAGTGTCCCTTCATTTCTTTTTCCTGATAGGAGATACAGAATTATTTAGGAATGGTAAATTTTAACTAGAACACCAACTGAGTTTGATATTAGTAATATGTATGAATAAGAATATAGTTGAAAACATCCCTACCAAAAAAAAAAAATAATAATAATGAATAGCCAGTGGTCACAAAGCTATTTGATTATGAGCTACTACTAGGAATCAAATCTCCAAATTTCTTTTTTTTTGTTTGTTTTTATTTATTTATTTGACACAGAGAGAGAGAGATCACAAACAGGCAGAGAGGCAGGCGGTGGGGGGGGGGGAGCAGGCACCCTGCTGAGCAGAGAGCCCAACGCAGGGCTCAATCCCAGGACCCTGAGATCATGACCTGAGCTGAAGCCAGAGGCTTAACCCACTGAGCACCCAGGTGCCCCCAAACTGCAAATTTCTTAGGAGAACTACAAATGGCTGCTTCATAATTCTGAAGTAATTTATGAATATTAAAGAGCTTATGCATCCTGTTATCCATGTTCAACTGAAGATTGGTACAAGAGAACCTTGTGCAAAGCTGGGTGGAAAGGTGAAAAATGAAGCAGTAACAGCTGGGAGGGTCACCATGCCTGCCACATTTTGAATAGTTACTGAGAATTCCAGTGTGGTGATATCCTAGTTCAGGATGACTGAAGAGGACATTTCTCCATATCATGGCACCTGCTGGGCCTTAATTTCTTTCCCAGTTCCAGATGTCATGAAGTTTATTTACATCCACCTAATATAAGATAAATATTCAATTCAGACAAGAAGGAGGAATCATTGCTTTCTTTTCAGCTTATCTTGGTAACACATTATGAGACCTTGAGTCATGAAGTGATTCCCCCACCCCATGGTCAAATATTGTTTTGTTTTTTTTTAAGCCACAATAAATCATCTTGCACAACATGTGTTATACAGCTATTCAAAAATAACTCTTAAAATGTTAAGACAATTAAATAACTTTCAACACAACAGGAAATTTTCTGGATCTACCTCCCAGTAGATTCATCAGGCAAGATTTATTTACCCTGTCTTCCAATTTATTTCCTTCTTGGCTTCCAGATCACCTCTCTGAATTGTCTACCATCCACAATACCTGCAGCTTTAGTCTCTCCGTCTCAGTGGTTTCTGCAGTGCTCTTCTCCTTTTCTTCCAGAGTGGGTTGGTGTCTCAGCTGGTGGCTCTTCTCTTCTTAGTGTGACTATGCTTGCAGAGCCATCATCATTTCAATAACTGTCTCTATTTTAATGAGTTTCATACACTTACCTCCTATCCAGACTTCTTTTTTTTTTTCCATTTTATTTATTTTTTCAGTGTAACAGTATTCATTCTTTTTGCACAACACCCAGTGCTCCATGCAAAACGTGCCCTCCCCATTACCCACCACCTGTTCCCCCAACCTCCCACCCCTGACCCTTCAAAACCCTCAGGTTGTTTTTCAGAGTCCATAGTCTCTTATGGTTCAACTCCCCTCCCCAATGTCCATAGCCCGCTCCCCCTCTCCCAATCCCACCTCCCCCCAGCAACCCCCAGTTTGTTTTGTGAGATTAAGAGTCATTTATGGTTTGTCTCCCTCCCAATCCCATCTTGTTTCATTTATTCTTCTCCTATCCCCCTACCCCCCCCATGTTGCTTCTCCATGTCCTCATATCAGGGAGATCATATGATAGTTGTCTTTCTCCGATTGACTTATTTCACTAAGCATGATACGCTCTAGTTCCATCCACGTCGTCGCAAATGGCAAGATTTCATTTCTTTTGATGGCTGCATAGTATTCCATTGTGTATATATACCACATCTTCTTGATCCATTCATCTGTTGATGGACATCTAGGTTCTTTCCATAGTCTGGCTATTGTAGACATTGCTGCTATAAACATTCGGGTACACGTGCCCCTTCGGATCACTATGTTTGTATCTTTAGGGTAAATACCCAGTAGTGCAATTGCTGGGTCATAGGGTAGTTCTATTTTCAACATTTTGAGGAACCTCCATGCTGTTTTCCAGAGTGGTTGCACCAGCTTGCATTCCCACCAACAGTGGAGGAGGGTTCCCCTTTCTCCACATCCTCTCCAGCATCTGTCATTTCCTGACTTGTTAATTTTAGCCATTCTGACTGGTGTGAGGTGATATCTCATTGTGGTTTTGATTTGTATTTCCCTGATGCCGAGTGACGTGGAGCACTTTTTCATGTGTCTGTTGGCCATCTGGATGTCTTCTTTGCAGAAATGTCTGTTCATGTCCTCTGCCCATTTCTTGATTGGATTGTTTGTTCTTTGGGTGTTGAGTTTGCTAAGTTCCTTATAGATTTTGGATACTAGCCCTTTATCTGATATGTCGTTTGCAAATATCTTCTCCCATTCTGTCAGCTGTCTTTTGTGTTTCCTTTGCTGTGCAAAAGCTTTTGATCTTGATGAAATCCCAATAGTTCATTTTTGCCCTTGCTTCCCTTGCCTTTGCCGTTGTTCCTAGGAAGATGTTGCTGCGGCTGAGGTCGAAGAGGTTGCTGCCTGCATTCTCCTCAAGGATTTTGATGGATTCCTTTCTCACATTGAGGTCCTTCATCCATTTGGAGTCTATTTTCGTGTGTGGTGTAAGGAAGTGGTCCAATTTCATTTTTCTGCATGTGGCTGTCCAGTTTTCCCAGCACCATTTATTGAAGAGGCTGTCTTTTTTCCATTGGACATTCTTTCCTGCTTTGTCGAAGATGAGTTGGCCATAGAGTTGAGGGTCGATTTCTGGGCTCTCTATTCTGTTCCACTGATCTATGTGTCTGTTTTTGTGCCAGTACCATGCTGTCTTGATGATGACAGCTTTGTAATAGAGCTTGAAGTCCGGAATTGTGATGCCACCAACTTTGGCTTTGTTCTTCAATATTCCTTTGGCTATTCGAGGTCTTTTCTGGTTCCATATAAATTTTAGGATTATTTGTTCCATTTCTTTGAAAAAAATGGATGGTATTTTGATAGGGATTGCATTAAATGTGTAGATTGCTTTAGGTAGCATAGACATTTTCACAATATTTATTCTTCCAATCCAGGAGCATGGAACATTTTTCCATTTTTTTGTGTCTTCCTCAATTTCTTTCATGAGTACTTTATAATTTTCTGTGTATAGATTCTTAGTCTCTTTGGTTAGGTTTATTCCTAGGTATCTTATAGTTTTGGGTACAATTGTGAATGGGATTGACTCCTTAATTTCTCTTTCTTCAGTCTTGTTGTTGGTGTACAGAAATGCAACTGATTTCTGTGCATTGATTTTATATCCTGACACTTTACTGAATTCCTGTACAAGTCCTAGCAGTTTTGGAGTGGAGTCTTTTGGGTTTTCCACCTATAGTATCATATCATCTGCGAAGAGTGATAGTTTGACTTCTTCTTTACCAATTTGGATGCCTTTAATTTCTTTTTGTTGTCTGATTGCTGAGGCTAGGACTTCTAATACTATGTTGAATAGCAGTGGTGATAATGGACATCCCTGCCGTGTTCCTGACCTTAATGGAAAAGCTTTCAGTTTTTCTCCATTGAGAATGATATTTGCGGTGGGTTTTTCATAGATGGCTTTGATAATATTGAGGTATGTGCCCTCTATCCCTACACTTTGTAGAGTTTTGATCAGGAAGGGATGCTGTACTTTGTCAAATGCTTTTTCAGCATCTATTGAGAGTATCATATGGTTCTTGTTCTTTCTTTTATTAATGTGTTCTATCACATTGATTGATTTGCGGATGTTGAACCAACCCTGCAGCCCTGGAATAAATCCCACTTGATCGTGGTGAATAATCCTTTTAATGTACTGTTGAATCCTATTGGCTAGTATTTTGGCGAGAATTTTTGCGTCTGTGTTCATCAAGGATATTGGTCTGTAGTTCTCTTTTTTGGTGGGATCCACTCATCCCACTACCACCAGATGTCCCATCATTGCTTCAAAATCAGCATTCTGCAAACCTCATTCATTACTACCCACCAAGCCCTCATTTCCCATTCCAAAACTGTTTATTTCCATTTCTTATCCAAGTGAAAACATTGTCTGCACCTTTGCTCAGATGATTATCAAAGCTTGTGGATTTTACCTGGAAGTTTATTTCTCTGCCACAACACTGTCAAAGTTGGAGTCAAAACTATTTGTAGGGCACCTAGGTGCTCTGTTGGTTAAGTGTCTGCCTTCAGCTCAGGTCATGATCTCAGAGTCTTGGGATCGAGCCCCACATCAGGTTCCCTTCTCCCTCTCCCTCTGTCCTGCTTGTGTGCGTGTGCTCTCTCTCTCTCTCTCTGTCAAATAAATAAATAAACAAGCAAACAAATAAATAAATAAATAAAATCTTTAGAAAGACTTTGTATACAAAAAAGTTTTAGACTTAGAGTGACAGTAGACATGGAAAATTCTAGAAGATAAAACATTTTGTCTTACAGTTTTTGTCTGGGGACAGAGTAACCTAAAAACATTTGGTATTAACTCATTTTCTATTTAATTTCATAAAACATTGCTGAGTAACTTTTATTCACCTAATTATTTTATGAGAAAAGCATTTAGTAAGAATATTAAAGATTTCAGGCACTCTATTAGGCAATGAGGCTAAAAAGCTTATTTCCTACTCCCAAGGAGATAATCTATTAGAACATGAACCATGATGTTCTCCCTGCCTAGGGCTTGTGGATAGTAAAAGGAGTATATACATTACATTTCTGGCTAGGCTGCACTTGGTCATTGACTAATATCATTACTTGATGTAGAACATAGCCTTGGGCAATGTTTTATCATTTTTAAAGATTCTTTTGATGGTAGGACACTCAGCACTCAGGTAGATGAAAGGCAAAACATGTTTATAACTTGCAGTTCCACACAAAAGAAGGCTGCCAGGCAGGTTCAAATCAGAGGGAGACCCCTGGGAGAGAGTAACAGCAGGGTGCAACTCTAGGGGACAGCTTGTACATGGCATGTGGGGTGGAATTGGCCTGGTTTTATGGACTCCCTATGGATTAGCTAATATAAGTAATTTCTTGGGCTCAGAGGCATAAAGGTTGTTCTTTGTTGTCTGATATCTGGCCCTGAGTGATTAGGGCTGTTGCCTAGTGGCTCTGTGTGTGAGATCCTGATAAGAGAAGTGTTTGGGTATGGATTTACTTAGCTGCTCAAGAAAGGGAACTGATCAGCTTCTAGCCAAGACACCAAAACTAAGTCAAGATGGCATTTAAAACAAACAAACAAACAAACAAATAAACAAACAGAAAAAAAAAAAACTAATAAGCAAGTGATTCGTTAATCCGATTTTTGCCTTCCTTGTCTTAGATTATGATTATCTACAAGCAGTAAAATTCTGTGATTTTTTTTTCCATCTATTAAAGCTATGTCCTTTGGTTTAGGAACATTGATAATGTGGCAAGTGTTTATCCTTTTATGAGAGGTTGTCATAGGTTGAAGGCTGTCAACCATTGTCTTTAGTGACATGACCCTTTCTCTTCAGATTTTGTCAGCACTGTTTTATCTTCCTCCTCAATGTTGAAATACAATAACTTTAAGGAGGTGGCCATGATCTCTTGTTGATAGTATGATCTTTGTTAAGGAGTGATGTTTAGTGTTCTGTCAACAAGTCTATTGACTCATCATCTGTATTTCAAGGCTCCAGTCTGTTTGCTGTTTCCCAATTTCCATTCTAAATGTGAACATGCTGCCCTGATTCCCATGTAGACCTCACCCAGCTTCTGTAAATAGTGAACGAAGATAAGGGCTAGAGAAAAATTTACTGTAGGTCCCTGTCTGGATCACTTTGTTTAGTTTGGCTATTTCTGGTTATAGCCACTGCTCTGAATCAAGTTCTGCCTTAAAATGCAGTATCTTGCACGTTTTGCATGGAGCACTGGGTGTTGTGCAAAAACAATGAATACTGTTACGCTGAAAAAATAAATAAAAAAAATTTAAAAAATGCAGTATCTTCTTCTGTAACAATTTAATTATTTAGAAAAGACCATGTCCTGGACCCTACATCAGGTGAAGTCAACCACCTTCTGTATAGAGACTTGAGAATATCAGAAGTCATCTCTGCCTTTTCTCAAATCCCTCTGATTAACTTTTATGTTATTGTACTACATTTTAACCAATAGAAAATAGGTTGTTTAATTTTGGAAATAATAAAAATGAGTCTCTGCTTTAAACAAATCCTAAAAGATGGCATATGTTTTATTAATGGGAAAAAGCAAAAGCACAAAGTTTCTCCTCTATCACTCTAATCTTATCAAAATACTGCCTCTTTCTTCAGGTGAATCCAGTATTTTTAGTCTTATCAAACATATCTGGGGCTCAAAAGCCCATGAAACCAAATCAGAGGGTGTGGGACAGAAGGATTAGAAGCCCTTAAACCCAGTGGAGTGTTCTCCAGAGCAGAAACCTCATCACACCAGCTCATTTTAATTTATCAAATTGCTACTTACAGAGTTAGAAAATACTAAAACCAGAATTTGAAAAGCATGGGACACAGAGAGAATGCTTTACTTCATGGAGGAGAGAAGGGTGAGGAATTGACAACAATTTGCTAATGCACCAGAAGAAAATAGGGAGCAACAAAATGCAAAGGGCTGGGCATGCCTGGTGGCACATGGAGTGGGACCTATGGAGGAAGTGTCACGGATATGTAGAGTCAAGCTGATGGCAACAACTAAAACTAGGGAATGCTCCCCATCCCTTACTGAAAACTTTGAATTTTGAAATCATTATAGACTTCAAAATGGGATTCCACATAGAATCCCGTGTAGTCTTCCCCACACTTACTGCAATGGTGACATCATATATAACTGAGGTGAAATAACAAAACCAAAAAATTGACACTGGAACAATATTGGTAAGCAGAGTACAAACCTTATTTGGTGCTTACCTTTCCTTTTAATGGACTTTTTCATATGTGTGTTTGTATATTTCTAAGTGGTTTAATCACACACACAGATAATGTACAACCTCAACCACAATCAAGATACCAAACTGTTCTATAATTTCAAAAGAATTCCTTCCTGATACTTTACATTAGCACCATGCATCACTAACCCCCACCTCCCAGCCCTGCCCCCTTGTGATCACTAACCTCTTCTCTGCTCCTGGTTTTGAGATCTAGATAAACATTACCATATAAGCATGTAATTTATAGCTTAATTGGGGGAATATCTTTACTATATTGAGTCTCCCAGTCTATTATTCACATACTATACCCTTTTAAAATGTATGATTCAATGGTTTTTAGTATATGCACGGACACATGCAATGATCACCCCACTCAGTTTTCATCACCTGACAAAAATACCCATACATGTCCACTATTGCTGTTTATCTCCATTTCCCCTCCACTCTTCAGCAAGTAATCTACTAATCTACTAATCTACTATATGGCACTCTAGATGTGCTTATTCTGGACTTTCATGTGAATGGAATCTTATAATATCTGGACTCCTGTGCCTTATCTTTTTCATTTAGCATAATGTTTTTCAGTTATATCCAAGTTATATCATGCATCAATACTTTGTTCCTTTTCATAATTGAATAAAATTTCAATGTATGGATATACCACATTTTGTTATCCATTTATCTATTTGTGGATATGTAGGTTGCGCTCACTTTCAACTATTGTAAATAATATTGGCATAAACATTTGTGTACATGTTTTTGTTCAGATAGCTGTTTTCTTTTCTCTTGGGTATATACTAAGTAGTAACATGCTGAACTCATATGGTAACTCCATGTTTAATCATTTGAGGAACTACCAAATTGTTCTCCAAAGCAATTGCATTATTTCACATCCCTGCCAGAAGTCTATGAAAGTTCCAATATCTCTGCATCCTTACCAATACTTGTCATTATCTTACTTTATTATTCTAACCATCTTAGTGGGTGTGAAATGGTATATCATTGTGGTTTTGTTTTACATTTCCCTGATGTCCAATGATGTCTATCTTCTTTCATGTTTAATGGCCTTTTGTATATATTCCTCAAGCCACTTATCATGTAATTGATTTGTAAATATTTTCTTCTTCTCTATGGATTGGTATTTGCACTTTCTTAAGTGCAAATGCCCTTTGAAATCACAAATATTTTTTTTTTAAAGATTTTATTTATTTATTTGACAGAGAGAGAGGTCACAAGTAGGCAGAGAGGCAGGCAGAGAGAGAGGAGGAAGCAGGCTCCCCGCGGAGCAGAGAGCCTGATGTGGGGCTCGATCCCAGGACCCTGAGATCATGACCTGAGCCGAAGGCAGCGGCTTAATCCACTGAGCCACCCAGGCGCCCCCACAAATATTTTTTTAAAATATTTTATTTATTTGACAGAGAGAAATCACAACTAGGCAGAGAGGCAGGCAGAGAGAGAGGAGGAAGCAGGCTCCCTGCGGAGCAGAGAGCCCAATGTGGGGCGATACCAGGACCCTGGGATCATGTCCCAAGCCCAAGGCAGAGGCTTTAACTCACTGAGCCATCCAGGCACCCCCAAAATCACAAATATTTTAAAAATTATTTTGATGAAGTCTGTTTATGTTTTCTTAACCAACAAAATGGTTGCTGTCATATCTAAGAATTCTTGACAAATCCAAGGTCATGAAAATTTTATCATATGATTTAACAGTTTTATAGTTTTAGTTCTTTAATTCATCTTCAGATAATAATTTCTGTATATAGAGTGAAGGAAGGATTCAACTTCATATGTTTTGCTTGTGGCTATCCTACTGTCTGCGCACTATTTGTTGAAATGTACATCTTTACTTTTATTAAAACAACAACAACAACAACAAAACTTTCAAACAATTTTCCAGAGTATTTATACTATTTTAGATTCCCACAAGCAGATGATGTTTGGTCAAGATGGCGGAGAAGTAGCAGGCTGAGACTGCATCAGGTAGCAGGAGATCAGCTCGATAGCTTATCTAAACATTGCAAACACCTACAAATCCAACGGGAGATCGAAGAGAAGAAGAACAGCAACTCTAGAAACAGAAAATCAACCACTTTCTGAAAGGTAGGACTGGCGGAGAAGTGAATCTAAAACGACGGGAAGATAGACCGCGGGGGGAGGGGCCGGGTCCCGGCAAGCGGCGGAGGAACGGAGCACAAAATCAGGACTTTTAAAAGTCTGTTCCACTGAGGGACATTGCTCCAGAGGCTAAACCAGGGTGAAGCCCACGCGGGGTCAGTGTGGCCCCAGGTCCCACAGGGTCGCAGAAGGATCGGGGGTGTCGGAGTGTCGCAGAGCTCGCGGGTATTAGAACGGAGAAGCCGGCTGCAGAGACAGAGCCGAGGACTGAACTCTCAGCTCGGGGTTACCTTGAACTGGTCGCGGGCTGGGTGAGCTCGGAGCGTGGCTGGAGGCTGGGGATACGGGAGTAATTGGGTGCTGTCCTCTGGGGGTGCACTGAGGAGTGGGGCCCCAGGCTCTCAGCTCCACCAGGCCAGAGACTGGGAGGCTGCCATTTTCATTCCCATCCTCTACGGAAAGCGTTCAGGGAACAGAAGCTCCCAAAAGCGAACCCGAGCCGATTACTTAGTCCGGCCCCCGGTAAGGGCGGTGCAATCCTGCCTCAGGCAAAGACACTTGAGAGTCACTACAACAGGCCCCTCCCCCAGAAGATCAACAAAATATCCAGCCAGGACGAAGTTCATCTATCAAGGAAAGTGGGTTCAATTCCTAGGAGAGCAGCGCAGTGCCAGAGGAGGAGAAAGCAAAGCACGGAGCTCATGGCTTTCTCCCCATGATTCTTTAGTCTTGCGGCTACTTCAATTTTTTTTCTTTTTTCTTCTTCTGCTAAATTTTTTAAAACTTTTACCCTTTCCTTTTTTAACGTTTTTTTGACTAGTTTATCTAAATATATATATTTTTCTTTCTTTTTTATATTTTTTCTTTATTTGTTTTATTTTTTAAATTTTTTTCCTTTCTTTTTTCTGAACCTCTTTTTATCCCCTTTCTCCCCCCCACAATTTGGGGTCTCTTCTCATTTGGTTACAGCGCATTTTTCTGGGGTCTTTGCCACCCTTTTAGTATTTTATTTGCTCCTTCATATCCTCTTATCTGGACAAAATGACAAGGCGGAAAAAATCACCACAAACAAAAGAACAAGAGGCAGTACCAAAGGCTAGGGACCTAATCAACACAGACATTGGTAATATGTCAGATCAAGAGTTCAGAATGACGATTCTGAACATTCTAGCCGGGCTTGAAAAAGGCATGGAAGATATTAGAGAAACCCTCTCTGGAGATATAAAAGCCCTTTCTGGAGAAATTAAAGAACTAAAATCTAACCAAGTTGAAATCAAAAAAGCTATTAATGAGGTGCAATCAAAAATGGAGGCTCTCACTGCTAGGATAAATGAGGCAGAAGAAAGAATTAGTGATATAGAAGACCAAATGACAGAGAATAAAGAAGCCGAACAAAAGAGGGACAAACAGCTACTGGACCATGAGGGGAGAATTAGAGAGATAAGTGACACCATAAGATGAAACAACATTAGAATAATTGGGATTCCAGAAGAAGAAGAAACAGAGAGGGGAGCAGAAGGTCTATTGGAGAGAATTATTGGAGAGAATTTCCCTAATATGGCAAAGGGAACAAGCATCAAAATCCAGGAGATGCAGAGAACCCCCCTCAAAGTCAACAAGAATAGGTCCACACCCCGTCACCTAATAGTAAAATTTACAAGTCTTAGTGACAAAGAGAAAATCCTGAAAGCAGCCCGAGAAAAGAAGTCTGTAACATACAATGGTAAAAATATTAGATTGGCGGCAGACTTATCCACAGAGACCTGGCAGGCCAGGAAGAGCTGGCATGATATATTCAGAGCACTAAACGAGAAAAACATGTAGCCAAGAATACTCTATCCAGCTAGGCTATCATTGAAAATAGAAGGAGAGATCAAAAGCTTCCAGGACAAACAAAAACGGAAAGAATTTGCAAACACCAAACCAGCTCTACAGGAAATATTGAAAGGGGTCCTCTAAGCAAAGAGAGAGCCTAAAAGTAGTAGATCAGAAAAGAACAGAGACAATATACAGCAACAGTCACCTTACAGACTAATAATGGCACTAAATTCATATCTCTCAATAGTTACCCTGAATGTTAATGGGCTAAATGCCCCAATCAAAAGACACAGGGTATCAGAATGGATAAAAAAACAAAACCCATCAGTATGTTGCCTACAAGAAACTCATTTTAGACGCGAAGACACCTCCAGATTTAAAGTGAGGGGGTGGAAAACAATTTACCATGCTAATGGGCATCAGAAGAAAGCTGGGGTGGCAATCCTTATATCAGATCAATTAGATTTCAAGCCAAAGACTATAATAAGAGATGAGGAAGGACACTATATCCTACTCAAAGGGTCTGTCCAACAAGAAGATCTAACAATTTTAAATATCTATGCCCCTAACGTGGGAGCAGCCTACTATATCAACCAATTAATAACAAAATCAAAGAAACACATCAATAATAATACAATAACAGTAGGGGACTTTAACACTCCCCTCACTGAAATGGACAGATCATCCAAGCCAAAGATCAACAAGGAAATAAAGGCCTTAAATGACACACTGGACGAGATGGACATCACAGATATATTCAGAACATTTCATCCCAAAGCAACAGAATACACATTCTTCTCTAGTGCACATGGAACCTTCTCCAGAATAGATCACATCCTGGGTCACAAATCAGGTCTCAACCAGTATCAAATGATTAGGATCATTCCCTGCATATTTTCAGACCACAATGCTCTGAAGCTAGAACTCAGTCACAAGAGGAAAGCTGGAAAGAATCCAAATACATGGAGACTAAACAGCATCCTTCTAAAGAATGAATGGGTCAACCAGGAAATTAAAGAAGAACTGAAAAAATTCATGGAAACAAATGATAATGAAAACACAACAGTTCAAAATCTGTGGGACACAGCAAAGGCAGTCCTGAGAGGAAAATATATAGCGGTACAAGCCTTTCTCAAGAAACAAGAAAGGTCTCAAGTACACAACCTAACCCTACACGTAAAGGAGCTGGAGAAAGAACAAGAAAGAAACCCTAAGCCCAGCAGAAGAGAAATCATAAAGATCAGAGCAGAAATCAATGAAATAGAAACCAAAAAAACAATAGAAAAAAATCAATGAAACTAGGAGATGGTTCTTTGAAAGAATCAATAAGATTGATAAACCCTTGGCCAGACTCATCAAAAATAAAAGAGAAAGGACCCAAATAAATAAAATCATGAATGAAAGAGGAGAGATCACAACTAACACCAAAGAAATACAGACAATTATAAGAACATACTATGAGCAACTCTACGCCAACAAATTGGACAATCTGGAAGAAATGGATGCATTCCTAGAGACATATAAACTACCACAACTGAACCAGGAAGAAATCAAAAACCTGAACAGGCCCATAACCAGTAAGGAGATTGAAACAGTCATCCAAAATCTCCAAACAAACAAAAGCCCAGGGCCAGACGGCTTCCCAGGGGAATTCTACCAAACATTTAAAGAAGAACTCATTCCTATTCTCCTGAAACTGTTCCAAAAAATAGAAATGGAAGGAAAACTTCCAAACTCATTTTATGAGGCCAGCATCACCTTGATCCCAAAACCAGACAAGGATCCCACCAAAAAAGAGAACTACAGACCAATATCCTTGATGAACACAGACGCAAAAATTCTCGCCAAAATACTAGCCAATAGGATTCAATAGTACATTAAAAGGATTATTCACCACGATCAAGTGGGATTTATTCCAGGGCTGCAGGGTTGGTTCAACATCCGCAAATCAATAACAACAAAATGGAAAAACAAAATAGATTCCCACAAGCAATGTGTGAGAGATCTAGATGCTCTGCAACCTGGTTCGTAATTTGGTAACATGACTATTTTTATTCTAGCTGGTATACTAGGTAAACTTGCATTTCCATATGGCAAATGATGTTGAATAACTTTTTCCATGTTTATTTGTCATTTCTCATGCATTTCTCCTCTCTGGTGAATTATCTCTGCATGTATTTTTCCCGTCCTCTAAATGTTTGTTTGCTTGTTTTCTGCTGAGTTTTGTTATGTATTCTAGATATAAGACTTTTTTCATATATATGTGGTATAAACTTTATATATATGCATAAATATATATATACATATATATATACCACATATATATGTGATATAAACTTTCTCTTGGTCTGTAGGTTTTTTATTCATCCTGTTCATAGGGCATTTTCATAAAACAAAATTTTAATTTCGTTGAAATCTTTTTTTTTTTTTTCTAATGTGGATCTTGCTTTTGGTATTACAGCTAATAATATTTTGCTTTTGAGCTCAAAGATTTCCCCATGTTCTCTTATAAATATTTTAGGGTTTTTTTGGTGGTTGTTGTTGTTGTTGTTTTCTTTTTTGAGAGAGAAAGTGTATGACAAGAGCAGGGGGAGGGGCAGAAGGAACAAGAAAGAGTAAATCTTAAGCGCTCCATGCCCAGTGTGGAGCCTGAATTCAGGCTCCATCTCATGACCCTGAGATCATGACCAGAGCCAAAATCAAGAGTGAGATGCTTAGCCAAATAAGCCATCCAGAAACCCCTAAAATTTTTATAGTTTTACACTTAAAATTAAGCTTAAAATTAAGCTTTATCCATGACATAAAGTTTAGGTTACAGTTTCTTTCTTTTGCTGGTATCTGATTGTTTCTATACCTTCCGTTGAACAGCTATCATTCCTCCATTGACTTGCTTTTGCCACATTGTCAAAAATCATTCAGACATATCTGAGTCTATTCTTGTGGTCTCTATTTTGTTTTAGAGATTTGTATTTCCACCATCTGCTCATATAACACTAGTCCTGATTACTATACCTATAAATTAAATCTTAACATTATGTAGGGTGCTTCCTCCTACTTTAGTTTTCTTATGTATTTATTTATATTTATTTTTTAGTTATTCAAGTTCCTTTTCCTTTTCACATAAATTTCAGAATAAGATTGCCTATATCTACAAAAGAATCTTGCTGGAATTTTGATAGAAACTAGGAAAAATTGATGATGCCTTTCCATTATTGTGTCTTCCAATCCAGGGATACATTGTATCCCTCCATTAATTTAGATGTTCTCAGAGTTCCTTGGTTTGTAATTTAGCAGGCAGATTCTGTACATACTTCATTAGATTTATACCTAGATTTTTCTTTCTTTTTTTAATCTTTTTTGGGCTGATTATAAAAAGTATTGTTATAAAATTTTGTTTCCACATGTTCACTGCTAATAGGTAGAAATGAGACTGATTTGTGTGTTGATCTTATGTCCTTGCTAAACTTACTTATGAGTTCTAGTGAAGTTTTTTTTTTCTTTTTAGATTCTTTAGGATTTTGTATATAAGCAATTAAACAGTTTTCTTCGATCTGTGACTTTTACATCATTTTTGGGTTTTTTTTGTTTGTTTTTCTTTGCCTGATTACAGTGGTTCAAGCAGTGGTTACAAGTGGTGCCTTGTTTTTGATCTCAGAAAAAGAACATTCATTTTTTTTAACTGTAAAATATGAT
Organism: Meles meles; assembly: GCF_922984935.1. Classification (NCBI taxonomy): domain Eukaryota; kingdom Metazoa; phylum Chordata; class Mammalia; order Carnivora; family Mustelidae; genus Meles; species Meles meles. The sequence continues at coordinate 27,407,562 of NC_060071.1, forward strand.
AGCAGGTACAGAGTTTCAAGGTTTTATCAATTCTCTTTATCAAGTCGAGGAGGTTTTTCTGTTTTCCTAATGTGCTAACAGTTTCAATCACAAATGAGTGTTTTATTTTTGTAAAAAAAAATTGTAAAAAATTTGTAGATTTTATTTAAAAGATTTTCTGCGTGAATTGCTATGATCATGTGATTTTTCTTCTTTGACCTGTTGATACAGTGGATTACATTGATTGATTTCTAAATGTTACTAGATTCTAATTACTAGATTCTAGTAGATTCTACTTATTCTATTACCACTTTCTACTAGATTCTAATTATTCTAATGTTACTAGAGTCTAAATATTACTAGAATGAACCTCACTTCATAGTGATTTATTGTCATTTTTTATAGATTACTGAGTTCAATTTTCTATTTTTGAAAATTACAGTAAAAATATACATAACTGGAAGGGGAAATGAACCATGAGAGACTATGGACTCTGAAAAACAACCAGAGGGTTATGAAGGGGTGGCGGGGGGGGTGGGGGTTGGGGTGGGAGGGTGGGGTGGGAGGTTGAGGAACCAGATGGTGGGTAATAGGGAGGGCACGTACTGCATGGAGCACTGGGTGTGATGCCAAAACAATGAACACTGTTATGCTGTAAATAAACAAATAAAAATAAATAAATAAATAAAATTAAAAAATATATATATACATAACACAAAATTTGCCATTTTTTGTAGCACAGTTCAGTGGCATAAAGTGCAGTCACACTGTTCAGCAGTCAATCTCTATAACTACTTTCATCTTGAGGAACTAAAACTCTATATCTATTAAACAACTTCACATTTCCTTCAAGATCCCCATCCATGGCAACCACCATTCTATATTCCCTCTTTATGAATTTAACTACTTTAGATATTTCTATAAGTAGAATCAGACAGTACTTGTCTTTTTGTTACTGGATCATTTCACTTAGAATAATGTCCTCAAGATTCAAACATAGCCTATGTCTGAATTCCCTTCCTTTTGAAGATGGAATATTATTTCATTTCATGTATATACCACATTTTATCTATCCATCTGTCAATGGACATGTGGGTTGGTTTTTATATTTTGGTTATTGTGAATGATGCTGCTAGGAACATGGACGTACAAATATCTCTTCAATATCCCACTTTCTATTCTTTGGGGTATATATCTAGTAGTAAAATTGCTGGATCACATGGTAATTTAATTTTCAATTTTTTGAGGAATCTGCATACTCTTTTCCATAGTGGCTGACCATTTTACATTTCCATCAATAGTGCAAAAGAGTTTCAATTACTTACATCCTTTCTATTATTTTCTTAAGTTCATTGTATAATTATAGTTCACATGCAATGTTATGTAAGTTTCAGGTATACAACATAGTGTTTTGAGAATTCTGTACATTACTCATTGTTCACCATGATAACTATAGTCACCATCTGTCACCATACAGTGTTACTACAATATTACTGACTATATTCCCTATGCAGTACTTTTCATCTTCATAGCTTATTTATTTTATGACCAGAAATTTATACCCCTTAATCCCCTATGCCTATTTCACTAATTCCCTCACCCACCTCCCCTCTGGCAACCTTGCTTTGTTCTAAAGAGCTTGCTTATTTTTTAATTTGTTTAAAAAATTGTTCATTTGTTTCTTTTAGATTCCACATCTAAGTGAAATCCTATCATATTTTTCTTTCCCTGATCTGACTTATTTCACTGAGCATAAACACTGTAAGTTCATCCATATTGTCCATATTGCCATCCATATTGCCATTAACAATGGCAAGAATTCATTATTTTTGTGGTCGGGTAGATGTACATACCACATCATCTTTATCCATTCATTTATTGATAGACACATGTGTTGCTTCCTTATCTTAGCTATTGTAAATATTTATGCAGTAAACATAGGAGGGATTTATCTTTTTGAATTAGTGTTTTCTTTTTTTTTGTTTGTTTTTTCAATAAATAGTATTGGGAAAACTGGACAGCTACATGGTAAAGAATGAAGCTGGAGTACTTTCTTACACCATACCAAAAAAAAATTCAGGATAAATTAAAGACCTAAAAGTGAACCAAGTGTGGTCTGGAACCATAAAACTCCTAAAGAAAATATAAGCAGTGATCTCTTGGACATTGGCCTTAGCAATATATTTACAGATATGTCTCTTCAGGCAAGGGAAACAAAAGCAAAAATGAACTATGGGGAATACACCAAAATAAAAAGATTTTGTACAGTAAAGGAATCCATCAACAAAACAAAAAGGCAACATAGTGAATGGGAAAAGATATTTGCAAATTATATATTCAGTAAGTAGTTCATATTCAAGATATATAAAGAACTTATACAACTCAACATCAAAAATAAAATCCAGTTTAAAAAATTGGCAGAGAACCCAAATATAATTTTTCCAAAGAAGATGCACAGATGACCAAAAGACACATGAAAAGATACTCAACATCACTAATCATCAGGGAAATATAAATCAAAACCACAATGAGGTATTACTTCATACCAGTCAAAATGGCTAGAATCAAAAAGACAAGAAATAACAAGTGTTGGTAGGGATGTGGAGAAAAGAACTCTCATGCCCTGTTGGTGGGAATGTAAATTGGTGCAGCCACATGTATTATTTGTCATATGCAGCCCATGAAGTCTTATCAGTTAGCCTAGTGGTCAGCTAATCGTGGGTGAAGATCTCCTTAATACCTTGAACCAATAAGAATTCTAGCATTTGCTGAAGCTCTGTGAGTGTGTGTGTGTGTTTTATTGAATTCTTTCAATGCTTCCCCAGACAGTTTAAAACCCTTCACTCTTCCTTCACTCAACCTTCACTCTTCACTTGCTTGCACAGAACTTCTAGGTCAGTCAGAGAAGAAAATCAGCTCTTCTTAGTTCTTCCCTGGGCATGACCATAGTCCTGCACATGGTCATGTTCTTTAGGTTCCCCAGAAAATATGTCAGAACTTTTCAAAGCACTGTACTAGTATCTTTGTCCTCATATTTTTCCCTTAAGGGTTTTTGTTTTGTTTTGCTTTGTTTTGTTTTTGTGGTTGGTTTTGTTTGTTTGTTTCCCAGCCTCTTGCTTGCTTCAATTGGTCTCATTGCTTCAGGCAGCTGTGATGTCAAACAATTGTGATGAATAGTTTTGGACCAACTCTCCATGTACAGGGCATTCTTGACTGAGTTTGCCAGTCAAGTCAAAGAAACACAAACCCTGTGAATGGGGTTTTCCACAGAACTGCCACACAGGTTAAAAGATGAGGCAATTCTCTGGAAATTCTAACCCATTCTGTCCCTCCTATTGCTGTTAGGTGCTGTTTTTCACAGTTATCAGTTCTGTTAGGAAAGATGTTAAGGTTCAAATTCGATGGCCAAGAAAGAATTCTTGAGACATTTTTGATGCAAAAAAAAAAAAATGGTTTTATTAAAGCATGGGGATAGGACCCATGGGCAGAAAGAGTTGCACTGGGGTCATGAGAAGTGGCTGACTATAAGCTTTCAGATTGGGAGGGGGTTAGAGAGAACATAAATCTCTAAGGAATTTTGAAATCAAGGTTTCCAGGACCTTTGGGGGGCTACCTATTGTTAAGAAAATGTCATTTATTACTGTCTAATAAAACCTTAGCCATGAGACCCTTCAGTTACATATTGGTGGGTCACATGTTTGGGGAATGACTGCCAACATGTGTCTTGGGTGGTTGGCGGGGGGCGGGGGGCAGAGATAAAGGAAGGTTCCAAAGGAATTTTTAAAGTAGACTTACAGGATCCTGGGGGTCAGGCTAAGATTGCCTTTGCCCTTAGCAAAGTATTAAATTGAGGCAGTTGGGTTCCTCGATGAATATCACTCTGCCTGTTTCAAGGGCTTGTCAGTGGGCTATAGATATCATAAGGAAATTTAATTTTTCTTTTACCTTTGTTTCCCACATCAGTTTCCAGGCTACTCAGTTTCAGAGCTTCCATTGAGAGTAGGAGTATGGGATGTGTATCAACCAAATTAAATGCCACATGGTTTGCTTGCATTACCAAAATTCAGCTATTTTTCTTGACTAAATAACATTGCTTACATTGTTGCAAATCTTTGATTAATTTTCAGGGTTCTGATATGTTTTATCTTTATTTTTATTTCTTATTTGAGTGTTCTTATTACTTTTATGAATGAGCAGATTTTTGGACTTCCTTTCTCAGCCATTGCAAAAGTATTTCCCCACACCTCTATTATTAACCTATTTGAACCTTCATATTTATAGTGGATTCCCTATGGACAGCATTTACTTAGGTCTTCTGTGATGTGTGTGTTTGGTGTGTGTGTGTGTGTGTGTGTAATCCATTCAGATTCTCTGCCTCATAACTGGTATATTTAGGGTGTTTATATTTAAAGTGATTACTTATATAAGTGATTAATATCTACAATCTTAAAACAGTTTCTGATTTATTGTGTTTGTTTCTTCTCTTTTTATGACCTCCATGATCTTAACTAATAATTTTATATGATTCTATTTTTTATTCTCTCTTAGCATATCATTTGTATTAATTTTTTCACTTTAAGTGGTTGCTATGGAATTTATAACATACATATCAATAACCTAAGCTCACCTTCAATTAGCACTCTACCATTTAACATATAGCACAGGCACTTTCTAACAGAGCATTCCCAATTCTTTCCTCTGATTCTTTGTATCTTTGATGTCTAATCATCCAATACCTGATTTCTGTTATTGCCTTTAACAGTTATATTTTAGATCTAATTAAGAATAAAAAAAGAATAAGAAAAATTAAAAATTTTGTTTTACCTTATTTTTTTCTTTGTAGATCTTTTCTTTATGTGGATCTAATTCTTCATAACATTTATCATCTGCGTGAAAAACTTTAAACATTTCTTCTGGGCAGATCTTCTGACTGGATTCCCTAATTTTGTCTTCAAATCTTAATTTCCCCTTAACTTTTTCCATCATACAAATTTCTCTTAGTTAAACATTTTCATTTTGCAATAATTGTAGATTCACACTCAGTTGTGTAAGAAATAACTTGGAATCTTCTTATGTCCTTTACCCATTTCCCTCAGTAGTAATATCTCACAAAAGTATAGCACAACAAGAAAATCAGGACATTGACATTGACACAGTCAAGATACAGAACATTTCCATCTTCCCAAGTATGCGTTGTGCTATCTTTGTCCTTTTATAGATTCATTCACTTCCATCCTGTCCTTAACCCCTGGCAGCCACTAATCTGTTCTCCATTTTTGTAATTTTGTCATTTCAAGGTTATATAAATGAAATCACACAGTATGTAAGCTTCTTACATTGGCTTTTTTTCAATGAGTATGATTCTTTGAGATTCATCTAGGTTGTTGCGTAGCTTTTGTCTTTAATAAGTAAGACATATTTTTTAAAAAATGACTAAGACATGTTTATACTGTGTTCTCCATTTACATAACATAAATCAGTGAACTAAATTCATGAGTTTGAGGTGGGTGAGAAAAAAAAAAACCAAAAAAGGTAAATTGGGCATTCTTTGAACCTCTCATACATTTGCACATGGAAGAGAAAAGGAGTGATCTTTCTGGGCCATTTTTGAGCAGTCTAATGCAGAAAGATTATACAGCGCTGTATAGCTGTCAGCTTTCATCTTTCCTCAAGCTCCAGCTCAGTTAAGGACTAGGATTTTATATCATAAGTTATTTTTTTGAAGGAAAAGGCAAAATTATGACTTCTCTTAAGAAAGTAAAAATTAAAGTTTTTTTCCAGTAATTATTACTCTAAATTCAATCTTGCATATCCAGTTACAAATGATATATTTGCTTTTTGGAAAAATATCACAGTAGTATAATCACTCTTTGTTTCTGCTTATTGCAAGTCACTGAAAAAAATGAATATAATTAATTGTAAAGTTATTTTTAATGTTTATCTAAATTTGTTTCATTATTCTTTTCATGTCAAAGCAACCAAAGTGAAAAGATGCATAAATCCCTTGAGAATAAACACCAAATGAGGCAATAAATAGATTATAAATCATAGCTCATCCATTTTAGTGATATGTAGGAAAAAAGTTTTGTAGATAATAATGCACACTTATAGGAGATTTGTGTTTACAGTAATTCATGTTTGAAGTATTGTCAGGGAAGTAATTACAAGTCTGCCATAATAGCTTCTGTTAATCTTACACACCTTAAAGTTGTTATTAATTAAGGAAAAACAATATAGAGGAAGATCTAAACCTAAGTTAATAAAGTTAGTTGGGGAGAGCCAACTTTACTACAGTTTAGAGGTTTTATAAAGAAATTTATTATTAATAAAAGAAATGCATATTTTTGGAAAATAGATTATATTTTTAAAAAGAAAAAGCAATTAGCATATGTGTGTTAACATTAGAAATTAATTCTCACCTGTGCTTAATGTAGCACAAGAAAATCCTGATACTTAAGTTGTGGTTAAGGTTTAAATCACATTTGAGTAAATAATTTAAATGTTCAGTTTCATATTTAATTGGGCTCTTATCTTAAAAAATGCGTTTAGATCAGTGTATATAACTTGTGGTTGATTTTAAGATGGAGAATTAGAGAAGGAGGCAAGAATGTGAGCTCCAGCTGCTGAAGCTTGCTGACAGAATAAAATTATTTATTCATCCAATGCTACAATTTTGCACTTATGCCTAACTAAAGATGGCCCTGTTTCTTCTTTCCTACAACTATTTTTTGGGGGTGGAAAGAAAGAATGAGATAACAATTTTTTCCATATTATTTTTCTCCTGAATATTTTCAGTTAATTAATGTTCATGTTCAGAAGGACTAATTTGAATAAAGTCTCTACCAGGCATCTTTTAGATGTCTGATTTATTCTAGGAAGTTAAATTTACACAGATAAAATGTGCAAGGTTGATTCCTTTAGAAATATTAATGTCACATCTTTCTTTTTATTGCTTATAAAGGAATGATAGCTATTTCAGCACAGTGGAATTCAGTGACAAATACTGTGTAGCTTATACTGAACCAAATTTTTATTCAGAAACACCTTAAAGTTTATGGAATAAGTATAATTTATGGAATAAGCCATATTTTTTTAAAAGCAAATGATCTAAATGTTTCATTTATGACTCTTCTCTCTCCTTGGAATAAGTTCATGTCATCTTTTCTGCTGCATCAGTTTCACTAAATTCTCACAATTTCTTCCTTCTTCCATTCTATTCATCACCTAACCTTCGGTACCCTTTCAGACATCTGTGTGGACACAGCACTCTCTATTCTAATGAAAAATGGTTTTCTGAACAACCAGAAGGAGGTTTACCTGAGGAAGGCCTTCTTCCAAGCCTGAAAGATTCTATGACTCCATTACTGTAATGTTTTGGGGGGCAGGGTCCTCCCATTTATTTTAAACAAACAAAACAAATATTTAGAAATGGGGAACTCAAAGGTAATCTGGGGATTACAGAGGAATTGTTACTAGGGTAGTAGGTATTCATTTGATCTAATTAATATCTTGAATCTGTGGATTTGCTCTCCATAGCAACTTTCACCTGGATGGCTGAGACCCAGTTATCAGCATCACAGAAACACTCTTATGAGTAGTCATATCCCACCTCAAAGACTTTGACCACCTGTTGTCTACAGAGGTTCCAGCATTCTCAAGTCCCAAATTCCTTTATTTCAAGTAATTTCCTTGCCTTGTGTTTTTCAGTTTCCTGGGCATCCTCTTCAACAGAATTTTTTCTTCTTTACTCTTTGGAAATAGGTTGTCAAAGTCTTAAAAATAACAGCAATTCCCTTTCTAAGAACTTATCTAAATAATAAGAGGTATGGATAGTCAAAGCTGCTCACCAAAGAGAAATATTGTAAATGACTTGAGAGTGTTAAACAAGGTGACTGTTTAATAATAATACTTCGTCCATTTGGTGGAATTCTCTACAGCCAGAGTTCTCACCTGGAGGTGAAATTGCTCTCCTAGAGAACATTTGAAAATATCTGCAGACATTTTTTTTCCCATTTTATTTATTTTTTTCAGCATAACAGTATTCATTGTTTTTGCACAACACCCAGTGCTCCATGCAAAACGTGCCCTCCCTATTACCCACCACCTGTTCCCCCAACCTCCCACCCCTGACCCTTCAAAACCCTCAGGTTGTTTTTCAGAGTCCATAGTCTCTTATGGTTCACCTCCCCTCCCCAATGTCCATAGCCCCCTCCCCCTCTCCCAATCCCACCTCCCCTCACGTGTACCCGAATGTTTATAGCAGCAATGTCTACAATAGCCAAACTATGGAAAGAAGCTAGATGTCCATCAACAGATGAATGGATAAAGAAGATGTGGTATATATACACAATGGAATACTATGCAGCCATCAAAAGAAATGAAATCTTGCCATTTGCGATGACGTGGATGGAACTAGAGCGTATCGTGCTTAGTGAAATAAGTCAATCGGAGAAAGACAACTATCATATGATCTCCCTGATATGAGGACATGGAGAAGCAACATGGGGGGTTAGGGGGATAGGAGAAGAATAAATGAAACAAGATGGGATTGGGAGGGAGACAAACCATAAATGACTCTTAAGTCCATTTGGTGGAATTCTCTACAGCCAGAGTTCTCACCTGGAGGTGAAATTGCTCTCCTAGAGAACATTTGAAAATATCTGCAGACATTTTTGATGTTTATTACTGGGAGTGGGATGCTAGTCATGTCAAGTGGGTAGAAGTCAGGGATTATGCTAAACATCCTAAAATTGAGATTTCTTGACCCACCAGAAAACTGCTCCTTAGTTGACATTCTCTTCCTTGAGAACACACCTATCCTTCTGGAAATAGCACCTCTCCAGGTATTTTCAATGATCATTTGACTGATGGCTCCCAAATCTATGTTTGGGATACTGCTTATGTTTCTCTCTGGTTCCAACACTTTAGTATGTAGTGGGCAGTGTTTCCATTTCTAAAACCCATTTCCTATCCTCCTCACCTACAGTATCCTTATCATAAGCCTTAGTTAGCCCTTCAGTTCCAGAGGCTCACTGACCTTCTAGGGACTTTCCCTTCTCTTTCATATTCATCTATTTGCATTCTGGTTATAATAAATGATGTAAAAAGATATTTGGTTCAAAGCCAATGGCCAAGAAAGAATTCTTGAGACATATTTTGTGCGAAAAGACGGTTTTATTAAAGCATGGGGACAGAACCCATGGGCAGAAAGAGCTGTACTTGGGTCATGAGAAATGGCTGATTGTGTACTTTCAGGTTAAGGGGGGTTAGGGAGAGCATAAGTCTCTAAGGAATTTTGAAAGTGAGATTTCCAGGACCTTTAGGGAGCTAGTTTTTGTTAAGAAAATCATTTATTACTGTATAATAAAACCTTACTCATGAAACCCTTCAGATGTATGTTGGTGGGTCACATGTTTGGGGGATGACTTCCAACATGTATCTTGGAGGTTGGCCATAAAGGAAGTTTCCAAAGGAATTTTCATATGTTAATGTAGACTTACAGGATCCTGGGGATCAGGATAAGATTGCTTTTTGCTCTTAGCAAAGTATTAACATCAAGGCAGTTGAATTCCTAGATGAATAGCATTCTGACCATTTCAAGGTCTTCTCAGTGGGCTATAGGTAGTAAGGAAATTTAATTTTTCTTTTGTCTTTGCTTCCTGCATCAATAAATGCCAATAGTCTCACTCCTAGGCCATTCTTTCCTTTTCCATTTCCCATTTCCTGCCAGAGTCTGTGCTTTCCTAGAACATTGTCTATTACTCCCAGTATATCAGAAGGACCCTCTACCTTTGTCTTCTAACAAGGGAGTCTTGCCCCAAGTGTTGTTGTTGTTTTTTTTTCTATTCTTCTCCCCCTCCATGTCTATAACTGAACAAAGTTTCCCTCTCTGGTCAGTCCAAATAGTATTTGTCACTTAAGTGTATGGATAGTTGATGGGCCTGGTAGGAGCTTGATAAGTAGAAGGCATGCATTAGGATCTGTGTCCCCATTTTCTAGTGTCTGCCCTTGGACTAGCTCCCTCGCTCCCTGGAGCCTCAGTTCTTGCATAAAGGCTCAGCTTATCCAATTTCCTGTGGAGCTTTGGAAGGGATTAGATAATAAGGCAAGTGTGAAAGGTTTCATGCTCAGGCATTCAGAAGAGGAACTGATCACCTTCCTCTTGCTCTGTCTGCCACCTCCTTCCTCACTGCTCTTCACTGTCTGGTGAGTCTAGGCAGGATGCAGGCTCATTTCCTTGATTCTGGGTCACTTTTCTTTCCAGAAGCAATGTTCTTTGCTCCCTTTTCTGTTAACAGATATCAAGTCAGGGCTACTCATCTACTCTTGGAATCTCTCCTTGGTGTACTCTGTTGTGATGTTAATGTTCCCCTTAAGAAAGGAATAACCAGGGTAACTAGCTACAGGTGATAGATACTCTCACAGGGAAAGGTTTTTGTTTTGTTTTGTTTTGTTTTAAATTTATTTATTTGACAGACAGAGATGATGAGCAGGCAGAGAGGCAGGCAGAGAGAGAGGGGGAAGCAGGCTCCCCGCCGAGCATGGAGCCCGACATGGGGCTCGATCCCAGGACCCTGGGATCATGACCTGAGCTGAAGGCAGAGGCTTTAACCCACTGAGCCACCCAGGCGCCCCCTCACAGGGAAAGGTTTTAAATAGTTGGAGATGAAAGGGGTTGTGGTTGCACCAACTGTTCATATTTCCCAGAAAAAGTCTTCTGTATCCCATCATGCTGCCCACAGCTCCCTCCCCACAGAGCATTATGCCCTCTCTTCCCCCGCTGTGCCTGTCCTTCACCTTCTGATAGAAACATTGGCACACCACAACCTGCACATGTTAGTCACAGTGCCCCAGAGGGCAGCAGTGACTTTGACACTTAGCCAATATGAATTCAAAGACTGCTTCTGCACTTTTCTCTATGAGTGTCCTTTTCTCATATGCAAAATGGGATAATAAAGAATACTTCACTAGAGCGATGGTAGAGTTAAACATGTGCCTGACTGCTGGACATCAACATCCCAACCTCTGCCCATAGTCAAACTCTGCAGTAACTATACCTTGGCAAGATTGGCAGGCCTTTCCCAGCCTTCTGGGAGAAGGCTTAACAAATGAAGCAATCCCTAAATACTTTTGAGATGGTATGGTTTCACCCCAACTGAAGATTGTGATTGTGAGCAAAAGTAACTTCCTTTGCTACAAAGCATGGCATGTTCACAGCACAAGTGGAGGAAGTGAAGTGGTCCTCTCTTGGATGAATGTTCAGAGAGGATGCCTGAAGGTCAAGGAATTTCTGAGCCCACCACGGGCTCTAACATTCCAGCCTACATTGGAGGGCAAGATGGGGATGAAAGGAAGGATCTCCTGGGAACCAACTTCACCCTGAGAGACATAGTAGAGGGGAAAAGTCACACAGCCTCAGGAAGAAAGCCTGGAAAGGAGGACTTTCCTTTTGACATTTTGCACTTTGCACATCTATAGTGAGAGAGAGGGATTCCCTAGAAACAAAAAGGCACTCCCTGAAGAAACAAGCACCCAGCCCTGACTCTGGGATTTGGTGGATACAACCAACTTCTCCTCCACCCATGAGACTCTTCTGCCCCACAGACACATTCTGATGGTCCCCACTGGTAAGCCTTTAACCTCACATTAGAGTAGGCCCTGGTACATTTTTAGAAGAAGAAGACGTTAAGGAATTAATGAGTAAACATATGGATGATATTTTTTAAAAACATAGTTTTTACTTAAAATAAAACATTTTTCCTTTTTCCAACTAGAAGGAAAAACCTCCAGAACAGTTATGTCACAAATTGTGGCAATCTTTAAGTTTTATTGCACAATTGATTTATGTTAAAAAAAAAAAAAAGTCAAACCATTTAAGTCAGAGCCAGCAGGCAGCGGGCATGGATGTCAGTGTTCAGGGAAACAGTTGCCATGACAACTCGGGGCTTTTCTAGAAGCCAGGCTCCAGTTCAGGCTCAGTGGGCTGTTGCACAAGATGCCTCTATGAACACAAATGTTACACACATAGTTCAGGTTCTGAATGTACCATACTGCACTTCTCATAACACACAGCACAAGTGGATTATTATTATGCTGTCATTGGTTTTCTCCAACACATCAGTATGGTGAGTCTTTCTTCTTGGACATGAACAATGGCTCAATTAATCACAGATTGATTTGCCTTCTACCAAAACATGAGGTGTTTTTGTAAGGCTTCATTGTCCAGCTCTGACAGTGTTCCATGTGCCTTGGCTTCTAGAATCCTGATGCTTGAACAATCCCCACTTTTCAAAACCTCATACTACAGCACCCCCTGCATTTTCACATATGGATGGCTTCAAGCCTGTCAACACTTTAGTCTTTATTTCTTCTACCTGGTTTCTCTGTCTGTACCTTATTCCCTTCAGGTTCTCTCAGTTGTGTAGTATACTCTTTTTCTGTTAAACTGATGAATACTAAGGAAGAAATAGTTTAGTGTGGTCTCTGCATCATACCCTTCACCCTCAACAGCCTGGCCCAGAGTTACTTGTACTTATAAAAGGGCATAATGTCACTGTCACCAAAACATAGAACTTCTAGGTATGTCTTTGTAAGCAAAGTAGCAAAAGTAGAAGAGATATTTAAACTTTTCTAAAACTATTCTGTACTAAAATTATGAATGTTACATAAGTAACTTTGTCTAGCCCACTTACATATAAGACTGGTTCCATTATTATTTGCACTAAAGGGGAAAATACAGCTTTAAGGTAAGAAGAGATGGTTGGCAGATAGTAATATTTTGTTCTCATACCACACCTGCATGACAGAAGAGGGGTTTTGATCACCAGTGTTTAGAATTGCAACATGTCAAGTTGCTTTTCTGACAAATAGGTTGGAAAATTGCTGACAAAAATTTATAGGATAGACTCGAAGAGCAAAGTTGTTGATTTTTTCTTTTTTCTTTTTGATGTATTTAAAACACTTCAGGAGTCATACATTTTAAGTGTTGGGTTTTTTTTTTTTTTTTAAATCCTTGAAGATAATCTGTTTTCCTATTAACTTAAACATTGCAGTATTACCATTCTGGATATAATAGCAGAGGCTGTCAAGAATATCAAGTGACATTTTCTGCCCTTGAAAATTTTCATTTTTAGTAAAGAAATAATAGCACAATACTTCAATTCAGTACTTCTATGGGCAGTGGACACCTCCCTGTAAATTCCTTTTCTGTTAGAATATTCCTGCTTGCATATCCTTTTTCAGTATTCTTTGAAATAACCTTTCAGTTAGACTACTCAGTTAAAATGAAAAGAAAGGATTTTTAAGCTAAAAAGCAAGATAAACATCCCTTAAGAAGACAAGAAAATGAAGAACACACATTGTTAAAATAGTGTCAAACAAATGCATAGAAGAAACAATTATGCTCAGTAAGTGAATGTGTTGAGGATTTTGTGGTTGATGTCTGATCCCCTTCTTATGCTTTTTGCTCATTCAGACAAGTTAAGAAGGCCTTTTGTTTTTTGACTCCTGGACCCCCCTTTGACATTTCCCTTGGCTGATTACAATCTGTATTGTATCTTTTTGCTGTAATAAACTGTAACTGAGAGTAGAATGCCTTGTCTGAGTTCTGTGAGTTCTAGCACATTATAAATCTGAGGGTGGTCTCTGGGATTCTCAAACTTGAACTTGTTGTTCAGAGTGTGCTCTTGGAAACCTCTGCACTTTGTGGTTTTATAAAACCAAAAATCTATTTATCAATGTCTGAACAACTTTAATTTATTCCTAAGTCAATGCAGAATGAGATTTTTTAAAGAATTTTGTCTTATTACATCCCCTAGGAGAATGGAATTGTGGTTGTATGGTTGGTATGAAAATTTAGGCTTGGAATGTGCTGTTTTTAGTAAGATAGTATAAATGTGTTCTCAGCTTTCTTCTTTTATTCAATGTCTGAAATTTGGTTTGCTTAAAAATAAGAAAGAGGCTTGCTTTTTCATGTGAGCTTGGCTTAACAGTGAAGCATCTAACAGATTTGTGATAAATAAACCTTCATTCCTGCAAGAGAAGTAGTGGAGGGTTATAAAATAATCACCTTTTATTCCAGGTTGATTTTGTAGACAATCCAAATACTCCAATACTTTTCCCCTAGAGTAAAAACTTAAGAATTTCTGTAAAGAACAAGGGACATCTGAGTTATGTTCCAAAATGAGAGGCCATCACCAAACACAACCTTCCCAGAGAAAAGAAGTAGCTGACCACTGAAAAAGTGGGCTGGGAAAAAAAGAAGGACAAGTCATTTCTTTTGACTCTGCACATTTAATAACAGAGATAGGCCTGTTTTGCTGATACAAACAGGCATGAGGAGGAAAAAGAAACATTTAAACACTTGAAAAAAGTGGCCCTTCAGGAGCCTGTGTTCAACACAAGATATGCAGGAGACAGTCTTACTGGAAAATCCAGTTACAGACTTTAACCAAATTCATTAGCCAAAAAACGCAAACGTGAAGTAGATTTCAGCATTGGAAAGACAACAAAAGAAAGCCATCCTTAAGGACTTCCCTACTGCTCCTCTGGGTGTGGCTTATAGTACTTATGCTTTTGATCTCAGAGATTTTCCAGGGACATTTGGAATTAGCCATGCCATATTATCATTAGAGCATCTTGTTCTCTGAGAAGCCCTGAGTGACAACCAAGCATCCGATGTTTAGATCCAACAACAGAGGAAATAAAATTCTATTATTTTAACACTCTCTCTTCTGGGAAGTGGTCCAAATATGTGACACTAAATATGATCTTCTATATAAGATTTATGATAGTGTTATACAACAATATCATTTTATAATTGTGCTTCATAGTGACTGGGTTTTAATTTCTTAATATTTAATGAAGTATAATTTTAAATCCCTCATCTTGATTCATCCACACTTAAATACTCTCTATATATGCAATATTACCTGATCTTTACTTAAGTAATTTGAAGCATCCATTTTCCAATCCATTTTGTAGAAAAGGCACCTAAATTTTAAAGGCATTAAAAATAGGCAGTGTGGTTGCTGAGAATTTACTATCACACAATCTCTGTTCAAGTCTTGCCTTTCCTATTTGGGCTGGATATTTCACTCTTTAAGTCTCTTTCCTCATTTGTACCTTCCTCATAGGGCTATCACATAGTTTAAACAAAATACAGCATACAGTAAGCTTCACATAGGCCTGGCACAGAAGAAATGCACAATAATGTTTGCATTATTTTTATTGCTATTATTACTAGGCATATGGTAATTGACTGAACCTGTACCAATACCTAACACATGTCATTTACAAAATTTGGACTCAAAACTCCATTTTCATGTCCAATTTTCACGTCATTATTTGTTAAAGGAAAAAAAAAAAAATTCCCGTTTGAACAAATTGGGACCAAGTGCAGTGACTTAGTAGTTGAATAAGTTTCATTTAAAAATTGATATGAGTATAGTGACACACAATGTTACCTTAATTTCCGGTGTATAACAGTGATTTGACACGTTTATATATTGTGCTGTGCTCACAAGTATAGTTACCATAGTTACATCGCTATTATAATAGCATTGACTACATTCCTTATGTTTTGTTTTTTATCCCCATCATTTAGTCATTCCATAACTGGTGAATCTCCCACTCCCTTTCACTCATTTTGCCCAGCCCCTAAACCCCTTCCCTCTGGTAGCCATGAGTTCTTTCTCTATTTATAGTTCTGATTCTGATTTTTGTTTATTCATTTTTATATGCCATTTACGGATGGAATCATACAACATTTTTTCTTTCACTGTTTGACTTATTTTATTTAGCATAATACTCTCTAGGGCCACCCATGTTGTCTCAAAGGGCTCAATTTCATCCTTTTTATGGCTATATAATGTTCCATTGAATATATATACCACATTTCCTCAACCATTTGTCTATTGATGGACACTTAGATTGCTTCCCTGTCTTAGCTATTATAAATAATGCTGCAATAAACATAGGGTTGGATATATCTTTTCAAGTTAGTGTTTTCATTTTCTCTGGGTAAATACCCAATAGAGGAATTATTGGATCATATTATATTTCTATTTTTAATTTTCTGAAGAACCTTCATATTGTTTTCTGCTATGGCTGCACCAATTTACATTCCCATTAATAACATACAAGTGTTCCTTTTTCTTCACACTTCCACCAACAGTTGTTATTTCTTGCCTTCTTGATTTTAGCCATTCTGACAGGTGTGAGGTGATATCTCATTGTGGTTTTGATTTGAATTTCCCTGATGATGAATGATGTTGAGAATCTTTACATGTGTTTGTTGGTCCTCTGTATGTCTTCTTTGGAAAAAGTTTCTATTCAGGTCCTCTGCCCATTTTTAATTGTACTGTTTGGGGCTTTTTTGGAGTTGACTTGTATAAATTCTTTTTATATATTTGGATATTAACCCCTTATCAGATATAACATTTGTAAATACCTTCTCCCATTCAGTAGGTTGCCTTACTGTTTTCTTGATTTTTTTTTTTTTTTTGGTTTGTTTATGGTTTTGGTTTTGTTGTTGTTGTTGTTGCTTTCCTGTGCAAAAGATTTTTATTTTACTTATTTATTTATTTTATGGTAGTCACAGTAGTTTATTGTTTCCCTTGCTTCAGGAGACGTATCTGGGAAAATGGCCAGTTTGAGAGAAATTACTGCATGAACTTTTTTCTGGGATTTTTATGGTCTTAAGACTCACATTTGGGTCTTTAATTCATTTTGAGTTTAGTTATTTGAGTTTATTTTTATGTGTGATATTAGAAAATGGCCCAGGTTTTTTGTTTGTTTGTTTGTTTTGTTTTTGCTTGTATGCTGTCTGCTTTGCACAGCACCATTTATTTAAAAGATTCTCTTTTCCTTCTTATGTATGTGTTCTTATCTCCTTTGATAAATTAACCATATAAATATAGCTTTGTTTCTTGGGTCTCTATTCTGTTCTGTTGAACTGTATGTCTGTTTTTGTGCCAGTATCATACTGGTTTGATTACCAAAACTTTGTAGTATATCTTGAAATCCAAAATTGTAGTACTTCCAGCTATATTCTTCTTTCTCAGGATTGCTTTGGCTATTCAGTTTTCTGTGGTTCTGTATAAATTTTAAGATTATTTGTTCTAGTTTTTTGTAGAATGCTGTTAGTATTTGTATATTGCTTTGGGTAATTTGGGTATTTTGATGATATTAATTTTCCCAGTCCATGAATAAGCATGGAATATCTTTCCACTTGCTTGTGCCATCTTAAATTTCTTTCACCATTGTTTTATAGTTTTCAGAGTGCAAGTCTTTCATCTCTTTGGTTAAGTTTATTCCTAAGCATTTTTCTTTTTGTTGCAATTATAAATCATTTGTTTTTTTTTTTTTAATTTATCTTTCTGTGACTTTGTTGTTGGTATTTGGAACTCTACCAATTTCTGGGTATCTTATTTTGTATCCTGTCACTTTATTGAATTTGTTTATTCTATAAATTTTGTGGAGTCTTCAGGATTTTCTGTGTATAGTATCATGTCATTTGCAAATAATGGCATTTTAACTTCTTCTTTACCAATCTGGAGGCTGATTTTTTTTTCTTGTCTAATTCTATGGCTAAGACTTTCAGTACTATGTTAAACAAAAGCGGTAATAATGGACAGCCTTGTCTTAGAGGGAAAGCTCCCAGTTTTTCACCAGCGAGGATTATGTTAGCTGTGGATTTTTCATGTAATGTTGAGGTATGTTCCCTCTAACCTCATTTTGTTGAGAGTTCTTATCATGAATAGATGTTGAATTGTGTCAAATGTTTTTCTTGCGTCTGTTGAGAGTATTATATGATTTTTATCTTTCATCTTTTTGGTGTGTTGATTGTCCTGTGAATACTGAACTATCCTTGCATCCAACGAATAAATCACAGTGGATTGTGGTGAACGATCCTTTAATACATTTGTGTATGCATTTTGCTAATATATTGTTGAGAATTTTTGCATCTATGTTCATCAGAACATATGGGCCTGTAATTTTCTTTTTCTGTGGCAACTTTGTCCTGTTTTGTAATCAGTGTAGTGCTGGCCTCATAGAATGTACTTGGAAGCTTTCTTCCCTTTTTAAATTTTTTTGGAATAGTTTGAGGAGAATAGGTATTAACTCTTGCCTAAATATTTGGCAGAGTTCATTTGTGAGTCTCTCTTGTCCTGGACTTTAATTTTTTGGTAGTTTCTTGATTACCAATTCAACTTAATTACTTTTAGTCAGCTTGTTCAGATTTTGTTTCTTGCTGATTTCAATTCAGAAGATTGCATGTTTCTAGGAATTTATCCATTTTTTTCCTAGGCTGTCCAGTTTGTTGACATATAATTTTTTTTTGTATTCTCTTATATTCCTTTGTATTTCTGTTGTGTCAATTGTTACTTCTCCTCTCTCATTTTCTATTTTATTGATTTGGGCCCTTTATCTTTCTTTCTTGATGAGTCTGGCTAAGGGTTTCTCAATTTTATTTATCTATACAAGAACCAGTTCTTGATTTCATTTATTTTTAAACTGTTTTTAGTCTCTATATCATTTATTTCTGCTCTGATCTTTATTATTTCTTTTCTTCTACTCACCCTGGGTTTTGTTTGTTCTTCTTTAAATTTCATTTTTGTCTTGAGTAGATTGAAGAGAAACTTGATTCTACCCATTTGCTTTTCATTCCTTCCTTTCCTAACTTTTATATACAAATCTATACCTAAACATTTTCATAAATTAAGATATATCTAGCGTGGGGTGCCTGGGTGCCTCAGTGGGTTAGAGCCTCTGTCTTTAGCTCAGTTCATGATCCCACGGTGCTGGGATTGAGCCCCTGCATTGCATCTGGCTCTCTGCTCAGCAGGGAGCCTGCTTCCTCCTCTCTCTGTCTGTCTCTCTGCCTACTTGTGATCTCTGTCAAATAAATCAAATCAAATCTTTAAAAAAAAAAAAGATATATCTAATGCATCCCCTGGAGTGGCTTGTTATATTTAACTTCTCTGAAATTTAAAAGGGTTATGGAACAGCATGTGGGTGGCTTAGTCTGTTGGACATCTGCCTTCAGCTTGGGTCATGATCTCCAGTGCTGGGATCAAGCTCCACGGAGAGTCTGCTTCTCCCTCTCCCTCTGCCAGCTGCTACCCCTGTTTGTGCCCTCTCTCTCTCTCTCTGTCAAATGAATAAATAAAATCTTAAAGAAATAAAAAAATAAAAGCCTTATGCAAATAAACCTTTAAAGTGCTGGTTTTAGGATAGGGAATATGGCTTCCCTTTGAAAACTATTACCATGGAATGTGAAATCTGCTACCATCTCCTGTGTTGCTCTTACTAAATATGAAAATGTAACTGTGTTATATGATTAAGGATATTGCTCTTTCATTCATATCAGAGGTATGTTGCCAAGGGTCATTTTCATCCTGGATCTATTGTTTTCTGGTCTGGGATGATATGGCAAAATCTAAACTGAAGCCTTGCTCCCTTTTTTTTTTTTTTTTCCCCACAAGAATGATTGACTAATGACACACCTGGGGGCTCAGTCAGTTAAGTGTCTGCTTTTGGCAGGTCATGATCCCAGGTCCTGGGATTGATCCACGTGTTGGGCTGCCTGCTCAGCAAGGAAGCCTGCTTCTCCCTCTCACTCTACCCCTGCTCCTGTGCTCTCTCTCTCTTGCTCATTCTGTCCCTCAGATAAATAAATAAAATCTTAAAAAAAAAAAAAGATATGATTGACTAAGGGGAAAAAAGGGGGAGAGAACTTAAAATGAGACCATGAATGATCTTCTGCTACTCTGTTGGCTATGTTGTTATTTGGGAGATTTGTGTAATTTTCAAAAATAAAATTTGTAGGAATCTGAATTCTTATTGCTCACTTTTATGTAGATTGGGCCTACATTGTTTAGCTTATTGCTTCCTAATTGGTCCACCAGATAGGAATGAAATAATCAGAGACTAACTTATTAGGAGAAAGTCTTTACCGCATTCTTACCTAATACTTCTGCTTAACAACAGGAACTGATGGCATGTCATTTTAACTGTTTCTGAGTGAATAAGCAAATAAGCAAACAAGCAAAGAATCTAAAAACTGAAGAAAAAATAAGGTCCATTTAAATGTTGTGTCAGTTCACAAATGGATTTCCTAAAACTAAAATAGCTACATGCCAACATTTTGTCTATACTTCTCAATGTTTACAACAATTTGGGGAGGAAAGTTGAATGTGAATCTGTGAAACTAAGCATTTTGAAAGTTCTGAAAGTATTTTCATGGGCAAAAAAATAATGTATACTTTCATTCTCTTACTTAGGTAAACTTTAACTAGATTTTTGCAATGTAGAATTATAGATCATACTGAGTCTCCTAATATGATTACTTTATTTTTTTTTTAATTTTATTTTTCCAGTGTTCCAAGATTCACTGTTTATGTACCACACCCAGTGCTCCATGCAATATGTGCCCTCCTTAACACCCACCACCAGACTCACCTATCCCCCTCACCCTCTAAACCCTCTAAACCTTCAGTTTGTTTCTCAGAGTCCACAGTCTCTCATACTTCATCTCAGCCTCTGAGCTCCCCCAATTCACTTTTCCTTTCCTTCTCCTAATGTCCTCTATTCACTTCACCAGGAAGTGAAACCATATGATAATTGACTTCCTCTGCTTGACTTATTTCACTCAGCATAATCTCCTCCAGTCCTGTGATGTTGATACAAAAGTTGGGTATTCATCCTTGGAGGCACAATATTCCATTGTATATATGGGCCACATCTTTATCCATTCATCTGTTAAAGGGCATCTCGGCTCTTTCCACAGTTTGGCTATTGTGGACATTGCTGCTATGAATATTGGAGTACGTATGGCCCTTATTTTCACTACATCTGTATCTTTGGGGTAAATACCCAGTAGTGCCAGGTTTACTACTGGGTAAATACCCAGTAGTGCTGGGTCATAGGACAGCTCTATTTTTAATTGTTTGAGGAATCTCCACACTGTTTTCCAAAGTGGTTGCACAACTTGCATGCCCACCAGCAATGTGAGAGGGTTCCCATTTCCCCACATCCTCTCCAACATTTGTTGTTTCCTGTCTTGTTTAATCTTTGCCATTCTAACTGGTGTAACCTGGTATCTCAATGTGGTTTAGAAATTGAAAGCTAGAATTATTTGATCACATTAACACTTTCAAGACTAAGCTGAACAGGACATGCAGCTAAGTCATTCATATTACCATGTTATTAAGAAATGGAAAGAATAGAGATTACCTAAATTTTTCATTTTCTAGGTAAAGATGAGTTATTCATTTTTTACTTTAGGTTACTCATGTGGTAGTGAATTCTACAGAGTTAAAAGCAAGGCTTGACTTGGGGTCAAGTCTCATATAACTTAAAGCTCTGATGGCTCATTTTGAAATAATGACTTGAATGAGATGTAATGCATGTACCAT
This sequence comes from Meles meles, assembly GCF_922984935.1. NCBI lineage: Eukaryota > Metazoa > Chordata > Mammalia > Carnivora > Mustelidae > Meles > Meles meles. Next base: position 27,428,960 of record NC_060071.1, read on the forward strand.
AAATTCCTTCTTTGAAAGTATACAATTTAATAGTTTTTTAGTATATTAAAAGAATTACGCAAATGTCACCACTATCTAATTTTGGTATGTTTTTATCACTTCCAAAATAAACTCGGTACACATTAGTGGTCACCCCCCTATTTTCTCTTTCCCTCAGATTCTGGCATCCACTTTTTGTACTTGGGTTTGCCTATTCTGGGTATTTCATATAAATGGATGGTATGATATGTGGCTTTCTGTGACTGGCTTCTTTCACTGAGAATAATATTTTTATGGTTTGTTCATATTGTGACATGTATAAGTGTTGCATTCCTTTTGTTTTCAGAGTAATATTTCATTGTATGGATATACTACAATTTTTTAAAGATTTTGTTATTTATTTGAGAGAGAGCAAGAGCATAAGAAGAGGGAGAGTCAGAGGGAGAAGAAGGCTCCCCACTAAGCAGGGAGCCCAATGTGGGACTCAATATGGGACTCTGGCATCATGACCTGAGCCAAAGGGAGTTGCTTAACCAACTGAGCCACCTGGGTGCCCATGGTATACTACAGTTTGAAGACCTATTCTTCCAGTGATAGACATTGGTTTTTTTTTTTCCATGTTTTTGACTATTATGAATAATTCTTCTGTGAAAATTTCATGTACAAGTTTTAACTTACGTTTTTAATACTCTTGGGCATATACGAAGGAATGGGGTTGCTAAATCATATGGTAAGTCTTTGTTTATATTTTGAGGAACTTCCAATTTTTCACAGTGAATTACCATTTTACAATCCCACTGGCAGTGTAAGAGTATTCCAATTTCTCCACATTCTCATCAAAATTTTGATATTATCTTTTTTTTTTATTTTAGCTATCCCAGTGGGTGTGAAGTGGCATTTCATGGTGGTTTGATTTCCATTTTATCTAATAACTAATGATGTTAAGCATATTTCAAATACTTACTGACCCTTTGCAGATATGTTCTTTATATATTCTTTGCAGATATGTCTACTTAACTCTCTATCCATTTTTGAAATGCATTATTTGACTCTTTATTGTTGAGTTATAAGATTTCTTTAAATATTGTTGTTATATAAGTCCATTATAATAGTGTATGTTCTACAAATATTTTCTTGCATTATGGGTTGTTTTTCCACTTATTTAATGGTATTTTTTTTAATTCAAAAGTTGTAAATTTTGAATACATCTAATTTTTTTCTTTTGTTTCTTGTGTTTTTGGTGTAATATCTAAGAAACCATTGCCAAATGAAGGTCATAAAGTTCTATTTCTGTTTTCTTCGAAGAATTTTATAATACTACAACTGATATCCAGGTCTCTGATCTGTTCTTAATTAATTTTTGCATATGGTGAGAGGAAGTAATCTAACTTTATTCTTTTTCATGTGCATAACCAATTGTCCCAACACCACTTGTTGAGAAGACTCTTCTTTCACCCAGTGAATTGTTTTGGCACCCTTGTCAAAAAATAATTGACCACATACATGAAGGTTTATTTGTGAAATTTTAATTTTATTTCATTCATCTACATGCCTAACCTTATGACAGTACAACCCTATCTTGGTTATTGAAGCTTCGTTGAACGTTTTGAAATAGGGTCTGTGAATCCTCCAACTTTTTTCTTTTCCAAGATTGTTTTGTTTATTATAGGTCCTTTGAATTTCCATATGACTTTTGGGATCAGTTTGTCAATTTCTGTAAAATGTTATCTGCAAGTTTTACAGTGGAATTATTTTGTAATTTTCCTTTCTAATTATTCATTGCTGGTGTATAGAAAAACAATTTACTTTAGTATATTGATCTTGGAAACTGCACCTTTACTGAATTTCCTTATTATATTTAATAGCCTTCTGTGGATTACTTAGGATTTTCTGAATTTTATACCATGTTATCTCTACATAGAAATAGTTTTACTTCTTCCTCTTTTTCATTTTTAAATTTTTTTTAAAAGATTTTATTTATTTATTTGAGAGAGATCACAAGTAGGCAGAGACGCAGGCAGTGGAGGGGGGAAGCAGTTTCCCTGGTGAGCAGAGATCTGGATGCTGGGTTTGATCCCAGGATCCCGAGGTTATGACCTGAGCAAAAGGCAGAGGCTTAACCCACTGAGCCACCCAGGCACCCCATTACTTCTTCCTCTTTAATATGAGAGCCTCATTTTATTTTCTTGCTTAATTCCTTGCATAGAAGCTCTTGTTCAAGTCTGCATAGTAATGGTGAGAACAAATATCTTTATATTGTTCCTAGGGTGAAAGCAGTTTTTCAATATTCAGCATGCTATAAACTATGAGTTTTTTTGTAGATACCCTTTATCTTGTTGAGGAAGTCCTAACTACCCCCTATAGGTTATCTTCTCTTATTATAAAAGAGTATTTGTTTTGCTAATTTTTTCTAAAACTATTAAGACCATCATATTTTTTCTTCATTATATTAATAATATGTTTTTCACTGATTGATTTTCATATATTAAATGAAATTAAATTAAAATGTTAAACCAATTTTACATTTCTGCACTCATCTAGAAGTATTTCCTTATTTCCCTTGTGATTTCTTTTCTGATCTTTTCATTATTTAGGAGTGTGTTGTTAACTTGCAAATATTTGTGAATTTACCAAATTTATTCTTGCTGTTAATTTATAATTTAATTCTATTGTGTTTGGAGAACATATTTTGGATGGTTTCAATAATTTTAAATGTAATAAGGTTTGCTTTATGGTTTAGTCTATGCGCCATCCTAGAAAATATTCTATGGTACTTGAGGATAATATGTATTCTGCTATTGTTTGGTGGAGATTTCTATAGATGTCTGTTAGTCTAACACCTTAAATTAAAATAATAGTTCACATTAATATTGACTTAATTTTAATATTGTATAAGAGCTCTGTTACAGTATAGCTCCTTTCCCTCAACCCATCTTTGTGCTATTATTTATATACAAATTATTTATCTGTATGTTATTAATCCATCAACACATTTATATAATTATTAATATATGTATTTGTTTTTTAGACAGAAAAGTATAACAAGCAAATTACGTTTATAGTCTTTTAGATATACAAATATAAATTTCTTTGGTGTTCTCTATTTCTTTGTGTGGATTCAAGTTATTGTCTAGTGTTCTTTTATTTGCTGAGATGGCTGAGTAGATCCAAGAGCCACATGCCTAATATTTTAAAAGAGCCTTCTGTGTGATTGTGTATTCTAGTTTTTGATCCTTAGGAGGAAAAGAAAGTCTAGCCACATTCCTGGATTTTCTTCAGAACACACTTTCCTCACTGTCAGTTTCCTAAATTTAGCATCTTTTGCAAGGATAGGCTGATAATTTTTCATATCATGAAATCCTGGTTCTTTTTTACATAACAGTTTATGTCCTCATTTTATCTCTTTCTGGTAAGATTTTACTATAGGCAGCAAGAAGAAACACTCTGCTCAGAAATCTCCTTAGCGGGGCGCCTGGGTGGCTCAGTGGTTTAAGGCACTGCCTTCGGCTCAGGTCATGATCTCAGGGTCCTGGGATCGAGTCCCGCATTGGGCTCTCTGCTCGGCAGTGAGCCTGCTTCCCTCTCACTCTCTCTGCCTGCCTCTTTGCCTACTTGTGATCTCTCTCTGTCAAATAAATAAAAAAATCTTTAAAAAAAAAATCTCCTTAGCTAAACTCACAACTTGCTGTTCACAAGTTTTGTATTCCACATAACTGTAGAACATGATTTTGCAAGTTTCTTCTACTATAGAACAATGAGTCTCCTTCCTTACTTTTCAATGACACATTCCTCATTTTCTTTTGAGTCCTCATCCCTAGTGCCTTTAATATTAATATTTCTATCAACAGTGTGTTTATGATGTTTTAAATGTTCTTTGAGATAATGTTTTCTTTAGCATGGTCCTCACTTTGAATTCTGCTAACATCTTCATTTATGCTGTCTTTTCGAGAAAATCTAGGCTTTTTTCTGTTGCTCTCCTAGCCTCTGTCCACTGCCCAAAATCAGAACCCCACTTCCAGTAGCAAAATCTTAGTTTCCTATTGCTGCTGTAACAATTACTACAAACTTAGAGACTTAAAAGAACATAGGTCTGTTATCTTATAGGTCTTATGGTCAGAAGTCTAAAATAGATCTTGGCTAAAATCAAGTTGTCAGTAGATCCTTTTTCCTTCTGCAGACTGTAGGAGATTCTATTCTTTGCCTTTTCCAGCTTCATGAGGCAGTCTGCATTCTTATGTTCATGGCTACACTGGTCCAACCTCTGCTTCTATCATCACATCCTGATCTGAATCTGACCCTTGCCTCCTTCTTATAAAGATCATTGTTCATTTACATTACGCCCACTTTGAGCCCTGAACAATGCAAGATACTTTTCCTTCCAAAACTCTTAATTTCATCTGTAAAACCCTTTTGGCGTGTAAAGTAACATACAAACAGTTTCTGGGAATTTTGATGCCGGTATCTTTGTAGGTTATTATTTTTCCTACTGATAACTGCCAAACAGAATAAACAGTGAAAAATCTATTGTCTAGGACTTATTGGGGAATCCCTAGTACATTCTGACTCTTTCCATGCCTTCTAAGCTGTTGACTTTCATAGCTACTGTGGTCAGGAAGCCTTTGGTTTTCAAAGCCACCACAGATGTGGGGAGAGGGCGTTGGAAGTCACAACACCACAGAGTCTTCTCTTCTTACTGAACGGTCAATATTTGTCTGTGTAAATTCTCCTTGATCTGTGATAAGGCTTTGGTTAATTTCCAGAGTTCTGAAAAGATTAAAAGTTTTCCAACGTTCTACTTGCTATTATGGAGTAGTGGCTTTGCAGAGATCCTTACTCTGTCACTATAGAAATGTTGCCACTCTGGTGGTTATTTTAAAATCCAATTAATCCACTAGTTTATCAAAATGATCTCATTAATTATTTTAGCATCCTTAATTTACCAGGTGTTGTGAAGCCATCCTTGGGCTTAGGGGTACCATTGCATGTGGTTGGGTATAGTTCATATGACAAAAATGTGCCCTATCACTCTGCTTTGGTGGATTCTGATTCAGAACTTTCCAGGAACCAGTGATTATAGATCAGTCCCCACATCTTCAAATGTCCTAAAGATAAATTTCAAGATGACCTGTGCCTTCTGTAGAAACACTAAAAACCCAAGATTAATAATTTTCTAATAAATGTTTGTTTCCCCCCAAATGTTTAGACAACACATTTCTTATGGAACTGTACATGTATCTTTTTACTTATAACACTTTTCTTCACCAGGTACCCATGTCAGTGCAGCTATGTGAAGTCTTCAATCTGACCCAGGAAATATATTTGCATAACAAATTGCAGGCAGTTGATTTTTAGCTTGACTAAAGCTTTTTGGTGAACATGGAAATTGTTAGTATGACACTATAGTTCACGCACATTATAAGCAGCCGAGAATAATGCATGACATATTTATGCAGATGTTAATAGCAGATTCAATTAGAATAGTTAAAATTTGTGTTTATGGCTAAAAAAGATGGAGACAATGAGCACTTAAGGATAATCATTTTGTCAAATAAAATTATGAGGAATGACTTCTTTGAATAACAGTTGAAGTCAAGCACAATGAAAAACATTTAAGTTATATGCAGTGATTTGTACTGCCGTATAAAGACATAAACAAGAGAAAAATAGGTGGTTAGATAGATGATAGGTGATGGAAGAAAGAAGGAAGGAAAGAAGATGGAAGGAAGGAAGAAAGGAAGGAAGGGAGGTAGGGAAGGAGGGACGGGAAAGAAGAAAGAAAGAAAAAAGGAAGGAAGGAGGGAGGAAGGAAGGGAAAGATAGAAAGAAAGAAAAAAAAGAAGGAAGAAAAGAAAAGAAAAAAAGAAGAAAGGAAGGAAGGAGAGACTTCAATGTAGGTAGTATTTCTGACAGAGGTCTCATCTTATTATCCTTTTTGTCTTTATAATACATAACAGTGTTGGATTAAAAAAATCTTTAATATGAAATAATTCATGAGATATTTTATATGTGTATATATATATATGAAAATTCAGAATACAGAAATAATCTTATTCATATTGAATGCCTCTTAAAATGGAAACAAATGATAGTATATACTATATATATATATATAGTATATACTATATATATATAGTATATACTATATATATATATATAGTATATACTATAGCTTAACACGACTAAAGCGTGAGTCTGTAGATAGAACCTTTCTCTCATATGCCATTAGAGCCAGTGTCACTTATTAAAAGCAGTAGACATGGGCCGAAGCAGCGGGGTAGTCTCCTGGGGGAGACCAGGAGGGAACTCTTATTTCTCTCCAGGGGCTTTGGTTTGGAAGCTCTCTCTCCAGTGTCTAAGGAGGAGGGAAATTTTCCATTTGTGCATTTATCTGAATTTTCATACTGCTCTCATCTCTTTCTACTCTTCCCCAGTCACCCAGCCCAAGAACCCTGACACCTTTGTTTTTGCTCTGATATGCCAAACTTTCTTGTACTGAGCCTTTGTACTAACTTCCACTCTGTTTGGATACTTTTCCCCTGCAAGTGCAGCACTTGTGCCCTCACATTTTTAGGACCTGTTGGAAGTTTTCTTTATCCTAAGGGCTTTCCAAATAACCCTGGGTATCCTGCCATAATCCCCATCCCACAGTCTCTTTCCCCCCTTCTACTACTTTCTTTCTGTTCAGCAAACTTCCTCTATAAATGTCAAAATGGTCAGTAGTTTAGGCTCTGTGGACTATATTGTCTCTCTTGCAATGACTCAATTATGTCATTATGACATATAGAAAATACACATATAAATGTGTGTTGTAATTCAATAAAATTTATTTACAAAAATAGGTGTAGGCCAGATTTCACCAATAGCCATTGTATGATGGTCCCTGCTCTAGAACTGGCACTTTGCAGTCCTGGAAAAATGTTGTTTATTTATTGTATTTATTGTATTTCACCAGAATACAAGTGCTCAATAAATAGGCTGAATGTCTAAGGAATGTATAAACATTGAATGGTTGATACTAGTTTCTTCTTACCTTTTCTCTGTTAAATAATTTAAATTTATGGCATTAGAATTGCCACCAAAGCCTACTAAAGTAAAATGTCTAAATCTGAAGACAGGTCAGAGTCCAAAACCCCTTAGACTTCAGATCTCCCAACTAGTTGTCCGTTAGCCATTCTTTTAATCATTTAGCAAACATTCCATACATAGTTTGTTGATGCTTCCTTTATATCAGGTATGAATTAGGGGGAGCAGGATCCAGCTTGCTTTCCAGCTGCTCATTTTCTATGAGCTCTGTGAATGGGTGCAGGGCCAAGAGAGGCCATTGTGGTAGTTCCCATACCATAAAGATGTTTGACTTATGCAGTGCAGTGAAGATGAAGAGAAGTGTTTAGACTCAAGATATATGTTGGGGTTTGTACAGATAGTAATTGCTGATGAAAAGAGTATTAGGGTTACTGAAGGGATAAATAAGATACTTTAACTTAATTTTTGGCTTGAGCACTGGGTATGTGGGGGAATAGACTGGTAGACAATCGTAAGTATTTGGACATGGAAAGATAAGGTTGTGATTCCTATTACATGTATAACTGGAAATTCTGAGTTACTCACTCAAAAGATGTGCCCAGAGGGTAGGAGAGTACAATTGTAATGTAACAATTATCCACAGGTCCTTTGTATTTAAAGCCACAGCACTGAATATAGCCCCTTAGAGAGAAAAGTGCAGATCACAGGGTCCATGACTGAGGCTGGGTCCCTACGTGGACTAGCCCAAAAGTGGGGAAAGAACATGCAAAGGACAGGGAGAACATCCAGGCAGTCAAAAGGAATAATCAAGGGCAGTCCACAGTCTCATCAGAACACCAGCAATGATATATATTTCTTTTCACGTTCTATTTACTTAGCTTTGATAATGTTGATTATCATCAAGCATCTTTTAATTTATCACACACATGCCAGACTGTTCTAAAATTGCAATTGCTTAGGAAGAGTGAAAAAAAAATATTAAAACTTCAGGTGAATCTGCTGACATGATGCAATTTATTCTGCATATAAGCAAATGAGGTTGCAAATTTGAGTTACTGATAATAGCAACTCTAACTGGTCTCTGCTTAATAAGTGGAATATAATTAAATTTTATTAAATATGGGATTTGGGTGGAAAAAGAAATGTTCTTTATTATCCATGAAATAGATTTTTCAGCTCTTTTTGCAAATCTTTTCCTACTTTCAACTCCCCTCTACACCTCACCCCACTTTTCATTCTAATGGAGGCATTTTCTTCCACTCATCCCTTCATTTTTTTAAAAGATTTTATTTATTTATTTGAGAAAGAGAGAGAGCACGAGTGGTGGGGGGTATGAAGGGAGCCCAGCACAGGCTTGATCCCAGGACCCTGAGATTTTGACCTGAGCTGAAGGCAGATGCTTAGCCATTGAGCCACCCAGATGCCCCTTAACCCGTATTTTGAAAATATTTGTAGAGCACCCACTATATCCAGACCCTGAACAAAAAGTTGGCATGCAGTGGAGAAAAAGCAGAGCTGGCTACCTCCCAGGGAAGTATTCTTTCTGGGAGAAATGCAGGAATGAATATGGTATCTAACTAAGCCTAACAGAACTGAATTCACCCAAATGATGAGAGGATGTGCCTTAGGAATCAGACCTGGGAAGGCCTCTATGGAAATGCTGCTTCAGCTGAAAACAAAGCAGGAGAGAAGTCTGTGCTGATGTGTCCTCTGTCAGCATTCACATTTCAGCAAAGGAGCGAGGAGGAGAGAGGATCTCTGTGGATCCAAGGTGGATCCCTGAAGATGTTCCTCCTGCATCAATAGGACATCACCAGTTCGTTCATTATGTGCAAAGTCATCCAGATTTGATTACCTGAACATAATGGTGTGATTGTTAAGAAGTGACATTTGAATTCCTTACTTCTAATAAATGTATCACCAGAGATCTGTTCAGTGTTTTCTTAATTGCTTAGCTAAATGTAAAACTATTTTCTCATAATCTCATTCATATCACACATTTTTGTGAGGGTTTTTTATAAAAATATAAATTCTTTGAAGTTCAGAGCTTCTTTTCTAAAGACAATGTGTAAGGCCAGCATTGTCTGTGAAGTCAAAGTACGTGGGAAATTCAATGAAATGTATCCATCTGGAACTGGCACTGATGTCTGGGAATATCCCTGAGCACCACGGACTGACCAGAACCCTCACTTGTGGCACCTCCAAAGAGTCACCTTCAGAGCAGGAGGCTATCCAAGGAGCCCACCTCCAGGTGGCCTTATGCCTTGGAAATAATTTTTCCTGATTATCAACTTCAACCAAATGAGTCACTGTAGAAAGTAGAACCCTATGTTTTTCAAGATATTTACTATGGAAACTGGAAGTTACTTACCATTGGCACATTATTTTTTATGACTAGAGTAAGTATAGATGGCACTAGTTAAACTCCCTAGGACATAATCTAATTTCCAAGTTGTTAACATTATGATTGACACCAGGAACTTTATTACATTTTCCACATTTCCACATTTCCCTCTGCTTGTGGTGATACCATACATGTGAGATCTTGGCTATGTATGAATTGTATATGCCTGGGCCTGCATGGGTGTCACTGAATTGTGAACTTTGTGCCCAAACCGTCTCCCCCCTCAAACCCCCACTTCACTCAGGATCCTACCCCATCCAGAGAGTCCACACAGGGGGGAGCTTCAAGCTGTAGACTGAAAAGACTTCCAGACCTCTGCTCTACCCACCCTTTCCCCCATTCCTGTCAATTTCTCAAGAATTTCTCTGGGCTTTCCTTAGCAAGGGAGTGCCCTGTCTTTTATGAAAATCTAACCATGAAAGACCTTTCAACATTATAAATAGAAACAAATCAATAATGGAAGATATCCTGAGATATTTTGATCCTTTAGTTTTTAGAATCTATATCTGTCTAGATAACATTTTTGTGGGGTCTGAGATTCACATGTGTGTGTTTGAGGTTTTCATTATATCGCATCTTTTTTGTCCAACAAGTTAGAAATGTTAGGGAACTGTTTTTGCCTTGTGGCTCCAAAATCATTCCTTTTCAGTAATGCTCAGCATTAACTATGCCATCTGCATTGTAATGTGCTTCATTCCATTAGGAGTATCAAAATCTACCTGTCGGTGTCACTTCTCTTTGCTGGATTTTATTAGCAAATATTAATCTGTGTTAATATAATGATTAATGTTGATCAGAGCTTTTCCTGTGCCAGGCACTATAAAGCACACTTAACATATCAGATTCACAAAGTACACATTTTAACTATGTAGTCCCCATTTTATTTAAGGAAGAAGGCATGAGAGATTCATTACTTAGTCTGGATCAAGGGGTAGGCCTAGTGCTACTCTTTAAAGGAAATATAAATATAACATGAAAATAAAAGGCGTGCATGAATGCTGTGTGGTTTTGGGAGTATTTACAGTTATCCTGGAGGAAGGCTCTCCAATTTTATCACCTTTTTAGTTGAGATATATTTGACATATAATGTATAAACTTAAGGTGTACAATGTATAGATTGCAAAATGTTACCTTAATAAGTATCACATTCTTCACCTCCCATAATTACCATTTTTTGTTGTGGTTATGATAAGAACAGCTAACGTCTACCTTCACACAATTTTCAAGTAAATTTAATACAATACCATTATCTATAGTCACCATGTTGTACATTCAATCCCTGGAAATTGTTCATCTTATAACTGAAGGTTTTGGCTTTTGGTCAACACCTCCTATACTTCTAATCCCTGGTAAACATCAGTCTACCCTTTGAATTTGACATTTTTAGGTTCCAAATATAGGTAAGATTACACAATATTTGTTTTTCTCTTCTGACTTATTTCACTTTGCATAATTCCCTCCAGATCCATTTACAACACGCCCCCACCTGTCCTCCAGCAACCCTCAGTTTGTTCTCTATAGTTAAGATCTGTTTTATGATTTGCCTGCCTCTCCCATCCCCCCATGTTCATCTGTTTCATTTCTTAAATTCCACATATGAGTGAAATCATATGGCATTTGTCTTTCTCTGACTGACTTATTTCACTTAGCATAACACACTCTAATCCCACCCATGTCATTGCAAATGACAAGATTTCATTCTTTTTTATGGCTGAATAATATTCCATTGTATACCACTACTTCTTTATCCTTTCATCAGTCATTGGATATTTGAGATATTTCCGTAAGTTGGCTATTGTTGATAATATTGCTATAAACATTCAGGTGCATGTACCCTCTTTGAATCAGTATTTTTGTATCTTTTGGGTAAAATACCTAGTAGTGAAATAGCTGGATCATAGGATAGTTCTATTTTTAACTTTTTGAGAAAACCCCATACTGTTTTCTAGAGTGGCTCTACCAGCTTGCATTCCCACCCACAGCATAAGAAGTTCCCTTTTCTCTGCATCCTTACCAATACCTCGTTGTTTCCTGTGTTGTTAATTTTAGCCATTCTGACAGATGTGAGATGATATCTCACTGAAGTTTTGATTTCTATTTCCCTGATGTTGAATGATGATGAGCATCTTTTTGTCTGTGTCTATTAGCCATCTGTATATCCCTTTGGAAAGATGTCTATTCATGTCTTCTCCCCATCTCTTAACTGGATTAGTTTTTGTGTGTGTGTGTTGAGTTTGATGAGTTCTTTATAGGTTTTGATTACTAACCTTTTATCAGATATGTCACTTGCAAATATCTTCTCTCATTCTGATGGTTGTCATTTAGACTTGTTGATTGCTTCCTTCACTGTGCAGAACCTTTTTATCATGACGAAGTCCCACTAGTTCATTTTTGCTTTTGTTTCCCTTACATCAGGAGACATGTCTAGCAAGAAGTTGCTGTGGCTGATGTCAAAGAGGGTGCTACCTGTTTTCTCCTCTAGGATTTGTATGGTTTCATGTCTCACATTTAGGTCTTTCATCCCTTTTGAATTTATTTTTGTGTATGGTGTAAGAAAGTGGTCCAGTTTCATTCTTCGGTGTGTTGTTATCCAGTTTTCCCAGCACAATTTGTTGAAGAGATTGTCTTTTTTCCATTGGATATTCTTTCCTGCTTTGTTGAATATTAATTGACCATATAGTTGTAGGCCCATTTCTGGGTTTTCTATTCTGTTCCATTGATCCATATGTCTGTTTTTGTGCTGGTACCATATTTCTTGATCACTGGTGTTCTTATTTAAATATTTGATAGAATTAACCCATGCATCTATCTGGACCTGAGCTTTTTGGTAGGGAGAATTTTAAAAATTGAAATGTAGTTGACGTACAATTCTACATTATTTTCAGTTGCACAACGTAGTGATTTGATAGCTCCATACATTAAGATGTGCTCACCATGAAAAGTGTAGTCACCATCCATCATCATACAATACCATTATAATATTATTGACTATATTCCTTATTCTATACCTTTCATCCCTTTAAATTACCCATTCTATAACCGCAAGTTTGCACTTCTTAATCCCCTTCACCTATTTCACTATACCCCAATCTCTTCCTATCTGGCAATGACTAGTTTATTCTCTGTATTTATGATTCTGTTTCTGTTTTTTGTTTGTTCATTTGTTTTTGTGGTTTGTTTTTACTTTCACATATAAGTGAAATCATATGGTATTTTCTTTCTCTGCCTGACTTATTTCATTTAGCATAATACACTCTAAGTCTATTCATATGGTTGCAATATATATATATAAAAAATCTATGATATATATATTTAATATATAATATTAATATAATATATTATATTAAATACATGATATATTATATTAATATAATTAATTATATTAATTTTATATATAATTAATTTTATATATAATTTTAATGTAATCATTTATATTAATATATCATATGTTTAATATATATATTATATATATAAATATATAATCTCTATATAAGTCTCTATATAATCTATATAATCTCTATATCAGTCTCTGAATAAGCCTATTCATATGGTTGCTATGAATAGACATATATATATATGTGTGTGTATATATATATATATACATATATATATATATATAAATACATAATCTCTGCTTCTTTATCCATTCATTTACTGATGGGCACTTAGGTCACCTCCATATCTTAGAAAAGTAAAAGCCAGAACCACAGAAATACAAAGAATTATAAAAGACTACTGTGAAAAATTATATGTCAACAAATTAGGCAACCTAGAAGAAATGAGTAATTTCTAGAAACCTATGATCTTTCTTTTTTTACGTTTCCATTTACTTAGGTCTTCTTTTATTTTGTCATCAAATATTGGGTCCATGTAAAATTCTTACACATTTAAGTTAAATATATCCAAAACTAATTCATATTTCCTGATGTTATTATAAATACTATTTTAAAATTTCAAATTCCAAGTGGTCATCACTAGTATATGGAAATTTTTTTTATACATTGATCTTGTATTCTGAAAGCTTGCGGAATTCATTCACTCTTCTAATCACTTTTTTGAAGACTGCATCAAGTTTTCTGCATATATGATCATGTCATCTGTGCATAGCTTACTTTTTTTTTATTTGTTTATTTACAGCATAACAGTGTTCATTGTTTTGGCATCACACCCAGTGCTCCATGCAGTACGTGCCCTCCCTATTACCCACAACCTGGTAGAAACCTATGATCTTTCAATACTGAATCAAGAAGAAATAGGCAATCTGAGCAGACCGATTACTAGTAACAAAATTGAACTGGTAATCAAAAACTTTCAACAAACAAAAGTCTAGGAATAGAAGGACTCACAGGTAAATTCTACCATTTAAAAAGAACTTATTCTTATTCTTCTCAAACTATTTCAAAAAATAGAAAAGGAAGAGAAGCTTCCAAACTCATTCTTATGAAGCCAGTATTACTCTGACACCTGGGAGTTTTTTATCAGTTCAATATCCTTATTCATTATTGGTCTATTCAGATTTTATATTTCTTCATGATTCAGTGTTGGTAGGTTGTATGTTTCTAAAACTTTATCCAGTATTTCAAGGTCACTCAATTTGTTGGCATATAATTGTTCAAGTAACCTCTTACGAACCTTTGCATTTCTGTAATATTGGTTTTAATTTTTCCTCTTTCACTTAAAATTTTATTTACTTGATTCCTCTTTTTTTCTTGGTAAGTCTAGCTAAAGGTTTGTCAAATTTGTTTATCTTTTGAAAATATCAATTCTTGGGCGCCTGGGTGGCTCAGTGGGTTAAGCCACTGCCTTCGGCTCAGGTCATGATCTCAGGGTCCTGGGATCGAGTCCCGCATCGGGCTCTCTGCTCGACAGGGTGCCTGCTTCCCTCTCTCTCTCTCTGCCTACTTGTGATCTCTTTCTGTCAAGTAAATAAATAAAATCTTAAAAAAAAAAAAAGAAAATATCAATTCTTAATTTCATTGTTCTTTTCTAGTCTTTTGAGTCTTCATTTCATTTACTTCTGTTCTGATCTTTGTGTTTTTCTTAATTTTTTTAAAATTCAAGTTAGTGAATATATAGTGTAGTATTGATTTCCGGAGTAGAATTTGATGATTTATCACTTACATATAACACCCAATGTTCATCCCAACAAGGGCCTTCCTTAATGCCCAGCACTCATTCAGCTCATCCCCCCACCGATCTCCCATCCAGCAACATTCAGTTTGTTCTCTATAGTTAATAGTCTCTTAGGGTTTGCCTCCCTTTCTGGTTTTTTTTTTTTTTCTCCTTTCTTTCTTTTTTTAGAAGGGGCGGGGCAGAGGAGAGGGAGAGAGAGAAACTTAAACAAGTTCCACACCCAGCTGGAAGCCAGAGGCAGTGCTTGAGCTCATAACACAGTCTCAGGGTCATGACCTGAGCCAGAATTAAGAGTCACATGCTTAACCAACTGAGCCACCCAGATGCTCTTCACTCTCTGTTTTTAGCTTATTTTATTTTTCCTTCCCTTCTCCTATGTTCATCTGTTTTGTTTCTTAAATTCTACAGATGAGTGAAATCATCTTCTTCTGCTTTTGACTTAGTTTGTTCTTTTTCTAATTGCTTGAGGTGTAAAATTATGCTGTTTATTTGAGGTTTTTCATTCTAATAAATGGCTTACATTTATTACTATAAATTTCCCTCTTAGCTCAGCTTTTGCATCATCCCAAAAGTTTTGGTATGTTGTGTTTCCATTTCCATTTGTTTCAATATATTTTTTTATTTCCCTTTTGATTTCTTCTTTGACCCATTGGTTATTCAGAAGTGTGCTAATTCCTACACATTTGTGAATTTTTTAGTTTTCCTCCTGTTATTGATTTCTATTTTCATACCATTGTGATTAGAAAAGCTAGCTGGTATGATTTCAATCATCTTAGGCTTGTTTGTAACTGAGCATATGATTTATCCTGGACAATGTTACATGAGAACTTGAGAAAAATGTGTACTCTGCTTTTGTAGATGGAATGTTCTGTATATATCTATTAGGTCCATTTGGTCTAATGACTAGTTCAAGTCCAATGTTCCTTTACTGAGTCTCTGTCTGGATAATCTGTCTATTGTTGAAAGTAGGATACTGCAGTCCTTTACTTTTATTATATTGACATCTACTACTCTTTTCAGATCTGTTAGTATTTGTTTCAGATATTTAGGTATCCAGTGTTGGCTGCATATATATTTACAATAGTTACATCTTCTTGATAAATTGACCCCTTTATCATTATATAATGACCTTCATTGTGTCTTATTAGTTTTGGTTTTTAAGTCTGTTTTATGTAAGTATAGCTCCCCCTGTCTCTTTTGGTTTCCATTTGCATGAAATATCTTTTAATATACCTGCACTTTGAGTTCATGTGTTCTTGAAGCTGAAGTGAATCTCTTATAGGCAGAATAGAGTGGGGCCTTTCCATTTAACCACTCTATGTCTTTTGATTGAAGACTTTAATCTATTTACATTTATTTATTTTTTTAATTTAATTTTATTTTTCCAGTGTTCCAAGATTCATTATTTATGCACCACACCCAGTCCTCCATGCAATACAAACCCTTCTTAATACCCACCACCAGGCTCACCTATCCCCCCATTCCCCTGCCCTCCAAAACCCTCAGCCTATTTCTCAGTGTTCACAGTCTCTCATGGTTCATCTCCCCCTCCGAATTCCCCCAATTCTTTTCCTTTCCTTCTCCTAATGTCCTAATGGTAGGGAGGGACTCTGAAGTTTGGTATCTGTGAATATGAAAACCTAAGAGCCAAAAGCTGGTGAAATCTGCAAGGAATCCAAAATGTCTGTGCTGGCTGTTAGTTTCTTCAGTGGCAAAAGGTGCTGAGGTTAAAGGAATTATGTTAATAGTTCACAAAGCTGCATTCCCATGTCCTATTTCAATTCAAATATGGATCTTCTTTGTTAACCCAAGTGAGAAAAAAAAATCAGGATTTGTTTTTGTTTGTGTTTCTTTTTTTATTTCAAAAAATCGTAAATATTAAGAACAACAAAAATATGTCAGAGAGGAGAAGGGAGTTGAGAGAAACTGGAAGAGGAGATGAACCATGAGAGACTATGGACTCTGAAAAACAACCAGAGGATTTTTTTTTTATATTTATTTATGTTTATTTGTTTATTTACAGTATAACAGTGTTCATTGTTTTGGCATCACACCCAGTGCTCCATGCAGTACGTGCCCTCCCTATTACCCACCACCTGGTTCCTCAACCTCCCATCCCACCCCCCCACCCCACCCCCCGCCACCCCTTCATAACCCTCTGGTTGTTTTTCAGAGTCCATAGTTTCCAACCAGAGGATTTTGATGGTTCATCTCCCCTTCCAATTTCCCTCAACTCCCTTCTCCTCTCCATCTCCCCATGTCATCCATGTTCTTTGTTATGCTCCACAAATAAGTGAAACCATGATACTTGACTCTCTCTGCTTGACTTATTTCACTCAGCATAATCTCTTCCAGTCCTGTCCATGTTGCTACAAAAGTTGGATATTCATCCTTTCTGATGGAGGCATAATACTCCATCATGTATATGGACCACATCTTCCTTATCCATTCGTCCATGAAAGGGCATCTTGGTTCTTTCCACAGTTTGGCTATTGTGGACATTGCTGCAATAAACATTGGGGTACAGATGGCTCTTCTTTTCACTACATCTGTATCTTTGGGGTAAATACCCAGCAGTGCAGTTGCAGGGTCATACGGAAGCTCTATTCTTAATTTCTTGAGGAATCTCCACACTGTTCTCCAAAGTGGCTGCACCAACTTGCATTCCCACCAACAATGTAAGAGGGTTCCCCTTTCTCCACATCCTTTCCAACACACATTGTTTCCTATCTTGCTAATTTTGACCATTCTAACTGGTGTAAGGTGGTATCTCTATGTGGTTTTAGTTTGAATCTCCCTGATGACTAGTGATGATGAACATTTTTTCATGTGTCTGTTAGCCATTTGTATATCTTCATTGAAGAAATGTCTGTTCATATCTTCTGCCCATTTTTTGATATGATTACCTGTTTTGTGTGTGTTGAGTTTGAGGAGTTCTTTATAGATCCTGGATATCAACCTTTTGTCTGTACTGTCATTTGCAAATATCTTCTCCCATTCCATGGGTTGCCTCTTTGTTTTGTTGAATGTTTCCTTTGCTGTGCAGAAGCTTTTGATCTTGATGAAGTCCCAGAAGTTCATTTTCCCTTTTGTTTCTTTTACCTTTGGAGACATATCTTGAAAGAAGTTGCTGTGGCTGATATCAAAGAAGTTACTGCCTATGTTTTCCTCTAGGATTCTGATGGATTCCTATCTCACGTTGAGGTCTTTTATCCATTTTGAGTTTATCTTTGTGTACGTTGTAAGAGAATGGTTGAGTTTCATTCTTCTACATATAGCTGTCCAGTTTTCCCATTAAAAAGATTATCCACCATGACCAGGTGGGATTCATCCCTGGGTTACAAGGTTGGTTCAACATTCGCAAATCAATCAATGTGATAGAACAAATCAATAAGAGAAGAGAAAAGAACCACATGGTCCTCTCAATTGATGCAGAAAAAGCATTTGACAAAATCCAGGATCCATTCCTGAATAAAACGCTTCAAAGTATAGGGATAGAGGGAACATTCCTGAACTTCATAAAATCTATCTATGAAAGACCCACAGCCAATATCATCCTCCATGGGAAAAAGCTTGTAGCCTTCCTGTTGAGATCAGGAACACGACAAGGATGCCCACTCTCACCACTCTTGTTCAACATAGTATTAGAAGTCCTAGCAATGGCAATCAGACAACAAAGAGAAATAAAAGGTATCCAAATTGGCAATGAAGAAGTCAAACTCTCTCTCTTCACAGATGACATGATTTTTTATATGGAAAACCCCAAAGACTCCACCCCCAAACTACTAGAACTCATACAGCAATTCAGTAATGTGGCAAGATACAAAGTCAATGTACAGAAATCAGTGGTCTTTCTTATACACTAACAATGAAAATACAGAAAGGGAAATTAGAGAATCGATTCCATTCACTATAGCACCAAGAACCATAAGATACCTGGGAATAAACCTAACCAAAGAGGTAAAGGACCTGTACTCGAAGAACTACAGAACACTCATGAAAGCAATTGAAGAAGACACAAAAAGATGGAAGACCGTTCCATGCTCTTGGATTGGAAGAATAAACATTGTTAAAATGTCTATACTGCCTAGAGCAATATATGCTTTTAATGCCATTCTGATCAAAATTCCACCGGTATTTTTCAAAGACCTGGAGCAAATAATCCTAAAATTTGTATGGAATCAGAAGAGACCCCAAATTGCTAAGGAAATGTTGAAAAACAAAAACAAAACTGGCGGCATCACATTACCCGATTTCATTTCACTTTCAATGGACATCTCTTCAGAAAATTTAGAGTTAAAAAATAAAAAAACAAGATGAGATTGGGAGGGAGGCAAGCCATAAATGACTCTTAATCTCACAAAACAAACTGGGGGTTGCTGGGGGGAGGTGGGGTTGGGAGAGGGGGAGGGGGTTATGTACATTGGGGAGGGTATGTGCTATCGTGAGTGCTGTGAACTGTGTAAACCTGGCGATTCACAGACCTGTACCCCTGGGGATAAAAATACATTATATGTTTATAAAAAAAAAATTGGAAGGGGAGGCGAACCATAAGAGACTATGGACTCTGAAAAATAACCTGAGGGTTTTGAAGGGTCAGGGTTGGGAGGTTGGGGGAACAGGTGGTGGGTAAGAGGGAGGGCACGTTTTGCATGGAGCACTGGGTGTTGTGCAAAAACAATGAATACTGTCACGCTGAAAAAATAAATTAATTAAAGCTAACAGAAAAAAAAAATAAAAAAATTAAAAAAACATTCTGCCCTGATGTATTTTTACTTATTGACTTTCCAAAGAACTATAAAGTAAGAAGAAAGGAAATTTTACTCATAACCATGGATTAATAGTTATAAAATCAGAAAACTTTTTAACTAAGCTGAATAGAATTTGTGTAAAAATTTGAGGTCAGGTTTGGTTTTGTTTGTTTGTTTTTCTTAGTTTTTTTTTTTTTTTTTTTTTAATAAAGCCAGGAATTTTTTTGTTAGGGATAATGAATGCCCAGTTTTTCTTCCCAGTCACCTAATAAAAATGACATTTTGGACTATAGTGAAAAGTCACTGCTATAACTTTCTTTTCTCTAGCCTTGCCCATTGAACTCACAATTATTAGTCGGTAGATCAAAATTCTGCCATTAAAGCACCAGTATTCCCAAAGGGCAATATATCTTCCTAGCTGGTAAATCTAGAAATTATTCTGCAAATAAGCTGCAAGAAATATATAACAATTACCTGCATGATTGGGAGATTCTGATAGGCACTTAAGTATTATCTCATTTAACCAGCTTCTGATGATGATTTTTTTAAAAGATTTTATTTATTTATTTATTTTGTCAGAGAGAGAGAGAGCATGCACAGGGGGAGTGGCGGACAGAGGGGGAAACAGGCTCCCTGGTGAGCCAGGACCAAGATACGGGGCTTGATCCCAGGACCCTGGGATCATGACCTTAACCGACTGACCCAACCAGGTCCCTGATGAAGACATTATTAATCTTTTATCCTGAAAGTAAATTAAGGCTTAGTTTGGTTAGTGATATGACCAGAGTTTAGAACTAGAAATACAATAAGTTGCAACATCAGTCAAATGCCTGGAGACACTCACAGTGACACTAAGGCCTCAATAAATCAGAATACTTGTGGCTTGATGTGCTGGCCAGGGAACTTCCTGGGAAAGCCCCTTGGTCCATCAGCATAAAGTTACAGCAGCAGTTTTAACAGATGCCATTGGAAACATGTCTTCCATAGGAAGTCCTCCCTGATAGCTCTTCACTTTGTGATGATGTCTTGGCCACAGTTCTGCTGAGCTGTATCACCACTGGGGCTTCAGTCAGTGGCAGCTCCCAGGGAGAAGGCTTCTGTTTTCTCTAAATGGCCCTCTGAATGCAGTGCATACTGTATGTTCCTCCAGCTGCCCTTGGATTCCCCTGGCATTCGAAGGCATCTTCCCCAGACATACTTTCTTTGTGACGGGCAGCATCTTTACTGGAAGGCTACCAGAGCCCATGCTGCCTGCACATGTGGAGCTCCAGAGTGATGGGAAGGATATGTCCTCCAAGTGCTGCCCTTTCTGCGGACAGGTGCAGAAGTAAAAATACCCCAACTCCCACCTCTTGCCTTATGGGGCAACTCTGAATGTGGTCCATACCAATTATTTTTAGTCCCTTTCCTTCCTTGCACCCCCTTACCCACACCTTACTCGTTTTCCAGCTTCAGAAGTTGTCTCAGGGTCTGCTTGCTGCTGAAGAGCCTAGGACAAAGTATCTTATGCTTTGAGCCATTTTGTTAGTTTATTCAAACACACACACACACACACACACACACATGAGCAAACACACAATTAGTATTTTACTTGGAATGGCATTGAATTTTTAATACACTTGGTATGAATTGATGCTTTTGTTTAGGTTTAACTAGCAACAAACCCTAAGAGAAATGCAAATAGTAATTTGGGACATGAAAGAAGCACTACTATAGGAACACTATCAAGAAGGGAGGGACAGCCACACTTTACAATGAAGTGTATAATTATGCAATTCACCAATTCTGCAGGGAAGCTCTGGAAATCAGCACAGTTCAAAGGCCTCAGAATTGTCCCACTGGAGCATTAATACATCAAATCCACAGCGATGGGTTGAAACCTGTCCCCAAGGGATAATTATTCTCCAATCTTCCAGCCACCACACAAATAGGCAAAAAAAGACCTTGGTGGCCAATAAAAGGAGCAGGCAAATGGGAGGATAAGCTTCCAAGCCCTGAAGCTATAGGAGTATAAATGAGAAGGACATCACAGACAACTACAATTGATACCTGCACAAAAGTGACTTCCAATCTATGGATACAGAATATGGAATGCAGAATGATTAAATTATCTTCCCCCCACCCACTCCATAAGCTTCTGTATATGCTCTTAATATCCTTCGATTACTTAGTAGTAAAAGATTTACATTTTCCTTTTTAAAAATTTTTATTTTGTTATGTTAGTCACCATACAATACATCATTAGTTTTTGATGTAGTGTTCCAAGATTCATTGTTTACATAAACACCCAGGGCTCCATGCAATATGTGCTCTCCTTAATACCCACCACCAACACTCCCCCATCCCCCTACTCACCTCCTCTCTAAAACTGTCAGTTTGTTTCTCAGAGTCCACAGTCTCTCTTGGTTCATCTCTGCTCAGATTTTCACCCCTTCACTTTTCCTTTCCTTCTCCTAATGTCCTCCATGTTATTCCTTATGTTCCATAAATAAGTGAAGCATATGATAATTGACTCTCTCTGCTTGACTTATTTCATTCAGTATAATCTCCTCCAGTCCCATCCATGTTGATGCAGAAGTTGGGTATTCAACATTTCTGATGGCTGATATTCCATTATATATATGGGCCACATCTTCTTTATTCCTTCATCTCTTGAAGGGCACCTCAACTCTTTCCACGGTTTGGCTATTGTAGACATTGCTGCTATAAGCATTGGGGTACAGATGGCCCTTCTTTTACTACATCTGTATCTTTGGGGTAAATACCCAGTAGTGCAATTGCAGGGTCATAGGGTAGCTCTATTTTTGATTTTTTGATGAATGTCCACACTGTTTTCCAAAGTGGCTGAATCAACTTGCATTCCCACCAACAGTGTAAGAGGGTTCCCCTTTCTCCACAAGTGTCTGTTCATGTCTTCTGCTCATTTATTTTTTTTACTTGATTATCTGTTTTTTTGTGTGTTGAGTTTGAGGATTTTTTTATAGATCTTGGATTTCAGCCCATTGTGTGTAGTGTAATTTGTGAATATCTTGTGCCATTCCATGGGTTGCCTCTTTGTTTTGTTGACTGTTTCCTTTGCTGTGCAGAAGCTTTTATCTTGATGAAGTCCCAAAAGTTCATTTTCGCTTTTGTTTCCTTTGCCTTTGGAGGCTCATCTTGAAAGAAGTTGTTGTGGCCAATGTCAAAAGTTTGCTACCTATGTTCTCCTCTAGGATTTTGATGGATTCCTATCTCATGTTGAGGTCTTTCATACATTTTGAGTTGATCCTTGTGTATGGTGTAAGAGAATGGTCAAGTTTCATTCCTCTACACATAGCTTTGGATCAACCAGGAAATCAAAGAAGAACTTAGACAATTCATGGAAGCCAATGAGAATGAATACACATTGGTCCAAATCCTATGGGATATGGCAAAAGTGATCCTAAGAGAGAAATACATATCCATCCAAGTCTCACTCAAAAAAATAGAAATATCCCATTCTGGAACTAGAGGGTATCATGCTTAGTGAAATAAGTCAATCGGAGAAAGACAACTATCATATGATCTCCCTGATATGAGGACATGGAGATGCAACATGGGGGATTAGGAGGATAGGAGAAGAATAAATGAAACAAGATGGGATTGGGAGGGAGACAAACCATAAATGACTCTTAATCTCACAAAACAAACTGGGGGTTGCTGGGGGAGGTGGGGTTGGGAGGGGGGAGGGGGTTATGGACATTGGGGAGGGTATGTGCTATTGTGAGTGTTGTGAAGTGTGTAAACCTGGAGATCCACAGACCTGTACCCCTGGGGATAAAAATACATTATAGGTTTATAAAAAAAAAAAAAATTGGAAGGGGAGGTGAACCATAAGAGACTATGGACTCTGAAAAACAACCTGAGGGTTTTGAAGGGGCGGGGGTGGGAGGTTGGGGGAACCAGGTGGTGAGTAATAGGGAGGGCACGTATTGCATGGAGCACTGGGTATTGTGCAAAAACAATAATACTGTTACGCTGAAAAAAATAAATAAATTTAAAGAATAAAAAAAAAGAAATATCCCAAATACACAAACTCTCTTTACACCTTAAAGAATTGGAGAATCAACAACAAATTAAGCCAACCCCACATATGAGAAGGGAAATAAATAAGATTAGAGCAGAGATCAATGAGTTAAAACCAGCAATACAATAGAACACATCAATGAAAATAGAAGCTGGTTCTTTGTAAGAATTAATAAGATGGATAAACCGCTGGCCAAACTAATCCAAAAGAAAAGAGAGAGGACCCAAATTAACAAAATTATGAATGAAAAGGGAGAGACCATGACTAACACCAAGAAAATAGAAACAATCATCAGAAATTAATATCAACAGCTATATGCCAATAAGTTAAGCAAACTAGGAGGAATGGATGCATTCCTGGAAACCTATAAACTTCCAAGACTGAAACAGGAATAATTTGACAACCTGAATAGACCAATATTTAGTAACAAGATTGAAGCAGTGATAAAAAACCTCCCAAAATACAAGATTCCAGGACCTGATAGATTCCGTGGAGAATTCTACCAAACATTCAAAGAAGAAATAATACATATTCTCCTGAAGATTTTTTTCAAAAAATAGGAAGAGATTGAAAACTTCCAGACTCTTTCTATGAAGCCAGCATTACCTTGATCCCCAAACTAGGCAAAGACCCTAACAAAAAGGATCCTAATGAATATGGATACCAAGATTCTCAACAATATCTTAACTAATAGTATCCAACAGTACCTTAAAAAGATATCTACCATTACCATGTGTGATTTATCCCAAAATGCAAAGATGGCTCAATATTCTCAAATCAATCGATGTCATAGAACAAACCAATAAGAGAAGAGAGAAGAATCACATGATCCTCTCAATTGATGAAGAAAAAGCATTTGACAAAATACAGTATCTTTTCCTGAACAAAACTCTTCGGAGTATAGGGATAGAGGGAACATTCCTAAACTTCATAATATCCATCTATGAAAAACCCACAGAAAATATCATTCTCAATGGCAAAAAGCTGGCAGCCTTCCCATTGAGATCAGGAACACAACAAGGATGCCCACTCTAGCCACTATTGTTCAACATAGTACTAGAAGTCCTAACAACAGTAATCATACAACAAAAATACCCTTTCTACAGTTTCATTGTTAGTGTATAAGAAAGCAACTGATTTCTGATTTTTGTGTTTTGTATCCTGCCACATTACTGAATTGTTGCATGAGTTCTAGTAATTTAGGGGTGGAGTCTTTTGGGTTTTCCACATAAAGTATAATGTCATCTGTGAAGAGAGAGAGTTTGACTTCTTTGCCAATTTGAATACCTTTTATTTTTTTTCTTGTCTGATGGAAAAACATCCCATGCTCATGGATCAGAAAAATAAACATTGTTGAAATGTCTATCCTGCCCAGAGTAATCTATACTTTCCACACCATCCCAACAAAATACCATTGGCATTTTTCAAAATGCTGGAGTAAACAATCCTAAAATTTGTATGGAACCAGAAAAGACCTTGAATGTTGAAAATGCTGAAGGAAAGGCAAGGAAATGTTGAAATTAAAAACAAACCCAAAAAAACAAAACAACAAAAAAAAAAACAAAGCTGGGGGCATCATGTTGCCTGATTTCAAGCTTTATTACAAAGCTGTGATCACCAGACAGCATGGTACTGGCACAAAAACAGTCAAATAGACCAATGGGACAGTGTAGAGAGCCCAGATATGTACCCTCAACTCTATGATCAAATAATTTTTGACAAAGCAGGAAAAAATATCCAGTGGGAAAAAGACAGTCTTTTCAATAAATGGTGCTGGGAAGTTTGGAAGGATTTACATTTTAAATTATACATCAAGTGCTACCTTTTAAGTTTTCCTCTCATTATTGACTATTAGTACATGAAAAAATAATCAGTTTTTTTAAAAGGAACTTTTAAGTAGTTTACTCATTATCAACTTTATTTACTTCTTCCTCTACAGATTAATTATGCCTGTTCTAGAATTTTATGTAAATGGAATCACAAGTGTAGAGTATTTTGAAATTGACTATTTTCACTCAGCTTAATTTTTTTAGATTTATTATGTTTTTATGTGTAAAATTAGTTCATGCCCTTTTTATTAGTGAAAAATATTCTCTTATTGTAGACAGACAACAATTCATTGATCCATTGGTTGATGGAAAGCTAGGTTGTTTCCAGTTTTGAGCTTTGAGGATTAAAGCTACTATAAGCATGCATATGCAAGTCTTTGTATGCAAGTCTTTGTATGCAAGTCTTTGTATGGACATAACCTCACAATTCTTTTTGGTAAATACCTGGGTGTGAAATAATTTGGCCAAATAAAAAGGTATGTTTCACTTTATAAGAAACTATAAGAAACAACAGTTTTACGAAGTGACTATACAATTTTACATTTCCGTCAGGAAGATTATGAATGTTCTGGTTGGTCCACTTGGTATTATTCATCTTTTAAATTATAGTCATTAAAGTAGATGTGTAGTGGCTTTCCTTCTCAGTTTTTTTTTTTAACATGTATCTTTCAAAAAGAAAGAGCCAAAGGTATTAATTTGGAAAAGTCCAATTTGTGACATTTTCTTTGATGTGATTTTTGTGTTCTGTGATAAGTAATCTTGACTTACTTCAAGGAGGTGAACATTTTTTTCCTATTTTTTCTTATTGGGGATTCATATTTATAATTTTTACATACAAGTCCATATTAAATTACATTAAACATTTCTAGTTAAATCTTGTAAGTGGTGAAAGGTAAGGGATGAACTTTACTTTTATTGAAAAGACTATCCATTCCCTATTGACCTATCTTCACTCTTTTTGTCAAAAATCAATTAACCAGATATGTGTGAATCTAATTCTTGATTCTGCTCTGTTTTATCCCAGTAACACAATGTCTTGATTACTGTAGGTATATAGTAAATCTTAAAATCCAACTTTGATCTTTGAAAAAATTATTCTAAATCATAAACATGTAATTTCCATATTATTTTCAGATTATCTTGTTGATTTCTGCAAAATAATGCCTACTGGGATTTTGACTGGGATAAAATTAAATCTACAGATCAAAGACAATTGGCTTTTTAAGAACAAAAGTCTCTCAATCCATTAAGTTGGATATGTCTCTTCATTTAGCTGGGTATTCTTCAAATTTTCTGAGTAATACTCATACCACATATTATACCACATATTTTGTTTAAATTATCCCTAAGAATCACTCTCTCTCTCTCTTTTAACTTCGTTACAATAGTCTTTATTGTTGGGACATATAGAGCCTCAATTTTGGGGAATCTCATATTTTAATGCAATTGTAAGTGGTATTATACTTTAAATTTCATTTTAAACTCTTTCTAATAGAGAAGTGTAATTTATTTTTGTCATTGACCTCGTATCGAGACTTTGCTAAATTAACACATAAGTTTAAATAAGTTTTTTGTAGATTTGCTAGTATTTTCTACATACAAAATCATGTTTTCTTTTTTATTTTCCAATTGGCTTGTTTTTATTTCTTCTACATGTCTGATTGTTCCTGCTAGAATGTCTGGTACCACACTGAATAGGAATGGAATGAAAATATGTCTTTTCCTTGTTTTGGATTTTAGAAGGAAAATTGTTAATCTTTCACCATTAAACATGATGTGAGCTAGTTTCTTTATGGGTGTCTTTATTAAGTTGAAGATGTTCCTTTTATTCAAATTTCCTGGGAGGTTTTATCATAAATCCATTTATGATAAATATGCACTTATCAAGAATTGGTGTTGAATTTAATCAAATGCTTATTTCATTTATTGGAGTATTATACTGTTTTCTCTTTTAATCTATTAATATGGTAAGTTACATAGATTTAATGTTAAAATGATTTTGTATTTCTGGAATGAACTCCACTTGGACATGATTGATTTATCATCTTTTTTGTATATTGCTAGATTCAAATAACTAATATTTTGTTGAGTTCATGCTCAATTTCTTTTCTTAAAATATTTTTGGTTTTAGGGGCACTTGGGTGACTCAGTTGGTTAAGCAACTGCCATCAGCTCAGGTCATGATCTCAAGATCCTGGGACTGAGTCCCGCATCAGGCTCCCTGTTCTGTGGGGAGCCTGCTTCTCCCTCTCCCTCTTCCTGCAGCTCTCCCTGCTTGTGCCCTCTCT
The DNA here is from genome assembly GCF_922984935.1 of Meles meles. Taxonomy (NCBI): domain Eukaryota; kingdom Metazoa; phylum Chordata; class Mammalia; order Carnivora; family Mustelidae; genus Meles; species Meles meles. Next base: position 27,456,412 of record NC_060071.1, read on the forward strand.
CTCTGTGTCAAATAAAAAAACATTTATTTTTTAGAAGAAATATCCTTAGTTTGGGGATCAGGTTATCAAAGTAAAAATGGCCTAATAAAATTAGGTGGGAAAAATTGATTTTTTTAAATTTAATTTTATTTTTCAGTGTTCCAAGATTCATTGTTTATGCGCCACACCCAATGCTCCATGCAGTATGAGCCCTCCTTAGTACTCACCACCAGGCTCACCTAACCCCCCATACTCCCCTCCAAAACCCTCAGTTTGTTTCTCAGAATCCACAGTCTCTCATGCTTCATCTCCCCCTCCAATTTCCCCCAATTCACTTTTCCTTTCCTTTTCCTAATGTCCTCCATGTTATTCCTTATGCTCCACAAGTACGTGAAACCATATGATAATTGACTGTCTCTGTTTGACTTATTTCACTCAGCATAATCTCCTCCAGTCCCGTCCATGTTGATACGAAAGTTGGATATTCATCCTTTCTGATGGAGGCATAATATTCCATTTTATATATGAACCATATCTTCTTTATCCATTTTTCTGTTGATGTCTTTTCTTCATTTTTAAGTGTTTTTTTTTTTCACACAGTGATATGGATTTTTTTGTGAAATTCTGTTTCTGCATTTATTGAGAGAATCATGTGTTTTTTTATCCTTTATCACATTAAAATGGTATATTGTATTAATCATTTTTTTGGATATTAAGTTGTCCTTGTCTACCTGAGATAACAGCACTTAGTAATATTATATAATCCACTTTATATGTTGCTGGATTTGATTTGCAGTATTTTGTCTGTCTGTTTCTTAGGGGAGGTTGTTCTAGAGCTTTGCTTTGTTTTATCTTACAACATTCTGTCTGGGTTTAGTATCCAGGTAATACTGGCCTTGCAAAGAGTTAGAAAACATTTGATCTTCTATTTTGTGGAAAACTTCCTAAAATATTGATATTAACTCACTTTTAAATGTTTCACAGAATGTGCCTGTGAATAGATATAGGCCTGGAATTTTCTTTGTGGGAAGTTTTAAAATATGAATTCAATCACTTAACTTGTTATAGATCTATTCAGATCTGCTCCTTTCTATTTCTGTGTACGTTCAGCAGTGATGTCTCTTCTTTCATACCTAATTTTAGTAATTTGAGTTTTCTCTGTCCACCCCCCCCTTGGGAAGTCTATGCAGAGTTTCATTTTGTTAAACTTTTCAAAGAGCCATTTTTTATTGTTTTATTTTCTTTAATCTTCCATTTTTATTTCATGAATTTATGCCCTGATCTTTAATTTTCTTACTTTTGCTAACTTTAGGTTTAATTTATTCTTATTTTTCCAGTGTCTTAAGGTAGAATGTTAGATTATTTATTACTCTTATATTTCTTCTCTTTTACAGTATGGATATATACTGCTATAAATTTCCTTCTATGTGTTGCTTTAGTTGCATTCTGTAAGTTTTATCATATTTTTCTTTATTTTTCATCTCTAATTTAATTATAGTATGGTATGGAAATATTACTTCTATATACCTCTATATTCTCTCCTCTTTTTAATGCAATTATTATAGCACATAGTGCTTAATAGTTTTTAAGTACTGGATGTTACATATAAAAATATACTGAGATAATATTAGCCCACAGATATAATTCATTCTTCAGAGTGAGTTGAATTTTCTTCTGGCAGGCATCTGCAGCCATGAGATGATTTGCGGGTAGTTTTCAGTTCTACAAAGGCTTCTACCTCTTAACCACACTTACTCATTCAAGATTGAATGATAGTCAAAGTCTCTATAGGATTTTGCCTTATACTTCATAGTTCTTTGTCTCCTTTCCTACTTCCTAGTTGTTTTTCCCAAGAATACATTTTCCTGGGTGGCTTTTTCCTTGTGTTTTGTGTGCTGCTTGATTGTGAACTAACATTTACTTAATCTTTCCCATACTATTTTGAGAGTCCAGATTAAACCATAATTTATTCAATATAGTCATCTTTCCGTAGAGAATGAGATTTTCCAATGTCTCATAATTATAAGCAATATAACAAAAATATAAATTGTGTATTTGTGCATAGGTGAAAATATTTTAGTAGAATATATAGGAACAAAATTACTGGGGCACCTGGGTGGCTCAGTGGGTTAAAGCCTCTGCCTTCAGCTAGGGTCATGACCCCGGGTCCTGGGATTGAACCTCACATCTGGCTCTCTGCTCAGCAGGGACCCTGCTTCCCACCACCACCCCCCCCCCCCACTTGCCTCTCTGCCTACTCGTGATCTCTGTCTGTCAAATAAATAAAATCTTTTTAAAAAAAGGGAATAGAATTACTGAATCAAAGACATACCTTTAAAATTTTAATTTTGATAGTGTCAGAATGCTCTCCAGGAAAAAGCTTTAAACTCCTACCAACTGGGTATACAATTGCCTATTTTATTAAGCCTTGTATCAACACACAATATTATTTATTCTTTTTAACTTCAACCAGTATGGTGAATGAAAATATACCTCATGATTTCATTTTTTTTCTTTTTCTGACTAAAGGAAGTTGGCCATATTTTTAAACTTCTTTTGGCCATTTGTGTTCCTGTGAATGGCCCATTTTTAGCCTTTGCTCATTTTTCCATAACAAAGTTTGAAGATGCATATTTTGTTCATTCTACACAGCATTTTATAGTTCTTGTCAAAGTAGTTGCTAACATTAAGAAATGGGAATAATTAACATTTTTTAAAATCCATATTTATAGCTTCTCCTGAATATTGAAGGCTCTTCAACCCTGGGGCTCTTTTGGCCATAAATACCTGGAACAGAAGAAAGGCTTTTTCCTCTAGTGGTGCAGGTGGGTCTTGGATCCCAAGTTCCTTTCCCAGAGATATTTTTTGTTTTAATTCTTATGGCATCCATTGGGCAAAACAAAGTTGGGAATACTTTAGCTCTGCTCAGTTGTTCTAGCTTAATGTGGAAATCTTAGATTCTCATCTGCCACTTTGTGACAGGCTGAATAAATGAATTAATGCAGGTAAAACATTTATGGAAGCACTTTGCATATTTAAGGAGTCCCTGAATAGTATTGTCATCATTATCATCATTATTATCATTAGCATTACCGGTTCTCAACCTCTGTGTCAGGCTGACAACACCACCAAAAAAGAACAAAGACTCATAAAAGGGACTCTGCTGAGACTTCTTATATTATTTTTCTTTAAGTTCATAATAAATTAGTGCACACTTAGTGGATAATTATACCTATTTATTATCTCAGGATTCTGTAGATCAGACATCTGGCATAGCATGATTGGGTTATGTGCTCAGGTTGAAATCAAGTAGTTGGCCAATTACATGCTTATATTGAGGGTCCTCTTAGGGCCCTCTCCCAAACTCATTTCTGGTGTTGAAAGAATTCAATTTCTTGTGGTCTAAGAATGAAGTCCTATTTTCTTGCTAACAGGCAGCTAAGGATATCTCTGAGCTCACATATGCCACTCACAAGTTCTTGTTCCTTATCCTCCTCCATATCAAAGCCAGGAACAAAGAGCTTTCACTTTTTCCCTCTCACTTTTGCAATATTTGGACTAATATCTGTGATCATTCATAAATCTCTGTACTTGTAAAGGGCTCATATGATTAGGTTAAGGCCACCTATAATCATCCTATTTTAAGGTCAACTGATTAGTAATTTTAATCATATCTGAAAGTTCCCTTTTCCATGTAAAGTATAATCATGTGAATTAACATCAGACACCAAGATCATGGGGCCTGTCTTAGAATTCTACAACACTAATCGTGGCAGGCCTAAAGAAATGGCACTCATAGGACATCCTTAAAATCATATTAGTTAATAAAACTATGAAAATAAACCCATATTGTTCCACACAATACCTCATTTCCATCTTTCTCTGTACATTTTTAAACTGAGCTCCAGCGTAAGCCCCCTGATTTCCTGGAATACAGAGGGTCTTCATCTCCCCAGGTGGATGGTCTTACCAGTGCCTGAGGTCACCTATCCAACAGGATCAGCAAGAGTCTCTAAATTTTCATTTTACAGCCCTCTTAAGTACATAAGAGCTATACAAATAGGATTCTAAAGACTTGGTAAGAGTAAATTAATTCTAAGTGAGATTCCTGGGCCAGGTAACTCATTCATAAATAATGCAAAATAGATTCACTGATATTCTGGTACTTATTTATTTATTCCTTCCACAACTGCTATGAATGCAGAAATGTTTCAAGGCTTTCACATTTGTGTCAAAGTCAAAAATGTGTTTTCTGATGGCTTGAATTCAAATTTTCTTATTTGATTTCTTTTATTTTCCCCTCACGGTACCAAGAAATTAGTCTGGCACTGAATTAGCTATGTAGTTATCTCTTAGTACAAAGGTCAGGTGGATGTGATGTCACTGAACTCCACATCAGCCACACCACTGCTGTACCCTCTGTCATCTGCACATTCATAATGAATGCCTCAGGCACCTACCACTTCTTCCCCAAAGCTGTAGGGTGTTCATATTCACTTACTAATTACACGAAAAGTACAACAAGAAGGCCATTGGAGGAATCTCTTTTACTTAGGAGTGAGGCACTTATTTTTACCTCTGATCAGGTTGACAACAAAGCTGCACCCATTGTGGGGAGGAATCCCATTCATCAGTGAGACTTCCCCTTGAAATAAAAATCCACTGCCTGGGCCTGGGATTGAGGTGGTTTTCACAAGGGCTGACAACTGGTGTTCCACACACACTTATTAAAAGTAAGGAAATAGATCTGTTTTTACCATGCCAGAGGCAAGCTTCATTGTTGCTGAATAATTATGAAGCCCACAGAATCCTTGAGAGGGAGCTAAAGCATCCAGAGTGGATGCAAAGGCACAGAGACCTGGTGAGTTGATTATTGCAGGAACAATAACTAAATAACTGATGTAGAAGAATTTCAACAGTTTAGAAACTTATTCAGCCATGTCAATATATACTTGACTTAGGAGAAACAAAGTTAATGGGACCTATTCTATCCATATATTTTTGCCTTTTGCTTATTTCACTCCTCACTTCTATCCCTGGATGGACATCCCTTTCTTTGTGTCATCTTAAAGAATTCAATTTTTCAGAACATATTTTTCTGTAATAAAGACTTATGAGATATTAATTGGTACTCAGCTGTAAGCTGTACAGAAAAAAAAATTAAATGACTATTAGGGAAGAAGAAGTGCTCTAGACAAGAAACAAATACTGGGAATAGAATTTGGAAGCCACACACGAGAACACGACCTTCCTAATGTCATAGAAAGCACTGAGGGTCACTGCAAGAAAATGCTGCTAAATTTTGGCTCACACTTACTATAGATGTCTCACCTCGTCCTGTACCCAGAATCCGTCTCCCCCATGACCTTATATAATTTACAGAGGTATCCCTAAGACCTAAAGCCAATTCTCTTACACCCTATTGTTCTACTCCCTAGACTGATTTTCCCAGTAACAGAGTGAAGACCTCGACACTATTTGAATTCTGCTCTTGTTGGTCATTGTTTTGCTGGACTGAACATACGTGGTTTGGGAAGATGGAGAAAATATCATGCAGTGAAACATGGACCCTTAAAGCACATTATGCATGCAATACTCTCATGAGTGACTTTAAGTTCAGAGAACTATTCCATCTTAATGGAATACCTCATAAATGGCAACCACAAAGCACTCAAACCATGATCCTGGTGCAAACATGAATGACAAGTTTCTCTTATTCACATCACATATTCTTTTGACAGATCAGATTGATGGTTTTGAATATTTAACTAGACAACATAAAGCTTTGAAATTTGGGCAGGTGATATGTGTCTGTGTATGTGTGTAGTCTTACTATACTCTCAGGTGTCTGTTTTCAACAGAACAGTGGTACATTTCATGAGAATCTAATAGTACTTGATTGATTTTTTTTTCACTTGGTGCAGATGAGACCTGAACATATTTCAAACATCACAGAATATTTTGTACTTCTAAAACAAGACATGTATTTAGTCCAGTATTTGAAATATAGCTTAAGAGACAGTGGTTCACTGAGTTGTCCTTTGAATCACTCCCTGGTGTGGTCAGAGAAGAGCTCTCTTCACTCCAGTCCTTCCATGATATGAGAGACAGAGCTGTCCCTGAGGGATAGATAACATGGTAAAAAAAAAAAAAAAAAAAAAAAAAAAAAAGAGTTAGACCACCTCTCTTCCAGTGTGGGGAGAAATGCCCTGATTCAGTGAAATGTTCCTAGCTATAATTTGGTGTCCTTTTCTCTGAAGGCTGCTATAACAAAATACCTTAAACTGGATGGCTTGAACAAGAGAAATTTATTTTTTCATAGTTCTGGAGGCTAGGAAGTCCAAGATCATGGTGCTGGCCAATTGGATTTCTGGTGAGGATTCTTCCTGGTTTGCGGATGACCACTTGTTTCCTCATATGACAGAGAGACAGAACAGAATTTCTGGTGTCTGTTTTTATTAGGACGTTAATCCAACTCAAGGACCCTACTCTTATGAGCTTTTAAACCTAATTATCTCCTAAAGATTCCATCTCCAAATACAGTCACATTGGGGTTTAAGGCTTCAACATATAAATTCGATTGGGACACAATTCTGTCATAGCAGTTAGTGTGGATCCATAATTTGTAATCCCATATAGTATTGTAAAATTTGCACTGTATTTGCTAAAGCTGCACTGTGGTTTGAATATGTGTTCTCCCAGATTCACATGTTGAAATCTTAAATCCTAAAGGTGATGGTATTAGTAGACAGAGCTTTGGAGGTGCTTAAGTCATGAGAGAGAAGCCCTTATGAATGGGATTAGTGCTTTATAAAAGAGGCTCTAGAGATATCTTTAGCCTACATTGTGGGTACACAGTAAGTAGGCACTATGAACAAGGGAAGGAGATTTCAAAACAAAGGTGACCATTCTGGCATATTAGTATTGGACTTTTCAACTTCCAGAACTGTGAGCAATACATTTCTGTTGTTTATAAGCTATCCTGCCCATGGTGTGTATTACAGCAACCAAGCAGATTAAGAAAAGCTACCATAAGAAAATACCATAAAATGGTTGGCTCAAACCACAAAAATATATTGTCTTATAGGTTTAAAAGTTGGAAGGTATTGGCAAGAAGGCTCCATCACAGGGCTATGAGAGAGGAATCTCTTCCAAGTCTCTCTGCTTGGCTTGCAGTCAGCCATTTTCACCCTGTGTCTCTTCATATATTGTCTTTCTTCCATCTATGTTTGTGTCCACATTTTCCCTTTTACAAGGACACCAGTCATTGGATTAGAGCCTACCTAATGCCCTCATTTTAACTTTATTACCTCTGTAAAGACCTTATTTCCAAATGAGGTCACATTCAGAGGCATTGGAGACTAGGACTTCAACATGTGAAATTTGGAGGAAACGATTCAAGTCATAACACCCGTAACACCCATGCTTCCCTTTTACAACAAATACCTGATGTATCTTATTTTTCTGAAATAAAATCTGTAAATAATATAACCTACTTACACAGAAAAATTAAAAAAAAAACTAGTATAATGCTCTGTCACATCAGGGGGAAAGAAAATGAAAGTAACTTAGAATAATAAGGATTTCACTTCTACCCTGTGCTTTAATTATTCTTAGGAACCACTGAGCTATCTTGGAATTTCCAGAATGACATGTGTGTGACTGCATGTATCTGTGTGTGTGAGAGTGTGTGTATTTATGGGTCTGTATACATATGTGAGTGTGTGTGCACGAATGTATGCATATGAGTGTGGTATGTGTATGCATATGACTATGTGTATGTATATGAGTGTGTGAGTGTTGTATGTGTACACTTATGTGTGTGAGAGAGAGAGAGATGCTATTCACTGAGACTATGATGGCTGTGCCTTTTCACTATATTCAGGTCCTTGTCATACTCTTGATGCTCTCAAGGAGGCATTTAAAAAAAAAAATACCTCCTCATCTAGGACTCATTAGCTGTGGATGGTAAATGCTCTGTTTACAGATACTAACTCAGAGTACAGAGGAGATCTGGGGCTCTGAACTACGTCAAGAATGATGGGGTTGAGCAGATGGGGAAAAGATACAGACTACATGTACTGATGATTAAATAAAGGACAAGTGGGGGATGACTCTGATAGTTTTTTGCCTATATGTCTAGAGAAATTGTAATATTTTTACCCAAGAGAAGGGATAGTGAAAAGAAATAAGAATTTATTACAGAAGAGAATGGATTTCATTGTAGATACATTGAAATAGAAATTGAAATACACAGCACAAATCTGACCTGGAATTCAGCTAAATGGGGCTAGAGTGTAGATCTGGAAGGCAAAAATCCATGAAAAATAGAAGATTCTAGCAGGGGAGAGCATACAGGAGTCTCACTTGTATATGCAGCTCATTTTCATTTGAATACCAGTTATGCCATAATTATTCACATAATTATGCTTGAAAAATGTAGTTTGAATACACATCCATAGCACTAGGATTTGATGATATTATCTTATATGCTTCAGAGAACCCTGATTCAAATCAGTTTGGCAAGTTTTGATGAGTGCACACTCAATAATCCTTGTCAGGGAGATAAGGTAGGGATCTCTGCTAGGTTCACTGATATGTTCCGTATGCATAGATTCCATATGGTAGCTACCAGAGAACAATTGTTGGTTGAAGTGACTGTCCTCATAAAACCTGTAGAACTTGAGAAAATACAAGACTTCACAAATGCATGTTGTGGCTGCACAGCAATGCAGACATATAGGCATGCATGCACAACATACATGTGCAAAGATACTAAATTAAAATTTTCTTAAAGTAGCTCCTACTGGGACACCTGTGTTTCTCAGCCAGTTAAGCGACCAATAATTGATCTCAAATCAGGTCTTTTTCTCGGGGTCATAGATTCAAACCCTGCTTTGGGGCTCGAAAAAATAAAAAAATAATAAACTAAAAAAATAAAAATAAATAAAAAATTTAAAAATAAATACAAATAAATAATAATAAAAGTAGATCCTGCCATATATAGTCTGAATGAGGGATTTTTCCAAAGTGTTTCTTTTGTAGATTTTTCAGATAGACTCAGGAAACTCCCTGAATAACAAAATCTAGTACATTTATTTAAAACCAATTTTTAAGAGTCTCTAATGCATTCATCATCTCCAAGAGGGGAGAAGATGTGTGTGCTGTCCAAAATGTACCTGTGACATACACAGTGTCTTCCTTTCTTTTCTTTTTTCTTCAATCCCTCATTCTTATCCTGATGTCCTCCTACAAAGGTATCTCCTATACCAGTAAGTGAAGAAAAGGAACGTTTTGAGAGCTGTAATCTTTCAGACAGAGCTCTGCCTTTGCATACCTGTGTTGGAATACTGCACCTCCCTGAAAGTCCTCAAGCTCAGGTTGGGCCACTTTCTCCATCATCTGAGCATCTCCTCAGTAGTATTCCTTACCTCTGGAAACTCAGCTAAGAAAGGATAGAAGAGCTCACAAAATTCAATCAGCAAATTCCCTGCTCTGCAGAAGACTATTTTTTTTTAATCATCTTACCCCATTTGGCACCAGCCATCCCATAGCCTTCAGTAATGAAATCTAATCTTTTTTAAAAAGTCTATTTTGAAAAGTTAAGATGGTAAATACCATGAAAATAGAAAAATATAGAATGTTTACATTTCTTGCTGCTTTTAGATAAGGAAGGAAATAATTTTGTTATTTGAGATTCCTACATTTTACCAGGGGGAATCAGATAAACTGGCTTAAAATAGTGAAAAACAAAATGAGAAATATGGAATCATTATGTGGGCTCCAGCTCTAGAAGAATGAACCCATTTGTGTGAGTTGTATAGGAAAAGGTATCCACGTTGTGCTGGGGTATTGTATAGGTTATGACAATGTGGGCTGTCTCTAAGATGGCTAAACACCTACATGAGTCGTGCTTTAATCAACTCAATATGAAATTTGTGTGAAGTTCACTTGAAAGAACTGATTATCCTCAAATGCTTGCCAGACTCAGTAGAAAGTGAGGTGTTCTCCTGGGGTATATGAAAGTGCTGGTGTACCTTTTCTATAGATGCACATATAAAGTCTTTTAAAATACTCAAAATATTTGAAATATGATTTTGCAAATTCACCCTGCTATCAGGGTGCACTAAGGATAGGCAGAACGGATGTCTGGTTCATAAATGGAGATTCTGGAAAGTTTCTGCCTCCTCCATGAGAATATAGTTATTTTTTGGCAGACATAGGCATTTGGGGGTGGATTTTCATCGCCTTGACAAAAACATATCTTTTGCAACTTCCTTCCCTGCTGTCATTCTTTTCATTTTTAATCCACTGCATATGCTTCCTCAAAATATGAAAATATAGAAGTTATTAATATACACAAGAGTAGAATAGAACATAGCCATTTAATCATATTGGTAACCTTTGAAATCTCACAAAATCCCTCAAACTATTTAAAGTTCATGATGCCACCAATCTTACTCTTTTTTTCCCTGTGTAATTTTGATCAACAATTCCTTACTTCCCTCATCCTCCCCAGCCCCTGATAACTACCATTCTATTCACTGCTTCTATGGGTTTGTTTGTTTTTTAATATATCACCTGTAAGTGACATCATACAGAATTTGTCTTTTTCTGTCTAGTTTATTTCATTAGAATAATGCCATCTAGATCCATCCATGTCATCACAAATGGCAGGATTTCCTTCTTTCCCATTGATGAGGAATATTTCTGTGTGTGTGTGTGTGTGTGTGTGTGTGTGTGTGTGTGTAAGACATCTTCTTTATCCATTCATCCATTGATGGACATTTATGGTATTTCCATATCTGTTGTGAATACTGCAACCATAGATATGATTATGCAGATATCTCTTTGAGATCCTGATTTTGTTTCCTTTGAAAACTTGCCCCAAAGTGAGATTACAGGATCATATGGTAGTTTTAGTTTTTAATTTTTTCGGGAACATCCATATTGTTTCCCATAGCAACTACACTAGCTTACATTCTCACCAATAGTGCACAAGCATTCATTTTTCTCCACACATTTATCAGCACTTACTATCTCTGGTTTTATTGATGATGTCCATTCTTTTTTTTTTTTTGCCTACCTTCCAATTTTATTTGTTTTATTTTAATTCCAGTGCAGTTAATATATGGTATTATATTTAGATTAACTTGTAAATATAATGATTCAACAATTCTATATATTATTCAGTGCTCATCAAGATATATGTACTCTTTAACCCCCCTCACCTATTTCAACCATACACCCCACTCACCTCCTCTCTGGTAATCTTATGTTCCCTCTAGTTGAGAGTTTATTTTTGGTTTGTTTCTTTTTATTTCCCTTGTTGATTTGTTTTGTTTCTTAAATTCCATGTCTGAGTGAAATCACAGGCTTATTCCACGTAATATTATACTACTGAGATTGTTCTATACTGCATGTTGTTGCAATATAGAAACTTGCAAATAGCAAGTTTTCATTCTTTATGACTGAATAATATTCCAGTAATTTTTTTTTAAGATTTTATTTATTATTTGACAGAGAGAGGGAGAAAGCAAGAGAGGGAACACAAGCAGGGGGAGCAGGAGAGGGAGAAGCAGGCCTTCCCCTAAGCAGGAAGTCTGATGCAAGGCTAGATCCCAGGGCTAAGCTGAAGGCAGATGCTTACCAACTGAGCCACCCAGGCACACCCCAGTCATTATATATATATTTCTTGATTTGTTTATTTTAGCCATTGTGACAGGGAAGAGGTGATATCTTACTGTGTTGGTGATTTGCAGCATCATCAAGTGGAAACAAGAGTCACTTACACCAAGCCCAGCACCCCTGTGCCCAGCAGGTACAACTCTATGAGAGCAAGTCAGCCTGAGAATCAATGCAAGAGGCCTTGCACAAACTCCTCATGTACTACTGATCATAGTATCCTGCAAAGCTTCATTTCAATTCTTATTTTTATTTTTTAATTATTGTATTTTTATTTCTGAATTGTTACATAGTATATATTAATGTATATATTCAATATATGCACACATATATGTGTATATATGCATATGTGTGTATATATATCTTCTTATATACATATTTATATGTATATATCTTTTATATACTTAAATATATATATATATATATATATATATATATATATATATTTAAGAAGCAGACCAAAACACATCTAAGGTATAGCCTTTTTTTTTCCTAGACTAAATGATAAGATGGGGAAATCACCCCCCCCAAAAAAGAACAGGAAGTAGAAGTAACAGTCAGGGATTTAATCAATATAGATATAAGTAAGATGTCTAAAATAGAATTTAAAACAATTATAAGGATACTAGCTGAGCTTGAAAAAAGTTTAGAAGACACTTGAGAATCCCTTACTACAGAGATAAAATAACTAAAATCTAGTCAAGCCAAAATTAAAATTTCTGTAAATGAGATACAAACCCAAATGGATGGCATAACAATGAGGATGGATGAATCAGAGTAACAAATCAGTGATATAGAGGTAAAATTATAGAAAATAATGAAGCTGAAAAAAAAGAAGGAAAGAAAAGTATTAGATCATGAAGGTAGACTTAAGGAGTTCAGCAACTTCTTAAAATGTAATAACATTCATACATTAGGAGTCTGAGAAGATAAAGAGAGAGAAAAGGAGGAAGAGGGTTTATTTGAGCAAATTAGAGTTGAAAACTTCCTTAATCTGGAGAAGGACACAGATGTCAAAATCCAAGAAGCACAGAGAACTCCCACAAAATTCAACAAAAGCCAGCCATCACCAAGACATATCATAGTCAAATTCACAAAATGCAAAGACACAAAAAGAATCCTGAAAGAAGGAAGGGGAAAAAGTCCTTAAAACACAAGGGAAAACAGATGAGGTTCTCAGGAGATCTATCCACGGAAACAGAGCAGGGCAGAAGAAAGTGGCAAGAGGTACCTGGGTGGTTCAGTTGGTTAAGCCTCTGCCTTCAGCTCAGATCATGGTCTCAGGGTCTTGCAAGCAAGACCCACATTGGGCTCTCTGCTCCACAGGGAGTTTGCTTCCCCCTCTCTCCCTACCTGCCTCTCTGCCTACTTGTGATCTCTCTGTCAAATAAATAAATAATTTTTTTTTTTAAGTGGCAGGATATATTCAATGTGCTGAATGGGAAAAATATGCGGCCAAGAATATTTTATCCAACAAAGCTTTCATTCAGAATAGAAGGAGAGATAGTTTCCCCAAAAAAAAAAAAAAACAAAAAACTAAAGACTTTGTGACCACTACACCAGCCCTGCCAGAAATATTAAAGGGATTCTTTGAGTAGGTGTGTTTGGGGGGAAGCAATAAAGACTAGAAAGGAACAGAGAACATCACCAGAAATTTATAGGTAACACAATGGCACTAAATTCATGTTTTTCAATAATCACTCTGAAAGTAAATGGACTAAATGCTCCAGTCAAAAGACACAGAGTGTCAGAATGGATTAAAAAAAAGAAAACCCATCACATGCTGGCTACAAGAGACTCATTTTAGTCCCAAAGACACCTTCAGATTGAATGTTAGTGGATGGAAAACCATCTGTCATGCTAATGGATGTCAAAATAAGGCCAGAGTACTCATACTTATTTCAGATAAACTAGATTTTAAACCAAAGACTGTAACAAGAGATGAAGAAAGGGATTATATCATAATTAAGGGTTTATCCAAAGAGAAGATCTAACAATTGTAAATATTTATGCCCCCAACTTGAGAGCACCCAAATATTTAAATTGATTAATAACAAAATTAAAGAAACTCATCAATAATAATAATAATACAATAATAATAGGGGAATTTAACACCCCACTTACACCAACGGATAGATCATCTAAGCAGAAAATCAAAAAAGAAACATTGACTTTGAAAGACACACTGGACCAGATGAACTTAACAGATATATTTTGAACATTTCATCCTAAAGCAGCAGAATACACTTTCTTTTCAAGTGCACATGGAAGAGTTTCCCAGGTCAAAAATCTGTCTTCACCAAGGACAAAAAGATCAAGATCATTCCATTCATATTTTCAGATCACACTATGAAACTTGAAGCCAACCACAGAAAAAAACTTGTAAAGATCACAAATACATGAGGTTAAAGAACATCCTACTAAAGAATGAATAAGTTAACCAGGAAATTAAATAAGAAATTTAAAAAGTATGAGAAATCAAATGAAAATTAAAACACAACAGTCTAAAACCTTTTGGATGCAGCAAAGGCAGACTTAAGAGGGAAGTAATTGTAACACAGGCCTACCGCATAAAGCAAGAAAAGTCTCAAATACACAATCTTAAACCTAAAAGAGATAGAAAGAGAACAACAAAATCTAAAGCCAGCAGAAGGGAAATAATAAAGATTAGAGAAGAAATAAATGATACAGAAAATACCAAAAATACTTGTAGAACCAATCAATGAAACTAAGATCTGGTTTATTGAAAAAAATTAATAAAATTAATAAATCTCTATCCAGATTTATCAAAAAGCAAAGAGAAAGGACCCAAACAAAAATCAAGAATGAAAGAGGAGGGATCACAACCAATGCTGCAGAAATACAAATAATCATCAGAGAATATCATGAAAAATTATATGTCAACAAATTGGGCAGTCTAGAAGAATTGGACATATTTCTTGAAGTATACAAACTACCAAAACTGAAAAATGAAGAAATAGAAAATTTGAACAGACCCATAACCAGCAAGGAAGTGGAATCAGTAATCTCAAATCTCCCAACAACAAAAAAAAAAGTCCAGGACCAGATGGCTTCCTAGGGTAATTCTACCAGAAATTAAAGAAGATGTAATATCTATCCATTCTTCTAAAATTGTCCCCAAAAAAAACAGAACTGGAAGAAAAACTTCCTAACTCATTCTCTAAGGCCAGCATTACCTTGATTCCAAAACCAGAAAAAGACCCCACTAAAAGAAGAATTACAGGCCAATATCCCTGATGAACACAGGTGCAAAAATTCTCAATGAGACACTAACAAAATCAAATCCAACAGTACATTAAAAGAATTATTCACCACAATAAAGTGGGATTTATTCCTGAGCTGCAGGGGTGGTTCAATATTTGTGAATCAATCAACATGATATACCACATTAATTAAAGAAAGGATAGGAACTCTATGATCCTTTAATAGGTGTAGAAGAAGCATTTGACAGAGGAAAGCCTCCATTCTTGATAAAAACTCTCAATAAAGTAGGTAGGGATAGAGGAAATGTATTTCAACGTCATAAAGGCCATATACAAAAGACCTGCAGCTAATATCCTCAATGGGAAAAAAAAAAAATCAAAACAGAGTTTTTCCTTTATGGTCAGGAATAAGATAGGGATATCCATCTCAACATTACTATTTAACATAGTACTTGAAGTCTTAGTCTCAGCAATAAACAACAAAAAGAATAAAAGTTATCCAAATCGGCAATGAAGAAGTGAAACATTCAATATTTGCTTACAACAGGATACTTTACATAGAAAACCAAGAGTCCACCTGAAAACCGCTAGAACCAATAAACAAAGTCACCAAAGTCTCACGGTATAAAATTAACATACAGAAATCCGTTGCATTTCTATACACCAACAATGAAGCAGCAGAAAAAGAAGTCAAGGAATCGATCCATTTACAATTGCACCAAACCAATAACATACCTAGGAATAAACCTAACCAAAAAGGGAAAAGATATGTACTCTGAAAACTACAGAATATATATGAAGGAAATTGAGGAGGACACAAAGAAATGAAAAACATTCCTTGCTCATGGATTGGAAGAACAAACATTGTTAAAATGCCTATACTATCCAAACCAATCTATGTATTTAATGCAATCTCTATCAAAATACCACCAGCATTTTTCACAGAGCAAAATCAAACCCTCATCAAATTTGTACAGAACCAGAAAATACCCTGAATATCAAAGCAGTCCTGAAAAAGAAAAGAAAAGTTGGAAACATCACGATTCTGGACTTCAAACTATATTTACAGAATTGCTGTCATCAAGACAGTATGGTACTGACATGGAAATAGACAGATAAATCAATGGAACAGAATAGAAAACTCAGAAAGGGACCACCAACTATACAATCAAATAATTTGTTTTCTAAAGATTTATTTATTTATTTGAGAGAGAGAGAGAGAGAGAGCGTGCGCTCAAATAGGAAGGGCAGAGGGAGAGAAAACCTCAAGCAGACTCCATGATGAGCACAGAGTCCGACACAGGGCATGATATTCAGATCATGACCTGAGCTGAAACCAAGAGTCAAATGCTTAACCAAATGCACTTCCCAGGTTCCCCATGGTCAATTAATCTTTGATGATACAAGAAAGAACATCCAATGGAACAAAAGATAGTCTCGTCAACAAATTGTGTTAGGAGAACTGGACAGCAACATGCAGAAGAATGAAACTGCACCACTTTCTTACACCATACACAAAAATAAATTCAAATGGGTGAAAGACATTTATGTGAGACTTGAAATCATACAAATACTAGAGGAGAAAACAGGTAGCAACTTCTTTGACATCAGCCACAGCAACTTCTTGCTAGACAGGTCTCCTTATGTAAGGGAAACAAAAGCAAAAATAAGCTATTGGAAATTCATCAAGATAAAAAAGGTTCTGCACAGTGAAGGAAATAACAAAACTAAAAGGCAACTTTCAGAATGAGAGAAGATATTATCAAATGACATATCTGATAAAAGATGAGTAATCAAAATCTATAAAGAACTCATCAAACTCAACACAAAATACCCCCAAATAATCCAGTTAAGAAGTTGACAGAAGACATGAATAGGCATTTTCCCAAAGACATACAGATAGATGGCTAACAGACACTTGAAAGGATGCTCAACATCACTCATCATCAAGGAAATACAAATCAAAACCACAATGACAAACCACCTTACACCAGTCAGAATGGTTAAAATTAACAAGTCATGGGGTGCCTGCATGTCTCAGTGGGTTAAAGCCTCTGCCTTTGGCTCTGGTCATGATCTCAGGGTCCTGGGATCAAGCCCCATATCGGGCTCTCTGCTCAGCAGGGAGCCTGCTTCTTGCTCTCTCTCTCTCTGCCTGCCTCGCTGCCTACTTGTGATCTCTGTCAAATAAATAAATAAATAAATATTTAAAATATTAACAAGTCAAGAAATGACAGATGTTGGCAAGGATGTGGAGAAAGGGGAAACCTCTTATACTCTTGGTAAGAATGTAAGCTGGTATAGTCACTCTGGCTATTGAAGTATGTTTCCTATAAGCATACTTTGTTAAAGGCTTTTATCAGGAATGGATGTTGTACTTTGTCAAATGCTTTTAATCTGTCTATTGAGATGATCATATGATTTTTATCCTTTCTCTTATTGATTTGATATATCATGTTGATTGACTTGCAAATATTGAAATCCCTCTCACATCCTGGGACTAAACCCCATTTGGTTGCAGTGAGTGATGTTGTTAATGTACTGTTCAATTTGTTTTGGTAATATTTTGTTGAGGATTTTTGCATCGGAGATGTTACTGTACAGTTCTCTCTCTCTCTCTCTCTCTCTCTCTCTCTTTCTCTGGTGATGTGTTTATCTGGTTTATCAGTGTGATACTGGCTTCATAGAATGAATTTGGGCTTTTTCTTTCCCTTCTATTTTTTTGTATTAACTCGTCTTCAAATGTTTGATAGAATTTGCCTGTGAAGACATCTAGTCCTAGACCTTTGTTTTTTGGTAATTTTTTGATTATTGATTTTTTCTCCTTGCTGGTAATCAGCCTGTTCAAATTTTCTATTTTTCACTACTTAAGTTTTGGTATGTTATATGTTTCTAGGAATTTATCCATTTCTTCTAGGTTCCTAATTTGTTGGCATGTAGTTTTTCATAATATTGTCTTACAGTTTGTATTTCTGTGATGTTGGCGGTTGTTTCTCCTCTTTCATTCATAATTTTATTTGAGATTTCCCTTTTTTTTGAGTTTCTTATTTTACTTGTTTGTTTCAAGTTTTTAGTTAAATTTTATTCAGTTAATACATATGGTAATATTGGTTTCAGGCATAGAATTTAGTGATTTATCACTTATAGGTAACAAGTACCCTCCTTAATACCCATCGCCAATTTACCCCATCTCCCCCACCTCCTTCCATCAACCCTTAGTTTGTTCTCCACTGTTATGAGTCTCTTACGGTTTGCTTCTCTATTTCTCTCTCTCCCTCTCTCTTTGATGAGTCCGACTAGAAGTTTATCAATTTTGTTGATCCTTTAGAAGAACCGTCTCCTGGCTTCATATGTTCTATTGGTGTTTTTTGGTTTTGTTTTTAGTTTCTATATCACTTATTTCTGCTCTAATATTTATTATTTCCTTCCTTCTGCTTGTTTCATTTGTTCTTTCTTTCCTAGCTTTTTATGTGTAAGGTTAAGTTATTTATTTGAGATTTTTTTCTTGCTTCCTGAGGTAGGCCTGTAATGTTATAATTGTTCCTCTCAGAGACACTTTTGCTACATCCCAAAGATTTTATACAGTTGTGTTTACATTTTCATTTGTTTCCCTGTAATGCTTATTTCTTCTTTAATTTTTTGGTTGACCCACACATTGTGCAGTAGCATGTTATTTAACTTCCATATACTTGTGCTCTTTCCAGATTTTTTTCTCTTGTGGTTGATTTTTCTAGTTTCATAGTGTTGTGATCAGAAAAGTTGCATGGTATGATTTTGATTTCTTTTACTTTGTTGAGACTTGTTTTGTGGCCTAATATGTGATCTGTTTTAGAGAATGTTCTATGTGCACTGAAAAGAATGTGTTTCTGCTGTTTTAGAATAGAATGCTCTGAATATATCTATTCAAGCTATCCAATCCCAGAGTGCCTGGGTGGCTCAGTCATTAAGTGTCTGCCTTCAGCTCAGGTCATGATCCCAGGGTTCTGGGATCAAGCCCTGTATCTGGCTCTCTGCTTGGCGGGAAGCCTATTTCTCCCACTCTCTCTGCTTGCGTTCCCTCTCTCACTGTGTCTATCTCTGTCAAATATATAAATTATATATATATATAAATTTATATATATTTATATATAAATCTTTTAAAAAAAATCTATTCAGTCCATTTTGTCATTCAAAGCTAATGTTTACTTGTCAGTTTTCTGTTTAGATGACCTGTCCATTGATGTAAGTGTGGTATTCAAGCCCCCTACTATTATTGTATTACTATTGATTAGTTCCTTTATGTTTGTTATTAATTGTTTTGTGTATTTGGGTATTTCCATGTTAGGTGCATAAATCTTTACAATTGTTTTATCTTCTTGTTGCATTGTCGCCTGAATTATTACACAGTGCCCTTCTTTGTCTATTATAGTCTTTGTTTTAAATCTATTTTCTCCAGTATAAGTATTGCTGCCTTTTCTTTTCACGCCCATTCATGTGATAACTATTTCTTCCTTTCGCTTTCAATCTGCCTGTTTCTTTTGGTTCGAAATGAGTCTCTTGTTCTTAGGATACACATGGATCTTGTTATTTTATCTGTTCTTTACCCTGTATCTTTTGATTGGAGCATTTAGTCCATTTACACACAATGTAATTATCAATAGGTACATATTTATTGTAATTTTTCTATTTTTTTGTCATTGTTTTTGTATATATTCTCTTTTTCTTTTTTCTAAGGGAAGAAGTTGGCTTTCTTTAGTGATGTACTATGATTTAGTTCTCTTCAGTATTTGCATATCTATTACTGACACAAACCACTGATTTGCAGTTACCACTAGATTTGTCTATAACATTTTCTGCCATCTACATTAAGTTGATGGTTCTTTATTCCTGTCTCCCCACATTTTAGGCATAGGGTGTCATACTTTATATCTTTTATTTTGTGAATTCCTTGACTGATCTTTACAGATATACTTATTTTTACTGCTTTTATGCTTCTTACTTTCTTACCCATCCTTATGGGCTTTCCTATGGACTCAGAGTCCTCTTTAGTATTTCTTGCAATGTTGATTTAGTGGCCATGAATTTCTTTATCTTTTGACTGCCTGGGAAATTCTTTGTCTGTCTTTCTATTGTGAATTGTATAGTCTAGCTGGATAACGTATTCTTGGCTGCAGAATTTTTCTTTCAGCCCTCTTTTTTTTAAGATTTTATTTATTTATTTATTTATTTGACAGAGAGACAGAGAGAGAGATCATAAGTTGGCAGAGAGGCAGGCAGAGGTAGAGGCAGAAGCAGAACCCCACTGAGCAGAGAGCCCAATGTGAGGCTCAATCCCAGGAACTTAAGACCATGACCCGACCAAAGGCAGAGCCTTAACCCACTCTACCACCCAGGTGTCCCTCTTTCAGCCCTTTAAATATAGCATTCCTCTTTTATTTCAAAAAATATTTATTTATTTGTTTGAGAGAGAGAGTGGGGAGAGGGGCAAGTGGAAATCATCTTCAAGCAGACTTCTCACTGACCATGGATCTGACATGAGGCTTGATCTTATGACTCATGAGATTATGACCTGAGAGTTGGACAGTTAACCAACAAAGCTATCCTGACACCCCATCATGTCCTTCCTTTCTGGTCTGCAAAGTTTCAGTTGGAAAAAATCAGATGATAGCCTTATGGAATTTCCCTTGTATATAACAGTTTTCTTTTCTATTGTTGCCTTTAAAATTCTTTCTTTACCACTGTTTTTGCTATTTTAATTATTATGTGTATTGGTGTGACCTCCTAGTGATGATTTTGTTTGGGGATCTCTGTGCCTCCTGGAACTGAATTTCCTTTTTTTTTAAATTTTTATTTATTTATTTGACAGTGAGAGAGGAAACACAAGCGGGGCGAGTGGGAGAGGGAAAAGCAGGCCTCCCACTGAGCAGGGAGCCTGACACGGGACTCCACCCCAGGACTCCAGGACCACAGCCCTGGCTGAAGGTTCAGAAGGTCCACCTGCCTAAAGACTGAGCCACCTAGCTGCCCCTGGAACTGAATTTATGTTTCCTTCCTCAGATTTGGGTGTTTTACACTATTTCTTCAAATAAATTTTCTGCTCACTTTTCTTTCTTCTTTTCTTGGGATCCCTATAATGTGAATGTTATTATTACACATGATGGAGTCACTGAGTTCCCTAAGCTTATTACATTTTGCATAACTTTTTTTCCTCTCACCTGTTCAGCTTCAATCGTTTCCATTACTCTGTCTTCCAGGTTGCTAATTCATTCCTCTGCTTCCTCCAACCTACTATTTATTCTATGCAGTGTATTTTTAATTTCACTTATAGTGTTCTTCATCTCTGACTTTTTTTTTTTTAATCTCTTTTATAAGGGTATCATTGATGTCATACACTCTTCTCAAATCCAGTGAGTATCTTTATGATCATTACTTTAAATTCTCTATCTGGCATATTATCTATCTCCATTTTGCTCAGGTCTCTCGCTGTAATTTTTTTTAAGATGTATTTATTTATTTGACAGACAGAGATCACAAGTAAGCAGAGAGGCAGGCAGAGAGAGAGAGGAGGAAGCAGGCTCCCCACTGAGCAGAAAGCCCGATGTGGGGCTCAATCCCATGACCCTGAGATCTTGACCTGAGCTGAAGGCAGAGGCTTTAACCCACTGAGCCACCCAGGCACCCCTCTTGCTGTAATTTTGACCTGCTCTTTCATTTGAAACATATCCCTCTGTCTCTTCATTTTGTCTAACTCTTTTTTGTTGTGTCTTTGTGTTAGGAAATTTAGCTATGCCTCCTTTCTTGAAGGTAGAGGGTTGGAGGGGAGTAGTTCGTGGCACATGCACTTCACAAGGTGGCACTGGTCATTTGCCAGAGGGAACGAACTTTGCCAACAACAGGCCAGCCAGGGTGGGACCACATAGCACATGTGGGTGGGGAACCCAGTGTTCATAACTTTTGTTCTCTAGTCCTCTTCCATCATGCTGCATGAGCATAATACACACTGCCCACAAGTTATTTACCCCAGTTATCCTCCACAAGGAATGTGATGCCCTTATATTGGCAGTGGAGTGACAGTGGGGGCAGGGGATACAGTGCCCACAAGTTTTCCACAGGGATATACTGTCATTGTCAAGACCAGGGCCCTGCTAAATACATGAGTTGGGAGACTCAGTGTTGGCAAGTTTTGTGCTGGTCTTCTCAGGGTGGGACCCACAACATGGAGACTGAGGCAGGACTGGTTGCAGGGAGTGGGGAGAAGTATAACCAAATTATGTAGTGAATATTTTCATTGTGCTGGTTCCCACAGGTGACCAGTATTTTTATGCTAAGGGACACAGGAGGGAAATGGCACCTGCCAGCTGCTTTGTCCCTGGAGAATTTTTCCAGTGATCTCTGTCCTTTTGGGATGTACTCTGCAATTAGTAAATAAATCTCCCTCCCATATGCTTCAAATGTTTTTCAAACTGCTGCTTGTGTGCTATATCTCCACAGGCTCTTTGTTGTGTTGCTTTTTTTCTTTTCTTTTCTTTCTTCTACCAATCTCTTTCTTTCTTTCTTTCTTTCTTTCTTTTGTTGTTATTTTGTTTCCTTAAAAGTGAGGACTCAGTTTCCTATTGCCTTTCTGGATCTCCTATAGCCAAGCCTGCTGATTTTTAAAGATCTAGGCTTTAAGTCCCACTAGTAATAAGAGATCATGAAACTCAGTTTTCAAAGCCAATTATTTTTTTTTTGATTTTTATTTTTTATTTTTTTATGACAGAGAGAGATCACAAGTAGGCAGAGAGGCAGGCAGAGAGAGTGAGAGGGAAGCAGGCTCCCCGCCAAGCAGAGAGCCGGATGCGGGACTCGATCCCAGGACCCCGAGATCACGACCTGAGCCGAAGGCAGCAGCTTAAACCACTGAGCCACCCTGTCTTCCCTGTGTGGACTTCATGGTGTAATAGTCGGTTTCTCACTCTTCTCCACATTCATGACTCCCCCTTGCCCCTGGAAGGCCTAAGAGTCCCTTTAGCTCCTTACGGTGTCTCTGCCCTTCCTACTCTCTTTAATATGGTCTCTTCTCTACCTTTAGTTATGAAGTTTGTTCTGCCAGCCCTCAGGAAATTTTCCGGGTTATATATGTTGATAAGAGTGTTACCTAGTTGCATCCACAGGATGAGGTGAGTTTAGGGTCTTCCTACTCTGCCATCTTTCCGAGAAGTTCAATGATACCTATTCTAACAGGCGTGAAGTGACACTTCCTTTGATTTTGATTTACATTTCCCTGGTGATTAGTGATATTGGGAACTTCTTCTGTGCACCTGTTGGATGTTTGGATGTCTTCTTTTGAGAAACACTGATCTTATTCTTAAGTTTCCCTCCACTCTGCTTGTCCTCCATCCCCATTTGCTTCTATTCTTCCTTTTCTTATGTTATTCCTTCTGTTTCATGGATATGTCTGTGTACTTCTCCCTATGGTCTTGTCATAAAACTCCAGAGTTCTGCAGTTTATTCAAATCCTATATTGAAAGTGATAGCCACAGAGATGGCTACCATGTCAACAGGTCAGGCAATGGTTACAGGAAAAACTCCTACACAAGGTCATTTTGGGGGAGATATTTATTTATGCAGCTATAGTGTGTCCATCTTTAGATAAGCTTTTCATTATGCCCCTAATGTTTTTATAATAATAACACAGCACTTCCTTGAGCATTTCTGGAAAAACTGAACATATTTGATATGACATGGACATAAACATCTGCCCCTGGCCCTGCACAAAACTGAGAGAAAAGCTATTGTGCAGCATACCTTATCTAGATATTTATAATTCTTCTTGGGAATTTCTGTATTAGACATCTAAATATAGAAAAATTGAGTAATGAATTTCTAATAACTTTACTTCAGAAATGAAGAAACTTTGAAAGGGTAATTGATCACACTGGTGACATTGGTGTTAATATTTCCCAAGCAGAGGAAATGACATGGTCCAATGGCTCAAGGTTCCATGTGGCTCAGTAATGTTGCCACCATGCAGACACCTAGTGTTGCTGATATAATCATGTTTTGTTCACACTAGCAGAGCACAAAAAGGTGAAACCCACACATTAGACTCTGTTATTTAACTGCTTGGAGTATTCAAACCATAATGGCAAAGTGGTTATTGTATTATGATCTATCTATTCCTCCATTCATGTGTTTTAGTCCTTAGCAAATCATCCTTATCTGCATTTGGAAAAGTGCTCAGTTTTGCTTCTTGCAAAGCAGCCTCACATCAAACTATACATATGTTGACAAAGTGAAAAATTGCAAACAGTAACACCTGCAGGAAGCAATAATGAGTTCATCCAATTCTATACTAAATCTTGTATAAACTATAAACTTGGAATGTTACATGGTCATTATTAATTCTTCTTTCTCCCTTTAGGCAGTTAGCTCTAAGTGCATTCTCTTTGACATCAATAAACATAGGCATCATTCCCATTTACTGTAGTATCTAGTGGTTGCTCAGTATACATTTTCCATTTTCATTTTAATAATGCTGTGCCTGAGATCTAAAACTGCCAAAAAATAATTTCCTTCATTGGAGCCTTTCTCTTTTACTGGAATCTTAAATTTTTAAGGTCCTTTTAAGTGAAAAACTGTTAATATTCCTGGTTATCACCATTATCCTGGCTGGCAAAAGGTGGAATGAATAAACAATCCAAGAAAATAAATCAGTGTAAGCAGCCACACATACCTCTCTTCTAATCTTTCACTATTTGTGTATGTGTGTATGTGGCGAGTATGTGTATGGGTATAGGCGTATGCATGTGAGTCTTTGAGTGATGTATTATGAGTGTGTTCACATGGTGTGTGTGTGGTATGTATGTGTATGCGTGTCATGTGTGATTGTGTAAGTGTGTATGTGTAGGATATGTATGATTGTGTGCACATGGTATATAAATGTGTGTGTGTATGTGTGTGTGTGTGGTGGGTGGGTGTGTTTGTGAACCTAATCTGAAGATTCTACGTCTCCTAATTCTAGACCATTAAATAAAGCTTCCAGATGGCAGGACTACGGGGCTCTTTCCTGGGATATTACTGGATACAGCCTGGCAAAGGAGGCAGAAGCAAGGCTGGTGAAAAGGTGTTTTTTTCCCCCTTATTGTGAACTTTCAGGAAAGTGCAGAAACAAGGCCTAAAACTCCTTTTCCTTTCCTCTTGATACTCCACTGCAACCCAGCTTCCATCTCTATTAGTCAGGACTTTCCATGGAAATAGAACCAATAGGGCATAAAGTAATTTATGGTAGGAATTGGTTCATGTGATTATGAAAGTTACAAAGTCCCACGATCTGCCATAAGCAAGCTGAAGAGCCAAGAAAGCTGGTGGTGAAATTCAATCTGTCTGAAGGTCTGA
Source organism: Meles meles (assembly GCF_922984935.1). NCBI lineage: Eukaryota > Metazoa > Chordata > Mammalia > Carnivora > Mustelidae > Meles > Meles meles. Next base: position 27,481,656 of record NC_060071.1, read on the forward strand.
GAATCAGGGGGAGCTGATGTTGCAATTTCCAGTCCAATCCCAGAAAGATAGAAAGACAAGTCCCAGCTCAACAGGCAAAAAAAAAAAAAAAAAAAAAAAAAAAAAAAAAAAGGCAGGGGTCTCAAATTCACCCTTCCTCTGCTTTTTGTTTTATTCACACTCTCAACTGAGGGAAGGATGCCTGCTGATATCAGGGAAGGCCATCTGCTTTAAGATTCCAGCAATTCAAATGCTAAACTCACCTGGAAACACCCTCACAAACATTCCCAGAGATATGTTTAGCCAGTTATCTCTTTAAACATCTATCTATTCCCTTAATCCTGTCAATTAACACAAAAAATTAACCATCATAAGTACACCCCTTGTCAACAGAGCACCCATACACATCGCCATAAACCATAAATAATCTCCAAATAAAGACAATGGCAAATCATAATTCCTAACATGATACAAATACCATGATACAACTGTCATGATACAATTATCCACTTACAGCCAAAACACGCTAACTTCTTCCCCATAAAAGGAAGTAAGTCCTTACTCTTCTTGATATCTTCGAACTTAAATACTATAATGTAAAGTTAACAATACTTAAATATTATAATATAAAGTCAATACATCTTATGTTACATAAAGGAATAAAAGAAGGAAGAAAAAAGATATTTGAATACACATACTCATAATGAAATAAAGAAGACAGTTACCCATTGGACAGTTATAGCCCTCTTTTGTGTAACTGGTCATGTGTTCACAGCTGGTATTTATATCCATATTTCCTTTGCTTTCAACAACACCTCAGTTGGTCATGATCTTTACCTAATGAGATGACCAATCCTTCATTCTGAGTCTAGTCATGGTTGGATTGAGTTGTAGTTTTTTTTATTTACCTTAACCACAGGGAATGAAGAATCACTTGTATTCTAGATGTAGTCTTTTTTAACTCCATTGTGGTGTGGTATTACTTAATCTTCCCTTGGTATTCAGGATCAGGCAGCCAACACAATAACTGCCTTCCTTTCCTATTGATTGAGAAACAGGAGAGAGCCAAAGTGAATGGGTGAGTGTTTCCTCTTTCAGCTCAGTGGGATCACTGTTGTGTCTCCTGGTGGAAACATTCCACCTTTTGAAACTAAGACCTCTGTTCAAGGGGACAGGAAGGAAATGTTTTGCTTGTGGATCATAGACAATGAGTGGTGCCACTCTCATTCCTATCCCTTGATTTCTGAAGTCATAAATCCTGGCTATCAGAGAAATAGCACCATTTATTGGATGCTGATTCACAACACACACAACCTCCTGGATAATCTTGCCTTAGCCCTGCAAGGTATTGCCATCCAGCTGATGCTGCCTCTGAGTCTTCAAGAGGCCAGTCCGCCGTTCTATGAAACAGCTGCTTCAGGATGGAGGAAAATATAGTAATACTGGTGAATTCCATGAGCTTGGGTGCATTGTCAGACTTTTTTACTGACACATGTCTGGGCACTGACCAGTGTACTCTGCCTGAGGCATGATTAGGTTAACATCTTCAGGGCAAGCAAATGCAGATCATGGCAAGCCCACTGGAATGAGGCTTATAAGGGACATGTTCCTCTTATTTTTCAAATGCAACTAAATGATTCATCACAATGCTCTACCCTAGTGAATCACACTGACAATTATTCTGTTTATCTTCATTACAATTTGGGGGAAAGCACCACAGAACTATTTAATAATAGTTCTTTTTGACATGTATTTGTCTAGTCAATTCTCACCCTGATTGAAACAATTGAAATTGTCCAATTTAATATAGCCTTGGTTACTGGGAATATAATGCTTTTTCCCTGAAATTGCATCCCTATGCTCATTCACATGCTTATCAAGTCTTGAGAGGTTTTCCACAGCTGTTTCATGATTTGAGGAAATGCAAGCTCAATTTCATTATCTGGCTGAGGAGCAATCGATTCCATGTGGTTTCTTTGGAGCAGAGATTGGGAAGCAATTAAATGTGCCTCTCAGGAGAGTATCCTAACTGAGAAAGGCTCACTTTCTCCTTATGCTTTGACAAAAAATAACCCAAATCTAGACTTATTTTCCAGTGGTTATTTTTTATGTGAGCTAAATGGGTGCAAATTGCTGCTTATAACAGAGGAGGCAATGACAAGAGTCTAGTCTGTGCAATCTTTTAGAGGAATTCTTGGTTTCTGTGGTGCCCAGGCTAGGAAGAATATAGTTCTCCAGGAGGATGCTGTGAGTATCGGATCCCCAAGAACTTGTTTTCTCTGACTGCCCTGTCTCTATCATATTTCTGCCTCTCCTTTCTGGTTCCAGCATTCCTTACCCATTATTTTCACGCTCTCATAATTCAATTCCACCAACATCCTCTCTTACAAAATTTTCCTTCCCCCAGGTCACCTGGATGGCTCAGTCGATTAAGTGTCTGCCTTCAGCTTAGGTTGTGATCCCAGAGTCCAGGGATGGAGTCCTGTATCAGGTCCTTCTCGGTATTCTCAAGACCTACATCCTTCCCCAGCATACATTCCTGAATATCAAACACTGGTTGTTCTTTGCCCTTTGTTTCAACAATTTTAAATGAAATATATGATAGCTATTAAAAATGTGTCAGTGTAAAAATATAAAAGGACTTTTCTCTTTCTATTTTAATGGTGAGACAAGGAGTGTTCAGAGTCAGTTCCCACATGGTAGTGATTTTCTCTCCCCCACCTTTTTTGTTTTAAAGATTTTATTTCATGGTAGCCCATAGGGTTGTATGATTGCTTTGTTCTCCCTCTGCCTCAGTCTTGCATCCTCATATTGGAGTCCCTGAAACTTCAACATGCACATATGCATCCTGTGGGCCTTGGTCACCCCGTGTGCTTCATGTCACACAGGTGACAATGTGGGAGGTTTCTAAAAAGAAGGGAAAACCTCTTTCAAGGATGTCATCATCCAAAACATGTCACTCTCCACAAAAAGAAACTGGAAAACAAATTACAATTAGCAAATGAAATTTAACAATCAAGGTGATAATTTGAACATGGGTCCCTGGCCAGTCCTTTGCAATTTCATGGATGCAAACTTCCTTCAAACTCTAACCACATTCCTCAGACTGATATTCACTGTCCAATATTCAGAGGTTTTCTTTCCCATTTTTTGCCATCAAGTGATCAAAGAGTGTAACTGGCATGTTCTCTATATTTATCTCTTATTAGTTGTTTCTATCTGGGGGAAAGTGTGGGGAAGGTGACCATGGCTAGCTGAATCATGGGGAATCTAAAAATCTCAGGGTCCGTTCGCTAAAATTAGACTGTGTCACTGCTATTGTAATTGCTCAGAGTCCATACTTCTGGAGTTGTAAATGTATCCAGGAATATTTGAACTTAGTAACAAAGCATCAATCATTGGATAAATGTAGGTATTATAATAATATAACCAGAAAAAATATTTAAATATATTACCACTGTCAATATTTTTGCCCACCATTTCCTCAAATAGAACATTTTATATATTTTTAGTTTCTGGTTTTTCATATTGTTTTAGGTAGATAGACAAAAAATATATATATATTTCCAGTCAGACTTTTTTTGTGATAAGTTGCATGAGGCAATAAATCAAACAATGTCTAATTTAAAGTAAAAGTCATTCCACCCCTCCTGATGGCAACCCATATCTCTGCTTGACACTGAACCATAGTTAGTGCATCTTGGGCTTGTCCCATGTGTTTATGTTTGCTCATGGAAGAATACAATAATATGTACATGAATACACACATGTATACATACTTATTTTTTTGAGATAAACTTATATTCAACATATCTTTCTGGATCTTATGTTTTTTAAAGGGCCGTGGGCATACTTCCAACTCCATGCATGCTGTGCTACCTCCTTCTTTTTAACAGTTTTATTATAATCAAGAACATAGACGAAGCATAATTTTCCACCTTTAAAAGCAGCATGGCAATAAATATTTTTGTGTGTCTATTTTTTAAATTTTATTACTATTATTATTTGTTTTCTGGGGCTGAATTTTTATCAAACAAATTCACAAGTCAAAATTTATGACATTTGCTACTTTAAAACATAGTGCCACATTTCATTCCATGATTTTATATTAATTAATAATATGTAAGTGACCCTTTTTTTTAAACCACCTTTACCAGCACTGGGTGTTATCACACCGATCTCATAAGAAAAGTAAATCTCAATTGTTGCTTTTATTTTTATTTTCCTGACTGTTGATTAATTAGGTCATTTCCTACCATGTTCACTGGCCACTTGCTGTTCCTACCACTGCTCACTGATCTTGCCAATGTTCTTTCCCATTCTTTCAGAACCACACCATGCTTGCCCTTCTTTGTTCACAGCCTTAATGCTGGTTGAAACCTCAAAGTTTCTCCAGCACATTCTTCACCTCCTGATTATCTCACATCGCAAGCCCACCTGTCCCTCTCAGTCTGTCTCTCCATCTACCTCTATATGCTTATAGTCTCATCCCCCAGAGAACAGAAGCCTAGGAAAGCAGGTAGTCTGGAACATTCCTTGCTTTTTCTGAAGCACTGAGAGTGGTGTCAGGTACCTAATAAAGTGGAAACAAAGAGTAGAATAACGAATCAGCCAAGGTTATGAATTTGAAAGAAAACAAAGGAAAGGAACTAACCACAACAAATTCAATACAGAATAATTAAGCAAAGACATCTAAGATTATGAAAGAATACAGAAACGATACTTATTTAAAACCATAAAAGAAACACATGAGAAATTTAGGGAAAGAATTTTTTTTTTTTTAATTTTATTTATTTGACAGAGAGAAATCACAACTAGGCAGAGAGGCAGGCAGAGAGAGAGGAGGAAGCAGGCTCCCCGAGGAGCAGAGAGCCCGATGTGGGGCTCGATCCCAGGACCCTGGGATCATGACCTGAGCCGAAGGCAGAGGGTTTTACCCACTGAGCCACCCAGGTGCCCCGGGAAAGAATGTTTTAAATGGAAGAATTATACATAATTTTCTAACAAAAAAATAAATAGCCAAAATTGGTCCAAGAATTAGAGAACACTAAAGGACTAATAACTGAAGAAAAGTGAATGATTCACAAAAAGCTAAGATTTTTAAAAAGTATGAAAAAGCGGGGTGCCTGGGTGGCTCAATGGGTTAAAGGCTCTGCCTTCGGCTCAGGTCATGATCCCAGGGTCCTGGAATCGAGCCCCGCATCGGGCCCTCCGCTCAACAGGGAGCCTGCTTCCCTTCCTCTCTCTGTCTGCTTAGGCCTACTTGTGATCTCTGTCTGTCAAATAAAATAAATAAAATCTTAAAAAAAAAGTATGAAAAAGCAACCAGACACAAAGGTGAACATACTAATTGCTCTCACCTGAGGAACAAAGACAGGAGAAATGAATCAGTGGTTTCAGAAGCAGGATGTTGGTTACAATTCCATCAGGAAAGCAATTGATAGAGGTGGTAAAGGGAAGCCCAGATTAGAAGGCAAGGTGTGGGTTATTGTTAGAATAAGACTACGAGGTAGCTAATGTTGTAGGAATAAAGATTTTAGTTTCCCTTGCGATGAATTAGTCTTGGGGAGGTTGCCAGAAATTTGGGGGATCTGCAATATTCTATCTCCTGACTAGAACACTAGATACATGGGCACAATAAGTTTTGTAAATCCATCAAGATGGGTAATTTTGACATTTGCTCTTCTCAGTTTACTTCAATAAAAAGTTATTTTTAAGAAACTATTTGTATATATAGTATTAGAGATGAATTCTAGCCAACTTTAAAAACAATGTTGATTATTTTAATTAAAACTGCAACTTGAAATCATGTTTTATTACAATATTACTTCTGCTATCACATGAATATAGGATTTCAACTAACCTTTCTGTTACAATGTAGCACCCATGGGGCACCACAATCTAATATTTTACTGAAGCTGCAAGGATTCTAAATAATTTACTGACAAGCTTAATTCAGCAAGTTTTTTTAATTGAGCAGTACAACTGATTAGAACTTATTTCAGTAATGTGATACTGGTACATTGGACTATCTCTGAAAATAATTTATTAAATAAACATATTAAAAACTAAAAAAATAATTCAGTGGCATATTTCAATTAAAACCCTAAGCATGGGGGCACCTGTGTGGCTCAGAGGGTTAAGCCTCTGCCTTTGGCTCAGGTCATGATCCCAGGGTCCTGGGGTTGAGCCCTGCATTGGTATCTCTGCTCAGCCGGGAGCCTGCTTCCCCCACCCCCCTGCCTGCCTGCTTGTGATCTCTCTCTCTCTGTCAAATAAATAAATAAATAAAAAGATTTAAATGTCCCTTCCTTTAAAAAAAATAAAAATAAAACCTTAAGCATGCATTGCAGGGAGAAATACCAGGTGCCAGACACAAAGCAAGCATCAGGGATGTTAACACTGCTTCAGTGAATTATATGAAGAAAATTAAAATAAGTATCATGAATTTTGGAAAATTCAATATTATCATTTTCAGATGAAATGAATGTATATCTTGAAAAAATATTGAAACTGTATGATTAAAATTAATAGAAGTTTTGAAATGGGCTCAATAAAAAAATAAATACATAACACTTAACAGCTTTTATTTGTGTAATCAATACGTATGTAAAAATATAAATGAAAATGCCTCATTATTAGACAGAAAAATAAAGTAGAAGCAAATTTATACATCATGGGAACTTTTTTTAACATTATGGCACAAGACATAAGCTAAGAAAATCACCAAAATTCTATTGAAGAACCTAAAATAAGTCCTTTAAGCGAGGAATATGTTCCTGAAAGAAAAGACTTGCTATTGTAAAGATGTCTTCCATGATTAATCTGATAATTAAGATATTTCAATCAGAATTCCAATGGTGTGAGTTTTTCTGTATAATTGTTCTGATAATTGCTGTTACAAGTGGAGAAGGGATCTTTTTTTTTTTAAGATTTTATTTATTTAACGGAGATAACAAGTAGGCAGAGAAGCAGGCAAAGAGAGAGGAAGAAGCAGGCTCCCTGCTGAACAGAGAGCCTGATGTGGGATTCCATCCCAGGACCCTGGGATCATGACCTGAGCTGAAGGCAGAGGCTTTAACCCACTGAGCCATCCAGGCACCCCTGGAGAAGGTATCTTAATGTTAACAATATTGCAGGGGAAGATTACAGTGATGATGATAAGCTTCAATTGCCTGACCCCTCATTTGCACAGGCTCTTTCCAACCCCAAGGATTCCGGGATCCTCGGAAAATCTCCAAAAATAAAACATTTCGAGCCATGCTATGTGATGATGCTTACCCCTTTCCACATTGCCGCCCAAGCACTTTGGAGGGGGCAATGAGCATATTGGTGGCCACATTTAGGATGCAGCAGAGGAGGCTGTTTGGAGTCAGAGGTGTCTGCACTTCATACCTGAGCACACATCTTGAGACATGTTCCTGAGTCCATGCACCATTCCTGAACTTCTCTCTGGGGTTGCTAGGAGCAGCTCTGCACTTCCAAAACTTTTCAGGAAAATTAAGTGAAAATGTTAGAGTAATAGCTGACAGCTCTTCTGCTGCTCTTGGAAAACTAGATGTTTACTACGTTACTTAATGAACTTCCCTCTCCTGCCTCCCATCCCAATGAGTGAACTCAATTTTGATATCACCAAATCCACAGCCCCTTCTCAAAACTAGAATTTAAGATTTGTTGAGTCTTTATTCACATTACTCACATGCAGCTTGCCATCTGTTAGTGAAAAAGGGGTCAGTTTCACTCATGGGTTGGTGCCCCCAAATATTTATTGGAGGTCTGAGAACTATATTTTATCGTACTCCTAGGACTTTTTTTTTTTTAAATAACAACATTATTGAGTTTTGTATACCATAAAATTTACTAGTTTGAAGTATACATGTCAGCAGTGTTTGGTATGTTCATAGACTTGCACAACCATCATCACTACCTAAATTAAAACATTTTTGTCACCCCAAATGAAACTCTGTACCCATTAGGCAGGCACTCCCCATTCTCCTGTCAGCCCTAAATAACAACCAGTGTATTTTCTGTCTCTCTAGATTTGCCCATTGTAGATATTTCATGTAAGTAGAATCATACAAAATGTAGTTTTATTTTTACATCATCAGTTGGTACATGCTGGGTTGTTTCCACTTTAGGGCTATTATGACTATTGCTGTTAGGAACATTAGTTTCCAGGTTTGGATGTGAACATATGTTTTCTTTTCTCTTGGGTATATACCAGGAAGTATATGACATTTTGAGGAACTGATAAACTGTTTTCCATAAAAGTTGCATCATTTTACATTTTTACCAACAGTGTTCAAATGTTCCATATTTTCCACATTATCTCAAATGCTTGTTGTTTTTTCTTTTTTTTTTTTAAATTGCATCCACACTGGTGTATGTGAAATAGTATCTCATGTTAGTTTTGATTTTCATTTCCCTCATGACTAATGATGTTGAGCATCTTTTCATGTGCTTATTGGCCATACACAAATCTTCCTTAAAAAATCTATTTAAGCCTGTTGCCCATTTTTAATTAGACTATTTGTATTTTTGATATTGAGAGGTAAAAGTTCTTATATATTCTGGATTCAAGTCTCTCATCAGAAGCATGATTTGCAAATATTTTCTCCCATTCTGTGCCAGCATGCTTTTAAATGTTCATAGCAGCAATGTCCATAATAGCCAAACTGTGGAGAGAGCCAAGATGCCCTTCAACAGACAATTGGATAAAGAAGATGTGGTCCATATATACAATGAAATATTACTCAGCCATCAGAAAGGGTGAATTCCAAATTTTTGTGTCAACATGGATGGGACTGAAGGAGATTATTTTTATTTTTTTAAAAAACCATGTAGGATACTAAAATAGCACAATAAAGCTAATATTTTCAAATTTATGACTGGGTAATTCTTTGTGAGTAGCTGAATTTTTGTAAGTAGTAAGTAGGTGAAACCTTGGAAGACTTCAGAAGCCACATACACACATACTCCCAGGCACAGAGCACATGGATGTCTCTCAGAGTGCACTAAACAAGGAAGATCAGAAGATGTGGTCCCATTCATTTGGTGGGTGGAGTGTCAAACTCGTGTGGCCACACTAGCCCCTGCACACCTCAGCTGGGCTCATTTGTCTTCCATCTGGTGAGATTAAGGATTGATGACACTCTTCTGAGAAAAGAAAATTTAAAAAAATATACAAAAGGTACAATTGAGGGTTAATAATGACCAAATGCCACAACCAAATGCCCACATCTTTCCCTTCACTTCTTCTCCTCACATGGACATTTTATCATCTCACACCATCATGAGAAGGGTGTGAAAGTTCTAACGAAGATGCAAGAAAGAAAAGAAACACTATACAGCAAAATAAGAGGAAGTATATGGACACTGTAGATTTAAAAATATGAATACACAAGCATACATATACAGTACGACTTATCAAGCCTATCTGAAAAAAGAAACTTCTGGAGGCTTTCAATCTCCAAATCATCAAGACTGATTATGATTTCTAGGCAACTGATGAGTTACTTTTAGTATACACCTCGAATAATGTGCCCCGTGGTCACTGGAACCATAGATTTCAAGTATACCAGTGATGAGAAAGCTCTTACAATGTTTTTATAAATATATAAACAAACAAAAAGGTTTTTTTGCCTTTTTTGAAGCTAAGAAACCTTTAAAAATAACACACACACACACACACACACACACACACACACACCCCATAAGCCCAAGGGTCTCTGGTTGACTATTAACTTCCCAAAAGACTTAGGACTACTGTCTCCCAAGGGAAAAACAATTTGAAAGACTTTACCTTTTACCAACTGATTTCCTAAAGGGCAAACATCCATCCCATAGAAAATTTTGGCTTGTTGAAGAAGAAGGAGCAAGAGGAGGAGGAGGAGGAGGAGAAGTTGTCAACATTTAGAAGCTAGGAGGTTTTAAACAAAACTACATATTTCTACTTTTTTTTTGGAAGGCCAAATATTTGGTGACTCTGGCAAATTCAGGGGGTAGGCACTACTCTAGATAGAGCTGTGTGCTACAGGTCTCTGTCACCATTACCCTCTCATCCCAGTTCACCCATGGCCTCTCTCATTTATCTTCCCTGCTCCCAAAGGTACTGAACTTGCAAATTAATTTCTGCATGGAGCTTTTTACTTTTCACACCAATCCCCCCTGTAAAATACAATTTCCATTCCAGAATCAGGTCATGTGCACATTTATCTGTGTACTGGAAATAGCACAAAATATTTTTGGGGACAAAGTATGATGGCTGGTATGTTCTTTTCTATTCTACTGTATTTCATTAAAAAATTCTGGATATGATCCAATATAATGATTTCAAAGACCCAGTGTTTCAAAAAAAGTATCCTAGATCACCCCATCATATATATATTTTTAAGATTTGTATTTATTTTATTTGTCAGAAAGATAGCCAGAGATAGAGAGAGAGCAAGAGAGTGTGCACACAAGTGGGGGGCAGCAGGCAGAGAGAGAGAAACAGGCTTCCTGTTGAACAAGTATTCTGATGCTGGACTCAATCCCAGGACCATGGGACCATGATCCGAGCAAAAGGTGGAGGTTTAACCAACTGAGCCACTCTGGCATCCCTACACTATCATATTCAAAGAGATAAAGCCAAAGAGATTGAGTGGCTTGTGTACTATCTAGGAAGTAGGTAAACAATGTGTTTAGATGAAAAATTAACCTACAAACTTCAATTCACGAGACCTTATTTAATAAAAAAACAGCCACTGAATGAAAAATTTTGAGGAAGAATCTGGAATTATTTTTAACAGTGGACATAGTTTTGTGACCTGGCAGTAGATACTATGATACCTAGTAGACTCTACAATATCCAGCAGACTACAAAATATTCTGTAGTCCCTACAGTACCCAATAGACCCCATAATGTCCAGTAGCCCCCAGACTATCTGATAGACTTTACAAGATCTCTTAATCTCTGTGTCCTCCTACTCTGACAGTAATAAATTTGCCATTGATGCCTGAAGCATCCCCCCACCTCTGGAGTACTTTGGTGATATTTGCATTGAGAAAATAACATTTTCCTAGCATCAGGAAAATTATTATTATAGTTGGCGACATTAACAACCATAGACAAGAAATTGATCACAATTGTCAAAGTGGAATTTATTTTTTCTTGCTTAGAAACAAAAAAAAAATTTAAAAACAGCTTCTTATTACATCTTTTAAATCAATGGTGTTCTCTTTCACCTCTGAACATTTCTCAAAGTAGGTCAAATGCAACAGATAAGGAAGCTACCACTTAACTCTCATCATTCAAAGCAAATACCACTTTTCTCTAGACAAAAGGCTGTGCAGAGTGTAATTTTTCTCTAAGGCTGTTGCCTCTTGACCCATTGTGTCCTAAGTTGAAAGCACAAAAAGAGTCACCCAGAGGGGCATGCAAAAGAGCATCCTCCAAGGTCGAACATATTGACAGTTGGCATAGCTACTCACTCTCCCTCCTTTAGTCACCTGGAGTGGAAACCCATAATGGAGAGCCTTCTGAATAGCTCAACACAAAGAGAGAACTTTTCAAATGCAGTATTTTGAATGAAGGCTGTAATTTTATTTTATATTTGGCACCACAATAAAAAGTACAATTGACATTAATTCAGTAATTACCATGGCCTGGAACACTGCTGAGTACTTCATATGATCTCTTAGTCAGTTTGGGCTGCTATTATAAAATTCTGTAAAATGGGTAGCTTAAAAAATAAACATACATTTCTTACAGTTCCAGAGACATGAAGTCCAAGATCAAAGTCTCAAATTCAGTGTCTTCTGATGGCCCACTTCCTTATCTACAGATCTCGCTGCCATGTCTTTATGTGGCAAAAAGAGTGATCATCTTTCTTGTGCCTCTTCTAAAGACACAAATCCCAAGAGCTCCACCTTCATAAGCTAGTTACCTTCCAAAGGTCCCACCTCCATATTCCAATACATTGAGGATTAGAGCTTCAGCATATAATTTGGTGGGGTGTTAGAGACACAAATATTCACTCTATAATATGTAATTATGTGCAGTCCTTGGTGCCTTGACACTATTAGGGGCTAGGACTCCCATCCACCTTCTTCACATTTCACAAATTAGGAGCCTAAGACTTGGAAAGTATCTCATTTAACGGGATCAAAGCCTTAAAGCATATAAAAGGCAGAGTTTGATTCCAGGCTGTAGGGCTGCTGGTATTGCTGTTTTTGACATGCCTATATATTTTCCTTTTGATAAACCTTTTAGGCTCCCAATGGTTATTTTATTGGCTAAATATAAGCTTTGGTTTACAAATCATATGAACATTTCCTGTTCTTCTTTTTTTTTTTTTTTAATAAGGGAAAGAGTGCCATGAAACCCCAAGTTATAGTTACCCAACATCAACATTTTGCTCTTTCAACTTAGAATGCCTCCTCTCATTTGTTAAAGAATGCCTTAGGTGCCTCTAACAGATATGCACAAGTTTCATTATCACACAAAGTTAATAGTGATTCCTTAATATCATAGAACACTCAATCTAAGGCCGGTGTTTGCAGATTTTTTTTACAGCCATTTGCAAATCAGTATCAATCAAGGTCTACACAGTACATTTGGTTAATATTTCTCTCAAATCTCTTTTAATGAATACAAGTTTCCTCTATTTATTTAGACAGAAACTAGGCCATCTTGCCTGTCAAGTTTCACACATCCTAGATTTGGCTGATTGTATTTTCATGGTATCATGTATTCCCCACATTTCTTACAAACTGGTAGTTAGCTCTAAAGTCTTAGTATTAAAACACTTCATAGGGAGTCCTGTGTAATTTTGATTACAGTATGGCAGAAGGAACATAATGTCTGCTTGTCCTTCTTTAGTGATGTTAAGACAGACTCCCAGAGCCCCTCAGATGCTGCAGAGGGGCATAATTTAATCACACCACTTTTTTCCTGCATTTATTAGCTGTGGTTCATCTGTAAAAAAAATAACTTTTCGTAATCAGCATTTATTTAGCATAAATTCAGTCCTTAAAGGGTACCCACAAAAATGCATATCACTTTATTTATCAATTTTCAGTACAATTTCTTGGCTTCTGGCACCTTGTACTTCTTTCTCTTTTTTGGAATGAGGTTTGGTGTCTTTATCAATTTATGGTTCATTTTTATTGTTAACTGTTTATTCACAGATTTTACTATCAGATTTTTGGTCTTACTTTTTCTCATTTTTACATGTAATACTTTATAAGTATAATTAGTCCTTTGATTCTGTTATATTAACCATATTTTTCTCAATTTATCATTTGTTGTTTTTACTTTCCTTTAAGAATACTTCTTGCTGTTGATTGTTAAATCATTTTTATATTGCCAATTTTATAAATATGTTTTTTAATTGCTTTTGGATTTTGAGTCATTGTTAGGATACTTTTTTAACATCCAAAGTTGTGAAGGAATTCATTCCTATTTTTATTATAGTACTTGCATTTTTTTCTTTTTGTTTTGTTTTTGCTTTTGTTTTTTCCACAGTTCGATCTCTGATCCTTTTTGATTTATCCTGGTATATGGTATAAGAATGCACCCAATTTATATTTTTCTCAAATGGATTCCACAGATCATAAATTCCCTCCTCCACACTAATCTAAGTTGCTGCCTTCATCATATACTAATTTTAAGAGAATCTCACCTATCTTGTTCCCTTGGGCTGTTATGTACCAATTCCTAAATTGTGTTTAGTGTAGTCTTTATCATATTAAATAGTCTTAAAAAAAGAAAAACTAGTTTCCCTCATTGCATTTCTCCTGATAATTCACACTTATTATTCGTTCAAGTAAAACTGACAAATAATCAGCTTGTGTGGAAACAGGACCAAAAAAAAGAAGCAAATGATCTTAATTGAGATCACATCAAAAGTACGTATTTAACTTGGGTAAATTCAGCACCCTTACATTGTTGAGTCTCCCTCTTTCTACAACTTTCCATTTGTCCTTCTATGGGAACCAAATGTTTTGTAAGAAAATTTGAAACTATGAAAAAGGAGAAAAATGCACATGGTTTTGAAAATTACAACTTGCAAAGTGAATTTTTTATGAGTAAAATGCTATCTAATTGTGAAATGTTGTTTGTCAAATCTGTGTTAGAAGGAACTATAAACTTCATGACAAACTTGACCAGCCATTGAAGTAATGAATGTCTGGAACATGAATCATTGATTATTTTATATGTTAACTATTCAATATAATAAGCTGATTGGTCAGATTGTTTAATCAAAGCCTACATATTTCACTGTGAAGTGAGGAAAAAGAAATAATTTTCATATTTTCACAATTAGCAGATCAAACAGGTCAAGTGAGAAAGATTGATCAGATTTGGTTTCCCAAGGAATATATGGTTATGGCAAGGATTTTGATTTCTGTAAGATACTGTAGTAAATATACCTGAACTGACAATTTAAGTATTAGGCTAGATCTCAAGTATATATGAAATAACTTATGGCTTAAAAAAAAAATCTTTGTTTTAATGAAACAACAAAGCAAGAGTTAATAGAAAAAAGCCAGTAAAGATTATATCTTTGTCTCAGCTTTTTCTTAATATTGTTTTCTAGCTTCAAAAATTAGAAAATGCTTCATTTGGGGCACCTCGGTGGTTCAGTTTGTTAAATGTCTGATTCTTGAATTCAGCTCAGGTCATGATCTCAGGGTCATGAGATCCAGCCCCACCTCAGGCCCTGTGCTCAGTGCTAAGTCTGCTTGAGATTTTCTCTCTCCCTCTGCCCCTTCCTTCTGCACTTTCTCTCTCTCTCTCTCAAGTAAAAATAAATAAATCTTAAAGAAAAGAAAAATAAATAAAGAAAGAAAGAAAGAAAGAAAGAAGGAAAGAAGGAAAGAAAGAAAGAAAGAAAGAATGAACTTTGTTTTGTAGGATACACACAGAGGGCCTAAAGAGAGTCTTTTTCCATCATGGCAGCCAGGGACTGAACCTAGAGAGCAAGCATATGTGCTACTGCCATGACTCTTAATACAAACTTTGGTTAAAATCACGAACCAAGATGCCCTTCAACGGATGAATGGATAAGGAAGATGTGGTCCATATACACGATGGAGTATTATGCCTCCATCAGAAAGGATGAATACCCAACTTTTGTAGCAATATGGACGGGACTGGAAGAGATTATGCTGAGCGAAATAAGTCAAACAGAGAGAGTCAAGTATCATATGGTCTCACTTATTTGTGGAGCATAACAAATAACATGGAGGACATGGGGAGATGGAGAGGAGAGGGAATTGAGGGAAACTGGAAGGGGAGATGAACCATGAGAGACTATGGACTCTGAAAAACAATCTGAGGGTTTTGAAGGGACAGCGGGGTGGGGGGGGTGGGAGGTTGAGGAACCAGGTGGTGGGTAATAGGGAGGGCACGTACTGCATGGAGCACTGGGTGTGGTGCAAAAACAATGAATACTGTTACGCTGAAAATAAACAAATAAAAAAATAAAAAAATAAAACAACAACAAAAATCTTAAAAAAATAAAGTAAAAAGAAAAAAAATCACTATAACATGAAGCAAGCTGGACAGTTTGATGGACAAGATTAGGAATTAACTTTGTTGATATGAAAACTTTATTTTCATAATCACAGGGCATGTTTGTCTTTAAAATATTGTCATCAAGTAGTGTTAGTTAATATCATGTGTACACACAAATCACACACACATGCATGTACACATACATGTATACATACAGAAAACTGACATTCAAGTAGAAGGAACCTATTCAAAATAAGTTGAGAATAACTAATAAAATTAATAATAAAACTATAAAATAACTATAATTAAATTTTAGAAATACTTATCTGAACATATTTTAAGGAAACATTACTTAAACATCAATACAAAGATAAATACAGAAATGATTGATAAATTTACTTATACAAAATTGTTGAAGTTCATTATATCAGATATACAAGAAAAATACCAAGAGAGAGAAAACAAATGGGAATGAGAGGCCTTCTCTAAATGATTCAAAATTACCCCAAAACAAAAGTTTCAATGCCCTTCCCAGAACTTTGGAAGGGTTCCTGCAAGTAAGGGCCCCTTGACCTTAGAACATTGCTTGGCACATAATTGCAGTTATATGTGACAACAATATGATGATGGTGGTGGTGGTGGTGGTATTGGGGAAGTTTATGATCACTGTGACAATGATGATGATCATGACCATAACTGCAATGATATTGATGATGATTATGTGTAGGAAGAGGAAGCATAGAAGAGAATTTAGTAGCTAAGTAAGATACTGAAAATTTCCTCCCACCTTACGTTCTCTCTGAAATCCCAACTACCATTGTTATTTCAAGTTATTGCATGTATCTTTGGAAAATTATGATTAACTTAAATGTAAATATGTTTTTTGAAGGTGTTACATATACCTTTATCAACAGATTAGTATTGATTTATTTGTGGCAGGGAGGATACAATGGGAGGCCTTCTGAATTAGAAATAAAAATAAAGGTTTTGTAAAAGGAGAAGTCAGGTAGAAAGGAGTTGAAAGACGGCTCTGGGTTTGTTCTGTAGCTTCATTAAGGATGAGCTGTGTGACACTGGATAAGTTATTTAACATTACAGTACTCAGATCAGTCTACAACAGGATTAAGATTAAATGGCAAATGTAGGTAAAAGTTCTATTGAGCCTGCCGGCAGGCAATAAATAGAAGCCATTGCTTGTTGCTTTTATTATTGTTAGTAGAATTATGGCATAGGGAGATCAACTTTGGAGTGGTGGAGTAAGGATCTCAGTGACCACTTTTCCACAAAAGCAGTGAAGATACTGGCAAAGCAACTAAAATCAACCTTTTTAGAATACCATAAATTAACCAAAGTCATAGAAAAAAACTGAAAATTTTCTATCAAAGAGAAACGTCTGAATCTCAGAAAGGCAACAGAGCCTGTACATGTCAGCTTAGGACTATTCCCTTTCTCTCTGCCTCCCTGCTACCTCAGTAGCATGGTAGTTCTGAAAGAGTTGCAGGCTTACAATGAATGGAGAAGTAAGAGCTTTATACCAAGAGCACCATCAATATTAGGTCAAAACTAGCAGTATTTGAAAAATTTCATTCCCAAAGTTTGTTGGTCATTTGATTCAACTCAGAGCTCAACACAGCTAAAAAAAAAAAAAAAATTAAGAAGCAGTATCACGAGGACATTGTTAGAAAAAAATAAAAATCTTTTGGCAATGATACATCTGCCTGTTTGTGATATCAATTTTCTTTCATCAAAAGAAAAGACCAGCCTCACCAACCCCCTCCAAAAAGAAATTAAAGCAAGACCTAGATACAGAGAAATTTGAAAAGCTCCAGCAAATTTTTAGGGATCTATAAGAATTTTGCACACATGTGAAGTGCTGTATACATGCCCAGGAAAGACCTAGGAAAGGAGAAAGCCCTGGTCACTCGCCTCTTGCTTGGACGAATAGTGCAAACAGAAAATTAAAGCTAAGCCTGTCTTGTAAATTGTTTAAAGTTTAAAGTCATGCTTTCACACACAGATCTCCTTGGCAGAGGTAGAAAAAATACAGGCATGGCATTTAAGGAAACATTCTGACAGATCATTGGCTGACTACTAAATTTAAAGAACCAAAGGTGACCCCCTACAAGACCAGGCTTGAAAACAAGAACATATAATCAACAACAACAACAAAATATAGCAGGGAATTCAGTGTCTACACACTGTGGAGAATACAGATTTACAAATTAGCCTGGAAGAGTCACTGAGGAAATAAACAACAAGAAGAAAACAAAAACAGAAACAAAAATCCAAGAACAAACACCACCTCTGGAGTGGACAGAGGGTTCTGATACTGGAGTTGTTACAATGCATTATCTAAAATGTCTGGTTTCCAATGAAATATTGCAAAACCTACCAAAAAATAAGGCAAAGCATATCACATACACAGGAATAAAAATTATCAGTAGAAATAATCCTTGAATACTCATGTACTAGACAGAATTTAAGTCTGCTATTCTACATACATTCACAGAACTAAAATAAACCAATGTCCAAAGAATTAAAGGCAAGGAAAGTCTGACAAGTAGGTGTAATTAAATAGAGAATATCTGTACAAAGATAGAAGTTATTAAAAAGAAACTAATTGCAATTCTGGAGTTAAAAAGTACAATGACTGAAATAAAAAAAGTTTTAAAAAGTCACTAGCCAGCTACAACAGATTTGAGGAAACAGAAGAAAGTTTCCTTTCTTCTGTCTTCAAGTTGAAGATAGGCCAGTAAAGATTATCCAGTAAGAGAAACAAAATGAAGGCTGAATGGAGAAAAATGTGTAGAAATTCATACAACTGTGACATATCATGAAAATTACCAGTATACAGTGAATGGAAGTCCCAGAGAAGAGCA
This sequence comes from Meles meles, assembly GCF_922984935.1. NCBI lineage: Eukaryota > Metazoa > Chordata > Mammalia > Carnivora > Mustelidae > Meles > Meles meles. Next base: position 27,500,016 of record NC_060071.1, read on the forward strand.
GAGAAATAAGGCCAAAATTATTGGAAAAAAATAATAACCAGAATAAGCTCAAGAAACTCCATTGAACTCAGAGAACCATACCTATCCACAGCAGAGTCAACTTGATGATTTCTCATCAGAAACCATGGAGGTTAGAAGACAGATAAGAGCTTCAAAATGTTGAAGGAAACAGACCGGCAACCAATAATTCTATAACTAGCAAAACTTTTGAAAAATGCAGGAAAATCAAAATATAAGCCTAGAATGGCAGAAAATGTTTGTAAAACATATGCCTGATAAAGGACTTGTCCCAATATACAAATATACAAATAATTCTTAAGACTCAACAATATGCCTTCTTTGGAGAAATGTATGTTGATGTCTTCTGCCCATTTTTTTTTACATGATTATTTGTTTTGTGTATGTTGAGTTTGAGGAGTTCTTTATAGATCTTGGATATCAGCCCTTTGTACCGTCATTTGTGAATATCTTCTCCCATTCTTTGGGTTGCCTCTTTGTTTTGTTGACTGTTTCCTTTGTTTTTGATCTTGATGAAGTCCCAAAAGTTCATTTTTGCTTTGGTTTCCTTTGTCTTTAGAGACATATCTTGAATGAAGTTGCTGTGGCCAAGGTTGAAGAGGTTAGTGCCTATGTTCTCCTTTAGGATTCTGATGAACGAATGAATTCCTGCCTCATGTTGAGGTCTTTTATCCATTTCAAGTTTATCTTTGTGTATGATGTAAGAGAATGGTCAACGTTCATTCTTCTACACATAGCTGTCCAATTTTCCCAGCACCATTTATGGAAGAGATTGTCTTTTTTCCACTGGATATTTTTTCCTGCTTTGTCAAAGATTAATTGACTATAAAGTTGAAGGTCCATATCTGGGCTCTCTACTCTGTTCCACTGGTCTATGTGTTTGTTTTTGTGCCATGCTGTCTTGGTCATCACAGCTTTGTAGTAAAGCTTGAAATCAGGCAATGTGATGCCCCCAGTTTTGATTTTCTTTACTATGGAGTATTATGCCTCCATCAGAAAGGATGAATACCCAACTTTTTTATCAACTTGGATGGGACTGGAGGAGATTATGCTGAGTTAAATAAGTCAAGCAGAGAGAGAGTCAATTATATGGTTTCACTTATCTGTAGAGCAAAGGAAATAACACAGAGGACATGGGGAGATGGAGAAGAAAAGTGAGTTGGGGAAATTGGAGGTGGAGATGAACCATGAGAGACTGTGGGCTCTGAGAAACAAACTGAGGGTTTTGGAGGGGAGGGGTGTGGGAGGTTGGGTGAGCCTGGTGGTGGGTATTATAGAGGGCATGTATTATATGGAGCACTGGGTGTGGTGCATAAACAATGAATTCTGGAATACTGAAAAGAAATTTAAAAAAATAAATAAATTTTTAAAAAGTTCATTGGAAAATAAAAAAGAAGAATCAACAATATAAGACAAATAACCCAATTAAAAAATGAACAAAAAATCTGGATACCTCACCAAAGAAGACATATATCTGACCAATAAACCCATGAAAAGTTGCTCGATATCATCAGTCATTAAGGAAATGTAAATTAAACAGCAAGGTACCATTTCACACCCACTATGACTATTATAATTAGAAAGACAATTATTAGCAAATGTTGGAAAGAATATGGAGAAATTGGAATGCTCATGCATGGCTGGTAGGATTTTAAGGTATAGCCTTGAAAAACAGTCTGGCAGTTCCTCAAAAATGTTGAATATAGTGTTACCTTATGCCTCAACAATTTCACTCCTATTTACATACCCAAGGAAATTGAAAACTATGTCAGCACAAAATCTCATACAAGAGTGTTTTTAACTCTTGAGCAATTAGGTGGGTACACAAACACTGCTATTTGCTTAGATAGAAAAATGGAGGAGAAACAAGTCTGGATTAAGGGAAAGGAAATCTGTTCTGGAACAAGACATAAATCTTTTTAAAGGTTTTCTTAAGGATCTGGGAACCATTTCTTTAAAATATAACCAAGAAAGATAATATCCGGGAGGAGTCAAGATGGCGGAGAAGTAGCAGCCTGAGACTACATCAGGTAGCAGATGATCAGCTCGATAGCTTATCTAAACATTGCAAACACCTACAAATCCAACGGGAGAGCGAAGAGAAGAAGAACAGCAACTCTAGAAACAGAAAATCAACCACTTTCTGAAAGGTAGGACTGGCGGTGAAGTGAATCTAAAACGACGGGAAGATAGACTGCGGGGGGAGGGGCCGGCTCCCGGCAAGCGGCGGAGGAACGGAGCACAAAATCAGGACTTTTAAAAGTCTGTTCCACTGAGGGACATTGCTCCAGGGGCTAAACCGGGGTGAAGCCCACGCGGAGCCAGCGTGGCCACAGGCCCCGCAGGGTCACAGGAGGATCGGGGGTGTCGGAGTGTCGGAGAGCTCGCAGGTATTAGAACGGAGAAGCCGGCTGGAGAGACAGAGCCGAGGACTAAACTCTCAGCTCGGGGTTACCTTGAACTGGTCGCAGGCTGGGTGAGCTCGGAGCGCAGCTAGAGGCTGGGGATGCGGGAGTGATTGGGTGCTGTCCTCTGGGGGCACACTGAGGAGTGGGGCCCTAGGCTCTCGGCTCCTCGGGGCCGGAGACTGGGAGGCTGCCATTTTCATTCCCGTCCTCTGGAACTCTACGGAAAGCGTTCAGGGAACAGAAGCTCCCAAAAGCGAACCCGAGCCAATTACTTAGTCCGGCCGCCGGTAAGGGCGGTGCAATCCCGCCTCGGGCAAAGACACTTGAGAGTCACTACAACAGGCCCCTCCCCCAGAAGATCAACAAAATAGCCAGCCAGGACGAAGTTCATCTATCAAGGAGAAAGCAGATTCAATTCCTAAGACAGCAGAGCAATTCCAGAGGAGGAGAAAGCAAAGCACGGAACTCATGGCTTTCTCCCCATGATTCTTTAGTCTTGCGGCTACTTCAATTTTTTTTTCTTTTTTCAATTTTTTTTTCCTTTTTCTTTTTTCTTCTTCTGCTAAATTTTTTTTAAACTTTTACCCTTTTCTTTTTTAACATTTTTTGACTAGTTCATCTAAATATATATATTTTTTCTTTCTTTTTTATATTTTTTATTTGTTTTATTTTTTAAATTTTTTTCTTTCTTTTTTTTTTTTTTTCTTTTTTTTTCAGAAGCTGTTTTTATCCCCTTTCTCCCCCCCACAATTTGGGGTCTCTTCTGATTTGGTTACAGCGCATTTTTCCGGGGTCTTTGCCACCCTTTTAGTAGTTTATTTGCTCCTTCATATTCTCTTATCTGGACAAAATGACAAGGCGGAAAAAATCACCACAAACAAAAGAACAAGAGACAGTACCGAAGGCTAGGGACCTAATCAACACAGACATGGGTAATATGTCAGATCAAGAGTTCAGAATGACGATTCTGAACATTCTAGCCGGGCTCGAAAAAGGCATGGAAGATATTAGAGAAACGCTCTCTGGAGATATAAAAGCCCTTTCTGGAGAAATTAAAGAACTAAAATCTAACCAAGTTGAAATCAAAAAAGCTATTAATGAGGTGCAATCAAAAATGGAGGCTCTCACTGCTAGGATAAATGAGGCAGAAGAAAGAATTAGTGATATAGAAGACCAAATGACAGAGAATAAGGAAGCCAAGCAAAAGAGGGACAAACAGCTACTGGACCATGAGGGGAGAATTCGAGAGATAAGTGACACCATAAGACGAAACAACATTAGAATCATTGGGATTCCAGAAGAAGAAGAAACAGAGAGGGGAGCAGAAGGTCTATTGGAGAGAATCATTGTAGAGAATTTCCCTAATATGGCAAAGGGAACAAGCATCAAAATCCAGGAGATGCAGAGAACCCCCCTCAAAGTCAACAAGAATAGGTCCACACCCCGTCACCTAATAGTAAAATTGACAAGTCTTAGTGACAAAGAAAAAATCCTGAAAGCAGCCCGAGAAAAGAAGTCTGTAACATACAATGGTAAAAATATTAGATTGGCGGCAGACTTATCCACAGAGACCTGGCAGGCCAGAAAGAGCTGGCATGATATATTCAGAGCACTCAATGAGAAAAACATGCAGCCAAGAATACTCTATCCAGCTAGGCTATCATTGAAAATAGAAGGAGAGATCAAAAGCTTCCAGGACAAACAAAAACTGAAAGAATTTGCAAACACCAAACCAGCTCTACAGGGAATACTGAAAGGGGTCCTCTAAGCAAAGAGAGAGCCTAAAAGTAGTAGATCAGAAAGGTACAGAGACAATATACAGTAACAGTCACCTTACAGGCTAATAATGGCACTAAATTCATATCTCTCAATAGTTACCCTGAATGTTAATGGGCTAAATGCCCCAATCAAAAGACACAGGGTATCAGAATGGATAAAAAAACAAAACCCATCAGTATGTTGCCTACAAGAAACTCATTTTAGACGCGAAGACACCTCCAGATTTAAAGTGAGGGGGTGGAAAACAATTTACCATGCTAATGGGCATCAGAAGAAAGCTGGGGTGGCAATCCTTATATCAGATCAATTAGATTTTAAGCCAAAGACTATAATAAGAGATGAGGAAGGACACTATATCCTACTCAAAGGGTCTGTCCAACAAGAAGATCTAACAATTTTAAATATCTATGCCCCTAACGTGGGAGCAGCCAACTATATCAACCAATTAATAACAAAATCAAAGAAACACATCAATAATAATACAATAATAGTAGGGGACTTTAACACTCCCCTCACTGAAATGGACAGATCATCCAAGCAAAAGATCAACAAGGAAATAAAGGCCTTAAATGACACACTGGACCAGATGGACATCACAGATATATTCAGAACATTTCATCCCAAAGCAACAGAATACACATTCTTCTCTAGTGCACATGGAACCTTTTCCAGAATAGATCACATCCTGGGTCACAAATCAGGTCTCAACCGGTATCAAAAGATTAGGATTATTCCCTGCATATTTTCAGACCACAATGCTCTGAAGCTAGAACTCAATCACAGGAAACTTCCAGGAAAGCTGGAAAGAACCCAAATACATGGAGACTAAACAGCATCCTTCTAAAGAATGAATGGGTTAACCAGGAAATTAAAGAAGAATTGAAAAAATTCATGGAAACAAATGATAATGAAAACACAACAGTTCAAAATCTGTGGGACACAGCAAAGGCAGTCCTGAGAGGAAAATATATAGCGGTACAAGCCTTTCTCAAGAAACAAGAAAGGTCTCAAGTACACAACCTAACCCTACGCATAAAGGAGCTGGAGAAAGAACAAGAAAGAAACCCTAAACCCAGCAGGAGAAGAGAAATCATAAAGATCAGAGCAGAAATCAATGAAATAGAAACCAAAAAAACAATAGAAAAAATCAATGAAACTAGGAGCTGGTTCTTTGAAAGAATCAATAAGATTGATAAACCCCTGGCCAGACTCATCAAAAAGAAAAGAGAAAGGACCCAAATAAATAAAATCATGAATGAAAGAGGAGAGATCACAACTAACACCAAAGAAATACAGACAATTATAAGAACATACTATGAGCAACTCTACGCCAACAAATTGGACAATCTGGAAGAAATGGATGCATTCCTAGAGACATATAAACTACCACAACTGAACCAGGAAGAAATAGAAAACCTGAACAGGCCCATAACCAGTAAGGAGATTGAAAGAGTCATCAAAAATCTCCAAACAAACAAAAGCCCAGGGCCAGACGGCTTCCCAGGGGAATTCTACCAAACATTTAAAGAAGAACTAATTCCCATTCTCTTGAAACTGTTCCAAAAAATAGAAACGGAAGGAAAACTTCCAAACTCATTTTATGAGGCCAGCATCACCTTGATCCCAAAACCAGACAAGGATCCCACCAAAAAAGAGAACAACAGACCAATATCCTTGATGAACACAGATGCAAAAATTCTCCCAAAATACTAGCCAATAGGATTCAACAGTACATTAAAAGGATTATTCACCACGATCAAGTGGGATTTATTCCAGGGCTGTAGGGTTGGTTCAACATCCGCAAATCAATCAATGTGATAGAACACATTAATAAAAGAAAGAACAAGAACCATATGATACTCTCAATAGATGCTGAAAAAGCATTTGACAAAGTACAGCATCCCTTCCTGATCAAAACTCTTCAAAGTGTGGGGATAGAGGGCACAGACCTCAATATTATCAAAGCCATCTATGAAAAGCCCACCGCAAATATCATTCTCAATGGAGAAAAACTGAAAGCTTTTCCGTTAAGGTCAGGAACACGGCAGGGATGTCCATTATCACCACTGCTATTCAACATAGTACTAGAAGTCCTAGCCTCAGCAATCAGACAACAGAAAGAAATTAAAGGCATCCAAATCGGTAAAGAAGAAGTCAAACTATCACTCTTCGCAGATGATATGATACTATATGTGGAAAACCCAAAAGACTCCACTCCAAAACTGCTAGAACTTGTCCAGGAATTCAGTAAAGTGTCAGGATATAAAATCAATGCACAGAAATCAGTTGCATTTCTGTACACCACCAACAAGACTGAAGAAAGAGAAATGAAGGAGTCAATCCCATTTACAATTGTACCCAAAACTATAAGATACCTAGGAATAAACCTAACCAAAGAGACTAAGAATCTATACACAGAAAATTATAAAGTACTCATGAAAGAAATTGAGGAAGACACAAAAAAATGGAAAAATGTTCCATGCTCCTGGATTGGAACAATAAATATTGTGAAATTGTCTATGCTACCTAAAGCAATCTACACATTTAATGCAATCCCTATCAAAATACCATCCATTTTTTTCAAAGAAATGGAACCAATAATCCTAAAATTTATATGGAACCAGAAAAGACCTCGAATAGTCAAAGGAATATTGAAGAACAAAGCCAAAGTTGGTGGCATCACAATTCCGGACTTCAAGCTCTATTACAAAGCTGTCATCATCAAGACAGCATGGTACTGGCACAAAAACAGACACATAGATCAGTGGAACAGAATAGAGAGCCCAGAAATCGACCCTCAACTCTATGGTCAACTAATCTTCGACAAAGCAGGAAAGAATGTCCAATGGAAAAAAGACAGCCTCTTCAATAAATGGTGCTGGGAAAATTGGACAGCCACATGCAGAAAAATGAAATTGGACCACTTCCTTACACCACACACGAAAATAGACTCCAAATGGATGAAGGACCTCAATGTGAGAAAGGAATCCATCAAAATCCTTGAGGAGAATGCAGGCAGCAACCTCTTCGACCTCAGCCGTAGCAACATCTTCCTAGGCACCACGGCAAAGGCAAGGGAAGCAAGGGCAAAAATGAACTATTGGGATTTCATCAAGATCAAAAGCTTTTGCACAGCAAAGGAAACAGTTAACAAAACCAAAAGACAACTGACAGAATGGGAGAAGATATTTGCAAACGACATATCAGATAAAGGGCTAGTATCCAAAATCTATAAGGAACTTAGCAAACTCAACACCCAAAGAACAAACAATCCAATCAAGAAATGGGCAGAGGACATGAACAGACATTTCTGCAAAGAAGACATCCAGATGGCCAACAGACACATGAAAAAGTGCTCCACGTCACTCGGCATCAGGGAAATACAAATCAAAACCACAATGAGATATCACCTCACACCAGTCAGAATGGCTAAAATGAACAAGTCAGGAAATGACAGATGCTGGCGAGGATGTGGAGAAAGGGGAACCCTCCTCCACTGTTGGTGGGAATGCAAGCTGGTGCAACCACTCTGGAAAACAGCATGGAGGTTCCTCAAAATGTTGAAAATAGAACTACCCTATGACCCAGCAATTGCAATACTGGGTATTTACCCTAAAGATACAAACGTAGTGATCCAAAGGGGCACGTGTACCCGAACGTTTATAGCAGCAATGTCTACAATAGCCAGACTATGGAAAGAACCTAGATGTCCATCAACAGATGAATGGATAAAGAAGAGGTGGTATATATACACAATGGAATACTATGCAGCCATCAAAAGAAATGAAATCATGCCATTTGCGACGACGTGGATGGAACTAGAGCGTATCATGCTTAGTGAAATAAGTCAATCGGAGAAAGACAACTATCATATGATCTCCCTGATATGAGGACATGGAGAAGCAACATGGGGGGGGTAGGGGGATAGGAGAAGAATAAATGAAACAAGATGGGATTGGGAGGGAGACAAACCATAAATGACTCTTAATCTCACAAAACAAACTGGGGGTTGCTGGGGGGAGGTGGGATTGGGAGAGGGGGAGCGGGCTATGGACATTGGGGAGGGGAGGCGAACCATGAGAGACTATGGACTCTGAAAAACAACCTGAGGGTTTTGAAGGGTCAGGGGTGGGAGGTTGGGGCAACCTGAGGGTTTTGAAGGGTCAGGGGTGGGAGGTTGGGGGAACAGGTGGTGGGTAATGGGGAGGGCACGTTTTGCATGGAGCACTGGGTGTTGTGCAAGGAGAATGAATACTGTTACACTGAAAAAATAAATAAAATGAAAAAAAAAAAAAAAGAAAGATAATATCCCAATCTCCTAGTTTCTGTGGGAAGGTTGTTCTTAATTCAGTAGGAACCTTTCTCCAAGTTGCAAAACTACCTTTCATCCTAAAGATATGTGAAGTTCTTATTTGCTTAATAAACAAATCACTAACATTCATAACAGCATTATTCATAGAAGCATAGAAATGGACTCACTGCCTATCAACTGACAAATGGATAAGCAAAATTTGGTATATTCATTTAGTGGGATATTATTGGGTAATAAGTTAGGATGAAATCCTAACAAGGGCTGCGATATGAGTGACCTTAAACACATTATGCTAAGTGAAGGACATCAGTTCAAAAGACAATATAATATATGATTCAATTTGTAGGAAATGTCCATAATAGGCAAATATATAGACAGAAAATATATTAGTGGATGCCAAGAACTGGATGAAACAGGTGATGTGTGCAATGAGGGCAAGAAAGGGGAATGGAGATTGACTACTAGTGGGTCTGGGGTTTGATTTTGGGTGATAAAAATATTCTAAAATTATATTGTTATAATAGTTACACCACTCTGAGAATATACTAAAAACCACTGAGCTGTGTATGTTTTATGTATTAAATCACACCTCAATAAAGCTCTTTAATAAAACAAATTAAAAGAAAGAATTACAGCATAAAGTACTTTTTCTGATTATGATAGTATAATAGGAAGATAAAGCAAGCAGTACAGTGGTTTATGACCAAGTAAAAGGTCTGGCTACTTCATAGAAATGTCTGGGTCTGAGTCTTAGTGCCTTGAAACCAACATTGTCAAGTTAAAAGAGAGCAAGTATCCCAGCTATGGTGACAATATTTCACAGAACAATACACAATCAGAAAGCAGGGAGCATGCCAGGGTTTTATTTTAGTCTTTGAATGAGGGAGCCATGATTGCACTGATGGGAAGAAAGGGAAAATACCAGGAAGGAATATCATCTTTATGAGATTTGCAATTTGATCTTCACAATGTCTAATTAGAAATCTCCAACCACTTATTAATATGTTTGTATAAGTATGTGTTTATCAGTGTGGTGCTTTTCATATTCAGGACGGGAGTGCATATATTTCTCCCTACTACAGTCATGCCATCAGTGTCTATATGAATCAGTGAAGGGTTAAAGATATCAATGCTATTATGTGTTGAAACACAACCTGGGATCTATGCCTGCTCTTAGGTAAGGCATGCTCCATGGAGCAGATCTTGCCATAGAGCCTGGAGGCAGTTACTCTAGAAAACAAGTATTGCCCAAGTGGTATTCAGAATAGAGATTCAGGAGTTGAGAAGTAGTTATGGGGACAATCTCTGGCTTGGGTCAGGGAGCCCAAAGGGCCCTAATAATAACATCTGTCCATGACACTTGGCTGGGCAAGTTGTCACTCTAGGCTTAAGGCAGCAGAAACATACCAGTATCTTGCTTCCTGGAGTAATGAATGAATAAGATAAGCATTGGTCTGTAATAAAAGTTAAAGTTCACTGATCAGAACTGGAGACTGATGTCAGAGCAGGACTGAGAGTCAGTTGACCTCTGGAATCCTAGAGTGATTGCCTTATTGAATTTGTCTTTCTTAAGATTTGAATGGACTAAGTTCTGGGGAAGGGTGAAGGTGTTATGAGCCTAGGCCAGGTAGTTAGATCTCAGAGTCTGGAAACTAGTAACACTTTGACCAGGATCTCCACATTTTGAAAATTACCACAGACTATGGTGACTAAAGTGGCTTTCCAAGGTTAAAGAAATAAAGACAGTAACTCTCTTATATGGTGTGTCCACATAAATGATGATCAGGCTTGGGGCTGGGAACATCTTGCTGATGAAGATCTGTAGCAGGAATTCTCTAGGTTGAGTGGCCTTTAACCAATAATTTTTGAGTTTAAATGTCTTTGAGGAAATTTTTGAGAATGAATATGGCCTAAAATTTTAACTTCTGTTAAATGATCAGAATTATAATTTTGACTTTTATTTTTATAAAACTGTCTTCAAGTGTTAATATTTATTCTATATTTTCAGATGGCTACCCCAAAGAAGAAATGATTTACAGGTGGAGAAAAAATTCAGTTGAGGCAGCTGATCAGAAATCCTGGAGGCTTTATCAGTTTGACTTCATGGGCCTCAGAAACACAACAGAAATTGTAACAACATCTGCAGGTAGGAATTAATATAAGGAAACATAACTCTCAAAAAAAAAAATCTGACTTTTCCCCCTGGTGCCTGAGGCATAATCATGCCTTTATGATTTCATCATGTTTATGTTTTAACTAGCCATCTTAGGGCAATCATATACCTAGGTAATATTTGAGGCAAAACAACTGATTCAATAGTGAAAATATTTTTAATGTTCTATTGGGACGGGAAAAGGATCATGAGAATTGTCTTATTTTTTAATTAAGGTGGCATTTACGTCATGTCTATAAATTTAACTAGGATTCCCACTATCAACCATATTTATATAAACTGATTTTACTAATAATGAGAGTTCTACAACTTTCCATATACATAATATGAATAAAATATTATTGAGAATCTACACATAAAAGAAGCTGCTGTGAAATGTCCTTTGAATTTTAATTTCTAGCTTCTTCCTTCCCTTTAACCTTTATTTTGAGCTTTATATTTCTTTTCCAATATACTGAACACAATAACTATCCACCAATTTGATTTTATTAAGTGATTGTTAAGTACATAGTATAAGGTATGTAGTTAGATAGAAAGAGATGTTTCATCTATTAGCATATTTGAATATTTTAGGGATTTTTATTTGTTTTATAGGGTTTTTTTTTCCTTGCTTTGTTTTATGAGAGTTTTTTTGCTTAGTTTTGACTACTTATTTATTCCTATGACCCACTATTTTGCAACTAGTTTCTTTTGCCAGTGTGTGGGGCACAGATGAGGTTAGAACCAACCTTTCTACTGGTCTTATTATTAATATGAATAGTTTATTGGCTTTTAAACCTTCATAGTAATTTGTTTCATCAATGACTAAGATTAAGATGTAAACTTTGATAATCACTGGTTAATATCTTTAAAGGATAGTCTGAATTCTGGATAGATTTGAAAATATAGAATATTTACACATTAAGAAAAGTCTGAAAAGCTATCTGATTAACAGAGAAAAAACTTCCCCATAGGTGTCATGGTGGTAAAGGTGAGAAAGGCCATCTGCGCTTAAATATTAAACAATGATAAAGTTAAAAGAATAAACAATCATAATTTATTTAAATAATCTGTGGAGACAGCAAAAAGGGAAGTGTTTTAGAGAGACTTTTTCCCAATTATGAGTCACCTACATTAAGAATGTAATTCTGGGGGCACCTGGGTGGCTCAATGGGTTAAAGCCTCTGCCTTCAGTTCAGGTCATGATCTCAGGGTCCTGGGATCGAGCCTCGCATAGGGTTTCTGCTCAGCAGGGAGCCTGCTTCCTCCTCTCTCTCTCTCTGACTGTCTCTCTGCCTACTTGTGATCTGTCTGTCAAATAAATAAAATCTTAAAAAAAAAAAAAAGAATGTAATTCTGATACTTGAATGGTAGAAATGCACTAGTAGACTTTTCAGTATAAGGCAGCCCAACGAGGGTAACTAAATGAGAGGATTGGTCTAGCATTTAAAAGCTAAAAAAAAAAAAAAAAAAAAAAAAAAAAAAAAAAAAATGCCAAATGTTGATTCTGTTTTTCCTTTCTTGGTGTTCTCTGAAAGATGATGTTAAAGGATAGGAAATTTCAAAGTAAAGTAAAGCACAGCTGCTGTAGGGTTTTGCAATTGACTGTAAGAGAAATACCAGCACAGGGAAGCAGCAAATAGAGGGAGCTGTGGAGTCAAGATAATAATCTGAGTGATTGTGTGCTAGGTGATACTTTTACCAGACAGAAAACCCATTTCAAACTCAGGTTCAGCTACCCCATGCTTGAAAAATCAACACTCAAGGGGCTCCTGGGTGGCTCAGTGGGTTAAGCCTCTGCTTTTGGCTCAGGTCATGATCTCAGGATCCTGGGATCGAGCCCCACATCAGGCTCTCTGCTCAGCTGGGAGCCTGCTTCCCCCTCTCTCTCTGCTTGCTGCTCTGCCTACTTGTGATCTCTCTCTGTCAAATAAATAAATAAAATCTTAAAAAAAAATCAATATTCAAGAGGTGTGTGATGGCAGGAGAAGAAAGGTTGCTCTATTCAGGAAGCTGAAACCTGAGACAATGGTAGGCTAACATCTCAAAGATCATCTTCCCCGTCCAGCTGAAGCTGGAAGGGAAAGGCATAGGAAAAAGGGAGGGGGGATATCCAGGAGCTAGTCCTCTGTAGACATGATCCTGAAAAGACTTGCTGACATCAGTAGCAGCTGTTTTCAAATGCAGTCAGACCTTATCATCTGGGAAAGTTTGGTCATTCACTCATTGAGGCCAGTGGTCTGCAATTCTCAAGGAAAGTAACTTAGTTCTGCTAGAAATTAAGGGACTTTGTTCCGCAAACAAGGAATGCATAAGCTTGAAGTAAGTTTACCCTTCAGATGGGTTGGAGTGCTACTATGTTACTGTTGGTTTAAAAAAATATATGGAAGATGTTCACTGGCAGCAAGGAGTTTTTGGTCTCACTGGAAAAACCTGATAGATATGAGAGACTTATGAACAAACTAGGAATTTATACACCAGCATAACAAATAGACCTTATATTAAATTAAATTGTACTCAAGATGGAAGCAATGTTTAGGACAGTCCTTCATGAATAAGAAATGAATGTTTCCCAGGATTTTTTTTTTTTTTTTTTTTGGTCATTCCTTTTTCCATGAAGTCAATGAATGTGTTAGCATTGATGAATGTTCTCCATCTACTCCTCTTCTCTGGCCTCCCTTATGTTTATATAAATCTCCACATTATATTGAATCTTGTTAATCACTCCATCTCTTTTAGAAAATAAGCAAAACATTATGTTCTAAAGAAATTAATCTATATTAAAAAAATTAAACTCCCTTGCCTCTAATAAATCAGATGATACTGTTTGAAGATGAGAGTGAGATATAAATGATGGATTTACATCCTTCATTTCTAAATTTCTAGTGAAATCCAGTCCTCTACCTACTCCACACCACAACCATACAGCATTATGGGGGGAAAATACTAATAAATAAAACACACTATTTTCATCACTGCTGTCTTTTGAAGGTGTTATCCATGAATTTCAAGAGAGGTTTTTTTTTTTTTTTAAGATTTTTATTTATTTATTTGACAGGCAGAGATCACAAGTAGGCAGAGAGGCAGGCAGAGAGAGAGAGAGAAGCAGGCTCCCTGTTGGGCAGAGAGCCCGTTGTGGGGCTTGATCCCAGAACCCTGAGACCATGACCTGAGCTGAAGGCAGAGGCTTTAACCCACTGAGTCACCCAGGTGCCCCGAATTTCAAGGGAGTTTTAAGGTTATCATATCATAGTATGTGATGGTCCAGTGTTTCTCAATCTTTTTTCATTATCACCTCTCCTAAGTAGTCTTTTTAGGTTTTTAATCACCTCCCTTATAAATATTGATACTGCAGATAAGCTTATATGTATTTTCATATATTATGGCCTTTTGGAAGGCTACACATAGCAATATCAAAGATTTATCTCCTCTCTACCCCCCAAAAAAGAATTTTCACTCCCATAGAAATAAATATCACCTTCATTAAAATCCAAACCTCAGTCTGTTTATTCTTTCACTTTCCTAGATGGGGTTCCTATTTTGTTCTTGGTCCCAACCTCTGACAGCAACACCTTCTTTTACTTTCCACTAGTGATCTTGCTCCTCACTGTTTCTGGAATCTTGAGGAAATCAGAGAATGCCCCAATATCTTTGCCCACCTATCGCAACTTTTCCCTCATAGTGTTGCAGAGGAGCTCCCATTGCTTATCCATGTGAACACCAGATCCTGTTCTTTTCCCTTACACAAGAGATTGCTCCAGCAAAACTCCCTCTCACTCACAGACAAACTAGGTAACTAGAAGTTAATGAAGGGAAGAAACTATGCACAATCTTGCTCTCAGGGCTTATGATTTATTGCAATAATGGATTGTGGTAGGCAGAATAATGGCTCCCAAAGATTTCCATTTTCTAATTCTCAGAACCTGTGAGTACATCATGTTACATGATAAGGGAGAATTAAGGTAGCAGATGGAATTAAGGTTGGTAGTCAGCTGACTTTCAGATGGAGAGGTTATTCTGGATTATTGAGATGGGTTCAATGTGGAAGAGAGAGTCAGAAGGAAATGTGACTGTGGTAGAAACTCACAGAGAGGTAAGGCTTTGCTGGATTTGAAGATGGAGGAAGGGGCCATCAGCCAAGGCAAGTGGGAAGTTGTAGAATCTGGAAAGAGCAAGGAAATTAATTCTAGAACATCTAGAAGGAAATATGGCCCTACTTATATCTTAATTTTAACCGAACAAGATATGTGCCAGTCTTCTAACCTGAAGAACGGCAACATAACAAATTTTTATTGTTTCAAGCCACTAAGTTTGTGATCATTTGTTACAACAGCAATAGGAAACTAATATAGACATATTGAAATAATCTCAAGCTAGTGGTATTGGGAAGCTTTTGCAACTTTACTGAAGAGGAAAGAAGAGGGCATGGTTACCGGAATCTGGAGAAATAGTAGAAGTGAGGGGACTGCATGACAACTGATGTCACTTTCAGCAGAGAATCCAGCCAACCTGCAGCACAGAGGCAGGAAAGAAACCTAAGGATACATGGCTTAACCTCCTTTACCTCACATTATCTGTTCCTTCTCCCCAGTAGCTAGAAGCTGAGGCTCAGGGAACTTATATGGTGCACCCTAGGCAGAAGCTTCCTGGGGATAAAGCAGGTAGAAAAAAGTAGAAAGTAGGTATGTAGGGTCAACACTGTTATTCTAATCCTTCATCCTCCACAAGATTATGCCTTATTTGTGCCCTCTGCAGCAAACCCTTCTAAAGAATCATCCTGTCTCACTGACCCAGTACCTCCATGCCAACCTCTTGAGCCCACTCTAGCCAAGCTTTTCTTTTCACTTCTCCTTAGCACTGTTCATAGGAAGGTCACCAGGAACCTCTACAATGATAAACCTTCTTCTCTAACCATGACTCATCTTCCCTTGTCTCCCCGGACACTCCTCTCTTGGTTCTCCTCCTCCTCATGTCTCTTCAGCATTTTTAAAAAAGATTTTATTTATTTATTTATTTGACAGACAGAGATCATAAGTAGGCAGAGAGGCAGGCAGAGAGAGGGGGAAGCACACTCACTGCTAGACAGAGAGCTCAATGCGGGGCTTGATCCCAGGACCCTGGAATCATGACCTGAGCCAAAGGCAGAGGCTTCAACCCACTGAGCTACCCAGGTGCCCCCTCTTCTGCATTTTTGTGTTGGACCTCCATTTTCTCCACCTTCTATTCATCTGGGAGTGCCCCAGGGCTCAATTTTCTATCTATACTCACTTCTCTGTAAGTTTCATACAGGCTTCTATGGTGTTAACTCCAAAATTACATCTTTAACTCTTAGATCAAACATCTCATAAATTCCAGCTCCATGGACTCAAATGCTTGTTCAGGATTTTCTCTGGGATGCCTTGGAGACCAGTTCTACTCAGCAGGTCCCAAACTCATGCTCACAGGCAATTCCACCTGTAGTCTTTCCTTACCAGATGATGCCCCCTCCATCCTTTCATTTTCTCAGGCCTAAACTCCAGTATCATCAATTCTTCCTTCTTTGATACATCAAATCCAAAACATCAGCAAATGCTTTTGATTATATCTTCAAAACATTTTAAATATGGTGGCTTCTTCCAATTCCATTGCTACTATCCTGATTTGACTCATCATCACCCTTTTCCTCATTTATAGCATTAGCTCCTTTTACCCTTTGATTCTAGACTTGCCCACCTATGGTCCACCACAAAGTAATATTTCATTATAGAAGTCAGCATTTATTTGCTCAAAACTATTTCATGACTCCACTTCTTATTTAGAGGAAATACCAGTCTTTATGATGGCCTCCCAAACCCTACATGATCTACCTCCTGATGGCCTGACCCCCACCCCTCACCCAAGTACTCTCTCGGACTGCTCCCACCGTATCAAGTGTGTTCTAACCATTTGACTTTTGACTGACTGTTCTATGCCTGGATGACTTTCATTAGGGTTTCTGTATGACTAATTCTCTATGTTCTGTAAGTCTGTGCTCAAAAATCATCTTCTCATTGAATCCTACCCTCCGAGCAATCTCTGCCTTCACTGGTTGATATAATCTATCATATAATTTATGTATGTGTTATGTTTATCTTATTTTGTGTGTTACATGAAGAGGTTATTGTCTATGTTGCATGTAGACTGTGCTTGACTCCTAGTGATGCTCTCTTAAATAAGTTAGAAAGGGGGGGGGTGCCTGGGTGGCTCAGTGGGTTAAAGCCTCTGCCTTCAGCTCAGGTCATGATCCCAGGGTCCTGGGATCGAGCCCCACATTGGGCTCTCTGCTCTGCAGAGAGCCTGCTTCCTCCTCTCTCTCTGCTTGCCTCTCTGCCTAGTTGTGATTTCTCTCTGTCAAATAAATAAAATATTAAAAAAAATAAGGAAAGGAAAATATTTGAGTCAAGGAGATTAGTTCAGAGGAATTTGTGAGTCTAGACATGAAATCATGAGTGTTGACTCAGAAATAGGCAATAAGAAGGAAAAGTATTATATTTAAAAGACTTTCTGTCATTTGAATGAGCAAGTCTAGTAAGTTATGTATATATGAGATGAGACAAATACATTAAAAACAAAGGATAATGGTATATATACACAATGGAATACTATGCAGCCATCAAAAGAAATGAAATCTTGCCATTTGCGACGATGTGGATGGAACTAGAGGGTATCATACTTAGTGAAATAAGTCAATCGGAGAAAGACAACTATCATATGAGCTCCCTGATATGAGGACATGGAGAAGCAGAATGGGGGGTTAGGGTGATAGGAGAAGAATAAACAAAACAAGATGGGATTGGGAGGGAGACAAATCATAAATGACTCTTAATCTCACAAAACAAACTGGGGGTTGCTGGGGGGAGGTGGGGTTGGGAGAGGGGGAGGGGGTTATGGACATTGGGGAGGGTATGTGCTATCATGAGTGCTGTGAAGTGTGTAAACCTGGCGATTCACAGACCTGTACACCTGGAGATAAAAATACATTATATGTTTATAAAAAAAAAATTGGAAGGGGAGGCGAACCATAAGAGACTATGGACTCTGAAAAACAACCTGAGGGTTTTGAAGGGTCAGGGGTGGGAGGTTGGGGGAACAGGTGGTGGGTAATAGGGCAGGCACGTTTTGCATGGAGCACTGGGTGTTGTGCAAAAACAATGAATACTGTTACGCTGAAAAAATAAATAAAATGGAAGAGAAAAAAAAGAATGAATATTGTTATGCTGGAAAATAAATAAATTAAACTGCAAAAACAAAACAAAACAAAAACAAAGGATAATGAAGTAAGGCATATTGGAGCAATATGTGATCACATCAGTCAAAGAGGATTAGACATGTGTTGGAGGGAATCATGAGACTGACTCAGATATTCTGGAGAAAAATTCTCACGAGATTCCTCAATAGATGATATGGCTCCAAATCTAGTAGGCTTATCTGAAATGGGGGCTGAACAAGTTGATATCCATATTTCTGTAGGAGAATCATGTAGTAGAATCAAGCATGTCTATAACTACTCACAATCAAAGGGTGATACCCATAAGAACAGATATAGATCAAGTAGCTTTTGGAATAATGTCTGCCTGAGATTGGATCCCTCCCTGATTGTCCTAGCCTGTGAAGTTCTTTGCCTAAAGGAATATAGCTTTTGCATTTCACATGCACTTTCAGAGAGATTCCTGATATCTCACCTTGGTGCATTATCAATTCTGGCAACTGGCTGTAAAGCTGTGAATAAAACATTTTCCCCAAAGATTTGTAAAGTAGTTTGGTAACTGGGAGATCTCAGATACAGCACAATGAGCTGGAAGACCTTCACTATAATAATACCACCTAATATGTAATATCTCAGTCATTATTTTAAATGTTTTATATGAATTAGCTCATTTAGACTTCACAATGCCCACACATTATTACTGTTAGGGAATCCAACACTCATCAGGAGAAAGTAATGTGCCCACAGCAAGTTATTGGTGGAATTCAAATGCTTCAAAGCCCATATGAACTACCCTTGCTGGAGAACCCAAGAAAAAGCCTTATGAATATGGGATGAGCTGTTAAATATAGGTGTTAAATATAGGCAAAGTTATTTTTCTGTTAAAATATCATGATAGAAAATGCTAAAATATTTAGGAATTGGTGGAAATGTTCATAATGAGCTGATTTCTTCCTGAATATTTTTATACAAACTTTGCTATTCCCTTTAAAGTATTTTCAACTACTATTCTTAGATTCAATCATCTATTAACTCTTTTAGTTGCAAAAAGGTTCCTGGAAAACCTAAAATATGCTGGACGCTTCTTGAGGAGACTTCACGTTTACAATTACCATAAAGGATTTAGAATTTAGTGAGAGATGTGTCAATATAAATGTGTTCCACCAACTGTTGCAGGAGCACAGAGGTGAAGGGAAAGCTTATTGTTGGCACTTCACATATGGCCAGGTGTCTCAGCATCTCCCCACCATTTTCTGTGGGTCACCAGTATAATACAAGATTAGTGTCAGCAAAAGTGTTTATTAACCATGGTGATAAATTAGGCAACGGTGCATATAGCATTCTCTTCCTGAAGATGTCCAATATGCATAAACACAAAGAAGAATTATTTTAAATAAATCAGTCTGTGTTTAATCCTGCACTTTTCAGATGGATTATACCATAAAATACCTTTTTTTTTTTTTTTTTTTGATGGAATATCCAACATCTTCCCGGGTAGCATTACTAGTCTGCAAAACATCACTTTGGGCATTCCATTTGTGTATAGTAATATTGATTTTTTTTTTAAATTTAGAAGAAAGTTTGGTACTGAATGTCATAATTTAGAGAAAAAATTAAAAAAAAAAAGATAACCTCACAAATCCAACATACTAGTCAATAATTGAGCTTTTTCCTTGGACAAATATGGAATATTTACATGCCCCGCTTGCATGTACTATAAGAGAGGAAAAGAAGAAATGCTTTCTGCCAGAGAGAAGCTTGCAAATTTATTCCTTATTTAAATTTTTATCATGGAGAATACTAATTTCTTTCAAATGAAATTATTTATTTTTACAAATACCGTGGTCCATAAGAAAACTGGAGTTAGTCTGAATTCACACTTTTTAAAAGATTTATGGCCATAGTCAATCTTTTGTATAATTACACCTATAACAAGAACTTTAGATTTCAAAAACATTCCAATTCATATATTTACTAATTGATAATCTTTACTTGCACTGTTAGCCATCAGTGGGCATTAATCACAGCAACAATATCATTCTCACAGATTGTTGTTGCTTATTGGCAAAACCTAGACTATGTGAGCCAGAAAATCAATTCATTAGTAGAATGAGTGTTTACAAAATAAAATTAAAAGTACAAATATTTATTTTAGGTTTTTCTTTATTTGGCATTCACATTCTTGTGTTGTAATGTTTCCAAGTACAAAAATAAAAGCAAAACAAACAAAAAAGTCTGCTCCTGTAGAAGTTTATCTACACATCAAAAATATGTTTTTTTTTTTTTAATGACACATTTATTCAGCGTCATGATCAGACTATTACATTTAGCAATCAACAGCATGGGTGCAAAAAAAAATCTACATTAAAACCCTTTGTTGGAATGCTTTACACTTTCCACAGAATAGAAACTAAAATAACCTGTTATACAATTAGTCACAAATACAGTCCTCGAGTTTTTTTTGCCCATATACATGAGTATTGTCTAAAACATGTCTTCTTTGTAGCAGCGAGGCCCTGCCACCACTGTGCTTGGCTGAGTTCACAAATCTGTCGTAACCTGTAGCTTCCCTGTCACTTCTCTGGCTCTCCTCTCCTGCCAAGCTTTGTTTCCTGGCAGTAATTAAAACCTTCTGCCACTGCCATAGCAACTGCTGCTGCTGGAACCACCATAGCCACCTTGGTTTTGTGGTTTGGCAAAGTATTGGCCTCCACCACCATAAGGGCCAGAGCTTCTGCCTCCAAAATTGCCTCCTTTCATGGGTCCAAAATTTGAGGATTGATTGTTGTAATTGCCAAAATCATTATAGCTTCTGCCACCTCCAAAGTTGCTTCCATCATTACCAAATCCGTTATAGCCATCCCCACTGCCACCATATCCACCACCACCTCGACTGCCACCAAAGCCACCTCGACCACTGAAGTTTCCTCTGTGACCAAAGTTGTCATTTCCACCAAAACCACCTCCATGACCACCACCAAAGTTTCCAGAACCACTTCGACCTCATTGGCTGGATGAAGCACTAGCCATCTCTTGCTTAGAGAGCGCTTTCCTTACTTCACAGTTGTGGCCATTCACAGTATGGTATTTTTGAATGACAATCTTGTCTACAGAATCATGGTCATTAAATGTTACAAAAGCAAAACCCCTCTTTTTGCCACTGCCTCGGTCAGTCATGATCTCAATCACTTTGATTTTCCCATACTGTTCGAAATAATCTCTTAGATGATGTTCTTCAGTGTCTTCTTTAATGCCACCAACAAAAATCTTTTTCACAGTTAAGTGGGCACCAGGTCTTTGAGAATCTTCTCTTGAGACAGCCCTCTTTGGTTCCACAACTCTTCCATCCACCTTGTGTGGCCTTGCATTCGTGGCTGCATCCACCTCCTCCACAGTGGCATATGTGACAAACCCAAAGCCTCTGGAGCGCTTGGTGTTTGGATCTCTCATGACCACACAGTCCATAAGTGTTCCCCATTGCTCAAAATGGCTCCTCAGACTCTCATCGGTTGTTTCAAAGCTCAGACCTCTGATGAAGAGCTTCCACAGCTGTTCAGGCTCTTTGGGAGACTCTGACTTAGACATGACAGCGGTGGGAGGGGAGGGGAGACTTTAATGATGCTTACTCGGCGGTGTCCACGGGCAGAAAGGAAGGAAAAATATTAGGTTTTTATACTCTTTAAGAATATGTTGATAATTCAGGTGGGTTCCATGTTATGCAGTGACTCCTCACATTATTCTTAGTTTCACATCATCCTTCTAGGATCCCCAGAATGTTCTTACAAATATGATTGCAGTTGGGGAGATCTGACTTGATACCCCACTTCCTACAGAGGGAATTCCCAGGTAAAACATTCTTTTTGTATAGAAACTCAAGGTTAATGGGATTCATACCCAACCTAAAGGATATGAAAAGGAGGTACTATGAACCCCTTAAAGTCCTAAATCAGCATCATGACAAATGTCCAACTTTGCCATGTTGATCACCCTCTTCATAATCTTTTTTATATAGATATATTTATTTTTTCACTCATTCATTCATTCATTCCAACCACTCATTTATTCATTAATCTAACACTCAATTTGAGGAGAGAAATTTAAACCTCTGGTTACAATTGAGGTTTGAAAGAAAGTGCAGCAAGGATAAATAGGAAGGAATATTTCTCATATGTAACTGTGCAAAATTTCTGTGGACTAAAGATACTGTGACATGGGAGTGTGGTAGCTGGAGGCTCCAAGGATGAGAAAACATGTACCTGCACACCACAATGTGCCATTCTGTATGTGTTTTTCTGGCCAAATCCAGCATGAATTTAGGTGTCAACAATTAAGACAGTTTAATGAATATTCATGAAACACAGTTGTGTGGCTAAGTGTGTCTGGCATTTTGCAACATAGAGGATCACCCACAGTACTGTGATGACATTTTAGAGACTCCTTGTTAGAAAAATATCTTTTTACTTTCTTAAATTTTGTTTGTTTGGGAAGGTCGTATTTATTTACTTATTTAAAATTTTAATTTTTTTGGTGTTCCAAGATTCATTGTTTATGCACCACACCCAGGACTTCATGCAATGCATGCCCTCCTTAATACCAACCACCAGGCTCACCCATCCCCCCAACTACCTCCTTTCCAAAACCCTCCGTTTGTTTCTCAGAGTCCACAATCTCTCATGCTTCATATCCCCCTCTGATTTCCCTCAATTCACTTTTCCTTTCCTTCTCCTAATGTACCCATGTTATTCCTTATACTCCACAAGTAAGTGAAACCATATGATAATTGACTCTCTCTGCTTGGCTTATTTTACTCAGCATAATCTCCTCCAGTCCTGTCCAGGTTGCTACAAAAGTTGAGTATCCATCCTTTCTGATGGGGGCGTAGTATTCCATTCTATATATAGACCATATGTTCTTTATCCATTCATCTATTGAATGGCATCTTGGCCCTTTCCAGAGTTTGGCAATTGTGGTGATTATTGCTATGAACATTGTGGTACACATGGCCCTTCTTTTCACTACATCTGTATCTTTGGGGTTAATACCCAGTAGTGCAATTGCAGGGTCATAAGGTAGCTCTACTTTTAATTGCTTAAGGAATCTCCACACTGTTTTCCAAAGTGGCTGCACCAACTTGACTTCCCACCAACAGTGTAAGAGGGTTCCCCTTTCTCCACATCTTCTCCAACACTTGTTGTTTCTTGTGTTGTTAATTTTGGCCATTTTAACTTGTGTAAGGTGGTATCTCAACGTGGTTTTGATTTGAATCTCCCTGATGGCTAGTGACGATGAACATTTTTTCATGTATCTGTTAGCCATTTGTATGTCTTCTTTGGAGAAGTGTCTCTTCATGTCTTGTATTTTTTGACAGGATTATGTTTTTAGGGTGTTGAGTTTGAGGAGTTCTTTATAGATCTTGGATGTCAATCCTTTGTCTGTAGTGTCATTTGTGAATACCTTCTCCCATTCTGTGGGTTGCCTCTTTGTTTTGTTGACCATTTCCTTTGCTGTGCAGAAGATTTTGATCTTGATGAAGTCCCAAAAGTTCATTTTTGCCTTTGTTTTTATAGACAAATGTAATTTCTTGTTTTCAATCTCCTAACTCAAAATGATGATGACAATAATGTAGAATTACACATCTCTTTTTTTCTGAGAAGATTAACACATTTGGAGCATTATCTATATAACAGTTTCCCAGAATCATTGTGAAGTTTGAAGAGGATGGATATTATTATTCAATATTTTTAAATAAGTATAAATAATTCTATGGAACTTAACTGTGAAATAGAAAAACATTGTAAAACATCTCAATCATAAGGTTAGTTTTCCAGTCTCTAGGTGTGTTGCCAACACGAAGTACTTTGAGGTGGACTATTGTCATTATTACATCACATCATCACAGAAACTGTGTAAGCATGATCTTCATTAATCCCAACATCTTTTGGGGGTGAACCTAGGCAGCCACTTTTGTCTGACTTGTCCTACTTTTCTCCATTAACAGGAATATAAAAAGTATTATTTATATTACTCTAAGACTTTGATATAAAATAATAAATATGCTCACCTAAATTTTGCAAACACAGTTTAAGAGCATGAGAGACTTAGGGGCTCCTGGTTGGCTCAGTGGGTTAAAGCCTCTGTCTTTGGCTCAGGTCATGATCCCAGGGTCCTGGGATCAAGCCCTGCATCAGGCTCTCTGCTCAGCGGGGAGTCTGATTCCCCCTCTCTCTCTGCTTACTTGTGATCTCTGTCTGTCAAATAAATAAATAAAATCTTAAAAAAAAAAAAAAGAGCATGAGTAACTGTATTTGTTTCCTGGGGCTGTTTTAACAGTAGCATGGAATGGTTGTTTTACAGTTGTGGAGGTGTTAAGTCCAAATTCAAGGTGTCACCAGGATTGTTTCCTTCTGAGCATTGTAAAGGAGGAGCTGCCTAGCCCCCCAAACTTGGCTTGTAGATGACATTGTTTCTGTGTCTTCATGTCATCTTCCTTCTGTCTGTGTCTGCCTCTGTGTTCAAATTTCCCCTTTTGCATAAGAATATCAGTCATATTGGATTAGGAATCCATCCTACTCCAGTTTGAACCTCATCTTAACTAATTACATTTGTAATGACTATTATTTCCAAACAAGGTCACATTCTAAGGTACTGTGTGTTAGGACTACAATACCTTTTGGGGAACACAATTCAACCTGTAACAGTAACCTAGAAAGTACCACTTACTATGAAAATCAGTGTTTTAATTTTATTTGGGAATGAGTCTATTTGTCTCAAGCAGATTCTTTATACTTGGATTTCCTTAAGGATCAGTGTTCTCTCCGAAGTAGACTGTTAGCAGTCACTGAGAAGAAAACAGGCCTTGGACCAGAACTGCTAGCATAAATGTGACCTGTTAATAGGCATCCTCTGCATCACCTAGTAGGTGGTAAGAAATTGAGATTCCAGAGCCTCACCCCAAAACTTTTAATTCAGAATCTTTTGGGTAGGATCCAGGACTCTACATTTCATACTCCTCCAGTGATTCTGATCCTGAAGGTTAGCATACACTGGGTGGATCAGACTAGATTATAGCTGTTGGATAAAAATTACATTCCTGTGACTTTGAAGTCAGTGAAGAATAATCTACTATGATTTCTGACTGACTCAACAGTGTGCTGCATTTCTTTTGCTACTGATGTTTTTGAACATTCTTTATCTAATCTTTATACCTTCCTCAATTATTTCTCTGAAGATGCTTGCAGAATATCTTTTCCTTTGTATTAGGTAAATGCTACCTTGCAAAATTAAAATCAGAAACTTTATATCTAAATATATAAAATCTATAATTATAATAGGGAACGTATCTACAGACATACCTCATAGAAATTGCTGTTTTGGTTCCAGACCACCACAGTAAAGCAAATATCATAAATTTGGGGGGTTACTCAGTGCATATAAAAGTTATGTCTATAATGGACCATAGTCTATTAAGTGCGCAATAGCATATGTTTAAGAAAATAATGTACATATCTTAATTGCAAAAATATGTTATTGCCAAAAATTGCTGTCATATGAACTTTCAGCAAGTCATAATCTTTTTGCTGGTGGCAGGTCATACCTTGATGATGATGACTGCTGACTGATCAGGGTGACAGTTGCTGAAGGTTGGGGTGGCTGTGGCAATTTCTTAAAACAAGAACAATGAAGTTTGTCACATCAATTGACTCTACCTTTCAGAAACAATTTCCCTGCAGCATGCAATATGATTTGATAGCATTTTATCCACAATAGAACTTTGGAAATTTAAGTCAACCCTCTAAAAACCTGACACTATTTTATCAAATAAGTGTATGTAACATCATAAATCTTTTGTTGTCATTTCAACAATCTTCACAGCATCTTTGCCAGGAGTAAATTCCATCTCAAGAAAACCACTCTTCCTTTGCTCATCCACAAGAAGCAACTCCTCTTCCATTAAAATTTTATAAGATTGTAGCAATTCAGTCACATCTTCAGGTTACACTTATAATTCTAGTTCTCTTGCCATTTCCACTACATCTGCAGTTGCTTCTTTCACTGAAGTCTTGAACCTCTCAAACTCATCTAGGAGGATCAGAATCAACTTATTCCAAACTCCTGTTTGTGTTTGATATTCTGACCTCTTCCTATAAATCACTCATGTTCTTAATCGCACCTAGAATGGTGACTCCTTTGCAGAATGTTTTTAATTGACTTCACCCAGAACTATTAGAGAAATCATCATCTATGGTAGCTATTATTCTATGAAATTTACTTCTTTTTTTTTTTTAATTTTTTTTTTAATTTTATTTATTTGTCAGAGAGAAGGAGAGAGAGAGAGAGCACACAGGCAGGCAGAGGTGGAGAGAGAAGCAGCCTCCCTGCCGAGCAAGGAGACCATGCGGGACTCGATCCCAGGACCCTGGGATCATGACCCGAGCCAAAGGCAGCGGCTTAACCCACTGAGCCACCCAGGCGTCCCTGAAATTTACTTCTTAAATAATAATACTAGATAGTTGAAATGATGCCTTGAGTCATGGGCTGCATAATGGATGTTACATTAGTGGACATGAAAAAATATATATTAATTTCATACCTCTCTATCAGAGCTCTTGGGTGACCAGGTGCATTGTCAATGAGCAGTACTATTTTTGGAAATAAATCTTTTCTGAGCAGTAGGTCTCAATAGTGACCTTAAAAAATTGGGGAGGGGAGGCGAACCATAAGAGACTATGGACTCTGAAAAACAACCTGAGGGTTTTGAAGGGTCAGGGGTGGGAGGTTGGGGGAACAGGTGGTGGGTGATGGGGAGGGCACGTTTTGCATGGAGCACTGGGTGTTGTGCAAAAAGAATGAATACTGTTACGCTGAAAAAATTAATAAAAAGGGAAAAAAAATATTCATTAACTATGTTGTAAACAGAGATGGTATCACCCACTCTTTACTATTCCATGTGTAGAGCACAGGCAGTAGATTTAGCATAATTATTTTTCTTTAAATATATTTATTTATTTATTTTAGAGAAAGAGAGAGCAGGGAAAGGGGCAGAAGGAGAGGGAGAATCTCAAGAACATTCCTTGCTGAGTGTGGAACTCAACACGGGGCTTGATCTCACAACCCCAAGGTCATGACCTGAACCAAACTTAAGAGTCAGATGCTTAACCAACAGAGACACCCAGGCACCCCAATTTAGCATAATTCTTAGGGGCCCTAGGATTTTTAGAATAGTAAATAGTTGGCTTCAACTTAATGTTGCCAGCTGTATTAGCTGTCCTTTGAAGTTTTGAAGCCCCGCGTCGACTTCTCCTCTCTAGCTATGAAAGTCCTAGACAGTATCATCATTCACTATAAGGCATTTTCATCTACATTGAAAATCTATTGCTTAGTGTAGCCACCTTCATTAATTATCCTAGCTAGCTCTTCTGGATAACTTGCAGCAACTTCTGCATCAGCACTTGCTGCTTCACCTTGCACTTTTACATTATGGAGATGGCTTTTTTTCTTAATCTTCATCAACCAACTACTGATACCTTCAGACTTTTCTTCTGCAGCTTCCTCACCTATCTCAGCCCTCATAGCTTTGAAAAAAAGAGTTTTGCTCTGCACTAAGTATTTCTTAAGGGAATGTTATAGCTGTTTTGATCTTCTATTCAGACCACTAAAGCTTTCTTCATATCAGCAATAAGATTGTTTCACTTTCTTATCATTTCTCTGTTCACTGAAGTAGAACCTTTAGTTTTCTTAAAAACTTTTCCTTTGTTTTCACAGCTTGGATAACTGGCACATGAGGCCTAGGTTTTGTCTTATCTCAGCTTTAGACATGCCTTCCTTGCTAAGTTTAAACATTTCCTGCTTTTGATTTCGAGTGAAAGATGTATGACTCTTCTTTTCACCTTAACTGTTAGAAGTCATTGTAGAGTTATTAATTGGCCTAATTTCAATATTGTTGTATCTCAGGGAACAGGGAGGCTTGAAGAGAGGGAGAGAGATAGGGAAACAGAAGAATATGACATTTTTCAATTAAATTTGTCATCTTGTAAGGGTGTTATTTATGGCACCTCAAAACAATCAGAATAGTCACATCAAAGATCACTTGATCACAGATCCTCATAATAAAAAAAGCAATGAAAGAGTTTGACATACTAGGAGAATTACCAAAATGTGACACAGAGACACAAAGTGAGCAAATGCTATGGGAAAAATGGTGCCAGTACATTTGTTGGGTACACGGTTGTCACAAAACTTCAATTTATAAAAAAATACAATACCTGTGAAGTGCAATAAAGCAAAGACTAGTAACACAAGGTATGCCTGCACCAGGTTGTTATTCTAACAACTAAATTGTGTATATCAATATCTTCACTGAGAAAAACATGCAGGAAATTTAAGAATATGTACAATGGAATTATTTGAAATAAGTCAGTGGTGAAACATTTGGCTTGAGTTTTCAAATAATTGTATTAATTTAAAAGAAGTAAACTATTTGTAGATATGTATACATGCACAGGTTAGTATATACAGATATATTTTCTTGCTCTGTCAGCTGAGAGGTTCTAGAAGCAATGACACCCCAATATCAGTGAACCCAAATTAATGCTATTCTCCAGTAAAAGGAAACAGGGCTCCTTGGAGGAATGATTGATTGTATGGCTGGGGCAGGAAATATATAAGTAAGATTAGAGCATCTTATAGTGCCAGGAAGAAAGTAAACACACAATGACAAAATATGTCAGAGGGAAATAGAAGCCAACTTAAAGATGTCACAATTTTTAAAGCTGAAAAATTTGAACAATAAAATAAATAAAGTAGCATTCAACTATAATCCATGAGTAAAATAAGTATACATGACCATTATCTGGAGTCCCTACTGACATAAATAAATGATTAAATAAGTAAATAGCACAGATGTCCTGTGCATAAAAATTACAAGTAAATTATATAGATATTATGCCCTCAAGGAAACTAACTCCCACTCCTCCAGTTTGAACTACACATAGTGATGGAAAAAAATAATTTTACTAGGAAAACATCTGACAAACACCAACTCAGCCAGGGGATCCAGGTCAGCAACAACAGTCACATAATGTCAGTGGTATGTATCTTTAAAATGATGTGATGAAAATGGTACTTTACCTCTGGTCATTTCCTCCCAAAATCACAGAAGCCCAGTCTAATAAGAGGAAAACAGCAGCAAATCACAATCAAGTGATACCCTACAAAACACTTTACCAGTACTTCTCACAACTATCAAGGTCAGTACAAACAAGGAAAGCCTGAAAATCTGTCACAATCACTTCAATTATATAGTATCCAGATTAGGATCCTGGAACAAAAAAAGGACATTAGGAGAAAAATTTAAAAATCTTAATAAAGTATGGACTTTAGTTACTAATAAGGTACTAATATTGGCTGATTAATTATAACAAATGGGCTATACCAATGCAATTATTAATAATAAGGGAAACTGACTGTAGTGACCATGAGAACTCATTACCTTCACAATTTTGCTGTAAATCTAAAACTGTTATAAAATTTTAAAAAATCATAATGATCGTAATGATGAAGATCTGCTTCCAATCATTTTTTTTTCTACACACACTTTAATTGTATCTTATGGCTCTGAGAGTACAGCATTCCCACGCACAACACTGCAACTCACGTGTCCAGAAATCTACGTAGTCCTAAAGCCAAATCAAACTGAAACAAAGATCAACAATTTTTAAAATAACTTTTGTCTTCAAAACTCATTTGGTGACAAAATACTCCTCTTCTTACATGACCTGTTTGTCTCATTTAGTGTAAATATCCAGGTATAACTGGAAATAGGAGTGTATTTATTTTAGAATAAATAAATATTTTAGAATAAATAAATAAATAGAAGCTTTTATTTTGTAAGGCTCCTACAGAGAACTGTGTGCCATTCACAGGGTAGATTCTAACCATCTTATATTTTAGAAAAGTATTATTATAGGAGTCATGAAATTGCTGAATTTGACCATCATTTTACTAACAACAGCAATTTCACACAATTCAACTGAATTTTTTTTTCACTAACCTGTCTTTAAATTTTATTTATTTATTTTTTCAGCGTAACAGTATTCATTGTTTTTGCACAACACCCAGTGCTCCATACAATACGTGCCCTCCCTATTACCCACCACCTGGTTCCCCCAACCTACCACCCCCGCCCCTTCAAAACTCTCAGTTGTTTTTCAGAGTCCATAGTCTCTCATGGTTCACCTCCCCTTCCAATTTCCCTCAACTTCCTTCTCCTCTCCATCTCCCAATGTCCTCCATGTCATTTGTTATGCTCCACAAATAAGTGAATCCATATGATACTTGACTCTCTCTGCTTCACTTATTTCACTCAGCATAATCACTTCCAGTCCCGTCTATGTTGCTACAAAAGTTGGATATTCATCCTTTCTTTTTTTTTTTTTTAATAAACATATAATGTATTTTTATCCCCAGGGGTACAGGTCTGTGAATCACCAGGTTTACACACTTCACAGCACTCACGATAGCACATACCCTCCCCAATGTCCATAACCCCCTCCCCCTCTCCCAACCCCACCTCCCCCCAGCAACCCCAGTTTTTTTTGTTTTTTATTTATTTATTTATTTATTTATTTATTTATTTTAAAGATTTTATTTATTTATTTGACAGAGAGAAATCACAACTAGGCAGAGAGGCAGGAAGAGAGAGAGGAGGAAGCAGACTCCCTGCGGAGCAGAGAGCCTGATGTGGGGCTCGATCCCAGGACCCTGGGATCATGACCTGAGCTGAAGGCAGAGGCTTTAACCCACTGAGCCACCCAGGCGCCCCCCCCCCCAGTTTGTTTTGTGAGATTAAGAGTCATTTATGGTTTGTCTCCCTCCCAATCCCATCTTGTTTCATTTATTCTTCTCCTATCCCCCTAAGCCCTCATGTTGCATCTCCATGTCCTCATATCAGGGAGATCATATGAAAGTTGTCTTTCTCCGATTGACTTATTTCACTAAGCATGATACGCTCTAGTTCCATCCATGTCGTCACAAATGGCAAGATTTCATTTCTTTTGATGGCTGCATAGTATTCCATTATGTATATATACCACCTCTTCTTTATCCATTCATCTGTTGATGGACATCTAGGTTCTTTCCATAGTTTGGCTATTGTAGACATTGCTGCTATAAACATTCAGGTACACGTGCCCCTTCGGATCACTATGTTTGTATCTTTAGGGTAAATACCCAGTAGTGCAATTGCTGGGTCATAGGGTAGTTCTATTTTCAACATTTTGAGGAACCTCCATGCTGTTTTCCAGAGTGGTTGCACCAGCTTGCATTCCCACCAACAGTGGAGGAGGGTTCCCCTTTCTCCACATCCTCGCCAGCATCTGTCATTTCCTGACTTGTTCATTTTAGCCATTCTGACTGGTGTGAGGTGATATCTCATTGTGGTTTTGATTTGTATTTCCCTGATGCGGAGTGATGTGGAGCACTTTTTCATGTGTCTGTTGGCCATCTGGATGTCTTCTTTGCAGAAATGTCTGTTCATGTCCTCATGAACATGTCCTCATTTCTTGATTGGATTGTTTGTTCTTTGGGTGTTGAGTTTGCTAAGTTCCTTACAGATTTTGGATAATAGCCCTTTATCTGATATGTCGTTTGCAAATATCTTCTCCCATTCTGTCAGTTGTCTTTTGGTTTTGTTAACTGTTTCCTTTGCTGTGCAAAAGCTTTTGATCTTGATGAAATCCCAATAGTTCATTTTTGCCCTTGCTTCCCTTGCCTTTGCCATTGTTCCTATGCTTCCAATTATTTTTGAGTGGTTTGCAGTACACCAACTCTTTAACTGAAATAAACTAAAAAATAAATGGATAGGATAACATTATAATCTCTTTGAAGACATCAGGTAGGAGCCAAGCCATGACTTGAGGGTACAAAACCGTGGAAAGGTGGACACCACATAGGAAGATGAACCCACATTCTGTTGTGACTTTATCTTCGTGGACATTTGCTGAGCATCTGGAAATAGAAAATGAATTTTAAAAATATAGGTAAAGACTGTGGAGAGAGGATGCTCTGAAAAGCTATCTCTTTGGGTTAGAGCATCAACAAAATTTAATAATTAAAAGCCCTTTGGGCCAGAATCGCAGAGGGAAAGGATGAAGAGGAAATGAACTCTGTTCTCCAGACATTTTCTGAATTCTGATACTGTGAAGAAAAGGAAGTTAAAGCTAGCAAAAACCTCTGAGAAGAAAAATAGTCTAACAGCTCATCAGTGTTGAGAAGACAAGAATTATCACTGAGGATGCACCAGAAATAGGGGTCATGGTGAACACACCAAGAACTCAGAATCCCTGAATGGTTATGGCCTAGAGCAATTGTGAAAGAGACCAAAACCAAATAAATAAATAAATAAATAAATAAATACAAATAAAACCACCCCCCCCAAAATAAAAATAAAACTCATCCTACTACAACTAACTGAGGCTTGAGTTACCCCAACTCTTCATTGTGATAGACTGACTAATCCCATACTTACTTACTGACAAAAAAAAAAAAAAAAAGAACTGTCTTTGGAAGATTAAAAGAAAAAAAGTTTCATATAAATTTCACACAAGGTGTATGCTGTTGCCAAAAGAACAAAACCCAAAGGAAAAATGAGAGAAGATAAACACAGACCCACAGGTGATTAAGATATTAGAGTTAGCCAGCAAAAACTTTAGAAAGAACAGAAGAAAAGAGAAAATTATAAATGAAAATATTTATACTTTCACCAGAGAACAGGAATTTATAAAATAGGAAACATCCAGATGGATTTTTTAAATTCAAGGATTTTAATTTCAAACACAAAAGATAAATTTAAATTACTAGATAAAGATAGATAAAAGGACAAATATGACTACTAAACATAAAAGAGATCAATAGAAAATATCAAAACTGAGGAAAAACATAGAAAGGAATAAATAATTAAAAAGATAAGAGTGTTCAGGCACCCGGCTAGCTCAGTCGGTAGAGCATGAGACTCTTAAAAATATAAGAGTGTAATAAATATATGAGATATGTTAAAAAGTTATAATGTAAGTGAATTAGTAAAGAGAAAAATTAAAAACTAAGTGCAATTGGAATCCCAGAAATGTAGACCATAGAAAATGGGAAGCACTATCTGAAGAAATAAAGGCTTATACTTACCGTAGATAAATGATGACGTTCAGTCACACAGTAACACTTGTGAACTCCAAAGGATGTAAAATACAAAGAAAACCACTGAACTGCCAAAGACCAAAGGCAGAAAGTGTGTCTTTAAGCATGGAGAGTAAAAAAGACAGATTACTATCAAAGGAGCAAAATTAACACAGACATCTGACTTTGAATCAGAAATCAAGGCTTCCAAAAGACAATGGAATTCAAAATGTGAACAGAAACAGAATTTTTTTTTTCATTCATAGGTCCAATTTAAGAAGCAAAACAAATGAACAAACAAAGGAAAAAGAAAAGAGAGAGAGAGACAAACAAAAAACCAGACTCTTAAACAACCTTGTGGTTTGCCATAGGGGAGGTAGTTGGGGGTATAATCACCCAAAATCTATAAAAGGGGTTAACACTATGCTTATCTTGATGAGCTCTGAGAAACATATAGAGTTGAATCATTATAGTGTACACCCAAGACTAATATAGCACTATATGTTAATTATAGTTCAATTAAATATAAATAAAAAGAAACAATTTGATATCCAACAAAATAGGCACTAAAAACAAAAGTGAAATGAGATTTTGTGATTTTTATAGCAAACGGCTTTTCTCTTTGGTTAAATGTTTAAGATATTTGCATACTAACCATTTATTTGCTGTAGCACGGCTACCCATAATCTCCATCTGAACCTGAGTCTAGTTATCTAAAATCACGTGGACAAGACACACAGCATTTTTTATCCAGAGTGTCAAAGTGTCTAGAGCAACGTCTGTGAAATGGGACCGGAAATGGGAAACACATTCTGTGGTGGGCATACTTTTTTTTTTTTTCCATTTTATTTATTTTTTCAGCGTAACAGTATTCATTCTTTTTGCACAACACCCAGTGCTCCATGCAAAACGTGCCCTCCCCATTACCCACCACCTGTTCCCCCAACCTCCCACCCCTGACCCTTCAAAACCCTCAGGTTGTTTTTCAGAGTCCATAGTCTCTTATGGTTCGCCTCCCCTCCCCAATGTCCATAGCCCGCTCCCCCCTCCCAATCCCACCTCCCCCCAGCAACCCCCAGTTTGTTTTGTGAGATTAAGAGTCATTTATGGTTTGTCTCCCTCCCAATCCCATCTTGTTTCATTTATTCTTCTCCTATCCCCCTACCCCCCCATGTTGCTTCTCCATGTCCTCATATCAGGGAGATCATATGATAGTTGTCTTTCTCCGATTGACTTATTTCACTAAGCATGATACGCTCTAGCTCCATCCACGTCGTCACAAATGGCAAGATTTCATTTCTTTTGATGGCTGCATAGTATTCCATTGTGTATATATACCACCTCTTCTTTATCCATTCATCTGTTGATGGACATCTAGGTTCTTTCCATAGTGTGGCTATTGTAGACATTGCTGCTATAAACATTCGGGTACACATGCCCCTTCGGGTCACTATGTTTGTATCTTTAGGGTAAATACCCAGTAGTGCAATTGCTGGGGTAGTTCTATTTTCAACATTTTGAGGAACCTCCATGCTGTTTTCCAGAGTGGTTGCACCAGCTTGCATTCCCACCAACAGTGGAGGAGGGTTCCCCTTTCTCCACATCCTCTCCAGCATCTGTCATTTCCTGACTTGTTCATTTTAGCCATTCTGACTGGTGTGAGGTGCTATCTCATTGTGGTTTTGATTTGTATTTCCCTGATGCCGAGTGACGTGGAGCACTTTTTCATGTGTCTGTTGGCCATCTGGATGTCTTCTTTGCAGAAATGTCTGTTCATGTCCTCTGCCCATTTCTTGATTGGATTGTTTGTTCTTTGGGTGTTGAGTTTGCTAAGTTCCTTACAGATTTTGGATAATAGCCCTTTATCTGATATGTCGTTTGCAAATATCTTCTCCCATTCTGTCAGTTGTCTTTTGGTTTTGTTAACTGTTTCCTTTGCTGTGCAAAAGCTTTTGATCTTGATGAAATCCCAATAGTTCATTTTTGCCCTTGCTTCCCTTGCCTTTGCCGTGGTGCCTAGGAAGATGTTGCTGCGGCTGAGGTCGAAGAGGTTGCTGCCTGCATTCTCCTCAAGGATTTTGATGGATTCCTTTCTCACATTGAGGTCCTTCATCCATTTGGAGTCTATTTTCATGTGTGGTGTAAGGAAGTGGTCCAATTTCATTTTTCTGCATGTGGCTGTCCAATTTTCCCAGCACCATTTATTGAAGAGGCTGTCTTTTTTCCATTGGACATTCTTTCCTGCTTTGT
Source organism: Meles meles (assembly GCF_922984935.1). Lineage (NCBI taxonomy): Eukaryota > Metazoa > Chordata > Mammalia > Carnivora > Mustelidae > Meles > Meles meles. Next base: position 27,535,325 of record NC_060071.1, read on the forward strand.
CGAAGATTAGTTGACCATAGAGTTGAGGGTCGATTTCTGGGCTCTCTATTCTGTTCCACTGATCTATGTGTCTGTTTTTGTGCCAGTACCATGCTGTCTTGATGATGACAGCTTTGTAATAGAGCTTGAAGTCCGGAATTGTGATGCCACCAACTTTGGCTTTGTTCTTCAATATTCCTTTGGCTATTCGAGGTCTTTTCTGGTTCCATATAAATTTGAGGATTATTTGTTCCATTTCTTTGAAAAAAATGGATGTTATTTTGATAGGGATTGCATTAAATGTGTAGATTGCTTTAGGTAGCATAAACATTTTCACAATATTTATTCTTCCAATCCAGAAGCATGGAACATTTTTCCATTTTTTGGTGTCTTCCTCAATTTCTTTCATGAGTACTTTATAATTTTCTGTGTATAGATTCTTAGTCTCTTGTGGTGGGCATACTTATTGCAAGCTTAGAGCATGCTCATAGCATGCTTAGAAGTGAGTTTTTAGCAGATGCCTAAAAACAAAGGCTTCAAAGGAGGAGCAATTCAAAGTCAGAAGCCTGGGGCCTAAATTTAAGTGCACTAGTAGATTGTCCCTGGCACGTTTTTGTTACAAAGTCCCAAATAGGTCCCCTAAGAGACCAAAGTTGTTATTGTCAAAGTAACCATGGGAAAGGATTGCTCTTCCATGACTTTGGCAAAAGCCACACCATTTGATGAGAATGCCTGATATTTTCAAAGTTTATTCGGGCTTTAAGTTCAGCAGCGTTTGTAACTAATTCTCCAAAATCCCAAATTATTCTGTACATGAAATTTTATATATTCAATAAATAGGTTATGCTCCAGTTGAAATTTTTTAAAGTATTTTCTCCAATAGTGCCCATGGTAAAGAGTAAGCCCAGAGGGTAGGAGCAATGGAACCAGACTGCCCAGCTTTGAATGCAGCAGCACCACTTACCTGCTATCTGACCTTGGGCAAGTTCTGTGATCCATGCATGCTCATCTCTCATAAATGAGAAGGAAATTGCCTTTTCCTTTATATGGCTGTTGTGAATTGAAGTAAACTACCATATGTAAAGTGCATAATTGCCATCCCTACATATAAATATTATCTCTTATTATTACCTTAATCCACTTTCTGTAAGAGAGAATTATGAGATTTCTGCATTGTTTCATTTAGTAAATAGTCCATTAAATCAGCTGTTAGCATTTTATTCAATAAGACATGTTTTAACATGGCACTAGAGTGAGATTTATATCTTGAATGCAAATAGGAATATATGTTTAAAATAGCTCAGTGGAAGAAACTCTAAAAGTGGTTTCTTCTTGGCTTTTTGTCATATTTGTCTGAGTGCAATCTGAGTAATAAATCAGTCTGGGTTTTAAAGTCAGAATTTTAAAAATAGCGACAGTGTCTTTGTTCACAAGATTGAGTGAAAAATCTTTCAAACCCACTGTGAGTCATCTTCTTTCTCTAATTCAGAGAGGAAATGTGGAAAAACCATGCCTTGGGTGAATGAACTGCTCACCCACTAAGAAAATTGAAATTCTATGATACAAATCACATCTGACTATGTCTGCTCTTTTAAAATCAAATTTAATTAATTACTCCTTAAAAGCAAAATTATCTTTCCATGGGACCTGAACAAATTATAACACTTAGTATATAGTGACAGTGATATTTATACATATACCATTTTAAAGTTTTCATTTGCTTCTCATCCTGCACTTTGAGGATGGTAGAACATGTGTGAATATCTTTATTAATACATAGGGGACTGAATCTCAGGAAGATTGTGGACATGGCCCACAGCAACACACCCAATATGCACTGCAGCTGATGTTTGAGCCTCTTACTCTGAGGTCAGTGTCTTTTCCATGACATAGCTGAAACAACAAGTTAATATTACTTCTTGCAGCTAACTCTCAATTTTCAGAATGTTTTCTTTTCTCTAGTCCTATGTTGGGTTAAACTTCACTGGTATATTTCCTGCTGTGGCTGATATTGTATATCATTTTTTTTGTTTTTGGTCTTGTTTTTCACAATGGAGTTACATTCTTGTTCCCAATCGTCTGATTAGAAAAAAACATCTTAAATTTTATGGTCATATAAGGACGGATGGTAATTTAAAATTATCCATAAAAAATTATATTATTGGTGAAATTTAGAACTCTGGCAAGGAATACTCTAGCATATCCCCATGTTTAAAATGCTAGTTAACAGATGACAAACCTAGGCCTTAAAAGCATGCTTCTTTGTGTAAGCCAGTGTCAAGCCTCAAGACAGCTATCGAGTGTTCTAAGTATATCATTCTAAAACGTGTTAGAGGGGTCCTGTTAGAATAAAATCAAACAACTTTCCAAACCCTGTGCTAAAGTCGCCTGGTATACTTTTATTCCTGTCTACATCCTAGCAAGCATGTCACACCATACTTATGCACATTCCCTTCTTCACCACCCTGGTTAACTTTACCCTTACATTTGTATGCATTGATACTGAACAGCCAGGAAGACATTTTAAGAATCTCTCAAACACTAGGTTTAAAAGGACAGCCATTTACTTCCGCAGTTCCTGACCTTGCCCCAAGGTAACATTTAGCACCTTGTAATGTATTGTGATTGTAATCAAAGAGAAAATATGAGACATGTAGAGAACAAGAACTCTAGAGCCATCCTGTCTGGGTTTAAATTCCAGGCTTTATACTTACAAGTTGTATCATCTTGGACAGTTATCTTATCTCTCTGAGACTCAGTTTTCTCAGCTGTAAAATGAGAAAGATAATACCAGTGCCTGCCTCATAGACAAGGATTTTTTGAAGATTAAATGAGCTTGAAATTTTTTAATAATCATTGTCTAGCATTAATTTTATGGGTATTTCTCAATATTGACCTATTTGTATCTCAGGGTTCTAGCAAAGTACATAGTTCTCTCGAAAAGAAAATATTTGGTAAATATATGAAATATATGAATATGTGGAAGAAAAAAGAGCCATTTGTTTACCAAACAATAAAAAAGGTAAATGTTTCACTTTGCCAACATTTAATTGTCATTTTAAAAACATGAATATGATACCCTTAAGGTGATATAATAATAAAGAAAATGTATTTTGAATTTTAGTAGTATATTTTATTTTTTATTTAGTATTTTGTTTATAGTTTCATGATTTAAAATTAAGAAGGACAGTTTTATCTACTTTGTACTTTATAGATAACACTTATTTTGGTATGTGGCTACAAATGTCTGAACTGAAATTTGTGAAAAAAACAGAGCAGATTAATTTATTAAGTTCTTTGATATACATATTTATATTTAAATTTGTGGTAACAAGTTCATTTTCAATGAAAAACCTGATACTTTTTCCAGGAGTCAGTCTTAAGAAGTTTACACTGCTAATAACCTGGAACCTGTTTGGAGGCTGCCTGCCTAGGTAGGGAATTAATTCCTTAATTAGGAATCCCTTACGGTTCAGGAGCTTTAGTTGTTAATGTTCACCCAGAAAGTAACTCACTAACTCACCTGGAGATTTTGGTTTGACTTCCATTTTCTCTTTAATCAACATACAGTCTGGGGAAACTCAGACCTATTTCCCAAAATAACTGCTTGCCAGAGACAACCTTCCTTCACCGTAGTGATGGTACAGTGATGGTACTGTGTTGGCACAGTAGGCCATCAGTTACATAAGTTGGAGAATACTTTCTTTGTCCAATGACACTTTTCCTATTGGTTCTGTCTGTTATGGTTGTCACTAAATGTCTATTTCAGTAAAAGAAGTAATCCCTACAGACCCCAACATTCCTTGGGAATAACCCTGTTCTTTGGAACTTGCTCCCTTTTCCACTCTGCTCTTGACACTCACTGAGACAGGAGAATCAGAATGCTTGCAGGGGTCCACTTCCAGCTCTTCCTCTATCATCCCTCCATGCCATTTCTTCATATTGTCCTTGCCTCATTCCTATGCCTGTATCCATAGCCATAGGAGTCATGCTGCTTTGGACTTAGTATTCCACCTTCTCTTTTTGATTGGCTCTTAAAAAGAGAGAGAGAGATAAAGAAGATGAAGAAAAAGAAGAAAACTTATTCAATTTACCAGAATATCATATAGTTACAGCAGGAATGCAGTGGTTTTCCAATTGCCTGACCCTTGGCAGTACCCTTCTCACATTTTCTTTGCTGTGCTCTGCTGACAAAAAGACTCTGCTGGTTTAGGTGAATAATCCATGTGAGCTTTGTTTATCAAAGCCTTGCTATTAAACCATGTTAAGGTAATTCCTTGATTCTTTGCACCAAAAGGTTTTGTCTTATCAATATATAAAGCTATAAAAGTTTGAAGTTTATCCAGAATTGCAGTGTCATGACTTGCCCATTTGTCAGGACTAATTATGCTATACTTAGAACAAAGTCTTTTGAAGGAGGGGGAAAAAATGTAGTTAGCAAGCCCACAGATTTAATGAGGACGTAAAGTGCAGACTTTGCTAAGAATTCATCACAGCTCCCGAAATATGTCTTAAGTAAAAAGATAGGGTGCATTCCAAGAGCTTTTTATTTCTTCTGTAATAAAGTCATAAAGGAGTAGAAAAACACATGCTTTGGTCTTGGTTTAAAGCTCACATCAAAAAGATCTAAAGAATGGTATGAAGTTAATACCACTGGCTCCTAGAACATCATAAAGTGTTTAAGCCTATGGCCCAAGGTGAATCTCTGCATCAATTCAGCATTTGTGCTGGTTAGTGGGCAACAAGTGTGTCTGGAATAGATAGATCTGTTGTATTCAGAGGTTCCATTCGGCCCTTCTCTCAAAGGGTTTCTTTTTCTTTATGCCATTTTTATTACACTGAAAGCCAGAATGCTTTCTAAGAATGAATCGTCAAAGTACCACTTGGATTGAATGGAATGACACTATTTTATAAAGAAATGCATTTTGCTGAAGAAGAACAGCTATTTGTTTGAGACAGATTTTTATATTTTTTTTATTTTATATTGTTCTTTGTATTGATGAAAGAACCACTGGTAAACACATATCTATGCTTTTATGATTTGCATATAAAGCCTGGACTTTAACAACACACCTGTTATTTTAAGCTTCTGTCATCAATGAGATTGTGTGTCTGTAATTCACAAGCTGTTCAATGGCCCCAAAGGAAAAGACGATTTATTGAATAAGAAGACCATGAAAGGATTAGTTATTTTGAACAAGGAAAAATTCTTATAACAAAATGTTAGATCAAATAGAATAAGACCATAATGATGGTTTTGCTGTCATCTCTGGGGAATATTTTCCATCCTTCTTAAATCATACGTGCATGTTTCACATGTTTTAAAATATTGTTATTCTTTTTTTAAAGATTTTATTTAATTATTTTAGAGAGAGATAGAGCATATGAGCAGGGGGAGGGGCAGAAGAAGAGGAAGAGGGAAAGAATCCCAAGCAGACTCCACACTGAGGGTGGAGCCAAATCCAGAGCTCCAACTCAGAACCCCAAGATCTGGACCTAGTGAAAACCAAGGTTGGATGGCTAAATGACTGAGCCACCCAGGGGCCCCTTAAATATTGTAATTATTAAAAACTTAAAAGTCATAGGAAAATACACAAAGGAGGAATAAATCTACACCCTTCACCAATCATTAATATCTTGGTAAATATATTTCCAAAGGGTTTTTATTTTTAACATTAAACATACTATGTTGCATGCAATAGATTTGTTGTCATATTTAAAAAAATAAAAACAGAAGAAAATTACAAAGATGAGAGGTTTTTTTGTTTGTTTATTTGTTCTTGCTTTTGTTTTTAAGTATCTCCTAGTAAAGCCCACAGCTAATATTAAGTAGATGTATTCCACAACAGTATGCAATGAGCCCACACAGATTAGTAGATCAATATGTAAGCATAGAAATGTAGATATGTTTTTGGACAACTTAGAATAGATGAATTCCTAGAAACATACAATTTTCCAAAATAAAGCAGGAAGAAATAAAATTTGAACAGACCAATTACCAGCAATGAAATTGAATCAATAATCAAAAAACTCCAAACAAACAAAAGTCCAGGACCAGAAAGCTTCACAAATGAATTCTAACAGACATTTATTTAAAGAAAAGTTAGTACAAAAGTATTGTTCTCAAACTATTACAAAAAATAGAAGAGGGAGGAAATCCACCAAATTCATCCTATGAGGCCAGTATCACCCTATTACCAAAACTAGATAAAGACACCACCAAAAAAGAGAACTGCAAGCCAATATCTCTGATAAATGTACATGCAAAAATCTTCAATACAATATTAGTGAACCTAATCCTAAATACACTAAAAAAAAGAAAAAATAATTACCAGGATCAAGTGGGATTTAGTTCCAGGATGCAGTAGTGGTTGCATATTTACAAAACCGTTATTTTAATATACCACATTAGTAAGAGAAGGGATAAAAGTCATATATCATTTAACAGATGCAGAAAAAGCACTTGACAAATTACATCTATTCATGATAAAACAAAAACAAACAAACAAAAAAACCTGGGCAAAGTAGGTCTAGAGAGAACAACATACCTCAAAATAATAAAGGCCTTCTATGAAAAATCCACAGCTAACATCATACCCAGTGGGAAAACCTGAGGGATTTTCCCCTAAGGTCAGAAACAAGACAAGGGCATCTAAGCTCACCACTTTTGATTCAACATAGTACTGGAAGCTCTAGCCACAGCAATTAGAGAACAAAAAGAAATAAAAGACAACCAAATGAGTATGAAAGAAATGAATCTTATTACTTGTAGATGACATGATACTATACAGTAAAAATCCAAAAGACTCCATCAAAAACTACTAGAACTGATAAATGAACTCTATAAAGTTGCAGTATATAAAATCAATGTGCAAAAATCTATTGCATTTCTATACACTAATAACAAAGAATCAGAAAGAGAATTAAGAAAACAATCCTGTTTACAATTGCACCAAAAACAACAAAATACCTAGGAATATACTTAACCAAAGAGATTAAAGACTTGTACTTTAAAAATCATAAAACCCTGAGTAAAAAAAAAAAAAAAATTAAGACTATGTAAAGAAATGGAAAGACATTCAATGTCTTTGAATTGGAAGAACAAATATTGTTAAAATGTCTCCATTACACAAAGCAATCTACACATTCAGTACAATCCCTATCAAAATGCCAACAGCATTTTTCACCGAATTAGAATAATCCTAAAATTTGTATGGAATCACAAAGACCTTGAGTAGCCAAAGTCATCTTGAAAAAAAAATTGGATGTATTGCAACTCCAGATTTCAAGTTGTGTTACAAAGAAACAATAATTAAAACAGTATGGTACTGGTATAAAAATAGACACATAGATCAATGGAATAGAACAGAAAACCCAGAAAAAATTATATGGTCAATTAGTCTATGGTAAAGGAGGAATGAACATGAAATAGGAAAAAGTCTCCAACATATCTGGTCAACTACATGCAAAAAAAAAAAAAAGGAAAAGAAAAGAAACTTGATCACTTTCTTTTACCACACACAAAAATAAACTCAACATGAATTAAAGACCTAAATCTGAGTTCTTAAATCATGAGTCCTTAAAGAGAGCACAGGCAGTAAATTTTCTGACATGAGCTATAGCAGTTTCTTTCTCAATGTCTCCCAAAACAAGTGAAATAAAAGCAAAAATAAACTATTGATGCTGTATAAAAATTAAAAGAAAACCAAACAGCAAAGCAAACAATCAGCAAAACTAAAAGACAACCTACAAATGGAAGAAGATATTTGCAAAGGATATATCTGATAAAAGGTTGTATCCAAAATATATCAAAAACCAAACAATCCAATTTAAAAAAATGGGCAGAAGACATTTCTCCAAAGAAGACATACAGATGACCAACAGACACATGAAAAGATGTTCAGCATCGCTCTTCATCAGGGAAATACAAATCAAGACTACAATGAGATATCACCTCACACCTGTGGAAATGACTAAAATCAAAACAGAAGAAACAACAGGTGTTTGTGAGGATGTGGAGAAAAAGGAACCCTTTCTCACTGTTGGGAAGGCAAACTTGTGCAGCCCCTGTGGAAAACAATATCTTCAAAGGTTCCTCTGAAAGTTAAAAATAGAACTATCCTACTATCCAGTAATCACATTACTGGCTAATTACCAAAAAAACACAAAACACTAATTCAAAGAGATACATTACACCACTGTGTTTATTGCAGCATTATTTACAATTAGCCAATATTGGAAAGAGCCCAAGTTTCCATTGATAGATGAATGGATAAAGAAGCAGTGGTGTGTGTGTATATATATAATGGAACACTACTCAACCATTAAAAAAGAATGAAATCTTGCCATTTGCAATAACATGAATGGGTCTAAAGTATAATGCTAAGTAAAATAAGTCATAGAAAGACAAATACTATATGATCTCACTCATACGTGGAAGTTAAGAAACAAAACAAGCAAAGGAAGAGAGAGAAAGAGGCAAACCAAGAAATAAATTTTTAACTTAGGGAAAAAACTGATAGATATCAGAGGGTAGGTTGGTGGGGATGGGTAAAATAGGTGATGGGTATTAAAAAGTACACTTATTATGATGGAAAAAAAAACAGCAGCAACAACAATTATTTAGAATTTAGACCAATAAAAACATTTTTCAGGGACATTGTTGGGAATTTCATGTGCATGGTGTTAAAAAATCAATAAAATATGGGGCACCTGGGTGGCTCAGTGGGTTAAAGCCTCTGCCTTCGGCTCAGGTCATGATCCCAGAACCTGGGATGGAGCCCCGCATGGTGCTCTCTGCTCAGCAGGGAGCCTGCTTCCTCCTCTCTCTGCCTGCCTCTCTGCCTACTTGTGATCTCTGTCAAATGGATAAATAAAATCTTTAAAAAAAAATCAATAAAATAAATAAAAATATAGAAATGTTTCATAACAATTTTATATTTGATGCTCATTTCTAAGTTAAATAATGTATATGCTTTCTCTTGGTTCTAATTAAATAATAGGAAATTAAAGAGTAATTAAAACTTCAAATAAATGTTTTTTCATTAATGTTAGAGAGACTCAATAGACTCAGCTCCAAGACATTGAGGTGGTGCCAATACATTTCAGCTAGAGATCATGAGGAACACAACTACGGTTGCACAAGCTGGAATTATTACTCATTGAGTGAGGGAGAACATGAAGTGTGGAAACCATGGGGCATTTCAGTAAGAGGGACATAAAAGAATTATAGTATTCATGTGTCTGGGGTAATAAGGTTTGAGGGTAGGACTTGGCTCTGATTTTGGGTGCTACCACATGGTTATCTGTGAGTATCTTGTCAACTCCTACTGACCCCAAGGGCCCTGGCCAGTAGTATCAGGTCAGTTCCCAGATGCCAGAGACTCTTTTTTCTTTCTCAGAGATATCTTTCCAAGTTTTCTTATTTATTACATTAGGATTTTTCACTGTTAGATTCCATAAATTTCAAATTATCTTCTGGAATGATATTTTCTAAAATTTTAAAAATTCCTTCTATATTAAGGTGAATCCAATGATTGCTAAATTTCCTGATATAATATCCCTTTGTACCAGAGTTCTTTTTTTTTTAACAGAAGAAAATAAAATTTAATTACATATGTACAGGGAAAACACATACACCTGAGATTTTGAAGGCAGTCAGATAAAATGAGTTATATATGCTGTATTGCTCTAAGGAGAAGGGGATAAGGTCTGGGAAGTCAAAGGGAAGGCAATTCCCAGAAAAATGAAGAAAAAATGTTTGGTAAACAAACGTTTGCTGTGCTATGCAGAAAAATGGGATATAGAGAGATATTTTTACAAACAGACTTTGCTAAATTCCTTTCCTTTTGCCACCCCTACTTCATATTATACTGTAGTTGTCTATGGTGAAATAGCTCCCTTCCTGGAACAGGTTCTCTGTTTAAATTCTTTTAAGGAGGGGAAAGGTCAACTTGGAAATTTACTTTTTTAATAGCAAAAACTTAATTTTTCACTACATTTTTATTTTAAAAATTTTAAATCTTTAGAAAAATGGCAAGAATAATTCAATGAACATTTGTATGCTCTTCACCTAGATTCATCAATTGTTAACATTTTGCTGTGTTTGCTTATCTTTTCCTGAGGGATGGCCAAGTTAACACTATTTATGGGATATGTATGAACTTTGCATTTGCAAGATGGCTTATCCACATTTATTGTGATGTGGGATGGAGCTTGAGATGGGAAGAGAAAGTAGGAAGCTGCAGGCTTGGGGCCAGAAACCAGAAGCTTACTTTCCTTATAGTGCCATGTTCCAGGATGAATTCTAAGCATCCAGGAATTTCATATTTGAACCTAGACTACTAGGTCACAATAAAGTATATTTATCAAGTTAGGAGGATAAGAGGATAAAACATATTTTATTACTTTATTAAATTGGTTCATGCCTTCTAAACCTCCAGATGTATACAATAAAGGTCTCTATTTGTAATCTTGTCCTGGGTTATAAAAACATTAGGGGGGCACTTAACATCTATTTAGAAGTAAAAGGGAAATACTGCTTTCCCACTGATTTCACTTATATGTAGTATAGAGGTTCAGAAGGAGTAGCCCCAAGATATGCTGCTTTGGCTTGCATATTATTTCCAGCTGAAAACATTTAAGGCCCAGAAGACTCAGGAAGAAACTTTGACCTTTTCCTGAATTCTTAATTTGAACCAGTACTTAATGGGGTGGGTTTTATTTTTAAGTTATTTTTTTCATGAAAGACCCATGACTGCTGTATCCCCTGACTCCTATGTTTAAGAATGTTTGCCCTTGCTTTTATTCTTTAATTGTGTCTTAGCTTAGTCAGTTTCTTTCCCTCAGAACTTTGTAGACATTTTTTCTGTATCTTCTGGTCATGGATGTTGATTTGAAGAAATCTGAGGCCAATACAATGCTTTCCCCTTAGAAGCCTATACCATATCAGAAAGATAGCAGCTTTACAGAGGTAATTACTGTGAATTTCCACTACTCTATTCACATGACTTGTCTACTGACTCATATGATAAGTATTATCACCATTTGGAATTATAGCTGGGCTTATTCTAGCCTTTGATTATAATTTAGGAAAAAGCTATCTTACCATTAGGAATTTATTAGCAAACAAACATGGTCAGTTCCATAGGGATACTAAGCACCATGCTTTCATTATCCCAAGATACCTAATATCATATGGCTTAAGATATATTTTTTCATAACTATAATTGTACATTATGACAATTCTTAGAATTTTTAAGATTTAATTTGATATAAAGATGTAAGACTAATTCTAAAAATACTGGAAACACAGATTTGAGAAGCATTACATTCTAAGCACCAATTGATCTCAGATAAAACATTCCCCAGGAGTCTCAGGAGATAAGATATAGTCTACAGAGGAGACTGACTTCTTAATAGCCAATTTTCCATTCAAATCTTCCATTATTGAAATATAGCACTAAATCTAGAGACCTATTACTGACTATAAACAACCCAGTCATTAGTGAAAGGCTCAAGTCCTGTTAAAAAAGTGTTCAACTCTAATCTGAGAATTAGCCTTACATTTGTTTTCAAAAACAACTCAACTCCTGTTTGATATAAAGCTTTGTTTTAATGAAAATGTTTATTTCCATGTAAGAAGCAAGGCTTCTGAGGATATTAGATAAGCAATGAGCATTAGCAGCAATTAAGCTTGTAATCCTTACTGAAATAATTAGATACAAATTATGAATTTTATTTGGTCCTCAAGTGTGTCATCTACAACATCAGTGTAGTTTAAAAACACAGTCGACAGGTGCTGGCAGCTTTCTTCTGCTAGGCGCTGTTCTGAGGGCTTTACACTTATTTAACCTCCCAACAACTATAGGAAATATAGATACCATGATTATTACTAGTTCACAGCTAAGGAAAATAGGGACACAAAGGGATGAGGTACCTAGTAAAAAGCCAGGTAATACAGTTGCTGTGGCTGTACTCTGAAATATGTTACTCTGTTTCTTTACAAAATAAGAGTTCTGATGATGGATGAGTAAATATACCACCAATTCTGATAGACACAGAGAACAAAATTATTGCATTTGAGTCTACAAAGCACATCAGACAGTTGGCAGGTGCTAAGAATATTACCAAAAGAGTGAGGAAACAGAGGAGGACCAGAGTCCATAGCTGTTCCTATGAGGGCAATATCTTGCTTAACCTACTCATCCATTCGACTGCAGTCTGAAGTGGCAATTGGATTTTCATTCATTTATTGGCTGACATGATTAGTAATCATCTCCTCTGAGTAATACCTCTTGTTAGACATTAGAAATGCAATTGTGACTGCAGGAAGCAAAGGTCTGGCTCTTTTAAAAAGATTTAAGATTTTATCCATTTATTTAAGAGAGAGAGAGGGAGCACGAGCACAAGTAAGGAGAAGGGTACAGGGACAATAGAGTCCCTGCTGAGCTCAGACTCTGATCTGGGGCTCCCTCCCAGAACCCTGAGATCATGACCTGAGATGAAGTCAGACACTTAATTGACTGAGGCACCCTGCAAAAGCCCAGATCTTAATGAAGTTTGTAGTCAGTAGGGAAGATGGACATTAATCAATACTGTCACCAAAAAGTATGAAATCACAACTGTGATAAGTTAAGGAGAATAGATGGACAAAATTCTCTGTAAGACAGTAACTGGGGAGACAAGTAGTCAGGAAGGTGATCCTCAAACTGAGACCTGAATGATCGGGCAGGTACTTACCAAGCAAAGGGGTATGTCTGGCATGGTGGAAAATGTGGCTCTGGGAAGCTAAGTTGTTAGAAGGAGCACATTGCAACTGAAAGAAGTCCTGGTGTCTGGAAGAAGCATAAAAGACAGATTAACTTAAAGAAGTAAGTATATGTCTCTCTCTGTATGGGAAGTACACCTTACATATCAGCTGACTTGAGCTGGTCAGAGAGTGATGAGGAAAACAGTTGAGAGAGTTGAATGCAAGGGATTGGTTAGACAAGTGATTGAAAGGCAGAGAAGGCAACTGGGGCATATAAGATGACCCAGAAATTAGTAAAGATGGGACATCCTAGTCCCCCATATTAGTGGGACAAAGGAGAGACTGTTCAGAATAGACTCATGGAAGCTCAGTTAAGAGGAACCTCATTGAACCTAGTGGGCTCCATGTCCCTAAGACATAGCCAAGACAGCCAGGAAGAGGGGAAAATAACTTGGTTTCTCCAGTTCTCCACTCTGTCAGCTACTTTTCCCACTGACAACCATTTAGCCACTTACCTCGGACCTAGGGAAACAGTCACAGTTGCCACTCTCTGTGAAGCACAGAATGGATCAAAAGAGATACCAGGATAGATCTGTAGTAAGAGGCCCAAGACCAGGACAGACATGACATAAACCTGTCTTGTTAAAGATATTCCTTAAATTCCCACTCCCTAAAATCTGCCTTTTCTGGAAGCATCTTCTATGTTAAGTTCCATCTGTCAATTTGAAATCTGGAAAAGCTGCTCAGCCTACTCTCTGATCTCGTTTATTTTTATTTTAGGATAAATTCACCTATTATATAAAGTTAAAGTAGTGTAGTACAAGATCTACAGAGTTCAATGTCATAAACAGAATAATTATATTAATAATATAACCAATTGTCTATTATTTTTGGTAATTTGTAGGCATCATCTGTATTTGCTATAAAACAATTAACTCAAGAACCTTATAATAAGGGAGAATGAAAAGAAAAAAGATGACCATAGATTAAGCCTTGAGTAACTGTCGCATCAACATCAAGAACCAGCACCTGTTTCTAAATGTTGCCTGGGGTATAAAAGCAGATTAGCACATTTGTCCCTGAAGAACACACATTTCAACTACAATGATGTGCCAGGAACAGAGATTCTCTTCTCCAAAGCAAGACCCACAAATCTTCCCAAAATATTCCCTGAAGACAGTTACAGACTGATCATGAGGCCAGTTCTTGAGCTTCTTTTAGAGTCTCAAAATCAGTCACCTGAAAAGCATTTTAAACCCTCATCACAGATGTAATGAGTTCTATCCCAAAAGAGGCTCATTCTTCTACCATCTGTTTAAATCAGGCTTCCTAACTGACAGTCCATCCCTGACACTGAATTTGAAGGAATTTGATCAGCTGTGAAAAATCCCAAAGATTTAAAACAAAGAACTGAACAGACTTTATATGAAGTAAAATATGTTTATGAAACAACCCTTGTGAACCCTCCTCCTCTGACTTCTTCAGGCACTTGAGCCTGTACCCAAGTTCTCTTGATTGGTAATGTTAAAGCACCTTTGAACACCTGGAGATGAGAAACTAGGAGTTTTAATTTTAATTCCATCTCTGTCCTTAATGGAGTTGCCTACAAGGAAGAGAATAGAGTGTCACAGCGTATTGAGAAAATGTCAACTTTAGAAGATGACACTTGTTTTATTACCCGTGAGTCAGTCTTGCATTCTCATGCAGAAATATCCTCAGAAGTTGACTTAAGATAACCTGACCAAGGGCCTACCACAGATCTGGTGATAAAATCGCCAACAGACTCCAACCACAAGGTAGGGAGAGCACATAACTCAGATTTAACAAAAATCAGATAGCTTAGGTAAATGAAACTCACCAACTTTGACAAAATCTGAATCAGAATCATTGATGATTTTTACTGAGCTCATTTTCATTCAACATTTATATTCAATAAAATTTTCATTTAGTTAAAAATACTTTTGCATTATTTGGTTGATAGGGTGTTTTAATTATCTTTTTAGATTTTAATTATTGATTAAAATATAAATATAAGAAATATATATAAGTGATATATACATATGTAGTCTTTATCAAATTATAAAGATTATAAAGTGTGTCACAGATTTAATCAAGATATGAAACATTTCCATAACCACAAGGATCTTTCATGTTACCCTTTCATAGCCATGCTCATTTCCCTTCCTCTTTCATTCCCTCCTTAATTCTTGACAACCATTAATATGCTCTCCATTTCCCTCTTGCCATTTCAAGAATGCTAGCTATATAAGTGGAATCATACAAAATGACACTTCTGGCCTTTGCTTTTTATCTATGTGATTACCATTCAGAGGGCTGGTTATTCTTGTGTACATCCATGTTTCCATTTTTTTTTCCCCCATGGAATGATTTCCTTTAACATTTCTTGTAGATCTACTGGTGATGAATTCTTTCCACTTTTATATGTCTGGAAAAGTTTATTTTTCTTTATTCTTGGAAGATATTTTTGCTGGTATAGCTTTATAAGTTTACAGTATTGCTTTTGTTTCTCTTTTGAAAAGGTTTTAGATTTACAAAAGAATTATAAATTATAATGCAGAAACTTCTCACTTACCTTTTGCTTACTTTCCCTTACTGTTAACATGTTATATAGCCATGGCAAAGCTGGCAAAACTAAGAAGTTTACGTAAGCACGAAAGTATTAGCTCAGCTACAGCCTGTTGACACTTTAATCAATTTTTCCATTAATGTCTTTTTCCTGTTCTAGGATCCAATCCCAGATACCATGTTGTATTTAGTTTTTATGTCTCCTTAATCTCTTCTAATCTGTGGCAAATTGGCCTTGGCATTTTTTGATACTACTGGTGAAATATTTTGTGGAATATCCTCACTTAGGCTTTTCTGATGTTTTCTCATATTAGAAAATTTCCATCACATAATATTAGGGATTATGCGATATCAACATTACTTATTACATGTGATATTAGTCTTCATTTTTTTGTTAAGATACTGCCTGCCAGATTTCTCCACTGTAAAGTTACAATTTTATCCTTTTCAATTTTCTACTAAATAGAAGTCAGTCACTAAGTCTAGCCCATATTCAATGGAAGGGAATGATACTAGCTGCAGTGTTTTTGTTTTTGTTTCCTTGTAGATGCTCTTTATAGATTAATGAATTTCCTTTCTATTTTTAGTTTTCTGAGATTTTTCTCATAAGTGCATGTTCCCTTTCATCAAATTGTTTTTCTACATTTCCTAAATGATCAAATAATTTTTCCTGTTCATACTGCATTACATTGACTGATTTTTTAATGTGAACCTAACTTTCATTCCTGGTACTAATCTTACATGTCACGATGTATGTTTTATATATATTGCTAGATTCAATTTTGTTCTTATTTTGTTGATGGTTTTTTGTGTCTACATTAATAAGGATTATTTGCCTTCATTAGTTTTATTAACTTTTCTTGTAATATATATGTCTGTTTTTGCTATTAGTAAGGTAGGCCTCATAAAATGAGTTGAGAAATGTTCCTTTTTGTTCTATATTCTGGAAAAGTTTGTGTTCTTAGTACTATAGATGCTTGATAAAATTTGATGTTTGATAAAATTTCATGGAGAAGCTGTGATTAGGGTTGTGTACTTAGAATATCTTTAATTAAAATTTAATTTCTTTAATAGATATAGATTTATAAAGATTATCTATTTTTTGAATGAGTTTTGGTAGTTTATCTTTTTTAAGGAGTATGATAATTTAACCTATGTTGTAGAATTATTGATAGAGCATTTTTCATTTAATTTTTAAGCATATAATTATGTTGCTCCCTCTTCTGTTTATGGTGTTGATTTTTTGTGCTTTATCTTTTTTTTTTTTTCTTTACAAGCCTGTCCAGGGCTTTTTCAGCTGTATAGGAAAAATTCTAAGATGGCTTCCAAAGTTTTCTAACCTCAGTATATTCTCCCACATTAATTTGATATATTTTGCTCCCATGATTAGGTTATGTTATTTACATGGCACAGTTGAATTTAAGATATGGAAATTATCTGGATGTACCTTGCTTAATTACATGAATCCTTAAAAAAAAAAAAAAAAACAAGAATTTTCTTAAGCTAATTCCAAAAGTGAAATTTAGAGTAAAACGTTAGAAGGATTTCATGTGTTTTTGTTGGCTTGAATGTGGAGTTAACAATATGGCAAATAGTAGAGAGTGTCTTATTGTCCCATAGCTCTTGGTTTCTCTGTTCTGATTTTTTAACTTATTTTTTTCTTTGTGTTTCAGATTGGATAATTTCTGTTCAACTGTTGTCAAGCTCACTGGTTCTTTCCTTTGGCTGTGATAAGTCTATTGATATAACCATCAAAGACATGCTTCATGTCCCTTATGTTGTTTTGCTTTGTTTTTTGCATTCCAATAGATTCCTTCTTATTAGTTTCCATTGATTCACTAAAATCACCTATTGGTCTTGCATGTTGTATACCTTCTCCATTAAAGCCTTTAACATATTAAATGATTATTTTAAACATCTCTTTTATGTCTGGTTCTCTTTCTAAACCAACTGAACCACTCAGGCGTCCCTGGTTCTCTTTCTAATGACTGCTCTGTCTCTTCAGACCACTACTCTTGGTTTATTGTTGGACATATTGTATAGAATAGTAGACACTGAGGTAAATGTTTTGTATGTTTGGAGATAAGTATGCCTTTAATCCTAGCCTTTAGTGTAAGGTTTTTCCTTATCTGGTAGGAAGTTGATCCAGGTTTAAAGTTTTCTTCCTACTTGACTTTGAGTCTCGTGACTTGGATTTGGGTCTTCCCTTTTCATCTGCCTAGGGATGATCTGTCTCTCCACAATTTCTCCACCTGTATTACACTATTGTTTTTATTCACTGCTCATTAGTGTATTACTGGTTATAACAGGGGTAGGTGGTTGTTATCTGATATTTTGACTGAAATCTAGTCTTAGGCAAAATTTGTGAATCTAGTTCTTCAGATGTTTTTGTTCCCTCTCCGGACATAATGTTGAGCCTAACAAGTATTCCTACTCTCCCTGAAAGTAGAGTTTCCTTTATTTTCCAGTTCCTCTCTCACAGCTGCTGTAGGTTCCCAACAGTTTCCCAAAGCAACAGCACTTGCTGTATTTATTTCACAGCAATACATATCTGGGTAGAGTTTTGTCAGTAGAGACTGTTGCCTTCTCATAGGTTGCACCACTGGAAAGGCTTTCTCAGGATTCTCCCTGATCCTCCCTTTGAAAGCCCTTGAAATTCCTGGGTAAGAAACCTGCAAGAGGATGAGAAACTCTCATCTCTGGGGTTCTCAGAGGTTACACGTTTTCATGCTACTCACATTTAGCATTTAGTAATTTGGTAAACACTTTTGGCTCAATAGTCTTAATGGATTAAATAGTGTTTGATGATGCTTATCTCAAGTAAGCAGTGCTTAAATAAGCAAATGTCTACTAGTGTTTCTCTAAAGATTTTGGATTAGTCATTTGCACTGAAAACTTACATCCTTGATAGATTCAATAAAAGTTATTAGTTTATAAAAAAAATTAATTTGCAATCACTACAAGCAAATGAATACATTGCCTCAGTTAGCCAACAGTAAACAGTGTTCACAAACACACAGTTAATATTCCTGAGAAAGGGAAAAGAACAAATCAAATACAATAAAATATTTAAAGATATTATTAGAAAAAAAAATCCTGAAATGAAGGAAGACATGACTCTGGAGACTAGGTCCCAGGAAAACAGTATATGAGATGTCTTAATAAAGTTATAAAGAAATAGCAGAGAGCCTGGGAAGATGGCAGAGTAAGAGGACCCAAAGCTCACCTCATCCCATGAAAATAACTAGGTAACACTCACATCAGCATAAATAATCCAGAAAATGACTTTATGAGGACTGGCATAACAAATTCCACAACCAAAGGTAGAGAAGAGGCCATCTCAAAGAGCTAGGAAAGGCAGAGATACATGGGGGGCTAAATGAACCATGGCTGTTCATTGGGAAGAGGGAACCTCAGGCATAGAAGAGGGGAGAAACAGACTATCACGACAGAGAGCCAACATAGGGAAGATGAAACCTCATACCAATTGGCTTTGAAAGCAAGAGGGGCAGAATTTCTTGAGTTCTTACAATAGTGGGGCTTAAAGACTAGAATTTCTCCTTAAAAAAAAAAAAAAAGCATGCTTGGGTCACTCAGTCAGTTAATGTCTGCCTTTGGCTCAAGTCATGATCCCAGGGTTCTGGGATCAAGTCCCACATTGAGCTCCTTGCTCAGAGGGGAGCCTGTTTCTCCCTAAGCCTGTTGCTCCCTTGCTTGTGCTCTCTCTCTCTCTCTGACAAATAAATAAATAAATAAAACATCTTTTAAAAACCTAGAATTTTAAAAATCAGCAGATTTGGTTCTGGGACAGCCTGGGTGAAGTGTTAGTGATAGGAAGCTGAGTCTTTACCCTTAAAGTGATAGCAGGAGAGCTTGTGGAGATAGTGTAAGAAGTGATTTGAAAAACACCTGGGACATACAGGACAGAGTTATTTACTAATCTTAGAGCATGTCCCAGAGGGACAGGGTTCAGTAAGGGACTTCTCTAGGAAAAAAAGGAGCTGGAAAGCACCATTCCCCTTAATCTCCCAGCATAAACAGGGCCACCTGTGGGAACCAGCAGGGTGCCAATATTCACTAGTTAACTTGCTCGCCCCACCCAACCCCCAGGGCTTAAGCAGATCTGTCCTTACAAGTCATATTTGCCCCAGTCATGACACTTCAGACCCCATTCCCAGAAGATTAGCATGAACTGTGACAACACCTCTTTTTCCAATACACGTTATGCAGAGCCTCAGTTGAGGCTTCTGCTGACAGAAGCCTTAAACCATCTTGTTAAAATTGCATGTCCTGTCCACATGCATTTTGTGGGTCTACACAGGCTGGCCCTGTCCTGACAACAGCAGCAGAAGAAGGTCTCATTACACAGGCAGACCAGTGCTCACACTGAAAACTACATGTCCCACCTTGGCTGAGGACAAACCACTGCCCACAACAGACAAAGAGAGCCTCTAGAGAATACTGCACTGAAGGAAAAAGTGGCCAGGACACAACAGCAGGGCACACAAAACACAGAGGATACCCCCTGAAACACTAGGTTCTGGAAAAAGGGGACACTGTACTGCAGAGCACTTGAGGACCAATTCATCATAAGGCCATTACTTTCAAGAGCAGAAGATGTAGCAGACTTTCCTGACACAGAAAGACAGAGAGAATTAGACAAAATGAGAAGACAGAGGAATATGCCCCAAATGAAAGAACAAGACAAAGTTATAGCACGATGGAAGCAAAATGGAAATAATATGTTGGATAGAGAATTTAAAGTAATGATCATAAAGATACTTGCTGGACTTGAGAATAGAGTAGAGGACATCAGTGAGATCCTTAACAAAAAGATTAAAAAAAATTAGAGATAGAAAAACAATAAAGTAAATTAAAAATTCACTAGATGGAATAAATAACAGGCTACAGGAAGCTGAGGAACAAATTAACAACCTGGAACACAGAGTAATGGAAAGGAATGGAGCAGAACAGGTGAGAGGAAAAAATATGCAAAACGAGATAGGTTTAGGGAACTCAGTGATTCCATCAAGAGTAATGACATTTGCATTATAAGGATCCCAGAAGAAGAGAGAGAAAGGGGAGCAGAAAATTCATTTGAAGAAATAATAGCTGAAAACTTTCCTGATCTGGTGAAGGAATCCAGATCCAGTAGGTACAGAGATCACACAACAAAATCAGCCAAAGGAAGTCCACACTAAAATGCATAGTAATCAAAATGGCAAAAAGTAGTGATAAAGAGAGAATTTTAAAAGCAGTAAGAGAAAAGAAGACATTTATATACAGGAGAAACCCCATAAGGCTATTACCATATTTTTCAACAGAAATTTTATATGCCAGAAGGGAGTTGCATGCTATGTTCAAAGTGTAAATGGGAAAAATCTGTAGCCGTGAATAGTCTATCCAGCAAGGCTATCATTCAGAATAGGAGAAATAATTTCTCAGACAAATGAAAGTTAAAGGCCTTAAAGGAGTTCATGACAGCTATATCAGCCCTACAGAAATGTTAAGGGGGACTCTGAGTGAAAAGGAAAAATCATAAATAAAAATAAGTAAGAAATACAAAGGCATTGACAGAATGGATAAAAACTGAAGTCCAGTATATATGCTGCCTACAAGAGACACACTTCAGACCTAAAGACAATAGCAGATTTAAAGTGCAGAGACATTTGTCATGCAAATGGATGTCAAAAAAGGTGAATTAGCAATGCTTAAATTGAACAAATAGATTTTTTTTAAAAGACACCTTGAAGAGCTAAAGAAGGACACTACATAATAATAACAGAAAAAAACCAACAAGAAGATATGACAACTGTAAATATTTTTGCACCCAACATGGGAACACCCAAATACATAAAACATTTAGTAGAAAACAGAAAGGAACTAAGGAATAGTAAACAATAATTGTAAGGGACTGTAGCACTCCAATTACATCAATGGACAGATCAGCCAAACAAAAAACCAACAAGGAAACAATGGCTTTGAATGACACGCTGAACCGGACAGATTTAATAGATGTATTCAGAACTTCCCATCCTAACATACCAGAATGCACATTCCTTCCCAGTGTAGATGGAACATTCTCCAGAAGGATCACATATTAGGCTACAAAACATGTCTCAACAAATTAAAAAAAAAAAAAAGATCAAAGTTATACTGTATATCTTTTCTGACCAGTGTTATGAAACTAGAAATTGACCACAAGATAAAATCAGGAAAGACACAAATACATGGAGGTTAAATAACATGCTACTAAAGAATGAATGGGTCAACCAAGAAAGAAAAAGAATCCAAATTACATGGAGAGAAATTACAATGAAAACAAAATGGTCCCAAATCTTTGGGAGGCAGCAAAAGAAGTTCTAAGAGGGAATCTTGTAGTAATACATACCTATGTCAAGAAGCATGAAAAACGTCAAATACACCACCTAGCCTTATATTTAAAGTAGCTAAAAAAAAAAAAAAAAAAGAACAAAGAAAAACCAAAAGGTTAGAACAGAAATAAATGAAATAGGAAAAAAAAAAAAAAAAAAGACTCAAATAACCTACCTAAAGTGAAGCAGGAAGAATAGAAAATTTGAAAAGAAAATTTCCAGCAATGAAATTGCATCAGTAATCAAAAAACTCCCAGCAAACAAAAGTCCAGGATCAAATGGCTTCACAGATGAATTCTACCTAACATTTATTTATTTTTTTTAAGATTTTTTAAAATTTATTTATTTGACAGACAGAGATCACAAGTAGGCAGAGAGTCAGGCAGAGAGAGAGGAGGAAGCAGGCTCCCCGCTGAGCAGAGATCCCGATGTGGGGCTCGAGCCCAGGACCCTGGGATCATGACCTGAGCCAAAGGCAGAGGCTTTAACCCACTGAGCCACCCAGGCGCCCTCTACCTAACATTTAAAGAAGAATAAATATTTATTCTTCTCAAACTTTTTGGAAATAAAAGAAAAAAGAAAAAGATGGAAAACTTCCCAACTTATTCTGAGAACAGCATTATGCTAATATCAAAACTAGATGAAGACACTACAAAAAAGAGAGAGAGAGAAATGTTTTCACAGAACTACAAAGAAGAGTCCTGAAATTTGTATGGAAGCATAAAAGAGCCTAAATAGCAAAAGCAGTCTTGGGGGCGGCTTGGGGGGTAGAGAAGGGCAAAGCTGGAGGCATCATAATTCCGGACTTCAAGTTATATTACAAACTGTAGTAATTGAGACCATATGGTACTGGCACATGGATCAAGGGAACAGAATAGAAAGTCCAGAAACAAACCCATGGTTATATGGTCAATTAATCTTTAACAGAGGAGATGAGAATATGCAATCAGATAAAGTCTATTCAATAAATGCTTTTGGAAAACTGGACAGCTACATGCAAAAGAATGAAACTGTACCATTTTATTACACCATCCACAAAAATAAAATCAAAATTGACTGAGGGCCTACTTGTAAGACCTGAAACCAGAAAAGTCCTTGAAGAGAGTACAGGCAGATATGTCTTTGAATCAGAAGTAGCAACTTTTTTCTACATGCGTCTTCTGAGGCAAAGGAAACAAAAGCAAAATTTAACTACTGGGAGTATAGCAACATGAAAAGCTTCTGCGTAGCAAAGGAGACAACCAAAAAAACTAAAAGGCAACCTAATTAATGGGAAAATATATTTGCAAATGATACATCTGATAAAGGGTTATTATTCAAAATATATTAAGAACTTAACACCAAAAAACCCCCAAATAATCCAATTAAATGAGCAGATTACATGAACAGATATTTCTTCAAAGAAGACATCCAGATGCCCAATAGACACATGAAAAGATGCTCAACACTGCTCATCATCAGGAAAATGCAAATCAAAGCCACAATGAGATATCACCTGACAGCTGTGGAATGGTTAAAATAAAAAACTCAAGGGGTGCCTGGGTGGCTCAGTCAAGCATCTACCTTTGGCTCAAGTCATGATCCCAGGATCCTTAGATCAAGTCCCGCATTGTGCAGGACTGCTGCTCCCTCTGCTTCTCCCTCTGCCTTCTGCTCCTCCTGTTTGTGCTCTTTCCTTTCTCTCTCTCTGACAAATGAATGAATGAATGAATAGAATAGAATAAAAAATCCAAGAAACAGCAAGTGCTGAGGAGAATTCGGAGTAAAAGGAAAGCTCTCTCACTATTGGTTTGAATGCAAACTGGTGCAGCCACTGTGGAAGACAGTATGGAAGTTCTTCAAAAAATTAAAAATAGAACTATCCTGCAATCCAGTAATCACACTATGAGGTATTTACCACAAAATA
The DNA here is from genome assembly GCF_922984935.1 of Meles meles. Taxonomy (NCBI): domain Eukaryota; kingdom Metazoa; phylum Chordata; class Mammalia; order Carnivora; family Mustelidae; genus Meles; species Meles meles. Next base: position 27,558,921 of record NC_060071.1, read on the forward strand.
TACAAAAATACTAATTTTAATGGATAGATGCACCCCTAAGTTTGTTGCAGCATTATTTATAATAGTTGAACTGTAAAATAGCCTAAGTGTCCATGGATAACTGGTGAATGGATAAAGAAGATGTGTTATATGTAATATGGAATACTATTCAGCCACGAAAAAGTCTGAACTCTTTCTGCTTTCAACCACATGGATGGATTGAAAGAGCATAATGGTAAGTGAAATAATCCAGTCAGAGAAAGACTAATAGCATATCATTTCATTCGTATGTGAAGTTTAAGAAATGAATCAAAGAACAAAGGAGAAAAAAGGAGGGACATAACAAGAAACAGAGTCTTAACTATAGAAAACAAACTGACAGTTACCAGAGGAGAGTTGGGTGAGGAGATGGCTGAAAGATGTGAAAGGATTAAGAGTATACTTATCTTGATGACACTGAGTAATATATGGAACTATTAAATCACTATATTATACACCTGAAACTAATAGAATACTGTATGTTAACTACATGGGATTAAAATTTTAAAAAATTAAAAAAATTATAATGATAGAGAAAAAATTAAAACAACAAAAGATTGCTCAAGATGATCTTTCTGTTCTGTTAATATATGGCCAGAGGTAGATATTCTGCATAGAAAGCCCAAAAGACAGAATCCATAGAAATTATTATTCAAATTAAAAGATTTTAAAGGTAGTTGGATATAAGATCCATATTAAATTTCATTTCTGTATGCCAGAAAGAGTTATACAATGTAATTTAAGTAGAAATATAATTTAAATATATCATGTCCATAACAACAGACTGTATACCCAACAACAATTAAATTTAACACAAGACATGCCAAGACTGTATGGAAGAAATTTAATATCTTATTGAAGGATATTCAAATTGAAATAAGTAAATCTTTATGAGGGCTAGAATTTTGTTTTGTTAAGTGCTCTACCTCTACGTAGCCACAATGAACTATAAATAAATGAAGATACATTAATTTATTGATATACTCCAAAAAATACCCAAAGTGTGGGGTGACTGGGTGGCTCAGTGGGTTAAAGCCTCTGCCTTCGGCTCAGGTCATGATCCCAGGGTTCTGGGTCCTAGCCCCGCATCAGGCTCTCTGCTCAGCAGGGAGCCTGCTTCCTCCTCTCTCTCTGCCTGTCTCTCTGCCTACTTGTGATCTCTCTGTCAAATAAATAAATAAAATCTTTAAAAAAATACCCGAAGTGTTTATTAAAAAACTTTTTTTTAAGTTTTATTTATTTGAGAGAGAGGGAGGGAGGGAAAGAGAGAGCACAAGTTGAGGGAAAGGCAGAAGGAGTGGGAGAAGCAAACTCCCCATTGAGCAGGGAGCCCAACACAGGGCTTGATCCCAGGTCCCTGAGGTCACAACCTGAGCTGAAGGCAGACACTAACTAATTGAGCCATATAGGTACCCCAAAGAACTTTTCAATCTTTACAATTTATATAGAAACACAAAGACCCACCATAGCCTTGGTATGCTTGGAAAAGAATACTAAGTTTGAGGATTTTTCTACTAGTAATCAATGTTATTGTATTATTTTTCCATCTCTTGTTTTCCAGTTTTATTGAAGTATTATTAACAAATAACATTGTTGTGTGTTTAAGGTATACAACATGTTGATTTGATACATGTAAATATTGCAAAATGACTACCACAATAGGATTAATTAACAACTCTGTCACTTTACATTATCACCTTTCTTGTGTTAAGAATATTACAGATTTACTCTCAGTAACCTTCGACTATATAAAACAGTAGGGTAACTATAGTGACTATGTTATATATTAGATCCCTAGAACATATTATTCCTATAACTGGAAGATTTTAACTTTTGACCAACATCTTCCCACTCCCCCCATCCTCCCCATCCCTGACCCTGGCGACCTCAATTCTATTCTCTGTTTCTAAAGTTTGGCATTTTTATAGCTTACTTATAAATGAGATTATAAAGTATCTTTCTTCTGTGTCTGACTTATTTCACTCAGATAATGCCCTCGAGGCCCATCCATGATGTTTGTTGCAAATGGCAAAATTTCCTTCTTTCTCAGGGCTGGAAAATATTCAGTTTTACATATACATGTGTGTGTAAACATATATATGTGTGTGTGCATACATGTAAATATATATATATATAATGTATGTGTGTAAGTTTTTTTTTTCACTACTTTTATCCATTTATCTCTATGTGAACACTTAGGCTGTTTCTGTACCTTGGCTGTGCTAAATAATGCTGCAATGAACATGGGATACAGATATCTCTTTGAGATACCTTTAGATATAGACCCAGAAGTGAGATTGCTAGATTATATGTAGTTCTATTTTTAATTTTTTCAGAATCCTCCATACTGTTTTCCATAGTGGCTTCACCAGTTTATATTCCCACCAAAAGTGCATAACTGTTCTCTTTCTTCCATATCCTCTTCTGTAATTGTTATTTGTTGTCATGTTGATATTAACTCTTCTAAAAAGTACAGAGTGATATCTTATTATCATTTTGAGTTGCATTTCCCTGATATTATGGATGCTGAACATTTTTTCATGTATCTGTAGACTATTTGTATGTCTTCTTTGGAAAAATTCTATTTTGGTTCTCAGCCCGTTTTTAGTCAGATTTATTCCTTGTTGAGTTCCTTATATACCTTCCATATTAATCTGTTACCAGATATACGGTTTGCACCTATTTTCTTCCATTCCATCTGTTGGCTTTACCTTTTATCAATTATTTCTTTTGCTATGCAGAAGTTTTTTTAGTCTGATATAGTCCCACTTGTTTAATTTTGCTTTTGTTGCTTGTGCTTTTGGTATCACATCCAAAGAAAATTTTTGCTAAGACCAATGTTAAGGAATTTTTCCCCTACATTTTCTTCCAGGAGTTTTATATTCTAAGGGATGGGCATTGAAGTCTTTTAACCATTTTGAGTTAATTTTTGTGAATAATATAAGGAATCAGTTTTATTATTTTGTATGTTATTTTTCAGTATTCCAGTTTATTGAAGAGATTATGTCCCTTATCGAATATATTTAACTTCTTGGTCAAATATTAGTTGACCATATATGTGTATGTTTATTTCTGGGCTCTCATTCTGTTCCATTTGTTTACCTATTTTAATGCCAGTACTATACTGTTTTGATTACTATAGATTTGTAATATAGTTTGAAATCAGAAATTGTGAAGCCTCCACTTTTGTTCTTCCTCAAGAGTGCTTTGGCTATTTAGGATCTGATGGCAGTGCACAGATCTGCCCCAAGGGCCAGCTTGAGGGCTGGCCTTAGGGTGAGGTTCAGTCTTCTGGTATGGTCTCAGGGCAATGTTCATAGAATCACTGAGGTTTAGGTTTTTCAATAGGACCATGCTCTCCAGCAACTCCCTGGGGATTCCAAGTGGCCTGGTTTCTTCCTGTGCTTCTACCTGGCATGACCAGGTGTCCCAAATCCATGTGCCTTCAGAACTTTGGGCCCTGTCAGTGCCACAGCCAGGGCTAGCGTTGAGGTTATGGACAGGGAGTCCACATTCCAGGGGCCTATCTGATGGCACCACCCAGAACTCCCTGCGGAGTGGTTGAGGGTGAGCACTAGGGTGAGGCTTAGGATTCATGTTTGGGTTCAGCGATTAGGCACATGATGGGGCTGAAGATCAGGTTTTACCTAGAATCATGCTCTCCAATGGGATCCCAGTGGTTGTACCTGGCATGGTTTCCTCCTGTATTCTTGGCTGATTTGTCAAGGATGATGTCAAATCCCATCTTTGCTGAGACTTGGCATTCAGGGAGGGACAAAACCAAAGCCATGCCTATGCTTTGGGTGAGGATCCAGTGGATGGTATGCACCTATCATTTATATCTGGACTGATCTTTGTTTTTTTTCTCCCTCCTGCTAAATCTGGTCTTAGTTTGGTTTTCTTTCTTCCTTTCTTTCTTTCTTTCTTCTTTTAGTTCCTTGATATGTAAAAGTAAGTTTTTTTATTTGACATCTTTGTTTTTGCTTAAAGCTGGTATTGGTCACTATAAAGTTCCCTCTTAGAATCGGGTTTGCTACATCCCATGGGTTTGGTACCTTATGTTTTCATTTTTATTTGTTCCAAGAATTGCTTTTATTTCTCTTGGGTCTCTTCTTTGACCAACTGGTTGTTCACAAGTGTGGGGTTAAGTTTCCACATATTTATAAATTTTCCCATTTTTTTTCCTGTTGCTGATTTGTAGGTTTATACCATTGTGGTTAGAAAAAGAATTGGTATGCCTTTAATCTTCTTGAATTTGTTAAGACTTGTTTTGTGACCTAACATGTGATCTTTCCTGGAAAATGTTCCCTGTGCACTTCAGAATAATATGTATGTTTGCTGCTGTTGGATGGAATATTTTGAATATGTCTGTTAGGTCCATTTGGTCATTGATATAGTTCAAGTCCAACATTTCCCTATCGATTCTCCATCTGAATCACCTCCCCATTGTTGCAGGTTAGGTATTGAATTTGTACTATTATCTATTTCTCTCCTCAGATTTTTTGGTAATTGCTTAATATATTTAGATGCTCCAATGTTGGGTGCACTTACATTTATAATTATTATATCCTCTAGATGAATCTACTCCTTTGACATTACATACTGACCTTCTTTATCTCTCATTACTGTTTTTGACTTGAAATCTTTTTGTCTGACATAAATATATCTAACCATCTTATCTTTTGGTTTTCACTTGCATGGGATTTCTCTTTCTATCCCCTTACTTCGAGCCTATGTATGTCTTGAAAACTGCATATCCTACAGGCAGCATAAAGTTAGATCTCCTTTTTAATCTATTCAGCCACTATATGTCTTTAATTGGAGAAGTTATTCTATTTACATTTAAAGTAATTGTTGATAAGTATGTACTTACTATCTTATTCATTGTTTTCTGGCTATCTTATAATCCTCTTATTCCTTTCTTTCTCTCTTGCTGTCTTTCTTTGTAAGTTGATAACTTTCCATTGTAGTATTCTTTTATTCCCTTCTCTTTATCTTCTGCATATCTATAGTAGACTTTATTTCCATAGGACAGTAGCTTTTTGCCTCACAGTTACCATAAGAATTAAATAAAATATCTTACAGCTGTGACAGTCTATTTTACATTAACTTCTCTTGCATTAAAAATGTTATTTTTATTCTTTCTCTTTTATTTAATTTTTTATATTTCTGATATCAGAATTTACCTTTTATTTTTGTGCCCATTAACAAATTATTATAACTATAATTATTTTAATCCTTTTTTCCTTTAACTTTTATACTAAAGTGGTTAACACTCCATCATATTATATTTTTTAAATATTCTGAATTTGACTATATACTTACCTTTATCAGTGTGTTGTATATTTCCATATTTTTATGTTACTGACTAACTTCCTTTTGTTTCAACCTGAAATCCTTTCAGCATTTCTTTTAAAGCAAGTCTAGTGGTGATGAACTCCCTCAGTTTTTGTTTGTTTGGGAAAGTCTTTAGCTTGCCTTTATTTCTGTAGGACAACTTGCAAAGTAAAGTATTTTTGGTTTGACAGATTTTTTTTTTTCTCCTTCAGGACTTTTGATATATCACTCCACTCTCTCTTGGTCTGCAAGGTTTCTGCTGAGAATTATGCTGATAGCTTCGTTGGGGTTCCCTTGTATGAGAACAATTTTCTTTTCTTTTTCTGCTATTAATGTTCTGTCTCTTTTATTTTAGTCAGTTATAATATATTTTGGAGAAATTGTTTTAGATTGAAATGTTGGGGTTACCTATCAGCTTCATGATCTTGGGTGTCCAGACCTTTCCCCAAATTTGAGAAGCCTCAGTCAGCCATTATCTATCTAATTAAAAAAAATTTTTTTTAAGATTTTATTTATTTATTTGACAGAGAGAGATCACAAGTAGATAGGCAGGCAGAGAGAGAGAGAGAGAGAGAGAGAGGGAAGCAGGTTCCCTGCTGAGCAGAGAGCCCGACACAGGACTCGATCCCGGACCCCGAGATCATGACCTGAGCCGAAGGCAGCAACTTAACCCACTGAGCCACCCAGGCGCCCCTCTAATTAAAATTTTTATATGAGTCTCTTTTCCTTCTGGGACTCCAGTAATTAAATTGTTTCTATTAATAATATTCTACAGATCACATACATTTTCTTCACTCTTTTTTATTCTTCTTATTTTACTCTTTTTTTGACTAAATTTCAAAGGTCCTGTTCTCCTATTTTAGATTCTTTTCTTCTGATTTATCAAGTCTGCTGTTGATGCTTTCTATTGTATTTTTTTCCCCACCTCATTAATTGTATACTTCAGCTCCAGCATTTCTGTTTGGTTCTTTTTTTTTTTTTCTGTGTCAAATTTCTGATTTTTTGTGTGTCTTGTTTTCCTAATTGTATTATATTGTCTTTCTGTGTTTTATTTTTTTGTAGTCCAGTGAGTTTCCTTAAAATGGCTATTTTGAATTCTTCATTGGGTAAATCACAGATCTCTGTGTTTGGGGTTGGTTATTGGAAAATTATCATGATATTTGTTGGGGTCCTGTTTTCTTATTTTTTTATATTCCTTTATGTCTTGCATTGTTGCCTTTGCATTTGAAGTAGCAGTCACTTCCTCCAGTCTTTACCTACTGACTTGGGGAGATAAATACCTTCCATCAGAACTGCTAGGGATTCTGAGTCTTTCTCACACTTTTTCCATGAGTGTGCCTGCTCCCTCTTGTGGAATAATATTTAAACTTGTATGCCTTTTGTCAATCCCAAAAAGCCATAGTGGGTGCTGACAGCCTCTCTTTTGCTTTCCCTAGTCCTTTGCTAAGTGCTCAAGCTTGTAGTTTCTCCCAGGCCTATGGACTTGGGTGATCTTTCTGTGTGTACTCACTAGCCATCTGCTGAAGCTTGCTCTCACCACCCCTGAGAAAGCACACTGGGAGCTAGTCACTTTGGGGGGAAGGAGTAGTACACAGAGCACTGGAAGTGCCTGTGGGCCAGTTAGGGTGGTCCATAGGTGAGATTTCCCCAGCAACTTTTAGAAGACCTCCTGATGGAGTCCATGAGACTGCTGGGAGGATCTGTGTCCCTTTATTATGTTCCATTCCAAGCCCTGGTTGCTATTCTCTCAGTGCTCACCACCCTCCAGGCATGTAGCTCAGGACTCAGCACTCTGTGTGAGAGGAGGGAAAATGGGCCTCATTAGCAGCATCCCACACAGCTAGGGAAGCCAAGCACTCAGTCACACTTTCTCACTTACCTCTGTGGGAGAAATCACAGACCAAGAACATCTCTCTTATTACTGAGCTGTGCTGCTTTGGGGGATGCGTGATATGACTAAAGTCAAACTATTCCTCTTCATTGTGTCCAGTCTCAGTTTTTTTCTTTTTCTTTTCTCTAGCAATGTGCTTTAACATCTCAATTGACTCTTGGGCTTCCACCAAGGCTCTCTCATCTGTGGGTAAATGTCTAAGTCAGTGTTCTTCAGAGACTCCCAGTAGTGACCCACATGGCTGGAGCTGGTTCATGAGCCATTTTGTGGTCCACAGCTGGCATTGAGTTCTTTATGTCTATCACCCAACAAACAGTAGGTGTGACTTTTCATGAGTCCCTTGACATATTGTGCTAGCAACAGAACCAGTAACAAGTGAGGCTATAGATGAGTCCTCAGGTAAACAGAGCTGTTTTTAGGTTCATTGAGTCAGTTACCTTAGTAAAGTCTGTTTTCTTAAAATGACTGTCTTCATTCTTGAATAGCATCAGGATTTCATAGTTTCCTACCTGGATCCCACAGCTCCCACAAAGGTGCAAATATGGATGGATGCCAAACTAGTGTTATTGAGGAGGAATATGTTCGAAGGACATCTTATTTGGACATCTTATTTTCATTTCTGAGTAACAGATTACCACAAATTTAATGACTTAAAACAGAGCATTCAAAATTCAACAGTTTCTGTGAGTAAAAAGCATGGATTTGGCTTAGCTTGGTCTTCTGTTTAAGCTCTCATAAGACTGCAGTTGGGGCATTGGCTAAACTTCATTCTCATTTGGAGACTTGACTAAGGAAGAATCTACTTCTATACTCATTAAGTTGTTCACAGAGTTTATTATTTGTAGCTGTAGAGCTAATGGTAGTTCACTTCTTTGAGACCAGAAGGAGAATCTCTTTTCATGATAGTCCCAGTCCTTCTTTAAAGTGTTTTCACCTGACTGAACCAGGTCCAATGATAATTTCTCTTTGGATTAGCTTGAAATCAACAGATCTCAAAATCCATTCACCTTTGCTCTATAAAGTAACCTGATAAAAGAAATGACAGGTTACATTCTATAGGTTAAAACAAAATCACAGGTTCTCACACTCAAGATGAGAGAATTGTACCAGTGTGTTATTAATATAGGGTCATTTTATGGTGCATCACCCAGTTTTAATAATTAAGATAATGTAGTAATTGTGCTGGAATTGACATGTAAAACAGATCCAGACATATATGGGTATGTGAATAAAACAGAGCCATACTTATATGGCATTGTGGATGACTGAGGGTGACAATGAATGATGCTGTGACAGCCAATCTTGGACTTTAAGAAATTTAATTTGAAGAAGAATCAACTACATATAAAAATAAAAACAAAATTTATAGACAAAAACAATATAATACCTTTGTGATCCCCGGATAAGAAACAGATTCTCAACAGCACTAACAATAACATAAAAGTTTGAAAGATTTAATTCCTTAAAATGAAGAATTTAATTCATGAACACATGTCATAAACAAAAGAAAAAGATAAGTCTTCCAAGGAAAAACTTTTTTTTTTCCTAACTGAATATTGCTTTCTAATAACCACGTCTTGGCTGGCTTTTGAAGGGTACTAACTTAGGATATTTTGAAAGGAGACCAAGGAGATATCTGTGTGAAGGAGTGAGAAAAAATGACCATCAGAAGGGGAGCAAATCTGGAGAAATATCAATGATGTTTAAAAGAGATTCAATGATGATTCACAGACCTGTACCCCTGGGGCAAGTAATACATTATAGGTTAATAAAAAATAATAAATGAGAAATTCAAAGGAAGTTTTTGGGGGCGCCTGGGTGGCTCAGTGGTTTAGGCCACTGCCTTCGGCTCAGGTCATGATCTCAGGGTCCTGGGATCGAGTCCCGCATCGGGCTCTCTGCTCGGCAGGGAGCCTGCTTCCCTCTCACTCTCTCTGCTTGCTTCTCTGCCTACTTGTGATCTCTCTCTGTCAAATAAATAAATAAAATCTTAAAAAAAATTAAAATATTAAAAAAAAAAAAACAAAGGAAGTTTTTGGTGCATAAGGTGTAATAAATAAACAAGGTTATCAGTAGCATGGAGTAAATAATTATTTATAATTGTTCTTTCTGGAAGAAAATGCTGGAGTACAGAAAATGTGGCTGGCTAGTCTTTAGCTTTGAGAGAACTCTGAATCTTTTTTTTTTTTTAATTTTTATTTATTTATTTTTTCAGCATAACAGTATTCATTGTTTTTGCACAACATCCAGTGCTCCATGCAATACGTGCCCTCCCTATTACCCACCACCTGGGAGAACTCTGAATCTTACTAATCTTTGTACTTCCAACTTCATGAAATACAGTAGTAGCTTGATAAATTTGTATTTCATAAATATGCGCCATTGTGCTAAAAAGTACTACACATGCTCTTCCAAAAAGCTTACATTGGCTCAGGAAATACACACATACACACACACAAATGAACAATTGGCAAAGAGCGACTTGTTCTTATAATTCCACTAGGCCCAAGGTGAATTTTCTTTTTTTACTTTGATGGATCAAAGAGAAGCTTCTCAATCCCTCCCCAATTTTTTCTTTTCCATTTTCCACCATGAAAGTGGGCATCAGGCACATTCCAGGGTGGACTCTGGAGAACCTCTGTGGATTCTAGATCCCTATTATCTGGCATGAGCCAACCAAAAAACTATGTCCCTTTGGTTTGGAAAGAACTTATAACAGAAAATGAACTGGTCCAGTTCATGAACTGCATTAGTAAAGCTGCATATCGATAAGAGTGCATGGCTTAAACATAACATAGAGGGGAAAAAATTCTCCAAGAAACACAAAGCAGAAGCTGAGACTTCACACCCAAGTTGGAGCAGACTGGGTCCATGGGGGTGTGTGAGTGTCTGAGTGTGTGAATGTATGTGTATGGGTATATGTACACTTATAGAAGGGGAACAGATAGAAAGAACTACATTGTTCTTCAGTCAAGAGCCCTAAACCTAATGGCAGATATAACTTAGGCATATATTTGGCCTGCCTGAAGAACTTTTCATGTTTACAGATACAGGGAAGAACTTTTTCCTCCCCTGACGGTTTTTATCTCCTCTCCTCAGGCCTACACAAATAAATTATGTGTATACAGAAACATGCAATGCATCTGGAAATTAGGACCCCATGGCCTCTTCCTTACAATTTATGATGAGAGGCACATTGACTATGTGTTCTTTTTTTTGTGGGGCAATGGTCTAGAATCCACGATTCCTCCTTCTCTGGAACTGCTTCTTGTAGTGTGTCCCAAAACCTCACCAAGAACCAACTGAGTTATAGTATCAAGCCCCAGAATGTGGCCCTGATAGTCCATCTGTCTTTCATACTTGATAATGGGACATTCAGCAGATCTCTGGGTTAGCAAAGATGTATGCTGAGCACAGGTATAGTGTCCATTTCCTTCTGGTTGGGGAGAAGCAGATAGATTTTCTAAAATGAATTGTGTGTCTGCTCTGAAATTGTCCCTCTTTATCTTTCTCAGAAAACTACAGTGGTAGCTGAAGAAATTATTCAACTCTGGATATTCCATCAAGGCTGCATTCATAACTGATTTACTATGTTCTATCTTTCTATGTTTGTTTTCTGCTTGGCTTTTAATTGAAATTTTATGTAAAAATTAATAGACATTTAAGTATCACACATAATTCAATAATATTCCCCCAGGAAATGATGTAACTTGGCATTCATATTAGAAAAATATCTTTGTGTCTTTTGATTGCTTCAGGTTAATCATTTTTATTTCTTTGCAGTGAAATGTTAATTCGCTTAGAATTTTAAGTGTTTCTTGGAAAATGATCTCAGTATTGATGTTTCTGTCAACCATCCTGAATACTGCTACAAGAGAACACCACAAAAAACTCTAATAATTAAAAGGCAGTTTTCATATGGACTCAATAGAGTCTCCTTGTCAATCTTCTTAAGTAAAAATGGGACTTTCATTATCATCTTTTCATTAAACAAACACTAATCGATTGCTTATCACTAAATAACACTGGTAAACAAGAGAGAGATATTCTATAACCCAACCATTTCACTGGTCTGAAAAATATATTAGCAATTATAGGAATGAATTAATAAGAGTTGTTGAGAGGGACATAGTGAGGACTTCCTGGTAAACTAAGTGATTTCTAAGCTGAGATTCAAAGTGAACGGAACTACTGGGATGAAGGGGAAAAGAAAAGAGCACCCTAGGCAGATAAAAAGAGACTTATTTGCCCAGTGGGAAAGGTCTTGGTATATCTGAGGACCTGGGGAGACTCTGGTGCCCAGAGTGCAAAGACTTCCTTTGCAAGGGGCAAAGGGCATTGCATGCAAAACGATATGGACCATACTAAATTCATGACAATAATACAAGAGTAGCAAGATGTTGGTGAAGGATTCTAAGGAGAGATATGTTGGATATTTGTGTTTTAGAATGATATTTTTGATGATAGGACATAGAATTGTCTGGAGTGGGAAAGGGTTAGTTGTTAGAAGATAGATGGTAGTTGTAATAGAATCTGGCACTTGTGGGGAAAGGAATTGAGAACAATGCAGGAAATGAGGAAGGGAAAAGGAAGATTCACAGGTAGCTTCTGTATTTCTGCCTTGCCTAGTGAGAAGGACTTAACTTTGGTGAGAGAAGAGCAGGCATTGGTGTGGGGGAAGATGATAGTTCAGATCTGGACATGGTAATTTCAGGTGCCAAAATGCTGAATCCAGAATGATGAAGAGTGTAGGTCAAGCGGAGGTGGGGGACAGATGTGTTCTCAACAGGATGTTGCATAGAAAGGACACAAAAAGAAATTATTTTGGGAATAAATTGCCTAATGCATTAAGTGTGCACCCTCTCCCAACTCTTTAAGGAATCTCATGGAATCTTTAGTAATAACTTTTATGGTGTGGCTTTGTTTTAGTGGGAGGAAGCAGAATGTCATAAGATGATTTCTTGTGTTTTCTGGGTTGGCACAGCCTAACTGCTGGAGTCATGAAAGGATAAGATCAACATAAAAATATCAAATAAAACATAAAATACAAGGTTGATATGCTAAAATAATGCTATAAAATAGAAATATAAAATTGTTACATAAATTTATGTATGAAAGTTAATGTTTAGCTCTGTTACTATTAAAAAAACAAAATGACTATGAATCTACTTGAAGGTGGATTATGTTTCCCTTGATTTTAAACATGAAACATATAGATGGACTCAAGCAATAATAGCTCATTGAGTAATGGTCTATCACAGAATAGATGTGCATGTCTGTCTCCTCTATCAATTAATATGTTTGTTTGTCTTTTTCCAGTGACCAGTAAAATGTCTTGCACAGCCATGGACAAAATAAAGTTTATAAAAATTAAGTTTAAGAACACCAGCATTTTGAACTTTTTTCACAATTTGATCTTATTGTAGTTGTATATTTTTATTCAAGTCATACATTTAACAAAATTATTTCCCTAAAATATTTTTTAATCAAAGAAAGTTGTTTTACTTTTGATAATATTTTATTACAGGTGATTATGTTGTCATGACCATATATTTTGAATTGAGTAGAAGAATGGGATACTTCACTATTCAAACATACATTCCCTGTATATTGACTGTGGTTTTATCCTGGGTGTCATTTTGGATAAAAAAAGATGCTACACCAGCAAGAACAGCATTAGGTAAGTTTCAAAAACAAAAACAAAATCAAAAGTCTCCCACTATTGGGGGAACAGGTGGTGGGTAATGGGGAGGGCACGTTTTGCATGGAGCACTGGGTGTTGTGCAAAAAGAATGAATACTGTTACGCTGAAAAAATAAATAAAATGGAAAAAAAAGTCTCCCACTATTTTGTATAATACTGATACAGAATTATGCATAAAAATTCTTCCAGTGTAAGAGATTTAGTTCAAATGTAATTGATCTAATTTGAAGACTACTTAGACTGTGCTTAGATTGTTTCAAGTAGTCAAGTTAGACTCTTTCTGACAATAGAGTTCCAAGTGTGCCACTTGAAATAAGCTGGGTTAGAGATTAAGAACAAATCAATTGCATCATCTGATACTATGCTCTAAGGATGAAGTCATCATAAAAATATAGTCACATCCTGGGAATCTGCCACACTGAAAAGTCTCATTACATTAGTGTAAAGGGACACAGCTTTTCATATATTTTTGATGACTAAAGACATAATATCAGTAAAATAGTCTTTCAGAAACAAAAGTTCTGATTGCCTATAGCAACTTTACCATTAAAAAAGAAAGTGATCATTCTTTTCAGCTACATCTACACACTAAAGCTCAAAGTCTTTTCATGAATTATCCTCTGATGACCAAAGTCCTCCTAATAAAACACTAAATTCCAGTGGTTTTAGAATTATATAACATTTTATACCAATCTTTTTTTTTATGATAGGAGTATTACTTAACTTTCAATATTTTTATGTGTGAAAACAGATATTGGGTAAGAGTGATATAAAGGTTGTTTTTGCTGAAACATGTTTTTCAGAAAAGAGGGCATTCTCTCAATTTCAAAATCTTTGCAAAGTCTCTCATATTTTTTTTCTGTATTTCTTACTTTATTCTTTGTTTGTTCAACCAACTTAGCACTTTTTGAGCAAGATAAACTAGCCTCTAATACCCCCACCATGTTAGTTTTGCATGCTTATAGAAAATACATAATAGAATTGATAAAGCATTCAACAAAGTCACAACATAAATTTAGTAATGATTTTTGAGGTTATGAACTCACAATTGGTCAGGTGCCATAGTAAGCATGACTTGAAAAATCAGCTTGCAAACAATATAATATGTAGTAATGGTTGCACAATGTGAACCTATGAAAGTCCTGTCAGAGAGTCACCACGGTGGCATTAAGGAGATAGAGATACTAGAAATACATAATGCTGGAAGATAATGGATTTACAGTCCAGAAGAGTAGAGAAAAGTCATTAACATCAAAATATTTGGTTAAGACACCAGAAAAGGCTATGCCTGAGACTTAAGGGGTACTCTAGAATCCCTCTAAATAAAGCTTAAAGCAAACCATAACAAGATCAAGGAGAACCATCAGTAGATTAACTGCCATAAGAAAGCATTTAACATGGCTTTTAAAAGGATGATACATTTCATAATCTTTGTAATGTATTATCCACAATATTGAGTATGCAATAAAAATTATTTGGTATTCTTAGAAGCAGGAAAATGTGACCCATGATAAAGACAAAAAATAGTCAATATGAAAAGAAAAATCTGGTGTTGAATCAGCAGGCATGAGTTTAAAGCAACTTATTATAACAATGGTAAAGTTCTTACAGGAAAATATAATGTCAATGAATGAACAGATAGCTAATCACAGCAGGTAAAGTATATTAAAATGTAAACTCTAGAATGAAATGTATAATAGTTAAATTGAAAAATTCACTAACTGAGCTTACTAGTAGATTGAAGATGGCAGAAAAAGAGATCATGCATAATTGAAGACCATCATATAAAATTTATCTAATCTGAAGAAGAGAGGGATAAAAAGATTTTAAAAGATGTACAAAGCCTCAATGATCAGTAGGACAATATGAAGATGTATAACTATAACTGGGGTTCTAAAATGAGAAAAGAAAATGAATGAGATAAATTCTTTTTAAATAAATGAGGTTAGCCCGCTCCCCCTCTCCCAATCCCACCTCCCCCCAGCAACCCCCAGTTTGTTTTGTGAGATTAAGAGTCATTTATGGTTTGTCTCCCTCCCAATCCCATCTTGTTTCATTTATTCTTCTCCTATCCCCCTACCCCCCCATGTTGCTTCTCCATGTCCTCATATCAGGGAGATCATATAGGGGAGGCGAACCATAAGAGACTATGGACTCTGAAAAACAACCTGAGGGTTTTGAAGGGTCAGGGGTGGGAGGTTGGGGGAACAGGTGGTGGGTGATGGGGAGGGCACGTTTTGCATGGAGCACTGGGTGTTGTGCAAAAAGAATGAATACTGTTACGCTGAAAAAATTAATAAAAAGGGAAAAAAAAAAGAAAAAAAAATAAATGAGGTTAAAGCCAGACATTACCAAATGTTGTCCATGATACTCACTCCACATTAAGCCTCGCTGCATTGTGAGGTAGATATAGATGGGTAACAGAAGTGTGTCACATTGGATTTGCTTTTACTATGTAATGGGGATAATAATAACATGAGCATTCGAAAGGAGGAGCAAGATGGCAGAGGATAAAGCGACCTAAATTTCATCAGGTCCCAGGAATTCAGCTAGTTATCACACCATTCTGAACATCTATAAGCTAAACAGAAGATCAAAGAGAAGAATAGCAACAGTTCTAGGGACAGAAAAGCTAACACTTTCTGGAATGTAGGACATGCTGAGAGGTGAGTCTGAGGTATATACAGGAAGATAGTCCACAGGGGGAGGGGCTGGATCCCAGAAAGTGATAGAGCAGCAGAGCACAAAATTGGAACTTTTAGAAGTCTGCTCCATGGAGGGACATCACTCCAGAGGCTAAGTGGGGGCTGGAGCCCTCACTGGGGTGGGTGTTGTCTCAGGATCTACAGGGTCACAGAAAGATCATGGGTGCCTGAGTGTGGCAGAGCTCCCAGGTATTGGAGCAGGGAAGCCAGCTGCAGTGATGGTACCAAGGAGGGGGCTCTCAGCTCAGGATTACCTTAAACTGTTCTGAGACACTGTCAGGCCACTACTCTTCAAGCAGGGAATCCACAGGTGGCAAATCCGGGGAGACCTCCCCTTCCTCCCCAAGGAGGAGTGGCACAAGAGCATGCCACAGGAATCTGCTGGGTTTGGAGACTCCAGATGTGCCCGGCCATGTGACAGAGATAGGAAGGCTGAGTCACAGTCTTGGTGAACTTGGAGTATAGCTGGAAACCAGGGAGATAGGAGTGTTTCACTGCTTTTCTCTGAGGGCTCACTGAAGAGGGGGGCCCCAAGCTCTCAGCTCTTCCAGGTTGGAGATTGGGAGGCCACCATCTTCATTCCTTTCCTCCAAAGCTGTACAGAAAGGGTACAGAGAACAAAAGTTACTGAGAGCAAAACTGAACAAATTACTGAACCTGGTCCCTGTCAACAGTGGTGCAATTCTGCCTGGGCAAAGACATTTGAGAATCACTGCAAAAGGCCCCGCCCCCAGAAGATCAGCAAGAACATCAAGCCAAGTCAAGTTTACTGATCAATGAGAATTGCAAAACTCCAGATCTAGGGGAATATAGCACATTAGAATTCATTGCTTCCCCCACCCCATGATTCTTTACTTTTTCAAAGTTAAATTTTCAAAATTTTATTTTTTTCTTATTCTATTTTTTTTTAAATTTTACCTCTTTCCTGTTTTAACATATCTCAACTATTTCATCTTATCAATACCTTTTAAAAATCTTTTTTAATTTTCATTTTTAAAGTCATATTCTATCCCTTCATTGTATTTAACCTTATTTTTTGTATACATGTAAGCTTTCTTTTCTTTAAAATTTGGGATACAGTTTCTTCTAACAGACCAAATATACCCTAAATCTAGCATATGAGTTTGTTCTAGTCTCCAGCCTGATCATGTTCTCTTCTTTTTCTTTCTTTTTTCAACCAACTTCTTATTTACCAATTTCTTTTTGAAAATCTTTTAAAATTCTCATCCTTAAAGTCATTCCATCCCTTCATCTTGTTTACTCTTGTTTATATATATATATATGTTTTTCTTTCTTTAAAATTTTGGGAGGCAGTTTCCTCTAACAGACCAAAATACACCCAAAATCAAGTGTGTGGCTCTGTTCTATTTATTAGCCTAACCATATATTTTATTTTCCTTTCTTTTCCCCCTGATTTTAGGTCTCTTCTGATTTGGTTATTGTGTATTTTTCTGGTGTTGTTACTCTTTTAGCATTTTGTTCTCTCACCTGACTATTCTTCTCTGGACAAAATGGAAAGGTGGAAAAACTCACCTCAAACAAACAAACAAACAAAGAACAAGAGGCAGTACGGACTGCTGGGGACCTAATCAGTAGGGACATTATTAAGATGTCAGAACTAGAGTTCAGAATTACAATTATAAAGATGCTAACTGGGCTTGAAAAAAACACATAAGATAATAGACAATCCCTTTCTGGAGAAATAAAAGAACTTAGATCTTACCAACTTGAAATTTTAAAAAAGGTATTAAAAGGTGCAATCAAAAGTGTAGGGTCTTACTGCTAGGACAAATGAGGCAGAAGAGAGAATCAGTGATATAGAAGACCAAATGATGTAGAATAAAGAAGCTGAGAAAAAGAGAGATCAACAACTACTGGATCATAAGGGGAGAATTCAAGAGATAAGTGATACCATAAGCCAAAACAATATTAGAATAATTAGGATCCCAGAAGAAGAAGAGAGAGAGGGGCAGAAGGTATATTGGAACAAATTATAGCAGAGAACTTCTCTAATTTGGGGAAGGAAACAGGCATCCAAATCCAGGACACACAGAGAATCACCCCTAAAATCAATAAAAATAGGTCAACATCCTTTTGTCTAATAGTAAAACTTACAAGTCTTGGAGACAAAAAGAAAATTCTGAAAGCAGCTTGGGACAGGAGGTCTGTAACAATAATGGTAGAAATACCAGATTGGCAGCAGACCTATCCAGAGACCTGGCAGGCTAGAAAGGACAGGCATGATATAATCAGAGCACTAAATGAGAAAAATATGCAGCCAAGAATACTATATCCAGCTAGGCTGTCATTGAAAATAGAAGGAGAGATAAAATGTTTCCAGGACAAACAAAAACTAAAAGAATTTGCAAATATCAAACCGGCCCCACAGGAAATATTTTCCTCTAATCAAAGAGAGAACATAAAAGAAACGACCAGAGGGGAACAGAAAATATACAGTAAGAGTCCCCTTAAAGGTAATACAATGGCACTAATTTCATACCTTTCAATAATTACCCTGAATGTAAATGGGCTAAATGCCCCAATCAAAAGACACAGGGTATCAGAATGGAGAAGAAGAAGAAGGAGGAGAAGAAGAAGACGACGACCCATTGATATGCTGTCTGCAAGAAACTCATTTTAAAACAAAGACACCTCCAGATTTATAGTGAGGGTATGGAAAACAATTTACCATGCTAATGGACATCAAAAGAAAGCTGGGGTGACAATCCTTATATCAGACAAATTAGATTTTCAGCCAAAGACTATAATAAGAAATGAGGAAAGATACTATATCATATTTAAAGGGTCTGTCCAACAAGAATGTCTAACAATTTTAAATACCTATGCCTCTAATATAGGAGCAGCCAACTATATAAACCAATTAATAACAAAATCAAAGAAATACATCAAAAATAATACAATGATAGTAGGGACTTTACACACCCTCACTGAAATGGACAGATCATCTAAGCAAAAGATCAACTAGGAAATAAAGGCTTTAAATGACACGCTGGACCAAATGGACATCATAGATATATTCAGAACATTCCATCCCAAAACAACACACATTCTTCTCTAGTGCACAGGAAATATTCTCCAGAATAGATCACACTCTGGGTCACAAATCATTGAACTCAACTGGTACCAAAAGATTGGGATCATTCCCTGCATATTTTCAGACCACAATGCTTTGAAACTAGAATTTAACGACAAGACGAATATTAGAAAGAACTCATATACATGGAGGTTAAAGAGCGTCCTTCTAAAGAATGAATGAGTAAAACAGGCAATTAAACGAGAATTTTAAAAAATCATGGAAACAAATGATAATGAAAACACAACTGTTCAAAATCTTTGGAATGCAACAAAGGTGGTCCTGAGAGGAAAATATAGAGCATTACAAGCCTTTCTCAAGAAACAAAAAAGGTCTCAAATATATGACAAGGATATTCACTCTCATCAGTGTTGCTCAACATAGTACTAGAAGTCCTAGCATCAGCAATCAGATAACAAAAAGAAATAAAAGGTATTCAAATTGGCAAATAAGAAGTCAAACACTCTCTCTTCACAGATGACATTATATGGAAAACCCAAGAGACTCCACCCACAAACTACTGGAACTCATTCAGCAATTCAGTAATGTGGCAGGATACAAAATCAATGTACAGAAATCAGTTGCTTTCTTATACACCAACAATGAAAATACAGAAAGGGAAATTAGAGAATCAATTCCAAGTACTTTAGCACCAAGAACCATTAGATAACTGGGAATAAACCTAACCAAAGAGGTGAAGGATCTGTACTCGAGGAACTATGAACACTCATGAAACAAATTGAAGAAGACAGAAAAAGATGGAAAAACTTTCCATGCTCATGGATTGGAAGAATAAACATTGTTAAAATGTTAATACTGCCTAGAGCAATCTATACTTTCAATGCCATCCCAATCAAAATTCCACTGGCATTTTTCAAAGAGGTGGAACAAACAATCTTAAAATTTGCATGGAACCAGAAGAGACATTGATTTGCTAAGGAAATGTTGAAAAAGAAAAACAAAACTGGGGGCATCACGGTGCCTGATTTCAAGCTTTACTACAGCTGTGATCACCAAGAGAGCATGATACTGGCACAAAAACAGACACATAGGCCAGCGGAACAGAGTAAAGAGCCCAGATATGGACACTCACTTCTATGGTCAAATAATCTTCAACAAAGGAGGAAAAAAATACACAGTGGAAAAAAGACAGTCTCTTCAATAAATGGTGTTGGGAAAATTGGACAGCTATGTGTACAAGAATGCAACTCAACCATTCTCTTACAGCATACACAAAGATAAACCCAAAATGGATAAAAGACCTCAATGTGACGCAGGAATCTATCAAAATCCTAGAGGAGAAAATAGGCAGTAACCTCTTTGACATTGGCCACAGCAACTTCTTTCAAGATATGTCTCCAAAGGCAAAGGAAACAAAAGCAAAAATGAACTTTTGGGACTTCATCAAGATCAAAACCTTCTGCACTGCAAAGGAAAGTCAACAAAACAAAGAGGCAACCCACAGAATGGGAGAAGGTATTCACAAATGACACTACAGACAATGGACTGATATCCAAGATCTATAAAGAACTCCTCAAACTCAACACACACAAAACAGATCGTCATGTCAAAAAATGGACAGAAGACATGAACAGACACTTCTCCAAAGAACACACACAAATGGCTAACAGACACATGAAAAAATGTTCCTCGTCATTAGCCATCAGGGAGATTAAAATCAAAACCACATTGAGATACCACAGTACACCAGTTAGAATGGCCAAAATTAACAAGAGAGTAAACAACAAGTATTAGAGAGGATATGGAGAAAAGGAAACCCTCTTACACTGTTGGTGGGAATGTAAGTTGGTGCAGCCACTTTGGAAAACAGTGTGGAGATTCCTTAAGAAATTAAAAATAGAGCTTCTCTATGGCCCTGCAATTGCACTACTGGGTATTTACCCCAAAGATACAGATGTAGTGAAAAGAAGGGCCATCTGTACTCCACTGTTCATAGCAGCAATGGCCACAGTCACCAAACTGTGGAAAGAGTCAAGATGCCCTTCAATGGATGAATGAATAATGAAGATATGGTACATATATTCAATGGAGCATTTCTGATGCCTCTATCAGAAAGGATGAATACCCAACTTTTGTATCAACATTATGGGACTGGAAAAAATTATCTTGAGTGAAGTAAGTCAAGCAGAGAGAGTCAATTATTATATGCTTTCACCAACTTGTGGAGCATAAGGAATAACACTGAGGACATTGGGAGATGGAGAGGAGAAGAGAGTTGGAGGAAATCTGAGGGGGAGATAAACCTTGAGAGACTGTGGACTCTGAGAACAAACTGAGGGTTTTGGAAGGGAGAGGGATGGGGGTTGGGTGAGTCAGGTGGTGGCTATTATGGAGGCACATTATTGCATGGAGCACTGGGTGTGGTACATAAACAACAAATTTTGGATCACTGAAAGTAAAATAAAATTAAATTTAAAAAAATACACAACTGAACCCTATACCTAAAGGAGCTGGAGAAAGAACAGCGAATAAAGCCTAAACCCAGCAGAAGAGAAACCATAAAGATCAAAGCAGAAATCAATGAAATTGAAACCAAAATAACAGTAGAAATCAATGAAACTAGGAGCTGATTCTTTGGAAGAATTATAAGGTTGATAAACCACTGTCCAGTCTTATCAAAAAGAAAAGAGAAAGGACCCAAAGTAATAAAAATAGTGAATGAAAGAGGAGAGATCATAACCAACACCAAAGAAATACAAAAAATTACAGGAATATATTATGAGCAACTCTATGCCAGCAAATTTGACAATCTGGAAGAAACAGGTGCATGCCTAGAGATGTATAAAGAACCAAAACCGAACCAGGAAAAAGTAGAAAACCTGAACAGACCCATAACTGGTAAGGAGATTGAAGCCAATCAAAAATCTCCCAAGAAACAAGAGCCCAGGGCCAGACAGCTTCCCAGGGGAAATCTACCATGCATTTAAAGAAGAATTAATACCTATTCTCCTGAAACTGTTTAAAAAAATGGAAATGGAAGAAAAACTTCCAACACATTTTATGAGGTCAGCATTACCTTGATCCCAAAACCAAAGAACCCTTCAAAAAGAATTACAAACCAATATCCTTGATGAACATGGATGCAAAAATTCTCCCCAAAATACTAGCCAATAAGATCAAAGAGTACATTGAAAAGGATTATTTACCATGACCAAGTGGGATTTATTCCTGGGCTGCAAGCTTGGTTCAACATCTGCAAATCAGAGTGATACAATACATTAATAAAAGAAAGAACAAGAATCATGATATGCTCAATAGATGCTGAAAAAGCATTTGACAATGTATGGCATCCTTTCTTGATCAGAACTCTTCAAAGTGTAGGGATAGAGGGCACATACCTCAATATTATAGAAGCCGTCAATGAAAAACCCACAGCAAATATCATTCTCAATGGGGAAAAACTGAGATCTTTTCCCCTAAGCTCAGGAACACAGCTGGGATGTTCACTATCACCACTGCTATTCAACATAGTACTAGAAGTCCTAACATCAGCAATCAGAGAACAAAAAGAAATAAAAGACATCTGAATCAGCAAAGAAGTCAAAATCTCACTATTTGCAGATGATACGATACTTTATGTGGAAAACCCAAAACACTCCACTCCAAAACTGCTAGAACTTGTACAGGAATTCAGTAAAGTGTTGGGATATAAAATCAATACACAGAAATCAGTTGCATTTCTATACACCAACAACAGACAGAGGAAAGAGAAATTAAGGAGTTGATCCTATTTACAATTGCACCCAAAGCCATAAAATACCTAGGAATATATCTAACCAAAGAGTCAAAGAATTTGTACACAGAAAACTATAGAATTATCATGAAAGAATTTGAGGAAGACACAAAGAAATGGAAAAGCATTCCATGCTTATGGACTGGAAAAGCAAATATTGTGAAAATGTCTATACTACCTAGAGCAATCTACAAATTCAATGTGATCCCTATCAAAATACCATCAACTTTTTTCAAAGAAATGGAACAAATAATCCTAAAATTTATATGCAACCAGAAAAGACCCTGAATAGCCAGAGGAATGTTGAAAAAGAACACCAAAATTGGCGGCATCACAATTTCAGACTTCAAGCTCTATTACAAAGCTGTCATCATGAAGACAGTATGATACTGGCACAAAGACAGCCACATAGACCAATGGAACAGAATAGAGAGCCCAGAAATGGACCCTCAACTCTATGGTAAACTAATCTTCGACAAAGCAGGGTAGAATGTCCAGTGGAAAAAGACAATCTCTTCAACAAATGATGTTGGGAAAAATGGAAAGTCACATGCAGAATAATGAAACTGGAGAATTTTCTTATACCACACAGAAAAATAGACTCAAAATGGATGAAAGACCTCAATGCGAGACAGGAATCTATCAAAATCCTTGAGGAGGACAAAGGCAAAAACTTCTTCAACCTCAGCTACAGCAACTTCTTCCTAGAAACATCACCAAAGGCAAGGGAAGCAAAAATGAACTATTGGGATTTCATCAAGATAAAAAGCTTTTGCACAACAAAGGAAACAGTTAACAAAACCAAAAGACAACCGACAGAATGGGGAAGATATTTGTAAATGACATGTCAGATAAAAGGCTAGTATCCAAAATCTATAGAGAACTTATCAAACTCAACACCCAAAGAACAAAAAATCCAATCAAGAAATGGGCAGAAAACATGAACAGACATTTCTGCAAAGAAGACATCTAAATGACCAATAAACACATGAAAAAGTGTTCAACATCACTTGGCATCAGGGAAATACAAATCAAACCCACGATGAGATACAACCACACACCAATCAGAAAGGCTAATATTAACCAGTCAGGAAATGACAGGTATTGGTGAGGAGTCAGAGAAAGGGGAACCCTCCTACACTGTTGGTGGGAAAGCAAGCTGGTACAGCCACTCTGGAAAACAGTATGAAGTTTCCCAAAAAATTTGAAAATAGAGCTATCCGATGACCCAGCAATTGCACTGCTGGGTATTTACCCTAAAGATATAAAAGTAGTGATCTTATGGGGCACATGCACCTGAATGTTCATAGCAGCAATGTCCACAGTAGCCAAAATATGGAAATAGCCTTGATATCCATCAACAGATGAATGGATAAAGAAGATGTGATATATATATATATCTATATATCACATCATATATATATATATATATAATGGAATGTTATCCAGCCATCAAAAGAGAAAAAAGAAACCAAAATCTTGCCATTCACAATGATGTGGATGGAACTGGAGGGTATTATGCTATGTGAAATAAGTCAGTCAGAGAAAGACAATTATCATATTTTCTGACTGACATGAGGAATTTGAGAAATAAGACAGAGGATCACAGGGAAAGGGAGGGAAAAATGAAACAAGATGAAACCAGAGAGGGAAACAAACCATTAGAGACTCTTACTCTCAGGAAACAAACTGAGGGTTTCTGGAGGGGAGGTGGGTAGGAGGGATGGGTTGGCTGGGTGATGGACATTGGGGAGAGTATGTGCTATGGTGAGAAAATAAATAATTAAATAAAAAAAAAGAAAAGAGAAGAAATTGAGCTTAACAATCCCCGAATTTAGTGAAAAAATTCCTACCTACATATTCTGTATACATGACATGGTCACATTTTTTAAAGTTAAATTGGATATTTATTAGAAAATCATTATTTCTATAAAAATATATCTATCATCAGTGTAGACTTTCCAAGTTTACATAGCACTTTTTTCCCATCTATAGAAAAGAGAGCCCAGCATTCTGTTTTCACTGTACTGATTAAAGAAACAAGTTCAAAGAAGGTAGGTGACTTTACGTAACCAAATGCTGAGAAGGCCCAGAGCAAGGCTGAAGGCCTTTTTTTTTTAAGATTTTATTTATTTATTTGACAAACAGAGATCACAAGTAGGCAGAGAGGGGGTGGGGGGAGCAGGCTCCCTGCTGAGCAGAGAGCCCAATGTGGGGCTCCATCCCAGGACCTGGGATCATGACCTGAGCCGGGAGGCAGAGGCTTTAACCCACTGAGCCACCCAGGCGCCACCAGGCTGATGGCTTTGACTTCCAGGTCAATATCCTTTTACACATGACTAAACTGTCCACCCTATGCTGTTAGCATCATTCTTCAGCTGATGCTGGCTAACCTTCCTGAAGAGTTGCTGGGAGGCACTGAAAATGAGCTGTGATGCTCAGCAAAGGTAGAAACTAATGTGCACTTATCCATCATATTTACCCTATCATGGAGTATTATTGCCTGGTGGATATTTTATAGTATCCTCATGCAAGCACAAAGTAGTGAGTATTAATGTCAATATTCCTATGATTCCTGAGTCCATGTCACTAGCCTCCCTGTCCAGCAGCTCTAGCAGTTTCTGATTTTGCAGGAACTCATCTAGAAGAGAGTTAGTCTTAACTCCTCTTATATAATAATCATTCAGTCATTTCATTCTTCTTAATGCTTAGTAACCTCCCTTCCATTTTGTGTGTTATGTTAGTCACCATACATCATTATTTTTTGATGTAGTGTTCCAAGATTCATTGTTTAAGTATAACACCCAGTGCTCCATGCCATACATGCCCTCCTTAATACCCACCACCAGGCTCCCCCATCTCCCCTCCCCTTTCCCCTCTAAAACCCTCAGTTTGAGTCCACAGTCTCTCATGGTTCATCTCCCCCTCCAATTTCCCCCCCCCTTCCCTTTTCCTTTCCTTCTCCTAATGTCCTCCATGTTATTCCTTATGTTCCACAAGTAAGTGAAACCATATGATAATTGACTCTCTCTGCTTGACTTATTTCACTCAGCATAATTTCCTCCAGTCCCATCCATGTTGATTCAAAAGTTGGGTATTCATCCTTTCTGATAGAGGCATAATATTCCATTGCATATGTGGACCATATCTTCTCTATTCATTCATCAGTTGAAGGGCATCTTGGCTCTTTCCATAGTTTGGCGATGGTGGTCTTTACTGCTATGAACATTGGGGTACATATGACCCTTCTTTTCACTACATCTGTATCTTTGGGGTAAATACCAAGTAGTGCAATTGCTGGATCTTAGGGTAGCTCTATTTTTAATTTTTTGAGGAATCTCCACACTGTTTTCCAAGTTGGCTACTCCAACTCGAATTACCGCCAACAGTGTAAGAGGGTTCCCCTTTCTCCACATCCTCTCCAACAGTTGTTGTTTCTTGCCTTGTTAATCTTCGTCATTCTAACTGATGGTATCTCAATGTGGTTTTGATTTTATTTTTCTCTGATGGCTAATGATGATGAACATTTTTTCATATGTCTGCTAGCTATTGGTATGTCTTCATTGGAGAAGTGTCTGTTCATTTCTTCTGCCCATTTTTTGACTTTTCCTTTTAAACCATCCATCACATATGTGTCTGTTTTTTGACTCTTGTCCACAGTCTTTTTAAAATATTTATTATTGACTTATGTTTATAAAATAGTCAAAGTCAGACCAACACTATTATTAGTTAGCAAATTAATCAATGAATCAATATAGTCCATATGAAGCATTCATTGAAATGCCTAAAATGTGCTAGGCACAATGCTTGATGACAAGTAAGCAAAGATAAGCAAGATACAGTTTTGCTTGTAATGATCACACAATTTATTCAGAAAGATAGACATACAAAGACTAGAAAGACGTGCAATTCCCTGTGCTAATGCAGAAACCAGGCGCATAGAAGGTAAGAGTAGTGCAGATTCCCATGTTATCAACTCTCTTTGGGGTGCTATAAGCAATGCCACCTCATTAAGAGTACTTCAACTGGGTCCTAAAGAAAGATTGGAGTTTAAAATTGCAAAAAGAAAAAGTAAGAAAGGAAACAGTTTATCTGGGCAGAAGAACAGTGTAAGATGTGAGACAGAATGTATGGAGGACTGCAAACTATCATTATTTAGAAAATATTTAAAAGGCAATGTGAAACTGAGAAAATTTCTGAATAAATTGAAAGCTGTTGGCTTAATTCAGGTATTTTAATGTTATTGTATGAACTATGACAAAAATTTTATGGAAATGCTTGCAAGATTATATAGACATTAAAATGTAAAGTATTATTATGTTTATGCAATGTCAGGAAAGATTTACCTAAAAATAGAACACTGTTGGTGTGGAGGAATTTTGTATGGCTCCTTTTACAACTTGATAACTATTCCCTGTATAGGCATCACCACAGTGCTGACCATGACCACGCTCAGCACAATTGCCAGAAATTCCTTGCCCCGTGTGTCCTATGTGACTGCCATGGACCTCTTTGTGACAGTTTGCTTCTTATTTGTCTTTGCTGCTCTGATGGAGTACGCCACCCTCAACTACTATTCAAGTTGTAGAAAACCAACTACCACTAAGAAGAAAACATCGGTGAGTTCCAGCAGCAAAGATTTTCTGGAAAAGTAGTGGAAGGATAGTTTGCAATAAATGATCCTTATTCCTAGGATCTTATGCAATGTTTTATAAATAGCTACTTCAACAAGATGTCAAAAACAAGATATTCTGAATATATGAATATGACTCTAATGCACCTCTTTAGCTTCACCTACCAATGACATGGATTGATGTAATCATATCTCAAAGATTGCTCTTAACTAAGGTGACCTATGATGCAGATTTCCACAGAAGTTTCCTAATTTTTTTTTTCTGTTTTTCTTGTAGTTGTTACATCCAGATTCCTCAAGATGGATACATGAGCGAATAAGCCTACAAGCCCCCTCCGTATGTATAGCAGTGAAGGTGCAAATATTTCTGAGATCCTTCTACCTAGGGATTAGCATATACATATATATTTCTGTTTTTTAACTCAAAATACATTATGAATAAGTTTCTGTCTTATAAATGTTATTTTATAGGATCATTTCAATGACTGCATTATATGTTCATGATTGATGCACAATCTTGGCTGGATACTGGGCTAATCCACACCTTCTCACTTTGATACATATCCTTATCACTGCAGTTTTGTATACACCTGTGACTCTTAACTTAATATAAATTCCTAGAAGCAAAATTGCGGTACCAAAAGGGTTGCATGGCTCCATTAGTAGTATGGGACACCCACCACTCAGAACTCTCCCTGTATTAGGTTTGATAGCCAAACAAAAAAATGGCTTCTGTAAACTGTTCCCTTAGCATTTCTTTGATTATTGATAAAGTTGAATATTTTGATTATTTATTTTTACTTGCATTTCTGTTTTTGTGAATTGTTTTTATGTCTTTTGACTTTTATGAAAAATTTTTATATAACTTTTTAAACTTTTTTGTTTTTTAACATTTTTAAAGTAGCAATCTGCCAGTTATTTATACTATATATTATGTATATTGTATTTTATATAACATGAAACATATAGTTACATATTCAAAAATTAAGGATATTAATATGTTTTTGTTATGTAGTTTTATTTCAGTTTTTATGACAATGTTGTCACTGTCATTTCTTATGCTTTTTCCCACATGCATCGTTTTAAATCCCCTGTTGCAAAATCTATCAGACTTTTCTTTTGTGGTCTCTGCCTCTCGATCAGAATGATTAATTCCCCCTCACTTTCTTTTGAGTACTTACTCTTTTGGACACTATGTTCTAAGTGTTTTCATGTACCAATTCATATTATCCTCACAACAACCCATTCTACTGATGAGAAAACTGAAATATGGAGAAATTAAGCTCTATAAATATTGGTTAAGTTTCAACAATTTACAATATTAATATTTTATTTATTAATGCATATGAATTTTTAATATGTGGCTTGAGGTAAGAATCTAACTATTGAAAAACTGAGAAAGGTTTTAAAATCTCTGATGTGACCTACCTTTTTATTATATAACAAAATTTATATGTAACTACTTGCATCCCTTTATACATATCAATTCACTAATTACACTGAATGTTTTATGCACCCCCCATATGTGGTTTTCTAACTGCTGATCAGTAATTTATGCTTAGTGCATTTTAACATGCTTTTTCAAGGAGACTACTTGGTTATCTGTACTCTGCAAGTGTATCATTTTAGTTCTGACAGAAGGGGAGTGGTGAGGCCAATTTTACAGCTGTGGGAAGCCACAGAGAACATACAGATTTGGCAGCAAATGCTCCCAAATAGTAACAGACTGAAAAGTAATGGAAAAGGTTTGAAGTGGGGATGTTGTAATAGAGACAAGTCAGAGCAAATAGCCAGAGGCCCAGAAAGCACATTTCACACACAGCCAGGGGACTGGGAGTGGAAAAGAAATATTGACATCTTTGGTATAGAAAAGATACTGCCAAAAGAAAGAATCTTTTACCATAGAGAAAAAAGAATTTTTTTTCTTTTTTCTTCGCAAATTTTTTCTTCACAAAGCTATAAGAATTATGTTCGTTTGTTTTTGTTTTTTCAAGAAGGAAAGTGTGATGACCTTGAAGGAAGTACATAGAAATACAATTCACAGAGAAAGGGCTCTAGGCCAGGTGAAAAGACACAGAGAGATTTTCAACAAAAGTTCATAAAGCAGCCGAATAAAAAGGGAGTTTTCCAAGGTTGGATGATAATTGTCCATGTCTTCAATGCGATTCTGAAAGATCCACAGGGATAGTCTAGTTAAAGGGCCGTTCCCACCAACATCCATAGAGATGGGCAGCCTCTGAGCAATGAGGGACAGGAGCCAGGCCTCACTAACAATCATATGTGCACTTTGGGACAAGCTGTCTGAACATCTCTGTGCCTCAGTTTCCTAACCTGTAAAATGCAAGGCTAACCATTCCATATGTACAGGCCACCCAGGAAGCATAACATTTCAAAGGAAGTCATAGGACTGCACTGTACATGCAGGCAAAGCAGGAGTGAGTCAGGTCCAGCTTGGCTGCAGGTGACCTTGAGGACTCATTAATTAAATTCCCCATTTTGAGCACAGTTTGAAATTTTTATGACAAATGAGAGGTATGCATTAAAAAAGCATTGAAGCAATTTAACATATGGCTTTTTAGGGCTCTTAGCATCGAAGTTTTATTGCAATATTATAAAATGCAATTAGTTTTATTTCAAAACAGTGAGCTATAAAGATATAAATAGAACTCTCTTAATTATTAGATCAGTCTTATATACGTTTCAACAATCATGAGTTTTTATTTTGCTAAATGAAGAAGAGAAATAGGGGTTTCTCTTGCCCCCAGAAATCTTGCTGCTTATTTGCCTACAGCTCCTCTTGTCACCCTTTAGATCTCTAGGGAGCTTCCCCCACCCCCTCAGAAACTTCTGATGCCTTTTCTGCATCAAAATCTTCCTTTAGGCCTGTCCTGCCAATAATGGTCAGCTTCTCATCTCTGTGTCACTACACAGCACAAAGTGTTGAAGAAATGAAAAATGACGATCTGTTTGAACACTGTCCAAACACATGCAATTATTACTTAATAAAGGCAGATTTTTCCAACTGAACCTTGCCAAAAAGATGCAGATTCCTCAAATGCAGTGGACTACTTTTTTTTTTCAGCAACCAACCTCCTCCCCAGTGATTTTTATACCCACTCAGAGTTAAGAATCATTAACCTAGAAATGTGTCCACAGTAGAGCCTATAGAACAACAGAGTTTTTGTTTCTGTCCATTGCCCAGAGTTGTGGAGGAAGGTAGAAGGCTGCACCGTGACACTCCTGACTGGCCCTTGGTATGTGTGGCATACAATTATTATTAATTTAATACATAATTCATAGCTATTTGGAAGAATTCAAACAAGTGTCTGAGAAATAGACAAGTGTATTTGAAGTTGCTTTCTCTTTTTTATGCGTGAACATAAGTCATCCCCTCTCCATTGACTTTTCCACATCAGGAGGAAAGCCTGGGAAGTAGAAAATAAAACATTCCAATTGTACACAGTTTTGGCTGTGACTCTTGATATGACAAGTGGTGTCTGACCACCACACACTGAAAGCTATTTTTTTATTGTAAATTACAGGGAACAAGAAGAATCTCTCGTCATTCTTATATAGCATAGTTTTTACTATTTACTAGTTAGGAAATAACAAATTTATCTCTCCACATTTGAAGAGCCCTTAACATTTAAGTGCTTAAACATAAGTGCTTAACATTTAAGGGATTATATGCAATAGGTACATATTTACTCTCAATCAATTGAAAAGTAGCCAGAACTGAGACTTGAAATGGTTAATACATATCTGAAAAT
This sequence comes from Meles meles, assembly GCF_922984935.1. Taxonomy (NCBI): domain Eukaryota; kingdom Metazoa; phylum Chordata; class Mammalia; order Carnivora; family Mustelidae; genus Meles; species Meles meles. The sequence continues at coordinate 27,589,826 of NC_060071.1, forward strand.
GTTCTCAACCTCCCTCATCAATAATCTGAGTTATGCAAGTTTTGAAAACTGCGCTGTACTTTTTTTGCATTAAATTTGCAAATATCAAATTGGCAGACTGAACTCTCAAAGATCAAACTGTCCAGTACAAGGATGTGTGAGAAGGAGCATGACATTATTCTCTTTATCTAAAGGACAGACATAACATGCATCTATTGCTTGATTCATCTCAGGTTGTTCTTATTGCATTTCATGATGATTTTTGTGTTGTTCTTGTTGCCTACAGAACTATTCTCTCCTCGACATGAGGCCACCACCACCTGCAATGATCACTTTAAACAATTCTGTCTACTGGCAGGAATTTGAAGATACCTGTGTCTATGAGTGTCTGGATGGCAAAGACTGTCAGAGCTTCTTCTGCTGCTATGAAGAATGCAAATCAGGATCTTGGAGGAAAGGGCGTATCCACATAGACATCTTGGAGCTGGACTCATATTCCCGGGTCTTTTTCCCTACGTCATTCCTGCTCTTCAACTTGGTCTATTGGGTTGGATACCTGTATCTCTAAATGTTGCTATAGTGATGAGTGAAGAGCACTAGGTTTCCCTCTTTACCTTTCACCCTCCCCAGACCAGTAGTGACCAACTGAAGTAAGAAGGAAGGACACTGCTCAGTTTATCTGAAGTTATACATTACCTAAGAGCAGTACAGGAGTCTGTGGCAAATATTTCTATTATGTATTTCACACTCACACACACGCGTGCTCACACACACACACACACACATTAATTGAGTTTTAAAGTGATATTCTTGCTAATCCCTTACTGAATCTGTAGCGTGGTGATGTTTATGAATGGTTTCAGATATTGGAAGCAATTGCCAATTATCGTTGCCAAGAAATCTGTAAAATGTGAAAGCAAATATCTGAGAAGCTCCCTCTTGGGCCAAGACTCCCCTTCTATAACTTTCCTTTGCAGCCCTTGGAGGTACCAGTGCCCACACTCGTGGAGTCACTGCTTGCTGGGACATGCTCATGCTGACCTCAGCCCCACATTCCCAGGCAGTCTGAGTTCAAGTGTGAACTGCAGTGAGTTTTCACCCAGTTTCCTCTCCTGTGGCTTCATTTACTACTTCATTTACCATCATTGTTACCTAGCATTCCTTTATCAAATAATATCACTCTAGGTTTGGCAAGGGTATATTTGCATCATCCACATGTTACCAGTTGAGAAAAAAATATGATTTTCAAAATTCTCATGTTGCTGAATTCAATGATGTTGATTGTCTCTGAACATCAGTTACTTCTTTATTCCAAACTACTGAGAATCAGCAGTGCATTTAACTTTGGGTTCTGGGACTAGTTCAGCTGGAGTTCAATATTTTACCTTAGTTGTGTCTTACTAGACCAAAATACAACCCCAGAGTATGGGTTTTGCTTATGTTATGCTATTACAGGTTCAGTGATTATCTTGCAAAGACAGATATATATCATTCACAAGACTTTGTCTTAAAAATGTTTTCCAGAGTGTGAAAGAAATTTAGATAGAATTTATAAATATCTTAGGGAATATTAACTTTCAAGTCAAATCAACCTTAGTGGCAAAAACAAGGGCAATGGCTATCATCAATGATATATTTTGATGAACAAAGATTATTTTATACTTTGAAATATGAATATGTAGCAAGATCCCAAAGAAAAAAATGCCCTGAAATTATTACTCTTTTGATATTTTTATAACACAAAACTAACTTGCTTCTTGATGTTAGTTCTTTGTTATAACTGGATGCCAGTATGTACTTCACAAGACTCTTCAGAAGTTTCCCACCATTTGTAGGAAAAAAGTCCTACCAGTTAATTAATAATGCTTTGGCATTATTAAAATTTTGGTACTAAAATTCTGGTACCAGTAGCTCTGTGCTTCTCACTTTTCTCACCCAGAAAACTGAATTCAGAAAACTGAATTAATTTTATTAGAAACCATAAAATTTTATTTTAATTATCTGTTGTAAATATAATTATTACTCAGCAAAAAAGGTAAAATAATATACAGATAGAATACATAAAAGTATTGATTTCACACAATTTACTGGATGCAGACCAGATACAGAGGTTAGAAAAGTAAAATTAGATGAATCTGTTTATTTTTTATTTATTTTTTTTTGAAATTTTATAAATTTATTTATTTTTTCAGCGTAACAGTATTCATTGTTTTTGCACAGCACCCAGTGCTCCATGCAATACGTGCCCTCCCTATTACCCACCACCTGGTTCCCCCAATCTCCCACCCCCACCCCTTCAAAACCCTCAGGTTGTTTTTCAGAGTCCATAGTCTCTTATGGTTCACCTCCCCTTCCAATTTTTTTTTTTTTTATAAACATATAATGTATTTTTATCCCCAGGGGTACAAGTCTGTACCCCTGGGGAATCTGTTTATTTTTTATGAACATCATTCATATCAAGTGAATGCAAATATATTGGGATACAATCACCCAGTTTTCAAGGACTGAGTCCATATATAGTGTGAGATATTCTAGCCCATTGCTTTTCTTCTTGTCAACTCCCTGCTTTTTGATTTGATAATTGCTACATAGGCCACAAGTCAATTGGGTTCTAGCTAGCAAATTCAGCTTAAAACATAAAATAACAATAAATATTTGTGGAGAAATAGGTTGAACCTATTGGATAAAATTTCTACTCTATTGGAGAATTTCACCTTCTAGCATCCTTGTTCTATCTCTTACGCATAAACCACCCTCCCACACCTGGCAGTGATGGTCTGGAGGTACCATGACCAAAGGAATTGCTCCATGTCCCACCAAAGCACTGAGAACCCATGGAAGGTGGCCCAAGGTCAGTCTTCTTCAAACATAATTTTCAACTTTTTGAATTTATAACATCTAAGTATGATATGAATTTATAAATCTAAACATGAAGGAGTTCAACCTGTTATGTCTTTTAAAAAGTTCTGGAGGGAAATGAATTTTCTAGTGAAATTATTCTGGAAGAAAAATAACCAAAGAACACTTTTATAACATTAGTTTGGTTCAATTTTACCTTAAAAAATTTATTAATGCTTCTTGTTTCAAAGCCACTCAATATTCGGGTATCATTGGCAACTCTTACATATATATATATAACACATACCAATGACCTGTTTTCTGAATTCAGCCATTCCTTTCTCCCTGACCTCAGTCATTCTGCTGATCTAAACATACTAGTTTATCATTCATTTTCCATGAAGGGAAACTTTCATCTTAAGAGAGTCTAAAAGATGTTCAGTCACAAAATACATTCCTGCACAAACGGCAATCTACCCACAATAGGTTCTGACTAAAAAGAACTCAAACATCCCCTTAGAACACATTAATGTCAGTTTCTCTGCAAGATTCCCTGTTCAAGTTCTCTTTATCAATTTCAACTCCTGAAATGAGCCTCCAGTCCATAATACAGGAGGGTGCCATGTACCTCATGCAGATGCAGAACTTGGGGGCTTGCCTATTAAGTATGTATGAGTTTACCTTTTGGAGGAAGGAAGAGGAGAGGCATAAGAAGAATGTGAGGGAAATGCATCACTCCTAAATTGAAGAATTATCCTTCACCAGTATGCTTGGTTAGTAGGGTTTGTGTGAGGTGTACAGATGTAAGACTGTTCTGCACAGACCCAGCACCCTTACAGCTCTGCCCAGCTTGCTTTGCATTTAGACTTGTGAAAAGTTTTTGTGTTTTTGTGCAGCTGGTGGGGAAGCTGTCTGAGTGACTGGTATTCTAAAGGTGCTACTGCGTTCCTTACTTTCAGAAATACTGTAAACTGGAGAAATGAGAGTTCTGTGTTTTGAAAGGATTTCTAATTTCTTACCACTGTGGATCATACTTAAAACTGTGACTGTCTCTCTTTTAAGCTGCATCCAGGCTGAGAAGTAATGAGATGGCATTTCACATAAATGGAATTAGATAAAAATGTCTCTTCAGAGCCTAGAAAATACAGTTTGTACAAAGTCTTAACACCAATGATCAGAGGAGAGAGATTCTCAGGTACTGGACAGAGAAGGAAAGTGTTATTATAATTTCCTCTGGACTCAGCCAATACTGCCCCCAATTTGCCCAACATATGCCTTACAATAACACATTAAGCTTAAATCATACACATCTTATCGTTTTGTTTCCATTTCCTGTGATTACATATATTTCATGCCAGGTTTTTTTTTTTATTGTTTATGAATGGATAGAGACAAGACTTTCATTTTTTTATGTGCCAAGCAGTCTTATCCTTACTTGTATATCAGATCTGTTAAGAACACAGTTTTTGTGGCTTCAATTGGATAAATGCTGGTCCTCCATGGCAAAGTATTTTCAGGCTACATAAGGGAAATTGGAGCCAATCTAAAAGTCAGTGACATAATGCTTATGATGGGATATGAGTGTCCACATAGAACCCTCACACCAAGTCTTTTTACCTGGCCATAGCTTGCTGCGGTAAAAGTGTCTAGACATATTTTTTGCTGCTCTGCAAAATATCACACTCTGCAAGCAAAGGTGGGTAATTGACAACCCCATTTTGCATTAAAAATACTTGCTACAACTAGGAAGCAACGGGGCACTCTTTATCTAAAGGGCTAGAAAATAACACAAACAAAACCTCTTCTTCCTTAATCATTTTTATCTCAGCTACTGATAACAGAGAACTTTCTGTGATTTACTTTGCAAACTTGAAGAATTATAACTGGTTTCCAACTATTATACTTCTCACTATATGAGATCAATGTTCTTGAGATACAAAGCACTTTGAAATCTCTCCATAATCTTGCAATTGTCTGCTTTTTCTCAGTTTATGAACTATATACATGTGAAGTTTCATTCTCTATTTCTGTAAAAAAGAAAAGTTAGTGAATGACTTGGGATAAACATAGTCAGGTATAAATATACAATGAAATGTTCATGATTAGTATTGGGCTTCAGAAAACTATTGTTTTTAAAATATTCAGAAAGGGGTCTGGAAATAAGGAAGGGAAACAATCTGCAAATACACTGTCATTGTGAAATTCACAATTTTCTCTTGAGTCCCCTTCAAATTGTCCCAAATTGAGGAAGTGTGCAATCTGTACATGTCTCTTTCTCTCAAATTTGCCTGTAGGAAACCTTCAGGTTCACCTGGTTTAGAAGTACCTCCACATTGTATAATAACATCCAAAGAACCAAAAAAGAACCTATTGAGCTAAATTACAAATCCCTTCTTATACTCATTCTTGACTTACTTTTTACTTAAAAATAAATTTCTATCATTATAAGGAGAAAACATGTATATGGTAAGATAACAGGATAAAACCTAGCCATTCATATCTCTGGGAGAATAAAAATTTGGCTTTTTTAAAGTGTCTGACAGTCTTTAAGACTAAAGACAAGAGCATTTTGACTCTTCCTTTTAAAATTTCTTCTGATTACAGGTTAGCAATTCCAGGCTATAAGCCTGATCTAGTTCTAGTAAAGTCAAAAGAAAGAATGTCCCCTACCATTTTTTTTTTCAAAATGCCCTTTAGTTAAATGATGCTTTGGTTTTTAATGTTGTCAATAAAATATCTTAAGCCTCTTATTACTCTGCTCACATGAAAAACAAATTTTAGACTAGTTTAAATCAGTGCTAAAATTAGTTGAACAGTCATTAACAAGTTTTCAATGTTTTAAGCTATCCAAGTAGGTTTTTCATATAGTTTAACATAGGAACACAAGCTAGAAAATTAGGAAGACAAAATACACAGAAGTGCGCACACGCGCACGCGCACACACACACACACTTGTGCACACACGCTCATACACACTCCCGTACACACATATACACGTACACAAAGCAAACACTGCTTGAATGCAACATACAGGTAATTGAAGGAAATATAAATTGTTGTACTTGAATTATTCAGATAATGACCTACTTTCACCACTTCACTTTTCAAATTTGTAACCACAACAGTTTTCCCAGCCCAGTGGACCAGCTCCACAAAGTGAGGGTAATAATGGTTCCTGCAGGGAAGGAAGGTCCTTTACGTCTGTTGAAAAGTTTAAACTCAACAGATTGGAAAGAATGTGAAGATTGATTGTTGATAATGAAATCCCCCAAATGGAGAAGGTAGCTGCTATCTTTTCCTCTTTTGTAGTTATTTGGGGTTTCTTCTTTGGTTTTTCCCCTAATCAGTTATTCGCAAAAAGATTAAAGTTCCCAATTTCCATTAAAACGTAGAAGTCCTAACTCAGTTAGACTGACTTTCAGGAACAAATGATAAGTACTTTGATTTAGTTAGAATTTATTACAATTGTTTTTATTATGTACTGTTCATATTTATAGGACGAGATGTTTGAGGGGAGTCAGATTGTCAACTGAGTGAAAGCCCGTCAATGCATAGAACAAGAGTTTAGTCACTTTGGTAGGGAGATCAGACCACCCCATCCTCTATCTAGCCATTACTATCCCCGCCAATCCATCTACTATTTAGTTAACATGCCTCGTTCATTTAGTCCCTGAACTGGTTAGTGCAGGGTAACTCTGGAATCTACAAAAAGAATTTAAAAGAAAAAAAAGAAAAAACAAAAACAAAAACAAACCTGCATTTCGCAGTAAGTTTCAATCCAACTGCAAGATAAATAATGACAGAAAATTCACATAATTTTCTGATTTAATTTTCAAATTGTGAGCCACATGGGATAATATTTTAGAAGAAATAAACTGTCACCATCACCATCATCACCATCACCATCATCACCACCATCATCACCATCACCACCATTATCATCTATATCCTTCTTTTTTGTTCTATACTAGTCCTTAACATTGATCCAAAACAAAGGTTTAATGTTTTTTTCTAATCATAATGAAATTATAACTTAAGAAGAAAGTGGATAAGTTTCATTTTAGTTTAAATATTAAATACACAGATAATAGTTTAAAATGTTGTTTTCTTAAAACATTTCCAAAACTTCCTTGTGTCCCTCCAGTTCTGTCTACCCTTCTTCAAACAAAATTTGCAATAATTCCTTAGGGGAACATTCTACCTACATTTATTTATTGGTTTCTTCTGGGTTTTTTGTCTCACTTGACTTTTTTTATTCTTTTTTGTGAAGATAACATATGTATTGGTTAAGAACTTTTTCCCCTAAAATGGATGCATCTGTGGACACCACAGATTTTCTTAACCCAAAAGGACAATCAATACGCTTCATATTGTACAATTTGGGTCTGGGCTTTGATTTCCCCTAATCAGTCTTGAGATTTTTACTTTGAGATAGAAATAGACACAGGCAAAATAATACTGATTAAATTTACAGTGTTTACTATTATAATTATCTGTTTAGAATAACTCTATGAAAACATTGTAAAAGATACTTCCTATTATTCTTGATCTTCAAAATGACTAATTTTGTGCTAGTGAACAATGTTTACATGCATATATTTGTACTACTATATGACATGTTTTTCTTTACAAGCAGCTCCTGGATTGAGTGAAAGTGTCATTCTTCATGAGTGCATTTTCTATGGAAGACTTCAGAAGAGTAATAATTTTCAGGGATTGGGCCTGGGTTGTCTTGTAAGAAGCAAAGGGCCATCTTGTGTTCACATGCAGTGATGTGTGTATTTGTGTATGTATGTACAGTGGTAAAACTGGAACAACTTATTAATATGTGTATTACTCTACCCATCACCCCAAATGTAGTTGAAACAAGTAGAAAGGACCACAGTTTCCTAGTGGTAGCGTATTAGCTTACTAAGTGTTTAGTTAAGGAAAAAGGAGTGTGGGGGAGAGAGAGAGAGGGAGAGAGAAACTCATAATCTCTACATTTTCTGGAAATGTGGGACCACATTCTCTCTTAAAAAAAAAAATTAAATACGTGATTAGAAGTTTGTTCTGAGTTCAAACAAGCCTGTCTCCTACTAAGAACACCTGATCATATTTCTTACTTGGGTGCAAGTATGAGTGATTACTTGGTCATTTGTGCAGGTGGTCAGTATCATCTGATAGCTGGAAGTAGTTCTCAAGACATAGGTGGCAAATAGACATCCTCATACTTGTTTAAGACACAGCTTTCCAGTACAGTGTGATTAAGCATCCATCAGGTCTAGTGTGAACAATGTAATATAGGAATTAGCCATAGTGCATGGACTGTCCTCTCTTTTTGAAGCTTGTGTAGAAAGTTAAACCATCTTAAGCCGTGGGAGATGCCCAGGCAGAAAGGAAGGGCAAAAGCCGGGGGTCTGCTCTCTGCCTCAATAGAATCCTTCCTGCTTGTGAAGCCATCCCACTCAGTTGGGAGGAGAGTAGAGGGATTCCAGAGTCTTAGAGTATCTTGGAAACAGCTCTGACACAGTGCTGATGAAGTTGGCCCCAAGGTGTCTACCCTGCTCAAGTGGGTGCACCCACCCTTCTCCAGCAAGTGGACCAAGGACCAGGCCAGGGCCCTGCCCTCACCAAGTGGCCTCCAACAGCTCCTACTCCCCTATCATCACACAAGGGCCTACAAGCCCTGACTCCCAGGCTTTGGGCCATCTTGGGCCCTTCTCCACAGTCCCAAGATGGTAATGAGGTCCCGTTTTCCTCCTCCCCTCTGTCAAGGACGTAACTCCCCGCTAATCATGCAGCTCAGCTCGTGGTGTCCTAGTGAAACGAGGGCGCACTAGCGCCCGACGTGCCTTGGCGACACGGGCGGCACCACGCCCCGCTTCGCCCGTCTGGTCCTGCCGCACCCTCTAGGCCCCCTGCCCTGGGCCAGCTGGACCTGGTGGCTGGGCCACCCTCTGTATTTGTATTTGGATTCCTACGTTTGTACTTCTAATACAAATAAATGCACATGTTGTCAAAAATACTTGAGCCAGGAATGAGCATTTTTCTGGGTTGGGGGGGGTGGTCTATGAAGAGGCCCGGGAAAGGCAGGCTGGAGTGGAGGTCAAGAGTGCAGTTTTATATGTGAATCCTGCCCAGCAGGGGGCATGGGAACAACTGCTCTTTTTGGAGGCTCAGCTCCCCGTTCAACCCCACACAAAGACAGATTCTACAAGTGTTGAAGGGGAGGAGGTTAATTGTCTTCTTCTGCAGAAAGTTTATAAGAGGTCAGTGTCCAAAGGAAATGCCTTCCTCTTCCACTCCTGCCAAAGCCCATGAACAAAGATTTCAAGTCCATCCTTGGAGAACAGGAGGCCCCACTCCAGCCAAGCCAAGGCAGCTGGTGCCAGCCTCCAGGGCCTCACTTGCAGCTCAGGAATGGATTAAATAGTGTGGGCAGGGATCATACACCTTCTATGCTTCTGGAAAGGAGGGCTGGCCACCTCCAACTGGCTCTGGGGAAAGGATTGCATCCCCACACTAAGTAAAGGCAAACCTTCACAAACAAAAACCACAAAGCAATTACAACTGCCAACACTACAGGCTGACAGAAAATTTATTATCTAATCCATTTGAACTGAGCACATGTTACTAAAAATGAACAACCCCAGATCCTCTAGCACAACTACTATGATTTCAACGAGACTGCACTCTTCAACAAGATGACTCTACTTCTTCTCAGATGGGCACTGTGCTGGTGGAAGGTAGGGAGAGGTTATGAGACATTTTCTACCACCTCTGCATGTTTCTATCTCTTCTCTCAGTCCTAACAAAGGACTCAAAATGTGATATTATGTTTTCAGAAGTTGACTAGGCTTCTCCAAGATATCTAATCTGGTGTTTTCAGCAACTACTTCTATCTGTGCTTAAACACTGGTGAACATTTCATGTTCATTAATTGCTTCCTTTTACTAGAATTGTCACATTCTTTCTGGTCTGTGGCCAAAGTTGCAGGCCCCTTTTGAGGTAAATTATAACAACAGCTGTCATGTATGTCATGTATGTACTATGAGAACTTTGCACACATTGAATCACTCAGTCCTTCCAGCACCCTGCGACGGAGATACTGTTTTTGTCACCATTTGGCTGATAAGACAACTGAGATGTGGGTTAAAATAACTTGCCCAACACTATAAACCTAGAAAAATGCAGGCAAAGGATTTAAAGACTAGTAATGTGACTTTGAGCACTTCAAAGCTCATGTGCTTAGCGGCTACATGCTGCCAGTGTCTTCAAAACCTTGATATTATGGAGTGAACTTCTGAGACAGTTCTTTTACTGCTGTAGCCATTCACTTTTTAATTAACTTAAACACACTTGTTTGGAAAAGAACATCTCTTTCAAAGGGGCATCTAAAGAATGTGCTAAAATAGCACACTGAGGTGATCTATACTTAGTAGGGATCCAATAAAAGCAACTCTCAACTAAAAAGTAATACATAGAATATTCATTCCCTTGATTGTTTGACTTATAAATTAAGAAGAGAGTTCATGCTCAGGCGCTAAAGCTACCAGATGCAGAACTAGAACTCTAGATAAAAGAGAAACTACCTAAAGTCTCAAGATTGGGGACCCTAAGACTTGGAGTGGCATGTTTAAACTTCTCACTTCACACCAAATGCTTTTCTGAAAAACTTTCAATGACTTTCCCTGGGCCATTAGCCTTTTTGGTCCAGACCCAAAGCCAAGTGTCATCCAAGCATAGGCCAGAAGAAGTGTTTCAGGTCTGTTCTAATGGGAGATGGCAGATACAGCATCTTAGATATTTGTATTGAAAGTATACTGGAAAGCCTGCCTGGAAGTTATTTTAAGGGTTTTAGAACTAGAAAAGACTGGCTGGCTGCATTTATATATGAAGGAATTAAATAGCACCACCAATTCATTTTTCAAGTTTAATGATGAACCAATCAAGAAAAATTACTATTTAAACCTGGATTCATAGTGATATTCAGCCAAAGAAATTGAGATGCTTGAAATTCCTTGATATACTGCAGAGGAAAAGCCTAAGTCTTTGGGAGGTGGGGATGTTGGAATGAGTCCATCATGTGCAATTAATCTATCCACCATCTAACCACAAACAGGGACTCTCAGGGATAACTCCCCCAACCAGAGGACGAGAAAGCCATCAGTGAGGGAATCTCAGCACCCATGAAAGCTCAGGGGAGGCTGCAGATGATGGGAATGTGCTACCATGGACCTGAGATCCCAGTTTAAGTTGAAATTATGAAGGCATGAAATAGCAGTTGAAATTATTAAGGCATGAAGAAGCAGAGCCAGGTGGTATGACTTAACCTTCAGAGGTGGTGGATTTAATGAGCATAATAAGCACTAGGAATGGAAAACATGTCAATCCACAAACATCTGAGGCAGTGGATAACTGATGCCAAAGTCTATAGGAATAACACAGATGTAAAGCCTACAAAGGCATTCCTTGATGTATATAGTCAGGGAAGTTCTAGGGCAAGCAGGGAGAAACTCATGTTGGTATAGTGAAAGTTCATGGGTTTAAGCTGATTCACAAAGTCAGAGTCCCATTGTGGAGCATGAACCACATGTTTATCATCACTATCCATCAGGGAGATTCAAATCAAAACCACCTTGAGACACCACCTTACACCGGTTAGAATGGCTAAAAATATATCCTGAGGTTCTTCCTCCAAGGCTTTCCAGAGAAATGGAGCTATTCACCAGGGTGACTGTGTCAGGAGAAAAGGGAAATAATCAGAATTTCTGGAGTTATTTGATACTGGTTATGAATTTTTAAAATTCCCTGAGAACACAAAATGACACTAGGTCCAAGGTCAGAGTGGGGCTATGGAATTCAGAGCATAAACAGTCTTTCATCTTTCTCTTTGCTTATGTCTATACTTCAGGAGCCCAGAGGAGTAAGGCTTTTAATGTGTAACAGAAGTACACATACTGTAAATTTGATGGAATCTTCAAACATTTGTTCTTTGAAGACTGAGAGACATAAGCTTTAAGAAAAATCATCCTAGGGACATGTGGGTGGCTCAGTCAGTTAAGCAACTGACTCTTGGTTTTGGCTCAGGTCAGGTCTCAGGGTGGTGGAATCAAGCCTGGAGTTGGCTACATGTCCAGTGTGGAGTGTGGAGAGATTCTCTCTCCCTCTCTGCCTCCTCCCACCCCACCTCATGCTCTCTCTCAAATAAATAAATAAATAAATAAATAAATAAAAGAAAAAGCATTCTACATGCAAAGTGTTTACCAGTGAAGTCACAGCTAAACCTTGCCAAATGAAATATATGTTGGTGTTTAAAGGAAGGAAAACCAGACTACAAAAGTAACCAAGATGTAACTGTTCATGTGACAAAAACAGTCATTTTCATTTTTTAAGACTTATTTATTTAGCTTAGAGTAAGAAAGACAGCATGAGTGGGGTTGCAGAGGGAAAGGGAGAGAGAATATCAAGCAGACTCTACACTGAGCGTAGAGCCCAACTCAGGATTCAATCTCAGGACTCTGAAATCATGAAGTGAGCCAAAACCAAGAGTCCAACTTAACTGACTCTACGACCCACACACCCCAAAATCAATCATTTTCTACCATGGTTAACATAATATGAACAAAGGATATCACATATCTTTAAACATCAGGAATATAAAATTCAGGAACAAACGTGTTCTTATTAAATCCATAACAGAAAAGCTCATGGCTTTATTTGTTTGAGGCAGTTGAGATAGGAGACAAAGTGCCTTTTCCTTTCTGACTGTGTTCCATACAATGCTGCCCATGATGCAGAACAGTTTGCCTCCACATTTGCTGACCTATGGAGTGAGGACTAGTACAATATGAAGGTCAAGTGGAAGCTGGCCTAACTGCCCCAGTTCACCAAAATAGTAAACCCAAAATATTTCCACAGCCCTGGAGGAGTTTCAGTCTCCTTCCATCTAAGATGCAAAATATGGAGGAGAAATGAGTCTACCACCCTTTGTAACTTGCACATGCATCTGGTACAAATTGTTCCATCTTCAGTCACCCACAATAAATGAGTAAATGTTTGATACATCTCTTTGGATTTTGGAAGCAATATATAAAACACATAGCTATAGGGGCGCCTGGGTGGCTCAGTGGGTTAAAGCCGCTGCCTTTGGCTCAGGTCATGATCTCAGGGTCCTGGGATCGAGTCCCACATGGGGCTCTCTGCTCAGCAGGGAGCCTGCTTCCCTTCCTCTCTCTCTGCCTGCCTCTCTGCCTACTTGTGATCTCTCTCTGTCAATTAAATAAATAAAATCTTTAAAAAAATATAGCTATAACATTTTGATGTATTTATTGCATAGCCCATAAAACCAAAAATTTGGGGTAGAACTCATAGCAAAAGAAGTACTGGAAGCAGGCCCTAGTTAGGTATAGGTTGAAATGCACAGTAGACCTTGTGACTCAGCAGATCCAATGGTATTTAAGGTATCTGCAGCAAAAAGGGATGTTGTGTGGAATCTCTGACAGGCTATAATAGGAAAATCATCATGCCTATGCCTTGAGTTTTGGAACAAAACTGTTGTCAACTCTGTTGACAACCATTGTCCATTCCAATAGCATTTTCTGGTTTACCATTGTGCTTGTGGAGATTTAATGCCTGATTGTGACTTGCCAAGGCAGATATGTGGCCTGATATAACCATAAATGGAGATGCTATATATGACACCATGCCTGAATGGAGGTGGAAAGCATAAGAAATTTTGCTTGAGCAGCAGGTACAGATTCTCATGGTATCAAGTCCATATATAAGATAACCATGACAGAAGGGATGGAGGACATGCATAAGCTCAACAAAATGAACTTCCCTTCACCAAAAATGATCTGCCACCAATGAGTGTCTATGTGTCGCCAGAGGAGACCAACTCTATGCCTCTGATATAGCACCATTCCTTAGGGACACTAACCATCCACCTGGCCAGTTCATTACATAGAACACATCCTTGTTCTAGTAGTGAGTGTTTTCCTCTTCATTGGAATAGATAAATATTTTTTATGTGAATTTGCCTTTCCTACCAATATGGCCATGTACATATCTGCCCTCCTCATTTATGGCCATAGAAGCCCACATAACATCACTTCTCCTTTTCAGGCCGATTTGACTTGCCAGAACTTCAAATGTTCTCGTAGATTTATGAATGGCCTAGAAACAAATGCTCTTACTGGTGGCAAATGTTTAAATAGTAATGGTATAATGATATAATCAATGATAGAAAACACACCACAACTCCTCAGTCAGATAATCCACATTGTCTAATAACACTAGTCATACTTCATTGAGAACAAATGGGATAGAAATAAAAGGCAAAATACATGAACTGTCAGAGCAATTCAGATGTTAACAGATTCACAAAAAAGAGGGCTGCCAGATTTCCGGACACTCAACTTTAATCTGATTTGTCTGTCCCTCTTACCTTCTTCAACTTGCCAGGCAAGGTTTGAATAAAGCATAAATCTCCTAATATTAACACAATATGGAGCAGAAAATCCCTGTAATTAAGTGAAGTAGCAAAAAATGGGGCCAGCAGACACATGCATATACTTGTGGAGAAGCAGCATCTGGCAAAAAGTACAGATCACCTGGTGCCAGAAAGTTAAATTTTAAGAGTTTAACTCCTAAACATTTTCCCCTGGGGGAAACATAATTGAATAAACTAAGCAAGTAAGAAAAACCATAAATGACTCTTAATCTCACAAAACAAACTGGGGGTTGCTGGGGGGAGGTGGGATTGGGAGAGGGGGAGCGGGCTATGGACATTGGGGAGGGGAGGCGAACCATAAGAGACTATGGACTCTGAAAAACAACCTGAGGGTTTTGAAGGGTCAGGGGTGGGAGGTTGGGGGAACAGGTGGTGGGTGATGGGGAGGGCACGTTTTGCATGGAGCACTGGGTGTTGTGCAAAAAGAATGAATACTGTTACGCTGAAAAAATAAATAAAAAGGGAAAAAAAAAAAAAGAAAATGCGAATCTGAGGATAATAATTTTCCATAAAAGAAAAGCCTTTTTAAAGATAGGAAGTTAAAAAGTCAGTCCTGTCCAATCCATTTTCCCCTTCCATCCACAAAGCCTATTTTGCCTAATTCGTCATTTGTAAAAGTTAGATGCTGATAAGAATGACACTTGTGGGGGCGCCTGGGTGGCTCAGTGGATTAAGCCGCTGCCTTCGGCTCAGGTCATGATCTCAGGGTTCTGGGATCGAGTCCCGCATCGGGCTCTCTGCTCTGCAGGGAGCCTGCTTCCTCCTCTCTCTCTGCCTGCCTCTCTGCCTACTTGTGATCTCTCTGTCTGTCAAATAAATGAACAAAATCTTTAAAAAAAAAAAAAAAAAAAAAAGAATGACACTTGTGGTTCCTGCTTAAGTTAGTTTCCTAAGTGCCCCATCTGGATGTTCTGACTTTATTAGGTCTGGAGTAGGATCCGGTATTCACCATATGCCTTTGTAAAGACTTTATCTAACTGAATTGAGAGGAGGTAATGTAGAAGAAACATTAGTGGGATGTGCTATCTGAACAAAGCTCTTTAGTTGTCCCCTTAGAATAGAAGGTCGGTGCAAATCATAAATTAAATGGGTATATATTTGAGGCTGATAAGTTTTTGTTTGTTTGTTTTTATATTTTTAAATTTATTTTAGGAAGAGAGATAGAGCATGCTCATTGTTAAGGGCAGAGGGAGAGGGAGAGAATCTCAAGCAGAGAGCCCCATGTGGGGTTCAATCTCACCACCCTGAGATCATGACCTGAGCCAAAATCAAGAGCCGCCAATAGTAGATGCTCAACAGAGGATGCCACCCAAATGCTCTAGGCTGAGAGGTATTTTTTTTTAATTAATTTATTTATTTTTATTTGCTTATTTACAGCATAACAGTGTTCATTGTTTTGGCATCACACCCAGTGCTCCATGCAGTACGTGCCCTCCCTATTACCCACCACCTGGTTCCTCAACCTCCCACCCCACCCCACCCCCTCCTGCCGCCCCTTCATAACCCTCTGGTTGTTTTTCAGAGTCCATAGTCTCTCATGGTTCATCTCCCCTTCCAGTTTCCCTCAACTCCCTCTCCTCTCCATCTCCCCATGTCCTCCATGTTATTTGTTATGCTCCACAAATAAGTGAGACCATATGATACTTGACTCTCTCTGCTTGACTTATTTCGCTCAGCATAATTGGTATTTTTGAAATGATATTGAGGTAATAAATCTTCTCTGCAAGCAGTACAGTCCCAGAATTAAGTAGTCTGGCCTCAGACACTGTATTTGTCAAGAGAGGCTAATAGAACAAACTCTGAAATCTCAGCCTCCACATAATCAGAGCTTCCTTACATCACAGCCTAGACAGGCCAACAGAGGGATTCAGCCGTGTTCAACGTGTGGAAATATATGTGACTTCCCCTATATGGTTCTGCTCTTTGTTTCCACTTATTGAGTGGATGAGGAAGAGAGATGAGGCTCACAAGTGGCAGTTGTTTACAGGCTGGTTTGTCAAGTGGCACTTGGGCCGTGAGGCAGAGCCAAAAAGCATGGCCACACCCAAATGACTGCACAGGAGGCTGGGAAGTGTCCAGCGGTCTACCCAGGAAGAAAGAGGGGGATCTTGCAGTTTGACCAGTGAGAGTCTCTGCTATGCAGGTAAACAGAAGTGAAAGTGGGGTGGGGAACCCTTGCAGTTCAAATACCCGCAAGCAATACTGGAAAACCCTGTAGCTGATCAATAAACACAGCACATGGTTTTCCGTGTTAAATTTTAATTTAACCTGGATGCTTGGACCCATCCCAGACCCACTGAAATAAATCTGCATTTATAGGCACCTTAAAATTGGAGAGATACTAACTACTCTTGCCAAGTCAGAATTGTCTCCACATAGTTTAATCTTATGGTATCTTCAAAGGTCATGGAAATAAAAGATTCTGATTCAGTTAAAGTTCACCAGACATCTCCACACATATTACTTCGAATTTATCAGCAATTGAAGTAATTATTTCATATGTGACAAAATGACACATTTCCTATTCAGATATATCAATTCCTGTGTATTTCTAGAGTTCTGAAACCCAAGAACTATCATTAAATCATGTAAGAGCATATAGAATACATAAACATCAGAATTCATACAAGACAAACCTATTTATAGATATTTGAGATTGTGTGAGATAAAATTCAGATCAAATATCATCACTTCAATCACCTGTGCCAAGAAAGCTGAGAAGCCTGAGTGACAACTATTTCATTGATGGTCATTTGGGCAAAAACCCAGGGTTACTAAAAGGTTTGCATGGCTATGAGTACAGATGCAATCTACTTTTCACTGTATACCAAGTCCTACTAGGCAGCCACTAGCAGGCTAAAGATCTGCATTATTTCTTTAGGCAAGAACCCTTACATCTGCCAAGCAAGAAGTGTACTGACAAACTCACTGTTGCCAGTGCAAGGTAAGAAATGAAGGCTCTACTCAGAGGAATGGGTGAAAATCATCCCAGAAGATAACAGAAAGGTATTCTGATATTTCAAATATCTTCCCCAAAGCAGGCTGTTTTGTATAATTTTAAAATATACACTAAACATCTTCTCCAGAAAAAAATAAAATTTCACTACCTTGGATATTGTAATTCTCCCTTAAAAAACAAATATTGTAGAAAGAAGTCCCATATGGGCAATACACATGAAGGTACAATAGGTAATAAGGATTTTCAGTCTTATTACCCATTTTAATATAATCATTTTTATGATTCTCAATGTTTCTTTTCCTATTTATTTTATTTGTGAACCACCAGGAAAAAGTACACATAAGAGGGAAAAGAATAGAAATCCACTTAAGAAATGAAGCCAGCTAAGGCCACTAAACATACACCATGATCCAGTACCAAGGTGTTTCTCAGTAAATCAAAGGGCTTAGGTTCAGAGATCTCAAAAATGTCTCCAAGCTCTCTAAAAATGTAAGAAAAAAATCCTTTGGCATTTATAATATACCTGACCTGCCTTATTATATGCCCCAAATTGTCACCAGTTCATGGGTTCTATATTGGCAATGAGAAACAGATTCACTGATTTCAGTTCATACCTTTCAGAAGTCACAATACAAAGATGTACATATCCCTTTGGGTTATTTTCCTGTAAATCATGGTTCAGTTTTATTTGAGGTTGGTGAGTCAAGGAGGGATTTCCAGCAGGATGATTTTATAATAGATATTATATATTGGTGAAATTTAGGTCTATTCTGTAAAAACAAGACAATTAGGACTTTTTTAATAATGTGGTAGTTTTGAAGATATTGAATGTATAATATTTAAAAGCAGAAAATCGTGCCAAGGTTTGAGTTTGTATTTTCCATACTGTCTTCTGTCAAGTCTTTGGAGTGTGGGGGAGCATCAGGGAACCCTACCAGACAGTCACCTTAGCCAGAGAGGTCCTGGGAAGGTTTTACACAACAGGCTTCTTTTAAGATAGGAAAATTGAAAACAAAGCTTAAAGTTTGAAAACCTTTGATACTGTCTGAGTCTACCTCTCATCCCTGCATTTGCCAGTGTGATGAGGATGGGAACAGCCTGGATGAAATGAGGTAACATGTGTCCAGTCTTCAAAATGGACCTCTATGTGTGGAGAGTGTGTGGCCTATGTCTGGTGTCCTGGCTGCTGCTACTGTCGTCATGACTGTTGCTATGTCACAGTGTTATGCAGTTATCCAGGCACTCTCCACAGGGGTATGGCTGTGAGAGCCATACACCTGAGATTTTGGATACCATAGACCATTCTAAAATGTTCATCATTTCATTTCTTCTCCAAAGTTAAGAATTGGGGCAAACTAAAACACTAGGTAAAAATACTATTTGCAGAATTTTGGATATACTGAATTAATTCACTTGCTGAGATATTCTATACAGTTGTCCATAAAAGAAACAAATGTGAGCATGCTCTTACATACATACACTCCTACATGCACACACACACACACACACACACACACACACACACACACATAGGTATGTCTATCCTCTTGGCTTAGGAAAAAATGTTTTCTTTCTCTTTGCTTTCAACTCAATTCAGTGGCAGAATTCAGACAATGATGAAGCCTGAGAACTGCAAAAGAGCTCTTGGTATGGAATGACTCTATTCAAGCCCTTGTGTGAAATGATTTGACCAAACTCTAGTATGGTTTCTGGCAGCTTAAGGCCATATCTGTTAGATGACCCTTCTTAAAATTACTGCCTGAGAAGGTTCAGTGCTGCCAGGATTTATTTTTTTAGCCAAATTTACTTATTTGTACCAGCTAAAACCTGGTATCAGCCAGATAGGCCCCTGTACCTTCTCTTAGAACAGTTACATTAGAAAGCTTCAAGTTGTAAATCCTTTCTCTGCCCTTTAAGATGTAACTCCTCCATTGCCAGAGCTATTTATTCAAGGACCTAAGAGCTGTGTTGGTGATAACTGTTGATAATAATTTCTGATGATTGCTTCTATTTCCATGGTGTTAGTCATGATCTCTCCCTTTTTATTAATAATTTAATTAATTGGATCTTCTCTATTTTCTTTTGGATTAGTTTGGCCAGTGGTTTATTGATCTTACTGATCCTTTCAAAAAAAACAGCTTCTAGTTTTGTTAATGCATTCTTCTGTATCTCTGGTTTGTATCTCATTGTTCTCTGCTCTAATCTTGATTATTTCCCTTCTTGTGTGTGGGGTTGGCTTAGTTTGTTGTTGATTCTCCATTTCCTTAAGGTACAAAGACAGTTGGTATATCCTGGATTTTTCAATTTTTTTGAGGGAGGCTTCCATGGCTATGTATTTCCCCATTAGGAGTGTCTTTGCTGTATCCCATAGGTTTTGGACTGACGTGTCATCATTCTTATTGGTTTCCATGAATTGTTTAAGTTCTTCTTTGATTTCCTGATTGATCCAAACATTCTTAAGCAAGGTAGTCTTTATCTTCCAGGTGTTTGAATTCCTTCTGAACTTTTTCTTGTGGTTGAGTTCCAGTTTCAAAGCATTATGATCTGAGAATATGCAGGGAATAATCTCAATCTTTTGGTATCAGTTGACTCCTAATTTGTGATCCAGTACATGGTCTATTCTGGAGAAAGTTCCATGTGCACTTGAGAAGAATGGGTATTCTGTTGTTTTGGGGTGGAATGTTCTGTATTTATCTATGAGGTCCATCTGGTCCAATGTGTCATTCAATGCTCTTGTTTCTTTATTAATTTTCTGTTTGGATGATCTGATTATTACTAAGAGTGGTATGTTAAGATCCCCTATTATTAGTGTATTCATATCAATATGACTCTGTATTTTTATTAACAGTTGTCTGATGTAGTTGGCTCCTCCCATATTGGTGGTATAAGTATTTACAATTGTTAGATCTTCTTGGTGGATAGACTCTTTTAAGAATGATGTAGTGTCCTTCTGTATCTCTGACTACAGTCTTTAGTTTAAAATCTAATTTATCTGTACTGGTGAAATGCACACATTCTAAGAGATTAGTCTCTTCTTGCTCCTAGCCCCTGTGGAAGGGTATGGGCCAACCCATACCATTGCCTCTGATCATGAAGATATGAGAAGTGTGTTTCTCTTCCAGATAAAAACCAGTTAATAAGCCCTGATGTCCTAGTCACATAGACTAAAACACTCCACACTTCTCATTGTCTATCCCCTAGCACACCCAGCCTTTAGAAAATCTTTGGCCTTTTGTTTTAGCAAAGTTGAGTTTACGTGATGCTGGATGCTTTGCCTATTGTAGTAGTTACTACTGCACAAAACCTACCATTCCCAGCTTAAATAGTGTTCAGTTTTGTTTATCTTTGACAAATCTAATCTGTAAAAGCATCAAAAATATGGCATAGTTTAACTTTTTGTTATAAGTGATCTTCATATTTAAAGGAGTCTGCCATTAAGTATTGTAATGGAAATAAAACCATAAAAAAATAAGTGAAGTCAATTGCTATAACGGAATTGTGTAGTTTACTTAACTAGGAAAAAAAAAGTTTTAATCTCAGTATGTTTAGCATTACACAGCTCCAGGGTTTTCCCACTGGCCAGAAAAATATTAATGCAGAATTTTTATTACAATACAAATCAGAATTTATGTAGATTATATTCATTTTTTAAAAAGATGATAAGTAATCTTTTTAAAAAACAGTGTAAAACCATTGAGATCTGGAGACTACTTGTCCCCAGGCTCTCATGGGTCTCTGCTTCTCTTGAAACCATGGGTGAAGACTGAGGACTGAGAAGCCCTGAGAGGAGGGCTCTGCTGTGATGGAAAAACCACAAAAACCAAGAATTCTGGGCAGGGTAGAGTCTAGGTGGGACTGTCCTGCCCGGGTACCAGGTGGGTAGCTGGACAGAGCTGGGGGTCCAGAGCATACATTTTCTAAAAGACATTTTCTAAAAGACTTCTCCAGCCCTGACAAAATGCATTGTACCACACACAAACTTGAAATAATTTGAAAGTGGCCAAAGACTTCTCAGCCTTATGCAGCTCTCCTAAAATCATATTTCTCCCCCTTGCAACTCAGCTCTGCAACCTCCCCCTACACTGGAGGGCAAACCCTGTGTTGGCACTGCTGGGCAGGCCCAGAACCTAAGGGCAGATAGTAGCACAAATTTCCTCCGTCCTGGCCCTCTTCCTTCTGCTGTCAGCAGGGCCAGAGGGCAAAATGTCTTCTCAGCCAGTCCCCAGCTGGGCCACTGCACACTTGTGAACGCAAGGGTCAATGTCAATGGCTTGCCTAGACCTATTCAACTAGCAGTAGGAAGGGTTCAAGCCTACTCTTTTTTACCTCCAAATAATAAAAAAAGATAAATCAAGGAGAAAAACCTATGTTTGTGTAGATCAATGTTATGACATTGCATACACTTGTCCATGTTTCATCTAGAGAGTAAGCTTCACTCACTAGTGCATTTGTTTTTTTAAAGATTTTATTTATTTATTTGACAGACAAATCACAAGTATGCAGAGAGGCAGGCAGAGAGAGAGAGAGGAGGAAGCAGGCTCCCTGCTGAGCAGAGAGGCCAATGCGGGGCTTGATCCCAGGATCCCGGGATCATGACCTGAGCCGAAGGCAAAGGCTTTAACCCACTGAGCCACCCAGGCGCCCCTCAATAGTGCATTTAAAACACCATTTCATTCAGGAGAAATAAAAATGAACACTGATATTCATACATAACTTTTGAAGTGTGTTTTTTTATGTAAATCCAGTACACCTGTATTATTTATAATATTCTTTAGCATCTTCCAGTTCTAATGCTGAGCGATCAAATCAGCCATACTGGACAGTAATGGAAATAACCCCTGACAACTGGTCTTCTAAAAATCACCCTTTGGGACTCAAATTTGAGGTTCAGGTGAAGCTGTATAGAAGTGCCAGGCAGTGCAGCCACCCCAAATTGGGTGAAGAGTTTTCCTTTCACTTCCAAGACTCCATTCACAGAGATGAACTAGAGAACAGAAGACCCACAGAAACCCTTAGAAAACTTGCCGGTGCCTTGCCAGTAAGCACAGATGGAACACAGCCCAGTGCCCCACTCCAAGTCTGGGCAGTCTGTCCTCAGCCTGAATGTGCTCAGGGATGGGCTTCCAGATGAGGACAAAGACAATCAACTGTCCCAAAAGCATTGTTAGAGCAAAGCCATGTCTGCCTCATGATGAGATCCCAAGAAAAGGGTCTGGTACATTGTGGGTATTCAATCTCCATTGATTGGATAAACGCCTACATGACAGAGACCACTGAGGCTGGAATATCTGACCTGGGCATTCTGCCCCTTCCTAAATAGTTTCACATATGTATTTTTGGAAGCAGGACTCAAAACTAAAAAAAAAAAAAAAATGCTATTTTCTTTGGAAATGGGAAATATTCCTTTCCAAAGCTGTCAGCTAGGTCTACTCCACCAATACATACATATATTGTAGTTGTATACAAATATGCTTTTAAAAATACATACAAATGGCCAGCAGACACATGAAAAAAATGTTCCTCATCATTAGCCATCAGAGAGATTGAAATCAAAACCACATTGAGATACCAGTTAGAATGGCCAAAATTAACAAGACAAGAAACAACAAGTGTTGCAGAGGATGTGGAGAAAGGGGAAACCTCTGTTGGTGGGAATGCAAGTTGGTGCAGCCACTTTGGAGAACAGTGTGGAGATTCCTCAAAAAAATAAGAATAGGGGCGCCTGGGTGGCTCAGTGGATTAAGCCGCTGCCTTCGGCTCAGGTCATGATCTCAGGGTCCTGGGATCAAGCCCCACATGGGGCTCTCTGCTCCGCATGGGGCTCTCTGCTCCACAGGGGGCCCGCTTCCTCCTCTCTCTCTGCCTGCCTCTCTGCCTACTTGTGATCTCTCTCTCTGTCAAATAAATAAATAAATTAAAAAAAAAAATCTTAAAAAAAAATAAGAATAGAGCTACCCTATGACCCTTCAATTGCACTACTGGGTATTTACCCCAAAGATACAAAAGTAGTGAAAAGAAGGGCCATCTGTACCCCAATGTTCATAGCAGCAATGGCCACAATCGCCAAATGGTGGAAAGAGACTAGCTACCCTTCAACAGATGAATGGATAAGGAAGATATGGTCCATATGTACAATGGAATATTACACCTCCATCAGAAAGGATGAATACCCAACTTTTGTATTAACATGGACAGGACTGGGGGAGATTATGCTGAGTGAAATCAGTCAAATGGAGAAAGTCAATGGTTTCAAATACATGTGGAGCATAAGGAGCATAAGGAATAACTGAATTGGGGGAAATCAGAGGGGGAGATGAAGCATGAGAGACTGCAGATTCTGATAAACAAACTGAGGGTTTTGGAGAAGAGGGAGGTGGGGGGATGTGAGAGCTTGGTGGTGGGTATTAAGGAGGGCACTTATTGCATGGAACACTAGGTATCATACATAAACAATGAATCTTGTAACACTGAAAAAAATAAAATTAAATTAAAAAATATACCAAGTCTTTAGGATGAAAGCTAAGGAAAAAGTAAAAGTCGACATAAAATTCTGACTTCGCCTTCTCATTGTCCTCCTCTTCTCCTCCTTCTGCACTATCATTCATCCTTAGCACACACAGTGGTAAACAACTTGGCCCAGGTGAAGCAGCTGGTGGCAGCAGCCTTGGCAGTTGATTAGGAAGTATGTTCCTAAAGATTTATAGCCTCAGAAATAGACAATGCAGAGGAGGGAAAAGACTGTGGGATTTGAACTAATGTCTTTTGAGCAGGTTTCAATTGTCAAATCCCATTTATCCTTGGACATCCTTAAGCTTGAAAAGAGGAAGAATTTTTAGGTTAAAGATCTTATATCTAAGCAAGCTAGTAACCATTGGTAAATTTTTCTGAGTTTTCAGGTATACTTTATAAATTCCTGGTCTATGGTAAGTGGTCAATGACAATTAGTTTTTATCCTGATGATTAAGATGATTATTATCATCTGACCAATTCTGTTTCCTTTAGTTCACTTATCAGCCAACAAATATGGTCTGGTCTGTGTCCTTCCTATCCATACCACCAATGGGGTTTCATTTCCACTCTGATATTTTCTCCTCCACAGAACAGTCACACAAGGGGGGATGACATTAAATGCTGTGGCAGCACTGTTTTAGAATGTCTATTTCTATTATGAGAATGAAGAAGAGTTTCATTTATTCATGAATCCCTTCAAGAAAAATTTGCAAGTTTATAAGGAATGTAAGTTTTTATTAGTATTTTCCATGAAGTAAATTTAATATGCCTAGCAATTACTGGAGAAAATGAGGGGTGTTAGCTATGAAACAGAGGTCATCACAGAAATCTCAGAAGACAACAAACTTATAAAACAATTACTTTTATTGCTCCATTTCCATAAAGTCCACATCTTTAATGTGGGATAAAATAGCAAAACATAATAAGGACAAAACAGAGTCAACCACTGCATAATACATATTTTCACTGATGTTTCTAAGGACATACTTGCTTTTGATCATTAGCACATAAAATGTTTACAGAATATTCAAAGTTAAATTCATTTCCCTCTCCCAACACTTCTACTTGTGGCCTTAACTTTACCTTCAATGACCCTCAAAGATTTACCACTGATATACTATGATAAGGAGAAATGAGGCACTCTTATATGTTGTTTATAATTACTCAAGATATATTGACTTTTTAGCCCAATAAATTGAACTTTTAAACTAGTGTTTTCTTTTGATTGGTTTTGTTTTTAATTTGCTTTAGTGTTAAGTATCTAGGAAATGTCTTTACTTTAGTTTGCATATAGCACAACCATCCAGTTCAGGTCAGTCCAACTAAACAATCATTCCGTACTGAGCATATGAATACAAAGATCAAGACAAGTAGAAACTCAACTGCGAGCTTAGGTCCCAATTCTCTCAGTAATCTAACTGATATTGGTTCCAGCAGCTGTCCTTCATTCTAGGGAAAATTGGCTAGAATCTGTACAGCATCTGCAAATTCCCTGGGGAACTCACAATTTCTGGTCCCCTCTAGTGCTGAGATGAATTTCCCTAAACCCCAGATTCTACTGACAATTCACCTTCCAGGAATTTTCTTTTACTTTTAGAACCAATTCTTTTCTCTTAATCTCAAAAAAAAAAAAAAAAGGCATGTTGGCAAGGCTGTTCAGTATATAATAGATTTTACTAAATATTTGGACCAAGAAAGGAATTTGCATCAGAGTAAGTCAACTACCTGAAGTTAGATATTAGCCTTGCTTAGTCTTAAACTGCTTTTACCACTCTAACACCAAGAATTTCTCACATTTCTGCACAGGCCATAGCCCAGGCCTTGCTGCTCAGTCCCTCCCTCCTTTCTTTCTTTTTTTTTTAAATATTTTATTTATTTGACAGAGAGAAATCACAAGTAGGCAGAGAGGCAGGAGGAAGCAGGCTCCCCGCGGAGCAGAGAGCCCGATGTGGGGCTCGATCCCAGGACCCTGGGACCATGACCTGAGCTGATGGCAGAGGCTTTAACCCACTGAGCCACCCAGGTGCCCCCCCCCATACACTCCTTTCTTTCCTATCGCCAATGCATCCTTGTTTTAGTTAAACAGATTACCCTTTGTTCACCTTTGTTATGCTGTTTAACCTGATCTTCTCCTCATGGCCTCATCCTATATTGTTTTTACCCCACTATGGAGGTCCCTGTTATAGATCATCTCAGCATCTCCTAAGTCAAGCAGACAGAGTGAAGTATCATTTGGTTTCACTTATTTGTGGAGCATAACAAATGACATGGAGGACATTGGGAGATGGAGAGAAGGAAGTTGAGGGAAATTGGAAGGGGAGATGAACCATGAAAGACTATGGACTCTGAAAAAGAACCTGAGGGTTTTGAAGGGGCGGGGGGTGAGATCCTATTTGAAAAAGTTAATCAGATTAACACTACATTGATTCAAACACAGTGCTCCTCTATAGTGACAAATTGTGCACATGGTGGAGGAGAAACTGTAGTGATCTGTTCAAGGTTGTGAACATGACAGGAGCATCCAAGAAGGTTTCATGGAGGACTCCTGAGAGACAAAAGGGGTTTGAAGGATGAGCAGATGTCCCAAATATCAAGAAGTAAAGGTGCTTCAGAGCAGAGAATGGGAATCCATTGTCCATGGGCAAGAGGTCTTCAGACATGATGGGAAAGCTACTGGCAGGATGTTATTATTTTTAGCCAGAGGAGAGATTTGGGGAGGGAAAGCTGGGTCCAGATGGGGAAAATTTTTTCATGCCATGCATCCTTGAGAAAATTAGATTCTGTCAAGAGATTGGAATTTTGGAAAGATCCCTCTGATGACAATATAAAGAAGTTACTGGTGGATGGTTTCAAGACTGAAGATGGGATACACATATCAGCTGTAGAACTGGTTCAGATTAAGTTTGAGCTTTGCTTTAGTAAGACAGTGGCAGGGAATGAGGAGAAAGAAGAGATGAGGGAGTCACTGGAGGGTAAAACCAATCAGATGATGCAGCACACTACCTTAAATAATGGCATAAAGAGAGAGAAACAGATCAGGTGAGCTTCAGTATTCTCCTGAGTGCCTAGCAGACCCACTTTCCCGGAAAATGGGGGAAGGAAGCTTCTGATAGCTCTTCCCACATTTTCTTGCCACTACAATATCTATAGCCACTGGTGCAGGATTAAGAAGCAGAGCTAGGTTTTCATGGACAATTTGCAACCAAAAGTCTTCCAGTCAGGAGGACTAATAGAGCAACAGTTCATGGTGAGTTTTTTCTGACTAATCGTTCCTTGAAATGTTTGCTTGCATGATAGAGAACCTGGGAATCTAGCTTAAGCCTCAAAGCAAACTTTTATTTTGAGAACAGTGCAGCTACTACTAGGGTGACTAATCATCAGTTCCCACCCTGGAGATATTTTAATGGGCTCCTCCTAGCCCCAGGTGTGTTCTCTCAAGGAACTGGCCTGGATGACCCTCCAAAACTAGTTATAGGTGTCACTCACATCTGAGCCTCAGCCTTTCTCAAAAATTTTAGGTAACCTAAGAGTTTTACTAAATGACAGGGGATGAAGAATAGCTAATTTCTATTTCTGAAAATAGAAAATGTCACATCCAACATTGTGAAGCTATTTCTATCCTTCATGCTGGGTCTAAACTGTTGTCCTACTACAAAATACGTGGCACTCATATACACACCAACATCCCAAAATATTTTGTGAGGAATGAAGTTAATGATACTGCAAACTATTTTAAGCATACCATATATGCCACTACTATTTCTTACAATAACAAAGCAACCATTTATGTGAGTTTAATTTATACCTAGATGTACTCATTTATTCATTTCTCTAATCAAAATGTTTCATAATTAAGAGTACTTATTATGGACTAATCAGCATGATGCATATTTAGAATGTACTTACTATGTACCAAACAATAGTGAATAAAACAAAAATTTCTGCTTTTATATATCTTACAGGGGCAAATGGAAGATAAGTCAGTGTTCTAAGAACTTTTCCGACATGAATTTAGTTAATCCTTAACTTAACCCTATTATGATCCCCATTCTAAGATAAGGAATCTAAGCCACAGAACAGTTACACTAGCCCAAGGCTACACGGATAGTAAGGAGAGTAAAGAAGTCATTTCCTAACCACAGAAGTGTTTTATTAGGTTCTGACTGATACCGCTAGCCATTGTGTTATCAAGAAATCATCACTTCATGTGGAATTATAAATAACTATAATAAATCTGATTTTTTCTTTTTTTTCCCCATTTTATTTATTTTTTCAGCATAACAGTATTCATTCTTTTTGCACAACACCCAGTGCTCCATGCAAAACGTGCCCTCCCCATTACCCACCACCTGTTCCCCCAACCTCCCACCCCTGACCCTTCAAAACCCTCAGGTTGTTTTTCAGAGTCCATAGTCTCTTATGGTTCACCTCCCCTTCCAAATTTTTTTTTTAATAAACATATAATGTATTTTTATCCCCAGGGGTACAGGTCTGTGAATCGCCAGGTTTACACACTTCACAGCACTCACGATAGCACATACCTTCCCCAATGTCCATAGCCCCCTCCCCTCTCCCAATCCCACCTCCCCCCAGCAACCCCCAGTTTGTTTTGTGAGATTAAGAGTCATTTATGGTTTGTCTCCCTCGCAATCCCATCTTGTTTCATTTATTCTTCTCCTATCCCCCTACCCCCCCCATGTTGCTTCTCCATGTCCTCATATCAGGGAGATCATATGATAGTTGTCTTTCTCCGATTGACTTATTTCACTAAGCATGATACGCTCTAGTTCCATCCACGTCGTCGCAAATGGCAAGATTTCATTTCTTTTGATGGCTGCATAGTATTCCATTGTGTATATATACCACCTCTTCTTTATCCATTCATCTGTTGATGGACATCTAGGTTCTTTCCATAGTCTGGCTATTGTAGACATTGCTGCTATAAACATTCGGGTGCACGTGCCCCTTCGGATCACTATGTTTGTATCTTTAGGGTAAATACCCAGTAGTGCAATTGCTGGGTCATAGGGTAGTTCTATTTTCAACATTTTGAGGAACCTCCATGCTGTTTTCCAGAGTGGTTGCACCAGCTTGCATTCCCACCAACAGTGGAGGAGGGTTCCCCTTTCTCCACATCCTCTCCAGCATCTGTCATTTCCTGACTTGTTAATTTTAGCCAATAACTATAATAAATCTAATTTTTTAAATTAAACTTTACCTGATTGAAAATGGGTGAAAGACCTTAACAGACACCTCACCACAAAAGATGTACCAGAAGATGGAAGATAAACATAGGAAAAGATGCTGCACATTAGGTGGTCACTAGCGAATTTCAAATTAAAACTGTAATGGGGGCATCTGGGTGGCTCAGTGGGTTAAAGCCTCTGCCTTTGGCTTGGGTCATGATCCCCACATCAGGCTCTCTGCTCAGTGGGGAGTCTGCTTCCCTTCCTCTCTCTCTGCCTGCCTCTCTGCCTACTTATGATCTCTGTCTGCCAAATAAATAAATAAAATCTTTAAAAAAAACTGTAATGAGATACCACCATATACCTATTAAAATGGTTAAAATACAAAACACTATCCAACACTGAAAGCTGGTGGTACTATGGAGCAATAGAAATTCTCATTTATTGTTGGTGGGAATGCAATACAGTACGGATAATTTGGAACACAGATGATTTCTTACAAAACCAAACATACTCTTACCGTATTTTCCAGTAATCAAACCCTTTGGTATTTACTCAAAGGAATTGAAAACTTATGTCCACACAAACACCTGCACATGAATGTTTATGGCAGTTTATGCATTATCACCAAAACTTGGAGGCAACCAAGATGTTCTTTGGCAGGAGAATGTATAAGTACATGCATCCAGATAATGGAATATTGTTTGGTACTTAAAAGCAATGCCTGTCAAGCCATGAAAAGACATGGAGAAAACTTAAATACATATTACCAAGTAAAAGAACTTAATGTAAAAAGGCTGTACTGTATGATTCTAACTATATGACATTCTAGAAAAGACAAAACTCTGGAGAGGGTAAAAAGATTAGTGTTTGCCAGTGGTTGGGTGGGAGAGATAAATAGGCAAACCCAGAGGATTTTTAAGGCAATGAAAATGCCCTGAATGATACATCAATGGTGAATACATATCATTATACCTTTGGTCAAACTCACACAAGACCAAGAGTGAACCCTACTGTCAGCTATGGACTTTGAATGATTGTGATTGTGATGTGTCAATGTAGGTTCTTCCTTGGAGAAAAAAAAAATACCATTCTACTGAGTAATGTTGACAATGGGGGAGGCAATATATGTGGGGGCAGAGGATATGTGGTAAATCTCTGTTCCTTCCTTTCAATCTTGTTGTAAACCTGAAAGTCCTTTAAAAATAGTACATGTTCAGTAAATTCAGTTTACTTAACATAAAATTAAACTTTATGCCTGTTAAGAAATGCCTTCAGCAGTAAGTAAAAGAGAACTAACTACAGTGGATGAAACAAATAGCTGTCTTATCGTTCACACATGATAAAATTTCTGGAGGTTGGGATTCTTGGGTTGCTATAGCAGCTTCAAAATAATTTGGGGGGCCAAAGTTCTATTCTTATTTCACTCAATCATTCCCCATGGCCGCTTTTATCCACATTTGTTTGCCCATATTCTCAGTCATTTTATCTTCACATTTAGGCAAAAATGGAAAAAAAAAAAAAACAGTAAAAACAAAAACCTTCTCCTGTCAACTGAGTCTGCCACCTTGAAAAGAGTTTTCCTGGACTTCTAACAAACAACATGTGTTTACATCTCATGAATCAGAACTGTGTTCCCTGGTCACCTCTAGCTGGGCACACTGGTACCTAAAACAAAATTGGAATTTTGTCAGTGAAACAAGAAGAGTTGGCGTGTAGTAGCAAAGCTCTCCTACCTTCATAATCATCTTGGGTATTCTTGGGGCTGTGTGTGTGTTTGTTTGTTTATTTTTTACCTTTTTTAGTAAAATTTAACCAACTGTCACAAAAGAAAAATGTTGGGATATTTCTATGATGATTGTATTGATTCTATAGATCTCAGGGAGCACTGATATCTTTATAGTACTGAACTTATAGTCAAAATATAATTTGTTGCAATACTCAGGTGTTTAATATCACCCAAAAGTATTTTGTAGTTTTTTTGTATGTATCATATTTTATTAGATTTATTCCTAGCAATATAAGATTTTTAGTGTTATGGTGAGTGGGTTAAGTATTTGTAAGTTTTGTAGCCAGTATATGAAAATAATGTTTACTTTTTCATCTATGTTAAGTCCAGTGACATGTTAAGTCAATTTTGTTATGCTAATATGTGGATTTTATTTTTTTGTTTTTGTTTAAATTCCAGTTAGTTAACATTTAGTACAATATTAGTTTCAAATGTATAATATAGTATTTTCTGATGCTCATCACAGTGCACTCCTTAATCCCAATCACCTACTTAACCTTTTCCCCACCCCTTCCCTTCTAGTAACCATCAGTTTCTCTAAAGTTAAGAGTCTGTTTCTTGGTTTGCCTCTCTCTCTCTCTTTTTCCCTTTGATCATTGTTAACTAAATTCAACATATGAGTGAAATCATATAGTATGTGCCTTCCTCTGACTGATTTATCTCACTTAGCATAATACTCTCTAGCTCCAACCATATCATTGTAAATGGCAAGATTGCATTCTTTTTGATGGATGAATAATATTCCCTTGTGTATATATACCACATATTTTTTATCCATTTATCAGTTGATGGATATTTGGGCTGTTTTCCTAATTTTCTATTGTAAATAATTCCACTATAAACAGGGGGTGTATGTGACCTTTAGAACCAATATTTTTGTATCCTTCGGGTAAATAAATACCTACTAGCGCAATTGCTGGATCTTAGAGTAGTTCTAGTTTTCATTTTTTGAAAATCTGCCATACTATTTTCCAGAGTACTTGCACAGGTTTGCATCCCACCAATAGTACAAGAACATTCCCCTTTCTCTGCATCCTTACCAACACCTGTTGTTTGCTTTGTTGTTACATTTAGCTACTCTGACAGGTGTGAGGTGAAATCTCATTGTAGTTTTGATTTGTATTTCCCTGATGATAAGTGATGATGAGCATCTTTTCATATGTCTGTTTGCCATCTGTATGTCTTCTTTGGAATAATCTCTATTCATATCTTTGGCTTATTTAAAATATGGATTTTAGACTTGTATTTCTATAGGAACCAAGATGTCTTTGGTGAATAAAAACAACTTTATTTATTCCTCAACTTTTTTTTCCTTTTCCTATTACATTTTTCCTTTTTTATAATGTTCTCTTTTTTTAAGATTTACTTATTTATTTATTTGACAGACAGAGATCACAAGTAGGCAGAGAGGCAGGCAGAGAGAGAGGGAGGAGGAAGTAGGCTCCCTGCTGAGCAGAGTGCCTGATGTGGGGCTTGATCCCAGGACCCTGAGATCATGACCTGGGCCGAAGGCAGAAGCTTAACCCACTGAGCCACCCAGGCACCCCTTTTATAATGTTCTTGTCAGTTCATGTCAAATTGTTATGCCAACATTGTGCTGACCTCATCCAATAAATTGGGAAATATTTCTAACTTTTTTTATCTAGCGAAGTTTAAGAATGATTAGAATTATGTATGTCTTAAATACTTGTAAATATTTCAGTGGGGAAGGCTTCTGGGCCTGGAGTTCATTTTGTGAGGAGGATTTTAGTTATTATTTCAGTTGCTGTTGTTGTTTAATAGAATAGAACTACTCAGCCTTTCTATTTTGCCTGTGTCAGTTTTGGTAAGCTGTAATTTTCATGGAATTTTTTTAGACACATTTTTATTTCTTTGTCAGAAAGAGGCTTCTAGGGTGCCTGGGTGGCCCAGTCATTAAACAGCTGCCTTCAGCTCAGGTTATGATCCTGGCGTCCTGGGATAGAGCCCCACATCAGGCTGCCTTCTCAGTGGGAGGCCTGCTTCTCCCTTGCCCCCTTCCCCAGCTTGTGTTCCCTCTCTAGCTGTGTCTCGCTCTGCCAAATAAATAAGCAAAATCTTAAAAAAGAAAGAAAGAGAAAGAAAGAGGCCTCTACACTGTAGCCATCTCTTTCCATTACTTTAAACATTTTTCTTTTTTTTTTTCCCGCCCTAGAATATTGTACAGCTGACAGAAAAACTCCCAATTCAGGAAAATAGAAACTGACATATTTAATCAAAATGAAATCATATGAATCATGGAATTTCTTTAACAGCAAACTTTCAAATATATTGACAAATATTGTCTTGTCTCTTCTAGTTCCTTTGCTTTACCACAGAAATTTTAGAATTAGCTTGTCTGTAAGTACAAAAAAAAAATGCATCCTTGAAATTAATATGGATTGCTTTAAACCTATAGAATGAATTAGGCATAAATGATGTCTTAACAATATAAAATCATATCAAATATCAACCATGAACACAATATATCTCTTCATTCATTTAGATGTTCTTTGATTTTTTTTCCCTTTTTATTTATTTTTTCAGCGTAACAGTATTCATTCTTTTTGCACAACACCCAGTGCTCCATGCAAAACGTGCCCTCCCCATCACCCACCACCTGTTCCCCCAACCTCCCACCCCTGACCCTTCAAAACCCTCAGGTTGTTTTTCAGAGTCCATAGTCTCTTATGGTTCGCCTCCCCTCCCCAATGTCCATAGCCCGCTCCCCCTCTCCCAATCCCACCTCCCCCCAGCAACCCCCAGTTTGTTTTGTGAGATTAAGAGTCATTTATGGTTTGTCTCCCTCGCAATCCCATCTTGTTTCATTTATTCTTCTCCTATCCCCCTACCCCCCCATGTTGCTTCTCCATGTCCTCATATCAGGGAGATCATATGATAGTTATCTTTCTCCGATTGACTTATTTCACTAAGCATGATACGCTCTAGTTCCATCCACGTCGTCGCAAATGGCAAGATTTCATTTCTTTTGATGGCTGCATAGTATTCCATTGTGTATATATACCACCTCTTCTTTATCCATTCATCTGTTGATGGACATCTAGGTTCTTTCCATAGTCTGGCTATTGTAGACATTGCTGCTATAAACATTCGGGTGCACGTGCCCCTTCAGATCACTATGTTTGTATCTTTAGGGTAAATACCCAGTAGTGCAATTGCTGGGTCATAGGGTAGTTCTATTTTCAACATTTTGAGGAACCTCCATGCTGTTTTCCAGAGTGGTTGCACCAGCTTGCATTCCCACCAACAGTGGAGGAGGGTTCCCCTTTCTCCACATCCTCTCCAGCATCTGTCATTTCCTGATTTGTTAATTTTAGCCATTCTGACTGGTGTGAGGTGCTATCTCATTGTGGTTTTGATTTGTATTTCCCTGATGCCGAGTGACGTGGAGCACTTTTTCATGTGTCTGTTGGCCATCTGGATGTCTTCCAAAGCTGTCATCATCAAGACAGCATGGTACTGGCACAAAAACAGAAACATAGACCAGTGGAACAGAATAGAGAGCCCAGAAATCGACCCTCAACTCTATGGTCAACTAATCTTCGACAAAGCAGGAAAGAATGTCCAATGGAAAAAAGACAGCCTCTTCAATAAATGGTGCTGGGAAAATTGGACAGCCACATGCAGAAAAATGAAATTGGACCACTTCCTTACACCACACACGAAAATAGACTCCAAATGGATGAAGGACCTCAATGTGAGAAAGGAATCCATCCAAATCCTTGAGGAGAACGCAGGCAGCAACCTCTTCGACCTCAGCCGCAGCAACATCTTCCTAGGAACAACGGCAAAGGCAAGGGAAGCAAGGGCGAAAATGAACTATTGGGATTTCATCAAGATCAAAAGCTTTTGCACAGCAAAGGAAACAGTTAACAAAACCAAAAGACAGCTGACAGAATGGGAGAAGATATTTGCAAACGACATATCAGATAAAGGGCTAGTATCCAAAATCTATAAGGAACTTAGCAAACTCAACACCCAAAGAACAAACAATCCAATCAAGAAATGGGCAGAGGACATGAACAGACAGTTCTTTGATTTTTTTCATCAGTATTTTATTCTTTGCAGTATACAGATTCTGAATACATTTTGTGAGATTTATACTTAAATATTTTATTTAGGGTGTATTTTAAATTATATTGTATTTAAAATTTTAAATTTCTTGAATAATGATCCTGAGACATGTACTTATTAGTTCTAGGAGGTTTTTCATCAATACTTTAGCAATTTCTATATAGACAAATATTGCATCTATGGATAAAGACAGGTTGATTTTTTCTTTTTAAATTTGTATTGCTTTTGTTTCTTTTGTTTGCCTTATTGATGGGCCAGAACTTCCATCTTAAGATTGAGTAGAAGTGATAAGAAGGGGTAATTTGGCTTATTCTAAAATGTAGTGGGAAAGCACTCAGTGTCTCGTTATTTGGTATTATGTTAGTTGCAGGATTATTGTTGTTTTGGAAAATTGTGTTTCTTAGATTAAGGATGTCTCTTTCTACTCCTACTTTGCTAAGAGTGTTTTTATTATTATTATTATGAATATGTATTAAATTTTTTCATGATTCTTTTGCATTTTTTAAATGATCATGTTTTTTTTTAATCCTTCTTAGTTTGCTGATATAATTTTATTGGATTTAGAATGATGAACAAGTTTTATATTCCTGGAAAGACCCCATTCGGTCATGTTGTACTATCTATAACCTGGACATGATTTTATATTATCTTGTTCAGGCTTGCATCTACATAGTGTCTCCTATAGTGATGCTTTTGTTCAGTTATGATACAGATTTAATCTGTATAATTGATTTTGCTCCCTGTTCTGAGGTCTACTTTTCCTAAGTTAGTATTTGCATACCAGCTTTTCTTTATGCTCATGTTTGAATTCTTGCTATTCTCTCCTTTTATTTTGAAATGATCTATGTATTTATTTTTATTTTTTAAATTATTTATTTAATTATTTATTTTTTTCAGCGTAGCAGTATTCATTGTTTTTGCACAACACCCAGTGCTCCATGCAATACGTGCCCTCCCTATTACCCACCACCTGGTTCCCCCAACCTCCCACCCTCACGCCCTCAAAACCCTCAGGTTGTCTTTCAGAGGCCATAGTCTCTTATGGTTCGCCTCCCCTTCCAATTTCCCTCAACTTCCTTCTCCTCTCCATCTCCCATAGTCCTCCATGTCATTTGTTATGCTCCACAAATAACTGAAACTATATGATACTTGACTCTCTCTGCTTGACTTATTACACTCAGCATAATCACTTCCAGTCCCGTCCATGTTGCTACAAAAGTTGGGTATTCATCCTTTCTTTTTTTTTTTTTTTTATAAATGTATAATATATTTTTATCCCCATGGGTACAGGTCTGTGAATCACCAGGTTTACACATTTCACTCACAATAGCACAAACCCTCCCCAATGTCCATAACCCCCTCCCCCTCTCCCAATCCCACCTCCCCCCAGCAACCCCCAGTTTGTTTTGTGAGATTAAGAGTCACTTAAGGTTTGTCTCCCTCCCAATCCCATCCTGTTTCATTTATTCTTCTCCTATCCCCCCAACCCCCATGTTGCATCTCCAAGTCCTCATATCAGGGAGATCATATAACAGTTGTCTTTCTCCGATTGACTTATTTCACTAAGCATGATACCCTCTAGTTCCATCCACGTAGTTGTAAATGGCAAGATTTCATTTCTTTTGATGGCTGCATAGTATTCCATTGTGTATATATACCACCTCTTCTTTATCCATTCATCTGCTGATGGACATCTAGGTTCTTTCCATAGTTTGGCTATTGTGGTCATTGCTGCTATAAACATTCGGGTACACGTGCCCCTTCAGATCACTATGTTTGTATCTTTAAGGTAAAAACCCAGTAGTGCAATTTCTGAGTCATAGGGTAGTTCTATTTTCAACATTTTGAGGAACCTCCATGCTGTTTTCCAGAGTGGTTGCACCAGCTTGCATTCCCACCAACAGTGGAGGAGGGTTCCCCTTTCTCCACATCCTCACCAGCATCTGTCATTTCCTGACTTGTTAATTTTAGCCATTCTGACTGGTGTGAGGTGATATCTCATTGTGGTTTTGATTTATATTTCCCTGATGCCGAGTGATGTGGAGCACTTTTTCATGTGTCTGTTGGCCATCTGGATGTTTTCTTTGCAGAAATGTCTGTTCATGTCCTCTGCCCATTTCTTGATAGGATTGTTTGTACTTTGGGTGTTGAGTTTGCTAAGTTCCTTATAGATTTTGGATACTAGCCCTTTATCTGATATGTCGTTTGCAAATATCTTCTCCCATTCTGTCAGTTGTCTTTTGGTTTTATTGACTGTTTCCTTTGCTGTGCAAAAGATTTTGATCTTGATGAAATCCCAATAGTTCATTTTTGCCCTTGCTTCCCTTGCCTTTGCTGATGTTTCTAGGAAGATGTTGCTGCGGCTGAGGTCGAAGAGGTTGCTGCCTGTGTTCTCCTCAAGGATTTGGATAGATTCCTTTCTCACATTGAGGTCCTTCTTCCATTTGGAGTCTATTTTCGTGTGTGGTATAAGGAAGTGGTCCAATTTCATTTTTCTGCATGTGGCTGTCCAATTTTCCCAGCACCATTTATTGAAGAGGCTGTCTTTTTTCCATTGGACATTCTTTCCTGCTTTGTCGAATATTAGTTGACCATAGAGTTGAGGGTCTATTTCTGGGCTCTCAATTCTGTTCCATTGAGCTATGTGTCTGTTTTTGTGCAGTGCCATGCTGTCTTGATGATAACAGCTTTGTAATAGAGCTTGAAGTCCGGAATTGTGATGCCACCAACTTTGGCTTAATTTTTCAATATTCCTTTGGCTATTCGAGGTCTTTTCTGGTGCCATATAAATTTGAGGATTATTGGTTCCATTTCTTTGAAAAAAGTGGATGGTATTTTGATAGGGGTTACATTAAATGTGTAGATTGCTTTAGGTAGCATAGACATTTTCACAATATTTATTCTTCCAATCCAGGACATGGAACATTTTTCCATTTCTTTGTCTCTTCCTCAATTTCTTGCATGAGTACTTTATAGTTTTCTGCATATACATTCTTAGCCACTTTGGTTAGGTTTATTCCTAGGTATCTTATAGTTTTGGGTGCAATTGTAAATGGGATTGACTCCTTAATTTCTCTTTCTTCTGTCTTGTTGTTGGTGTAGAGAAATGCAACTGATTTTTGTGCATTGATTTTATATCCTGACACTTTACTGAATTCCTGTACAAGTTCAAGCAGTTTTGGAGTGGAGTCTTTTGGGTTTTCCACATATAGTATCATATCATCTGCGAAGAGTGATAGTTTGACTTCTTCTTTGCCGATTTGGATGCCTTTAATTTCTTTTTGTGGTCTGATTGCTGAGGCTAGGACTTCTAGTACTATGTTGAATAGCAGTGGTGATAATGGACATCCCCGCCATGTTCCTGACCTTAGCGGAAAAGCTTTCAGATTTTCTCCATTGAGAATGATATTTGCGGTGGGTTTTTCATAGATGGCTTTTATAATATTGAGGTATGTGCCCTCTATCACTACACTTTGAAGAGTTTTGATCAGGAAGGGATGCTGTATTTTGTCAAATGCTTTTTCAGCATCTATGAAGAGTATCATATGGTTCTTGTTCTTTCTTTTATTAATGTGTTCTATCACATTGATTGATTTGTGGATGTTGAACCAACCCTGCAGCCCTGGAATAAATCCCACTTGGTCGTGGTGAATAATCCTTTTAATGTACTGTTGAATCCTATTGGCTAGTATTTTGGCGAGAATTTTTGCATCTGTGTTCATCAAGGATATTGGTCTGTAGTGCTCTTTTTTGGTGGGATCCTTGTCTGGTTCTGGGATCAAGGTGATGCTGGCCTCATAAAATGAGTTTGGAAGTTTTCCTTCCATTTCTATTTTTTGGAACAGTTTCAGGAGAATAGGAATGAGTTCTTCTTTAAATGTTTGGTAGAATTCCCCTGGGAAGCCGTCTGGCCCTGGGCTTTTGTTTGTTTGGAGATTTTTGATGACTGTTTCAATCTCCTTACTGGTTATGGGCCTGTTCAGGTTTTCTATTTCTTCCTGGTTCAGTTGTCGTAGTTTATATGTCTCTAGGAATGCATCCATTTCTTCCAGATTGTCCAATTTGTTGGCGTAGAGTTGCTCCTAGTATGTTCTTATAATTGTCTGTATTTCTTTGGTGTTAGTTGTGATCTCTCTTTCATTCATGATTTTATTTATTTGGGTCCTTTCTCTTTTCTTTTTTATAAGTCTTGCCAGGGGTTTATCAATCTTATTGATTCTTAAAAAGAACCAGCTCCTAATTTCATCGATTTTAGTATTGTTTTTTTGGTTTCTATATCATTGATTTCTGCTCTGATCTTTATGATTTCTCTTCTCCTGCTGGGTTTAGGGTTTCTTTCTTGTTCTTTCTCCAGCTCCTTTACATGTAGGGTTAGGTTGTGTACTTGAGACCTTTCTTGTTTCTTGAGAAAGGCTTGTACTGCTATATATTTTCCCCTCAGGGCTGCCTTTGCTGTGTCCCACAGATTTTGAACCGTTGTGTTCTCATTATCATTTGTTTCCATGAATTTTTTTCAATTCTTCTTTAATTTCCTGCTTGACCCATTCATTCTTTAGAAGGATGCTGTTCAGTCTCCATGTATTTGGGTTCTTTCCTGCTTTCCTCTTGTGACTGAGTTCTAGTTTCAGAGCATTGTGGTCTGAAAATATGCAGGGAATGATCCTAATCTTTTGATACCAGTTGAGACCTGATTTAGGACCCAGGATGTGATCTATTCTGGAGACTGTTCCATGTGCACTAGAGAAGAATGTGTATTCTGTTGCTTTGGGATGAAATGTTCTGAATATATCTGTGATGTCCATCTGGTCCAGTGTGTCATTTAAGGCCTTTATTTCCTTGTTGATCTTTTGCTTGGATGATCTGTCCATTTCAGTGAGGGGAGTGTTCAGGTCCCCTACTATTATTGTATTATTATTGATGTGTTTCTTTGATTTTGTTATTAATTGGTTGATATAGTTGGCAGCTCCCACGTTAGGGGCATAGATATTTAAAATTGTTAGATCTTCTTGTTGGACAGACCCTTTGAGTAGGATATAGTGTCCTTCCTCATCTCTTATTATAGTCTTTGGCTTAAAATCTAATTGATCTGATATAAGGATTGCCACCCCAGCTTTCTTCTGATGCCCATTAGCATGGTAAATTTTATTCCACCCCCTCACTTTAAATCTGGAGGTGTCTTCGCGTCTAAAATGAGTTTCTTGTAGGCAACATGCTGATGGGTTTTGTTTTTTTATACATTCTGATACCCTGTGTCTTTTGATTGGGGCATTTAGCCCATTAACATTCAGGGTAACTATTGATAGATATGAATTTAGTGCCATTATTAGCCTGTAAGGTGACTGTTACTGTATATTGTCTCTGTACCTTTCTGATCTACTACTTTTAGGCTCTCTCTTTGCTTAGAGGACCCCTTTCAATATTTCCTGTAGAGCTGGTTTGGTGTTTGCAAATTCTTTCAGTTTTTGTTGTCCTGGAAGCTTTTTATCTCTCCTTCTATTTTCAATGATAGCCTAGCTGGATAGAGTATTCTTGGCTGCATGTTTTTCTCGTTTAGTGCTCTGAATATATCATGCCAGCTCTTTCTGGCCTGCCAGGTCTCTGTAGATAAGTCTGCCACCAATCTAATATTTTACCATTGTATGTTACAGACTTCTTTTCCCGGGCTGCTTTTAGGATTTTCTCTTTGTCACTAAGACTTGTAAATTTTACTATTAGGTGACGGGGTGTGGACATATTCTTGTTGACTTTGAGGTGAGTTCTCTGCACCTCCTGGATTCTGATGCTTATTCCCTTTGCCATATTAGGAAAATTCTCTCCAATAATTCTCTCCAATAGACCTTTTGCTCCCCTCTCTCTTTCTTCTTCTTCTGGAATCCAAATTATTCTAATGTTGTTTCATCTTATGGTGTCACTTATCTCTCAAATTCTCCCCTCGTGGTCCAGTAGCTGTTTGTCCCTCTTTTGCTTGGCTTCTTTATTCTCTGTCAGTTGGTCTTCTATATCACTAATTCTTTCTTCTGCCTTATTTATCGGAGGAGTGAGAGCCTCCATTTTTTATTGCAGCTCATTAATAGCTTTTTTGATTTCAACTTGGTTAGATTTTAGTTCTTTAATTTCCCCAGAAAGTGCTTTTATATCTCTAGAGAGTGTTTCTCTAATATCTTCCATGTCTTTTTCGAGCCTGGTTAGAACCTTCAGAATCGTCATTCTGAGCTCTTGATCTGACATATTACCAATGTCTGTGTTGATTAGGTCCCTAGCCTTTGGTACTGCCTCTTGTTCTTTTTTTTTTTTTTTGGTGATTTTTTCTGCCTTGATATTTTGTCCAGATAAGAGGATATGAAGGATCAAATAAAATACTAAAAGGGTGGCAAAGACCCCAGAAAAATGCGCTGTAACCAAAACATAAGAGACCCCAAATTGTGGGGGGGAGAAATGGGATAAAAAGTGGTTCAGAAAAAAAAGAAAAATTTTAAGAAATAAAAAAATTAAGAAAAAATATTAAAAAGAAATAAAAAATTTATATTTTAGATAAACTAGTCAAAAAACGTTAAAAAAGAAGATGGTAAAAGTTTTTAAAAATATAGCAGAAGAAGAAAAAAGAAAGAAAAAAAATTGAAAAAAAAATTGAATTAACCACAAGACTAAAGAATCATGGTGAGAAAGCCATGAGTTCCGTGCTTTGCTTTCTCCTCCTCTGGAATTCTGCTGCTGTCTTAGGTATTGAACCTGCTTTCCTTGATAGATGAACTTCGTTTTGGCTGGATATTTTGTTGATCTTCTGGGGGAAGGGCCTGTTGTAGTGACTTTCAAGTGTCTTTGCCCGAGGCATAATTGCACCACCCTTACCGGAGGCCGGACTAAGTAATCCACTCAGGTTCACTTTTGGGAGCTTTTGTTCGCTTTCCGTAGAGTTCTGGAGGACGGGAAAGACAATGGCGGCCTCCTATTCTCTGGCCTGGAGGAGCCGAGAGCCCGGGGCCCCACTCCTCAGTGCGCCCCCAGCGGACAGCACCTAATCACTCCCGTATCCCCAGCCTCTAGCCGCGCTCCGAGCTCACCCAGCCCGCGACCAGTTTAAGGTAATCCCGATCTGAGAGTTCAGTCCTTGGCTCTGTCTCTGTAGCTGGCTTCTCCATTCTAACACCTGGGAGCTCTGTGACACTCCGACACCCCCGATCCTTCTGTGACCCTGTGGGACCTGGGGCCACGCTGACCCCGCATGGGCTTCACCCCAGTTTAGCCTCTGGAGCAATGTCCCTCAGTGGAACAGACTTTTAAAAGTCCCGATTTTGTGCTCCGTTGCTCCGCTGCTCCCCTCGCGGTCTATCTTCCCATCGTTTTAGATTCACTTCTCCGCCATTCCTACCTTTCAGAAGAAAGTGGTTGATTTTCTGTTTCTAGAATTGCTGTTCTTCTCTTCGATCTCCCATTGGATTTGTAGGTGTTTGCAATGTTTAGATAAGCTATCGAGCTGATCTCCTGCTACCTGATGTTATCTCAGCCTGCTACTTCTCCGCCATCTTGACTCCTCCTGATCTATGTATTTAAAGTGAGTTTTTAATAAAAAGCATATTGTTGAATCTTACATTAAATCCAATTTTAAAGTCTATTTTAACTAATGTGTTTACAGCATTCATATTAATGTGATTAATTAAAATTGTTAGATTAAAAACTATCTTTTTTTTAAAGATTGACTTTTTTATTTAAGAGTGCATGAACTGGGGGAAAGGCAGAGGGAGAGACAGAAGGGAAGCAGACTTCCTGTCAGATGTGGGGCTCAATCTTAGGACTCTAAGATCAAGACTTCCGTCAAAACTAAGTCAGACTCTAACCAACTGAGCCAACCAGGTACCCAAAAAACTACCATCTTGAATGCAATTTTATATTAGTTCCATATTTATTTTATTTAAACATTTTATCTGCCTTGTGGTATTTAATACTAATTTTTATCCCATTTTATATTCTAAGATTATTTTAACATTTTTGCCTTTAGTGCTTGTCTTCAGGTTTACAATACACATCTTTTAATCAGAATCCAACTTTGAATAATATACTAGTTCTTATGTTGTTTAAGAAACTTATAAAATATATTCCAAATTTCTCTCTATAATCCTTTGTTTTATTTTTGTCATACATTCTGCTTTTACATATGCTGTAAATTACATGCATTGCTACTACTTTTGCTTTAGAAAATTAGTTGTCTTTTAGATAAATCAAAAGTTAAAAAAATAATTATTACGCTTCCAGTGTTATTCATTTATTTGTGTAGATCTAAATTTTAGTATTTATCATATTCTTTCTGCATGAAAAATTTCCTTTAATTTCTTAGAGAGTAATACTGCTAGTCATGAATTCTTTCTTTCTCTTTTTATATATAAAAATACATATGTGTGTACATATATATTATATATATTGCCTTTATTTGGAAAGATTTTTTTTAATTAAAGAATTCTTGATTGTTAATTTTTACCTTGAAAACTTTAAATTTGTCACTCCATTGTCTCCTGGTTTGGAATCACATTAATAAGAAGTCTCCCAACTTATTTCCCTTATTCCCTGTAGGTAATATATTTTATCAGTTCTCCATTGCTATAGTTTAATCTTTCCATGGATGTCATATAAATGGAATTGTTTTGTAATCTCAAATTTATGTCTGTAAGACAATATAATCCTGAGCTTCATCTGGGTTGTTGCATGTATTAATGGTCTGTTCCTCTTTATTTATGAGTAGTTATTTCTTTTTTTTTAATTTTTAAAGACTTTATTTATTTGACAGAAAGAGACAGTGAGAGAGGGAACACAAGCAGGGGGAGTGGAAGAGAGAGAAGGAGGCTTCTGGCTGAGCAGGGAGCTGGATGTAGGGCTCAATCCCAGGACCCCAGGATCAGGACCTGAACCAAGGGCAGATGCTTAATGACTGAGCCACCCCGGCACTCCCTGAGTGGTTATTTCTTTCTACAGATATATCCCTATCTGTTTACTCATCCAAAAATTTAAAGACATTTGGGCTATTTCCAGTTTTCAACTATTACAAATAAATTTGCTATGAATATTCATTTGCAGGCTTTGTGTGAACATAAGTTTTCATTTTCCTACCCAGGAATAGAATTGTTAGACTATATAATGAGTGTGTATTTCAATGTATAAGAAGCCAACAAACAGATCCTTTACCTCTTTGGTTAGGTTTACTCCCAGGTATCTTATGGTTCTTGGTGCTATAGTAAATGGAATTGATTCTTTAATTTCCTTTCTGTATTTTCATTGTTAGTGTATAAGAAAGCCACTGATTTCTGTACATTGACTTTGTATCCTGCCACGTTACTGAATTGCTGTATGAGTTCTAGTAGTTTGGGGGTGGAGTCCTTTGGCTTTTCCATATAAAGAATCATGTCATCTGTGAAGAGAGAGAGTTTGACTTCTTCATTGCCAATTTGGATACCTTTTATTTCTCTTTGTTGTCTGATTGCTGTTGCTAGAACTTCTAATACTATGTTGAACAAGAGTGGTGAGAGTGGGCATCCTTGTCGTGTTCCTGATCTCAATGAAAAGGCTGCAAGCTTCTTCCCATTGAGGATGATATTTGCTGTGGGTATTTCATAGATAGATTTTATAAAGCTCAGGAATATTCCCTCTATCCCTATACTTTGAAGCGTTTTAATCAGGAACAGATGCTGGATTTTGTCAAATGCTTTTTCTGCATCAATTGAGAGGACCATGTGGTTCTTCTCTCTTCTCTTATTGATTTGTTCTATCACATTGATTGATTTTGAGAATGTTGAACCATCCTTGTTACCCAGGGATGAATCCCACCTGGTCATGGTGGATAATCTTTTGAATGTGCTACTGGATCCTCTTTGCTAGGATCTTGTTGAGAATCTTAGCATCCATATTCATCAGTGATATTGGTCTGAAATTCTCCTTTTTGGTAGGGTCTTTGCCTGGTTTGGGGATCAGGGTAATGCTGGCTTCATAAAAAGAGTCTGCAAGTTTTCCTTCTGCTTTAATTTTTTGAAACAGCTTCAGGAGAATTGGTGTTATTTCTTCTTTGAAAGTTTGGTAGAATTCCCCAGAGAA
This sequence comes from Meles meles, assembly GCF_922984935.1. Classification (NCBI taxonomy): domain Eukaryota; kingdom Metazoa; phylum Chordata; class Mammalia; order Carnivora; family Mustelidae; genus Meles; species Meles meles. Next base: position 27,634,753 of record NC_060071.1, read on the forward strand.
TCTGTCAGGTCCTGGGCTCTTGTTTTTTGGGAGGTTTTTGATCACTGCTTCAATCTCATTACTAGATATTGGTCTATTCAGGTTGTCAATTCCTTCCTGGTTCAATTTTGGGAGATTATAGTTTTCCAGGAATGCATCCATTTCACCTAGGTTGCTAAGCTTATTGGCATATAACTGTAGGTAATAATTTCTGATGATTGTTTCTATTTCCTTGGTGTTAGTTGTGATCTCTCCCTTTTCATTTATAATTTTATTAATTTGGGCCTTCTCTCTTTTCTTTTGGATTAGTGAGACCAATGGTTTATTGATCTTATTGATTCTTTCAAAAAACCAGCTTCTAGTTTCGTTGATATGTTCTACAGTATCTCTGGTTTCTACCTCATTGATCTCTGCTGTAATCTTGATTATTTCCCTTCTTGCATGTGGAGTTGGTTTGATTTGTTGTTGATTCTCCAGTTCTTTAAGGTGTAGAGACAGCTGGTGTATTCTGGATTTTTCAATTTTTTTAAGGGAGGCTTGGATGGCTACGTATTTCCCCCTTAGAACTGCCTTTGCTGTATCCCATAGGTTTTGGACTGAAGTGTCTTCATTCTCACTGGTGCCCATGAATTGTTTAAGTTCTTTTTTGATCTCCTGTTGATCCAAGCATTCTTTTTATTTTTTAAGATTTATTTATTTAACAGACAGAGATTACAAATAGGCAGAGAGGCAGGCAGACAGGGAGAGGAGGAAGCAGGCTCCCTGCTGAGCAAAGAACCCGATGTGGGGCTCGATCCCAGGACCCTGGGCTCATGACCTGAGCTGAAGGCAGAGGCTTTAACCCACTGAGCCACCCAGATGCCCCTGATCCAAGCATTCTTAAGCAAGGTGGTCTTTAGCTTCCAGGTATTTGAGTTCCTTCCAAACATATCCTTGTGATTGAGCTCCAGTTTCAAAGCATTTTGATCTGAGAATATGCAGGGAATAATCTCAGTCTTTTGGTATTAGTTGAGTCCTGATTTGTGATCCAGTATGTGGTCTATTCTGGAGAAGGTTCCATTTGCACTTGAGAAGAATGAGTATTCTGTTGTTTTAGGGTGGAATGTTCTGTATATATCTATGAGGTCCATCTGGTCCAATGTGTCATTCAATGCTCTTGTTTCTTTATTAATTTTCTGCTTGTATGATCTGTCTGTTACTGAGAGAGGCATGTTAAGATCTCCTACTATTAATGTATTCATATCAATATGACTCTTTATCTTGATTAATAGTTTTCTTATGTAATTGGCTGTTCCCATATTGGGGGCATAAATATTTACAATTGTTAGATCATCTTGGTACATAGACCCTTTAAGAATGATGTAGTGTCCTTCTATATCTCTGACTACAGTCTTTAGTTTAAAATCTAATTTATCTGATATGAGAATTGCTACCCCAGCCTTCTTTTGAGGCCAAATGGCATGAAAGATACTTCTCCATCCCTTCACTTTCTGTCTGGGTGCATCCTTAGGTTCAAAATGGGTCTCTTGTAGACAACATATGGATGGGTCCTGTGGTTTTATCCAATCTGCAACCCTGTGTCATTTTATGGGCGCATTTAGGCCATTCACATTGAGAGTGATTATTGATAGATACGTTTTGATTGACATTGTGTTACCTTTGAAGTCTTTCTTTCTGTAGATTGTCTCTATATTTCTGTTCAATGATATTCTTAGGATTTTTTCTCTTTTATAGAACTCCCCTTAATATGTTCTGCAGTGTCGGCTTGGTGGTTGCATAGTCTTTTAAGCCTTTCCGGTCTTGGAAACTAATTATCTCTCCATTCATTTTGAATGTCAGTCTTGTTGGATAAAGTATTCTTGGCTGCATGTTCTTCTCATTTAGTGCCCTCAATATATTTTGCCAGCCCTTTCTGACTTGCTAGGTCTCTGTGGACAGGTCTGATGTTATTCTAATGGGCTTTCCTCTGTATGTAAGGAGCTTCTTTGTCCTAGCTGTTTTCCAGAGGGTCTGCCTACAGTTATAATTCTTCATTTTTATTATCAGGTGTCTTGAGGACTTTTGGGAATCTATATCTTGGGGGGAAACCGTTCTGCCTCTATTACATGAATGCTGGTTCCACTCATGAGATTGAGAAAATTTTCATAGACACTTGTTCCACTATATCTTCTAGAATTCTTTCTTTCTCCTCCCCTTCAGGGACTCCAATAATTCTGACATTGGAACGTTTCATGGCATCATTTATTTCCCTGATTCTGTTTTTGTGTCTTCTGGGCTGTTTGTTCCAGGCTTCCTCCTGATCCTTTCTCTCTATCTGTTTGTCTTCCAGATCACTAATTCTATCTTCTGTCTCAGTTACCCTAGCTTTTAGAGAACTTAGATTAGATTGGAACTCATTGGGAACATTGTGAACATCATCCTTGGTGGCTTTCAGTTCTGCCCTAATCAATTCCATTTGGTCATCCATGGCTTTCTCCAACCTAGCTATTGCCTGGATAATTGTTAGTATGAATTCCCTTTCCAATATATTGTCTATGTCTATAGTCATTAGCTTTGTTGTAGAAGGCCCATCCTCTGTATTTTTCTTCTTTTGGGCATTTCTCCTCCTAGTCATTTTGGTGGGAGATGACTGATCAGATGTAGCTGGATGTATCAACCGTGGTGCAGTCAATGTGCACCCTGGAACACTTCTGAGCAATCAGGATTCCCCACCCAAATGAGAGGAAAAAGAAAAGAAAAAGAAAAAAGAGAGAGAGAATGAGAGAGACAGAGAGATAGGGAAAAAAAGGAAGATAAAAGAGAAGGCTCAGCCCAAATGGGCCCCAAGGTAAGATTTATGAATTATACAAACAAAAACAGACAAACAAAAAGACTGATAAAAGTATATGACAAGAGGAAAAATTATATATATATGTATATATATAAAGGCAAAAAAAAAAAAAAAAAGGAAGAACCTCGTCAAAAAGAACCCCAAGTATAAGATTTATATGCTATCAGGACAAACACAAATACACAGAAATACTGGTGGAAGAAAAAGATGGAAGAGTGGTTATAAGTTCTCAGTGTGGGTGAGGAAGGTTATTTTGATTCTTCCTGGATGTATCTTGATATTTTTGTTAAAGGACTCAACTTTCCTAGGATAAAAGGGGATTAAAAATTGGTTTACCTATAGGGGTAGCATTCATTGGGGAAAGGGGATTACCTTGAAGTTTAACTCTATATGTATATTAGAAAATAAAAATTAAAAAAGAATAAACTAGACTGAACTAAACTAATATTTTTTTTTAAAAATTAAAAAATAGAAAACCAAAAGAAAAACACAGGTGCATGTATCAAAGAGTTCAGGTTAAAAGGTTTTTATGGGATTTGTAGTACTGGACTTCTCCCCGTGATGGTAAATAGGTTAAAAAATTATCTATATATAAAAAAAATGAACCAGAATAGTGGGAACGAGTTAAAAATAAAAGTTGTATCTATGAAGTAATGGTGGTTGTTCTCGTGTCATTTTTTTTTTTCTTTCCTGGTTGGTTTTCTGGGGGAGGGGCCTGCCACGTGGGTTTTCAGTCAATGATGTTTCCTGAGTTAAGTCCTCCTGCCCCCCTTAAGGAGGTGGGCTCCGAGGAAACCGTTTTTTTTTAGGCTTTTGTTCTCTGGAGGTTTTTATGTTTGTTCATCTGTTTTCTCTCGCCTTGACAGCTTCTGATGGTTTTTGGAGGTTTAGAGGAAAGCAAACTGCACTCTGACCTCCCTCTCAGAGAGAAGCCTCAGCCTGCTCCCCTGTGGGTATTGGAGAGCACAGAAATTCTCCCTTGGCCACTGGCAGGGTGGGTTCTGAGTTGCGGTCCCTGGGGACACAGGACCTTCTGCTTGTATCCAAAACCACTGCAGCGGCGGCTGTCTGGGCATCTCCAGACCGCCAGAGAGGTTGCAAGCAGCAATCACACACTGAGATTTTCCCACGGGCCCGGGCTGGGAGTGCCTGGACTTTCAAGGTCCAAGAGCTCCCAGCTGGCACCTGTGTGCACTCTCCCAGGGGAGGGTGTGGGGCACGCACTTCTCAGGCTCTGATGGCGCAGCGTGGGTCTAAGAGCAAGCACTGGGCTGGTGCCAGCCCGCACCTCTTTCAAGGGAGTGTGTGGGGCACATGTGTCTCAGGCTCTGATGTCAGAGCCTGGTGTTCTGCCATCTGGCGAGGCTCTCAGCCCCTCACAAGAGCTGGACCCCACCCGTTCTCGGGTGCGCTGGTGGCTCAGAGACCAAGACTTGGTTTCTCTGTGCACTCTCTCTGGCTCAGTGCCAGGAGAGGCTGTCCTGGGTCCGGGGATTTAAGCCCCTGTCCCTAGCCGCCCCAATTCCCACAATTTCCCCCCGTGATCCTTTGCTCTCTTTGAGTGCTTTCCACCAGACTCCAAGTTAATGCTGGTCCCCAGTTGCAGGGCACTCTCATATTGGGGTATTACTTTCCAATTGGTCGCCTCTGGTGACTCCCTCCCCCTTTTGTTTATCGTCCGATATCAGTCGGATGTTCCCACTCTGCTTTACCTGCCCACTGGTGCCTTCTGCCCCTGTAGAGATCCAGACGTGTGTAATTCTGCTCTCAGGCTGATTTCATGGGAGATCGGAGTTCTTTGTTAGGTAATCAGCTCACGTTAGGTACAGGTTCAAACAGCACCTCCTCTTACTTCCCCGCCATCTTGTCTCCCTCCCTCCTGGCATTTTTAATATTCTGTTAAAGATGCTTGTTCTTAACTTCAGTTCTAGAAATTCTGCTTTATTCTTTTTAAAAAAAATTTATTTATTTATTTGACAGAGATCACAAGTAGGGAGAGAGGCAGGCAGAGAAAGAGAGAGAGGAGGAAGCAGGCTCCCTGCCAAGCAGAGAGCCCGATGCGGGGCTCGATCCCAGGACCCTGGGATCATGACCTGAGTGAAAGGCAGAGGCTTTAACCCACTGAGCCACCCAGGCGCCCCTGCTTTATTCTTGATAAATTATAATTTCTGCTGACACTTCTTTCTCATCATCTATATTCCTAGTATTGACAATTACTTGTCATTTTAGAGGTCATGCCTTAAAACTCTGATGTCCATATCACTAATGGGTCTATTCTACCATCTGTTTATCATCTTTTCCTGTTGCTTGGCATGCCTGTTAAATGCCAGATTCAATGGCAGAAATTTCTTCATGGAGGATTATAGAGGCTCTAGAGAATATGATCTTCCCAAGAAAAGATTCACCCTATCAAATGGGAAGTAGCTACTATAGGAGAGATCTCTTCAACATCATCAGTCTTGACCCCTGATTTTTGACTTGGCCTGTGTTTCAGACTTTTTAATGCTCAGTGAACATTTGTTATTCTGACTTGTAGGGTATATTTTTGGGGGGTTCTACATTAAATCTTTATCTTCAACATGAACTCTTCTACTTAGAGGTTCTTAAATTCCATTTTTTTCCTCTCCCTGCTACCCTGATATTGATGGAAGCTCCGTTCCACTTTTTCTTTTTTTTAGAAACAACGTATTCTTTTTTTTTTTGAATTTTTATTTATTTATTTTTTCAACGTAACAGTATTCATTATTTTTGCACAACACCCAGTGCTCCATACAAAACGTGACCTCCCTATTACCCACCACCTGTTCCCCCAACCTCCCACCCCTGACCCTTCAAAACCCTCAGGTTGTTTTTCAGAGTCCATAGTCTCTTATGGTTCGCCTCCCCTTCCAATTTATTTATTTTTTTTATAAAGATATAATGTATTTTTATCCCCAGGGGTACAGGTCTGTGAATCGCCAGGTTTACACACTTCACAGCACTCACGATAGCACATACCCTCCCCAATGTCCAGATTTCTCTTTATTTTTGGCCTCTCACCCTGTGAAGTTTAAGAATCAGCAAACACCTGAAATAAAGCCTAGAGCAAAATGTTGTGCTTATTTCTTTGAGCTGACCTTCTCTAGGGGACCTTAGCTACTCATGTTCTGGCAATTTTGACAAACCCAGAATATAAGATTTTTGTCTCCAGAACCCCAATGCAGTTGCCGAGAGGTATCTCTGCATCTTTCCTTCTGCATCTACCTTTTACATTCTTTTAATATTCTTTCACTGTGCATATATCCCAAGAGAAATGACATACATAATGTCTGTGTCATTCCAATAAGCTTTACTTTTCTCCAGAATCATAAGACTTCCATTCTGGCTGCCTTAACATATCTCTGATGTCTTCACATAAATGGTGTAGTGTTTTTTTTTCTTTGTAAACGTTGTTAAATTAATTTAATAATATTTTATTGAGAACTTTTTGCATCTATGTTTGTAAGAGATATTAGTCTTTTATTAAAATGTCTTTATCTTGTTTTGGTACATTCATCGGGACTGGATTGCAAAGCTAGAATGAAGAGAGATTTGATATCAAATTTTCATAATAGTAAGTTAAAGTTAGAGTCCTCTTCATGGGAAGACTTAGTGCTCAGGAAAGAGCTGGATCTGATAAGTGAGGGTCAAGCCATCCCAGCTTCACAGAGGGGAAGCCAGGTGTCATGCTAGAATTAAAACTAAATCTGTACTTCACTCTAAGATAAAATCTGCCTTGAAAAAACTTGTAGGTGGTTTTTGTTTGTTCTTCCATGAACACTATATAGTTCTACTGTTGAATTAATTCAACAGCTACTTATTGAATCTTCATTGATGATTCCACCTGAAATCTACCACTTTCCAAAAACATAATTCTAATATTGCTACTTTTCTGGATTCATTAAATCTCCTTATCTAAAGGATAGCATCTATTTTCTTTCTCTGGCAGTTAAGCTTTCCCATCATCTGACACCAAAACATTTTAATGCCCATGCAATCCCTTTAATGTGGACTAAATTCCAATCAAACTAAATATCCACCATTTTTATATGACTTTCATTTCTCTACATGAATATCTTCACTTACATTTTTTTTCCCCAGTCTGTAGAGATTTTTCTGTACTCTCAGTCTGGACATGTTCAATTTACCCATACTCTTAAGGTTCTGCTTAAATATCATAAGCAACGTTCGATTTCTCCAGCATGAATAATCTTCTGCTGCACTCCTAGAACAATTTATCAGTACATGCCCTAAGGAAATGAATGATTTCTGCTTTACATTGTAGTTACCTAACCATTTCTTAATAGAACATCTCCTAAATTTGAAAGACAGATCATTGTAGAAGGCTGGGTGCTCAGGGTCTTACCACCACAAACTTTTTCAAGTTTATTAGCAGTGTCACTACTCCTACAAACTAGATATTTTGGAAACAAATCAAGGATATTGATTTGACTTTCCAAGGCAGGGACATGTGTTTGACAGACAGGCCCCAGTGTATTTGGGATTCAATATTCTGTTCCTCCCTCCAGGCTAGAGATGGGTTAGCTAAGTGGTCTGTTACACAGGAGCCATAAATTATGTCATTAAAGTCACATCCTGTTTTCCCTTTCTTACCTCCTGGTAAGGAAATAGTGAACCAAAGGGCCAGAAATTGGGATTTCCATACATGAGCCTTTCTCTGTAATGGGGAGAGGTGAGCCAAACAACATTCATAGGATGTCATTTACAAGACTGGCCATTAGGAATAAAGAACCTACGTTTGATTTATCTTTGTATATCCAAAATTATCTGATGCTAACTAGATATTCAATAAACATGCAAAAAATGGGCTTGTGAACTTCTTTCAAGATATGTATCCAAAGGCAAAGGAAACAAAAGCAAAAATGAACTTTTGGGACTTCTTCAAAATCAAAAGCTTCTGCACAGCAAAGGGAACAGTCAACAAAACAAAGAGGCAATCCACAGAATGGGAGAAGATATTCACAAATGACTGTACAGACAAATGGTTGATATCCAACATCTATAAAGAACACCTCAAACTCAACACACACAAAACAGATAATCACATCAAAAAATGGGCAGAAGACACGAACAGACACTTCTCTAATGAAGACATACAAATGGCTAACAGACACATGAAAAAATGTTCATCATCACTAACCAGCAGGGAGATTCAAATCAAAACCACCTTGAGACACCACCTTACACCAATTAAAATGGCCAAAAATAGCAAGAAAGTTAACAACGTTTTGCCTGTACTGTCATTTGCAAATATCTTCTCCCATTCTGTGGGTTGCCTTTTTGTTTTGTTGACTGTTTCCTTTGCTGTGCAGAAGGTTTTGATCTTGATGAAGTCCCAAAAGTTCGTTTTTGCTTTTGTTTCCTTTGCCTTTGGAGACATATCTTGAAAGAAGTTGTTGTGGCTGATATTGAAGAGGTTACTGCCTATGTTCTCCTCTAGGATTCTGATGGATTCCTGTCTCACATTGAGGTCTTTTATCCATTTCGAGTTTATCTTTGTGTACAGTGTAATAGAATGGTCGAGTTTCATTCTTCTACATATAGCTGTCCAGTTTTCCCAGCACCATTTATTGAAGAGACTGTCTTTTTTCCACTGTATCTTTTTTCCTGTTTTGTTGATTATTTGACCATGGAGGGTCCATATCTGGGCTCTCTACTCTGTTCCACTGGTCTATGTGTCTGTTTTTATGCCAGTACCATGCTGTCTTGGTGATCACAGCTTTGTAGTAAATCTTGAAATCAGGTAACATGATGCCACCAGTTTTGTTTTTGTTTTTCAACATTTCCTTAGCAATTCAGGGTCTCTTCTGATTCCATACCCTGCAATTGCACTACTGGGTATTTACCCCAAAGATACAGATGTGTGAAAAGAAGGGCCATCTGTACCCCAATGTTTATAGCAGCAATGGCCATGGTTGCCAAACTGTGGAAAGAACCAAGATGCCCTTCAACGGATGAATGGACAAGGAAGATGTGGTCTATATACACGATGGAGTATTATGCCTCCATCAGAAAGGATGAATACCCAACTTTTGAATGAACATGTACAGGACTGGAAGAGATTATATTGAGTGAAATAAATCAAGCAGAGAGAGTCAAGTATCATATGGTTTCACTTATATGTGGAGCATAACAAATGACATGGAGGATATTGGGCGATGGAGAGGAGAAGGAAATTGAGGGAAATTGGAAGGGGAGGTGAACCATGAGAGACTATGGACTCTGAAAAAGAACCTGAGGGTTTTGAAGGGGGGCGCTGGGAGGTTGGGGAACCAGATGGTGGGTAATAGGGAAGGCACATGTTGCATGGAGCACTGGGTGTTGTGCAAAAACAATAAATACTGTTATGCTGAAAAAATAAATAAATAAATTTAAAAATAAATAAATAAATAAATAAAAGTAAACAACGTGTGTTGGAGAGGATGTGGAGAAAGGGGAAGCCTCTTACACTGTAGTTGGGAGTTCAAGTTGGTGCAGTCACTTAGGAAAAGAGTGTGGAGATTCCTTGAGAAATTAAAAATAGAGCTACCCTATGACCCTGCAATTGCACTACTGGATATTTACCCCCAAAGATACAGATGTAGTGTAAATAAGGACCATCTGTACCCCAATGTTCATAGCAGCAATGGCCACAGTTGCCAAACTGTGGAAAGAACCAGGATGCCCTTCAATGGACAAATGGATAAGGAAGATGTGGTCCATATATAATATGGAGTATTATGCCTCCATCAGAAAGGATGAATACCCAACTTTTCTATCAACATGGACACGACTGGAGGAGATTATGCTGAGTTAAATAAGTCAAGCAGAGAGAGTCAATTGTCATATGATTTCACTTATTTATGGAGCATAAGGAATAACACGGAGGACATGGAGAGATGGAGAGAAGTGAGTTTAGGGAAATTGGAGGGATTGATGAAGCGTGAGAGACTTGGGCTCTGAAAAACAAACTGAGGGTTTTGGAGGGGAGGGGAAGGAAGTGGGTGGTTGGGTGAACCTGGTGGTGGGTATTATGGAGGGCATGTATTACATGGAGCACTGGGTGTGGTGCATAAACAATGAATTCTGGAACACTGAAAAGGAATTTAAAAAATAAATAAAAATTTTTAAAAAATTTTTAAAAATGGGCTTGTGTTCTTTCATGATACAAGGAAATATTTAAAATGTTAATCCCTACTAAAATGTGCTTGAAAGCCATGTATTTTAAACCATATGGAAAACAAAAGTTTTTGCTGCTTAGCATGTTTTCAGCATTAAATTATAAATGCTACTTGATCTTTCTCTCAGAGCTGTATGTATATTCCCTGGCTTGAGGCAGCTTTCCATTGCTGAGTCCAATGTTCTTAGCTTCCCTGTTATGTAAGCTCAATGTTAAGGTGATGTTCTTGAACTATAATTGCACTGGAATAGGTAGAGAGCATCTTATCCCTTAGCTCATTCTAGCAGCTAGGGGATCCTGCATTTCAAAGTCCTATTTAATACCACACTCAGTCCTCTTTCATTCCCTCCCTTCCCTTCACTAAAGTTCAGAAAGAAGGAGAGGGAAAAATGAAAAGAATCTCCCCCAAGGAGACTGTGCCTGAAATTCATAATAAAGACTCAGTTTGTAACACAGCTTTCACATTATTTGTAGAAACATCTTTTTATCTCTTGCACAGTCTTCTTATTTTCTGTTAATTTCTCATGGGAAGACCAGACCAGCAGTTTTGGGTTATAGATAAATTTGAGAATTCCTACAGTAAATTTCTCAGGGCTTATGAAACTGATTTTACCAGTATAAAAAATAGAGTGAAGATGACCCAAACTTACTCACTCTGAATTCAGCCAGGAAAACAGTGCCAAGGAACCCCACACCTGGGAAAGGTAAGCAGAAAGGGCCTGTAGGGTTTGGCCCCAACTATTGTTTGGTAGACAGATAATCTTGGATTCTTATTTAACCCTTCTGAGTTCTGTCTCCTCATTGGAAAAATAGAGATATAATATAGACGGTTTTCAGGATTTCATGAGATTGCACATGGAAAAGTATAAAGCACTGCTTCTCATGACATATTAATTTCTTGGCATTGCCTTAATCTCTTCTGTCTTCATCAGGCATGGGCTCCTATCCCTGTGGCTCAGAGATACCCCAGTCAGCACTTCAAGAATGGAATGAGTGGAATCGGGAACACAGGTGGGGAAAGAGTCTTCCATACTGCCTCCAAGGGCCTTGCTGTGTTCCAGTCTGGCCACTGCAGCAGATGAGGTTGTCCTACCCCAAGGTGTGGGCACTGTGGTGCTGGAATGGACTCCATAGTTAGTCCTATAGAGAGAAACCCAGCTGATGTACATTGGACAACACTTGTGTGCTGTTGTGTCCAAATGGAACTTCTAGGTAAAAACAAAGAGTTGATCCAAAAGACTCCAAAATTGAGACCATTCTTTTGTTAGCATGGTGTGACCCACACCCCTCTTCCCATCAACTCCCAGAAGTTGTCAATGGTGGTAAAGGAGAAAATGGAGAGAAAGGGTTCTATTGTAGCTCTTTCAGTGAACTAGGTTGCATGCAAGCAGGGTCTTCAGAATTCAACATTGCCAAATTCAATTTTATGCATGTATCATTTTATAAAGAAAACTACATTTTATGAAGAAAAATTCAAGTTGAGCCACAGTGACCATGTATATTAGTAACTCAATAAATAATCCACTAAACAAATGACACCCAGTGTGTGTCAAGAATCAGAAATAAAAAAAGAACCATAATACAGTGGGGGAAAACCCTTCCATATATAAGGAGATATTGAATAGAACTAGTCCCTGGACCCAGGCCATCTCAACCTTAGCACTATTGACATTTTTCTTTTGGGGTAAAATCCTGTGCATTATAGGATGTATAACAGTATCCCTGGCACCTGGCCATTAGATATTAGTAGTATCCTCTCCCAACTGTAACAACAAAAATATTTCCAGGTTGCCAAATATCCCTTGGAAAGGAAGAGTAGGAAAATCATTATCCCCACCATTAAGAACCTACCCTAGTTCCAAACTTGGGGACTGAGAACTAAACCAAACAACAAATATTCATGCTATCCACACCTTTAATTTGGACACACTCCAGTGTTATCAATAGTAGGTTCTCCTACCCTGATCATTATTCCTATTTCTACCCAATCTGTCTGCCTGCCTATCTATATAGCATCTATCTATTTATTTTTTAACTAAAATTGGTATATAACATTACACAAGTTTTAGGTATACAACATTATAATTCAACATGTGCATTCATTACAAACTTACTACCTCTAAAAGTCTAGTTACAATTTACCAAAATAAATTTGACACCCCTTGTTCATTTTACCCAACTCTCAATTGGGTTTCCCTTCTGATAACAACTAACATGTTCTTTTTGTCTGTGAGTTTATTTTTTGTTCTGTTTTCTTCTGTTTCTTTTGTCATATTCCACATATGAGTGAAATACTGTTTTATTTTTTACTTTTTTAACTTTTTCCTTCTGTTTATTTCACTTAATATAATACTTTCAAGGTCCATTCATGTTGTCACAAATGGCAAGATTTCATTCTTTTAATGACTGAAGAGTATTCCATTGTGTATACCTGCCATACATTTATCCATTCCTCCACTGACGGACATTTACATTTTTTCCATATCTTACTTTTTGTAATAGTGATGTATGACCATCACAGTGCATAAATCTATTTGAATTAATGTTTTCATATCCCAGATATAGAATAGCTGAATCAGATGGCAGTTCTACTGCTAAATTTTGAGGAATCTCCATACTGTTTTCCATAGTGTATGTACCAATTTACATTCCTACCAATAGTGCTCAAGTGTTCCCTTTTTTCCACATACTCTCCAAATCTTATTTCTTGTCTTTTTGATGATAGATAGCCATTCTTTTTTTTTTTCCCAAGAGTTGGGGAAGGGCAGAGTGGGGAGAGGAAATCCTCAACAGACTCCCTCCTGAGTGGGGTGCCTGGAGCCCAGCATGGAGTTCGATTCTGTGATCCTAAGCCAAAATCAGGAGTCAGACACTCAACCAACTGAGCCGCCAAGGCACCCTTGATGATAGTTATTCTAAGAGGTGTGAGGTGATATCTCCTTGTGGTTGTGATTTGCATTTCCTCAATAATTACTGATGTTGAACATGTTTTCATTTGCCTGTTAGCCATCTGTATGTCTTCTTTGGAAAAATGTCTATTCAGATCCTCTGACCATTTATTAACTGGGGTGTTTTTTTCATGTTGTTAAGTTGTAGGAGTTCTTTATATATTCTGTGTATTTACCCCCATTGAATATGTTACTTACAAATATCTCCTCTCATTTAGCAGATTGCCTTTTTTTTTTATAATATTTTCCTTCACTGTGCAGAAGCATTTTAGTTTGTTTGTTTGTTTTTCCTTTAGAACTTCCTCAGAGAGGAGGGGAAAGATGGAGAAGTAGGAGACCCTGTTTCAACTGGTCCCCTAAGTGAGCTAATTATCTGCCAGAACACTCTGAACACCCACGAAATCAGCCTGAGATGTAGGAGTATAAACTTCTGGATATCTATGGGGGCAGAGACACCAGTGGAGAGGAAAAACAGAGTGGGAGCAATCAGGTTGATATCAAAGGATAAATAGAAGGGGGAGAGAGACAACAGAAGTGACCCACTGGAAAGTAATACCCCAATATGAAAGTGCGCTGTGATTGGGCACCAACATTAACTTAGAGTCTGGTTAAAAGCACTTAAAAAGACCGAAAGATCTTAAGGGGCAACTGGTGGAATCTGGTGGTCACTGGCCTAAACCCACAGTCCCAGGATGTCCACCATTGGCAATCACCCATGCCAGATAGAGTACGGTAGAGTCCCTGGGGTTGTGTGGCTTGCACCATGGCTCAGCTGGGCACACTCCTGCCCCCGCATGAGGAACTATGGTGATGGCACCAGCCTGTGCTCCCTAGAACTCTTGCACACTGTATGACTGGGGTCTGACCCAGTCCCCACCAGCACCTGAGAAAACTCCATGTGGGCACTAGCTGGAAGTCTCTAGGACTGGCCAAATGTCTGGACTCTCCCAGCCTGGGCCTAAAGGAACTCATTCCATCTCTCTGAGATGGCAGCCTGAGGTCTGGACTCCAGACAGCAGTTCTGGCTAAGGCAGCCACTAGAACAAGGCTCTCTGGGCGAATATCGCTTGCAGTTTTAGTGGCACGGGGGTGTAGAGACAAGTGGGCACTCTGGGCAACCCCTGAGACAGTGGCTGGGGACTTGCTCTGCCTGTGGAAGGTTGCAAGGCTCACCAGAGTTTGCAGAGGGGGAGTCTGTGTGTTCTGAACAACCTAGAGGAGAGCAGACTGAGGCTTTTCTCTGAGACAGAGGTGTGGGTGCAGTTTGCTTTCCACTAAACCTCCAAAAAGTGCAAAAAGCCACCAAAGGAAAAAAAAAAGCCACCTCCAGAGAACAATAGCCTGAAAAACCAGTTTCCACAGAGCCCAACAGCTTGACAGGGGGCAGGAGGACTCAACCCAAGTAAGACTGACTGAGAAACAATGCTGCAGGTCCCTCCCCCAGAAAGCCAGACAAAAGAATGAGAGGACAACCACCACAGTGTCCCCATAAAACTGTAAAACCCCAGTGTCGGGGAAAACAATATATTAAGCTCCTGGTATTGCCCTAAAACCTGTATATTTCATAGATACAACTTTTATTTTTAATTCATTCTCACTATTCTTGTTCTTTTTAATTTTTTTATTCTACTTGCCATTACAACTAGAGGTTTAATAAAACTATTTCATAATAACCTTTTATCTTGAACTTTTTTCATACATATACGTGTGTTTTTCTTTTTTTTTCTTTTTTTTTAATATACATATAGATATAAGCTTCAAGGTAATCCTCTTTCCCTAATCAATACTACCCCTGTGTATAAACCAGTTTTAATCTCCCTTTATCTCTGGAAAGTTGAGTCCTTTAACAAAGATATCAAGATAAACCCAAGAGAACTCAAAATAACCTTCCTTGCTGACATCAAGGATTTATAACCACCCTCTATCTTTTTCTTCTGTCAGTGTTTCTGCATATTTGTTTTTGTTTTGTTTTGTATTATATAAATCTTATACTTGGGGTTCATTTTGACTGGGTTCTTTTTTTTTCTCATTTACTTTTGTCAGTCTTTATGTTTGTCCATTTTTGTTTGTATACCTTATAAATCTTACCTTTGGGGCCCATTCTGGTTGGGTATTCTCCTTTTTTTCTGTCTCTCTGTTTCTCTCTCTTTTTTCTCTCTTGTTGGTGGTGACTTCAGATTACTCAGAAGTATTCCAGGGTGCACCTTGCCTTAAAAAAAATTAAATTAAATTAAATTTTAAAATTAAAAAAGAGGACTTTATTTTTTTATTTTTATTTTATTTTTTTTCAGTGTTCCAAGATTCATTGTTTATGTACTACATCCAGGGCTCCATGCAATACGTGCCCTCCTTAGCACCCACCACCAGGCTCACCCATCCCCCCACCTCCCTCCCCTCTGAAACTCTTAATTTGTTTCTCAGAGCCCACAGTCTCTCATGGTTCACCTCCCACTCTGATTCCCCCAATTCACTTTTCCTTTCCTTCTCCTAATGTCCTCCATGTTATCCCTTATGTTCCACAAGTAAGTGAAACCATATGATAATGGACTTTCTCTGCCTGACTTATTTCACTCACCATAGTCTCTTCCAGTCTCATCCATGTTGGTGCAAAAATTGAGTATTCATCCTTTCTGATGGCTGAGTAATATTCCATTGTATATATGGACCATATCTTCTTTATCCATTCATCTGTTCAAGGGCATCTTGACTGTTTCCAATGTTTGGCTATTGTGTACATTGCTGCTATGAACATTGGGGTACACTACATCTGTATTTTGGGGGTAAATAGTAGTTCAATTTCAGGGTAGGGATAGGGTAGCTCTATTTTTAATATTTTGAGGAATCTCCACACTGTTTTCCAAGTTGGTTGCACCAACATGCATTCCCACCAACAGAGTAACAGGGTTTCCCTTTCTTCACATCCTCCCCAACATTTGTTGTTTCTTTGCCATTCTAACTGGTGTAAGGTTGTATCTCAATGTGGTTTTGATTTTAATTTTCCTGATGGCTAATTGGTTTTGATTTTAATTTTCCTGATGGCTAATTGTGATGAACAATTTTTCATGTGTCTGCTAACCTTTTATATGTCTTCATTGGAGAAGTGTCTGTTCATGCCTTCTGCCCATTTTTTGACCTGATTTTTGGGTGTTGCATTTAAGAAGTTCTTTATAGATCTTGGTTATAAGCCCTTCATCTGTAGTGTCATTTGTGAATATCTTCTTCCATTCTGTAGGTTGTCTCTTTGCTTTGCTGACTGTTTCCTTCACTGTGCAGAAGATTTTTATCTTGATGAAGTCCCAAAAGTTCATTTTTGCTTTTGTTTCCTTTGCCTTTGGAGATGTGTCTTGAAAGAAGTTGCTGTGCTATGTATAGAAGAATGAAACTCGACCATACTCTTACACTGTACACATAAGTAAACTCAAAATGGATGAAAGACTTCAATGTTAGACAGGAATCCATCAAAATCCTAGAGGAGAACATTGGCAGTAAGCTCTTCAACATTGGGCAAAACATTTTAGTTTGGTGTAGTCCCATGTTTTTATTTTTGCTTTCGTTTCCCTTAACTTTGAAGTCAGATCCACAAAAACATCACTAAGACCATTGTCAAGGAACTCACCACCTAGAATTTCATAGAAGAAATCCATTTCTTCTATGAATGTTATGGAATCAGGTCTTACATTCAACTCTCTAATCCATGTTAGGTTAATTTTGTGTGTGGTATAAGATAGTGGTTCAGTTTCATTATTTTGCATGTGGATTTAGTTTTTCCAATACCGTTCTTTGAAGAAATGTCCTTTCTTCATTGTATGTTCTTGACTCTTTGTTGTAAATTAATTATCCATGTATGAGTGGGTTTATTTCTAGTCTGTCAGCCAATGGAACAGATCTTTGTGTGTGTGTTTTATGCCAATACCATGCTGGTTTAGTGTACTATAGCTTTGCAATATAGTTTGAATTCAGGAAGCTTTATACCCCACCTTTATTTTTTCTTTCTCAAGATTGCTTTGGCTATCTGGAGTCTTTTGTTATTCCATACAAATTTTTGTATTATTTGCTCTAGTCTTGTGAAAAATGACATTGGAAATTTCATAGGGATTGCATTGCATTTATAGATTTCTTCAGGTAGTTTGAACATTTTTTTTCAATTTTTTTTATTTGTTTATTTACAGCATAACAGTGTTCATTGTTTTGGCATCACACCCAGTGATCCATGCAGTACATGCCCTCCCTATTACCCACCACATGATTCCTCAACCTCCCACCCACCCCCCCCGCCCCTTCAAACCCCTCTGGTTGTTTTTCAGAGTCCATAGTCTCTCATGGTTCATCTCCCCTTCCAGTTTCCCTCAACTCCCTCTCCTCTCCATCTCCCCATGTCCTCCATGTTATTTGTTATGCTCCACAAATAAGTGAGACCATATGATACTTGACTCTCTCTGCTTGACTTATTTCGCTCAGCATAATCTCTTCCAGTCCCGTCCATGTTGCTACAAAAGTTGAGTATTCATCCTTTCTGATGGAGGCATAATACTCCATTGTGTATATGTACCACATCTTCCTTATCCATTCATCCATTGAAGGGCATCTTGGTTCTTTCCACAGTTTGGCGACCGTAGCCATTGCTGCAATAAACATTGGGGTACAGATGGCCCTTCTTTTCACTACATCTGGATCTTTGGGGTAAATACCCAGCAGTGCAATTGCAGGGTCATAGGGAAGCTCTATTCTTAATTTCTTGAGGAATCTCCACACTGTTCTCCAAAGTGGCTGCACCAACTTGCATTCCCACCAACAGTGTAAGAGGGTTCCCCTTCTCCACATCCTCTCCAACACACGTTGTTTCCTGTCTTGCTAATTTTGGCCATTCTAACTGGTGTCAGGTGGTATCTCAATGTTGTTTTAATTTGAATCTCCCTGATGGCTAGTGATGATGAACATTTTTTCATGTGTCTGATAGCCATTTGTATGTCTTCATTGGAGAACTTCTCAAACTCAACACACACAAAACAGATAATCATATCAAAAAATGGGCAGAAGATATGAACAGACACTTCTCCAACGAAGACATAGTTCGAACATTTTTAACAATATTGATTCTTTCAATCCATGAGCATGGAATAGATTTCCACTTATTTATATCTTATTCAGTTTCCTTCATAAATGTCTTATTGTTTTCAGTGTATTGATCTTTCACCTCCTAGTCTAATTGTCCTGGTTAGGACTTCCAATATTTTTTGGAATAAAACTGACAAGAGTGAGCATCCTTGTCCTGTACTTGATCTTATAGGAGACTCTTTCAGCTTTTCACTTTTGGGATATTAGCTGGGGAGTTTTCATAAGTAGCTTACATTATGTTGAAGTGTGTTCCTTCTATTTCCTTTTCATTGAATTTTTATCATAAATTGATGTTGAATTTTGTCCAAATGTTTTTTCTGCATCTATTGAGATGACCATATGATTTTTATCCTTCTAGATGTTAATGTGATATGTTACATTTTTTGATTTACAGATGTTGAACTATTCGTGAATCCCTGGAATAAATCTCACTTGATCGTTGTGCATCATCTTTTTAATGTTGTCCAGTTCATTTTGCTAATATTTTATTGAGTAGTTTTGTATCTGTGGTCATTAAGAATATTAGCTTGTAATTTTCTTTTTTTGAGGTATCCTTGTGTGGTTCTGCTATTAGAGTAATGCTGGCCTCATAAAATAAATTTGGAAGTATTCCCTTCTCTTCAATTTTTTTGAAAGATTTTTGAGAAGGATAAGCATTAAATCTTTCAATGTTTGGTAGAATTCACTAATGAAACCATCTGGTCTTGGACTGTTGTTAGTTAGGAGGTTTTTGATAACTGACCTGATCTCCTTACTAGTAATTTATCTGTTCAGATTTTCTATTTCTTCTTGATTTGGTCTTGGAAAATGATGTGTTTCTGGGAATTTGCCCAGTTTTTCTATGTTGTCCAATTTGTTGGTGGGCAATTGTTCATAGTAGTCTTATGATCCTTTGTATTTATATGATATCAGTTGTAATTTCTTATTTGCAATTTTGTTTATTTGAGCCCACTCTCTTTTCCCCATGGTTATCAAAGAAACAAACCTTAGTTTCATTGACCTTTTCTTTTTTTTTTTAATTTTTATCTCTATTTCATTTATATCTGCTTTGATATTTATTATTTATTTCCTTCTATTAACTTTATGCTTTGTTTTTTTATTTTTTAGTTGTTTTAGGTATAAAGTTAGATTATTTGAGATTTTTCTTGTTTCTTGAGGTAGAAGGAATTGCTATAAACATTTCTTTTAAAACCACTTTTGCTGAGGTTTCCCAAGATGGTGGAGGAGTGGGGGACTCCATTTCAACTGGTCCCCTGAATTTAGCTAGAAATCTACCAAGCTACTATGAACACCCACAAAATCAATCTGAGATATAAGATAATACACGTTTGGATCTCTATGGGGGCAGAGGATCATCAGTTGAGAAGTTCAAAAGACAGAGTTGTGATTGCATGAACAGATATTGGATGATAAACATAAAGGGGATAGAGCTACCAGAATCTAGCCGTTGGAAAGTAAAACCCAGTACAAAAGAGTTCTGTGCCTTGGGATGAGCAATAGCTTGTAGATTGGTGGTGGCAAGATGGGAAGGGATGGATAACAGCACTCAAACAGAACATAGGAGCTTTAGGGGCAAAGCTGGACCTAAGCCTATAGTTCCAGGGCTGGCCGCAGCAGCTGCCCACAACTGAAAGGACCTGGCTCAGATTTGAGTCCACGGTCCTGGGGCGGGATTCCACCACCGCTGTTGCCACTGCCCATACCTGAGAGAACCTGGCTTGGACTTCTGCCCACAAAGCTGGGGCTCATTGCCATGAGGGCAGGGTCACCCAGGCTGGGATTGCTCATGGTTTTGTAGCACATGGGGGAGCAGAGACAAGTGGGGATTGGGGTCCACCACTGGAGGATCTCTGGGGGACATGCACCACCTGTGGGAGGCTACAGTTTTTAGCAGCACTTACAAAGGGGGAAACTGTGTGTTCTGGAGGATTCAGAGAAGAGCAGACTGTGGTTTCTCTCCTCTAAGGAAGAGGTCTGAGTGTGGACAGTTTACTTGTTCTGACCCTGTGAAAAGGTGTGAAAAGCTGCCAGAGAACAAAAGCCTCGAAAGAACAAAAGCCCAAAAAACCGGTTCCCATGGAGTCCAGCCCCTTGATAGGGGGCAGGGCAAATCCACTCAAGTAGCATTGACTGAAAAACAATGTGGCAACCCCCTTCCCCAGAAGACAAACTAGAAGAACAAGAGGACAACAATCCCAGGCACTCATAAAACAGTAAAACCCCAAAACCATGGGGAAAACAGTATACTAAACTCCTGGTGTTGCCTCATGGCCTGTGTATTTCTTAGATACAACTTTTCTCTCTGTCTCTCTCTTTTTTTAATTCTTTCTCATGTTTCTTCCTTTTTTCAACCTACTTATCATTTCAACTAGATATTTAATACAACATATGTCATAGTAAGTTTTTAACTGAACTATTTCACACATACACTTTTTTCTTTTTCCTTATATATAGAGAGAGATATAAACTTCAATGTAGTCCTTTTTTCCCTATTTAATACTGCCTTCACATGTATACCAGTTTTAATTTCCCCTTATCTCTGGGAAGTAGAGTTCTATAAGAAAGAAAACAAAATATACCCAGGTAGTACTGAAATATCCTTCCTTGCTCACACTGAGGGATTACAGCCACGTTCCCTTCATCCCTCCCCTTTTATTTTGGGTTTCTTTGTGTGTGTGTGTGTACTGTGTGTGTCTGTGTGTCTGTGTGCACATGTGTGCATGGTGTGTTTGTGTCTCTGTGTACACATGTGTGCATGTGTGTCTTTTTGTTTTTGTTTTTATACATTATAAATCTTATTCTTGGGTTTCATTATGGTTAGGTGTTTTATTTTGTTTTGCTGGCTTTTTTGTTTTTTTGTTGTTGTTTGTGGGTTTGTTTTGTTGTTGTTTTCTTTGTTTGTTTTGTTTTTGTAGTGGTGGCTTCTGATTTCTCTGAAGTTTACCAGGTTGCACATTGTGTGGATTGTGGTTGATATTATTGGCTGTACATCCCTTCAACCACACTCAACAGAATGACTAGGATGAGAAACTCCCAAAAGGAAAAGATCCAGAAACAATGGCTTCTCCCACAGATCTAATGGATATGGATATAAGCAAAATGTCAGAAATAGACTTCAAGGTAGTTATAAAGCTAGGATGGAGAAAACTATTAAAGACAACATAGATTCTCTAAAGGGAGAAATGAGAGCTGATCTGGCAGAAATTAAAGATGCTATCAATGAGATCCAATCTAATCTAGATACTTTAACAGCTAGGGTAAATGTGGCAGAAGAATGAATTAGTGATTTAGAAGACAAACTGATAGAAAAGGAGGAACAGGAGGAGGCTTGGAACAAACATCTTAGAATCCATGAAAACAGAATTAGAGAAATAAATGATGCCATGAGACATTCCAATGTCAGAATTATTGGGACCCTGAGGGGTTGGAGAGAGAGAGAAAACTAGAAGATATATTTGGGCAAATAATAGCCAGGAACTTCCCTAATCTGGGGAATGAAATAAGCTTTACTGTCCTAGAGGCAGAGAGGACCCCTCCCAAGATTAAGGAGAATAGAACAATGCCCCAGCATGTAATAGTAAAGCTCGCAAATCTTAGAACCAAGGAAACTATCTTAGGGAAAGTTAGGGGGAAGAGATTCCTTACCTACAGAGGTAGGAACATCAGAATAATGTCAGACTTGGCCACAAAGACCTGGCAAGCCAAAAAGTGCTGGCAAGACAGATTCAGGATACTAGATGAGAAGGACATGCAGCCAAGAATTCTTTACCCAACAAGGCTGTCATTCAGAATGGATGGAGGGATAAGGAGCTTCCAGGGCCTGCAGAGTCTGAAAGAATATGACCACTAAGATGACCCTGCCAGAAATATTAAGGGGGGTTCTATAAAAGGAAAAAGACTCCAAGAGTGATATAGAACAGAAATATACAGAGACAATCCACAGAAACAAAGATTTCACAGACAACATAATGACAATAAAATCTTATCTTTCAATAATCATGCTCAGTGTGAAGGCCTAATTGCTCCCATAAAATGGCACAAGGTTGCAGATTAGATTAAAAAGTCAGGACGCATCCATATTCTGTCCACAAGACACTCATTTTGAACCTAAAGTTACATCCAGACTGAAAGTGAAGTGATAGAGAAACATCTTTAATGCCAATGGACTTCAAAAGAAAACTGGGGTGACAATTCTCCTATCAGGGGCACTTGGATGGCTCAGTGGGTTAGGCCTCTGCCTTCGGCTCAGGTCATGATCTCAGGGTCCTGGGATAGAGCCCAGTATTGGGCTCTCTGTTCAACAGGGAGCCTGCTTCTCCCACCCTCCTGACTGCCTCTCCACGTACTCATGATTTCTCTCTGTGTCAAATAAATAAATAAAATATTTTAAAAATATTCTCATATCAAACAAATTAGATTTTAAGCTAAAGACTATAATTAGAGATACAGAAGGACACTGCATCTTTCTTAAAGTGTCTATGCAACGAGAAGTTCTAACAATTGTAAATATCTGTGCCCCCAACATGGAAGCAGCCAACTACATAAGCCAACTGGCGCCTGGGTGGCTCAGTGGGTTGGGCCGCTGCCTTTGGCTCGGGTCATGATCTCAGGGTCCTGGGATCAAGTCCCGCGTCGGGCTCTCTGCTCAGTGGGGAGCCTGCTTCCCTCTCTCTCTTTGCCTGCCTCTCTATCTACCTGTGATCTCTCTCTGTCAAATAAATAAATAAATAAAATCTTAAAAAAAAAAAGAAATGTTAACCAAAATAAAGAGACATATTGATAATAATACATTAATTGTAGGAGACCTCAACACCCCACTCTCAGCAACAGACAGATCATTTAAGCAGAAAATCAACAAAGAAACAAGAGCTTTGGATGACACATTGAGCCAGATGGACCTCATAGATATACAAAGAACATTCTACCCTAAAACAAGAGAATACTCAATCTTCTCAAGCACTGTACATGGAACATTCTTCAGAATAGACCACATACTGGCTCACAAATCAGGTCTTAACTTATATCAAAGATTGAGATTATTCCCTACATATTCTCAGACCACAATGCTTTGAAATTAAAACCCAATCACAAGAGAAAGTTTCAAAGAAATTCAAATACTTGGAAGCTAAAGGCCATCCTGCTCAAGAATATTTGGGTCAACCATTAAATTAAAGAAGAACAATTCATGGAAACCAATGAGAACAAAGACACATTGGTCCAAAATCTCTGGGATATGGCAAAAGCAGTCCTAAAGAGGGGAAATACATAACCATCCAAGCCTCACTCAAAAAACTAGGAACCCCTGCAAAAAAAATGTTCTCCCTCTGCCCCTCCTCCTGTTTGTGCTCTCTCACACTCTCTCTTTTGGGTAAATAAATGAAATTTTTTAAAAAGTTCTCTCATTTCTAGATGACCCATTGCTTGTTCACTAGCATGTTGTGTAATCAACACATTTTTGTGCTTTTCCAGTTTTCTTTTTTAATTCTTTTCTAGTTTCACACCATTGTCATGAGAGAAGATTTTTTAAAAGATTTTATTTATTTAAGAGAGAGAGAGCATGAGAGGAGAGAGGTCAGCTGGAGAAGCAGACTCCCTGCTGAGCAGGAAGACTGATGTGGGTCTCAACCCTGGGACTCCAGGATCGTGACCTGAGCCGAAGGCAGTCATCTAACCTACTGAGCCACCCAGGCACCACCAGAGAATATGTTTGATGTGATTTCAATTTTCTTGAATTTATTGAGACTTGCTTTGTGGTCTACTGTATGGTCTATCTTGAAGAATGTTCCTTGTGCACATGAGGAAAATGTGTATTTTTGTTTTTGGATACCATGTTCTGCATACATCTTTAAAGTCCATTTAGTCTAGTGTATCATTTAAAATCAATGTTTCCTTATTGATTTTCTGTCTGGTTGGTCTACACATCGATGTGGGGTATGAAAACTCCCTACCATTACTACATGGTGCTAATTTCTCCCTTTAGTTGGGTTAATATTTATTTATATATTTAGGTGCTCCTACATTAAAAACATACATATTTATAAATATTCTATCTTATTTATCTTTATCTTTATATAATTCTTTATCTTTATATAATTTATCTTTATATAATTCCTTTATCTTTATATATTTTTGTCTTATATAATTATATAATTTTTATATAATATATAATATCTTATATAATTTCTATTTTATATTTTATATTTTTATAAATTTATTTATAAGTTTATATTTTATGTATATTTATATACATATAAATATATAAAATTTATATTTTAAATTTACAATTTATATTTTATAAATATATAAATATATAAATATATATTAAATACATATTTATAATTATATAATTTTCTTTATATAATTTATATATAAAATTTATATATAAATTTTATAAATTTATAAATTTTATATATAAATTTTATAATTTTGACCCCTTTATCTTTATATAATTCCTTTCTTTATCTTTTAATTCAATCTTCGTTTTAAAGTCTGTGTTGTCTGATGTGACTACAGCCTCACCAGATTTATTTTCATTTCCATTTGCATGGAATCCTTTCTCCATCCCTTCACTTTTGGTCTGTGTGTGTCCTTACTTCTAAAGTGACTTTCTTGTAGGAATTATGTAAATATATTGCTGTATTTTTTTTAACTGCTCAGCCACTCTCTTGATTGGAGAATTTAGTTAGTTGACATTTAAAGTATTGATAAGTGTATCAATTATTATTGCCATTTCTGTGTATTGTTTTCTGGCTTTTATTATATATATATATTTCCCATCTGACCCTTTTGTCTCTTTCCCTCTTCCTTTGTGGTTTTATGGTTTTCTTTAGTGTTACATTAGGATTATTTGCTCATTTCTTGGTGTGTATTTATTATGCATTCTTGCTTTGTGGTCACCATGAAGTTTCACATAAGCATCCTATATGTATATAATAGTCTGTCTTAAACTGACAGCAACTTAAATTTGAATAGATTCTAAAACCTTACATTTTTACTATACCCCACAATGAGTTTTACATTTTCTATGTCACATTTTACATCTTTATATTTTTGCTTTCCTTAAGTAATTATTATGGTTTTAGCTAATTGTACCTCTTTTGTTTAACCTTCATACTTATAAGTGATTAATCCACTATCTTTACTATATATTTTCCTTTTCCACTGAGATTTTTACTTTTGTATATATTTTTGTTTTTCTTAATTAGTGCCATTTTTTCAGCTTAAAGAAGTTCCTTTAACATTTCTCAAAAGGCAAGGTTACTATTGATGAACTCCTTCAGCTTTTTTATTTAAATTCAATTTAGTTAACCTATACTGCATTACTAGTTTCAGTGGTTGAATTTAGTGATTCATCAGTTGTGTACACCCAGTGTTCATTACCTCAAGTTCCCTCCTTAATGCCCATTATTGAATTATCCTCTCCCCTGAAAACAGTATAGAGGTTCCTGAAAAAGTTAAAAATAGAACTATCCTATGACCCAGAACTACAGTATATTTATTCAAAGGACTCCTTCAGCTTTTTCTTGCTTATATGGAAAATTCTTAAATCTCTCCCTTTCAATTCTAATGAAAACCAAGTAAAAGATTACTGGTTGGAAGTTGTTTTTGTTTTTTGTTTGTGTTTTTGTTGTTATTATTGTTGTTGTTATTGTTTCTCTTCAGTCACTTTCTTCTGGCTTGCAAAATTTCTGCTGTGTCTTCTTCAGTCTCTTTTATAAGTATTCTATAGTTTTCTAAGTGCAGATCTTTTATCCCTTTGGTTAGGTTTATTCTTAGGTATATTATCATTTTTGGTGTAATAATCAATGGGATTGGTTTCTTGATTTATCTTCATGCTGTTTCTTTATCAGTGTGTAGAAACAGATTTCTGTGCATTGATTTAATATCCTGTGACTTTGCTGAATTCCTGTCTCAGTTCTAGCAATTTTGTTTGATATCTTTCTTCTTTTCTACATAGAGTATCATGTCATCTATGAAGGGTGAAAGTTTGAATTTTTCTTTGCTGATTTGGATGCCTTTTATATCTTTTTGTTGTCTGATTATTGAGGCTAGGACTTCTAGTACAATGTTGAACAATAGTGGTGAGAGTGGAAAACCCTCTCATGTTTGTGACCCTATGGGGAAAGTTCTCAGTTTTCCCCACTGAGGAAGATATTACCCATGAATCTTTTGTATATGGCCTTTATGATGTTGAAGTATGTTCCCTCTATCCCAACCTCATTGAGTGTTTTTATCAAGGAAGGATACTACATTTTGTCAAATGCTTTTCTGCCTCTATTGAGAGGATCATATGGTTCCATATCCATTCTTATCCATACCTTTATTAAACTGGTGTGTCATGTTGATTGATTTGTAGACATTGAACCACCCCTGCAGTCCAGGAATAAATCAATCCTTTTTATGTATAAATCAATCCTTTTAATATACGTTGGATCCTATTAGCTAGTACCTTGTTGAGAATTTTGCATCTATGTTCATTAAGGATACTGGTTTGTAATTTAACCTCTTTGATCTTGACCACAGCAACTTCTTTCTAGACATGTCCCAGAAGCAAGGGGAACAAAAGCAAAAATGAACTATTGGGATTTCATCAGGATTAAAAGCTTTTGCACAACAAAGGAAACAATTATCAAAACTAAAAGACAACCTACAAAACTGGAGAAGATATTCACAAATGACATATCAGATAAAGGGAAAGTAACCAAAATCTATAAAAACATATCAAACTCAACACACAAAAAAAAAAAAAAAAAAAAAATCCAGTCAAGAAATGGGCAGAGGACATGAACAGACATTTCTCCAAAGAAGACATATAATAGTCAACACACGCATGAAAAACGCACTCAACATCAAGAAAATACAAATCAAATCCTGAATGAGATACCACCTTACACCAGTCAGAATGGCTAAAAGTAACAAGTCAGGAAATAGCAAATGTTGGTGAGAATGCAGAGAAAGGGGAACCCTCTAACCCTGTTGGTGGGAATGTAAACTGGTACAACCACTCTGGAAAACAGTATGGAGGTTCCTCAGAAAGTTAAAAAAAGAGCTACCCTACAACCCAGTAATTGCACTGCTAGGTATTTACCCAAAGGATACAAAAATATTGATTCAAAGGAGCATCTGCTCCCCAATGTTTGTAGCAACATTGTCCACAATACCCAAAATATAGAAAGAGTCCAGATGTCAATTGACAGAGTAATGGATAAAAAGATGTGGAATATTACTCAGCTATCAAATGAATGAATTCTTGGCATTTGCAATGACATGGATGGAACAGGAAGGTATTATGCTAAGCAAATATATTTCACTCATATGTGGAATTTAATAAATAAAATAGATGAACATAGGGGAAGGGAAGGAAAATAAAATAAGATGAAAGCAGAGAAGGAGACAAACCATAAGAGACTCTTAAGTCTAGGAAACAAACTGAGGGTTGCTGAAGGAGAGTTGGGGGGATGAGGTTATTGGGTGATGTGTACTTGATATAATGAGTACTGGGTGTTTATGCATCTCATGAGTAAGTTCTACCCTTGAAACTAATAGTACACTATATGTTAACTAAATTGAATTTAAATAAAAAAAAAAAATTCACCTGCCAGTAACTCTGCTTCTGTAGAGATCTTCTAGAGACTTTTATCCCTTCAATATACCCAGTAAGACTAGTCAAAGAATCTCCCTCAAATATGATCCAGGTGTTTCTCAAACTACTGCTTCTTTATTGGGACTCATAATAATGTGATTCTATGTGTGAGTCATTCAAGATAGGGGTCTCAGTCCTCTGCCTGTCTCAGACACTAGCCCTGATTGTTTTCAAAGCTAATAATTTGGGGAGGTTCCTTTTCTGGTGCAGGTCTCATAGGTTGGGTTACACCATGTGGGCTGGGTTGCCCCATGTGGGCAAACTTTTTCCTCAGAGAGGAGATGTGCCTTTCTGATATCCTTCCTTTTTGTAAGTCACCAAGTTGGGGATGGGGGTCCTTAGCCAGATCACTTTTGCTCTTCCTACTGAGCTTGATATGACTTGTTTGTTTTGTTTTATGGAAGAGCTTCTCTGTCAGTCTTCAGATATTTTTCACTGAGAATGTCCTATATGTAGTTGTAACTTTGTTGTGTCTGTGGAAGGAGGTGAACTCAGGTTCTCCTTATGCTGCCATCTGGACCCCTTCTTCCAACATCCTCCCCAGTCTATTTGAAAGAAAGGTAGGAAAGAGAAAGACTAGTTATCAGCTGAAGAAGGTTGAAACCCAACTCAAGGAAGAGCTTCTAAGAAAATGAGTCACTTGGAATGACAGTGAGAAAATACTGGTATTGAAGCAGTGACCAGGTAAGAAAACATTTTCTAATATACCTACAGTCTAAATTGATGAGTAAGAGGGTGAAATGACCCAGAAGGTGAGGGAAGGAAGAACCCAGAGTAAAACAAATCCCTCTTCCCTTTAAGTCTTCAGATGTAATTCAATTTGAAGAAAATAGTATTTCAGTCATTATGGAGGTGCTTCTCTTTCTGACCATGATGAAGTAACAGGAAAAAGAATTAATCTCCTGCTTGGCAACAAAAACGTGACAGAATATTTGAAACAATGGTTTTTCAGGACACGGAACATCAGACATTGAAGACTGGAGATCTCTTGGAGATGGGAAACAAATTAGATGAGCCCTAAGGTCACTCTAGTTTAGTGCCCTGAAAGAGTTTCCAGTGTGTGGTGTAGGCAGGGAGATTCAGGGACACCATGACAGGTCCCTGAGTCAAGTAGACATTGATGAGAGTCTGGGAGACTAACCTAGAGTTTATAGGACAGAACACCAGAAAAGTAATGGTGTAAACACTCCAATTAAGGCAGGATTTTTTGGCTTGGACAAATGGCAAGACCCTCTAAAGACTAGCTACAAGAAGCACACCTTAAACACTAAGACACAAATAGGTTAAAAATAAAAGGATGAGAAAAAGTATATCATTCTAAAAATAAGAGAAAGTTGCAGCAGATACATTAATGTAAGATTGAAGTAGACTTCAGAGCAAATAATATTAACATAGATAATTAAAGTCATATTATTTGGATCAAGGGACAATTTATCAAAAAGACAAAATAGATATATAGATCTTAATCCCAAATTTGTAAAACTTCTAGAGAAAAACATAGGAGAAAATATTTCTCCTAATTCAGGCAAAATTTTCTTAGATAAGACACTGAAAGCAAGATTCACAAAAGAAAAAAAAATAACCTGGACTCCACCAAAATTAAAAACTTCCTTGGCTTCCTTGGTGCTCCCTGTAGAGGTGGTAGCCAATCTCCTGCTCATCATCATGGTCATGCTCAGAATTCTGGTGAAGCTCAAGAACATTAAAAAGAGGACCAAGAAGTTCATGTAGCACCAGTCAGACCAAGATGTCAAAATTAGGAGCAACTGGTAGAGATGCATAGGCATAGATAGTAGGGAGCGCAGAAGATTCAAGGGCCAGATCTTGATGCCCAGCAGTGGTCACAGGAGCAACAATAAAACAAAGCACTTGTTGCCCAATGATTCTGGAAGTTCCTATTTCACAAGATCAAGCAGCTTGAAGTGCTGTTCAAGTGCAACAAATCTTACTGTGTAGAGACTGCTCACAATGTCTGCTCTAAGGATCACAAAGTCATTGCTGAAAGAGCAGCCCAGCTGGTCATCAGAGTCACCAATCCCAATGCCAGGCTACACAGCAAAGAAAATGAATAGACAGTGTATGTACATATTATATTTGTGTTAATAGAACTATAAAAAGGAAAAAAATTTAAAACCTCTTTTTCCTTTCCTCATTTAGAAGGAAAATCAAGACAGTGATATTTAAAGACCATGTGTAAACATTAAATGTCCTGGAATCTACAAGATGCCAAGGATCCCTGTTTGCTGTGCTCTAGGACATCTTCTTCAAGAAAAAAGAAATAAATAAAAAGCCCCCTACACTATGGTGATGCCTTATATGGCCATCTGGGCATCTGAGACCAGGTAGACTATAAGCAGGGTAGTCTGGTAGGATTCAAGTACATCACAGATCACAGATCCTTAAAGCAAACTCAGACAGTCCTAAAGTCTGAGCTGGACACTGATCTAAACTCTTACTTTGTATCTAGTTGGGTTGGTAACTGCTTTGTATAACACAGCTAAGTTGTAACATCTAAACAAATTCTGATTAATATAATGATTTTTAAAATGTTAGTTAATTTTATTTAAATAAAACTAAAACTTCCTATTTTGAAGAAACCTAACCTAAACACATTTAAATTACAGGACTTAATTTTATCAATTCATCCAACCATTCATTTATTGGTTTGTTTATTTTTGCCACAACCTTCTAAAAGACGGCAGTGGTCTAGTTACTATTAACAACAATGTAGAAAATAAATCTAAATCCCAGAACAGATTGCTCAGTATGGACTGGGCTGGTTTGTTATTTGTGTGTCTATGGCAATTATAGCAGGCTGGCATATTAGCCTGGAGGATCTTGGGAACTGGTCAGTTGTAAACTTAGGACCATATTCCTTCACATGCCCTCAGCTTAAAGGGAGAAAGGCCCCTCCAACAGAAAGTCATACCAGTGGAGGGGACACAGGCTTAGGGTCCTGGAAAGTGGAAGGGAGTTAACCCCAGCATGACTGTACCATTTTTTGGAGGCTGGCGGGAAAGGTACTGTGGCATGTTGAGTCTAGGGCGATCCCTACAGCATCTTGGAGGGGTGGGCAGCCCTCAAAAGCAGCCACCGTCAGGAAGGTTTTTTATTGGGATCATGGTAGGAGTGAACATGGAGGTCACATGAAGGGCATTGTGGTCCCAGGAAGAACTGAAATTTTACACAGGTCATTTCTTACCATTTTGTTATTGACCAAGGAAAAGAGCTTTCTTAAGTTCCCTCCTCCATTCACCAGAGGACACTTGCAGGGGAGGTAGAGGACATAATGCTTACTTTGACAAGCAGCCATGTACATTGCATAAGCAATTTAAGCTTCCTGAGTGAGGAGTGACACAAAATGAATCGTGTTTTTGTTAGAACCCAGATGAGATCTCCTTCCTCCATGGAGGTAACTGGGCTGCTGCTTTCAAGGCCCAGCCTGAGACTCAGTGTCTGAGAAACAAGTATCTCCAAAAAGGTGGACAGAGCAAATGAGACAAGCAAGGCCTTGGAGGAAAGGACAAAAAAACATGAATGCCATTATGGATAGCTACACAATGATCCATTGAAATATTGCTAACAACTCTTCAGTCATCACACCACTTATGAAGTGAGTATGTTGGGTAGGATGGATCAATCTTAAGGAAGAACAGTGGAAAACACAGTAATCTGGACCAGAAGCCAACAAACTGTGGCCCTCTGGCTAAATCCCACCTACACCTGTCTTTATAAATAAAGTTTTATTTGTACTCATCCTTCATCAAACCATTTAAAAGTGCTTTCATGCCTCAATGGCACAGTTGAGTAATTATGACAGGAGCTTAAACCTAAAATATTTACTACCCGAGCTTTTTAGAAAAAGTATGGCAGGCCGAATAATGGCCCCCAAAAAGCTTTACATCATAATCCCTGGAACCTCTGAAAAATGTTCCCTTACATGGCAAATAGATGTTGCAGATGTAAATTAAGACTCTTAGGAAAGTTAGCCTGGATTATCCAGGGAGCCCAATCTAATGCTATGGGTCCTTAAAAGCAGAAAACTGGTAGATGGCAATGTGAGAAGGACTGTACCTTGGCTTGGAAGAAGGAGAAAGAGTCTGAGAACAGATCCATGAGACAAGTAATGCAGACGGGGAAGCTAGAAAGGGAAAAAATGTGTTCTTCCTGACAGCCCCTAGAAAGGTATACATGCCTGCTTAAACTGTAGTTTTAGCCCCATGAGACCCTTCTCAGACTTCTGACCTTCAGAACTGTAAGATTGTATTGTTTAAGTCACCATGTTTGTGGTGACCTCCTATGGCATCAACAGAAAACCAGTTCATGATTCTAAATTTGATTTATATTTAATTTGATTTGATGATTATTTATTTAGCAATCAACTACAAGATACCACATTATACCAGACACCACCATGCACTGGGGACACAGAAGACCAAGAAATAGTCCTGATCATCATGATCCTTCATGTCTGTGGTGTGGACTATGGAGGGTCCTAGGTCATGAGTACGTATGACAGTGGTAGGGGACAGATCATGGTGCATTCATGACCTTCCACTTTCCTTTTTTCATACCCTTCCCACTTTCTCTATGTTGCTCATATAAGTACTTTGTTCATATCATCAATAAAACATTTATCATATCTTCATTGTTTTTCCATGTAAACAGTTTACTGAGTAATCTGAATACGGTGAAGCACGGACGTGGTTTTATATTGTCCCCAATGTCTTAACAACTATGCTCTTGTGAGTTTCGCTTTCTATTTCTTTTTTTTTTTTAAGATTTTATTTATTTATTTGACCGAGAGAGAGAGAGATCACAAGTAGGCAGAGAGCCTACTCAGCCTACTCAGCAGGCTAGATCTCTGCTGAGCAGAGAGCCTGATGCGGGGCTCGATCCCAGGACCCTGAGATCATGACCTGAGCCGAAGGCAGAGGCTTAACCCACTGAGCCACCAAGGTGCTCCTCACTTTCTATTTATTGAAGATAACCTAGGTAGATCCCAGAAATTTCAAAACATTTATCCATTTAAAATATCCATTTAAAATAAAAGCTGTATTACAGTATAAGTGATACACAATGACTGGCAATATTAAAAATGTATAATTATTAGGGTTTTACATATGTATCTATCCACCATCACCACAATCAAGATAGAGAATCAATCCATCATTCCCAGAAGTGTTCTCCTGCCCATACTCACTCCCTATCCACTGTCAACCACAGATCTGCCTTTTGTCAATATAGTTTGCACTCTTCAGAATTTGATTCAAATAGAATCATACAGAAGGTATTTGTTTTTGTTTAACTTCTTTTACTGAGATAAAAATTCATCCTTATTCTGTGTATCAATAGTTTGTTCTCCTTTAGTGAATGGATATGCCACAATTTGCTTATCTGTTAACCTGTTGATGGATGTCTAGATTTTTTCCAGTTTGAGGCTATCACAAATAAGCCGCTACAAACATTTGTGTACAAGTCTTTGTATGGACATGTGGTTTATGTTCTCTTGGGTAGATAAATACCTAGGAGTGATATGAATCATATGCTAGGTATATAGGTTTAAATGTTTGAGAAACTGCCGAACTACCAAAATAATTAAACTGTTTTACATTCCCACCAGCAGTGTAAGGATATTATTTCCTACACATTTTTGACAATACTTGCTATGGCTAGTCTTTTTAACTTTATCTGTTCTAATACCTGTGTGCTGTTTTAGTTTTAATTTGCATTTATCTTATTATTAATGATGTTGAATATCTTTTCATGTGCTTATCTGCCATCCAGTTAAGTTACCCTCTTTGGTTAACTGTTCAGACCTTTTGCCTATGTATTTATTGAGTGTTTATCTTCTTGTTGAGTTTTGAAAGTCTTTATATATTCTAGATACAAGTCTTTTTTCAAATATAAGGCATGAAAATATTTTCTCCTAAGCTAGCTTATCTTTTCATTTCCTTAACTATATTTTAAAGAAATATTTATTCCTAATTCTTAAGAAATCCTATTTAGCATTTTTACTTTTATGAGTTGTGCTTATGGTATTATATCTAACTATGAACTCTTTACCTAACCCAAGATATGGCATATTTTCTCCTGTTTTCATCAAAAAGTGTGATTTTTTTTTACATTTTGTATTTAGTTGCCTTATATTTTGAGTTAATTTTTACATAGTGTGTGAAGTCTAAATTGAGGTTTGTTTGTTCGTTTGTTTTTTCTTGTGTATGGAAAGTCCAATCGTCCCAAAATTTGTTTAAAAAAAAAACTATTCTTTCTCCTCAGAATTACCTTTTAATATTAATAAAAAATATTAATTGACCATACTTATATGAATCTTCGTCAGGATTTCATTCTAGTCTACTGAAGGATCAGTTTTCTAATCTATGAACATATTATATCTATCCATTTACTTAGCTCTTTGAATTCTGT
Organism: Meles meles; assembly: GCF_922984935.1. Taxonomy (NCBI): domain Eukaryota; kingdom Metazoa; phylum Chordata; class Mammalia; order Carnivora; family Mustelidae; genus Meles; species Meles meles. The sequence continues at coordinate 27,668,892 of NC_060071.1, forward strand.
AGTTTTCAGAATATACATGCTTTGTTAGATTTACACAGAAGTATTTTTGGAGCTACTATATATAACTTTTTTTTAAATGTAGGTTTTCAGTTACTTGCTAAACTCATTTTTTTCCCATTTTATTTATTTTTTCAGCGTAACAGTATTCATTCTTTTTGCACAACACCCAGTGCTCCATGCAAAACGTGCCCTCCCCATTACCCACCACCTGTTCCCCCAACCTCCCACCCCTGACCCTTCAAAACCCTCAGGTTGTTTTTCAGAGTCCATAGTCTCTTATGGTTCACTTCCCCTTCCAAATTTTTTTTTTAATAAACATATAATGTATTTTTATCCCCAGGGGTACAGGTCTGTGAATCGCCAGGTTTACACACTTCACAGCACTCACGATAGCACTTACCCTCCCCAATGTCCATAGCCCCCTCCCCCTAAACTCATTTTTAAAAATAGATCGATCCTAGAAATAAACACCACTCCCTACCCATCCCCCATATTCTTGCTAAAGACTCCTTTTATATCTTACCTTCAGTTCACTGTGCTGTCTCCCCTGCCTTGAATCTCAGGAGTATTTACTCTGTGTGTGTATTTTTTCATACATTTCATTTTCTGCTATTTTAGCTCCATAGTTAAAGTACACACCTCCTGAAAGCAGAGTCTGTGCCTTGCAATTTTTATCTCCCACAATGCCTAATACACCAGGTTTTCAATAAATATTTGTGGTTTTTTATTTTTTACTTAAATTCAACTAGCCAACATATAATACATCATTAGTTTTTGATGTAATGTTCAACAATCCATTAGTTGTGTACAACACCCAGTGCTCATCACACTACATGCCCTCCTTAATGCCCATCACCCAGTCTCAATACATATTTATGACTATTGGTGAATGAACTTTTTACCCTTGGAAAATAATTTTAAAGCTTCCATAAATGTATTTGGGTACATTTTAACATATATCCAACCTGTTCTCCTCCACTTCTCACCAGGCCATATACCTTCACAAACTCTGAATTTGAAATTGGAAGACAACTAAGCAGCTAAAAGAGAGGATTTTTTGAGCCATTTCTGATAGACAGTAATTATGCATCTGATCTTAATTCACCAGAGCTGCTGCTAGAGAAAGCCAAATAGAACATAGACATTAAAAGGGATTAACACATTTGTCAGTTAAAGAGGGCTTTAATATAAGGGTGGCAGATTTAGTTTTTGCACACAAACATGGGGATTCCTTCCTAAGTCTTTTAGTATCAAATGTGCCATTCCTGGATAATTTCACACCTCTAACCACTAGAAAAATGTAGCAACACTGTTGTTACTCATACTGTTAAGGCTCTTCCCAACACATTCCTACTGAAATGTTGTAGATCTGCTTATCTCTGAAGTTCCTAGTAGCACTTAATCCTAAACATACTAAATCCTTAGTATCATTACTTATACTGTCATATCATCCATTCCTCTGATTGTGAATACTGGCTTCTAAGTGTTCCCAAATTTTCTCACTGTGCTACACTGATGATGACTGCAGATGCAAGAAAATGTTAAGTATCATTTGTTTTCTACTCATGTTGAGTTTTCCATTTCCCAACCATGTACTTGTTTTAAGTCTTTATGCCAGATTCATTTTATTCCAAGAATGGGTTCTCACTCAAAGTTGACTACACCCCTGACTTCCACACACTACCTCCTGCAGGAAGGATAGGCAAGGAGTGTGAGGGCAGGTGAAAAGGGCACTTCCACTTGGGCAAGGAATATTGGTCCCTTGTTTTATTCCTGACTCAAGACTGACCCAGGGCAGCTTGACTTTAATGAAGACGTTAGAGGACATTGATTAGAAGTGACTGTTGAGGTACCAACTCACTTTTTTCACTTAAGGAGATTTTTGGTAGGTTCTTTAAACATTTCTATATGAAAAATTATGTCACCTACAATTAAGGACTTTGTCAGTCCCTTCCTATACACCTTTTCTTTCTATTCCTTACTGTTATTGCACAAGCTAAGATTTCCAGTACAACATTAAGTAGAAATGATAGGAGCAGATACTCCTACCTTGTTCCTGATTACAAGGAAAAAATATTTGTCTGCTTTAGGATTTTTTTTTTTTTTTGGTTTTCTTTTTGTTGTTGTTTTTAGGTGGTTTTATTTTTTTTGCAGATTTATGAAGATTTTTTTACAGCTGATTTATTGATTTTGATTAATTGTTTGGTAGATGCATTTTTGCTCTTTATTAGATTTCCTCTCTATTTTTAGGTTGCTAACTTTTTTTTTTAACCGTGCATGTATGTTGAAATTGTCAAATTTCTGCATCAATTAGTATGATCTTGTGGTTTTTCTTCTTTGATCTATTAGTATTATGGGTTGCATGGATTTATTTTCAAATACTGAATCAGCCTTATATCCCTGTAATTATTGGACTTGGCATGCTATTTTCTTGTAGATTATAGTTTTCTTCTACTTTATTGATATTATTGATACCAGTCAATAATATCAATCTAATTATTTGATGTCTGATATTGATATCAGACATAAAAATAATTGGAAGTTTCTCTCTTTTCCATTTACTGGAAGCTATGTGTAGAATATCTGTTCTTTCTTTAAATATTCAGTAGAGTGCTTGTTTTGGCAGCACATATACTAAATATTCAGTAGAATTTGCCAATAAAACTACAAGGACCTGGTATCTTTTTGGAAGTTCCTTAATTACGAATTAAATTTATTGAGTGGATATAAGATTAGAAATGTTACTGTTCTGTTTTTTTTTTTTTTACACAAGAGTTGTTGGTAGTCTGTGGTTTTTAAGGATCAGTACATTTCATAAAATTATCAAGTGTATGCACACAGGATTGTTTTAATATTTCCTTATTGCAGGGCACCTGGGTGGCTCAGTCAAAGTGTCTGCCGTCAGCTCAGGTCACAATCCCAGGAGCCTGGGATCAAGCCCCTCATGGAGCCCCTCACCGGACTCCACCTGGAGCCCTAAAGCCCTGCACTGAGCCCCGTATTAGGCTCCCTGCTCACTGGGGAGCTTGCTTCTCCCTCTCCCTCTGCCTGCTTGTGTTCTCTCTCTCTCCCTCTCTGTCAAATAAATAAATAAAATCTTTTAAAAGTATTTCGTTATTGCTCTTATTGTCTGTATTGTCCATTAGTATCCTTATTATCTTTGGGCATTGTAGTGATGTCCTTGCTGATAATGATAATTGGTGTTTTCTCTCATTCTCTTTTTTTCCCCCTAAGATTTATCAATGTTATCGATTTTTTTTAAAAACCTGCTTTTAATGACTTTATATTTTTTCCTATTTCAAGGGCATAGATTTTTGTTTTATATCGTTAGTCCTTTATTCTGTTTGCTTTGGGTTTGCTTTGTTCTTTTTCTAATTTCTTAAGTTTAAAACTTCATTGATTTGAGGGGTTTCTTATCAATGTAAGAATTTAATCCTGTAAATTCCTCTCAAACACTGCATGTTATCTGCATTCCACAAATGTTGATATGTCATATTTTGCATTCCACAAATGTTGATATGTCATATTTTCACTTTCATTTTGTCCAAAAATGTCTTATAATTTCCTTTGAAGCTTCTGTTTTGACTACAAATTTCCACAAGTGTGTTATTTAACTTTCGAGTATTGGGGAATTTCTCCTTTCTGTTACCCATACCTATTTAACTTCACTATGATCAGAGAACATACTTTATAAATATTCAATCATCTTAAATTTAAGTTTGTTTTGTGAACTAAATTATCTTCTCTATTGGAATGTGTTTTATGAGCTCTTGAAAGGAATAGATTCTGCTGTCTTTGGGTGGAATTTTCTGTAACTGTTATTTGAATCAAGTTGATTGATGGTATTATTCAGTTTTTCTATGAGCTTATTGATTTTCTAATTCCTCTTTTGATTGCTGTATGAGGAGTATTGAAATCTCCAATTATAATTGTGGATTCTACTATTTCTACTTTCAATTCTGCTTCATGTTTTTTGATCTTCTGTGTTAGGTGCATACATATTTAGATTGCTATATATTTTTGGAAAATTTACCATTTTATCATTGTACTATGACTGTCTTTATCCATGGTAATTTTTCTTGCTCTAAAATTTATCTTATCTGATAATTTTATCTATAATATTGGCATTATTACAGGGATTAAAAAATCACTTATTCTATATTTTACTCTCCAAATAGTGTTTGCTTTGATCTTATACTCTTTTTAGTTATCCAAATATCAATATGCTAAGAGAATGTCAAGACCTATCTGGAACACCTATGCAATGCTGAAATTAATATTTATAGAATTTAGTGATTTCTGTTAAAAGTCAGTGGACATTTACTTGGTTTGACAAATCTTTTCCCTGGGTGGTTTGATATTCTGCAAATGTAGTTTAAGTGTGTAATGACACAGATTTAAATTCCTAAAGAAATCAAATAAAAATGAATCAAAATGGTAGAGTCCACATCATAAACCCTACTCTTCAATTGTCATTTTAGATCTCAGTCTTATAAACCTTCATTTGTTATCACTGCTTAGCAAACACTAAAAATTTACTTAATATGTATTATTATTCAAATATGACCTAATTTTTGGTTCTTCTTGAGAGCCTGCCTGTCCAAGTCAGATATTTTGCTCTCACAAATGGTAGGTTACAGTGTGTGTATATGGGGACAGAAAGTGAGAGGGTCTTATACCTTTCCTCAAACAATCTATGCATTGAGCACTTTTATTGCATGATCATTCTACCTTGCACAAGAGACCTCTGTCCCAGAATCCCTGTTCTCAGTCTCTGTGGTTCTTCCACCAGACACAGTATGTCTTCATGCTTGCCCTATTTCACTCTTCACTGAGGCTCTGGGAGCTGTTAGTGCTAAAGCTGTCTGCCCTTCTGCTAAGTATGGTAAATTGTTCTCCCTACAACAAAAATAATATTTAACCATAGTTAAGCTCTTGCCATATATGCCAAATTGTTCTAAGCAGTTTTCATATTTCATTGGATCCTCATAATAATATCTTGAACTAAATTTTATTTTAGTCCTATTTTATAGGTAAGGAAACTGAGGCATGGAGAAGTTAAATAGCCTACTCTAGGAACTGCTTAGGATAACACACACAGAACAGCTGGCCTGAACAGGAAGCAGGGGTTTTAAAAGTAAGTGTCCTGACCTTCAGACAGCTGATAAAAATTAATCTGCTTGGGCTTTTTCTTTTTAACAATTGAGGCTCTGTTACTAAGTAAGCTTTTTTTTTCCCTCTTAGTATTAATTCTCATTTAAGAAAGCCCTTGCTGCCTTGCCCTGCCTTGCAAATAGCTATCTATCAGGTCATCCATATAATTTTGCATTTATAAGTGAGAAGCCATTCTTCTCACAAAACCCTCCAGGAGTTTCCATCTCACAGTACCAGAACACTCTTCACAGTGGGCCCCCCAGCCCTCCATGACAGACACCCCACTTTCACATTACTGCTCTGATCTACCTTCCCTTCTGTCTCCACATCACTCACTCTCTGCTGCCTCCTGTCTAGCTGCTAAACATTGCATCCATCCTTAGCATCTTTACTCAGATGTCCACCAGTTTCTCTGAGGTCTTCCCAAATGATTCCATTTTAAATTAAAAGCACTAACCCTTTTCCTGCTTATTATCCCCTCAACATTATTATTGTGCTCAGTGCATAAAGAATTCAGGCCAGGAATGGACATTCAGTCAGCATGTGTTACGTAATAGCTTGGCCCTAGGATAACAATGCTGAAAGTATAGTTAGCTTCTTCCCAAATGGCATCAGGCATGACCGGGACTCAGATCTATAGCAGTTGGCTGAAGTGGATCACAGCAGCCTTCTTTTTGCCAAATCAGTTCATCCAGGATTCAGAAACTGGATCTATTGCTGGCACCAATGAATCTCTTCCTCCTGGTACATTCAGTTTTCTGATTGCAAATCCTAATGATTTTTCTAGACCTTAGATTTTTATTTCAGTAATTCCACACATTGTGTTGTTTGCTATAAATGATATCCCAAATATCTAGCATGTGTATGAAGAAAGTTTTTGCACTGGAAAGGGATCACTGGTCCCTCAGTTGAAAACAAAATGAAGGCTACTTTCAGTTCTTTTGAGTGTATCAAAGGAAATGTCTTTTAAATTTTAATCAATCACTTTGTATGCATTATAAGAACACATTTGAAATTGGAAGAAATGACATATTTAGGAAGAGAGGTGAAGGAGCTCACAGACCACTGTGTTCATGAACTTTCTGACACCCCATCTATTGTAGTTTGTGGAATAATTGGTCCTTGTTTACAGAAGAGAGTTGAAGGATTTGTCTGGGTAATAAAAGTAAAATACCCTGTATCTTATTATAAAGGAAGTAGTTTGAAGCATTTGACCTCACTCAGAATGTTTTTAAGTCCCTTGATATCTCAGAGTTTATTAAGTCAAGGATAAATTTCACTCATACCAGTCTTCTAAGAGTTCAAAAGACAAATACCAGATCTAATATATTTGTTTCCAAGGTCATTGTACCTTAGGGATTAGATTCCCTCTTTTCACCATTGGAACACCCTCTCTCTTGCATTGTTATATCAATCTAGCAAACAGAATGGTGAGCCTAGGATCAGAGAAATGGAGGGGAAGTTTTGAGAATCCTCTTGTCCATCCATGAGCAACTGGGATTTTCTGCCCCAGTGCTGCCCCAAGAAGGATTTGGAGGTGACTGTGTACCGGATGTATGAAGAAGAGGACCCTGATGGATGAGAGACTGCCCTGAGCACAGACAATCTGTTACGCATTTGTCAGACTTGATCAGAATTTCCCACTTTCTTATATCCACCTAATACCACTGTTTAGCACCCTATTTTCCAGACTGACTTCATATTCCATGGTCAATTCACTGACATTAAATACCTATCACCTTGGCTGGAATTCAGGTTACTGAAAATTTCAACTCCACCCTCTGGGTGGAGAGGATGTGTCAGAGGACAAGATGTAGAGTCAATGGAAAGCTGTGGGGAGGAACTGCAGAGGGAGGCAATGTCCTGTCATGGGAAACCTCAGAAGTGGTCAGAAGACCAACAAAGGCACTTCAGGCTCATTGTTTTATTTAATTGTTATTTTTCCCAACATTTCACAACCAACTGTATGACTTCCAAAAGTAATGTCAATCTCTAACCAATTTTGCCAGCAAGTGAATATGATGTACTCTGAGGACACATCTTCTCAGACTAACGTGTTATTTATGTAATATTCTCAGGTGCGCCTACTGACATACTGACACAACTGTTGACAAACTAACAAAATAGAACATCACTGCTGTGTTTATCTTCCCCCAAGTCAAACAGTGATTATAAGCATCTTTTTCACATGCTTAGGATCCCTTAATAAGAGACATTGAATAAGCCATTAGATTGAGGAGCAATTTAATAAACAATTTCCTGACCATTAATACTATATAGGTTATAAACCTTAGCATAAAAATACATGTGTGTGATTATCAGTGTATGTGCGTGTATTATATGTTTACCTTGTAATATCCATATATCTGTATTAACTAGCTAAATCCCATAATTCCTGTCAATCATTATGAACTTACAAGATTTAATTGCAGTTGGACTTTGATTCTTAGTCTAATATTTAGTGCAAATACTCATATAACTTACAAATGAAGGAAAACCAATAAGCAAACCCATCCTTTGTTATCCTCTGTTTAATATTATTGTTGTTTCAGTTACACAGATTTTAAGCATCAAGTATTTATGTTTTAGTTATTTTGTGTTTATGTAACGTAAACAAAAAATCTGAACATGATTTTTACTTTACAGATGCATTTAGAACATAATTCTTGTGTAAGATACTACTCATTATAATTACTTAAGTTCAGCTGTATTGAATGCAATAAATGCTATCAGTCAATATTAAGTATACTAAAAAAAAGTGAAGAGGATATTTTTTACTTATCAAAAATATACCTTTGTGATTGAAAGATTAATATGTGAGTCCTTCCAGACAAACTTCCTAGGTTGTCCAATGTCCATGGGTTCACAGGGCTACTGGTACTCCTCCCAAGCCATAGGTAAGTCTCATTTGCCTAGAATTCTCAAACTGTCACTTTATCTGTGACCCTATGATGCAGAGCAAAAGCCACCTCTGCACTCAGATGCCAGGACCTGTAATGAGGTTTAGCAGGGACAGGACCAGCATTCCCCGAACATTTTTTTAAAATGTTGTGTGGTGGGTATTATAGAGGGCACGTAATCCATGGAGCACTGGGTGTGGTGCATAAACAATGAATTCTGTTACACTGAAAAGAAATTTTAAAAAAATGTATATACAGATTTTACAGAGCCTGCATAATCTGGGCCAGTGAAATATGAACAGAAGTGATCCGCATCTCTGACCCATAAATAACTCCCATGTGCCATCCTTCATTTTCCTTCCCAGGCAGAGGACACTGGACCCTAGGAGAAGACAGAGCCTCCAATCAAGAAGGATGAATGCCAACATCCCCTGTGATAAGCTACTCACTGGCTTATCACACAATGTAAGCACCATTTAAGCAAGCATTGTATGCACCATTTAAGCCTCTATCACATTAGGGCACTGCAGCTTAGCAATTTAGAGCAGTTAGAATTACCTAAGTCACACCATCATTCCATTCTGTGCACTGGGATATGGTTTGCAGGGATAGAAACCCCTGACATTTCTCTAAGTCTGCCTTTTCTTCCCTGCTTGGGGAAACTTGAATAATCTGAGGATGGAGTTGAGGTGGGGACAGGACAGGACTGGTTTTCCCATAATTCATCTATTTTCAAAATATTTTCTTGATCCCAGTATGTGATGTCTTTGTTGTTTGTCCCAATCTGACAATTATTCTTAGGGAGAATGTCAGCTCCAAGTCTCAGAACTTGAATAAGACCACATCATGGGGTGGGGGGGACTGTTTAGCCCACCAAACAAGAAAACTGTGCAGAGGTATTCAACACAAGGATTCTTAGAAGTGGTGTTGAAGGCACAACATACAACTGCTAAAACTCCTTGGTCCTAGACCCAGGGGTACAGAAGTAAAATTTCATTCTCCCAAATTTGCGATAACTGCATGATTGCAATCCTCCAAACTATCTAAGCAAGGGACATAATCCTCCCTCTTGCCAGGTGAGTTCACAGACAGTGTGATGATGCATTGATTCATTCAGGTTTGAACACAGTCTCTAAGAAATTCTTTAACCTCTGAAAGTTTTCTGACCCTCATTATCCCTGCAATTATTTCTATGCTTTATGTCATAAGGCAATTGCTGCCACAGTGTTAATTTTCCCTTAGGGCCACAGTGACTCTTGAAGTTATGCTGACATATCCGGTCTTGTACTGAGGATAAGTTCTGTGGGCTCTCTCCATGACTGAAGCAGGAGAAGGCACAGATTTCCACACTCATTTCTAGCATGGGAACCAGGACACAGAGCTCATCCTCACCCACCCAGTGAAGGACTATCTACCCTCATCCTTCTACCAGTTGCCCTTCATATGGCCTCTCTAACACCAGCAAGCACCTGGTTTCTCTTTTAACCTCACCGAATTTCATATTTTATGTGGGGATTTTCTGGAGTCTAGAAACCAAAGGGGAGCTGAGGTCCTGACCTCTCATGTTGCCATCCCTATGGATTCTAAGGCATGTGGTAATGGGACCTCTGAGGTTCCTAATGATTTCTGAAACTAAAGGTGGAAAAGCCACAGATCCAATCTTCTCTTGGGTCCCAAAATTTCCTCCCCCGAGACTCTTCGTTTTTTCTTTTTTTTTTTTTTTAAGATTTTATTTATTTGAGAGTGTGGGTATGAGAGAGAGAGCATGAGTGTGGGGACCCCTGTAGAGAGAAGAGATAAGGCAGATGCTTAAATGACTGAACCTCCCAGACATCCAAGAGTATTCCTTTAAAAAAAATCTATTTTTGAGTTTTTTTTTATTTGTTTATTTATAGCATAACAGTGTTCATTGTTTTGGCATCACACCCAGTGCTCCATGCAGTACGTGCCCTCCCTATTACCCACCACCTGGTTCCTCAACCTCCCACCCCCCCCGCCCTTTCAAAACCCTCTGGTTGTTTTTCAGAGTCCATAGTCTCTCATGGTTCATCTCCCCTTCCAGTTTCCCTCAACTCCCTCTCCTCTCCATCTCCCCACGTCCTCCATGTTATTTGTTATGCTCCACAAATAAGTGAGACCATATGATACTTGACTCTCTCTGCTTGACTTATTTCACTCAGCATAACTTCTTCCAGTCCCGTCCATGTTGCTACAAAAGTTGGGTATTCATCCTTTCAGATGGAGGCATAATACTCCATTGTGTATATGAACCACATCTTCCTTATCCATTCATCCGTTGAAGGGCATCTTGGTTCTTTCCACAGTTTGGCGACCGTAGCCATTGCTGCAATAAACATTGGGGTACAGATGGCCCTTCTTTTCACTACATCTGGATCTTTGGGGTAAATACCCAGCAGTGCAATTGCAGGGTCATAGGGAAGCTCTATTCTTAATTTCTTCAGGAATCTCCACACTGATCTCCAAAGTGGCTGCACCAACTTGCATTCCCACCAACAGTGTAAGAGGGTTCCCCTTTCTCCACATCCTCTCCAACACACGTTGTTTCCTGTCTTGCTAATTTTGGCCATTCTAACTGGTGTTAGGTGGTATCTCAATGTTGTTTTAATTTGAATCTCCCTGATGGCTAGTGATGATGAACATTTTTTCATGTGTCTGATAGCCATTTGTATGTCTTCGTTGGAGAAGTGTCTGTTCATATCTTCTGCCCATTTTTTGATATGATTATCTGTTTTGTGTGTGTTGAGTTTGAGAAGTTCTTTATAGATCCTGGATATCAACCTTTTGTCTGTACTGTCATTTGCAAATATCTTCTTCCATTCCGTGGGTTGCCTTTTTGTTTTGTTGACTGTTTCCTTTGCTGTGCAGAAGCTTTTGATCTTGATGAAGTCCCAAAAGTTCATTTTTGCTTTTGTTTCCTTGGTCTTTGGAGACATATCTTGAAAGAAGTTGCTGTGGCTGATATCGAAGAGGTTACTGCCTATGTTCTCCTCTAGGATTCTGATAGATTGCTGTCTCACGTTGAGGTCTTTTATCCATTTCAAGTTTATCTTTGTGTATGGTGTAAGAGAATGGTCGAGTTTCATTCTTCTACATATCGCTGTCCAGTTTTCCCAGCACCATTTATTGAAGAGACTGTCTTTTTTCCATTGAATATTTTTTCCTGTTTTGTCAAAGATTATTTCACCATAGAGTTGAGGGTCCATATCTCCACTCTGTTCCACTGGTCTATGTGTCTGTTTTTATGCCAATATCATGCTGTCTTGGTGATCACAGCTTTGTAGTAAAGCTTGAAATCGGGTAACGTGATGCCACCAGTTTTGTTTTTGTTTTTCAACATTTCCTTAGCAATTCGGGGTCTCTTCTGATTCCATACAAATTTTAGGATTATTTGCTCCAGCTCTTTGAAAAATATCTGTGGAATTTTGATCGGAATGGCATTAAAAGGATAGATTGCTCTAGGCCATGTAGACATTTTAACAATGTTTATTCTTCCAATCCAAGAGCATGGAACAGTCTTCCATCTGTTTCTGTCTTCTTCAATTTCTTTCATGAGTGTTCTGTAGTTCCTCGAGTACAGGTCCTTTACCTCTTTGGTTAGGTTTATTTCCAGGTATCTTATGGTTCTTGGTGCTATAGTAAATGGAATCGATTCTCTAATTTCCCTTTCTGCATTTTCATTGTTAGTGTATGAGAAAGCCACTGATTTCTGTACATTGACTTTGTATCCTGCCACGTTACTGAATTGCTGTATGAGTTCTAGTAGTTTGGGGGTGAAGTCTTTGGGGTTTTCCATATAAAGAATCATGTCATCTGCGAAGAGAGAGGGTTTTACTTCTTCATTGCCAATTTGGAAAACTTATTCCTCTTTGTTGTCTGATTGCCGTTGCTAGAACTTCTAATACTATGTTGAACAAGAGTGGTGAGAGTGGGCATCCTTGTCATGTTCCTGATCTCAACGGGAAGGCTGCAAGCTTTTTCCCCATTGAGGTTAATATTTGCTGTGGGTCTTTCATAGATAGATTTTATGAAGTTCAGGAATGTTCCCTCTATCCCTATACTTTGAAATGTTTTCATCAGGAACGGATGCTGGATTTTGTCAAATGCTTTTTCTGCATCAATTGAGAGGACCATGTGGTTCTTCTCTCTTCTCTTATTGATTTATTCTATCACATTGATTGATTTGCGAATGTTGAACCAACCTTGCAACCCAGGGATGAATCCCACCTGGTCATGGTGGATAATCTTTTGAATGTGCTGCTGGATCCTGTTTGCTAGGATCTTTTTGAGAATCTTAGCATCCACATTCATCAGTGATAAATTCTCCTTTTTGGTAGGGTCTTTGCCTGGTTTTGGGATCAGGGTATTGCTGGCTTCATAAAAAGAGTCTGGAAGTTGTCCTTCTGCTTCAATTTTTTGGAACAGCTTCAGGAGCATTGGTGTTATTTCTTCTTTGAAAGTTTGGTAGAATTCCCCAGGGAATCCGTCAGGTCCTGGGCTCTTGCTTTTTGGGAGGTTTTTGATCACTGCTTCAATCTCTTTACTAGATATCGGTCTATTCAGGTTGTCAATTTCTTCCTGGTTCAATTTTGGGAGTTTGTAGCTTTCCAGGAATGCATCCATTTCATCTAGGTTGCTTAGCTTATTGGCATATAACTGTTGGTAATAATTTCTGATGATTGTTTCTATTTCCTTGGTGTTAGTTGTGATCTCTCCCTTTTCATTCATAATTTTATTAATTTGGGCTTTCTCTCTTTTCTTTTGGATTAGTATGGCCAATGGTTTATCGATCTTATTGATTCTTTCAAAGAAACAGCTTCTAGTTTCATTGATACGTTCTACTGTCTCTCTCATTTCTACCTCATTGATCTCTGCTCTAATCTTGATTATTTCCCTTCTTGCGTGTGGAGTTGGTTTGATTTGTTGTTGATTCTCCAGTTCTTTAAGGTGTAGAGACAGCTGGTGTATTCTGGATTTTTCAATGTTTTTTGAGGGAGGCTTGGATGGCTATGTATTTCCCCCTTAGAACCGCCTTAGCAGTATCCCATAGGTTTTGGACCGAAGTGTCTTCATTCTCATTGGTTTCCATTAATTGTTTAAGTTCGTCTTTGATCTCCTGGTTGATCCAAGCATTCTTAAGCAAGGTGGTCTTTAGCTTCCAGGTGTTTGAGTTCCTTCTGAAATTTTCCTTGTGAGTGAGTTCCAGTTTCAAAGCATTGTGATCTGAGAATATGCAGGGAATAATGTCAGTCTTTTGGTATCGGTTGAGTCCTGCTTTGTGACCCAGTATGTGGTCTGTTCTGGAGAAGGTTCCATGTGCATTTGAGAGGAATGAGTATTCTGTTGTTTTAGGGTGAAATGTTCTGTATATGTCTATGAGGTCCATCTGGTCCAATGTTTCATTCAATGCTCTTATTTCTTTATTAATTTTCTGCTTTGATGATCTGTCTATTTCTGAGAGAGGCGTATTAAGATCTCCTACTATTATTGTATTCATATCAATATGACTCTTTATCTTGATTAATAGTTTTCTTATGTAATTGGGTCCTCCCATATTGGGGGCATAGATATTCACAATTGTTAGATCATCTTGGCGGATAGTCCCTTTAAGAATTATGTAATGTCCTTCTGTATCTCTGACTACAGTCTTTAGTTTAAAATCTAATTTATCTGATATGAGAATCGCTACCCCAACCTTCTTTTGAGGCCCATTGGCATGAAAGATGCTTCTCCATCCCTTCACTTTCAGTCTGGGTGTATCCTTAGGTTCAAAATGGGTCTCTTGTAGACAACATATGGAGGGGTCCTGTCGTTTTATCCAATCTGCAACCCTGTGTTTTTTTTATGGGCGCATTTAGGCCATTCACATTGAGAGTGATTATTGAGAGATAGGTTTTATTGCCTTTGAAGTCTTTCTGTCTGTAGATTGTTTCTATATTTCTGTTCAATGATATTCTTAGGATTTTTTCTCTTTTATAGGACCCCCCCTTAATATTTCCTGCAGTGTCGGCTTGGTGGTTGCATAGTCTTTTAAGCCTTGCCAGTCTTGGAAACTCTTTATCTCTCTATCCATTTTAAATGTCAGTCTTGCTGGATACAGTATTCTTGGTTGCATATTCTTCTCATTTAGTACTCTGAATATATTTTGCCAGCCCTTCCTGGATTGCCAAGTCTCTGTGGAAAGGTCTGACGTTATTCTAATGGGTTTCCTCTGTATGTAAGGAGCCTCCTAGCTGCTTTTAAGAGGGTCTCTCTTGAAACATAATTCCTCAATCTAACTATAAGGTGTCGTGAGGACTTCTGAGAATCTAAAATCTTTGGAGGACATCTTTCTGCCTCTAGTACATGAACGTTGTTTCCATTCGTGAGATTGGGAAAATTTTCATAGACAACTTCTTCCACTATATCTTCTAGACTTCTTTCTTTTTCCTCCCCCTCAGGGATTCCAATAATTCTGACGTTGGAACGTTTCATGGCATCGTTTATTTCCCTGATTCTGTTTTTGTGGCTTCTGAGCTGTTTGTTCCAGGCTTCTTCCTGATCCTTTCTCTCTATCTCTTTGTCCTCCAGATCACTAATTCTATCTTCTGTCTCAGTTACCCTAGCTTTTAGAGAATTTAGATTAGATAGGAACTCATTGAGAGCATTTTGAACATCATCCCTGGTGGCTTTCAGTTCTGCCCTAACATTGTGAACATCATCCCTGGTGGCTTTCAGTTCTGCCCTAATCAATTCTGTTTGGTCATCCATGGCTTTCTCCAACCTAGCTATTGCCTGGATAATTGTTAGTCTGAATTCCTTTTCTGACATATTGTCTATGTCGATAGGCATTAGCTCTATTGCAGAAGGCCCATCCTCTGTATTTTTCTTCTGTTGGGTATTCCTCCTCCTAGTCATTTTGGTAAGAGATGACTGAACAGATGCAGCTGGGCTTATCGATTGTGGTACAGTCAATGTGCACCCTGGAATGCTTCTGTGCAAACAGGATTCCCCACCCAAATGAGAGAAAAAAGAAAAGAAAAAGAAATAGAGAAGAAGAAAGACAAAAAGGGGGGAAAGAAAAAAGGAAAAAAAAAAGAGAGAGAGAGAGAGATAGGAAAAAAGGGAAGATAAAAGAGAAGGCTCAGTCCAAATGGGCCACAAGGTAAGATTTGTGAAGGATACAAACAAAAACAGACAAACAAAAAGAGTGATAAAAGTATATGACAAGATTTGAGAGTCAAGATGGCGGAGAAGTAGCAGGCTGAGACTACATCAGGTAGCAGGAGATCAGCTTGATAGCTTATCTAAACATTGCAAACACTGACAAATCCAATGGGAGAGCAAAGAGAAGAAGAACAGCAACTCTAGAAACAGAAAATCAACCACTTTCTGAAAGGTAGGACTGGCGGAGAAGTGAATCTAAAACGACGGGAAGATAGACCGCGGGGGGAGGGGCCGGCTCCTGGCAAGCGGCGAAGGAACAGAGCATAAAATCAGGACTTTTAAAAGTCTGTTCCACTGAGGGACATTGTTCCAGAGGCTAAACCAGGGTGAAGCCCACGCAGGGTCAGCATGGCCCCAGGTCACGCAGGGTCACAGAAGGATCGGGGGTGTCAGAGTGTCGCAGAGCTCGCAGGTATTAGAACAGAGAAGCCGGCTGCAGAGACAGAGCCGAGGACTGAACTCTCAGCTCGGGGTTACCTTGAACTGGTCATGGGCTGGGTGAGCTCAGAGCGCGGCTAGAGGCTGGGGATACGGGAGTGATTGGGTGCTGTCCTCTGGGGGCGCACTGAGGAGTGGGGCCCCAGGCTCTTGGCTCCTCCGGGCTGGAGACTAGGAGGCTGCCATTTTCATTCCCGTCCTCCGGAACTCTACGGAAAGCGTTCAGGGAACAGAAGCTCCCAAAAGCGAACCCGAGCCGATTACTTAGTCCGGCCGCCAGTAAGGGCGGTGCAATCCCGCCTCGGGCAAAACACTTGAGAGTCACTACAACAGGGCCCTCCCCCAGAAGATCAATAAAATATCCAGCCAGGACGAAGTTCATCTATCAAGGAAAGTAGGTTCAATTCCTAAGAAAGCAGCGCAATTCCAGAGGAGGAGAAAGCAAAGCATGGAACTCATGGCTTTCTCCCCATGATTCTTTAGTCTTGCGGCTACTTCAATTTTTTTTTTCTTTTTTCTTTTTTCAATTTTTTTCTTTCTTTTTTCTTCTTCTGCTAAATTTTTTAAAACTTTTACCCTTTTCTTTTTTAATGTTTTTTGACTGGTTTATCTAAATATATATATATATTTTTCTTTCTTTTTTATATTTTTTCTTTATTTGTTTTATTTTTTACATTTTTTTTCTTTTTTTTTCTGAACCTGTTTTTATCCCCTTTCTCCCCCCCACAATTTGGGGTCTCTTCTCATTTGGTTACAGCGCATTTTTCTGGGGTCTTTGCCACCCTTTTAGTATTTTATTTGCTCCTTCATATCCTCTTATCTGGACAAAATGACAAGGCGAAAAAAATCACCACAAACAAAAGAACAAGAGACAGTACCGAAGGCTAGGGACCTAATCAACACAGACATTGGTAATATGTCAGATCAAGAGTTCAGAATGACGATTCTTAACATTCTAGCTGGGCTGGAAAAAGGCATGGAAGATATTAGAGAAACCCTCTCTGGAGATATTAAAGCCCTTTCTGGAGAAATTAAAGAACTAAAATCTAACCAAGTTGAAATCAAAAAAGCTATTAATGAGGTGTAATCAAAAATGGAGTCTCCAACTGCTAGGATAAATGAGGCAGAAGAAAGAATTAGTGATATAGAAGACCAAATGACAGAGAATAAAGAAGCCGAACAAAAGAGGGACAAATAGCTACTGGACCATGAGGGGAGAATTCGAGAGATAAGTGACACCATAAGACGAAACAACATTAGAATAATTGGGATTCCACAAGAAGAACAAAGAGAGAGGGGAGCAGAAGGTCTATTGGAGAGAAATATTGGAGAGAATTTCCTAATATGGCAAAGGGAACAAGCATCAAAATCCAGGAGATGCAGAGAAACCCCCTCAAAGTCAACAAGATTAGGTCCACACCCCATCACCTAATAGTAAAATTTACAAGTCTTAGCGACAAAGAGAAAATCCTGAAAGCAGCCCGAGAAAAGAAGTCTGTAACATACAATGGTAAAAATATTAGATTGGCAGCAGACTTATCCACAGAGACCTGGCAGGCCAGGAAGAGCTGGCATGATATATTCAGAGCACTAAACGAGAAAAACATGCAGCCAAGAATACTCTATCCAACTAGGCTATCATTGAAAATAGAAGGAGAGATCAAAAGCTTCCAGGACAAACAAAAACTGAAAGAATTTGCAAGCACCAAACCAGCTCTACAGGAAATATTGAAAGGGGTCCTCTAAGCAAAGAGAGAGCCTAAAAGCAGTAGATCAGAAAGGAACAAAGACAAAATACAGTAACAGTCAACTTACAGGCAGTACAATGGCACTAAATTCATATCTCTCAATAGTTACCCTGAATGATAATGGGCTAAATGCCCCAAATCAAAAGACACAGGGTATCAGAATGGATAAAAAAAACAAAACCCATGTCTATGTTGCTTACAAGAAACTCATTTTAGACGCGAAGACACCTCCAGATTTAAAGTGAGGGGGTGGAAAACAATTTACCATGCTAATGGGCATCAGAAGAAAGCTGGGGTGGCAATCCTTATATCAGATCAATTAGATTTCAAGCCAAAGACTATAATAAGAGATGAGGAAGGACACTATATCCTACTCAAAGGGTCTGTCCAACAAGAAGATCTAACAGTTTTAAATATCTATGACCCTAACATGGGAGCAGCCAACTATATCCACCAATTAATAACAAAATCAAAGAAACACATCAATAATAATACAATAATAGTAGGGGACTTGAACACTCCCCTCACTGAAATGGAAAGATCATCCAAGCCAAAGATCAACAAGGAAATAAAGGCCTTAAATGACACACTGGACCAGATGGACATCACAGATATATTCAGAACATTTCATCCCAAAGCAACAGAATACACATTCTTCTCTAGTGCACATAGAACCTTCTCCAGAATAGATCACATCCTGGGTCACAAATCAGGTCTCAACGGGTATCAAAAGATTAGGATTATTCCCTGCATATTTTCAGACCACAATGCTCTGAAGCTAAAACTCAATCACAAGAGGAAAGCTGGAAAGAACCCAAATACATGGAGACTAAACAGCATCCTTCTAAAGAATGAATGGGTCAACCAGTAAATTAAAGAAGAATAAAAAAAATTCATGGAAACAAATGATAATGAAAACACAACAGTTCAAAATCTGTGGGACAGAGCAAAGGCAGTCCTGAGAGGAAAATATATAGCAGTACAAGCCTTTCTCAAGAAACAAGAAAGGTCTCAAATACACAACCTAACCCTACACATAAAGGAGCTGGAGAGAGAACAAGAAAGAAACCCTAAACCCAGCAGGAGAAGAGAAATCATAAAGATCAGAGCAGAAATCAATGAAATAGAAACCAAAAAAAAAAAAAAAAATCAATGAAAGTAGGAGCTGGTTCTTTGAAAGAATCAATAAGATTGATAAACCCCTGGCCAGATTCAT
Source organism: Meles meles (assembly GCF_922984935.1). NCBI lineage: Eukaryota > Metazoa > Chordata > Mammalia > Carnivora > Mustelidae > Meles > Meles meles. Next base: position 27,687,572 of record NC_060071.1, read on the forward strand.
CAAAAAGAAAAGAGAAAGGACCCAAATAAATAAAATCATGAATGAAAGAGGAGAGATCACAACTAACACCAAAGAAATACAGACAATTATAAGAACATACTATGAGCAACTCTACGCCAACAAATTGGACAATCTGGAAGAAATGGATGCATTCCTAGAGACATATAAACTACCACAACTGAACCAGGAAGAAATAGAAAACCTGAACAGGCCCATAACCAGTAAGGAGATTGAAACAGTCATCAACAATCTCCAAACAAACAAAAGCCCAGGGCCAGATGGCTTCCCAGTTGAATTCTACCAAACCTTTAAGGAAGAACTAATTCCTATTCTCCTGAAACTGTTCCAAAAAATAGAAATGGAAGGAAAGCTTCCAAACTCATTTTATGAGGCCAGCATCACCTTGATCCCAAAACCAGACAAGGATCCCACCAAAAAAGAGAACAACAGACCAATATCCTTGATGAACACAGATGCAAAAATTCTCGCCAAAATACTAGCCAATAGGATTCAACAGTACATTAAAAGGATTATTCACCATGATCAAGTGGGATTTATTCCAAGGCTGCAGGGTTGGTTCAACATCCGCAAATCAATCAATGTGATACAACACATTAATAAAAGAAAGAACAAGAACCATATGATACTCTCAATAGATGCTGGAAAAGCATTTGACAAAGTACAGCATCCCTTCCTGATCAAAACTCTTGAAAGTGTAGGGATAGAGGGCACATACCTCAATATTATCAAAGCCATCTATGAAAAACCCACCGCAAATATCATTCTCAATGGAGAAAAACTGAAAGCTTTTCTGTTAAGGTCAGGAACACGGCAGGGATGTCCATTATCACCACTGCTATTCAACATAGTACTAGAAGTCCTAGCCTCAGCAATCAGACAACAAAAAGAAATTAAAGGCATCCAAATTGGTAAAGAAGAAGTCAAACTATCACTCTTCGCAGATGATATGATACTATATGTGGAAAACCCAAAAGACTCCACTCCAAAACTGCTTGAACTTGTACAGGAATTCAGTAAAGTGTCAGGATATAAAATCAATGCACAGAAATCAGTTGCATTTCTCTACACCAACAACAAGACAGACGAAAGAGAAATTAAGGAGTCAATCCCATTTACAATTGCACCCAAAACTATAAGATACCTAGGAATAAACCTAACCAAAGAGGCTAAGAATCTATACGCAGAAAACTATAAAGTACTCATGAAAGAAATTGAGGAAGACACAAAAAAATGGAAAAATGTTCCATGCTCCTGGATTGGAAGAATAAATACTGTGAAAATGTCCATGCTACCTAAAGCAATCTACACATTTAATGCAATCCCTATCAAAATACCATCCATTTTTTCAAAGAAATGGAACAAATAATCCTCAAATTTATATGGAACCAGAAAAGACCTCGAATATCCAAAAGAATATTGAAAAAGAAAGCCAAAGTTGGTGGCATCACAATTCCGGACTTCAAGCTCTATTACAAAGCTGTCATCATCAAGACAGCATGGTACTGGCACAAAAACAGACACATAGATCAGTGGAACAGAATAGAGAGCCCAGAAATCGACCCTCAACTCTATGGTCAACTCATCTTCGACAAAGCAGGAAAGAATGTCGAATGGAAAAAAGACAGCCTCTTCAATAAATGGTGCTGGGAAAATTGGACAGCCACATGCAGAAAAATGAAATTGGAACACTTCCTTACACCACACACGAAAATAGACTCCAAATGGATGAAGGACCTCAATGTGAGAAAGGAATCCATCCAAATCCTTGAGGAGAATGCCGGCAGCAACCTCTTCGACCTCAGCCGTAGCAACATCTTCCTAGGAACAACGGCAAAGGCAAGGGAAGCAAGGGCAAAAATGAACTATTGGGATTTCATCAAGATCAAAAGCTTTTGCACAGCAAAGGAAACAATTCATAAAACCAAAAAACAACTAACAGAATGGGAGAAGATATTTGCAAACGACATATCAGATAAAGGGCTAGTATCCAAAATCTATAAGGAACTTAGCAAACTCAACACCCAAAGAACAAACAATCCAATCAAGAAATGGGCAGAGGACATGAACAGACATTTCTGCAAAGAAGACATCCAGATGGCCAACAGACACATGAAAATGTGCTCCACATCACTCGGCATCAGGGAAATACAAATCAAAACCACAATGAGATATCACCTCACACCAGTCAGAATGGCTAAAATAAACAAGTCAGGAAATGACAGATGCTGGCGAGGATGTGGAGAAAGGGGAACCCTCCTCCACTGTTGGTGGGAATGCAAGCTGGTGCAACCACTCTGGAAAACAGCATGGAGGTTCCTCAAAATGTTGAAAATAGAACTACCCTATGACCCAGCAATTGCAATACTGGGTATTTACCCTAAAGATGCAAACATAGTGATCTGAAGGGGCACGTGTACCCGAATGTTTATAGCAGCAATGTCTACAATAGCCAAACTATGGAAAGAACCTAGATGTCCATCAACAGATGAATGGATAAAGAAGAGGTGGTATATATACACAATGGAATACTATGCAGCCATCAAAAGAAATGAAATTTTGCCATTTGCGACGACGTGGATGGAACTAGAGGGTATTATGCTTAGTGAAATAAGTCAATGAGAGAAAGACAACTATCATATGATCTCCCTGATATGATTACATGGAGAAGCAACATGGGGGTTAGGGGGATAGGAGAAGAATAAATAAAACAAGATGGGATTGGGAGGGAGACAAACCATAAATGACTCTTAATCTCACAAAACAAACTGGGGGTTGCTGGGCGGAGGTGGGATTGGGAGAGGGGGAGGGGGCTATGGACATTGGGGATGGTATGTGCTATCGTGAGTGCTGTGTGTGTAAACCTGGCGATTCACAGACCTGTACCCCTTGGGATAAAAATACATTATATGCTTATTAAAAAAAAAAATTGGAAGGGGAGGTGAACCATAAGAGACTATGGACTCTGAAAAACAACCTGAGGGTTTTGAAGGGTCAGGAGTGGGAGGTTGGGGGAACAGGTGGTGGGTAATAGGGAGGGCACGTTTTGCATGGAGCACTGGGTGTTGTGCAAAAACAATGAATACTGTTATGCTGAAAAAATAAATAAAATGGAAAAAAAAAGTATATGACAAGAGAAAAAAATATGTATATATAAGCAAACAAAAGGGAATAACCTCATCAGAAAGAACCCCAATATAAGATTTATATAGTATCAGGACAAACACAAATTCACAGAAACACTGACAGAAGGAAAAATTGGGAGAGTGGTTATAAATTCTCAGTGTGGGTGAGGAAGGTTATTTTGATTCTTCCTGAAGGTATCTTGATGTTTTTGTTAAGGGCCTCAACTTTCCTAAGTTACAGGGGGATTAGAAACTGGTTTGCCTATAGAGGTAGCATTAATTGGGGAAAGGGGATTACCTTGAAGTTTAACTCTATATGTATAGTAGAAAATAAAAATTAAAAAGGAATAAACTAAACTAAGTTAAAATTAAAAAAGAATTAAAAAAATAGAAAAGCAAAAGAAAAACACGGGTGCATGTATCAAAAAGTTCAGGTTAGAAGGTTATTAAAGAATTTGATGTACTGGACATCTCAGTGTGATGGTAAATAGGTTAAAAACTTATCTGTATGGCAGCCATCAAAAGAAATGAAATCTTGCCATTTGCGATTACATGGATGGAACTAGAGTGTATCATGCTTAGTGAAATAAGTCAATCGGAGAAAGACAACTATCATATGATCTCCCTGATATGAGGACATGGAAAAGCAACATGGGGGGTTAGGGGGATAGGAGAAGAATAAATGAAACAAGATGGGGTTGGGAGGGAGATAAACCATAAATGACTCTTAATCTCATAAAACAAACTGGGGGTTGCTGGGGGGAGGTGGGATTGGGAGAGGGGGAGGGGGCTATGGACATTGGGGAGGGTATGCGCTATGGTGAGTGCTGTGAAGTGTGTAAACCTGGCGATTCACAGACCTGTACCCCTGGGGATAAAAATACATTATATGTTTATTAAAAAAAAAAAATTGGAAGGGGAGGCGAACCATAAGAGACTATGGACTCTGAAAAACAACCTGAGGGTTTTGAAGGGTCAGGGGTGGGAGGTTGGGGGAACAGGTGGTGGGTAATAGGGAGGGCACATTTTGCATGGAGCACTGGGTGTTGTGCAAAAACAATGAATATTGTTACGCTGAAAAAATAAATAAAATGGAAAAAATAAATAAATAAATAAAAATGGGATTATGATTGAAAAAAAATTATCTGTATGTATAAAAAAAAGAACCAGAATATTGGTAAAGAGTTAAAAATAAAAGTTGTATTTATGAAGTAGTGGTGGTTGTTCTCTTGTAGTCTTTTTTTTTTTTTTCTTCCTTCCTGGTTGGTTTTCTGGGGGAGGGGCCTGCCACGTGGGTTTCCAGACAATGGTGTTCCCTGAGTTACGTCCTCTCGCTTCCCTCAAGGGGGTGAGCTCTGAGGAAACTGTTTTTTTCAGGCTTTTGTTCTCTGGGGGTTTTTATGTTCTTTCATCTGCTTTCTCTCACCTTGACAGCTTTTGATGGTTTTTGGAGGTTTAGAGGAGAGCAAACTGCACCCCGACCTCCCTCTCAGAGAGAAGCCTCAGAATGTTTTGCAAGAGCTGCTGGCAGAGTCGGTTCTGAGTCACTGTCCCTGGGGATGCAGGAGCTCCTCGTTGTACCCAAAACCAGGGCAGCGGTGGCTGTCTGGCAGCTCCAGACCGCCAGAGAGGTTCTGAGCAGAGATCGCACACTGAGATTTTCCCGCTGTCCCGGGCTGGGAATGTCTGTTTTTTCCGGATGCCAGAGCTCCAGGCTAGCGCCTATCAGCACCTATCCCAAGGGAGGGTGTGGGACAAGCGCGTTTCAGGATTGCTGTCTGGCCAGGCTCCCAGCCCCTCACTGGAGCCAGACCCCACTCGTTCTTGGGTGTGCTGGCATTCAGGTGCACTGGCGGCTCAGGGACGGAGACCTGATTTCTCTGCCTCACTCTCTCTGGCTCAGCGCCAGGGGAGGCTGTTCTGGGTCCGGGGACTTAGGTCCCTTACCCTAACCGCCCAGGTTCCCACTATTACCCCCCACGATCCTTTGCTCTTTGTTTTTTGAGTGCTTTCAACCAGACTCCAAGTTAATGCTGGTCCCCAGACGCAGAGCACTCTCGTGTTGGGGTATTACTTTCCAATCGGTCACCTCTGGTGGCTCCCTCCCCCTTTTGTTTATCTTCTGATATCAGTCCTATGCTCCCAGTCTGCTTTACCTGCCACTGGCATCTTCTGCTCCTGTAGAGATCCAGACGTGTATAATTCTGATCTCAGGCTGATTTCATGGGTGGTCGGAGTTCTTTGGTAGGTAATCAGCTCACTTTAGGGTACAGGTTGAAACGGTGCCTCCTCCTACTTCCCCACCATCTTGACTCCCCTCTATTTTTGAGTTATTTTTCTAGTTGAGATGACTGATGTTGGATTGACCCTGTTCCCAAAATATGTGTGTGTTTACATAAATATACATATTTTTAACTATTTTTTTGCTTTCACCCAAATCATGTGTTTTTAAGCCTAAAATCTAAGAGTTAGCTGTGTGTTTGTTCTACACTGATCTCCTTTTGGGTTGAGAGCCCTGATCTCTGTGACACCATGCTTTGATGAGGGCTAGTTGCTGGTTAAAGGAAAAGTTTTGTTAATGTTTCAACTTGTGTGGGTCCTGTATATAATTGGAACTAATTAACACATATTATTGTCCTTTCTAATTGAGAGTTTCAATTATTTCTGCAATTTGCTTTTTCTGACTATGTAGAAAATTGGACATTTTAAGGTTATTTTCATCTAGAAAAAGGATAATCTCCCATCTTCTAATTCTGCTTTTGTCTTATCTGCACTGACAAAAAAACAAACAAACAAACAAAAAAACACAAACAACAAATGTTGTCTCAGACTTCTAGAGGGAAAAAATAGTATATTGCTTTTTGTCTTGGGAGAAAAAAATGTCAAGAACAGGTTTCTCCAGAGAGAAACAAAACACATTGGTTACATTGCCTTAGGTTGAAAAGGCAGGGATCACACCCATGATGATCCTAGTCCTTGCAGATAGGAAGACTCAGCTATCATGGACTTTGTAGTTCTGATGGAAAATAATGACAGAGACTAGGGCCTACAAGCTGGCAGCAGCATCTTGTGAGTGCTCTCCTGGTAGGGAACATGCACACATGGACAGCAGTTCTTAACCACAGTAACTAGGTCTCCCTCATGTATCTTGGTATTTTATTCAGTATAGGATTGAAGAGGATTCAAGAAATAGGTTGATTAAAAAAATCTTAACATTAAAAAGAAAGAATACTTGGATCATCATAAAAGTTCCAAAAAAAAAAAAAAAAAGATTTATTGACTTATCTATGAGAGAAAAAGCATGCACATGTGTGGAGAAAAGAGCAGAGGGAAAGACAGCATCTTAAACAGACTCCCTGCTTAGGATGGTGTCTGACATGGAACTTGATCCCACAATCCTGTGATCATGCCCTAAGCAGAAACCAAAAGTTGGACACTTAACCAACTAAGCCACCCAGACATCCTTCATAGAGGTTCTGAAGAATATAAGAATATATATAAACATCTGCATCATTATAAATGGTCTGAAAGCCTCAAAATTAGGGATATCACTTCCCACTGATATAACCCACATTTTGGAACACAATGAAGCACACACATACATGTACACATAGAGGAACACACGCAGTAAAGGATTAAAGCCTAAAATGACCCTTCTGAAAAAGGTAAAGGCAAAAAATGAACAGGGCATAAATCACGCTCAGTCACTCACCATCTGTGATTTCTTTTCTTTCCATAACTTTCTATCAATGGGTCCTATCTGAATCTTGAATCATTGAAGCTGTCACCTCTATTCCACAGCAAAAGTAGCATGAAACCTACAATGGTTAGATTCATTCTTATGTTTCACTGATCTACAGCAGCCCCATCCTTATTTAAACTATTCTTGAAGCTTTGCCCACCTGTAAGAGAAAATTTTCACTTTCCTACATCAGAAGGAGGTAGTGAAGCATGGAACAAATTATAAAACAAAACTGGTAACATCAGTATAAATGAATCTTTAAAAAGCAGACTTAAAAATATTATTTAATGTGAGCACTGAATGTCTTTAAATGCCATCAGGATACACAAATGACTAACTACTCATATTTAAGAGTGAGAGTTTGGATGTTAATGGGAAAAGTAAAGAATGAGTCTTCTGTCTTTTTTTTTTTTTTTTGATGGTCCCCTTTAGCTCACTGATGTTTTACTCATCCCAGTGCCTCTGCAAAACAGTTCTTCCATTCTGTTCACTAAAGTTACATCCCACTTCATTTGGAATCAATCTCAAATATGGTGCTAATATCAGCTAAGTTTATTTCAGGCTATATTAATCAATCAATCAAAAACCAAGATGTTTTCAAAATCTAGTATATATAAAGCATTGTCAGCTGTAATGATAAAATATTTTGCAACAATAAAGTTATACATCAAATTAAGAGACAGGATGTGTTGTATATAACATATCTTACACATGTAATATATTCTAATCTTACATAGTATATTAAGAATGTATATGCTAGGGGGGCACCTGGGTGGCTCAGTGGGTTAAGCCTCTGCCTTTGGCTCAGGTCATGATCTCAGGGTCCTGGGATCAAGTCTCACATCAGGCTCTCTGTTCAGCAGGGAGCCTGCTTCCTTCTCTCTCTCCCTGCCTGCCTCTCTGCCTACTTGTGATCTCTCTCTGTCAAATAAATAAAATTTTAAAAAAAGAATGTATATGCTAGGGAGAAGGCAAGATGGTGGGGGAGTAGGAAACTGAAATACCATTAGGTCCTAGGAGTTCAGCTAGATATTTATCAAACCATTCCAAACACCTACAAACTCAACAGGAGATAGAAGAGAAGAAGAGCAGCAATTCTAGGAACAGAAAACCAATCACTTTCTTGAAGGTAAGATGTATGGAGAAGTGAATCCAAAGCAACAGGAAGATAGGCTAATGGGAAGGTAGACAGGAAGAGGACTGCCAGCTCCTGGCAAGAGGTGGAGCAGTGGAGCACAACATCAGAGCCTTTAGAAGTCTGCTCCACTGAGGGACGTTGCTCCAGAGGTTAAGCAGGGGTGGAGCCCTCATGTGGTCTCAGGACCCATGGGGTCACAGAAAGACCATGGGTGCCTGACTGCAACAGAGCTCCCAGGTATCAGAGCAAGCTGGCTACAGAGACAGAGTTGAGGACTGTGCTCTCAGTTTGGGGTTACCTTAAACCATGATCCAAGGCACAGTTTGACCACTGCTCTTTGAGCAGGGACACCACAAGTAGCAGATCTGGGAATACTCCTTCCTTTCTCCTCCAGGAGGAGTGGCATGGGAGCGTGTGGCAGGATTCTGCTGTGTTTGGAGACTCCAAACGGGGCTGTGAGCCAGAGATAGAAACATGTGGTTACAGGCTGGGTGAGCATGGAGAGTGACTGGAGACCAGGGAGACAGGAGGGATTGACTGCTTTTCTCTGAGGGCACACTGAGGAGTGGTGCCCTGAGCACTTGGCTCCTCCAGGCTGGAAATTAGGAGGCTACCATTTTCATTCCCATCCTCCAAAACTCTATGGAAAACATTCAGGAAACAAAAGCTACCAAGAGCAAACTCAAGCAGATTAATTAGCCAGGCCCCTGGCAAGCACGGTGCAATTCCACCTCGGGCAAAGACATTTGAGAATCATTGCAACAGGCCCCTCCCACAGAAGCTCAGCAAGAACATCCAGCAAAGGCCAAATTCATTGATAACCAAGAACTGTGGAACTCCAGAGCTAGGGGAAAACAACACATAGAATTCATGGCTTTTTTTTCCCCCCATGATCCTTTAGCCTTGCAAAGTCAATTTTTCTTTAATTTTTTTTCTTATTCTATTTTTTAACTTTTCCTCTTTCCTCTTTTAATTTTTAACTATTTTATCTTATCAATACCTTTTTTAAAAGTCTTTTAAAAATTTTATTTTCATACTCCTATTTTATCCCTTCATTGTATTTAACCTTATTTTTTTCTTTAAAATTTTGGGACACAATTTCTTCTAATAGATCAGAATATACCCTAAATCTAGCACATGGCTTTGTTCTAGTCTCCAGCCTAATCACCTTCTTTTTTTTTTCTTTTTTTCTTTTTCCATCTAACTTATATTACTAATTCCTTTTTTAGAATATTTTTAAATTTTCATCTTTACAGTCATATTTAGTCCCTTCATCGTGTTTACCTTTATTTTGTGTATATATATGCTTTTATTTCTTTAAAATTTGGGGAGGTAGTTTCTTCTAAAAGACCAGAACACACCCAAATCAAATGGGTGGCTGTTTTATTCACCAGTCTAATATATATATATATATATATATATATATATATATATATATGTATATATATATACACATATATATATACACACACACACATATATATGTATATACATATACATATATATGTGTGTGTGTGTGTATACACAAACAAACCAACCATATATATATAGATAGATAGATAGATAGATAGATATATATAAACAAACCAACCATATATATATATAGATATATCTATATATATCTATATATAAACAAACCAACCATATATATAGATATATATAGATATATCTATATATATACAAACAAAAAACAAGAGGCAGTACCGATGGCTAGGGACGTAATCAATATGGACATTGGTAATATGTGAGATCTAGAGTTCAAAATGATGATTATTAAGGTCCTAGCTGGGCTCAAAGAAGGCATGGAAGATATTTAAGAACACCTTTCTGGAAAAATAAAATCCCTTTCTAAAGAAATAAGAGAACTAGAATCTAACTAAGTTGAAATCAATAAAGCTATTAGAGAGGTGCAATAAAAAATGAATGCTCTTACTGCTAAGATAAGTGAGGCAGAAGGGAGAATTAGTGATATAAAAGACCAAGTGGCAGAGAATAAAGAAGCTGAGCAAAAGAGAGACAAACAACTACTGGACCATGAGGGGAGAATTCAAGAAATAAGTGAAACAATAAAACAAAACAATATAAGAATAATTGGGAACCCAGAAGAAGAGAGAGAGAGTCAGAAGTTATATTGGAGCAAATTGTAGTAGTGAACTTCCCTAATATGGCAAAGGGAACAAGCACAGGGAATCTGCCTCAAAATCCATAAAAATAGGTCCATATCCTGTTATCTATTAGTAAAACTTACAAGTCTTACTGACAAAGAGAAAATCCTGAAGGTAGCTCTGGACAAGAAGTCTGTAATATACAATGTTAGCAATATTAGATTGGCAGCAGACTTACCCAACAGAGACCTGGCAGGCCAGAAAGAACTGGCAGGATAAATTCAGAGCACTAAATGAGAAAAACATGCAGCCAAGAAAATACTATATCCAGCTAGGCTTCATTGAAAATAGAAGGAGAGATACAAATCTTCCAGGACAAACAAAAATTAAAAGAATTTGAAAACACCAAACCAGCCCTACAAGAAACATCAAAAGGGGTCTTCTAAGCAAAGAGAGAGCCTAAAAGTAGTAGACCATAAAGGAACAGAGACAATATACAGTAACAGTCACCTTACAGGGAATAAAATGGCACTAAATTCATATCTTTTTTTTTTAAAGATTTATTTATTTGACAGATAGAGATCACAAGTAGGCAGAGAGGCAGGCAGAGAGAGAGGAGGAAGCAGGCTCCCAGCTAAGCAGAGAGCCTGATGCGGGGCTCGATCCCAGCACCCCGAGATCATGACCTGAGCCGAAGGCAGAGGCTTTAACCTGCTGAGCCACCCAGGCGCCCCTAAATTCATCTTTTGATAGTTACCCTGAATGTAAATGGGCTAAATGCCCCAATCAAAAGACATAGGGTATCAGAAAGATTAAAAAAGCAAGACCCATCGATATGCTGGCTATAAGAAACTCATTTTAGACCCCAAAACATCTCCAGATTTAAAGTGAAGGGGTGGAAAACAATTTACCATATAAGGGGCATCAAAAGAAAGCTGGAGTGGCAATCCTTATAACAGATAAATTAGATTTTAAGCCAAAGACTATAATAAGAGACGAGGAAGGACACTATATCATACTTAAAGGGTCTGTCCATCAAGAAAATATAACAATTTTAAATATTTATGTCCCTAAACAACCAAATATATAAACCGATTAAAAACAAATCAAAGAAACACATTGACCATAATACAATAATAGTAGGGGACTTTAACACCCTCATCACTGAAATGGACAGGTCATCAGGCAAAAGGTCAACAAGGAAATAAAGGCCTTAAATGACACACTGGACCGGATGGACATCACCGATATATTCAGAACATTCCATCCCAAAGCAACAGAATACACATTCTTCTCTAGTACACATGGAACATTCTTCAGAATAGATCACATCCTGTGTCACAAATTAGGTCTCAATCAGTACCAAAAGATTAGGATCATTCCCTGCATATTTTCAGATAATTATGCTCTGAAGCTAAAACTCAATCACAAAAAGAAGTTGGAAGGAACTCAAATACGTGAAGGCTAAGGAGCATCCTACTAAAGAATGAATGGGTCAACCAGGAAACCAAAGAATTGAAAATGTCAATGGAAACAATTGAAAATGAAAGCACAACTGTTCAAAATCTTTGGGATACAGCAAAGGCGGTCCTCAGAGGAAAGTAAATGGCAATACAAGACTTTCTCAAGAAACAAGAAAGGTCTCAGGTATACAACCTAACCTACACCTAAAGAAGCTGGAGAAAGAACAGCAAAGAAAGCCTAAACCCATCGGGAGAAGAGAGATAATAAAGATCAGAGAAGAAATCAATGAAATAGAAACTAATAGAACAGTAGAACAAATCAACAAAACTAGGAGTTTGTTCTTTGAAAGAATTAATAAGATTGATAAACCCCTGGCCAGACATATTAAAAGAGGAGAGAGAGAGAGAGAGAGAGAACCCAATATATGAAATCATGAATGAAAGAGGAGAGAAAAGAACCAACTCCAAAGAAAGACAAACAATTTTAAGAACATATTATGAGCAACTATACACCAGCAAAGTTGACAATCTGGAAGAAATGGATATCTTCCTAGAGACATAAACTACCAAAACTGAATCGGGAAGAAATGGAAAACTTGAAGAGACCCATAACCTAAGGAGATTGAAGCAGTCATCAAAAATGTCCCAACAAACAAGAGCCCAGGGCCAGAGAGTTTCCCAGGGGAATTCTACCAAACATTTAAAGAATAATTAATATGTATTCTCCTGAAACTTTTACAAGAAATAGAAATGGAAGGAAAATTTCCAAACTCATTTTATGAGGCCAGCAGTACCTTGATCCCAAAACCAGACAAAGACCCCTCAAAAAGAAGAATCACAGACCAATAACCTTGATGAACACAGATGCAAAAATTCTCACCAAAATACTAGCCAATAGAATCCAACAGTACATTTAAAGAATTATTCACCATGACCCAGTAGGATTTATTCCTGGGCTGCAAATTTGGTTCAACATCTGCAAATTAGTCAATGTGATACAATACGTTAATAAAAGAAAGAACAAGAACAATATGACACTCTCAATGGATGCTAAAATAGCATTTGACAAGGTAGAGCATCCTTTCTTGATCAAAATTCTTCAAAGTGTAGGGATAGAGGGTACATACATCAATATCATCAAAGCCACATATGAAAAACCCACAGCAAATATCATTCTCAATAGTGAAAAACTGAGAACTTTTTCCCTAAGGTCAGGAATGTGACAGGGATGTCCACTATTGCCACTGTTATTCAACATAGTACTAGAAGTCCCAGCCTCGGCAATCAGACAACAAAAAGAAATAAAAGGCACCCAAATCAGCAAAGAAGAAGTCAAACAATCTCTCTTTGTAGGTGATATGATACTTTATGTGGAAAACCCAAAAGACTCCACTCCAAAACTGCTAGAACTTGTACAGGAATTCAGTAAAGTGTCAGGATATAAAATCAATGCACAAAAATCAGTTGCACTTCTATACACTAATAGCAGGACAGAATAAAGAGAAATTAAGGAGTCAATCCCATTTACAACTGCATCCAAAACCATTAGATACCTATGAGTAAACCTAACCAAAGAGGCAAAGAATCTGTACTCAGGAAACTGTAGAATATTCATGAAAGAAATTGAGGAAGACACAAAGAAATGGAAAAACGTCTGATGCTCATGGATTAGAGCAAATATTGTGAAAATGTCTATGCTACCTAAACCAATATACACATTGAATGCAACCCCTATCAAACCATCATTTTTTTTCAAAGAAATGGAACCAATAATCCTAAAATCTATATGGAAACAGAAAAAAAACCCAAATAGCCAGAGGAATGTTGAAAAAGATAGCTAAAGTTGGTGGCATAACAATTCCAGACTTCAAGCTCTATTACAAAGCTGTCATCATCGACTGGAAGTGATTATGCTGAGTGAAATAAGTGAAGCAGAGGGAGGCAAGTATGATATGGTTTCACTTATTTGTGGAGCATAACAAATGACATGGAGGACATTGGGAGATGGAGAGGAGAAGGACGTTGAGGGAAATTGGAAGGGGAGATGAACCATAAGAGACTATGGACTCTGAAAAACAACCTGAGGATTTTGAAGGGGCGGGGGTGGGAGGTTGGGGGAACCAGGTGGTGGGTAATAGGGAGGGCACATATTGCATGGAGCACTGGGTGTTGTGCAAAAACAATGAATACTGTTATGCTGAAAAAATAAATAAATAAATTTAAGTACAAAGCTGTCATCATCAAGACAGTAGTGGCACAAAAACAAACACATAGACCAATGGAACAGAATAGAGAGCCCAGAAATAGACCCGCAACTCTATGATCAACTAATCTTCAACAACACAGGAAAGAATGCCCAATGGAAAAAAAGATAGTTTCTTCAACAATGGTGTGGGAAAATTGGACAGCCACATGCAGAAGAGTGAAACTGGACCATTTCCTTACACCACACATAAAAATAGACTCAAAAGGGATGAAAGGCCTCAATGTGAGACAGGAATTCATCAAAATATTTGAGGAGAACACAGGCAGAAACCTCTTCGACCTCAGCTTAAGCAACTTCTTCCTAGTAACATCGCCAAAGGCAAGGGAAGCAAGGGGAAAATGAACTATTGGGACTTCATCAATATCAAAAGCTTTTGCACAGCAAAAAAAAAACAGTCAATAAAACCAAAAGACAACTGACAGAATGGAAGAAAATATTCACAAATGACAGATCAGATAAAGGGCTAGTATCCAAAATCTATAGAGAACTTATCAAACTCAACACCCAAAGAACAAATAATCCAATCAAGAAATGGGCAGAGGACATGAACAGACACTTCTGTAAATAAGACATCCAGTTGGCCAACAGACACATGACAACGTGCTCCACGTCACTCGGCATCAGGGAAATACAAATCAAAACCACAATGAGATACCATCTCAGAGCAGTCAGAATGGCTTGAATAAACAAGTCAGGAAATAACAGATGTTGGTGAGGATGCAGAGAAAGGGGAACCTTCCTACACTGTTGGTGGGAGTGCAAGCTGGTGCAGCCACTCTGGAAAACAGTATGGAGGTTCCTCAAAAATTTGAAAATAGAGCTACCCTATGACCCAGCAATCACACTACTGAATATTCACCCTAAAGATACAAATGTGGTGATCCAAAGGGACATATGCACCCAGATGTTTAGAGCATTTTATAGCAGCATTGTGCACAATAGCCAAATTATAAAAGCAACCTAGATGTCCATCAACAGATGAATGGATAAAGAAGACATGGTGTATGTATACAATGGGATACTATGCAGCCATCAAAAGAAATGAAATCTTGCCATTTGCAACGATGTGGATGGAAGTAGAAGGTATTATGCTGAGCAAAATAAGTCAATCAGAGAAAGACAATTATCATATGATCTCTGATACGAGGAATTTGAGAGGCTGGGTGGGGGGTTTTGGGGATAGGGAAGGAAAAAATGAAACAAGATGGGATTGGGAGGAATACAAACCATAAGAGACTCTTAATCTCACAAAGCAAACTGTGGGCTGCTAGGGTATGGAAGGTAGCGATAGGGTGGTTGGGTTATGGACATTGGGGAGGGTATGTGTTATGGTGAGTGCTGTGCAATTGTAAGCCTGATGATTCACAGACCTAACCCCTGGGGTAAATAATACATTATATGTTAATAAAAATAATTTTTAAAAAAGAATGTACGTGCTAGGACATGACATTTGCAAGAGTGTCTTTTGAAGACAAAAATATTTTAATCTTGATAAAATATCACTTATTATTTACTTTTTCCTTTATGTTTTGTGCTGCTTCATTTCATACTTTAAAAAGTTTTTGCCTATGCCACAGTTGCAAATATTTTCTTCTAAATATTTTTTAATTAATTCTATATTCAAGTTTATGAGGGATTCAAAAGTCATACCTACGTATAGTGTGATGTATGCTCCAAAGTTCCTTTTCTCCCCCATAGGGATATCAAATTATCCCAGGATGATTTGTTGAAGAGTTTTCCTTGTTTCAGTGAATTATCTTGGTATACTTGTTAAGTATCAATTAAACATAAAAAATAAACAATTGGAACTACACCAAAATAAAAAGCTTTTTTACAGTTGAAGGAAACCATGAACAAAACAAAAAAGGCAATCTACTGAATGGGAGAAAATTTTTGCGAATGATTATATCTGATATGATTAATATTCAAAATATATAAAGACCTCATAGAACTCAACACTAAAAAGCCCCCAAATAATCTGATTTAAAGATTAGCAGAAGACCTGAATAGACATTTTCCCAAAGAAGTCATATGGATGGCCAATAGGCACATGAGAAGATGTTCAGCATCACTAATCATCAGGAAAATGTTAATCAAACCACAACGAGATATTACCTTACACCTGTCAAAATGCCTAGTATCAAAAGACAAGAAATAATAAGTGTTGATGAGGATGTGGTGAAAATGGAACCCTCACACATTGTTGATAGAAATATTGGTGCAACCACTGTGGAACACAATATGGAGGGTATTCAAAAAATAAAAAATGGAAGTAAAAAAATTAAAAGTTATAACAGCACACAATCCAGTAATTCTACTACTATTTGCCCAAAGAAAATAAAAAACAGTAATTCAGAAAGATATGTGCAGCCTATATTTGTTACAGCATTATTTACAATAGACAAGATTTGAAAACAACCTAAGTGTTGTTTTCAACAACTTCAACAATGAATGGATATGGAGAAAGGGGAACCCTCTTACACTGTTGGTGGGAATGCAAGTTGGTGCAGCCACTTTGGAGAACAGTGTGGAGATTCCTCAAGAAATTAAGAATAGAGCTTCCCTATGACCCTGCAATTGCACTGCTGGGTATTTACCCCAAAGATCCAGATATAGTGAAAAGAAGAGCCATCTGTACCCCAATGTTTATTGCAGCAATGGTCACGGTCGCCAAACTGTGGAAAGAACCAAGATGCCCTTCAACGGATGAATGGATAAGGAAGATGTGGTCCATATACACAATGGAGTATTATGCCTCCATCAGAAAGGATGAATACCCAACTTTTGTAGCAACATGGATGGGACTGGAAGAGATTATGCTGAGCGAAATAAGTCAAGCAGAGAGAGTCAAGTATCATATGGTCTCACTTATTTGTGGAGCATAACAAAGAACATGGTGGACATGGGGAGATGGAGAGGAGAGGGAGTTGAGGGAAACTGGAGGGGGAGATGAACCATGAGAGACTATGGACTCTGAAAAACAACCAGAGGGTTTTGAAGGGGCGGGGGTGGGAGGTTGAGGAACCAGGTGGTGGGTAATAGGGAGGGCACGTACTGCATGGAGCACTGGGTGTGGTACAAAAACAATGAACACTGTTACTCTGAAAATAAACTAAAAAAAAAATAGATGAATGGATAAAGATGCGATTATAAGTATATTTGTGTATGTGTGTGTATGCATATACATATGTATATATATATACATATAGATATACACAAGAAACTAAAACTCTCTTTGAAGATATATGTACACATACCTTATTTTTTTAAAGATTTATTCATTTACTTGAGAAAGAGAGAGAGAGCAGGGTGGGGGGGGAGGGGAAGAGAGTCTTAAGCAGTATCCACATTCAATGTGAAGCCTGATTGATATAGGGCTGGATCCCAAAGCCCTGAAATCACAATCTGAACCAAAACGAAGAATGGGTCGGTTAACTGTGTCACCCAGGTGGATGTGATTGTGGACAAAGTATTCCTTCTGTTGGCTGTGAGGCCCAGCTAAGATACAGAGTTGTGCTGGGTTCTCAACAGGATGTGCCCAATGGAATAAGTAGTGTAGAGGGAGGAGTCCAGTATGGCACCCACTTCTGCCAGGATCAACATGGCAGAATAAGATAGCAAAAATGGCAGCCATCATTTTCTCAGTCCCTGGGTATTCTTTAGCAAGACCACAAGTCTGCTTCTTCTACATGTTTCAGTGCTGTCTTATTGTGGAGGCTCTTTTCATCCAGTATCTAAGTGCCCTAAAGAGAAAATTATTCCATATGTAGTTGTAGGTTTCTTGTGTCTGTGGGGAAAGGTGAGTTCAGTGTCTTCCTATGCTGCCATCCTGACCTCTCTCTCCCAGACAGTACTTTACATAGTATTTTAAAATTTCAATTCCAGTTGTCTGTGCTAGTATATAAAAGCATACAGTGATTTTTATATATTACCCTATACTCTTATAATCTTGCTAAATTTACTTGAAAGTTCTAGTACTTGTTTTGAATGTCCAAGATGTCCTACATAAAATGAATTCTTTTTTTTTTTAAGTGTTTTAGTTGAAGAACCTAGGTGTCTCAATCAGTTAAGCGACCAATTCCTGGTTTCAGTTCAGATCACGATCTCAGGGTCATGAGATCAAGCTCTATGTCAAGCTCTGTACTTAGCATGGAGTCTGCTTGGGACTCTCTTTCTCTCTCCCTCTGTCCCTTCTCTTTGTTCTCTCTTTCTCTCTCTCTCTCCAAAATAAATAAGTAAATATTTTTACAAAAAGTGTTTTCATGGATTTTATTCCAACAATATAAGGTTGGTTTAACATATGAAAATTAATCACTATAATACACCATATTAGTAGAATGAAGGAAGGAAAACCACATGACATCTCACTAATGCAGAAAGAGCTAGTATCATAGTCAATGTCAAGAAAGTAAAAATTCTCTCTGAATGAGCAACAAGACAAAGATGCCCACTATCACTACTTCAATTCAACATAGGACTGGAAGTTCTAGTCAAGGTAATCAAATATAATCAAATATAAAAAGAAATTAAAAGCATCCACATTGACAGATGACATGGTCCTATATGTAGAAAATCCTAAAGAACATACACACACACACACACACACACACACACTGCCAAAGCTGATTAATTCAACAAATTGCAAGATAAAAAACAAACACATAAAAATTGGTTGTACTTCTATACACTAGAAAGGAACAATTCAAAAAAATGAAAATTTTGTTTTAACTAGCATTGAAAATTTTGTTTTAACTAGCATTAAAAATTTCTTTAGAAATAAATTTAATGAAAAAGGTGAAAGACTTGTATGCTGAAAACTACAAAACACTGAACAAAGAAATTGAAGGCCTAAATAAGTGAAAATATATCCCTTGTTAATGGGTTGGATGGCTTAATATTATTACACTGTAATCTATCAAAGAACTTTACAGATTCAACACCTATCAAAATCCCAATGACATTTTCTGCAGAAATAATTTTTTAAAATCCTAAAATTCATATGCAACCTTAAGGAACCCAGAATGATTGAACAATTCTTGGGAAAAAAATACAAAGCTGAAGGACACATCCTTATTTCCAAACTTGCTTCAAAAATACAGGAATCAAAATAATGTGTTATTGTCATTAGTACAAACACATAGAACAATGGAATAGATAGAGTACCCAGAAATAAATTCTTATATCTGATTTTCAACAAGGGTGCCGAGATCATTTAATCAGGAAAACACTTTCTTTTCAATGTAGTTCAGGGAAAACTAGATCCACATACCAAAAAAAGTTGAGTCCCTATCTTGCACCATACACAAAAATTAACTCAATTGGATCAAAGATCTAAACTTAGGAGATAAAACTAACATTGATAAAACTAACATATTTTTATTCTTTAAAATAAGAAGATATTCATGCCACTGGAGGATTTATAATGATTTATTAATATGACACCAAAAAGACAACAAAATGAGAAATATATAAATTAAACTTTATTAAAATTAAAAACTTTATACATCAAGAGCATGTGGATGGTAAAGTTGCTTAAGCAACTGCCTTCAGCTCAGGTCATGATCCTGGAGTCTCAGTATAGCTCTTAGTACAGAGCTCCGCATCAGGCTCCCTCCTCACCAGGGAGTCTGCTTCTTCCTCTGACCCTCCCCACTCTCATGCTCTCTCCCTCTAATTCTCTCACTCTCAAATAAGTAGATAAATTCCCAGAAAAAACTTTATGCCTCAAAGTACACTATCAAGAGAATGAAAAGGTAACCCACAAGATGGAAGAAAATATTTGCAGATCATATATCACATAGGTACATGTGATTTATGTATATTTGTAAGTCATATCTATCTGTTTATATATATATATGATTTGCATATATATAGAAGTCATTTATCTATATATCACATGTAAAAGATTACATATATATATTAACATCCAAAATATATAAAGAACTCCTATAATTGACAACATAAAAACAACCCAACTTAAAAATAAGCAAAGGACTTGAACAGACATTTTTCCAAAAAACATATATAAGCGGCCAATAAGCACACGAAAAGATGTTCAACATCAAATCAAAATCAACATTGAAAATCAAAATCATAATTAGACACCAGTTAATAGTCACTAAGATGACTATTATCAAAAAAATAATTTAACAAAAAAATTTAAAAATACCAAGTGTCAATAAAGATGTAGAGAAATTGAAACATTTGTACATTGCTGGTAGGAATGTAAAATGGTACAGCCACTATGAAAAATAATTTGGTGGTTCCTTTAAAAGTTAAAGATAATATTACCAAAGACTCAGATTCCACTATAGGTATATATGCAAAAGGATTGAAAACAATAGCTCAAACAGATATTTGTGTGTCATTGTTCATTGCAGCATTATAACCCCAATAACCAAGATATAGTAACAATCGAAGAGCCCATCAACAGATGAATGGAGAAACAATTGTGGTATACCCATACAATGGAGTATTATTCAACAATGAGAAGAAATGAAGTTTGAGCACATGCTACGACATGGATGAACCCTGAGAACATTATGCTGATAAAATCTGACAAAGAAGGAGAAACATACAATTTACATAGGATATCTAGAATAAGCAAATTCATAAAAGACACAATGTAAAATATAGGTTACTAGGCAGTAGGTGGAGGCACATACAGGGAGTTACTGCTTAACAATTATAGGTTCTGTTTCTGGTGCTGAAAATTTTAGGAAATAGATTGTTGATGATAGTTACACAACACTCTAAATGCACTTAATGCCACCAAACTGCACATATAACAATGGTTAAAATGTCAAAATTTATGTTATATAAACTCTACCAAAATAAATAAATAATCATCTATTTAACACAGAGACAAGACAGTTTTACTTCCTGTTAAAACTTAATTCCTTTAATTGCTTGCTCTATTTCAATGATGAGTATTCTAACTCAGTATTGAATAGAGGTAGTGATAGTGGGATTTTTTTCTTTTAACTCCATTCCTAACGTGGGAAAGCACTGATATTTCAACATAAGCATGATCAGCTGTAGGGGTTTTTGAAGATACTCTATATCCTATTTACGAAGTTTACATCTATTCCTGGTAACTTATGTTTTTGTCATTGATGGATGTTAACTTCCTTCCAAACGCTTTTACAAACCATTGTAGTTGGTCATATGGTTCCTTCCATTACTCCCTAATGTGGCAAGTACACTGATGAAATTTTGAATGTTAAACACACTCTGTATTACTGGGAATCACCCTACTCTTGATGCATTTTTTTTATTTTACATGTTACTGGATTCAATATACTATTGTTAAGTAATTTTGTATCTATCTATGTTCATGAGGGATTTTTTTTCTGAAATTTTACATTTTATAATGTCTTTTTCAGCCTTTGGTGATAAAGTTACTCTGGCCTCAAAATAAATTTAAAAATGTTCCCTCATCCATATTTTCTGGAAGTACTTGAATACAATCAGTATTATTTCTTGTTTTAATGTTTGAATTCACCAGTGGAATTCTCTGAACCTGGAGTATGCTTGGTGGGAATGTATTTGAGAATGATTTCAAATTTTTAAAAAGATACAGAGCTATTCATATTTTTCCAACATCTATTCATTTTGTTAAGTTATATTTATAAAGGAAGTCACCTATTCCACCTAAGTTTTTAAATGTAATGTCATAAGTTGTTTAGAATATTTTGCTTATTATGTTTTTATGTCTTTGTGATTTATTTTATTCTTAATATCAATGATTTGTGTTTCTGTTCTTGCTTTTCAGAATAAAGGTCTATGAGTTTTGTTTTTATTTTCAATAAATCAGCTTTTGATTTATTTTTCTTCATTGTTTATCTGTCTTCTAATGCATAGACTTATGCTTTTTTTTCCATGTTTGTGTTTATTGTACTATTTGTCTAGCTTCTTGAGGTAGATCACTAGGTCATTGTTTTTACACCTTTCTTCTTTTCCAATAAAATCATTTAAACCTGTAAATTTCCCTGTGTACTCTGTTTTAATGTATCGAAGGATTGTGATATGTTGCATTTTCACCATCACTTAATTTAAAATATATTCTAAATTATTTTGCATTTTATTTGAAGTCTATCCTAGATAACTTACTGTCATCAATTTCTGATTTAATGCCACTGTAGGCAGAAAAGATACTCTGCATTATTTCAATCTTTTAACGCTATCAAATCTATTTGGTGAATGTACCAGGTGCACTTAGAAAGAAAGATTCCGCAGGACAGAGATTAAATATTTTTATAATTATCAAGTCAATGGGGTTGGTTGTTGTGTTCATGTTTTTATTGGTATATTGTTCTATTGATACTGCAATTTGCTGAGAATACATGTTAGAATCTCTACTATAGATTTGGGTTTATTAATTTGTCCTTTTATTGTTATCAGCTCTTCTTTATGGATTTTGAAGCTCCTTTTATTGTTATCAGCTCTTCTTTATGGATTTTGAAGCTCTGAATAGTTGCATGCACATTAAAATTCGTTATACCTTATGGATAAATTGACCCTTTTATCAGTACAAAATGTCTTTATTTATCTTTGGTAATGTTCCTTGTTTAGGGTCTATTTTATCTGATTTTAACATAGTCATGACTAATTTTTTTTCTTTGCTTGATATAGCTTTTGTACTACTTAAATATAAGATAATAGATGGATTAGAATAAAATAAAATTATGACAAAAATAGCTTGGTAGTAAATGATAGTGAGCCAGAAAATAAAATTCACAAAGAATAAAAGAGAGCTGTTGTTGCAAAAATAATGCAGAACAGAAGATGCAAAGCTGGAGGCTCTTAGGGTGGAGGGAAGATGTTGGTCTTGGAAGTGAAGGGCGGGCAGCAAAGACACCTATGCCCTCATCACCCTAGGGACCATACACATGTGAGAGAAAAATCAGCCACCAGTTGATTAATACGGTGTCCCTGTGTGACCAAGACCAACAAGGATAAATGGTATAATGGAACTGGTCCCTTTAAATTGGCAGAAGAGGGAGACCATTGTGATCATGCAGATTTGGGTGATCTGCTTGGTTTCTGCCAAGAAAGTCTTGGAGACTCAGAGTGGTGGGGTTCCCAGTCTGATCTCTTTTAGCATTTAGCTCTGTCTACAATGCTCATTTTGTAAGGTTATTTATTAAATCTCTATGTTTTTTCATTACCTGCCTGAACCCATTTCTATGTTTGCTCATGACTGTATTCCACTGACTAGCTCAATGTCTAACACAAAAAAGACTCTCAGATATTGGTTGGAAGAATAGTTAACATGAAATGCTAGAACATACTTGAAAGTGATTTGCCAATTTGTATTCACTATCTTTAAAATATTAATAAGATTAAGAACTGCAACTTTACTTCTGAGAATCTATCCTAAAAATTGTTAAATGTTATTAAAACATTATTTATTTGAAAATGCATATAACCATTTAAAATCCTCCCAAAAGGAAATTGTTTAATAAACTATTGTATAGCCATAGAATGGAATATGAAATTGTCAGGAAAACTTGTTTAAAATTCATAGTCATGTATAATATACTCCTTTTATAATGGTCAGTAAAAAAATTTTATAATGCTAAACCAAAACATGGATGTAAAATTACAAAGAGAATGTAGGCTATGCCATGTAAAAAATAATAGGAAATAGTGGCAGAATATGTGTGAGGACTAGAACCATGAAAATTTTCATTTTCTTTACCAAACAAACCCTGTGCATTTAATATTTTTAATCTCTTACTTAAAAAAAAAGATTTAATTAATTAATTAAATTTGTTTGTTTGTTTGTTTGTTTATTTACAGCATAACAGTGTTCATTGTTTTGTTTGACAGACAGAGATCACTAGTAGGCAGAGAGGCAAGGGGAAGCAGGCTCCCTGCTGAGCAGAGAGCCTGATGTGGGCCTGGATCCCAGGATCCTGGGATCATGACCTGAGTGAAAGGCAGAGGCTTAACCCACTGAGCCCCAGGTGCCCTAACCTCTTACTTTATTTAATAATCAGAAAGGATTATCTAACATGGAGGAAGGATGTGGAGAATAAGTGTCTAGGGAAATAGAAATGGAAATAATACCTTCTCTTCATGTTTACAAAATTCCATTAGCTAACAAGTGTAGGCACAACATTTATTGCATTTTTAAAAGTATCTGTTATAACACATTTAGGTGTGGGGATATCAGAAAAATCACTTCACTGAATGTTTGGAGAACTAAAATCTGGTCTTGTTAATATTCCTTTTTCTTCTTTCTTTCCTCATTTTTCCTTTGGTCTTTCAATTACTCCTATTTCATTGAACTCTCAGGTCCTCAGCCCTTACTCCATCCTCTACTAAAACCAAGACCTCATGGCTAGGTGGTAGGGGCCACAACCCAAGCACATGCCACATTAGGCCAACTTTGACAGTGCAAAGGGGCTAGAATCCTCCTGGTTCTCAAGCTTTGGAAGGCTTTTTGATAGAATAAGGAAGGAATGTCAAAGAGACTGTGGGCTTGTTTTATGCCCCTGTCCTTTCACAGAGGGGCAGATTGAGTCCCTGCCTGCTCAGCCCACCTCTGAGGCACATCTATATGGAGCACAGCTGCAGAAACTGAACAGAAGTAAAAGGACAAATTTCTTCTTTTTACTTTCAAAATGACCTTAATCACTTGTTCTGATTGTAACAATATTACAATTTCATGGAGCAAATTCATGCTACTATATCTATACAGAATTGGGCAAACTTACCCTTAAATCCCATTACTTAAACATAACTACATTTTTCTGTTTCACTGAGTAGTCTTGCTGATCTGTGAACACATACTCACTTGGACATTGTTGGTATTTACCATATGACATATCATCACCATTCAGCAATTTTCCACATTAGTAAATATAGAATGGATGTTGTTGGATGTTGTTCTGCCTTCCATATGAAGCAGAGTTTTGCACTGGATTGAGTTGAGTGCCAAGAGCAAAAACTGGTTTTCTATGCCAGAGTGAAAAATGAGTGCTATCAGGACAAATTCTAGAACAAAGAAGAATCACACCCAGCTTTGCCAGTCAAAAAGGGCTTCCTCACCACTAGCATTATTAAATTCATTCTTCAACAAGCCTGAACCTGTGTCTTGTCTCCTCTACTGTTACCCTCATTCCTTCTTTATTATTACCACATACTTTTTGATGTGTGATATATATTTTTTAATTACCTCCATAATGTTTCACACACTCCATCGGTGTCTTTGGGTGGTCACTCCTAACCTTGCCCTTCATTTTATAAAGTCTCTCTAGAACTGTAAGGAGCAGGTTTCCCATGGCTCTATACCCTGCATCACTGAGCTACTATGTGCCTGAGATACTCCACCTTCCCTAGCCTAGCCCTCCTCTAGCACCTCTTGCACACATGAGTCACCAGGATTGCCTTTCCCCTACCAGAGAGGTCCTTTAATCACTCATTAAATATATGAACAACTAAATTCCCTTTTCAGGATCGGCTTCTGGAGCTACTCATGGTTCCAGTCATAGTATAAATCAAATTTTATACTGACAAGAAACAGATGGCACTCTCGAAGTGGTCAAATGCAGATAGTTGTATGAAGGAGCAGTTCACAGAGATACAGACAGAGTAATAAGCCAACAAGGGGTGGTAAGATTGGGGGATACCCAGGATAGAAATAGTCAGAAACAATGACCGTGTTGGTATAGACAAGAGGAGACAAGATTGTTGCCAGAAGCTGGTTGGAGCCAGAACCATGAAGAAAGGCTATCTGATAGGAGATTTGGCCATGGAGGAATGCAGCCATTGCCAGACTCACATCAGGCAGGAACATATCAGACCAGCTTGATCTAACCCTAACATTTCCCTGCAACAGTCCTCAATTTCCTGCTGGTATCCCCGTTGGCTGAACCCAACCTGAAGCCAGAACGCACAGAAGCCCAATGATGCAGTCTAAATGTTAGCTTCCTAGCACACACAGCAGGGAAAACAAGGGGGGAGAATGGATCTACTGGGGCAAATAGAAAATAATCTGCACCTGTGTTAAGAGAAAGAGTGAAAAATAGCAGGTGATTCTCATGGCCCATGTCTGAAATCAATATACATCCTTTCCCTACATTCCATGATCAAAACTCAGTCACATTTCTCCTCTAGGAAAACTCTCACATACAGTCTCATGCACCCAGTTGAAGAGACTGCAGGGAACAAGTAGCTGTCTCTACCACAGATATTTTATATCTCTGTTCTAGAGCTCCATTGAAAAAGAAAAAGGAGAGGAGATGAGGGGAAAAAGAGGGGAATTCATTCAGTTTTTTGCACTTCTCAGGGCAAGCAAAATGCAGGGCAAGACTCTCATTTCATCCTTATTGGTGTGAAGAAGTATCAAAATGAAAAACACATCCTATAGAAAGTCAAATGTGTCTTCAATGAGAGAACCCTTAATTTCAGAAGAGAGGATAACGTCAAATCCCCAGAGTATATTCAGGAAAACAAGCAGCAATCCTCAAGAGCCTTGAGAAGAGGTTTTGCCAAGGTTGAGTTCAAGAATAAGACCAGCCTCACAATGACCCCATGAATGTGCCAGAGACAAAGCTGAAAGAAGTGACCTTGAACAGGGTTCCATTTCACATGGCATCCAGCTTTGCTTTAGGCTCAGGCCAATCTTATGGTGTTTATTTTATATTACAGTATAGAAAGAATATGCTCTGTGAGATCTGATGTCAGAATTAGAATGTCAGCTGCACATCAAAATGTAAGTGATTCAATGCCAGATTTTTGAATATCAAGCATAATCACAGAAAATGCCCAGAGAAGTTTCCCAAAGGAAATGGAAACAACACTGGTAACAATAGTGACTAAGGGGAAAAAATCTAATCAACAGAGGTATCTTCAGATTAAGGAAGTCGAAATTTCAGTGAGGCTGTTACTTCTGTAAAAAATAACTCTGAATATCTACAACACACTGAGAGATGGGCACAGTCCCAGAGCAATTGATGGGATGATCTTTTTTTTTTCCTCCTAAAGGATGCCCCAGCTCACAGCACTTCACTTCATAGGAGGGGCACTTCTGAAAACAAAATACACATCCCTTTTGAACATCAAGGGAGGTTTAGCATGGGGTCCAAAGGACTGCCTTTGATGTTGAAGACATGGGATGTCATTCGGCAGGATGAGGGAATGCTAAGGGGTACAGCCATAAACCAAGACTAAAGAGCCAAGGATGGATTAATCTTCAGTCACTCCTTCTGATGGTCCCCTGCTGGGCTTTCTATGTGGAGAGATGATGCTTTGCCTTTAGTAGGTAAACATTGAATAGAAATAGATGTACCTATGTTTCCAAAAGTTACCAGAAGAATTTTGAGGTTCACATCTGGTTCCATGGGAGGGGAGTGGTGAGAGTTGAGGGTTACCAGAGGCAGTAGAAGAAAGCAGTGAATCACAGCCAAGGAGAAGCCAACGGGCAAGCAGGAGACAGGGTGAGGGTGAAGGGAGAGGAATGAACAAAAAAGTCTGTTAGAGAATTGAAAGGCAAGCACAAGGAGAAGAGCAATCTTTCGAAACAAGAGCAAGAAAGACACATGTCTGGGGTACGTAGTGACTGCTGGCTGCTGCTGGGGCAAATAAAGCCACTGACACCCATGCATGCATGAGCAGTCGATGTGTACATTTTTATCAGAGATTATGGTTGGAGTTCATTGTATGTTGATAGTAGAGGAAATATATCTAATCTTTGGTAGTAGAAAATGAGATGTTTAGAATGCTCAGGGACAGGAAATAACAGATTTTAAGAGCCTATCATGTTCTGATACTAAGTATCTGTGAGTAATGCACGTACTATAAAGTAAGACAGTATGTAGGCAAAAATGGAATTTTCTAACTTCTCATTTCTTTTCATAACCTAGATAGCTGCACCCTTGACTGGTTAACTTCACTCACAAGTTCATGAATCAAGCACCCAGAACTGTACCTGTTTCCTCTATAGGGCCACCTCCAAGGAGCAGATCTATTCATTTCCCTTTAGGGAATTCAGTTTAAGGGGCACATATTGAAGTCCTTGACAACATCCTAGATACTATCAAATAGGTGTACTATATCCTTCTACAGCTCACTGGATTTGCCAAATCTTATTCAAGATTGTAGCCAGTGCCTTTTCTCTTGAGTGTTGTAATTGAAGATTGAAACAAGTTTTCTAGACTCAGCGCAGTTCAAAACAAAAATTTTCCCCTTGAGGCTCAAGGAGGTTTAACTGGATTCACTCAGGAGCCTCAAAATAACCACTGTTGTGAATTGCATGTGCTAACATGCCTTCAGTGGCTGTCACTGAATTAGCAAGTGATTCCCTGTGGAGGATGTGACTAGTTGGTCATATCCAAGTTGAGTCAGAGCAACTCACTGGGCTGTAAAAGACCAGCAAACATAAATAAAACAAATGAACTACACAACCAACATTCCAGAATTTGAAGCTTGGATTCTTTAATAATGTCCCAGGGAAGTAATTTTCAGATGAAGAAAACTTGCTTTGGATCTAATAACAACAAATCTTTTGAAAGTAATAAAAGCATGTGAACATTTGACCATTACATATGAATTTGTTGTTGACTCCATTAACAAAGCAGTGGAGGAATTCAAAGGAACAAGATGATTTAAACTGGTGAGAACATTAGGGGGTTGTATAATTTTAAAATCTAGGAAACTGTTGTGAAATTCCCTGGATAAATGACCCATATTTTGATATTCCCACTGCACATATTCAATTGTTCCTCAGAAAGAATCCCTTAAGGCAGCAGCTTACTGTGTAAATGACAAGTAACTTCCTTGTCTGCCTGTTCTCCACTCTGCCTCACACCAGGTCCCAGACTAATTCTTGTCATCTCTCTAACACAGAACCTATTACAGCACCTCAAACTATGTTCTGTGTTTCAAAATTCAGTTTTGAATTCTGTTAGCACATTCACTCAGGATTAAGCTCTCTTAAAATAGAACTCTCTGAGGGGTGCTTTGGTGTTGTAGAAAACTATTTTTTCTTTGTTGTTTATTTCTTGGCCTTGAGCATCCATTTACTTTCTAGCAATCATTCATTTTCTCCTCTGGAAAAAGAAATGCTCCTTCATTCTCAGCCCATGTGCACCCAACATGGAAATGAAACTGGTTCAAAGTCATCATATGACCGTTCAGAGGCAACAATGCTAAGACAATATTCAGGGAAAGCAGGGACTTACTCCTTCTTGCTAATAGCAAAGAGGGAATTATGCACTACACATCTATCAGAATGACAAACCTGGAAGAGTGACAATACCAAATGCTGGTGAGGAGGAACAAGCTATTCATACATCACTGGTGGAAGTACAGACTCTGGAAAACAGGTTGACAACTTAAATATTCACTGGGGCACCTGGGTGGCTCAGTGGGTTAAGGCCTCTGCCTTCAGCTCAGGTCATGATATCAGAGTCTTGGGATCAAGCCCCACATCGGGCTCTCTGCTAAGCCGGGAGCCTGCTTCCTCCTCTCTCTCTCTGCCTGCCTCTCTGCATACTTGTGATCTCTGTCTGTCAAATAAATGAGTAAAATCTTTAAAAAAAAAAGGATTTTCGTTGTTAGTGTATAAGAAAGCCACTGATTTCTGTACATTGACTTTGTATCCTGCCACGTTACTGAATTGCTGTATGAGTTCTAGTAGTTTGGGGGTGGAGTCTTTGGGGTTTTCCATATAAAGAATCATGTCATCTGCGAAGAGAGAGAGTTTGACTTCTTCCTTGCCAATTTGGGTACCTTTTATTCCTCTTTGTTGTCTGATTGCCGTTGCTAGAACAGTGGCTTTCTTATACACTAACAATGAAAATACAGAAAGGGAAATTAGAGAATCGATTCCATTTACTATAGCACCAAGAACCATAAGATACCTGGGCATAAACCTAACCAAAGAGGTAAAGGACCTGTACTCGAGGAACTACAGAACATTCATGAAAGAAATTGAAGAAGACACAAAAAGATGGAAGACTGTTCCATGCTCTTGGATTGGAAGAAAAACATTGTTAAAATGTCTATACTGCCTAGAGCAATCTATACTTTTAATGCCATTCCGATCAAAATTCCACCGATATTTTTCAAAGAGCTGGAGCAAATAATCCTAAAATTTGTATGGAATCAGAAGAGACCCCGAATTGCTAAGGAAATGTTGAAAAACAAACAACAAAACTGGCAGCATCACGTTACCCTATTTCAAGCTTTACTACAAAGCTGTGATCACCAAGACAGCGTGGTATTGGCATAAAAACAGACACATAGACCAGTGGAACAGAGTGGAGAGCCCAGATACGGACCCTCAACTCTATGGTGAAATAATCTTCGACAAAACAGGAAAAAATATTCAATGGAAAAAAGACAGTCTCTTCAATCAATGGTGCTGGGAAAACTGGACAGCGATATGTAGAAGAATAAAACTCGACCATTCTCTTACACCGTACACAAAGATAAACTCAAAATGGATAAAAGACCTCAACGTGAGACAGGAATCTATCAGAATCTTAGAGGAGAACATAGGCAGTAACCTCTTCGATATCAGCCACAGCAACATCTTTCAAGATATGTCTCCAAAGGCCAAGGAAACAAAAGCAAAAATGAACTTTTGGGACTTCATCAAGATCAAAAGCTTCTGCACAGCAAAGGAAACAGTCAACAAAACAAAAAGGCAACCCACGGAATGGGAGAAGATATTTGCAAATGACAGTACAGACAAAAGGTTGATATCCAGGATCTATAAAGAACTTCTCAAACTCAACACACACAAAACAGATAATCATATCCAAAAATGGGCAGAAGATATGAACAGACACTTCTCCAACGAAGACATACAAATGGCTATCAGACACATGAAAAAATGTTCATCATCACTAGCCATCAGGGAGATTCAAATTAAAACAACATTGAGATACCACCTGACACCAGTTAGAATGGCCAAAATTAGCAAGACAGGAAACAACAGGTGTTGGAGAGGATGTGGAGAAAGTGGAACCCTCTTACACTGTTGGTGGGAATGCAAGTTAGTGCAGCCACTTTGGAGAACAGTGTGGAGATTCCTGAAGAAATTAAGAATAGAGCTTCCCTATGACCCTGCAATTGCACTGCTGGGTATTTACCCCAAAGACACAGACGTAGTGAAAAAAAGGGCCATCTGTACCCCAATGTTTATTGCAGCAATGGCCACCGTCGCCAAACTGTGGAAAGAACCAAGATGCCCTTCAACGGACGAATGGATAAGGAAGATGTGGTACATATACACAATGGAGTATTATGCCTCCATCAGAAAGGATGAATACCCAACTTTTGTAGCAACATGGACGGGACTGGAAGAGATTATGCTGAGCGAAATAAGTCAAACAGAGAGAGTCAAGTATCATATGGTCTCACTTATTTGTGGAGCATAACAAATAACATGGAGGACATGGGGAGATGGAGAGGAGGGGAGTTGAGGGAAACTGGAAGGGGAGATGAACCATGAGAGACTATGGACTCTGAAAAACAACCAGAGGGTTTTGAAAGGGTGGGGGGATGGGAGGTTGAGGAACCAGGTGGTGGGTAACAGGGTGTGATGCCAAAACAATGAACACTGTTATGCTGTAAATAAACAAATAAAAAAAATAAATAAAAAAAGTAAATATTCACTGACCATGAAGATTTGCCAATTGCCAATCAACTCAGCATATACTAAAGTTAATTCAGAATGTGTGTCATAAAGACACAGCAGTCCTTTTATATATTTGTTGTATAAATTTTTTCAGTAAATTTGAAGTTCCAGTTGGGTCAAAGTGTGGACCTTTGTTTTAATTTTTGTTTTGTTTTGTTTTATTTCCTCCAGAGAGCTTCAACTCAATATTGTGAGGGTTAGGAGCCTTCTCTTGGCAAAGATTACTTTATAGGGTTTAAGGATCCTGAGATTATATTAGGCTTGAACTATGTCCTTTCCTGTGCCCTTGGCTGCCTTAGGTGTTTTCTCTACAACCCTTGGGATCAGGATCTTGTGGTGAAGAGGACGGGCAGTGGAGTGGTGCCGTGAAAGAGCACAGGGCCAACAATCCAGAGGTGAATGTGTTGAAACCAACTTCTGCTGCAGCCTCATCTTGTCGTCCTGTGTGGGCCTCCTCTTCTTTCTTTCTCTTTCCCCAAATTCCCTCAGTATTTTGGATTTCTTGTTGCACAAAGTCAGAATTTTTGGTTTATGTCTATGTTCAGTCACCCATAGTGAGGATCTTCTGAGTGGTTACAGGAAAAATTTGGGGTCTTACAGACCACCTCTTCCTCCAGGAAATTCCAGTCAATTTCACTAGGGTCAGGGTCCACATCCAGTAGTCATTTCATCTATGATACAGACATGGGAAGTCAAGCACTGTGGTCACTAGGTTAGTCTTTTGTTGGGCTGGTAAGAAGTACAAAGCAAAGTACAGGCACATTGGCTATGGGTTTCACATTGAGAGATGAGTTGAGTACCAAATGCTTTTCTGCCTGCTCCTTTTTTATCATCAGTGCCTGGGCCATGGGCTTCCTTGGATAACCACCTGGACATCCTTGAGAGTCAGGAGAGCCTACACAGTACATCAAGAGAGCAAGAATACAGGAAAAAGCAGCTACTCTTGCCTGAACAATAACTATTGGGCCACTGGGGTGCTATGTTTAATTCCTCCAGGGTGGTGGTCTCCTTCTAGAAAATCTCAAAAAGAGCCATCCATGGGTCTGTCCTAGGAATGCACAATCACAAACCACATCTGTGTGGCTGCTTCAAGCAATCAGTGATGGTCACCAGGATACAGTCATTAACCACAGTGATCTTGGTAATCAGGACTTAGGTGCTGACCAGTTAGGATATTGGGTTGCTACCGTTTTCACATATGGGAGATTCAGAGACTACCTGTCATACAGGCCAAATCTGAAGGCAGGTTATGCTGTGGTAGAATTAATAGTTCTTATCGTGTATTTTGGGGTTGAAAGAGATGGCAACATGTGACATAAATACATACATAATACAGTGCCACATAAGCCAAACTGCAGGTCTACTAGCAATTGGTGGATCTATCCCAGCTGCTTATCACTGTATCATAAAACCAGTCACCTAGCCAAGGAGAACTTAATTCCCTACTCTAGGCCTATGGGAATAACTGAACACGTGACACCCAACACTGGATCGCTGAGATTATCAGTAGTTTATTAGTCACATACACCAGAGTCTGGGGAGGAGGACACAGAATGCCATGCAGGTACACACAAGCTTCACTAGGGAACAGAGTGAACATCCAAGACCTATGGGAGGCAGGGCTTGTAGTAAGAAGAGGGTGAGGTGACCCTACTTTCCACTGGAGGATGAGATTTATTTGTTTGAATAATTCAACAAACTAGTCAGGAACTGTAGCCCACCACTCAAAGATAAACAGGACCTGCACATAGTTCATTTGATAAAGAGTTGTTTGGCTAGGCAACCTTATTCTTGAGAGCAGAGTGAGTAGGACGACTTGTGGTTAAGGCATTCAAGGTCTGTCCAATTTTGTCAGATGTCAAGGCAGCAAATACTGCTAATTTTAAGCCTTACACAACACTTTCCAGGTATAATTTTAAATTGAGCTGCTCAAATAAAGGAGTGCATTAGAAATAGCTTTTACCAAATTCTATCTGAAACACTGTAAAATTGAGGAAAAAAAGCCAGTATCTTTCAAGTTGTTGCTACATGCATCAACAAGTATTCTTGCACAATGTCCATATTTTGTCAGAATTTTGTAAAACAGGGAGATAATTGGTCTCTAATTCACCATAAAGCTAAACCACCAGGGATTAACAGAACAGTCATTAACCAGACACTCAGACCCACTTCATTGCCCTTACTGGGACAAGGAGAGGGCCAAAAACAATCAGGCATTTCTGACTAAGAGGGCCTTAGCAAAATAATGTTCTCATCAAGCACTGAATTGTTAATATTAATCAAAGACAATCTTCTTCACCTTCGAACCAGCACAGGCATTTTGTGCATCCTTCATGTCCATTTCTCTATTTTAAAGCTGGGCAGACCTACCCAGTCATACACAGCTTCCTCCTCTTGACTCAGAGAGCACCAAGCTCCCACCCTAATGTTGCTCTTAGCCTTTATTCACAGCCTTTTCATTCTACTGTGCAAAGACAGAGCATTAATTGGTCAAGTAAAACAGAGTTCTCCTATGGCTTTTAATGTCAGTTTCCCTTCAAGCAGAAAAGTGGGCCACTGTGGAGTGACAATTGAAGACACTGGCAATGAAAATCTAATTCCCAGAAGCCAGCACTCCACTTTCAGCAAATGATCAAAAAAAGGAGATTCAACATTTCTTTCCCATTAACAGCAAAGAAAGACCCTACAGAAAGAACTTGGGAAGGATAATACAATACAGGTGGAGTTGCTATGGGGCTGCCCATGGGAAAAGAGAGAAAGCTAGTGGGATAACAATGGGAAAAACCAGTGTAGCTAAGTCAGCTACCCTAGTGGGTCATCAGGAGCCTCAAGTAAGCTCCTGGGTTTAAGAAGGGAAAGGAATGTGCCAAGGCCAATGCCTCTGAGAAAACTGAGAGGAGGATTTGACATGGGAGGGATGTTTTTCTGCTAATTCAGACTCTCTGAGAGTGTGTAAATCTAAGGTAATATGCACATTCATTTCTATACTAAAGAAAGCAAAACACCAGCTTAGAAGTAAATAAATGTAATCTGCTTGCCTCCAGTAAAACAGTTCTTAGTTTGCACATTTCCTACCCATTGTGTTCTGTTATTTTTATAGTTTACAACCTCTGTACCACAAAGCTTGCCTAAGACACCATCTGATTAGGCAGACTTTCTCGCCATCTGGTCCAGGACCAGATGCTACTAGCTATTTGCCCACCTCAAGCAACCTCGTGGAAGTTCCCTTCTCCAGGGCTCCCTTTTTTTCTATCACATGGATTATTGGAACACTTACTCCATGCCTGAGGGGCACTGTCACTTGCAGAGACTGAATTTCTGCTCACAGGCCAATTACAACCACGTGCATGTGCTTGAAAGGAATCCCATGCAGGGACTGGGCTAGCCAAGGGGAAACTGGTTATATCTCTCAGAAATC
Source organism: Meles meles (assembly GCF_922984935.1). Classification (NCBI taxonomy): domain Eukaryota; kingdom Metazoa; phylum Chordata; class Mammalia; order Carnivora; family Mustelidae; genus Meles; species Meles meles. Next base: position 27,722,503 of record NC_060071.1, read on the forward strand.
TTGAGATGTCTTGGCCTCATCCAAGGTGGCCTCAGCAAAGACCCCAGAACACTTCCAGACAGAAATTTTTTAAAAAAGTACATTCTTCCAAGGACATGCACATAAGGACTCATGGTGATCTAAGAGGTTTAATCTGCACTAGAGCATGCTAGACACTGGGTTTACTATGGCAAGCATTCAATATTGCTCCTGCCCTCAGACTGCCCATGCTTAGAGGAAACTGACTGACAAAATAATCACAAAAATACAGATGTAATAGCAACTATGATAATTCACATTAAAAGATAGATAAGACCCTAGAATCCTACCATCTGGAGGTTGACCTTGCCTGGGAGGTCAGCAAGGTGTCACTAAAGCTAGCTGAGACCTCTAGGATGAGAGATAACGAGCACAATCAGGTGGAAGAGGCATGAGCCTGAACAAGTATAAAGGCCCTATGGTGGAAGAAAAAACAAAACCAGGTTTTAAACAACTGTGAGTCTGTAGCAGACTCTGTAGCTGTTCTGAACCATGACTGAGAAGGATTAGACAGAGTAGAATATATAAACTCCTGGGATATGTCTTCATAGCTGGAGCACCAGGAGGCCATGGGAGGGTCAAAACAAAGAGAAATAGTAAAGAGGGATATATGAGGTTCAGAATACCTGACAGCTGTGTGGTCAGCAGGTTAGATAACTGGGTGAGAGTACACCAGGGTGGGACAGCCAAAAGGGTGTTACAGGATTCACCTCAGGAACTCCATCCTCTATATGTCTACCATGAGGAAATCCTTCCAAGGAGTGGAGGAAGCTTGGTCCCAGGTGTAAGGGGGAGTTGCTTATTGGCAGTCCTGAGCAGGGCACAAAGAATAGGGAGGATGGAGGATAAAAATGAGAAGAATGGAGAGGGAAAAAAAGGAAATGGTAGAAAGAGGAGGGGGAGAAGAGGGGTCTTGTATTGGAGGGGGATACTGAATCACCTTCTTTTGATCATTTGCAGAAGTTCTGGTTTCTAGGAGTTAAGTTTTTTGTTCCCATCATCTTCAATTGTCATTCCACAATGGCCCACTTTTCTGTTTGAAGGGAAATTGACATTAAAAGCAGTAGCAGGACTCTGTTTTACATGACCAATTAATGCTCTGCCTTTGCACAGTGGAATGAAAAGGGTGTGAATAAAGGCTAAGGACATCACAGGGTGGGGGCTCGGTGCTCTCCAGAGTTAAGAGGAGAAAACTGTGTATGATTGGGTAGGTCTTCCCAGTTTTAGAACAGAGAAATGGACATGAAGGATGCACAAAATGCCTGGTGCTGGTTCAAAAGGGGAAAAGCTTGTTTTTTACTATTAAAATTTCATTGCTTGATGATAACATCCAAGAGGGGGAGGAGGAAGAGAAGAAGTAGGGGGAAATAAGGAGCTGTTTGTGGGGAAAAATACAATCTCTGTGCTAGAGGCTTGCATTGGGACACACAGGGGTGTCACCTGTGCAGAGGCAGGAAGGGTACAGAGTAAATATACTGGTCTCTGGAGGGAAACTGAAAAGAAGAGGATCAGAGACAACTGACCTGGAAAATGACCCCACTTCAAGGAAAGACAGGAAGTGTCAACCAGAAACTGATGGATGGCTAAGATAATGTAGTGTCATGGAAGAGGAGAAAAGAGAATATCTCATAAAGAAGGAAGAAGAGAGCAATGAGCCATGCACTGTGGCTGTGATTGGCCAAATAAGGCAAAGCTTTAAAACATCCTTTGTGGGGCACCTGGGTGGTTCAGTCAGTTAAGTATTTGCCTTCAGGTTAGGTCATGATCTCAGGGTCCTGGGATGGAAGTTATTGGGTTCCCTGTTCAGTGGGGAGCCTACTTCTACCTTTCTCTCTGCAGCTTCCCCTGTTTGTTTATGCTCACACTCTCTCTCTCTCTCTCAAATAAATAAATAAAATCTTCAAAAAATTAATTAAAAAAATAAAAATGTCCTTTGTGTATACCATGTTCACAACTGCATAAGTCACAACAGCCAAAGGGTGAGAACAACCTAAATGACCTTAAAAGGATGACCAGTAAACACTCTATTATATACATACAATAAAATATTATTCAGCTTTGGAATGGAAGGAAATTCTGACAAATGCTACCTCATGGATGAACCTTGAGGACATTATGCTGAGTGAAATAAACCACCACAAAAAGACAAATACCCTATGATTCTGCTTATAAAAGGTTCCTAGGGCAGTCAGATTGAGAGACAGAAAGCAGAGTGGTAATTTTCAAGGACTGTGGGAAGGAGAAACTGGACGCTAGTGCTTCATGGGAGAAAGTTTCACCTGGGGAAGATGAAAAAGTTCTGGAGATAGATGGTGGTAATTGTTGTGCAGCATTGTAAATATACTTAATGAGACTGAATAACACATTCAAAAGTGTTTAAAATGATCGATTCCGTGGTTCTTGTTTTTGTTGTTTTTTTTTTTTAAACCACAACAGGAAACTAAATATAAAATGTCCTTTGGGCTTACAAATAAAGAAGACATTGGTGACCATAGCAACGGCTGATTTGACAAGGGGATATTTCAAAACCTGCCTGAAAGGGTGCATTTGAAAAATGGTGTCAGTGGGTGAGATAATTCTATGGAGATTTTCCCTGTTAAGGAGAGGGGCAGCTGGCCGGGGTTGATGCCAATTATGAGTGGGTTTTTTTTTTTTTTTTCATGGGAGAGGCTTGAACACACAGGCAGCATCCAGGGGTATGAATAGTTGAAGACCCTGGAGGAGGCTGGGAATCAGGACACAGGGGAGCAATGAGCTGGAGCAAGAGATGCAGACAAGCAGGGTGAGGACTGTTTGTAGAAAGAAGAGGAGGAAATTCTGATCCCATGGCCCTTATTTCCCTTGCAGTGTATCACTCATCAGCAGCTCCACTGAAATACTTACCCCTTTGTACAATTCCCATTTTGCATCCAGTACACGATGTCAGGAGAACGGTCCAAAATGAGGGCTTTAGCTTAAAAAATAGAAGATGAGGTTTGTATATTAGATTCCACATAGGGTCCAGGTCCCCATCCCTTCCCCTCACCAATTTTGGAGGGAAGATGAGCATTTTTGGAAGAGGTTAAGGAATAGTACTTCGACATGAAGTGATGATTTGGAGAGGTGCTGTCCTGGAGGACGTTGACCAGAGCATGGGTGCTAACATTTTGGATTCTCTCTTCCAAGCTAAGTAGATATGAGGAAGACTCAACCTAGTAGATGGTGGCTCTCTTCACTTCCTACTGGAGGAGTCTCATAGTTGCCCCATCACACTCCAAGTTGCCCAAGCATCTGCTTCTCTTAGGTGCTGCTTCATGGGTGGCTTGTAGAAGCCACTTGTATACCCTCTTCCTTGCCATCCTCACAGAATTCTGGCTGGGACTTTCCTCACACCAGAGGATTCAGGGCTATGACTTGCATCTTGGCTTAAGGTGAGTAAGGTTGAACTTTCCAGGTACAGAGCTAATGCATTCTATTCACCCACACTCAGGCCTGGGCCTCACATCTGCCCATCCTCAATGCCTTTGTCTTTAGTGAGTACCTCCTCTGAAGAGGGCAGAATTCTGTCATTTTTGGGCCCTGACACAATGCCTTAATAATAGCTTACCATATCATTGTTTCTTACAGAGATTAGAAAAGGGATTTATCCTAACATCTTCAAACAAGGATGTGTGAACAAACCCCCATTCCCATCATTTTAGGGGCTAAAAATTGCCTAAGAACACATTTTTAATCTTTTTAATAAGTACAAAGAGAGACCTTCCAAAATTTATGGTATCACAGAGCTGCTAAGGCCTTAGACATAGGCTGTTACAAACACAGGTCTTTATTCAGCTTGTGGTGGGCCATAGCAGAGGTAGCACTGGACTGAGATCTCTGACTCCTCATTCTGTGTTAATAAAGAGGATACTATCTGTGCTGTCTTGTCCCCAGTGATTTGCATCATTTGGTAAATGAGCCATCCCTATCTTCTTTCTTTTTGCAAGGCAAAGGGTGATAATAGACATGGGAGTTTGTTAGAAGGTTAATGTCAGATTATTCTAAAAGTAACCAAGTATGTTATCATCACCTTAAGCCAACCATATGGAAAGCCATCTCCATGCAGATGACTATCTCCAAATTTGCTGTGTTCCAGGAATCTGATAGTGGACATAGCACTGAAAGTTTCTTGAATCATCTCAATCCTTGTTTTTTGTACTCAGAGAGTGAGCCATTTGTTTGATATTTGTCATATACCTTGATCTCTATGATTGGTCAGCTATCCACCTATATGATGTCCATCCTTAGAAACTGAATCCTGAGATTGGCTTAAGTGAGTTGGTAAGATGGAATTCTAAAGCCAAGTGCTGAGTTAAAATCCTGGGTCCACCATTACTAGTTGGGTGACATTGGGCACTATATTTCAATTCTCTTGTACCAATTCCCTTATTGGCAGTTTGAGAAGATAATGATACCCATCATGAAGATTTTTGGAGATAGATAAATGCTAAAACACTTAACACAGGGCTTAGCACATTCAGTAAATACCAGCTGCTTCTCACATAGTTATGACATATGTGTTGCCTATGTTGCCTGGAACAATGGGTATTTACTAGCCGTTCAAGACATTGGTTATGTAATTCTCTGACTTGGGAAGAAAAGGGAAATTTCTTCATCTTTCATAAATGTCTGTGCTTTTATGGCCTCCTCTCTGAGCTCTGAAATGAATCTGTGATGGGAGTGAAAATGACTGGCCAAGCTCCCTGAGGCCATGAAGATACACATGCTGGGACCATGCCTGCCCTGAGCCTAGCACAGCAGTATGGACCCAGCTGGAGTCCCCCCAAAAAGGACAAAGATTCATCAATACTAAGGATATGCATAGCTTTATGTTCTACGAAGCTGTAAGTCTTTGTTGAAAGAACTGAACTCTATGGGCTCTCTATTCTAAACCTGCACACTTACGGAAAGCATTGTTTTCATAAGACCCATAATACTTGTTGATTGTCTCCAAGTTCCATCAGACATGAGGACCACTTCAAGTCCTCAGATTTACTGAATATTATAAAAATGCTATTTCTCCTTCAAATTATTCTATAAGTTTAATGTGATGCTAATAAAAATTCCAATTGGAGTTTTTGAGAAACTGAAAACACACTAAAATTATATAGAAGAATAAATATCCATAAACAGTCAAGTAAACTTGGAAAATACTATTGTAATGAGTGTATGTAAAATATTATGATGTTAATTTTTTAATATTAAGCTACCAATTCTGTTTTGAATTGCATTTTAAAATGTCTTATATTAGGTTCAGAAGGAAATATTTTTCATAGGAATAGCACATATTAATACCAGGAAATATTTCAGATCATCCTAAGAAGAGGTTTCTCTGTCTACTGAAAAGGAGATTTTTAGCTTTGAGTCCACAGAACAAGTGTAACAAAAACACATATTACAATTTTAAATGTGAATTGACAGGCAGCAACTTTCCCCTTTCAATTTTGAAATGCCACACAATTAATCCTCATAAGGTGTTTCATTACACCTGTTTATAAAGACACAGAAGCAGGAGTTATAGCTAAGAATTTCACAAAAGATGGCTGGAGACTATTTTTCAGAGCCAGGGCTCTGAAATCAAAGTCTGGACAAAAGTCTTATGATCTATGACCATACTTCAGTTCTCCAAGAATCAGCATGAAAACAACAGAAAGAATCCCACACTTTTTTTCCCCCCTTTGCACAGCAATTTTAAAAAAAATGCATGTACAGAATGAATGACACTGTGTGTGTGTCTTTATGAATGGTGATCAATCGTCTAGTTGTTCATCTGTTCTGCATCCCACCCACTACATGCTACATGGAATCAGCAACGATGGCAGCATAGGGATCCAGAAAATGGAGGGCACAGGGACTCATTCAGGATAAACTCAACCCCATCCCTTATTAGCCACTCAGACCCACTCAGAGGGAAATGAATTAATCCACCAATTATAGGCATTTTTTTTTGGAACTTTATGTGTCACACACTTTAGGGGATACAAATAAATGTCAAACTTGGTTCACCGTCTAGAGAGGACTTTATAAATAAAAACGTCATTTGCAACACCTGGCAGAAACTGATGTGTACCCTAACTCATTGGCTCAGATCTGGAAAAGTCCTAAGAGCATCACCTAGAAGCATGGTCATGTTTCTAAATCTGAATGCACATCAGAATCCCAAAGATGCTTTTTAAAAATAACGATTTCCAAGACCCAGCCCAGAGGTACTGAATAAGAATATATGGATGAGGCTCCATAGTCTCATACCATAATACAAAAATGTCTAGGTTTCAATCAAATATCATTCATCATACCAACAACCAGGAAGATCTCACACTGAGTGGCAAAAGACAGTCAAAAGATTCCAATATTGAGATGACAGAAGTGCTAGAATTATCTGACAAAAAAGACATAAATTGCTCGTTAATGAAAAATTACAAATATACTAAAGCAAATTAAAAAAAAAAAAGAAAACTGCATCAAAGGAATAGAAGCTGCCAGGAGGAGTCTATATGGCTGAGAAGTAGCAGGCTGAGACTATATCAGGTAGCAGGAGATCAGCTAGATAGCTTATCTAAACATTGCGAACACCTACAAATCCAACTGGAGATTGAAGAGAAGAAGAACAGCAATTCTAGAAATAGAAAATCAGCCACTTTCTGAAAGGTAGTACTGGCAGAGAAGTGAATCCAAAACGATGAGAAGATAGACCGCGGGGAAAGGGGCTGGCTCCCAGCAAGTGGCGGAGCAATGGAGCACAAAATCAGGACTTTAAAAGTCTGTTCCACTGAGGGACATTGCTCCAGAGGCTAAACCGGGGTGAAGCCCATGTGGGGTCAGCATGGCCCCAGGTCCCGCAGGGTCACAGAAGGTTCGGGGGTGTCAGAGTGCCGCAGAGCTTGCAGGTATTAGAACGGGGAAGCTGGCTACAGAGACAGAGCTGAGGACTGAGCTATCAGCTCGGGGTTACCTTGAACTGGTCGCGGGCTGGGTGAGCTCGGAGCGCGGCCTGAGGCCGGGGATACAGGAGTGATTGGGCGCTGTTCTCTGGGGGCGCACTGAGGAGAGGGGCCCCAGACTCTCAGCTCCTTCGGGCTTGAGACTGGGAGGCCACCACTTTCATTCCAGTCCGCCGGAACTCCAAGGAGAGCGTTCAAGAACAAAAACTCCAGAAAGCGAACCCGAGTGGATTACTTAGTCCAGCCCCGGTAAGGGTGGTACAATTCCACCTCGGACAAAGACACTTGAGAGTCACTACAAGGGCCCCTCCACCAGAAAATCAACAAAAAATCCAGCCAGGACAAAGTTCATCTACCAAGGACAGCAGCAAAATTCCAGAGGAGGAGAAAGCAAAGCAGAGAACTCATGGCTTTCTCCCCATGACTCTTTAGTCTTACGGTTAATTTATTTTTTTTCAATTTTTTTTTCTTCTTCTGCTAAATTTTTTTAAAAATTTACCCTTTTTTTTAACATTTTTAAACTAGTTTATCTAATATATATATTTTTCTTTCTTTTTTATATTTTTTCTTAATTTATTTTTTAATTTTTCTTTTTTTTTCCTGAACCTCTTTTTATCCCCTTTCTTCACCCCATGATTTGGGGTCTTTTCTGATTTGGTTAAAGCGCATTTTTCTGGGGCCTTTGTCACTCTTTTAGTATTTTACTTGCTCCTTCATATACTCTTATCTGGACAAAATGACAAGGCAGAAAACTTCACATCAAAAAAAAAAAAAAAAAAAAAGAACAAGAGGCAGTACCAAAGGCTAGGGACCTAATCAATACAGACATTGGTAATATGTCAGATCTTGAGTTAAGAATTACGATTCTGAAGGTTCTAGCTGGGCTCAAAAAAGGCATGGAAGATATTAGAGAAACCCTCTCTGGAGATATAAAAGCACTTTCTGGGGAAATTAAAGAACTAAAATCTAACCAAGTTGAAATCAAAAAAGCTATTAATGAGCTGAATAAAAAATGGAGGCTCTCACTCCTCTGATAAATGAGGCAGAAGAAAGAATTAGTGATATAGAAGACCAAATGACAGAGAATAAAGAAGCCGAGCAAAAGAGGGACAAACAGCTACTGGACCACGAGGGGAGAATTTGAGAGATACGTGACACCATAAAATGAAACAACAGTAGAATAATTGGGATTCCAGAAGAAGAAGAAACAGAGAGGGGAGCAGAAGGTCTATTGGAGAGAATCATTGGAGAGAATTTCCCTAATATGGCAAAGGGAATAAGCATCAAAATCCGGGAGGTGCAGAGAAACCCCCTCAAAATCAACAAGAATAGGCCATACCCCATCACCTAATAGTAAAATTTACAAGCCTTAGTGACAAAGAGAAAATCCTGAAAGCAGCCCAGGAAAAGAAGTCTGTAACATACAATGGTAAAACTATTAGATTGGCAGCAGACTTATCCACAGAGAACTTGCAGGCCAGAAAGAGCTGGCATGATATATTCAGAACACTAAAAGAGAAAAACATGCAGCCAAGAATACTATATCCAGCTAGACTATCACTGAAAATAGAAGGAGAGATAAAAAGTTTCCAGGACCAACAAAAACTGAAAGAATTTGCAAACACCAAACCAGCTCTACAGGAAATATTGAAAGGGGTCCTCTAAGCAAAGAGAGAGCCTAAAAGTAGTAGATCAGAAAGGTACAGAGACAATATACAGTAACAGTCACGCTGTTATAGTTACACTAACAGTTATAGTTACCCTGAATGTTAATGGGCTAAATGCACCAATCAAAAGACACATGGTAGCAGAATGTATAAAAAACAAAACCCATCTGTATGTTGCCTACAAGAAACTCATTTTAGAAGCGAAGACACCTCCAGATTTAAAGTGAGGGGGTGGAAAACAATTTACCATGCTAATGGGCATCAGAAGAAAGCTGAGGTGGCAAACTTTATATCCTATCAATTAGATTTTAAGCCAAAGAGTATAATAAGAGATGAGGAAGGACACTATATCCTACTCAAAGGGTCTGTCCAACAAGAAGATCTAACAATTTTAAATATCTATGCCCCTAACGTGGGTGCAGCCAACTATATCAACCAGTTAATAACAAAATCAAAGAAACACATCAATAATAATACAATAATAGTAGGGGACTTTAACACTCCCCTCACTGAAATGGACAGATCATCCAAGCAAAAGGTCAATAAGGAAATAAAGGCCTTAAATGACACACTGGACCAGATGGATATCACAGATATATTCAGAACATTTCATCCCAAAGCAACAGAATACACATTCTTCTCTAGTGCACTTGGAGCATTCTCCAGAATAGATCACATCCTGGGTCACAAACCAGGTCTCAACCAGTATCAAAAGATTAGGATCATTCCCTGCATATTTTCAGACCACAATTCTCTGAAGCTAGAACTCAGTCACAAGAGGAAAGCTGGAAAGAACCCAAATACATGGAAACTAAACAGCATCCTTCTAAAGAATGAATGGGTCAACCAGGAAATTAAAGAAGAATTGAAAAAATTCATGGAAACAAATGATAATGAAAACACAACAGTTCAAAATCTGTGGGACACAGCAAAGGCAGTCCTGAGAGGAAAATATATAGTGGTACAAGCCTTTCTCAAGAAACAAGAAAGGTCTCAAGTACACAACCTAACCCTACACGTAAAGGAGCTGGAGAAAGAACAAGAAAGAAACCCTAAACCCAGCAGGAGAAGAGAAATCATAAAGATCAGAGCAGAAACCAATGAAATAGAAAACAAACAAATAACAACAACAACAACAAAATAGAAAAAAAAAAATCAATGAAACTAGGAGGTGGTTCTTTTAAAGAATTCATAAAATTGATAAACCCCTCTCCAGACTTATCAAAAAGAAAAGAGAAAGGACCCAAATAAATAAAATCATGAATGAAAGAGGAGAGATCACAACTAATACCAAAGAAATACAGACAATTATAAGAACATACTATGAGCAACACTACGCCAACAAATTGGACAATCTGGAAGAAATGGATGCATTCCTAGAGACATATAAACTACCACAACTGAACCAGGAAGAAATAGAAAACCTGAACAGGCCCATAACCAGTAAGGAGATTGAAACAGTCATCAACAATCTCCAAACAAACAAAAGCCCAGGGCCAGACGGCTTCCTAGGGGAATTCTACCAAACATTTAAAGAAAAACCAATTCCTATTCTCCTGAAACTGTTCCAAAGAATAAAAATGGAAGGAAAACTTCCAAATACATTTTATGAGGCCAGCATCACCTTGATCCCCAAACCAGAAAAGAATCCCACCAAAAAAGAAAACTACAGACCAATATCTTTGATGAACACAGATTGAAAAATCCTCACCAAAATACTAGCCAATAGGATTCAACAGTACATTAAAAGGATTATTCACCACGACCAAGTGGGATTTATTTCCGGGCTGCAAGGTTGGTTCAACATCCACAAATCAATCAATGTGATACAACACATTAATAAAAGAAAGAACAAGAACCACATGATACTCTCCATAGATGCTGAAAAAGCATTTGACAAAGTACAGCATCCCTTCCTGATCAAAACTCTTCAAAGTGTAGGGATAGAGGGCACATACCTCAATATTATCAAAGCCATCTATGAAAAACCCACCGCAAATATCATTCTCAATGGAGAAAAACTGAAAGCTTTTCTGGTAAGGTCAGGAACACGGCAGGGATGTCCATTATCACCACTGCTATTCAACATAGTACTAGAAGTCCTAGCCTCAGCAATCAGACAACAAAAAGAAATTAAAGGCATCCAAATTGGTAAAGAAGAAGTCAAACTATCACTCTTCGCAGATGATATGATACTATATGTGGAAAACCCAAAAGACTCCACTCCAATACTGCTAGAACTTGTACAGGAATTCAGTAAAGTGTCAGGTTATAAAATCAAGGCACAGAAATCAGTTGCATTTCTGTACACCAACAACAAGACTGAAGAAAGAGAAATTAAGGAGTCAATCCCATTTACAATTGCAACCAAAACTATAAGATACCTAGGAATAAACCTAACCAAAGAGGCTAAGAATCTATAAGCATAAAACTATAAAGTACTCATGAAAGAAATTGAGGAAGACACAAAGAAATGGAAAAATATTCCATGATCCTGGATTGGAAGAATAAATATTTTGAAAATGTCTATGCTACCTAAAGCAATCTACACATTTAATGCAATTCCTATCAAAATCCCATCCATTTTTTTCAAAGAAATGGAACCAATAATCCTCAAATTTATATGGAAACAGAAAAGACCTCGAATAGCCAAAGGAATATTGAAAAATTAAGCTAAAGCTGGTGGCATCACAATTCCGGACTTCAAGCTCTAATACAACGCTGTCATCATCAAGACAGCATGGTACTGGCACAAAAACAGACACATAGATCAATGGAACAGAATAGAGAGCCCAGAAATAGACCCTCAATTCTATGGTCAACTAATCTTCAACAAAGCAGGAAAGAATGTCCAATGGAAAAAAGACAGCCTCTTCAATAAATGGTGCTGGGAGAATTGGACAGCCACATGCAGAAAAATGAAATCGGACCACTTCCTTACACCACACATGAAAATAGACTCAAAATGGATGAAGGACATCAATGTGAGAAAGGAATCCATCAAAATCCTTGAGGAGAATGCAGGCAGCAACCTCTTCGACCTCAGCCGCAGCAACATCTTCCTAGGAACATCGGCAAAGGCAAGGGAAACAAGGGCAAAAATGAACTATTGGGATTTCATCAAGATCAAAAGCTTTTGCACAGCAAAGGAAACAGTCAATAAAACCAAAAGACAACTGACAGAATGGGAGAAGATATTTGCAAATGACATATCAGATAAAGGGCTAGTATCCAAAATCTATAAGGAACTTAGCAAACTCAACACCCAAAGTACAAACAATCCTATCAAGAAATGGGCAGAGGACATGAACAGACATTTCTGCAAAGAAGACATCCAGATGGCCAACAGACACATGAAAAAGTGCTCCACGTCACTCGGCATCAGGGAAATACAAATCAAAACCACAATGAGATATCACCTCACACCAGTCAGAATGGCTAAAATTAACAAGTCAGGAAATGACAGATGCTGGCGAGGATGAGGAGAAAGGGGAACCCTCCTACACTCTTGGTGGGAATGCAAGCTGGTGCAACCACTCTGGAAAACAGCATGGAGGTTCCTCAAAATGTTGAAAATAGAACTACCCTATGACCCAGCAATTGCACCACTGGGTATTTACCCTAAAGATGCAAACATAGTGATCCAAAGGGGCACGTGCACCCGAATGTTTATAGCAGCAATGTCTACAATAGCCAAACTATGGAAAGAACCTAGATGTCCATCAACAGATGAATGGATAAAGAAGAGGTGGTATATATACACAATGGAATACTATGCAGCCATCAAAAGAAATGAAATCTTGCCAATTTCAATGAAGTAGATGGAACTAGAGGGTGTCATGCTTAGTGAAATAAGTCAATCGGAGAAAGACAACTGTCATATGATCTCCCTCATATGAGGATGTGGAGATGCAAATGGGGGGTTAGGGGGATAGAAGAATAAATGAAACAAGATGGGATTGGGAGAGAGACAAGCCATAAGTGACTCTTAATCTCACAAAACAAACTGAGGGTTGTTGGGGGAAGGGGGTTATGGACATTGGGGAGGGTATGTGCTATGGTGAGTGCTGTGAAGTGTGTAAACCTGGCGATTCACAGACCTGTACCCCTGGGGATAAAAATACATTATATGTTTATAAAAAAATAAGAAATAAATAAAAAATTTTAAAAAAGATATAGAAGTTATGAAAAAGAACTAAATGGAAATCTGAGAACTGAAAAACAAATAATCAAAATTAGAAGCTTGATGAATGGGTTCCACAGCACAATGGAGGAGACAGGAAAGAATCAGCGAATTTTAAGATACAACGATAGAACTGCCCAATGTGAACAGTACATAAATAGAAGAAAAGTGAACTGAGTCTCAGGAAGCTTTGGAAGGAAGCAGAATAAAAGCTGTAGCATTTATGTCAATAGAATTCTTCTTTATTGCCTGCCAGAGTGGAAATTGTGACTCCCATATGGTCTCCACTGATGCTGGGTGGGGTAGGGAACTTGGGAGTGGGGTGGTAGTGATATTCATTTCCATCTGGTAGAGGAATAATGTCCTGGCTTTCCATATGGGGTGATATATGACAGCCTCTTGAGAGTGGAAAATGTAAGCTACCCACAGGGCATTTGTTGGCAGGATTGGGGTAGGGCCATAGTTGTTCTGCGGGTTTGGCAAAAGTCAAACATTGATTGTCCAAATATGTTCTCTCACTTGGCTGCCATTCCTCAGTCCTTGGGCTTGGAGTCCTTTTTAGTCTGTGCTCATTCATGATTGTGTTTTTCTGGTTTCTTCAGGACACAGTCTGGGGTATATGAGGTAAAAGGAAAACCCAGAGAACTCCCTACCATATTCTTTGAGTGCTAAGGTCCCTGGCAGGTCTGTCTTCTTCTCTTTACCTTCCAGAGTCTTCTTAATATTTCTTGTACTGAGTAGTAGGAATAGAGAAAAGAATATCTACTCAATTTTCTTGGAAGAGAAATTTAAGATACTTTTCAAAAATTCAGATTAGAAATTGTATGCTTCCCTAGAGTTTCTGATAGAACCACCTCTAATGGGATTATTTTCTCTCCTTCCTTCCATTCCCACTGACAGTCTTTGCTAATGCCAGGAACTCTTTATGGTTTCACTTTGTATCAGAAAAAATAGGTAATTTTATTTAATTGTGAAGATAAATATATTTTATTTTAATAACAAAAGCAATTTTTCAAATATGAACACATTCCTCAAAATACTATTCTTGGTGGAAGCTAGAAGACATACCTCTTTTCCACCCTCCAAAAAACTACCTTCTTTAAAGGTCTCCATTCCTTTCAAAAGTCAAGGCTGTATTTGTTGGAACAAGCAATAAGTTGTCCTTATCTCACCAGTACTAAAAAGAGACTCTCATATAATTTGGAGCCTGCACACTCTAAGTAGGAGACAGACTGTAATATTAATTTCCTTACAACTTGAGCCAGGGCATCATTTTAGGGTGACCTACATTTAATAATCAATGTTTTTCTGCCTCTTAACTCTTCTGCCTCTTAACTCTTCTGGTTTACAGGATTTCATCATGACCCAGGCTCATGGCCAGTCAGGATAGGTAGTGTACTATACACTGATAGAAAATCTCAGATAATAAGAGCTATCTGACCTCATAGTAACACAGACAGGAGTTCGGACTAGAACATATTTTTTTCCCAACAGTTCAAAGGTCTTCAGCCACGCTCAGCTCTTCTATATGTAGTTCCAAGGTAAACTAACCTCCTTCACAGGTGTCTTTGTACATCGATGGTTTTCACCTGGGTTCAGTTTTGCCCCCTAGGTTACATCTGGCAATGTTTGAAGACATTGATGATTGTTACAACTGGGAGCACACTACTGGGTAAAGACCATACATGCTGTTAAACATCACACTAGGGGCATCTGGGTGGCTCAGTCATAAAGCGTCTGCCTTTAGCTCACATCATGGTCTCAGGGATCTGGGATCAAGCCCTGTGTCTGGCTCCCTACCTATGGAAGGCCTGCTTTTTCCTCTCCCACTCCTCCTGTTTCTGTTCCCTCTCTCACTGTGTCTCTATCCAAAAAACAAACAAACAAACAACAACAACAACAACAAAAAAAACCTCACAGCACACAGGACAGCCCCCACCACACAGAAATACTAGATTCAAAATAGTGGCAGTGTTGAGAAACTCTGATATGCTTAAATCTTTAAGAACCTGTTTATGAAGATGGTTCCATAATACAAGCTATATATTACCTAGTGACATTTCTCAAATTGAGTTTTTTGTTGTTGTTGGGGGGAGGGTAAATTTTTTTTTTAAGATTTATTTTTTTGACAGATAGAGATTACAAGTAGGCAGAGAGGCAGGCAGAGAGAGAGAGAGGAGGAAGCAGGCTCCCTGCCAAGCAGAGAGCCCGATGCGGGGCTCGATCCCAGGACCCTGGGATCATGACCTGAGCCAAAGGCAGAGGCTTTAACCCGCTGAGCCACCCAGGCGCCCCAGGGTGGAGGGTACATTTATTTTCAACAAACTCCAAAAGAGAGGAGAGAACATAGTCCAACAAGTTTGGGAAAATCTCCAAAATATATCCCCCTCTTAGATATTTGCAATGCTCATGAACACTTAGAAACATATACAAGTTGTCTGAAGCAAGAAATATTTCTATTTGTGGAACACACCCTTTTCCTAAATTCCATGTCCTCTGAACTCCTTTTATTCTGTGAAACACAAATTAGCATGCAATGATCTTTAGGCAATGTTTCAACTTGAGATTTCTGAAAGGAATGGTTGTCATCGGTATTTAGGTATTTAAGAAAATTTCATTTTAACACCTCTGGAATAAACAAGTACTGCAAAATGAGATAAAATCTTCAAATATGGAAAGTCTATTAACCTTAACTTCAAACTTCCATTAAAATTCTATTGTAAAGAAGAAAATAAAACCTCAACATCTCTGATGATATTTTCTGTCTTTAAAAAATATGTATTGTGATCGCAGTACCATCCTAAAAAAGATATTATTTGACCATGTCCTTGAGTCTAATATAAACAGCCTGCACCCTCATAAACCAACAGTATTAAAATCTCTAAGGTTTATTTATATATTTATTTTAAAATTATTTTACTGGGGTGCCTGGGTGGCTCTGCCTTCAGCTCAGGTCATGATCTCAGGGTCCTGGAATCGAGCCCCACATTGGGATCTCTGCTCAGCAGGGATCCTGCTTCCCCCTCTCTCTGCCTGCCTTTCTGCCTCCTTGTGATCTCTGTCAAATAAATAAAATATTTTTTAAAATAAAAAATAAAATGATTTTACTATACTAATGTGTCAGCACAATTCAGAGAAATGAATTTGAAATCATACACAATTCTGAAATGCAAAGGAATATATTCTATCCTTTTAGAGAATATCTTCATGTCCACACATATGGGGCAGAAGGAGTTTTACAATAACAGGATCTGATTATTCTCCTTTTGTAAAACCTATCCTTTTTTAAAAGCCAAACAACATGTTACCAACATCTTTTTGGAGTCACTAATCATTATAAATCCTTAACCATTAACTTGGTAATATTGAATATTATTATTTCACACTACTTACTATTATAATGTCTCAGTTAACATCTTTAATTCTTTTTCTATTTCAGCAATCTTTTCTATAAGACAATGGCCAATTGACTCAAAATATGAAGCTTTTATATTTTGCACATATTTTTACATAAATATTACAAATTCATAATCCAACATAATCCAACAACACAATCCATGAAGTATTACAATTACTTCATGCCATTTGATGTGGAAATGTTGGTTGGGGTTCAGAGCTGATGGCCAAAAAAGAATTCTTTTGACATTTTTTTATGCAAAAACATGTTTTATTAAAGCATGGAGACAGGACCTGTGGGCAAGAAAGGGCTTCAGTGGGGTTGTGAGGAGCAATTGATTATGTACTTTGGAGTTAGGGGAGGTAAAGACAAAGGGAGGTTTCCAAAAGGACTTTCATATCCTAAAGAAGACTCACAAGAGGCAGAGGCAGGGTGCCTGGGTGGCTCAGTGGTTTAAGCTGCTGCCTTCGGCTCAAGTCATGATCGCAGGGTCCTGGGATCCAGTCCCACATCGGGCTCTCTGCTCGGCAGGGAGCCTGCTTCCCTTCCTCTCTCTGCCTGTCTCTCTGCCTACTTGTGGTCTCTGTCTGTCAAATAAATAAAACCTTAAAAAAAAAAAATAAGAGACACCTTTATGGGGAAAAAAAGAAAAATATAAGTTAATGGCTGGAACAAATTACAAACCTTGTGTATTGGGTCTTGAGTGCTTAAGATCTAATATCTTTCAAAAAGCATTATTAAAACATATTTTCTCTCTATAATAACCCTCATTTTTATTTTATTTTTTAATTCAATTAGCCAACATATAGAACATCATTACTTTCAGATGTGGAGTTCAGTAATTGATCAGTTGATACAGCATCCAATGCTCATCATATCATGTGCCCTCCCATCATCCAGCTCCCCCATCTCCCTACCCACATCTCCTCCAGCAACCCACTTTCTTTCCCATAGTTAAGAGTGTCTCATGGTTTGTCTCCCTCTCTGATTTCTTCCCCTTCCATTTTTTCCTCCCTTCTGCTGTGGTCTTCTGCACTGTTTCTTATATTCTTCATATGAGTGAAACCATATGATTCTTGTCTTTCTCTGATTGACATATTTTTTTAAAGATTTTATTTATTTATTTGACAGAGAGAGATCACAAATAGGCAGAGAGGCAGGCAGAGAGAGTGAGAGGGAAGCAGGCTCCCTTCAGAGCAGAGAGCCTGATGTGGGACTCGATCCCAGGACCCTGAGATCATGACCTGAGCCGAAGGCAGCGGCTTAAACCACTGAGCCACCCAGGCACCCCTGATTGACATATTTAACTAAACATACTCTTCAGTTCCATCCACTTTGATGTAGATGTTAAGTAGTCATCCTTTCTGATGACTGAGTTAATATTCCATTGTGTATATATGCCACTTCTTTATCCATTCATCTTCAGTGGACATCTCTGCTCTTTCTGTAGTTTGGCTATTGCAGACATTGTTGTTACAAACATGGGGGTGCCTCTTTAGATCACTACATTTGTATCTTTGGGGTAAATACTCAGTAGTATAATTGCTCTGTTGTAGGGTAGCTCTATTTTCAACTTTTCGAGGAACCTCCATAGTGTTTTCCAGGGTGGCTGCACCACCTTGCATTCCCTCCAACAGTGTAAGAGGGATCCCCTTTCTTTCTTTTTTTCTTCTTCTTTTTTTAAAAGATTTTATTTATTTATTTGACAGAGAGAGATCACAAGTAGGTAGAGAAGCAGGCAGAGAGAGAGGACGAAGCAGGCTCCCCACCGAGCAAAGAGCCCGATGTGGAGCTCACTCCTAGGACCCCCGGGATCACGACCTGAGCCAAAGGCAGAGGCTTTAACCCACTGAGCCACCCAGGTGCTCCAGAGGGATCCACTTTCTCCATATTCTCACCAATCTGGCATTTCCTGATCTGTTAATTTTATTAACAGACTGGTGTCTGTTAGTCAGACTATTCTGACTGGTGTGAGGTGGTAACATACCAGGGTAGAAACATTAAGTTGTCAACAGATCTATCTTTTCCATGGAGACCTGGCAGGCCAGAAAAGACTGGCATAATATATTCAGGAAACTAAATGAGAAAAAAATATGCAGCCAAGAATGCTTTAACCAGCTTGGCTATCGTTCAAAATAGGAGTGATAAAAAGATGGTGATATTTTGGGGCGCCTGGGTGGCTCAGTGGGTTAAAGCCTCTGCCTTCAGCTCAGGTCATGGTCCCAGGGTCCTGTGATCCAGCCCCACATAGGGTTCTCTGCTCAGCGGGGAGCCTGCTTCCTTTCCTCTCTCTCTGCCTGCTTCTCTGCCTACTTGTGATCTCTGTCTGTCAAATGAATAAATAAAATCTTTAAAAAAAAAGATGGTGATATTTTGAGAGGAAGTGCATTGAATGTGTAGTTTGCTCTGGGTAGCATAGACATTTTAACATTATTTATTGTTCCAATCCATGAGGATGGAATGTTTTTTTTTCATATCTTTGTGACTTCCTCAGTTACTTTCGTAAATGTCCTGTAATTTTTAGAGTACAGAGCCTTTACCTCTCCTGTTAGGTTTATTCCCAAGTATCCTATGTTTTGGGGTGCAATTGCAAATTGCAAACTCCTTATTTTCTCTTTCTTCTGTCTCATTGTTTGTGTATAGAAACGCAGCTGATTTCTGTACAATGATTTTATATATTGCCATTTTGCTGAATTCCTATATGAGTTCTAGCAAATTTGGGGTGGGTGGAGTCTTTGGGTTTTCCACCTGAAATGTCATGTCATCTGTGAAGAGAAACAGTATGACTCCTTCATTACTGATTTGAAAACCTTTTATTTCTTTTTGTCTGGTTGCTAAGACTAGGACTTCTATATTAACAATAGTGGTGAGGGGATATCCCTGTCCTGTTCTCAGTTTTTCCCATTGAGAATGATATTCGCTGTGGGCTTTTTGTAATTGTTTTTTTGTTGAGGTATGTTCCCTCTATCCCTACACTGTGGAAAGTTTTAATCAAGAGAGGATGCTGCATTTTGCCAAATGGTTTTACTGCATCAATTGAGAGCATCATGTGATTCTTGTCCATTCTTTTGTTAGTGTGATTTTTCGCATTGATTGATTTGCAAATGTTGAACCATCCTTGCAGCCCAGGAATAAATCCCACTTGGTTGTGGTGAACAATCCTTTTAATGTACTGTTGGATCTTATTAACTAATATGTTGGTGAGAATTTTGACATCTATTTTCATCAGGGATATTGGTCTGTAATTCTCCTTTTTGGGGGGGGTCTTTCTTTGGCTTTGAGATCAAGGTAATGCTAGCCTCATAAAATAAGTTTGTAAATTTTCCCACTATTTCTATTTTTTGAAAGAATTTCAGAATAGGTATTAGTTCTGTAAATATTTAGTAGAAGGCAGCTGGGAAGCCATCTGGCCCTGGACTCTTATTTTTTGGGAGATTTTTGATTACTGCTTCAGTTTCCTTGCTGGTTATGGGGTCTATTCAGGTTTTCTACTTCTTCCTGTTTCAGTTTAGGTAGTTTATAAGTTTCTAGGAATGCACCCATTTATTCCAGATTGTCTGATTTGTTGGCATATAATTGCTCATAATCTGTTCTTTTAATTGTATTTCCTTCCTGTTGGTTGTGATCTCTCCTCTTTCATTCATCATTTTATTTATTTGTGCCCTTTCTCTTTTCTTTTTGATGTCCAGTAAATTCAATCCAATTTATCATCCAAGAAAACTTTAAAGTTTTAGGTTATTGGAGACTTTGAAATCTATCTTAACAATGACCCATGAAAATTTTGAGACAGACAAAACTAGCCATCATTTTAAGTCATCTTTTTGCTAACAAATAGCAATAAAGATATATAATCTTATTTGACCTTTAGTCAACCTAGATAAAGGTAAGTTTCATATTTAATGCTGATAACTCTAAAGACATGACTATCTTAATTAAACCAACAAACAAATTTAAATAGTGAATTTTGTTCCACTTGTGTCCCCTTAAAAGTCAATCAATTTGTTCCCCATTGTCAATTTTTACATGGGACACTTCTGGGGAAATCTGAAGTGGGTGACATAAGTCCAAAGGGGGCTCTTTGCTCCTGGACAGTGAAGGTAGAAGGAGGAACAATGATACTGGTCCAGGTGGTATAGAAGTCAGTTGTGTAGGCCATACCTAGGTGGTGCAGAAATAGGAGGGGGAGTGGAAGACAGAAAAGGTGGGGTGCCACTAGAAGGTAGAGAGAAAAAGTTCCATGTTCTAAAACTTGTCTGCTCAGACATATGAACAGACAGCTTGTTTTTTATCCAGCAGAGTAAAATAGGCAGTCAATGTCAGATCAGAGAAGACAGGAAAATTCCCTGAAACAAAAGGAACTTCAGCAGATACTTGGGAATATTGCATAAAGTCTCCATCCTGAGGTAGACTAACCACAGACTTTTGGGTCCAATTACAGCCATTAAACCAGGAAATGAATGAAGGAGAAGCCCCCCCACACAGCTAGAATAACCTGAGTCTATTAGGAAGAAGAGTGAGAGAGTCAGCACTCCCTTTTTCAGGGATGGCCTATGTTTCCTCCAGTAACCTGGGTTTTACCCAGAGGAGGCCTGTTTAGATAATCATCACCCAATATATTAGGAGGGGGTTAAGAGCCAAAAACATTCAAGCAAACACATTCTGTAAGAGGCCCTTGGGTTGGGGTCCTAATCTAAAGATATGAAGATTTGAATATAGGATAACTCTGTCCATTTGCCCTGTTTCTTACAAAAGAGATCTAACTGTTAGATCATACTGAAGCTTATGTCTTATTAATGGGCCATTTTTCCTTATCCCCTAAGGAGTACTGAGGCCATACAGTGTTACTATATATATATATATATATATATATATATATATATAAGTTTTTTCATTTCCTTAAACCTTACAACCGAAATTGTTTCCAGTGAATTAAAGGCATCCTAAGGGAGACTCCATGGGGACAGAAGGAGAAGTTCCATGCTCCCATAAAAGTGGAGACTGTCCATGACCAAGAAAATATTCCTGACTCTCAGCTGGCATCCCAAATGCAGTATATGTCTGAGGTTCCTGGTGTCAAAGTGACCTGAGGTGTCCTTGAACAAAATCACTCTGATCACCTCCCTGCCATAAAGACCCTGTAGGAAGGAAGCCAGCCTTTCTCCAACTGTCCCATCACATACTAGACTATAATAGGTGGCAGGATATGGACTGAGTTTGCCTTGCTGTGAAGGCCATACCATGAAGGCCATGCTGCACCTTGGCTTGCCTTGTCATGAAGACTGTCATGGACCTGCCATTTTTAACCCACAGAAAAGAACAGAAAAGTTTTAAAAGAGGAAAAGACCCATTTTTGTAATTTAAGTAGTTAGTAGAGGACATTTTTTTTCCCATTTTATTTATTTTTTCAGCATAACAGTATTCATTCTTTTTGCACAACACCCAGTGCTCCATGCAAAACGTGCCCTCCCCATTACCCACCAACTGTTCCCCCAACCTCCCACCCCTGACTCTTCAAAACCCTCAGGTTGCACCAACCTCCCACCCCTGACCCTTCAAAACCCTCAGTTGTTTTTCAGAGTCCATAGTCTCTTATGGTTCGCCTCGCCTCCCCAATGTCCATAGCCCGCTCCCCCTCTCCCAATCCCACCTCCCCCCAGCAACCCCCAGTTTGTTTTGTGAGATTAAGAGTCATTTATGGTTTGTCTCCCTCCCAATCCCATCTTGTTTCATTTATTCTTCTCCTATGCCCCTACCCCCCCATGTTGCTTCTCCATGTCTTCATATCAGGGAGATCATATGATAGTTGTCTTTCTCTGATTGACTTATTTCACTAAGCATGATACGCTCTAGTTCCATCCACGTCATCGCAAATGGCAAGATTTCATTTCTTTTGATGGCTGCATAGTATTCCATTGTGTATATATACCACCTCATCTTTATCCATTCATCTGTTGATGGACATCTAGGTTCTTTCCATAGTCTGGCTATTGTAGACATTGCTGCTATAAACATTCGGGTACACGTGCCCCTTTGGATCACTATGTTTGTATCTTTAGGGTAAATACCCAGTGGTGCAATTGCTGGGTCATAGGGTAGTTCTATTTTCAACATTTTGAGGAACCTCCATGCTGTTTTCCAGAGTGGTTGCACCAGCTTGCATTCCCACCAACAGTGGAGGAGGGTTCCCCTTTCTCCACATCCTCTCCAGCATCTGTCATTTCCTGACTTGTTAATTTTAACCATTCTGACTGGTGTGAGGTGATATCTCATTGTGGTTTTGATGTGTATTTCCCTGATGCCGAGTGACGTGGAGCACTTTTTCATGTGTCTGTTGGCCATCTGGATGTCTTCTTTGCAGAAATGTCTGTTCATGTCCTCTGCCCATTTCTTGATTGGATTGTTTGTTCTTTGGGTGTTGAGTTTGCTAAGTTCCTTATAGATTTTGGATACTAGCCCTTTATCTGATATGTCATTTGCAAATATCTTCTCCCATTCTGTCAGTTGTCTTTTGGTTTTATTGACTGTTTCCTTTGCTGAGCAAAAGCTTTTGATCTTGATGAAATCCCAATAGTTCATTTTTGCCCTTGCTTCCCTTGCCTTTGCCATTGTTCCTAGGAAGATGTTGCTACGGCTGAGGTCGAAGAGGTTGCTGCCTGCGTTCTCCTCAAGGATTTGGATGGATTCCTTTCTCACATTGAGGTCCTTCATCCATTTGGAGTCTATTTTCGTGTGTGGTGTAAGGAAGTGGTCCAATTTCATTTTTCTGCATGTGGCTGTCCAATTTTCCCAGCACCATTTATTGAAGAGGCTGTCTTTTTTCCATTGGACATTCTTTCCTGCTTTGTCGAAGATTAGTTGACCATAGAGTTGAGGGTCGATTTCTGGGCTCTCTATTCTGTTCCATTGATCTATGTGTCTGTTTTTGTGCCAGTACCATGCTGTCTTGATGATGACAGCTTTGTAATAGAGCTTGAAGTCCGGAATTGTGATGCCACCAACTTTGGCTTTCTTTTTCAATATTCCTTTGGCTATTGAGGTCTTTTCTGGTTCCATATAAATTTTAGGATTATTGGTTCCATTTCTTTGAAAAAAATGGATGGTATTTTGATAGGGATTGCATTAAATGTGTAGATTGCTTTAGGTAGCATAGACATTTTCACAATATTTATTCTTCCAATCCAGGAGCATGGAACATTTTTCCATTTTTTTGTGTCTTCCTCAATTTCTTTCATGAGTACTTTATAATTTTCTGTGTATAGATTCTTAGTCTCTTTGGTTAGGTTTATTCCTAGGTATCTTATAGTTTTTGGTACAATTATAAATGGGATTGACTCCTTAATTTCTCTTTCTTCAGTCTTGTTGTTGGTGTAGAGAAATGCAACTGATTTCTGTGCATTGATTTTATATCCTGACACTTTACTGAATTCCTGTACAAGTTCTAGCAGTTTTGGAGTGGAGTCTTTTGGGTTTTCCACATATAGTATCATATCATCTGCGAAGAGTGATAGTTTGACTTCTTCTTTACCAATTTGGATGCCTTTAATTTCTTTTTGTTGTCTGATTGCTGAGGCTAGGAATTCTAGTACTATGTTGAATAGCAGTGGTGATAATGGACATCCCTGCCGTGTTCCTGACCTTAACGGAAAAGCTTTCAGTTTTTCTCCATTGAGAATGATATTTGTGGTGGGATTTTCATAGATGGCTTTGATAATATTGAGGTATGTGCCCTCTATCCCTACACTTTGAAGAGTTTTGATCAGGAAGGGATGCTGTACTTTGTCAAATGCTTTTTCAGCATCTATTGAGAGTATCATATGGTTCTTGTTCTTTCTTTTATTAATGTGTTGTATCACATTGATTGATTTGCGGATGTTGAACCAACCCTGCAGCCCTGGAATAAATCCCACTTGATCGTGGTGAATAATCCTTTTAATGTACTATTGAATCCTATTGGCTAGTATTTTGGCGAGAATTTTTGCGTCTGTGTTCATCAAGGATATTGGTCTGTAGTTCTCTTTTTTGGTGGGATCCTTGTCTGGTTTTGGGATCAAGGTGATGCTGGCCTCATAAAATGAGTTTGGAAGTTTTCCTTCCGTTTCTATTTTTTGGAACAGTTTCAGGAGAATAGGAATGAGTTCTTCTTTAAATGTTTGGTAGAATTCCCCTAGGAAGCCATCTGGCCCTGGGCTTTTGTTTGTTTGGAGATTTTGGATGACTGTTTCAATCTCCTTACTGGTTATGGGTCTGTTCAGGTTTTCGATTTCTTCCTGGTTCAGTTGTGGTAGTTTATATGTCTCTAGGAATGCATCCATTTCTTCCAGATTGTCCAATTTGTTGGCGTAGGGTTGCTCATAGTATGTTCTTATAATTGTCTGTATTTCTTTGGTGTTAGTTGTGATCTCTCCTCTTTCATTCATGATTTTATTTATTTGGGTCCTTTCTCTTTTCTTTTTGATGAGTCTGGCCAGGGTTTTATCAATCTTATTGATTCTTTCAAAGAACCAGCTCGTAGTTTCATTGATTTTTTCTATTGTTTTTTTTGGTTTCTATTTCATTGATTTCTGCTCTGATCTTTATGATTTCTCTTCTCCTGCTGGCTTTAGGGTTTCTTTCTTGTTCTTTCTCCAGCTCCTTTACGTGTAGGGTTAGGTTGTGTACTTGAGACCTTTCTTGTTTCTTGAGAAAGGCTTGTACCGCTATATATTTTCCTCTCAGGACTGCCTTTGCTGTGTCCCACAGATTTTGAACTGTTGTGTTTTCATTATCATTGGTTTCCATGAATTTTTTCAATTCTTCTTTAATTTCCTGGTTAACCCATTCTTTCTTTAGAAGGATGCTGTTTAGTCTCCATGTATTTGGTTTCATTCCAGCTTTCCTCTTGTGATTGAGTTCTAGCTTCAAAGCATTGTGGTCTGAAAATATGCAGGGAATAATCCTAATCTTTTGATACCGGTTGAGACCTGATTTGTGACCCAGGATGTGATCTATTCTGGAGAAGGTTCCATGTGCACTAGAGAAGAATGTGTATTCTGTTGCTTTGGGATGAAATGTTCTGAATATATCTGTGATGTCCATCTGGTCCAGTGTGTCATTTAAGGCCTTTATTTCCTTGTTGATCTTTTGCTTGGATGATCTGTCCATTTCAGTGAGGGGAGTGTTCAAGTCCCCTACTATTATTGTATTATTATTGATGTGTTTCTTTAATTTTGTTATTAATTGGTTTATATAGTTGTCTGCTCCCACGTTAGGGGCATAGATATTTAAAATTGTTAGATCTTCTTGTTGGACAGACCCTTTGAGTAGGATATAGTGTCCTTCCTCATCTCTTATTATAGTCTTTGGCTTGAAATCTAATTGATCTGATATAAGGATTGCCACCCCAGCTTTCTTCTGATGCCCATTAGCATGGTAAATTGTTTTCCACCCCCTCACTTTAAATCTGGAGGTGTCTTCACGTCTAAAATGAGTTTCTTGTAGGCAACATACTGATGGGTTTTGTTTTTTTATCCATTCTGATACCCTGTGTCTTTTGATTGGGGCATTTAGCCCATTAACATTCAGGGTAACTATTGAGAGATATGAATTTAGTGCCATTATTAGCCTGTAAGGTGACTGTTACTGTATATTGTCTCTGTACCTTTCTGATCTACTACTTTTAGGCTCTCTCTTTGCTTAGAGGACCCCTTTCAATATTTCCTGTAGAGCTGGTTTGGTGTTTGCAAATTCTTTCAGTTTTTGTTTGTCCTGGAAGCTTTTGATCTCTCCTTCTATTTTCAATGATAGCCTAGCTGGATAGAGTATTCTTGGCTGTATGTTTTTCTCGTTTAGTGCTCTGAATATATCATGCCAGCTCTTTCTGGCCTGCCAGGTCTCTGTGGATAAGTCTGCCGCCAATCTAAAATTTTTACCATTGTATGTTACAGACTTCTTTTCTCGGGCTGCTTTCAGGATTTTCTCTTTGTCACTAAGACTTGTAAATTTTACTATTAGGTGACAGGGTGTGGACCTATTCTTGTTGACTTTGAGGGGGGGGTCTCTGCATCTCCTGGATTTTAATGCTTGTTCCCTTTGCCATATTAGGGAAATTCTCTCCAATGATTCTCTCCAATAGACCTTCTGCTCCCCTCTCTGTTTCTTCTTCTTCTGGAATCCCAATTATTCTACTGTTGTTTCATTTTATGGTGTCACGTATCTCTCAAAGTCTCCCCTTGTGGTCCAGTAGCTGTTTGTCCCTCTTTTGCTCGGCTTCTTTATTCTCTGTCATTTGGTCTTCTATATCACTAATTCTTTCTTCTGCCTCATTTATCAGAGGAGTGAGAGCCTCCATTTTTTATTCAGCTCATTAATAGCTTTTTTGATTTCTACTTGGTTAGATTTTAGTTCTTTAATTTCCCCAGAAAGGGCTTTAATATCTCCAGAGAGAGTTTCTCGAATATCTTCCATGCCTTTTTCGAGCCCGGCTAGAATGTTCAGAATCGTCGTTCTGAACTCTTGATCTGACATATTTCCCATGTCTGTGTTGATTAGGTCCCTAGCCTTCGGTACTGTCTCTTGTTCTTTTGTTTGTGGTGATTTTTTCCGCCTTGTCATTTTGTCCAGATAAGAGGATATGAAGGAGCAAATAAACTACTAAAAGGGTGGCAAAGACCCCGGAAAAATGCGCTGTAACCAAATGAGAAGAGACCCCAAATTGTGGGGGGGAGAAAGGGGATAAAAACAGGTTCTGAAAAAAAAAGAAAAAAAAATTTAAAAATAAAACAAATAAAAAAATATAAAAAAGAAAGAAAAAATATATATATTTAGATGAACTAGTCAAAAAACGTTAAAAAAAGGGTAAAAGTTTTAAAAAATTTAGCAGAAGAAGAAAAAAGAAAAAAGAAAAAAAAATTGAAAAAAGAAAAAAAAATTGAAGTAGCCGCAAGACTAAAGAATCATGGGGAGAAAGCCATGAGTTCCGTGCTTTGCTTTCTCCTCCTCTGGAATTGCTCTGCTGTCTTAGGAATTGAATCTGCTTTCTCCTTGATAGATGAACTTCGTCCTGGCTGGATATTTTGTTGAACTTCTGGGGGAAGGGCCTGTTGTAGTGACTCTCAAGTGTCTTTGCCCGAGGCGGGATTGCACCGCCCTTACCAGCGGCAGGACTAATAAGTAATCGGCTCGGGTTCGCTTCCCTGAACGCTTTCCGTAGAGTTCCGGAGGACGGGAATGAAAATGGCGGCCTCCCAGTCTCCAGCCCCGAGGAGCCGAGAGCCTGGGGCCCCACTTCTCAGTGCGCCCCCAGAGGACAGCACCCAATCACTCCCGTATCCCCAGCCTCTAGCCGCGCTCCGAGCTCACCCAGCCCGCGACCAGTTCAAGGTAACCCCGAGCTGAGAGTTCAGTCCTCGGCTCTGTCTCTGCAGCCGGCTTCTCCGTTCTAATACCTGCAAGCTCTCCGACACTCCGACACCCCCGATCCTTCTGTGACCCTGCGGGGCCTGGGGCCACGCTGGCCCCGCGTGGGCTTAACCCCGGTTTAGCCCCTGGAGCAATGTCCCTCAGTGGAACAGACTTTTAAAAGTCCTGATTTTGTGCTCCGTTCCTCCGCTGCTTGCCGGGAGCCGGCCCCTCCCCCCGCGGTCTATCTTCCCGTCGTTTTAGATTCACTTCACCGCCAGTCCTACCTTTCAGAAAGTGGTTGATTTTCTGTTTCTAGAGTTGCTGTTCTTCTTCTCTTCACTCTCCCGTTGGATTTGTAGGTGTTTGCAATGTTTAGATAAGCTATCGAGCTGATCTCCTGCTACCTGATGTAGTCTCAGGCTGCTACTTCTCCGCCATCTTGACTCCTCCCTCCACTAATTGGAATTTAAATTAAAACTTTAAAAATTTTAAAAATAACAAAGTTTTAAAATTAAAAAAAAAACTGACAATTTTTTATCAGTTTTTTGTTTGTTTTGTTTTTTTTGGTTTTTTTTTTTTTTTTTTTTTTTTTGGTTCTACATCCTCACCGCCAATTGCTGGTGAGGATATAGAACAAAAGGCACTCTTATACATGCTTATGGAAACGCAAAATGTTACAACTGTTTCTGAAGTACTTAATAGTTTTTCATAATCAATTGTTTTAAATATTATCTGTCAGTTGCACCCCTATGTATTTTCCCAACTGATTTAAAAAGTATGCCACACAAAAATCTGCATGCTAATGTTTATAGGAGCTTTATTTGCAATTGTCAAAACTGAAAACTACCAAAATATCCTTCAACAAGTGACCAGATAGACAAACTGGTACATACATACAATGGAAAAATACTATTCAGTGATTTTAAAAAGACCTAGTCATCTTTGCAATAAAAAAATGCATGAATTTTAAATATATTTTACTAAGTAAAAGGAGCCTGTCTGAAAATACTACATACTATATGATTACATTTATGCGACATTTTGGAAAAAGCAAACTTACAGAGACAGAAAATAGATCAGTGGTTGCAAGGTTTTTGTGAAGGGGAGAAGGTTGAATATGTAATGCACAGAAGATTTTTAGGATTGTGAAATTCTTGTATGGTATTTTATTGCTGCATAGGTGACACTATCCATTTGCCAAAGCCCATAAAACTTTTTGGCACAAAGAGTAAATTTTATGCTTATAAATTAAAGCAAACCCAACTAGATTGTTAGAGGATACCAGGCAGAAGTGCAGACTGTAATGAAAGATTTTAAATGTGTTTAAAACATATGACATAATCTCACCAAGGAAAGAGAGCTGGGGAGAAGAACTGCTGAGCTAAATAACTTGGGGAATAAGTAGAGATTGTAAAACGAAAGACAAAATAAACTACCATAAGCACTGTACACCAGACAGTAAAGTTGTTTCTCAAGGATGCTGTTGTACTTATATCCTGAAAATGATTAAGTAAATGGATCGTGGATGCTGGGAGCCAATTTTCTCACTGGTGGTGTGCAAGGTTACAGAAAAGCAAAAAAAGTACCCAGAATGGGTCACATGTATGGGATTAGAGCTGGTGACGGCATTATGAATTCACATTTTGTCTAATGTAGATACAAATGGGTATATAGAAATACTAATAGATGTGTGTATAGATAGAGTAACACACCCACATATTCTTTCAAGCTCTGTCTGCTGAGAAAGCTCAGGAACAACCAATGCCCCAGTCACAACAAGCACACACAGCACCTAGGGCTTAGTTTGTGATACCATTTCTAATAAAAGGAATCAGGACCCCTTGGAAAAGTGGCTGAATCTGGGGGTGGGGCAGAAAATACTATAGACAACACTAGAGCATCTTGTAGTGCCAGAAAGTAAGAAAGTGCTGAAAAACAAGATGATGTATTTTATTAGAAGAACACAAGTGACAAACTGCATGACCTCCCAATGGAGATGAAACCTAGAGCAATTTGAGCAACCAGAATTACTACTACTACTAATAATAATGTGGTATTAAATTACAACCTAAAGTATAGTAAAATAAATATTCATGAGTGCTGACATAAATTAATTATTAAATAAATAAGTCAATGAGGGAGAACAAACAATCTCTTGTAGGAGATGGAGCATGGGGTGGGAGGAAATAACTTCACAATGGAAAAACTTGATCAAAAATATCTCAGCCAGGGTGCCTGGTTGACTCTGTTGGTTAAGCAACTGCCTTCAGCTTGGGTCATGATCCTGGAGTCCCAGGATTGAGTCCCACATTAGGCTACCTGCTTGACAGGGAGCCTGCTTCTCCCTCTGACCTCTCCCCTCTCATACTCTCTCTCTCCCATTCTCACTCTCTCTCTCAAAAATAAATAAATACAGGGGCACCTGAGTGGCTCAGTGGGTTAAAGCCTCTGTCTTCAGCTCAGGTCATGATCCTAGGGTCCTGGGATTGAGCCCCACATTGGGCTCTCTGCTCCACGGGGAGCCTGCTTCCTCCTCTCTCTCTGCCTGTCTCTCTGCCTAGTTGTGATTTCTCTCTGTCAAATAAATAAAATATATATATATATATAAATAAATAAATAAATACAATCTTTAAAAAATATATCATCCAGGTAATCAAGGTCAACATCATCAGTTATATTTCATGCTGATAGTATGTACCCTTGATATGAGGTTATGATAACAGCACTTTACCTCAGTGGCTCTTCCTACCCAAAACCCATAACCCCATTGTAATCCTGGAAAAGAAATCAGACAAAACCAAACTAAGAAGCATTACATAAAATACTTGTAGAACACTCTTCAAAACTGTCAGAATCTTCAAAACAAGGAAGGTATAAGAAAGTTTTCACAGTCTAGCAGAGCCCAAAAAGACATGGTGGCTAAACATAATATATTGTGTTCTTAGATGGGATGGGATGGGATGGGATCTTAGGAATGGAAAAGAACATTAGGTAAAAAACTAAGGGGTTCCATGTAAAGTATGAATTTCAGTTAAAAATAAAATATCAATACTGGTTCATTGGTTGTGACAACTGTATTAAACTAATGTAACATGCAATAAGAGTAACTAGGTATAGAGCATAAAACAACTATCTGCATTAACATTGCAATTTTTCGGCAAAACTTTTCTGAAACAAAAAAAGCTTATTTAAAAAATAATTATTAGATGTTAATAAGACTGTTTTTACATCTCAAATAATTTTGGAAATAAAATTTCAACCAATTATTTCCAATTTTAAAACATACCTTTCCATAATAATTATTTACTAAATTATTAATTTTTAATTAAATTAAATTGTTAATTAAGAATTTTTAATCTTGGGTGCCTGGGAGGCTCAGTTGGTAAGTCTCTACCTTCCACTCAGGTCTCAGGACTCTGAGATCAAGTCCTACATAGTTTGCCTTGCTCAGTTGGAAGCCTACTTCTGCCTCTGCCTGCCATTCCCCAGGCTTGTGCACTCTCTCTCTCTCTATCTCTCTGTGTCAAATAATTAAATAAATAAATAACTTTAAAAAAATTTAATCTTTTCTCTAAAGGTTCTAGGGGCATCTATAAAGATATCAAGGGCAATTCTTTGTACCATCACAGATTCCTTCATGTCATAAAAGAAGCCTAAAGTGATATAATTCTTCAATTTTCTAGGTATTTTCATCATGAAATATAATATATATATGGAAAAGTAACATAAAAGGATGTACAGTTTAGCAATTTTATCTCAAAATAAGCCTCCTTCCTTTCTGCCTCCTCATGACATCTCTAGTCCAACTCTGAAATGTCCCTCCAGGACAGCTGTGAATGGACAAACAACATGTGCACAAATGTGACTCTGGGAACTGAGCCATCTGCAGAGTTTCCCAGGGCCTGCCCCACCCAGCCTCCAAGACAGAGCACCCCTCTATTCTTTGTTCTGTGCTTCATGTTTCCCTGTACCCACTAATGTTTCAAATTCTTCCCCTACATCTGCTCTCACCTCAGTGAATTTGAGCAAAAATTTGATATCCACCTCTAATTCCAACCCCCAAGACCTATTATGTTGGTTATTTGTTGAGTACACCAGCAGGGAGGAACAGAAAGAGAATGTGGTCATCTTTGTCCTGGGAACTATATTCTAAGGCAAATATTCAAGGAATGATCCCAATTTTTTTGTACAAGTTGAGACCTGATTTGTGACCTACTATGTGATCTATTCTGAAGAATGTCCCATGTGCACTCTATACTTTTTTTGTCTTAAATGTTGAAAGTGTACATTTTTATTTTAGAGAGTGCTTTATGTTGTGAATAAGCAGGTACTATATTTATGACCATCACTGAAATTAATTTGGAGAAACTGACAACTAAAATATTTGGTCACATTTTTTTTTGAGGGACTACAGCCTTGCTGCCCATTCTTAGTTTATGCATCACTCAGTCCACAAACCAGAACACGAGTTTCCTCTCAGAATTTTTAATTTTCTCCCTCAGAGTAAAATGAATTAATTTTGATATTGCGGACCTTCAGAACTGCTATTCAGTACATCCAACTACTGAACTTCACCCGTGAGACTCCCCCAAACTCAGCAAACTCATAGAAGCTTCTACCTATCAATTTTATCTTTTGGGAACTAAGGAATTGCTGGAATGGAAAAAGAAACATTTTGAGTACAACCCTCAAGAGGAGTCATAAAATGCCTAATAGTTACCTCAGCTTCATTATAATGTTAAAATACCCACCCTGGGCAGGGAATAACCTTCATTAGCAATGACATGCAATATTTCAATAAGCATGTTTTCTCAGTACATATGTGCAACATTATTCCTGCTTATTATATGCAATGATAAGGCCTCCTCCTTGGAATATTCATCCCAAAACTTTATGAAAGAGAATCATGGCTTACTTCTGTTCAGGGAGTTATGGCTTTGGAAATTTTTCCCCATGATCTACATACTTGCTGCAAATTAAGATGACTTTGTGAGGCAACTTTACCTGGTGTAGTCTATGTCTATAACTAACCAAGAAGCAGACCCACATTGGTTTAACACATCTCTTTCTAAACCCCAGGTTCAAGCATGAAAATACTGAAGGCTGACCAAGTTACAATCAACCTGTGATGCATTTTATAGAATATTTCTAACAATCCAAAAGCTTTTCCTTAAAATGGTAAGCAAAATAAGAAACAAATAGTAATGCATATAATATCAGTAACAAAAATCTAAGCACTCTTTACTACAGTGTAATGAACTATGGACATATTAAATATGCTCTCTTTTGCTCTGTTGACCCTTGTAGAGGCTAAAATCCCACAAGGACCACAGGAAAGACTTGCTGTCATAATATTATTCTGGAGAGAAGGCTGTTCTCATTTTACATGCAACATTTTGATATTCACTCATTCACTAATTTATCATTTTTTTGGAAAATGTACTTTGTGGTATACATTATTAAGTAGATGAAAAGATAGCAAAGTAACTTCTGATGTGGTTTCTGACCTCACATAACAAAATAGTAGGATGACATACATAAAGCTATCATGAAGCACAATATGATAAGTGCAATAATAAAAGTGCCATATCTCTAGTTTCTTTGGGAAAGTCTAATTAAATATTTATGCTTTTTAACAAAAATTCTAAGCCTCTTGAAACTTCCCAAATGAAGAAGGCAAGTAAAATTCCAGGCCTTCAGAAAACATCACTTTAACAGAATGACATTTCTGTCTCTAAAGCAAACTGCTTTGGGGAATAACCTGATTAATAGATAACCTTGCTTTATGTTTATATATGTGGAATACTAGTTGAGTTCTAAATTATTAAATTAAAATCAAAACAAAATCTGGTCATAAAGGACACATGATAATCATCAAAAGAAACTACTCTGTTCCAAAGTGGCTCATTTCATGATTTATCAGTTAACAAAATAACAACTTTTTGTTGTGCTATCTCTCCTTTCAACTAGGTTGCTTTGGTAGCCATTTTAAATAAAACCATGGAAATTACCTAAAATCATTTCAAATACATTGCTCAAGAATCTCATTCCCTGATTTATACCTTCAATCAAGTGTCATATTATCCAGCTGTGATGAGAAGAAAGGAGCAGTGACTCACAGATTGTAATTGTTTTCCTACATGCATCAAAAAATAATCCACAGTGAAGGCATTACATGTCTCTATCCTTCTGCTCCATAAATTTCACCAGTATCTTTCAGGGATCAGAATGGAAATGTCCTTGGATGATACAATTAGTTCATGTATGCTACCACTTACTGATTACCCAGATCAAAAAGGACAGGAGACCGTGAAGATCATCAGACAGTTAAACCCATGCCCCATTTCCCTCAATTTCTCTATGAAAATGTTTAAGCAGTGACATGGTAAATAAACTACTTTTTTCTCTACTCCTTCAAAAGTAAAAATATAGCAAAATAATTTTTTAAGCCAGTAGGAGTGGGGCAAGAGAAAAAAGAAGACATATGGGAGATATACAAGTGTATTTACCAACCTTCTGCACCTCAAGATTACCTACTCTTGAATATTAACAGCTATTGAATTAGTTAAAAGTTCTAATATAAATATAGAGGCAATCAAATACACAGTGCCATTGAAAAAGACACCTACATAGATTGGCCTTTGGTCAAGATAGCAGAGAAGTAGCAGGCTGAGACTATATCAGGTAGCAGGGTATCAGCTAGATAGCTTATAAATCCATTGCAAACACCTACAAATCCAATGCGAGATCGAAGAGAAGAAGAGCAACTATTCTAGAAACAGAAAATCGACCACTTTCTGAAAGGTAGGGCCGGCGGAAAAGTGAATCCAGAGCGATGGGAAGATAGACCACAGGGGGAGGGGCCTACTCCCAGCAAGTGGTGGAGACATGGAGCACAAAATCAGGACTTTTAAAAGTCTGCTCCACTGAGGGACATCACTCCAGAGGCTAAACTGGGGTGAAGCCCACATGGAGTCAGCATGCCCCAGGTCCCACAGGGTCACAGAAGGATCAGGGGTATATGGGTGTCACACAGCTTGCAGGTATTAGAGCGGGGAAGCTGGCTACAGAGACAGAGCCAAGGAGTGAGCACTAATCTCAGGGTTACCTTGAACTGGTCACAGGCTGGGTGAGCTTGGAGCACGAGCAGAAGCCAAGAAGACAGGAGCAATTGAGCACCTATCTCCAAGCTCAGCCAGAGACCAGAGAGATGGGAGTGATTGAGCACTTTTCTCTGAGGGCACACTGAGGATGGGGCCCAAGCTCTCGGCTCCTCTGGGCCAGAGATTGGGAGGCCACCATTATCATTCCCATCCTCTAGAACTCTACGGAAAGCATTCAGGGAACAAAAGCTCCTGAAAGCAAACCCAAGCAGATTACTTAGCCTGGTCCCTGGTAAGGGTGGGGCAATTCTGCCTTGGGCAAAGACACTTGAGAATCACTACAACATGCCCCTCCCCCAGAAGATCAACAAGAAATGCAGCCAAGACCAAGTTCACTTACCAAGGAGAACAGCAGAATTCCAGAAGAGGAGAAAGCAAAGCATGGAATTAATGACTTTCTCCCATGATTCTTTAGTCTTGCAGTTAATTATATTTTTTCTTCTGCTAAATTTTTAACTTTTACCCTTTACTCTTTTAACTTTTTTTAACTGGTTTATCTTAACAATACCTTTCAAAAAATAATAATCTTTTTTGAACCTTCATTATTATAGTCATATTTTATCCTTCATTGTACTTAACTTTGTTTTTTTTTTTTTTATATATACACATAGGGTTTTTTTCGTCTAAAAAATTTGGGCTACAACTTCTCCTAATAGATCAAAATATACCCTAAATCTAGCTATGGGCTTGTTCTAGTCTCCAATGCGAGCAAATTCTCTCCACTTTTTCTTTATTCTCCCAACCAACTTACTTTATCAACTCCTTTTTAAGAAATTAAATTTTTTTTTTCTCATCTTTATAGGCATATCCCATCCCTTCATTGTGTCTACCCTTATATATGTTTTTCATTCTTTAAGATTTTGGGAGGTAGTTTCTTCTAGGAGACCAATATTGACAAAATTAAGTGGGTGACCCTGTTCTAGTCACCAGTCATATATATATATACTTTTTTCTTCTTTAATATTTTTCCTTTATTTGTTTTATATATATATATATATATATATGTTTTTCTTCTTTAATATTTTTCCTTTATTTGTTTTTTTTTTTTTACTTATTTTTTTTTACTTATTTTTTTTCTGAACTTCTTTTTATCCCTTTTCTGCCTCCCACGATTTGGGAACTCTTCTGATTTAGTTAGAGCACATTTTCCTGGGATCTTTGCCACCCCTTTAGTATTTATTTTGCTCCTTCATATATTCTTATCTGGACAAAATGACAAGGCAGAAAAACTCAACACACACACACACACAAAAGAACAGTACCAAAGACTAGGGACCTAATCAATATGGACATTGGTAATATGTCAGATCTAGAGTTCAGAATGATGATTCTTAAGGTTCTAGCTTGGCTAGAAAAAGGCATGGAAGATATTAGAGAAACCATCTCCAGAGAGATAAAAGCCCTTTCTGGAGAAATTAAATAACTAAAATTTAACCAAGTTGAAATAAAAAAGCTATTAATGAGGTGCAATGATAAATGGAAGCTCTTAGAGCTAGGATAAATGAGGAAGAAGAAAGAATTAGTGATATAGGAGATCAAATGACAAAGAATAAAGAAGCTGAGCAAAAGAGAGACAAACAAATACTGGAACACAAGGAGAGAATTCGAGAGATAAGTGAAACCATAAGACAAAACAACATTAGAATAATTGAGATTCCAGAAGAAGAAGAAAGAGAGAGGGGAGCAGAAGGTATATTGGAGAGAATTATTGGAGAGAATTTCCCTAATATGACAAAAGGAACAAGCATCTAAATCCAGGAGGTGCAGAGAACCCACCTCAAAATCAATAAGTATAAGTCCACACCCCGTCACATAATAGTAAAATTTACAAGTCTTAGCAGCAAAGAGAAAATCCTGAAAGCAGCCCAGGAGAAGAATTCTGTAACATAAAATGGTAAATATATCAGACTGGCAGCAGACTTATCCACAGAGACCTGGCAGGCCGGAAAGAAGTGGCATGATATATTCACAGCACTCAATGAGAAAAACATGCAGCCATGAATACTCTATCCAGCTAGGCTATCACTGAAAATAGAAGGAGAGATAAAAAGCTTCTAGGACAAACAAAAACTGAAAGAATTTGCAAACACCAAACCAGCTCTATAGGAAATATTGAAAGGGGTCCTCTAAGCAAAGAGAGAGCCTAACAGTAGTAGCTCAGAAAGGAACACAGACAATACACAGTAACAGTCACCTTACAGGAAATACAATGGCACTAAATTCATATGCCTCAATATTTACCCTGAATGTAAATGGGTTAAATGTCCCAATCAACGTACACAGGGTATCATAATGGATAAAAAAACAAAAACCATCAATATGCTGATTACAAGAAACTCATTTTAGACGCAAAGACACCTCTAGACTTAAAGTGAGCGAGTGGAAAAAAATTTACCATGCTAATGGGCAGCAGAAGAAAGCTGGGGTGGTAATTCTTATATCAGATCAATTAGACTTTAAGCCAAAGACAATAATAAGAGATGAGGAAGGACACTGCATCATACTCAAAGGGTCTGTCCAACAAGAAGATCTAACAATTTTAAATATCTATACCCCTAACATGGGAGCAGCCAACTATATAAACCAATTAATAACAAAATCAAAGAAACACATCAATAATAATACAATAAGAGTAGGGGACGTGAACACTCCCCTCACTAAAATGGACAGATCATCCAAGCAAAAGATCAACAAGGAAATAAAGGCCTTAAATGACACACTGGGCCAGATGGACATCACAGATATATTCAGAACATTCCATCCCAAAGCAACAGAATACACATTCTTCTCCAGTGCACATGGAACATTCTCCAGAATAGATCACATCCTGGGTCACAAATCAGATCTCAACCAGTATCAAAAGATTGGGATCATTCCCTGTATATTTTCAGAGCACAATGCTCTGAAGCTAGAACTCAATCATAAGAGGAAATTTGGAAAGAACCCAAATACATGAAGACTAAACAACATCCTTCTAAAGAATGAATGGGTCAACCAGGAAATTAAATAAGAATTGAAAAAAATAATGGAAACAAATGATAATCAAGACACAACAGTTCAAAATATGTAGGACACAACAAAGGCAGCCCTGAGAGAAAAATATATAGCAGTACAAGTCTTTCTCAAGAAACAAGAATGGTCTCAAATACACAACCTAATCCTACACCTAAAGGAGCTGGAGAAAGAACAACAAAGAAAGCCTAAAGCCAGCAGGAGAAGAGACATCATAAAGATCAGAGCAGAGGGGCGCCTGGGTGGCTCAGTGGGTTAGGCCACTGCCTTCTGTTCCTTCAGGGTCCTGGGATCGAGTCCTGCATCAGGCTCTCTGCTTGGCAGGGAGCCTGCTTCCTCCTCTCTCTCTGCCTGCCTCTCTGCCTACTTGTGATTTCTCTCTGTCAAATAAATAAATAAAATCTTAAAAAAATAAAAGATCAGAGCAGAAATCAATGAAATAGAAATTAAAAAAAAAATAGAACAAATCAATGAAACTAGGAGCTGGTTCATTGAAAGAATTAATAAGATTGATAAACCCCTGGCCAGACTTATCAAAAAGAAAAGAGAAAGGACCCAAATAAATAAAATAATGAACGAAAGAGGAGAGATCACAACTAACACTAATTATAACTAATTATAAGAACATACTATGAGCAACTCTACGCCAACAAATTTGACAATCTGGAAGAAATGGATGCATTCCTAGAGACATATGAACTACCACAACTGAACCAGGAAGAAATAGATAACCTGAACAGACACATAACTAGTAAAGAGATTGAAACAGTTATCAAAAATCTCCAAACAGGGGCACCTGGGTGGCTCAGTGGGTTAAAGCCTCTGCCTTTAGCTCAGGTCATGATCCCAGGGTCCTGGGATCAGGCTCCACATTGGGCTTTCTGCTCCGCATGGAGCCTGCTTCCTCCTCACTCTCTGCCTGCCTCTCTGTCTAGTTGTGATTTCTCTCTGTCAAATAAAAAAAATATTAAAAAAAAAATCTCCAAACAAACAAAAGCCCAGGGCCAGACGGCTTCCAAGGGGAATTCTACCAAACACTTAAAGAAAAATTAATTCCTCTTCTCCTAAAACTGTTCCAAAAATAGATATGGATGGAAAACTTCCAAACTCATTTTATGAGGCAAGCATCACCTTGATCCCAAAATCAGACAAGGATCCCATCCAAAAAGAGAATTACAGACCAACATCCTTGGTGAACACAGATGCAAAAATCCTCACCAAAATACTAGCCAATAGGATTCAACAGTACATTAAAAGGATTATTCACCACTACCAAGCGGGATTTATTCCAGGGCTGCAAGGTTGGTTCAACATCCGCAAATGAATCAATGTGACACAATTCATAATAAAAGAAAGAACAAGAAACATATGATACTCTCCATAGATGCTGAAAAAGCATTTGACAAAGTATAGCATCCCTTCCTGATCAAAACTCTTCAAAGTGTAGGGATAGAGGGCACATAACTCAATATTACCAAAGCCATCTATGATAACCCCACCGCAAATATTATTCTCAATGGAGAAAAACTGAAAGCTTTTCCACTAAGGTCAGGAACATGGCAGGGACGTCTGTTATCACCACTGCTATTCAACATAGAACTAGAAGTCCTAGCCTCAGCAATCAGACAACGAAAGAAAATTAAAGGCAACTAAGTCAGCAAAGAAGAAGTCAAACTATCACTCTTTGCAGATGATATGATATGATACGTGGAAAACACAAAAGGCTCTGCTCAAAACTGCTAGAACTTGCACAGGAATTCAGTAAAGTGTCAGGATATAAAATCAATGAACAGAAATCAGTTGCATTTCTATGCAGCTTCAGCAAGACAGAAGAAAGAGAAATTAAGGAATCATTCCCATTTACAGTTTCACCCAAAACCATAACATACCCAGGAATAAACCTAACCAAAGAGGCAAAGAATCTATACTCAGAAAATTATAAAATATTCATGAAAGAAATTGAGGAAGACACAAAGAAATGGAAAAATGTTCCATGATCCTGGATTGGAAGAGTAAATATTGTGAAAATGTCTATGCTACCTAAAGCAATCTACACATTTAATGCAATCCCTATCAAAATCCCATCCATTTTATTCAAAGAAATGGAATAAATAATCCTACAATTTATATGGAACCAGAAAAGACCTCGAATAGCCAAAGGAATATTGAAAAAGAAAGCCAAAGTTGGTGGCATCACAATTCTGGACTTCAAGCTCTATTACAAAGCTGTCATCATCAAGACAGCATGGTACTGGCACAAAAACAGACACATAGAACAATGGAACAGAATAGAGAGCCCAGAAATAGACCCGCAACTTTATGGTCAACTAATCTTCGACAAAGCAGGAAGGAATATCCAATGGAAAAAGGACAGCCTCTTCAACAAATGGTGCTGGAAAATTGGACAGCCACATGCAGAAGAATGAAATTGGACCACTTCCTTACACCACACACGAAAATAGACTCCAAATGGATGAAGGACTTCAATGTGAGTAAGGAATCTATCAAAATCCTTGAGGAGAACACAGGCAGCAACCTCTTTGGCCTCAGTCACAGCAACATCTTCCTAGGAACAACGGCAAAGGCAAGGGAAGCAAGGGCAAAAATGAACTATTAGGATTTTATCAAAATCAAAAACTTTTGCACAGCAAAGGAAATAGTTAACAAAACCAAAAGACAACTGACAGAATGGGAGAACATACTTGCAAATGACATATCAGATAAAAGGCTAGTATCCAAAATCTATAAAGGGCTCAGGGAACTCAATATCCAAAGAACAAATAATCCAATCGAGAAATGGGCAGAGGACATGAACAGACATTTCTGCAAAGAAGACATCCAGATGGCCAACAGACACATGAAAAAGAGCTCCACATCACTCGGCATCAGGGAAATACAAATCAAAACCACAATGAGATATCACCTCACACCAGTCTGAATGGCTAAAATTAACAAGTCAGGTAATGACAGATGCTGGCGAGGATGCGGAGAAAGGGGAACCCTCCTCCCCTGTTGGTGGGAATGCAAGCTGGTGCAACCACTCTGGAAAACAGCATGGAGGTTCCTCAAAATGTTGAAAATAGAACTACCCTATGACCCAGCAATTGCACTACTGGGTATTTACCCTAAAGATACAAACATAGTGATCCGAAGGGGAATGTGTACCCGAATGTTTATAGCAGCAATGTCTACAATAGCGAAACTATGGAAAGAACCTAGATGTCCATCAACAGATGAATGGATAAAGAAGAGGTGGTATATATACACAATGGAATACTATGCAGCCATCAAAAGAAATGAAATCTTGCCATTTGCGATGACGTGGATGGAACTAGAGGGTATCATGCTTAGTGAAATAAGTCAATCAGAGAAAGACAACTATCATATGATCTCCCTGATATGAGGACATGGAGAAGCAACATGGGGGGTTAGAGGGATAGGAGAAGAATAAATGAAACAAGATGGGATTGGGAGGGAGACAAACCATAAATGACTCTAAATCTCACAAAACAAACTGGGGGTTGCTGGGGGAGGTGGGGTTGGGAGAGTGGGAGGGGGTTATGGACATCGGGGAGGGTATGTGCTATCATGAGTGCTGTGAAGTGTGTAAACCTGGCGATTCACAGACCTGTACCCCTGGGGATAAAAATACATTATATGTTTATAAAAAAAAAAAATTGGAAGGGGAGGCGAACCATAAGAGACTATGGACTCTGAAAAACAACCTGAGGGTTTTGAAGGGTCAGGGGTGGGAGGTTGGGGGAACAGGTGGTGGGTAATAGGGAGAGCACGTTTTGCATGGAGCACTGGGTGTTGTGCAAAAACAATGAATACTGTTACGCTGAAAAAATAAAAAAAAATCTGAAGTAGTGATTCTCATATTAGATAAATTACATTTTAAGCTAAAGACTTTAGTCAGAAATACAGAGTAACACTACCTCATTCTTAAAGAGTCTATCCACCAAGAAGATTTAACAATTGTAAATATTTATGACCTCAATTTGGGAGCAGCCAACAACATAAGACAACTGGTAATCAAAATAAAGAGTCATACTGATATGAATACATTAATTGTAGGTGACCTTAACATGTCACTCTCAGTAATAAACAGATCATTCAAGCAGAAAATCAATAAAGAAACAAGAGCACTGAATGACACATTGGACCAGATGGACCCTCTAGATATATACAGAACATTCTACCCTAAAACAACAGAATACTCATTCTTCTAGAGTGCATATGGAACTTTCTCCAGGATAGACCACATATGGGATCACAAATCAAGGCTCAACCAATACCAAAAGATTGGGATTATTCCCTGCATATTCTCAGACCAAAATCCTTTGAAACTGGAACTCAACCAGAAGAAAAAGTTTAGAAGGAATTGAAACACTCAGAAGCTAAAGACCATCCTGCTCAAGAATGTTTGGATCAACCACGAAATCAAAGTAGAACTTCCACAAATTGTGGAAACAAATGAGAATGAAGCCACATCGGTCCAAAACTTTTGGGATACAGGAGATCCTAAGGGGGATATACATAGCCACCCAAGCCTCCCTCAAAAAAAATTGAAAAATCCCCAATACACCAACTTTCTTTACACCCTAAAGAACTGAAAAATCAACAACAAATTAAGCCAACCCCATACACAAGAAGGGAAATAATCAAGATTAGAACAGAGATCAATGAGTTATAAACTAGAGATAGAGTAGAACACATCAATGAAACTAGAAGATGGTTCTTTGAAAGAATAAATAAGATTGATAAACCACTGGCTAAACTAATCCAAAAGGAAAGAGAGGACCCAAATTAATAAAATTATGAATGAAAGAGAAGACATCACGACTAATACCAAGGAAATAGAAAAAATCATCAGAAATTATTACCAACAGTTATATGCCAATAAGTTAAGCAACCTAGAGGAAATGGATGCATTCCTGGAAACCTATAAACTACCAAGACTGAACAGGAAGAAACTGACAACCTGAATAGACCAATATCTACTAATGAGATTGAAGCAGTCATCAAAAACCTCCCCAAAAACAAGAGCCCAGGATCTGATGGATTCCCTGGGGAATTCTACAAAATATTCAAAGAAGAAATAATACCTATTCTCCTGAAACTGTTTCAAAAAATAGAAACAGAAGCAAAACTTCCAGACTCTTTCTATGAAGCCAGCATTACCCTGATCCCCAAACCACAAAGACCCCATCAAAAAGGAGAATTTCAGACCTATATCCCTGATGAATATGGATCCCAAGATTCTCAGCAGGATCCTACCTAATAGGATCCAACAGTACATTAAATCCCATCATGACTAGAGTGGTTCAACATTCACAAATCAATCAATGTGATAGAAGAAATCAATAAGAAAAGAGAGAAGAAACACATGGTGCTCTCAATTGACACAGAAAAAGCATTTGACAAAATAAAGTATCCATTCTTGATTAAAATTCTTCAAAGTATAGGGATAGAGGGAACATTCCTCAACTTCATAAAAACTATCTATGAGAAACCCACAAGGAATATCATTCTCAATTGGGAAAAGCTCACAGCCTTCCCACTGAGATCAGAAATATGACAAGGATGCCCACTCTTGCCACTGTTGATCAACACAGTACTAGAAGTCCTAGCAACAGCAATCAGACAACAAAGAGAAATAAAAGGTAATTGGCAGTGAAGAAGTCAAACTCTCTCTCTTTGCAGATGACGTGATACTGTATATGGAAAACCCAAAGGATTCCACCCCCAAACTACTAGAACTCATACAGCAATTCAGTAATGTGGCAGGATACAAAATCAATGCACAGAAATCTGTTGCTTTCTTTTACACTAACAATGAAAATATAGAAAGGGAAATTAGAGAATCAATTCCATTTACTATAGCACCAAGAATGATAAGATACCTGGGATTAAACCTAACCAAAGGGATAAAGTGTCTGTACTTGAGGAACTACAGAACACTCATGAAGGAAATTGAAGAAGACAAAGAAAGTTGGAAGAGCATTTCATGCTTATGGATCAGAAGAATAAACATTGTTAAAATGTCTATACTGCCCAGAGCAATCTGTATTTTCAGTGCCATCCCAATCAAAATTCCACCGGCATTTTTCAAA
Organism: Meles meles; assembly: GCF_922984935.1. Lineage (NCBI taxonomy): Eukaryota > Metazoa > Chordata > Mammalia > Carnivora > Mustelidae > Meles > Meles meles. The sequence goes on from NC_060071.1 coordinate 27,766,397, forward strand.
GTGCTGGAACAATCCTAAAATCTTCTGGTATGAAACCATAAGAGACCCTGAATTGCTAAGGAAACGTTGAAATAGAAATATAGGAATAATAATAAGGAAATGTTGAAAAAAAAATAAAGCTTGGGGCATCATATTGCCTGATTGAAAGCTTTACTACAAAACTGTGATGACCAAGATAGCATGGTACTGGCATAAAAACAGACACATAGACCATGGAACAGAGTAGAGAGCCCAGATATGGACCCTCATTTCTATGGTCAAATAATCTTCGACAAAGCAGGAAAAAAATACACAGTGGAAAAAAGACAGTCTCTTCAATAAATGGTGCTGGGAAAATTGGACAGCTATGTGACAAGAATGCAACTCAGCCATTCTCTTACTCCATACACAAAGATACACTCAAAATGGATAGAAGACCTCAACATGAGGCAGGAATCTATCAAAATCCTAGAGGAGGACATAAGCAGTAACGTCTTTGACATGGGCCACAGCAACTTCTTTCAAGACATGTCTCCAAAGGCAGAGCAAACAAGTGAAAATGAATTTTTGGGACTTCATTAAGATCAAAACCTTCTGCACAGCAAAGGAAACAGTCAACAAAACAAAGAGGCAACCCATGGAATGGGAGAAGATATTTGTAAAATGACACTACATCAAAGATCTATAAAGAACTCAAATTCAACACCCCAAAAACAGATAATCACATCAAAAAATATTTATTTTTTGTTATTTTTAAGTTATTGACATAACTTCTTTATGTTAAAGAAGACATAAACAGATACTTCTCCAAAGAAGACATATAAATGGCTAACAGACAAATGTTCATCATCATTAGTCATCAGGGAAATTCAAATCAAAATCACATTGACAGTGCCTGGATGGCTCAGTGGGTTAAGCGTCTGCCTTTAGCTCAGTTTATGATTTCAGGGTCCTGGGTCGAGCCCCACATTGGGCTCTCTGCTCAGTGGGGAACCTGCTTCACCCTCTCTCTCTGCCTGCCTCTCAGCCCACTTGTGATCTCTCTCTCTCTCTCTCCTTCTGTCTCTGTCAAATAAATAAATAAAATCTTAACACACACACACACACACACACACACACACTTTGAGATGCCAAAATTAACAAGACAAGAAACAACAAGTGTTAGAGAGGATGCGGAGAAAGGGGAACCTCTTACACTGTTTGTGGGAATACAAGTGGGTGAAGCCACTTTGGAAAACAGTGTGGTGATTCCTTAAGAAATTAGAGTTATGGGGCACCTGGGTGGCTCAGTGGGTTAAAGCCTCTGCCTTAAGCTGAAGTCATGATCCCAGGGTCCTGGGATCGAGCCCCGCATCAGGCTCTCTCTTAGTCGGGGAGCCTGCTTCTCCCTTTCTCTCTCTGCCTGCCTCTCTGCCTATTTGTGATCTCTGTCTGGCAAATAAATAATGGAGTCTTTAAAAAATAAAAGAAGAAGAAAAGAAATTAGAATTACACTATGACCCTGGAATTGCACTACTGGGTATTTACCCAAAGATACAGATGTAGTGAAAAGAAGGGCCATCTCTATCCCATGTTCATATTAATAATGGCCACAATTGCCCAACTGTGGAAGAAGCTGAGATGCTCTTCAACAGACAAATGAATAAAGAAGATATGGTCCATATATAAAATGGAATACTATGCCTCCATCAGAAAGGATGAATACCCAACTTTTGTATGAACATTGATGGGCCTGGAGTTGCTGAGTGAAATAAGTCATGCAGAGAGAGTCAATTATTATATGGTTTCACTTACTTGTGGAGCATAAGGAATAACACAGAGGACATTAGGAAAAGGAAAGGAGAAGTGAATTGGGGGAGATTGGAGGGGATGGTGAAGCAAAGAGACTGTGGACTCTGAGAAAGAAACTGAGGGTTTGGGAAGGGAGGGGGATGAAGGGGTGGGTGAGCCTGGTGGTGGGTATTAAGGAGGGCACCTATTGCATGGAGCACTGGGTGTGGTGCATAAACAATGAATCTTGGAACACTGAAAAAAGAAAATAGGATTTTTAAAAAAATTTAAAAATAGAAGAAAGAGGAAAGGAAGGAAAGAAGGAAGGAAAAAAAGAGAGGGAGGGGTGCCTGGGTGGCTCAGTGGGTTAAGCCTCTGCCTTTGGCTCAGGTCATGATCTCAGGGTCCTGGGATCAAGTCCCGCATTGGGCTCTCTGCTCAGCGGGGAGCCTGCTTTCCTCTCTCTCTCTCTGCCTGATTCTCTGTCTACTTGTGATCTCTCTCTGTCAAATAACTAAATAAAATCTTTTAAAAAAAAGAGAGAGAGGGAGTTTAAATTAGAAAAGATTAATTAAGTAACTAAAAATAGCCCGTAATACTTAGAAACTTAAACACACACGCACGCACACGCACACATGCACACACACACATGCGCACACATACACACGTGTTTTTGCATGTATTCTTTAGTGTCTCTACTTCTCTGATTGACTCCTGATTAGCACATAACCAAAGGGTTATTAAAGGGAAATTTTCAGCTTAATATCTATATTAGAAAATAAGGTGAGGTTGTTGTTGTCATTGGTAGTGACAGTGGATTTTGGCTTACACTAGCAAAGTTTAATTTTTAGTCACACTACATGCTGTCTATGGTCTATTGGAAGCTATTTTCCCAATGCATATGTCTGCTATCCTTGGACTCAGACTTGAAGAAAAAGCCTACTTGGGATATATCACTCTCTTGACAGAAAGAACAAGAGAACTGAGCTGAGATATGGAATGCTCTTTCAGGATGAGGGAGTAAATACTGAAAAGAGTAATATCATTACCTCCATTTAGTTAACAGCAGTTTCTAATTCATGGTAAGTTCTCCATAAACATTTGATGAAGAAAATTAAAATGAATGAATTTTAAAGATGATATGGAAGAACTTTCTTTTCTAAAGACAGTTTAACTACTCTTCTCTTTGTTCCCCATAATAACTTTTTTAAAAAGATTTTATTTATTTGACACAGAGAGAGTACAAGCAGGGGGAGCAGCAGGCAGAGGGAGAGGGAGAAGCAGGCTCCCGGCAAGGAGTCTGATGTGGGCTGTATCCCAGAACCAAGGGATCATTACCTGAGGAGAAAGCAGATGCTTAACCAACTGAACCACCCAGGTTCCCCTTTTAAGTTTTAAGTATCTTTGTTTTAATCATAACTGTTTGACAGTTTCACTGAATAGAGTTTATTTCTTGAACACAAAAATTTGGTCTTGTTGGTCTTTGTCCTTCTTTTTAAAAATTGAGTTGTTTATTCACTTATTCTCATTAATCTTCAAATCTCACTCTCACACTTTATAGTTATTTTAATGTATTTAATAATTATAATTTTGCCTCAATTCTTGAAAAGCACATATTGTAATGTGTACCTGTATTTTATGAAATATACATTTTTAAATCAATGATCTTACATTAAACTTTGAGAAACTCAAATCTCATATAGGTATCCTTAAAGTTAAAACTTAAACCTCAAATAAGTATAAAGAATGAGATAATAAAACACAAAGTGAATAAAAAAGGAAAGTGATATTTATTTATTTTTTTCCCATTTTATTTATTTTTTTCAGCGTAACAGCATTCATTGTTTTTGCACAACACCCAGTGCTCCATGCAAAACGTGCCCTCCCTATTACCCACCACCTGTTCCCCCAACCTCCCACCCCTGACCCTTCAAAACCCTCAGGCTGTTTTTCAGGGTCCATAGTCTCTTATGGTTCGCCTCCCCTCCCCAATGTCCATAGCCCCCTCCCCCTCTCCCAATCCAACCTCCCCCCAGCAACGCCCAGTTTGTTTTGTGAGATTGAGTCATTTATGGTTTGTCTCCCTCCCAATCCCATCTTGTTTCGTTTATTCTTCTCCTATCCCCCTAACCCCCCATGTTGCTTCTCCATGTCCTCATATCAGGGAGATCATATGATAGTTGTCTTTCTCTGATTGACTTATTTCACTAAGCATGATACCCTCTAGTTCCATCCACGTCATCGCAAATGGCAAGATTTCATTTCTTTTGATGGCTGCATAGTATTCCATTGTGTATATATACCACCTCATCTTTATCCATTCATCTGTTGATGGACATCTAGGTTCTTTCCATAGTTTCGCTATTGTAGACATTGCTGCTATAAACATTCGGGTACACGTGCCCCTTCGGATCACTATGTTTGTATCTTTAGGGTAAATACCCAGTAGTGTAATTGCTGGGTCATAGGGTAGTTCTATTTTCAACATTTTGAGGAACCTCCATGCTGTTTTCCAGAGTGGTTGCACCAGCTTGCATTCCCACCAACAGTGGAGGAGGGTTCCCCTTTCTCCGCATCCTCGCCAGCATCTGTCATTTCCTGACTTGTTAATTTTAGCCATTCTGACTGGTGTGAGGTGATATCTCATTGTGGTTTTGATGTGTATTTCCCTGATGCTGAGTGACGTGGAGCACTTTTTCATCTGTCTGTTGGCCATCTGGATGTCTTCTTTGCAGAAATGTCTGTTCATGTCCTCTGCCCATTTCTTGATTGGATTGTTTGTTCTTTGGGTGTTGAGTTTGCTAAGTTCCTTATAGATTTTGGATACTAGCCCTTTATCTGATATGTCGTTTGCAAATATCTTCTCCCATTCTGTCAGTTGTCTTTTGGTTTTGTTAACTGTTTCCTTTGCTGTGCCAAAGCTTTTGATCTTGATGAAATCCCAATAGTTCATTTTTGCCCTTGCTTCCCTTGCCTTTGCCGTTGTTCCTAGGAAGATGTTGCTGCGGCTGAGGTCGAAGAGGTTGCTGCCTGCATTCTCCTCAAGGATTTGGATGGATTCCTTTCTCACATTGAGGTCCTTCATCCATTTGGAGTCTATTTTCATGTGTGGTGTAAGGAAGTGGTCCAATTTCATTTTTCTGCATGTGGCTGTCCAATTTTCCCAGCACCATTCATTGAAGAGGCTGTCTTTTTTCCATTGGACATTCTTTCCTGCTTTGTCGAAGATTAGTTGACCATAGAGTTGAGGGTCAATTTCTGGGCTCTCTATTCTGTTCCATTGATCTATGTGTCTGTTTTTGTGCCAGTACCATGCTGTCTTGATGATGACGGCTTTGTAATAGAGCTTGAAGTCCGGAATTGTGATGCCACCAACTTTGGCTTTGTTCTTCAATATTCCTTTGGCTATTGAGGTCTTTTCTGGTTCCATATAAATTTGAGGATTATTGGTTCCATTTCTTTGAAAAAAATGGATGGTATTTTGATAGAGATTGCATTAAATGTGTAGATTGCTTTAGGTAGCATGGACATTTTCACAATATTTATTCTTCCAATCCAGGACATGGAACATTTTTCCATTTTTTTGTGTCTTCCTCAATTTCTTTCATGAGTACTTTATAATTTTCTGTATATAGATTCTTAGCCTCTTTGGTTAGGTTTATTCCTAGGTATCTTATAGTTTTGGGTGCAATTGTAAATGGGATGGACTCCTTAATTTCTCTTTCTTCTGTCTTGTTTTTGGTGTACAGAAATGCAACTGATTTCTGTGTATTGATTTTATATCCTGACACTTTACTGAATTCCTGTACAAGTTCTAGCAGTTTTGGAGTGGAGTCTTTTGGGTTTTCCACATATAATATCATATCATCTGTGAAGAGTGATAGTTTGACTTCTTCTTTGCCGATTTGGATGCTTTAATTTCTTTTTGTTGTCTGATTGCTGAGGCTAGGACTTCTAGTACTATGTTGAATAGCAGTGGTGATAATGGACATCCCTGCCGTGTTCCTGACCTTAGCGGAAAAGCTTTCAGTTTTTCTCCATTGAGAATGGTATTTGCGGTGGGTTTTTCATAGATGGCTTTGATAATATTGAGGTCTGTGCCCTCTATCCCTACACTTTGAAGAGTTTTGATCAGGAAGGGATGCTGTACTTTGTCAAATGCTTTTTCAGCATCGATTGAGAGTATCATATGGTTCTTGTTCTTTCTTTTATTAATGTGTTCTATCACATTGATTGATTTGCGGATGTTGAACCAACCCTGCAGCCCTGGAATAAATCCCACTTGATCGTGGTGAATAATCCTTTTAATGTACTGTTGAATCCTATTGGCTAGTATTTTGGCGAGAATTTTTGCATCTGTGTTCATCAAGGATATTGGTCTGTAGTTCTCTTTTTTGGTGGGATCCTTGTCTGGTTTTGGGATCAAGGTGATGCTGGCCTCATAAAATGAGTTTGGAAGTTTTCCTTCCATTTCTATTTTTTGGAACAGTTTCAGGAGAATAGGAATGAGTTCTTCTTTAAATGTTTGGTAGAATTCCCCTGGGAAGCCGTCTGGCCCTGGGCTTTTGTTTGTTTGGAGATTTTTGATGACTGTTTCAATCTCCTTACTGGTTATGGGCCTGTTCAGGTTTTCTATTTCTTCCTGGTTCAGTTGTGGTAGTTTATATGTCTCTAGGAATGCATCCATTTCTTCCAGATTGTCCAATTTGTTGGCGTAGATTTGCTCATAGTATGTTCTTATAATTGTCTGTATTTCTTTGGTGTTAGTTGTGATCTCTCCTCTTTCATTCATGATTTTATTTATTTGGGTCCTTTCTCTTTTCTTTTTGTTGAGTCTGGCCAGGGGTTTATCAATCCTATTGATTCTTTCAAAGAACCAGCTCCTAGTTTCATTGATTTTTTCTATTGTTTTTTTGGTTCCTATTTCATTAATTTCTGCTCTGATCTTTATGATTTCTCTTCTCCTGCTGGCTTTAGGGTTTCTTTCTTGTTCTTTCTCCAGCTCCTTTACGTGTAGGGTTAGGTTGTGTACTTGAGACCTTTCTTGTTTCTTGAGAAAGGCTTGTACCGCTATATATTTTCCTCTCAGGACTGCCTTTGCTGTGTCCCACAGATTTTGAACTGTTGTGTTTTCATTATCATTTGTTTCCATGAATTTTTTCAGTTCTTCTTTAATTTCCTGGTTGACCCATTCATTCCTTAGAAGGATGCTGTTTAGTCTCCATGTACTTGGGTTCTTTCCAGCTTTCCTCTTGTGATTGAGTTCTAGCTTCAGAGCATTGTGCTCTGAAAATATTCAGGGAATGATCCCAATCTTTTGATACCGGTTGAGACCTGACTTGTGACCCAGGATGTGATCTATTCTGGAGAAGGTTCCATGTGCACTAGAGAAGAATGTGTATTCTGTTGCTTTGGGATGAAATGTTCTGAATATATCTGTGATGTCCATCTGGTCCAGTGTGTCATTTAAGGCCTTTATTTCCTTGTTGACCTTTTGCTTGGATGATCTGTCCATTTCAGTGAGGGGAGTGTTAAAGTCCCCTACTATTATTGTATTATTATTGATGTGTTTCTTTGATTTTGTTATTAATTGGTTGATATAGTTGGCTGCTCCCACGTTAGGGGCATAGATATTTAAAATTGTTAGATCTTCTTGTTGGAGGATATAGTGTCCTTCCTCATCTCTTATTATAGTCTTTGGCTTAAACTCTAATTGATCTGATATAAGGATTGCCACCCCAGCTTTCTTCTGATGCCCATTAGCATGGTAAATTGTTTTCCACCCCCTCACTTTAAATCTGGAGGAGTCTTCGCGTCTAAAATGAGTTTCTTGTAAGCAACATAGACATGGGTTTTGTTTTTTTATCCATTCTGATACCCTGTGTCTTTTGATTTGGGGCATTTAGCCTATTATCATTCAGGGTAACTATTGAGAGATATGAATTTAGTGCCATTGTACTGCCTGTAAGGTGACTGTTACTGTATTTTGTCTTTGTTCCTTTCTGATCTACTACTTTTAGACTCTCTCTTTGCTTAGAGGACCCCTTTCAATATTTCCTGGAGACCTGGTTTGGTGTTTGCAAATTCTTTCAGTTTTTGTTTGTCCTGGAAGCTTTTGATCTCTCCTTCTATTTTCAATGATAGCCTAGCTGGATAGAGTATTCTTGGCTGCATGTTTTTCTCATTGAGTGCTCTGAATATATCATGCCAGCTCTTCCTGGCCTGCCAGGTCTCTGTGGATAAGTCTTCTGCCAATCTAATGTTTTTACCATTGTATGTTACAGACTTCTTTTCTTGGGCTGCTTTCAGGATTTTCTCTTTGTCGCTAAGACTTGTAGATTTTACTATTAGGTGACGGGGTGTGGACCTATTCTTGTTGACTTTGAGGGGGGTTCTCTGCATCTCCTGGATTTTGATGCTTGTTCCCTTTGCCATATTAGGGAAATTCTCTCCAATGATTCTCTCCAATAGACCTTCTGCTCCCCTCTCTGTTTCTTCTTCTTCTGGACTCCCAATTATTCTAATGTTGTTTCGTCTTATGGTGTCACTTATCTCTCAAATTCTCCCCTCATGGTCTAGTAGCTGTTTGTCCCTCTTTTGTTCAGCTTCTTTATTCTCTTTCATTTGGTCTTCTATATCACTAATTCTTTCTTCTGCCTCATTTATCCTAGCAGTGAGAGCCTCCATTTTTTATTGCACCTCATTAATCGCTTTTTTGATTTCAACTTGGTTAGATTTTAGTTCTTTAATTTCCCCAGAAAGGGCTTTAATATCTCCAGAGAGGGTTTCTCTAATATCTTCCATGCCTTTTTCCAGCCCAGCTAGAATGTTCAGAATCGTCATTCTGAGCTCTTGATCTGACATATTACCAATGTCTGTGTTGATTAGGTCCCTAGCCTTCGGTACTGTCTCTTGTTCTTTTGTTTGTGGTAATTTTTTCCGCCTTGTCATTTTGTCCAGATAAGAGGATATGAAGGAGCAAATAAAATATTAAAGGGTGGCAAAGACCCCAGAAAAATGAGCTGTAACCAAATGAGAAGAGACCCCAAATTGTGGGGGGGAGAAAGGGGATAAAAAGAGGTTCAGAAAAAAAAAAAAGAAAAAAATTCAAAAAATAAAACAAATAAAGAAAAAATATAAAAAAGAAAGAAAAAAATATATATATTTAGATAAACTAGTCAAAAAACGTTAAAAAAGAAAAGGGTAAAAGTTTTAAAAAATTTAGCAGAAGAAGAAAAAAGAAAAAAAATTAAAAAAAGAAAAAAGAAAAAAAAATTGAAGTAGCCGCAAGACTAAAGAATCATGGGGAGAAAGCCATGAGTTCCATGCTTTGCTTTCTCCTCCTCTGGAATTGCGCTGCTTTCTTAGGAATTGAACCTACTTTCCTTGATAGATGAACTTCGTCCTGGCTGGATATTTTATTGATCTTCTGCGGGAGGGGCCTGTTGTAGTGACTCTCAAGTGTTTTGCCTGAGGCAGGATTGCACCGCCCTTACCGGCGGCCGGACTAAGTAATTGGCTTGGGTTCGCTTTGGGGAGCTTCTGTTCCCTGAACGCTTTCCGTAGAGTTCCAGAGGACGGGAATGAAAATGGCGGCCTCCTAGTCTCCGGCCTGGAGGAGCCAAGAGCCTGAGGCCCCACTCCTCAGTGCGCCCCCAGAGGACAGCACCCAATCACTCCCGTATCCCCAGCCTCTAGCCGCGCTCCGAGCTCACCCAGCCCGCGACCAGTTCACGGTAACCCCGAGCTGAGAGTTCAGTCCTCGGCTCTGTCTCTCCAGCCGGCTTCTCCGTTCTAATACCTGCGAGCTCTGCGACACTCTGACACCCCTGATCCTTCTGTGACCCTGCGGGACCTGGGGCCACGCTGACCCCGCGTGGGCTTCACCCTGGTTTAGCCTCTGGAGCAATGTCCCTCAGTGGAAAAGACTTTTAAAAGTCCTGATTTTGTGCTCCGTTGCTCCGCCACTTGCCGGGAGCCGGCCCCTCCCCCTGCGGTCTATCTTCCCGTCATTTTAGATTCACTTCTCCACCAGTCCTACCTTTCAGAAAGTGGTTGATTTTCTGTTTCTAGAGTTGCTATTCTTCTTCTCTTCGATCTCCTGTTGGATTTGTAGGTGTTTGCAATGTTTAGATAAGCTATCGAGCTGATCTCCTGCTACCTGATGTAGTCTCAGCCTGCTACTTCTCCGCCATCTTGACTCCTCTGCCAGGAAAGTGATATTTAATAGAAAAAAGAAAATCAGAGCTCTCTGAAAAAAAACTTGAAAAAAATTGAAGAACTTAAGCAAGACTAATAAACACATTCATGCAGAACATGTCTAAAATAAGATATTTAATTTCCAAAAGAGTGCTACACTTTTAGTTCACATTTCAGTTAATACAAATTTTTCCCTCTGATTTCTCAGGCATTGGGGTTATTCTGGATTCTTCTCATTCTCCTATATCTCATATGAAATCTACTGGGAAGTCAACCACTTGCCAGTCCTATATCCAAAATACCAGCTGACCCTTGAGTACATGGGTACATGGGTTTGAACTGTGCCTGCACTTACATGCCGGGTTGTGGTTTTTTGTTTGTTTGTTTGTTTGTTTAATAAGTAGAGTCCTATAAATGTATTTTCTCTTCCTTATGATTTTTTAATAACATTTTATTTTTTCGAGCTTACTTTTTAAAATAATATGGTATATAATACATATAATACACAAAATAAGTCTTAACTATTCATGTTATCCATAAAGCTTCTAGTCAACAGTAGACTATTAGTAGTTAAGTTCTGGGAGTCAAAAGTTATATGTGGATTTTTGACTGCAAAGGGGCCAACTCCTAACTATGCATTGTTTAAGAGTCAACTATACTTCTCAGTCAGAATATTTTTCACCATTTTTCCTACTATTATGATAGTGTGATCCCCCCACTAGGTGTTACCTATATTAACTGTAATGATCTTCTAACTACACTTCCTTTTTCACCTCTAGCTCATTACACTTAATTCTCCATAGAACATTAAAGATTTTATTTATTTATTTGAGAGAGAAAGAGAATGCATGCACAAGCTGGTTGAGGGGTAGAGGGAGAAGCAGACTCCCCACTAAGCAGGGAGCCTAATGCAAGCTCAATCCCAGGACTCTGGCATCATGACCTGAACTGAAGACAGATGCTTAATCCACTGAATAACCCAGGTACCCCCACAATAATGTTTTAGTTATGTTAGTCAGATCATGTAATTCCTTATTATGTTGTAGAAACCTCAACTCTGGGAGAGTTTAACACCCCTCCATCTATACTGGCTGACTTGCTATACCTGAAAAACACCAACCTCCTTTCTCAGCTTTTTGGCACTTGCTATTCTCTTTGTCTGGAGTGTTTTCTTCCCAAACCTTGTTATGACTTGCTAGTATCTCTTTCAGTTCCCTATTTAAACATCACTGCTCTAAAGAGGTCTTCTTTGACCACTGATCTAAAACAGCGTCCAATAACCTCTCATTAAACTCTGTCCCTTGCTTACTTATTTGGTTTCTTATAATCTGTACTAGTACCTTATATTTATTCATTCCCTAAAGGTAAGTAGATCATTTGTCTTCATTACTGAATCCTCCATACTTTTTAACAGTACCTCAGCCATATAAATATCCAGTTAATGAATGAAAAAATGAGCAAAGGGGGTCAGAACCCCAAATGGGGGAATGGGGATTATAATAGAAAACAAAATGGTAATCTCAAGTGAGGAAATCAGAATAGAGAGTAGTATATAAATATTTCTCAATCCTTGTTACTTCTAATAATGCAATGAACATGTAGCACAAATCAAAAATTATTCAAGAAGTGAATAATGTTACAAAAGGCATATTTCTTTGGTAGACCTCTGCACATGCATAAATCTGCTGCTTAGTTTTTGATGAAAAGAATCAAATGTATGAATCTAAAATAATATCAATTAAAGTAAATAACATTATCAACATTCCCTATGCATTAAATAAAAGAAAAAGTATGATATAATGAGACTAGAAACTATAAAATAATTTTATATCTTATCAAGAAGGTAGAACAAGCATTAACATTAAGCATTACATAAATGATATAAGATGAAGACTGAATGCCACGGAAATATTGCATAATATTATTTCTCTGTCTTTTCTGTAATACAGATAGTTAAGAATTTTCTCCAAAATGGTATCTTCATTTCTTTATCCATTAAAATTTTAATCCTAAACTTAAATTTCAGCTCCAGAAAAATCTTTAAGTTCAGTACTGGTTCATTCTTGGTTCAGTCTCAAATGACTGCACTTATTTTTTTTAATTCTCTTTCTTACCTTTGTTTAGTCTTTCCCTTCTTCCACCTCTACCACCTACACACACACAAACACACACGCACACTCATACACTTGCTACTGTGGGGCATGGGCTATTTTAAGTGACTAATTACAGTATGAGGAAGAGAGGAAGGAAAGGAAACTCTGAGGGAGAGAAGGCATAGTGGTTGAGAAAGGACAGACAGAATATGGGCAGAGGAAAGATAGCAAAGAGGTCTACAGAGAGTGCATAGATTATTTAGATAGCAATATAATTCAAAACAATTGTGGTTAAATGAATCATTTAATCATTTTTTAACTTAATTGCTTACTTTGATTAAACTTAACATTAAAAATCTAATCCTTTGAAGTTAATTTTTATTTCTTCAATAATTATTTGTACAGTTTTGGCAAAGGCTGAATTAAAACTTCATTGTATAATCAAACTTATTTAAATTAAAAGATAAGTGATACATTTTGTCGTTATACAGCAATTTGTTGTATACCTGTGGAATGAAGAGATTTCATCTCTTTAGTCTAAACCTTTTCTTCGTGACTTTGACATGGACAGTACTGACACATATATTTGCACCTTGTTCTTAAATGCTAACAATTCATCTTGGATCTTTCCCTTAGAGCTATATGTGGAGAAAAGTAAAAAGAAACATGAAGCCAACTACTGTGAGGCCCAGGTGCCAAGTTACAAGGAAGGATACCATGTCAGGAAAAAAAATCACATTTCCAAATTTTAATATTTTCTTCATAGAAGAAAAACAAGGATGAATGAATATTGAAAATTTATTTGTTCTCCCTTACAAAATATGTCAGTAAATACTTGAATGATGCCCCTCCTCTGTCATTAGTACCCCACTGGTTAGGCTACATTCCTCTTTGTTTATGATCACAGAACTCTGCAGCACCAACATCGGCCACTCCATCTAAATTAATCTCAAAAATTAATTGACCACAATAAACACACTACAGTGAAGATAAGTCAACAGAATTACCTAGCCATTGGCTCTTCAATTAATCAACATAGACACAACTTTAATTCAGGCACAACTAATATTTAAAAAAGAAAATAATGAACGAGATTTTCTGATCTTCTACTCAATCCTACAGCTGAATGTAGACCATGGTGAAGATACACACTCAGTTATTTATCCTGAAAGATGCTTTCCATCATTCATTTATTGGTCATTTTTGTTATAGCTGTGTAGACACATATTAATGCATTTATTTAATGCTCTGAAATAAAGTGTCTGTAAAAGTGATCAGATTGTCGATGAGCACTAACTCTGCTAGTTAGGTAAGTTGAGAAAGAGAAAATGAGCGTTCTAAGGTTTAGGCAAGTGTATTATGACATACATAAGATAAAATTACTTCACACATATTCATACAAACACACACAGGAGTGAAGGGAAGAATAATGAAAAAATGGGGCAAAATGGCAAGTCAGTGTGGTAGTTATATAGAAGTTTTTCTACTCTAATGACAATGTTTTTGTAAGTCTAAAATTATAACAGATGAGAATTTACAAGTAAAGAAACAAAAAAGAAATATAACTAGGCATATAAAAAAATAAAATATATGTCAATTCTAAAACGCAACAGAAAGCAGAAAAATAGCTCAGGAATTCAGGCAATGTAGTTACCAGACATGGGCTTTAAAATTACCATAATTACAGTATTGAGAGAACTTAAAAATATTCAAATTTGAGTGTGGAACTTCAAGCTATAAAAAGAATAAAATGTAAGTTCTAAAAGTGAACAAGAGTGACTAAAATTAAGAGCTAAACAGAGTCATGAAGAGGGCCATGGAAAAATGTCATGTTGCAGGCATTCCAGGCTAAAGGGCAAGTGCACAGTGGTCTAGACCCAAGGAGACTGCCTCCTGTAAGTAGGGTGGCAGATTAGTAGGCCTGCAGTGAAATGATCACTAGGCTGCAGTGCAGGCTGTGACTAACTGAAGGACAGGATGTTCTGGGCACAGAAGCCTAGAGCACAGTTCATCTTGCAGAGGTGCAACTTTGCAAATTTGAGGTGATGCTTCCTCCATTCTTTGTCTTATTTTAAATTTTCATATTGGCTTATAGGTGAATCTATCTCTCAACACTTCAGCAGGCATTGTCTGTGAGTGGGAGCCCCATTCTATGGTGTGCGGCCATCCCTCGATCCACTCTTCTTCTTCAGAGGCATGAGGCCTGGCATGGGCAACCAACAGCTTTGACTCTCCTCCATGGAATCCCAAACTCTGTTAACCTGAGGTAAACTTGTGCTCTGCTCCTCTATCACTGCTTTTGTTGATTTTTATAAAATTTAAATTTGAATAGCTAACATATAGCACATTCTTATTTTCAGATGCAGAATACAATAATTCAGCAGTTGTATATAACGTCCAGTAATTATCACATCATGTGCCTTCTATAATGCCCTTCAACAAATTAACCCCCCCCCCACCTCTCCAACAGCAAACTTTGTTGTGTTTCCTATAGTTAAGAGTCTCTCATGGTTTGTCTCCCTCTCTGATGACTTTTCATTCAGTTTTCCCTATCTTCCCTTATTATCTTCTGTATTGTATATTATATTCCATTTATGAGTGAAACCATATGACAATTGTCTCTCTCTGATTGATTTATTTCACTGAGCATAATACCCTCCAGTTCCATCTATGTTTATGTAAGTGGTAAGTATTCATCCTTTCTGATGGCTGAATAATATTCCATTGTATATATATATATATATATATATATATATACACACATATATATACACACATATATATATATATATATACACACCACATCTTTATCCATTTATCTGCAGATGGACAGTTTGTCTATTGTGGACATTGTTGTTATGAACATTGGGGGGCAGGTGCCCCTTTGCATCACCACATTTGTGTCATTGGGGTAAATACCTTCCTGTGTGATTGCTGGATAGCCCTATTGTTAACCTCTTGAGAAACCTCCATGCTGTTTTCCAGAGTGGCTGCTCCAGCTTGCATTCCCATCAACAGTGTAAAAGGGTCCCCCTTTCTCTGCATTCTCACCAACATTTGCTGTTCCCTGATGTGTTAGTTTTAGCCATTCTGAGTGGTGTGAGGTGGTATCTCATTGTGGTTTTGATTCATAATTCCCTGATGCTAAGTGATATTGAGCATTTCTTCATGTGGCTGTTGGCCATTTGGATGTTTTCTTTAGAAAATATCTGTTCATATCTTATGCCCATTTCCTCACCGGATTATTTGATTTTGGAGTGTTGAGTAAATAATTCTTTTTTTTTTAGATTTTATTTATTTATTTGACAGACAGAGATCACAAGTAGGCAGAGAGGCAGGCAGAGAGAGAGGGGGAAGCAGGCTCCCTGTTGAGCAGAGAGCCCGATGTGGGGCTCGATCCCAGGACCCTGGGATCATGACCTGAGCTGAAGGCAGAGGCTTTAACCCACTGAGCCACCCAGGCACCCCTGAGTAAATAATTCTTTTTTTTTTTTCCATTTTATTTATTTTTTCAGCGTAACAGTATTCATTCTTTTTGCACAACACCCAGTGCTCCATGCAAAACGTGCCCTCCCCATTACCCACCACCTGTTCCCCCAACCTCCCACCCCTGACCCTTCAAAACCCTCAGGTTGTTTTTCAGAGTCCATAGTCTCTTATGGTTCGCCTCCCCTCCCCAATGTCCATAGCCCGCTCCCCCTCTCCCAATCCCACCTCCCCCCAGCAACCCCCAGTTTGTTTTGTGAGATTAAGAGTCATTTATGGTTTGTCTCCCTCCCAATCCCATCTTGTTTCATTTAATAATTCTTTATAGATCTTGGATACTAGCCTGTTATCTGATTATGTCATTTGCAAATACCTTGTCCCATTACATAGGTTGTCTTTTAGTTTTGTTGACTATTTTCTTTGCTGTGCAGAAGTTTTTATCTTGACCAAGTCCCAATAATTTATTTTTGCTTTTGTTTGCCTTGCCTTTGGAGATGTGTCTAGCAAGAACTTGCTGTGGCCGAGGTCAAAGAGGTTGCTGCCTGTGCATTCCTCTAAGATTTTGATGGATTCCTATCTTGCATTTAGATCTTTCAACCATTTTGAGTTTATCTTTGCATATGGTGTAAGAAAATGGGCCAGTTTCATTTTTTCTGTATGTGGCGGTCCAATTTTCCCAACACCATTTTTGAATAGGCTCTTCATTTTCCCTTGGATATTCTTTCCTGCTTTGTTGTACACTAGTTGACCATAGAGTTGAGGGTCCATTTCTGGGTTCTCTATTCTGTCTCTATTCTGACCTCTGTGTCTTCTTTTGTGCTCTTACCATGTCTTGATGATTAGAGCTTTGTAATAGAGCTTGAAGTCTGGAATTGTGATGCCACCAGGTTTGTTTCATTTTGTTTTGTTTTGTTTCATAATTCCTTTGGCTATTCAGGGTCTTTTCTGGTTCTATACAAAGTTTAGGATTATTTGTCCCAACTCTGTGAAAATGTTGGTGGAATTTTGATAGCAATTGCATTGAATGCTTAGGTTGCTCTGGGTAGCACAGACATTTTAACAATATTTGTTCTAATCCATGAGCATGGAATGTTTTTCCATTTCTTCATATCTTCTTCAATTTCTTTCATAAGCATTCTTTAGTTTTCAGAGTACAGATCCTTTACCTTTTAGGTTAACTTTATTCCTAGGTATCTTACAATTTTTGGAAAAATTGTAAGTGGGATTGATTCCTTAATTTGTCTTTCTTCTGTCCCACTGTTAATGTATAGAAATCAACTGTCAAAAAAAAAAAAGAAAGAAAAAAAGAAATAAACTGTCTTCTGTGCATTACTGATTTTATGTCCTGCCACATTGCTGAATTCCTATATGAGTTCTAACAATTTGGGGTTTGGCAGGGGGCTTTCCACATAAATTATCATGTCATCATTAAAGAGAGAGAGTTTAATTTCTTCTTTGCCCAACTGAATGTCTTTTGTTTCTTTTTGTGGTATGATTGCTAAGGGCTAGGACTTCTCATGCTATGTTGAACACCAGTGGTGAGAGTGGACATCCCTCTCACGTTGTTGACCGTTGGGGAAAAGCTGAGAATGATATTCACTGTGGGCTTTTTGTACATGACTTTAATGATATTGAGAGATGTTCTCTCTATCCTTACACTATGGAGAGTTTTAATCAATAAAGGATGCTGCATTGTGCAAAATGCTTTTTTTTTTTTTTTTTGCATTAATTGAGAGGGCCATATGTGTCTTGTCCTTTCTTTTATTAATGTGATATATCATGTTGGTTAAAGTACACTTGCAGCCCAGGAATAAATCCCAGTTGGTCGTGGTGAATAATCCTTTTAATCTACTGTTGGATCCTATTGGCTAGTATCTTGGTGAGAGTTTTGGCATCCGTGCTCATAAGGGATATTGGTCTGTAATTCTCCTTTTGGTGGGGATTTCATCTGGTTTGGGGACCAAGGTAATGCTGGCTTCACAGAAAGAGTTTGGAGTTTTCCTTCTATTTCTGTTTTGTTTTTGTTTTTGTTGTTGTTGTTGTTGCTTTGTTTGTTTGTTTTTGAAATAGCATCAAAAGAATAGGTATTAGTTCTTCTTTAGATTTCTGGTAGAAGTCCCCTGAGAAACCATCAAGCCCTAGACCCTTATTTGTCGGGAAACTTTTTGATTACTGCTTCAGTTTCCTTACTGGTTATGGGTCTGTTCAGGTTCTCTATTTCTTCCTATTTCAGTTTTGTCAGCTTATAAATTTCTAGGAATGCATCCATTTCTTCCAGATTGTCTAATTAGTTGGCATGTAGTTGCTCATATGTTTTTTTTTTAGAAAGCATAACAATCTTTTATTTTTAAATGTATTAAATTAATAAAGTTTCTTTATATAAAAAATGAGTATTTCTCCTTTCCTTCTCATAATATGCTCTTATAATTTTATTTACTTCATGTTGGTCATGATCTCTCCTCTTTCATTCATGATTTTATTAATTTGAGTTCTATCCCTATTCTTTTTGATAAAGCTGGCTTGGGGTTTATTGATCTTATTAATTCTTTCAAAGAATCAGCTTCTTGTTTCATTGACCTGTTCTGGTTTTTTGGTTTTTATTTCATTGATTTCGGCACTAATCTTTATTTCTCATTGTCTGCTTGGTTTAGGCTTTATTTCTCCAGGTTCTTTCTCCAGGTCCTTTAGGTATAAGTTTAGGTTGTGTGTTTGAGATGTTTCTTGTTTCTTGAGAAAAGTTTGTGTTACTATGTACTTCCCTCTTAGGACTGCCTTTGCTGCATCCCAAAGGTTTTGAGCAGTGTGCATTCATTTTCATTTGTTTCCATGAATTTTTAAAAATTCTTCTTTAATTTCCTGGTTGACCCATTCATTCTTTAGTAGAATGCTCTTTAACATCCAAGTATTTGAGTTCCTTCCAAATTCCCTCTTATGATTAAATTCAAGTTTCAAAGCATTGTGGTCTGAAAGTATGCAGGGAATAATGCCAATCTTTTGGTAATAGTTGAGACCTGATTTGTGACCCAGAATATGATCTATTCTGGAGAATATTCCATGGGCACTCAAGAAGAATGTGTATTCTGTTGCTTTAGGATAGAATGTTCTGGATATATCTGTGAAGTCTAATTGGTCCAATGTGTCATTCAAAGCTCTTTCCTCCCTGTTGATCTTCTGCTTACATGATTTGTCCATTGTTGTGAGTGGGGTGTTAAAGTCCCTTACTACTGTTGTATTATTATCAATGTGTTTCTTTAATTTTGTTATTAACTGGTTTATATAATTGACTTCTTCCAACTTAGTAGCATAAATATTTATAATTGTTAGATCTTGTTTGATACACCCTTTATGATACAGTGTTCCCCAATCTTACTACAGTCTTTGGTTTAAAATTGAATTTGTCTGATATAAGGATTGCCACCCCAGCTTGTTTTTGATGTCCATTAGCTTGCCAAATTGTACTCCACCACCTCACCTTAAATATGGAGGTGTCTTTGGGTCTAAAATGAGTCTCTTGTGAGAGTGTATCAATGGGTCTTGATTTTTTGTCCAATCTGATACCCTGTGTCTTTTGATTGGAGCATTTAGCCCACTTACATTCAGAGTAACTGATGAAAGATATGAATTTTGTACCATTGTATTATCCATAAAGTGTCCTTTTCTTTAAATTGTCTCTGTTCCTTTATGGTCTATGTTACTTTTGGACTCTCTTTTCATTTACAGAATCCCTTTAATATTTCTTGCAGGTCTTGTTTAGTGATCATAAATTTTTTAAATTTCTGTTTGTCCTGGAAGCTTTTTATCTCTTCTTCCATTTTTGAATGATAGCCTTGTAGGATAAAGTATTCTTGGCTGGATGTTTTTTCTCATTTGGTACCCTGAATATATCACACAATTCCTTTTTGGCCTGCCAGGTCTCTGTGGATAGGTCTGCTACCAGTCTGCTACCAGTGGATAGGTCTGCTACCAATGCTTCTATCCTTGTAGGTTAAGGAGTTCTTGTCTTGAGCTGCTTTCAGGATTTTCTGCTTTTCTCTGAAATTTGTGATCTTCACTATTATATGCTTGGGTATCATTCTATTTTCATTGATTTTGAGGAGGGTTTTCTGTGCCTTCTGGACTTGAATATCTTTTCCTTCCCCAGTTTAGGGAAATTCTATTATGATTTGCTTAAATATACCTTCTGCCCCCCCCTTTTTTCTTCCTCAGGGGGGGTCCCAATAATTCTACTTTTGTTTTGCTTTATGGTATTGCTGATATCTAGAAATATACCTTCATGGTCTTTTTTTTTTTTTCTTTTCCCCAACTTTCTTCCTTTCCATCCTTTTGTCTTCTATGTTACTGACCCTGGCTTCCATCTCATTCACCCTAGCTGTTACAGCATCAGTTTAGACTAAATTTTAGTGAAAACATTTTTAACGTTGGGCCAATTAGATTTTATTTCCTCATTAAGTGGTTCTCTAGTGTCTTTTATGATTTTTTCCAAGCTCAGTTACTAACTTTATAATTGTTATTCTGAATTCTTGGTCTGACATTGTACTTATATCCATATCAATTAAATCTATCACACAGACTTACCTCTGGTTCTTCCTTTTGTTGTGAGTTTCTCCTTCTAGTCATTTTTGCCCAGAGAAGAGTTCGATGAATGAGATAACAAAATAAGAAACATATCAACCATGATCCAGCAAAATACACTAGACAAATCCAAAAAGATCAGAAAGCAAAAAAGTGGGGGAGGAGGTGGGGGAGGATATAATTTATCAAACTCTGGATCCCCAAATTGTAAAGAAACAAAAGTATATATATACAAAAATAAAATTGAATACAGTGAAAGGAAGCCAAAAATGAAGAATATATCCATAAAATGAAAATGAAAAAAGGAAAATTTTAAACAGACTTTTAAAAAGAGTTGATAAAATAAAGTCGTTCAAAAGGAAAAAAAGGAAAAAGAAAATTTCAAGCTGAAAGACTAAAAAATCATGGGGGAAAAAACCTTGAATTCTATATACTATCTTCAACACAGGAGTTTTGCACTTTTGTGTTATTCATAAACTTAGTATTCTTCTGATGTCCCTACTGGTCTTCTGAGGGAGGGTACTGTTGCACTGATTCTTAGGTGTCTTTGTCTGAGTGGAGTTACACGACCCCTTACCAAGAGGCCGGACTCAGTGTAAGCTGATTCCATTTCCTCTGTGTGTCTTTTTTCCCTAAATGCTTCCTGGGCAGCTTTAGAGGATGAAAAAAATAAGAATGGGGGCACTCTGATCACCAGTCCCAGTACTGAAGTGTCCATACTCCAGTGTACCCTCAGGGAAAAGCAACCATTCACTTTTGTTTGTATCAAACTCTGCAGACTCCTGAGGTGGACACCTGCACCAATCATGGGAGTGGGGGTGTTACTGGGGCTCCACTGTTCACTGGGTTGCTGGATCCTCAAAACACCTGTCTTATTCCTCCCTGGGAAAGGAGGAGGGTCATGTTGCTTGCCAGGCCCCTGCTTGAAGAGCAGTCTTCTGTGGTTTGTTGTTTATGGTGACACCTGGCTGGAAGCTCACTCCAGGACTCACTAACTGTAGCCTGCTTTCCTGTTCCAATATCTGGGAACACAATCACACTCCAGCACTCCCATTCTTTCTGTGACCCTGGGGGATCCTGCGACCACTCTGTCCCAGCTAGGATTCTGCCCTGCTTCACCACCTGAGCACATTCCAGGATGGGATGTCCCTTGCAGGAGAAGATTTCTAAAAGTTCCAATTTGGCATTCCATTGCTCTATCACTTTCTGGTAGCCAGCCTCTGAAGACTCCCTCCCTCTGTCATTTATCCTCCAATATATCTCCTCAGATTCACTTCTCTGTACATCCTATCTTGTGAAAAGTGATCACTTTTCTATTTGTAGGCTTGAAGTAATTCTCCTCTTAGATGCCAGGTTGAATTCACAGTTATTCAGAATGATGTGATAGATATCCAGCTGAATTTAAGGAACCAGATGAATTTACAGTCCCCTACTCTTCCACCATCTTCCCTCCCTTCTCCAGATTTTTTTACTTGGAATTTTTAACTTGGAATAACCCCTTTTAATTTGGAATAATCCCAGTGCTATATTCAGCCTTTTAACACCCACCTCTCTCCAACTGGCATTTTGGCCTTTAAAGAAATATTTTCTCTCTCTCTCTCTTTTTTTTTTTTTTTTTGGTCATTTCCTGTAAAGCAGAACCTAAATTAAATAGATGTTTAATCTTCATTTTGGTCCAACTTGTGTTTTCAACATCAAATCCATTTCAGTGACTCACTCAAGCTCTTAATAACCTTCACTGTAAGCCTCTCAAGTTCATTCTGCGCCTTGAAGAAGCTAAACAGTATTTGCAAAACTTTTCAGAATTTTCCTCACACCTTGAAAGGAGAACAGACTTCACACAACTGCTTATAGGAAAATGTGGAATCAAAGGTGCATGAGTGTTAAGGTTCAGGTGCTGAGAGGACAGTGATGGTGTGCCACTAATGGAGAAAATGGTGTCAAGAGGAAAGGCAGCTCTGTGCTGGGAGCATTATAGATACATTCAGTTTAGGCTCATTATTATGCCATCTGCCCCAAATATGAATGAGAATTTTAGTGTCATTTTTAACTTTTCTTGAATCTTGGAGAGTTTTGTTCCTAAAGACAGATACAGAATTAAAGATTTCATTTGCCCTTTGCACATATAAAAATTCAATTGGTTTTACTTTCTCACTAAGACTTTTGCTTTAGTTAGGGTCCTCCTCTTCTTTTTAAATCAAGGCCACAACATGAATTTGCATAATGAATGCAAGCAATCTGAACTTGATATCTGAAGATGGGTGGTAGCTGTGCACAGGGGCTGGTTGAACTCCCAGCTGGAGTTGGCAGGATAAATTTTCTCTGTTCAAGATGTGTTATGGCCTGCGTGTATCTCCCTGCTGTAGCTATTTTTATACCTTCACTGATTTCAAAAGCTTTTCTTTCTTTTCCTTTTAACCTTGAGATCAGTAGTTGCTTGCACAAAAATGTAATTCCACTGGGGGCAAAACTATGAGAAGAAGGAAATGGTTACCAACTCTAAGGATTAAAGTGGGACAATAATCTGACTCCAGGGTGTTCTGGGCCATGCTGAGTACTGTGCAATGCTGAAAGCAGGAATCAGCTTCTTGTGATACACTTGGATGCTTAGCAAAAACAAGACTAGAATTGTGCTCCAACCATTTCTGTCTTGTTATCACCTTAATACTCCCAAATTCTTTTAAACATTATTACAAAGGTTGAGAACAACAAGAACTAAATCAATCACAAATTGATCAAATGTGCTTATAGGAGTGTGTCAATAATGTATTATTTGCTAACAAACATTTCTAAATATTCTTGGCACCCCAAGAAATACCCTGGTGTATAATCCTGCTTTCACAACACATTCTATTGTACTTTTCTACTTAGTGTTCTGCAGTCTCTGTTAGTTTGTTTGCACCTGAAATTTCCTTGATTAAACTGAAGTGAGAGTTTGTGGCCCATTCACCTAAAGATTCCTTTGAAACATTGCATTGCATGGTGTGTGTTCTCCCAAGCAATCTCATTAAGAGAATATTAACTTTTTCTAATTTAGAACCCAGTACTTTAGGTACAAATACAATAGGGAAAAAAACTAATACTTATTTTCATATTACACTGAGACAAATCACAGATGTTGTAGATATGCTTTTTATAAAACAATATCAATGTTCACTCAACAACATGGTTCTAGTTCCCCCTGATGATTCATTGGAAACAGAAGATCTTAACAAAATACCCCTTCTTTGTAGCTTATCCTCCCCGCCCCCCCATCATGGGCAGAGTTCTGGCTTCCTGCCTGCCTGGCTGAGATGTGCCTTCCCTCACAGTATGAGGACCAACAGCACAGCAAACTTTACTCCTTATAGCACATTTTCCCAGCAGGAGGCATGGTGATGACTTATGGCCTTAATAATCTCTTACATTTATCTATAGCACTTTATACTCCAAAGTGCTGCACTTGTTCATCTCTTTGAAGCTGCAAAACTACTCTCCAAGGCCACATCTTCTTGCTTCAATTACAGACACAAGCTCAGGAAGGCTTCTTGACTTATTTACAATCACAGAGATGTATGTGGGATACCTGGAGCCAACTGGAGCCAGAATCCAGGACTTCTTGTCCTTAATATTTATTCACTAAAAATTGCATCTATTTATTCTAATCTATTTATCTATTTATTCAGATTAGCTTTCTTTAAAACGTTGTCCCTAACAGAAACAACAGAACACAACTTGATGGATTTCCTGAGCATTTCAGCCAAAAAAAAAAAAAAAAAAGGAGCATTTCAACATATTGACCTGCTCTTCTTCTCTAGCTCTTACAAAACTAGACACATATATTAATTCAATGAAAAATTATGTATTATGGTCCCAGTGTAAAGCTCTGTGTAGGATGCTTTCAAGCATGGTTCCCACTTTTCCTGAGGCAGCAGCTGGGGAAAGAAGGGGCAGATGATGTCCCAGGAAGATTCTGCAATTATTGTGACTGAGTAAGAGACATGGGTTCACAGTGAGGAGGATTCCAAGCCACTGCTGGCACTTCGCATCACATATGTGAGTCAGGGCATGCATATTATTCTTGGGGGACCACCATGCAATGACAGTCAAAGATATGTTCATAGAAAAGGAGGTCTCAGGAAAAGAGGTGTCCAGGAGAGCTAGGGGGAGAGAATGGTGAGCTGGCAAGAAGGATACTTGGAAGGTAAGTCCTTGGGTAAGACTCCTGCCTGAAGATGTCTAGGTTCAGTGAATATGGGGGGAAACTACTGAGCCTGCAATGGGGGAAAACCTCCAGCAACTCAATGTACCCTCACTGATCTTCCTTTCAATGCTATTAATATTTCTGTTTTACCGACAGTGAAGAAATGTAAATTGTTGGTAGGACAAACTAGAATGAAACTCAAACCTTAGTCTCAGACATCTATTACAATATGGTTTGGCATTTACCAGAATGCCCAAAGATTGTGGGAACTCTGAAAGCCAGAGACGTTCACCCAATTTTCATTTTTCTGGAGAAAATAATGTTCTATTTATTGGTTTAATTATATCTCCCTCTTTCTAAAATAGTGATACCCATTGCTTTATAATATTGAATACTCATACTACTATGAAAATAGATTATTTTTATAGAAAGCTAGAAGCTATAATAAATACTAAGGAGTCTAAATCTGTACCTCTCCACCCTGCCTATTGAGCTGGCATTATTCTTCAGGAGGGCCGGATAACTCAGGACTCATCCTGAATGGAGAGTGACAGCTGAGAAGTTGATAAGAACCTGCAGACTCAGAACAGCTGTTGTCTACCCAGTAATCAACATGACATTTTTGATTGCTGTTTCAAGAAAACAGTGTGTCAGCCACAGCATCTCTGTTTATTTTTGGGTGCTTTTATTTTTTGAAATCATGAACCAGATTCAGCACATAGAGTAAGAGATAAATACTACTGGTTGGTTCTGTCTTTAAAATATTCTGCCTTTTGTTTTTGTTAATGTCCTGAATATGGACGTAATAATTTATATAACTCGAGTAATTACTGGCAAACCCAGTCAGTAATTCAAGGTAGTCTCTATAAAAACCTGAGATTGAAAAACAGAGAATAAAGCAACTTTATTAAATCACGAATTCGGGAATCTTCAGAATTACATATGCCATATTTTGAGCAGATGTCTTTTTTACTAATCTAGCTAAAATAACATGAAATCTGAATTCAAGATTAAGAAGCCCCTTTATTTGCAACATTCCAGTCAACTTAAAATGTACGGATTTACAATCCCGGTTAAGTTTAATTTTTTAATAAAGTATATTATAGTCTTTTACCAGATCACAGTGAAAGATCAGGATGTCATCAGTTTTTACTGTTACAAAAAAAAAAAAAATCAAGGTGGTTCTCACACTTATGTGAGGCTTCTTTGTGAAGTGGACTCTTCATTAACCCTCTGCTTACCAAAGAGCTCACTGCAGTCTGAGTTCCCTAGGCCAAGGACAATGGGAATAACTCCTGGAGTTTTAAAATACTTTAGCAGTAGGATTCAAGTCCTGACTCAATAAATTAATTTCAGACTATTATTGAGAAATTAGCTTGTGAAACAATGACTTTATCAAATTGTCTTCTTTAGTATTTCTAAGAATATTTGGTACTTAAAAAATAATAAATTATGTAAGATAATATATTTTACAAAATTACAATGAGCTACCACCTCACACTCATAAGGTTGGCTACTGTTAAAAAAAAAGAACAGAAAACAACAAGTTTTGATGGGGATGTGGAGAAAATGGAGTGGAGCATGTTGCTGCTGGCAACGTAAAATAGTCTAACCACTATGGAAAACAGTATAGGGGTTCCTCACAAAATTAAACATTGAGTTACCTTATGGTCCAGCAATTCCACTTCTAGAGAGCAGGGTTGTGAAGAGTTCATAGCACAGCCAAGATCACAGGAGCATTATTCACAGTAGCAAAAATGTGGAAGCAACTCAAGTGTCCATCAATGGATGAATAGATTTTTTTAAACTATGACATATACAGACAATGAAATAGTATTCAGTCTTAAAAAGGAAGGAAATTATGAGACATGTTGCAATATAGATTAAACTTGAGGACATTCTTAAGTGAAATAAGCCAGTCAGAAAAAGAGAAATACTGTAGGATTGTACTTTTTTGCAATACCTGGAGGAGTCATATTCATGGAGACAGAATGTAGTATGGTGGTTGCTAAGGGCTCAGGAGAAGGAAAAATGAAGGTTTGTTTAATGGGTGTGGAGTTTCAGTTCTGCAAGATGAAAAGAGTTCCAGATGATGATTGCGCAACAATATGAATGTACTTACTGCCATAGTACTCTACACTTTAAAATTGTTAAAATGGTAAATTTTATGTTATGTGTATTTCACCACAATTGAGAATTAATTATATATTTCATAATATAAGCTTAGTGGGTCAATTAATCATTTTCAATATAGATAAATGACATGTATTAGTAATGGCTGAAATTATGTAATATTTTCACAAATACCAGATTTTTTGATGAACTATGAACATTTATTTAGGCACCCTAATTATGTCAATCATCATCATCATAACAGACAACAAAAACTGATGTATTAAAGAATACTCTTTCAAAATCTAAACAGCAAAAAAGTTTAATAGAAGAAAAAATTGCAAAAAATATTCAACTCAAAATAATTTAGGAATTATAAAAAAAAATTTTAATTTTTTTTTATAATTCCTAAAGGTGTTCAATTTCCTTTAGCACACTGAAAATCCCTTTCAAAGTGTGCACTTCTTAGTTCTTATATGATGACAATTTTGGCCATTTATCTTAGTCCCTTATTTCAACTTTTTTAATGTAAGGAAGAAAGCTTTCAAAAAGTCCACAATTCATCATCATATATATTGGCTACTTTTTTTTTACACTTGCATTTATCTCATTCCTTCTTTTTCCCCCAGTTTTATTGAGATATAACTGAAATTATATTGCTGTGTAAGTTTAAGTTACACAGCACAATAGTTTGACTTATGTATATATTTTGAAATGATTACTGCTATATGTTTAGTGGGTATCCATCATCTCATATAGATGCAATAAAAAGAGAAAAGAGAATACTTTTCCCTGTTTTTACTCTCTTAACAACTTTCCTATATATCATACAGTAGTTATCTATGACATACCATAGTCACCATGTTGTAAATTGCGTCCTAGTATTTATTTATCTAGCCACTAAGACTCTGACTACCTTCCTCCAACCCCCACCTCTGGTAACCATAAATCTGATTCCTTTTTATATGAGTTTGGTGTTTGTTTATTTTTTAAGATTCCATATATAAGTGAGACTATACTGTATTTGTCTTTCTTTGATTTATTTCACTCAACATAATTCCCTCAAGTTCCATCCATGTTGTTGCAAATAGCAAGATTTTCTTGTTTCTTATAATTGAATAATATCCATATATATAATACATAATGCAATATATTAATAATATTTGAATAATACTCATATATGATATAATAATGTATAATATATAATAAAGATATTATATATGGATATATCACAAAATATATGTGAATATATATATTTATATTATGTAGTATTTATATATTTACTATGATGTAGATCATAATAAATATATATGATGTATAATATCCATACCTATATAATATAATCCATATATTAATATATTATATAGGTAAATAATAGCCAGATATATGACATATATATGGATAGTATATATACATATTACATAAATATACATGGATATAAATATCCATATATATATATACACACATATTCATATGTTGAGCATCTTTTCATGTACTTATTGACCCTCTGTATATCTTCTTTGGAGAAATGTCTAGTCAAGCTTTTTGCTTATTTTAATTGAATTATTATTATTATTATTATTATTGCTATTGAGTTGTATAAGTTTTTGTATATTTTGGATATTAATCTCTTAACAGATATATGGTTTGCAATTTTTTTCCAACTTTATACACTGTCTTTTCACTTTGTTGATGATTTATTTTGTTGTGCAGAAGCTTTTTAGTTTAATGCATTACCTGTTAAAAAATACCTGTGTATTTTTTATTTTGTTGCTAGGCTTTCGGTGTACTAACCAAAAATCATTGCCAAAGCTCATATCAAGGAACAATTTTCCTACGTTTTCTTCTAGGAGTTTCATGGTTTCAGGTCTTTCATTTAAATCTTTAATCCACTTTGATGTTTATGAATGGTGTAAATAGGTTCTAGGTTCACTTTTTTCCATGTGAATGTCCAGTTGTTCCAGCCCCATTTATTAAGGAGACTGTCTTTTCTCCATTGAGTATTATTGGCTCCCTTGTCAAATATTAGCTGACTGTATATGCTTAGGTTGCTTAGGTTTATCTCTGGACTGTTGATTCTGTTCTACTGATCTATTTGTCTGTTGTTGTTGTTTTTTTTTCCATTATCATACTGTTTGGGTTACTATACTATAACTCTATAGTTAAGCTTGAAATCAGGAAGTGTGATCCTCTGACTTTGTTATTAAGATTATTTGGGCTAGAGAGAGACAAGATATGGTGGGGAAATAGGAGGAGGCGCCATTTCAGCTTGTACCCTAAAGTGAGCTGATTACCTACCAAAGAACTCCGATCACCCATGAAATCAGCCTGAGATTAGAATTATACACATCTGGATCTCTAAGGGGGCAGAAGACGCCAGTGGGCAGGTAAAGTGGAGTGGGAATGTCAGACTGATTTCGGAAGATAAACAAAAGGGGGAGGAAGCCACCAGAAGTGACCTATTAGAAAGTAATACTCCAATATGAGGGTGCCCTGTGACTGGGGACCAGCATTAACTTGGAGTCTGGTTGAAAGCACTCAAAAAGAGCAAAGGATCGTGGGGGGATATTGTGGGAATTGGGGTGGTTAGGGACAGAAGCTTAAGTCCCCGGGCCTAGGACAGCCACCCCTGGTGCTGAGCCAGAGAGTTATAGCAAAGAAACCAGGTCTTGGTCCCTGAGCCGCAGGACAGTCTGAGAGTGTGTGGGGTATGGCTCCCATGAGGGGTGGGAGCCTCGCCAGCTGGGAGAAACACAGCCTTTTTGCAGTCCCCATGTGCACACCGTGCCACACTACCAGAACCTGAGTCACGCCCCACACCCTCCCCCTGAGAGAGGCAAGTGCAGGCATCAAGCCCGGTGCTCTCGGACCCAGAAAGTCTGAGTACTCCCAGCCGGGAGTGGGAAAATCTCAGTGTGTGATCCATGCTTGGATCCTCTCTGGTGGTCTGGTGCTGCCCAGACAGTCGCTGCTTTCGTGGTTTTGGGTACAAGCAGGAGTTCCTGTGTCCCCAGGGACCGCGACTT
Source organism: Meles meles (assembly GCF_922984935.1). Lineage (NCBI taxonomy): Eukaryota > Metazoa > Chordata > Mammalia > Carnivora > Mustelidae > Meles > Meles meles. The sequence continues at coordinate 27,795,817 of NC_060071.1, forward strand.
GGAACGTGCTCTACCAGCGGCTGAGGGGGAACTTATGTGCTCTGGAGCACCCAGAGGGGAACAGACTGAGGCTTCTCTCAGAGAGGGAGGTCTGGCTGCAGTTTGTTTTCCTCTAAACCTCTAAAAACCATCAAAAGCTGTCAAGGCAAGAGAAAACAAACGAACAAACAAAAACAAAAACCTCCAGAGAAAAAAAGTCAGAAAAACCGGTTTCCTCAGAGCCCACCTCCTTGAGGGGGGCGGGAGGACTTAATTCAGGGAACACTGCCTGAAAACCCACATGGCAGGCCCCTCCCCCAGAAAGCCAACGGGGCGGGGGGGGGGACGACAAGAGCATTAAAAAAAATTTAGTTTAGTTTAGTCTAGTTTATTCTTTTTTTATTTTTATTTTCTAATATTCATATAGAGTTAAACTTCAAGGTAATCCCCTTTCCCCAATCAATCCTACCCCTTTAGGTAAACCAACTTTTAATCCCCCTTTATCTTAGGAAAGTTGAGTCCTTTAAAAAAGATATCAAGATACATCCAGGAAGAATCAAAATAACCTTCCTCACCCACACTGAGAATTTATAACCACTCTCCCATCTTTTTCTACCACCAGTGTTTCTGTGTATTTGTGTTTGTCCTGATAGCATATAAATCTTATACTTGGGGTTCTTTTTGATGAGGTTCTTTGTTTGTTTGTTTGTTTTGCTTTGCTTTTATATATATATTTTTTTTTCTCTTGCCATATACTTTTATCAGTCTTTTTGCTTGCCTGTTTTTGTTTGTATACTTCAGAAATCTTACTTGGGGCCCATTTGGGCTGAGCCTTCTCTTTTTTTTCCCGCTCTCTCTCTATCTTTCTCTCTCTCTTTTTTTCTTTTTTCTTTTTTCTCTCTTTTTTTTTTTTCTTTCATTTGGGTGGGGACTCTTGATTGCTCAGAATCGTTCCAGGGTGCACCTTGACTACACCACAGTCGATACATCCAGCTACATCTGTTCAGCCATCTCTCACCAAAATGACTAGGAGGAGTAATGCCCAACAGAAGAAAATTCAGAGGATGAGCCTTCTGCAAGAGAGCTAATGGCTATCGACATAGACAATATGTCGGAAAGGGAATACAGGCTAACAATTATCCAGGCAATAGCTAGGTTGGAAAAAGCCATGGATGGCCAAACAGAATTGATTAGGGCAGAACTGAAAGCCACCAGGGATGATGTTCAAAATGTTCCCAAAGAGTTCCAATCTAATCTAAATTCTCTAAAAGCTAGGGTAACTGAGACAGAAGATAGAATTAGTGATCTGGAGGACAAACAGATAGAGAAAAGGGATCAGGAGGAAGCCTGAAACAAACAGCTTAGAAGCCACGAAAACAGAATTAGGAAAATAAATGATGCCATGAAAAGTTCCAACGTCAGAATTATTGGAATCCCTGAACAGGAGGAGAAAGAAAGAAGTCCAGAAGATATAGTGGAACAAGTTCTCCATGAAAATTTTCCAAATTGAGTGAATGGAAACACCATTCATGTACTGGAGGCAGAACGGTGTCCCCCGAGATTATAGATTCTTGAAAGTCCTCGAGACACCTGATAGAATGAGGAATTATAATGGTAAACAGGCCCTTTTGAAGGCAGCCAGGACAAAGAAGCTCCTTACTTACAGAGGAAAGCCCATCAGAATAACATCAGACCTGTCCACAGAAACCTGGCAAGCCAGAAAGGGCTGGCAAGATATATTCAGAGCACTAAATGAGAACAACATGCAGCCAAGAATACTTTATCCAGCAAGACTGACATTCAAAATGGATGGAGAGATAAAGAGTTTCCAAGACCTGCAAGGCTTAAAAGAATATGCAACCACCAAGCCGACACTGTAGGAAATATTAAGGGGGGTCCTATAAAAGAGAAAAAATCCTAAGAATATCATTGAACAGAAATATAAAGACAATCTACAGAAAGAAAGACTTCAAAGGTAACACAATGTCAATAAAAACATATCTATCAATAATCACTCTCAATGTGAATGGTCTAAATGCACCCATAAAATGACACAGGGTTGCAGATTGGATAAAATGACAGGACCCATCCATATGTTGTCTACAAGAGACCCATTTCAAACCCGAGGATACACCCAGACTGAAAGTGAAAGGATGGAGAAGCATCTTTCATGCCAATGGGCCTCAAAAGAAGGCCAGGGTAGCGATTCTTATATCAGATTAATTAGATTTTAAACTAAAGACTGTAGTCAGAGATATAGAAGAACACGACATCATTCTTAAAGGGACTATCCACCAAAATGATCTAACAATTGTAAATATCTATGCCCATAGTATGGGAGCAGCCAATTACATAAGAAAACTATTAATCAAGATAAAGAGTCATATTGATATTAATACATTAATAGTAGGAGATCTTAACATGCCTCTCTCAGTAACAGACAGATCATCCAAGCAGAAAATCAATAAAGAAACAAGAGCATTGAATGACACATTGGACCAGATGGACCTCATAGATATATACAGAAAATTCCACCCTAAAACAACAGAATACTCATTCTTCTCAAGTGCACATGGAACCTTCTCCAGAATAGACCACATACTGGGTCATAAATCAGGACTCAACTGATAGCAAAAGACTAACAATATTCCCTGCATATTCTCAGATCACAATGCTTTGAAACCGGAGCTCAATCACAAGGAAAAGCTTGGAAAAAACTCAAACACCTGGAAGCTAAAGACCACCTTGCTTAAGAATGCTTGGATCAACCAGGAGATCAAAGACGAACTTAAACAATTCATGGAAACCAATGAGAATGAAGACACTTCGGTCCAAAACCTATGGGATACAGCAAGGCAGTCCTAAGGGGAAATACATAGCCATCCAAGCCTCCCTCAAAAAAAATTGAAAATCCAGAATACACCAGCTGTCTCTACAACTTAAAGAACTAGAGAATCAACAAGAAATTAAACCAACTCCACATGCAAGAAGGGAAATAATCAAGATTAGAGCAGGGATCAATGAGGTTGAAACTAGAGATATAGTAGAGCGTATCAATGAAACTAGGAGCTTGTTTTTTGAAAGAATCAATAAGATCAATAAATCATTGGCCATAGTAATCCAAAAGAAAAGAGAGAAAGCCCAAATTAATAAAATTATGAATGAAAATGGAGAGATCACAGCTAACACTAAGGGGTAGAACCAATCATCAGAAGTTATTATCAACAGCTATATGCCAATAAGCTAAGCAACCTAGATGAAATGGATGCATTCCTGGAAAACTACAAACTCCCAAAATTGAACCAGGAAGAAATTGACAACCTGAATAGACTGATATCTAGTAACGAGATTGAAGCAGTGATCAAAAACCTCCCAAAAAACAAGAGCCCAGGACCTGACGGATTCCCTGGGGAATTCTACCAAACTTTCAAAGAAGAAATAATACCTATTCTTTTGAAGCTGTTTCAAAAAATTGAAGCAGAAGGAAAACTTCCAGACTCTTTTTATGAAGCCAGCATTGCCCTGATCCAGAGTAAAGACCCTACCAAAAAGGAGAATTTCAGGCCAATATTCGTTTTTTTTTTCCATTTTATTTATTTTTTCAGCATAACAGTATTCATTCTTTTTGCACAACACCCAGTGCTCCATGCAAAACGTGCCCTCCCCATTACCCACCACCTGTTCCCCCAACCTCCCACCCCTGACCCTTCAAAACCCTCAGGTTGCCCCAACCTCCCACCCCTGACCCTTCAAAACCCTCAGGTTGTTTTTCAGAGTCCATAGTCTCTTATGGTTCGCCTCCCCTCCCCAATGTCCATAGCCCGCTCCCCCTCTCCCAATCCCACCTCCCCCCAGCAACCCCCAGTTTGTTTTGTGAGATTAAGAGTCATTTATGGTTTGTCTCCCTCCCAATCCCGTCTTGTTTCATTTATTCTTCTCCTCTCCCCCTACGCCCCCATGTTGCTTCTCCATGTCCTCATATCAGGGAGATCATATGATAGTTGTCTTTCTCTGATTGACTTATTTCACTAAGCATGATACGCTCTAGTTCCAGGGGCCAATATTCTTGATGAATATGGATGCTAAGTTTCTCAACAAGATCCTAGCAAACAGGATCCAACAACACATTAAAAAGATTTTCCATGTGGTGCCAGCCTCTGCCTTTGGCTCAGGTCATGAATCCAGGGTCCTGGGATTGAGCCGCTCATCGGGCTCTCTGCTCAGCAGGGAACCTGCTTCCTCCTCTCTCTCTGCCTGCCTCTCTGCCTACTTGTGATTTCTGACAGTGAAATAAATAAATAAATAAATCTTTAAAAAAAAAAAAAAGATTATCCACCAGGTGGGTGGGATTCATCCCTGGGTTACAAGGGTGGTTCAACATTCGCAAATCAATCAATGTGATAGAAATAATCAATAAGAGAAGAGAGAAGAACCACATGGTCCTCTCAATTGATGCATAAAAAGCATTTGACATGAGATGACATTTGACATGAGATTGACATGATTTGACATGAGATTTTTGACATGAGATGTCAAATGCTTTTTATGCATCAATTGAGAGGACCATGTGGTTCTTCTCTCTTCTCTTATTGATTATTTCTATCACATTGATTGATTGTGAATAATAATAAAGAAAGAAATTTAAAAAAAAAAGCATTTGACAAAATGAATTCTGTTACGCTGAAAATAAATTTAAAAATGATTATTTGGGCTATTTGGAATATTTTATGTTTCTACATAAATTTTAGAAGTTTTAAAAATATTTGTATAAACATGCCATTGGCATTTTAATAGTGATTTTGGAAGTATAGACTTTTTAATAATATTAATTCTTCTGATTCATGAATTCAGGATTGTTTTCCATTTATTTGTGTCTTCTGTTTCTTTCCTCAATGTCTTATAGTTCTCAGTGTAGAGACCTTTTACTTTCCTGATAATTTATTCATAAGTATATCTTGGGAATTATTGTTTTTGATGTTATTGTAAATGGGATTTTTTAAATTTCTTTTTCAGATAATTCATTATTAGTGTAGAATAATATTATTGATTTTGGTATGTTAATTTTGTTTTCTGCAACTTCACTGAATTTGTTGATTAAATTTAATAATTCTTTAATAGTCTTTAGGACTTTTTATACATAACATCATGTCATCTGCAAATAGAGACAATTTTTATTCTTCCAATATTACATTGATTGATTTGTGAATATTGAACATCTTGCTGCCCAGGAATAAATCCCACTTGATTATAGTGTGAATAATCCCATTTTTAATGTACTGTAGGATTCAATTTCCTACTATCCTATTGAGAATTTTTCCATCCATTTTCATCAGGGATATTGACCTATAATTCTCCTTCTTAATGGTGTCTTTGAAATCAAGGTAATTCTGGCCATAAAATGAGTTGGGACATTTTCTTCTACTTCTACTTCATGGAACAGTTTCAGAAGAAAGGTATTAATTCTTTAAAATTTTGGTAGAATTCCCCTAGGAAGCCATCAGGCCTGCACTCTTTGTTGGGAGATTTTTGATTACTGATTCAACTTCTTTGCTGATTATGAGTCTGTTCAAATGTTCTATTTCTTCCAGTTTCAATTTTGATAGTTTCTATGTTTCTAGGAACATAACCATTTTTTTCCAGATTGCCCAATTTGTTGGCATATAATTGCTTAGTATTCTGTTAGAATTGTTTGTATCTCTGTGGTGTTGGTTGTGATTTCTCCTCTTTCATTCATGATTTTATTTATTTGGGTCCTTTCCATTTTCTTTTTGACAACTCTGGCTGGGGGTGATAAATTTTTTTAGTTCTTTCAAATAAAATTTTTTAGTTCTTTCAAAGAAGCAGCTCCTAGTTTCATTGATCTCTTTTACTGTTTTTTGTTGTTGTTTCTATATCATTGATTTCTGCTATAATCATTATTATTTTCCTTCTTCTACTGGCTTTAGGCTTCAGTTGCTTTTTTATAGCTTCTTTAGGTATAAATTTAGGTTGTGTATTTGAGATTTTTCTTGTTTCTTGATGTAGGCCTGTATTGTTATACACTTTCTTTTATATGTCCTTTTATGACCACTTTTGCTGTATTCCAAAAGTTTTGGATGGTCAAGTTTTCATTTGTTTCCATGTATTCTTTTATTTCTTCTTTCTTTCCTTGTTTAACAAATTCCTTTTTTAGTAAGATGTTCTTTAACAGCATGTATTTGTGGTCTTTCCAAATTTTTTCTTGTAGTTGACTTCAAGTTTCATAGCATTGTGTTCTGAAAATATGCATGGTATGATTTCAATCTTTTCATATTTGTTGAGGCCTGATTTGTGACTCAGTATGTGATCTATTCTGGACAATGTGCAATGTGCACTTGAGAAGAATGTGCATTCTGATTCTTTAGGATGAAATGTTGTGAATACATCTGTTAAGTCCATCTGGTTCAATGTGTCATTCAAAACCATTTCTTTGTTGATCTTCTGCTTAAATGATTTGTCCATTACTATAAGTGGGATGTTACAGTACTCTACTATTATTGTACTTTATTGATGAGTTTCTTAATGTCTTTTATTATTTTTTTGAGATTTTATTTATTTATTTGACAGACAGAGATCACAATTAGGCAGAGACGCAGGCAGAGAGAGAGAGGAAGGGAAACAGGCTCCCTGCTGAGCAGAAAGCCCAATGCAGGACTTGATCCCAGGACCCTGGGATCATGACCTGAGCCGAAGGCAGAAGCTTTAACCCACTGAGCCACCCAGGTGCCCATTTTTATTATTTTTTTATGTATTTGGATGCTCCCAAGTTGGGGTCATAAGTATTTACAATTGTCAGATCTTCTTGTTGGAGGAACCCCTTTTTTATGATATAGTGCACTTCTTCATCTCTTGTTATGGTTGTTGGTTTATTTATTTTGAGGGGGAGGGGCAAAGGGAGAAGAAAGAGAATCTTAAGCAGCATGATCCATGCCCAGCACAGACCCCAACATGGAGTTTGATCTCACAACTATGAGGCTTAACCAACTGTGCCACCCAGATGCCCCACAGTGTCTGGTTTATAATCTAACTTTTCTGATATAAGTATGGCTTTCTTTTTACACCCATTAACATGATAAATGGTTCTCCATCTCCTCACTTTCAATCTATAGGTGTCTTTAGGTCTAAAATGAGTCTCTTATAGACAGCATATAGAAGGGTCTTATTTTTCTGGTTTTTTGTTTTGTTTTGTTTTTATCCATCCTGATACACTGTGTCTTTTGCTTGGAGCATTTAGTCCTCTTACATGCAGAGGGATTATTGAGACATGAATATAGTACCATTGTATTACCTGTTAAGTCATTTTTGGAGATTTTTCTGGAGATTTTCTCTGCTCCTACCTAGTCTTTGTCACTTTTGGTCCTTTTTTTCCCTACTCAAAGTGTCCCCTTTAATATTTCCTGCAGGGCTAATTCAGTGATCAAGATCTCCTTAATTTTTTGTATTGCCTGGGAAACTATCTCTCTTTCTATTCTGAATGACAGCCCTACTGGATATAGTATTCTTGGCTGCATATTTCTCCCATTCAGGATGTTGACTATATCATGCCAGTCTCTCTGATCTGCTAAATTTCTGTGGAGAGGTATACTGCTAACCTTATTTGTCTTCTCTTTTAAGTTAGGGATTTCTTTTCTCTTGCTGATTTTAGGAATCCCTTATCTCTGCATTTTGCAAATTTTACTATGACATGTCTTAACATTCGTCTGCTTTTGTTGATTTTGATGGGAATTCTCTGTGCCTCCTGTATTTAGACATCTGTTTCCTTCTCCAGATTAGGGAAGTTTTCAGCTATAATTTCCACAAATAAACTTTCTGTTCCTTCTTCCTCTCTCATTTTCTTCTAGGGCTCCTATGGTACAAATGTTATTACCCTTGGGGTGCCTGGATGACTCAGTCAGTTAAGCATCTGCCTTTGGCTCAGGTCATGATCCCAGGGTCCTGGGACAGAGACCCAAATTGGGCTCCCTGCTCAGCAAGGAGTCTGCTTCTCCCTCTCCCTGCCACTCTGCCTATGTGTGCTCTCTCTCTCTTTCTGTGTCAAATAAATAAAATCTTAAAAAATAATATTATTACCCATTACAGAATTCCTGAGTTTCCTAACTCTACATTCACAATCCAATATTTTCTTTCCCTCTTCACTTCAGTTTCACTTATTTCCATAATTTTATCTTCAATATCACTTATTCATTTCTCTACTTCTTCCATCCTTTTGGCCATTACATCCAGTCAGTTTTGCATCTTAGTTATGGCATTTTTTTTTTATTTCATCCTGACAAGTTTTTAGGTCTTTTATCTTTACAGTAAGGGACTCCCTTGGTGTCTTCTATGCTTTTCCCAAGCCCAACTATTATCCTTATGATTGTTGTTTTAATTTCTGGATCAAACTTATTACTGGATGATACTTTACTACTTTGAATAGATCCCTGGCTGTGACCTCTACTTTTTCTTTCTTTTGTGATGAATTCCTCCATCTTGTCATTTGTATGGGTCTCTGTCTTCTTCTGTGTGTTAGGAAAGCCTGTTTATGGTTCCTGCTTCTGAGAGTAATGGTTTTATTAGGAAAAGGTCATACAGACACCAGGACGTGGCACTTCAGGAAGTGTCTCTGGTATGTGCCATGTGCACTCTCCTGCTGTTTTGACTGTTGTTTCCCTCAGGTCAGTCCTCTAAAGAGTTTCTCCCTGCCTGTAGTGGGTAGTGATTAGAGCTTGTCCAGAGAGTGGCAAGTTTTAACTAGATGTGCTCTGGGCTGCTTCTTTAAAGAGGCCTGATCTAATTTTCACTTAAAGATAAAGATTTGCAGCATTCTTGGTGTAGGGAGGAGTTGTGCTAGTATTCTGGGGGAAGGGGATCCATTGCTCTGGTTCTCAAGCACACTTGCCCTAGTAAAGAACCACCTGCAGAGCACAGGGATCAGGGCTTGGTATAAGTGGCTCAGGCCTCCACTGTTGGCACCATATTGCTCACTGAAGTCAGTCCATGTTGATGAGCAAGGAAGAAAAATGGCACCAGCACTCTCCCTTATCTCTTGAGAGAGGAGTTCATACCCACCACTCTCTAGGAAGCCCTCACTGAAAAGCAATCTCCCCTCATATATCCCAGGAATCCCTCAGATCCCTGCCTTCACCTTGTCTGTATCTAGGTCATCTGCCCACCTGACAGCACCATATGCCTGTGTTTTATCTCAGACACATGAGCTGAGTTTCAAAACCAAACTTTAGGGACCCAGCATGCACAGACTCACACTGGTCATCTGTGGGAGTGCCTTGCCACACTGATTCTAGTTTGTCCCAGAAGGGCAGTCACACCAATGTGCAGGAGCTTGGAGTTTAGAGTAAAGCACAGCAAAAATTCTGAGGTTAGCTACCTTCAAGTGATGTCTCTGCCCCTAAGCTTAAGGGTCAAGGGAGTACAATGGTGCCCACTGGCTCTCTTGGTCCCCGAGAGGCAATGCCACCTCTCCTAGATACACTCCAAGAAGGTGGAAATATCTCTCCCAGTACATTCCAGGGGATCCGAGAAAATGTAACAAAAACTACATGTTTTTGATGTAGTGTTCAATGACTCATCAGTTTCTGCCCTCTTTTGCCATCGGAGAATGTCAGTACCCACTGGGCTCAACATCAGCCATGGGGTGGACTTCTAAAACTCCATGAGTTCTGTTGGTTATAAAAACTCAAGAAAATCAGTCCCTGTAATTTTCCAGTTAATAGTTTTAAGGAAATGTTTTCCTCATGCTATCCCCTATGCAATCCCTTCTTTACCCCCCAACCAGAACTCCCTCCTCTCTGTAACACCTGTGATCTTTTTCTCCCACAAATCACATCTCTGCACCTCCTATGTTCCATGATGCGGCCTCTTCTCTTCCTCTAGTTGTATGGTTTGTTCTGTCAGTCCTCAAATAGATTTCTTGGGTGTTCAGAATAATCTAATATTTATCTAACTGTGTTCAAGGGCCAAGGCAAGCATTGGGTCCTCTTATTATCTTAACTCCATCTCAACTCCTTCCTGCTATCATAACTCTTTCCAGCATTAATTCATCTTTAAATGCTTGGTGAAATTCACCAGTAAAGCCATTTGTTACTGGGCTTTTATTCATTGGGAGATTTTTGACTACCAATTTAATTTTCTTACTAGTCGTATATTCAGACTTTATACTTTTTACTGACTCAGTCTTGGTAGTTCATATGTTTCAAAGAATGTTTCCATTTCTTAGAGATTCTCCTGGTTTTTTTGACATATTTTTGTTCATAGCTTCTTACAATTCTTTGCATTTCTGTGGTATCAATTGTAATCTCTTTTTGTTTGTTTGTTTGCTTGTTCATAATTTTGTTGATTTGAGTCTTCTCTATTTTTTGCTTGGTTAGTCTAGGTAACAGTTTGTCAATTTTGTGTATATTTCAAAAAAAAATCAACTCTTCACTTGATTAATCTTTTGTACTAATTTTATGTTCTCTATTTTATTTATTTCTGTTTTCATCTTTATTATTTCCTTCCCTTTGCTAACTTTGGGCTCAGTTTCTTCTTCTTTTTTTAATTTCCTGAAGGCATAGTTAGGTTGTTTATTTGAGATCTCTCTTTCTTCTAAATGTGGGTATTTATTGCTATGAACTTCTCTGTTAGAATTGTTCTGTTACATCTCATAAATTTTATTATGTTGTGCTTCCTATTTGTCTCAAAGCACTTTTTTATTTATCCTTTAATTTTTCTTTGATCCATTGGTTGTTTAGGAGAGTTTTATTTAATTTCCATGTATTTGGGAATTTTTTAGTTTTCCTTTTGTTATTGATTTCTAGTTTTATACTATTGTGGTCATTTTAATCTTCTTGAAATTGCTAAGACTTGTTCTGTGGCCTAACATATGGTCTATCCCAGCAAGTGTTCCATGTGTGTTTGAAAAAAATGTGTATTCTGCTATTATCAGATAGAATTTTCTGTATATGTCTCTATATCGTTGTTTAAAAACATGCCTGAATGATCAATCAACCCACTGTTGAAAAGGACTATTAAATTTCCCAACTATTATTGTATTGTTGCTTATTTCTCCTCTTAGAACTATTAGTTTTGCTTTGCATTTTTAGGTATTCCTATATTGGGCACAAAAATATTTACAATTTTTGTATCTACTTGAGTATTTATTATTAAATAATGACTTCCTTTGTCTCTCTTTTCTTTTTTTTTAATTTAAATTCAGTTAGCTAACATACACTACATCTCCATTTTTTTGATGTAGTGTTCAATGATTCATCAGCTGCATACAACACCCAGTGCTCATCACATCACATGCTGTCTTTAATGTCTTTAATTACCCCATCCACACCCACCACCCTTTCTGCAACCTTTATTTTGTTTGTCGAAGTCAAGAGTATCTCATGGCTTTTTCTCTTTTTATCATTTTTAGTTTAAAGTCTATTTTGACTGACATAAACCCAACTATGCCTGCATTTATTTATTTATTTATTTATTTATTTTTTGTTGCCATTTGCTGGAGATATCTTTTCCCACTCATTCACTCTTGGGCTATGTATGTCTTTAAGGAATAAAGTGAGTCTCTTATGGGCAGCATATCTTTGGCTCTTGGTTTTATTAATTCAGTCAGCCTTTCTATGTCTTGATTGGAGGACGTAATTCTTTATGTTTAAAGTAATTATTGATAAGTAATGACTTACTATTGCCATGTTGTTAATTGTTTTCTGATGTTTAGTAGAGAAATTGTTACTTGTTTCTTATTCTGCTGCCTTTTTAGTGTGTTTCAATGCCTTGTGGTATCAGCATGCTAGGACTTTATCATTTTCTTTTTAATTACTTTCTTTTTAATTACTACAGATTTTCCTTTGTGGTTATGATGAGGCTTACATAAAACATCTTAAAATTATAATACCCTACTTTAAACTAATAATAATTTAACTTCAAAAGCATTCTTAAGCTTTAGACTTTTACTTCTCCCTCCCCTCACAAGTTAGGTTATTGATGTTATAATTTACATATTTTTATATTGTGTAACTTATAGATTATTGTAGTTATGGTTATTTTTATTACATTTTTTAACTATGAAACTAGAGTTACACACCATTTATCATAATACCAAATCCAACTTTGACAACACACCAACCATTGCTAGTGAATTTTACATTTCCCTCTTTCTATGTTTTATGATGCTAATTAGTGTCCTTTTATTTCTACTCAAAGAACTCCTTTTAGCATTTCTTATCAGACAGGTTTAGGGGTGATGAATTCCCTCAGCTTTTATTTCTACAAGAAAACATTTATCCCTCCTTTACATCTGAAGGAGGTCTTTGCCAGAAATTGTATTCTTGATTAATAATTTTTTCTTTCATTATTTTTTATATTTCACCTCATTCTCTTGTGATCTGAAAGTTTCTGTTGAGAAATCTGCCAATAACCTTATGGGGATTCACACACTTGTAATATCACGGTTTCAATTTGCTGCTTTTAAATTTTTTTTTTTTTGTCTTTGAGTGACTTTTGACAATTTATTTATAATGTGTCTCAGTGCATCTTTATTTAAATTCAACTTATTTGGGATTCATTGGGCCTCTTGAGTCTGGATGATTATTTCTTTGCCCAGGTTTGGAAAGTTTCAGCCGTCATTGCTTTAAACATATTTTCTGTCTCTATATCTTTCTTTTCTCCTGGAATTCCCATAATAAAATTTCTTTTTTAAATTGTGTACCAAAATTACTGTAGGCCTCTTCACTTTTTGTTTCTTTTTTTTTCTTTCTGCTCCTCTGACTGAGTAGTTTCAAATGCCCTATATTCTAGGTTCCTGATTCTTTCTTTTGCATAGCCAAGTCTGCTTTTGAAGTGCTCTGTTGAATTCTTCAGTTCAGTTATTATATTTTTCAACCCTAGAATTTCTGTTTATATATATATATAAACAGAATATATATATATATATATATATATTCTGTTTATATATATATATACTATATATATATAGTTCCTGTTACTTTGTTGAACTTCTTGTTTTCTTTATACATTGTTTTCCCAATTTCATTTAGTTGTCTGTGTTTGTGTTCTTATACTTCACTAAACTTCTTTAAGAGGATTATTCTGAATTTTTTGACAGTTCATAGATCTCCATGTCTTTGGGTTTAGTTAATAAACCTTTATGAGTTTCCTTTGGCACTGTCATATTTACCTGGTTTTCATGGTTTTTGATCCTTTGCATTGGTAACTGCACATTTGAGTAAGTGGTCTTTTTCATAGTTTGTATGTTTGCTTTGGCAGAGACAATTTTCTTTACCATTCAACTCAGATTATGTTTCTAAACAGGTCTTATGGTAATATCTCTGGGCAGGTAAGGCCTGCTGTTAGGGTCTATTTTGGAGTCAAGGCAACTGTTTGAGCTCTGAGGTTAGAGGTGGAGAGGGGAGTGTGCCACTGGCTGAGAATAGCTCGATAAAACTGCTGGCTTGGTTCCCTACACAAGTGAATCTCTAAGATGGGCCTTGCAACTACCTAAAATCTCTGGTCAGGTATATTAGATGATCAAGACTAAATACTATATTTAGCAGCAGATGGGGCTATGAATTACCTTCCCTGCCCTGATCAGGCAACTGGATGAGACCCAAGGCTTGTATATCTCATTGTCTGGGGACCCAAATCATGCAAAAGTATGCATTGAAAATCCTGGTAAGGTGAGGCCACCAGTTTTTCTCTGGAGACAAATCCGTGGGCTGTGCTCTCTGTTAAAATGCTGCTGTAAATAAAGCTGTTGGATGGACTACTCAACATCTGTGTGCTCTGGTAGGCAATTAAGTGGTCAGAAGACTATATTCAGCAATAAGTGGGGCTACAAATTAGTTTCCCTGTTTGAGTGCAGTGGAAGAGGCACCTCCAAGACCATTAATGTTCTTTGTATGTGATCTTGACCTGTCTCAAGTTCCTTTATTGAACAAGGACACTGGATTTTCTCTAAAGGTGATCAGTTCAACAAACTTGCCTCTTGGCTCAAGTTGTCAGACTATGCAGTTTCCAACTCTTCTCACCAGGTCTCCCTTTTAAATGGGTCTGTGAGCCATGCTCTGCAGTAGGTAGGGTTATGACTCTGGTTTCTGCTTCTGTGGAACTGGGAGGGTCCACTTCAGGCTAGTCCCAAATTTTCCCAAATAGGCTTTCTATCTGGGAGGAGCTGGGAGCCATGATCCATGTGTGTAGGGCTATGACTGAGCTCTATGTCTGGGGATAGAGAGACCAGGTTCTAGGGCCAAAAAACCTTCTCATCTGGGGACCCAAATCAGGCAGACCTGCACCCTGCCAAGTTCCCTGGTCAGACTGCATTCCTGGCAGATAAGAAAAACTGCTGGTTGGGATTACTACTTGGACTCTGTAGGTAGGAACTCAGTCCACCAAGATTTGAGTTCTGGTTGTTGGAAGCCCCTCCCCAATTACCAGTGTTCTAGGATTCTCACAACAGTGTCTTATTCATAAATAGTTCTTAGTAGTTCTTGTAAGGAGGAGTAAAATCAGGAAAAAACCATGTCATCTTCTTGGTGATGTCATTCCCCCTCATTCCTTTTTAAAACTTCATGAAATGGAAATAGATTATATTTCTACATGAAATGTATAAGTAGATTATACATGAAATAGAAGTAGATTATATTCCTCTGACTTGGGTGACCATTTAAGTTCGATCTCTTAGAGGCCACAGCTTTAGTGTTAGAGTGCAGAGGCTGGATTAGATCAGTGCTTTAATCCCTTCCAATTTTCACATTCTAAAATCCTGAATATAGTTTTCTTTTGTATAAATTAAAAGACAATTCTTCAGCATTTTATGTGTCTTTGCCTATGCAATGATTTCAGGGATTAAGGGAGGAAGTGCAGTTGCTAAGAGTCCAGAGGAGGAGGCAGTCTGCTGGATGCAAAGGCTGACCTCACCACTTACTGTCTTTGAGACCTTGACCAAGGAAACAAGTCACTAATTCCCTTAATTCTAAAGCACCTCATTTGCAAAGTAGAGATTATAAAGGTGCTTTCCTCCCAGAGTTGTTTTAAGATTTAAGTTAGTTCATGATTATTCGAAGCATTTAGAATAGTGTCTGGCACAGAATTAGTGCTTATAAGTTTATTAAGTAAAATCTCACATATGGAACCAAACTTAGCAGAAGGATCTCACACATGGATTAAGGAAAGAAATTAAAATAGGAACCCTTTTTGGGAAAGATTTACCAAAGGTAACTTGGAATGTGAAAAAGATACAAATAACATGTTATTATTAGATTCAGTGTGAATGGAAATTAGCAAGTGTGATATACCTACTTGGAAACAACTTCAACATCAGGTTAGGAAAGTTTTCTTTTTTAAATGGGTTAATAGAACCTATTCATAAGAAGATATTAGGTGACACAGTATAAATGACTAAGGATTTTCAGTTGAAGATAAACTGTTCTTCAAGAAATACCCACTAATCCAGTGTGATTACTCTTCCCTTATTTAAATTACCAAAGCCAAGTATTTTGATGTATTTAGTTGTGTCCTTTGCATATGAAAAGGTATTTTATTTGTGAATTCTTTTTTTTTAAGATTTTATTTATTCATTTGACAGAGAGAGAGATCACAAGTAGGCAGAGAGGCAGGCAGAGAGAGAGGAGGAAGCAGGCTCCCCGCGGAGCAGAGAGCCCGATGCGGGGCTCAATCCCAGGACCCTGAGATCATGACCTGAGCCCAAGGCAGCGGCTTAATCCACTGAGCCACCCAGGCGCCCCTTATTTGTGAATTCTTAAGCGTTTGCCTTTCTTTCCTCCAAAAAGCCCCCAAAAAACCTGATGCCAACAACTTGATGAAGAATAAATAAAACCTTACTAAAAGACCTGTGTGAATAGCTAAGTGAATGGGTAAAGAGACATTCAAGAGGCAATGTGTGTGGAGATATCATTTCTTCCCACATGAACCTGCAGACTCAATGCAATTCCAAATAGAAATATATAGGATCCTTAGCAAAAATTGATAGACTAAGCCTAAAGCATGTCTTGCTACGTATGTGGGTTAACAGAGCTAAAACAATTAAAACAAAGATGGGAACTTAACTGTCTGAGTCTTAAACTTATTAGAAATCCATGGGGATTAAACAATATAGTATGGACACAAAATTTGCAGGTTAGTAGAACAGGATAGCCCAAAAATAGCAATATGATTAATTCAGGAATTGGTATAATGTATGATAAAGATACCATTTAAAACCATGAAGAAAAAAGATTTTTCAGTAAATAGAGGCACTAAAATTGACTACCAATTTGGAAATAAAAGTGAAATAGCTAATTCGCATCACTTATAAGAGTAAATCCTAGATTAATTTTAGAGTTAGTAATAAAGAAAATAAAGAAATAAAGACAACTTAGAAGGGCGCTTGGGTGGCTCAGTTGGGTAAGCATCTGTCTTCAGCTCAGTTTATAATCTCCAGGTCCCAGGATCAAGCCCCATGTCTGGCTCCTGGCTCTGCAGGGAGTCTACATCTCCATCACCCTTTGCCCCTTTCTTCTGCTTATGCTCTCTTTTTCCTTCTCTCTCCCTCTCAAATAAATAAATAAAATCTGAAAAAAGAAAAGAAAGGAAAAGAAAATAAAGGCAACTTAGAAAAGATAGAACATCCTTTTAGAAAAGATAGGAGAACATCTTTATGACTTTGGAGAGAAAAAGGTCCCCATATTCAATTAGTCTTAGAGGAAGAGATTGAGATATCTTGCTCCTTCAAAACTAAAAACTTATGTATGAGCACAGATACCATAACTACATCATATTCAGATCATATAAAAAAACACCTAACTACAAATAAGAAAAAAAAAATCAATCCAGTCAAAAATCTCCAAAAAAGAAGAATGATAGGTCGATTGCCTAAAAGAAAACATGAATGGCAAATAAGCATACAGATGTGTTGAGACTGAGATATCACTGAGCTACAAGAAAAGAAAAGCTACCCTGATTTCATAGCAGCCATTGCCTCCTAACATCACAAAGGCCAAGCCACTGGCCCACAGGGAAAGAAATGGAACCCAGTCATGTGACTTTCCCCTATCTTTAACAGCCCTACATAGTCATAACCATCTAAGTGTTCTTAATGGTTAGCTTTGACAAAACATAACAGACATAAGTACATTTACCCAAGAGCATATGGAGCCAAATGTGAAAGGACAGTTTGGCAAATTTGCCAAATATGGAGGCAAATATGAAAGGAAATGTGGTGGGAAACATAAGGATGTGAATATCCTTCAGTACATTAATGGAGTATGAGCAGAGAGTGCTTTGTGTTGTTGGAATAAAACATCTTCATGTTTTATTCATGCTAATGACTTAAGGGCACTAATGGCTTTCTACAACTAGAATGGTTAAGAGAGGTAGTATTAATGTAAAGGATACTAAAGTCTCTGGTGTCATACTGAAGACTCAATATATATGTCCTATGTGGATAAAGCATTGACATAAATATAATACCAAAGTTGAGAAGATTACCAGCAGACAACTTCGAGCAGTTAGGAGTGCTTGCCTCTGGGAATGGACCCTGAGTTGGGAACTCAGAAAGAGGCCCCATTACTTCTACCAGAAGAATTAGTATTCAGCTAAGCAAAACAAATTGATTTTTTTAGAAATAAAATGAAAAAATGGGCTATAAGCCAACCATATGGTAAAATCTCCAAGAAGGCAATTTCCAGAAACTTTTTACTTTAACAGTAAGCTGTAAGATTCTTGTGGGTTTACTTATATAATGAAATTTGTTAGCGCTCTCACTGTATTTCCTTCCAAAGCAGAGAGTCAATTTTAATACTTCTTACATCTATCTGTGGAAATAATTTCTTCACCACTCTAAATGAAGATTCTAAATATATTCCAGTTCTTATCCCATTGACACTGATGGCCTCATCCCATGGGCTCATTTCTTCTCATTACCTTCCAGATGAAAATCGAGTGGGGGTGGGGCCAGAATCCATCCCTCAAGTTATTTACCAAATCAGTTTGCCTTTGAGGGACACATGGTATCTCTATTTATATTTCTTTTTCTTATTTTTATCTTAGAATTAAATATGAAGGAAAGAATTCATGAATTTGGAGAACATCATTCCTAAGAAAGTAAAGAAACAATAATACTTCTCTATAGCTAAAAAGGGGTTATTGAGTTATACGTGGAAGCAAGACAAAAGAAGTGATCCTTTTCTTTTTTTTTTAATTTATTTATTTTTTCAGCGTAACAGTATTCATTGTTTTTGCACAACACCCAGTGCTCCATGCAAAACGTGCCCTCCCTATTACCCACCACCTGTTCCCCCAAACTCCCACCCCTGACCCTTCAAAACCCTCAGGTTGTTTTCACATCATTCTGGTCTCTTATGGTTCGCCTCCCCCTCCAATTTTTTTTTTTTATAAACATATAATATATTTTTATCCCCAGGGGTACAGGTCTGTGAATCACCAGGTTTACACACTTCACAGCACTCACGATAGCACATACCCTCCCCAATGTCCATAACCCCCTCCCCCTCTCCCAACCCCACCTCCCCCCATCAACCCCCAGTTTGTTTTGTGAGATTAAGAGTCATTTATGATTTGTCTCCCTCCCAATCCCATCTTGTTTCATTTATTCTTCTCCTATCCCCCTAACCCCCCATGTTGCTTCTCCACGTCCTCATATCAGGGAGATCATATGATAGTTGTCTTTCCCCGATTGACTTATTTCACTAAACATGATATCCTCTAGTTCCATCCATGTCGTCGCAAATGGCAAGATTTCATTTCTTTTGATGGCTGCATAGTATTCCATTGTGTATATATACCACATCTAAAAGAAGTGATCCTAATCTGATAACTCTTAGAGCCACCTGGGCAACATAATTGAGGAGAAACATAGTAGAGGGGCTTGAGACACTTTTACTGAAAATTAAGTACAATTATAATTTCTTTGCAAAAAAAAAGTGGTAATAGTTTAGTTTGATGACCAATAATGATTTCCACATAATACAGACACTACTTCTGGAGTTGTTAGATTCTATTAAACTAATTAATCTTAACTAGTCTACTGACAGATAACACTAAATTCTCACATGAAACTAAAAGCTAAAAACCAAGAAGGAAATGTAAAATAAAGATCCAAAGAGACTTCTACTTTTCCACTCCTCTTACCCATAGTGCCATCTGATATCTGAGCTCCCCTAAAAAAAAAAAAAAAAAAAGAAAAGAAAAAATCCTCAACACCAAAAGTCCCAGCCAACCAGGAGTCTAAAAACCACTTGTCTTGGCTGAGTTATCAGAAGTCTCCTTCTCTTGAATGTTACTTACCTTATCTACTTACCCACCCCTGCCCTAAATATTCAAGTTCTCTTTCTACAGTGCCTGATCCCTTCAGTGCAGACTGAGTCTTCAGTTTACCTACTGAAATCAGTTTTTACTTTTTTCCTATTTTATCTTGAGCTCCTTTGCTTTTCTCATGTAGAGAAAGAGAAGTAATTGTATTCACCAGGGCTGCTTTAGGGGAATTGGCATTTGTTCGGAAGAAATTCCATGGTACTCAGTTTGGGATAGAAGTTAGGAGTTTAGGATTGCAGTTTAGGTAGGAATGACCATACATGGGATAAGAAAGCTGTGAAAGTCCTTCCACTATGAAAGGAAGAAAAAAGAGAGGAGGGAAGAGAGAGGACATATTCTCCCAAATATTCAGTAAAACTAATGTAGATATTCATGGATTTATGTTTGAAACCAGTGAAGATGGTTTGAAACCACAAAAAATGACACATCATGTCAAGAATTGTAGAGGTGAAAAAAGAATATTTTTGAGGATGAGGGAGACAAAGACAAAGGAAAATGTGGAGAAGGCAGACAGGATATCACAGAAAACCTGAGGTTGGCTCTAGAGTCTCTATACATGGAATGAGTGAGGTGGGGGCCAACCCAGTACCATAGGTCTCAGTTCTGGTTTCAGAATTATGATCTAACAGGTAGGGAGATTAGACAACACAGAAAACAGTTTTATTGCCAAAACACAAGAGCAGAGAGAGGAGTCCAAGATGGCAGAGGAGTAGCAGATCTTGGTCCCAGGAATTCAGCTAGATAGCTATCAAATCATCCTGAACACCTGTCAGCTCAACTGGAGATCTTAGAAAAGTGACCACTCTGCAAGATAGGCGGTGCAGAGAAATGAATCTGAGGTGATACATGGGAAGTTAGATCATGGTAGGAGGGAGTCTCTGTAGGTTGGCTACCAGCAAGTGATCTAGAAGTGAAGCAAAAAATCATAACTTTTAGAAGTATGCTCAAGTGAGGCACATTGCTCAGGTGGCTAAATGGAAGTGGACTCCAACCTGCTGATGATGGAGCAAAAGGTTAACTGAGGACAAAGCAGAAACTGGCACCCCCCCCACCCCATGTGATATATGTAATATTCCTTAGGCACTCCTGGCTGCCCAAAAGGAAAAACAAATGGTTAACTGATAGAGATCACATTTTTTCAAGACAGGAGTCTCCTTCAGTTTACAAATGTCCTTGTGATTTACAAGGAAGAAGCTTTCTTATCAATACCCTAACTTTCAGGGACCCATAACTCAGTTCCTAAAGCCTTCAAATCACCCCCCTCCATAATATTAAGGGATGCTGACGTGGAAGGAAACGTAAATAAAACTGAATTTCTTCTAAACCTAAATCTCATTGACAAGGATGTGTGATAGGAGGAATGTAACATTCCTCAAGGAAATTCCCAACTGTCTTCATGTTGGTACCTCATTAGAGGGAAAAGCAGCTTGGCTTGGTAACAACTAGGTCTCCGTTATCCTGAGATTGTTCTTTACTATATGACAGACCTTCTGAACACCCCCTCTGTCCTCACCTCCCCAGCTCCTAAGCATATAATCAACCACACCTCCCGAACCCAGAGCAGTTCTTTCTGCCCACAGGTCCTGTCCCTGTGCTTTAATAAAATCACCTTTTTGCACCAAAGATGTCTTAAGAATTCTTTCTTGGTTGTTAGATCCAGATCATATCCCCCCAAACCTAACATATTCTAAAACTTTATCACTGGGACAGTGTGATCTCAGGATCCTCGGGGTCACAGGAAGACCAGGGATGCCTGAGTGTGGCAGAGCTTCCAGGCATTGGAGCCAGGAAACTGGCTGTAATCAGTGAGCTCAGGAGTGGGCTTTCAGCTCAGGCTTTCAATAAACCACAAACTGCAGCATAGTTGAGCTACTGCTCTCTGAAGAGGGACCCAACAAGTGGCAGAACCGGTGAGATCCCACTTCCGACCCCAGGAAGAGTGACAAGCATGCCACAGGAGTCTTCAGGGTTTGGAGACTCAAAACACAGTCATGTTCCTGGGATAGAAATGTTCAGTCACAGATCGGGTGAGCATGGAATATGGTCAGAGGCCAGAGGAGACAGGAATGATTGACTCCTTCTCTCTGAAGGCTCACTGAGGAGTGGGGCCCTAAGCTTTCAGCTCCAGAGCTAGAGATTGGGAGGCCGCCATTTTCATTCTTATCATCTAAAGTTGTGCAGAAAGCCTTTAGAGAACAAAAGCCACATTGAACAAACAGGGGGGGGATCTCTTATCCTGGCCCACTGACCAGGGCAGTGCAACTCTGCCTGGGGCAAATACACATGGCAATCAATCCACAGGCCCCTCCTCCAGAATATCAGCAAGAACATCCAGCCAAAACCAAGTTTACCAATCAATGAGCACTGCAAAACTACAGCACTAGGGGAATAGAGCACAAAGAACTCATGGTTTTTTTCCCATGATTCTTTAGTCTTTCAACTTTAATATTTTTTCTTTCCTTTTTCAACCAATTTCTTATCTTATCAACTCTTTTTTAAGATTTTTTTAAGTTTGATTTTTACAGTTACATTCTATCCCTTCATTGTATTTAATCTTGTTTTCCTTTATAAATAAGTTTTTTCTTTCTTTACAATTTTAGGATGCCATTTCTTCCAACAGAATCCAAAATCTATAAAGAACTTATCAAACTCAACATCCAAAGAACAAGTAATCCAGTCAAGAAATGAGCAGAAGACATGAACAGATATTTTTCCAAAGAATACACCCAAATAGTTAAAAGACACATGAAGAAATGCTCAACTTCACTCAGCATCAAGGATATACAAATCAAGACTGCATTGAGATACCACCTCACACCACTCAGAATAGCTAAAATTAACAATTCAGGAAAGACAAATGTTGGCAAGGATGTGGAGAAAGGGGATCCTTCCTACACTTTTGGTGGGAATGCAAGCTGATGCAGCCAAAAGCTGAAAATGGAACCACCCTATGCACTGCTGAGTATTTATCCAAAGATACAAATGTAATGATTTGAAGGGGCACTTACACCCCAATGTTTATAGCAGCAATGTCAATAATAGCCATGGAAAGAGCCCAGAGGGCCATTGACAGATGAATGAATAAAGATGTCAAATCTTGACATTTGCAATGATATGGATGGAGCTAGAGGGTATCATGTTAAATTAAATAAGTTAATCAGAGAAAGAAAATTATCATATGATCTCACTGATATGTAGATTTTAATAAACAAAATAGAGGATAATAGGGGAAGAGAGGGAAAAAATGAAACAAGATGAAACCAGGGAGGAAGAAAAACCATAAGAGACTCTTTATCATAGGAAATCAACTGAGGTTGCTGGAGGGGAGAAAGGTGGAGGGATGGGATAACTGGGTGATGGGTATTAAGGGGATGTGACATAGTAAGCACTGGATATCATATGACTGATGAATCACTGACTTACACCTCTGAAACCAATAATACATTAATTAATTGAACTAAAATTTTCAAAAATGAAAAAAAAAAAAAAAACACCCAAGAATGAGAAAATTGACTCTGTAGTCAAGGTAGTCCTGGCTAGTATATATGTGTGTGTGTGGGGGGGTGGGGTGTGATGACAAACATCTCACTTTGTTGCTAGAAGAGCAACCTACATCCAACCTTCACACATCAGACAAAACCCCATGTTGTGTCTGTACAAGGTATCATTCATTTAGGGAAACTCTAGGATAGGTATTTTCTTTGGGAAGCCATCACATCATGTTTCTAAAGGGAGAGATGATGTTTCCTGTCACTTTATACACAAAAAGGAATCTTCATAACACAAATGTCACTTATTAGGGGCCACAAACTTTATGACTGCTTTAGTCTGATTTTTCAATGAAGATATCCATACCAACACAGACCAGAACCATTAGAAGATTTACAGAAGAGCACATATGGGAGTAGACACTAAAAGTGATTCTGTATGCATTTCTCAAAGGGTTTATTTACACATCTCTTATCTTCCCTACTCTACTCTTATCAATAAGTAAAAATTTAATTACTTAATTAAGGATAAAATTGTAGATACACTCATTTTTCAATTAACAAACATTATTATAACTTTAGATTAAAAAATAAAAACCTGCATGCATATCCAATAGACAGTAATAGCAATCATTGCTAAATTTTATTTTATTTTTCCTTATTGTGTTCCTTTCTGGGGTAGGGGGTGTTCTATATTGAGTAATTAGATCTATTCCATGGAGACAGAGATGCATTCCTGGGAAGAAAGCTACCACTTCCAAGGACCTAGGACTTCTAGGTGGGCCAGAGCAGGAAACTAAGACTTTCGGAGTGGACACTGGTGAGGTTTTCTGGCTCCAAATAAAACTTAAGCTTCCCTCTAAATTTCCCAGCATGGGTGGCAACAATAGCTCTTTTCTGTTGGATGACTTTAAATTGGAGTTCTCTTGACAACTCCCCTGTCCCTGCCCCACATTGATGCAAGATCATCTGAAGCTGCCCCTTGTCTTCTTTTCTAAATTCTATTCTTGGCTTTGCCCCACATCTCAGAAAGGATGCATGTCACCTTTCCTCTTGCTGTTACAATTCCAGCAAGTGGTTCCCAGTGCTCCCATCTCAGGTTCAGTGAGGACAAGGCCCTGCTGATTTCCAGGTGTGAGTCTAGGATCAGATTTCTAAAGCCTTGAGCCATCACTGCAGCCAGCCCACACTCTAGTATCTTTACAAGGACAAGTGAAGGATTCTGGCCTTCTGGCAAGGAGAGAATGGGAAAGAATGGGCAGCCCATCAGTTTCCCATCTGGATATCCTGGGGTAGCAATAACAAAGGGATGTGAGGATGTCCAGGGTCTTTCCCTCACAAGACCTGCCAAATCAGGCTGCTTTTGAGTGTATTTAATCCTTAAATCCTCCTTTTGAAACACAAGTTTCTATTCAGTGCAGCTTTAGTCATCCATGTCAAAATACAAAACCAAGAGGATATGGAAGCCTTGAAGAGTCATGGACTTGGTCCTCACCTGGCAAAGATCATGTTGGATATTGGCATCATTTGAAACCTTTAAGTGGAGGGGAGTCAAGATGGTGGAGAAGTAGCAGCCTGAGATTACATCAGGTAACAGGAGATCAGCTCGATAGCTTATCTAAACATTGCAAACACCTACAAATCCAACGGGAGAGCGAAGAGAAGAAGAACAGCAACTCTAGAAACAGAAAATCAACCACTTTCTGAAAGGTAGGACTGGCGGAGAAGTGAATCTAAAACGACGGGAAGATAGACCGCGGGGGGAGGGGCCGGCTCCCGGCAAGCGGCGGAGGAACGGAGCACAAAATCAGGACTTTTAAAAGTCTGTTCCACTGAGGGACATTGCTCCAGGGGCTAAACCGGGGTGAAGCCCACGCGGGGCCAGCGTGGCCCCAGGCCCCGCAAGGTCACAGAAGGATCGGGGGTGTCAGAGTGTCGGAGAGCTTGCAGGTATTAGAACGGAGAAACTGGCTGCAAAGACAGAGCCGAGGACTGAACTCTCAGCTCGGGGTTACCTTGAACTGGTCGCGGGCTGGGTGAGCTCGGAGTGCGGCTAGAGGCTGGGGATATGGGAGTGATTGGGTGCTGTCCTCTGGGGGCGCACTGAGGAGTGGGGCCCCAGGCTCTCGGCTCCTCCGGGCCGGAGACTGGGAGGCCGCCATTTTCATTCCCATCCTCTGGAACTCTACGGAAAGTGTTCAGGGAACAGAATCTCCCAAAAGCGAACCTGAGCCGATTACTTAGTCCGGCCGCCGGTAAGGGCGGTGCAATCCCGCCTCGGGCAAAGACACTTGAGAATCACTACAACAGGCCCCTCCCCCAGAAGATCAACAAAATATCCAGCCAGGACGAAGTTCATCTATCAAGGAGAAAGCAGATTCAATTCCTAAGACAGCAGAGCAATTCCAGAGGAGGAGAAAGCAAAGCACGGAACTCATGGCTTTCTCCCCATGATTCTTTAGTCTTGCGGCTACTTCAATTTTTTTTTTCTTTTTTCAATTTTTTTTTCTTTTTTCTTTTTTCTTCTTCTGCTAAATTTTTTTAAAACTTTTACCCTTTTCTTTTTTAAGGTTTTTTGACTAGTTCAACTAAATATATATATTTTTTCTTTCTTTTTTATATTTTTTTATTTGTTTTATTTTTTAAATTTTTTTTCTTTTCTTTTTTTTTTTTTCTTTTTTTTTCAGAACCTGTTTTTTATCCCCTTTCTCCCCCCCACAATTTGGGGTCTCTTCTGATTTGGTTACAGCGCATTTTTCCAGGGTCTTTGCCACCCTATTAGTAGTTTATTTGTTCCTTCATATCCTCTTATCTGGACAAAATGACAAGGCGGAAAAAATCACCACAAACAAAAGAACAAGAGACAGTACCGAAGGCTAGGGACCTAATCAACACAGACATTGGTACTATGTCAGATCAAGAGTTCAGAATGACGATTCTGAACATTCTAGCCGGGCTCGAAAAAGGCATGGAAGATATTAGAGAAACCCTCTCTGGAGATATTAAAGCCCTTTCTGGAGAAATTAAAGAACTAAAATCTAACCAAGTTGAAATAAAAAAAGCTATTAATGAGGTGCAATCAAAAATGGAGGCTCTCACTGCTAGGATAAATGAGGCAGAAGAAAGAATTAGTGATATAGAAGACCAAATGACAGAGAATAAGGAAGCCGAGCAAAAGAGGGACAAACAGCTACTGGACCATGAGGGGAGAATTCGAGAGATAAGTGACACCATAAGACGAAACAACATTAGAATAATTGGGATTCCAGAAGAAGAAGAAACAGAGAGGGGAGCAGGTCTATTGGAGAGAATCATTGGAGAGAATTTCCCTAATATGGCAAAGGGAACAAGCATCAAAATCCAGGAGATGCAGAGAACCCCCCTCAAAGTCAACAAGAATAGGTCCACACCCCGTCACCTAATAGTAAAATTGACAAGTCTTAGTGACAAAGAGAAAATCCTGAAAGCAGCCCGAGAAAAGAAGTCTGTAACATACAATGGTAAAAATATTAGATTGGCAGCAGACTTATCCACAGAGACCTGGCAGGCCAGAAAGAGCTGGCATGATATATTCAGAGCACTCAACGAGAAAAACATGCAGCCAAGAATACTCTATCCAGCTAGGCTATCATTGAAAATAGAAGGAGAGATCAAAATCTTCCAGGACAAACAAAAACTGAAAGAATTTGCAAACACCAAACCAGGTCTCCAGGAAATATTGAAAGGGGTCCTCTAAGCAAAGAGAGAGCCTAAAAGTAGTAGATCAGAAAGGTACAGAGACAATATACAGTAACAGTCACCTTACAGGCTACTAATGGCACTAAATTCATATCTCTCAATAGTTACCCTGAATGTTAATGGGCTAAATGCCCCAATCAAAAGACACAGGGTATCAGAATGGATAAAAAAACAAAACCCATCAGTATGTTGCCTACAAGAAACTCATTTTAGACGCGAAGACACCTCCAGATTTAAAGTGAGGGGGTGGAAAACAATTTACCATGCTGATGGGCTTCAGAAGAAAGCTGGGGTGGCAATCCTTATATCAGATCAATTAGATTTTAAGCCAAAGACTATAATAAGGGATGAGGAAGGACACTATATCCTACTCAAAGGGTCTGTCCAACAAGAAGATCTAACAATTTTAAATATCTATGCCCCTAACGTGGGAGCAGCCAACTATATCAACCAATTAATAACAAAATCAAAGAAACACATCAATAATAATACAATAATAGTAGGGGACTTGAACACTCCCCTCACTGAAATGGACAGATCATCCAAGCCAAAGATCAACAAGGAAATAAAGGCCTTAAATGACACACTGGACCAGATGGACATCACAGATATATTCAGAACATTTCATCCCAAAGCAGCAGAATACACATTCTTCTCTAGTGCACATGGAACCTTCTCCAGAATAGATCACATCCTGGGTCACAAATCAGGTCTCAACCGGTATCAAAAGATTAGGATCATTCCCTGCATATTTTCAGACCACAATGCTCTGATGCTAGAACTCAATCACAAGACGAAAGCTGGAAAGAACCCAAATACATGGAGACTAAACAGCATCCTTCTAAAGAATGAATGGGCTAACCAGGAAATTAAAGAAGAATTGAAAAAATTCATGGAAACAAATGATAATGAAAACACAACAGTTCAAAATCTGTGGGACACAGCAAAGGCAGTCCTGAGAGGAAAATATATAGCGGTACAAGCCTTTCTCAAGAAACAAGAAAGGTCTCAAGTACACAACCTAACCCTACGCGTAAAGGAGCTGGAGAAAGAACAAGAAAGAAACCCTAAACCCAGCAGGAGAAGAGAAATCATAAAGATCAGAGCAGAAATCAATGAAATAGAAACCAAAAAAAACAATAGAAAAAATCAATGAAACTAGGAGCTGGTTCTTTGAAAGAATCAATAGGATTGATAAACCCCTGGCCAGACTCATCAAAAAGAAAAGAGAAAGGACCCAAATCAATAAAATCATGAATGAAAGAGGAGAGATCACAACTAACACCAAAGAAATACAGACAATTATAAGAACATACTATGAGCAACTCTACGCCAACAAATTGGACAATCTGGAAGAAATGGATGCATTCCTAGAGACATATAAACTACCACAACTGAACCAGGAAGAAATAGAAAACCTGAACAGGCCCATAACCAGTAAGGAGATTGAAACAGTCATCAAAAGTCTCCAAACAAACAAAAGCCCAGGGCCAGATGGCTTCCCAGGGGAATTCTACCAAACATTTAAAGAAGAACTCATTCCTATTCTCCTGAAACTGTTCCAAAAAATAGAAATGGAAGGAAAACTTCCAAACTCATTTTATGAGGCCAGCATCACCTTGATCCCAAAACCAGACAAGGATCCCACCAAAAAAGAGAACTACAGACCAATAACCTTGATGAACACAGACGCAAAAATTCTCGCCAAAATACTAGCCAATAGGATTCAACAGTACATTAAAAGGATTATTCACCACGATCAAGTGGGATTTATTCCAGGGCTGCAGGGTTGGTTCAACATCCGCAAATCAATCAATGTGATAGAACACATTAATAAAAGAAAGAACAAGAACCGTATGATACTCTCAATAGATGCTGAAAAAGCATTTGACAAAGTACAGCATCCCTTCCTGATCAAAACTCTTCAAAGTGTAGGGATAGAGGGCACATACCTCAATATTATCAAAGCCATCTATGAAAAACCCACCGCAAATATCATTCTCAATGGAGAAAAACTGAAAGCTTTTCCATTAAGGTCAGGAACACGGCAGGGATGTCCATTATCACCACTGCTATTCAACATAGTATTAGAAGTCCTAGCCTCAGCAATCAGACAACAAAAAGAAATTAAAGGCATCCAAATTGGTAAAGAAGAAGTCAAACTCTCACTCTTCGCAGATGATATGATACTATATGTGGAAAACCCAAAAGACTCCACTCCAAAACTGCTAGGACTTGTACAGGAATTCAGTAAAGTGTCAGGATATAAAATCAATGCACAGAAATCAGTTGCATTTCTGTACACCACCAACAAGACTGAAGAAAGAGAAATTAAGGAGTCAATCCCATTCACAATTGTACCCAAAACTATAAGATACCTAGGAATAAACCTAACCAAAGAGCCTAAGAATCTATACACAGAAAATTATAAAGTACTCATGAAAGAAATTGAGGAAGACACAAAAAAATGGAAAAATGTTCCATGCTCCTGGATTGGAAGAATAAATATTGTGAAAATGTCTATGCTACCTAAAGCAATCTACACATTTAATGCAATCCCTATCAAAATACCATCCATTTTTTTCAAAGAAATGGAACAAATAATCCTAAAATTTATATGGAACCAGAAAAGACCTCGAATAGCCAAAGGAATATTGAAGAACAAAGCCAAAGTTGGTGGCATCACAATTCCAGACTTCAAGCTCTATTACAAAGCCGTCATCATCAAGACAGCATGGTACTGGCACAAAAACAGACACATAGATCAGTGGAACAGAATAGAGAGCCCAGAAATCGACCCTCAACTCTATGGCCAACTCATCTTCGACAAAGCAGGAAAGAATGTCCAATGGAAAAAAGACAGCCTCTTCAATAAATGGTGCTGGGAAAATTGGACAGCCACATGCAGAAAAATGAAATTGGACCACTTCCTTACACCACACACGAAAATAGACTCCAAATGGATGAAGGACCTCAATGTGAGAAAGGAATCCATCCAAATCCTTGAGGAGAATGCAGGCAGCAACCTCTTCGACCTCAGCCATAGCAACATCTTCCTAGGAACATCAGCAAAGGCAAGGGAAGCATGGGCAAAAATGAACTATTGGGATTTCATCAAGATCAAAAGCTTTTGCACAGCAAAGGAAACAGTTAACAAAACCAAAAGACAACTGACAGAATGGGAGAAGATATTTGCAAACGACATATCAGATAAAGGGCTAGTATCCAAAATCTATAAGGAACTTAGCAAACTCAACACCCAAAGAACAAACAATCCAATCAAGAAATGGGCAGAGGACATGAACAGACATTTCTGCAAAGAAGACATCCAGATGGCCAACAGACACATGAAAAAGTGCTCCACGTCACTCGGCATCAGGGAAATACAAATCAAAACCACAATGAGATATCACCTCACACCAGTCAGGATGGCTAAAATTAACAAGTCAGGAAATGACAGATGCTGGAGAGGATGTGGAGAAAGGGGAACCCTCCTCCACTGTTGGTGGGAATGCAAGCTGGTGCAACCACTCTGGAAAACAACATGGAGGTTCCTCAAAATGTTGAAAATAGAACTACCCTATGACCCAGCAATTGCACTACTGGGTATTTACCCTAAGGATACAAACATAGTGATCCGAAGGGGCACGTGTACCCGAATGTTTATAGCAGCAATGTCTACAATAGCCAGACTATGGAAAGAACCTAGATGTCCATCAACAGATGAATGGATCAAGAAGATGTGGTATATATACACAATGGAATACTATGCAGCCATCAAAAGAAATGAAATCTTGCCATTTGCGACGACGTGGATGGAACTAGAGCGTATCATGCTTAGTGAAATAAGTCAATCGGAGAAAGACAACTATCATATGATCTCCCTGATATGAGGACATGGAGAAGCAACATGGGGGGGTAGGGGGATAGGAGAAGAATAAATGAAACAAGATGGGATTGGGAGGGAGACAAACCATAAATGACTCTTAATCTCACAAAACAAACTGGGGGTTGCTGGGGGGAGGTGGGATTGGGAGAGGGGGAGCGGGCTATGGACATTGGGGAGGGGAGGCGAACCATAAGAGACTATGGACTCTGAAAAACAACCTGAGGGTTTTGAAGGGTCAGGGGTGGGAGGTTGGGGGAACAGGTGGTGGGTAATGGGGAGGGCACGTTTTGCATGGAGCACTGGGTGTTGTGCAAAAAGAATGAATACTGTTACGCTGAAAAAATAAATAAAATGAAACCTTTAATTGGAAAATCTGGTGGCATCAGTGAAAAACTTGATCTCAGACTCTTTTTAAATCCCAGAGTCTTCATGCAAACTGACTCTTCTTTAGGATCTTGATTATCTTGTTCAATTTTTACAGGTGTACTAAACCACAAATAACTAGAGATTTTATATTATTTGGGTTTTTTTTTTAACCAGGTTAACTTTATTTGCTTTATTTGCATAGTCATATATTGAGTGCTTACTATGTGTCATATCTTTTAAATACCCCATATGCCTAAGTATATTCCCACTCTAAAAAGGAATGTTACATATCTGTATGTAACATTGTAATCATGTTACATATCTGTCAGCCTTTCAATTAGTTTATCTCAAACAACATATTAATCCTAAGGGAAGATACTTGAGTCTAAATTAACTTTAATAGATTAGTTTGGGATTTTTAAGTGGTCACTTGATGAAAAGAAAGGGGGGGAAAAGAGGCAAAAAAATCTAACATAGAACTCAAGTAAGTTTAGTACAAGGAAGGAAGGAAGGAAAAGAAAGAGAGAGGAAGGGAGGGTAGCAAGGAAGGAAAGGAAAGAGGAAGGGAAGAGGGGAGAAGAAACATCATTTACGACTAATATGTATGAAAGGAGAAACATCCTGCAGATACACAGATATTATGAAAATATCAAGGGAATTCTACAATATTCCCTATGCCTATAAATCTGAATGGATGAGATGGACCAATTTCTTGAAAGACACAAATTGCCAAAACTCACTCAAGAAACTGGGTAGTCCTATATCTCTCAAAGAAATTGATTTTTTACATAAAACCCTCCACAAATAAGTCTCTAGGACTAGACTAATTCGCTGGTGAAATCTACTAAATTCTTAAGGAAGAAGTAATACCAACCTTATACAACCCCTTCTAAAATGTAGAAGAAGCAATGTACCTATTCATTTGATGGGACCATAATTATTTTAATTCAAGAACGTAAAAAAGACATTAGTGGAAAAACAGGTGAAATTCAAATAATGTGTGGAGTTTAGATTAGTAATATTCTATCAATGTCAATCCCTTAGTTTTGGTAAATGTACCTAGTTATGTCAGGCGTTACCATCAGGAGAAGTTGTGCAAGAGTTAGACCAGACTCCCTCTTCAATCTTTGCAACTATTCTTTAAGCCTAAAATTACCTAAAAACAAAAAGTTTTAGAATAATATGCTGTATGGTGACTAACATGACATAATAAAAAAAAATACACTGTGAGTTAGGGATATCTATTTCCATTTTTCAGACAAGAAAGCTATATTTTAAAAGAATAAGCAATTCACCAGGCTCAACCCAATATTTAAATCCAAGTGTGTCTGACTAAATCTATTGATATATCTCTGTTATTTTATTTCTCTTAATTACCAAATGTACCTTAAACTTATAAGACAAAAATGTTCAAGACATTTCACAAAGTCTATTGCAGTTGATGTAGTGATTAACCTATGGAAACTTATTGTGCTATGTATAATGCTACATGCTGATGTAGTCTTATGACTTGTACACTATTTTGTCTGAACATTTAGGTGAAAACACTAAGGCTACTTCAACTGCTCAAGACCGTGCTCGCTTCGGCAGCACATATACTAAAATTCAACTGCTCAAGACCATGCAATAATTAAGCAGGAGAGCTAGGGTAAGGACCTGTGCCACTTGATGCCGAAGCCCAAGCTTGCTTCTCTCTATTATTTAAGGTGTCTGGATATTATGATGGTTACTTTTTTTTATGATTGTTACTTTTATTTGTCATTTTGACTAGGCCTTTTAATGAATTTCATATTTAAAACCCATTACCCTCTACAATGTGGGTGGGTCTTTGTTAGGAAATAGAGTGAATTCTTCCAAAGAAAGAAAAATTCTGCTTTCAGACTACTTCAGACTTGAGATACAATATCAACTCTTCCCTGGCTCCAGTCTGCCAGCCTGTCCTACAGAATTTGGACTTGCTAACCTAAATGCCTCTCTCTCTCTGTTTCTGTCCTTCTCTCTCTTTCTCTCTCTCTCTCTCCCTCTCTCCCTGTATATATAATATATATATATATATATATATATATATATATATACACACACACATACACACATATGTGCATGTGTTTATATATTGTATGCATATATGTACACATCCCTATGTAAAAAGGCATTGTATATGTTTATGTGCATGTGTATCTATGTTATACATGTATGTATATGTGTACATTTACATGTGTACATATAAATGAGAGAGAGGTTTGTTTTAAGGAATGGACTTACAATTGTGGAGACTAGCAAGTCAAAATTTGTGTATGTGGATGTGTATGTGTGGATGGAGAGAGAGAGAGGGAGGGAATACATGTAACGTAAATATCAGCTCTTACTTCCCACTGTTTCTGTTTCTCGAGTGAGCCCTAATAACAGATTTCCCACACTAACTCTGAAGAATAAGAAAGTCAAATATTATTATTCCCACCTCTTCCATCAGAGGTACAAAAACCAACCATCAAACATCCTTTTGCTTAGGCAAATGACCCCATAGCAGACAGAAGGTATATTCCAGTCCAGAACAAGAGAGAAGTCTGAAATATGATTAGATATAGGTTTACTTACATGTGATATAGAAGGGCACATGGTGGAAAGAGGTTGCAGGGAACCAGATGGGAGTTAGGGTTGAACCAGTGCAGTGACTACCTTAGGTAAAATGAAAAAGAAGACTCATATGTAAGGTTGGATCAGAAGGCAGTGGAGTCCAATAATCTGAGACCTCAACAGAAGACTAAATCCAATAGACATGTTTCTAATTGAATCCTGTCTCCCTTTCTCAGGACCTATACATCTAATTACCCACTGGCCTCTCTACAGAGATGTTAGGCTCCTCAAACCCAAAATGCCCACAAGTAAAATTTTCCCACACACCTTTTTGTTTTGCCTTATGGAAGCTAAAATCCCAGTAAACATTGTTGTCACCCTCTCACATCCAAAGGAAAAATATGACTGGCATGTTTTGCTCTTCCTTCAATCTCCAGGCCCTGTTGATGTTCTCTAGTGAATTTCTCTTAAGACCGAGTGCACGTTTCTTTCTTTTTTCTCTTTTTAAGATTTTATTTATTTATTTTCCAGAGATCACAAGTAGGCAGAGAGGCAGGCAGAGAGAGAGAAAGGAAGAAGCAAGCTACCCACTGAGCAAAGAGCCCAATGTGAGGCTCGATCCCAGGACCCTGAGCCGAAGGCAGAGGCTTTAACCCACTGAGCTACCCAGGTGCACTTTTCAACCTCCATGGGTACACCCAGTTGACATCTCCATTGTAATTTTCCTGAACTATTACAATACTCACCTAACTCGCTCTCAGCTTCAATTTTACTCTTCTCCAACACAGCTGGATGCTGCACTTGCTACAGTGGAGAAACAGCACAAATAAGGAGCTGTTTTCAAGTATTGACTTCATCATGTATCCTTTCCTTCCATTTTGCTCTTAGGGTAAATCTAGTATATTTAACATGGTGCTACGCAAAGGCCACTGCTTTAGCTCTCCCACTCTTTCCTTTGCTCTCCGTGTTTGGAACAACTATATGCCTTTCACCCCTCACCCCCAATGCTGGGCCCTAACACAAATATTTATTCTAATACAATGTGTTTTGCCAAATCCTCAGCCAATTACCTTCTACTCATCATGCAAGTTTTTTCTTAAGTCTTTCATTGTCTGAGATGTTTCACCTACTCTATTCTCTAGTGATGTCTACTTTGAATTTCCTCTGATAGGAAATCACACTTCATTCATGACACTCCATCTCATTCATGACACTCCATGTCATTTGTCATTACTTGATTTCTGCCTATCTTCAGCAATTATGGAAACATGATTGCTTCTTATTGTAACAACAGTAGTAGCCACAGTGTTTAATATATTGTACTCAATAAACACGTACTCAAACAAATTAAATTATTGAACAGGTAAAATAAATGCGACCACTTGCTTCCATAAAGCAGATTTGCACATTCAGTATGAGTCAAATAAAATATAATCAGTTGCAGCCAAAAGTTAATGGAGAATACAAGTAAATAATATAGGACAATTTGTATAACTATGAGATCCGAGTCACATTTTTTGTCCCAGTATTGTACACACAAGAAACAATTGATTAGGTACTATGAATTTTTCTATCTGAAAAATGAAACAAGTAGATAGTGATTTAAGTGAGGATAGCTGCACATATGTATTAGATTAGATCATTTGGATTAGAATTTTATCTGACTTGAGCTTTTAATACTAGCATCTTTGCCCTAAATAGTAAGGTAACTTAAGCATCAGTTAAATCCTAACATGTAATTGTCAGTATTCATTGAAATTTGATGTTTGCTTGCACCCAGAACAAGCAACAAGGAATAAATAGGATACAATGAAATAAAGATAACAACCCAAAGTTATTACTGCAACTGTATATTCAGCAGCACCAAGGAAAACCAATATTCATCGCTATGATAACTGTCTGACCATATTTCTTTTGAGATAAATGGATCATAAGAATTAAACCCAAGTTGTATTTGGGCTATGCTATTTGATTAATTTTGTGATTAAATATGTGTCCTTCCTTGGATAATAAACTCTATAAATATAGTCAGGGATGCTGGGTATCTCCTTCTTGAGGAGCCTACCATGGTTTCTAGAACACCACAGGTGCAAAAAATTATTAAATATATGATGAAGAATGGTTAGATTTTGTAAAATACATGCACACATAAATGTGTGTGTGTGTATACACACACATATATGGTAAATATGCATATATAAATATAAAATAATTAAATATATATAAATGTATAAACAATTTCACTATATAATCCTATATACTTATGACCTAATTCCCAAGGCCAAGATTAGCAAAGCTAATGGGAATAGTTTGTAGAGAATTTGCACCCAGTGATTTCATGGAATAGATTTCCTGAAAAAATAATGGACCCAAACAAAACCTATCAGAATACTGTGTCTATTGTCTCTCCTTATTTCTATTGAGCTTCTTAGCTGCATATCCCCCCTCAGGGCACTGTGGCATCCAATTTATGATATAAAAGGCAGAGTCCCTTTTCTCAATTTCCAATTTGAAAAACCTTATTAAGACTCTGAGTGGGCTTGGGTTACCTGCACTCACCTGAACCAATCCTATGGTGAGAGGGATGGGGTACTCTGACTGACCTGACTCAAGTGAAAGTGTGACTCTGCAATGGGAAACTCCAGCATTATCAAGGAAAGTGGAATTTGCCCAAAGGAAGAAGGTGCATGACAGGTTCCCAAAAGAGAGGTTCTCCTACATCCCACTCTGCAGCACCTGACTGAGACAAAGTAAAAACCCAGTGAGTTGAAGGGCAAAATTTAAGAGAGTAAGGGGGTGTAAATGTTCACAGAGTAAGTTACAGTGTTCATCTAACTGATCTACTATGAACACTGGATACAGTGACTTGCACTTCCTGTCTGAATGAATAGCACCATGACCATTCACAGCCCTCACCTCAGGCTTCATCAAGTAAACGAAAGAACATAATTACACTCTTTATCATCATTATCATTCCAGCCAGCCACACATCTGGACAGAAGTCTCCTGTGGTGAAAGCTGTGGACACCCAGCATCCTTGTGTGCACTGTAATGTGCAGACATGAAAAACAAACCCATTTACTCTGTATGGCAAATACCCTGGTCACAACCAACTCAACTTTTCACAGCAGGCCCAGGGTATGATCTGTATGATCTTTAAAATAACTGGGATGGATCACCATATACACCTGTATAAATAGATTTATTTTTTAAAAGATTTTATTTATTTATTTGACAGAGAGAGATCACGAGTAGGCAGAGAGGCACGTAGAGAGACAGGAGGAAGTAGGCTCCCTGCTGAGCAGAGAGCCACATGTGGGGCTCAATCCCAGGACCCTGAGATCATGACCTGAGGTGAAGGCAGAGGCTTAACCCACTGAGCCACCCAGGTGCCCCTATAAATAGATTTATTAACTGAAATGTACTTTAAGAAAAGATAAAATCTGTAAGTAAACTGATTTATAAGTTTTTAGATATGCTGCAGCTGTCACCAATTTTCTTTTGACTTAAGTGGGATGTGGTTTCCCTGAAGCTATTCTTTTGACAGTGAGAAAATCTTGATCCCCAAAGATGCTACTTATAAAAGCAGGTCTTCACTGTTCTCTAATATAGGCACGAGACACATGCAGACTTGAGCACACAGGGGTGAAATAGCATAAGAAGTTCACGCTCTTGATCGACAGCCTCCAGAATGAGAATGTCCACCAAGACACTGTCTTCTTATGAAAATGAATTTTAACAGGCTTATAATTTTGTTTTTAAAAATTCCATTATACCAACTGTGACAGAGACACAAAGTGAGCAAATGCTGTTGGGAAAATGATGCTCAACTCACGGTTGCCACGAAACTTCATTTTATGAAAAACATAATATCTGCAAAGTGCAACAAAGGGAAGAGCAATAAAAGGATGTATGCCTATAATGAGTCCTGGCTTGTAAGGAAAGCGGAAATATGGACAGGACAACATGTGAAAGGGAAGAAAGATGTATCAGTGACAGTTCTCTGTACATGCCAATTAAACATGCATTTAAGATTCAGGACACTCAAAAACTGTCATTTGAGCAAATGACTCTTGTTTCTGTCTTCTTTGTTTTGAATGGATCTTGTAAGTTTTAGAACACTACTTCATTAGTTATGATATCTCCACCAACCACTGATTGATTCTGGTCGTATAGTCTCGTCATACCTAGAAAGCAGCATCACCACTTGATGAAAACTTTGGAAAAAACAAATTAGGCTGCTGAGAAAGTCTTTGAGTGCTCTAGGTTTTCACTGGTGTATTTTTAATCCAGAAGATAGATGTGTTGATTCCAAACCCCTTTTGAATTCTCTGCCGTGTTTTCAGATTTGTCTCACTGCCAAGGTCTGGGACACAGGAAGGAACAGAGCACAAAAGCACAGGATTGTCGTGACACAAGGGACAGACGTTTTTCCTGAAACAGAAGGCACTCAGCCCTGGTGAGGCCCTCCTCCAGGCACATGTCCTAAAAGTTGGTGGGTAACTTGGGGTTCTTCACTTGTCAGACTGAATGACATCATGTTCTGAGTGAGCTGTAGCTAGGAAATGAGGAAGCCTGTTGTTGGCACTTATATCCCAGTCTCAGGCATTCTCAGTCTGCTCTTTGTGGACTAAAGGGAAAACTCTTCATGCAGAATCTGAGTGGTCATTCAGAATCTGACTGGTCAGGGCTTTTTGGACTGGTCTAATTCAACAAGATTGTCCCCTGATATACAATATTTTTTATATACAATATGTAATATAAAATCATGTCAGACAGTAAGAAAAAATATACTATGCAAAAACATATATTAATTGAAAAGTTATAGTGTTAAATGGTATAATAGTATTTCACATATTTCATTTTAATTTAAGAGTAATAAATATTCTAAGCTTCTCAGCCTGGGAAAGGTAGGTAGTTCACTGGAAATGAATGACAAATAATCCATAATTAAGGACAACAGAAAACTAAAAAGGACCAAGAATTATTTTAGGATGTTCTCTTTTTGTGGGAAGATGGTGGAGTTATCCAGGAACAATTAAAAGAGAACATAGCTTTAGGGGAAAAGAAGTATAACTTCCAGCAATTAGTAGGTCTATTAAGGAAAGCAAGACATAACTGAAGAACTTAAATGTCAAATGTTATGATTTTGTAATTTAATAAAGGGCATGTGTGTTTAAATTATATAGTAGAACTGGTCCTCATTTAATTGGTGTTGTGCCATTTGCAAATTTAGGTATCTATTATTTAGAATTTACAAGGAATAATGCTTATTATAATTGGAAAAGCATAATGTACCTGACACCAGATGGCAATGTTCATCAGGTGTAACGGTGCCTCCATGGGGGAACGCAGATAATAGGTAAAGTGTTAATGGCTGCAACTCAATGAAACATTGAACAAATCAGCCTTGTTTTGCTATTACTTTTCTCCTGGGAGCATCAGTGGAGTGTATTCTAGAGAAGGCCAACCAACAAGAGGATCTTTGGTGGTATTGTCTAAGCTGCTGTGATGCAGATCAGATTTGATGGAAAGAAGTCTACATCTGACAGTTATCTCTGGATAATGGTCCAAGAAAGAAATGGAAGTGCAAAATCAAAATGATGGGGCCATACTCAGTAAGAATGATCAATGCTGAGGCTCCTGTGCATGATATCACTGAGGGAATTAGATAGCCATGATGGTGAGTGGATAGAGGGTTATGGAATTCTAAAGACATTCTGGAAAGCCATTATGGAATGGCAAGAAACATAATAAAAATGGGAGAAGGATGATGAGAAGGATAACCAAAACATCAAAATAAAATAGGTAATTGAAAAGTATTGGAGGACTAATTATCTGGAAGCAGGTGGAAAGGAGTGAACCATCCTATCTTGTTTCTTGGTTTGTCTCCCTCCCTATCCCATCTTGTTTTATTTATTCTTTTCCTACCCCCCAAATCTCCCACGTTGCCTTTAAACTTCCTCATATCAGGGAGATCATATGATAATTGTCTTTCTCCAACTGACTTATTTCACTAAGCCTAATACCATCTAGTTCCATCCATGTCATCGAAAATGGCAAGATTTTGTTTTGATAGCTGCATAGTATTCCATTGTATGTATGTATTATATATATATACCACCTCTTCTTTATCCATTCATCTGTTGAGGGACATCTAGGTTCTTTCCATAGTTTGGCTATTGTGGACATTGCTGCTATAAATATTTTGGTGCACGTGCCCCTTCAGATCACTACCTTTGTATCTTTAGGGTAAATACCCAGTAGTGCAATTGCTGGGTCATAGGATAGCTCTATTTTCAACATTTTGAGGAACCTCCATGTTGTTTTCCAGAGTGGTTGCACCAGCTTGCATTCCCACCAACAGAGTAAAAGGGTTTCCCCTTTCTCTGCATCCTTGTCAACACTTGTGTTTCCTGACTTGTTAATTTTAGCCATTCTGACTGGTGTGAGGTGGTATTTCATTGTGGGTTTGATTTGTATTTCCCTGATGCCGAGTGATGTGGAGCACATTTTCATGTGTCTGTTGGCCATCTGGATGTCTTCTTTGCAGAAATGTCTGTTTGCCCTCTGCCCATTTCTTGATTGGATTATTTGTTCTTTGGGTGTTGAGTATGGTAAGTTCTTTATAGATTTTGGATACTAGCCCTTTATCTGATACGTCGTTTGCAAATATCTTCTCCCATTCTGTCAGTTGTCTTTTGGTTTTATTGACTGTTTCCTTGGTTGTGCAAAAGCTTTTGATCTTGATGAAATCCCAATAGTTTATTTTTTGCTCTTTCTTCCGTTGCCTTTGGCGATGTTCATAGGAAGGAGTTGCTGCAGCTGGGGTCAAAGAGGTTGCTGCCTGTGTTCTCTTCAAGGATTCTGATGGATTCCGTTTCTCACATTGAGGTCCTTCATCCATATTGAGTCTATTTTCGTGTGTGGTGTAAGGAAATGGTACTGTTTTATTTTTCTGCATGTGGCTGTCCAATTTTCCCAACACCAATTGTTGAAGAGGCTGTCTTTTTCCATTGGACATTCTTTCCTGCCTTGTCGGAGATAAGTTGACCATAGAATTGAGGATCTATTTCTGGGCTATCTATTCAGTTCCATTGATCTATGTGTCTGTTTTTGTGCCAATACCGTACAGTCTTGATGATGACAGCTTTGTAATAGAGCTTGAAGTCCAGAATTCTGGTGCCACTAACGTTGGCTTTCTTTTTCAATATTCTTCTGGCTATTCGAGGTCTTTTCTGTTTCCATATAAGCTTTAGGATTATGGGTTCCATTTCTTTGAAAAAAATGGATGGGATTTTGATAGGGATTGCACGAAACATGTAGATTGCTTTAGGTAGCATGGACATTTTCACAATATTTGTTCTTCTAATCCATAAGCATGGAAAATTCTTCCATATCTTTGTGTCTTCCTCAATTTCTTTCATGAGTACTTTATAGTTTTCTGCGTATAGATTCTTAGCCTCTTTGGTTAGGTTTATTCCTAGGTATCTTATAGTTTTGGGTGCAATTGTAAATGGGATGGACTCCTTAATTTCTCTTTCTTCTGTCTTGTTGATGGTGTAGAGAAATGCAACTAATTTCTGGGCATTTATTTTATATCCTGACACTTTACTGAATTCCTGTGCAAGTTCTAGCAGATTTGGAGTGGAGTCTTTTGGGTTTTCCACATATAGTATCATATCATCTGCGAAGAGTGATAGCTTGACTTCTTCTTTGCAGATTTGGATGCCTTTAATTTCTTTTTATTCTCTTATTACAGAGGCTAGGACTTCTAGTACTATGTTGAATAGCAGTGGTGATAATGGACATCCCTGCAGTGTTCCTGACCTTAACGGAAAAGCTTTCAGTTTTTCTCCATTGAGAATGATATTTGCGGTGGGGTTTTCATAGATGGCTTTGGTAATATTGAGGTATGTGCCCTCTATCCCTACACTTTGAAGAGTTTTGATCAGGAAGGGATGCTGTACTTTGTCAAATGCTTTTTCAGCATCTATGGAGAGTATCATATGGTTCTTGTTCTTTCTTTTATTAATGTGTTCTATCACATTGATTGATTTGTGCATGTTGAACCAACCTTGCAGCCCTGGAATAAATCCCACTTGGTCATGGTGAATAATCCTTTTAAGGTACTGTTGAATCCTATTGGCTAGTATTTTGGTGAGAATTTTTGCATCTGTGTTCATCAAGGATATTGGTCTGTAGTTCTCTTTTTTGGTGGGACCCTTGTCTGGATCTAATATTTTTACCATTGTATATTACAGACCTTTTCCCAGGCTGATTTCAGGATTTTCTCTTTATTACTATGACTTGTAAATTTTACTATTAAATAACAGGGTGTGGACCTATTCTTATTGATTTTGAGGGGGATCTCTGTGTCTCCTAGATTTTGATGTTCCCTTTGCCATATTAGTGAAATTCTCTCCAATAATTCTCTCCAATATACCTTCTGCTCCCCTCTCTCTTTCTTCTTCTTGTGGAATCCCAATTATTCTTATGTTGTTTC
Source organism: Meles meles (assembly GCF_922984935.1). Classification (NCBI taxonomy): domain Eukaryota; kingdom Metazoa; phylum Chordata; class Mammalia; order Carnivora; family Mustelidae; genus Meles; species Meles meles. Next base: position 27,837,686 of record NC_060071.1, read on the forward strand.
ATCTTATAGTATCACTTATCTCTTGAATTCTCCCCTTGCGGTCCCATAGTTGTTTGTCTCTCTTTTGTTCAGCTTCTTTATTCTCTGTCATTTGGTCATCTATATCACTAATTCTTTCTTCTGCCTCATTTATCCTAGACTAAGAGTTTCCATTTTTTATAGCACCTCATTAATAGCTTTTTTTTTTTAATTTCAACTTGGTTAGAATTTAGTTCTTTTATTTCTCCAGACAGGGTTTCTCTAATATCTTCCATGCTTTTTCTGACCCTGCGTAGCACCTTTACAATTATCATTCTGAATTCTAGATCTGACATATTACCAATGTCTGTATTGATTAACCTTTGCTACTGCCTCTTGTTCTTTTTTCTTTTTTTTTTTTTTGTGGTGAGTTTTTCTGCCTCATCATTTTATCCAGATAAGAATACATGAAGGAGAGAATAAAATACTAAAAGGGTGACAAAGACCCCAGGAAAATGTGCTTTAACCAAATCAGAAGAGATCCCAAATCATGATGGGAAGAAAGGGCATAAAAAGAAGTTCAGAAAAAAATTTTAAATAAAGAAAAAGTATTAAAACGAAAAAATATATATATTAGAATGGTGAATAGAACAGAGTCACCTGCTTAATTTTGGAAGTGTTTTTGGTATCTTAGAAGGAACTACCTCCCAAAATTTTAAAGAATGAAAAAATATATATATATATACACACATACACACACGCATACACACAGAAAATAAGGGTAAACACGATGAAGGGATGGAATATGACTATAAAGATGAAATTTTAAAAATTTTCTAAAAAAGGAGTTGATAAGATAAGTTGGTTGGGGGAATAAAGAAAAAGAAAGTGGAGAGAATTGCCACAGGCTAGAGACTAGAACAAAGCCCTGTGCTGGATTTAGGGTATATTTTGATCTATTAGATCAAATATCCGAAATCCCAAAAATTTTTTAGAGGAAAAAACCCTATATGTATGCAAAAAATAAATTTAGATACAATGAAAGATAAAATATGAGTATAATAATGAAGTTTCAAAAAGATTGTTTTTATGAAAGTTGTTAAAATAAAGTACTTTAAAAACGTTAAAAGAGGAAAGAGTAAAATTAAAAAAGTTTTAGCTTTAGAAAAAATAAAATTAAGAAATTAATTAACTTTGCAAGACTAAAGAATCATGGGGAGAAAGCCATGAATTCCATGCTTTGCTTTCTCCTCTTCTGGAATTCCACTGTTTGCCTTCGTAAGCGAACATGGTCTTGGCTGGATTTCTTTTTCTTTTCTTTTTTTTTTTTTAAAGATTTTATTAATTTATTTGACAGACAGAGATCACAAGTAGGCAGAGAGGCAGGCAGAGAGAGAGGAGGAAGCAGGCTCCCCACTGAGCAGAGAGCCCGATGCGGGGCTCGATCCCAGGACCCTGGGATCATGACCTGAGCCAAAGGCAGAGGCTTTAACCCACTGAGCCACCCAGGCGCCCCTTGGCTGGATTTCTTGCTGGTGTTCTGGGGGAGGGACCTGTTGTAGTTATTCTTAAGTGTCTTTGCTCAAGGCAGAATTCCACTGCCCTTATTAGGAGCCAGGCTGAGTAATCCGTTCAGGCTCACTTTCAGGAGCTTTTGTTCCCTGACCACTTTCCGTAGAGTTCCAGGGGATGGGAATGAAAATGGCAGCCTCCCAATCTCTGGCTTGGAGGAGCTGAGAGCTCAGGGCCCCAGTCCTCAGCGCATCCTCAGAGAAAAGCACTCAATCACTCCCATCTCCCTCGCCTTGGACCACACTCCGAGCTCACCCAACCTGTTACCAAGCATCTCTTTCTCTGGCACACAGCCCCACCTGGAGTCTCCAAACCCTGGAGATCCCTGTGCTTTTCCAGGGGGCTCTCCCTGGATCTTGTGAGGTCCCTGCTCAAAGATCAGTGACCTGACTGTTTAACAGATCATGGTTTAAGGTAACTCCAAGTTGAGAGCTCACTCTTCCTGTTGGGTCAACCATTCTAGGAATGAAGGAGGAACAATAAAAATCACCACCAGGCCATCATCTTTCAGGCCACCCTCTTCCATTACTCATGACTCTCCCTCCAGAAGGACGTATGCCGAGGACGTGTCACCATAAGTAAACTGATACCTATGCAGGAAACAGGTACATCAGGACTCCCCCAACCCTCCAATCACTGAATACCTTGCCTTATATGGCTGTGAACCTACTCACTGTCTTAACCCAAATAAAAGACCCACTCAACCCCCTCCCAGGCGCGACTTCCCCGACCCTCATCTCCGGAGTCGCTGAACCTTGCCTGAGGGTGCCTTTAATAAACCTTGCCTTGGGCCTATCTCGCCTGGTGTCACATTTATCTCACCTGTAAAACCTTACATTTGGTGCTGAAACCTGGGAGGAGATCAAGCCTGTAAACCCTTACATTTGGTGCCAAAACATAGAAGGAGATCAAGCCCCCACCCTAGTGAGGAGGCTCTCTCCTCTCCCTACCCAGACCTGGACCTGCCTCTCCAAACGCCACTTCCGAAGCCATGATGAGTTTCCTCCGATTCTGCATCTCTCCAGAAAGCCCTGTCCTAATCACGGCCATGTCAGGGTGGACTCTGCCAGTCACCAGGTGACCTCCGTGACTCCGGGAATTGGGAGATGTCCTAATTTCATGGCAGTCAACACTGTCTCTGCAACCCAGTGTTGGATGAGGGGATGCCTTCTTCCAACCCTCTGATTGCCCAGCAAGGAATCATGGGGACGTCCCAATCCAAATTCGACCCCAAAACACCCCTAGGGTGTCTATTGGCTGAACTTAAGACCCTGGAACTGGACCAGGACCTGCAAAAGCGACATCTCATACATTACTATACTGTCGCTTGGCCACAATACTGATTAGACAATCAATCCCAATGGCCTCCGGAAGGCACTTTTCATTACCAAATTCTCACAGACCCAGACAACCTCAGCAGACACCAAAGCATATGGGCCAAGGTCCCTTATGTTCAGGCTTTCTGAACTGGCGCCCTGGTTTACCCCTCCCTCTCCCCACTCCTATCCCAACTCTTGAAAAATTTATCAGCATTAAACATGAAACTTCAATCAAAGTTTACTGAGGGTCAAATAAGCTCATGTTATTTGTTAAAATCTGTTACTAAAGAGATGACTAAACTGATGGTTAATTGTCTGTCTCAAAGTTTTAAGGGTAATTGCTGAGATGGCTTTCAAAGTCTTTGGTAACCTGAAAGTTTAAAGTTTTGCTTGAATAACAAAAAAATTAAATCTGTTGAACATCTAGGTCTTTTACAAATAGGGTAAAGTGCTAAAGCATTGAGTACTGGATGTAGGTTTGTGTTTTTTACTTCTTACTACAAAGAAACTAAGAATATTTAAATCTGTTGGTAAACATGTTTTGCACTTAACTGATTCATAAATTTGACATCTAAAGAATTCTGTTATAACAGTTCACAATTGGTTAATACTTAGTCTTCACTAAAGATTAAGGTGTTTCTAAGAGTACAAAATTCTGCTAAGTGTAACTAAGACTGATGGAAATAAAGAAAACAACTCTGTATGTGGAAAAGTAGAAGATATGTAAGAAAGATTTAAGGAATGGAAATACATTTTGTTGAAGGTAAGAGAAGGTAATTTTGCCCTAAATGAGATGGTTGTTTGGTTGGAAGGAAATGGCTTGGGACAAAACCTGAATGCAAAAGAAAGTTGTAAAATGTTTGTGAAGAGAAACCTTTGGAATGGAATTTTAGGTATGGTCAAGATGGACTAAGATTGTAATGAAAAAAAGAAAAAGAGAGAGACGCTGGAATAGAAAAGCTGGTTTTCTCTCTGTTTAAGAGGGCAAAGTTTTCTTAGGTTAATTGATCTGCTGTTAAGAAGGAAACATAAACAGTTGTTTCCTCTTTGCCTGTCCAGAAAAACGATCTTTCACATTTCACCTATATCAGGTGTTTAACATCCCTAATTATATTTAGGCATGTGCTTTAAAACTTTCTAAGATTTTATTTATTTTTATTTTTTTTATTTAGCAATTGTCAACAAGATTTAAATTGTAAATGAGATCTCTTTGACTCATAAGGCTTTTCCTTGGTATGCTAAGTTACTCAGGAAGTACTGCTAAACCAATAATAAACCTTGGGCTACATTTGGATAAATGCTGTAACTACTCTAGAGGTCCTATACATTTCCTAAAGTTTTAGTGTTTTGATAAGGTCATCACTTGATATTTAATTATTGAAATCTTGTTATATGTCACAGAAGTAACCTGATTTTCTCGCCAGTTAAATTGTAAACTCTCATTTCATCAGCTCTTTAACCATATCTATTCTGAGTTTTTGTCATTTATAATTGTTTTAATTTTCATAAAATGAATTCCGCCTTAAAGGAGATTCACAGAAAGCACTTTCAGGACAAATACAGGTATCTGATATGTTAAAAATCCTAAAACTGAAATGGGTAATAATTTCCAGAAGTAGAAGTTGCATTCAAAATAAAGCAGAATTAGTAACATGGGACTAAATGAACTAAAAGATTATAGTGTTGTGTCTCTTATTTTAAACATTTCTGGTTATGTAATGCTTGCTCTTCCACACTAAGGAAAATTTTACTTAAGTTACCTATGACTTACAGAAATGTAAAAATATTCATTTATAAACAAATCAAGGCATTCAACTTTTCTCTCTATCTGAACCCTCTGAAATTCAAAAGGTCTCAGAAAGTATTCTTTCTTCCATGGCAATCAGTCATTTGCATAAGTTCAATAAGAATCTGTTTTCCATGTGGCATGACACCATTGGAAACACTGGATATTTTACCAAGGCTTTGACTGCAATGTTGTATTTAAGAAAGACTCAGATATGACCAGACAGCTTAAAGGAACTAAGGTTGACTTTATAAAACATATAGCCATAAAGCCCCTTGGAAATGTTGGCCCAATACGTTGCTTACAGAGTTCCCAGCAGCCTCACCAGGTAAGTAAAGAATGGCACTTCCCGCCAGGTGCAGGAACCTCAAGATACTTTGGATCCCTCAGGAAGAGGAATTCACCCAAATTGACTGATACTGCAGGCATGTCTGATGGAAAGTATGTGGCTTGGCCACTGGCCTGGAAAGTTCAACCTAGAGGTTCCCTATAAGGAGTTCCAGCAAAGCAGATTCTAAAAGATCTATATGATCATTCACTGTTCTTGCTGAGCTTATGTAAATAATTAGGCCAAATCTGTTAGCCTGCCCAGGAAAACCCGTTTCTATGTTTTGTTTTATCAGATCTTTAACCCTCTCATTCTTCTTTGCCTCTTATTACTAATCACCCCTTATGTTCTTCACTTCATTCATCCATGAGGTTTCCAGGATCACTGTCAACCAACTCCTCCTACATCCCTATACCTGCCTACCCACATCCAAAAAATCCCATAACAATGCCCCCCCACCCCCAGCAGGATGTAGCCAGATCTGAGTCGCCACCCCTATTACACCAAAAAGGTCGGAATGCTGGGTCAGCACCTCTGGGAATGTAGGAGGAAAAATAATAATGGCCACTGGACCGTCATCTTCCAAGCCACCCTCTTCCTTTACCCATGACTCTCCTGCCAGAAGGACGTATGCTGAGGACATGTTACCATAAGTAAACTGATACCTATGCAGGAAACAGGAACATCAGGATTCCCCCAACCCTCCAATCACTGAATACCTTACCTTATATGGCTGTGAACCTATGCCCTATCTTAACATAAATAAAAGATCCACTTGACCCCCTCCCGGGCATGACTTAACCGACTCTCCTCTCTGGAGTGGTGGAACCTTGCCTGAGGGCGCCTTTAATAAACCTTGCCTTGGGCCTATCTCCCCTGGTGTCGGGTTTATCTCACCTGTAAAACCTTACATTTGGTGCTGAAACCCCAGGAGGAGATTGAGCCTGTAAAACCTTACACTTTGGCTCTGTCTCTGTAGCCAGCTTCCCTGAAACCTGAGAGGAGATCGAGCCTGTAAAACCTTACATTTTGGCTCTGTCTCTGTAGCCATCTTCCCTGCTCTAATACCTGTGAGCTCTGCAGCACTCAGACACGCCAATCCTTCTGTGACCCCGAGGGACCTGAGACCACGCTGTCCCCGCGTGGGCTTCACCCCGGCTTAGCCTCTGGAGCAATATCCCTCAGTGCAGCAGATTTTTAAATGTTCTGATCTTGTGCTCTATTGCTCCATCATTTGCGGGGAGCCGACCCCTCCCCCTGTGGTCTACCTTCCCATCGCTTTGGATTCACATCTCCGCAAATCCTACCTTTCAGAAAGTTGTTGATTTTCTGTTTCTAAATTTGCTGCTTTTCTTCTCTTCGATCTCCTGTTGGATTTGTAAGTGTTCGGAATGGTTTGATAAAATATCTAGTTGATCTCCTGCTACCTGATGTCATTTCAGTCTGTTATTCCTCTGCCATCTTGACTCCTCACATCATTAGTTTTTGATGTAGTGTTCCACAATTCATTGTTGGCATATAACACCCAGTGCTCCCTGCAATATGTGCCCTCCTTAACACCCATCACAAGGTTCACCCATCTCACCACCCCTCTCCTTTCCAAAACCCTCAGTTTATTTCTCAGAATTCATAGTCTCTCATGGTCCATCTCTCCTTCCAATATCCCCCCCCTTCATTTTTCCCTTCATTCTCCTAATGTCCTCCATGCTATTCCTTATGTTCCACAAATAAGTGAAACCATATGATAATTGATTTTCCTTCCTTGAGTTATTTCTATTAGCATAATCTCCTCTAGTCCCATCCATGTTGATGCAAAAGCTGGGTATTCATCTTTTCTGATGGCTGTATAATATCCATTGTATACATGGACCACATCTTTATCCATTTGTCTGTTGAAGGGCATCTCAGTTCTTTTCACAGTCTGACAATTGTGGACATTGCTGCTATAAACATTGCGGTACATATGGCCCTTCTCACTTAATCTGTATCTTTGGGTTAAATACTCAGTACTGCAATTGCTGGGTCACAGGGTAACTCTATTTTTAATTTTCTGAGGAACCACCACACTGTTTTCCAAAGTGGCTGCACCAACTTGCATTCCCACCAACAGTGTAAGAGGGTTCCCCTTTCTCCACATCCTCTCCAACATTTATTTCTTGCCTTGTCAATATTTGCTGGTGTAAGGTGGTATCTCACTGTAGTTTTGATTTGAATTTTCCTGATAACTAATGATTATGAACTTTTTTTAATGTGTCTGTTAGCCGTTTGTATGTCTTCTTTGGAGAAGTGACTATTCATGTCGTCTGCCCATTGTTTGACTTGATTATTTGTTTTTTGGGTGTTGAGTTTGAGAAGTTCTTTATAGACCTTGGATATCAGCCCTTTGTCTGTTGTGTCTTTTGCAAATATCTTCTCCCATTCTGTGTATTGTCTCTTTGTTTTGTTGACTGTTTTCTTTGCTGTGCAGAAGCTTTTGATCTTGACGAAGTCCCAAAAGTTCATTTTCACTTTTGTTTCCTTTTACCTTTGGAGACATATCTTGAAAGAAGTTGCTGTGGCCAATGTTGAAGAGGTTACTGCCTATGTTCTTCTCTAGGATTTTTATGGATTCCTGTTGCACAATGAATGAGGCGTTTCATCCATTTTGAGTTTCTCTTTCTTTATGGTGCTAAAGATTTCAATTTCCCCAGCACCATTTATTGAAGAGACTGCCTTTTTTTCCACTGGATATTTTTTCCTACTTTGTCAAAGATTATTTGACAATAGAGGCGAGGGTCTCTACTCTGTTCCATTGGTCTTGGGGATCATAGCTTTGTAGTATAGCTTGAGATCAGGCAACGTGTTGCCCCAGCTTTTTTTTTTCTTTTTCAATACTTTTTTGGCAATTTGGGGTCTTTTCTGATTCCATACAAATTTTAGGATTGCTTGTTACAACACTTTGAAAAATGCTGATGTTATTTTATTGGGATGGCATTGAAAGTATAAATTGCTCTGGGAAGCATAGACATTTTAACAATGTTTATTCTTCTAATCCATGAGCATAGAATGTTTTTCTATCTTGTTGTGTCTTGTCTAATTTCTCTCACAAGTTTTCTGTAGTTCCTTGAGTACAGATCTTTTACCTCTTTGATTAGGTTTATTCTAAGGTATCTTATGGTTTTCGCTGTTATTCTAAATGGAATAAGTTCTCTAATTTATCTTTCTACAGGTTCACTGTTATTATATAAGAAAGCAACTGATTTTGGTGCATAGATTTTGTATTCTTCCACATTACTGAATTGCTGTATGAGTTCTAGTAATTGAGGAGTGGAGTCATTTGGGTTTTTCACATAAAGCATCATATAATCTGAAAAGAGAGAGTGTTTGACTTCATCTTTGCCAATTTGAATACCTTGTATTTCTTTTTATTGTCTGATTGCTGTTGCTAGGACTTCTAGTACTATGTTGAACAATAGCAGAAAGTTTGGGCATCCTTGTTGTGTTCCTGACTTAAGGGAAGCCTCATATTTCCCCACTGAGAATGATATTCATTGTGTTTTTTTCCACAGATAGATTTTATACAATTGACGAATGTTCCTTCTATCCCTATACTCTGAAGAGTCTTAATCAAGAAAGGATGCTGTATCTTGTTAAATGCTTTTTCTGTATCAATTGAGAGGATCATGTGGTTATTCTCTCTTATCTTATTAATTTGTTCTATAACACTGATTGATTTGCAAAGGTTGAATCACACTTGCAACCCAGGGATAAATCCCAACTGGTTGTGATGGATAATCCTTTTAATGTACTGTTGAAGCCTATTAGCTAGGATTTTCTTGAGAATTTTGGCATCCATATGCATCAAGGATACTGCCTTTTTGGTGGGGTCTTTGCCTGGTTTGAGGATCAAGGTAATGCTGGCCTCATAGAAAGAGTCTGGAAGTTCCTTCTGTTTCTATTTTTTGAAACAGCTTCAGGAAAATAGGTATTATTTCTTCTTTGAATATTTGGTAGAATTTCCCAGGGAATCCATCAGGTCGAGGACTTTTGTATTATGGGAGGGTTTTGATCACTGCTTCAGTCTCATTACTAATTATTGGTCTATTCAGGTTGTCAATTTCGTCCTGTTCCAGTCTTTGCAGTTTAAAATGAGAGGATCAGCAATTTTTTTTAATTTGTTTATTTGACAGACAGAGATCACAGATAGGCAGAGAGGCAGCCAGAGAGAGAGGAAGGGAAGCAGGCTCCCTGCTGAGCAGAAAGCCTGATGCGGGGCTCGATCCCAGGGCCTTGGGATCATGACCTGAGCCGAAGGCAGAGGCTTTAACCCACTGAGCCACCCAACACCCCCAGTCTTTGCAGTTTAAAGGAATGCATCTATTTCTTCCAGATTGCTTAACTTATTGGTATATAGCTGTTGATAATGATTTCTGATGATTGTTTATATTCTCCTGGTGTTAGTCATATCTCTCGCCTTTCATTCATAATTTTATTAATTTGAATCCTTTCTCTTTTCTCTTGGATAAGTCTAGCCAGTGGTTTATCAATCATATTAATTATTTCAAGGAACCAACTTCTAGTTTTGTTGATGTGTTCTACTGTATTTCTGATTTCCAATTCATTAACCTCTGCTCTAATCTTAATATTTCCCTTCTCATGCATAGGTTAGGCTTAATTTGCTGTTAATTCTCCTGTTTTTTGAGGTGTAAAGAACGTTTGTGTGTTCAGGATTTTTTATTTTTTTGAATAAGGCATGGATGGCTATGTATTTCCCTCTTAGGACTGACTTTGCCATATTGCATAGGCTTTGGACCAATGTGTCTTCATTCTCATTGGTTTCCATGAATTGTTTAAATTCTTCTTTGAGAGTGGTTGCATCAGCTTGCATTCCCACCAACAGTGTAGGAGGGTTCCCCTTTCTCCGCATCCTCGCCAGCATCTGTCATTTCCTGACTTGTTCATTTTAGCCATTCTGACTGGTGTGAGGTGATATCTCATGGTGGTTTTGATTTGTATTTCCCTGATGCCGAGTGATGTGGAGCACTTTTACATGTGTCTGTTGGCCATCTGGATGTCTTCTTTGCAGAAATGTCTGTTCATGTCCTCTGCCCATTTCTTGATTGGATTGTTTGTTCTTTGGGTGTTGAGTTTGCTAAGTTCCTTATAGATTTTGGATACTAGCCCTTTATCTGATATGTCGTTTGCAAATATCTTCTCCCATTCTGTCAGTTGTCTTTTGGTTTTGTTAACTGTTTCCTTTGCTGTGCAAAAGCTTTTGATCTTGATGAAATCCCAATAGTTCATTTTTGCCCTTGCTTCCCTTGCCTTTGCCGTTGTTCCTAGGAAGATGTTGCTGCGGCTGAGGTCGAAGAGGTTGCTGCCTGCATTCTCCTCAAGGATTTTGATGGATTCCTTTCTCACATTGAGGTCCTTCATCCATTTGGAGTCTATTTTCGTGTGTGGTGTAAGGAAGTGGTCCAATTTCATTTTTCTGCATGTGGCTGTCCAATTTTCCCAGCACCATTTATTGAAGAGGCTGTCTTTTTTCCATTGGACATTCTTTCCTGCTTTGTCGAAGATTAGTTGACCATAGAGTTGAGGGTCTATTTCTGGGCTCTCTATTCTGTTCCACTGATCTATGTGTCTGTTTTTGTGCCAGTACCATGCTGTCTTGATGATGACGGCTTTGTAATAGAGCTTGAAGTCCGGAATTGTGATGCCACCAACTTTGGCTTTGTTCTTCAATATTCCTTTGGCTATTCGAGGTCTTTTCTGGTTCCATATAAATTTGAGGATTATTTGTTCCATTTCTTTGAAAAAAATGGATGGTATTTTGATAGGGATTGCATTAAATGTGTAGATTGCTTTAGGTAGCATGGACATTTTCACAATATTTATTCTTCCAATCCAGGAGCATTTCTTTGTGTCTTCCTCAATTTCTTTCATGAGTACTTTATAATTTTCTGTGTATAGATTCTTAGCCTCTTTGATTAGGTTTATTCCTAGGTATCTTATAGTTTTGGGTGCAATTGTAAATGGGATTGACTCCTTAATTTCTCTTTCTTCTGTCTTGTTGTTGGTGTACAGAAATGCAACTGATTTCTGTACATTGATTTTATATCCTGACACTTTACTGAATTCCTGTACAAGTTGTAGCAGTTTTGGAGTGGAGTCTTTTGGGTTTTCCACATATAGTATCATATCATCTGCGAAGAGTGCAACCACTCTGGAAAACAGCATGGAGGTTCCTCAAAATGTTGAAAATAGAACTACCCTGTGACCCAGCAATTGCACTATTGGGTATTTACCCTAAAGATACAAACATAGTGATCCGAAGGGACACGTGTACCCGAATGTTTATAGCAGCAATGTCTACAAGAGCCAAACTATGGAAAGAACCTAGATGTCCATCAACAGATGAATGGATCAAGAAGATGTGGTATATATACACAATGGAATACTATGCAGCCATCAAAAGAAATGAAATCTTGCCATTTGCGACGACGTGGATGGAGCTAGAGGGTATCATGCTTAGTGAAATAAGTCAATTGGAGAAAGACAACTATCATATGATCTCCCTGATATGAGGACGTGGAGAAGCAACATGGGGGGGTAGGGGGATAGGAGAAGAATAAATGAAAGAAGATGGGATTGGGAGGGAGACAAACCATAAATGACTCTTAATCTCACAAAACAAACTGGGGGTTGCTGGGGGGAGGTGGGATTGGGAGAAGGGGAGCGGGCTATGGACATTGGGGAGGGTAGGCGAACCATAAGAGACTATGGACTCTGAAAAACAACCTGAGGGTTTTGAAGGGTCAGGGGTGGGAAGTTGGGGGAACAGGTGGTGGGTAATAGGGAGGGCACGTTTTGCATGGAGCACTGGGTGTTGTGCAAAAACAATGAATACTGTTATGCTGAAAAAAATAAATAAAATGGAAAAAAAAATTCTTCTTTGATTTCCTGGTTGACCCAAACAATTTTGAACAGAGTGGTCTTTATCTTCCAAGTGTTTGAATTTCTTCCACACTTTTTCTTGTGATTGAGTTCCAATTTCAAAGTATTGTGCTCTGAGAATATGTAGGGAATAATCTCAATCTTTTGCTATCAGTTGAGACCTGATTTGTGACCCAGTATTTGGTCTATTCTGAAGAAAGTTCCATGTGCACTTGAAATGAATGAGTATTCTGTTGATTTAGGGTGGAGTGTTCTGCATATATCTATGAGGTCCATTTGGTTCAGTGTGTCATTCAAAACTGTTGTTTCTTTGTTGATTTTCTGCTTAGATGACCTGTCTGTTGTTGAGAGTGGATTGTTAACGTCTCCTACAATTAATGTATTGATATCAATCTCTTTCTTTGTTTTGGTTAACAGTTGGCTTATGTCATTGGCTGCTCCCATGTTGTGGGCATAGACATTTACAATTGTTAGATCTTCTTGTTGGATAGACCCCTTAAGAGTAATATAGTGCCCTTTTATATCTCTAACACAGTCTTTAGCTTAAAATCTGATTTGTCTGATATGAGTATTGCTACCTCAGGTTTCTTTTGAGGTCCATTGGCATGAAAGATGTTCTCCACCCCTTCACTTTCAGTCTGGATGCATCTTCCAGTTCAAAATGCATTTCTTGTAGACAGCGTATGGATGGGTCCTGTCATTTTATCCAATATGAAACCCTGTGCCATTTTATGAAAACAATTAGTCCATTCACATTGAAAGTGATTATAAAAAGATATGATTTTATTGTCATTATGTTGCCTGTGATATTCTTGTTTCTATAGAGTATTTCTGTAAATTTATGTTCTATCTAACACTTGGGGTATTTCTCCTTTTATAAAACCCCCCTTAGTATTTCTTGCAGGACAAGCTTAGTGGTCACAAACTCTTTCAGTTTTTGCCAGTCTTGGGAGCTCTTTATCTCTCCTTCCATTCTAAATGACAGCCTTGTTGGATAAAGTATTCTTGGCTGCATGGTCTTCTCATTTAGTACCCTGAATATGTCTTGCCATCCCTTTCTGGTTTTCCAGGTATCTGTGGACAGGTTTGGTGTTATTCTGATGTTCCTGCCTCTGTACTTAAGGAACGTCTCCCCCCTAACTGTCCTTGGTTCTAAGATTTCCAAGTTTTACTATTACTATTACATGCTGGGACATTGGTCTGTTCTTCTTATCTTGAGAGGGGTTCTCTTTGCCTCTAGGACATGAATGCTTGTTTCATTCCCTGGCCCAGAGAAGTTCTAAGCTATTATTTGCTCAAATATATTTTCTAGACCTATCTCTCCCCCTCTCAGAGGTCCCAATAATTCTGACATTGGAACATTTCGTGGCATGATTTATTTCTCTAATTCTGTTTTCATGGGTTCTAAGCAGTTTGTTCCAGACTTCCTCCTGATCTTTATTTTCTATCATTCCTCTTCTAGATCACTAATTCATTCTTCTGCTTCATTTACCCTAACAGAGCATCTGGATTAGATTGGATCTCATTGATAACACTTTTTAAGTTCTGCTGGATCAGCTCTCACTTCTGCTTTTAGATAATCTATGTTGCCATTAATGGTTTTCTCCAACATAGCTATTGTCCATGTAACTATTACCCTGAAGTCTATTTCCAACATTTTGCTTATATCCATATCCATTAGTTCTGTTGCAGAGGTCACAGTCTCTGATCTTTCCTGTTTGGGGAGTTCTTCATCTTAGTCACCCTGTTGAGGGGTGGTTGAGGGAATGTACAGGGTCCAAATCACTGAACACAACCCATACAAGGAGCACCTGTTTTATAGGGATCTTAGGTTTGTTGGATTTTTGTTCTTTCATCCTGTCTTCTGGTGGAAGGGCCTGCCATGCTGTTACTCAAGCAACCCTGTTTGGATAAAGTTGCCCCCTTGTGGGGGGGATGGGCTCTGTGAAAACCAGTTTTGGAGGGGTGCTCTCAGGTGGCTTTCCCTGGTGGCTTTCCACATCTCTTCCTAGAGTCAGAGAAGAAGTGACCATATCCAAACCTCTGTCTCAGAAGAGAGTATTCACAGCCTGTTCTTTGGTAAGCACTTCAGACCACACTGTCTTTGTTTTTTTTCTAGGCTGCTAAAAAACACAGCATCCTGGGTTGTGTGCCCCACAGTAGCATTCCCAGCCCTTGCTTCCTGGTCCAGGCACATCTTTGTGCTTCTAAAACAGCCAGCTGCCCCCAGTTCTCATGTACACCCCTGCAGCTCCAGGTTTCAGTCTGGAAGGCTGGATCTATACCTACAGAGTATCTTCAGTGGTTGGTTTTGACGTATGAAGTGGGGAGCCATGATTCTGTGTGCAGATATTGGAAGATAAATGGAAGGGAGAGGGAGCCTCTGGGATCCTGTGCCATCAGAATGCAAAAGCTTCCCATGCTGGGGACCGGGCATAGACTCACAGACTGGCAGTGACAGGGAAAGGACTTTAGGGCAGCCTGGAATGCCTTTAAAAGCACTAAGAAAGTGTGTTTTATTGTTGTTGCTGTTGTTATTTTTTGTTGTTTGTTTGTTTGTTTGCTTGCTTGCTTGTTTGTTTTTAATATGATGGTATATGCTGAAGGGTCACAGCAGCCAACTAAAAGAGCTTCCACTGCCCAAAGCTGACATCATTTGAGCAACACAATAAAGTAGTGTTGGATTATAACCCAAATTTTAATAAACACCCATTATCTGAGTGAATAAATAAATAAATGGGGGTGGGGAAAGACAAATTTCCCTTGCAGAAAGATCTCTAATATTTTTGTAGACACTTCACCTTCAAGCACGTGGAACGTAACTTCCCATCCCTTTAGTATGGTCCACACAGAGTCCCTCCTTTACAAAGACTGGACTATGGAAATGAAATGGGGAGGAGTAACTTTACAATAAACACACCTGACAACCAGTACATTAGGCAGACAGTCAACATCCACATCAACAATGGAGGGTCATTTGAAAGGCGCTAAGAGCAGACTCTGCCGGGGGCTTGTTCCAACCAGTAAGTGTCCCCAACAAAAGAACAATTTGGAGCTATGGGGCTGTAGGAAGTTCTAGTTAGTTTCCTTTCATTAACCTTCTAAGAAAATTCATTGCCAATATACGCAAACTATTAGGGGGACTAGACCCCAGCAGAGGATGCAAAGATATCTAGTGACTTCCAGAATTTCTTGGCTCCCCACAGACATAAATAAGTGACCCCACTAACTACCAGTACTTTGTCTGCAAACAGTTATCTTATGCTTCTTGTCCCTAAAAAGTTATCTGCACCTCAGTGTCAGGGGGCAGGACCTGTTCAAGTTCCAGTATTACATCATTACCCCTATGACCCCCAAACATTCCAGAGGCTAATAAGTACTGCCAAATATGCCCAAAGCAATTTTGGTTTTCAGCAAATTGTGAAACATCTTGATGTTATTGGTTCTGAGACCATGTTGAAAAAAAATTACAACTTACAGAAAATAAAAACAAAGAGAAAAAGATCATCATTTCATGGTAAGACAAGCAAGTCATCCTTGTGGTAATCATTTGTTCTCACTAATTATTTGCTCACAATATGGATTTATAGTAACATTAGCAGCATTTAACTTTTCATATTGACATATCCATTGTGTGTTTTCTCCAACATCACCAAACAATTAATTATCCATAGACACTGGCAGGGTGTCCCACAGATTCAACTTGATTCTGACACCATCTATCTAGAGACAGTGTCAGATCCCACAAATTAAGGGCTTAGCCTCCAAGACTGCCCCCAGTTCAGGCACCAATCACAAGTCCAGACTATTACCTGTGTTTCTGGCTGGTGAAAAATCAGAGGTTTCCCTTGTCCCCTTCCATGGGTTTCACTAATTTTCTAGATCATCTTGGGAACTGAGAAACATTTTACTCACTAGACTACCAGTTTATTACAAAGGACATTGAAGGATACAAATGAATAGTCAGAAGGAGTCAGAAGTCCATGAAGCTGGAGCTATACACATGGATGCATTCTGGTTCTGTAACCTGAAAGCCTTACAGACCCCATCCTTTTGGGGATTTATGGGGACTTCATTACACAGACGTTAAATCATTGGCTATTGGTGATTGACTCAACTGCCAGCCCCTTTCCCGCCTCCAAGATCAAGGGGTTAAAAGGTCAAGGGACCTTGAAGTCAAGGTTCCAACATTTAATCACATGGTTCATTTCCCCAGCAAACAGCCTCCATCCTGTGGTCATCTAGGGGCTTTACAAAAAAATTGCCCATTAACATAAATTCAGGTGAGTTTGAAAAGAGTTTGTTATGAATATCAAGACTCATTTATCACACTCACCATTTAGGAATTCCAAGGGTTTCAGGAGCTCAGGCTCAAAATGGGGCTGAAGATGAAATATGTATTTCTTGTCATAAATCACAATATGTTGTTTTCTTTAAGTATTATTAAGTGTATTTTCTGTTCTCACAAAAACCACACAAGGTAAACACACTTGATATGCCCATTTATAGATGATAAGGAAGGGTCATACACCCAGTGAGTTTTGAGGCCAGGACTCAGGTCCAGGTATGTCTCCTTCCACATAATCTCAACCACTCCTCTCCAACTGTCCCAGGTAGACATCAGTGTTGGCAAGAAGATATTTCATCTTCTCAAAGGTGGACACTTCATCATATATGTTTGACTAATAATAATCAGAAATAAAAACAATAAAATTGGGGGGAGTCAAGATGGCGGGGAAGTAGGAGGAGGCACCATTTCAACCTGTCCCCTAAAGTGAGCTCATTACCTACCAAAGAACTCCGACCACCCATGAAATCAGCCTGAGATCAGAATTATACACGTCTGGATCTCTACAGGAGCAGAAGACGCCAGTGGCAGGTAAAGCTGACTGGGAGCATCCGACTGATATCGGAAGATAAACAAAAGGGGGAGGGAGACACCAGAGGTGACCGATCAGAAAGTAACACCCCAACAGGAGAGTGCTCTGCGTCTGGGGACGAGCATTAACTTGGAGTCTGGTTGAAAGCACTCAAAAAACAAAGAGCAAAGGATCACGGGGGTAATAGTGGGAACCTGGGCAGTTAGGGTCAGGGACCTAAGTCCCTGGACCCAGGACAGCCTCCCCTGGCGCGGAGCCAGAGAGAGTGCAGCAGAGAAATCAGGTCTCCGTCCCTGAGCTGCCAGCGCGCCCAAGAACCAGTGGGGTCTGTCTCCCGTGAGGGGCTGGGAGCCTGGCCAGAAGGCAATCCTGAAACGCACGCGTCCCACACCCTCCCTTGGGATACGTGCTCATAGGCGCTAGCCTGGAGCTCTGGCAGCCGGAAAAACCAGACATTCCCAGCCCGGGACAGCGGGAAAATCTCAGTGTGCGATCTCTGCTCAGAACCTCTCTGGTGGTCTGGAGCTGCCTAGATAGCCACCGCTGCCCTTGTTTTGGGTACAATGAGGAGCTCCTGCATCCCCAGGGACAGTGACTCAGAACCAACTCTGCCAGCAGCTTTTGCAAAACAGTCTGAGGCTTCTCTCTGAGAGGGAGGTCGGGGTGCTGTTTGCTCTCCTCTAAACCTCCAAAAACCATCAAAAGCTGTCAAGGTGAGAGAAAGCAGATGAAAGAACATAAAAACCCCCAGAGAACAAAAGCCTGAAAAAAACAGTTTCCTCAGAGCCCACCCCCTTGAGGGGAGCAGGAGGACCTAACTCAGGGAACATCATTGTCTGAAAACCCACGTGGCAGGCCCCTCCCCCAGAAAACCAACCAGGAAGGAAGGAAAAAAAAAAAAAGACTACAAGAGAACAACCACCACTACTTCATAAATACAACTTTTATTTTTAACTCTTTACCAATATTCTGGTTCTTTTTTTTTTTATACATACAGATAATTTTTTAACCTATTTACCACCACACTGAGATGTCCAGTACATCAAATTCTTTAATAACCTTCTAACCTGAACTTTTTGATACACACAACCGTGTTTTTCTTTTGCTTTTCTATTTTTTTAATTCTTTTTTAATTTTAACTTAGTTTAGTCTAGTTTATTCTTTTTTAATTTTTATTTTCTACTATACATATAGAGTTAAACTTCAAGGTAATCCCCTTTCCCCAATCAATGCTACCCCTATAGGCAAACCAGTTTCTAATCCCCCTGTAACTTAGGAAAGTTGAGTCCCTTAACAAAAACATCAAGATACCTTCAGGAAGAATCAAAATAAACTTCCTCACCCACACTGAGAATTTATAACCATTCTCCCAATTTTTCCTTCTGTCAGTGTTTCTGTGAATTTGTGTTTGTCCTGATAATATATAAATCTTATACTTGGGGTTCTTTCTGATGAGGTTCTTCCCTTTTTTTGCTTATATATACATATTTTTTTCTCTTGACATATACTTTTATCACTCTTTTTGTCTGTCTGTTTTTGTTTGTATACTCCACAAATCTTACCTTGTGGCCCATTTGGGCTGAGCCTTCTCTTTTTTCTTCCCTTTTTTTCCTATCTCTCACTCTCTTTTTTTTTTTTTTTCCTTTTTTCTTTCCCCTTTTTTTTCTTTCTTCTTCTCTATTTCTTTTTCTTTTCTTTTTTCTCTCATTTGGGTGGGGAATCCTGATTGCACAGAAGCGTTCCAGGGTGCACATTGACTGCACCACAATCGATAAGTCCAGCTGCATCTGTTTAGTCATCTCTTACCAAAATGACTAGAAGGAGGAATACCCAACAGAAGAAAAATACAGAGGATGGGCCTTCTGCAACAGAGCTAATGGCTATCGACATAGACAATATGTCAGAAAAGGAATTCAGACTAACAATTATCCAGGCAATAGCTAGGTTGGAGAAAGCCATGGATGACCAAACAGAATTGATTAGGGCAGAACTGAAAGCCACCAGGAATGATGTTCACAATGTTCGGGCAGAACTGAAAGCCACCAGGGATGATGTTCAAAATGCTCTCAATGAGTTCCAATCAAATCTAAATTCTCTAAAAGCTAGGGTAACTGAGACAGAAGAGAGAATTAGTGATCTGGAGGACAAACAGATAGAAAGGATCAGGAGGAAGCCTGGAACAAGCAGCTCAGAAGCCACAAAAACAGAATCAGGGAAATAAACGATGCCATGAAACGTTCCAAAGTCAGAATTATTGGAATCCCTGAAGGGGAAGGAAAAGAAAGAAGTCTAGAAGATATAGTGGAAGAAGTTGTCTATGAAAATTTTCCCAATCTCACGAATGGAAACAACGTTCATGTACTAGAGGCAGAAAGATTTCCTCCCAAGATTTTAGATTCTCGAAAGTCCTCACGGCACCTTATCGTTAGAATGGGGAATTATGTTTCAAGAGAGACCCTCTTAAAAGCAGCTAGGACAAAGAAGCTTCTTACATACAGAGGAAATCCCATTAGAATAACGTCAAACCTTTCCACAGAGACCTGGAAAGCCAGGAAGGGCTGGCAAAATATATTCAGAGTACTAAATGAGAAGAACATGCAACCAAGAATACTCTATCCAACAAGACTGACATTTAAAATGGATGGAGAGATAAAGAGTTTCCAAGACCGGCAAGGCTTAAAAGACTATGCAACCACCAAGCCCACACTGCAGGAAATATTAAGGGGGGTCCTATAAAAGAGAAAAAATCCTAAGAATATCATTGAAGAGAAATATAGAAACAATCCATAGACAGAAAGACTTCAAAGGCAACACGATGTCAATAAAAACCTATCTCTCAATAATCACTCTCAATGTGAATGGCCTAAATGCGCCCATAAAATGACACAGTGTTGCAGATTGGATAAAACGACAGGCCCCATCCATATGTTGTCTACAAGAGACCCATTTTGAACCTAAGGATACACCCAGACTGAAAGTGAAGGGATGGAGAAGCATCTTTCATGCCAATGGGCCTCAAAAGAAGGTTGGGGTAGCGATTCTCATATCAGATAAATTAGATTTTAAACTAAAGACTGTAGTCAGAGATACAGAAGGACACTACATAATTCTTAAAGGGACTATCCGCCAAGACGATCTAACAATTGTGAATATCTATGCCCCCAATATGGAAGCACCCAATTACATAAGAAAACTATTAATCAAGAAAAAGAGTCATATTGATATGAATACAATAATAGTAGGAGATCTTAATACGCCTCTCTCAGAAATAGACAGATCATCGAAGCAGAAAATTAATAAAGAAATAAGAGCATTGAATGAAACATTGGACCAGATGGACCTCATCAACGTATACAGAACATTCCACCCTAAAACAACAGAATACTCATTCTTCTCAAGTGCACATGGAACCTTCTCCAGAAGAGACCACATACTGGGTCACAAAGCAGGACCCAACCGATACCAAAAGACTGACATTATTCCCTGCATATTCTCCGATCACAATGCTTTGAAACTGGAGCTCAATCACAAGGAAAAGTTCAGAAGGAACTCAAACACCTGGAAGCTAAAGACCACCTTGCTTAAGAATGCTTGGATCAACCAGGAGATCAAAGATGAACTTAAAGAATTCATGGAAACCAATGAGAATGAAGACACCTCGGTCCAAAACCTATGGGATACAGCAAAGGAGGTTCTAAGGGGAAATACATAGCCATCCAAACCTCCCTCAAAAACATTGAAAAATCCAGAATACACCAGCTGTCTCTACACCTTAAAGAACTGGAGATTCAACAACAAATCAAACCAACTCCACATGCAAGAAGGGAAATAATCAAGATTAGAGCAGAGATCAATGAGCTAGAAACGAGAGGTACAGTAGAACGTATCAATGAAACTAGAAGCTGGTTTTTTGAAAGAATCAATAAGATCGATAAACCATTGGCCACACTAATCCAAAAGAAAAGAGAGAAAGCCCAAATTAATAAAATTATGAATGAAAAGGGAGAGATCACAACTAACACCAAGGAAATAGAAACAATCATCAGAAATTATTACCAACAGTTATATGCCAATAAGCTAAGCAACCTAGATGAAATGGATGCATTCCTGGAAAGCTACAAACTCCCAAAATTGAACCAGGAAGAAATTGACAACCTGAATAGACCGATATCTAGTAATGAGATTGAAGCAGTGATCAAAAACCTCCCAAAAAACAAGAGCCCAGGGCCTGATGGATTCCATGGGGAATTCTACCAAACTTTCAAAGAAGAAATAACACCAATTCTCCTGAAGCTGTTCCAAAAAATTGAAGCAGAAGGACAACTTCCAGACTCTTTTTATGAAGCCAGCATTACCCTGATCCCCAAACCAGGCAAAGACCCTACCAAAAAGGAGAACATCAGTCCAATATCACTGATGAATATGGATGCAAAGATTCTCAACAAGATCCTAGCAAACAGGATCCAGCAGCACATTCAAAAGATTATCCACCATGACCAGGTGGGATTCATCCCTGGGTTGCAAGGTTGGTTCAACATTCGCAAATCAATCAGTGTGATAGAACACATCAATAAGAGAAGAGAGAAGAACCACATGGTCCTCTCAATTGATGCAGAAAAAGCATTTGACAAAATCCAGCATCCGTTCCTGATGAAAACGCTTCAAAGTATAGGGATAGAGGGAACATTCCTGAACTTCATAAAATCTATCTATGAAAGACCCACAGCAAATATCATCCTCAATGGGAAAAAGCTTGCAGCCTTCCCGTTGAGATCAGGAACACGACAAGGATGCCCACTCTCACCACTCTTGTTCAACATAGTATTAGAAGTTCTAGCAACGGCAATCAGACAACAAAGAGAAATAAAAGGTATCCAATTTGGCAAGGAAGAAGTCAAACTCTCTCTCTTCGCAGATGACATGATTCTTTATATTGGAAAACCCCAAAGACTCCACCCCCAAACTACTAGAACTCATATAGCAATTCAGTAACATGGCAGGATACAAAGTCAATGTACAGAAATCAATGGCTTTCTTATACACTAACAATGAAAATACAGAAAGGGAAATTAGAGAATCGATTCCATTTACTATAGCACCAAGAACCATAAGATACCTGGGCATAAACCTAACCAAAGAAGTAAAGGACCTGTACTCGAGGAACTACAGAACACTCATGAAAGAAATTGAAGAAGACACAAAAAGATGGAAGACTGTTCCATGCTCTTGGATTGGAAGAATAAACATTGTTAAAATGTCTATACTGCCTAGAGCAATCTATACTTTTCATGCCATTCCGATCAAAATTCCACTGATATTTTTCAAAGAGCTGGAGCAAATAATCCTAAAATTTGTATGGAGCCAGAAGAGACCCCGAATTGCTAAGGAAATGTTGAAAAACAAAAACAAAACTGGCGGCATCATGTTACCCGATTTCAAGCTTTACTACAAAGCTGTGATCACCAAGACAGCGTGGTACTGGCATAAAAACAGAGACATAGACCAGTGGAACAGAGTGGAAAGCCCACATATGGACTCTCAACTCTATGGTCAAATAATCTTCGACAAAACAGGAAAAAATATTCAATGGAAAAAAGACAGTCTCTTCAATAAATGGTGCTGGGAAAACTGGACAGCGATATGTAGAAGAATGAAACTCGACCATTCTCTTACACCGTACACAAAGATAAACTCGAAATGGATAAAAGACCTCAACGTGAGACAGGAATCTATCAGAATCCTAGAGAAGAACATAGGCAGTAACCTCTTCGATATCAGCCACAGCAACTTCTTTCAAGATATGTCTCCAAAGGCCAAGGAAAAAAAAAGCAAAAATGAACTTTTGGGACTTCATCAAGATCAAAAGCTTCTGCACAGCAAAGGAAACAGTCAACAAAACAAAGAGGCAACCCACGGAATGGGAGAAGATATTTGCAAATGACAGTACAGACAAAAGGTTGATATCCAGGATCTCTAAAGAACTTCTCAAACTCAACACACACAAAACAGATAATCATAACAAAAAATGGGCAGAAGATATGAACAGACACTTCTCCAACGAAGACATACAAATGGCTATCAGACACATGAAAAAATGTTCATCATCACTAGCCATCAGGGAGATTCAAATTAAAACAACATTGAGATACCACCTAACACCAGTTAGAATGGCCAAAATTAGCAAGACAGGAAACAACGTGTGTTGGAGAGGATGTGGAGAAAGGGGAACCCTCTTACACTGTTGGTGGGAATGCAAGTTAGTGCAGCCACTTTGGAGAACAGTGTGGAGATTCCTGAAGAAATTAAAAATAGAGCTTCCCTATGACCCTGCAATTGCACTGCTGGGTATTTACCCCATAGATCCAGATGTAGTGAAAAGAAGGGCCATTTGTACCCCAATGTTTATTGCAGCAATGGCTACGGTCGCCAAACTGTGGAAAGAACCAAGATGCCCTTCAACGGATGAATGGATAAGGAAGATGTGGTCCATATACACAATGGAGTATTAGGCCTCCATCAGAAAGGACGAATACCCAACTTTTGTAGCAACATGGACGGGACTGGAAGAAATTATGCTGAGCGAAATAAGTCAAGCAGAGAGAGTCAAGTATCATATGGTCTCACTTATTTGTGGAGCATAACAAAGAACATGGAGGACATGGGGAGATGGAGAGGAGAGGGAGTTGAGGGAAACTGGAAGGGGAGATGAACCATGAGAGACTATGGACTCTGAAAAACAACCAGAGGGTTATGAAGCTGCGGCGGGGGGGTGGCGGGGGTGCGAGGTTGAGAAACCAGGTGGTGGGTAATAGGGAGGGCACGTACTGCATGGAGCACTGGGTGTGATGCCAAAACAATGAACACTGTTATGCTGTAAATAAACAAATAAAAATAAATAAAAAAATAAAAAGAAAAAAGAAAAAAAAAACAATAAAATTCTAATAAATGGATAAAAATAAAGATGTATGTCAAAAACTTGCTCCATGTTGCATCACAATTATCAAAAGTTGAATAACCAGTGAATGGAACTATTTGTTTATTAGACAAATTATTTTCCACAATTATTCATATCCAAATCTGGCACCAGATTTCCAAACCAAAAGTATGAAAGAAGAGCAATAAAAGAAGAAAGTGATAGTCTTTTCAACCCCTCAGGTCCTGTGTGTTCCTCTGTTAGCAAGAGCAGGGGTCATAGGTTCTCTGTGTGGAAATAAACAAAGACTATCCAAATGAGAACAAGCAGAGGCTATTTATTCAGCACTTGCTAGAGCAAGGAAGCAGCCATCATCATTTGCACTTGGCTGAGACTCAAAGGCAGGCAGAAGAGAGGGGAATCTTATAGAAAAAAAAGTAGAGTGTCTTGATAGGAGACTGTTGGCATAGGAGGCTGGAGGCAGGATAGCTAGAAGTGGGACATCCTGTGTGATTGGTTTAGATTTTTCCAATTGGTCTTGATTTGGGACCAGGGAGCAAAACCCAGGGAAGCTAGAAGTCATTGACCAAGTCCCAACCACTCTTGCCTGATAACTACAGAGGTTGTGGTTTGGCTTTCTAGGCAGGTTGCTGCAGAGGATGTACAGGGTTCTATTGGCATACGTGGTCTGGCCACCCTCCAAATGTCTATTCAGTTTCTCATCTGGGTAACCTTAATTACAGATGACTATCTTTCACTTTGAGACTGAGAGTGGGTGGTGTATATGGGGTGCATAAAAGAGAAGTAGAAGGCCCATCCTAGAAATTATGTAGTGAGACCAACACAAATATGGAAGATAATAGGAACATGTGCACGTACACATACAAACAAACACACTCACACAGATTGGCACTTCTACCACTATGTCAGGGACAGCTGTCCTCTCATCACCAGAGGTCTTCTCAGAACATGTCTTACACTTGCTTCCTACCTGATGGCACACATAAAGGTAAGGTTTTTCTCTGGAAGCCATAGACACTGCTCAAAATTTGCTTTCTCTCCACCATCATTACCTTTTGTCAGTAACTGTGTGGCATAGCAGCTCATGTGATTTTCCCAAAGATATACCCATTTGCAAAAATGGAACATGAACCACATCCCTGTAATTAAAGCTAGCTTCCATCTCAATCTTCTAGTCCATCTAATTGCAAATAATAATGATATGGATCAGCCACCCCCAGGACTACACAGCTGCTTAGTAAATTTGCAGTCTTCGATTTAGTTAAATTCCAGATTTTCCATCCTTCCTTCCTTCCTTGTAGGCATTGGGGGACCTCTGCCTCAGTGAGAAAGGCTATTCACCTCTTTGCCACTGTCTTCTCTTAGTGATGTACAGCTCTCTGCAGTGATGTGTGTCCATTTCCGCTGTAAAACTGTCTCCGTGAATGCTCCTTCTAGACCCTAAACATAAGTTAGCACCTGTAACTACATCTCCAAGGGCAGCAGAGGAGCCCTTCTGAACAAGAGTCTGAATCCTCTGCCCTTTACCAGCTTGAAAGATCATATCTAGCTGCCCCCACCTGCAGAGGTCACTTTGTCAGCTAGTACATTTCTCAAATCTTTAGGCCTAAACAGGTCAGCCAAATATGGCCACAGGCTGATGCCTGTTTTGTAAATAGAGTTTGTTGGTACAGTGCCCATCTGTGTGCATATTGTCTTGCTGTTTCGCAGAGACAACAACCAAGTCAGTAGTGACAACAGAACCCTAATGGCTAAAATATTTTTCTGGCCCCTTAAGAAAAAGTTGCCAACCTCTAGTCTAAATATAAGTTTAAGCTTTGCAGTTTTGAACTTTTCTCTTCACAGAGAGGAGATTGGCAATAACCCTGCTGATGGCCCCAAAGCTCTGGAGGATGAGTGAAATCCTGGACACAGCCAAGTGCACTCACAGATGAAGCAAGATCACTTCTCTCCCAGACAATGTGTGAAGAGCTCACTCCACACACCCTACATCACCCTCACTTTGAGGAAGTCTGCTGCCCAGATAGATAGTGATCCAGTCATTGTGCCCTTCCTTGACTTGTCCTTCTCAGGCAGGCATCATGGCCCCTGCCCAGGCTATGAGTGAGCTGTGGGACTCACTTTGGTTTCTGAGGTGTTTGCAGGTAGGATGCAATAGATGCTTAACATGGGTCCTGTGATGGCAAACTTGCAATCCTATGGTGGCTCTGGGACTGATGGAGTCCGCACTTCCTTCTTCCCATGTGACCTCTTTGCTTCTCACACTGCTTATGATGTCCTGAGGATTGTCCTGAGCAAGCTTCACCAAAGAGCCAGTGCCCCCTTGGCACATCCACAGGAGATGATGTGGATAGAAAGAATTCTAACATCCAGAAATGTAAGAAGGGTTATATTACAGAGCAGGTCAAATATGAAAAGTAATTGCCTGAACTGTAGTCTGGACAAACGGATAGAAGTCTGTTTCCACAAGTCAACTTTATCCCTTTGGGAAAAAGAGACAAAGCATGAATTGGCTTCAAATGGTTTTCTGCTCCAAGTTTAATCAGCATGAGTTCCAGAAATTATCATGAAATGGCAAGCTCTTAGGATGAAGAATATGAACTTCATTACCATTCAATAAAGTAGAGAGTGATATGCAGTTACTGCTTCACTCCTAAGAAAGCAAGGTTGTTTGCAGCAGTTTCTGAGTCTCTAACAAAAGGGTCCTTTGTTATTCAATGGCATTTACAAAGGCCAAGTGTTTGCATGGCTCACAGGATTCCAGAGCACTGTCTTCAAAACCCTTCACTGGATATGAGTGGGAAGGAAAGACAAGAAAAGCAAAACCTGGCCAACTCTCCTGCATGCCTACCAGCATGCTCATCCAAGAGCCAGGCACTCCTCCACAAGGATGATTTCTAATTTTCCCTGGGGCTCTGCTTCAGAATTTCCCCAAGACCTGAGTAGGAACACTGGATCCCACACATGAGTGCAAACATGCATACACACATATACACTTACACATGTATACCACATACATACATGCACTGCAGACACAGACACATCGATACATACCCACATCCCCCTACGTACACATATACATGCATATGCACATTCACATGTTAATACCTTGTTGACTATATGAACTTTCTCATTGTTTTAGAGGATGTTCACATTTAAGTCTCCATTCTTACTCTGTCCCTTAGAAATAAGAATATGCATGCTTTGACAGCTCTGAAGCACAAACAGTTGGCCACAACCTAGCAGCTTTAGAAATCATCTCAGGTGGAAATGCCTTTTTAAAGGCATATTTAATTGCTCATCGCACAAGCTAAGACAATGTGAGGAAGATTCAGAGAAAACCACAGGGGAGCACAGAGATCTCTGAGGAGCTAGGAAGACCAGCCCTGGTGGACTGGGACATTTCAAGTCAATTACTCTGAATTTTTGTTTCCTTTTGCCCTAATATGTCTCTCGCATGCCTTTCCTTTCTAATCTTTCAATTTTCCTCTTTATTTTTTATATGAACACTTAAATTTGAATTTTACTTTGTTAGCCAAACTGAAAATCTTCTTTTTTTTGTAAGAACTCAGTTAAGTCCATTTACATTTGCTGAAATGAAATGACCAATATATTTGATATTAGTTCTGTCATAGTGTTTATCATATTTCATTATATCCTATTGTTTTACATTATTATTGTTTTACATTTCATATCTTTCAAGTAAGCTAATACTTTTCACAAAAGCATATTCTTGTAAGATTCAAAATTAAAGGGTAGAATAGCCAACAAATACAAAAGGATAAATGAAACAATGAGCCATCCATCTCTCCTTTGAGGTCTGATTTCTGTGCACACCTTTGCTTAGTGAATTCTTCCAGAACACTGAATCAGAAATTAGAGCCATGAGCCCACAACAAGGAATGGGGGAGAGAAGAGAGTGACTCTGTGACATGGGACCAAATCCATGGTCCACACCTGAAATACACAATAGTCAGGAGAGAATTCCATAAACATAGAACATCATACAAACATAAGCAACAGCTATTATCGTTGTCCTAGGCCCCAGGTAGGGTGTAGAGTCAATAATTTGATGAAATACATGGACTCCTTAGGAGAGTGACAAGAGCACCTGGGCTGGTTCACAGGTAAGTCAGGCATCCCTCACCATGTGGTTAACCTTGCAGCGCTCAAGAGTCACATTCACAGCACAATGTCAACTGAAACAATATTCCAGGGTTGCTGGGAGGCCTGAAAATCTACATACCTGTGATTACCTGTGATCAAATGGAATGCAAGCCAGGAAAATTATACTCACCGTTTTGGTTTGGTGTTAGGATAAGATATAATAAATGCAAAGTTTCTGTAACTGTTCTTGGCAATAATATATACTCAGTAAACAGTAGTAATTGTTATTTTCCTTTTAGTTTGTTAAAGTAAAAAATAAATCTGTTATATGCCCCTGCTCTGCATGCATTATAGAGATACATTATAGAGATGCAATTTAGAGAAGCTACTCACATTTAAAAATGTTCTTCTGATCCTTAGTGGTCCTTTGACACTTACTCAGACCTCACCTCTGCCACATTCTTGGGACATGACTATAGAACAAAGCTGTGTGATTCTGAACAGCCAGGCTTGCAGCAGACGCGTGGATAGGTTGTTACCCAAAGCTAAGGAGATAGCTACTGACTCCAAACTCATCCGCAGAAGGAGTAGGATGGAATTCCGTTTGCTGAGGAGCTCTAAAACCAATATCAGGTTATTCTACATCTCATGCAACTGTCAAATGAAGGATTAGTGATTACAATGCTGATAGCAAAGCTTCATGGTCCTCACTCATCACATTCCCAGCAGAGGTGAATATGCAGAACCAGGCTAAGTTCTCAGTAGTCAGTACACAGGAAGGCACCACCACATGCCAGTCTCAGCTACCTCCATGTCCCTCCCCCAAGGTGCTGAGACTTGGTAACAGATGGAGACAGAAGGTAGAATCTCAGCTGTTCCTAGAGCCCTGTTTGCTAAGACCTGACATGCTCCCTGGGGAGGAAAGCTGGACAGGATTATTCCTGTCACTTGATGTCCCCACACAATTAGGGAACAGTCCTTTATTCTTTTAGAATTCAGGCCAAATACCAGGGACACCTATGGCTCTATGTGGCTTGAGCTGCCTCTTTCATGGTTTCCTGAAGTTCCTGAGCTGCCTTTTCTCACCACCGTGGTCCCAGGGTGCACCATCACTTCAGTCTTTTTAACCCAATGAGGCCTACGACCTAGCCTATGCTCTACTCTGACAAGTCTTGTGTGTTTATGGGGCAGCCCCAAAAGGATGTGTGAAAACACTTATTAAGGTAATCACACCTGGGGGATGAGAACTGCTCATGGCTCAAGAGCATTCTGCTCTCTCCCACCCCTGCCACTACTCCTACCTCCCCAGCTGTGATGCAGCTCACCTCTTACCTAGATGGAGAGGGTCTGAGATGGGCCTATGCAGTTCAGCATTGCCTAACTACATGCCTGCTGTTGTTCTCACCCTGCTTTTGTTTTATGGGCTCTGCAAACTGGGAAACCAGAGAGTCTGCACTAGCTTGCATGCCACCACTACAACCCACCTAAATAGCCCTGGAAGTGTGATGGGCATTGCAACATTTCCCTAGTCTTCTTGCTTTTCTTTATTCATTTTCCTTTAGCCTGATTTGTTTACTTCTTTTTTATTATTCCCCCTGTGTTCTATGCACTGAGGAGAGTTCCTCCAAATGTGGTTTTTGAATTAGGTCTTAAATTAACAAGTGGACATCTCCCCATTGGACAATCAATCAAATTGTTCCAGGCCTCAGAGGTTTCTACTACTCCATCCAACCTCTTTGAAAACATGCTTAAAGCAGTTGGATCTTCTTGCCTTTTATTGTTGAAAGACACATGATTGGCCTTATCTCCCTGCAAAGAGGAACTACCTAAGATCCAGAACAGAGTTTAGAAGCCCTTACTTATTTTCTTTTGTCTAGGATTCATTCATAGTTTGTTAGCTGTAGGGACTGAGTACACTATATGTTATTGACCTTGCTTGCATAAGAGAGGAACAGCACCTCACCCTAAGGAGGAACATACCAACTTTCAAGGCAGAAGGCTTGGTCAAACGCTTGTGCTCTATCAGAAGCCACCTTCCACTAACAGGAATAGTGAACCTGGGATCTTTCTCACCAGGGAGTTCCTGCCATCGTGGCCAGGGAACAGGGAAGCCTGAACCTTATGGGCTTCATCACCATCCAACAAGGCCTTCCTGGAGGTCCTGAGACGCCATCCTCCTACTTCCCTGTGGCCTCTAAGAAAATAGGACTCATTAAAACTCAAACAAATCTATGAGTTGTTTTTCCTCAATCTTATAAAAATCAGTATATGTACCCTTATTAAGTGCTCGTCTGGTCACACAGACTATAATATTTGTGAAAGGGGGTTTATTTTAGCAGTTGAATAATGTTCATTTCCTCAAGTTCCCACCCTCTCTTCTTCTTCTCTGTGTACCTGAATATGGCTGTTGCTGAGATGCTGGATGTTAAAGCACTGACTCAGAATCAGTTTAGCATTGTCAAATAATGGGACTTAATCCTGAATTCTTCATGGATCAATAAAAGGACAGATTCAAATAGACTTGTTCTATCAGGTCTACAAGGAGTACTAACACCCTTAGCAGGGCATTGTCAAACAAAGACCAAAATCATGACTTTCATACATTTATAAAGTGAACATGTTAAAGAGTTTATTTAACTCATTATCAATGGAGGGAACTAGTAAAAGATTACAGCCAGTTACAATGAAGGAGAACTAAGAACAGACATATTAACAGATCAGGAATATTGACAGGAATGTATAAATGGAGGCAAAGTGGTCTCTTCAACCATGGGGAGGAAATTAGTTGGAACCCCCACAGCACTGTGGAGTTTACATGGCACAGACGGAAATTATTTTTTTTCATTGCTGTGACTTGTCTGCAAGTTTCTGAGTTATAAAATAGTTTTCCTTAGAACCAGAATGGATACCCTGGAAGGGTGAGCCACAGACAGGGCAGTTTGCCCCAAAACACATCTTTTTATATGGGGGTAGGCAGGCACCCCCACAGTTCTGGCACTGGGATCAATTTCTGGGGCCCCAGGTCTGCTTCTGCCTGTGGTGGAGGCTGTGGATGGAGATCTGCTAATTTCTAATTCTAAAAACAATTTCCCAGATGATTAGTTTCCTCATTAATTTGAGTGAAAAATTAACCTACAACTTACATTCTCCACAGTCTCTCTTCCAATTTCCCTCTCTCTGAGATCACACTCAGGGCTCCCCAAAGCTACATGGAGTATTGACAGGAGGGACATTTGGGATATGGCCAACTCCTCAAAATCAAAGCTGATCTAGGCACCATCATGCCTTCCATTCCATCTGCAGAATTTTATCAGCCATGTCTTTATAGTGGTCTATTTTTCAAATTAACTATCCCTGGAATGCATTCATTTACTTAATGATGCTGATAATAATAATTTGAGTAATTAATATTTAATAACCACATCATATCATATTATATGCTAAGCCCTTTCAGGCATTATCTCATTAACTAATCACAACAATTTTAAGGAATGGTTATTATTATTATTCCCATTGTGTAGGTGATAAGGCCAAGATCCCGAGAAGCAAGACACAAGCAGAGGTAAGGCTGTGACTTCTATAGCCCTGGCACCTGTAGAGTGCTCTGGATTTTCTTATTTCAAGGCACCAGTGCTATAGAAGGGCCTACAGAAGGTGCACTTGTGTGAAGAAAAGAAAAGGAAAGTGTGAGAAGTAGAAGGGAAGACAGAAAGAAAGCAAGGATCCCCAAAGACAAGATTTCAGTCTTACTCCTTGGAACACAACGAACTTTTTGGGTGAGAAAGAGTCTTTGTTCTCATATTCTCTAATTGTTTATAAAAGAAAAATAACAGAGCAAGCTGGCCATTAAACCAACCGAACAACAATTGAGCTACTCCATCCAGAATAATCAGAGAAAGAGCAGCACCTCCAGCTGCAGATCAAAGGGCCAAACAGCAAGTTACTGAAACTCCACCTGCCCTTCAGGTCATTTGATCACCAAAGACTAAAGGACTTGTAGAAGCTGCAGGGATTTAGGTGTGTCTATTTTCCAAAACAAATATTCTTCTTAAAAGTATGTCTTGAAATGACCTTTGCCTCAATGATTCAGGAGAGAAGACAGACTAGGCTGCCCCTCACGCCCCCACACACACTAATTTATCCAAGCTGAGTATCCTGAAAAACCAGGGAACACTGTTAACAGAGGGTATTATGAAGCTCGGAAGCCTCAGTTCTCTAAGGAGCAACAGGACCCTATCACAATGAAGCTGTCAAATGTGGACTGTCCTGTGCTAAACACAGAACCAGATGGAAAAGGACATGTAAGAAGCTTTGGCCACAAAACAGGCATTCAACAAATATCTGTTGAAGTAGTAGGAATTAATGACAATTGTACCTACAGGCTAATCTTTACCCTACAGGAACAGAACAGATTACACTAATACTTTTGTAGAAATGAATGGATAAAAGACCTTTTCTTTTTTAATCAAAATTCAGATTTTCTAAGTTTAAGACTAAGAACTCAGAGTAGTATAACTCAAATAGAATCAGATTGCCTCTGCACAGAATATTTTCATAGTTTGTTCTTGGAGAATGATGTTAAATTCTAGGCATTCGATCCATTATCTCTCCAAATGAAATGCTCTTAGAAGAAAACATAGTGGGTTTTCAGAACTTTCTCCTCCAATTTCAGCCAGAAATATATTTTTAATGGACACAATGAATCCTTTAAATGCATTTTAATAACAAAAATGATTTGCAGATACCCTCACTAAACTGCTGTTATGTGCCCCCATACACACAGGGCAATCCACAAGAAAAGAAATGGGGACACAGCAGCCAGCAAATTGCAATGGACTTGGTAATTTCCTAATATGCAGTGCTTGTCTAGTACAGTCTATTCAGAAGGCATCTTTTTGCAGACTATTATTAATCATCTTATGACTATTATTATTATGACTGGTGTTATGACATCCCAGCATTGTCCCAGAGGTCTTTACCACAGCCCCACCCTGCAGATATCAATACCTCCATGTTATGACTGAGAAAGCTGAGGCTTAGGGAAGGCTTACCCTGTACTAAGGAGCAAAATTTTCAGATTCCAAAACCCAGGTATTTCAACACTATTTATGTCACTGGCCACACTGAAGTCTCCTTTCTGGCCTCACATTTGCCCTCCAAGGTAGGTCAGGCAGGGCTTGACATCTGCAAGATCTCATGTTCAAAGCATTCCTCTGTTGCAATTTCTCCTTCCTCTAAATGAAATAATACCCTAGGGTAAAATTCTTCTTTACCTAAGATAGATTCATTGTTATCTAGCAGTACTATTATTTTCTATTCACAAATGAATAAACTGAGACACAAGGAGTATGCAGAGCTCACTGAGGTATACAATTTAGACAGCAATGTTAGCTCAACAGCTATGCTTTCTCCTGGTATGTGTTTCATACAGATTTTTCCATCTATGTGGAGGAAGAGCCTGCCCCAGGGAAAAGGGAGCCTAAAAATTTTCAAAGTAAAAGACAAAAAGTTTCACAGTGTTAATAAGGGGAAATCTCACTGAGGATGACATTTGGGAGGCCAAAGGGGGAACTGTAACACTCAGGAGCCAATTACAGACCTACTGGAAGAATCCCTAGTGAGAAAGAATCATCAGTTACAGGCCCCAAAGAGAAAGCTAGACATTGCATCTCCCACAAGAAATCAAACACCCTGGCAACACAGTCAATGAACCCTCACTTTTCTCCAATGGACTTCCCTTCAAAACAACCCTCCCAACTTTCTTCTTCTCCATAAAATAATGTTCCCTTGTTTGTTGAGCTTGCTTATGATTTTGCTGTCTTAAATTGCAATTCTCTGTCAGTCTTGAATAAACCCAGTTTTGCTGGTAAAGTAACTAACTGTTTCATTTTTAAGGTTAGCAATAAATTTGTCCTTCCTCACCTTCAAAGGAATTTCAACCTGGGATATGAGAAATTATGAGAATTATAATAAAACTATTCAAATTATAAGAATTACAGTGGAATTTCGTTATGTGAAAAAGAGATGAAAATACCCCCCCACCCCACTCCCATTCATAGCCAAATATGGCTCCATGTTAAATATGTCACTTAGAAAATTTATTTTCTTAGAACTCTTTGGGACCATCAGTTGTACGTAATTAACATAATACAGTTAATCCTCATTATTCGTGGATTTATTTGTGAATTCGCCTGCTCACTAACATTTATTTGTAACCTCAAATGAATACTTACTGCCCTTTTCCAGTAATTCAGAGCATGGCAAAGAATTTGAATCACTGATATATACATTCCCAACTGAGTTATAACAAGAAAACACTCTGCCTTTTAGTTTCAGCTTTCATGCTATAACAAGTGTTCCTTTTGCAATCCATTTACTATCATGTTTCTTTAATTTTTGTGGTCCTTGTTGGTGATTTTCCCATTTAGAATGACTCCCAAGCATAGTGCTGAATTGTTGGTCTGGTGTTCCTGTTACCAGATGGAAAAGGAAAGAAACCTCAGTTGAAAATAAAAGTAAAGCAGAGCAAAGTTTTATTAAAATATGCCCCAGGGTAGGAGTAAGCCAGTCAATGGCTCAGAAACTCTGGGTTGTGGGCTTATATCAATTTTTTCTTTGGGGTGGGTCCTGGGGTCACAACATTTGAGTGACTGGCCTCGATTATATAATTAGCCAGTTACCGTTCTCCTACCAAAATGTATTCAAAGTATCTGCAAGGGGTAGGAAAATGCAGCTTTATTTCATTCTAGAGGTGTAAGTCAAATAAGGACAAGTGCAATAAGCACAATAAACTTAACCCTTCCTCTGCTGAGATACTGTAACCACAAACCAATGGCTAGATGGGTGGAATGGGGTGGTTCTTGGGTAGTCTTTGGTTGGGGCTCTCTGTCACGATAGCTAAAGTCCATCTTCCTGTTACTCATGCCCAGCCTCCTGCCTAATATTCTTAAAAGCCAGAAGGTTGTGATGTGCCTTATTGAAGAAAATATGTGTCAGATAAGCTTCATATTCAGGCAGAAGTTACAGTGCTATTGGGCATGGGTTCAAGGTAAATAATCAACAATATGTGTTAAGTAAGTGTCTTTAAACAGAAATACACATCAAACAAGGTTCTATATTAATTGGTTAACAAACATGTGACCAGAGGTCACTGGAGCCTAATCCTGTATTTTACCTAGAAGCAATGATTCAGAATTCACCAATGCAGCATTCTAGGTAACTTCACACAACATAACTAACTACTGGGAGAATGGCAAGAATCAGGATAGAGGACATGCTGTGATAGCCTTTCTTTTGCAAACTGACTCCTCTGATTTGTCAGTTTCAAAGTAAGCAAGAGTTTACTTAGCAACTACTAAATCAGCTTGTTTGTGTGGGAGAGAAGGAAGCTTTAGAAAGAAGTGCAGACACTTTGGAACTAGGTAAATTAGAAATGTGCAAGCCACCCCCCAAATAATGCAACATTAAAGTTCATTTTGATGCCTTAACATCTGTTCTGAGAAGAAACAGTAGGTGGACCTCAGGGGAAGAAAGAAAAAATTTTCAGGGCTGGACCTTTCTGGGAATATTCTTTTGTAACCCCAGTTTTAAATCTAAATATAAAGCTGAGTATTCACAGAAGCCAAGTTTCTTGCAAAGAAATCAGGTTTAGAATAAAAGCTGCATTTCCCACCTTCTGACTGTAAGGCTACAGCATACTGTAAGAAGCTCTCCAGAACCACCCCTCACTTAAGATGCATTTTTGCAAATTCCTCCCTTGGACCTCCTGCCTGCCTGTCTTTTCATTAGTTCCTAGTATCCATTTGTCTCCTTTTACTCCCTTTTCACACTGTCCCAGAAATGTGGTTTTGCTCATGGTAGTGTTACAGGGTTGCAGCGTTCTTGTCTCATAGAGTTGAAGAATGAATCTCTTGGAAAAAAGGGTTAAGTGAATTTTAAGTGAAGGTGAGAACAGAAAAGAAAGGAAAACCTCCCTAGAGGGAGAGGGGTCCTGAATGTATTGCCATTGAGGGCTTTTATGGGCTGGTCAGTGTATATAGAAAACGGACCAGGGAACTTGGTAAATTTCATGTCAACAACATGGCGGATTTGTAAATATCATGAGAATATCGTGCCTATATATAGAAGGAACAAGGTGTTCTTGTAAATATCATGAGAGCAAACAAGGCATTTCTTCTCTCTGGTTAATATCTCCTCTAATTCTCTATGTCTGGGATTTCTGTGAGCCTCCACACAGGGCCCCCTATCTGTTTCTCCCTATCTAGCCTCACCTGTCCCTTACTCAGGAGCAATCAATATCAAACTACACCATACCTACTCCCATCCCCACTCTGTGACCTGCTGTTGTTTATATCTCTCAACTGATGCATAAAAATCATTTGACAAAATACAGCATCCGTTTCTGATTAAAACACTTCAAAGTATAAGGATAGAGGGAACATTCCTCAACTTCATAAAATCTATCTATGAAAAACCTACAGCAAATGTCATCCTCCACGGGGAAAAGCTGACAGACTTCTCATTGAGAACAGGAACATGACAAGGATGCCCACTCTCCCCACTATTGTTCAACATAGTACTAGAAGTCCTAGCAATAGCAGTCAGACAATGAAGAGAAATAAATGGTATCCAAATTGGCAATGAAGAAGTCAAACTCTCTCTCTTTGCAGATGACATGATTCTTTATATGGAAAACCCCAAAGAGTCCACCCCCAAACTCCTAGAACTCATACAGCAATTTGGTAATGTGGCAGGATACAAAATCAATGTACAGAAATCAGTTGCTTTCTTATACACTAACAATGAAAATACAGAAAGAAAAATTAGAGAATCCATTCCACTTACTATAGCACCAAGAACCATAAGATACCTGGGAATAAACCTAACCAAAGAGGTAAAGATCTGTACTCGAGGAACTACAGAACACTCATGAAAGAAATTGAAGAAGACAAAAAAGATGGACGACCATTCCATGCTCATGGATTGGAATAATAGACATTTTTAAAATGTCTATGATGTCCAGAGAAATCTACACTTTCAATGCCATCCCGATCAAAATATCAGCAGCATTTTTCAAAGTGCTGGAACAAGCAATCCTAAAATTTGAATGGAACCAGAAAAGACCCCAAGTCACCAAGGAAGTATTGAAAAAGAAAAAAAGGTGGGGCATCACGTTGCCTGATTTCAAGCTATACTACAAACTGTGATCACCAAGACAGCATGGGACTGGCACAAAAACAGTAGCACAAAAGCATAGACCATGGAACAGAGTAGAGAGCCCAGATATGGACCCGCAACTCTATGGTCAAATAATCTTTGACAAAGCAATAAAAAATATACAGTGGAAAAAAAGACAATCTCTTCAATAAATGATTCTAGGAAAATTGGAAATCTATGTATAGAGGAATGAAACTTCTCTTACACCATACACAAAGGTAAACTTGAAAGGGATGAAAGACCTCAATGTGAGGCAGGAATCTATCAGCATCTTAGAAGAGAACATAAGCAGTAACGTCTTTGACATTGGCCATAACAACTTCTTTCCAAGACATGTCTTCAAAGATAAAGGAAACAAAAGGGAAAATGAACTTTTGGGACTTCATCAAGATCAAAAGTTTCTGCACCACAAAGTAAAGTCGTCAACAAAACAAAGAGGCAACCCATGGACTAGGAG
Organism: Meles meles; assembly: GCF_922984935.1. NCBI lineage: Eukaryota > Metazoa > Chordata > Mammalia > Carnivora > Mustelidae > Meles > Meles meles. The sequence goes on from NC_060071.1 coordinate 27,875,179, forward strand.
AAGATATTCGCAAATGATAGTACAGACAAAGAGCTGATATCCAAGATCTATAAAGAATTCTTCAAAGTCAACACACACAAAACAAATAATCACTTTAAAAAATGGGCAGAAGATATGAACAGACACTTCTCCAAAGAAGACATACAAATGGCTAACAGACACATGAAAAAATGTTCATCATCATTAGCCATCAGGGAGATTCAAATCAAAACCACACTGAGATAGCACATTACACCAGTTAGAATGGCCAAAATTAACAAGACAGGAAACAACAAGTGTTGGAGAGGATATGGAGAAAGGGGAACCCTCTTACACTGTTGGTGGGAATGCAAGTTGGTGCACCCACTCTGGAAAACAATATGGAGATTCCTTAAGAAATTAAAAATAGAGCTACCTTATGACCCTGCAATTGCACTACTGGGTATTTACCCCAAAGATCCAGATGTAGTGAAAAGAAGGGCCATCTGTAACCCAATGTTCATAGCAGCAATGGCCACGGTCCCCAAACTGTGGAAAGAGCCAAGTTGTCCTTCAATGTACAAATGGATAAAGAAGATGTCCATATATACAATGGAATATTACGCCTCCATCAGAAAGGATGAATACCCAACTTTTGAATGAACATGTACAGGACTGGAAGAGATTATGCTGAGTGAAATAAGTCAAGCAGAGAGAGTCAGTTATCATATGGTTTCACTTACTTGTGGAGCATAAGGGATAACACGGAGGACATTGGGAGAAGGAGAGGAGAAGGGAGTTGGGAGAAATTGCAGGAAGCGACGAAACACAAGAGACTGTGGACTGTGAGAAACAAACTGAGGGTTTTGGAGGGGAGGGGGGTTGGGGGCTGGTGAGCTGGGTGGTGGGTATTATGGAGGGCAAGGGCACATATTGCATGGAGCACTGGGTGTGATGCATGAACAATGAATCTTGGAACACAGAAAAAATAAAATAAAGTTTAAATAAAAAAATTAGTATTCTGTAGACTGGAAAGACAAAAAGGGACTACAGATATTTATGTTTGGAGAGATAGAAAAGGGAAAGATAGCAACATTCATAGAATATAATTAGAATGTTGAATAGATACAAATCTTACCCATTTCCTGGGCTCCTGTCAATGTTTACACTGCAGACTGTTTCGAGTGGAGTAATTCACACCAGAGGTTTATTTCATAGACTGCATCAACCACATACTCATCATTCACAGTATTTTCAGATAATCTGCCATTAGTGGCATTCAGTTTTGGTTGAATATGGAATCAGAAGGGAAAGTTTGTGGTTTTCCCCCTCCCCCCCAGCTGAGAATTGGATTTAATAAGTGTCTGAAAATAGCGATAGGAATGTCAAAGGAAAGATAAATGAAGGTCAAATCTGAAATTCTAATTTGAAATGACCTAGCTGTCAAACTGGACAGATAACACATTACCTATCAACTTTCCATAAAAAAAAAAAAAAAAATCTTAGGTAAGGTGGAGGGTGGAAAATAGCTGTAATCAGGCCACAGGGCTCTTAATTTCTTGTGCTTTTCTGCAGAGACCACCCCCTACCCGCCCCCCAGGCTGGCACACGGCAGGACCTCTACTCTAGAAGGCTTCTGGGGGCTCTCCTATACTGTTTCAAAGTGTTTTCAGATGCTACTCTTAAGTTATTTGGTTACAAACTAACTGCAAAGTAGTTACTTAGAAGCAGAGTGAGGATATCTCAAGAAAATTAATAAAGGGAAACCTCACTGAAATAGACTCTAGATGTTAGAAATGGAGCTGGACTTTCAACTACAGATACAGGAAGAATTATCAATTACAGATCCCCACAGAAAGGTCAACTGGAGAGAGTCATAAATTACAGGACCCCAACAGGGCAAGATGTATATTGCATCTCCCCCAAGGAACTGGCAACTCCTATAACTCAACCAATGAGAAATCCTCACCACCCTGAACTCTTACTTCCTTCCAATGAACGTTTGTTCAAAATAACCCCTCCCAAGTTCCTTCTTTTTCTCCATAAAATAACTCCTCTCTTCTATTTGTAGGACTTGCCTATGTCTTTGCCATAGCTTGCTTGTCTTGAATTGCAATTTGATTATTCATGAATATGCCCATTTTTGCTGGTTATATTATTTTAAAGTTAACACTTCCAAGATGGATTTCCAGGACTTAGGGGGGTGCCAACTTCTGCCTCCATGTGGAGGGCAGTGTGACCTGCTCAGGGCCAGCCCTGCTATCTGAGCCATGCTGTCCCTGAAAAAGCAGTAGAGATGCCTTGGGCTTGTGTCTGACTCTCCCACACACAGCTAGAGGATGCCAAGGACTTGGAGCTCAGAATCAGTAAAACAGAGTGATAAATATACATACCTTCCCCATACAGCTGATGAGGTTCATTAAAATATGTCTGAGTATTCTGTTTGCAATGAATGATTTAAAAGGCTTAGAGAGGCTAGATGAGGACCTCAGGGAAGCTGCAAGGGCTGGAGTAATGGGTTCTGTCCCAGGTTTAGCCATAGAGCCCTCAAATAAAAGCAAGTGCACAAGATGAACACATCAAACAAAGGCATGTAGTTTCAGAGGGAAGAAAATGGGAGGGCCACTGCTTACCTGTCTGACCCTTAGCTCAGTGGTGCCATGGAATTATTTGGTATACAGTGTGACCATCATGCCTCCCCTACATTATTCCCATTGGGACTGGAGAGTGGTTCTGAGCCTTGCCTACATCCCTACATTCTGATATTTGGCCATTACTGACCATTTGACTCTGTCCTTCCTTTCCTGCCCAGCCCAGAAATTGCAGAGACAACTTCTAACTTCTTCCTCTTCTGGAGAGGCATGCCAACCCCTCTTCTTCCATCTATTCTGATATTGTTGCAGGATTCTTGTCCCATGGAGTCAAAGAATTAATCACACAGACACAAAAGGGTGAAGTGAAGTGAAAGTGTATAAAGTCTAGGTGAGAATGGAAAGGAAAGAAAGAGGGGGGAAAAATCTCCCTAGAGAGAGGGGGATCCTGAATATGTTGCTATGGAGGGATTTTATGGTTGGTCTCCTTTAGAAAACTGACCAGGGAACTTGGTGAATATTTGGTTTATAACATATAGGACAAGGAAGGTGGATTTGTAACTGTCAGGTAAATATCTCATCTATATTTAAGATTAACAAGGTGGATTTGTTATGCTCCCTTCTCTCTGGTTAATATCTGTAACATTTCTCCACATCTGGGATTTCTGTGAGCCTGATCATGTAGCCTCTGCATGAGCCTGTCAAGGCAATCAGGGGCCTCCTATCTCTCCCTGACTATACCTTGACCCTTTCCTTACTCAGTAACATTGACTTGGGCAGGACACCATTAGGGCAGCATTCTCCCAAGGGGCTGTGTGGATCCCAGGAGAAGTAAGACCATCCACCCAGCAGGAACTAGGAATAAACACCGGGACTTCTTAATATTTGATCTCACCAACATAGTAGCACATGTTTATAATTTGGATAATATATCAGTAAGGATTCATGTTCAAAACAAATTTACTGTTAGATGTCCTTGACTAAAAAAAAAAAAAAAAATTAGAATCCAGAGTTCACCACAATTTAACTGGTTTTAAATTTTGTTAAAGATTATTTATTTATTTATTTGACAGACAGGGATCAAAAGTAGGCAGAGAGGCAGGCAGGGGGGTCGGGGAAGCAGGCTCCCCACTGAGCAGAGAGCCCATGTGGGGCTCGATCCCTGGACCCTGAGATCATGACCCCAGCCGAAGGCAGAGGCTTTAACCCACTGGGCCACCCAGGCATCTAACATAACTGGTTTTATCTAGTAACTTCCTTTAGAATTTGAGCTTCATTCCTGTAAGCAAGTGACTTGATGAAATAAGGTGAATATGTACCACGCTTTTTTTTTTTTTAAAGATTTTATTTTATTTATTTGACAGAGATCACAAGTAGGGAGAGAGGCAAGCAGAGAGAGAGAGAGGAGGAAGCAGGCTCCCTGCCAAGCAGAGAGCCCGATGCGGGGCTCGATCCCAGGACCCTGGGATCATGACCTGAGCGAAAGGCAGAGGCTTTAACCCACTGAGCCACCCAGGCGCCCCTGTACCACACTTTTGTGAGTGCTTTCCTCATGTTCTGAAATCCAGGCTATCCTTGGCACTTCCCTTTCCTTAACCACCATGTCCCCTCCATGTTCACCTACCCTGTGGACCCCACAGCCTGTTGCCTGTCCCATGCCCTCATCCTCTTTTCTCTAGACCACTGAGCATTCCACAGTATTTCCAACACCCTGTAGGCATCTGCTGAGAGCTGCTTGTGTGCCAGCCATTCCTGTAGGCATGAAACAAAACAGCCCCCTCTCAAGGCTGGCACTCCATTGGAGACGGTCTCCTAATCATCCCCAGCCCTTCCTGCACCCCTTCCTTAAAAGTAGATTCCATACAATGCTTCAAGAGGATACTCCTCAAAGTGAAAAAAAATAATCAGGACACCTTTCACACACCTCCATCTCTTTTAAAAACATGATCAGGGAGTTGAGGGAAATCGGAAGGGGAGATGAACCATGAGAGACTATGGACTCTGAAAAACAACCTGAGGGTTTTGAAGGGGCAGGGGTGGGAGGTTGGGGGAACCAGGTAGTGGGTAATAGGGAGGTCACGTATTGCATGGAGCACTGGGTGTGGTGCAAAATCAATGAATACTGTTACGCTGAAAAGAAATAAAAAAGTAAAATAAAGTAAAAAATAAATAAAAAAAATAATAACATGATCAGGGATGCCTGGGTGGCTCAGTCGATTAAGCCACTACATTCGGCTCAGGTCATAATCCCAGGGTCCTGGGACTGAGTCCCACATTGGGCTCCTTGCTCCCGGGGGAGCCTGCTTCTCTCCCCACCTCTGCCTGCCACTCTGCCCGTGTGTGCGCTCTCTCTGTCTCTCTCTCTGACAAATCAATCAATAAATAAAATCTTTAAAAAAATGATCAGCTCCCATCACTCTTAAAATAGACTAAAACTAAAAGAGCCTAGGAGGAAGGCTGGGCCGTTGGTCCTGCCCACACACAGCCTTGCCTTTAGCATTCCAGTTACTCTGGAACACTCCTGGAAGCCACCCTGTTTCTCTCGGGGTCTGTCACTTGTGGTTCTCTCCCTTGACACACTCACACCCTTATGCAGCACACTTTCCCACCACCTGGACTTTTTACGTCTTTCCTATTGTTGATGAATTGCTTGCTTCCACATTTCCTGCAGCTGCAAAGTTGGCAGCTGTAGACTCTGCCTACTGTATCTCTCTGTGGCCACGCTGGCCATCATCCCCAGCCTGTGGCCTCTCAGTCTGGTTCTCCTAACATCCTTTAACACATTTATTCTTCTCTTAAACTATCTGTAGGGGTCTCTACTATCTCAACAAAGAGGTCTCACAGATGTGCCTTGCTTCCACAACATTCATCATGGTCATTATTTCTCATCTATCTCCTCCTCCAGGCTGTAAATTCCATGAGGCAAGGTCACTGATTTTGTTTGCCATCCGGATCCCTTGACCAGGTTCTGGCATGAAGTGACATCAGTATAAATTTTAAGGAATAAACAATTCATTCACGTGTGGAAAGATTCACATGCTTATATTTTCCATAAGCAATTACTGGTATGGTGAGGGAGCTTCAGAATTTCCCCATTAGAAAAATAGAAACCAGCTCCTTTTACTGTCACTGGCTAGGCAATATTAAATTAACTGGTTCAGCTTGTGTCCACAGGAGAATGTGAAGCAGACTAGGCAGACATTGGTGCCAAGATCCAGGCACTCTTTTTTTGTTGTTGTTGTTATTTTTAAATTTATTTATTTTTTTCAGCGTAGCAGTATTCATTGTTTTTTCACAACACCCAGTGCTCCATGCAATACGTGCCCTCCTTATTACCCACAACCTGTTCCCCCAACCTCCCACCCCCGACCTTTCAAAACCCTCAGGTGGTTTTTCAGAGTTTATAGTCTCTTATGGTTCACCTCCCCTTCCATTTTTTTTTTTTATAAACATATAATGTATTTTTATCCCCAGGGGTACAGGTCTGTGAATCACCAGTTTTACACACTTCACAGCACTCACGATAGCACATACCCTCCCCAATGTCCATAACCCCTCCCCTCTCCCAACCCCACCTCCCCCCCCAGCAACCCCCAGTTTGTTTTGTGAGATTAAGAGTCATTTATGGTTTGTCTCCCTCCCAATCCCATCTTGTTTCATTTATTCTCCTCCTATCCTCCTAACCCCCCATGTTGCATCTCCATGTCCTCATATCAGGGAGATCATATGATAGTTGTCTTTCTCCGATTGACTTATTTCACTAAGCATGATACCCTCTAGTTCCATCCACGTCGTCGCAAATGGCAAGATTTCATTTCTTTTGATGGCTGCATAGTATTCCATTGTGTATATATACCACCTCTTCTTTATCCATTCATCTGTTGATGGACATCTAGGTTCTTTCCATAGTTTGGCTATTGTAGAAATTGCTGCTATAAACATTCGGGTGCACGTGCCCCTTCGGATCACTATGTTTGTATCTTTAGGGTAAATACACAGTAGTGCAATTGCTGGTCATAAGGTAGTTCTATTTTCAACTTTTTGAGGAACCTCCATGCTGTTTTCCAGAGTGGTTGCACCAGCTTGCATTCCCACCAACAGTGTAGGAGGGATCCCCTTTCTCCGCATCCTCGCCAGCATCTGTCATTTCCTGACTTGTTAATTTTAGCCATTCTGACTGGTGTGAGGTGATATCTCATGGTGGTTTTGATTTGTATTTCCCTGATGCCGAGTGATGTGGAGCACTTTTTCATGTGTCTGTTGGCCATCTGGATGTCTTCTTTGCAGAAATGTCTGTTCATGTCCTCTGCCCATTTCTCGATTGGATTGTTTGTTCTTTGGATATTGCGTTCACTGAACCCTTTATAGATTTTGGATACTAGCCTTTTATCTGATATGTCATTTGCAAGTATGTTCTCCCATTCTGTCAGTTGTCTTTTGGTTTTGTTAACTACTTCCTTTGCTGTGCAAAAGTTTTTGATTTTGATGAAATCCTAATAGTTCATTTTGCCCTTGCTTCCCTTGCCTTTGCCGATGTTCCTAGGAAGATGTTGCTATGGCAGAGGTCGAAGAGGTTGCTGCCTGCGTTCTCCTCAAGGATTTTGATGGATTCCTTTCTCACATTGAAGTCATTCATCCATTTTGAGTCTATTTTCATGTGTGGTGTAAGGAAGTGGTCCAATTTCATTTTTCTGCATGTGGCTGTCCAATTTTCCCAGCACCATTTATTGAAGAGGCTGTCTTTTTTCCATTGGACATTCTTTCCTGCTTTGTCAAAGATTAGTTGACCATAGAGTTGAGGGTCTATTTCTGGGCTCTCTATTCTGTTCCATTGATCTATGTGTCTGTTTTTGTGCCAGTACCATGTTGTCTTGATGATGACAGCTTTGTAATAGAGCTTGAAGTCGGAATTGTGATGCCACCAACTTTGGCTTTCTTTTTCAATATTCCTTTGCTATTCGAAGTCTTTTCTGGTTCCATATAAATTTTAGAATTATTTCTTCCATTGCTTTGAAAAAAAAATGGATGGTATTTTGATAGGGATTGCATTAAATGTGTAGATTGCTTTAGGTAACATGGACATTTTCACAATATTTATTCTTCCAATCCAGGAGCATGGAACATTTTCCATTTCTTTGTGTATTCCTCAATTTCTTTCATGAGTACTTTATAGTTTTCTGCGTAGAGATTCTTAGCCTCTTTGGTTAGGTTTATTCCTAGGTATCTTATAGTTTTGGGTGCAATTGTAAATGGGATGGAATTATTAATTTCTCTTTCTTCTGTCTTGTTGTTGGTGTAGAGAAATGCAACTGATTTCTGGGCATTGATTTTTATATCCTGACACTTTACTGAATTCCTGTACAAAGTTCTAGTAGTTTTGGAGTGGAGTCTTTTGGGTTTTTCCACATATAGTATCATACCATCTGCGAAGAGTGAGAGTTTGACTTCTTCTTTACCAATTTGGATGCCTTTAATTTCTTTTTGTTGTCTGATTGCTGAGGCTAGGACTTCTAGTACTATGTTGAATAGCAGTGGTGATAATGGACATCCCTGCTGTGTTCCTGACCTTAGCGGAAAAGCTTTCAGTTTTTCTCCATTGAGAATGATATTTGCGGTGGGTTTTTCATAGATGGCTTTGATAATATTGAGGTATGTGCCCTCTATCCCTACACTTTGAAGAGTTTTGATCAGGAAGGGATGCTGTACTTTGTCAAAAGCTTTTTCAGCATCTATGGAGAGTATCATATGGTTCTTGTTCTTTCTTTTATTAATGTGTTCTATCACATTGATTGATTTGCGGATGTTGAACCAACCCTGCAGCCCTGGAATAAATCCCACTTGCATGGTGAATAATCCTTTTAATGTACTGTTGAATCCTATTGGCTAGTATTTTGGTGAGAATTTTTGCATCTGTGTTCATCAAGGATATTGGTCTGTAGTTCTCTTTTTTGGTGGGATCCTTGTCTGGTTTTGGGATCAAGGTGATGCTGGCCTCATAAAATGAGTTTGGAAGTTTTCCTTCCATTTCTATTTTTTGGAACAGTTTCAGGAGAATAGGAATTAGTTCTTCTTTAAGTGTTTTCTAGAATTCCCCTGGGAAGCCGTCTGGCCCTGGGCTTTTGTTTGTTTGGAGATTGTTAATGACTGTTTCAATCTCCTTACTGGTTATGGGTGTATTCAGGTTTTCTATTTCTTCCTGGTTCAGTTGTGATAGTTTATATATCTCTAGGAATGCGTCCATTTCTTCCAGATTGTCAAATTTGTTGACATAGAGTTGCTCGTGGTATCTTCTTATAATTGTTTGTATTTTTTTGATGTTGGTTGTGATCTCTCCTCTTTCATTCAAGGTTTTATTTATCTGGGTCCTTTCTCTTTTCTTTTTGATGAGTCTGGCCAGGGGTTTATCAATCTTATTGATTCTTTCAAAGAACCAGCTCCTAGTTTCATTGATTTTTTCTATTGTTTTTTTTGTTTGTTTGTTTCTAGTTCATTGATTTCTGCTCTGATCTTTATGATTTCTCTTCTCCTGCTGGCTTTAGGGTTTCTTTCTTGTTCTTTCTCCAGCTCCTTCGTGTAGGGTTAGGTTGTGTACTTGAAACCTTTCTTGTTTCTTGAGAAAGGCTTGTACCACTATATATTTTCCTCTCAGAGAATAAATGAAACAAGATGGGATTGGGAGGGAGACAAACCATAAATGACTCTTAATCTCACAAAACAAACTGGGGGTTGCTGGGGGGAGGTGGGATTGGGAGAGGGGGAGCGGGCTATGGACATTGGGGAGGGGAGGCAAACCATAAGAGACTATGGACTCTGAAAAACAACCTGAGGGTTTTGAAGGGTCAGGGGTGGGAGGTTGGGGGAACAGGTGGTGGGTGATGGGGAGGGCACGTTTTGCATGGAGCACTGGGTGTTGTGCAAAAAGAATGAATACTGTTACGCTGAAAAAAAAAAGAAATAAATAAAAAGGGAAAAAAATACAAAAAAAAAAAAAAAAAGAAAAAAAAATATTTTCCTCTCAGGACTGCCTTTGCTGTGTCCCACAGATTTTGAACCATTGTGTTTTCATCATTATTTGTTTCCATGAATTTTTTCAGTTCTTCTTTAATTTCCTGCTTGACCCATTCATTCTTTAGAAGGATGCTGTTTAGTCTCCATGTATTTGGGTTCTTTCCAGCTTTCCTCTTGTGATTGAGTTCTAGCTTCAGAGCATTGTGGTCTGAAAATATGCAGGGAATGATCCTAATCTTTTGATACCGGTTGAGACCTGATTTATGGCCCAGGATGTGATCTATTCTGGAGAAGGTTCCATGTGCACTAGAGAAGAATGTGTATTCTGTTGCTTTGGGATGAAATGTTCTGAATATATCTGTGATGTCCGTCTGGTCCAGTGTGTCATTTAAGACCTTTATTTCCTTGTTGATCTTTTGCTTGGATGATCTGTCCATTTCAGTGAGGGGAGTGTTAAAGTCCCCTACTATTATTGTATTATTATTGATGTGTTTCTTTGATTTTGTTATTAACTGGTTGATATAATTGGCTGCTCCCATGTTAGGAGCATAGATATTTAAAATTGTTAGATCTTCTTGTTGGACAGACCCTTTGAGTAGGATATAATGTCCTTCCTCATCTCTTATTATAGTCTTTGGCTTAAAGTCTAATTGATCTGATATAACGGTTGCCACCCCAGCTTTCTTCTGATGCCCATTAGCATGGTCAATTGTTTTCCATCCCCTCACTTTAAATCTGGAGGTGTCTTCGCATCTAAAATGAGTTTCTTGTAGGCAACATACTGATGGGTTTTGTTTTTTTTATCCATTCTGATACCCTGTGTCTTTTGATTGGGGCATTTAGCACATTAACATTCAGGGTAACTATTGAGAGATATGAATTTAGTGCCATTATTAGCCTGTAAGGTGACTGTTACTGTATATGGTCTCTGTACCTTTCTGATCTACTACTTTTAGGCTCTCTCTTTGCTTAGAGGACCCCTTTCAATATTTCCTGTAGAGCTGGTTTGGTGTTTGCAAATTCTTTCAGTTTTTGTTTGTCCTGGAAGCTTTTGATCTCTCCTTCTATTTTCAATGATAGCCTAGCTGGATAGAGTATTCTTGGCTGCATGTTTTTCTCGTTTAGTGCTCTGAATATATCATGCCAGCTCTTTCTGGCCTGCCAGGTCTCTGTGGATAAGTCTGCCGCCAATCTAATATTTTTACCATTGTATGTTACAGACTTCTTTTCCCGGGCTGCTTTCAGGATTTTCTCTTTGTCACTAAGACTTGTAAATTTTACTATTAGGTGACAGGGTGTGGACCTATTCTTGTTGACTTTGGGGGGGGGGGTCTCTGCATCTCCTGGATTTTGATGCTTGTTCCCTTTGCCATATTAGGGAAATTCTCTCCAATAATTCTCTCCAATAGACCTTCTGCTCCCCTCTCACTTTCTTCTTCTTCTGGAATCCAAATTATTCTAATGTTGTTTCATCTTATGGTGTCACTTACCTCTCAAATTCTCCCCTCATGGTCCAGTAGCTGTTTGTCCCTCTTTTGCTCAGCTTCTTTATTCTCTGTCATTTGGTCTTCTATATCACTAATTCTTTCTTCTGCCTTATTTATCCTAGCAGTGAGAGCCTCCATTTTTTATTGCACCTCATTTATAGCTTTTTTGGTTTCAACTTGGTTAGATTTTAGTTCTTTAATTTCTCCAGAAAGGGCTTTTATATCTCCAGAGAGTGTTTCTCTAATATCTTCCATGCCTTTTTCGAGCCTGGCTGGAACGTTCAGAATCGTCATTCTGAACTCTTGATCTGACATATTACCAATGTCTGTGTTGATTAGGTCCCTAGCCTTTGGTACTGCCTCTTGTTCTTTGTTTGTGGTGATTTTTTCCGCCTTGTCATTTTGTCCAGATAAGAGGATATGAAGAATCAAATAAAATACTAAAAGGGTGGCAAAGACCCCAGAAAAATGCGCTGTAACCAAATCAGAAGAGACCCCAAATTGTGGGGGGGAAAAAGGGGATAAAAAGGGGTTCAGGAAAAAAAAAAAGAAAAAAATTCAAAAAATAAAACAAATAAAGAAAAAATATAAAAAAGATAGAAAAAAACTTCCTAGGAACAACGGCAAAGGCAAGGGAAGCAAGGGCAAAAATGAACTATTGGGATTTCATCAAGATCAAAAGCTTTTGCACAGCAAAGGAAACAGTTAACAAAACCAAAGGACAACTGACAGAATGGGAGAAGATATTGCAAACGACATATCAGATAAAGGGCTAGTATCCAAAATCTATAAGGAACTTAGCAAACTCAACACCCAAAGAACAAACAATCCAATCAAGAAATGGGCAGAGAACATGAACAGACATTTCTGCAAAGAAGACATCCAGATGGCCAACAGACACATGAAAAAGTGCTCCACGTCGCTCGGCATCAGGGAAATACAAATCAAAACCACAATGAGATATCACCTCACACCAGTCAGAATGGCTAAAATTAACAAGTCAGGAAATGACAGATGCTGGAGAGGATGTGGAGAAAGGGGATCCCTCCTACACTGTTGGTGGGAATGCAAGCTGGTGCAACCACTCTGGAAAACAGCATGGAGGTTCCTCAAAATGTTGAAAATAGCACTACCCTATGACCCAGCAATTGCACTACTGGGTATTTACCCTAAAGATACAGACATAGTGATCCGAAGGGGCACGTGTACCCGAATGTTTATAGCAGCAATGTCTACAATAGCCAAACTATGGAAAGAACCTAGATGTCCATCAACAGATGAATGGATAAAGAAGAGGTGGTATATATACACAATGGAATACTATGCAGCCATCAAAAGAAATGAAATCTTGCCATTTGCGACAACGTGGATGGAACTAGAGCGTATCATGCTTAGTGAAATAAGTCAATCAGAGAAAGACAACTATCATATGATCTCCCTGATATGAGGACATGGAGAAGCAACATGGAGGGGTAGGGGGATAGGAGAAGAATAAATGAAAGAAGATGGGATTGGGAGGGAGACAAACCATAAATGACTCTTAATCTCACAAAACAAACTGGGGGTTGCTGGGGGGAGGTGGGATTGGGAGAAGGGGAGCGGGCTATGGACATTGGGGAGGGTAGGTGAACCATAAGAGACTATGGACTCTGAAAAACAACCTGAGGGTTTTGAAGGGTCAGGGGTGGGAGGTTGGGGCAACCTGAGGGTTTTGAAGGGTCAGGGGTGGGAGGTTGGGGGAACAGGTGGTGGGTAATGGGGAGGGCACGTTTTGCATGGAGCACTGGGTGTTGTGCAAAAAGAATGAATACTGTTATGCTGAAAAAATAAATAAAATGGAAAAAAAAAGAAAGAAAAAAAATATATATTTAGATAAACTAGTCAAAAAACATTAAAAAAGAAAAGGGTAAAAGTTTTAAAAAATTTAGCAGAAGAAGAAAAAAGAAAGAAAAAAATTGAAAAAGAAAAGAAAATTGAATTAACTGCAAGACTAAAGAATCATGGGGAGAAAGTCATGAGTTCCGTGCTTTGCTTTCTCCTCCTCTGGAATTCCGCTGCTGTCTTAGGAATTGAACCTGCTTTCCTTGATAGATGAACTTCCTCCTGGCTGGATATTTTGTTGATCTTCTGGGGAAGGGGCCTGTTGTAGTGACTCTCAAGTGTCTTTGCCTGAGGCAGAATTGCACCGCCCTTACCGGGGCCGGACTAAGTATTCCGCTCGGGTTCGCTTTTGGGAGCTTCTGTTCCCTGAATGCTTTCCATAGAGTTCCTGAGGACAGGAATGAAAATGGCGGCCTCCTAGTCTCCGGCCCAGAGGAGCCGAGAACCCGGGGCCCACTCCTCAGTGCGCCCCCAGAGGACAGCACCCAATCACTCCCGTATCCCCAGCCTCTAGCCACGCTCCGAGCTCACCCAGCCCATGACCAGTTCAAGGTAACCCCGAGCTGAGAGTTCAGTCCTCTTCTCTGTCTCTGTAGCTGGCTTCTCTGTTCTAATACCTGCGAGCTCTGTGACACTCCGACACCCCCGATCCTTCTGTGACCCTGCGGGACCTGGGGCCACGCTGACCCCGCGTGGGCTTCACCCCGGTTTAGTCTCTGGAGCAATGTCCCTCAGTGGAACAGACTTTTAAAAGTCCTGATTTTGTGCTCCGTTCCTCCGCCGCTTGCCTGGAGCCGGCCCCTCTCCCGCGGTCTATCTTCCCTTCATTTTAGATTCACTTCTCTGCCAGTCCTACCTTTCAGAAAGTGGTTGATTTTCTGTTTCTAGAATTGCTGTTCTTCTTCTCTTCGATCTCCCATTGGATTTGTAGGTGTTTGCAATGTTTAGATAAGCTATTGAGCTGATCTCCTGCTACCTGATGTAGTCTCAGCCTGCTACTTCTCTGCCATCTTGACTCCTCCCACCAGTTCCAGGCACTCTTATAGGTACTAATGACAAAAGCTTATCCTCCAGGAGCTCACAATCTAAGATTCAAAAATTATACTAATAATTGTCCACCATTGTCATTACACTATTTTATTTATCTGTTTTCCAACTAGAAAAGCAACCCAGTATTTTTCAGTGTTAAGTCTTTTCTCTTTCCGAATGTCTTTTTGGTTCCTCCTAGAAAATATCTGCAAATCATATATCTGATAAGGGGTTAATATTTAGAACTCATAATATATAGATAACAAATACCAGAGAATTCCTTCAACTCAACAACAAAACAACCAATCTGATACAAAAATAAGCAAAAGATTAAATAAACATTTCTACAAAGAAGATCTGCAAATGGACAATAAATATATGAAAAGATGTTCAACATCCCTAGTCACTGGGAAATGCAAAGTAAAACTGAGATATTACCTCACACCCATTTAAGATGGTTACTATAGATGAAAACAAAGACAAACAAAACAACAAAAAAAAAAACCCCAAATAGAAATTAACAGGTATTAGCAAGGATGTGGAGAAGTTTGAACTCTTATTCAGTGTTACTGGGACTGCAAAAGGGTGCAATCACTTTGGAAAATAGAAAGGCAATGCCTCCCAAAATAAACACAGAATTACCTTATGATCCAGCAATTCTACTTCTGGGTATATACCCTAAAGAATTAAAAGCAAAGAATCGAAGAGACATTTGCACACCTGTGTTCTTAGAAGCACTGTTCACAATAGCCAAAACGTAAAAGTAATCCAGGTGTCCATCAATGGATGAATAAACAAACAAAATATATTCTATATACACAATGAAATATTATTCAGCATTAAAAGGAAAGTAAATTTCTGACACATGCCACTACTTAGAACAATCTTGAGGACTCTGTGCTAATTTGAACAAACCAGTCACAAAAGGACAAATACTGTATGATTCCATGTCTATGAGGTACACAGAGTAGGTATGTTCACAGAGAGAGAAAGTAGAATGGAGGTTGCCAGGGGCTGGGGGAGGGGTGAATGATGAGTTAGTGTTTAATGGGCACAGAATTCCTGTTTGAGAAGGTGAAAAATTTCTAGAGATTAATGATGGTGATGGTTGCACACAACAATGCAAGAGTACTTACCTCTGATCTATACAACTTAAACCTGGTTAAGATGGTAAGCTTTATGCTGTGTTCATTTTTCTTCCATGAAAAATAAAATGTAACAAAAGGAAACATGCTATGATTCATGCTCCTTTGACCTACTAGAAAGTACTAGCTAAACTGCTAACCCACACTATAAGCTATCTACAGATACATATTCTTTCAAAAGTATATATTTACATATTACTACTTTATGATTCCTTAAAATGTTTCCAATCTGAAGGAATTGAGTCAGAGATGGGAAGGGAAAGGGACCAGCCACCACAGAGCTCCACTGTGTGTGCCTGCTCTAGAATTTTCCCCCAAGTCTTCTATTCTGGTCATTTGTCCCCAAGGAAAGCCAGGGTCACTGACAGCTCTGTCCTTGAAGAGTACTCTCAACTCTTGAAGACATTTTCTGTGAATTACCTCAGGACATATTGTGGCAAATATTTTTCTTTACTGTTCTTAAATATCCTTACTTTGACTGTCTTTTAATGGTTAAGTTACTTTTCCAGTGAGCCTTGGAATTGGTCTTCTTGCCCTTGGATTTACTTGTTCTGTCTTATCTGTGGATTTTGAATAACAGTTAAACATTTTCATTCATGTTATGCACCTTCAAATCATTGAAAATCATTTTTCATATGCACCCTTGTTCTTCTTTCTCTAGCTAAGCTGAATTCTCCATATGGAGGAGACTCCCTAAAACCCAGCTGACCTCAAAAGCTGAACATCAGTGTAACAGCTGCAAGAATTCTAACAGCACTGGGAAAGGTCAGATCCATCCCAGGCTGCCGGCTCCATGTCCATCTCCAGTGTCCCACAGAAACAGCTGCCCCTCCTCTAGTCCTGGGTTTACCCTGGCCCAGCTGCAAGATGGTAGCCAGGAGAATGAGTCCTGACAAGAGGGAGGTGGGTGAGGCAGGAGCCAGGAGTGCCCAGCCCAGGGAACCCAAAACAGTGACTCTGTCTGATATTTGGAGGGGAGTTTTAGACATCCCAACCGATTCACCACAAGGAGGGACTAGAATACATTTCCTATGTGATAGTACCAGGAAAGCTTTTCAGAGTTCTTCCACCATAGCCTGGCAAAGGTATTCAGCAGCTTCAGGATAAGAGAGAGGTGGTGGTTTCCTGCTCCACTCCTGCAGTGCTCCATCTGTGCTTCTTACACACCTGGGGATCAGTCCCAGCTCTGCTGTGGTCCTTGATAAGCACTCAGACTCTGCACCTCTTTGGTTTCTTCCATTAAATGCCACACGCAAACCCAGCTTGCAGGCTTCCTCTGCCTCTGGGTTAGCCACAGTAGAGTGTGTAAGGGCCTACTTAGCCAGAGTGATTTCATCTCAGTTAAACAGTGATTTTGTTGTTTATGCAGTAAAACTTAAAATGACACTGCCCCCCACCCCTCCCACCGAGGAACTTACTTAGAAGCAAGTCTGGGAAACCAGTAAAATATGGTCGACCAGTCCCTGATAACAGAGCCCAAATACAAGGGGGGGTCAGGCCAGGTAGAGATATCCAATCACTATCTCCCTAAAGAATGTGGGCCCCGCCTTTTGGGCGCCTTTTGGGCGCCAATTCTGACCAAGGTGATAGGCTAGTTCAAATAGCTACTATGGGGTGAATTGTAATTCAATTGGCCACCCGTGTGTGAACTAGCATGACTGTGCAGCTTTCTCTGTGTGTTGCAATCTCATTGGCCACCTGTGTGTGGCCAGGCCCAACCACATGGCCTTTGCTCTATAAAAGTCTGTGAGGCTGGGAGTCATCGCTCTCTCTATAAGAGGCGGCCCCGAACAGTTGGTTTGATTCTCGATGCTTGGCATGAAATAAAGCTTTGCTTGACCTTCGCTTTGTATCAGTCTCACTCCTTTGAATACAGACCCTATCAGAGTGTACTCTTCATGGTGTCACCCAGACATGGAACACTGTCCTTGTCTTTGATTTGAATTGATTTCACTTTTCCTTCTCTATTGCAAGGGGGGGAAAAGCACCCAAAGCCTTGATGTTTGTAGCAGTTTTTTGCATTTTGCAAAACATCTGGGGAGATGGAGAAAATTAACAGTAATCTACCTAAAATTACATAGTGGGTACACTGACTCTCATTGTCATTTCAACTATTATCCTTCCTCTTCCTACCTCTCTTTCACTGTCCAATTTCTGATATATTTTAGAGTAAGTAAGTTTCAATCCCCTTCCTTTTTGTGTCTCCTCTGTCACTACCATGCTTATGCATCTCACCTGCACCCCAGGCATTACTATGATATTTTTCTAAGCCAAAACCATTTTCTTCTTTGAAAGGAATCAAGTTACTTAAAAAGAAAAATCCTTAACAATTATTGGGAGTACAACTCATAAGCAATACCCTGACTCAGAAATGAACATAAAGTGATACGTTGAACCAAATGCCTAAAATTGACCCTGGCCTCACCTTGTCACAAGGGATCACCTGATGAATGAGTTTTGAAAGGCACAGAGCCAAGTTCTATTCCAGCACATCTCATAGACAGAATCACACCTACAAGGATGGGTGGGGTGTCATGGCATTGGGGTAGATGCTACATATGTTCTTCAGTCAGTTTTCTCAAATAGAGCCATAACAGTATTTGGAAACAAATACACATTGTGTGAAAATATTGTTTGGTTCATCTGAGTGTGGGAGTTCTGCCCACATGCAGACAATACTTTTAACTGGAAGAAGGACATTAACAGAGTGTTCATCAGGACATAGCTGAACACTGCACAAGAGACATCTGCTATGGGCTTGGTTTTTAGTGCTCCAGGGTCTTTGGAGACAGGTTTGAATTATTTAGTTCTTTTGACAAATAACCCCTGTAAATCCATGCTCTCATGGGGAAGCAGAAGAATGTGCCATTTCTTGGCTATACAAGGGGAGATGGTCTCTAATTAGCACCTGGTTTTTCTTGGCTGTCAGCCAGTTGGTGGATGGGTACTGAACCAGGTTTAGTAGCTAATAAAGCATACCTGTCTGGAAGCTAAAGCTTAGTTTTGTAAGGGAGGCTAGCACAAAGTGTACCTTCATTAGCCTGCCCACTGATTCTGGTTTGAAGGCCAGAATATTTCTGCTAATTCAAAAATGTTACCTGGATAGTTGGGTTCTGCTGCTGAGTTGAGGCAGGAGAAATTGTCACTTAATTGCAGTTGTTACTAAATGATCAACCTTCCTAGCACACAGTAATCCCACAAATCAGTCTGTAAGCCTGACAGTGTTCCCTCAGGGAAAGGTCTGGCCAAAATAAGAAGAAAAGAAGGCGGTTTGGTGGTGGTATATCGCTCCTGGCCAGGAAAGACACCAGGGATAAGCCAAAAGAAGCGCAGGGTTAGACATGTTTTGATTCACTGAATACCAGCTGAGACCTACTGTGAGCCTGGAACTGGAAAGCAAAACAAGTGCACAGGGATCCAGAACTGCCTGGGGACCAGGGCTTTGGGCATGGCAGCCCCAGCTCCTGTGATCTGTGCCAGCAAACAGCTTCCCAGGCCCAAACCCAGACCACTGCCTGTTAGCATACCCCTCAAGCTAAGGATGATCTTCACACTTTCAGATGGTTGAATAAATATCGAAAGAAGAATAGTATTTCATGACATACAAAAATTACATGTATTTTACATTTACATGTAATACATGTAATACATGTATTTACATACAAAAATTCAAATTGTAGTGTCAAAGTTTTATTGGAACACAACCACACACATTCATTTATATCCATCATGCTTCTGCATAACAGAATTGGGTAGTCAGGAAGGAGACACAAATGGCCTGCAGAGCCTAAAAGTATTTACTTTCAAGCCCTTCATACAATGTATGCTGATTCCTGTGCTAAACTGCCTGCAGCAAACCAAGTTGTTACTTTTGCCCACAGCTGGTAAATATTCCCAAACTCTGAATCAGGTGCTGCCTGAGGGCCAGCAACTGGTGTAAGCAGCTTCACCAGTACTCCTCCGCAGCACCTTGTGTTTGAGTGTTGGGATGCATTTTTCCTCATTAGGTACTCAAATGACAGGGAGAAAAGAAAAGGAAAGGGCTAGTAGTGAAACAGAGTACTGAAACAAAATTAAATGATGAAAGAGATTGAAGCTTTCAGCCAAATCCACCTGCATAGATTTACGGACGGCTAATGCAGCCCAGTGACACAGATGGTCCAGACCTGAAGGGGACTGGGGAGGCCCAAGGGCAGCCCGCAGGGATGAGAAGAATGATCGACTGCCCCGAACTAAGCAAAGAAGGATATACTTGCTGAGTCTGTTGGAGAAACGTCTTTTATTTAAATAAAATAAATATTTTATTTGAGATTATTCTTTGTAAAATGGTGAAGATTTCAATTACTATAATTTCTCATTATTTGCTTTGCTATTTTGTTTAATCCAAACTTCTCTCAGCCATTTCAAACCTCACATTTTGTTTTTCTTCACTCGCTCTTGCTTCATAGCTGTCTCCATGTTTGGTTGGCTTTGAAATTGTTATTTTAGAAGAATATAACGTCTTGTAATCCAAGAGAAAGAAAAAGAAAGTAAAATAATAGGCATCACTTAAGATATTATAAGTATTTGATAGAAGAGCAAAATGAAATGCTTCAAAACCAATCTGTTCAAATGGAATTCTTTCTGCCCAATAACTACTTTCAGAGCACAGTTTTTCTTTTTTAAATCCTCTAAATGTTGAAAGAGACCTAGTAAGTCACTGCTGCCATTTGGAAATGTCAGAATGTCTCTCACTTGGTTTCCCTGATCCCTGTGACTTGAAACACCACACCAGAAACCACAAATACACATGTATGCTACAAACACACACCCTGGGCGGGCACACACACACACACACACACCCTCAACAGGCAGCACACACACATACACATTTGGGGGTCCTACAAATAAAAACAATCCTTTCTGAGGCATTTGCTCTGCAGAAAAAGAAATAGACACAGAATGCCTATCCAACATGACACACAAAAGGATTTGCACCGTCTGTAAGAAATTAGGCTTTTGGCTTGTCATTAAGATCGATGAGGACATGTGTCTAAATCATTTTCTAAAGACTCTTCTTTATTTTCTCACAGTACTAAATGCTTTTTTGGTAGGCTTTCAAGAAGAAACTGCACATAAGTGTTCTAAGGAGAGGAGTGACATCAGGCTTAAGAAGGGAGAGAGGAAGGCCAGAGCCACATCTTGGGATGCCAGCCCCCAGAGAAGAGAGGGCACTTTTGAAGCCTGCCCTATCCCTTTTACCCACCCTTGTTCATCCAACTACAGACTCACCGAGGTCTAAAAAGAAATGAGGTATCTGCTGAAAGAGCGTGTCTCCTCAGAAGCTCCTGCTGACTAGCCACGCAACATACTCAACCAAACCCGCGTAGGAGAACCCCCTCTGTGCACCCATGCCCTTCCCATTCAGCAGTTGCAGGTGCCACCCCCCCCCCTTCCCCGGCCAGTAAAAGCTGATGTGATGGACCCACTTCCCCTTCAGCTCTAAGGGACCTCCCACTTAAACTCCAAGTCCATCTGAACAAAGGCAGAGTGTGCCCTGCCTTGGAAATGCTATGGCCATCTTGCCCTCAAACTCAGGACCCCATGTGGGCCGTTGACCAGGGCCTGGCTCTCAGGCTCAGCAGCTCCAGAGATGAGCCAGATGTGAGAGCACAGGAGCACAAGGCCAGGAGGATGAGCAGCTCCAGCTGCCAGCAGGATGCAGGGGGCACAAGGACATGACCATTCAGTGCAGTACAGACATGCTGCACTTGAGGAGGGGTTGATGCCTGCACTTGAAAGAGCAACTTCCATATCCAACAAGTAAAGAATACAGTACAGGAAGGACTGCAAAATAGCAAGGACTGCAAAGTAAGTAAGAGTTCTTTGGAAACTATAAATCACCTGCAAATGTAGTCTTTCCCGCTCTTACCCCTGCTGTTTTCTCCTGTAACAAGTGTCTTCCATAATCTCTCTTTTATTGAAAGCCCCCTCCTGCAGTGGAATGTAAGCCCCATGAAGACAGCATTTCTTCTTATTCATAACAGTGTCCTCAGTATCTATAAGTGTGTTTGATACTTGATAAGGGCTTATTAAGTACCTGTTGATAGAAAGAAATTGGGCATAAAATAAAAGAAAATGTCTCAGATAAAAAGAACAGACTCCAGGGAGGCTAAGTTTTCAGGCCTCCAAGTGATCTCAGCGTGCCCTGGGAGGAACACATCTGACAGGCCCTGGAGGACCTGGGGATGCACTGGTTGTCAAGGTGACACCCCAGGACATGAGATGATTTGGACAGCTGACATCTCCTGGGGGCAGAACAGCTGCACCATTAGCAAGAAAGCCTTCTTGAGAATCTCCTTGCAAAAGAAATACAGAACTGCTTTGGTCTTTTGGCCCCTTTGATATTGCAATGAGTGCCTGATTTTTCCTGGTGCTTTAAAGATATGTACTATGCAGGCTGAGAATCTAGCTGTGTTTGCTAGTCTGTTAAAAAAAGCCTCAGATTTGGCCATTTGTAGGACACCCCCAACCTCCATTAGAATCAAAGCCTCCTTTCCATAAGCTGCCAGGTTTGCAATTCAACAGGTTCTACGCATAGCCCTGCCCCTGTGTTTACATAGTTCAGGAAAGCCATGTGCTGCAGGCAGGACCCAGCTCCACTTGGACAGCCCTGGAGAAAACTAGCATTTGATGTCACACTAGAAATACAGGTTTTATCTGTAAGACCAGAGCAGCCAGGTCAGTCACAGAGGGAAGTGCAGACAGGGCAGATATGTGCACTCCATCCCAAGGATGATTTCTTTCTGTTTTGTTCTACAAATCCAGAAAGGGAACCAGGTGAGTATCTGAGCAGCTCTTCATGAAAAAAAGGGGTAGGTACAGCATCAGGAGTCATCTTTTGCTCTATTGGCTTTCTTCTCCAAACTGTTTAATGACACATTTTGTTTCATTTTTCTTTTTCACCATTTATTCAGTGTTGGCCAGGTGATTGCTCAAAGTCAGGTGCTGACTTACAAAGGAGCCACTGGTTCTCTGTGGATTCCACTTGGCAGATGGGGATAGCAAGAGTATGCATCATTGCCAGGGATAACACTGTGCCTGGTTGCTGAGATCCAAGCAAAGGGCCCATTGGAGGCTTGAACCTCTTCTTGAGAAGGGGAGGGGACCTCACTGGGCAACCTCAGCAGTAATACTTCAGACTTTCAGAGCATGAGTCCAGGTGCAGCTAAAACGCCCTCTTGCAGATTGAGTTCTCAGGGCAGTCACATCCACTCAATGTCAAATGCAACATGTGTTAAAAGTGTTCTGTGGGCAAAGCTGGGTGGGAAATGCAGAATCACATGGAATTCAATAGGTTTCTTTCAGACAGGACTTCCTGACACCATCAGCATTCTCAAATCACTGTGAGCTCTCAAAGAGGGATATTAACTTCCACAGGACCTCAACATGGTTGACTAGACCCCCCCTAACATTCTAGAGTAACTATTGAGATATGTCCTTTACTAAGGTCCTTACAAGACTGGATCCAGGACCACACCAGTGAATGAGATGTTACAGTGGATCCAAATGACCAGGCCTGTTGATTTTGATTTTTAATGTAATTGCTGGTGAAAGGACAGGAACATTGCTGGAGATAGGTGGGGTGACTATGATGTACACGGAGAAGGATCTAGGAGAAATGAGACACAGCAGAAGACAGCAGAAGGATGGTGGGAACCATGGGACAAGACCATGGGGGAACATCAGCATTGTGCACAGGCTTTGGAACCAGGAGAACTGGGATATGACTTTTCCCCTTCCTGAAACCATGGACATCCAGGCTGAGCTTGCAGTGGGTTGACAACCATTGATTGACATCAGTGATTGACACATGGTTGCACAAACATGTCTCAAGAATAAAACTAATCAGCATCATCAGACGCCTGAAACAATATTCAGGTGCAGACAAGAGAGGCAGAAGCTGGGAAGCTCTGAGAGCCCCCTGCACCCTCTGCCAGGAGCCTGGTGGAAAGGCAAGGCCACAACCAAGCTCTGAAGGGGATCAGGGTCAAGGAAATAAGTGAAAGGGTAGGCTCTGAAACTAGGAGACTGACAGAGGATGTCACCCACAGGGAGGAGGTTCCTGAGGAAGGGCTCTGCTATCATTGGAGGAGATCCAAAAATGATCAAAAATTGCTTAACTGGCTGTCTGTCTAGAATAGTAGCAAGAGAATTCCTATACCTAGTGGTATGTCTACTGTGCTAACTTAATATTTATTTTAATGAGATATATCTGCATGAATTTGCAGAAATGTATGTGCATTTCTACCCAAATTAAAACATGGGTTCGTGGCAAAAAAAAAAAAAAAAAAAAAAAGAAAAAGAAAAAAGTCAGATCTGTATAATCACATATTCCAATGACTAGAGAAACAATTGTTAATATTTTGGGATAAGTCTTTCCATAATTTATTCTGGAAATGTTTAATTATACTCTATATTATTTGAACGCTTTTCTTTTAAAAAACATCAAGATTTTTCTTTTCAGTAAGAACTTTTTTAAGAGTTGCTTATTAGTTCAATGCATACATGCAATGCCATTTCTGTTGGATGTGTGGGTTATGGGTCCTTTCCAGATTTCCCCTACTCCCAAAATAGTGGTCATCTTGGTTAACAATTCCTTGGTCTCTACTTGATTGTTTCCTCGGAAAAATTCTCAGAAGTGGTTTACTAGATCAAAAGAGATTCATATTTCAGTGTCTTTAATGTATTTTGCCAAGTTGTCCAAAAAAGCATGCAATTATCTGCTCTCTTAACAGTGGAGAATATTAAAATTATTGGTAATCTCTGCCAATTTCCTAAGATTGTAACAAGGCATTTCAGACTCGTTCTGTGAGATGTGCAAGGCAGATATCATTATTCTTTTCAGTAAAGGGAAAAAAGAAGTCCAGAGAGGTCAATTGACTTCATCAACATCACACAGTTCCAGAGCCTAAACCCATCCAAGCTTTATTCTTCCACTTGAACTTGGGACAATCTCAAGTTTTCTCAGGTTGGTTTTTTCGCATTTGGACTTTGGCTCTTTTAACATTGACACATACCACAAAACCTTCTTTTGACTCTAAGGGGATCTCTATTCTTTTTTTAACTCATCTGCAGCTTCTTTAGTCTTTCCCTCCCTCCTTTCATGTCCCCCTTCACTTAGAATATTACAACATGTTTCAACTGGAAGGAATAATAAGTGGAGCTGAAATGTATTAAGTGCTTAATGTGTGTGAGGTACTACACCATGCACTACCTCTGTTTTCTATTTGGAGTGGATTTAAACACATTTTTTTCCACCTAATTATTAGATATTAATTTTTTTTACAAAGGCTTCTGCCATCCTTACACCTATCCATTTGATCTTTACCATAGCTCTCTTGAGAAGGAACTCTTCCTGGGCTGAGGAGTGTGTGGGTTCCTGGGCTCCACCTCATAGACTTTTGAGCCTGGGACAGGGATGGAAACTCCATACAGTCCTTGTCTCTTTGTGGTTGTGGCCATAGGTATTTATGCTACATTTGGGGCCCAGTGAAAAACAGACTATTTCTGCTTAAGACCTGTCCATGTCACTGGTACTCACTAAGAATTGAGTGTGCAAAATAAACACAAGACGTGACCCCATCCCTTAAATATTTTCAGTCTTGTCCTGGAAGCAAGACTTAACTCCACCTAAGCCTGGAGTAATAGTAGAGGTATTACCTCATTAAGAACCAGGATGTAAGCATGCACAATAGGTGTCCTACTTGGGCTGGGGGGGTTGATGATGCCAACCTCTGTCAGAGGCTGGTGGAGGCTCCCCCAGGGAAAGCAGAAAGCCTGGCCAGTGCAGAAGAGCAACCTTCTTTTACTCAGGTCTGGCCAGAGTGTAGGGAGGCAGGAGGGCACAACAGCACAGACCACACAGCTGGGAGAGGATATTTCTTATTTCGTTAGACTGGAAGTACAGAAAAAGAAGGTGAGGTACTGAAGGCAAATTCAGAGTGGGGATGTGAGATGAAAATGTTGGTTTTGCTGCTTGCTGAGTGACTGGGGCATTTCTGGTTTCTCTGAGACCCAGTGTCTTCATTTGTAGAATGACAGGCACCATTCCTGTCAGTGTTGCTTGTAGGCCACAGGCTTGAACGATGGAACATCGAACAAGGCAGAAGTGTTCACAGTTATGGCCTGTCTGAATACAACCACAAGGCACCCATCTCAAAATATCCATAGGCCCCAACTAACCAGTGAGCTGCTTACAACTAGGCATAGTTAACAAAAAAAGGAAAATTCCATACATCCCATACCTCCTCACCATCCCCTTTAAATAGAGCCCCCACCCACTGCCTAGTGGCAGACAGTCTCTCCTTTGCTGTCCTGCCCACTGCTCCCTTATGGTGTCTTTAGTAAACTTCTACTCCTTTGTTTGCCTCAGGCAAATTCTTTTCACTGCTCATGCAACCCCAGCTTTGGGCCCCCCATCTGATCAGGGAGATACCACAATGCCCACATCACCACATCTGCAAAGTGTGAAGGGGAAGACATGAGCAGAAAGTATGTGGATGGATGAGGGTAGAAGATGTCCTCAGCCTAAGATTGTTTTATTCC
This sequence comes from Meles meles, assembly GCF_922984935.1. NCBI lineage: Eukaryota > Metazoa > Chordata > Mammalia > Carnivora > Mustelidae > Meles > Meles meles. The sequence goes on from NC_060071.1 coordinate 27,900,865, forward strand.
AATCTGTTAACCACACACAGGCAGGTGTATGAAACCTCTAAGTTAGGCCTAGAGCAAATGTTTCAGAAACATGCACCCCCCTCCCCACTTCCAACAGACCCAGGAAAGGCTTAGGCATCTCTGTGTCTCTGTCATCTTTGTGTCTCCCCACCATGGGAGCCCTATAACCACCTAGCTCCACACAGGCCTAGGAGGCCTCTGATGAACATCTCAGCCTTTTACCAGGCAAGGGAAATACTGGCACCATTCTCTGGGAATCCCAAAGTCCTGGCCATTCATAAGGCTTAGCAAGCAAGGTGCATCCTGTCCGATATGAGATCTCACACATTCCTTCAGAGAATCATCAAGGCCAGAAGATGATCTAACTCCGACTACTTTCTCTGTCAATGGCGTTTTCCTTGCCAAATTCTCCACGAGAAACCTTCACTCTTTGCAGCTGGTACAGGAAGGTCAGAGATGCTAGCTTCCAGCAACAACAAAAACAGCAACAACAACAAAAACTGCCTTCTGCTTTATTATGCTGAAATAGGGATGGGTTTTATGGAGGGGCATGCAGCTGTTGGTGCTGCCTGCTCCCGTAGCAATCCCGATTTCGGCAGGCCAGCCTGCAAAGTTTAGCTCTGTTCACTTTTGAAGATTTGAGAAACCTACCAGCCAGCTTTAACAATTTTGAAAGTGCAGGTTATGTTTTAAATACAGACTGACGGCTAATTTGTCTGGACTGCCCATCACATGCCCCTCCCGCCCCACCTCTGACCACCCGCTGAAGTTCATGAATTACCTGTGGTGGTTTTCATGAGAGTTGCGTTATGAAAACTCTTATTCTTATTTGGAATTATTTCTTTCTTTTGGATAAAATTTTAAAGATTATAATTATGTCTAACATTAATGAAGTCTGTTAGAGTTTTCTTCTTCCTAAAAACTCTTCTGGTAAGGTTTAAATGGAACCGCAATGGCTATCTGGAAACTTTGATCAATGTTATCAGCTTTGATAACTAATTCAGAATATTTTTTAAGTTAAAACACATGTATGGGCTGTATGTTATTTGAATTATTTTGCTTAAACTATTCAAAACAACCTTGAAGTGAACTCTACCTCCATGAACACTTATATTAATAGTCATTATACCTGAGTAAAAGAACGAACAGATATATGAATGAATGCTTTCCACTGAACTACAAAAAGACTTATCTTATGGCATATCACTCAGATCCCTAAGGGGATATTGCCTGTAAATAACAAAGCACAGCTATAGGAAGTACATTTCTTCAGAATTTCAGTTGGGGAAGATAAAAAAAGTTCTGGAGATGGGTAGTGGTGATGGTTGTGTAATGACGGGAATGTAGTTCACCCCGCAGAAACCGCATACTTTAAAACAGTTAAGATGGCATATCTGTCAGGGTTCTCCGGAGAGACAAGACCAATAGGATGAATAATAGAGACGGACAAAGACTTATGATAAGGAATTCGCCCATGTGATTTTGGAGGGTGACAAGTCCCAAGTTCTGCAAGGGTGAGCCAGCAAGTTGGAGACTCAGGAGCACATAGTGTAAGGTTTAGCCTGGAAGCTGGCAGGCTCAAGATTTAAAAGAGCTCATGGTTCAGCTCAAGCTCAAAGACAGAAAAAGAACAACATCCTAGCTCATTACAGTCACACAGGAGTTCTTTCTTATTCAGTCTTTTTGTTGTGTTCAGACTTTCAATGGACTGGATGAGGCCACACTGGGGAGGGCCATCTGCTCTACACAGTCCACCAGTTCAAATCCTATTCTCACCCAGAAACACCTGCACAGACACACCTAGAATAGTATTTGACTAAATATCTGGATACCCCTCTGGCCCAATCAAGTTAACATTATGTGTATTTTGTTATATATATATAACAAAATTTGTTTTATATTATGTATATTATGTTATGTATATTTTACCACAACTTAAAAAAAATAGATGAAGAAGAAAAATGTATTTACTTTCAGAACTCAATGCACTGAAGCCTGGAAATTTTTCATTTACTCCTAAATACAGAAAGCAAGATTTCTCAGTATGCTTTAAACTTGGCAGTAATTCTCTGTCCCTGATTACCCTCAGTTGGATTCAATACAGGTTGTTGCTTTTCCACATGTAACGTTTTATTTGTGCAACATTAAACTTGGGAAGACCAGCCAAACTCCCACCATGTAGTGTCACCCCGTGTGGCATTTCTTGTATCAAATTGGCTTTCGCCAGTGAAATCTAAGTTAAGTACCATGCATTTCAGCATGGCCAACTGATGCTGCCAGGAACTCACAACCCACGGGGACTATCATCCTAGTTTCTCGGAGGCACTCTGCTCCCCTCTACTCTCTGGTCTCCAGGGACACTCATGTTACAGAGCCGGGCAGCTGTACAGAACTTCCCTGTTAAACAGAACACACTTAAAGGAAGTGCAAGGTCCTACTGGGTATTTACCCTAAAGGTACAGACGTAGTGATCCGAAAGGGCACGTGTACCCGAATGTTTATAGCAGCAATGTCTACAATAGCCAAACTATGGAAAGAACCTAGATGTCCATCAACAGATGAATGGATAAAGAAGATGTGGTATATATACACAATGGAATACTATGCAGCCATCAAAAGAAATGAAATCTTGCCATTTGCAACGACGTGGATGGAACTAGAGCATATCATGCTTAGTGAAATAAGTCAATCAGAGAAAGACAACTATCATATGATCTCCCTGATATGAGGACATGGAGAAGCAACATGGGGGGTTAGGGGGATAGGAGAAGAATAAATGAAACAAGATGGGTTTGGGAGGGAGACAAACCATAAATGACTCAATCTCACAAAAGAAACTGGGGGTTGCTGAGGGGAGGTGGGGTTGGGAGAGGGGGAGGGGGTTATGGACATTGGGGAGGGTATGTGCTATCGTGAATGCTGTGAAGTGTGTAAACCTGGCGATTCACAGACCTGTACCCCTGGGGATAAAAATACATTATATGTTTATAAAAAAAAAATTGGAAGGGGAGGCGAACCATAAGAGACTATGGACTCTGAAAACAAGCTGAGGGTTTTGAAGGTTCAGGGGTGGGAGGTTGGGGGAGCAGGTGGTGGGTAATAGAGAGGGCACGTTTTGCATGGAGCACTGGGTGTTGTGCAGAAACAATGAATACTGTTACGCTGAAAAAATAAATAAATTAAAAAAAAAATGTATACACCCAAAAAAAAAAAAAAAAAAAGGAAGTGCAAGGTCAACACAGATCCACACAGGCTAATGGGCACTGCCTGTCACTCTTCTGACTTGAATGGCCTAAGCCACTTTGCCTGTTTTTTACACTTTACATAAATAGAATCATGTAATAGGTGCTAGGGATTCATCCACTTGGCATGTATCTTTAGAAGTCATGTATTCTCATGGCTCTGTACTATTTCATTGTGTGACTATTTCACAACATATTTATCCATTCTACTGTTGATGGACATTTGGGAAATTTCCAGCAGGGGCACGTCTTAGAGAACATACATGTTGCCATACACAGTGCCATTTGCGATAGTGGTAAACCTCCCTTGGTGGTGGTGGTGTGCTGTTACCGTTGTTTAAACTAGATCAGCATAGATTTTATTTGGATTACTCTCCTTTTACTTGTGCTTTAGAGAGCTGTGGCCTGATTTTATCTTTCTTGCTTTCCTGCCCTATTAAAAAGCAATGATGTGTACTGAAACAACATTTTTACAAAGTATATTTCTAGCTGTTCAATATTATATCTAAATATAAGTTTTTGAAACATGGAAATCAAGTACTGACTGAACAAATCCTAACAAATCATTTCCCCAGAGCATCTTGATCATGAACCTCTTCTCAAATACTTGATGAGGTCATCCCAGAAATGTTGTCCTCCAAGCGGTGAATTAGTTTCAGTGGTCTTTCTGTGCTTCCCACTGACCAACTCTGATTAGCTGGCTTCAGTGGATAGCCATGGAGATGATAAGGGCAGCTGGGAATCTGTCTAAATGGGTATGGGCGATTGCCTAGCCACTTGGCTGGCTGCCAGGAAGGAAGGCTTAGCGCTAGGAGAAATGTTTTGCCTTCCCCCTTGAGCTTCATTATCCTCCACAGCAATGGAGGATTATGTGTCTGGGATTTTCGTGTTTCTTGGCAGGGTACAGACATTCTCCCTGTGGTTTTAAAGAGCAGAGTAACCCCTTCTGCTTCCCCCTGTCTGGTTCTCTGCTTGAGCAGTCTATGCCAGCTTATTCCTGGGTGCAGGAAGGTGGTCTGGGTAGGCCCTGGGGTAGGGGGCTCTAAGATTCTCAATATTGGCAGAGGGGCAGCACAAGCAAAGGGTTGACAAGCTGCCTTCTGCCTGGGCCCTGCCCAGGATAGAAACCCTAGTTAGCTCATGTCCCTCAGCATAACCACAAACCCAGTGAGCTAATTCAGATGCACTCTCCTCCTCCCAGTCCTTCACAGCCCCTCTTCAACCTTAGCCATCCTCACCCAGTGGGTTGACTAGACCACCACTACAGCTACCTTTGTTACAAGATGTAGTACAACCTGACCAAGACAGCCTTCAATATGCTCAACACTACATTGGTCCTGCACCACATAACATCCTTCAGCACTTTCCACTCACCCTATCACTGCAAACCCCACCCCCACCTCTCACCCCCCAACCCCCACCTTTCGTTTCATCCAACTTGAGTTCAGTATCTCTTCTCAGGTAAGAGCAGGAATGAAATCTTCTCAGACAATTCAACTTTGGAGCATTTTTTGCATTGGCAATTTCATAAGCTGTATGTCTTAAAGGAAGTCCCCAAATGTCTCTCTCTTGTCATTTCATCAAAATGTCACCCCTGTTGGTCTGGAAGCTTCACAGATTTGTATTGCATTTTATTAAATACAGGCCTTTGACATCAATTTACCCATTTTTAACATCAGATAAAACCAAAACATTTAGGAATGGTGCTGGATAGAGGACAGGGATGGAGGACAGGAAGAAAGTCCCTTGAAGGATAAGCCAAGCTGCTGAGTAGCCTCCTGGTGGTGGGCCAGGCATGCTGTGTGCATTCAGCGTGTGGATCAGAGCCAGTACCCCATTGCTGAGTCCCATATTCCTGGGCAGGTCATTAACATCTCTGGGCTCTGCTAACTTTATCCGTGTTGGGGTCTGTTATCAAAGGAACAAGACTGAGACAAAGTGAAAGTTATGCAAAGACTTATTCTATGCCAAGCATTAGAAGTTAGACTAACCAGCCAGGGGAACAAGACTGAGACAAAGTGAAAGTTATGTAGAGCTTTATTCTATGCCAAGCATCAGAAGTCAGACTGACTGTCCAGGGCCACCTCCGAAGAGAGCAACCCCCTCCCGATCTCACAGGCTGGTTTTATAGGGCATAACCACAGACCCAAGGTACATGGTTTCTATTGTTAAGGCGTTTACTCCCAGAATCTATACCCAGAACCATAACAGGAACTACTGGGGCGTTTATTCCCAGAATGAAGTAAACAACAATATGGATGTAAACAACAATATGGCTACCTAGGCAATATGGAGTTGCTCTGGCTAAGCAGGCCCTAATAGTTAAACAGGTTTTAACATTAAATTGGCCCCAACAATCTGCAAATCAGACAGTGACTTAATGTAGATTTCCTGAAAAAAAAACAGTAAATTATGAAATCCTAGACAGTTGTATCTGTTCAGATAAACATACATACACACACGTCTCCTGTCAATCATTTTGCATGTTGCCTGTTTTTCCTGTTTAGGAAATAGTGACCATTGTCATCCACAGAGTGAAGGAGACAAGAAGTTTTGTTTTAATACTTGACTGTTGCATTACGGAAGAATTGTTGTTGTTGTTATGGCAGCTACATTATAACCTCAGAAAATGACCAGACCTCAAAGAAGAAGGAAGCTATTAAAGATGCTATCAATAGTCCTTCTCAAACCAAGATGGCATAAGAATCTCAAAGCCACAAGCTTCCCAGTAGTTCTCAATAAGAGACATTCAATAAAATCCCACAGTGGCAACCCATTCGGGACCCCTCTCATTCTAAAGAGCTCTCTTTCTTCTTTCTGTTCTCACCTTCACTTAATAAACTATCATTTCACCCCCTGTGAAACCCCCTGTCTGTGAGATTCATTCTTCAACTCCTCAAGACAAGAACCCCGTAACAATACTTTTCTTTCTTTGGGGATGGACAACCAAATGCCTCACCTCTGGAGAGCAGCTTGGCTCCCCAGCCACCTGTCTTTCTCTGAGCCCCAGTGGCCATGCATACTTCCCATGTCATGACAAAAATGCTTGATACCCCATTGGACTCACAGACACCCCATCACGCTCTGCATCCCATGGTTCCCTGATTTGGTGAATGGCACTATCATCCCCCCAAAGTCTAAGGTCAAATCTTCCAGTGCTCCTCAACACTTCTCTGCCCATTTCCAAACTCTTGCCATTTCTGTTTCAGAATATATCTCTGTTCCAACATCCTTCCCACTATCATCACTGCTTGATCCAGTGCGATTCCATCAACAACTTCTTAATCCATGTCACTCTTGCCCACAACAGGGACAATGTCGTTCTGATTTACAAAGCCAGCTTGCCTTCTGTAACTGGCACTCTGGACTTGGTTCTCACCCACTGGCCCACTGGGTACTGCTCCCCCAGGCCAAACGGCTGGCCCCAGGTCTTCTTGTGGCTCCTCTTCCATCACATCTCTGGGATCGTTTCAGACCATCAGGGCTGAACCATCTTCTGTCACTTCCTTTCCCTCGTATGCTCTGCTTTCCTCAGCACACCTGTCCAGGTGACAGCACATGTCCAGCACCTATGCACATTGTTTCCTCTTTACCTCCCAGTGACACCAAGCTCCATGAGGTCAGGAGTACTGACTACCTGCTCCTCACAGGAACCTCAGAATCTAGAATCATACCTGGCACAGAGTAAGCTCTGAATACCATTTTTTAATGATTTAACAGATTTCCATTCTATTATGGGAAACAAAGACTTGAGATGTTAAAACCCACCCCATGGTGGAAAGAAGCAAAGCTAGTCTGCTCTGAGATGCTCCTTTACCTCCAACCTAGAACAGCCCAGCCTGGGATTCTTCTTTACTTGGATTCCCCAGCACCACTCACTCCTTCAAAATGACTTAAAAAATCCCTCTGTGGCTCAAGAGATTTTCTCGACCCTGCAGATCCAGATTGAACAAGAAAAACCGCTCCTGGCCTCATGAATCTCACAGTACCAGTATAAGGTAACAAAAAAGGAAACACAAAATGATATTATGAAGAGGCAAACAGAGCCAAAGGACTGGGTGGGCTGAAAAGGCTGCTCAGTCTATAAGATGGGATTTTAAGTGTGGAAAGGGGGAGAAGGGGATACCAGTGAGCAGCATCTCCAGTGTTTAGTTAGGGGTGACTGCGTTTGGGAAAGCCTTGGAAGCAGGGAAAGGGAGGGTCCCCAGATCATTAGATTTTACTAGGCACATGCAGGTAACTGTGAGGTGTGAGCTTATAGTTGTCCTAGCACCATTTTTTAACACTAATTTTATTTTTTCAGTGTTCCAAGATTCATTGTTTATGCACCACACCCAGTGCTCCATGCAATACGTGCCCTCCTTAATACCTACCACCATTTTTAATGGTATTGATATTTGCTGAAAAATCAATAATTATAGATATATGAGTTTATTTCTAATTCTCAGTTCTATCCCCTTGGTTTATATAACTATTCTATTCAAGTAACACACTCTTTTTTTGATAGGTTTGTAATAAATTCTGAAGTCAGAAGATTTGAGTCCTCCTACTTTGTTCTTTTTCAAGATTGTTTTAGTTATTCTGGGCCTCTTGAAATTTCATATGAATTTGAAGATCAGATTTTCTATTTCTTAAAAAGATCTATTGAAATTTTGATCACTATCTTAAATATATTAGGTCTTCAGATTTATGAAGACAGTATCTTTCCATTTATTTGAGGATTCCTTCATTCAGCAGTGTTTTATCACCTTCAGCTATAACTTTTTTTATCTTGCTGATTCAATTTATTCCTAGATATTATATTCTTTTGAATGCTATTGTAAACGAAATTGTTTTCTTGATTCCTTTTTCAGATTGTTCATTGTGAATGTATGAAAATATAACTGTTGTGCATTGATTTTGTATTTTGCAATTTTGCCAAATTTATTTATGAATAATAACAGCTTCTTGTGGCTTTCTTAGTATGTTCTTTATGTACATTCATCTCAGCTGCAGAGACAGTTTTACTTCTTCCTTTTCATTATGGACATTCTGGCTAGCGCTTTCAACACAAATTTGAACGTAAGTGACAAAAGCAGTCATCCTTATCATGTTACTGTTTTTAGTGGGAAAACTTTCAGTCTTTGAACATTGAACATGATATTAGCTCTGGGTTTTCATGAAGGTCTTTATCAGGTTTAGGAAGCTTATTCTTTTTTTTTGTTTGTTTGTTTTTGTTTATTAATTATTATTATTATTATTTTATAAACATATAATGTATTTTTAGCAGCAGGGGTACAGGTCTGTGAATCGCCAGGTTTACACACTTCACAGAACTCATCACAGCACACACCGCCCCTCAATGTCCATAACCCTACCATCCCCTCCCAACCCCCCAACCCCCAACAACCCTCAGTTTGTTCTGTGAAATTAAGTGTCTCTTATGGTTTGTCTCCCACCTGATCTCATCTTGTTTCATTTATTTTTTCCTACCCCCAAACCGCCCACGTTGCCTTTTAACTTCATATCAGGGAGATGATATGATAGTTGTCTTTCTCCAATTAATTGACTTATTTTGCTAAGCATAATACCCTCTAGTTCCATCCACATTGCTACAAATGACAAGATTTCATTTATTTTGATGGCTCCATAGTATTCCATTGTATATATATACCACCTCTTCTTTATCCATTCATCTGTTGATGGACATCTAGGTTCTTTCCATAGTTTGGCTATTGTGGACATTGCTGCTATAAACATTCAGGTGCACGTGCCCCTTTGGAACACTACCTTTGTATCTTTAGGGTAAATACACAGTAGTGCAATTGCTGGGTCATACAGTAGCTCTATTTTCAACTTTTTGAGGAAACTCCATGCTCTTTTCCACAGTGGTTGTATCAGCGTGCATTCCCAACAGTGTAGAAGGGTTCCCCTTTCTCCACATCCTCGTCAGCATCTGTCATTTCCTGACTTGTTAATTTTAGCCATTCTGACTGGTGTGAGGTGGTATCTCATTGTGGTTTTGATTTGTATTTCCCTGATGCCGAGTGATGTGGAGCACTTTTTTTACTATTATTTATTTGACAGAGAGAGATCACAAGTAGGCAGAGAGGCAGGCAGAGAGAGAGAGAGAGAGAGAGAGAGGAGGAAGCAGCCTCCCTGCTGAGCAGAGAGCCCGATTCGGGACTTGATCCCAGGACCCTGAGATCATGACCTGAGCCGAAGGCAGAGGCTTAACCCACTGAGCCACCCAGGAGCACTTTTTTTAATTAATTAATTTTTTTTTTATGTGGAGCACTTTTTCATGTGTCTGTTGGCCATCTGGATGTCTTCTTTGCAGAAATGTCTCTTCATGTCCTCTGCCCATTTCTTGATTATTTGTTCTTTGGCTCTTTATAGATTTTAGATACTAGCCCTTTATCTGATATGTCGTTTGCAAATATCTTCTCCCTTTCTGTCAGTTGTCTTTTGGTTTTGTTAACTGCTTCCTTTGCTGTGCAAAAGCTTTTGATCTTGATGAAATCCCAATAGTTCATTTTTGCCCTTGCTTCGCTTGCCTTTGGCGATGTTCCTAGGAAGAAGTTGCTGCGGCTGAGGCCAAAGAGGTTGCTGCCTGTGTTCTCCTCAAGGATTTTGATAGATTCCTTTCTCACATTGAGTCCCTTCATCCATTTTGAGTCTGTTTTCATGTGTGGTGTAAGGAAATGGTCCAGTTTCATTTTCTGTATGTGGCTGTCCAATTTTCCCAACACCGTATGTTGAAGAGGCTTTTTCCATTGGACATTCTTTCCTGCTTTGTCGAAGATTAGTTGACCATAGAGTTGAGCGTCTATTTCTGGGCTCTCTATTCAGTTCCATTGATCTATGTTTCTGTTTTGTGCCAGTACCGTACTGTCTTGATGATGACAGCTTTGTAATACAGCTTGAAGTCCGCAACTGTGATGCCACCAAGTTTGGCTTTCCTTATCAATATTCCTTTGGCTATTCGAGGTCTTTTCTGGTTCCATATAAATTTTAGGATTATTTGTTTGAAAAATTGGATGGGATTTTGATAAGTATTGCATTAAATGTGTAGATTGCTTTAGGTAGCATAGACATTTTCACAATATTTGTTCTTCCAGTCCAGGAGCATGGAACATTTTTCCATTTCTTTGTGTCTTCTTCAATTTCTTTCATGAGTACTTTATAGTTTTCTGAGTATAGATTCTTTGCCTCTTTGGTTAGGTTTATTCCTAGGTATCTTATGGTTTTGGGTGCAATTGTAAACTGTATTGACTCCTTAATTTTTCTTTCTTCGGTCTTGTTGTTGGTGTAAAGAAATGCAACTGATTTCTGTGCTTTGATTTTATATCCTGAAACTTTACTGAATTCCTGTGCAAGTTCTAGCAGTTTTGGAGTGGAGTCTTTTGGGGTTTCTACATATAGTATTGTTAGGGTCCATGATCAAAGGAACAAGACTGACACAAAGCGAAAATCAAGCAAAGCTTTATTTCGCGCCATGCATCAGAAACCAAACTGCATCGGAAACCAAACTGACTGGTAGGTGCCCGAGTCTTGCTGGGGACCACCGCTTCCCAGTTGCTGGGGTCCCTCCTGGAGGCTCCCTGCCTCACCCTCACTGTACCACAGGCCCCCTCCCAGCGAGGCTGCCCGGTTGGCTCCTGAGAGGCTGCTCCTGGTGGCAGCACTGCCCGAGGCGGCATGGCTGCTTGCGGCGGCGCTGCTGCTGTTGCTGCTGCTGATACTCTGGCTCAGGGTGGTGTCACTCGTGGCAGCGCTGCTGCCGCTGCTACTCTGGGCGGTGCCGCTCGCGGTGGCACCACTGCCGCTGCTGCTCTGGGCAGTGCCTCTCGCTCTTGCTAAAAAAAAAAAAAAAAACAAAAAAAAAAAACCCTTACCCTCCAGTCTCACAGACCATCTTTTATAGTGGTGGTTGAGCCCGGCCCACACACAGGTGGCCAATCGGATTTCAACCTACCACAGTTAATATATGCACACCCCTCTGACTGAATACGGCTATCTGGCCTGGCCCGCCCCTATATCCGGGGTTTGCAAGTAACTTCTTTTTGCTAACCAGGCCCCTACAAGTATCATATCATCTGCAAAGAGTGGTAGTTTGACTTCTTCTTTGCCGATTTGGATGCCATTAATTTCTTTTTGTTGTCTGATTGCTGAGGCTAGGACTTCTAGTACTATGTTGAATAGCAGTGGTGATTATGGACATCCCTGCCATGCTCCTGACCTTCACGAAAAAACTTTCAGTTTTTCTCCATTGAGAATGATATTTGTGGTGGGTTTTCACAGATGGCTTTGATGATATTGAGGTATGTGCCCTCTATCCGTACACTTTGAAGAGTTTTGATCAGGAAGGGATGCTGTACTTTGTCAAATGCTTTTTCTGCATCTATTGAGAGTATCATATGGTTCTTCTTCTTTCTTTTATTAATGTATTGTATCACTTTGATTAATTTGTGGATCTTGAACCAACACTGCAGCCCTGGAATAAATCCCACTTGGCCATGGTGAATAATCCTTTTAATGTACTGTTGAATCCTATTGGCTAGTATTTTGGTGAGAATTTTTGCATCTGTGTTCATCACAATCAATGTGGTCTGTAATTCTCTTTTTGGATGGGATCCTTGTCTGGTTTTGGGATCAAGGTGATGCTGGCCTCATAAAATGAGTTTGGAAGTTTTCCTTCCATTTCTATTTTTTGGAAAGTTTCAGGAGAACAGGAATTAATTCTTCTTTAAGTGTTTTGTAGAATTCCCCTGGGAAGCTGTCTGGCCCTAGGCTTTTGTTTGTTTGGAGATTTTTGATGACTATTTCAAGCTCCTTCCTGGTTATGGCCTGTTCAGGTTTTCTATTTCTTTCTGGTTCAGTTGTGGTAGTTATATGTCTGTAGGAATGCATCCATTTCTTCCAGATTGTCAAATTTGTTGGCATAGAGTTGCTCATAATATGTTCTTGTAATTTTTTGTATTTTTAGTGTTGGTTGTGGTCCCTCCTCTTTCATTCATGATTTTATTTAATTGTGTCCTTTCTCTTTTCTTTTTGATAAGTCTGTCCAGGGGTTTATCAATCTTATTAATTCTTTCAAAGAACCAGCTGCTATTTTTGTTGATTTGTGCTATTGGAGTTTTTTTTGCTTGTTTGTTTTGTTTTGTTTTGTTTTGTTTTGTTTGTTTGGTTGGTTGGTTGGTTTCTATTTCATTGATTTATGCTCTGGTCTTTATGATGTCTCTTCTCCTGCTGGGTTTTGGCTTTCTTTGTTGTTCTTTCTCCAGCTCCTGTAGGTGTAGGGTTAGGTTGTGTATTTGAGACCTTTCTTGTTTCTTGAGAAAGGCTTGTACCACTATATATTTTCCTCTCAGGATTGCCTTTGCTCTGTCCCACAGATTTTGAACTGCTGTGCCTTCATTAACATTTGTTTCCATGATTTTTTTTCATTCTTCTTTAAATTCCTGGTTGACCCATTCATTCTTTAGAAGGATGCTCCATGTGTTTGTTTTTTTTTCCAAGTTTTCTCTTGTGATTGAGTTCTAGCTTCAGAGCATTGTGGTCTGAAAATATGCAGGGAATGATCCCAATCTTTTGATACTGGTTGAGACCTGATTTAGGACCCAGGATGTGATCTATTCTGGAGAATGTTCCATGTGCACTAGAGAAGAATGTGTATTCTGTTGCTTTGGAATGGAATGTTCTGATTATATCTGTGATGTCCATCTGGTCCAGTGTGTCATTTAGGGCCTTTATATCCTTGTTGAACTTTTGCTTGGATGATCTGTCCATTTCAGTGAGGGTAGTGTTAAAGTCCCCTACTATTATTGTATTATGGTCTATGTGTTTCTTTGATTTTGTTATTAATTGGTTTATATAGCTGGCTGTTCCCATGTTAGGGGCATAGATATTTAAAATTGTTAGAGCTTCTTGTTGGGAAGATCCTTTGAGTTGAAATAATGCCCTTCTTCATCTCTTATTATAATCTTTGGCTTAAAATCTAATTGATCTGATAGAAAGGTTGCCACCCCAGCTTTCTTCTGATGCCCATTAGCATGGTAAATTGTTTTCCACCCCCTTACTTTAAATCTGGAGGTGTCTTTGGGTCTAAAATGAGTTCTTGTAGGCAACATACAGATGGGTTTTGTTTTTTTTAATCCATTCTTATACCCTGTGTCTTTTGATTGGGGCATTTAGCCCATTAACATTCAGGGTAACTATTGAGAGATATGAATTTAGTGCCATTGTATTGCCTGTAAGGTGACTGTTACTGTATATTGTCTCTGTTCTTTTCTGATCTACTACTTTTAGGCTCTCTCTTTGCTTAGAGGACCCCTTTCAATATTTCCTGGAGAGCTGGTTTGGTGTTTGCAAATTCTTTCAGTTTTTGTTTGTCCTGGAATCTTTTTATCTCTCCTTCTATTTTCAATGATAGCCTAGCTGGATAGAGTATTCTTGGCTGCATGTTTTTCTCATTTAGTGCTCTGAATATATGATGCCAGTTCTTTCTGGCCTGCCAGGTCTCTGTGGATAAGTCTGCTGCCAATCTAATATTTTTACCATTGTATGTTACAGACTTCTTTCCCCGGGCTGCTTTCAGGATTTTCTCTTTGTCACTAAGACTTGTAAATTTTACTATTAAATAACAGGGTGAGGACCTAATCTTATTGACTTTGAGGTGGGTTCTCTGCATCTCCTGGATTTTGATGCTTGTTCCCTTTGCCATATTAGGGAAAATCTCTAAAATAATTCTCTCCCATATAATTTCTGCTCCCCTCACTTTCTTCTTCTTCTGGAATCCCAATTATTCTAATGTTTCATCTTATGGTGTCGCTTATCTCTTGAATTTTCCCCTCATGGTCCAGTATCTGTTTGTCACTCTTTTGCTCAGATTCTTTATTCTCTCTCATTTGGTCTTCTATATCACTAATTCTTTCTTCTGCCTCATTTATCCTAGCAGTAAGAGCCTCCATTTTTTATTGCACCTCATTAATAGCTTTTTTGATTTCAACTTGGTTAGATTTTAGTTATTTAATTTCTCCAGAAAGGGCTTTTATCTCTCTGGAGAAGGTTTCTCTAATATCTCCCATGCCTTTTTTGAGTCCAGCTAGAACCTTGAGAACCATCATTCTTAACTCTAGATCTGATATATTACCTTGCCCATATTGATTAGGTCCCTAGCCTTTGGTATTTCCTCTTGTTCTTTTTTCTGTGGTGAGTTTTTCCACCTTGTCATTTTGTACAGATAAGAATATATGAATGAGCAAATAAAGTACTAAGGGGGTGGCAAAGAGCCCAGGAAAATGTGCTTTAACCAAATCGTGGGAGGGAGAAAGGGGATAAAAAGAAGTTCAGGAAAAAAAAGTTAAAAAAAAAAAGAAAAGAAATAAAGGAAAAAAATATATATATATATATGTAAAAGACTGGTGACTAGATCAGGGTCACCCACATAATTTGGGGAGTATTTTGGTTTCTTAGAAGAAACTCCCTCCCAAACTCTTAAAGAATGAAAAACATATATAAGGGTAAACACAATTACGTGATGGAATATGCCTATAAAGATGAAAATAATTTTTTTTTAATTTCTAAAAAAAGGAGTTGATAAAGTAAGTTGGTTGGGAGAATAATGAAAAAGAAAGTCGAGAGAATTTGCTAGGGCTGGAGTCTAGAACAAGCCCAGAGCTAAATTTAGGGTATATTTTGATCTATTAGAAGGAGTTGTACCCCAATTTTTTTAGAAGAAGAAACCCTATGTATATACAAAAAATAAAGTTAGATGCAATGAAGGATAAAATATGACTATAATAATGAAGGTTCAAAAAAGATTATTTTTATTTTTTATGAAAGTTATTGTTAAGATAAAGTAGTTTAAAAATGTTAAAAGAGGAAAGGATAAAAGTTTTAAAAATTTAGCAGAAGAAAAAAAATTAAATTAAAAAATTAACTGCAAGACTAAAGAATTATGGTGAGAAAGACATGAATTCCATGCTTTGCTTTCTCCTCCTCTGGAATTTTCCTTGGTAAGTGAACTTGGTCTTGGCTGGATTTCTTGCTGATCCTCTGGGGAAGGGACCTGTTGTAGTGATTCTCAAGTGTCTTTGCCCCAGGCGGAATTGCACAGCTCTTACCAGGGGTTGCTTTTGGGAGCTTTTGTTCCCTGAACCCTTTCCATAGAGTTCCGGAGGATGGGAATGAAAATTGTGGCCTCCCAATCTCTAGCCCAGAGGAGCCAAGAGCTCGGGATCCCACTCCTCAGTGCAGCCTCAGAGAAAAAAGCCCAATCACTCCCGTCTCCCTGGCCTCTGGCCATGCTCTGAGCTCACCCAGCCTGTGACCAAGCATCTTCGTCTCTGGCACACAGCTCTGCCTGGAGTCTCCGAACCCTGCAGATCCCTGACCTCCCCCAGGGGGTGTCTCCCCGGATCTTGTGGGGACCTTACTTGCAGCAGTGGCTTACGGTTAAGGTACAAGGTAACCCTGAGTTGAGAGCTCACTCTTTGGCTCTGTCTCTGTAGCTGGCTTCCCTGCTCTAATACCTGCAAGCTCTGTGACACTCAGACACCCCCGATCCTTCTGTGACCTCGCAGGACCTGGGGCCACACTGACCCTGCATGGGCTTTACCCCAGTTTAGCCTCTGGAATGATGTCCTTCAGCGGAGCAGCCTTTTAAAAGTCCTTATTTTGTGCTCTGTTGTTCCACCACTTGCTGGGAGCCGGCCCCTTCCCCCACAGTCTATCTTCCCATCGCTTTGGGTTCATTTCTCCACCGGTTCTACCTTTCATAAAGGGGTCAATTTTCTGTTTCTAGAATTGTTGCTCTTCTCTTCGATCTCATGTTGGATTTGTAGGCATTCACAATGGTTTGGTAAGCCTTCTAACTGTTCTCCTGCTACCTGATGTAGTCTCAGCCTGCTACTTCTCTGCTATCTTGACTCCTCCCCCTAGGAAGCTCATTCTTTTTCTTTTCAATTTTTTTTTTGAAGTATAGTTGACATACAATGTTACATTAGTTTCAATTGTATAACATACTACATTCAACAAGTCAATAAATTATGCTATGTTCACCATAAGTGTAGCTACTGGCCGTCACCACACTATATTCCTTTGACTATACTGCTAACTATATCCCTTATGCTGCACCTTTTATCCCTGTGACTTATACATTCTATAACTGGAAGCCTGTACCTCCCACTCCCCTTCACACATTGCCCATCCCTTGTTGTCCTCCCCTCTGGCAATCATCAGTTTGTTCTCTGTATTTGAGTCTGTGTCTGCTTTTTGTTTGTTTGTTCTGTTTGTTTTGTTTTTTGAAGTCTCTGTGTAAGTGAAATCATATGGTATTTGTCTTTGTCTGACTTATTTCAGTTATCATAATACTCTAGCTCCATCCATGTTGTCAAAAATGGTAAAATCTCATCTTTTTTATCACTGAGTAATGTTCCAATTGTGTATATATAACACATCTTCTTTATCCATTCATCTGTAAATGGACACTTGAGCAGCTTCCACATGTTGCAATAAACATAGGGGTGGCTCCCTTCTGTCCTCAGTTTATTTTTTTTTTATTTCTTTCAGCATAATAGTGTTCATTGTTTTTGCACCACACCCAGTGCTCCATGCAGTACGTGCCCTCCCTATTACCCACCACCTGGTTCCTCAACCTCCCACCCCCCCACCCCTTGAAAACCCTCTGGTTGTTTTTCAGAGTCCATAGTCTCTCATGGTTCATTTCCCCTTCCAGTTTCCCTCAACTCCCTCTCCTCTCCATCTCCCCATGTCCACCATATTCTTTGTTATGCTCCACAAATAAGTGAGACCATATGATCCTTGACTCTCTCTGCTTGACTTATTTCGCTCAGCATAATCTCTTCCAGTCCCGTCCATGTTACTACAAAAGTTGGGTATTCATCCTTTCTGATGGAGGCATAATACTCCATTGTGTATATGGACCACATCTTCCTTATCCATTCATCCGTTGAAGGGCATCTTGGTTCTTTCCACAGTTTGGCGACCGTGGCCATTTATTTTTAATGATGAAAAAGGTGTTGGCTTTATCAAACGCATTGCTTAATTGAGATAATCATATAATTGTTTCCCTTCATTATATTGAGGTCATTTATTACATTAATGTTCATATATTAAGTGGCCCTCACATTCCTAGGATAAATCCCACTTGGCCAAGGTGTATAATCTTTCTAATATGCCCCCGGATTTGGCTTGCCAGTATTTTGTTAAAGATTTTTGCATCTATATTTATAAATGATACTGGTCTGCAGTTTATTTTCTCATGATGTTTTTTTTGGCTTCGGTATTGGGATGATGTTGGCCTCATACAAGGAGTTAGGAAGTACTCATTCCTCTTCTAATTTTCAGGAGCGTTTGAGAAGGATCAGTATTAATTCATCTTTAACAAACTGGCAGAATTAAGAAGTTAAGGCATCTGGTCTTGTCCTGGGATTTTCAGTAAGTTATTTGCAGCTTCTCTCTCTTTGTCCCTCTAGCTAGAGATTCTCAATTTTTTTTACCTTTTCAAATAACAAACTTTTGATTTTTTTCTTTTGATTCTCTGTATGGTTATTTTATTCTCTATTTAGTCTATTTCCACTAATATTTATTATTACCTTGCTTTGGCCAGCCTGGAGTTTAGTTTTCTCTTCCTTTTCTAGTTCCTTGAGATGTAAAGGTGGTTTACTGATTTGAGATCTTTTTTTTTTTTTTTTCATGCATACATACATTTACTGCTATAATTTTCTGTTCTGGTACATCCAGGGCAGATTGGTGTGTTGTGTTTTAATCTTCACTCATTTCAAAATACTTTCTAACTTCCCTGTGATTTCTATTTTGACCAGTTGGTTTTTTGAAAGTCTGTTGTTTAATTTCTACATACTTGTGAATTTTCCTGTTTCCTGATGTCATTGATTTCTAATGCATTCCATGATGTTTTGAGAAGATGCTTTGTATGACACTTCCCTTTTAGAATCATCAAGGCTTGCTTCACAGCTTAGCGTATTCTGGAGAATGTTCCATGTGTGTTGGAGGAGAATGTATATTCTACAGTCATAGGGAGTGGAGTGTTCTATACATGTTTGCTAGGAATAGCTAGTTGATAGCACTCTTTAAGTCCTCTTTTCCTTATTGATCATTGATTTAGATGGTATATGTTATTGACACTGTGGAAGTCTTCCAACTTTTATTGTGGAATTTTCTATTTCTCCCTGCAGTTTGTCAGTGTTATCTTTCATATATTTTGAGTCTCTGCCATTTGGTTCAAATTTTGGCTTAAACTTGTTATATCTTTATTTATGAATTGGTTCTTTTGTCAATTTATAATGACCTTCTTTGTCTCTTGTAAAATTTATTGCCATAAAGTCTTTTTGTCGGATATTATTATACTACTTCACCTGTTATTTGGTTACTATTTGCATAGAATATCTTTTTGCATCCTTCTGCTTTCGACCTAGTTTGTGTCTTTGGCTCTAAAGTGAATTACAGCATATCATCAGATCATGTTTTGTTGTTGTTGTTGTTGTTGTTTTCTGTTACATTCTTTCTATTTCTTTTAATTGGTGAGTTTATTTCTTATTTGTTTGTTTATTTTGAGAGATAGAGAAAGAGCACACACACAGAAGGGAGGGGCAGAGAGAGAGGGAGAGAAGGTCCCAAGCAGACTCTGCATGGAGTGTGGCTCCTGACGTGGGGCTCAGTCTCACAACCCTGAGATCACAACCTGAGGTGAAACCGAGAGTCAAATGCCTAACCGGTTATACCACCAGATGCCCCATGAGTTTATTTCATTTGCATTTAAAGTAATTACTAATAAGGGAAAACATCTTCTATTTTTATTAACCTCTGTCTTATCTTATTTTTTCCTCACTTCTTCAATATTTTTCAATTGATTCTTTTTAATTGATTGGTATTTTTCTGGTCCAATATTTTTATTCCTTCCTCATTTCCTTTTCTGTATACTTTTTAGTTGTTTTCCTAGTAATTGACATGAGAATAAATACCCTAAACTTATCACAATATACTTTGAATTTGTCACCAACTTATCTTAAATAGCGCACAAAAACCCTGATCGTCTGCAGACTCTCTGTCCCAAACTCTCCCTTCATGTTGCACTGTCACAGATTATACCTTTGCACATTGTGTGCCCATTAAAACAGGTTTATAATTATTACTTCATGAATTTGTCTTTTAAATCACAGAGGAAACCAAAATAGGAGTTATAAAGCAGAAATACAATAATATTGGCTTTTATATTTGCTTATGTTGTTACTTTGACCATAGTTCTTAATTTGTTCTTATGACTTTGAGTTACTACCTATTGTCCTTTCATTTCAGCCTGACAGACTCCTTTCAGCTTTTCTTACAGGCCTACTAGTGACAAACTCCTTCAGCTTTCTTTTATCTGAAAATGTTCTAATTTCTTCTTCATTTTGTAAGTATACTTTTGCTGGATATAGTATTCAGGTGACAATTGTCTTCTCTCAGGCTTTAAATATAGCATTCCTCTGTCTTTTGGTTTCCATGCTTTCTACCATGAAATCAGTTTTTAATCATATTGAGGATCCCTTGTATGTTATGAGTCACTTCTCTCCTGCCACTTTCAAGATTCTCTTTTTGTCCTGCTTGTTTGATTACAATATGTTCTATTATGGATCTCTTTGTGTTTATTACTCTTAAAAGTTGACTGAGCTTCCAGGATATGCAAACTCATGACTTTTATCAAATTTGGAAGGTTTGGGCCATTATTTCTTCTTCAAATATTATTTCTGTCCCTTTCTCTCTCATTCTACTGGGACTTATTATGTATATGTAGGGAACTTTCATTTTTGCAGTTGTATTCCTTAGCTCCAGACTTTCTGGTTTGTTCCCTTGTACCTCTTTCTCTCTTTATTCTCTACTTGATGAGACATTGTGCTCCCTTTTCCTTTATTTCTTTGTCTAGGGTTTCCTTTAGGTCTTTGAGCATATTTAAGATAGTGAATTTAAAGGTGTTGTCTAGTAAATCCAATGTCTGTGCTTCCTCAGAGGGCTCTCTGTTAAGTTCTGTGATAAGTCATACTTTCTGGTTTCTCTGCACGCTGTCATGCTTGTTTTCATTGCTCACTCTGAGTTGTTGTTTATTTGTTTATTGACTTTCCTAAGTTGTTTCTGTAATAACTACATTTTTTTGTCATACATGGTCTCTGACATCTCATTTCCTTTAATTTGTGGTCATAGGGTATTTTGATAGAGATTTCCTTGAATGCCTGGAGCCCCAAAACAAAAACAACAACAACAAAATACTTCTCATGTTTATGGATTGGCTCTGTGTTGAGACATGCCAACACTTAGCCTTTTATAACTCTGCTTTAGCCTTCCCACTATCTGCTCAGGCTGAGCTGAAAACTCAAAAGTGTAAGTTTAGGGTCTTCTTAAGTCTGTTCTGAGCATGTGTCCTACCCTGGGAAGGTATGTGACTTTCTAGATTACCTGGTACACACACTTTCTAGTAGTCCGATTCACCAAAGAATCTCTTTTTCTCCCAGACTTGGATATATCTGTTCCTTGCTTCCACTGTGATATTTTGCCCCAGTCAACAGAGTTCATTTGCCTTTGAGTATTTTTGAGGGATGCCCTTTGTATAGCAACTTTTCAACCCTGGGAGAATTCTGAATTAGGCAAAGCAAAGGCAGCTGCCTTGTGCCAATATTTCACGTAGCCCCTGGACAAGCCAAACAAAGATAAGTCTTCTCTACTCCCTTTGGAGCCAACAACCAGGGTGCCACCATTGCAACGTGGGGTTCTATCTTTAAGAGTGCATCCCAGCTGGGAGAAAAGGGGGACAAGGAAAAGCAGAAATTCAGCCAAGCTCTCTTATACCATTTACACTGCCTTTTTCCTGATTCAGCCCTCACTTGACTGATAAAGCTTGGCTGTTTTCTAGGGGTCAAACAAGACTAATTCCAATCTTTTTTCTCATTCTTTTCATGTTTCTATGGAAAGTTGAGCCCTGTAGCTACCTACTCTGTCATTTTCACTGACATCATCCCAGCTGTTATATTTTGTTGTGAATGCCTACTGCTTCCTCAGTTCACTGTGGTAAGCAGAATAATGACCCTATAAAGATGTCCATGATACCAAGAACCTAAGAATATGTAACCTTACATAGCAAAAGGAATTTGAAAATCTGATTATAATTACAAATTGTGATATGGGAGATTTTTTATGGGTTCTCTTGTTGGACGCAATTATTCCACATGAGAATGGCTTTCAGCTCACAGCCAGCAAGAAATAGATATTTCAGTTCTATAACTGCAGGTAAATGAATTTTGCCAAAAAACTAAATAAGCAAGGGAACACAGCTTCCCTTGGAGCCTCCAGAAAGGAATGTGACCTTGCCAACATCTTGATTTTAACTTGGTAAAATTGATGTTGGACTTTTGACCTACAGAAGTGAAAGAAAATGCATCTGAGTTGATTAAACCCATTAGGTTTATGGTAATTGTTAGGGCAAGCAATAGAAAATTAACATATACATTTGCAGCATCACAAGCAAACAGCTTGGTGTTTACTTGTACTGTGTATGCACATAAAAGTTGGCCCCACCCAATAAAATGAAAGCTTATTAAGCATGATGTTTTCCTTTCTTACACTACAATTCCTTACAATTCATTGTTATACATGGTTTATTGCCTATCTGCTAGAGACCCAAAATGTCCTTTTCTCTTCTCATATTTCATTCAGTCATCTAACAGATTACTGGGTGTCTGCTGCAGGCCAGGTGGTATGCTGAGTACTACATAGACTGCAACAACCATATGGGAGTGGTTTTGTCACCTTTGGATGTCAGACATGAGAGGGAACAGACAACACAATTAAACAATGACAATTTTTGCAATCATTCACATCCACTCTCTTCAGAGTATCTCGACTTTACTACCTTCAGAATTATTTGTGAATTTCTGTGTTTTTAAAGAATCCCGCTACATAATCCCTATATGCCTGAATCTGAATTTGCCTAATAATTTCTTTCATGATTCCATTGTGATTTTAGAAAATCTCAAATTTTAGCATGCATTAAAATCATCTATGGGCTTGGAGAAACTCTGGTTTCTTCCCCAGTTTCTCATTCAGCAGGTCTGGGACAGGAGACTAAAAATGTGTATTTCTAACAATTTGTAGGTGCTGCCAATGCTGAAAATCTGGGAACGACATTCAGAAAACCACTGTTCTAATCATATACAACTGGACCAGACAGTCCGCACACTTACATATCCAAGTCAACTTGGTAGACACACCCCAATGGCAACTTTCTCATTACTAAACATAGGAAGACTCTAGAAAAACTCACACCTATGAGTACTATGCATTTCATTTGCAGAGCTGGCCTCACTTGCCTTTCTCATTCATAGCAATAGGATTCCTTGTTTTTATCTGTTCCCCCCCTCTATTCACCACAAAGACTCCATTTCCTAATTCCTGCTGCTGGGTTTGTCTATGTGAATCCATTCTGAGCAATGGTAAGAGTCATATCCTTAGGTCACATACTGGCCCCTTTCCCTCTCCCTGCTGATTGGAATACAGGCATTGTAGAAAACCACTTTAAGGATGACATAGACAGAAGCTGGATGGAGCTAGATCAGCCCTAGATCAGGCCACTGCATAAGCCCAGGGTGGTCTTGTGTACAGGCACATGAAAGATAAACCAACTTCTAATTTGTCTAATCTCTGAAATTTGGAGGCTTTGTTATAGGCAGATTAATCCAGTTTAATCCATCTATAGTATAGAAACCAGTAAGTAAAAGAAACTTCACAATACACAGGGTCAAGTTTGATTTTGTTTTAAGCCCATTGTTGTTGTTGTTGTTTTACATGAATAATCAAGAAAAGCAAATACCCTTTACTATTTAATGAAAAACCGCATTATAAAGGATTATTGAAGTTAACATTTTGGTAGTATCCACTAGGTCTTTGTGAGGTTAATTTTGTGTGGGTGTGATATAAGTATCAGATTTTCTTTTAATTCTCAATGAGGAGCCAGCTGTCCCAGCACTTGTGCTGAATGACAGTGTGTAATGGTAGCTCTGCCTTGTTGCTAGTTGGCATTATCCATAGGCCTCCTTTGGGCTTTCCACTGTATTCCTTTGGTCTCTAATCCTATCTCTGTACTGATACTATACTGATTTAATATTCTGTAATTTTTCATTTTGAAATTATTATAGATTAACAGGAAGTTGCCAAAATAGTACAGAAAGGTCTGGGTACCATTTACCCCATTTCTTTAGGGTAAAGTCTTACGTAATTATAGAACAGTCTCAAAACCAAGACATTGACATTGGAACAATCCACAGACCTTATTCAGATTTCATTAGTTTCATGTGTACTCATTTTTGTGTATGTGCTTCTATGCACATTTAGTCACATGTAAAATTTGTGTAACTACCACACAGTTTTCTTGTAACAGTTTTCTGTAACCACACATTCCCCTCCATCCTTAACCCCCAACAGCCACTAATCTGTTCTCCATGTATATAATGCAATGTCTCTTCCCTTATTTACACGACCTTTGGTCTCTTTCATTATCATTTCGCAATTTTTAATACACACAATTGTGTCTATTTTTGCCAGATTTCATTTACTTTGGAGCAACTTCAAGTGGTAATGTGTTGTTAATTTTTCATTAGTATATAGAAATACCCTTAAATTTTTTTGTAGATCTTAAATCCTGCAAACTTGTTAAACTCACTTAGTTGTTCAAGGAAGGTTTGGGGGTTGTTTTTTAGCTGTTTGTTTCTTTTTTGTAGATTATTTGCGGTTTTCTGCATAGACAATCATGTCATTTGTAAACAAGGACAGTTTTACTTCTTCCTGTCCATTCTATATGAACTTTATATAAAATTTCTTTCTTTTTTATTTTTCTTGACTTATGTCATTGCCTACAACTTTCAATACTATGTTGAATATGAGGAACAAAAGCAGACATTCTTGTTTTGTTCTTGTTTTTAAAATAAATTCATTCAGTCTTTCACCATTAAGTTTGATGTAAGGCTTTTGTAGATGTTTTCTATGAAGTTAAGGAGGTTCTCCTCTGTTACCACTTTGTTGAGATATTTTATCATTCATGGATGTGGTATATTGTATGCACTTTTGCACCAATTGATGCAATCATATCATTTCTTTTTTAGACTGCTGTAGTGAACAATGTTGAATAATTTTGAATATTGGACCAGCTTTCTTTTTATTTGTTTATTTGTTTATTTACAGCATAACAGTGTTCATTGTTTTGGCATCACACCCAGTGCTCCGTGCAGTACGTGCCCTCCCTATTACCCACCACCTGGTTCCTCCAACCTCCCACGCCCCCGCCCCTTCAAAACCCTCTGGTTGTTTTTCAGAGTCCATAGTCTCTCATGGTTCATCTCCCCTTCCAGTTTCCCTCAACTCCCTCTCCTCTCCATCTCCGCATGTCCTCCATGTTATTTGTTATGCTCCACAAATAAGTGAGACCATATGATACTTGACTCTCTCTGCTTGACTTATTTCGCTCAGCATAATCTCTTCCAGTCCCGTCCATGTTGCTACAAAAGTTGGGTATTCATCCTTTCATAATGGAGGCATAATACTCCATTGTGTATATGTACCACATCTTCCTTATCCATTCATCTGTTGAAGGGCATTTTGGTTCTTTCCACAGTTTGGCGACCATAGCCATTGCTGCAATAAACATTGGGGTACAGATGGCCCTTCTTTTCACGACATCTGGATCTTTGGGGTAAATACCCAGCAGTGCAATTGCAGGGTCATAGGGAAGCTCTATTCTTAATTTCTTCAGGAATCTCCACACTGTTCTCCAAAGTGGCTGCACTAACTTGCATTCCCACCAACAGTGTAAGAGGGTTCCCCTTTCTCCACATCCTCTCCAACACACGTTGTTTCCTGTCTTGCTAATTTTGGCCATTCTAACTGGTGTCAGGTGGTATCTCAATGTGTTTTTTTTTTTCATTTTTTTCATTTTATTTATTTTTTCAGTGTAACAGTATTCATTCTTTTTGCACAACACCCAGTGCTCCATGCAAAAACTCAATGTGGTTTTAAATTGAATCTCCCTAATGGCTAGTGATGATGAACATTTTTTCATGTGTCTGATAGCCATTTGTATGTCTTCGTTGGAGAAGTGTCTGTTCATATCTTCTGCCCATTTTTTGATATGATTATCTGTTTTGTGTGTGTTGAGTTTGAGAAGTTCTTTATAGATCCTGGATATCAACCTTTTGTCTATACTGTCATTTGCAAATATCTTCTCCCATTCCATGGGTTGCCTTTTTGTTTTGTTGACTGTTTCCTTTGCTGTGCAGAAGCTTTTGATCTTGATGAAGTCCCAAAAGTTCATTTTTGCTTTTGTTTCCTTGGCCTTTGGAGACATATCTTGAAAGAAGTTGCTGTGGCTGATATCGAAGAGGTTACTGCCTATGTTCTCCTCTAGGATTCTGATGGATTCCTGTCTCACATTGAGGTCTTTTATCCATTTCAAGTTTATCTTTGTGTACGGTGTAAGAGAATGGTCGAGTTTCATTCTTCTACATATAGCTGTCCAGTTTTCCCAGTACCATTTATTGAAGAGACTGTCTTTTTTCCACTGTATATTTTTTTCTGTTTTGTCGAAGATTATTTGACCATAGAGTTGAGGGTCCATATCTGGGCTCTCTACTCTCTTCCACTGGTCTATATGTCTGTTTTTATGCCAGTACCACGCTGTCTTGATGATCATAGCTTTGTAGTAAAGCTTGAAATCAGGTAACATGATGCTGCCAGTTTTGTTTTTGTTTTTCAACATTTCCATAGTGATTCGGGGTTTCTTCTGATTCCATACAAATTTTAGGATTATTTGCTCCAGCTCTTTGAAAAATACCAGTCGAATTTTGATTGGAATGGCAGTAAAAGTATAGATTGCTCTAGGCAGTATAGACATTTTAACAATGTTTCTTCTTCCGATCCAAGAGCATGGAACAGTCTTCCATCTTTTTGTGTCTTCTTCAATTTCTTTCATCAGTGTTCTGTAGTTCCTCAAGTACAGATCCTTTACCTCTTTGGTTAGGTTTATTCCCAGGTATCTTATGGTTCTTGGTGCTATAGTGAATGGAATCGATTCTCTAATTTCCCTTTCTATGTTTTCATTGTTAGTGTATAAGAAAGCCACTGATTTCTGTACATTGACTTTGTATCCTGCCACATTACTGAATTGCTGTATGAGTTCTAGTAGTTTGGGGGTGGAGCCTTTGGGATTTTCCATATACAGTATCATGTCATCTGCAAAGAGAGAGAGTTTGACTTCTTCCTTGCCAATTTGGATACCTTTTATTCCTCTTTGTTGTCTGATTGCCTTTGCTAGGACATCTAATACTATGTTGAATAAGAGTGGTGAGAGTGGGCATCCTTGTCATGTTCCTGATCTCAGCGGGAAGGTTGCAAGCTTTTTCCCATTGAGGATGATATTTGCTGTGGGTCTTTCATAGATAGATTTTATGAAGTTCAGGAATGTTCCCTCTATCCCTATACTTTGAAACGTTTTCATCAGGAACGGATGCTGGATTTTGTCAAATGCTTTTTCTGCATCAATTGAGAGGACCATGTGGTTCTTCTCTCTTCTCTTATTGATTTGTTCTATCACATTGATTGATTTGTGACTGTTGAACCATACTGGTAGTCCACGGAAGAATCCCACATGCTTATGGTGGATAATCTTCTTAATGTGCTGCTGGATCCTGTTTGCTAGGATATTGTTGAGAATCTTAGCATCCATATTCATCAGGGATATTGGTCTGAAATTCTCCTTTCTGGTAGGGTCTTTGACTGGTTTGGGGATCAGGGTAATGCTGACTTCATAAAAAGAGTCTGGAAGTTTCTCTTCTGCTTAAATTTTTTGAAACAGCTTCAGGAGAATTGGTGTTATTTCTGCTTTGAAAGTTTGGTAGTATTCCCCAGGGAATCCGTCAGGTCCTGGGCTCTTGTTTTTTGGGAGGTTTTTGATCACTGCTTCAATCTCATTACTAGATATCGGTCTAATCAGGTTGTCAATTTCTTCCTTGTTCAATTTTGGGAGTTTATAATTTCCCAGGAATGCATACATTTCATCTAGATTTCTTAGCTTATTGGCATATAACTGTTGGTAATAATTTCTGATGATTGTTACTATTTCCTTAGTGTTAGTTATGATCTCTCCCCTTTCATTCATAATTTTATTAATTTGGGCTTTCTCTCTTTTCTTTTGGATTAGTGTGGCCAATAGTTTATCGATCTTATTGATTCTTTCAAAAAACCAGCTTCTAGTTTCATTGATACATTCTACTGTATCTCTCATTTCTACCTCATTGATCTCTGCTCTAATCTTGATTATTTCCCTTCTTGCATGTGGAGTTGGTTTGATTTGTTGTTGAGTCTCAGTTCTTTAAGGTGTAGAGACAGCTGGTGTGTTCTGGATTTTTCAATGTTTTTGAGGGAGGCTTGGATGGCTATGTATTTCCCCCTTAGAACCGCCTTTGCTGTATCCCATAGGTTTTGGACCAAAGTGTCTTCATTCTCATTGGTACCCATGAATTGTTTAAGTTCATCTTTGATCTCCTGGTTGATCCAAGCATTCTTAAGCAAGGTGGTCTTTAGCTTCCAGGTGTTTGAGTTCCTTCTGAACTTTCCTTGTGATTGAGTTCCAGTTTCAAAGCATTGTGATCTGAGAATATGCAGGGAATAATGTCAGTCTTTTGGTATCGGTTGAGTCCTGCTTTGTGACCCAGTATGTGGTCTCTTCTGGAGAAGGTTCCATGTGCACTTGAGAAGAATGAGTATTCTGTTGTTTTAGGGTGGAATGTTCTATATATGTCTATGAGGTCCATCTGGTCCAATGTTTCATTCAATACTCTTATTTCTTTATTGATTTTCTGCTTCGACGATCTGTCTATTACTGAGAAATGCATGTTAAGATCTCCTACCATTAATGTATTCATATCAATATGACTCTTTATCTTGATTAATAGTTGTCTTATGTAATTGGCTGCTCCCATATTGGGGGCATAGATATTTACAATTGTTAGATCATCTTGGTGGATATTCCCTTTAAGAATGATGTAGTGTCCTTCTGTATCTCTGACTACAGTCTTTAGTTTAAAATCTAATTTATCTGATATGAGAATCTCTACCCTGGCCTTCTTTTGAGGCCCATTGGCATGAAAGATGCTTCTTCATCCCTTCACTTTCAGTCTGGGTGTATCCTCAGGTTCAAAATGGGTCTCTTGTAGACACCATATGGATGGGTCCTGTCATTTTATCCAATCTGCAACTCTGTGTCATTTTATGGGCACATTTAGGCCATTCACATTGAGAGTGATTATTGATGGATACGTTTTTATTGACATCGTGTTACCTTTGAAGTCTTTCTGTCTGTAGATTGTTTCTATATTTCTGTTCAATGATATTCTTAGGATTTTTTCTCTTTTATAGGACCCCCCCCTTAATATTTCCTGCAGTGTCGGCTTGGTGGTCGCATAGTCTTTTAAGCCTTGCCAGTCTTGGAAACTCTTTATCTCTCCATCCATTTTGAATGTCAGTCTTGCTGGATAATGTATTCTTGGCTCCATGTTCTTCTCATTTAGTACTCTGAATATATTTTGCCAGCCCTTCCTGGCATGCCAGGTCTCTGTGGATAGGCCTGACGTTATTCTAATGGGCTTTCCTCTGAATGTAAGAGGCTTCTTTGTCCTAGCTCCTTTTAAGAGGGTCTGTCTAGAATCATAATTCCTCATTTTAACTATAAGGTGTCATGAGGACTTTCAAGAATCTAAAATCTTGGGGGAAACCTCTCTGCCTCTAGTACATGAACGTTGTTTCCACTCGTGAGATTGGGAAAATTTTCATAAACAACTTCTTCCACTATATCTTCTAGACTTCTTTCTTTTTCCTCCCCTTCAGGGATTCCAATAATTCTGATGTTGGAACATTTCATGGCATCATTTATTTCCCTGATTCTGTTTTTGTGGCTTCTGAGCTGTTTGTTCCAGGCTTCCTCCTGATCCTTTCTCTCTGTTTGTCCTCCAGATCACTAATTCTATCTTCTGTCTCAGTTACCCTAGCTTTTAGAGAATTTAGATTAGATTGGAACTCGTTGAGAGCATTTTGAACATCATCCCTGGTGGCTTTCAGTTCTGCCCTAACATTGTGAACATCATCCCTGGTGGCTTTCAGTTCTGCCCTAATCAATTCCATTTGGTCATCCATGGCTTTCTCCAATCTAGCTATTGCCTGGATAATTGTTAGTCTGAATTCCTTTTCTGACATATTGTCTATGTCGATAGCCATTAGCTCTGTTGCAGAAGGTCCATCCTCTGTATTTTTCTTCTGTTGGGCATTCCTCCTCTTAGTCATTTTGGTGAGATCTTAAGGTTTTTGGTGCTATTGTAAATGGAATTCATTCCTTAATTTCTCTTTCTTCAGTCACATTGTTCTTGTCTAAGAAATACAACTGATTCCTGTGCATTGATTTTGTATTCTGCCATGTTGTTGAATTGCTGTATGTGTTCTGGTAATGTGGAGGCAGTGTCTTTTGAGCTTTCTACATAGAGTATCATGCCATCTGCAAAGAGAAAGAGTTTGACTACTTCTTTGCCAATTTGAATGTTTTTATTGCTTTTTTTCTGATTACTGAGACTAGGACATCTAGTACTGTGTTCAACAAAAGTGATGAGAGTGGGCATCCTGACTGTGTTTCTGAACTTAAGGTAAAATCTTTCAGTTTTTCCCCATTGAGAATGATATTTGCTCTGGGCTTTTTGTAGATGGCTTTTATGATGTTGAGTTATGTATCCTTTATCCCTACACTGCAAAAAGTTTAAATCAAGAAAGGATGCTACACTTTGCCAAATGCTTTTTCTGCATCAGTTGAAAGGATCATATGGTTCTTGTCCTTTCTTTTATTAGTGTGATGTAACATGCTGATTGATTTTTAAATATTGAACCACACTTGCTGCCCAGGAATAAATCCCACTTGGTTGTGTTGAATAATCCTTTTAATGTACTGTTGGATCCGATTGGCTCATATCTTGATGAGAATTTTTGCATCCATGTTCAGCAAGGATATAGGTCGGCCATTCTCCATTTTGATGGGGTCTTTGTCTGTTTTTTCTATCAAGATAATGCTGGTCTCATAGAACGAACTTGGAAATTTTCCTCTCCTTTCTATTTTTTTGAAACATCTTCAGAAGAATAGATATTAATTCTTTAAATGTTTGGTAGAATTCCCCCAGAAACCCATCTGGCCCTAGATTTTTCTTTTTTGGGAGTTTTTAAATTATTACTTCAATTTCCTTGCTGCTTATTTATATATTGCCAGGAATGCATCAATTTCTACCATATTGCCAAATTTGTTGGCATATAGCTGCCCATAATATTTTCTTACAATCCTTTGTATTTCCTTGGTATTGGTCATGATCTCTCTTCTTTCATTCATGATTTTATTAATTTGGGTCTTTTCTCTTTGATAAGTATGGCTAAAGGGTTATCAATACTATTAATTCTTTTAAAGAACCAACTCTTTGTTTTATTGATCTCTTCTATTGTTCTTTTGGTTTCTATTTCATTGATTTCTTCTCTAATCTTTATTATTTTTCTTCTCCTGCTTGGCTTAGATTTTATTTGCTGTTCTTTCTCCAGTTCCTTGAGGTCTAAGGTTAACCTGTGCATTTTGTATTTTTCTAATTTTATGAGAGAGGCTTGGATGGCTACATATTTCCCCCTTATGACCTTCTTTGCAGTATCCCATAGGTTTTGAACTGGTGTGTTTTCATTCTCATTAGTTTCATGAATTGTTTAAGTTCTTCTTTAATATCCTGGTTGACCCAGTCATTCTTAAGCAGGATGTTCTTTAACTTCCAGGTGTTTGAATTCCTTCCAAATTTTTTCTTGTGATTGAGCACCAGTTTCAAAGCATTGTGTTCTGATAATATGCAGGGAATAATTTCGATCTTTTGGTATCAGTTGAGACTTTATTTGTGACCCAGTATGTGGTCTATTCTGGAGAAAGTTCCATATGCACTCAAGAAGAATGAGTATTCTGTTGTCTTAGGGTGGAATCTCTGTATATATCTATGAGGTCCCTCTGGTCCAATGTGTCATTCAAAGCTTTTGTTTCCTTGTTGATCTTCTGCTTAGGTGGTCTGTCCATTGCTGAAAGTAGAGTGTTGATGTGTCCTATTCTTACCGTATTATTTTCAATATGATTCTTTATTTAGGTTCAGAGTTGGCTAATGTAGTTGGCTGCTCCCATGTTGGGGGTATAGATATTTACAGTTGTTAGATTTTTCTTGTTGGATAGACCATTTAAGTATGATATAGTGTCTCTCTATATCTCTTACTACAGACTTTAGCTTAAAATCTAATTTATCTTACATGAGAATAGCTATCCCAACTTTCTTTTGAGGTCTGTTGGCATGATAAATTGTTCTCCATCCCCTCATTTTCAATGTGGAGGTGACTCTATATTCAAAATAAGTCTCTTGTAAACAGCATATTGATAGGTACTGTCTTTTTTCCAATCTTCAACCCTGTGCCACTTCAGAGGAACATTTAGGCCATTCACAGTGAGGGTAACTATTGACTGATATGAATTTAGTGCCATTATATTGCCTGTAAAATCTGTTTTTATAGATTGTCTCTGTAAATTTCTAATCTATTTTACTTTTGGGATCTTTCTTCTTTTATTGAATCTGCCTTAATATTCCTTGTAGGACTGGCTTGGTGCATACATATACTTTCAGTTTCTGCTGGTTCTGGAAGCTCTATTGGTCCAACCATTCTGAATCACAGCTTTGCTGGATAAACTATTCTTCACTGCATGTGCTTCTCATTTAGTCCACTGAATATGGTTTGCCAGCCCTATCTGATTTGCCAGGTCTCTGTGGATAGGTCTGATATTATTCTGATGTCCCTCACCCCATACCTAAGAAATCTCTTCCCCCTACCTTTTCTTAGGATAGCTTCTTTGGCTCTAAGATTTGTAAGTTAAACTATTATATGCCAGGGTATTGGTCTACTTTTATTAATCTTGGGAGGGTCCTCTCTGCATCTTGGAGAGGAATGCTTATTTGCTTCCCCAAATTAAGGAAGTTCTCAGCTATGATTTGTTCAATTATACCTTCTAATCTTCCCTCTCTCTCCACCCACCTCAGGAATCCCAATAATTCTGATATTGGAATGTTTCATGGTGCCATTGATCTTTCTAAGTCTTGTTCTCATGGGCTTCTAGCTGTTTATCCCTATCTCCCCCTCAGCTTCCTTCCTATCTATCAGCTGATCTTCTAGCTTGCTAATTCATTCTTCTTCCTCATGTACCCTGGCTGTAGAGTATCCAGTTTAGATTGCATCTCATTGATGGCATTTTTAGATCTCACTTCTGCCCTTAGAGATTCTATACTGTTGCTAGTGCTTTTCTCAAGTTTAGCTATTGACTTCATAATTGTTCCCTGAAGTCTACCTCTGACATCTTGCTTATATCCATGTCCATTAGTTCTGTGGCAGATGACATTGTTTCTCATTCTTTTCTTTGTTAGGAGTTCCTCCTCCTAGGCATTCTATTGATGGATGGTTGAAGGAATGTACAAATATCAAACATGACCCAAGCAAAATGCACCTATGAAAAAATCCAAAGTGGTCAAAATCTACCACAGATATGACATCAAAGCCAAGATGATCCAAAATAATAAAAAGAGAAAAAATAATTAAATAATTAAATAAAAAATAATAAAAAGAGAAAATAGAAAAAAATGGGGTGGGGTGAGGAGAGATATTATAATCTCTCACAGTGGACACAGCAGGGTGATCTGCCTATTCATACTTAATTTTTGGTCTGTGTGTTAGAAGACAATATATCCCAAAATTGCAAAGAAATCAGAATTTGCATATATATCAAGACAAAATTGAATGGCATGAAAAACGGGCCAGTATGGGGCATAGGTCTACAGAACACATATGTGAAAAAGAAAATAAAAGTCAAGGAGCAACTTAAAACATAGGATAGGAATCTATTTCTATGAACCAATTTGAAATGGAAACAGGGTTTAAAAAAATAAGAAAAGAAATTAATAGAGAAATGTAAAACTTCAGCCTGAAGTATAAGCAAGTTGTGGGGGAACACCTGGAGTAACCTATTTTATTTTCCCATGGTGCTGGAGTTTTACAGTCCTGTGGGAAATAAGCTTAAGTGCATTCATCTGTTCTTCTAGTCTGTCTTCTGGTGGAGGGGCCTGCTGCTTGGCTTCTCAGAGGTCTTTGCCTGGGTGGGGTTGTTCCCACATCACTTGTCAGGGGATGGGCTTAATGTGAGCTTGTTAGCTGCATGGGGTTTTTTTCCCTGGTGTCTTTCCACTTCTCTTTAGAGGGTTAGAGCAAATATGGTGATGCAGTTATCTTCGGCCCACAGACACAATGACACAGTCCACACCTTCCCCCTCAGCCCCTTCACCGCCCCCCCTCCCCATCAACAGATCCTCCAGATAATCTGTCTCCACCTCTGCCCACACCAGACTCCACAGATTCCTGCATCTTCTGGGAGAGGGGCCTGTTTTGTTGATTCTCAAATGTCTTCCTCCCACGTAGCAGAGTTGCTCTGCCCTTGCCTGGGGCCAGGCTAAGTAATCTGCTCCAGTAAACTCTATATGGCTTTTGTTCCCTGAAGGTTTTCAGCTTTAGAGGATGAGAATGAAAATAGTGATTTCTCAATCTCTGGCCTCAGAGCTGAAAGTTTGTAGCCCTAATCCTCTGTGCGGCCTCAGAGAAAAGCAGTCAATCACTACCGTCTCCTTGCTCTCTGGCTGTGCTCGATGCTCACCCAGCCTATGACGGAGCATTTTTATCTCTGGCACATGACTATGTTTGGAGACTACAAACTCAGTAGACCCTGCGGTGCTCCTCCCAGGGGAGGAAGGGGTCTCTACCTGGTTATGCCACTTTTTGGGTCCTTGCTTGGAGAGCAGGGGCACAACTGTGCCTTGGATCATGGTTTATGGCTAGCCTGAGCTAAGATACTACACTTGGGTTCACACTTTGCAGCCAGATTCCCTGCTCCAATGTCTGGGAGCTCTGCCACACTCAGGCATCCTTGGTTTTCCTGTGACCCTGAGGATCCTGAGGCCACATTGTCCCAGTGAGTGTTCCATCTCCTGCTTTTCTGCTTGAGTGACACTCTTCACCAGAGCAGACCTCTAAAATTTCTGATTTTGTGCTCCCCTCCTCTGTCACTGTCTAGAAGCCAGATGATGAAGGCTCCCTCTCACCCCCGCATGGGTTATCTTCCCATATATCACCCCAGATTCACTTCTCCATACCACCTAACTTGTGGAAAATGGTTGCTTGTCTATTTGTAGAGTTGCAGCTATTCTTTTCTTCCATCTCCAGTTGAGTTTGCAGGTGTTCAGAATGGTTTGATAGCTATCTAGCTGAATTTCTGGGACAAAATTAAGGTCTCTTAATCCTCCACCATCTTGTACTCCCTCACATAAACATCTATTTTTAAAAACCCAAGAGATGTTCTATTAGGAAGCTTGTGCCTATCCAACCAGTGCTTTTCCTAAAATGAATTTAGACACATCTGTATGTATTAAATATCTGTACTAAAATTATTTCACCAGCTCTTTCAACTTAATACTGTACAGATATTAACTTGAGTCATGAAATATACTTATCAGCATGAATGTACAATGTTTAATTCTGTAACTAGAATAGTTTCTGAAGTGCTGCAGGGACTCAAAAATGTGTGTTGTTAAGAGGATGTGCTTGCCCTGTACCTACTGCAACAATCTCTATGGCTGGTCTCTGAGTTTTGAATGTATTTTTCAATGATAAGTAATGTGAATGTGAAAACACTAGCACATAAATCTTTCCCAATGCCTGGACATTTGCTCAGAATATATTCTGAGAATTGAATTTCTCAGGTATAGATGGCTTGTTTTTAAGACTATGAATCCAGGTACCCACAAGCCTTTTTCCATTTGCACACCTGGCAATGTATATCTGTGTGTCCCTCCTGAAAGCAAGGCAGCTGTGGAAGCTCTCATTAAATGTACTAGTTGCCATGCAATATCTGCTCCAATTTCTTCTAGTATTCATGAGAAACCCACAAGACCCTAGACAGCTCCCTTCCCACGCCACCCCCATTCTCTTTCTTCTTAACCTATTGTGTACTTCTTGACCCTTCTCAGCATCTAAAATTTTATACCTGTATCAGTTTTTCTAATTGTCTATCTACACCCCCCCCCCCAATTTAAGAAAAGACCAGAGATTTTGGTTTTTTACTTTGTTTTCTCCCTGTTCCTTATTTAATATCTACCACATAGTAGGAGTGATTTTTTTTTCTTTAATAAATGACTAACAAATGAATGAATGCACATCTAAATATGCTTTTAGTTTGAATACAGTTGTGTGAGTCCATAGTTTTCATTTTTAGAAATCAGGCCATATTCTCATATACACTAAATCTGCCCCAAGTGCAGGGGAGGCCACACACACCCACACCCACACCCCCCCCACACACACACACAACACACCTGACCCAGAGTCAGAGGGCACCTGCAGAGAATACAGATAGGCAGGAGAAACCAGTGTGGAAACAGAACTGAAGAACGTGAAAGTTGGTGTCCTGACAAAGACCAGTGGGGACAGCTGACCTCCTGGTTGGTTTCAACAGCTCACTTACATTTTCGTGTCCACCTTAGCCGTCCTTGCATTTCATATTCCCATTCATCAAACTTGTCAGCCCAAGTGTCTCTTGCAAGCCTCCCTGCTCCCTGTCACATTGTCCAAACCCTTAGTCCAGTCTTCTCAACATTTGAGATGTAGAGGAATCTCCACAGGTCCCTGTTACAAACTAGAATGTGAGTCACTTGGTCGGGAAGGGACATATCAGAGATGAGATATGGGAAATCATATGTTTAAAAGTACATGTGGCACACAACTCCAAGCTGCACACAAAATCTCCTTGTGTTTCAGTTTATATACATCCACGTGGCTTCCTGGGCCTGCTGTAACAGAGTACCACAAACCAGGTGGCTCAAACAAGCTTTAAGGGATCTCCCAACTGAAACCCACAGGAAAAGATGTCTGAAGGCTTTCTCAGAGCTATTGTTAGCTTCTTCAAGGATCCTGTTTTAAATGTACATTCATTTGTTTCTAGGGCTGCCATAAAAACAAAGTACCACAAAATGGGTCCCTTAAGGAACAGAAGTTTATGGTCATACAGTCCTGTAGGCTGAAAGTCCAAAATCAAGATGCTGCCAGGTTTTGTTTTTTCTTGGGGCTGTGAGGGAAGAGTCTGTTACAGCCTCTGCCCTGGCTTCTGGTGGCCTCAGACATCTGTGGCTTAAAGATACTATTCTTCCTGTATCTTCATGTTGTCTTCCGTCATTGTGTAGATGTCTCTATGTCCAAATTTCCCCTCTTATAAAGACACATAATATTGGATTAGGGCACACCCTAATGATCTCATTTTAGCTGGTCACTTCTGTAAAGACTTTACCTCCAAAAGGTCACATTCTGAGGTACTGGGGGTTAAAAACTCCAAAATATCTTTTTGAGGGGCTGCAATTCATCCCAAACAGGCCCCCAGGGAACTTTAATGGGACTGTTGATATTTCTACAATCCATTGTCCCTTGCTGGCTATCCTAAGCTCCAGGACACCTGAGTCAGTAATAGGAATCCTGATTTCTTTAATGCCTAGTCTTACTAATAACTAAAAAGCATGGAAAACTGTTAACTGGTTTTTTGTTTTGTTTTATTTTGTTTTTCAAGTTACCTGATACCCAAAGCTCTGTGAGACAGGCATTTTATCTCCAGAATATATATGAGAAAACTGAGGTCAAGTCAATCAGCAACTTGGTATTATACTCAATTTCATACAAATTTCATCAATCTCAAAGTTCAAAACATTACCATCAAAATCAGATTTTGGTGATGATCTGAGTATAATCCATCCTGGAAGAAAATTTCCCTCCATCTGTGGAGCTTTGAAACAAAAGGAACAAGTTGTCTGTTCCCAA
Organism: Meles meles; assembly: GCF_922984935.1. Taxonomy (NCBI): domain Eukaryota; kingdom Metazoa; phylum Chordata; class Mammalia; order Carnivora; family Mustelidae; genus Meles; species Meles meles. The sequence continues at coordinate 27,938,142 of NC_060071.1, forward strand.
AATATAGTGGGGGACAGGCACCAGTTAATAGTTGCAGACATTCCCATTCAAGGATAAAGGGAGTCATTTTTCCCAAGCAATTTGAAATCAAGGAAGCCAAATTCCATTAGGTCTGATGGTCAAAACATGGTAGTAGGTGGGTCTCAGCTAGGTGAAACCAAAGTATCCTACATTTTCTATGAAATTCAGCACCTATGGGGTGCCTAGGTGGTGCAGTCAGTTGAGCATTGGACACTAAAATTAAGAGATTTCCTCTCCGAAAAGTGTGCTCTGGAGAAAAGGCTGAATGTAAAGCTGTACAACCTTTTGTAAATATCTTAAGAAGATCAAAAGTTCAGTGTATTCAGTAACACAGAAGCCTTTTTAAAGAGACTGAGTGTGATTCACAGGTGCCCTCGATCAAACCAGAAAGCATTTAGGAAGATTAAAGACATTGTCTTTCAACCATTTCAGCAAAGGAAACGTGGAGATGGGATTATCTAGACAGGACATATGGTCAAGCTTCTTATTTAATGGAGAGAAACCCCATGACTTACATGTGTGACCCACAAGTTTCTTGAGAATTTTGTATCAGCAGAAAGAGTACTAGCTTGTATTGAAAAGTATAGAAAGAATAAAAATAAAAGAAGATTGTTGGAACCTCACAATTCTACTGGAAAGCGACAGGCTGATAAAACTACTAGCTGTATACAGGTGCTGTATTTCTTCTCCCTTTCTTCCTTTCTTTATCTTCTTTTTTTTTTTTAGAGATTTATTTATTTATTTGAGAGAAAGAAGGAAATCAAGAGAGACAGCACAGTAGTGGGAGGGGCAGGGGGAGGGGCAGAGAGAACCTGAAGAAGACTTTGCAGGGAGCATGGAGCCAGACATGGGACTCAGTCTCTTAATTTTAGTGTCTTTTGCCAACCTGGATAGTTTGAGGATTTCTCAAACCATCAAGTCTGGTTCCCTTTTGTTGGACAATTTTTCCCCTCTTTTGCTTTTTACTAAGCAAACAAAAAAACAGACTTCACTTTCAACACTTGGAAGTCGCTTATAAGTTCTGTTTTCCACACAACCACAAGACATGCTAAGCTTTCTGACACTATATCCCTCTTCTTCCAGTATCCAACAATGCATTCCTGATTTTCTTCTGTCTTCATTGTCAGTGCCCATAATGTTCATAATGTTCATACTGATACTCTGCTCACTGACTTCAATATTCTTTAAGCTGCATACAGGTTACTCTACTGTGCACCTCACTTCTTCCTGATTCCTCACTGGCAATGACATCAATTTTTTCCCCCTACTAATAGTCTGTTCAATGTAACTGAAGTTTTTTCTACAATCTCAAAATTCTTCTAGTGCCCCACTTTCCAACTTCAAAGCCCTTTCCACATTTTTAGTCATTTGTTATAGCAACATCCCCTGGTTCCAAAAATATGTATTAGTTTTCTTTTTTTTAAAGATTCATTTATTTATTTGACAGAGGCTGGGGAGAGGGACAGAGGCAGAAGGAGAGAGAGAATCTGAAGCAGACTCCCCACCAAGTGCAGAGCCTGCCTCAGGGGTTGCTTCTAGGACCCTGAGATCAAGACCTGAGCTGAAATCAAGAGTCAGCTGCTTAACCAACTGACTCAGTTGCTTCCAAAAATATGTATTAATTTTCTATTGCCACCATAACATATTGCCACACTGTAACTGGCTCAAAACAACACAAATTCATTATCTTTTAGCTCTGTAGATCAGAAGTCCCATTCCAGTCTCACCAGGCTAAAATTAAGTTGTTAGAAGGGCTTTGTTTCTTTGCAGATATCCCAAAGGAGGACCTGTTTCCTTTTTCACTTGAACTGCTGAAAGAATTCTCTTCCTTAGATGTAGAGCCTTCCATCTCAGAACAAGCACTTGGAGCAGCAACTCATCCTCATGCCATCTTCCTCTTTGCCTACAGCCAAGGAAGTTTTTCTAGGGCCTCTGCTTTTAAAGACTAATAGGATTAGCATTAAGGTGTAGACCTCTTACTGGGGGAGTTGCATCTACCACATGGACAAATGTAAAAATTCATTGAACTATAAACTTAAGAGTGTGGTGCTTTAGTGTTTTGTAACTTATAGTTCAATAAAAGTACATTTTTTAAAAAATAGGTGACATTAAAGCTTTGGGAAGTGGCCTGATGGATAACAACAAAAACAACCCAAGCCCCCTCCACATAGCAGAAAACAGAGGCATGGAATGAAGAATAGGGTGAATCTGAAGATGTTTTTGAGCCATGGATCAACTAATTCAGAGGCCAAAAGCTCAGCATTTTCCATAATGTGAGTTAATAAATTTCCTTATTTTTAAATTAATTTGAATTAATTTCTCTATTATTTCCAGGAAGTCACTGTAAGTGGAAGTGTATCCATTTGATAAGTGGAAGGTCACTTTCAGCTCCTGTAATGACACTGTGTCCTAAGACTATTACTATACTGGCTCTAAGGTAGCTTCATACACTGCCCATGTGTATAACACTTTCTGGCCTTTTTTTTTTCTTTTTAAGATTTTATTTGTTTATTTATTTGTCGGAGAGAGAGAGAGAAAGAGCAAGAACAAGCAGAGGTAGCAGCAGGTAGAGGAAGAAGCAGACTTGCCACTGAGCAAGGAGCCTGATACAGAACTCAATTCCAGGACCTTGGGATCATGACTGGAGCCGAAATCAGACACTTAACTAACTGAGCCACCCAGGTGTCCCAACACTTTCAATTGATTTTGCATTTTATTATAAAATCTACCTTAGAACTAAAAATGCACTGATGACTTTGTATGAAATGTCTTCAAAACTAGTCTCATAAACCTCATATACTTTGTCATAAAATTATAGTGAGTCTCTGAATTTACAGTACCTATTAGTTCATGGTGGAGAGAAAATTATGTGTATTAAATATTATTATGAAAGAATAGCTATTTTAGCTATGACATGTGCACAACTTTCAAATTACATGCTTCTCTTTGAGAAGGAAATGTTGATGGTATTTTATTTTGTGGCAGGTGTAGAGATTCCTCGTATGTGGGAATTGGCCTCAGCCTGAGTGTAAAAAGAGAAAAAAAAAAACTCAAAGGAAATGAATATATTGTGATGTTAATGTTCAGCTATTTATAGAAATACTAGACTACATATTTCTTTGATTTAATGAAGCATGAAGAAGTTGCATAAACATTTCAATTTCAATCCTCACTCCTTCACACATCCCTATCAGAGATCCTGAGTCTCTTCTGGCTCTGATGGACCAACCATGGTCAGTTTGAGTAACAGGGCAGAAGGAAGGTAGCCCGTGCTACATCTCCAGAGGAAAGAAATAAATGTTCTCCTTTAAAAAGATAGATTCTGGAGTCAAGATGGCGGGGAAGTAGGAGGAGGCACCATTTCAACCTGTCCCCTAAAGTGAGCTGATTACCTACCAAAGAACTCCGACCACCCATGAAATCAGCCTGAGATCAGAATTATACACGTCTGGATCTCTACAGGAGCAGAAGACGCCAGTGGCAGGTAAAGCAGATTGGGAGCATCGGACTGATATTGGAAGATAAACAAAAGGGGGAGGGAGCCACCAGATGTGACCGATTGGAAACTAATACCCCAACACGAGAGTGCTCTGTGTCTGGGGACCAGCATTAACTTGGAGTCTGGTTGAAAGCACTCAAAAAACAAAGAGCAAAGGATCACAGGGGGTAATAGTGGGAACCTGGGCGGTTAGGGTCAGGGACCTAAGTCCCTGGACCCAGGACAGCCTCCCCTGGTGCTGAGCCAGAGAGAGTGCGGCAGAGAAATCAGGTCTCCGTCCCTGAGCCGCCAGTGTGCCTGAATGCCAGCGCGCCGGAGAACAAGTGGGGGTCTGGCTCCCGTGAGGGGCTGGGAGCCTGGCCATACAGCAATCCTGAAATGCACACGTCCCACACCTTCCCTTGAGATAGGTGCTCATAGGCGCTAGCCTGGAGCTCTGGCATCCAGAAAAACCAGACATTCCCAACCCAGGACAGCGGGAAAATCTCAGTGTGCGATCTCTGCTCAGAACCTCTCTGGCAGTCTGGAGCTGCCTAGACAGCCACTGCTGCCCTGGTTTTGGGTACAACGAGGAGCTCCTGCATCCCCAGGGACAGTGACTCAGAACCGACTCTGCCAGCAGCTCTTGCAAAACATTCTGAGTCTTCTCTCTGAGAGGGAGGTCGGGGTGCAGTTTGCTCTCCTCTAAACCTCCAAAAACCATCAAAAGCTGTCAAGGCGAGAGAAAGCAGATGAAAGAACATAAAAACCCCCAGAGAACAAAAGCCTGAAAAAAACAGTTTCCTCAGGCTCACCCCCTTGAGGGGAGCGGGAGGACCTAACTCAGGGAACATCATTGTCTGAAAACCCACGTGGCAGGCCCCTCTCCCAGAAAACCAACCAGGAAGGAAGAAAAAAAAAAAAAAAGACTACAAGAGAACAACCACCACTACTTCATTAAATACAACTTTTATTTTTAACTCTTTACCAATATTCTGGTTCTTTTTTTTTATACATACAGATAATTTTTTAACCTATTTACCATCACACTGAGATGTCCAGTACATCAAATTCTTTAATAACCTTCTAACCTGAACTTTTTGATACATACACCTGTGTTTTTCTTTTGCTTTTCTATTTTTTAATTCTTTTTTAATTTTAACTTAGTTTAGCCTAGTTTATTTTTTAATTTTTATTTTCTACTATACATATAGAGTTAAGTTCAAGGTAATCCCCTTTCCCCAATCAATGCTACCCCTATAGGCAAACCAGGTTTTAATCCCCCTGTAACTTAGGAAAGTTGAGTCCCTTAACAAAAACATCAAGATACCTTCAGGAAGAATGAAAATAAACTTCCACACCCACACTGAGAATTTATAACCACTCCCCCAATTTTTCCTTCTGTCAGTGTTTCTGTGAATTTGTGTTTGTCCTGATAATATATAAATCTTATACTTGGGGTTCTTTCTGATGAGGTTCTTCCCTCTTTTTTTTGCTTATATATACATATTTTTTCCCTTGTCATATAATTTTATCACTCTTTTTGTTTGTCTGTTTTTGTTTGTATACTTCACAAATCTTACCTTGTGGCCCATTTGGGCTGAGCCTTCTCTTTTATCTTCGCTTTTTTTTCCTATCTCTCTCTCTCTCTCTCTCTTTTTTTTTCCTTTTTTCTTCACCCTTTTTTTTTCCTTCTTCTTCTCTATTTCTTTTTCTTTTCGTTTTTCTCTCATTTGGGTGGGGAATCCTGATTGCACAGAAGCGTTCCAGGGTGCACATTGACTGCACCACAATTGATAAGTCCAGCAGCATCTGTTCTGTCATCTCTTACCAAAATGACTAGGAGGAGGAATACCCAACAGAAGAAAAATACAGAGGATGGGCCTTCTGCAACAGAGCTAATGGCTATCGACATAGACAATATGTCAGAAAAGGAATTCAGACTAACAATTATCCAGGCAATAGCTAGGTTGGAGAAAGCCATGGATGACCAAACAGAATTGACTAGGGCAGAACTGAAAGCCACCAGGGATGATGTTCACAATGTTAGGGCAGAACTGAAAGCCACCAGGGATGATGTTCAAAATGCTCTCAATGAGTTCCAATCTAATCTAAATTCTCTAAAAGCTAGGATAACTGAGACAGAAGAGAGAATTAGTGATCTGGGAGACAAACAGATAGAGAGAAAGGATCAGGAGGAAGCCTGGAACAAACAGCTCAGAAGCCACGAAAACAGAATCAGGGAAATAAACGATGCCATGAAACGTTCCAACGTCAGAATTATTGGAATCCCTGAAGGGGAAGAAAAAGAAAGAAGTCTAGAAGATATAGTGGAAGAAGTTGTCTATGAAAATTTTCCCAATCTCACGAATGGAACAACGTTCATGTACTAGAGGCAGAAAGATTTCCTCCCAAGATTTTAGATTCTCGAAAGTCCTCATGACACCTTATAGTTAGAATGAGGAATTATGTTTCAAGAGAGACCCTCTTAAAAGCAGCTAGGACAAAGAGGCTCCTTACATACAGAGGAAAGCCCATTAGAATAACGTCAGACCTTTCCACAGAGACCTGGCAAACCAGGAAGGGCTGGTAAAATATATTCAGAGTACTAAATGAGAAGAACATGCAACCAAGAATACTCTATCCAGCAAGACTGACATTTAAAATGGATGGAGAGATAAAGAGTTTCCACGACCAGCAAGGCTTAAAAGACTATGCAACCACCAAGCCGACACTGCAGGAAATATTAAGGCGGGTCCTATAAAAGAGAAAAAAATCCTAAGAATATCATTGAACAGAAATATAGAAACAATCTACAGACAGAAAGACTTCAAAGGCAACACGATGTCAATAAAAACGTATCCATCAATAATCACTCTCAATGTGAATGGCCAAGATGCGCCCATAAAACAACACAGGGTTGCAGATTGGATAAAACGACAGGACCTTTCCATATGTTGTCTACAAGAGACCCATTTTGAACCGAAGGATACACCCAGACTGAAAGTGAAGGGATGAAGAAACATCTTTCATGCCAATGGGCCTCAAAAGAAGGCCGGAGTAGCGATTCTCATATCAGATAAATTAGATTTTAAACTAAAGACTGTAGTCAGAGATACAGAAGGACACTACATCATTCTTAAAGGGACTATCCACCAAGATAATCTAACACTTGTGAATATCTACACCACCAATATGGGAGCACCCAATTACATAAGACAACTATTAATCAAGATAAAGAGTCATATTGATATGAATACAATAATAGTAGGAGATCTTAATACACCTCTCTTAGAAATAGACAGATCATCAAAGCAGAAAACTAATAAAGAAATGAGAGCATTGAATGAAACATTGGACCAGATGGACCTCATAGACATATATAGAACATTCCACCCTAAAACAACAGAATACTCATTCTTCTCAAGTGCACATGGAACCTTCTCCAGAAGAGACCACATACTGGGTCACAAAGCAGGACTCAACCGATACCAAAAGACTGACATTATTCCCTGCATATTCTCAGATCACAATGCTTTGAAACTGGAACTCAATCACAAGGAAAGTTCAGAAGGAACCCAAACACCTGGAAGCTAAAGACCACCTTGCTTAAGAATGCTTGGATCAACCAGGAGATCAAAGATGAACTTAAACAATTCATGGAAACCAATGAGAATGAAGACATTTCGGTCCAAAACCTATGGGATACAGCAAAGGCGGTTCTAAGGGGAAATACATAGCCATCCAAGCCTCCCTCAAAAACATTGAAAAATCCAGAATACACCAGCTGTCTCTACACCTTAAAGAACTGGAGACTCAACAACAAATCAAACCAACTCCACAGGCAAGAAGGGAAATAATCAAGATTAGAGCAGAGATCAATGAGGTAGAAACGAGAGATACAGTAGAACGTATCAATGAAACTAGAAGCTGGTTTTTTGAAAGAATCAATAAGATCAATAAACCATTGGCCACATTAATCCAAAAGAAAAGAGAGAAAGCCCAAATTAATAAAATTATGAATGAAAAGGGAGAGATCACAACTAACACCAAGGAAATGGAAACAATCATCAGAAATTATTACCAACAGTTATATGCCAATAAGCTAAGCAACCTAGATGAAATGGATGATTTCCTGGAAAACTACAAACACCCAAAATTGAACCAGGAAGAAATTGACAACCTGAATAGACCGATATCTAGTAATGAGATTGAAGCAGTGATCAAAAACCTCCCAAAAAACAAGAGCCCAGGACCTGACGGATTCCCTGGGGAATTCTACCAAACTTTCAAAGAAGAAATAACACCAATTCTCCTGAAGCTGTTCCAAAAAATTGAAGCAGAAGGCAAACTTCCAGACTCTTATGAAGCCAGAATTACCCTGATCCCCAAACCAGGGTACCTACCCTACCAAAGACCCTACCAAAAAGGAGAATTTCAGACCAATATCACTGATGAATATGGATGCAAAGATTCTCAACAAGATCCTAGCAAACGGGATCCAGCCCTACCAAAAAGGACCCTACCAAAAAGGAGAATTTCAGACCAATATCACTGATGAATATGGATGCAAAGATTCTCAACAAGATCCTAGCGAACAGGATCCAGCAGCACATTAAAAAGATTATACACCATGACCAGGTGGGATTCATCCCTGGGTTGCAAGGTTGGTTCAACAGTCACAAATCAATCAGTGTGATAGAACACATCAATAAGAGAAGAGAGAAGAAACACATGGTCCTCTCAATTGATGCAGAAAAAGCATTTGACAAAATCCAGCATCCGTTCCTGATGAAAATGCTTCAAAGTATAGGGATAGAGGGAACATTCCTGAATTTCATAAAATCTATCTATGAAAGACCCACAGCAAATATCATCCTCAATGGGAAAAAGCTTGCAGCCTTCCCATTGAGATCAGGAACACGACAAGGATGCCCACTCTCACCACTCTTGTTCAACAAGGTATTAGAATTTCTAGCAACGGCAATCAGACAACAAAGAGAAATAAAAGGTATCCAAATTGGCAAGGAAGAAGTCAAACTCTCTCTCTTCGCAGATGACATGATTCTTTATATTGGAAAACCCCAAAGACTCCACCCCTAAACTACTAGAACTCATACAGCAATTCAGTATCATGGCAGGATACAAAATCAATGTACAGAAATCAGTGGCTTTCTTATACACTAACAATGAAAATACAGAAAGGGAAATTAGAGAATCGATTCCATTTACTATAGCACCAAGAACCATAAGATACCTAGGAATAAACCTAACCAAAGAGGTAAAGGACCTGTACTCGAGGAACTACAGAACACTCATGAAAGAAATTGAAGAAGACACAAAAAGATGGAAGACTGTTCCATGCTCTTGGATTGGAAGAATAAACATTGTTAAAATGTCTATACGGCCTAGAGCAATCTATACTTTTAATGCCATTCGGATCAAAATTCCACCGATATTTTTCAAAGAGCTGGAGCAAATAATCCTAAAATTTGTATGGAATCAGAAGAGACCCCGAATCACTACGGAAATGTTGAAAAACAAAAACAAAACTGGCGGCACGAAATGTTACCTGATTTCAAGCTTTACTACAAAGCTGTGATCACCAAAACAGCATGGTACTGGCATAAAAACAGACACATAGACCAGTGGAACAGAGTGGAGCGCCCAGATATGGACCCTCAACTCTATGGTCAAATAATCTTCGACAAAACAGGAAAAAATATTCAATGGAAAAAAGACAGTCTCTTCAATAAATGGTGCTGGGAAAACTGGACAGCGATATGTAGAAGAATGAAACTCGACCATTTTCTTACACCGTACACAAAGATAAACTCGAAATGGATAAAAGACCTCAACGTGAGACAGGAATCTATCAGAATCCTAGAGGAGAACATAGGCAATAACCTCTTCGATATCAGCCACAGCAACTTCTTTCAAGATATGTCTCCAAAGGCCAAGGAAAAAAAAGCAAAAATGAACTTTTGGGACTTCATCAAGATCAAAAGCTTCTGCACAGCAAAGGAAACAGTCAACAAAACAAAGAGGCAACCCACGGAATGGGAGAAGATATTTGCAAATGACAGTACAGACAAAAGGTTGATATCCAGGATCTCTAAAGAACTTCTCAAACTCAACACACACAAAACAGATAATCATAACAAATAATGGGCAGAAGATATGAACAGACACTTCTCCAACGAAGACATACAAATGGCTATCAGACACATGAAAAAATGTTCATCATCACTAGCCATCAGGGAGATTCGAATTAAAACTCATTGAGATACCACCTGACACCAGTTAGAATGGCCAAAATTAGCAAGACAGGAAACAACGTGTGTTGGAGAGGATGTGGAGAAAGGGGAACCCTCTTACACTGTTGGTGGGAATGCATGTTAGTGCAGCCACTTTGGAGAACAGTGTGGAGACTCCTGAAGAAATTAAGAATAGAGCTTCCCTATGACCCTGCAATTGCACTGCTGGGTATTTACCCCAAAGATCCAGATGTAGTGAAAAGAAGGGCCATCTGTACCCCAATGTTTATTGCAGCAATGGCTACGGTCGCCAAACTGTGGAAAGAACCAAGATGCCCTTCAATGGACGAATGGATAAGGAAGATGTGGTACATATACACAATGGGGTATTATACCTCCATCAGAAAGGATGAATACCCAACTTTTGTAGCAACATGGACAGGACTGGAAGAAATTATGCTGAGCGAAATAAGTCAAGCAGAGAGAGTCAAGTATCATATGGTCTCACTTATTTGTGGAGCATAACAAATAACATGGAGGACATGGGGAGATGGAGAGGAGAGGGAGTTGAGGGAAACTGGAATGGGAGATGAACCATGAGAGACTATGGACTCTGAAAAACAACCAGAGGGTTTTGAAGGGGCAGGGGGCTGGGAGGTTGAGGAACAAGGTGGTGGATAATGGGGAGGGCACGTACTGCATGGAGCACTGGGTGTGATGCCAAAACAATGAACACTGGGGGCGCCTGGGTGGCTCAGCGGGTTAAAGCCTCTGCCTTCGGCTCAGGTCATGATCCCAGGGTCCTGGGATCAAGCCCCGCATCGGGCTCTCTGCTTGGCTGGGAGCCTGCTTCCTCCTCTCTCTCTCTCTGCCTGCCTTTCTGCCTACTTGCCTACTTGTAATCTCTATCTGTCAAATAAATAAATCTTTAAAAAAAAAAACAATAAACACTGTTATGCTGTAAATAAACAAATTTAAAAAAAAGATAGATTCTGAGGGCCGACTAATAAATGGCACATATGTTAACACTGTTTAATATAACAGTATGCCCAGTGTGGTTTCTAATTTCTGTCATATTTATTCCACCTACAGAAATGTGTAATCTCTTCCAGTAAGGCCAAGAGATTTGATCACTTTTGGCTCAACTTTGAGGCAAGAACCCTGGGTTATCTCATACATAGTTGGGTGTCTGACAAGATATTGTCATCACAGATGTCCTGTAAATACAGTTTAAGCTGGACAGGCTAATAAGAGCAGGCTTACTGACAAGAGATAGTCTTATTTTAAATACCAATCCATTGTACACAATAATCATTTTCCATATCCGAATTGAAGAATTTCCTCCAAAACTTAAACTTGAAAACAATGATATAAATCAGAAGCTGAAGACAATAAGAATTCCAGTTTTCATGAACATGGCAAGAGATGAGGATCTGTCTCTTTATAAACTGGGGGAAGAAGGAACAGAAACACTGTGTTCATACATGGATGATTTTCTACCTTCAACACCTGTCATGAGACGATACAAACACAGATGGGCACTGCTACAGGGACAAGTAAGAAAATCTCTCTGTCAGAGGAGAATCCAGTCTAAGGAGGTGGAAGGGTGCATCCCCACACCACACCCATGATCCTCAAAGCCAAGTGGGAACCATGGAAAACAGAAGATCCAGGTAGGGAACCAGGAGAACAGGATTTCCCAACAGGATTTTGCAACTGATGGTAGAGGCAGAAGCTAGAAAAATCCTGCATGTAAGGAACTGACTAAAAGAGAAGGCAAATGTAGGGGGTATGACCCTGGAGGCCAGACCCTCTGGGTAATCTGTCCTTTCTGCTCACTCTGTGTAGGCCTTGTTCTCCCTAGACTGGTGAGTTCCCTGTAGACATTGCTGGCATTAGTCTATGATGAAGTAACACTCTTCTCAGCTAGCACAGTGTCTGGACTTTGGCCCCTCTCCCACACACAACATGAACAGGATCTCTCCTTTTCTAATTATGTATTCTCTCAGATGTTTCAGTGAAGAGCTCATTCATGACTTTTGGAGATAATAATTTGTCAAATTAGGGTATGGGAAAATTGTCATTTGTTGTTTTATTGTTTGGTTTTGTCCAACAGGAAGAAACAAATTTGATTGCCATTTATGTATTTATATATATTTATACTTGTATTTATATGTTTGTATATTTTCTCAAATCATCCACATACAGCCTTCTTTGCCCATTACAGAAAACTGGGACAAAGGATAATTACAACTAGGTACCAAAAATCAACATATGGATTTAAAAAGCATTCTCAGTATTAAGAACACTCATGATCCCAGAATCCATTATTGTTCATCTCTGATGAATGACTACATTCTTTTAAACCAATCTGATTTGATTAAAATACAAACAGAATACCTAAAAAGTTTTTGATTGATCTAGACTTTCAAAAGATAGAGGATATGGCCCAACTTAGAATTGGGTTTTTTTAAAATGCTTCATATTTTCTTTTAGACGGAACTTTTTTTTCCTTTGAAAATGCAAGATCCCATTATTCCTTCAATAGTCCCATTGCTTCACATGTCACTGGCCCCTGTGGTCCACACTCCTGTCCACCTCTGACCTGTGTTATATCTGCTGCTCCCATCCAAAGCCCTCTTGGGCTTCAGGCCATCAGACTGGCAGCCTGCTGTCCAGAAAGCCATCTCCTCAACCAGCCTAGCTCAAATCACCTTTCCAATGTCACCTTTCTTCCTAATCGTCCTAACCAGTCTGCATGGTTTAGAATTTCAGTAAGTTCTGCCCATCTGGCTCTCCCAAGCCCTCCTTAGCTCTTCCCACATTGTTGACATAGTATATTAATTTTTTATGTCTGCTTCTATACAATACAAGTCTCTCTAGGGCAGAGATATTTGTTCTGATGTGTCTCACTGAACACTGAAAAGTGCTTAGCACATAGCAGGTATTCAGTAAATACATATTGAATGATTTTTAATTAGTGATGAGAATGAACCATAAAGCTGAATACCTCCATTTTAAATCACATTTTCTGCATTTTAGGTTTAACTTAAAACATTAATATAGGAAAATATTGTTCAAATATTACATATTACCATTAAAATTATAAATTTTCAAATTTTATTGTTTTAAAATTATTTATCACGTCTGCTAAATTTTGCATTTCCAGAACTTATTTCTGCTTACAGCAACTGTCAGATTCAGTTCCTTCTGATGAACTTTCTCCTGCAAAATAACGTAAAAGTTGGACACAATATTTTTGTGGAGAAACAGCAAGAATTCAAGGGGGCTACAGCCTAAGAGAAGAGGGATACATGGAGAGTTGAGCCCATTTTTATCCTGGCATGTTTTTAAAGTCATTCGTAGATTCTACAGACACCTGACAGGCTGACACAGAGCAGAGGGAGTTGCTGAGAGGCCAACAAAAAAGTAGACTTTTCATTAGACTCATAGGATTTGAAAAATAAAATTTGCTGGTGAGGGTCTCCCAAGAACAGGCCCAGTCTATCCTGCTGAAAGCATTCTTAGATAAGAACCTATTACCTAACATCCCCTAAAGGTCCCTAATTATCTTCCATTTAGCAAATCCCATCCTGACTGTCTTCCAATTAACAAATCCTATCAGTATATTTACAAGTTAGTCTGGTGGGAATAAAGAAATAATGTTCCAAGCGTCCCCACAGAAAATAGGCAATAAGTAACCTGCTTTAAAGTCCTCCCCAGGGGAATTTCCTTATTTGATAAAGATACAAAAAATCATAGCCAGCATTACAGTGAATTATTGAAAATTTTTTCTCCAAATTTGAGAATGAAATAGAGATGCTTGTTCCTGACAGCACGACAATGCAAGAAATAGAATAAAAGAATAAAGATTGGAAAGAAGGAAATGGGAAATGCCATTTCTGTGAATGGTTCAATTATTATGTAGAAAATACAGGAGTTTATTCAGATACATATTATACTGACAATAACTTAATAGAAAAGGAAAATTTAAACAAATGTCATTTATAGTAGCTTCAAAAAATCACATTTTAAAGGATAAATCTAGTAAAAGAAAGACAAGACTGTTAGACAAAAATACTTAAAAATCCGAAACAACATTAGAATAATTGGGATTCCAGAAGAAGAAGAAACGGAGAGGGGAGCAGAAGGTCTATTGGAGAGAATTATTGGAGAGAATTTCCCTAATATGGCAAAGGGAACAAGCATCAAAATCCAGGAGATGCAGAGAACCCCCCTCAAAGTCAACAAGAATAGGTCCACACCCCGTCACCTAAGAGTAAAATTTACAAGTCTTAGTGACAAAGAGAAAATCCTGAAAGCAGCCCGAGAAAAGAAGTCTGTAACATACAATGGTAAAAATATTAGATTGGCAGCAGACTTATCCACAGAGACCTGGCAGGCCAGAAAGAGCTGGCATGATATATTCAGAGCACTAAACGAGAAAAACATGCAGCCAAGAATACTCTATCCAGCTAGGCTATCATTGAAAATAGAAGGAGAGATCAAAAGCTTCCAGGACAAACAAAAACTGAAAGAATTTGCAAACACCAAACCAGCTCTACAGGAAATATTGAAAGGGGTCCTCTAAGCAAAGAGAGAGCCTAAAAGTAGTAGATCAGAAAGGTACAGAGACCATATACAGTAACAGTCACCTTACAGACTAATAATGGCACTACATTCATATCTCTCAATAGTTACCCTGAATGTTAATGGGCTAAATGCCCCAATCAAAAGACACAGGGTATCAGAATGGATAAAAAAATAAAACCCATCAGTATGTTGCCTACAAGAAATTCATTTTAGATGCGAAGACACCTCCAGATTTAAAGTGAGGGGGTGGAAAACAATTTACCATGCTAATGGGCATCAGAAGAAAGCTGGGGTGGCAACCGTTATATCAGATCAATTAGATTTTAAGCCAAAGACTATAATAAGAGATGAGGAAGGACACTATATCCTACTCAAAGGGTCTGTCCAACAAGAAGATCTAACAATTTTAAATATCTATGCCCCTAACGTGGGAGCAGCCAACTATATCAACCAATTAATAACAAAATCAAAGAAACACATCAATAATAATACAATAATAGTAGGGGACTTGAACACTCCCCTCACTGCAATGGACAGATCATCCAAGCAAAAGATCAACAAGGAAATAAAGGCCTTAAATGACACACTGGACCAGATGGACATCACAGATATATTCAGAACATTTCATCCCAAAGCAACAGAATACACATTCTTCTCTAGTGCACATGGAACATTCTCCAGAATAGATCACATCCTGGGTCACAAATCAGGTCTCAACCGGTATCAAAAGATTAGGATCATTCCCTGCATATTTTCAGAGCACAATGCTCTGAAGCTAGAACTCAATCACAAGACGAAAGCTGGAAAGAACCCAAATACATGGAGACTAAACAGCATCCTTCTAAAGAATGAAGGGGTCAACCAGGAAATTAAAGAAGAATTGAAAAAATTCATGGAAACAAATAATGATGAAAACACAATGGTTCAAAATCTGTGGGACACAGCAAAGGCAGTCCTGAGAGGAAAATATATAGCGGCACAAGCCTTTCTTAAGAAACAAGAAAGGTCTCAAGTACACAACCTAACCCTACACCTAAAGCAGCTGGAGAAAGAACAAGAAAGAAACCCTAAACCCAGCAGGAGAAGAGAAATCATAAAGATCAGAGCAGAAATCAATGAAATAGAAACCAAAAAAACAATAGAATAAATCAACAAAACTAGGAGCTGGCTCTTTGAAAGAATCAATAAGATTGATAAAGCCCTGGACAGACTTATCAAAAAGAAAAGAGAAAGGACCCAAATCAATAAAATCATGAATGAAAGAGGAGAGATCACAACTAACACCAAAGAAATACAGACAATTATAAGAATATACTATGAGCAACACTACGCCAACAAATTTGACAATCTGGAAGAAATGGATGCATTCCTAGAGACCTATAAACTACCACAACTGAACCAGGAAGAAAAAGAAAACCTGAACAGGCCCATAACCAGTAAGGAAATTGAAACAGTCATCAAAAATCTCCAAACAAACAAAAGCCCAGGGCCAGAACGCTTCCCAGGGGAATTCTACCAAACATTTAAAGAAGAACTAATTCCTATTCTCCTGAAACTGTTCCAAAAAATAGAAATGGAAGGAAAACTTCCAAACTCATTTTATGAGGCCAGCATCACCTTGATCCCAAAACCAGACAAGGATCCCACCAAAAAAGAGAACTACAGACCAACATCCTTGATGAACACAGATGCAAAAATTCTCGCCAAAATACTAGCCAATAGGACTCAACAGTACATTAAAAGGATTATTCACCACGATCACGTGGGATTTATTCCAGGGCTGCAGAGTTGGTTCAACATCTGCAAATCAATCAATGTGATAGAACACATGAATAAAAGAAAGAACAAGAACCATATGATACTCTCCATAGATGCTGACAAAGCATTTGACAATGTACAGCATCCCTTCCTGATCAAAACTCTTCAAAGTGTAGGGATAGAGGGCACATACCTCAATATTATCAAAGCCATCTATGAAAAACCCACCACAAATATCATTCTCAATGGAGAAAAAATGAAAGCTTTTCCGCTAAGGTCAGGAACACGGCGGGGATGTCCATTATCATGACTGCTATTCATCATAGTACTAGAAGTCCTAGCCTTAGCAATCAGACAACAAAAACAAATTAAAGGCATCCAAATTAACAAAGAAGAAGTCAAACTATCACTCTTCGCAGATGATATGATACTATATGTGGAAAACCCAAAAGACTCTACTGAGAAACTGCTAGAACTTGTACAGGAATTCAGAAAAGTATCAGGATATAAAATCAATGCACAGAAATCAGTTGCGTTTCTGTACACCAACAACAAGACAGAAGAAAGAGAAATTAAGGAGTCAATCCCATTTACAATTGCACCCAAAACTATAAGATACCTAGGAATAAACCTAACCAAAGAGGCTAAGAATCTATACGCAGAAAATTATAAAGTACTCATGAAAGAAATTGAGGAAGACACAAAGGAATGGAAAATTGTACCATGCTCCTGGATTGGAAGAATAAATATTGTAAAAATGTCCATGCTACCTAAAGCAATCTACACATTTAATGCAATCCCTATCAAAATACCATCCTTGTTTTTCAAATAAATGGAACCAATAATCCTAAAATTTATATGGAACCAGAAAAGACCTCGAATAGCCAAAGGAATATTGAAAAAGAAAGCCAAAGTGGGTGGCATCACAATTCTGGACTTCAAGCTCTATTACAAAGCTGTCATCATCAAGACAGCATGGTACTGGCACAAAAACAGACACATAGATCAATGGAACAGAATAGAGAGCCCAGAAATAGACCCTCAACTCTATGGTCAACTAATCTTCGACAAAGCAGGAAAAAATGTCCAATGGAAAAAAGACAGCCTCTTCAATAAATGGTGCTGGGGAAATTGGACAGCCACATGCAGAAAAATGAAATTGGACCACTTCCTTACACCACACACATAAATAGACTCAAAATGGATGAAGACATCAATGTTAGAAAGGAATCCATCAAAATTCTTGAGGAGAATGCAGGCAGCAACCTCCTTGACCTCAGCTGCCGCAACTTCTTCATACGAACATCGGCAAAGGCAAGGGAAGCAAGGGCAAAAATGAACTAATGGGATTTCATCAAGATCAAAAGCTTTTGCACAGCAGAGGAAACAGTTAACAAAACCAAAAGACAACTTACAGAATGGGAGAAGATATTTGCAAACGACATATCAGATAAAGGGCTAGTGTCCAAAGTCTATAAGGAACTTAGCAAACTCAACACCCAAGGAACAAACAATCCAATCAAGAAATGGGCAGAGGAACGTTAACAGACATTTCTGCAAAGAAGACATCCAGATGGCCAACAAGCACATGAAAACGTGTTCCACATCACTTGGCATCAGGGAAATACAAATCAAAACCACAATGAGATACCACCTCACACCAGTAAGAATGGCTAAAATTAACAAGTCAGGAAATGACAGATGCTGGCGAGGATGCGGAGAAAAGGGAACCCTCCTCCACTGTTGGTGGGAATGCAAGCTGGTGCAACCACTCTGGAAAACAGCATGGAGCTTCCTCAAAATGTTGAAAATAGAACTAGCCTATGACCCAGCAATTGCACTACTGGGTATTTACCCTAACGACACAAACGTAGTGATCTGAAGGGGCACGTGCACCCGCATGTTTATAGCAGCAATGTCTACAATAGCCAAATTATGGAAAGAACCTAGATGTCCATCAACAGATGAATGGATACAGAAGATGTGGCATATATACACAATGGAATACTATGCAGCCATCAAATGAAATGAAGTCTTGCCATTTGCAATGATGTCGATGGAACTAGAGGGTATCATGCTTAGTGAAATAAGTCAATCGGAGAAAGACAACTATCATATGATCTCCCTGATATGAGGACGTGGAGATGCTACATGGGGAGTTAGGGGGATAGGAGAAGAAATGAAACAAGATGGGATTGGGAGGGAGACAAACCATAGTGACTCTTAATCTCACAAAACAAATTGTGGGTTGCTGGGGGAAGGAGGGGTTGTGAGAGGGGGAGAGGGGTTATGGACATTGGAGAAGGTATGTTCTATGGAGAGTGCTGTGAAGTGTGTAAACCTGGCGATTCACAGACCTGTACCCCTGGGGATAAATATACATTATATGTTTATAAAAAAAATAAGAAATAAAAAATTTTTTAAAAAACTACTGACAAACTAGCACCAAACAACATCAAATTAAACAGTAAAATGCACAACTTCCATTAAAAGCAGGAAAATAGGATGTTTGCAATAACTGCTCTTTTGGCACACTGTTTGGAGATTCTGAAAAATAAAAAATGAAAATGATATTTTAAATGTAAATTCTGAAGAAGAAAATCATATTTATAGATGATATGACTGTGTTCCTAAGAAAATACAAGAACACTTAATTTTTGAAAACATCAGACAATCAAAAGTATCAGCCAGATTCAAAATAAACACAAAAGATATCGATGTTTTTTCAAGGTTGTAAATAAGGGTGAAAAAAGACATAAAACAACCAAATTTACAACCACTAAACAAAAGAATAAAATATCAAGGAAAAAGTCATAAAAGTCCAAAGTCTATATGAGGAAACAACAAAACCTTATTAAAGTAAGGTAAAATATTTTGTTAAAACAAGACCTGAATAAACAGAGAAATAAATCAAGTTTCCAAAAGTAAAGATGTTATAATAATATAATGTTTTTAGTCAAAATCTCAACTTCTAATATAAGTAAAATGACAGAAGTCTTTTTGAAAAATGAATGATTTGGAATGTACAATTATTTTTAAAAAGAGTAAGTTGTCTTATATTATTTTTAAATTATTTTAAATCTATCTTCTCTCTCTCTCTCTCTGTCCCCCTAGGTACTGGCTAGTCAGTTCTGACAGTTAGTCAGATCACCAAAACTGAATGGATAAATCCAACTACAGTGTGGAACTTATTATATTAAAGGATAATGTGTCTCCTTATATTAAAGGATAATTGTTTCTCCATTGGAAAAGAAAGCTTGTTTACTGTAGGGTGCTCAGGGAAGCAGGCTGGATAAAATTGAGGGTCTGCCCTTTTGGTAAGGCCAGGAAACCCCAATAGAGAACTATGTTTCTTTAATATTCTTCCAGGGAACCTTGTGAATAAAAGCATAAGCAGTGTCAGTGCCTGGGGATTTTAATGCTAAGGGGAAAATAGGGACTTCCCCAGTGCCCTTCATATCTCCCATGCACATGGTAGATGCCTACTGTTTTGACTCCTCAAACAGCATCCACTCCCCTCTTCTGGGAGGCATACCTGCTCCCCCATGGTGAATGTGTTGCCATGGTGACTGGAAACAAGCACTAGGTACACACTGAAAACAGCATGGAATAGGTGCCACAGCCTTTGGTCAAAGAGTTGCACCTAACCTGTTAGACCATTTAGAGCCCTTCCCTGAGAATTTTGGAATGGATGTTAGAGAGAACCTATTTCTGTTCATCTCTGGAGCTGTAGATGGCCATTCCCTAGCATATGAAAGAAACTATAGAATCAATCCCCACATTGAATGAAGCAGAGATGAAAGTTGGGGAGAGCTGTCTCCTATTGTCTCTGAAGACACTGTCCATCCAGAATTGGTAGATTGCTGTCCCATTCTCCCTCTTTCAAACCTAATTTGATGAAGCCTTCAAACCCACAACCAAGAGTGTTGATAAGCAGTGCATCCTGCATTCTTTCTTCTTCTCCCACAGCATCCATGGCTGATTACAAATGCCCACTCCTAAGCTTTTTGCAAGATGCCCCCACATTGCCCCATCTTTCCACCATCATTAAACACTGCTGATTCCATTTCCAAACTGTAAATCAAACTGCTCCATTTGCCCACCTTCCCTTCCTAAGATAAACACCTTGCCCCACCCCCCCACCTCAACCCCTAACCAGTCTGCTGCTACTCTTGACTCCTCCAATCTTTACTGCTATGAAAAGTGGTCTTTTTCAAATAAAAATCATATCACATTGCTTTCTTGTTTAAAGCCCTTCTATATGCTTCCACCACAGCTGGAATAAACCCAGTCTCTCTCCATTGAGTCTATATGGCAAGGTATGCAATCTCTTTAAGGTCTCTCCCTACACCACAGTGATGGTTGCTTGGTTTCTTCCTCAGAGAAGATACACAATTTGCTTTCTTGGGGCAATTTCTTATCTCAAAAAATTAGTATTTTTAGTGAAGCAGAATTTGTTTACATTATGGCTAGTTTATGTAGTCTGTGCCAGGTTGTATGTATTGCTCCTCACCTGATCAGACTCAAAGCTTACCAGGACCGTGGCTGTCTGGTTTACCTGTGCACCACTTGAGCCTACTTCTTGGTAGTTACAAATACGTGTTGAGTGAACAAATGAACATAAATGAACGTTATTTATACAATGATTATTCATGAAATAAGGCCTGATTGAATAGCTGATAAATTCTTTAGTTGTCCATAAATATATCATTTTATAATTAATGTGAATCTATGTTAATATAAATGTCTAAATTCATAATCAAAAGTTTTTATTATATTACTTTCCAAAATAGGATATTCTAAGAGGAAAAGTTTAGACAAAACTCCCTTTACTTCAAAAATTCAACCAATAAGGGCACTTGAATGGCTCAGATGGTTGAGTGTCTGATCTCTAGGTCCTTGGATCGAGCCCCACATTGGGCTTCCAGCTCAGCAGGGAGTCTGTTTCTCCATCTCCCTCTGCCTCTCCCCCTGCTTGTGTGCCTACTTGTCCTCTCTCTCTCAAATCAATCAATAAAACCTTTTTTAAAAATTTAGCCAATAAATGTACTCTCTGTCATGAAAGGATACATGAGGAATGGACAGTATTTCTGCCACCCATAAGCACTGAATGGCGCTCCATTGTTAATCCCAGAAAGTTGCCAAATATGCATTTTGTTTGTGGAGACTGTTTTAGAAAATGACAGAAATTGTATTGGACAACTCTGCCCCCACCTCACCTTATTCCCCTCTTCCAAGACATTTAATTTTTCATCCTTTTATGCTTCTTATGCTTTTTTAAGTCATTGTAAATTATTTTAATTTGCACATTATTTCTGAATTCCATAATGGTTGGAAGTAAGAATTCTCTGTCTTTCAATTAGTAATATATTGAAAACAAGTTGCATAAATATAACATTTAGTATACAAGTGGTTCTACTTTATTTCTTTTTAGCTGTAGGAAATTTGATCAACGCAAAGACAAAGGGAAATTCTCCATTAGACAACTCATTTTCAGTTTTATATTTTAGAGAATAAAGTTTTAGTATATGAAGAAATACTGGCAATGAATGGCTTTCTCAGCAAACATCTCATCCCTGCTTTGGTGTCCTCTGTGAACACCCAGCTGATCACTATCACACAGAGCTTGCCCTTTTCCTGGTGGTGAATAGTTAGTAAGATATTTGATCTCTGTCCCCAGTTCCTGGCATACAGCTCCTAAATCCCCTGGAATTTCATGAGTGATAAAGGTCATAGGAGGGTCTTTGTTCTAATGAAGCATCTCTTGGTAGGCCTTTGGATAGCTTCCGGATGGCAGGTGGTCACCAGAAAGACTACAAGTTGGTTAGAAACTCAGAAATTTCAGCCCCACTTCCCAGTCTTCAGGGAGGGAAGAGAGACTGAAGACTGAGTTAATCACCAATTAATTATGTCTATAATTATGCCCAGATAATAAAACTCCCATAATACTCCCTAAACAACAGGGTTCTGGGAAATACTGGGGTGGTAAACACATCCATGCATTAGGAGGATGGCATACCCCCACCCCACAGGAACAGAAGCATCAGGACCAGGGACTCTTCCATTCTTTGCCCTTTGTACCCCTTCATCTGACTGTCCATTTGTATCCTTTAAAATAAAATGGCAAATGTAATTAAAGTGCTTTCCTGAGTTCTGTTGGTGTTGTAGAAAATTACTGAAACCAAAGCGGGAGATTATAGAAACCTCCCAACTTTTTAGAAGTGGAGTAACCTGGAGACCTGATACTTGCAACTGATATCTGAAGTGGGCCAGCCCTGAGGACTGAGCTCTTAACCTTTGAGTCTGTGCTAACTCCAGATAGTTAGAATTGAATTGAATTATAGGATACCCAGCTGGTGTCAGGGAGTTGGAAAACTGGTTGGTATGAGGACAAAAAAAATCATTCACTGGTGGTGGCAGAATTTTGCTGAATCGTCTTCTCTAACCTGTCTTCTATAGTAACCAGTGGCTCCTGTCAAGGATCAGGAGTGTAGCCACAGCAGAAAAAAAGTACTTCACAGTATATTGTGCTGAGAAATATTTGTCCTATATGACTTGACAAGGACAAATTTGTGATCAAATCACTCACCCAATTAAGACAACTACACTTGCATGAGTTCTTAAAAATGATCATAAAGTGGTGACTTTTGGGGGGACCTCTCTAATAGTTAGGACTCTTAAAGTTATAAGTAATGGAAAATCCAATACAGAATGGCTAAAGCAAAAGGTGAGTTATGAGATATTATTAGCTACAAGTCTGGGGATTGATAAAATGACATGGCACCTTGCATTTTCCAAATTTGGCTGCACCAATGTAGTCTATCCCATATGTTCCTCTCACTATATGAAATGACTACTCCTCCAATAGGAGGATTCTTTCTCCAAATTTGGGAGGGCTGTGACATACAATTACAGACTGTTTCCTAGGATACTTTAGTCATTTCAGACCTTAAGTCTTTGAATCTCCATAGTCCAGTCATCAGACATGTAAGGAAGCAAGCTTCACATGATTCTAGTGTCCAGCCTTTGAGTAGATACTGATGATTCTGAGTGGGGCAGAAACAAGCTGGCATTTCCAAGTCCTGCAAAGATGGTACAGCTAAAGGACAAAATAATTATTACTGTTGCTTGAAGCCACTACATTTTGGGGTAACTTGTTATGCAGCCATAATGACAGGGATAGAGGATGTTATCAAGATCCTTGCTCTGGATCTGGTTCCTCTAGGCTCAGAACACAGATTCAGGCTTCTAGTAATGGTATACAATATCTTTGGGATTTCCATATTACCCTCATCTAGTGGATGGAATTTCCTTTCTCAAACAACTCAACAGTTGACTTGTATGCCATCCTTCAATTGTTCCTTAGTTTCTTTGTATCCCTCCCACCATTCTGGGGCATGCCTTCCTGGGAAGTGCATTAGTGAAGGAAGGGTGGTTACTTCAAATAAAAACTGGGCCATTGTTTCCATAAAAATGGAAAGCAAAATAAAAAAATGCTTAGTAGAACCTTTTTTGTACCACTTCTCAGGGCATCCTCTGACTGGATATATTGGGGTCGTGTGGATTTCTTGAACTATTTGGAATTCTTTTATCTTCAAAGATCTCAAATAACCTTCCAGGGCTCTGAACCGGTCCAAATCCTGCCTGCTTATAATAGCCATACTCATATTCATACTGCTTTGAAGTGTTAAAGAACATGCTAATCTACTCACCTAATTTCACTCTCAGGCTGAAGATTTTATGTCTCAGTGCCAAACCAACAGAGAATATTCCCTGTTTGTCTAAGGGTAGGAGAGTGAGGAGTGGGGGCTTTAAGTATTCCTTTAGACACAAAAAGGATCCACCTGCTCAGAGAAGCCTAAGGACCACTTCTGGTCTAAACATAAGAGAGCTACATGAAAATACCCTTTTTTCTTAGCAAACTTTTTTTAATTCAATTTTATTTTTTCATTGTTCCAAGATTCATTGTTTATGCACCACACCCAGTGCTCCATGCAATACATGCCCTCCTTAATACCCACCACCAGGCTCACCCATTCCCCACCCTTCTCCCCTCCAAAACCCTGTTTCTCAGAGTCCACAGTCTTTCAAGCTTTGCTCCTCCTCCAATTTACCCCAATCCACTTTCCTTCCTTTCTCCTAATGTCTTCCATGCTATTCCTTATGCTCCACAAGTAAGTGAAACCATATGATATTTGGCTTTCTCTGCTGGACTTATTTCACACAGCATAATCTCCTCCAGGCCCATACATGTTGATACAAAAGACGGGTATTCATCCTTTCTGATGGCTGTGTAATATTCCATTGTGTATATGGACCATATCTTCTTTATCCATTCATCTGTGGAAGGGCATCTTGGCTCTTTCCAAAGTTTGTCAGTTGTGACCATTGCTGCAATAAACATTGGAGTACATATGGCCCTTCTTCTCACTACATCTGTTTCTTTGTGGTAAATACCCAGTAGTTCAATTGCAGGGTCATAGGGTAGCTCTATTTTTAATTTCTTAAGGAAACTCCACACTGTTTTCCAAAGTGGCTGCACCAACTCGCATTTCCACCAACAGTGTAAGAGGCTTCCCTTTTCTCCATATCTGTGGGAGGCCGCGATAAGGCTTGAGATGAGGACCAAACCAGGCCCTGACTTGCGTCTCCTTTAAGGTCCGAATAGTCTAACAAAAGGTTTAGGATGGAAAAGTTGCATAGCACTGAGAAAGGGTCTGTGCTATGTGTTGTGCGCTCGCCAACGTGACTTCCCACATGTTTACTAGGTTAGATGAGAGCAAATTGTTTGGGGTCATAAACTCTTAACTGGTCCTTGCTGTTCCAGCACAGCTCATAAATCACTTTCAGGTTTGCTGTTACTTCTTGTATCAATACAGAACAATTGTACTAACATCAGCCATTGCCTACAGGTGTTTATCTGAAGTGGGCAAAACAGGCCTGGTCTGGAGGGTTTTTGTGCACATAGCAAAGTCTTTTGTAACCAGCTGAAAATAGTTACTGTTGGCTATATAAAGCCTCACTGCCCTGAATAAAGTCGGCACTGTTGGACATCCTCCTCAGTGCTCCTCCTGCCCCCATCTCTTTGTCTCTGAACTTCTTCTTTTCACCATCCTCTTACCCTCACATTCCTGGTCGATTTGTCACACTGGCTGCGACACATATCCTCTGCAACATTTATTGTTTCCTGTCTTGTTAATCTTTGCCATTATAACTGGTGTAAGGTGGTATCTCAATGTGGTTTTTATTTTAATTTTCCTGATGGCTAATGATGATGAACATTTTTTCATGTGTCTGTTAGTCTTTTGTATTTCTTCTTTGAAAAAGTGTCTGTTCATGTCTTCTACCCATTTTTTGACTGGATTATCTGTTTTTAGGGTGTTGAGTTTGAGGATTTGGAGAAGATGAAGCATGAGAGACTGTGGATTCTGAGAAACAAACTGAGGGTTTTGGAGGGGAAGGGGGTGGGGCATGGCTGAGTCTGGTGGTGGGTATTAAGGAGGGCACATATTATACAGAGCACTGGGTGTGGTGCATAAACAATGAATCTTGGAACACTGAAAAAATAAAATATTAGAAAAATGTTGCTTTTAGAATAATTTCTAAATAGTTCATTTTCTGGATTTTTTTCTCTTTCATTTATCAGCTTGTTCATTTTCCACCCAATTTGTTTATTTAAAAAGCCTCACAATAGTTAGTTGTGTTCTTATAAACATCAAAAGGAAATAAAAGAGAAAATGAAAAAACTATATGGAGGCTAGTTTCCACAATAAAATTCATTTTATTGTGTCTCCAAATCTAAAGAAATAGTAAAAATCTGCATCATTAACTGATGAAACAACTTTTAGTTGATGCATGTGCATTGCCTGGTAGTGTTTCATGGAAGGATACCCTATGGAAGTGTGCCCTATGAAGGGGTGCTCCATGGAGGGTTGCCCCATGGAAGCGTATCCCATTGAGACTATGGTCCTTCTCAGTGAGAGAACCCAACATGAGCATATCATCATTCAGGAGATAATCCCCCCAAAGAGAACAAGATAAAATTCTATTGTACCCCTGCAGTCATCACAGAAGATCACAAGGGAGAAATGCATAATACCACTATATTCAGAAGGAAGGCAGGGGACTTCTGATGGCCAAGGTGACAACAGCCACCAAAATCCAGAACTCTCCACACAGCTCACAGTAAACTCTATAGATCAATAATAAGCACAAATAAAACCACATAGACACTGTGTCTCTAATGTAACTAGAAGACAGAGAGCACCATAAACTTTATATTTCTTGTCAGCAAAGAAATGAACACCAATTCCCAGCAGAGCTGGCTCTGCCAGTGCCCTAGGTCTTTACAAATTGCTGGAAGAATCAGAAAACTTCATGAAAAAAACAAAAGAAGCAATAAAATTCCTAGGGCTGAGTGGATAACAACAACCATAGAAAGAAACTCCAACCTAAGTGTTAAAATACTGAAAAATAACCCCACTCAATCAGAGAAAAGACAATGGGAAAATGATGCAAACATGCATAGGGCAACAGGTGGCAGCCTTTGCACTCATCCTTACTAGAAGAGAAGACAGTAGAAAGGAAAGCAGGAGTGCTCATTGGAGTTTGGGAGGGGGAGGGGAAAGGCAGCAAGAGGAGGAAATAATCTTATAAGATAAAAAAACAAAATAACAAAAATTGATAGACATCCCTTCACCTTCAAAAATGCAAATACAATAAAACCATCCTTCAAAAAACTGTAGTCTATAGCACTGACCACAGAGGGTCCTCTTGAAGTAGGAATCTTCAAACTGAGCTCAATGGCCAAACCCACCCATGAAGGTCCATGGATGAAAGAAGA
Organism: Meles meles; assembly: GCF_922984935.1. NCBI lineage: Eukaryota > Metazoa > Chordata > Mammalia > Carnivora > Mustelidae > Meles > Meles meles. Next base: position 27,965,092 of record NC_060071.1, read on the forward strand.
TTTCACCCATACAAGGCTTTTATAAGAAAACATGAGAATCTAAATACTGAAATTGATAAAGATTTCTCCAAAAGGCTAAACATGAACTAGGAAAAAAAACCTGCATTATTATCTATACTGAATATATTCAGTATAGATACATGAGAATGTATCTATACTGAACAGAACATGAGAATCTAAATACTGAAATTGATAAAGATTTCTCCAAAAGGCTAAACATGAACTAGGAAAAAAAACCTGCATTATTATCTATACTGAATTATATATATTATATAATTATATATATATAATTATATATATTAAATAAGTACATGTAAATCTGGAGGGAAAAAACAGCAGCAAAAGAACATCTTAAATCAGAAACCAAAATGTTAAGAACAGAAATAGGCAAAAACACAAAGAAATAAAATGATAAATAAAAGCAAAAGACCAATTTGTGTGGGAAATAAAGATTAAATTATAAAGTGTCCCAGAAAAATACAATCAAATGAAAATTTAATGAGACATTGAAGAAAGAAGAAAAACAAAGGAGTAAAAATAAATTAAGTAATAACATCAGTCCAGGGGAAAGGAGTTAAAACGGAAGACAAGCCATGAAGAACCAACATGAACAAATCCATGAAACAATGAATATTAACACTTAAAACCGATCCAAGAACAGGACTGGAAGAGATTATGCTGAGTGAAATAAGTCAAGCAGAGAGAGTCAAGTATCATATGGTTTCACTTATTTGTGGAGCATAACAAAGAACATGGAGGACATGAGATGGAGAGGAGAAGGGAGTTGAGGGAAACTGGAAGGGGAGATGAAGCATGAGAGACTATGGACTCTGAAAAACAACCTGAGGGTTTTGAAGGGGCGGGGGGTGGGAGGTTGGGGAACCAGGTGGTGGGTAATAGGGAGGGCACATATTGCATGGAGCACTGGGTGTGGTGCAAAAACAATGAATACTGTTACGCTGAAAAGAAATTTAAAAAAAAGAACTGATCCAAGAAAACTTTCTGAAGCTTAAAAAGAAAAAAAAAGGACTTTATTCTACATGTGACAAGAGCCCATGAGATATTTGAGAAAATTGACATGAACAATCAAATCCAAGACGTATCTTACTAAAACTATTACACTTCAAAGATAAATTAAAGGCACTCTGGTCTCAGCTCCTCACATGCTGCTCTTGCAGCCCAGATCCCACCTCCAAGGAGTCCTGGTAGCAAGCATTATGCACAAGGCAGGCAAAAGCTGGAGGAAGAGGCATAGGCACTGAAACCCCAGGCCATCTTCCTGTTTTCCCAGAAGAGAAGGTGAAATCCCAGAAGAGACATGACCAACTTCCTGCATTGACCAGTACAGAAGCAAAACTGGGAGGAGGAGCTCCTGACTTCCCACCTGGTGCTTTTCCTTCCAGCCACATTTCTTTTTCTCCAGTGGAGTGAAAATAAAAGTGCTTAAACTGAAAAATGTGCACTGTATTGCATCAAATAAAAAACTGTAAAACACTTCATAATCTGCCACTTAGAAAGAATAAAAACTCAGAGAGGCTGGGAAGAAAGTAGAGTAAGAGAACCCTAACCTCACCTCCTCCCACAGATATAACTAGATAACACATCAGTCAGAAAACCATCCAAAGACTGGCAGAACAAACCCCTCTACAACTAAATGTAGAGAAGAGGCCCACATCAAAGCGGGTCAGAAGGACAGAGAAGTGGTGGAGAGCTAAACAGACAGCTGGCTGTCTGCCAGAGGGAAGAAGCCCTGGGCATAGAATAGGAAGAAAAAGAGACTATCACACTGGGGCTGCAAGGGGAAGATGAATACCCATAACAATTGGCTTTGAAAACCGGAAGGGTTGAATTTTATGAGTTCTTAGAACCAGTGGGACTTAAAAGCTGGAATTTTAAAAACCAACTAGCTGTGCTTCAGGAGACACTGGAGGGTGATAGGAAATGGATCCCTGCCCTTAAAGAAACAGCATAAAAACAGCCCACAGGGACGCCTGGGTGGCTCAGTGGGTTAGGCCGCTGCCTTCGGCTCAGGTCATGATCTCAGGGTCCTGGGATCGAGTCCCACATCGGGCTCTCTGCTCGGCAGGGAGCCTGCTTCCCTCTCACTCTCTCTGCCTGCTTCTCTGCCTACTTGTGATCTCTCTCTGTCAAATAAATAAATAAAATCTTAAAAAAAAAAAAAAACAGCCCACAGAGATACAGAATAGAAGCAGCTGTTTAAAAAACATCTCGGTTGGGGCGCCTGGGTGGCTCAGTGGTTTAAGCCTCTGCCTTCGGCTCAGGTCATGATCTCAGGGTCCTGGGATCGAGTCCCGCATCAGGTTCTCTGCTTGGCAGGGAGCCTGCTTCCCTCTCACTCTCTCTGCCTGCTTCTCTGCCTACTTGTGATCTCTCTCTGTCAAATAAATAAATAAAATCTTTAAAAAAAAATAAAAAAAAATAAAAAACATCTCGGACATAAGGGAAGTAAAGAGTTACTCCAACTCAGAGCATGTTCTGGAAGGACAGAGACCATTGAGATACTCTTCCAGGAAAAAAGGAGCCAGTAGGTGCTATTTCCCTATCCCATTCCCCAGCACAAACACAGGCCACCTATGGGAGCTAGTGCAGCACCTACATTTGCTGACTTGCTTATGTTTCCCATACTTCAGCAGATCTGCCTCCTCCAGCCAGGCCAGCATTAGTCATGACACTATCGGCCCTTTCCCCCAGAGGACCAGGCAACCTTGCTAAAACTGCATACTCTGCCCCTGTGCATGTGGATCTACCTCCTCCAACCTGGCAGGCCTTGGCCACAGTCTTCTCACAGAGGACCAGCAGGAAAACCTTCCTACATTGCATGCCACACATGTGCAGATCTCTCCCCTCTGGTAAATCCTTCCTGGAGCCCATCCAAAACAGTGACACAAACCTAATACTATGCAAGCAGCCCTGACAGGGAATAGAACCACTCCAAAATGATTTCTGCCCCAGAGAAAAGGAAAGATAAACACACATACAAGTCAGACTGCAGCTCCAGCACTGGACTGGGGGCAGATAGCCAGTCTTATTGCAGGCCCTGACCACCAAAGAAAGCTTCTCAGGGCAGCACAGGGAAAACATCAAGCAGTTTGGTGTTACTACATCTCTGGCAAACACCCGGGCTGACTCAATTCAAGTTCCTGGTGGCCCCAGACTGTCACAATAACACCAGAGGAACTGAACACTGCCCATATGGGCCAAAAAGAGTCACTGCAGACACCTTGAAATGAAGGAAAAAGCAACACAACGACAATAATAGGATGAATGCAACACACATAGTACATATTCCTGAAGCACCAGGTTCCAATGAACAAAAATATTGCACTGCAGGGTCTCTTTTTTATAAGGATAACACTTTATTTAAAAAAAAAATATATATATAATATATATATATGTTATATATATATATATATATATATATATATATTATATATATTTACTTTAGCAAGAAAGAGAAAGCATGTGAGCAGGGAAAGGGACAGAGAGTCCCTCAAAGAGACTCAAGCCGACTCCTCACTGAGTGTGGAGCCCAGTGAGGGACTCAATCCCAGGACCCTGAGGTCATGACCTAAACCAAAATCAAGAGTTGGCCGCCCAACCAAATGAGCCACCTGGAGCACCAGAAAAGCACTTACAAGAGCAGGAGGCATAGTTTACTTTCCTGACACATATAAACAGACAAAGAGAGTTTGACAAAATGAGGTGACAGAAAAATATGTCCCAAATGAAAGAACACAACAAAATCACTACAAGAGACCTAAGAGAAATGAAAATAAGTAATGTGCCTGATAGGGAATTGAAATATTGATCATAAAGATACACACTGGACTTGAAAAGAGTGTAGAAGACATCAGTGAGACCCTTAATAAAGAGATAAAAAGGAAACATTCAGAGTTGAAGAACACAATCAATGTAATTTAAAATACACTAAATTCAATAAATAGCAGACTAAAGGAAACAGAACAAATCAGTAACCTGGAGGTCAGAAAAGGGAAAGCAACCAAGCTGAGCAGGTGAGAGGGAAAAAAAAAATGTGTAAAATGAGAATAGACTTAAGGACTTGGCAATATCATCATGAATAATAATATTTGCTCTATAGGGATCCCAGGAGGAGAAGAGAGAGGAAAGGGAAAAGATTTTTTTTAAAAGATTTTATTTATTTATTTGACAGAGAGAAAGATCACAAGTAGGCAGAGAGGCAGGCAGAGAGAGAGGAGGAAGCAGGCTCCCTGTGGAGCAGAGAGCCTGATGCGGGGCTTGATCCCAGGACCCTGAGATCATGACCTGAGCCGAAGGCAGTGGCCTAATCCACTGAGCCACCCAGGCGCCCGGGAAAAGATAATTTATTGGAAGAAATAATAGCTGAAACACATCCTGAATCTGGGAAAGGAAACAGAAATCCAGATGAATCCAGATGCAGGAGGCACAGAATACCCCCAACAAAATCAACCCAAAGAAGTCCCAAGACACACAGTAATTTTAAAAAGTAGTGATAAAGAAAGAACTTTAAAAGCACGAGGAGAAAATAAAACAGTTAACTACAAAGAAACCCCATAAATCAATCAGCAGATTTCTCACCAGAAACTTTGCAGGCCAGAAGATAGTGACATGATATATTCAAAGTACTGAAAGGAAAAAATCTGCAACCAAGAATATTCTGTCCAACAAGGCTATCATTCCAAATAGAAAAAGAGATAAAGAGTTTCCCATACAAACAAAAGTTAAAGGGGTTCATGACCACTAACCAGCCTACAAGAAATGTTAAAGGGGACTCTTTGAATAGAAAGGAAAGACCATAGTAAGAGCAACAAAAGTAGAAACACAATAGCAGAAAAATAAGTATATTTGTAAAGATCAGTGAAAGAACTCACAAAATATGACACCATATACCTAAAATGTGCCAAGATGAGGAATTTAAGAATGGGTTCAAACTTAAGTGACCATCAACTTAATACAGACTTCCATATGCAGAAGACTGCTTTATACAAACCTAATGGTAACAACAAATCAAATACCAGCAATAGATATGCAGAATAAAGACAAAGGAATCCAAGTATATCACTAAAGAAGGCCAGCTTATTGTGAGAGAAGAGGACAAGAGGAGGAACAGAGAACTACAAAACTATCATAAAGCAATAACAAAATGGCCATAAATACATATCTTTCAAAAATTACTCTGAATGTAAATGGACTTAACACTCCAATCAAAGACATAGGTAATGGAAAAAATAAAAAAGCAAGACCCATCTAGTTCCTGCCTATAAGAGACTCATTTTAGACCTAAAGACAGATTGAAAGTGAGAGGATGGAGAAACATTTATCATGAAATGAAAAACAAAAGAAAAGCCAGACTAGCAATACTTGTATCAGACAAAATAGACTTTAAAACAAAGACTGCAAGAGGAGATAAAGAAGGACACTACAGTCTCTCATGGTTCATCTCCCCGTCTGATTTCCCCTGCTTCATTTTTCCCTTCCTTCTTTTTTAGGAAGGGAAATATATACTACTCCTTATGTTCCACATATGAATGAAACCATATTATAATTGTCTTTCTCTACTAGAATATGGACTCTGGAAAACAAACTGAGGATTTTAGAGAGGAGAGGGGTTGGAGGATGGGCTAACCCAGTGGTTGATATTAAGGAGGGCATGTATTGCATTGAGCACTAGATGTTATATGCAAATACTGAATCATGGAACACTACATTAAAAATGAATGAAGTACTGTACAGTGACTAACATAACCTAATAAAAAAAAGAAGGACTCTATGTAATAATAAAGGGGACAATCCAACAAAAAGACACACAGTTGTAAATATTTATACACCCAACACAGGAGCACCCAAATATGCAAAGCAATTAATAAAAAACATGAAGTAATTGATAGCAATACAATAAAAGTAAGGGACTATAACATCTCACTTATATCAACAGACAGATCATCCACACATAAAATCAACAAGGAAACAGTGGCTTTAAATGACACATTGGACCAGAAGGATTTAACAGATATATTCAGAACATTTCAACCTAAAAAAGCAGAATACACATTCTTTTCAATTGCACATTGAACATTCTCCAGAATATATATCACACATTAGGCCACAAAACAAGTCTCAAAAAATTCAAAAAGATCAAAGTCATACAACGAATCTTTTCTGAACACAATGCTATGAAACTAGAAATCAATCACAAGAGAAAAACATGGGAGGAGTACATATATATGGAGATTAAATAACATTCTACTAATCAATGAGTGTGTCAAATAAGAAATCAAAGAGGAAATTACAAAATACATGGAAACAAATGAAAATGAAAACACAACAGTCCAAATTTTGGGATGCAGCAAAAGCAGGGAGATTCTAAGAGAGAGCCTGGTGGTAGTAAAGAGGGCACATATTGCATGGAGCACTGGGTGTGGTGCATAAACAATGAATCTTGGAACACTGAAAAAAAATTAAATTAAATAAGAAAAAAGGGAGTTCCTTGTTGGAAGTTTATCACCATATCGGCTTACCTCAAGAAGCAAGAATATTTTCAAACAAACTAAACTTACACCTAAAAGAGCTAGAAAAAGAACAACAACAACAACAAAAAACCCTAAACAGTAGAAAGAAGGAAACAATAAATATTAGAGTAGAAATAATTGAAATAGAAACTAAAAATAAAATAGAACAGATCAATGAAACCAGGAGCTGATCATGGGAAAGATCAACAAAATTGATAAGCCTTTAGCCAGATTCTTTAAAAAAAAAAAAAAAGTGAGAGAGAGGGGACTCAAATAAACAAAATCAGAAATGAAAGAGGGAAAATAATAATCAAATTGACATCACAGAAATACAGAGGATTATTGGAGAATATTATGAAAATTTATACACAACAAATTAAACAACCTAGAGAAATGGATAAATTCCTAGTAACATATGACTTCCCAAAACCAAACCAAGAATAAATAGAAAATTTGAACAGACTGATTACCAGCAATGAAATTGAGTCAGTAATGAAAAAACTCCCAAGAAAAAACCTCCAGGACCAGACAGCTTCTCAGGTGAATTCTACCAAACATTTAAACGAGAGCCATTTGTATGTCTTCACTGGAGAAGTGTGTGTTCATGTCTTCTGCCTGTTTTTTGACATGATTAGCCATTTTTTAGGTGTTGAGTTTGAGAAGTTCTTTATAGATCCTGGATATCAGCCCTTTGCCTGTAGTGTCATTTGTGAATATCTTCTCCCATTCCATGGGTTGCTTCTTTGTTTTGTTGACTGTTTCCTTTGCTGTGCAGAAGCTTTTTATCTTGATGAAGTCTCAAAAGTTAATTTTCACTTTTGTTTCTTTGCCTATGGAGTCATGTCTTGAAAGAAGTTGCTATGGCCAATGTCACTTCTGATAGATTCCTGGATTCTGATATATTCCTGCCTCACACTGAAGTCTTTCATCCATTTTGAGTTTATCTTTGTGTATGGTGTGAGAGAATGGTCGAGTTTCATTCTTCTCTACATAGCTGTCCAATTTTCCCATCACCATTTAATGAAGATAATGTCTTTTTTCCACTGGATATTTTTTCCTACTTTGTCAAAGATTATTTGACCATAGAGATGAGGTTCCATATCTGGGCTCTCTAACCTGTTCCACTGGTCTATGTGTCTGTTTTTGTGCCAGTGGCATTCTGTCTTGGTGATTACAGCTTTGTAATAAAGCTTGAAATCAGGCAACGTGATGCCCCAGCTTTGTTTCTCTTTTTCAACATTTCCTTGATGATTCAGGGTCTTTTCTGGTTCCATACACATTTTAGGATTGTCTGTTCCACCACTTTGAAAAATGCCACTGGTGTTTTGATCGGGATGGCATTGAAAGTATAGATTGCAAAGGAGAGTTAATACTTATGTTTTGTAAACTATCAAAAAAAAAAAAAAAACAAACAGAAAAGGAAGGCAAGCTTCCAAATTCATTCTATGAGGCCAGGATTAATTTGATACCAAAACCAGATTAAGAAACTAGAAGGAAGAGAACTACTATCCTCAAAAAAATACTAGCAAACTGAATCCAACAATACATTACAAAAAATCATTCACCATGATTGAGTAGGATTTATCCCTGAGTTACAAGGGTGGTTTAATATTCACAAATCAATGTGCTACATCACAACGTGGTCATGACAGTAAGAGAAAGAATTTTTAAAAATATGATCATTTCAATAGACACAGAAAAAACATTTGACAAAGTAAAAAAAAAAAATCTATTCATGATAAAAGACTTCAAAAAAGTAGGTACAGAAGAAAATTACCTCAATATTTTAAAGGCCATCCATGAAGAAACCCCCCCAGTGAACATCACCCTCAATAAGAAAAAACTGAGCACTTTCCTCCTAAGGTCAGGAAAAAGACAAAGATATCCACTCTTACCACTTTTATTCAACATAGTACTGGAAGTCCTAGCCACAACAATCAGACAAGAATAAAAGCATCCAGGGGCACCTGGGTGGCTCAGTGGGTTAAGCCTCTTCCTTCAGTTCAGGTCATGATCCCAGGGTCCTGGGCCCCCATCAGGCTCTCTGCTCAGCAGTGAGCCTGCTTCCTCCTCTCTCTCTGCCTGCCTCTCTGCCTACTTGTGATCTCTCTCTGTGTGTCAAATAAATAAATAAAATTTTTAAAAAAAGAATAAAAGCATCCAAACTGGTAAGGAAGAAGTAAAACTTTCACTATTTGCAAATGACACAATACTCTAATATACAGAAAACCCTAAAAACACTCTACCAAAAACTTACTAGCACTGATAAATGAATTCAGTGAAGTCATAGGATATGAAATCAATGTACAGAAATCTGTTGCACTTCTATACACTAATAAAATAAGGCCCCAGAAAGAGAAATTAAGAAAATAATCTCATGTATAATTGCACCAAAAAATAAAAATACCTAGGAATAAATTTAACCAAGGAGGTGAAAGACATGTACTCTGAAAACTATAAAATACTGGAAAGAAACTAAAGAGGACAATTGGAAAGACAGACATTCCATGCTCATGGATTGGAGAACACATGGATTTTTAAAATGTCCATACTATCCAAAGCAATCCTGAGATTTAATGGAATCCCTATTAAAATACCACTATCATTTTTCACAGAGCTAGAACAAAAAATCCTAAAATTTATATGGAAACACAAAAGAACCTGAAGAGCCAAACCATTTAAAAAAAACTGGAGGTATCACAATTCCAAATTTCAAGTTATGAAACTGTGGTCACAAAAATAGTATGACACTCAAAGGAACGTAGTAGAAAGCCTATAAACAAACCTTAGATTATATGGTCAATTAATTTTCAATGAAGGAGGCAAGAACATCTACATCCAAAAGAATGAAACTGAACCACTTTTCATACACCATCACAAAAATAAACTCAAAATGTGTTAAAATCCTAAATGTGAAAACCAAAACCATAAAAATCCTAGAAGAAAGCACAGGCAGTAATTTCTCTGACATCAGCAGTAACAATTTTTTCTACATATGTCTCCTAAGGCAAGGGAAGCAAAAGCAAAAATAAGCTATTGGGACTACATCAAAATTAAAAGTTTCAACACAACAAAAGAAACAATCAATAAAACTAAAAGACAACATACTGAATGGCAAATGATATATCTAATAAAGCATTAGTATCCAAAATATAAAAAGAACTTATAAAGCTCAACATGCAAAAAACAATCAATTAAAAATGGGCAGAAGACATGAATAGACATTTTTCCAAAGAAGACCTACAGATAGCCAACAGACACATGAAAAAATGCTCAACATCATTCATCATCAGGGAAATTCAAATCAAAACCACAATGAGATATCACTTCACACTTGTCAGAATGGCTAAAATTAAAACACACACACACACACAGAAACAAATGTTGATGAGGATGCAGAGAAAAAGGAACTCTTATATACTTTGGGTGAGAATGAGAAGTGGTGCAGCCTCTGTGGAAGACAGTATGGAGAGTTCTCAAAAAAATTAAAAATAGAACAACCATATGATACAGTAATCATGCTACTAAATATTTACCCCAAGAATATAAGAACACTAATTCAAAAGGATATATGTACCCCTATGTTTATTGCAGCATTATTTACAATAGTCACATACAGAAGTGGCATAAGTGTCCATTAATGGATGGATAAAAAAGATGTGGTGTGTATACAGATGATGAGGATAAATATATAGGTAGACAGATGATTGACAGATATAATGAAATATTCTTCAGCCATAAAAAAAGAATGAAGTCTTGTTATTTGCAATGACATGAATGGATCTAGGGAGTATAATGCTTAGTGAAATAAGTCAGTCAGAGAAAGACAAATACCATATGATTTCACTCATATGCGGAATTTAAAAAACAAAGCAAATTAACATAGGGAAAAAAGAGACAAACCAAGAAACTACAGAGAGTAAACTGATGGTTACTGGATGGGAGGTGAGTGGCAGGATATTAGTGAAATAGATATTTGGGATTAAAGAGTACACTTATCATGATGAGCACTGAATAATGTATAGAATTGTTAAATCACTGCATTGTATACCTGAAATTAATAACACTCTATGTTAACTGTAATGGAATTAAAATGAAAAACTTAACTAAAAAAATTCACTTAACCCACAATTGTATGTCGGGAAATTTATCATCGATGAGCAAGAATGAAACAGTTTTATCCATGGAGATATTCAAAACAGAATCAGTAACAAAGAATAGAAAGCAACCTGCATGGCCAACAAAGGTAAAATAGTGATATATCTACATGTTGTAAGAATAAATATATTCTATTTTGAAATAATAACTAGTGACCTGGTAAAATGTTCACAATATATTATGAAAAATGAAAGGTAAGACACAATGAGATTAAAATTTTTGTTAACCAGTATATATGTGTCATGAGAGGAATGGAAAATGTAAAAAAACACAAAAAATTTTGATTAGTGGTTATTTCTTGGTAGCAAAACTATCAGTTGTTTTTATATTTTATTCTTTTACTTTTAAATATACCTTTGAATATATATTTATATAGTCAGAAAATAGTATTTTTTATTTATTTATTTATTTTTTTTCCTGGAAAAGTGGGTTATGGGGTCACTCTATTTTTTTTTCCCATTTTATTTATTTTTTCAGCGTAACAGTATTCATTCTTTTTGCACAACACCCAGTGCTCCATGCAAAACGTGCCCTCCCCATTACCCACCACCTGTTCCCCCAACCTCCCACCCCTGACCCTTCAAAACCCTCAGGTTGCCCCAACATCCCACCCCTGACCCTTCAAAACCCTCAGGTTGTTTTTCAGAGTACATAGTCTCTTATGGTTCGCCTCCCCTCCCCAATGTCCATAGCCCGCTCCCCCTCTCCCAATCCCACCTCCCCCCAGCAACCCCCAGTTTGTTTTGTGAGATTAAGAGTCATTTATGGTTTGTCTCCCTCCCAATCCCATCTTGTTTCATTTATTCTTCTCCTATCCCCCTACCCCCCATGTTGCTTCTCCATGTCCTCATATCAGGGAGATCATATGATAGTTGTCTTTCTCTGATTGACTTATTTCACTAAGCATGATACGCTCTAGTTCCATCCACGTCGTCGCAAATGGCAAGATTTCATTTCTTTTGATGGCTGCATAGTATTCCATTGTGTATATATACCACATCTTCTGTATCCATTCATCTGTTGATGGACATCTAGGTTCTTTCCATAGTCTGGCTATTGTAGACATTGCTGCTATAAACATTCGGGTACACGTGCCCCTTCGGATCACTATGTTTGTATCTTTAGGGTAAATACCCAGTAGTGCAATTGCTGGGTCATAGGGTAGTTCTATTTTCAACATTTTGAGGAACCTCCATGCTGTTTTCCAGAGTGGTTGCACCAGCTTGCATTCCCACCAACAGTGGAGGAGGGTTCCCCTTTCTCCACATCCTCTCCAGCATCTGTCATTTCCTGACTTGTTAATTTTAGCCATTCTGACTGTTGTGAGGTGATATCTCATTGTGGTTTTGATTTGTATTTCCCTGATGCCGAGTGACGTGGAGCACTTTTTCATGTGTCTGTTGGCCATCTGGATGTCTTCTTTGCAGAAATGTCTGTTCATGTCCTCTGCCCATTTCTTGATTGGATTGTTTGTTCTTTGGGTGTTGAGTTTGCTAAGTTCCTTATAGATTTTGGATACTAGCCCTTTATCTGATATGTCGTTTGCAAATATCTTCTCCCATTCTGTCAGTTGTCTTTTGGTTTTGTTAACTGTTTCCTCTGCTGTGCAAAAGCTTTTGATCTTGATGAAATCCCAAGAGTTCATTTTTGCCCTTGCTTCCCTTGCCTTTGCCGTTGTTCCTAGGAAGATGTTGCTGTGGCTGAGGTCAAAGAGGTTGCTGCCTGCATTCTCCTCAAGGATTTTGATGGATTCCTTTCTCACATTGAGGTCCTTCATCAATTTGGAGTCTATTTTCGTGTGTGGTGTAAGGAAGTGGTCCAATTTCATTTTTCTGCATGTGGCTATCCAATTCTCCCAGCACCATTTATTGAAGAGGCTGTCTTTTTTCCATTGGACATCCTTTCCTGCTTTGTCGAAGATTAGTTGACCATAGAGTTGAGGGTCTATTTCTGGGCTCTCTATTCTGTTCCACTGATCTATGTGTCTGTTTTTGTGCCAGTACCATGCTGTCTTGATGATGACAGCTTTGTAATAGAGCTTGAAGTCCGGAATTGTGATGCCACCAACTTTGGCTTTGTTCTTCAATATTCCTTTGGCTATTCGAGGTCTTTTCTGGTTCCATATAAATTTTAGGATTATTTGTTCCATTTCTTTGAAAAAAAATGGATGGTATTTTGATAGGGATTGCATTAAATGTGTAGATTGCTTTAGGTAGCATAGACATTTTCACAATATTTATTCTTCCAATCCAGGAGCATGGAACATTTTTCCATTTCTTTGTGTCTTCCTCAATTTCTTTCATGAGTGCTTTATAATTTTCTGCGAATAGATTCTTACTCTCTTTGGTTAGGTTTATTCCTAGGTATCTTATAGTTTTGGGTACAATTGTAAATGGGATTGACTCCTTAATTTCTCTTTCTTCAGTCTTGTTGTTGGTGTACAGAAATGCAACTGATTTCTGTGCATTGATTTTATATCCTGACACTTTACTGAATTCCTGTACAAGTTCTAGCAGTTTTGGAGTGGAGTCTTTTGGGTTTTCCACATATAGTATCATATCATCTGCAAAGAGTGAGAGTTTGACTTCTTCTTTACCAATTTGGATGCCATTAATTTGTTTTTGTTGTCTGATTGCTGAGGCTAGGACTTCTAATACTATGTTGAATAGCAGTGGTGATAATGGACATCCCTGCCGTGTTCCTGACCTTAACGGAAAAGCTTTCAGTTTTTCTGCATTGAGAATGATATTTGCGGTGGGTTTTTCATAGATGGCTTTGATAATATTGAGGTATGTGTCCTCTATCCCTACACTTTGAAGAGTTTTGATCAGGAAGGGATGCTGTACTTTGTCAAATGCTTTTTCAGCATCTATTGAGAGTATCATATGGTTCTTGTTCTTTCTTTTATTAATGTGTTCTATCACATTGATTGATTTGCGGATGTTGAACCAACCCTGCAGCCCTGGAATAAATCCCACTTGATCGTGGTGAATAATCCTTTTAATGTACTGTTGAGTCCTATTGGCTAGTATTTTGGCGAGAATTTTTGCGTCTGTGTTCATCAAGGATATTGGTCTGTAGTTCTCTTTTTTGGTGGGATCCTTGTCTGGTTTTGGGATCAAGGTGATGCTGGCCTCATAAAATGAGTTTGGAAGTTTTCCTTCCATTTCTATTTTTTGGAACAGTTTCAGGAGAATAGGAATGAGTTCTTCTTTAAATGTTTGGTAGAATTCCCCTGGGAAGCCGTCTGGCCCTGGGCTTTTGTTTGTTTGGAGATTTTTGATGACTGTTTCAATCTCCTTACTGGTTATGGGCCTGTTCAGGTTTTCTATTTCTTCCTGGTTCAGTTGTGGTGTTTATATGTCTCTAGGAATGCATCCATTTCTTCCAGATTGTCCAATTTGTTGGCGTAGAGTTGCTCATAGTATGTTCTTATAATTGTCTGTATTTCTTTGGTGTTAGTTGTGATCTCTCCTCTTTCATTCATGATTTTATTTATTTGGGTCCTTTCTCTTTTCTTTTTGATGAGTCTGGCCAGGGGTTTATCAATCTTATTGATTCTTTCAAAGAACCAGCTCCTAGTTTCATTGATTTTTTCTCTTGTTTTTTTGGTTTCTATTTCATTGATTTCTGCTCTGATCTTTATGATTTCTCTTCTTCTGCTGGGTTTAGGGTTTCTTTCTTGTTCTTTCTCCAGCTCCTTTACGCGTAGGGTTAGGTTGTGTACTTGAGACCTTTCTTGTGTCTTGAGAAAGGCTTGTACCACTATATATTTTCCTCTCAGGACTGCCTTTGCTGTGTCCCACAGATTTTGAACTGTTGTGTTTTCATTATCATTGGTTTCCATGAATATTTTCAATTCTTCTTTAATTTCCTGGTTAACCCATTCATTCTTTAGAAGGATGCTGTTTAGTCTCCATGTATTTGGGTTCATTCTAGCTTTCCTCTTGTGATTGAGTTCTAGCTTCAGAGCATTGTGGTCTGAAAATATGCAGGGAATAATCCTAATCTTTTGATACCAGTTGAGACCTGATTTGTGACCCAGGATGTGATCTATTCTGGAGAAGGTTCCATGTGCACTAGAGAAGAATGTGTATTCTTTTGCTTTGGGATGAAATGTTCTGAATATATCTGTGATGTCCATCTGGTCCAGTGTGTCATTTAAGGCCTTTACTTCCTTGTTGATCTTTTGCTTGGATGATCTGTCCATTTCAGTGAGGGGAGTGTTCAAGTCCCCTACTATTATTGTATTATTATTGATGTGTTTCTTTAATTTTGTTATTAATTGGTTTATATACTTGGCTGCTCCCACGTTAGGGGCATAGATATTTAAAATTGTTAGATCTTCTTGTTGGACAGACCCTTTGAGTAGGATATAGTGTCCTTCCTCATCTCTTATTATAGTCTTTGGCTTAAAATCTAATTGATCTGAAATAAGGATTGCCACCCCAGCTTTCTTCTGATGCCCATCAGCATGGTAAATTGTTTTCCACCCCCTCACTTTAAATCTGGAGGTGTCTTCGCATCTAAAATGAGTTTCTTGTAGGCAACATACTGATGGGTTTTGTTTTTTTATCCATTCTGATACCCTGTGTCTTTTGATTGGGGCATTTAGCCCATTAACATTCAGGGTAACTACTGAGAGATATGAATTTAGTGCCATTATTAGCCTGTAAGGGGACTGTTACTGTATATTGTCTCTGTACCTTTCTGATCTACTACTTTTAGGCTCTCTCTTTGCTTAGAGGACCCCTTTCAATATTTCCTGTAGAGCTGGTTTGGTGTTTGCAAATTCTTTCAGTTTTTGTTTGTCCTGGAAGCTTTTGATCTCTCCTTCTATTTTCAATGATAGCCTAGCTGGATAGAGTATTCTTGGCTGCATGTTTTTCTCGTTTAGTGCTCTGAATATATCATGCCAGCTCTTTCTGGCCTGCCAGGTCTCTGTGGATAAATCTGCCGCCAATCTAATATTTTTACCATTGTATGTTACAGACTTCTTTTCTCGGGCTGCTTTCAGGATTTTCTCTTTGTCACTAAGACTTGTAAATTTTACTATTAGGTGACGGGGTGTGGACCTATTCTTGTTGACTTTGAGGGGGGTTCTCTGCATCTCCTGGATTTTAATGCTTGTTCCCTTTGCCATATTAGGGAAATTCTCTCCAATGATTCTCTCCAATAGACCTTCTGCTCCCCTCTCTGTTTCTTCTTCTTCTGGAATCCCAATTATTCTAATGTTGTTTCGTCTTATGGTGTCACTTATCTCTCGAATTCTCCCCTCATGGTCCAGTAGCTGTTTGTCCCTCTTTTGCTCGGCTTCCTTATTCTCTGTCATTTGGTCTTCTATATCACTAATTCTTTCTTCTGCCTCATTGATCCTAGCAGTGAGAGCCTCCATTTTTGATTGCACCTCATTAATAGCTTTTTTGATTTCAACTTGGTTAGATTTTAGTTCTTTAATTTCTCCAGAAAGGGCTTTAATATCTCCAGAGAGGGTTTCTCTAATATCTTCCATGCCTTTTTTGAGCCCGGCTAGAATGTTCAGAATCGTCATTCTGAACTCTTGATCTGACATATTACCCATGTCTGTGTTGATTAGGTCCCTAGCCTTCGGTACTGTCTCTTGTTCTTTTGTTTGTGGTGATTTTTTCCACCTTGTCATTTTGTCCAGATAAGAGGATATGAAGGAGCAAATAAACTACTAAAAGGGTGGCAAAGACCCCAGAAAAATGCGCTGTAACTAAATCAGAAGAGACCCCAAATTGTGGGGGGGAGAAAGGGGATAAAAACAGGTTCTGAAAAAAAAAAGAAAAAAAATTTTTAAAAATAAAACAAATAAAAAAATATAAAAAAGAAAGAAAAAATATATATATTTAGATGAACTAGTCAAAAAACGTTTAAAAAAAGGGTACAAGTTTTAAAAAATTTAGCAGAAGAAAAAAGAAAAAAGAAAAAAAATTGAAAAAAGAAAAAAAATTGAAAAAAGAAAAAAAAAATTGAAGTAGCCGCAAGACTAAAGAATCATGGGGAGAAAGCCATGAGTTCCGTGCTTTGCTTTCTCCTCCTCTGGAATTGCTCTGGTGTCTTAGGAATTGAATCTGCTTTCTCCTTGATAGATGAACTTCGTCCTGGCTGGATATTTTGTTGATCTTCTGGGGGAGGGGCCTGTTGTAGTGACTCTCAAGTGTCTTTGCCCGAGGCGGGATTGCACCGCCCTTACCGGCGGCCGGACTAAGTAATCGGCTCGGATTCGCTTTTGGGAGCTTCTGTTCCCTGAACGCTTTCCGTAGAGTTCCGGAGGATGGGAATGAAAATGGCGGCCTCCCAGTCTCCGGCCCCGAGGAGCCGAGAGCCTAGGGCCCCACTCCTCAATGCACCCCCAGAGGACAGCACCCATTCACTCCCGTATCCCCAGCCTCTAGCCGGGCTCCGAGCTCACCCAGCCCGCGACCAGTTCAAGGTAACCCCGAGCTGAGAGTTCAGTCCTCGGCTCTGTCTCTGCAGCTGGCTTCTCCGTTCTAATACCTGCGAGCTCTCCGACACTCTGACACCCCCGATCCTTCTGTGACCCTGCGGGGCCTGGAGCCACGCTGGCCCCGCGTGGGCTTCACCCCGGTTTAGCCCCTGGAGCAATGTCCCTCAGTGGAACAGACTTTTAAAAGTCCTGATTTTGTGCTCCGTTCCTCCGCCGCTTGCCGGGAGCCGGCCCCTCCCCCCGCGGTCTATCTTCCCGTCGTTTTAGATTCACTTCTCCGCCAGTCCTACCTTTCAGAAAGTGGTTGATTTTCTGTTTCTAGAGTTGCTGTTCTTCTTCTCTTCACTCTCCCGTTGGATTTGTAGGTGTTTGCAATGTTTAGATAAGCTATCGAGCTGATCTCCTGCTACCTGATGTATTCTCAGGCTGCTACTTCTCTGCCATCTTGACTCCTCCCCCGTATTTTTTATTTTTTTTAATAAAATGGGAAGTCAACATTTTGCACTGTGTATCTCAGGAAGCCACCCTTTTTGAAAGAAATATTGAAATAGGGTAGATTAAGGTCAATTCAGTGCATTTGCACCTGCAAACTAAGAATTTTATGCAAATAAAGGGCTGAATATTTAGATGACCATCTTTTTTTTAAATTAATTTATTTTTTCAGCGTAACAGTATTCATTGTTTTTGCACAACACCCAGTGCTCCATGCAACACGTGCCCTCCCTATTACCCACCACCTGGTTCCCCCAACCTCCCACCCCCGCCCCTTCAAAACCCCCAGGTTGTTTCTCAGAGTCCATAGTCTCTCATGGTTCACCTCTCCTTCCAATTTCCCTCAACTTCCTTCTCCTCTCCATCTCCCAATGTCCTTCATGTCATTTGTTATGCTCCACAAATAAGTGAAACCATATGATACTTGACTCTCTCTGCTTGACTTATTTCACTCAGCACAATCACCTCCAGTCCCGCCCATGTTGCTACAAAAGTTGGGTATTCATCCTTTTTTTTTTAAATAAACATATAATGTATTTTTAATTCCCAGGGGTACAGGTCTGTGAATCACCAGGTTTACACACTTCACAGCACTCACGATAGCACATACCCTCCCCAATATCCATAACCCCCTCCCCCTCTCCCAACCCCACCTTCCCCCAGCAACCCCCAGTTTGTTTTGTGAGATTAAGAGTCATTTATGGTGGGTAATAGGGAGGGCATGTACTGCATGGAGCACTGGGTGTGATGCCAAAACAATGAACACTCTTATGCTGTAAATAAACAAATAAAAAAAAAGAAGAAAAAAACTTATCTATGATTCTACACATTTGGCAAATAATAAATAAAATTTAATGTTTAAACCTGAAAAAAAAAAGAGTCATTTATGGTTTGTCTCCCTCCCAATCCCATCTTGTTTCATTTATTCTTCTCCTATCCCCCTAACCCCCCATGTTGCATCTCCACGTCCTCATATCAGGGAGATCATATGATAGTTGTCTTTCTCCAATTGACTTATTTCACTAAGCATGATACCCTCTAGTTCCATCCACGTCGTCGCAAATGGCAAGATCTCATTTCTTTTGATGGCTGCATAGTATTCCATTGTGTATATATACGACATCTTCTTTATCCATTCATCTATTGATGGACCTCTAGGTTCTTTCCATAGTCTGGCTATTGTAGACATTGCTGCTATAAACATTCGGGTACACGTGCCCCTTCGGATCACTATGTTTGTATTGTTAGGGTAAATACCCAGTAGTGCAATTGCTGGGTCATAGGGTAGTTCAATTTTCAACATTTTGAGGAACCTCCATGCTGTTTTCCAGAGTGGTTGCACCAGCTTGCATTCCCACCAACAGTGTAGGAGGGATCCCCTTTCTCCGCATCCTCGCCAGCATCTGTCATTTCCTGACTTGTTAATTTTAGCCATTCTGACTGGTGTGAGGTGATATCTCATGGTGGTTTTGATTTGTATTTCCCTGATGCCGAGTGATGTGGAGCACTTTTTCATGTGTCTGTTGGCCATCTGGATGTCTTCTTTGCAGAAATGTCTGTTCATGTCCTCTGCCCATTTCTCGATTGGATTGTTTGTTCTTTGGATATTGCGTTCACTGAACCCTTTATAGATTTTGGATACTAGCCTTTTATCTGATATGTCATTTGCAAGTATGTTCTCCCATTCTGTCAGTTGTCTTTTGGTTTTGTTAACTACTTCCTTTGCTGTGCAAAAGTTTTTGATTTTGATGAAATCCTAATAGTTCATTTTGCCCTTGCTTCCCTTGCCTTTGCCGATGTTCCTAGGAAGATGTTGCTATGGCAGAGGTCGAAGAGGTTGCTGCCTGCGTTCTCCTCAAGGATTTTGATGGATTCCTTTCTCACATTGAAGTCATTCATCCATTTTGAGTCTATTTTCATGTGTGGTGTAAGGAAGTGGTCCAATTTCATTTTTCTGCATGTGGCTGTCCAATTTTCCCAGCACCATTTATTGAAGAGGCTGTCTTTTTTCCATTGGACATTCTTTCCTGCTTTGTCAAAGATTAGTTGACCATAGAGTTGAGGGTCTATTTCTGGGCTCTCTATTCTGTTCCATTGATCTATGTGTCTGTTTTTGTGCCAGTACCATGTTGTCTTGATGATGACAGCTTTGTAATAGAGCTTGAAGTCGGAATTGTGATGCCACCAACTTTGGCTTTCTTTTTCAATATTCCTTTGCTATTCGAAGTCTTTTCTGGTTCCATATAAATTTTAGAATTATTTCTTCCATTGCTTTGAAAAAAAATGGATGGTATTTTGATAGGGATTGCATTAAATGTGTAGATTGCTTTAGGTAACATGGACATTTTCACAATATTTATTCTTCCAATCCAGGAGCATGGAACATTTTCCATTTCTTTGTGTATTCCTCAATTTCTTTCATGAGTACTTTATAGTTTTCTGCGTAGAGATTCTTAGCCTCTTTGGTTAGGTTTATTCCTAGGTATCTTATAGTTTTGGGTGCAATTGTAAATGGGATGGAATTATTAATTTCTCTTTCTTCTGTCTTGTTGTTGGTGTAGAGAAATGCAACTGATTTCTGGGCATTGATTTTTATATCCTGACACTTTACTGAATTCCTGTACAAAGTTCTAGTAGTTTTGGAGTGGAGTCTTTTGGGTTTTTCCACATATAGTATCATACCATCTGCGAAGAGTGAGAGTTTGACTTCTTCTTTACCAATTTGGATGCCTTTAATTTCTTTTTGTTGTCTGATTGCTGAGGCTAGGACTTCTAGTACTATGTTGAATAGCAGTGGTGATAATGGACATCCCTGCTGTGTTCCTGACCTTAGCGGAAAAGCTTTCAGTTTTTCTCCATTGAGAATGATATTTGCGGTGGGTTTTTCATAGATGGCTTTGATAATATTGAGGTATGTGCCCTCTATCCCTACACTTTGAAGAGTTTTGATCAGGAAGGGATGCTGTACTTTGTCAAAAGCTTTTTCAGCATCTATGGAGAGTATCATATGGTTCTTGTTCTTTCTTTTATTAATGTGTTCTATCACATTGATTGATTTGCGGATGTTGAACCAACCCTGCAGCCCTGGAATAAATCCCACTTGCATGGTGAATAATCCTTTTAATGTACTGTTGAATCCTATTGGCTAGTATTTTGGTGAGAATTTTTGCATCTGTGTTCATCAAGGATATTGGTCTGTAGTTCTCTTTTTTGGTGGGATCCTTGTCTGGTTTTGGGATCAAGGTGATGCTGGCCTCATAAAATGAGTTTGGAAGTTTTCCTTCCATTTCTATTTTTTGGAACAGTTTCAGGAGAATAGGAATTAGTTCTTCTTTAAGTGTTTTCTAGAATTCCCCTGGGAAGCCGTCTGGCCCTGGGCTTTTGTTTGTTTGGAGATTGTTAATGACTGTTTCAATCTCCTTACTGGTTATGGGTGTATTCAGGTTTTCTATTTCTTCCTGGTTCAGTTGTGATAGTTTATATATCTCTAGGAATGCGTCCATTTCTTCCAGATTGTCAAATTTGTTGACATAGAGTTGCTCGTGGTATCTTCTTATAATTGTTTGTATTTTTTTGATGTTGGTTGTGATCTCTCCTCTTTCATTCAAGGTTTTATTTATCTGGGTCCTTTCTCTTTTCTTTTTGATGAGTCTGGCCAGGGGTTTATCAATCTTATTGATTCTTTCAAAGAACCAGCTCCTAGTTTCATTGATTTTTTCTATTGTTTTTTTTGTTTGTTTGTTTCTAGTTCATTGATTTCTGCTCTGATCTTTATGATTTCTCTTCTCCTGCTGGCTTTAGGGTTTCTTTCTTGTTCTTTCTCCAGCTCCTTCGTGTAGGGTTAGGTTGTGTACTTGAAACCTTTCTTGTTTCTTGAGAAAGGCTTGTACCACTATATATTTTCCTCTCAGAGAATAAATGAAACAAGATGGGATTGGGAGGGAGACAAACCATAAATGACTCTTAATCTCACAAAACAAACTGGGGGTTGCTGGGGGGAGGTGGGATTGGGAGAGGGGGAGCGGGCTATGGACATTGGGGAGGGGAGGCAAACCATAAGAGACTATGGACTCTGAAAAACAACCTGAGGGTTTTGAAGGGTCAGGGGTGGGAGGTTGGGGGAACAGGTGGTGGGTGATGGGGAGGGCACGTTTTGCATGGAGCACTGGGTGTTGTGCAAAAAGAATGAATACTGTTACGCTGAAAAAAAAAAGAAATAAATAAAAAGGGAAAAAAATACAAAAAAAAAAAAAAAAGAAAAAAAAATATTTTCCTCTCAGGACTGCCTTTGCTGTGTCCCACAGATTTTGAACCATTGTGTTTTCATCATTATTTGTTTCCATGAATTTTTTCAGTTCTTCTTTAATTTCCTGCTTGACCCATTCATTCTTTAGAAGGATGCTGTTTAGTCTCCATGTATTTGGGTTCTTTCCAGCTTTCCTCTTGTGATTGAGTTCTAGCTTCAGAGCATTGTGGTCTGAAAATATGCAGGGAATGATCCTAATCTTTTGATACCGGTTGAGACCTGATTTATGGCCCAGGATGTGATCTATTCTGGAGAAGGTTCCATGTGCACTAGAGAAGAATGTGTATTCTGTTGCTTTGGGATGAAATGTTCTGAATATATCTGTGATGTCCGTCTGGTCCAGTGTGTCATTTAAGACCTTTATTTCCTTGTTGATCTTTTGCTTGGATGATCTGTCCATTTCAGTGAGGGGAGTGTTAAAGTCCCCTACTATTATTGTATTATTATTGATGTGTTTCTTTGATTTTGTTATTAACTGGTTGATATAATTGGCTGCTCCCATGTTAGGAGCATAGATATTTAAAATTGTTAGATCTTCTTGTTGGACAGACCCTTTGAGTAGGATATAATGTCCTTCCTCATCTCTTATTATAGTCTTTGGCTTAAAGTCTAATTGATCTGATATAACGGTTGCCACCCCAGCTTTCTTCTGATGCCCATTAGCATGGTCAATTGTTTTCCATCCCCTCACTTTAAATCTGGAGGTGTCTTCGCATCTAAAATGAGTTTCTTGTAGGCAACATACTGATGGGTTTTGTTTTTTTTATCCATTCTGATACCCTGTGTCTTTTGATTGGGGCATTTAGCACATTAACATTCAGGGTAACTATTGAGAGATATGAATTTAGTGCCATTATTAGCCTGTAAGGTGACTGTTACTGTATATGGTCTCTGTACCTTTCTGATCTACTACTTTTAGGCTCTCTCTTTGCTTAGAGGACCCCTTTCAATATTTCCTGTAGAGCTGGTTTGGTGTTTGCAAATTCTTTCAGTTTTTGTTTGTCCTGGAAGCTTTTGATCTCTCCTTCTATTTTCAATGATAGCCTAGCTGGATAGAGTATTCTTGGCTGCATGTTTTTCTCGTTTAGTGCTCTGAATATATCATGCCAGCTCTTTCTGGCCTGCCAGGTCTCTGTGGATAAGTCTGCCGCCAATCTAATATTTTTACCATTGTATGTTACAGACTTCTTTTCCCGGGCTGCTTTCAGGATTTTCTCTTTGTCACTAAGACTTGTAAATTTTACTATTAGGTGACAGGGTGTGGACCTATTCTTGTTGACTTTGGGGGGGGGGTCTCTGCATCTCCTGGATTTTGATGCTTGTTCCCTTTGCCATATTAGGGAAATTCTCTCCAATAATTCTCTCCAATAGACCTTCTGCTCCCCTCTCACTTTCTTCTTCTTCTGGAATCCAAATTATTCTAATGTTGTTTCATCTTATGGTGTCACTTACCTCTCAAATTCTCCCCTCATGGTCCAGTAGCTGTTTGTCCCTCTTTTGCTCAGCTTCTTTATTCTCTGTCATTTGGTCTTCTATATCACTAATTCTTTCTTCTGCCTTATTTATCCTAGCAGTGAGAGCCTCCATTTTTTATTGCACCTCATTTATAGCTTTTTTGGTTTCAACTTGGTTAGATTTTAGTTCTTTAATTTCTCCAGAAAGGGCTTTTATATCTCCAGAGAGTGTTTCTCTAATATCTTCCATGCCTTTTTCGAGCCTGGCTGGAACGTTCAGAATCGTCATTCTGAACTCTTGATCTGACATATTACCAATGTCTGTGTTGATTAGGTCCCTAGCCTTTGGTACTGCCTCTTGTTCTTTGTTTGTGGTGATTTTTTCCGCCTTGTCATTTTGTCCAGATAAGAGGATATGAAGAATCAAATAAAATACTAAAAGGGTGGCAAAGACCCCAGAAAAATGCGCTGTAACCAAATCAGAAGAGACCCCAAATTGTGGGGGGGAAAAAGGGGATAAAAAGGGGTTCAGGAAAAAAAAAAGAAAAAAATTCAAAAAATAAAACAAATAAAGAAAAAATATAAAAAAGATAGAAAAAAACTTCCTAGGAACAACGGCAAAGGCAAGGGAAGCAAGGGCAAAAATGAACTATTGGGATTTCATCAAGATCAAAAGCTTTTGCACAGCAAAGGAAACAGTTAACAAAACCAAAGGACAACTGACAGAATGGGAGAAGATATTGCAAACGACATATCAGATAAAGGGCTAGTATCCAAAATCTATAAGGAACTTAGCAAACTCAACACCCAAAGAACAAACAATCCAATCAAGAAATGGGCAGAGAACATGAACAGACATTTCTGCAAAGAAGACATCCAGATGGCCAACAGACACATGAAAAAGTGCTCCACGTCGCTCGGCATCAGGGAAATACAAATCAAAACCACAATGAGATATCACCTCACACCAGTCAGAATGGCTAAAATTAACAAGTCAGGAAATGACAGATGCTGGAGAGGATGTGGAGAAAGGGGATCCCTCCTCCACTGTTGGTGGGAATGCAAGCTGGTGCAACCACTCTGGAAAACAGCATGGAGGTTCCTCAAAATGTTGAAAATAGCACTACCCTATGACCCAGCAATTGCACTACTGGGTATTTACCCTAAAGATACAGACATAGTGATCCGAAGGGGCACGTGTACCCGAATGTTTATAGCAGCAATGTCTACAATAGCCAAACTATGGAAAGAACCTAGATGTCCATCAACAGATGAATGGATAAAGAAGAGGTGGTATATATACACAATGGAATACTATGCAGCCATCAAAAGAAATGAAATCTTGCCATTTGCGACAACGTGGATGGAACTAGAGCGTATCATGCTTAGTGAAATAAGTCAATCAGAGAAAGACAACTATCATATGATCTCCCTGATATGAGGACATGGAGAAGCAACATGGAGGGGTAGGGGGATAGGAGAAGAATAAATGAAAGAAGATGGGATTGGGAGGGAGACAAACCATAAATGACTCTTAATCTCACAAAACAAACTGGGGGTTGCTGGGGGGAGGTGGGATTGGGAGAAGGGGAGCGGGCTATGGACATTGGGGAGGGTAGGTGAACCATAAGAGACTATGGACTCTGAAAAACAACCTGAGGGTTTTGAAGGGTCAGGGGTGGGAGGTTGGGGCAACCTGAGGGTTTTGAAGGGTCAGGGGTGGGAGGTTGGGGGAACAGGTGGTGGGTAATGGGGAGGGCACGTTTTGCATGGAGCACTGGGTGTTGTGCAAAAAGAATGAATACTGTTATGCTGAAAAAATAAATAAAATGGAAAAAAAAAGAAAGAAAAAAAATATATATTTAGATAAACTAGTCAAAAAACATTAAAAAAGAAAAGGGTAAAAGTTTTAAAAAATTTAGCAGAAGAAGAAAAAAGAAAGAAAAAAATTGAAAAAGAAAAGAAAATTGAATTAACCGCAAGACTAAAGAATCATGGGGAGAAAGTCATGAGTTCCGTGCTTTGCTTTCTCCTCCTCTGGAATTCCGCTGCTGTCTTAGGAATTGAACCTGCTTTCCTTGATAGATGAACTTCCTCCTGGCTGGATATTTTGTTGATCTTCTGGGGAAGGGGCCTGTTGTAGTGACTCTCAAGTGTCTTTGCCTGAGGCAGAATTGCACCGCCCTTACCGGGGCCGGACTAAGTAATCCGCTCGGGTTCGCTTTTGGGAGCTTCTGTTCCCTGAATGCTTTCCATAGAGTTCCTGAGGACAGGAATGAAAATGGCGGCCTCCTAGTCTCCGGCCCAGAGGAGCCGAGAACCCGGGGCCCACTCCTCAGTGCGCCCCCAGAGGACAGCACCCAATCACTCCCGTATCCCCAGCCTCTAGCCACGCTCCGAGCTCACCCAGCCCATGACCAGTTCAAGGTAACCCCGAGCTGAGAGTTCAGTCCTCTTCTCTGTCTCTGTAGCTGGCTTCTCTGTTCTAATACCTGCGAGCTCTGTGACACTCCGACACCCCCGATCCTTCTGTGACCCTGCGGGACCTGGGGCCACGCTGACCCCGCGTGGGCTTCACCCCGGTTTAGTCTCTGGAGCAATGTCCCTCAGTGGAACAGACTTTTAAAAGTCCTGATTTTGTGCTCCGTTCCTCCGCCGCTTGCCTGGAGCCGGCCCCTCTCCCGCGGTCTATCTTCCCTTCATTTTAGATTCACTTCTCTGCCAGTCCTACCTTTCAGAAAGTGGTTGATTTTCTGTTTCTAGAATTGCTGTTCTTCTTCTCTTCGATCTCCCATTGGATTTGTAGGTGTTTGCAATGTTTAGATAAGCTATTGAGCTGATCTCCTGCTACCTGATGTAGTCTCAGCCTGCTACTTCTCTGCCATCTTGACTCCTCCCACCAGTTCCAGGCACTCTTATAGGTACTAATGACAAAAGCTTATCCTCCAGGAGCTCACAATCTAAGATTCAAAAATTATACTAATAATTGTCCACCATTGTCATTACACTATTTTATTTATCTGTTTTCCAACTAGAAAAGCAACCCAGTATTTTTCAGTGTTAAGTCTTTTCTCTTTCCGAATGTCTTTTTGGTTCCTCCTAGAAAATATCTGCAAATCATATATCTGATAAGGGGTTAATATTTAGAACTCATAATATATAGATAACAAATACCAGAGAATTCCTTCAACTCAACAACAAAACAACCAATCTGATACAAAAATAAGCAAAAGATTAAATAAACATTTCTACAAAGAAGATCTGCAAATGGACAATAAATATATGAAAAGATGTTCAACATCCCTAGTCACTGGGAAATGCAAAGTAAAACTGAGATATTACCTCACACCCATTTAAGATGGTTACTATAGATGAAAACAAAGACAAACAAAACAACAAAAAAAAAAACCCCAAATAGAAATTAACAGGTATTAGCAAGGATGTGGAGAAGTTTGAACTCTTATTCAGTGTTACTGGGACTGCAAAAGGGTGCAATCACTTTGGAAAATAGAAAGGCAATGCCTCCCAAAATAAACACAGAATTACCTTATGATCCAGCAATTCTACTTCTGGGTATATACCCTAAAGAATTAAAAGCAAAGAATCGAAGAGACATTTGCACACCTGTGTTCTTAGAAGCACTGTTCACAATAGCCAAAACGTAAAAGTAATCCAGGTGTCCATCAATGGATGAATAAACAAACAAAATATATTCTATATACACAATGAAATATTATTCAGCATTAAAAGGAAAGTAAATTTCTGACACATGCCACTACTTAGAACAATCTTGAGGACTCTGTGCTAATTTGAACAAACCAGTCACAAAAGGACAAATACTGTATGATTCCATGTCTATGAGGTACACAGAGTAGGTATGTTCACAGAGAGAGAAAGTAGAATGGAGGTTGCCAGGGGCTGGGGGAGGGGTGAATGATGAGTTAGTGTTTAATGGGCACAGAATTCCTGTTTGAGAAGGTGAAAAATTTCTAGAGATTAATGATGGTGATGGTTGCACACAACAATGCAAGAGTACTTACCTCTGATCTATACAACTTAAACCTGGTTAAGATGGTAAGCTTTATGCTGTGTTCATTTTTCTTCCATGAAAAATAAAATGTAACAAAAGGAAACATGCTATGATTCATGCTCCTTTGACCTACTAGAAAGTACTAGCTAAACTGCTAACCCACACTATAAGCTATCTACAGATACATATTCTTTCAAAAGTATATATTTACATATTACTACTTTATGATTCCTTAAAATGTTTCCAATCTGAAGGAATTGAGTCAGAGATGGGAAGGGAAAGGGACCAGCCACCACAGAGCTCCACTGTGTGTGCCTGCTCTAGAATTTTCCCCCAAGTCTTCTATTCTGGTCATTTGTCCCCAAGGAAAGCCAGGGTCACTGACAGCTCTGTCCTTGAAGAGTACTCTCAACTCTTGAAGACATTTTCTGTGAATTACCTCAGGACATATTGTGGCAAATATTTTTCTTTACTGTTCTTAAATATCCTTACTTTGACTGTCTTTTAATGGTTAAGTTACTTTTCCAGTGAGCCTTGGAATTGGTCTTCTTGCCCTTGGATTTACTTGTTCTGTCTTATCTGTGGATTTTGAATAACAGTTAAACATTTTCATTCATGTTATGCACCTTCAAATCATTGAAAATCATTTTTCATATGCACCCTTGTTCTTCTTTCTCTAGCTAAGCTGAATTCTCCATATGGAGGAGACTCCCTAAAACCCAGCTGACCTCAAAAGCTGAACATCAGTGTAACAGCTGCAAGAATTCTAACAGCACTGGGAAAGGTCAGATCCATCCCAGGCTGCCGGCTCCATGTCCATCTCCAGTGTCCCACAGAAACAGCTGCCCCTCCTCTAGTCCTGGGTTTACCCTGGCCCAGCTGCAAGATGGTAGCCAGGAGAATGAGTCCTGACAAGAGGGAGGTGGGTGAGGCAGGAGCCAGGAGTGCCCAGCCCAGGGAACCCAAAACAGTGACTCTGTCTGATATTTGGAGGGGAGTTTTAGACATCCCAACCGATTCACCACAAGGAGGGACTAGAATACATTTCCTATGTGATAGTACCAGGAAAGCTTTTCAGAGTTCTTCCACCATAGCCTGGCAAAGGTATTCAGCAGCTTCAGGATAAGAGAGAGGTGGTGGTTTCCTGCTCCACTCCTGCAGTGCTCCATCTGTGCTTCTTACACACCTGGGGATCAGTCCCAGCTCTGCTGTGGTCCTTGATAAGCACTCAGACTCTGCACCTCTTTGGTTTCTTCCATTAAATGCCACACGCAAACCCAGCTTGCAGGCTTCCTCTGCCTCTGGGTTAGCCACAGTAGAGTGTGTAAGGGCCTACTTAGCCAGAGTGATTTCATCTCAGTTAAACAGTGATTTTGTTGTTTATGCAGTAAAACTTAAAATGACACTGCCCCCCACCCCTCCCACCGAGGAACTTACTTAGAAGCAAGTCTGGGAAACCAGTAAAATATGGTCGACCAGTCCCTGATAACAGAGCCCAAATACAAGGGGGGGTCAGGCCAGGTAGAGATATCCAATCACTATCTCCCTAAAGAATGTGGGCCCCGCCTTTTGGGCGCCTTTTGGGCGCCAATTCTGACCAAGGTGATAGGCTAGTTCAAATAGCTACTATGGGGTGAATTGTAATTCAATTGGCCACCCGTGTGTGAACTAGCATGACTGTGCAGCTTTCTCTGTGTGTTGCAATCTCATTGGCCACCTGTGTGTGGCCAGGCCCAACCACATGGCCTTTGCTCTATAAAAGTCTGTGAGGCTGGGAGTCATCGCTCTCTCTATAAGAGGCGGCCCCGAACAGTTGGTTTGATTCTCGATGCTTGGCATGAAATAAAGCTTTGCTTGACCTTCGCTTTGTATCAGTCTCACTCCTTTGAATACAGACCCTATCAGAGTGTACTCTTCATGGTGTCACCCAGACATGGAACACTGTCCTTGTCTTTGATTTGAATTGATTTCACTTTTCCTTCTCTATTGCAAGGGGGGGAAAAGCACCCAAAGCCTTGATGTTTGTAGCAGTTTTTTGCATTTTGCAAAACATCTGGGGAGATGGAGAAAATTAACAGTAATCTACCTAAAATTACATAGTGGGTACACTGACTCTCATTGTCATTTCAACTATTATCCTTCCTCTTCCTACCTCTCTTTCACTGTCCAATTTCTGATATATTTTAGAGTAAGTAAGTTTCAATCCCCTTCCTTTTTGTGTCTCCTCTGTCACTACCATGCTTATGCATCTCACCTGCACCCCAGGCATTACTATGATATTTTTCTAAGCCAAAACCATTTTCTTCTTTGAAAGGAATCAAGTTACTTAAAAAGAAAAATCCTTAACAATTATTGGGAGTACAACTCATAAGCAATACCCTGACTCAGAAATGAACATAAAGTGATACGTTGAACCAAATGCCTAAAATTGACCCTGGCCTCACCTTGTCACAAGGGATCACCTGATGAATGAGTTTTGAAAGGCACAGAGCCAAGTTCTATTCCAGCACATCTCATAGACAGAATCACACCTACAAGGATGGGTGGGGTGTCATGGCATTGGGGTAGATGCTACATATGTTCTTCAGTCAGTTTTCTCAAATAGAGCCATAACAGTATTTGGAAACAAATACACATTGTGTGAAAATATTGTTTGGTTCATCTGAGTGTGGGAGTTCTGCCCACATGCAGACAATACTTTTAACTGGAAGAAGGACATTAACAGAGTGTTCATCAGGACATAGCTGAACACTGCACAAGAGACATCTGCTATGGGCTTGGTTTTTAGTGCTCCAGGGTCTTTGGAGACAGGTTTGAATTATTTAGTTCTTTTGACAAATAACCCCTGTAAATCCATGCTCTCATGGGGAAGCAGAAGAATGTGCCATTTCTTGGCTATACAAGGGGAGATGGTCTCTAATTAGCACCTGGTTTTTCTTGGCTGTCAGCCAGTTGGTGGATGGGTACTGAACCAGGTTTAGTAGCTAATAAAGCATACCTGTCTGGAAGCTAAAGCTTAGTTTTGTAAGGGAGGCTAGCACAAAGTGTACCTTCATTAGCCTGCCCACTGATTCTGGTTTGAAGGCCAGAATATTTCTGCTAATTCAAAAATGTTACCTGGATAGTTGGGTTCTGCTGCTGAGTTGAGGCAGGAGAAATTGTCACTTAATTGCAGTTGTTACTAAATGATCAACCTTCCTAGCACACAGTAATCCCACAAATCAGTCTGTAAGCCTGACAGTGTTCCCTCAGGGAAAGGTCTGGCCAAAATAAGAAGAAAAGAAGGCGGTTTGGTGGTGGTATATCGCTCCTGGCCAGGAAAGACACCAGGGATAAGCCAAAAGAAGCGCAGGGTTAGACATGTTTTGATTCACTGAATACCAGCTGAGACCTACTGTGAGCCTGGAACTGGAAAGCAAAACAAGTGCACAGGGATCCAGAACTGCCTGGGGACCAGGGCTTTGGGCATGGCAGCCCCAGCTCCTGTGATCTGTGCCAGCAAACAGCTTCCCAGGCCCAAACCCAGACCACTGCCTGTTAGCATACCCCTCAAGCTAAGGATGATCTTCACACTTTCAGATGGTTGAATAAATATCGAAAGAAGAATAGTATTTCATGACATACAAAAATTACATGTATTTTACATTTACATGTAATACATGTAATACATGTATTTACATACAAAAATTCAAATTGTAGTGTCAAAGTTTTATTGGAACACAACCACACACATTCATTTATATCCATCATGCTTCTGCATAACAGAATTGGGTAGTCAGGAAGGAGACACAAATGGCCTGCAGAGCCTAAAAGTATTTACTTTCAAGCCCTTCATACAATGTATGCTGATTCCTGTGCTAAACTGCCTGCAGCAAACCAAGTTGTTACTTTTGCCCACAGCTGGTAAATATTCCCAAACTCTGAATCAGGTGCTGCCTGAGGGCCAGCAACTGGTGTAAGCAGCTTCACCAGTACTCCTCCACAGCACCTTGTGTTTGAGTGTTGGGATGCATTTTTCCTCATTAGGTACTCAAATGACAGGGAGAAAAGAAAAGGAAAGGGCTAGTAGTGAAACAGAGTACTGAAACAAAATTAAATGATGAAAGAGATTGAAGCTTTCAGCCAAATCCACCTGCATAGATTTACGGACGGCTAATGCAGCCCAGTGACACAGATGGTCCAGACCTGAAGGGGACTGGGGAGGCCCAAGGGCAGCCCGCAGGGATGAGAAGAATGATCGACTGCCCCGAACTAAGCAAAGAAGGATATACTTGCTGAGTCTGTTGGAGAAACGTCTTTTATTTAAATAAAATAAATATTTTATTTGAGATTATTCTTTGTAAAATGGTGAAGATTTCAATTACTATAATTTCTCATTATTTGCTTTGCTATTTTGTTTAATCCAAACTTCTCTCAGCCATTTCAAACCTCACATTTTGTTTTTCTTCACTCGCTCTTGCTTCATAGCTGTCTCCATGTTTGGTTGGCTTTGAAATTGTTATTTTAGAAGAATATAACGTCTTGTAATCCAAGAGAAAGAAAAAGAAAGTAAAATAATAGGCATCACTTAAGATATTATAAGTATTTGATAGAAGAGCAAAATGAAATGCTTCAAAACCAATCTGTTCAAATGGAATTCTTTCTGCCCAATAACTACTTTCAGAGCACAGTTTTTCTTTTTTAAATCCTCTAAATGTTGAAAGAGACCTAGTAAGTCACTGCTGCCATTTGGAAATGTCAGAATGTCTCTCACTTGGTTTCCCTGATCCCTGTGACTTGAAACACCACACCAGAAACCACAAATACACATGTATGCTACAAACACACACCCTGGGCGGGCACACACACACACACACACACCCTCAACAGGCAGCACACACACATACACATTTGGGGGTCCTACAAATAAAAACAATCCTTTCTGAGGCATTTGCTCTGCAGAAAAAGAAATAGACACAGAATGCCTATCCAACATGACACACAAAAGGATTTGCACCGTCTGTAAGAAATTAGGCTTTTGGCTTGTCATTAAGATCGATGAGGACATGTGTCTAAATCATTTTCTAAAGACTCTTCTTTATTTTCTCACAGTACTAAATGCTTTTTTGGTAGGCTTTCAAGAAGAAACTGCACATAAGTGTTCTAAGGAGAGGAGTGACATCAGGCTTAAGAAGGGAGAGAGGAAGGCCAGAGCCACATCTTGGGATGCCAGCCCCCAGAGAAGAGAGGGCACTTTTGAAGCCTGCCCTATCCCTTTTACCCACCCTTGTTCATCCAACTACAGACTCACCGAGGTCTAAAAAGAAATGAGGTATCTGCTGAAAGAGCGTGTCTCCTCAGAAGCTCCTGCTGACTAGCCACGCAACATACTCAACCAAACCCGCGTAGGAGAACCCCCTCTGTGCACCCATGCCCTTCCCATTCAGCAGTTGCAGGTGCCACCCCCCCCCCTTCCCCGGCCAGTAAAAGCTGATGTGATGGACCCACTTCCCCTTCAGCTCTAAGGGACCTCCCACTTAAACTCCAAGTCCATCTGAACAAAGGCAGAGTGTGCCCTGCCTTGGAAATGCTATGGCCATCTTGCCCTCAAACTCAGGACCCCATGTGGGCCGTTGACCAGGGCCTGGCTCTCAGGCTCAGCAGCTCCAGAGATGAGCCAGATGTGAGAGCACAGGAGCACAAGGCCAGGAGGATGAGCAGCTCCAGCTGCCAGCAGGATGCAGGGGGCACAAGGACATGACCATTCAGTGCAGTACAGACATGCTGCACTTGAGGAGGGGTTGATGCCTGCACTTGAAAGAGCAACTTCCATATCCAACAAGTAAAGAATACAGTACAGGAAGGACTGCAAAATAGCAAGGACTGCAAAGTAAGTAAGAGTTCTTTGGAAACTATAAATCACCTGCAAATGTAGTCTTTCCCGCTCTTACCCCTGCTGTTTTCTCCTGTAACAAGTGTCTTCCATAATCTCTCTTTTATTGAAAGCCCCCTCCTGCAGTGGAATGTAAGCCCCATGAAGACAGCATTTCTTCTTATTCATAACAGTGTCCTCAGTATCTATAAGTGTGTTTGATACTTGATAAGGGCTTATTAAGTACCTGTTGATAGAAAGAAATTGGGCATAAAATAAAAGAAAATGTCTCAGATAAAAAGAACAGACTCCAGGGAGGCTAAGTTTTCAGGCCTCCAAGTGATCTCAGCGTGCCCTGGGAGGAACACATCTGACAGGCCCTGGAGGACCTGGGGATGCACTGGTTGTCAAGGTGACACCCCAGGACATGAGATGATTTGGACAGCTGACATCTCCTGGGGGCAGAACAGCTGCACCATTAGCAAGAAAGCCTTCTTGAGAATCTCCTTGCAAAAGAAATACAGAACTGCTTTGGTCTTTTGGCCCCTTTGATATTGCAATGAGTGCCTGATTTTTCCTGGTGCTTTAAAGATATGTACTATGCAGGCTGAGAATCTAGCTGTGTTTGCTAGTCTGTTAAAAAAAGCCTCAGATTTGGCCATTTGTAGGACACCCCCAACCTCCATTAGAATCAAAGCCTCCTTTCCATAAGCTGCCAGGTTTGCAATTCAACAGGTTCTACGCATAGCCCTGCCCCTGTGTTTACATAGTTCAGGAAAGCCATGTGCTGCAGGCAGGACCCAGCTCCACTTGGACAGCCCTGGAGAAAACTAGCATTTGATGTCACACTAGAAATACAGGTTTTATCTGTAAGACCAGAGCAGCCAGGTCAGTCACAGAGGGAAGTGCAGACAGGGCAGATATGTGCACTCCATCCCAAGGATGATTTCTTTCTGTTTTGTTCTACAAATCCAGAAAGGGAACCAGGTGAGTATCTGAGCAGCTCTTCATGAAAAAAAGGGGTAGGTACAGCATCAGGAGTCATCTTTTGCTCTATTGGCTTTCTTCTCCAAACTGTTTAATGACACATTTTGTTTCATTTTTCTTTTTCACCATTTATTCAGTGTTGGCCAGGTGATTGCTCAAAGTCAGGTGCTGACTTACAAAGGAGCCACTGGTTCTCTGTGGATTCCACTTGGCAGATGGGGATAGCAAGAGTATGCATCATTGCCAGGGATAACACTGTGCCTGGTTGCTGAGATCCAAGCAAAGGGCCCATTGGAGGCTTGAACCTCTTCTTGAGAAGGGGAGGGGACCTCACTGGGCAACCTCAGCAGTAATACTTCAGACTTTCAGAGCATGAGTCCAGGTGCAGCTAAAACGCCCTCTTGCAGATTGAGTTCTCAGGGCAGTCACATCCACTCAATGTCAAATGCAACATGTGTTAAAAGTGTTCTGTGGGCAAAGCTGGGTGGGAAATGCAGAATCACATGGAATTCAATAGGTTTCTTTCAGACAGGACTTCCTGACACCATCAGCATTCTCAAATCACTGTGAGCTCTCAAAGAGGGATATTAACTTCCACAGGACCTCAACATGGTTGACTAGACCCCCCCTAACATTCTAGAGTAACTATTGAGATATGTCCTTTACTAAGGTCCTTACAAGACTGGATCCAGGACCACACCAGTGAATGAGATGTTACAGTGGATCCAAATGACCAGGCCTGTTGATTTTGATTTTTAATGTAATTGCTGGTGAAAGGACAGGAACATTGCTGGAGATAGGTGGGGTGACTATGATGTACACGGAGAAGGATCTAGGAGAAATGAGACACAGCAGAAGACAGCAGAAGGATGGTGGGAACCATGGGACAAGACCATGGGGGAACATCAGCATTGTGCACAGGCTTTGGAACCAGGAGAACTGGGATATGACTTTTCCCCTTCCTGAAACCATGGACATCCAGGCTGAGCTTGCAGTGGGTTGACAACCATTGATTGACATCAGTGATTGACACATGGTTGCACAAACATGTCTCAAGAATAAAACTAATCAGCATCATCAGACGCCTGAAACAATATTCAGGTGCAGACAAGAGAGGCAGAAGCTGGGAAGCTCTGAGAGCCCCCTGCACCCTCTGCCAGGAGCCTGGTGGAAAGGCAAGGCCACAACCAAGCTCTGAAGGGGATCAGGGTCAAGGAAATAAGTGAAAGGGTAGGCTCTGAAACTAGGAGACTGACAGAGGATGTCACCCACAGGGAGGAGGTTCCTGAGGAAGGGCTCTGCTATCATTGGAGGAGATCCAAAAATGATCAAAAATTGCTTAACTGGCTGTCTG
Organism: Meles meles; assembly: GCF_922984935.1. Taxonomy (NCBI): domain Eukaryota; kingdom Metazoa; phylum Chordata; class Mammalia; order Carnivora; family Mustelidae; genus Meles; species Meles meles. The sequence goes on from NC_060071.1 coordinate 28,000,726, forward strand.
TCTAGAATAGTAGCAAGAGAATTCCTATACCTAGTGGTATGTCTACTGTGCTAACTTAATATTTATTTTAATGAGATATATCTGCATGAATTTGCAGAAATGTATGTGCATTTCTACCCAAATTAAAACATGGGTTCGTGGCAAAAAAAAAAAAAAAAAAAAAAAAGAAAAAGAAAAAAGTCAGATCTGTATAATCACATATTCCAATGACTAGAGAAACAATTGTTAATATTTTGGGATAAGTCTTTCCATAATTTATTCTGGAAATGTTTAATTATACTCTATATTATTTGAACGCTTTTCTTTTAAAAAACATCAAGATTTTTCTTTTCAGTAAGAACTTTTTTAAGAGTTGCTTATTAGTTCAATGCATACATGCAATGCCATTTCTGTTGGATGTGTGGGTTATGGGTCCTTTCCAGATTTCCCCTACTCCCAAAATAGTGGTCATCTTGGTTAACAATTCCTTGGTCTCTACTTGATTGTTTCCTCGGAAAAATTCTCAGAAGTGGTTTACTAGATCAAAAGAGATTCATATTTCAGTGTCTTTAATGTATTTTGCCAAGTTGTCCAAAAAAGCATGCAATTATCTGCTCTCTTAACAGTGGAGAATATTAAAATTATTGGTAATCTCTGCCAATTTCCTAAGATTGTAACAAGGCATTTCAGACTCGTTCTGTGAGATGTGCAAGGCAGATATCATTATTCTTTTCAGTAAAGGGAAAAAAGAAGTCCAGAGAGGTCAATTGACTTCATCAACATCACACAGTTCCAGAGCCTAAACCCATCCAAGCTTTATTCTTCCACTTGAACTTGGGACAATCTCAAGTTTTCTCAGGTTGGTTTTTTCGCATTTGGACTTTGGCTCTTTTAACATTGACACATACCACAAAACCTTCTTTTGACTCTAAGGGGATCTCTATTCTTTTTTTAACTCATCTGCAGCTTCTTTAGTCTTTCCCTCCCTCCTTTCATGTCCCCCTTCACTTAGAATATTACAACATGTTTCAACTGGAAGGAATAATAAGTGGAGCTGAAATGTATTAAGTGCTTAATGTGTGTGAGGTACTACACCATGCACTACCTCTGTTTTCTATTTGGAGTGGATTTAAACACATTTTTTTCCACCTAATTATTAGATATTAATTTTTTTTACAAAGGCTTCTGCCATCCTTACACCTATCCATTTGATCTTTACCATAGCTCTCTTGAGAAGGAACTCTTCCTGGGCTGAGGAGTGTGTGGGTTCCTGGGCTCCACCTCATAGACTTTTGAGCCTGGGACAGGGATGGAAACTCCATACAGTCCTTGTCTCTTTGTGGTTGTGGCCATAGGTATTTATGCTACATTTGGGGCCCAGTGAAAAACAGACTATTTCTGCTTAAGACCTGTCCATGTCACTGGTACTCACTAAGAATTGAGTGTGCAAAATAAACACAAGACGTGACCCCATCCCTTAAATATTTTCAGTCTTGTCCTGGAAGCAAGACTTAACTCCACCTAAGCCTGGAGTAATAGTAGAGGTATTACCTCATTAAGAACCAGGATGTAAGCATGCACAATAGGTGTCCTACTTGGGCTGGGGGGGTTGATGATGCCAACCTCTGTCAGAGGCTGGTGGAGGCTCCCCCAGGGAAAGCAGAAAGCCTGGCCAGTGCAGAAGAGCAACCTTCTTTTACTCAGGTCTGGCCAGAGTGTAGGGAGGCAGGAGGGCACAACAGCACAGACCACACAGCTGGGAGAGGATATTTCTTATTTCGTTAGACTGGAAGTACAGAAAAAGAAGGTGAGGTACTGAAGGCAAATTCAGAGTGGGGATGTGAGATGAAAATGTTGGTTTTGCTGCTTGCTGAGTGACTGGGGCATTTCTGGTTTCTCTGAGACCCAGTGTCTTCATTTGTAGAATGACAGGCACCATTCCTGTCAGTGTTGCTTGTAGGCCACAGGCTTGAACGATGGAACATCGAACAAGGCAGAAGTGTTCACAGTTATGGCCTGTCTGAATACAACCACAAGGCACCCATCTCAAAATATCCATAGGCCCCAACTAACCAGTGAGCTGCTTACAACTAGGCATAGTTAACAAAAAAAGGAAAATTCCATACATCCCATACCTCCTCACCATCCCCTTTAAATAGAGCCCCCACCCACTGCCTAGTGGCAGACAGTCTCTCCTTTGCTGTCCTGCCCACTGCTCCCTTATGGTGTCTTTAGTAAACTTCTACTCCTTTGTTTGCCTCAGGCAAATTCTTTTCACTGCTCATGCAACCCCAGCTTTGGGCCCCCCATCTGATCAGGGAGATACCACAATGCCCACATCACCACATCTGCAAAGTGTGAAGGGGAAGACATGAGCAGAAAGTATGTGGATGGATGAGGGTAGAAGATGTCCTCAGCCTAAGATTGTTTTATTCCAATCTGTTAACCACACACAGGCAGGTGTATGAAACCTCTAAGTTAGGCCTAGAGCAAATGTTTCAGAAACATGCACCCCCCTCCCCACTTCCAACAGACCCAGGAAAGGCTTAGGCATCTCTGTGTCTCTGTCATCTTTGTGTCTCCCCACCATGGGAGCCCTATAACCACCTAGCTCCACACAGGCCTAGGAGGCCTCTGATGAACATCTCAGCCTTTTACCAGGCAAGGGAAATACTGGCACCATTCTCTGGGAATCCCAAAGTCCTGGCCATTCATAAGGCTTAGCAAGCAAGGTGCATCCTGTCCGATATGAGATCTCACACATTCCTTCAGAGAATCATCAAGGCCAGAAGATGATCTAACTCCGACTACTTTCTCTGTCAATGGCGTTTTCCTTGCCAAATTCTCCACGAGAAACCTTCACTCTTTGCAGCTGGTACAGGAAGGTCAGAGATGCTAGCTTCCAGCAACAACAAAAACAGCAACAACAACAAAAACTGCCTTCTGCTTTATTATGCTGAAATAGGGATGGGTTTTATGGAGGGGCATGCAGCTGTTGGTGCTGCCTGCTCCCGTAGCAATCCCGATTTCGGCAGGCCAGCCTGCAAAGTTTAGCTCTGTTCACTTTTGAAGATTTGAGAAACCTACCAGCCAGCTTTAACAATTTTGAAAGTGCAGGTTATGTTTTAAATACAGACTGACGGCTAATTTGTCTGGACTGCCCATCACATGCCCCTCCCGCCCCACCTCTGACCACCCGCTGAAGTTCATGAATTACCTGTGGTGGTTTTCATGAGAGTTGCGTTATGAAAACTCTTATTCTTATTTGGAATTATTTCTTTCTTTTGGATAAAATTTTAAAGATTATAATTATGTCTAACATTAATGAAGTCTGTTAGAGTTTTCTTCTTCCTAAAAACTCTTCTGGTAAGGTTTAAATGGAACCGCAATGGCTATCTGGAAACTTTGATCAATGTTATCAGCTTTGATAACTAATTCAGAATATTTTTTAAGTTAAAACACATGTATGGGCTGTATGTTATTTGAATTATTTTGCTTAAACTATTCAAAACAACCTTGAAGTGAACTCTACCTCCATGAACACTTATATTAATAGTCATTATACCTGAGTAAAAGAACGAACAGATATATGAATGAATGCTTTCCACTGAACTACAAAAAGACTTATCTTATGGCATATCACTCAGATCCCTAAGGGGATATTGCCTGTAAATAACAAAGCACAGCTATAGGAAGTACATTTCTTCAGAATTTCAGTTGGGGAAGATAAAAAAAGTTCTGGAGATGGGTAGTGGTGATGGTTGTGTAATGACGGGAATGTAGTTCACCCCGCAGAAACCGCATACTTTAAAACAGTTAAGATGGCATATCTGTCAGGGTTCTCCGGAGAGACAAGACCAATAGGATGAATAATAGAGACGGACAAAGACTTATGATAAGGAATTCGCCCATGTGATTTTGGAGGGTGACAAGTCCCAAGTTCTGCAAGGGTGAGCCAGCAAGTTGGAGACTCAGGAGCACATAGTGTAAGGTTTAGCCTGGAAGCTGGCAGGCTCAAGATTTAAAAGAGCTCATGGTTCAGCTCAAGCTCAAAGACAGAAAAAGAACAACATCCTAGCTCATTACAGTCACACAGGAGTTCTTTCTTATTCAGTCTTTTTGTTGTGTTCAGACTTTCAATGGACTGGATGAGGCCACACTGGGGAGGGCCATCTGCTCTACACAGTCCACCAGTTCAAATCCTATTCTCACCCAGAAACACCTGCACAGACACACCTAGAATAGTATTTGACTAAATATCTGGATACCCCTCTGGCCCAATCAAGTTAACATTATGTGTATTTTGTTATATATATATAACAAAATTTGTTTTATATTATGTATATTATGTTATGTATATTTTACCACAACTTAAAAAAAATAGATGAAGAAGAAAAATGTATTTACTTTCAGAACTCAATGCACTGAAGCCTGGAAATTTTTCATTTACTCCTAAATACAGAAAGCAAGATTTCTCAGTATGCTTTAAACTTGGCAGTAATTCTCTGTCCCTGATTACCCTCAGTTGGATTCAATACAGGTTGTTGCTTTTCCACATGTAACGTTTTATTTGTGCAACATTAAACTTGGGAAGACCAGCCAAACTCCCACCATGTAGTGTCACCCCGTGTGGCATTTCTTGTATCAAATTGGCTTTCGCCAGTGAAATCTAAGTTAAGTACCATGCATTTCAGCATGGCCAACTGATGCTGCCAGGAACTCACAACCCACGGGGACTATCATCCTAGTTTCTCGGAGGCACTCTCTCCCCTCTACTCTCTGGTCTCCAGGGACACTCATGTTACAGAGCCGGGCAGCTGTACAGAACTTCCCTGTTAAACAGAACACACTTAAAGGAAGTGCAAGGTCCTACTGGGTATTTACCCTAAAGGTACAGACGTAGTGATCCGAAAGGGCACGTGTACCCGAATGTTTATAGCAGCAATGTCTACAATAGCCAAACTATGGAAAGAACCTAGATGTCCATCAACAGATGAATGGATAAAGAAGATGTGGTATATATACACAATGGAATACTATGCAGCCATCAAAAGAAATGAAATCTTGCCATTTGCAACGACGTGGATGGAACTAGAGCATATCATGCTTAGTGAAATAAGTCAATCAGAGAAAGACAACTATCATATGATCTCCCTGATATGAGGACATGGAGAAGCAACATGGGGGGTTAGGGGGATAGGAGAAGAATAAATGAAACAAGATGGGTTTGGGAGGGAGACAAACCATAAATGACTCAATCTCACAAAAGAAACTGGGGGTTGCTGAGGGGAGGTGGGGTTGGGAGAGGGGGAGGGGGTTATGGACATTGGGGAGGGTATGTGCTATCGTGAATGCTGTGAAGTGTGTAAACCTGGCGATTCACAGACCTGTACCCCTGGGGATAAAAATACATTATATGTTTATAAAAAAAAAATTGGAAGGGGAGGCGAACCATAAGAGACTATGGACTCTGAAAACAAGCTGAGGGTTTTGAAGGTTCAGGGGTGGGAGGTTGGGGGAGCAGGTGGTGGGTAATAGAGAGGGCACGTTTTGCATGGAGCACTGGGTGTTGTGCAGAAACAATGAATACTGTTACGCTGAAAAAATAAATAAATTAAAAAAAAAATGTATACACCCAAAAAAAAAAAAAAAAAAAGGAAGTGCAAGGTCAACACAGATCCACACAGGCTAATGGGCACTGCCTGTCACTCTTCTGACTTGAATGGCCTAAGCCACTTTGCCTGTTTTTTACACTTTACATAAATAGAATCATGTAATAGGTGCTAGGGATTCATCCACTTGGCATGTATCTTTAGAAGTCATGTATTCTCATGGCTCTGTACTATTTCATTGTGTGACTATTTCACAACATATTTATCCATTCTACTGTTGATGGACATTTGGGAAATTTCCAGCAGGGGCACTTCTTAGAGAACATACATGTTGCCATACACAGTGCCATTTGCGATAGTGGTAAACCTCCCTTGGTGGTGGTGGTGTGCTGTTACCGTTGTTTAAACTAGATCAGCATAGATTTTATTTGGATTACTCTCCTTTTACTTGTGCTTTAGAGAGCTGTGGCCTGATTTTATCTTTCTTGCTTTCCTGCCCTATTAAAAAGCAATGATGTGTACTGAAACAACATTTTTACAAAGTATATTTCTAGCTGTTCAATATTATATCTAAATATAAGTTTTTGAAACATGGAAATCAAGTACTGACTGAACAAATCCTAACAAATCATTTCCCCAGAGCATCTTGATCATGAACCTCTTCTCAAATACTTGATGAGGTCATCCCAGAAATGTTGTCCTCCAAGCGGTGAATTAGTTTCAGTGGTCTTTCTGTGCTTCCCACTGACCAACTCTGATTAGCTGGCTTCAGTGGATAGCCATGGAGATGATAAGGGCAGCTGGGAATCTGTCTAAATGGGTATGGGCGATTGCCTAGCCACTTGGCTGGCTGCCAGGAAGGAAGGCTTAGCGCTAGGAGAAATGTTTTGCCTTCCCCCTTGAGCTTCATTATCCTCCACAGCAATGGAGGATTATGTGTCTGGGATTTTCGTGTTTCTTGGCAGGGTACAGACATTCTCCCTGTGGTTTTAAAGAGCAGAGTAACCCCTTCTGCTTCCCCCTGTCTGGTTCTCTGCTTGAGCAGTCTATGCCAGCTTATTCCTGGGTGCAGGAAGGTGGTCTGGGTAGGCCCTGGGGTAGGGGGCTCTAAGATTCTCAATATTGGCAGAGGGGCAGCACAAGCAAAGGGTTGACAAGCTGCCTTCTGCCTGGGCCCTGCCCAGGATAGAAACCCTAGTTAGCTCATGTCCCTCAGCATAACCACAAACCCAGTGAGCTAATTCAGATGCACTCTCCTCCTCCCAGTCCTTCACAGCCCCTCTTCAACCTTAGCCATCCTCACCCAGTGGGTTGACTAGACCACCACTACAGCTACCTTTGTTACAAGATGTAGTACAACCTGACCAAGACAGCCTTCAATATGCTCAACACTACATTGGTCCTGCACCACATAACATCCTTCAGCACTTTCCACTCACCCTATCACTGCAAACCCCACCCCCACCTCTCACCCCCCAACCCCCACCTTTCGTTTCATCCAACTTGAGTTCAGTATCTCTTCTCAGGTAAGAGCAGGAATGAAATCTTCTCAGACAATTCAACTTTGGAGCATTTTTTGCATTGGCAATTTCATAAGCTGTATGTCTTAAAGGAAGTCCCCAAATGTCTCTCTCTTGTCATTTCATCAAAATGTCACCCCTGTTGGTCTGGAAGCTTCACAGATTTGTATTGCATTTTATTAAATACAGGCCTTTGACATCAATTTACCCATTTTTAACATCAGATAAAACCAAAACATTTAGGAATGGTGCTGGATAGAGGACAGGGATGGAGGACAGGAAGAAAGTCCCTTGAAGGATAAGCCAAGCTGCTGAGTAGCCTCCTGGTGGTGGGCCAGGCATGCTGTGTGCATTCAGCGTGTGGATCAGAGCCAGTACCCCATTGCTGAGTCCCATATTCCTGGGCAGGTCATTAACATCTCTGGGCTCTGCTAACTTTATCCGTGTTGGGGTCTGTTATCAAAGGAACAAGACTGAGACAAAGTGAAAGTTATGCAAAGACTTATTCTATGCCAAGCATTAGAAGTTAGACTAACCAGCCAGGGGAACAAGACTGAGACAAAGTGAAAGTTATGTAGAGCTTTATTCTATGCCAAGCATCAGAAGTCAGACTGACTGTCCAGGGCCACCTCCGAAGAGAGCAACCCCCTCCCGATCTCACAGGCTGGTTTTATAGGGCATAACCACAGACCCAAGGTACATGGTTTCTATTGTTAAGGCGTTTACTCCCAGAATCTATACCCAGAACCATAACAGGAACTACTGGGGCGTTTATTCCCAGAATGAAGTAAACAACAATATGGATGTAAACAACAATATGGCTACCTAGGCAATATGGAGTTGCTCTGGCTAAGCAGGCCCTAATAGTTAAACAGGTTTTAACATTAAATTGGCCCCAACAATCTGCAAATCAGACAGTGACTTAATGTAGATTTCCTGAAAAAAAAACAGTAAATTATGAAATCCTAGACAGTTGTATCTGTTCAGATAAACATACATACACACACGTCTCCTGTCAATCATTTTGCATGTTGCCTGTTTTTCCTGTTTAGGAAATAGTGACCATTGTCATCCACAGAGTGAAGGAGACAAGAAGTTTTGTTTTAATACTTGACTGTTGCATTACGGAAGAATTGTTGTTGTTGTTATGGCAGCTACATTATAACCTCAGAAAATGACCAGACCTCAAAGAAGAAGGAAGCTATTAAAGATGCTATCAATAGTCCTTCTCAAACCAAGATGGCATAAGAATCTCAAAGCCACAAGCTTCCCAGTAGTTCTCAATAAGAGACATTCAATAAAATCCCACAGTGGCAACCCATTCGGGACCCCTCTCATTCTAAAGAGCTCTCTTTCTTCTTTCTGTTCTCACCTTCACTTAATAAACTATCATTTCACCCCCTGTGAAACCCCCTGTCTGTGAGATTCATTCTTCAACTCCTCAAGACAAGAACCCCGTAACAATACTTTTCTTTCTTTGGGGATGGACAACCAAATGCCTCACCTCTGGAGAGCAGCTTGGCTCCCCAGCCACCTGTCTTTCTCTGAGCCCCAGTGGCCATGCATACTTCCCATGTCATGACAAAAATGCTTGATACCCCATTGGACTCACAGACACCCCATCACGCTCTGCATCCCATGGTTCCCTGATTTGGTGAATGGCACTATCATCCCCCCAAAGTCTAAGGTCAAATCTTCCAGTGCTCCTCAACACTTCTCTGCCCATTTCCAAACTCTTGCCATTTCTGTTTCAGAATATATCTCTGTTCCAACATCCTTCCCACTATCATCACTGCTTGATCCAGTGCGATTCCATCAACAACTTCTTAATCCATGTCACTCTTGCCCACAACAGGGACAATGTCGTTCTGATTTACAAAGCCAGCTTGCCTTCTGTAACTGGCACTCTGGACTTGGTTCTCACCCACTGGCCCACTGGGTACTGCTCCCCCAGGCCAAACGGCTGGCCCCAGGTCTTCTTGTGGCTCCTCTTCCATCACATCTCTGGGATCGTTTCAGACCATCAGGGCTGAACCATCTTCTGTCACTTCCTTTCCCTCGTATGCTCTGCTTTCCTCAGCACACCTGTCCAGGTGACAGCACATGTCCAGCACCTATGCACATTGTTTCCTCTTTACCTCCCAGTGACACCAAGCTCCATGAGGTCAGGAGTACTGACTACCTGCTCCTCACAGGAACCTCAGAATCTAGAATCATACCTGGCACAGAGTAAGCTCTGAATACCATTTTTTAATGATTTAACAGATTTCCATTCTATTATGGGAAACAAAGACTTGAGATGTTAAAACCCACCCCATGGTGGAAAGAAGCAAAGCTAGTCTGCTCTGAGATGCTCCTTTACCTCCAACCTAGAACAGCCCAGCCTGGGATTCTTCTTTACTTGGATTCCCCAGCACCACTCACTCCTTCAAAATGACTTAAAAAATCCCTCTGTGGCTCAAGAGATTTTCTCGACCCTGCAGATCCAGATTGAACAAGAAAAACCGCTCCTGGCCTCATGAATCTCACAGTACCAGTATAAGGTAACAAAAAAGGAAACACAAAATGATATTATGAAGAGGCAAACAGAGCCAAAGGACTGGGTGGGCTGAAAAGGCTGCTCAGTCTATAAGATGGGATTTTAAGTGTGGAAAGGGGGAGAAGGGGATACCAGTGAGCAGCATCTCCAGTGTTTAGTTAGGGGTGACTGCGTTTGGGAAAGCCTTGGAAGCAGGGAAAGGGAGGGTCCCCAGATCATTAGATTTTACTAGGCACATGCAGGTAACTGTGAGGTGTGAGCTTATAGTTGTCCTAGCACCATTTTTTAACACTAATTTTATTTTTTCAGTGTTCCAAGATTCATTGTTTATGCACCACACCCAGTGCTCCATGCAATACGTGCCCTCCTTAATACCTACCACCATTTTTAATGGTATTGATATTTGCTGAAAAATCAATAATTATAGATATATGAGTTTATTTCTAATTCTCAGTTCTATCCCCTTGGTTTATATAACTATTCTATTCAAGTAACACACTCTTTTTTTGATAGGTTTGTAATAAATTCTGAAGTCAGAAGATTTGAGTCCTCCTACTTTGTTCTTTTTCAAGATTGTTTTAGTTATTCTGGGCCTCTTGAAATTTCATATGAATTTGAAGATCAGATTTTCTATTTCTTAAAAAGATCTATTGAAATTTTGATCACTATCTTAAATATATTAGGTCTTCAGATTTATGAAGACAGTATCTTTCCATTTATTTGAGGATTCCTTCATTCAGCAGTGTTTTATCACCTTCAGCTATAACTTTTTTTATCTTGCTGATTCAATTTATTCCTAGATATTATATTCTTTTGAATGCTATTGTAAACGAAATTGTTTTCTTGATTCCTTTTTCAGATTGTTCATTGTGAATGTATGAAAATATAACTGTTGTGCATTGATTTTGTATTTTGCAATTTTGCCAAATTTATTTATGAATAATAACAGCTTCTTGTGGCTTTCTTAGTATGTTCTTTATGTACATTCATCTCAGCTGCAGAGACAGTTTTACTTCTTCCTTTTCATTATGGACATTCTGGCTAGCGCTTTCAACACAAATTTGAACGTAAGTGACAAAAGCAGTCATCCTTATCATGTTACTGTTTTTAGTGGGAAAACTTTCAGTCTTTGAACATTGAACATGATATTAGCTCTGGGTTTTCATGAAGGTCTTTATCAGGTTTAGGAAGCTTATTCTTTTTTTTTGTTTGTTTGTTTTTGTTTATTAATTATTATTATTATTATTTTATAAACATATAATGTATTTTTAGCAGCAGGGGTACAGGTCTGTGAATCGCCAGGTTTACACACTTCACAGAACTCATCACAGCACACACCGCCCCTCAATGTCCATAACCCTACCATCCCCTCCCAACCCCCCAACCCCCAACAACCCTCAGTTTGTTCTGTGAAATTAAGTGTCTCTTATGGTTTGTCTCCCACCTGATCTCATCTTGTTTCATTTATTTTTTCCTACCCCCAAACCGCCCACGTTGCCTTTTAACTTCATATCAGGGAGATGATATGATAGTTGTCTTTCTCCAATTAATTGACTTATTTTGCTAAGCATAATACCCTCTAGTTCCATCCACATTGCTACAAATGACAAGATTTCATTTATTTTGATGGCTCCATAGTATTCCATTGTATATATATACCACCTCTTCTTTATCCATTCATCTGTTGATGGACATCTAGGTTCTTTCCATAGTTTGGCTATTGTGGACATTGCTGCTATAAACATTCAGGTGCACGTGCCCCTTTGGAACACTACCTTTGTATCTTTAGGGTAAATACACAGTAGTGCAATTGCTGGGTCATACAGTAGCTCTATTTTCAACTTTTTGAGGAAACTCCATGCTCTTTTCCACAGTGGTTGTATCAGCGTGCATTCCCAACAGTGTAGAAGGGTTCCCCTTTCTCCACATCCTCGTCAGCATCTGTCATTTCCTGACTTGTTAATTTTAGCCATTCTGACTGGTGTGAGGTGGTATCTCATTGTGGTTTTGATTTGTATTTCCCTGATGCCGAGTGATGTGGAGCACTTTTTTTACTATTATTTATTTGACAGAGAGAGATCACAAGTAGGCAGAGAGGCAGGCAGAGAGAGAGAGAGAGAGAGAGAGAGGAGGAAGCAGCCTCCCTGCTGAGCAGAGAGCCCGATTCGGGACTTGATCCCAGGACCCTGAGATCATGACCTGAGCCGAAGGCAGAGGCTTAACCCACTGAGCCACCCAGGAGCACTTTTTTTAATTAATTAATTTTTTTTTTATGTGGAGCACTTTTTCATGTGTCTGTTGGCCATCTGGATGTCTTCTTTGCAGAAATGTCTCTTCATGTCCTCTGCCCATTTCTTGATTATTTGTTCTTTGGCTCTTTATAGATTTTAGATACTAGCCCTTTATCTGATATGTCGTTTGCAAATATCTTCTCCCTTTCTGTCAGTTGTCTTTTGGTTTTGTTAACTGCTTCCTTTGCTGTGCAAAAGCTTTTGATCTTGATGAAATCCCAATAGTTCATTTTTGCCCTTGCTTCGCTTGCCTTTGGCGATGTTCCTAGGAAGAAGTTGCTGCGGCTGAGGCCAAAGAGGTTGCTGCCTGTGTTCTCCTCAAGGATTTTGATAGATTCCTTTCTCACATTGAGTCCCTTCATCCATTTTGAGTCTGTTTTCATGTGTGGTGTAAGGAAATGGTCCAGTTTCATTTTCTGTATGTGGGTGTCCAATTTTCCCAACACCGTATGTTGAAGAGGCTTTTTCCATTGGACATTCTTTCCTGCTTTGTCGAAGATTAGTTGACCATAGAGTTGAGCGTCTATTTCTGGGCTCTCTATTCAGTTCCATTGATCTATGTTTCTGTTTTGTGCCAGTACCGTACTGTCTTGATGATGACAGCTTTGTAATACAGCTTGAAGTCCGCAACTGTGATGCCACCAAGTTTGGCTTTCCTTATCAATATTCCTTTGGCTATTCGAGGTCTTTTCTGGTTCCATATAAATTTTAGGATTATTTGTTTGAAAAATTGGATGGGATTTTGATAAGTATTGCATTAAATGTGTAGATTGCTTTAGGTAGCATAGACATTTTCACAATATTTGTTCTTCCAGTCCAGGAGCATGGAACATTTTTCCATTTCTTTGTGTCTTCTTCAATTTCTTTCATGAGTACTTTATAGTTTTCTGAGTATAGATTCTTTGCCTCTTTGGTTAGGTTTATTCCTAGGTATCTTATGGTTTTGGGTGCAATTGTAAACTGTATTGACTCCTTAATTTTTCTTTCTTCGGTCTTGTTGTTGGTGTAAAGAAATGCAACTGATTTCTGTGCTTTGATTTTATATCCTGAAACTTTACTGAATTCCTGTGCAAGTTCTAGCAGTTTTGGAGTGGAGTCTTTTGGGGTTTCTACATATAGTATTGTTAGGGTCCATGATCAAAGGAACAAGACTGACACAAAGCGAAAATCAAGCAAAGCTTTATTTCGCGCCATGCATCAGAAACCAAACTGCATCGGAAACCAAACTGACTGGTAGGTGCCCGAGTCTTGCTGGGGACCACCGCTTCCCAGTTGCTGGGGTCCCTCCTGGAGGCTCCCTGCCTCACCCTCACTGTACCACAGGCCCCCTCCCAGCGAGGCTGCCCGGTTGGCTCCTGAGAGGCTGCTCCTGGTGGCAGCACTGCCTGAGGCGGCATGGCTGCTTGCGGCGGCGCTGCTGCTGTTGCTGCTGCTGATACTCTGGCTCAGGGTGGTGTCACTCGTGGCAGCGCTGCTGCCGCTGCTACTCTGGGCGGTGCCGCTCGCGGTGGCACCACTGCCGCTGCTGCTCTGGGCAGTGCCTCTCGCTCTTGCTAAAAAAAAAAAAAAAAACAAAAAAAAAAAACCCTTACCCTCCAGTCTCACAGACCATCTTTTATAGTGGTGGTTGAGCCCGGCCCACACACAGGTGGCCAATCGGATTTCAACCTACCACAGTTAATATATGCACACCCCTCTGACTGAATACGGCTATCTGGCCTGGCCCGCCCCTATATCCGGGGTTTGCAAGTAACTTCTTTTTGCTAACCAGGCCCCTACAAGTATCATATCATCTGCAAAGAGTGGTAGTTTGACTTCTTCTTTGCCGATTTGGATGCCATTAATTTCTTTTTGTTGTCTGATTGCTGAGGCTAGGACTTCTAGTACTATGTTGAATAGCAGTGGTGATTATGGACATCCCTGCCATGCTCCTGACCTTCACGAAAAAACTTTCAGTTTTTCTCCATTGAGAATGATATTTGTGGTGGGTTTTCACAGATGGCTTTGATGATATTGAGGTATGTGCCCTCTATCCGTACACTTTGAAGAGTTTTGATCAGGAAGGGATGCTGTACTTTGTCAAATGCTTTTTCTGCATCTATTGAGAGTATCATATGGTTCTTCTTCTTTCTTTTATTAATGTATTGTATCACTTTGATTAATTTGTGGATCTTGAACCAACACTGCAGCCCTGGAATAAATCCCACTTGGCCATGGTGAATAATCCTTTTAATGTACTGTTGAATCCTATTGGCTAGTATTTTGGTGAGAATTTTTGCATCTGTGTTCATCACAATCAATGTGGTCTGTAATTCTCTTTTTGGATGGGATCCTTGTCTGGTTTTGGGATCAAGGTGATGCTGGCCTCATAAAATGAGTTTGGAAGTTTTCCTTCCATTTCTATTTTTTGGAAAGTTTCAGGAGAACAGGAATTAATTCTTCTTTAAGTGTTTTGTAGAATTCCCCTGGGAAGCTGTCTGGCCCTAGGCTTTTGTTTGTTTGGAGATTTTTGATGACTATTTCAAGCTCCTTCCTGGTTATGGCCTGTTCAGGTTTTCTATTTCTTTCTGGTTCAGTTGTGGTAGTTATATGTCTGTAGGAATGCATCCATTTCTTCCAGATTGTCAAATTTGTTGGCATAGAGTTGCTCATAATATGTTCTTGTAATTTTTTGTATTTTTAGTGTTGGTTGTGGTCCCTCCTCTTTCATTCATGATTTTATTTAATTGTGTCCTTTCTCTTTTCTTTTTGATAAGTCTGTCCAGGGGTTTATCAATCTTATTAATTCTTTCAAAGAACCAGCTGCTATTTTTGTTGATTTGTGCTATTGGAGTTTTTTTTGCTTGTTTGTTTTGTTTTGTTTTGTTTTGTTTTGTTTGTTTGGTTGGTTGGTTGGTTTCTATTTCATTGATTTATGCTCTGGTCTTTATGATGTCTCTTCTCCTGCTGGGTTTTGGCTTTCTTTGTTGTTCTTTCTCCAGCTCCTGTAGGTGTAGGGTTAGGTTGTGTATTTGAGACCTTTCTTGTTTCTTGAGAAAGGCTTGTACCACTATATATTTTCCTCTCAGGATTGCCTTTGCTCTGTCCCACAGATTTTGAACTGCTGTGCCTTCATTAACATTTGTTTCCATGATTTTTTTTCATTCTTCTTTAAATTCCTGGTTGACCCATTCATTCTTTAGAAGGATGCTCCATGTGTTTGTTTTTTTTTCCAAGTTTTCTCTTGTGATTGAGTTCTAGCTTCAGAGCATTGTGGTCTGAAAATATGCAGGGAATGATCCCAATCTTTTGATACTGGTTGAGACCTGATTTAGGACCCAGGATGTGATCTATTCTGGAGAATGTTCCATGTGCACTAGAGAAGAATGTGTATTCTGTTGCTTTGGAATGGAATGTTCTGAGTATATCTGTGATGTCCATCTGGTCCAGTGTGTCATTTAGGGCCTTTATATCCTTGTTGAACTTTTGCTTGGATGATCTGTCCATTTCAGTGAGGGTAGTGTTAAAGTCCCCTACTATTATTGTATTATGGTCTATGTGTTTCTTTGATTTTGTTATTAATTGGTTTATATAGCTGGCTGTTCCCATGTTAGGGGCATAGATATTTAAAATTGTTAGAGCTTCTTGTTGGGAAGATCCTTTGAGTTGAAATAATGCCCTTCTTCATCTCTTATTATAATCTTTGGCTTAAAATCTAATTGATCTGATAGAAAGGTTGCCACCCCAGCTTTCTTCTGATGCCCATTAGCATGGTAAATTGTTTTCCACCCCCTTACTTTAAATCTGGAGGTGTCTTTGGGTCTAAAATGAGTTCTTGTAGGCAACATACAGATGGGTTTTGTTTTTTTTAATCCATTCTTATACCCTGTGTCTTTTGATTGGGGCATTTAGCCCATTAACATTCAGGGTAACTATTGAGAGATATGAATTTAGTGCCATTGTATTGCCTGTAAGGTGACTGTTACTGTATATTGTCTCTGTTCTTTTCTGATCTACTACTTTTAGGCTCTCTCTTTGCTTAGAGGACCCCTTTCAATATTTCCTGGAGAGCTGGTTTGGTGTTTGCAAATTCTTTCAGTTTTTGTTTGTCCTGGAATCTTTTTATCTCTCCTTCTATTTTCAATGATAGCCTAGCTGGATAGAGTATTCTTGGCTGCATGTTTTTCTCATTTAGTGCTCTGAATATATGATGCCAGTTCTTTCTGGCCTGCCAGGTCTCTGTGGATAAGTCTGCTGCCAATCTAATATTTTTACCATTGTATGTTACAGACTTCTTTCCCCGGGCTGCTTTCAGGATTTTCTCTTTGTCACTAAGACTTGTAAATTTTACTATTAAATAACAGGGTGAGGACCTAATCTTATTGACTTTGAGGTGGGTTCTCTGCATCTCCTGGATTTTGATGCTTGTTCCCTTTGCCATATTAGGGAAAATCTCTAAAATAATTCTCTCCCATATAATTTCTGCTCCCCTCACTTTCTTCTTCTTCTGGAATCCCAATTATTCTAATGTTTCATCTTATGGTGTCGCTTATCTCTTGAATTTTCCCCTCATGGTCCAGTATCTGTTTGTCACTCTTTTGCTCAGATTCTTTATTCTCTCTCATTTGGTCTTCTATATCACTAATTCTTTCTTCTGCCTCATTTATCCTAGCAGTAAGAGCCTCCATTTTTTATTGCACCTCATTAATAGCTTTTTTGATTTCAACTTGGTTAGATTTTAGTTATTTAATTTCTCCAGAAAGGGCTTTTATCTCTCTGGAGAAGGTTTCTCTAATATCTCCCATGCCTTTTTTGAGTCCAGCTAGAACCTTGAGAACCATCATTCTTAACTCTAGATCTGATATATTACCTTGCCCATATTGATTAGGTCCCTAGCCTTTGGTATTTCCTCTTGTTCTTTTTTCTGTGGTGAGTTTTTCCACCTTGTCATTTTGTACAGATAAGAATATATGAATGAGCAAATAAAGTACTAAGGGGGTGGCAAAGAGCCCAGGAAAATGTGCTTTAACCAAATCGTGGGAGGGAGAAAGGGGATAAAAAGAAGTTCAGGAAAAAAAAGTTAAAAAAAAAAAGAAAAGAAATAAAGGAAAAAAATATATATATATATGTAAAAGACTGGTGACTAGATCAGGGTCACCCACATAATTTGGGGAGTATTTTGGTTTCTTAGAAGAAACTCCCTCCCAAACTCTTAAAGAATGAAAAACATATATAAGGGTAAACACAATTACGTGATGGAATATGCCTATAAAGATGAAAATAATTTTTTTTTAATTTCTAAAAAAAGGAGTTGATAAAGTAAGTTGGTTGGGAGAATAATGAAAAAGAAAGTCGAGAGAATTTGCTAGGGCTGGAGTCTAGAACAAGCCCAGAGCTAAATTTAGGGTATATTTTGATCTATTAGAAGGAGTTGTACCCCAATTTTTTTAGAAGAAGAAACCCTATGTATATACAAAAAATAAAGTTAGATGCAATGAAGGATAAAATATGACTATAATAATGAAGGTTCAAAAAAGATTATTTTTATTTTTTATGAAAGTTATTGTTAAGATAAAGTAGTTTAAAAATGTTAAAAGAGGAAAGGATAAAAGTTTTAAAAATTTAGCAGAAGAAAAAAAATTAAATTAAAAAATTAACTGCAAGACTAAAGAATTATGGTGAGAAAGACATGAATTCCATGCTTTGCTTTCTCCTCCTCTGGAATTTTCCTTGGTAAGTGAACTTGGTCTTGGCTGGATTTCTTGCTGATCCTCTGGGGAAGGGACCTGTTGTAGTGATTCTCAAGTGTCTTTGCCCCAGGCGGAATTGCACAGCTCTTACCAGGGGTTGCTTTTGGGAGCTTTTGTTCCCTGAACCCTTTCCATAGAGTTCCGGAGGATGGGAATGAAAATTGTGGCCTCCCAATCTCTAGCCCAGAGGAGCCAAGAGCTCGGGATCCCACTCCTCAGTGCAGCCTCAGAGAAAAAAGCCCAATCACTCCCGTCTCCCTGGCCTCTGGCCATGCTCTGAGCTCACCCAGCCTGTGACCAAGCATCTTCGTCTCTGGCACACAGCTCTGCCTGGAGTCTCCGAACCCTGCAGATCCCTGACCTCCCCCAGGGGGTGTCTCCCCGGATCTTGTGGGGACCTTACTTGCAGCAGTGGCTTACGGTTAAGGTACAAGGTAACCCTGAGTTGAGAGCTCACTCTTTGGCTCTGTCTCTGTAGCTGGCTTCCCTGCTCTAATACCTGCAAGCTCTGTGACACTCAGACACCCCCGATCCTTCTGTGACCTCGCAGGACCTGGGGCCACACTGACCCTGCATGGGCTTTACCCCAGTTTAGCCTCTGGAATGATGTCCTTCAGCGGAGCAGCCTTTTAAAAGTCCTTATTTTGTGCTCTGTTGTTCCACCACTTGCTGGGAGCCGGCCCCTTCCCCCACAGTCTATCTTCCCATCGCTTTGGGTTCATTTCTCCACCGGTTCTACCTTTCATAAAGGGGTCAATTTTCTGTTTCTAGAATTGTTGCTCTTCTCTTCGATCTCATGTTGGATTTGTAGGCATTCACAATGGTTTGGTAAGCCTTCTAACTGTTCTCCTGCTACCTGATGTAGTCTCAGCCTGCTACTTCTCTGCTATCTTGACTCCTCCCCCTAGGAAGCTCATTCTTTTTCTTTTCAATTTTTTTTTTGAAGTATAGTTGACATACAATGTTACATTAGTTTCAATTGTATAACATACTACATTCAACAAGTCAATAAATTATGCTATGTTCACCATAAGTGTAGCTACTGGCCGTCACCACACTATATTCCTTTGACTATACTGCTAACTATATCCCTTATGCTGCACCTTTTATCCCTGTGACTTATACATTCTATAACTGGAAGCCTGTACCTCCCACTCCCCTTCACACATTGCCCATCCCTTGTTGTCCTCCCCTCTGGCAATCATCAGTTTGTTCTCTGTATTTGAGTCTGTGTCTGCTTTTTGTTTGTTTGTTCTGTTTGTTTTGTTTTTTGAAGTCTCTGTGTAAGTGAAATCATATGGTATTTGTCTTTGTCTGACTTATTTCAGTTATCATAATACTCTAGCTCCATCCATGTTGTCAAAAATGGTAAAATCTCATCTTTTTTATCACTGAGTAATGTTCCAATTGTGTATATATAACACATCTTCTTTATCCATTCATCTGTAAATGGACACTTGAGCAGCTTCCACATGTTGCAATAAACATAGGGGTGGCTCCCTTCTGTCCTCAGTTTATTTTTTTTTTATTTCTTTCAGCATAATAGTGTTCATTGTTTTTGCACCACACCCAGTGCTCCATGCAGTACGTGCCCTCCCTATTACCCACCACCTGGTTCCTCAACCTCCCACCCCCCCACCCCTTGAAAACCCTCTGGTTGTTTTTCAGAGTCCATAGTCTCTCATGGTTCATTTCCCCTTCCAGTTTCCCTCAACTCCCTCTCCTCTCCATCTCCCCATGTCCACCATATTCTTTGTTATGCTCCACAAATAAGTGAGACCATATGATCCTTGACTCTCTCTGCTTGACTTATTTCGCTCAGCATAATCTCTTCCAGTCCCGTCCATGTTACTACAAAAGTTGGGTATTCATCCTTTCTGATGGAGGCATAATACTCCATTGTGTATATGGACCACATCTTCCTTATCCATTCATCCGTTGAAGGGCATCTTGGTTCTTTCCACAGTTTGGCGACCGTGGCCATTTATTTTTAATGATGAAAAAGGTGTTGGCTTTATCAAACGCATTGCTTAATTGAGATAATCATATAATTGTTTCCCTTCATTATATTGAGGTCATTTATTACATTAATGTTCATATATTAAGTGGCCCTCACATTCCTAGGATAAATCCCACTTGGCCAAGGTGTATAATCTTTCTAATATGCCCCCGGATTTGGCTTGCCAGTATTTTGTTAAAGATTTTTGCATCTATATTTATAAATGATACTGGTCTGCAGTTTATTTTCTCATGATGTTTTTTTTGGCTTCGGTATTGGGATGATGTTGGCCTCATACAAGGAGTTAGGAAGTACTCATTCCTCTTCTAATTTTCAGGAGCGTTTGAGAAGGATCAGTATTAATTCATCTTTAACAAACTGGCAGAATTAAGAAGTTAAGGCATCTGGTCTTGTCCTGGGATTTTCAGTAAGTTATTTGCAGCTTCTCTCTCTTTGTCCCTCTAGCTAGAGATTCTCAATTTTTTTTACCTTTTCAAATAACAAACTTTTGATTTTTTTCTTTTGATTCTCTGTATGGTTATTTTATTCTCTATTTAGTCTATTTCCACTAATATTTATTATTACCTTGCTTTGGCCAGCCTGGAGTTTAGTTTTCTCTTCCTTTTCTAGTTCCTTGAGATGTAAAGGTGGTTTACTGATTTGAGATCTTTTTTTTTTTTTTTTTCATGCATACATACATTTACTGCTATAATTTTCTGTTCTGGTACATCCAGGGCAGATTGGTGTGTTGTGTTTTAATCTTCACTCATTTCAAAATACTTTCTAACTTCCCTGTGATTTCTATTTTGACCAGTTGGTTTTTTGAAAGTCTGTTGTTTAATTTCTACATACTTGTGAATTTTCCTGTTTCCTGATGTCATTGATTTCTAATGCATTCCATGATGTTTTGAGAAGATGCTTTGTATGACACTTCCCTTTTAGAATCATCAAGGCTTGCTTCACAGCTTAGCGTATTCTGGAGAATGTTCCATGTGTGTTGGAGGAGAATGTATATTCTACAGTCATAGGGAGTGGAGTGTTCTATACATGTTTGCTAGGAATAGCTAGTTGATAGCACTCTTTAAGTCCTCTTTTCCTTATTGATCATTGATTTAGATGGTATATGTTATTGACACTGTGGAAGTCTTCCAACTTTTATTGTGGAATTTTCTATTTCTCCCTGCAGTTTGTCAGTGTTATCTTTCATATATTTTGAGTCTCTGCCATTTGGTTCAAATTTTGGCTTAAACTTGTTATATCTTTATTTATGAATTGGTTCTTTTGTCAATTTATAATGACCTTCTTTGTCTCTTGTAAAATTTATTGCCATAAAGTCTTTTTGTCGGATATTATTATACTACTTCACCTGTTATTTGGTTACTATTTGCATAGAATATCTTTTTGCATCCTTCTGCTTTCGACCTAGTTTGTGTCTTTGGCTCTAAAGTGAATTACAGCATATCATCAGATCATGTTTTGTTGTTGTTGTTGTTGTTGTTTTCTGTTACATTCTTTCTATTTCTTTTAATTGGTGAGTTTATTTCTTATTTGTTTGTTTATTTTGAGAGATAGAGAAAGAGCACACACACAGAAGGGAGGGGCAGAGAGAGAGGGAGAGAAGGTCCCAAGCAGACTCTGCATGGAGTGTGGCTCCTGACGTGGGGCTCAGTCTCACAACCCTGAGATCACAACCTGAGGTGAAACCGAGAGTCAAATGCCTAACCGGTTATACCACCAGATGCCCCATGAGTTTATTTCATTTGCATTTAAAGTAATTACTAATAAGGGAAAACATCTTCTATTTTTATTAACCTCTGTCTTATCTTATTTTTTCCTCACTTCTTCAATATTTTTCAATTGATTCTTTTTAATTGATTGGTATTTTTCTGGTCCAATATTTTTATTCCTTCCTCATTTCCTTTTCTGTATACTTTTTAGTTGTTTTCCTAGTAATTGACATGAGAATAAATACCCTAAACTTATCACAATATACTTTGAATTTGTCACCAACTTATCTTAAATAGCGCACAAAAACCCTGATCGTCTGCAGACTCTCTGTCCCAAACTCTCCCTTCATGTTGCACTGTCACAGATTATACCTTTGCACATTGTGTGCCCATTAAAACAGGTTTATAATTATTACTTCATGAATTTGTCTTTTAAATCACAGAGGAAACCAAAATAGGAGTTATAAAGCAGAAATACAATAATATTGGCTTTTATATTTGCTTATGTTGTTACTTTGACCATAGTTCTTAATTTGTTCTTATGACTTTGAGTTACTACCTATTGTCCTTTCATTTCAGCCTGACAGACTCCTTTCAGCTTTTCTTACAGGCCTACTAGTGACAAACTCCTTCAGCTTTCTTTTATCTGAAAATGTTCTAATTTCTTCTTCATTTTGTAAGTATACTTTTGCTGGATATAGTATTCAGGTGACAATTGTCTTCTCTCAGGCTTTAAATATAGCATTCCTCTGTCTTTTGGTTTCCATGCTTTCTACCATGAAATCAGTTTTTAATCATATTGAGGATCCCTTGTATGTTATGAGTCACTTCTCTCCTGCCACTTTCAAGATTCTCTTTTTGTCCTGCTTGTTTGATTACAATATGTTCTATTATGGATCTCTTTGTGTTTATTACTCTTAAAAGTTGACTGAGCTTCCAGGATATGCAAACTCATGACTTTTATCAAATTTGGAAGGTTTGGGCCATTATTTCTTCTTCAAATATTATTTCTGTCCCTTTCTCTCTCATTCTACTGGGACTTATTATGTATATGTAGGGAACTTTCATTTTTGCAGTTGTATTCCTTAGCTCCAGACTTTCTGGTTTGTTCCCTTGTACCTCTTTCTCTCTTTATTCTCTACTTGATGAGACATTGTGCTCCCTTTTCCTTTATTTCTTTGTCTAGGGTTTCCTTTAGGTCTTTGAGCATATTTAAGATAGTGAATTTAAAGGTGTTGTCTAGTAAATCCAATGTCTGTGCTTCCTCAGAGGGCTCTCTGTTAAGTTCTGTGATAAGTCATACTTTCTGGTTTCTCTGCACGCTGTCATGCTTGTTTTCATTGCTCACTCTGAGTTGTTGTTTATTTGTTTATTGACTTTCCTAAGTTGTTTCTGTAATAACTACATTTTTTTGTCATACATGGTCTCTGACATCTCATTTCCTTTAATTTGTGGTCATAGGGTATTTTGATAGAGATTTCCTTGAATGCCTGGAGCCCCAAAACAAAAACAACAACAACAAAATACTTCTCATGTTTATGGATTGGCTCTGTGTTGAGACATGCCAACACTTAGCCTTTTATAACTCTGCTTTAGCCTTCCCACTATCTGCTCAGGCTGAGCTGAAAACTCAAAAGTGTAAGTTTAGGGTCTTCTTAAGTCTGTTCTGAGCATGTGTCCTACCCTGGGAAGGTATGTGACTTTCTAGATTACCTGGTACACACACTTTCTAGTAGTCCGATTCACCAAAGAATCTCTTTTTCTCCCAGACTTGGATATATCTGTTCCTTGCTTCCACTGTGATATTTTGCCCCAGTCAACAGAGTTCATTTGCCTTTGAGTATTTTTGAGGGATGCCCTTTGTATAGCAACTTTTCAACCCTGGGAGAATTCTGAATTAGGCAAAGCAAAGGCAGCTGCCTTGTGCCAATATTTCACGTAGCCCCTGGACAAGCCAAACAAAGATAAGTCTTCTCTACTCCCTTTGGAGCCAACAACCAGGGTGCCACCATTGCAACGTGGGGTTCTATCTTTAAGAGTGCATCCCAGCTGGGAGAAAAGGGGGACAAGGAAAAGCAGAAATTCAGCCAAGCTCTCTTATACCATTTACACTGCCTTTTTCCTGATTCAGCCCTCACTTGACTGATAAAGCTTGGCTGTTTTCTAGGGGTCAAACAAGACTAATTCCAATCTTTTTTCTCATTCTTTTCATGTTTCTATGGAAAGTTGAGCCCTGTAGCTACCTACTCTGTCATTTTCACTGACATCATCCCAGCTGTTATATTTTGTTGTGAATGCCTACTGCTTCCTCAGTTCACTGTGGTAAGCAGAATAATGACCCTATAAAGATGTCCATGATACCAAGAACCTAAGAATATGTAACCTTACATAGCAAAAGGAATTTGAAAATCTGATTATAATTACAAATTGTGATATGGGAGATTTTTTATGGGTTCTCTTGTTGGACGCAATTATTCCACATGAGAATGGCTTTCAGCTCACAGCCAGCAAGAAATAGATATTTCAGTTCTATAACTGCAGGTAAATGAATTTTGCCAAAAAACTAAATAAGCAAGGGAACACAGCTTCCCTTGGAGCCTCCAGAAAGGAATGTGACCTTGCCAACATCTTGATTTTAACTTGGTAAAATTGATGTTGGACTTTTGACCTACAGAAGTGAAAGAAAATGCATCTGAGTTGATTAAACCCATTAGGTTTATGGTAATTGTTAGGGCAAGCAATAGAAAATTAACATATACATTTGCAGCATCACAAGCAAACAGCTTGGTGTTTACTTGTACTGTGTATGCACATAAAAGTTGGCCCCACCCAATAAAATGAAAGCTTATTAAGCATGATGTTTTCCTTTCTTACACTACAATTCCTTACAATTCATTGTTATACATGGTTTATTGCCTATCTGCTAGAGACCCAAAATGTCCTTTTCTCTTCTCATATTTCATTCAGTCATCTAACAGATTACTGGGTGTCTGCTGCAGGCCAGGTGGTATGCTGAGTACTACATAGACTGCAACAACCATATGGGAGTGGTTTTGTCACCTTTGGATGTCAGACATGAGAGGGAACAGACAACACAATTAAACAATGACAATTTTTGCAATCATTCACATCCACTCTCTTCAGAGTATCTCGACTTTACTACCTTCAGAATTATTTGTGAATTTCTGTGTTTTTAAAGAATCCCGCTACATAATCCCTATATGCCTGAATCTGAATTTGCCTAATAATTTCTTTCATGATTCCATTGTGATTTTAGAAAATCTCAAATTTTAGCATGCATTAAAATCATCTATGGGCTTGGAGAAACTCTGGTTTCTTCCCCAGTTTCTCATTCAGCAGGTCTGGGACAGGAGACTAAAAATGTGTATTTCTAACAATTTGTAGGTGCTGCCAATGCTGAAAATCTGGGAACGACATTCAGAAAACCACTGTTCTAATCATATACAACTGGACCAGACAGTCCGCACACTTACATATCCAAGTCAACTTGGTAGACACACCCCAATGGCAACTTTCTCATTACTAAACATAGGAAGACTCTAGAAAAACTCACACCTATGAGTACTATGCATTTCATTTGCAGAGCTGGCCTCACTTGCCTTTCTCATTCATAGCAATAGGATTCCTTGTTTTTATCTGTTCCCCCCCTCTATTCACCACAAAGACTCCATTTCCTAATTCCTGCTGCTGGGTTTGTCTATGTGAATCCATTCTGAGCAATGGTAAGAGTCATATCCTTAGGTCACATACTGGCCCCTTTCCCTCTCCCTGCTGATTGGAATACAGGCATTGTAGAAAACCACTTTAAGGATGACATAGACAGAAGCTGGATGGAGCTAGATCAGCCCTAGATCAGGCCACTGCATAAGCCCAGGGTGGTCTTGTGTACAGGCACATGAAAGATAAACCAACTTCTAATTTGTCTAATCTCTGAAATTTGGAGGCTTTGTTATAGGCAGATTAATCCAGTTTAATCCATCTATAGTATAGAAACCAGTAAGTAAAAGAAACTTCACAATACACAGGGTCAAGTTTGATTTTGTTTTAAGCCCATTGTTGTTGTTGTTGTTTTACATGAATAATCAAGAAAAGCAAATACCCTTTACTATTTAATGAAAAACCGCATTATAAAGGATTATTGAAGTTAACATTTTGGTAGTATCCACTAGGTCTTTGTGAGGTTAATTTTGTGTGGGTGTGATATAAGTATCAGATTTTCTTTTAATTCTCAATGAGGAGCCAGCTGTCCCAGCACTTGTGCTGAATGACAGTGTGTAATGGTAGCTCTGCCTTGTTGCTAGTTGGCATTATCCATAGGCCTCCTTTGGGCTTTCCACTGTATTCCTTTGGTCTCTAATCCTATCTCTGTACTGATACTATACTGATTTAATATTCTGTAATTTTTCATTTTGAAATTATTATAGATTAACAGGAAGTTGCCAAAATAGTACAGAAAGGTCTGGGTACCATTTACCCCATTTCTTTAGGGTAAAGTCTTACGTAATTATAGAACAGTCTCAAAACCAAGACATTGACATTGGAACAATCCACAGACCTTATTCAGATTTCATTAGTTTCATGTGTACTCATTTTTGTGTATGTGCTTCTATGCACATTTAGTCACATGTAAAATTTGTGTAACTACCACACAGTTTTCTTGTAACAGTTTTCTGTAACCACACATTCCCCTCCATCCTTAACCCCCAACAGCCACTAATCTGTTCTCCATGTATATAATGCAATGTCTCTTCCCTTATTTACACGACCTTTGGTCTCTTTCATTATCATTTCGCAATTTTTAATACACACAATTGTGTCTATTTTTGCCAGATTTCATTTACTTTGGAGCAACTTCAAGTGGTAATGTGTTGTTAATTTTTCATTAGTATATAGAAATACCCTTAAATTTTTTTGTAGATCTTAAATCCTGCAAACTTGTTAAACTCACTTAGTTGTTCAAGGAAGGTTTGGGGGTTGTTTTTTAGCTGTTTGTTTCTTTTTTGTAGATTATTTGCGGTTTTCTGCATAGACAATCATGTCATTTGTAAACAAGGACAGTTTTACTTCTTCCTGTCCATTCTATATGAACTTTATATAAAATTTCTTTCTTTTTTATTTTTCTTGACTTATGTCATTGCCTACAACTTTCAATACTATGTTGAATATGAGGAACAAAAGCAGACATTCTTGTTTTGTTCTTGTTTTTAAAATAAATTCATTCAGTCTTTCACCATTAAGTTTGATGTAAGGCTTTTGTAGATGTTTTCTATGAAGTTAAGGAGGTTCTCCTCTGTTACCACTTTGTTGAGATATTTTATCATTCATGGATGTGGTATATTGTATGCACTTTTGCACCAATTGATGCAATCATATCATTTCTTTTTTAGACTGCTGTAGTGAACAATGTTGAATAATTTTGAATATTGGACCAGCTTTCTTTTTATTTGTTTATTTGTTTATTTACAGCATAACAGTGTTCATTGTTTTGGCATCACACCCAGTGCTCCGTGCAGTACGTGCCCTCCCTATTACCCACCACCTGGTTCCTCCAACCTCCCACGCCCCCGCCCCTTCAAAACCCTCTGGTTGTTTTTCAGAGTCCATAGTCTCTCATGGTTCATCTCCCCTTCCAGTTTCCCTCAACTCCCTCTCCTCTCCATCTCCGCATGTCCTCCATGTTATTTGTTATGCTCCACAAATAAGTGAGACCATATGATACTTGACTCTCTCTGCTTGACTTATTTCGCTCAGCATAATCTCTTCCAGTCCCGTCCATGTTGCTACAAAAGTTGGGTATTCATCCTTTCATAATGGAGGCATAATACTCCATTGTGTATATGTACCACATCTTCCTTATCCATTCATCTGTTGAAGGGCATTTTGGTTCTTTCCACAGTTTGGCGACCGTAGCCATTGCTGCAATAAACATTGGGGTACAGATGGCCCTTCTTTTCACGACATCTGGATCTTTGGGGTAAATACCCAGCAGTGCAATTGCAGGGTCATAGGGAAGCTCTATTCTTAATTTCTTCAGGAATCTCCACACTGTTCTCCAAAGTGGCTGCACTAACTTGCATTCCCACCAACAGTGTAAGAGGGTTCCCCTTTCTCCACATCCTCTCCAACACACGTTGTTTCCTGTCTTGCTAATTTTGGCCATTCTAACTGGTGTCAGGTGGTATCTCAATGTGTTTTTTTTTTCATTTTTTTCATTTTATTTATTTTTTCAGTGTAACAGTATTCATTCTTTTTGCACAACACCCAGTGCTCCATGCAAAAACTCAATGTGGTTTTAAATTGAATCTCCCTAATGGCTAGTGATGATGAACATTTTTTCATGTGTCTGATAGCCATTTGTATGTCTTCGTTGGAGAAGTGTCTGTTCATATCTTCTGCCCATTTTTTGATATGATTATCTGTTTTGTGTGTGTTGAGTTTGAGAAGTTCTTTATAGATCCTGGATATCAACCTTTTGTCTATACTGTCGTTTGCAAATATCTTCTCCCATTCCATGGGTTGCCTTTTTGTTTTGTTGACTGTTTCCTTTGCTGTGCAGAAGCTTTTGATCTTGATGAAGTCCCAAAAGTTCATTTTTGCTTTTGTTTCCTTGGCCTTTGGAGACATATCTTGAAAGAAGTTGCTGTGGCTGATATCGAAGAGGTTACTGCCTATGTTCTCCTCTAGGATTCTGATGGATTCCTGTCTCACATTGAGGTCTTTTATCCATTTCAAGTTTATCTTTGTGTACGGTGTAAGAGAATGGTCGAGTTTCATTCTTCTACATATAGCTGTCCAGTTTTCCCAGTACCATTTATTGAAGAGACTGTCTTTTTTCCACTGTATATTTTTTTCTGTTTTGTCGAAGATTATTTGACCATAGAGTTGAGGGTCCATATCTGGGCTCTCTACTCTCTTCCACTGGTCTATATGTCTGTTTTTATGCCAGTACCACGCTGTCTTGATGATCATAGCTTTGTAGTAAAGCTTGAAATCAGGTAACATGATGCTGCCAGTTTTGTTTTTGTTTTTCAACATTTCCATAGTGATTCGGGGTTTCTTCTGATTCCATACAAATTTTAGGATTATTTGCTCCAGCTCTTTGAAAAATACCAGTCGAATTTTGATTGGAATGGCAGTAAAAGTATAGATTGCTCTAGGCAGTATAGACATTTTAACAATGTTTCTTCTTCCGATCCAAGAGCATGGAACAGTCTTCCATCTTTTTGTGTCTTCTTCAATTTCTTTCATCAGTGTTCTGTAGTTCCTCAAGTACAGATCCTTTACCTCTTTGGTTAGGTTTATTCCCAGGTATCTTATGGTTCTTGGTGCTATAGTGAATGGAATCGATTCTCTAATTTCCCTTTCTATGTTTTCATTGTTAGTGTATAAGAAAGCCACTGATTTCTGTACATTGACTTTGTATCCTGCCACATTACTGAATTGCTGTATGAGTTCTAGTAGTTTGGGGGTGGAGCCTTTGGGATTTTCCATATACAGTATCATGTCATCTGCAAAGAGAGAGAGTTTGACTTCTTCCTTGCCAATTTGGATACCTTTTATTCCTCTTTGTTGTCTGATTGCCTTTGCTAGGACATCTAATACTATGTTGAATAAGAGTGGTGAGAGTGGGCATCCTTGTCATGTTCCTGATCTCAGCGGGAAGGTTGCAAGCTTTTTCCCATTGAGGATGATATTTGCTGTGGGTCTTTCATAGATAGATTTTATGAAGTTCAGGAATGTTCCCTCTATCCCTATACTTTGAAACGTTTTCATCAGGAACGGATGCTGGATTTTGTCAAATGCTTTTTCTGCATCAATTGAGAGGACCATGTGGTTCTTCTCTCTTCTCTTATTGATTTGTTCTATCACATTGATTGATTTGTGACTGTTGAACCATACTGGTAGTCCACGGAAGAATCCCACATGCTTATGGTGGATAATCTTCTTAATGTGCTGCTGGATCCTGTTTGCTAGGATATTGTTGAGAATCTTAGCATCCATATTCATCAGGGATATTGGTCTGAAATTCTCCTTTCTGGTAGGGTCTTTGACTGGTTTGGGGATCAGGGTAATGCTGACTTCATAAAAAGAGTCTGGAAGTTTCTCTTCTGCTTAAATTTTTTGAAACAGCTTCAGGAGAATTGGTGTTATTTCTGCTTTGAAAGTTTGGTAGTATTCCCCAGGGAATCCGTCAGGTCCTGGGCTCTTGTTTTTTGGGAGGTTTTTGATCACTGCTTCAATCTCATTACTAGATATCGGTCTAATCAGGTTGTCAATTTCTTCCTTGTTCAATTTTGGGAGTTTATAATTTCCCAGGAATGCATACATTTCATCTAGATTTCTTAGCTTATTGGCATATAACTGTTGGTAATAATTTCTGATGATTGTTACTATTTCCTTAGTGTTAGTTATGATCTCTCCCCTTTCATTCATAATTTTATTAATTTGGGCTTTCTCTCTTTTCTTTTGGATTAGTGTGGCCAATAGTTTATCGATCTTATTGATTCTTTCAAAAAACCAGCTTCTAGTTTCATTGATACATTCTACTGTATCTCTCATTTCTACCTCATTGATCTCTGCTCTAATCTTGATTATTTCCCTTCTTGCATGTGGAGTTGGTTTGATTTGTTGTTGAGTCTCAGTTCTTTAAGGTGTAGAGACAGCTGGTGTGTTCTGGATTTTTCAATGTTTTTGAGGGAGGCTTGGATGGCTATGTATTTCCCCCTTAGAACCGCCTTTGCTGTATCCCATAGGTTTTGGACCAAAGTGTCTTCATTCTCATTGGTACCCATGAATTGTTTAAGTTCATCTTTGATCTCCTGGTTGATCCAAGCATTCTTAAGCAAGGTGGTCTTTAGCTTCCAGGTGTTTGAGTTCCTTCTGAACTTTCCTTGTGATTGAGTTCCAGTTTCAAAGCATTGTGATCTGAGAATATGCAGGGAATAATGTCAGTCTTTTGGTATCGGTTGAGTCCTGCTTTGTGACCCAGTATGTGGTCTCTTCTGGAGAAGGTTCCATGTGCACTTGAGAAGAATGAGTATTCTGTTGTTTTAGGGTGGAATGTTCTATATATGTCTATGAGGTCCATCTGGTCCAATGTTTCATTCAATACTCTTATTTCTTTATTGATTTTCTGCTTCGACGATCTGTCTATTACTGAGAAACGCATGTTAAGATCTCCTACCATTAATGTATTCATATCAATATGACTCTTTATCTTGATTAATAGTTGTCTTATGTAATTGGCTGCTCCCATATTGGGGGCATAGATATTTACAATTGTTAGATCATCTTGGTGGATATTCCCTTTAAGAATGATGTAGTGTCCTTCTGTATCTCTGACTACAGTCTTTAGTTTAAAATCTAATTTATCTGATATGAGAATCTCTACCCTGGCCTTCTTTTGAGGCCCATTGGCATGAAAGATGCTTCTTCATCCCTTCACTTTCAGTCTGGGTGTATCCTCAGGTTCAAAATGGGTCTCTTGTAGACACCATATGGATGGGTCCTGTCATTTTATCCAATCTGCAACTCTGTGTCATTTTATGGGCACATTTAGGCCATTCACATTGAGAGTGATTATTGATGGATACGTTTTTATTGACATCGTGTTACCTTTGAAGTCTTTCTGTCTGTAGATTGTTTCTATATTTCTGTTCAATGATATTCTTAGGATTTTTTCTCTTTTATAGGACCCCCCCCTTAATATTTCCTGCAGTGTCGGCTTGGTGGTCGCATAGTCTTTTAAGCCTTGCCAGTCTTGGAAACTCTTTATCTCTCCATCCATTTTGAATGTCAGTCTTGCTGGATAATGTATTCTTGGCTCCATGTTCTTCTCATTTAGTACTCTGAATATATTTTGCCAGCCCTTCCTGGCATGCCAGGTCTCTGTGGATAGGCCTGACGTTATTCTAATGGGCTTTCCTCTGAATGTAAGAGGCTTCTTTGTCCTAGCTCCTTTTAAGAGGGTCTGTCTAGAATCATAATTCCTCATTTTAACTATAAGGTGTCATGAGGACTTTCAAGAATCTAAAATCTTGGGGGAAACCTCTCTGCCTCTAGTACATGAACGTTGTTTCCACTCGTGAGATTGGGAAAATTTTCATAAACAACTTCTTCCACTATATCTTCTAGACTTCTTTCTTTTTCCTCCCCTTCAGGGATTCCAATAATTCTGATGTTGGAACATTTCATGGCATCATTTATTTCCCTGATTCTGTTTTTGTGGCTTCTGAGCTGTTTGTTCCAGGCTTCCTCCTGATCCTTTCTCTCTGTTTGTCCTCCAGATCACTAATTCTATCTTCTGTCTCAGTTACCCTAGCTTTTAGAGAATTTAGATTAGATTGGAACTCGTTGAGAGCATTTTGAACATCATCCCTGGTGGCTTTCAGTTCTGCCCTAACATTGTGAACATCATCCCTGGTGGCTTTCAGTTCTGCCCTAATCAATTCCATTTGGTCATCCATGGCTTTCTCCAATCTAGCTATTGCCTGGATAATTGTTAGTCTGAATTCCTTTTCTGACATATTGTCTATGTCGATAGCCATTAGCTCTGTTGCAGAAGGTCCATCCTCTGTATTTTTCTTCTGTTGGGCATTCCTCCTCTTAGTCATTTTGGTGAGATCTTAAGGTTTTTGGTGCTATTGTAAATGGAATTCATTCCTTAATTTCTCTTTCTTCAGTCACATTGTTCTTGTCTAAGAAATACAACTGATTCCTGTGCATTGATTTTGTATTCTGCCATGTTGTTGAATTGCTGTATGTGTTCTGGTAATGTGGAGGCAGTGTCTTTTGAGCTTTCTACATAGAGTATCATGCCATCTGCAAAGAGAAAGAGTTTGACTACTTCTTTGCCAATTTGAATGTTTTTATTGCTTTTTTTCTGATTACTGAGACTAGGACATCTAGTACTGTGTTCAACAAAAGTGATGAGAGTGGGCATCCTGACTGTGTTTCTGAACTTAAGGTAAAATCTTTCAGTTTTTCCCCATTGAGAATGATATTTGCTCTGGGCTTTTTGTAGATGGCTTTTATGATGTTGAGTTATGTATCCTTTATCCCTACACTGCAAAAAGTTTAAATCAAGAAAGGATGCTACACTTTGCCAAATGCTTTTTCTGCATCAGTTGAAAGGATCATATGGTTCTTGTCCTTTCTTTTATTAGTGTGATGTAACATGCTGATTGATTTTTAAATATTGAACCACACTTGCTGCCCAGGAATAAATCCCACTTGGTTGTGTTGAATAATCCTTTTAATGTACTGTTGGATCCGATTGGCTCATATCTTGATGAGAATTTTTGCATCCATGTTCAGCAAGGATATAGGTCGGCCATTCTCCATTTTGATGGGGTCTTTGTCTGTTTTTTCTATCAAGATAATGCTGGTCTCATAGAACGAACTTGGAAATTTTCCTCTCCTTTCTATTTTTTTGAAACATCTTCAGAAGAATAGATATTAATTCTTTAAATGTTTGGTAGAATTCCCCCAGAAACCCATCTGGCCCTAGATTTTTCTTTTTTGGGAGTTTTTAAATTATTACTTCAATTTCCTTGCTGCTTATTTATATATTGCCAGGAATGCATCAATTTCTACCATATTGCCAAATTTGTTGGCATATAGCTGCCCATAATATTTTCTTACAATCCTTTGTATTTCCTTGGTATTGGTCATGATCTCTCTTCTTTCATTCATGATTTTATTAATTTGGGTCTTTTCTCTTTGATAAGTATGGCTAAAGGGTTATCAATACTATTAATTCTTTTAAAGAACCAACTCTTTGTTTTATTGATCTCTTCTATTGTTCTTTTGGTTTCTATTTCATTGATTTCTTCTCTAATCTTTATTATTTTTCTTCTCCTGCTTGGCTTAGATTTTATTTGCTGTTCTTTCTCCAGTTCCTTGAGGTCTAAGGTTAACCTGTGCATTTTGTATTTTTCTAATTTTATGAGAGAGGCTTGGATGGCTACATATTTCCCCCTTATGACCTTCTTTGCAGTATCCCATAGGTTTTGAACTGGTGTGTTTTCATTCTCATTAGTTTCATGAATTGTTTAAGTTCTTCTTTAATATCCTGGTTGACCCAGTCATTCTTAAGCAGGATGTTCTTTAACTTCCAGGTGTTTGAATTCCTTCCAAATTTTTTCTTGTGATTGAGCACCAGTTTCAAAGCATTGTGTTCTGATAATATGCAGGGAATAATTTCGATCTTTTGGTATCAGTTGAGACTTTATTTGTGACCCAGTATGTGGTCTATTCTGGAGAAAGTTCCATATGCACTCAAGAAGAATGAGTATTCTGTTGTCTTAGGGTGGAATCTCTGTATATATCTATGAGGTCCCTCTGGTCCAATGTGTCATTCAAAGCTTTTGTTTCCTTGTTGATCTTCTGCTTAGGTGGTCTGTCCATTGCTGAAAGTAGAGTGTTGATGTGTCCTATTCTTACCGTATTATTTTCAATATGATTCTTTATTTAGGTTCAGAGTTGGCTAATGTAGTTGGCTGCTCCCATGTTGGGGGTATAGATATTTACAGTTGTTAGATTTTTCTTGTTGGATAGACCATTTAAGTATGATATAGTGTCTCTCTATATCTCTTACTACAGACTTTAGCTTAAAATCTAATTTATCTTACATGAGAATAGCTATCCCAACTTTCTTTTGAGGTCTGTTGGCATGATAAATTGTTCTCCATCCCCTCATTTTCAATGTGGAGGTGACTCTATATTCAAAATAAGTCT
This sequence comes from Meles meles, assembly GCF_922984935.1. Lineage (NCBI taxonomy): Eukaryota > Metazoa > Chordata > Mammalia > Carnivora > Mustelidae > Meles > Meles meles. Next base: position 28,034,881 of record NC_060071.1, read on the forward strand.
CTTGTAAACAGCATATTGATAGGTACTGTCTTTTTTCCAATCTTCAACCCTGTGCCACTTCAGAGGAACATTTAGGCCATTCACAGTGAGGGTAACTATTGACTGATATGAATTTAGTGCCATTATATTGCCTGTAAAATCTGTTTTTATAGATTGTCTCTGTAAATTTCTAATCTATTTTACTTTTGGGATCTTTCTTCTTTTATTGAATCTGCCTTAATATTCCTTGTAGGACTGGCTTGGTGCATACATATACTTTCAGTTTCTGCTGGTTCTGGAAGCTCTATTGGTCCAACCATTCTGAATCACAGCTTTGCTGGATAAACTATTCTTCACTGCATGTGCTTCTCATTTAGTCCACTGAATATGGTTTGCCAGCCCTATCTGATTTGCCAGGTCTCTGTGGATAGGTCTGATATTATTCTGATGTCCCTCACCCCATACCTAAGAAATCTCTTCCCCCTACCTTTTCTTAGGATAGCTTCTTTGGCTCTAAGATTTGTAAGTTAAACTATTATATGCCAGGGTATTGGTCTACTTTTATTAATCTTGGGAGGGTCCTCTCTGCATCTTGGAGAGGAATGCTTATTTGCTTCCCCAAATTAAGGAAGTTCTCAGCTATGATTTGTTCAATTATACCTTCTAATCTTCCCTCTCTCTCCACCCACCTCAGGAATCCCAATAATTCTGATATTGGAATGTTTCATGGTGCCATTGATCTTTCTAAGTCTTGTTCTCATGGGCTTCTAGCTGTTTATCCCTATCTCCCCCTCAGCTTCCTTCCTATCTATCAGCTGATCTTCTAGCTTGCTAATTCATTCTTCTTCCTCATGTACCCTGGCTGTAGAGTATCCAGTTTAGATTGCATCTCATTGATGGCATTTTTAGATCTCACTTCTGCCCTTAGAGATTCTATACTGTTGCTAGTGCTTTTCTCAAGTTTAGCTATTGACTTCATAATTGTTCCCTGAAGTCTACCTCTGACATCTTGCTTATATCCATGTCCATTAGTTCTGTGGCAGATGACATTGTTTCTCATTCTTTTCTTTGTTAGGAGTTCCTCCTCCTAGGCATTCTATTGATGGATGGTTGAAGGAATGTACAAATATCAAACATGACCCAAGCAAAATGCACCTATGAAAAAATCCAAAGTGGTCAAAATCTACCACAGATATGACATCAAAGCCAAGATGATCCAAAATAATAAAAAGAGAAAAAATAATTAAATAATTAAATAAAAAATAATAAAAAGAGAAAATAGAAAAAAATGGGGTGGGGTGAGGAGAGATATTATAATCTCTCACAGTGGACACAGCAGGGTGATCTGCCTATTCATACTTAATTTTTGGTCTGTGTGTTAGAAGACAATATATCCCAAAATTGCAAAGAAATCAGAATTTGCATATATATCAAGACAAAATTGAATGGCATGAAAAACGGGCCAGTATGGGGCATAGGTCTACAGAACACATATGTGAAAAAGAAAATAAAAGTCAAGGAGCAACTTAAAACATAGGATAGGAATCTATTTCTATGAACCAATTTGAAATGGAAACAGGGTTTAAAAAAATAAGAAAAGAAATTAATAGAGAAATGTAAAACTTCAGCCTGAAGTATAAGCAAGTTGTGGGGGAACACCTGGAGTAACCTATTTTATTTTCCCATGGTGCTGGAGTTTTACAGTCCTGTGGGAAATAAGCTTAAGTGCATTCATCTGTTCTTCTAGTCTGTCTTCTGGTGGAGGGGCCTGCTGCTTGGCTTCTCAGAGGTCTTTGCCTGGGTGGGGTTGTTCCCACATCACTTGTCAGGGGATGGGCTTAATGTGAGCTTGTTAGCTGCATGGGGTTTTTTTCCCTGGTGTCTTTCCACTTCTCTTTAGAGGGTTAGAGCAAATATGGTGATGCAGTTATCTTCGGCCCACAGACACAATGACACAGTCCACACCTTCCCCCTCAGCCCCTTCACCGCCCCCCCTCCCCATCAACAGATCCTCCAGATAATCTGTCTCCACCTCTGCCCACACCAGACTCCACAGATTCCTGCATCTTCTGGGAGAGGGGCCTGTTTTGTTGATTCTCAAATGTCTTCCTCCCACGTAGCAGAGTTGCTCTGCCCTTGCCTGGGGCCAGGCTAAGTAATCTGCTCCAGTAAACTCTATATGGCTTTTGTTCCCTGAAGGTTTTCAGCTTTAGAGGATGAGAATGAAAATAGTGATTTCTCAATCTCTGGCCTCAGAGCTGAAAGTTTGTAGCCCTAATCCTCTGTGCGGCCTCAGAGAAAAGCAGTCAATCACTACCGTCTCCTTGCTCTCTGGCTGTGCTCGATGCTCACCCAGCCTATGACGGAGCATTTTTATCTCTGGCACATGACTATGTTTGGAGACTACAAACTCAGTAGACCCTGCGGTGCTCCTCCCAGGGGAGGAAGGGGTCTCTACCTGGTTATGCCACTTTTTGGGTCCTTGCTTGGAGAGCAGGGGCACAACTGTGCCTTGGATCATGGTTTATGGCTAGCCTGAGCTAAGATACTACACTTGGGTTCACACTTTGCAGCCAGATTCCCTGCTCCAATGTCTGGGAGCTCTGCCACACTCAGGCATCCTTGGTTTTCCTGTGACCCTGAGGATCCTGAGGCCACATTGTCCCAGTGAGTGTTCCATCTCCTGCTTTTCTGCTTGAGTGACACTCTTCACCAGAGCAGACCTCTAAAATTTCTGATTTTGTGCTCCCCTCCTCTGTCACTGTCTAGAAGCCAGATGATGAAGGCTCCCTCTCACCCCCGCATGGGTTATCTTCCCATATATCACCCCAGATTCACTTCTCCATACCACCTAACTTGTGGAAAATGGTTGCTTGTCTATTTGTAGAGTTGCAGCTATTCTTTTCTTCCATCTCCAGTTGAGTTTGCAGGTGTTCAGAATGGTTTGATAGCTATCTAGCTGAATTTCTGGGACAAAATTAAGGTCTCTTAATCCTCCACCATCTTGTACTCCCTCACATAAACATCTATTTTTAAAAACCCAAGAGATGTTCTATTAGGAAGCTTGTGCCTATCCAACCAGTGCTTTTCCTAAAATGAATTTAGACACATCTGTATGTATTAAATATCTGTACTAAAATTATTTCACCAGCTCTTTCAACTTAATACTGTACAGATATTAACTTGAGTCATGAAATATACTTATCAGCATGAATGTACAATGTTTAATTCTGTAACTAGAATAGTTTCTGAAGTGCTGCAGGGACTCAAAAATGTGTGTTGTTAAGAGGATGTGCTTGCCCTGTACCTACTGCAACAATCTCTATGGCTGGTCTCTGAGTTTTGAATGTATTTTTCAATGATAAGTAATGTGAATGTGAAAACACTAGCACATAAATCTTTCCCAATGCCTGGACATTTGCTCAGAATATATTCTGAGAATTGAATTTCTCAGGTATAGATGGCTTGTTTTTAAGACTATGAATCCAGGTACCCACAAGCCTTTTTCCATTTGCACACCTGGCAATGTATATCTGTGTGTCCCTCCTGAAAGCAAGGCAGCTGTGGAAGCTCTCATTAAATGTACTAGTTGCCATGCAATATCTGCTCCAATTTCTTCTAGTATTCATGAGAAACCCACAAGACCCTAGACAGCTCCCTTCCCACGCCACCCCCATTCTCTTTCTTCTTAACCTATTGTGTACTTCTTGACCCTTCTCAGCATCTAAAATTTTATACCTGTATCAGTTTTTCTAATTGTCTATCTACACCCCCCCCCCCAATTTAAGAAAAGACCAGAGATTTTGGTTTTTTACTTTGTTTTCTCCCTGTTCCTTATTTAATATCTACCACATAGTAGGAGTGATTTTTTTTTCTTTAATAAATGACTAACAAATGAATGAATGCACATCTAAATATGCTTTTAGTTTGAATACAGTTGTGTGAGTCCATAGTTTTCATTTTTAGAAATCAGGCCATATTCTCATATACACTAAATCTGCCCCAAGTGCAGGGGAGGCCACACACACCCACACCCACACCCCCCCCACACACACACACAACACACCTGACCCAGAGTCAGAGGGCACCTGCAGAGAATACAGATAGGCAGGAGAAACCAGTGTGGAAACAGAACTGAAGAACGTGAAAGTTGGTGTCCTGACAAAGACCAGTGGGGACAGCTGACCTCCTGGTTGGTTTCAACAGCTCACTTACATTTTCGTGTCCACCTTAGCCGTCCTTGCATTTCATATTCCCATTCATCAAACTTGTCAGCCCAAGTGTCTCTTGCAAGCCTCCCTGCTCCCTGTCACATTGTCCAAACCCTTAGTCCAGTCTTCTCAACATTTGAGATGTAGAGGAATCTCCACAGGTCCCTGTTACAAACTAGAATGTGAGTCACTTGGTCGGGAAGGGACATATCAGAGATGAGATATGGGAAATCATATGTTTAAAAGTACATGTGGCACACAACTCCAAGCTGCACACAAAATCTCCTTGTGTTTCAGTTTATATACATCCACGTGGCTTCCTGGGCCTGCTGTAACAGAGTACCACAAACCAGGTGGCTCAAACAAGCTTTAAGGGATCTCCCAACTGAAACCCACAGGAAAAGATGTCTGAAGGCTTTCTCAGAGCTATTGTTAGCTTCTTCAAGGATCCTGTTTTAAATGTACATTCATTTGTTTCTAGGGCTGCCATAAAAACAAAGTACCACAAAATGGGTCCCTTAAGGAACAGAAGTTTATGGTCATACAGTCCTGTAGGCTGAAAGTCCAAAATCAAGATGCTGCCAGGTTTTGTTTTTTCTTGGGGCTGTGAGGGAAGAGTCTGTTACAGCCTCTGCCCTGGCTTCTGGTGGCCTCAGACATCTGTGGCTTAAAGATACTATTCTTCCTGTATCTTCATGTTGTCTTCCGTCATTGTGTAGATGTCTCTATGTCCAAATTTCCCCTCTTATAAAGACACATAATATTGGATTAGGGCACACCCTAATGATCTCATTTTAGCTGGTCACTTCTGTAAAGACTTTACCTCCAAAAGGTCACATTCTGAGGTACTGGGGGTTAAAAACTCCAAAATATCTTTTTGAGGGGCTGCAATTCATCCCAAACAGGCCCCCAGGGAACTTTAATGGGACTGTTGATATTTCTACAATCCATTGTCCCTTGCTGGCTATCCTAAGCTCCAGGACACCTGAGTCAGTAATAGGAATCCTGATTTCTTTAATGCCTAGTCTTACTAATAACTAAAAAGCATGGAAAACTGTTAACTGGTTTTTTGTTTTGTTTTATTTTGTTTTTCAAGTTACCTGATACCCAAAGCTCTGTGAGACAGGCATTTTATCTCCAGAATATATATGAGAAAACTGAGGTCAAGTCAATCAGCAACTTGGTATTATACTCAATTTCATACAAATTTCATCAATCTCAAAGTTCAAAACATTACCATCAAAATCAGATTTTGGTGATGATCTGAGTATAATCCATCCTGGAAGAAAATTTCCCTCCATCTGTGGAGCTTTGAAACAAAAGGAACAAGTTGTCTGTTCCCAAAATATAGTGGGGGACAGGCACCAGTTAATAGTTGCAGACATTCCCATTCAAGGATAAAGGGAGTCATTTTTCCCAAGCAATTTGAAATCAAGGAAGCCAAATTCCATTAGGTCTGATGGTCAAAACATGGTAGTAGGTGGGTCTCAGCTAGGTGAAACCAAAGTATCCTACATTTTCTATGAAATTCAGCACCTATGGGGTGCCTAGGTGGTGCAGTCAGTTGAGCATTGGACACTAAAATTAAGAGATTTCCTCTCCGAAAAGTGTGCTCTGGAGAAAAGGCTGAATGTAAAGCTGTACAACCTTTTGTAAATATCTTAAGAAGATCAAAAGTTCAGTGTATTCAGTAACACAGAAGCCTTTTTAAAGAGACTGAGTGTGATTCACAGGTGCCCTCGATCAAACCAGAAAGCATTTAGGAAGATTAAAGACATTGTCTTTCAACCATTTCAGCAAAGGAAACGTGGAGATGGGATTATCTAGACAGGACATATGGTCAAGCTTCTTATTTAATGGAGAGAAACCCCATGACTTACATGTGTGACCCACAAGTTTCTTGAGAATTTTGTATCAGCAGAAAGAGTACTAGCTTGTATTGAAAAGTATAGAAAGAATAAAAATAAAAGAAGATTGTTGGAACCTCACAATTCTACTGGAAAGCGACAGGCTGATAAAACTACTAGCTGTATACAGGTGCTGTATTTCTTCTCCCTTTCTTCCTTTCTTTATCTTCTTTTTTTTTTTTAGAGATTTATTTATTTATTTGAGAGAAAGAAGGAAATCAAGAGAGACAGCACAGTAGTGGGAGGGGCAGGGGGAGGGGCAGAGAGAACCTGAAGAAGACTTTGCAGGGAGCATGGAGCCAGACATGGGACTCAGTCTCTTAATTTTAGTGTCTTTTGCCAACCTGGATAGTTTGAGGATTTCTCAAACCATCAAGTCTGGTTCCCTTTTGTTGGACAATTTTTCCCCTCTTTTGCTTTTTACTAAGCAAACAAAAAAACAGACTTCACTTTCAACACTTGGAAGTCGCTTATAAGTTCTGTTTTCCACACAACCACAAGACATGCTAAGCTTTCTGACACTATATCCCTCTTCTTCCAGTATCCAACAATGCATTCCTGATTTTCTTCTGTCTTCATTGTCAGTGCCCATAATGTTCATAATGTTCATACTGATACTCTGCTCACTGACTTCAATATTCTTTAAGCTGCATACAGGTTACTCTACTGTGCACCTCACTTCTTCCTGATTCCTCACTGGCAATGACATCAATTTTTTCCCCCTACTAATAGTCTGTTCAATGTAACTGAAGTTTTTTCTACAATCTCAAAATTCTTCTAGTGCCCCACTTTCCAACTTCAAAGCCCTTTCCACATTTTTAGTCATTTGTTATAGCAACATCCCCTGGTTCCAAAAATATGTATTAGTTTTCTTTTTTTTAAAGATTCATTTATTTATTTGACAGAGGCTGGGGAGAGGGACAGAGGCAGAAGGAGAGAGAGAATCTGAAGCAGACTCCCCACCAAGTGCAGAGCCTGCCTCAGGGGTTGCTTCTAGGACCCTGAGATCAAGACCTGAGCTGAAATCAAGAGTCAGCTGCTTAACCAACTGACTCAGTTGCTTCCAAAAATATGTATTAATTTTCTATTGCCACCATAACATATTGCCACACTGTAACTGGCTCAAAACAACACAAATTCATTATCTTTTAGCTCTGTAGATCAGAAGTCCCATTCCAGTCTCACCAGGCTAAAATTAAGTTGTTAGAAGGGCTTTGTTTCTTTGCAGATATCCCAAAGGAGGACCTGTTTCCTTTTTCACTTGAACTGCTGAAAGAATTCTCTTCCTTAGATGTAGAGCCTTCCATCTCAGAACAAGCACTTGGAGCAGCAACTCATCCTCATGCCATCTTCCTCTTTGCCTACAGCCAAGGAAGTTTTTCTAGGGCCTCTGCTTTTAAAGACTAATAGGATTAGCATTAAGGTGTAGACCTCTTACTGGGGGAGTTGCATCTACCACATGGACAAATGTAAAAATTCATTGAACTATAAACTTAAGAGTGTGGTGCTTTAGTGTTTTGTAACTTATAGTTCAATAAAAGTACATTTTTTAAAAAATAGGTGACATTAAAGCTTTGGGAAGTGGCCTGATGGATAACAACAAAAACAACCCAAGCCCCCTCCACATAGCAGAAAACAGAGGCATGGAATGAAGAATAGGGTGAATCTGAAGATGTTTTTGAGCCATGGATCAACTAATTCAGAGGCCAAAAGCTCAGCATTTTCCATAATGTGAGTTAATAAATTTCCTTATTTTTAAATTAATTTGAATTAATTTCTCTATTATTTCCAGGAAGTCACTGTAAGTGGAAGTGTATCCATTTGATAAGTGGAAGGTCACTTTCAGCTCCTGTAATGACACTGTGTCCTAAGACTATTACTATACTGGCTCTAAGGTAGCTTCATACACTGCCCATGTGTATAACACTTTCTGGCCTTTTTTTTTTCTTTTTAAGATTTTATTTGTTTATTTATTTGTCGGAGAGAGAGAGAGAAAGAGCAAGAACAAGCAGAGGTAGCAGCAGGTAGAGGAAGAAGCAGACTTGCCACTGAGCAAGGAGCCTGATACAGAACTCAATTCCAGGACCTTGGGATCATGACTGGAGCCGAAATCAGACACTTAACTAACTGAGCCACCCAGGTGTCCCAACACTTTCAATTGATTTTGCATTTTATTATAAAATCTACCTTAGAACTAAAAATGCACTGATGACTTTGTATGAAATGTCTTCAAAACTAGTCTCATAAACCTCATATACTTTGTCATAAAATTATAGTGAGTCTCTGAATTTACAGTACCTATTAGTTCATGGTGGAGAGAAAATTATGTGTATTAAATATTATTATGAAAGAATAGCTATTTTAGCTATGACATGTGCACAACTTTCAAATTACATGCTTCTCTTTGAGAAGGAAATGTTGATGGTATTTTATTTTGTGGCAGGTGTAGAGATTCCTCGTATGTGGGAATTGGCCTCAGCCTGAGTGTAAAAAGAGAAAAAAAAAAACTCAAAGGAAATGAATATATTGTGATGTTAATGTTCAGCTATTTATAGAAATACTAGACTACATATTTCTTTGATTTAATGAAGCATGAAGAAGTTGCATAAACATTTCAATTTCAATCCTCACTCCTTCACACATCCCTATCAGAGATCCTGAGTCTCTTCTGGCTCTGATGGACCAACCATGGTCAGTTTGAGTAACAGGGCAGAAGGAAGGTAGCCCGTGCTACATCTCCAGAGGAAAGAAATAAATGTTCTCCTTTAAAAAGATAGATTCTGGAGTCAAGATGGCGGGGAAGTAGGAGGAGGCACCATTTCAACCTGTCCCCTAAAGTGAGCTGATTACCTACCAAAGAACTCCGACCACCCATGAAATCAGCCTGAGATCAGAATTATACACGTCTGGATCTCTACAGGAGCAGAAGACGCCAGTGGCAGGTAAAGCAGATTGGGAGCATCGGACTGATATTGGAAGATAAACAAAAGGGGGAGGGAGCCACCAGATGTGACCGATTGGAAACTAATACCCCAACACGAGAGTGCTCTGTGTCTGGGGACCAGCATTAACTTGGAGTCTGGTTGAAAGCACTCAAAAAACAAAGAGCAAAGGATCACAGGGGGTAATAGTGGGAACCTGGGCGGTTAGGGTCAGGGACCTAAGTCCCTGGACCCAGGACAGCCTCCCCTGGTGCTGAGCCAGAGAGAGTGCGGCAGAGAAATCAGGTCTCCGTCCCTGAGCCGCCAGTGTGCCTGAATGCCAGCGCGCCGGAGAACAAGTGGGGGTCTGGCTCCCGTGAGGGGCTGGGAGCCTGGCCATACAGCAATCCTGAAATGCACACGTCCCACACCTTCCCTTGAGATAGGTGCTCATAGGCGCTAGCCTGGAGCTCTGGCATCCAGAAAAACCAGACATTCCCAACCCAGGACAGCGGGAAAATCTCAGTGTGCGATCTCTGCTCAGAACCTCTCTGGCAGTCTGGAGCTGCCTAGACAGCCACTGCTGCCCTGGTTTTGGGTACAACGAGGAGCTCCTGCATCCCCAGGGACAGTGACTCAGAACCGACTCTGCCAGCAGCTCTTGCAAAACATTCTGAGTCTTCTCTCTGAGAGGGAGGTCGGGGTGCAGTTTGCTCTCCTCTAAACCTCCAAAAACCATCAAAAGCTGTCAAGGCGAGAGAAAGCAGATGAAAGAACATAAAAACCCCCAGAGAACAAAAGCCTGAAAAAAACAGTTTCCTCAGGCTCACCCCCTTGAGGGGAGCGGGAGGACCTAACTCAGGGAACATCATTGTCTGAAAACCCACGTGGCAGGCCCCTCTCCCAGAAAACCAACCAGGAAGGAAGAAAAAAAAAAAAAAAGACTACAAGAGAACAACCACCACTACTTCATTAAATACAACTTTTATTTTTAACTCTTTACCAATATTCTGGTTCTTTTTTTTTATACATACAGATAATTTTTTAACCTATTTACCATCACACTGAGATGTCCAGTACATCAAATTCTTTAATAACCTTCTAACCTGAACTTTTTGATACATACACCTGTGTTTTTCTTTTGCTTTTCTATTTTTTAATTCTTTTTTAATTTTAACTTAGTTTAGCCTAGTTTATTTTTTAATTTTTATTTTCTACTATACATATAGAGTTAAGTTCAAGGTAATCCCCTTTCCCCAATCAATGCTACCCCTATAGGCAAACCAGGTTTTAATCCCCCTGTAACTTAGGAAAGTTGAGTCCCTTAACAAAAACATCAAGATACCTTCAGGAAGAATGAAAATAAACTTCCACACCCACACTGAGAATTTATAACCACTCCCCCAATTTTTCCTTCTGTCAGTGTTTCTGTGAATTTGTGTTTGTCCTGATAATATATAAATCTTATACTTGGGGTTCTTTCTGATGAGGTTCTTCCCTCTTTTTTTTGCTTATATATACATATTTTTTCCCTTGTCATATAATTTTATCACTCTTTTTGTTTGTCTGTTTTTGTTTGTATACTTCACAAATCTTACCTTGTGGCCCATTTGGGCTGAGCCTTCTCTTTTATCTTCGCTTTTTTTTCCTATCTCTCTCTCTCTCTCTCTCTTTTTTTTTCCTTTTTTCTTCACCCTTTTTTTTTCCTTCTTCTTCTCTATTTCTTTTTCTTTTCGTTTTTCTCTCATTTGGGTGGGGAATCCTGATTGCACAGAAGCGTTCCAGGGTGCACATTGACTGCACCACAATTGATAAGTCCAGCAGCATCTGTTCTGTCATCTCTTACCAAAATGACTAGGAGGAGGAATACCCAACAGAAGAAAAATACAGAGGATGGGCCTTCTGCAACAGAGCTAATGGCTATCGACATAGACAATATGTCAGAAAAGGAATTCAGACTAACAATTATCCAGGCAATAGCTAGGTTGGAGAAAGCCATGGATGACCAAACAGAATTGACTAGGGCAGAACTGAAAGCCACCAGGGATGATGTTCACAATGTTAGGGCAGAACTGAAAGCCACCAGGGATGATGTTCAAAATGCTCTCAATGAGTTCCAATCTAATCTAAATTCTCTAAAAGCTAGGATAACTGAGACAGAAGAGAGAATTAGTGATCTGGGAGACAAACAGATAGAGAGAAAGGATCAGGAGGAAGCCTGGAACAAACAGCTCAGAAGCCACGAAAACAGAATCAGGGAAATAAACGATGCCATGAAACGTTCCAACGTCAGAATTATTGGAATCCCTGAAGGGGAAGAAAAAGAAAGAAGTCTAGAAGATATAGTGGAAGAAGTTGTCTATGAAAATTTTCCCAATCTCACGAATGGAACAACGTTCATGTACTAGAGGCAGAAAGATTTCCTCCCAAGATTTTAGATTCTCGAAAGTCCTCATGACACCTTATAGTTAGAATGAGGAATTATGTTTCAAGAGAGACCCTCTTAAAAGCAGCTAGGACAAAGAGGCTCCTTACATACAGAGGAAAGCCCATTAGAATAACGTCAGACCTTTCCACAGAGACCTGGCAAACCAGGAAGGGCTGGTAAAATATATTCAGAGTACTAAATGAGAAGAACATGCAACCAAGAATACTCTATCCAGCAAGACTGACATTTAAAATGGATGGAGAGATAAAGAGTTTCCACGACCAGCAAGGCTTAAAAGACTATGCAACCACCAAGCCGACACTGCAGGAAATATTAAGGCGGGTCCTATAAAAGAGAAAAAAATCCTAAGAATATCATTGAACAGAAATATAGAAACAATCTACAGACAGAAAGACTTCAAAGGCAACACGATGTCAATAAAAACGTATCCATCAATAATCACTCTCAATGTGAATGGCCAAGATGCGCCCATAAAACAACACAGGGTTGCAGATTGGATAAAACGACAGGACCTTTCCATATGTTGTCTACAAGAGACCCATTTTGAACCGAAGGATACACCCAGACTGAAAGTGAAGGGATGAAGAAACATCTTTCATGCCAATGGGCCTCAAAAGAAGGCCGGAGTAGCGATTCTCATATCAGATAAATTAGATTTTAAACTAAAGACTGTAGTCAGAGATACAGAAGGACACTACATCATTCTTAAAGGGACTATCCACCAAGATAATCTAACACTTGTGAATATCTACACCACCAATATGGGAGCACCCAATTACATAAGACAACTATTAATCAAGATAAAGAGTCATATTGATATGAATACAATAATAGTAGGAGATCTTAATACACCTCTCTTAGAAATAGACAGATCATCAAAGCAGAAAACTAATAAAGAAATGAGAGCATTGAATGAAACATTGGACCAGATGGACCTCATAGACATATATAGAACATTCCACCCTAAAACAACAGAATACTCATTCTTCTCAAGTGCACATGGAACCTTCTCCAGAAGAGACCACATACTGGGTCACAAAGCAGGACTCAACCGATACCAAAAGACTGACATTATTCCCTGCATATTCTCAGATCACAATGCTTTGAAACTGGAACTCAATCACAAGGAAAGTTCAGAAGGAACCCAAACACCTGGAAGCTAAAGACCACCTTGCTTAAGAATGCTTGGATCAACCAGGAGATCAAAGATGAACTTAAACAATTCATGGAAACCAATGAGAATGAAGACATTTCGGTCCAAAACCTATGGGATACAGCAAAGGCGGTTCTAAGGGGAAATACATAGCCATCCAAGCCTCCCTCAAAAACATTGAAAAATCCAGAATACACCAGCTGTCTCTACACCTTAAAGAACTGGAGACTCAACAACAAATCAAACCAACTCCACAGGCAAGAAGGGAAATAATCAAGATTAGAGCAGAGATCAATGAGGTAGAAACGAGAGATACAGTAGAACGTATCAATGAAACTAGAAGCTGGTTTTTTGAAAGAATCAATAAGATCAATAAACCATTGGCCACATTAATCCAAAAGAAAAGAGAGAAAGCCCAAATTAATAAAATTATGAATGAAAAGGGAGAGATCACAACTAACACCAAGGAAATGGAAACAATCATCAGAAATTATTACCAACAGTTATATGCCAATAAGCTAAGCAACCTAGATGAAATGGATGATTTCCTGGAAAACTACAAACACCCAAAATTGAACCAGGAAGAAATTGACAACCTGAATAGACCGATATCTAGTAATGAGATTGAAGCAGTGATCAAAAACCTCCCAAAAAACAAGAGCCCAGGACCTGACGGATTCCCTGGGGAATTCTACCAAACTTTCAAAGAAGAAATAACACCAATTCTCCTGAAGCTGTTCCAAAAAATTGAAGCAGAAGGCAAACTTCCAGACTCTTATGAAGCCAGAATTACCCTGATCCCCAAACCAGGGTACCTACCCTACCAAAGACCCTACCAAAAAGGAGAATTTCAGACCAATATCACTGATGAATATGGATGCAAAGATTCTCAACAAGATCCTAGCAAACGGGATCCAGCCCTACCAAAAAGGACCCTACCAAAAAGGAGAATTTCAGACCAATATCACTGATGAATATGGATGCAAAGATTCTCAACAAGATCCTAGCGAACAGGATCCAGCAGCACATTAAAAAGATTATACACCATGACCAGGTGGGATTCATCCCTGGGTTGCAAGGTTGGTTCAACAGTCACAAATCAATCAGTGTGATAGAACACATCAATAAGAGAAGAGAGAAGAAACACATGGTCCTCTCAATTGATGCAGAAAAAGCATTTGACAAAATCCAGCATCCGTTCCTGATGAAAATGCTTCAAAGTATAGGGATAGAGGGAACATTCCTGAATTTCATAAAATCTATCTATGAAAGACCCACAGCAAATATCATCCTCAATGGGAAAAAGCTTGCAGCCTTCCCATTGAGATCAGGAACACGACAAGGATGCCCACTCTCACCACTCTTGTTCAACAAGGTATTAGAATTTCTAGCAACGGCAATCAGACAACAAAGAGAAATAAAAGGTATCCAAATTGGCAAGGAAGAAGTCAAACTCTCTCTCTTCGCAGATGACATGATTCTTTATATTGGAAAACCCCAAAGACTCCACCCCTAAACTACTAGAACTCATACAGCAATTCAGTATCATGGCAGGATACAAAATCAATGTACAGAAATCAGTGGCTTTCTTATACACTAACAATGAAAATACAGAAAGGGAAATTAGAGAATCGATTCCATTTACTATAGCACCAAGAACCATAAGATACCTAGGAATAAACCTAACCAAAGAGGTAAAGGACCTGTACTCGAGGAACTACAGAACACTCATGAAAGAAATTGAAGAAGACACAAAAAGATGGAAGACTGTTCCATGCTCTTGGATTGGAAGAATAAACATTGTTAAAATGTCTATACGGCCTAGAGCAATCTATACTTTTAATGCCATTCGGATCAAAATTCCACCGATATTTTTCAAAGAGCTGGAGCAAATAATCCTAAAATTTGTATGGAATCAGAAGAGACCCCGAATCACTACGGAAATGTTGAAAAACAAAAACAAAACTGGCGGCACGAAATGTTACCTGATTTCAAGCTTTACTACAAAGCTGTGATCACCAAAACAGCATGGTACTGGCATAAAAACAGACACATAGACCAGTGGAACAGAGTGGAGCGCCCAGATATGGACCCTCAACTCTATGGTCAAATAATCTTCGACAAAACAGGAAAAAATATTCAATGGAAAAAAGACAGTCTCTTCAATAAATGGTGCTGGGAAAACTGGACAGCGATATGTAGAAGAATGAAACTCGACCATTTTCTTACACCGTACACAAAGATAAACTCGAAATGGATAAAAGACCTCAACGTGAGACAGGAATCTATCAGAATCCTAGAGGAGAACATAGGCAATAACCTCTTCGATATCAGCCACAGCAACTTCTTTCAAGATATGTCTCCAAAGGCCAAGGAAAAAAAAGCAAAAATGAACTTTTGGGACTTCATCAAGATCAAAAGCTTCTGCACAGCAAAGGAAACAGTCAACAAAACAAAGAGGCAACCCACGGAATGGGAGAAGATATTTGCAAATGACAGTACAGACAAAAGGTTGATATCCAGGATCTCTAAAGAACTTCTCAAACTCAACACACACAAAACAGATAATCATAACAAATAATGGGCAGAAGATATGAACAGACACTTCTCCAACGAAGACATACAAATGGCTATCAGACACATGAAAAAATGTTCATCATCACTAGCCATCAGGGAGATTCGAATTAAAACTCATTGAGATACCACCTGACACCAGTTAGAATGGCCAAAATTAGCAAGACAGGAAACAACGTGTGTTGGAGAGGATGTGGAGAAAGGGGAACCCTCTTACACTGTTGGTGGGAATGCATGTTAGTGCAGCCACTTTGGAGAACAGTGTGGAGACTCCTGAAGAAATTAAGAATAGAGCTTCCCTATGACCCTGCAATTGCACTGCTGGGTATTTACCCCAAAGATCCAGATGTAGTGAAAAGAAGGGCCATCTGTACCCCAATGTTTATTGCAGCAATGGCTACGGTCGCCAAACTGTGGAAAGAACCAAGATGCCCTTCAATGGACGAATGGATAAGGAAGATGTGGTACATATACACAATGGGGTATTATACCTCCATCAGAAAGGATGAATACCCAACTTTTGTAGCAACATGGACAGGACTGGAAGAAATTATGCTGAGCGAAATAAGTCAAGCAGAGAGAGTCAAGTATCATATGGTCTCACTTATTTGTGGAGCATAACAAATAACATGGAGGACATGGGGAGATGGAGAGGAGAGGGAGTTGAGGGAAACTGGAATGGGAGATGAACCATGAGAGACTATGGACTCTGAAAAACAACCAGAGGGTTTTGAAGGGGCAGGGGGCTGGGAGGTTGAGGAACAAGGTGGTGGATAATGGGGAGGGCACGTACTGCATGGAGCACTGGGTGTGATGCCAAAACAATGAACACTGGGGGCGCCTGGGTGGCTCAGCGGGTTAAAGCCTCTGCCTTCGGCTCAGGTCATGATCCCAGGGTCCTGGGATCAAGCCCCGCATCGGGCTCTCTGCTTGGCTGGGAGCCTGCTTCCTCCTCTCTCTCTCTCTGCCTGCCTTTCTGCCTACTTGCCTACTTGTAATCTCTATCTGTCAAATAAATAAATCTTTAAAAAAAAAAACAATAAACACTGTTATGCTGTAAATAAACAAATTTAAAAAAAAGATAGATTCTGAGGGCCGACTAATAAATGGCACATATGTTAACACTGTTTAATATAACAGTATGCCCAGTGTGGTTTCTAATTTCTGTCATATTTATTCCACCTACAGAAATGTGTAATCTCTTCCAGTAAGGCCAAGAGATTTGATCACTTTTGGCTCAACTTTGAGGCAAGAACCCTGGGTTATCTCATACATAGTTGGGTGTCTGACAAGATATTGTCATCACAGATGTCCTGTAAATACAGTTTAAGCTGGACAGGCTAATAAGAGCAGGCTTACTGACAAGAGATAGTCTTATTTTAAATACCAATCCATTGTACACAATAATCATTTTCCATATCCGAATTGAAGAATTTCCTCCAAAACTTAAACTTGAAAACAATGATATAAATCAGAAGCTGAAGACAATAAGAATTCCAGTTTTCATGAACATGGCAAGAGATGAGGATCTGTCTCTTTATAAACTGGGGGAAGAAGGAACAGAAACACTGTGTTCATACATGGATGATTTTCTACCTTCAACACCTGTCATGAGACGATACAAACACAGATGGGCACTGCTACAGGGACAAGTAAGAAAATCTCTCTGTCAGAGGAGAATCCAGTCTAAGGAGGTGGAAGGGTGCATCCCCACACCACACCCATGATCCTCAAAGCCAAGTGGGAACCATGGAAAACAGAAGATCCAGGTAGGGAACCAGGAGAACAGGATTTCCCAACAGGATTTTGCAACTGATGGTAGAGGCAGAAGCTAGAAAAATCCTGCATGTAAGGAACTGACTAAAAGAGAAGGCAAATGTAGGGGGTATGACCCTGGAGGCCAGACCCTCTGGGTAATCTGTCCTTTCTGCTCACTCTGTGTAGGCCTTGTTCTCCCTAGACTGGTGAGTTCCCTGTAGACATTGCTGGCATTAGTCTATGATGAAGTAACACTCTTCTCAGCTAGCACAGTGTCTGGACTTTGGCCCCTCTCCCACACACAACATGAACAGGATCTCTCCTTTTCTAATTATGTATTCTCTCAGATGTTTCAGTGAAGAGCTCATTCATGACTTTTGGAGATAATAATTTGTCAAATTAGGGTATGGGAAAATTGTCATTTGTTGTTTTATTGTTTGGTTTTGTCCAACAGGAAGAAACAAATTTGATTGCCATTTATGTATTTATATATATTTATACTTGTATTTATATGTTTGTATATTTTCTCAAATCATCCACATACAGCCTTCTTTGCCCATTACAGAAAACTGGGACAAAGGATAATTACAACTAGGTACCAAAAATCAACATATGGATTTAAAAAGCATTCTCAGTATTAAGAACACTCATGATCCCAGAATCCATTATTGTTCATCTCTGATGAATGACTACATTCTTTTAAACCAATCTGATTTGATTAAAATACAAACAGAATACCTAAAAAGTTTTTGATTGATCTAGACTTTCAAAAGATAGAGGATATGGCCCAACTTAGAATTGGGTTTTTTTAAAATGCTTCATATTTTCTTTTAGACGGAACTTTTTTTTCCTTTGAAAATGCAAGATCCCATTATTCCTTCAATAGTCCCATTGCTTCACATGTCACTGGCCCCTGTGGTCCACACTCCTGTCCACCTCTGACCTGTGTTATATCTGCTGCTCCCATCCAAAGCCCTCTTGGGCTTCAGGCCATCAGACTGGCAGCCTGCTGTCCAGAAAGCCATCTCCTCAACCAGCCTAGCTCAAATCACCTTTCCAATGTCACCTTTCTTCCTAATCGTCCTAACCAGTCTGCATGGTTTAGAATTTCAGTAAGTTCTGCCCATCTGGCTCTCCCAAGCCCTCCTTAGCTCTTCCCACATTGTTGACATAGTATATTAATTTTTTATGTCTGCTTCTATACAATACAAGTCTCTCTAGGGCAGAGATATTTGTTCTGATGTGTCTCACTGAACACTGAAAAGTGCTTAGCACATAGCAGGTATTCAGTAAATACATATTGAATGATTTTTAATTAGTGATGAGAATGAACCATAAAGCTGAATACCTCCATTTTAAATCACATTTTCTGCATTTTAGGTTTAACTTAAAACATTAATATAGGAAAATATTGTTCAAATATTACATATTACCATTAAAATTATAAATTTTCAAATTTTATTGTTTTAAAATTATTTATCACGTCTGCTAAATTTTGCATTTCCAGAACTTATTTCTGCTTACAGCAACTGTCAGATTCAGTTCCTTCTGATGAACTTTCTCCTGCAAAATAACGTAAAAGTTGGACACAATATTTTTGTGGAGAAACAGCAAGAATTCAAGGGGGCTACAGCCTAAGAGAAGAGGGATACATGGAGAGTTGAGCCCATTTTTATCCTGGCATGTTTTTAAAGTCATTCGTAGATTCTACAGACACCTGACAGGCTGACACAGAGCAGAGGGAGTTGCTGAGAGGCCAACAAAAAAGTAGACTTTTCATTAGACTCATAGGATTTGAAAAATAAAATTTGCTGGTGAGGGTCTCCCAAGAACAGGCCCAGTCTATCCTGCTGAAAGCATTCTTAGATAAGAACCTATTACCTAACATCCCCTAAAGGTCCCTAATTATCTTCCATTTAGCAAATCCCATCCTGACTGTCTTCCAATTAACAAATCCTATCAGTATATTTACAAGTTAGTCTGGTGGGAATAAAGAAATAATGTTCCAAGCGTCCCCACAGAAAATAGGCAATAAGTAACCTGCTTTAAAGTCCTCCCCAGGGGAATTTCCTTATTTGATAAAGATACAAAAAATCATAGCCAGCATTACAGTGAATTATTGAAAATTTTTTCTCCAAATTTGAGAATGAAATAGAGATGCTTGTTCCTGACAGCACGACAATGCAAGAAATAGAATAAAAGAATAAAGATTGGAAAGAAGGAAATGGGAAATGCCATTTCTGTGAATGGTTCAATTATTATGTAGAAAATACAGGAGTTTATTCAGATACATATTATACTGACAATAACTTAATAGAAAAGGAAAATTTAAACAAATGTCATTTATAGTAGCTTCAAAAAATCACATTTTAAAGGATAAATCTAGTAAAAGAAAGACAAGACTGTTAGACAAAAATACTTAAAAATCCGAAACAACATTAGAATAATTGGGATTCCAGAAGAAGAAGAAACGGAGAGGGGAGCAGAAGGTCTATTGGAGAGAATTATTGGAGAGAATTTCCCTAATATGGCAAAGGGAACAAGCATCAAAATCCAGGAGATGCAGAGAACCCCCCTCAAAGTCAACAAGAATAGGTCCACACCCCGTCACCTAAGAGTAAAATTTACAAGTCTTAGTGACAAAGAGAAAATCCTGAAAGCAGCCCGAGAAAAGAAGTCTGTAACATACAATGGTAAAAATATTAGATTGGCAGCAGACTTATCCACAGAGACCTGGCAGGCCAGAAAGAGCTGGCATGATATATTCAGAGCACTAAACGAGAAAAACATGCAGCCAAGAATACTCTATCCAGCTAGGCTATCATTGAAAATAGAAGGAGAGATCAAAAGCTTCCAGGACAAACAAAAACTGAAAGAATTTGCAAACACCAAACCAGCTCTACAGGAAATATTGAAAGGGGTCCTCTAAGCAAAGAGAGAGCCTAAAAGTAGTAGATCAGAAAGGTACAGAGACCATATACAGTAACAGTCACCTTACAGACTAATAATGGCACTACATTCATATCTCTCAATAGTTACCCTGAATGTTAATGGGCTAAATGCCCCAATCAAAAGACACAGGGTATCAGAATGGATAAAAAAATAAAACCCATCAGTATGTTGCCTACAAGAAACTCATTTTAGATGCGAAGACACCTCCAGATTTAAAGTGAGGGGGTGGAAAACAATTTACCATGCTAATGGGCATCAGAAGAAAGCTGGGGTGGCAACCGTTATATCAGATCAATTAGATTTTAAGCCAAAGACTATAATAAGAGATGAGGAAGGACACTATATCCTACTCAAAGGGTCTGTCCAACAAGAAGATCTAACAATTTTAAATATCTATGCCCCTAACGTGGGAGCAGCCAACTATATCAACCAATTAATAACAAAATCAAAGAAACACATCAATAATAATACAATAATAGTAGGGGACTTGAACACTCCCCTCACTGAAATGGACAGATCATCCAAGCAAAAGATCAACAAGGAAATAAAGGCCTTAAATGACACACTGGACCAGATGGACATCACAGATATATTCAGAACATTTCATCCCAAAGCAACAGAATACACATTCTTCTCTAGTGCACATGGAACATTCTCCAGAATAGATCACATCCTGGGTCACAAATCAGGTCTCAACCGGTATCAAAAGATTAGGATCATTCCCTGCATATTTTCAGAGCACAATGCTCTGAAGCTAGAACTCAATCACAAGACGAAAGCTGGAAAGAACCCAAATACATGGAGACTAAACAGCATCCTTCTAAAGAATGAAGGGGTCAACCAGGAAATTAAAGAAGAATTGAAAAAATTCATGGAAACAAATGATAATGAAAACACAACAGTTCAAAATCTGTGGGACACAGCAAAGGCAGTCCTGAGAGGAAAATATATAGCGGTACAAGCCTTTCTCAAGAAACAAGAAAGGTCTCAAGTACACAACCTAACCCTACACGTAAAGGAGCTGGAGAAAGAACAAGAAAGAAACCCTAAAGCCAGCAGGAGAAGAGAAATCATAAAGATCAGAGCAGAAATCAATGAACTAGAAACCAAAAAAAAAAAAAAAAACAATAGAAAAAATCAATGAAACTAGGAGCTGGTCCTTTGAAAGAATCAATAAGATTGATAAACCCCTGGCCAGACTCATCAAAAAGAAAAGAGAAAGGACCCAAATCAATAAAATCATGAATGAAAGAGGAGAGATCACAACTAACACCAAAGAAATACAGACAATTATAAGAACATACTATGAGCAACCCTACGCCAACAAATTGGACAATCTGGAAGAAATGGATGCATTCCTAGAGACATATAAACACCACAACTGAACCAGGAAGAAATAGAAAACCTGAACAGGCCCATAACCAGTAAGGAGATTGAAACAGTCATCAAAAATCTCCAAACAAACAAAAGCCCAGGGCCAGACGGCTTCCCAGGGGAATTCTACCAAACATTTAAAGAAGAACTCATTCCTATTCTCCTGAAACTGTTCCAAAAAATAGAAATGGAAGGAAAACTTCCAAACTCATTTTATGAGGCCAGCATCACCTTGATCCCAAAACCAGACAAGGATCCCACCAAAAAAGAGAACTACAGACCAATATCCTTGATGAACACAGATGCAAAAATTCTCGCCAAAATACTAGCCAATAGGATTCAACAGTACATTAAAAGGATTATTCACCACGATCAAGTGGGATTTATTCCAGGGCTGCAGGGTTGGTTCAACATCTGCAAATCAATCAATGTGATACAACACATGAATAAAAGAAAGAACAAGAACCATATGATACTCTCCATAGATGCTGAAAAAGCATTTGACAAAGTACAGCATCCCTTCCTGATCAAAACTCTTCAAAGTGTAGGGATAGAGGGCACATACCTCAATATTATCAAGGCCATCTATGAAAAACCCACCACAAATATCATTCTCAATGGAGAAAAACTGAAAGCTTTTCCGCTAAGGTCAGGAACACGGCAGGGATGTCCATTATCACCACTGCTATTCAACATAGTACTAGAAGTCCTAGCCTCAGCAATCAGACAACAAAAAGAAATTAAAGGCATCCAAATTGGTAAAGAAGAAGTCAAACTATCACTCTTCGCAGATGATATGATACTATATGTGGAAAACCCAAACGACTCCACTCCAAAACTGCTAGAACTTGTACATGAATTCAGTAAAGTATCAGGATATAAAATCAATACACAGAAATCAGTTGCATTTCTGTACACCAACAACAAGACAGAAGAAAGAGAAATTAAGGAGTCAATCCCATTCACAATTGTACCCAAAACTATAAGATACCTAGGAATAAACCTAACCAAAGAGGCTAAGAATCTATACACAGAAAATTATAAAGTACTCGTGAAAGAAATTGAGGAAGACACAAAGAAATGGAAAAATGTTCCATGCTCCTGGATTGGAAGAATAAATATTGTGAAAATGTCCATGCTACCTAAAGCAATCTACACATTTAATGCAATCCCTATCAAAATACCATCCATTTTTTTCAAAGAAATGGAACCAATAATCCTCAAATTTATATGGAACCAGAAAAGACCTCGAATAGCCAAAGGAATATTGAAAAAGAAAGCCAAAGTTGGTGGCATCACAATTCCGGACTTCAAGCTCTATTACAAAGCCATCATCATCAAGACAGCATGGTACTGGCACAAAAACAGACACATAGATCAGTGGAACAGAATAGAGAGCCCAGAAATCGACCCTCAACTCTATGGTCAACTAATCTTCGACAAAGCAGGAAAGAATGTCCAATGGAAAAAAGACAGCCTCTTCAATAAATGGTGCTGGGAAAATTGGACAGCCACATGCAGAAGAATGAAATTGGACCACTTCCTTACACCACACACGAAAATAGACTCCAAATGCATGAAGGACCTCAATGTGAAAAAGGAATCCATCCAAATCCTTGAGGAGAATGCAGGCAACAACCTCTTCAACCTCAGCCGTAGCAACATCTTCCTAGGAACAACGGCAAAGGCAAGGGAAGCAAGGGCAAAAATGAACTATTGGGATTTCATCAAGATCAAAAGCTTTTGCACAGCAAAGGAAACAGTTAACAAAACCAAAAGACAACTGACAGAATGGGAGAAGATATTTGCAAATGACATATCAGATAAAGGGCTAGTATCCAAAATCTATAAGGAACTTAGCAAACTCAACACCCAAAGAACAAACAATCCAATCAAGAAATGGGCAGAGGACATGAACAGACATTTCTGCAAAGAAGACATCCAGATGGCCAACAGACACATGAAAAAGTGCTCCACGTCACTCAGCATCAGGGAAATACAAATCAAAACCACAATGAGATATCACCTCACACCAGTCAGAATGGCTAAAATTAACAAGTCAGGAAATGACAGATGCTGGCGAGGATGTGGAGAAAGGGGAACCCTCCTCCACTGTTGGTGGGAATGCAAGCTGGTGCAACCACTCTGGAAAACAGCATGGAGGTTCCTCAAAATGTTGAAAATAGAACTACCCTATGACCCAGCAATTGCACTACTGGGTATTTACCCTAAAAATACAAACGCAGTGATCCGAAGGGGCACGTGTACCCGAATGTTTATAGCAGCAATGTCTACAATAGCCAAACTATGGAAAGAACCTAGATGTCCATCAACAGATGAATGGATAAAGAAGAGGTGGTATATATACACAATGGAATACTATGCAGCCATCAAAAGAAATGAAATCTTGCCATTTGCGACGACGTGGATGGAACTAGAGCATATCATGCTTAGTGAAATAAGTCAAGTGGAGAAAGACAACTATCATATGATCTCCCTGATATGAGGACATGGAGAAGCAACATGGAGGGTTAGGAGGATAGGAGAAGAATAAATGAAACAAGATGGGATTGGGAGGGAGACAAACCATAAATGACTCTTAATCTCACAAAACAAACTGGGGGTTGCTGGGGGGAGGTGGGATTGGGAGAGGGGGAGTGGGCTATGGACATTGGGGAGGGTATGTGCTATCGTGAGTGCTGTGAAGTGTGTAAACCTGGCGATTCACAGACCTGTACCCCTGGGGATAAAAATACATTATATGTTTATTAAAAAAAAATTGGAAGGGGAGGTGAACCATAAGAGACTATGGACTCTGAAAAACAACCTGAGGGTTTTGAAGGGTCAGGGGTGGGAGGTTGGGGGAACAGGTAGTGGGTAATAGGGAGGGCACGTATTGCATGGAGCACTGGGTGTTGTGCAAAAACAATGAATACTGTTACGCTGAAAAAATAAATAAAATGGGAAAAAAGAAAAAAATACTTAAAAATCATGGCTCAGAGAAACTAAAAAAAAAAAAGCTTAAGTAAATGGAGGGATATATATAATATACATTAGTTTGATTCTTCCCAAACTTATCTGTAGATTCAATACAATCCCGATCAAAATCACAGCAGGTATATTTCTGGAAATTAATGAGCAATGTATAAAATTTACATGAAAGTGAAGAAGGAAAATATCCAAGACAATCTTGAGAAAGGGACAAAGTTAGAAGACTTAGATTTCAGCGCATCTAGACTTATGACAACAAAGAATGTTAGTTCAAGGATAGCAAAATATATCAATGGCACAGAATAGTCCAAAAAAAAAGAGAATTGTCTTTTTTTTTTTAAAGATTTTATTTATTTGAGACAGAGAACATGCAGAACAAGAGAGAGAGAGAGCACGCATGAACATAAGGAAGGGGAGGGAGGTGAGGAGTGACTGAGGGAGAAGAAAACGCAGACTCCTTGCTGAGCAAGGATTCTGACACTGGGCTCCATCCCAGGGCTCTGGGATCATGACCTGAGCCAAAGGCAGATGCTTAACCGCTTAACCCACTGCACCTCCCAGGTGCCCTTAGAAGTGTCTTTCAATAAAGAGTGCTTTGTTAATTAAATACCCAGGCAGAACAACATGTCTCTTTGTCTCAATATGTCTCTATACCATACATAAAAAATTTAATCCTAGATGACTTGTCAGGCAAACCTGGAAAGGTAAAACAATAAAATTTCTAGCAGATACTATGACAAAATACCATGTTCAGGGGTTAGCAAACATTGCTTCTTTAGTACACAAAAAAACCACTGCTTACCACAAGGAAAATGAGTTGTCAATTGGACTGCATAGAAATCTGTTTTATATTCAAATATACCATTAAAAAATACTAATTAAAAGGAAGTCACAGAAGGAACAGAATAGTTTCAGTCCATATATCCAACACAGGATTCAAATCCAGAATATATAAGGAAGTCCCATACCAAAAGACAAAAAGCACAGCAGGAGAAGGGACAAAAGTAGGATATGTTGTTCTACATTGTTAGTCATCACAAATATGCAAATTACAACCATAGCAAAGTACCAGTACCATCAGAATGTCGGAATGCCTAATAACAAAACTCTCATAATATCACATACTGCTGAGGAGGGGAGCAAGGAGAATCTGATCTTTCCCTGGTGAGAGGAAAGGGAAAGGAACATAATCACTTGGGGAAACTATCTAATGTTGACCATATGCTTACCCTAAGACTGAGAAAAGTTCATCACTAGGTATCAGCTAGAAATATGTATATATGTATACCAAAATAAAAACAAAAACTATGGACAGGAGTGTTCCTAGCATAATTATTAATAACTGCTAGAAATGGGAAACAGTCCAAAAACAACACATCCATCAACAGAGTGGGTACCTAAACCATGGCACAGTCACACAATGGAATACTCACAGGAACAAAATGAGCAAACTCTGCTGCTTGCAATACCACAAATGTGTCACACAAACGTAATGTTGAGTGAAATAAGACAGACAGGCTCACAAAAATTACATGGTGTGCTTCCACTTAAGAAAACTTCAAAAGCAGACAAAACTAATCTATGATGTTAGATATCAGTGGCTTCCCGAGGGCATGGAGGGGGTTGGGCTTCTGGGGAGTGAGATTTTTGTGAAAATTCATCAAGATGTGTATTTATGAATTACATGTCTATACAAATGTTTATTTTAAAATACAAAGTAGCCAGGTTTAAATATGTAATATTTAAGATCTGGAAGAAAAGTAACAAAGCATCTTACTCAGTGGTTCTGTTCTGTGAGCCAAACACCGAGATGAAGGGACTAGAGGGTAATGTCTGTGGTTGAATCAGTGGAGGAACTAGAGCAGAATGGGGTTCCTGGTGCTTTCCAGGGAAGGAAGCCTTCTCTAGCTTTCCCTGTTGATGTAAACACTGGTGTTCTCTTCAGTTTTAGATGTCATGGCCATAAAACATCAGACATAAGAAGTCCTAGAAATAGAGGTAGGGGGCATCTGGGTAGCTCAGTCAGTTAAGCATCTGAACTTTGGTTTCAGCTCAGGTCATTATCTCATGATCATGGGACTGGGCCTGGCATCAGGCTCTGTGCTCAGTGAGTATTCTGCTTCATATTCTTCCTCCATCTACCTCTATGCCTCCCTGCTCATGCTCTCTCTCTCTCAAATAAATAAACAAAATATTAAAAAGAAAAAAAAGAAATAGATGTAGGAAGGTAATCCCTTAAAGGAACTTGCCAGACTGCACTGACACTTATGAGAAAGACTAAAATAGAGCTCTTTCCTTATCCATTCCAGTGTGACCCTCAGATACATATTCATCTTGCCTATGTAGGGGATGAGCACAGTGGACATATTATCCTCAGATTTAAATTTTTCCTCAGAGAATCAGTGATGGTATGACTGCACACTGATCATTATACTCACTAATAAAAACATTAATGTTTTCTAAACACATAAAGCTCACAACTCTCAATTGGAGTCTTCCTCATGTGTAAATCCCTCAACTTCCCATAACCCTCCATGCAGTGAGGATGAGTTCTTTTAGTCAGCTAAGGAAGCTGCCTTTCCCAGAGAGTTGGTGAGTGCTCAGAAATCACTGTCCATGAAGGACATGATTCAGGAGACCTAAGTTACAGGGGAGATTTGCATTTCATGTAGTACTCCTTAGATGCTAATTTTAAGGCATATGGTTAATTATATGCTCATTATTTTTGTGGATGAGCAATAAGATAGTGAATTGGACAATATCTTCTACTCGCCTATCTTAAGAACTGTTCTGTTCATAGATAACATTTCTATTCACAGCTGTTTTTATGGACATGATTCACACCACATAGTTGGCTGTGTCCACACATTTCTTTCAGCATGTTATTCCAGTAAGAGTGGAGTTTACTGAACTCTGTGCCCAGCCCTGTGCTTGGTTGTGATTCATGCCCATTTCCAGCACGATTAACTGGGAGTGTTCTTGGGCACAAGAGAAGAAAGGATAAGAAGCTCAAGCTCCTCCCACTCCAGGTTCCAGCCCCCAGGACCCATGTCCAGTGCACAAGCAGCAGCCACCTTCCTCACCTTCACCACCGGCAGGAAGGTAAAGAACACCCAGCTAGCCCTGGACCCTCCTCTCACATTACATTGCCACGTTGCTATCTTGCTACCTTCTCCACCAGGAGAAAGTGGAGGGTAATTTAATCTAATTGAGTCAGCAAAACCATATTCAGCACTAACTACGAACTAAGTATTTTACCATGTGCAGGAGATACAAGGTTGAGTCAGGTGCAGTCCTTGTTTTCTAGGCCCACAGCTCATAGGACAAACAGGGCAACAAGGACTTGACAAATATTTAATCATGATGAATGGAATCAGAATAATTCAGATCCTCCCTAAAGAAGCTCTAGCCTTCCTCCCGAGTATGGCTGAGCTTGGGAGAGTAGAGGCTGGTACAAGATCTCAATCAGCCATCTTCTTCCCAGACTGGTGTGTACCCCTTGCTATCTGCCCTCCACATTCATGCTTTGATGCCAGACTGAAGACACATCTGCAGTCAGCAGGCAGAAACAGCTTTTGCCCTCATCCCATGGGTCTCTAACCTCCTGAAAAGGGCTCTTTCTCTTCAACACAGACTCAGGAAAAGTTTAACATCATCACTATGAATTGTCAAGTTACTTTTATTCAAATGTCTTACACAAATTGTTTTGAATAGCATATTTTTCATTATCACATGATAAACCTTTATCATCATGATAAGAGCCCCTGCAACAGCATCTTAACCAAAATGCCTTTCCAAGAGATAGGACATTTCAGCAATTATTAAACTTTCTCTTACTGATAATTTCTTTTGCCAAAAAATGATGCTTTTAATAAATACACATTGAAGACTTACCTGGGCTATTGAAGATAGGCCTTTGGCTGCAGGCAGGTGATGTTTCATTTCACCAGGCCAAACTAAGTGCCTACTAGATAAAGAGCAATGTGTTAGATTTGGAAAAGATGGGGAAATAGAATCCATCTCCTCTCCCTAGTTTAGCTCAAGATGGTAGAGGACAGGTATGAGTGGGGCTTAGTAAGAGCAAAGAGGGGATGGAAAATGAAAGATGCTCCCTTTCTGGCTGCAGATTGCTAGGTAAATGGCATTTTTAACTGTTCTACAGAATGATGCTGAAAAATGTGCAAAGCAGCTGAGAAGCTGTGCAGTAAAGAACATCCTTGGGGAAGGGTCAGTCTCCAAATTTTTTTTTCCTAAGGTCAGACTAGACCAGCCCTGACTGTGCAAGTGCCAGATGAGGGGATGGGGATGAGGGAGATAGGGGCATTATGGACATATAAGATGAAGACAAGAGCCCATACCCTCCCACTCCAAAAACTCTGGATGACAGTTTCAAATGCTGGATCCTGAGAGAAGGAAAGGAATGAGATGGGATGGCTGAAACCAGTAATATTTACATGCAAGTGATAATGCAGAACTGGGCCATATTACCTATCTGTAAGGTTTGCCACTGTCTGCAAAAGGAAGCTGAGCAAAAACGGGGAGAGGACTGACTGAAATGCAGAGTAGGGAACACAGCTGGAACCTGATTTGTCACTAAAAGAATTCTTCCAGGGATCAAAGACTTTCCCTCTGCCTATAATAGGCTCTGTGATGTATTAATCCACAAACATTTTTATTGCTCTCTGGCCACATGCAAACCTCTCTGAGGGGTCTGGTTGGATGATAGAGCACGCCAGCACATGGTGGCAGACTCGGGGAGAGATTGCACTGGGAAGAAAATTAGGAAATATGAGGGCGCCTGGGTGGCTCAGTGGGTTAAAGAAAATTAGGAAATATGTAACATTTCATGAAAGCTCCTGGAGGGTAGGGGCTGGCTGCCACCTGTTTCTTTTGTACATACTTCATGAGCCTGTATTAGATTAGGCACTTAATTAGAAAACCCGTTTTTAATTCACCCACAGTGTAAAATGTCATCAAAGCAGACATTCCAAGAGTCCTTTTGTCCCTCTCAGTTCAGTTTCTTCCTGCTGCACACCTGGGAAGGAAGTTCCTTGGCACTGCCCATGGTGGCAAAAGGCAATTAAGAGTGTACATGTGCCCAGTCTGGGTGGGCTGTGAGTGGCTTGTGACAGAGGATTGAGCTGATCCTTGATGCAGAGACTAACCAGAGGAACTGACATTTTGCAGTGCTCCCAAGAAAAGGGCGAGGACAGGCTTTACTCCACTCGACTTCAGGTTGCCCTGAAGAACATCAGCTCTACCCAATGAAATAACATGCTTTTCAATTGTCCCTGGTCCCTGTTTCAAACACCAGGGCACAGAGCCTCCCGACAGCCTTCGGTCAGACTTTTGCCGTTTGCCCTCTTTCTTTCCATGAAGCTTATTCCAGCAATGGGTCCAGACACCTCAAATACAAGCCTGATCGTGTCACAGATGTCTGTCTGTGTTGGGTCTACAAGCACTTGAGGGTCCAGTGGGCTATGACAGTGATTTGAGCAGCTAAAAGCCTGCTGTCTACAGGGTGAAGGCCAGGAGTCCCATCACCATACGGATTGCAATAAAGACCCTTGTTCTTCAGGCACAGATTATGTTCTGATGGCGCCTGGTAAATGAATTCCATTGACCAAAGCGGGGCGGGGGGAGGCTGACTTCCCTTTGCTCTCAGTAGGACTCCCTCCCCACAACAGGAGCCCCTGCTCTCCTTCTGGACCCCTCAACTTCTTTCTCCAGCCACTCCTGCTGAGTGTACTGCCTTTCCAAACTTCACACTGGTGGTGTCTCTGCTTTTGATCTTTTACCAGCTGCTTCCTTTTTCACAAATACCTCCTCTAAAACCCATTTCACCCATGAAAGTTTTCATTGATTTCCTTCCACTGTAAGATCCATAAAAGAGTATGAGAAAGAGATTGAAGGTCACTGAAAAGGCAGGTCCCCCTGCAGCTGGCCAAGTCTGCTCACCTAGCAACATCTGTGCCTCATTTTAGTCTCCCTTAGTGCTGAAAAAAGTCCCATGTAACAGGAGCAAGAAAGTACTAAAAACAGTGATTAGATCTAGCCCTTTTCCCACCCCACCCTGGGTATCTGAGATTGCATTGCTGAGAGAGGGACCACCAGGGAGGGAGAAGGTGGTCTTTTAATAAGTTGATAGATCACTTAAAATAAGGTATAAAAAAGCAGGATTTAAAGAAAGCAAAGACAGGATTATGGAAATTTTACATTGAAAATGAAGAATGGCAGGGGGTTGAAGACGAATCTAGAAAGACCGGAAGTGAGTGGGAAGGAATGGGTTGGGTGTGGAGCAAGTATTTTGGGCTCTGGGAGGAAGAGAGAGCCCAAAGGCCAGGTCGGTGCTGGTGACAGGGAAAGAGACAGACAAAAAGGATTTGCTTCTTGTGAGTTCTTCTGTGGGTTTGCACCTGTCTCCTTTTGGTTTTCTTTTAAGATGCCTGTTGGGGAAGTAGCCATAGTGTCCCTCGTGCTGGAGGGGATCCATTGCCCCCATCAGTGCCTCCCTCAGATGGAGACCAGGTATTAAGGTGTTGCCGATCCTAGGTTCACCTTCCTTATTAGCAGAAATCATTCCCTGTTCTGGGGTGAATGCTGATCTTGCCAAGTCTCTGTGAGTAAGGCATTGTTCCAAACAGAACTGCATGTGTCGAGTTCTCCTTGGTGACCCCAACCTAATATGTATATGGATAAAGTTCTCAGTGACTGCCCTTGTTCTGCTTAAGTATTTATATCACATGGCATCTGTTTCAGCCCACTAGTTTATCTGCCCCCCTGCAGGAAGGGAATGGTGCCTCTGCCTGCAGCAGGAGAGGGGAGCATGCAGCCCACCACCCCGCATCAGCTATCTGGAGACCGTGCTGACATGGGAGACCAGCACACACCACAGACACTGATCTTGCTGGGTCTGTTCTCCCTCTGTGAATAAGGCATTATTCCAAACAACACCTTTTGTCTGGTGACCCCAACTCCACAACTGGTGCAGTGAGCTGAGGCCTGTGGTGGGACCACCACTGCTGGTAGTGTGCTCTGGTGCTCTTCACTGTCCTCCACGGAGTGAGGATCCTCACTGGGGATGTTACCCGGAGCCTCCTGCTCCACAATGCAGGGGAAGATTTATATATATGTCGTATTGCTATTCTGTTACTTGAATGCTGCTGTTTTGAAACAGAGTGACCCGCAGCCCAACAGTTATGTAATTGTACCTGCCGAAGTCAAACACAGACCCTCCAACTTCTGTTCATTTCATGACTGATGAGCGAAGGTTAAAACTATTTCTTGTGATTGATTGGACAAGAGGAGAACTGTTGGTCCCCTGAAACTAGTTAAAGTTAAAATAAAAAACAGAGTTCAGTGTTTAAGATGAAAGTCTTTCTTTTACAAATATTCAACCCATGAGGCTAAATCTGACACAAAATAATTCATCATCATAATTTAAATTTTAATATTTGGCCTATTTAAATCCTTCATACTTCAAAAGACTTCACATTTATTATGTCATTCTATCTTAATTAAGAACTAATTAAATATTAGATTAGGTTATACCTTTGGATTGTTACAGAAATTGGGTTTATATTTTTTAGGAATAAATGTGCTTTTCTTTTTTTTTTTTTTTTTTTAAGATTTTATTTATTTATTTGACAGAGAGAGATCACAAGTGGGCAGAGAGGCAGGCAGAGAGAGAAGAGGAAGCAGGCTTCCCACCAAGCAGAGAGCCCAACGTGGGGCTCGATCCCAGGACCCTGGGATCATGACCTGAGCCGAAGGCAGCCACTTAACAACTGAGCCACCCAGGTGCCCCAACACTGTCCATCTTATCTTTAGTCTTCTCAAAGTCTCATTTGCCTCTGCTGTCATTTCCCATCAGTGTGTAGGAATCAGTTTATTCCATTCTATCACAGCCCTGTGAAGAAGGTAACTCTAATTTACTCTTGGTTACACAGTTAAGATGGTAATTTTCAGGCCAAATTGTCTAGATTGTGTCCATTACTTTTTTTTTTTTCTTCTGTCAAGGACTATAGAATGATACAGAATAGTATCTTGAACAATAGATTTTTTTCAAGAAGGGTGTATTTTTTTTTCCCCTTTGGGTTTTTTTTTTTTTTTTTTTTTTTTTGTAGAGAGAATTGTTTTATTTATTTATTTTTTTTCAGCGTAACAGTATTCATTCTTTTTGCACAACACCCAGTGCTCCATGCAAAACGTGCCCTCCCCATCACCCACCACCTGTTCCCCCAACCTCCCACCCCTGACCCTTCAAAACCCTCAGGTTGTTTTTCAGAGTCCATAGTCTCTTATGGTTCGCCTCCCCTCCCCAATGTCCATAGCCCGCTCCCCCTCTCCCAATCCCACCTCCCCCCAGCTTTTCTAATAGCCAAATAAACATGTCAATGCATAATATATCACAACAATTACTTCTGACTTGCCAGTTCTACAAAAAAAAAAAAAAAACAAAAACAGAGTTCAGCCTCAAAAATTCCCTGAGGAGACAAAACTAGTTCAGTCATACAAACAAAGCTTAAGTTAACTTTATTTATTTATTTATTTATTTTTGGCAAGACTAACTTGCCCTATGTTATTTCTTGTTTATGTCTTTGGAAATCATAAGCAAAACTTGAATGGCTTTCCAATATTTTATGAGGTAACCAGTAACCAAATCCCTATCATTTAAGGAAATTTTAATGTAATAACTAATCCATGTGGATTATTCCCTGACTGCTCACTGTATAGCTCTTCTATGACAATATAGAGCCTCAATCCATGTTTTAGTTTGAGTGTTCCAGGTTTGCAAACTTTTTGGTGTGTGCACAATAAACTTTTACCGATTACTACTTTTGACACTGACTATAAACAAAAGCATTCCATGTTCTGAAAACTGAGTCTTCCCCTTTCTCAAAACAACCCCAACCTCAAATCATCCCATCTGCAGCTTGTTTACTCCCCACTAAAAACAGCACATCCATCCTTTTAAGACACTTTGAGGAGCTGGTACATTCTCCCCATTGCAATAAATGAAATAACCTACTTTTCCAGTTCTTGTCTTTGACTCAGAAATGGAGACAGCAACATGTTTCTAGAACAGCTGGGATGTGACCCCACTCGCTTCAACATACCCCATTTCTCCATCTAGTGTTTTCTTTCAGTGGACAAATAACTGAAGTCTTCCCATTGGCCTGCAGTCCTGCAGGGCCAGAACCCGGGTTCCTTAGCTCACTCTGCTGGCACACTAACACCCCAGCATGTTTCTGCCTTGGGGGTCTCACTTCTTGTGTACTCTGCTGTGCTCCTTCTTTCTCCAGATCCTTCTATGACTGATCTCCCTTTATGTCTCTGCTCAGATGTCCTGTCCCTAACCAGCCTATCTAAAACCACAAGCTGCATTTTTCTTCCCAGAATTCACCACTGCCTGAAATATTTATTTAATCTACTCTACGTGCCAGTTCAAGTAAGGCACAGTGGTGACAATGACACAGGGACCCAAGACCCTGGCTGGGGAGTAATAATACAGAGAATTTGATTACATGACTTGAGCAAAAGCATCAAATCAGGTTGTGGTTACCTCTAGTGAAGGAGAGAAGGAGAGGGTTATCAGGAGGGGAACAGAGAGGAGTTTTCGGTATTTATTATTTAGTATTTATTATTTAGTAGTATTCGATATTTAGTATTTATTTCAAATCAGTTGGTTAGTACATACACAGATATTCATTATATTTTTAAATTTCTGTATGCCTGAATTATTTATAGTAACAAAAAGACAGTAACCTGGAGAAGAGTATAAATGGTACAGACAAAAATTGTTTCAAAAAAGTTTTAGAAATGCAGTGGGAGATGGACGAAGATGATTTTTAAAGTGACATTTAATATGAATTCCATGAAGTTAGAGTGAGTTATTCATTCATTCATTCAATTGTTCACTTGCTGTTCCATCTCTAGCACCTGGAGAAGTTGTCCAAAGCATAAAAACATTAAGTAAATACAGGGTTTTCGCGATCCATAAGCAGAGTGTTCCTATGAAAACTTTCATAACCCAAAAAGACAAATGATGAAGCAATTACCATTTTTTTTTAGTGACAGGAAAGAGTTTTATTATTGAATAAGCATTAAACCAGAATGTGATGCATATCACAGGCAATCACTGAAGGGACTACAAACAGAAAAAGGAATCTCAGCCTTTTGGCAGCCAAGCAGATACAACCCACTAATACATGTTTTCAAGATAAATAATAACTAGCCCACAAGTAAGAGGACAGCACCATTTGTCACACATAGTTCATCCTAACTTTACTTCTTAATTTGGGTGACCATCCGTGTTAACCTATTGGCTTTAACCAGAAGAAAAACAAATTTCTTATGTCTTTATATCAGAATGGCTAAAATTAACAAGTCAGGAAATGACAGATGCTGGCGAGGATGTGGAGAAAGGGGAACACTTCTACACTGTTGGTGGGAATGCAAGCTGGTGCAGCCACTCTGGAAAACAGCATGGAGGTTCCTCAGAATGTTTAAAATAGAGCTACCCTATGACCCAGCAGTTGCACTACTGGGTATTTACCCTAAAGATACAAAGGTAGTGACCCGAAGGGGCACTTGCACCCGAATGTTTATAGCAGCAATGTCCACAATAGCCAAACTATGGAAAGAACCTAGATGTCCATCAACAGATGAATGGATAAAGAAGAGGGGGTATAGATATACAATGGAATACTATGCAGCCATCAAAAGAAATGAAATCTTGCCATTTGCAATGACGTGGATGGCACTAGAGAGTATTATGGTAAGAGAAATAAGTCAATTGGAGAAAGACAACTTTCATATGATCTCCCTGATGTGAGGAAGTTGAGAAGCAACATCGGGGGCTTGGAGGGTAGGAAAAGAATAAATGGAACAAGATGGGATCAGGAGGGAGACAAACCATAAAAGACTCTTAATCTCACAAAACAAACTGAGGGTTGCCGGGGGGAAGGGGAGTAAGGAGAGGGTGATGGGCTTATGGACATTGTGGAGGGTATGGGCTATGGTGAGTACTGTGAAGTGTATAAACCTGGCAATTCACCGACCTGTAACCCTGGGGCTAATAATACATTATATGTTAATTTAAAAAAAACTCATCAAAAAAAATAATCTTAAAAAAACAAAACAAAACAGGGGTGCCTGGGTGGCTCAGTGGGTTAAGCCTCTGTCTTCAGCTCGGGTCATGGTCCCAGGGTCCTGGGATAGAGCCCTGCATCGGGCTATCTGCTCAGCAGAGAGCCTGCTTTTCCCTCTTTCCCTGCCTGCCTCTCTGCCTACTTGTAATCTCTGTCTGTCAAATGAATAAATAAAATCTTAAAAAAAAAACATAAACAAACAAAATTATTTTGAAAACTAGATAGGTATTATGTCAGCTTTATGACAAGGAATGTCTTTCTCAGGACTTAGACTCCATCTCCTGGATGGATCATCAACTATTCCTTCCCCCCTCTGGCTACTGGCTGGCTTCAGTCAATGGGAAGAACATTAGAAATCAAAGGGAGGAAAAGGAGTGAAGTCAAGATAATTCCTATAACCCCCTCCCAGCAAAGTTACTGTTGCTGGTTGTAACCAATTGCAGAAGATCACAGCTTCTATCAGGGGTCTTTTGGCATCCAGTTCCCTGCATCTCTAAGTTCTGCTAACAATTTTCCTCTCTCAACCTTCAACCAGTCTAAAGGAGTGCCACATACTTGTTAAATTCCCTCTAAATTACCCAATTTGAGCAGCCATGTGTTTCTAGCCAGGATTTTGACAGCTGCACTAGGAAAATGCAAGAAATGAGTCAGGTAGATTGAGTGTCCATTTGATGCTTGGGATTTCTATTTTAAAGCAAAACCAGTCATTCCAACTGATGAATTATCTCAGCACTATTCAGGTGCTTAAACACAGGGCCATAAAAGGGAAAGTAGTGGCAATTCGTTTGAGAATGGTTTTGAATTTAAAGCAGAAGTAGAAAACTAAACTAGGAGGGAACTGATGTGGGAGGTTAGCAGAGGAGTGACTGATGAACTGGAGACATCAGTGGAGGAAGGTGTTTGGTGGTGATCTGGAGCAGATGACCAGAAGGGTCCGAGAGAGATGTGAGATGAAGAATTCAAGGGGAAGTTACTGGGGACAAAGTTCAGATATAATGAAGCTTGAATATTGAATGGGGAGTGCTGAGAAACTGAGGAGGTCAAGATCCAAGGGTATTTAAGAGTGAGAAGGAGTGACTGAGGACTGAGGAAGGCATCAGTGAGAAGAGGTGGGAGGTGGAGAGACAGAGGGTATGGCATCATGGGGGAGGAGATGTAAAGGAGGAAAGAAGACCTGTAAATTAGAAGCAGCAGCTGGGCACAGGGAAGGCACCACCACTACCAGCAGACATGAAAATATGTGGGATAAGAGAAGAACATGTCTTTTAGTGAAAGACTTTAGGGATATCTAGGCATCAGTAAGGCAACATGAAAAGGGAGCAGAGCTAGAACAGCTGTCAGGTCTCCTTCCTGGGGAAGTCTGGGGTGTAGGCTTCTCTGGAGCACTGAGTCAGGGGCACACAGCAGCTTCTGTGACCAAGATCAGATTTTAAAACAAATTGGGACTTTGTGTCATCTTTGCTGTCAAAGAATTCAAAGATGGCTCATGCATTCAAAGGGCATATTCTCATAAACTCTCTCCCTACCTTTCAGGAAAGACACAGGTTGCCATTTAACAAATATAGATTCTAAACTGTAGAAAGGGCACATTCATCCTGAGAGTGCCAGGGACAGAAATGTAACTAGAAAGGTCTCCTAATCCCACCGTCTCCTATTTCCCACTAT
The DNA here is from genome assembly GCF_922984935.1 of Meles meles. Lineage (NCBI taxonomy): Eukaryota > Metazoa > Chordata > Mammalia > Carnivora > Mustelidae > Meles > Meles meles. The sequence continues at coordinate 28,071,968 of NC_060071.1, forward strand.
TTAGTGCCCTGGGGATCTTAAACCTTTTGAAATCAGACACTTTATACAACTACCACTTCTGAGGAGAGTCCCCAGTAAACATTTTCATCTCAAGGAGTCCCACAGAGTAGAATAAAAACTGAAGAAGAGGTTGGTTGTCTAGGCCATAAACAGTACTGAGCAAGCAAAGCAGATGAGACCTCAGATCCCCTTGCTCTTTGCTCTCACTATCTTTGTCTCACACATAATACTCCACAGAAGAACAACATTTAATAAACATTGACTGAAACCGTAGAGTCCTGTGCAGTGTGCAGAACTGGGTGCATTAACCACACTTTTGTACAATCATTAGAAATAGCATGTACCACTTTCAAAACTGAAGATTATTATTCTAGATGTTAATATAATATAATATAAAATATTATTTAAAAAAACACTATGACATTCTTATGAGTCAAATTTCTGCCCTTATAAATTTTTTAGAAGATTTTATTTATTTGGGAGAGAGAGAGAGCACAAGTGGCGGGAGGGGCAGAGGGAAAGGGAGAGCTCTCTGTTCTCATCTGAGCAGAGAGCCCAATGCAGGGCTTGATCCCAGGACACTGGAATCATGACCTGAGCTGAAGGCAGATGCCTAACTGACTGAGCCACTTAGGCACCCCCTGCACTTGTCATTGATGACTTAAAAACTCCAGAGGAAAAAACATAAATGGATACAATACAATTTTACACAGTATAAACAACTAAAAAATTAGGAGACTAACAAATTCTAAACCTTCTGTCAAGATACAGTTTATTTTTTTTAACACATCAAATGTTTCCTTACAAACTGTCTTCCTTTTCTAAGGGAGAATATGTATTTGGAGAGTATACAATTTGAATGCTGATTATTTTAACATGAAAAGTGATTATATGAAAAAACTCTAGAAGGCCTCAGGAAAGTGACAGTTAATTAGCATAAGGCATTTGGGTAGAATACTGCATTTGTGTCTTTTCTTACAGAGCATAGCAAGATGTGTTTTGAAATATACATATTTTCCTGTAGTGGAATCTTTAGTAAGTTATTTTGTATTTCCCATGATTTTCCAGCATTCACCTGAATGAATATGGATGCCAAAATTCTCCACTCCAGAGCACCCCCATGACGAGCACCTTTTCTTCTCCCAAGAGTGATCTTGGGTGTTTTTCTACTGATGTTGATGATGGGTCAAGTTTCCTTTAGTCTTCAAATGATGTATATCTATTAATTCCATCCCATCACGACATGAGCAACAAGGAGGTAGCACATCCCAACTGTGCAGGAGACGACCATCATTGGGAAGCCCAACCTGAAAAACAAAGAAAAGTGGATTGTGGTTTCTGGTATCTGGTATGTACTGTGAAATCTGGACTCATTATTACATTTGTTATTGCATCATTATATTTTTCACGATTTAGGAAATTTCTGTATCTGTAAAGTCAATTACTTCTTATTTCTAGAAATTGAAAAGTTGGTTTTAGCCTAGATGTTATGGATGCATGCCTTCATTAGATATCCACCAATACATGACATTTTGAGATGTACTTACAATTTTTGCAAATGTTAGTTGACATTTTGTAGCCTCAACTTATTCATCTATAACATTAGAGTGTTGATATTGATAATGACACTTACAACTGCCAATGTCATGTAACTGGACCATTATTTAAATTTCTGCATCATCTTCCAATTGTCCTTCTGAGAAAACTGGTTTCCCAGAAAGGTCATATTTCCACAAATCTTGGAAGTTTGTAATGCTTAAAATTGAAGAGAGCTTCAGAGGTAGGATTGGGAAATAATATCTTGTCTTAGGAAGGGAAGATGTGAGTGTAGATAGGCACAAATACAAAAGAAGTCATAAAAAGATGAAAGTTCCCCTCGCTATATGCTTCCCGTAATGTACTTGTATTCCCACAAACCCCTATCCTGGCTAATAAATCCCAGTCAATTCCCACTTTGCATTTGGAACTCATGCTTTGAAGACATTGCTTAGTGGTTCATTGTCACTGAGGGAAATTACTGCAAAGATTGAAGTTTTTGTCTTGAAAAGGCTTAAAAAATCACTGGTAAGAGCCTAGTGTGTGATAATGGCAAGAATTTTGACATTTTTCCTTTCCCTGACCATGGCATGAGGAGTGGCTACTCAGAAAGAGCCACACAGCAAGGCTCTCTTCACAAAAAACACAGAAACTACATCCACAAGTGAAATAGTTCCTTAAATTCCAAACCAGAATTGGGCATTTCAGGAAGGAGGTAGCTGCTGCTGCTTCTTTAAAAAAATGTTTATTTATTTGACAGGGAGAGAGAGAGAATACAAGCAAGTGGAGCAGCAGGCAGAGAGAAAGGGAGAAGGAGGCTCCCTACAGCACAGGGAGTCCAATGCAGGGTTTGATCCCAGGATCCTGGGATCATGACCTGAACTGAAGGCAGATGCTTAACCTACTGAGCTACCCAACCCAAGGTGGTGGTAGCTTCTATTCTGACATTTCTTTTACAAAACAGAAAATCTGGTGTTACAGGTTTTACTAAGATTATCTAAATTTCTTGAGATTAATAAACTTGGTTGTTGTTGTTGTTTTTTAAAATACCTAGACATGTTTGCAATAGGTCAACCCTGATCATTGAATTCTGGAAAAATACACCCCAGGAACAGTGTCTGGTCAACTACAAGCATCACAGATATCATCACAAGCTTTCATACAAATGTAAGCCTTTCTTCACACTGTGACAGATTGTGTTAAATTACATCAGTGTTGAGTAAGATGCTGAACACTTGCAAGAGATGGATCCCACAAAAAGAAGACATTATGCTTGGGGAATCCAAACCCAGAGGAATTTCCCCATAGATGGTTCTGCTATGCTTCCAACTAAGAGTTACTGGTGTCTCAGAGATAACACTGATCCCAAGAAGGAGCATCATCTGGGGATCTGACACCATCAGAAAAATGACTGTTCACTTAGTATCTAGACACCATGTAAAATGACCACATCAACTGCTTATATCACCTTTCAAGACTGGTATCATTGCACCCACTGTACAGATTGGAAAAGGAAGCAAATTTATCCAGGTCACTTGGTAATCTGTTACGGTGTAAACATTCAGACCCATTCAATCTAACTCTAAAGTCCATGTTCATAATCACTATACATTCTGCTTCCCTGTGGGTATAAATTAACCATAAAATGATAATATACCACTCAGAAATAAGTGAGTTACTGAATATCTGCTATACCTTAAGAGTTTCATAGAAACAGACATTGACATTTCCCAAACACAATAAGGTAGGTTGTACATATCATCCCTAGTTTATAGACAAAGAAACTGAAGCTTAAATATATTAAGGAATTTTACAAAGTATACCACCACATGATGCCAATGATATTTTGGAATATTTTTCTGGCTTCAAAACCTGCATGCATTCCCACCACAACACATTAGTTAAGGGCCCTGCTCTTGTCCAGCTGCACAATCTTAGGACATCTCCATGACTCAATTTCTTCATTTTTGAAATGGAAATAATAGTACTTACTGAGGTTATTATGAGTATTATATGAGTTCATCCCTATAAATGCCTTAGACCAGTGTCTGGTCACATAATGATCCACCAAAGCAAGATTGACAAGATACTCCTTTGAGTCCATTTAACATGACAGTGAGTCTCAGACATGATATTCAGGACTAAAAAGGAGATACTTTAGTATCACTGAGCTTCAGGAGACTAGATCAGTCTAACCTTATCCTAATACCACCTACAGTGCTCTACTCCAGCCTAACCAGGGGAAGGAGAGAGATGGAGACAGAGACAAAGGCAGAAACAGAGAGAAACAGAGAGACAGGTGAGAGATATAGAAAAAAAGAGAGAAGGGGAAAAAAGGAAAGGGAAGAGGGAGGAAGGTAAAGAAGGAAGGGATAGATGGAGAGACAGAGAGAAAGAGGGAGAAGGGAATTCACATCAGATGCCAGCTCTATTATTTTAGATTCCAGCTCCATCATTTGTTAGTTAAGTTATGACATGCCAAAGTCATAATAATACTCACAAAGATATTTGCATGTACCATAAGATCTCTCAACCCATAAACTTGCATACAGTAAGGATTCTATGAATGAAAAATGTGCTTTCCCAGTCCAAAGAGAACTCACTTAAGAAAATCACCCATTTTTACAGATCAAGAAACAATAAACTATAGCCCCCAGGCTAATACTGGCCCACTGCCTGTTTTGGTAAATAAAGTTTTATTGGAACACACTCTCTCCCATTCATTTACTTATCAATGGCTGCTCTACCATCTAGGGTGGCTGTGTCTGGCACAGCACAGTAGAGTTGAGTAGTTGCAACAGAAACCATGTGGTCCACAAAGCCTGAAATGTATACTATCTGACCCTTTACAAAAAATATTTGCTACCCCTATTATAAAAAAAAGACAGTCTTAAGAAGGTGAAGAAAAGTGTCATGTTCTTGTCAACTCCTACTCAAAATAAAAGGTAATCCCAGACCACCAACCAACAGAGAAGTACTGTGAGTCACTATGTAATTTCAAATTTCTAGTACCACATATTCAAAAAACAGCAAAAGAAAACAAATGAAATTATATTTAATAATATATTTTATTTATTCCAACATAGCCAAATTATTATTTTAACATATGATCAACATAAAATTCCTAATGAAATATTTTACATTCATTTTTGTACAATTTTCAAAATCCAGTGTAGGATTTCTGTTTACAAGATACTTTGACTTGCCACATTTTAAGGCTCAATTGTGTCAAAGTGACTGGGGACTGTGCAGTCCAATGCAGCTCTAGGAGCATTGCAATTTCTGGCTGAAAACATGTGAAAAGGCAGGTTTAAGACCTTGAGCTGATGCAGGAGATGCTAGCTTTAGATGGGAGTTTTTGGAGAGGATATGCTGGAGCAGGCCTTCTCAGAGAAAGCAGGTTCAGACTGCCTGGCAGAGTCTCTGCCACCCTCTCTGTACATCTCCCCCAGAGGAGCAAGCTCATCAGGGTGACCTTTTCCTTATATATTTTGGAAGTTAAACATAGACACAAAGAATCTTCTAAGGTTAGGGTCAAGACAAATGATGAAGCTGTTTATTGGCAATTTGAAGACAACACTGACAACAGTGGTTACACACCTAAGTATCTGATGGGTAAAGACAAGGGTGGGGCACCTCTTTCTGTAGAAACTGCTAATGCTGGCATGTTCCTTCTTGGGGTGAGCCCCTGCTGCTTCTTCCTGTGGGAGTGTGGTTAGCTTGATTGGTGTTTCAATGTTTCACTCACTGCCCAGGCTGGAGTCTGCTGGAAGGAGATTTATTTGAAGAAAGGGCAGTAATGACTTCCTATCACTGCCAGCACTTCTCTGCATATACACATTTATGCTCTACATTTACCAAGAGCAGTTCCATTTCCCAGAAGATCCATTTGTCTTGCTCCCCAAGCCTCTTAGAAAAGGAGTACCTTCACCAAAAGGCTTAGGGAAAGCAAATTTGCTCAAAATCCAACATCACATCATGCTTTCATTTCCCTCTGGGATTATTTTTAATCTATGCTGGCTCCAAACATCACATTCTGTTACAAAAGACAAAAACACTTGAATGTCAAAGCACAAATCAAGATGCAAAATGTCAGATGGATGCCCAGACAAATGCATTCCGTTTTAGGTTAAAAACGTAACTGTGATGACACACAGTACTCCCAGGAACAGAAGCTTCCAAATTGCTGGGAAACAACCTGCTCAAAATCATGCCATTTCCGATGGAGGTCAGGCATTGCACTGAGAGCAGAAATCCTCACACTGAAGACAGGCCTAGTTTCAAAAGGAAATGTTTGCTAATGAAGTCTCCTACTTGAGTTTTAGACTGAAACCATTCTTCCTATCTATTTTTCCTTTCCAAAAGGCTTTATAACATATCATGATTATAGATCTTAATCGAAAGTCATTTCATTGTTTCTTTTCTACAAAAGTAATGCATGTTTCTCAGCAGAACAGCTTCAGCTTCTACAGGACTGTGGGAGCTTATCACAGGGATGTACAGCTTGCCCCACCATCCATAGACCCTGGATACCTTTTAGCCATACTCTTCAGTCCCTTAACCTGTTCTCACGTCATTCAGGACCTCAGGACATGAAGGATGTTTTCTCATCCTCAGCCATCATTTGAAATTTGAACAGCCTCATACCTCGTGTCCTAGATTTCTCCAGGTGACAATTAGCTAATCCACTTCATGAAGAAAGACTGAATGAACCTCCTGCATCCTGGAAATAAAGCCCCATCATTATATTTCCCACCCAGAGAGGAGTTCCTGGTGGGGTAGAAGGTAGTGACCCAGAGGGAGAGCTACAGAAGAGAGAAGGCACATCTAAGTGAGGAGGAGATCTTATGGTATTTTCAGAGTGTTCCCCATCATATTGTGTTGGTGATGAGCTGCCAGCAGCAGAGCTCACATGGCTAAAGACTAGAAAGAATGACAGAGGAACAAATAGAAATCATAGTAAGGAGCAAAGCATCAAAGTAAAAAGGCAAAACTTAGAGGAAAAAAGGCAGGTGGCAATGAAATTGTTGAAATTGTAAAAATTTGCTTTTTTCCCCATCAGAATAGACTCAAGTTTGCATGGTTTCTTTTTCATGTGTTCAAACTTATGACATGTATGTACCATCTTTATAGCAAGCAAAAGAGAAAGAACTCGAGAAAATTATGTCTTGTTCTTTCTCCTTCTGAAAAAAAAAAAAAAAAAAGCATTTTCATTACATACTTTGTGCCCACCTCTGCTAGCTCCCTCTGTCTCTTGACCAGTACCAGTGCTCTTGGGCGATCTGTAGAGCTGGGACTCTCATCTCTCCCTCCATGATATCTGCAGCCAGCCTGTCTCTCCCTTACATGTTGGGGAACCCCTTTACCCATTGAGGGTCTCCATTGAACATAAATGGAAATACAGACAGCCCTGCAAATACTTGGCATCATATGAAGACACCTTATAAATGTTTTGTTCAATACCTTTGCTGAAAGTTCCTGGCTCCTCCCATATTCCCATATTTGGAATAAGACCTTCCTTCTGACTTTTATTTTAATTGAATTCCAGTGTAGTTGACATACAATGTTATATTAAGTTCAGGTGTGTAATATAGTGATTCAACAATTCTATACAGTATTCAGTGCTCATCATGGTAAGTGTACTCTCAATCCCCTTCACTTATTTCACCCATCCCCCATAACCACTTCCCCTCTGGTAATCATCAGTTTGTTCTCTATAGTTAAGAGTCTATTTTTTGGTTTGTCTCTCTTTCGTTTCCTTTGTTCATTTGTTTTGTTTCTCGAATTCTACATGAGTGAAATCATATGGTATTTGTCTTTCTCTGCTTGACATATTTCACTTAATATTGTACTTTCTAGCTCTGCCCATATTATTACAAATGACAAGACTTCATTCTTTTTATGGCTGAATAATATTCCATTGTATGTATATACCCCATCTTATTTATCCATTCATCTGTTGATGAATGGGCTGTGTCTATAATGTAGCTATTGCAAATGGTGCAGCAATAAACATAGGGTTTCATGAATCCCTTCTGACTTTTTGAAGAACATCATATTTAGCTGAGTTAAATACCAGCAACATTCCTCATCTATACCCAGCAAGCCTTTATCTTTACCTTTCTTTTTTCCCTCTATTGAGTATTGGACTCAAACTTTGGACTACATCTCTTTGGCCCTCCTCTAAGAACTTTGTTCAACTAGGTGCTTTCTTCTTTGATATCTTTAATTCCTCCTTTTGACTGACATCTTCTTCTACCCTATAAACACCTGCAATTCTTCCTTTGTTACAAATAATTGTTCCTCTCCTCACTCCAACCCCTCTAAAATTACTTAATGCCTTTGTTATTTACATTGCACTCTTCATTGGATAATACCTGGGTGAGATAAAGGAAAATAATAGGCACTCCCTGTCTATATGTAGCCCACAGTGAAAGGAGCAAATAGAAAATCAAATTTGCAACACAATGTAGTGAGTACTAAACAAAGGCCCATACTCAAGATAGTGAAGGAAAGCACCAAAAGCAAGTAACTCCTTTACCTGGTAGTGCCCAACTGTTGGTGTAAGGGGCTGAGCAGAAAGAGGAGGTTTGTAAGAAAAATGACTTTTAAGTCTGTTGTTCTGTTAGGGCCAATTTAATGTTAAAATCTGTTTAACTATTAGGGCCTGCTTAGCCAGAGCAACTCCATATTGCCTAGGTAGCCATATTGTTGTTTACATCCATGGACTTCATTCTGGGAGTAAACGCCCCAGTAGTTACTGGTATGGTTCTGGGTATCGATTCCAGGAGTAAATGCCTTAACAATAGAAGTCACGTACCTTGGGTCTGTGGTTATGCCCTATAAAACCAGCCTGTGAGATAGGGAGAGGGTCACTCTCTTCGGAGGCAGCCCTGGCCAGTCAGTCTGACTTCTAATGCTTGGCATAGAATAAAGCTTCACATAACTTTCACTTTGTCTCTGTCTCGTTCCCCTGGCTGGTCAGTCTAACTTCTTTTTATTTTTTTTAAAGAAACTATTTTGAAATATACCAGAGCATTCTATTCTTTTTTTTTTTTTACTTATTTGACAGAGAGAGAGCACAAGTAGGCAGAGAGGCAGGCAGAGAGAGAGGGAAGCAGACTCCCTGCTGAGCAGAGAGCCCGATGCGGGGCTCGTTCCCAGGACCCTGAGGTTTAACCCACTGAGCCACCCAGGTGCCCCCGGTCAGTCTAACTTCTAATGCTTGGCATAGAATAAGGCTTTGCATAGCTTTCACGTTGTCTCAGTCTCGTTCCTTTGATAATGGACCCCAACAGTTCAACAGAAAATGGGAATTGAACAGCCAAAGAAGAGAAGAATGGACATGAGAAATTTCAAAGAGAGCATCCGTATGATCTACTACTTAAAATAACCTTGATGATTTATATTCTTCCTGAAAAACATTAATTTTATAAAAACTCTTTTATTAACACATTTATATAATATCCTAATACAATTTTAATTTTATCCCTGTAGCTTTATTTCCTTTGTACCTAATTTTTTTTTTTTTTTAATTTTTTATTTCTTTGACAGAGAGAAATCACAACTAGGCAGAGAGGCACGCAGAGAGAGAGGAGGAAGCAGGCTCCCTGCCAAGCAGAGAGCCCGATGCGGGGCTCGATCCCAGGACCCTGGGACCATGACCTGAGCTGAAGGCAGAGGCTTTAACCCACTGAGCCACCCAGGCGCCCCTGTACCTAATTTTTGTATCCATTATTTTTCTTGATTAATGCCAAAGCTTTATCTATAACATCAAAAACGTTTACAAAAAAAAAAATCACATCTTGACTTATCAGTTCCACTGTTTACAGTTTTCTTGAGTGTGGGGGGGGTGGTCTATTTGTTTGTTTTTATTTAAATTCCAATTAGTTAACATACAGTGTAATATTAGTTTCAGTTGTTGAATTTACTGTTCAACACTTAACATGTAACACCTGATGCTCATCACAAGTGCACTCCTAACGCCCACCACCATTTCCCCCATCCCCCACTCACCTGTCCTCAAGTAACCATTGATTTGTTCTCTATGGTTAAGAGTCTGTTTCCTGATTTGCCTCTCTCTCTTTTTCTCCCATGATCATTTGTTTTGTTTCTTAAACAATCAATCAGCTGCCAGTAAATCATAGGGGTGGGGGCCACACAAAGCCTGCTGGTGTGAATTGAATTTGCTGCATACCTTCAACAAATAGCCAACCTTCTGAGGTTAATCTTCCCATAAAATAATATTTTCTGCAAAGAAATGTAAATATAGTGCATACAGCAATGATTAAGGTCTAGTACTGTATAAATGCGCTTGCAATAGTGAATACTATCATTGTTTTTGTTATTACTACCAAAATTCTGTTAGTATAATTACTAGTACTTCTATGATTATTATTACTCCTTTTGATTTATCTTTTGTAAAGTGGATCACCCTTTTCCTCTTATTTTTAATTTACAATGCAATGCAAATCAATCATGGTAGTCAGAGACAGTGGTTTTTAAATATCCAGTTATTAAATCATGGAGATTGTCTTCACAGCTTAATAATATACAATGGATTTTTGTAGCTGTTTTGTGGACTCTTGAAACGAAGGCATATTCTCCATAGAAAAGAGAATTATATATCTAATATTTCAATTCTTGGAAATGGATAGTGTCACATGAAAGGCTTCATTACCAATGAAGTTTATATTAATTTCTCCTTTCACTTCTGACTGAACTTATATGGACATTTTGATGCTATTATTTCTGGCAGTTAAAAACTATTATATTGACTGTCCTACTGAATTTTTAAAAGACATCTATATTTTATATTACACGTTTCTACCTTTATTTTTTATTATGTTATGTTAGTCACCATACACTTCATCATTAGTTTTTGATGTAGTGTTCCATGATTCATTGTTCGCATATAACAGCCAGTGCTCCATGCAATACATGCCCTCTTTAATACTCACTAGGCTAACCCATCCTCCCACCCTTTCCCCTCAAAAACTCTCAGTTTGCTTATAAGAGTCCATAGTATCTCATGGCTCATCTGCCCCTCTGATTTCCCTCCCCTTCATTTTTCCCTTCCTTCTCCTAATGCCCTCCATGCTATTCCTTATGATCCACAAATAAGTGAAACCATATGATAGTTGACTTTCTCAGCATTGACATATTTCACTTAGCATAATCTCCTCCAGCCCTATCCAGGTTGATGCAAAAGTGGGGTGTTCATCTTTTGTGAAGGCTGAGTAATATTCCATTGTACACATGGACCACATCTTCTTTACCATTCATCTGTTGAAGGACATCTCAGCTCCTTCCACAGTGTTGCTATTGTGGACATTGCTGCTATGAACATTGGGGTGCATATGGCCCTTCTTTTCATGACATAGGTATTTTTGGGTAAATACTCAATAGTGCAATTGCTGAATCATAGGGTAACTCTATTTTTAACTTTTTGAGGAACCTCCACAGTTTTCCGAAGTGACTGTACCAACTTGCATTCCCATCAACAAAAAAAGGCTCGCGGCCTTTCCCTTAAGATCACAAACACAACAAGGATGCCCGAACTTGCCACTGTTGTTCAACATAATACTAGAAGTCTTAGCAAAAACAATCAAACAAAAAGAAATACAAGGTATTAAATTGGCACAGAAGACAAACTCTCTCTCTTTATAGATGACATGATACTTTATGTGGAAAATCCTAAAGACTTCATCCCCACATTACTAGAATTCATACAGCACTTCAGTAATGTGGCAGGATACAAAATCAATGCACAGAAATACATAGTCTTATGTATATACATATTCTTATACAATAACAAGGTAACTGTAGGAAGAGAAATTAAATAATTGATTCCATTTACAATAGCACCAAAAACCATAACATACCTTGGAATAAACCTAACCAAAGAGGTAAAGGATCTATACTCAAGGAACTACAGAACACTAGTGAAAGAAATTGAAGCAAACACAAAGAGATGGAAAAATATTCCGTGTTAATGGATCAGAAGGATAAACACTATTAAAATGTCTATGCTTGGGGGGTCAAGATGGCGGGGAACTAGGAGGAGGCACCGTTTTAACCTGTCCCCTAAAGTGAGCTGATTACCTACCAAAGAACTCCGACCACCCATGAAATCAGCCTGAGATCAGAATTATACACGTCTGGATCTCTACAGGAGCAGAAGACGCCAGTGGCAGGTAAAGCAGACTGGGAGCGTCGGACTGATATTGGAAGATAAACAAAAGGGGGAGGGAGCCACCAGAGGTGACCAATTGGAAAGTAATACCCCAATACGAGAGTGCCCTGCATCTGGGGACGAGCATTAACTTGGAGTCTGGTTGAAAGCACTCAAAAAACAAAGAGCAAAGGATCACGGGAGGTAATAGTGGGAACCTGGGCAGTTAGGGTCAGGGACCTAAGTCCCCAGACCCAGGACAGCCTCCCCTGGCGCGGAGCCAAAGAGAGTGCAGCAGAGAAATCAGGTCTCCGTCCCTGAGCTGCCAGTGCGCCTGAATGCCAGCGCGCCCGAGAACGAGTGGGGTCTGGCTCCCGTGAGGGGCTGGGAGCCTGGCCAGATGGCAATCCTGAAACGCGCGCGTCCCACACCCTCCATTGGGATAGGTGCTCATAGGCGCTAGCCTGGAGCTCTGGCATCTGGAAAAACCAGACATTCCCAGCCCAGGACAGCGGGAAAATCTCAGTGTGCGATCTCTGCTCAGAACCTCTCTGGCGGTCTGGAGCTGCCCAAACAGCCACCGCTGCCCTGGTTTTGGGTACAACGAGGAGCTCCTGCATCCCCAGGGACAGTGACTCAGAACGAACTCTGCCAGCAGCTCTTGAAAACATTCTGAGGCTTCTCTCTGAGAGGGAGGTCAGGGTGCAGTTTGCTCTCCTCTAAACCTCCAAAAACCATCAAAAGCTGTCAAGGCGAGAGAAAGCAGGTGAAAGAACATAAAAATCCCCAGAGAACAAAAGGCTGAAAAAAACAGTTTCCTCAGAGCCCACCCCCTTGAGGGGAGCGGGAGGACTTAACTCAGGGAACATCATTGTCTGAAAACCCACGTGGCAGGCCCCTCCCCCAGAAAACCAACCAGGAAGGAAGGGAAAAAAAAAAAAAAAGACTACAAGAGAACAACCACCACTACTTCATAAATACAACTTTTATTTTTAACTCTTTACCAATATTCTGGTTCTTTTTTTTATACATACAGATAATTTTTTAACCTATTTACCACCACACTGAGATGTCCAGTACATCAAATTCTTTAATAACTTTCTAACCTGAACATTTTTTTCTTAAAGATTTTATTTATTTATTTGACAGGCAGAGAGCACAAGTAGGCAGAGAAGCAGGCAGATAGAGAGGAAGAAGCAGGCTCCCTGCGGAACAGAGAGCCCAATACGGGGCTCGATCCCAGGAACCTGAGATCATGACCTGAGCCGAAGGCAGTGGCTTAATCCACTGAGCCACCCAGGCGCCCCAAACCTGAACTTTTTGATACATACACCCGTGTTTTTCTTTTGCTTTTCTATTTTTTTAATTCTTTTTTAATTTTAACTTAGTTTAGTCTAGTTTATTCTTTTTTAATTTTTATTTTCTACTATACATATAGAGTTAAACTTCAAAGTAATCCCCTTTCCCCAATCAATGCTACCCCTATAGGCAAACCAGTTTCTTATCCCCCTGTAACTTAGGAAAGTTGAGTCCCTTAACAAAAACATCAAGATACATTCAGGAAGAACCAAAATAACCTTCCTCACCCACACTGAGAATTTATAACCACTCTCCCAATTTTTCCCTCTGTCAGTGTTTCTGTGAATTTGTGTTTGTCCTGATAATATATAAATCTTATACTTGGGGTTATTTCTGATGAGGTTCTTCCCTTTTTTTTTTTTTTTTGCATATATATATATATATATATATGTATATATATATACTTTTTTGTCTTGTCATATAGTTTTATCAGTCTTTTTGATTGTTTTTGTTTGTATACTTCACAAATATTGCCTTGTGGCCCATTTGGGGTGAGCCTTCTCTTTATCTTCCCTTTTTTTCCTATCTCTCTCTCTCTCTCTTTTTTTTTCCTTTTTTCTTTCCCCCCTTTTTTTTTTCTTTCTTCTTCTCTATTTCTTTTTCTTTTCTTTTTTCACTCATTTCGGTGGGGAATCCTGATTGCACAGAAGAGTTCCAGGGTGCACATTGACTGCACCACAATTGATAAGTCCAGCTGCATCTGTTCAGTCATCTCTCACCAAAATGACTAGGAGGAGGAATACCCAACAGAAGAAAAATACAGAGGATGGGCCTTCTGCAACAGAGCTAATGGCTATCGACATAGACAATATGTCAGAAAAGGAATTCAGACTAACAATCATCCAGGCAATAGCTAGGTTGGAGAAAGCCATGGATGACCAAACAGAATTGACTAGGGCAGAACTGAAAGCCACCAGGGATGATGTTCACAATGTTAGGGCAGAACTGAAAGCCACCAGAGATGATGTTCAAAATGCTCTCAATGAGTTCCAATCTAATCTAAATTCTCTAAAAGCTAGTGTAACTGAGACAGAAGAGAGAATTAGTGATCTGGAGGACAAACAGATAGAGAGAAATGATCAGGAGGAAGCCTGGAACAAACAGCTCAGAAGCCACGAAAACAGAATCAGGGAAATAAATGATGCCATGAAACGTTCCAAAGTCAGAATTATTGGAATCCCTGAAGGGGAGGAAAAAGAAAGAAGTCTAGAAGATATAGTGGAAGAAGTTGTCTATGAAAATTTTCCCAATCTCACGAATGGAAACAACATTCATGTACTGGAGGCAGAGAGATTTCCTCCCAAGATTTTAGATTCTCGGAAGTCCTCACGACACCTTATAGTTAAAATGGGGAATTATGTTTCACGACAGACCCTCTTAAAAGCAGCTAGGAAAAAGAAGCTCCTTACATACAGAGGAAAGCCATTAGAATAACGTCAGACCTTTCCAAAGAGACCTGGAAAGCCACGAAGGGCTGGCAAAATATATTCAGAGTACTAAATGAGAAGAACATGCAACCAAGAATACTCTATCCAGCAAGACTGACATTTAAAATGGATGGAGACATAAAGAGTTTCCAAGACCGGCAAGGCTTAAAAGACTATGCAACCACCAAGCTGACACTGCAGGAAATATTAAGGGGGGTCCTATAAAAGAGAAAAAATCCTAAGAATATCATTGAACAGAAATATAGAAACAATCTACAGACAGAAAGACTTCAAAGGCAACACGATGTCAATAAAAACCTATCTCTCAATAATCACTCTCAATGTGAATGGCCTAAATGTGCCCATAAAACAACACAGGGTTGCAGATTGGATAAAACGACAGGACCCATCCATATGTTGTCTATAAGAGACCCATTTTGAACCTAAGGATACACCCAGACTGAAAGTGAAGGGATGGAGAAGCATCTTTCATGCCAATGGGCCTCAAAAGAAGGTTGGGGTAGCGATTCTCATATCAGATAAATTAGATTTTAAACTGAAGACTGTAGTCAGAGATACAGAAGGACACTACATCATTCTTAAAGGGACTATCCGCCAAGACGATCTAACAATTGTGAATATCTATGCCCCCAATATGGGAGCACCCAATTACAGAAGAAAACTATTAATCAAGATAAGGAGTCATATTGATACGAATACAATAATAGTAGGAGATCTTAATACGCCTCTCTCAGAAATAGACAGATCATCGAAGCAGAAAATTAATAAAGAAATAAGAGCATTGAATGAAACATTGGACCAGATGGACCTCATAGATATATACAGAACATTCCACCCTAAAACAACAGAATACTCATTCTTCTCAAGTGCACATGGGGCCTTCTCCAGAATAGACCACATACTGGGTCACAAAGCAGGACTCAACCGATACCAAAAGACTGACATTATTCCCTGCATATTCTCCGATCACAATGCTTTGAAACTGGAACTCAATCACAAGGAAAAGTTCAGAAGGAACTCAAACACCTGGAAGCTAAAGACCACCTTGCTTAAGAATGCTTGGATCAACCAGGAGATCAAAGATGAACTTAAACAATTCATGGAAACCAATGAGAATGAAGACACCTCAGTCCAAAACCTATGGGATACAGCAAAGGCGGTTCTAAGGGGGAAATACATAGCCATCCAAGCCTCCCTCAAAAACATTGAAAAATCCAGAATACACCAGCTGTCTCTACACCTTAAAGAACTGGAGAATCAACAACAAATCAAACCAACTCCACATGCAAGAAGGGAAATAATCAAGATTAGAGCAGAGATCAATGAGGTAGAAATGAGAGATACAGTAGAACGTATCAATGAAACTAGAAGCTGGTTTTTTGAAAGAATCAATAAGATCGATAAACCATTGGCCACACTAATCCAAAAGAAAAGAGAGAAAGCCCAAATTAATAAAATTATGAATGAAAAGGGAGAGATCACAACTAACACCAAGGAAATAGAAACAATCATCAGAAATTATTACCAACAGTTATATGCCAATAAGCTAAGCAACCTAGATGAAATGGATGCATTCCTGGAAAGCTACAAACTCCCAAAATTGAACCAGGAAGAAATTGACAACCTGAATAGACCGATATCTAGTAATGAGATTGAAGCAGTGATCAAAAACCTCCCAAAAAAAAGAGCCCAGGACCTGACGGATTCCCTAGGGAATTCTACCAAACTTTCAAAGAAGAAATAACACCAATTCTCCTGAGGTTGTTCCAAAAAATTGAAGCAGAAGGAAAACTTCCAGACTCTTTTTGAAGCCAGCATTACCCTGATCCTCAAACCAGGCAAAGACCCTACCAAAAAGGAGAATTGCAGACCAATATCACTGATGAATATGGATGCAAAGATTCTCAACAAGATCCTAGCAAACAGGATCCAGCAGCACATTAAAAAGTTTATCCACCATGACCAGGTGGGATTCATCCCTGGGTTGCAAGGTTGGTTCAACATTCGCAAATCAATCAATGTGATAGAACAAATCAATAAGAGAAGAGAGAAGAACCACATGGTCCTCTCAATTGATGCAGAAAAAGCATTTGACAAAATCCAGCATCCGTTCCTGATGAAAACGCTTCAAAGTATAGGGATGGAGGGAACATTCCTGAACTTCATAAAATCTATCTATGAAAGACCCACAGCAAATATCATCTTCAATGGGAAAAAGCTTGCAGCCTTCCCGCTGAGATCAGGAACATGACAAGGATGCCCACTCTCACCACTCTTCTTCAACATAGTATTAGAAGTTCTAGCAACGGCAATCAAACAACAAAGAGAAATAAAAGGTATCCAAATTGGCAAGGAAGAAGTCAAACTCTCGCTGTTCACAGATGACATGATTCTTTATATGGAAAACCCCAAAGACTCCACCCCCAAACTACTAGAACTCATATAGCAATTCAGTAACGTGGCAGGATACAAAGTCAATATACAGAAATCAGTGGCTTTCTTATACACTAACAATGAAAATACAGAAAGGGAAATTAGAGAATCGATTCCATTTACTATAGCACCAAGAACCATAAGATACCTGGGCATAAACCTAACCAAAGAAGTAAAGGACCTGTACTCGAGGATCTACAGAACACTCATGAAAGAAATTGAAGAAGACACAAAAAGATGGAAGACTGTTCCATAGTCTTGGACTGGAAGAATAAACATTGTTAAAATGTCTATACTGCCTAGAGCAATCTATACTTTTAATGCCATTCCGATCAAAATTCCACCGATATTTTTCAAAGAGCTGGAGCAAATAATCCTAAAATTTGTATGGAATCAGAAGAGACCCCGAATTGCTAAGGAAATGTTGAAAAACAAAAACAAAACTGGCGGCAACACATTACCCGACTTCAAGCTTTACTACAAAGCTGTGATCACCAAGACAGCATGGTACTGGCATAAAAACAGACACATAGACCAGTGGAACAGAGGGGAGAGCCCAGATATGGACCCTCAACTCTATGGTCAAATAATCTTCGACAAAACAGGAAAAAATATCCAATGGAAAAAAGACAGTCTCTTCAATAAATGGTGCTGGGAAAACTGGACAGCTATATGTAGAAGAATGAAACTCGACCATTCTCTTACACCGTATACAAAGATAAACTCGAAATGGATAAAAGACCTCAACGTGAGACAGGAATCTATCAGAATCCTAGAGGAGAACATAGGCAATAACCTCTTCGATATCAGCCACAGCAACTTCTTTCAAGATATGTCTCCAAAGGCCAAGGAAACAAAAGCAAAAATGAACTTTTGGGACTTCATCAAGATCAAAAGCTTCTGCACAGCAAAGGAAACAGTCAACAAAACAAAAAGGCAACCCACGGAATGGGAGAAGATATTTGCAAATGACAGTACAGACAAAAGGTTGATATCCAGGATCTATAAAGAACTTCTCAAACTCAAAACACACAAAACAGATAATCATATCAAAAAATGGGCAGAAGATATGAACAGACACTTCTCCAATGAAGACATACAAAAGACATACAAACATGAAAAAATGTTCATCATCACTAGCTATCAGAGAGATTCAAATTAAAACCACATTGAGATACCACCTGACACCAGTTAGAATGGCCAAAATTAGCAAGACAGGAAACAACGTGTGTTGGAGAGGATGTGGAGAAAGGGGAACCCTCTTACACTGTTGGTGGGAATGCAAGTTAGTGCAGCCACTTTGGAGAACAGTGTGGAGATTCCTGAAGAAATTAAAAATAGAGCTTCCCTATGACCCTGCAATTGCACTGCTGGGTATTTACCTCAAAGATCCAGATGTAGTGAAAAGAAGGGCCATCTGTACCCCAATGTTTATTGCAGCAATGGCTACCGTCGCCAAACTGTGGAAAGAACCAAGATGCCCTTCAATGGACGAATGGATAAGGAAGAGGTGGTCCATATACACAATGGAGTATTATGCCTCCATCAGAAAGGATGAATACCCAACTTTTGTAGCAACATGGACGGGACTGGAAGATATTATGCTGAGCGAAATAAGTCAAGCAGAGAGAGTCAAGTATCATATGGTCTCACTTATTTGTGGAGCATAACAAAGAACATGGAGGACATAGGGAGATGGAGAGGAGAGGGAGTTGAGGGAAACTGGAAGGGGAGATGAACCATGAGAGACTATGGACTCTGAAAAACAACCAGAGGGTTTTGAAGGGGTGGGGGGTGGGAGGTTGAGGAACCAGGTGGTGGGTAATAGGGAGGGCACGTACTGCATGGAGCACTGGGTGTGATGCCAAAACAATGAACACTGTTATGCGGTAAATAAACAACAACAACAAAAAAAATGTCTATGCTTCCCAGAGAAATCTATACTTTCAACGCCATCCTGATCCAAATACCGGTGCCATTTTCAAAGTGCTAGAATAAACAATCCTAAAATTTGTATGGAAACAGAAAAGACCCCAATTGCCAAAACTTCTCAAAGGAAATTTTGAAAAATGAAAACAATGCTGGTGACATCGCATTGCTTCGTTTCAAGCTGTATTGCAAAGCTGTGATCACCAAGACAGCATGGTACTGGCACAAAAACAGGCATATAGACCAATGGAACAGAATAGGCAGCCCAGATATGGATCCTCACCTCTATGGTCAAATAATCTTCAACAAAGCAGGAAAAAATATCCAATGGAAAAAAGACAACCTCTTCAATAAATGGCGCTTGGAAAATGAGACAACTATAGACGGAAGAATGAAACTGGAGCATTCCCTTACACCATATACAAGGATAAACTCAAAATGGATGAAAGACCTCAATGTGAGAAAGGAATCCATCAAAATCCTAGAGAAGCAGGAGGAGGCACCATTTCAACCTGTACCCTAAAGTGAGCTGATTACTTACCAAAGAACTCCGACCACCCATGAAATCACCCTGAGATCAGAATTATACACGTCTGGATCTCTACTGGAGCAGAAGACGCCAGTGGCAGGTAAAGCAGACTGGGAGCATCGGACTGATATCTGAAGATAAACAAAAGGGGGAGGGAGCCACCAGAGGTGACCAATTGGAAAGTAACACCCCAACAGGAGAGTGCTCTGCCTCTGGGGACCAGCATTAACTTGGAGTCTGGTTGAAAGCACTCAAAAAACAAACAGCAAAGGATCGCGGTGGGGGGGGGGTAATAGTGGGAACCTGGGCGGTTAGGGTCAGGGACCTAAGTCCCCGGACCCAGGACAGCCTCCCCTGGCGCGGAGCCAGAGAGAGTGCAGCGGAGAAATCAGGTCTCCATCCCTGAGCCGCCAGTGAACCTGACACGCCAGCGTGCCCGAGAACGAGTGGGGTCTGTCTCCCGTGAGGGGCTGGGACCTGGCCTGACTGCAATCCTGAAACGCGCGCGTCCCACACCCTCCCTTGGGATAGGTGCTCATAGGCGCTAGCCTGGAGCTCTGGCAGCAGGTAAAACCAGACATTCCCAGCCCGGGACAGTGGGAAAATCTCAGTGCACAATATCTGTTCCGAACCTCTCTGGCGGTCTGGAGCGGCCTAGACAGCCACCGCTAACCTGGTTTTGGGCACAACGAGGAGCTCCTGCATCCCCAGGGACAGTGACTCAGAACCAACTCTGCCAGCAGCTTTAGCAAAACAGTCTGAGGCATCTCTTTGAGAGGGAGGTTGGGGTGCTGTTTGCTCTCCTCTAAACCTCCAAAAACCATCAAAAGCTGTCAAGGCTAGAGAAAGCAGATGAAAGAACATAAAAACCCCCAGAGAACAAAAGGCTGAAAAAAAAAAAAAAACAAAACCAGTTTCCTGAAAAAAAAAGAGCTCACCCCCTTGAGGGGAGTGGGAGGACCTAACTCAGGGAACATCATTGTCTGAAAACCCACGTGGCAGGCCCCTCCCCCAGAAAACCAACCAGGAAGGAAGGAAAAAAAAAAAAAGACTACAAGAGAACAACCACCACTACTTCATAAATACAACTTTTATTTTTAACTCTTTACCAATATTCTGGTTCTTTTTTTTTTATACATACAGATAATTTTTTAACCTCTTTACCATCACACTGAGATGTCCAGTACATCAAATTCTTTAATAACCTTCTAACCTGAAATTTTTGATACATACACCCGTGTTTTTCTTTTGTTTTTCTATTTTTTAAATTCTTTTTTTTTTTATTTGTTTATTTACAGCATAACAGTGTTCATTGTTTTGGCATTACACCAGTGCTCCATGCAGTACGTGCCCTCCCTATTACCCACCACCTGGTTCCTCAACCTCCCACCCCCCCCCCCACCCCCCTGCCGCCCCTTCATAACCCTCTGGTTGTTTTTCAGAGTCCATAGTCTCTCATGGTTCATCTCCCCTTCCAGTTTCCCTCAACTCCCTCTCCTCTCCATCTCCCCATGTCCTCCATGTTATTTGTTATGCTCCACAAATAAGTGAGACCATATGATACTTGACTCTCTCTGCTTGACTTATTTCGCTCAGCATAATTTCTTCCAGTCCCGTCCATGTTGCTACAAAAGTTGGGTATTCGTCCTTTCTGATGGAGGCCTAATACTCCATTGTGTATATGTACCACATCTTCCTTATCCATTCATCCGTTGAAGGGCATCTTGGTTCTTTCCACAGTTTGGCGACCGTAGCCATTGCTGCAATAAACATTGGGGTACAAATGGCCCTTCTTTTCACTACATCTGGATCTTTGGGGTAAATACCCAGCAGTGCAATTGCAGGGTCATAGGGAAGCTCTATTTTTAATTTCTTCAGGAATCTCCACACTGTTCTCCAAAGTGGCTGCACTAACTTGCATTCCCACCAACAGTGTAAGAGGGTTCCCCTTTCTCCACATCCTCTCCAACACACGTTGTTTCCTGTCTTGCTAATTTTGGCCATTCTAACTGGTGTTAGGTGGTATCTCAATGTTGTTTTAATTTGAATCTCCCTGATGGCTAGTGATAATGAACATTTTTTCATGTGTCTGATAGCCATTTGTATGTCTTCATTGGAGAAGTGTCTGTTCATATCTTCTGCCCATTTTTTGATATGATTATCTGTTTTGTGTGTGTTGAGTTTGAGAAGTTCTTTATAGATCCTGGATATCAACCTTTTGTCTGTACTGTCATTTGCAAATATCTTCTCCCATTCCGTGGGTTGCCTCTTTGTTTTGTTGACTGTTTCCTTTGCTGTGCAGAAGCTTTTGATCTTGATGAAGTCCCAAAAGTTCATTTTTGCTTTTGTTTCCTTGGCCTTTGGAGACATATCTTGAAAGAAGTTGCTGTGGCTGATATCGAAGAGGTTACTGCCTATGTTCTCCTCTAGGATTCTGATAGATTCCTGTCTCACGTTGAGGTCTTTTATCCATTTCGAGTTTATCTTTGTGTACGGTGTAAGAGAATGGTCGAGTTTCATTCTTCTACATATAGCTGTCCAGTTTTCCCAGCACCATTTATTGAAGAGACTGTCTTTTTTCCATTGGATATTTTTTCCTGTTTTGTCGAAGATTATTTGACCATAGAGTTGAGGGTCCATATCTGGGCTCTCCACTCTGTTCCACTGGTCTATGTGTCTGTTTTTATGCCAGTACCACGCTGTCTTGGTGATCACAGCTTTGTAGTAAAGCTTGAAATCGGGTAATGTGTTGCCGCCAGTTTTGTTTTTGTTTTTCAACATTTCCTTAGCAATTCGGGGTCTCTTCTGGCTCCATACAAATTTTAGGATTATTTGCTCCAGCTCTTTGAAAAATATTGGTGGAATTTTGATCAGAATGGCATGAAAAGTATAGATTGCTCTAGGCAGTATAGACATTTTAACAATGTTTATTCTTCCAATCCAAGAGCATGGAACAGTCTTCCATCTTTTTGTGTCTTCTTCAATTTCTTTCATGAGTGTTCTGTAGTTCCTCGAGTACAGGTCCTTTACTTCTTTGGTTAGGTTTATGCCTAGGTATCTTATGGTTCTTGGTGCTATAGTAAATGGAATCGATTCTCTAATTTCCCTTTCTGTATTTTCATTGTTGGTGTATAAGAAAGCCACTGATTTCTGTACATTGACTTTGTATCCTGCCACGTTACTGAATTGCTGTATGAGTTCTAGTAGTTTGGGGGTGGAGTCTTTGGGGTTTTCCATATAAAGAATCATGTCATCTGCGAAGAGAGAGAGTTTGACTTCTTCCTTGCCAATTTGGATACCTTTTATTTCTCTTTGTTGTCTGATTGCCGTTGCTAGAACTTCTAATACTATGTTGAACAAGAGTGGTGAGAGTGGGCATCCTTGTCGTGTTCCTGATCTCAACGGGAAGGCTGCAAGCTTTTTCCCATTGAAGATGATATTTGCTGTGGGTCTTTCATAGATAGATTTTATGAAGTTCAGGAATGTTCCCTCCATCCCTATATTTTGAAGCATTTTCATCAGGAACGGATGCTGGATTTTGTCATTTACTCTAGTTTATTCTTTTTTTAATCTTTATTTTCTACTATACATATACAGTTAAACTTCAAGGTAACCCCCTTTCCCCAATCAATGCTACCCTTATAGGCAAACCAGTTTCTAATCCCCCTGTAACTTAGGAAAGTTGAGTCCCTTAACACAACATCAAGATACCTTCAGGAAGAATCAAAATAACCTTCCTCACGCACACTGAGAATCTATAACCATTCTCCCAATATTTCCTTCTGTCAGTGTTTCTGTGAATTTGTGTCTGTCCTGACAATATATAAATCTTATACTTGGGGTTCTTTCTGAGGAGGTTTTTCCCTTTTTTTGCTTATATATACATATTTTTTTCTCTTGTCATATACTTTTATTACTCTTTTTGTCTGTCTGTTTTTGTTTGTATACTCCACAAATCTTACCTTGTGGCCCATTTGGGCTGAGCCTTCTCTTTATCTTCCCTTTTTTTCCTATCTCTCTCTCTCTTTTTTTTTCTTCCTTTTTTCTTTCCCCTTTTTTTTTCTTTCTTCTTCTCTATTTCTTTTTCTTTTCTTTTTTCTATCATTTGGGTGGGGAATCCTGATTGCACAGAGCGTTCCAGAGTGCACATTGACTGCACCACAATCGATAAGTCCAGCTGCATCTGTTTAGTCATCTCTTACCAAAATGACTAGGAGGAGGAATACCCAACAGAAGAAAAATACAGAGGATGGGCCTTCTGCAACAGAACTAATGGCTATTGACATACACAATATGTCAGAAAAGGAATTCAGACTAACAATCATCCAGGCAATAGCTAGGTTGGAGAAAGCGATGGATTACCAAACAGAATTGATTAGGGCAGAACTGAAAGCCACCAGGGATGATGTTCACAATGTTAGGGAAGAACTGAAAGCCACCAGGGATGATGTTCAAAATGCTCTCAATGAGTTCCAATCTAATCTAAATTCTCTAAAAGCTAGGGTAACTGAGACAGAAGATAGAATTAGTGATCTGGAGGACAAACAGATAGAGAGAAAGGATCAGGAGGAAGCCTGGAACAAACAGCTCAGAAGCCACGAAAACAGAATCAGGGAAATAAACGATGCCATGAAACGTTCCAATGTCAGAATTATTGGAATCCCTGAAGGGGAAGGAAAAGAAAGAAGTCTAGAAGATATAGTGGAAGAAGTTGTCTATGAAAATTTTCCCAATCTCACGAATGGAAACAATGTTCATGTACTAGAGGCAGAAAGATCTCCTCCCAAGATTTTAGATTCTCGAAAGTCCTCACGCACCTTATAGTTAAAATGGGGAATTATGTTTCAAGAGAGACCCTCTTAAAAGCAGCTAGGACAAAGAAGCTTCTTACATACAGAGGAAAGCCCATTAGAATAACGTCAGACCTTTCCAAAGAGACCTGGAAAGCCACGAAGGGCTGGCAAAATATATTCAGAGTACTAAATGAGAAGAACATGCAACCAAGAATACTCTATCCAGCAAGACTGACATTTAAAATGGATGGAGACATAAAGAGTTTCCACGACCAGCAAGGCTTAAAAGACTATGCAACCACCAAGCCGACACTGCAGGAAATATTAAGGTGGGTCCTATAAAAGAGAAAAAATCCTAAGAATATCATTGAACAGAAATATAGAAACAATCTACAGACAGAAAGACTTCAAAGGCAACACGATGTCAATAAAAACCTATCTCTCAATAATCACTCTCAATGGGAATGGCCTAAATGCGCCCATAAAAAGACACAGGGTTGCAGATTGGATAAAACGACAGGACCCATCCATATG
Source organism: Meles meles (assembly GCF_922984935.1). Classification (NCBI taxonomy): domain Eukaryota; kingdom Metazoa; phylum Chordata; class Mammalia; order Carnivora; family Mustelidae; genus Meles; species Meles meles. Next base: position 28,096,703 of record NC_060071.1, read on the forward strand.
TTGTCTACAAGAGACCCATTTTGAACCGAAGGATACACCCAGACTGAAAGTGAAGGGATGGAGAAGCATCTTTCATGCCAATGGGCCTCAAAAGAAGGCCGGAGTAGCAATTCTCATATCAGATAAATTAGATTTTAAACTAAAGACTGTAGTCAGAGATACAGAAGGACACTACATAATTCTTAAAGGGACTATCCGCCAAGACGATCTAACAATTGTGAATATCTATGCCCCCAATATGGGAGCACCCAATTACGTAAGAAAACTATTAATCAAGATAAAGAGCCATATTGATATGAATACAATAATAGTAGGAGATCTTAATACGCCTCTCTCAGAAATAGATCATTGAAGCAGAAAATTAATAAAGAAATAAGAGCATTGAATGAAACATTGGACCAGATGGACCTCATAGACATATACAGAACATTCCACCCTAAAACAACAGAATACTCATTCTTCTCAAGTGCACATGGAACCTTCTCCGGAATAGACCACATACTGGGTCACAAAGCAGGACTCAACCGATACCAAAAGACTGACATTATTCCCTGCATATTCTCCGATCACAATGCTATGAAACCGGAGCTCAATCACAAGGAAAAGTTCAGAAGGAACTCAAACACCTGGAAGCTAAAGACCACCTTGCTTAAGAATGCTTGGATCAACCAGGAGATCAAAGACGAACTTAAACAATTCATGGAAACCAATGAGAATGAAGACACCTCAGTCCAAAACCTATGGGATACAGCAAAGGAGGTTCTAAGGGGGAAATACATAGCCATCCAAGCCTCCCTCAAAAACATTGAAAAATCCAGAATACACCAGCTGTCTCTACACCTTAAAGAACTGGAGAATCAACAACAAATCAAACCAACTCCACATGCAAGAAGGGAAATAATCAAGATTAGAGCAGAGATCAATGAGGTAGAAACGAGAGATACAGTAGAACGTATCAATGAAACTAGAAGCTGGTTTTTTGAAAGAATCAATAAGATCGATAAACCATTGGCCACACTAATCCAAAAGAAAAGAGAGAAAGCCCAAATTAATAAAATTATGAATGAAAAGGGAGAGATCACAACTAACACCAAGGAAATAGAAACAATCATCAGAAATTATTACCAACAGTTATATGCCAATAAGCTAAGCAACCTAGATGAAATGGATGCATTCCTGGAAAGCTACAAACTCCCAAAATTGAACCAGGAAGAAATTGACAACCTGAATAGACCGATATCTAGTAATGAGATTGAAGCAGTGATCAAAAACCTCCCAAAAAACAAGAGCCCAGGACCTGACGGATTCCCTGGGGAATTCTACCAAACTTTCAAAGAAGAAATAACACCAATTCTCCTGAAGCTGTTCCAAAAAATTGAAGCAGAAGGACAACTTCCAGACTCTTTTTATGAAGCCAGCATTACCCTGATCCCCAAGCCAGGCAAAGACCCTACCAAAAAGGAGAATTGCAGACCAATATCACTGATGAATATGGATGCAAAGATTCTCAACAAGATCCTAGCAAACAGGATCCAGCAGCACATTCAAAAGATTATCCACCATGACCAGGTGGGATTCATCCCTGGGTTGCAAGGTTGGTTCAACATTCGCAAATCAATCAGTGTGATAGAACACATCAATAAGAGAAGAGAGAAGAACCACATGGTCCTCTCAATTGATGCAGAAAAAGCATTTGACAAAATCCACCATCCGTTCCTGATGAAAACGCTTCAAAGTATAGGGATAGAGGGAATATTCCTGAACTTCATAAAATCTATCTATGAAAGACCCACAGCAAATATCATCCTCAATGGGAAAAAGCTTGCAGCCTTCCCGTTGAGATCAGGAACACGACAAGGATGCCCACTCTCACCACTCTTGTTCAACATAGTATTAGAAGTTCTAGGGGCACCTGGGTGGCTCAGTGGGTTAAGCCTCTGCCTTCAGCTCAGGTCATGATCTCAGGGTCCTGGGATCGAGCCCCGCATCGGGCTCTCTGCTCAGCGGGGAGCCTGCTTCCTCCTCTCTCTCTGTCTGCCTCTCTGCCTACCTGTGATCTCTCTCTCTGTCAAATAAATAAATAAAATCTTTAAAAAAAAAAAAAAAGAAGTTCTAGCAACGGCAATCAGACAACAAAGAGAAATAAAAGGTATCCAAATTGGCAAGGAAGAAGTCAAACTCTCTCTCTTCGCAGATGACATGATTCTTTATATGGAAAACCCCAAAGACTCCACCCCCAAACTACTAGAACTCATACAGCAATTCAGTAATGTGGCAGGATACAAAGTCAATGTACAGAAATCAGTGGCTTTCTTATACACTAACAATGAAAATACAGAAAGGGAAATTAGAGAATCGATTCCATTTACTATAGCACCAAGAACCATAAGATACCTGGGCATAAACCTAACCAAAGAAGTAAAGGACCTGTACTCGAGGAACTACAGAACACTCATGAAAGAAATTGAAGAAGACACAAAAAGATGGAAGACTGTTCCATGCTCTTGGATTGGAAGAATAAACATTGTTAAAATGTCTATACGGCCTAGAGCAATCTATACTTTTCATGCCATTCCGATCAAAATTCCACCGATATTTTTCAAAGAGCTGGAGCAAATAATCCTAAAATTTGTATGGAGCCAGAAGAGACCCCGAATTGCTAAGGAAATGTTGAAAAACAAAAACAAAACTGGCGGCATCTCGTTACCCGATTTCAAGCTTTACTACAAAGCTGTGATCACCAAGACAGCGTGGTACTGGCATAAAAACAGAGACATAGACCAGTGGAACAGAGTGGAGAGCCCAGATATGGACCCTCAACTCTATGGTCAAATAATCTTCGACAAAACAGGAAAAAATATTCAATGGAGAAATACAGTGTCTTCAATAAATGGTGCTGGGAAAACTGGACAGCGATATGTAGAAGAATGAAACTCGACCATTCTCTTACACCGTACACAAAGATAAACTCGAAATGGATAAAAGACCTCAACGTGAGACAGGAATCTATCAGAATCCTAGAGGAGAACATAGGCAATAACCTCTTCGATATCAGCCACAGCAACTTCTTTCAAGATAAGTCTCCAAAGGCCAAGGAAACAAAAGCAAAAATGAACTTTTGGGACTTCATCAAGATCAAAAGCTTCTGCACAGCAAAGGAAACAGTCAACAAAACAAAGAGGCAACCCACGGAATGGGAGAAGATATTTGTAAATGACAGTACAGACAAAAGGTTGATATCCAGGATCTACAAAGAACTTCTCAAACTCAACACACACAAAACAGATAATCATATCAAAAAATGGGCAGAAGATATGAACAGACACTTCTCCAATGAAGACATACAAATGGCTATCAGACACATGAAAAAATGTTCATCATCACTAGCCATCAGGGAGATTCAAATTAAAACAACATTGAGATACCACCTAACACCAGTTAGAATGGCCAAAATTAGCAAGACAGGAAACAACGTGTGTTGGAGAGGATGTGGAGAAAGGGGAACCCTCTTACACTGTTGGTGGGAATGCAAGTTAGTGCAGCCACTTTGGAGAACAGTGTGGAGATTCCTGAAGAAATTAAGAATAGAGCTTCCCTATGACCCTGCAATTGTACTGCTGGGTATTTACCCCAAAGATACAGATGTAGTGAAAAGGGCCATTTGTACCCCAATGTTTATTGCAGCAATGGCCACCGTCGCCAAACTGTGGAAAGAACCAAGATGCCCTTCAACGGATGAATGGATAAGGAAGATGTGGTCCATATACACAATGGAGTATTAGGCCTCCATCAGAAAGGACGAATACCCAACTTTTGTAGCAACATGGACGGGACTGGAAGAAATTATGCTGAGTGAAATAAGTCAAGCAGAGAGAGTTAAGTATCATATGGTCTCACTTATTTGTGGAGCATAACAAAGAACACGGTGGACATGGGGAGATGGAGAGGAGAGGGAGTTGAGGGAAACTGGAAGGGGAGATGAACCATGAGAGACTATGGACTCTGAAAAACAACCTGAGGGTTTTGAAGGGGCGGGGGGATGGGTGGGAGGTTGAGGAACCAGGTGGTGGGTAATAGGGAGGGCACGTACTGCATGGAGCTCTGGTTGTGATGCCAAAACAATGAACACTGTTATGCTGTAAATAAGCAAATAAAAATAAATAAATTAATTTAAAAAAAATCCTAGAGAAGAACGTGTGCAGTAACCTCTTTGACACTGGCCACAGGAACATCTTTCAAGACACATCTCCAAAGGCAAGGGAAACAAAAGCAAAAATGAACTTTCAGGATTTCCTCAAGGTAAAAATCTTCTGCACAGCAAATGACAGTATAGACAAAGGGCAGATATCCAAGATTTATAAAGAACTTCTCAAACTCAACATCCAAGAAACAAATACTCAGTTCAAAAAATGGGCAGAAGACATGAACAGACACTTCTCAAAAGACATACAAATGGCTAAGAGACACATGAAAAAAAATTCATCATCATTAGCCATCAGGGAAATTAAAATAACCACATTGAGATACCATATTACACCAGTTAGAATGGCAAAAATTGACAAGACAAGAAACAACAAATGCTGGAGAAGAAACATTGAGAATGATATTCACTGTGGGTTTTTCATAGATGGATTTTATGAAATTGAGGAATGTTCCCTCTACCCCTATACTCTGAAGAGTTTAATTGGGAAAGGATGTCAAATGCTTTTTCTGCACCAATTGAGAGGACCCATGTGTTTCTTCTCTCTTCTCTTATTAATATGATCTATCACATTGATTTATTTGTGAATGTTGAACCACTCTTGCATCCCAGAGATGAACTGTCATTGCAGATAACCCTTTCAATGTACTTTTGGAGCCTATTAGCTAGGATCTTGTTGAGAAATTTGTTGAGAAATTAGGCATCCATTGTGGTCTGAAATTGTCCTTTTTGATAGGGACTTTGCCTGGTTTGAGGATCAAGGTAATGCTAGCCTCATAGAATGAGTCTGGAAGTTTCCTTCTGTTTCTATTTTTTGAAACAGCTTCAGGAAGGTAAGCATGATTTCTTTGAATGTTTGGTGGAATTGCCCAGGGAATCCATCAGGTTCTGGGCTCTTGTTTTTTTGGAGGTTTTTGATCATTGGTTCAATCTCATTACTGGTTATAAATCCGTTCAGATTATCAATTTCTTCCTGTTTCAGTCTTGGTAGTTTATAGGTTTCCAGGAATGCATGCATTTCTTCCAGATTGCTTAATTCATTGGCATATAATGGTTGATAATAATTTCTGATGATTGTTTCTATTTCCTTTGTGTTAGTCATGATCTCTCCTCTTTCATTCACAATTTTATTAATTTGGGTCCTCTCTCTTTTCTTTTGGATAAATCTGGCCAGTGGTTTATTGATCTTATTAATTCTCTCAAAGAATCAACTTCTAGTTTTGTTGATGTGTTCTATTTTATTTCTGGTTCCTAACTCATTGATCTCTTCTCTCATCTTATTTATTTCCCTTCTCGTGCATGGGGCAGGTTTAATTTGCTGTTGATTCTCCAGTTCTTTGAAATGTAAAGAGAATTTGTGTATTCTGGATTTTCTTTTCTTTTTTTTTTTTTTTTGAGTGAGGCTTAGATGGTTATGCATTTCCCACTTAGGACCACCTTTGCCAAATCCTATGGGTTTTGAACTAATGTGTTTTCTATATCACTGGTTTCCATGAATTTTTTAAGTTCTTCTTTGATTTCCTGGTTGATCCAAACATTCTTGAGCAAGGTGTTCTTTAGCTTCCAAGTATTTAAATTTCTTCCAAACTTTTTCTTGTGAAAATGCTTTCAAAGCACTGTGTTCTGAGAATATGCAGGGATAATCTCAATCTTTTGGGATCAGTTGAGACCTGATTCATGGCCTAGTATGTGGTCTATTCTGGAGAAAGTTCCATGTGTGCTTGAGAAGAATGAGTATTCTCTTGTATTAGGGTGGAATGTTCTTTATGTATGTATCTATGAGGTCCAATTGTTCCAGGGTGTCATTCAAAGCTCATGTTTCTTTGTTGACTTTCTGCTTAGTTGATCTATTGTTGAGAACAGAGTGTTGAGGTCTCCTACAATTAATGTACTGTTATCAATATGTCTTTATTTTAGTTAACAGTTGGCTTATGTAGTTGGCTGCTCCCATTTGGGGGTATAGATATTTACAACTGTTAGATCTTCTTGTTGGATAGACACTTTAAGAAAGATATAGTGTCCCTCTGTATGTCTAACTACAAACTTCAGCTTACAATCTAATTTGTCTGATATGAGAATTGCTAACCCAGCTTTCTTTTGGGTCCATTGACATAAAAGAGTCCATCCCTTCACTTTCAGTCTGTATGTATCCTTGGGTTCAAAATTAGCCTCTTATAGACAGCATATGGATGGGTCCTGCCTTTTTATCCAATCTGCAACCCTGTGCCATTTTATGGGAGCATTTAGGCAGCTCATGCTGAGAGTGATTAATGAAAGATAAGATTTTAATTGACATCATGTTGCTTCTGAAGTCTTTGTTTCTATGGATTATATTTGTATATCTCTGTTCCGGATCACTGTGGAGTCTTTCTGCTTTCAGAGAACTCCCCTTAATACTTCTTTCAGAGCCAGCTAGTGATCATGTATTCTTTTAGTTTCTGCTGATCCTGGAAGCTCTTTATCTCTCCATCCATTCCAAATGATAACCTTTCCAGATAAAGTATTCTTGATGGCATGGTCTTCTCATTTAGTACCCTGAATATGTCTTGCCAGCCCTTTCTGGCTTGCCAGATCTCTATAGGAAAGTCTGGTGTTATTCTAATGTTCCTCCCTCTGTAGGTAAGGAATTTCTTCCCCCTAGCTGCCCTTAAGATGGTTTCCTTGGTTCTGAGATTTGCAAGTTTTACTATTACTATTACATGCCAGGGCAGTGGTTTATTCTTCTTAACTTGGGAGGGGTCCTTTCTGCCTCTAGGACATGAATGCTTGTTTCATTTACCAGATTAAGGAAGTTCCCAGCTATGGTTTGCTCAAATATATCTTCTAGTTCTCTCTGTCTCCACCCTCTCAGGGATCCCAATAATTCTGACTTGGAATGTTTCATGGCATCATCTATTTCTCTAATTCTGTTTTCATGGATTCTAAGCTGGTTTTTTCCAGACCTCCTCCTGTTCCTTCTTTTATATCAGTTTGTCTTCTAGATCACTAATTAGTTCTTTTGTCTCATTTACCCTAGCTGTTAGAGTATCTATATTAGATTGTATCTCATTGATAGCATTTTTAAGTTCTACCAAATCAGCTTTCATCTCTGCCCTTAGAGAATCTATGTTGCCATTAATGGTGTCCTCTAAGCTATTGTCTTCTATTTCTGACATTTTGCTTATATCTATATCCATTAGTTCTGTGGCAGAGACCACAGTCTCTGAATCTTTACTGTGTTAGGGGTTCCTCCTTTTAGTCATTGTGTTGATGGGTGGTTGAGGGAATGTACAGAAGCCAAATCATTGACCACAACCCAAGAAATGCACCTGTTTTATAGGGACCTTAGGGTTATTGGTCTCTTGTTCTTCCAGCCTGTCTTCTGGGAGAGGGGTCTGCCACCCTGTTACTCAGGCAACCCTGTCTGAACAGAGTTACCCTGCCCCCTTGGGGAGGATGGGCTCAGTAAAAACCGGTTTTGGGGGGCTTTTGTTCTCAGATGGCTTTCCCTGGTGGATTTCTGCATCTCTTCTGAGAGTCAAAGCAGAAGTGACTGTATTCAAACCTCTGTCTCAGAACAGAGATTTCAGTCTGTTCTTCAATGTGCTCTCCAAGCCACACTGTCTCCGTTTCTGTCTGTGCAGCTAAAAACCAGAGTGTCCTGCGTTGTGTACCCCATGGCAGCACTTCAAGCCCTTGCTTCCAGGTCCAGGCACATCTCTGCCTTTTGTGCTTCTAAAACCACCAGCTGCCCCTGATTCACATGCATGACCCCACAGCTCCAGGTTTCAGTCTGGGAGACTGCCCTAAATTCTTTCCTCTGACACTGCTATTCTGTGAGTCTGTGCCTGGTCTCCAGCACAGGAGGCTTTTGTGCTGCAGTGGTGCAGGATCCTGGAGGCCCACTCCCCCTTCCATTTAACTTCTGATATCTACCCAGAGAATCACAGCTCCCCCCTTCACACCTGGAAACCAACCACCAGGGATATTCTGTTTGTAGAGATCTAGATATATCTTCTTATATCTCGGGATGATATTGTGGTATTCAGAGTGGTCTAGTAGATAACCCGCTCAATTCAGCAGACTGGTTGAAATAGAGCCCCTACCCCTCTGCCATCTTTGCAACCACTTAAGTGACTTTTAAATGTAGACTATCAGGTGAGGAAAATCTTTAAGCACAATTAATCTATTAAGTTTCCTCATTTTATGGAATTCAGATTTCATTTTTTATTTTTTGTTTTATTTACTATTATTTTATAGAGAGAGAGCACATGGGAGTAGGGATAGAGAGAGGAAGAGCAAGAGAGGGGGGAAAGAATCCCAAGCATGCTCTACTCCCAGCATGGAGCCCAACATGGGGCTCAATCTCACAACCCTGAGATCATGACTTGAGCCAAAATCAAGTCAGATGTCTAGCCAACTAAGCTACCCAGCTATTCCCCAGAGATCCTTTTCTTTTTTTAAACCAATTCAGACATATCAAGATTACAATGGCACTGGGGATACATAATTTCATCAGTTAATGTTAGTTTTTATCATCAACTTTTTCCTGAATCTGAAACCACTTAAGGCCATTAGACCTTCTAAAATCCAAATGGTTTTTCTTTCTATTTTACAACATTGTGTTCAACAGAGATCTTACCAGGTAGTATACATTTTTCTGTGTTCTGACTTAACACATATGCACCAGAAGAACCCAACCATAGAAAGACTGGGGAAAAGGAGGAAAGAGCCATGTGAGAGGCTTTGTTTTTGACAAGGCATCTGGGAGGTTTGGGGCTGATTTGATACTAAATAAGTCACGATGTGCACCTTTTCTACAGCACCCCACATAGAAGGAGAGCCCTAGAGTATCTATTTTTAGAATTATACTGTTAACTTATATCTGTTTAAAATTGTATGTCATGTAGAAAAAAATATGTCACACCAGAGTCATTGTATGACAGAAAAGAAAACCTGTTGGAAATTTCCCAGAACTCTCACCAAGACATCCTCCTACACAGAAGCAAGTAAACACTGAAGAAGAGGAAAGTTACAGCAACTCCAGAGGGAGATCCAGCTATCACCTGGGAAAAGCAGTCACAGAGACTGAACTCAGGGAAAGGGGATTCAGGAGTTTCTATGTTAATAGAAAGCTGCAAATTTGGCTCCTTGCAGGAAGAGAAAGGAAAGAAAACACACAGGAATTTCATTTAAGTATTATATCCCATTGTTTTATGAGTTTTTTATTCTTCCTTTATTTTTTACAACAACCTGGATGTTATTAGATAGCATTATCCCTACATTACAGAAAAAAAGACTGAGGCTCAAATACATTGCAAAACAGAAAGCAGAGACAGAAATCAGACTGTTAAACACTAAGTCTCTGGGGGTTTCCTTCAGTATTTAAACTGTCATAAGTGACAGAATGCATTAACACAGAATTAGAAAGAATATGGCTGAAAACAGAGTCCTTATCTTAAAGGGATTTAAAAATATTTCTTTTTTTTTTTTGTTTTTGTTCTTTTTTTTTCCCTTTTTATTAATTTTTTCAGCGTAACAGTATTCATTCTTTTTGCACAACACCCAGTGCTCCATGCAAAACGTGCCCTCCCCATCACCCACCACCTGTTCCCCCAACCTCCCACCCCTGACCCTTCAAAACCCTCAGGTTGTTTTTCAGAGTCCATAGTCTCTTATGGTTCGCCTCCCCTCCCCAATGTCCATAGCCCGCTCCCCCTCTCCCAATCCCACCTCCCCCCAGCAACCCCCAGTTTGTTTTGTGAGATTAAGAGTCATTTATGGTTTGTCTCCCTCCCAATCCTGACTGCACCATCCACCTCACCTGCATTCAAGGAAGTGCTGTATCAAAATGACCAATCTCTCCATTCCCAGAAAAACAGGAGAAAGTGAACTATGACCCCTGTGATCCTTTCTGCTAGACCACTTCCTGCTTCCTGGTGCTCAAGCCCTATCTGTTTCAGTCTGTTCTGGCTGTACCCAGAGGCTGTTACTATTCTTTCCCTCATCTCCAGCCACATTTGGCTACCTAAACATCCTGTTCTGGATGGAGGGCCCTAGCTTACTGCAAGGGAGCTCTGTTACCCATCAGAACAGCATATGCTGCCCATGCAGCTGATAAAAGCTCCCTGTACTACAGTTCTAAGGCTTCCAGAGATAGGTACCATGCCTGACTACCCTGCTTCCAACATGGGCTCATTTGCATGTCTCCAAATATTATTCAAAATGAAATTCCAAGGTCAAATACATTTGAGAAACACTGACTAAAACATAGCACAGGTCATTGAGGTAATTAACTACAGGGATCCTTGAAATCCAATATTCTAATGTGGGCTGTGGTTCTCCAAGGGTTGGGTGTATTATGCAGTGTTTCCAAAATGATTTGACCTGGAAACCCTCTTTCTTGAGTTACTTCAAGGGAACGTGCTCTGTGGGCTATCCTTTAAAGAGGAATAGGGATAAATAAAGTTCTAGGACCAAGAATTAGGGAAAGACCCAAAACCTATTTTAGCTAACTTGGGTACCAAAAAAAGAAAGACCAAAAGGCCATGATTCATATATGTGTCTTTGTATAAAAGTATGAGGAAAAATGCTTAAGCTCTGGCCTAATTTAGAATGATTCTAACATTATATCTAAATACCTTCTCTACACCATTTTGAGGCAAATGTCTCCTTTCATAAATTTCAGTCAAGAAATACCAGATTGTGGCCATCAAACACATCTCCATCATTTTTTCAATTCTCTAATCTTAAACTGGACATTTACAGGATTCAAGAGTTAGTTGCCTTGTGAAGCATTCCATCATGAACTCTGATTGTTAAAAGTCTTCCCTTCCACTGAGTCAAAAAACCCACTTGTACTCATAGGTCCCATTTCTATTCCTTGCAGCAATATAGAAATATTTCTCTCAGCATGTACCAAGTCCCCTTCATATTCTCTTTGCTAGTATATCTAGTTCCTTCAACCCTTTCTTAGACTAAACTGTTCTCAAATCCTTGCCCAGTCTCATTCTGTGGAAGAGGGCTAGTTTTCAATGTTTCTCCTACTTCAGATATTTAAAGCAGACTATCCTTGTACCACTTATGTAGAGTACCCACCTCAGAAAGTTGGCTTCACTATTATTTTTTCACTGAAAAAATACAATATTTTTTTTTTTTACTTTTGCCATTACTTAGTACTGACTTCTTCAAATCTCAGGAGATTTAACCTGTGATCCTTAAATCTATTTATTTATCATCTTTAAAAACTGCTTCATCCTTTCCTATATATCATATCAGAGAATAAGACAATTCTTTTTTTTTTAAGATTTTATTTATTTATTTGACAGACAGAGATCACAAGTAGGGAGGGAGGCAGCCAGAGAGAGAGGAAGCAGGCTCCCTGCAAGCAGAGCGCCCGATGTGGGGTTCGATCCCAGGACCCTGAGATCATGACCTGAGCCAAAGGCAGATGCTTTAACCCACTGAGCCACTGAGGTGCCCCGAGAATAAGACAATTCTTAAAACCTTAAAAATAGCTTATCAGACATAAAATTATAATAAATTTCTAGAATTGTAAAGTTTAAAAATAACTTTGGAGGTAACCTTGTCTAAAACTTCATTTCACACATGAAGAAACTAAAACATGAGTAGTAAAGGGATTTGCTATAGTCAATTCTTTTAATACAAGTTTTTGAGCATTTACCTAATGTGCTCAACACTATTCCATGGCTAAAGATACACTGCAGGGGAGGAAAAAATCTTTCTGCTCTATTGTGACTTACATTCTATTTTGACAAAGAATTGAGAGTTGAACCCAATTCTTTCTCTTTCTTAGTCTTTCTGTCTCTATCTTATCCTTTTTAATACAAAAATAGCTCTATAAAACTTTCATATACATAATGTCCAAAACTGATGAAAGAACATTTATATTTAAATTAAAGCTCAATTATTTCCAACAGGTCTCAAACTCCAAAATTTACCATTCCTTTTTCCCCAACTTTCCAAGTAACCCATTTTATGCCCATATAACCCTTGCCTTCAAGGTTTGTCAGTTCATATCTAATTAGGAAATGATGCTTTGTCTGCAGAGATGAGCCACCTTCCACAGACTGCAGGCAAAAATACCACTCTCCTTGGGGTTGGGTTAGCTCAGGTGAATACATATTCCTCACAGGATAGTGTGTAGGGACCACACTTGTAAAGTCTGTACCTGGAACTAGGACTGATGGGGCAATCTCAATGAGATGAAATGGAAGGAAAAAGGATAGTTTGATCTTCCTGAGTACATGCTTCTGTAACAAAATGCAGCAGTCTAAAGAAGAAAAAAAAATGTGTGGAAAGTATCCAAAAGAACTGCACTAAGGTTATTTTCTAATGCAAGTTGAGAAGAAATCTATCACAAATTTAGTTTTCAGGGACATACTAGAACTTTTGTATTTTGTAGTAAAAATTGAAAACGCAGCAAAATATTAACTCACAAAGAAGTTGACATGTCTAAGAATAATCAATTACTTACACATCTTTTACTTATAGTAAACTGGTAGCCAACTATTCCATATAATAGATGAAGAAAACATGTCAAAAAATGGGCAGAAGACATGAACAGACACTTCTCCAATGAAGACATACAAATGGCTAGCAAGCATCACGATAATGATGATGGCATCATTATCCATTGGGGAAATTCAAATCAAAACCACATGCACACCCATTAGAATAGCACAGATTAACAAGGCAGGAAACAACAAATGTTGGAGAGGATGTGGAGAAAAGGGAACCCTCTTACACTGTTGGTGGGAATGCAAGTTAGTGCAGCCACTTTGGAAAACAGTGTGGAGATTCCTCAAAAAATTAAAAATAGGGCTAACCTATGATTTGGCAATTGCACTACTGGGTATTTACCCCAAAGACACAGATGTAGTGAAAAGAAGGGTCATAGGTACCCCAATGTTCATAATGACAATGTCCACAATCACCAAACTATGGAAAGAGCCAAAATGCTCTTTAACAGATGAATGGATAAAGAAGATGTGGCCCATATATACAATGGAATATTACTCAGCCATCAGAAAGGATTAATATCCAACTTTTGCATCAACATGGGTGGGACTGGAGGAGTTTATGCTGAGTGAAATAAGTCAAGTAGAGGTCAATGGTTTCACTTACTTGTGGAACATAAGTAATAACATGAAGGACATTAGGAGAAGGAAAGGAAAAGTGAATTGGGGGAAATCAGAGGGGGAGATGAACCATGAGAGACTGTGGACTCTGGGGAGGGTTTAGAGGGGAGGGGAGTGGGGAGATGAGTGAGCCAGGTGTTGGGTATTAAGGAGGGCATGTATTGCATGGAGCACCGGGTATTGTACAGAAACAATGAATCTTGGAACACTGCATCAAAAACTAATGATGTATTTTATGGTGACTAACATAACACCATAAAAAAAGAGTTTTGTGCACATTTGGAAAAAAAAGGAAAGAAAGGAAAACTTCCCACAAATTAATTTGCAGACACTGTGCTGAATGGTCATGCCTTAGCAGAATGGGGACTGGAAAATGGTTGACCATGGTAGTCTTTGTGGCACCTAATTCAGCATCCTTCCTTTTCTTCTCCACTTCATCATTCCCTTTCTCCCTGCTTTCCCTGAAAGTGCCACTGAGTACCAATCTTTAAAGGTTTTTGTTTATTCACTTATTAATATATATTAGAAATCTACTATCCCCATAGGGACTATAAAGTAAATAAGATAAATTTTGCCTTCTGTACCTCATAAATTTGTAAAAAAGACAGATCCATAAACAACTACTATAACACAATGTATATGTTAAAATTATTCTTAACTGGTTCTGACCAAGCCTTGTTCATTAAATCACTCATCAGAATTTTACTATAGTGGCATCTAGGCTAGGTCTATGGGATTATAGGAAAATGTACCCAGTGTTCTGGGTAGTATGAGGCATAAGTAATTATGTTAATTATGTCCTAAATGGGACCAGTTAAAAAAACATACCCTGCTATGATGCACTATGAATATTTTATTCAGAAAGTATTGTTCCAACTGGACTTTAAACAATAAGTTGTTACTGACACTCAGGGAGGATCTGGGTGAGCATTCCAGCTGAGAAGCACTGTGTGAACACAGGTCCCAAAACATAAAAATGAAGGTCATTCTGGAAAATATATGTGAAGGTGAATTATTGAAATGTTATCAAGAGAGGATTCAGTCAGTTTTTGGAATGTGTTTCCCCACATTGTAGAGTTTGATTTAATGAATATATCAAAGTGACTCCCATCCTGGTAAGTTAAATTTCCATGCAAGACTTCCAGTTAGAAGAAAGCAAAAAGAACATCATTCTGAATCTTATATTAGAAAAGATTCAGGCAAACTTCAAATCAAAAACTTCACAAACCTCCCTAGAGCTGAGATGCTGGAGCAGCTAACTAACCTGAAGTCTAAGGAAAAGCATGCACCTGCAAAGAAATATGGAGGGTAATCACTTGCAGACACAGGCCAGCCAATACTACAAACAACTTAACCAACATCTTTCAACAAATTGGCAAAAGCAGAATGTGAAATAAAAACAAGAGAATACAGAAACCTTGGGGAATTCAGATAAAAGAGGAATGCAGTATCTTCGTCATGGACCTCATTGAGAACTCACAGAAAAGACTGGCCAGGTCCTGAAAAATCATCCCTTAGGGTGCTGGCCTGGCAGAGACATCAGCACTTGCTGCTGGAAGGAATGACACCAGGTCCAGATTTTTATCCATAATCTCCTCAGGGACCAAAGCCTACAACTAAGGGCCAAAAGCAGCAACAAACACCATACTCCCATGGTACTGAGAAAAATCCATTTCAATCAGGGGAAAGGAACAGACATAAAGCCATAAGTCCAGAAGGTGAGGCAAGAACAGTGTATGGAATGAGAAACACAGCTTGGGAGGGGCATGAATCTAAAAGGCCACAGAGCCAAGACTCAGAGACATAGTGCCTACTTGAGAAAAAAAAGTATGACACAGATAACAAAGACACCCACTACACTCTTACCAGGTGAACAAGTGTTGCACTACAAATAATAGTATTGTACTTTAAAAGCATGGAGAGAGATTCTCTGTAACTTGGTGCAAAGGAAAGACCTAAAACTGAGGAAGAAAAAGACATTGAAAAAACTTTCGACAAACCAATTCCCAATCTTAAATACAAGATAACACTAGAGGATTGAGAATTATGGCACCTGAAGGTGATCAAGCAACAAGACACCAAGTTGATTTGTGACCAGTCTGAGTCAAATATCCACAGGAAAGACCTAACAGAAGAAAAGGTGCATTCATTTCCAGGCATAAATGAATATTTGCCTTAGCTTCTCTCACCCACCATTCAACAAAAAATTTGAGACATATGAATAAGCTAGAATAAAGCCAATATACTCTCAAGAGATAATATAACTAATGAAGCCAGAGTCAGTCATAACATTTCCAGATTAGAAATTTTAAATAACTGAGCTCAACATGTTAAAGACTCTAATGGAAAATGTGAACAACATACAAAATCAATGGGTAATTTGAGAAGAGAGATAGACATTATGAGAAAGATTCAATGCAAATTGTAGAAATGAGAATCACATTAGCAAAAATGAAAAGTGCCTTTGATAGACTCATCAGCAGATGTGACAAATCTGAGAAAGTAATTAGTGAATTTAAATACAAACCAACAAAAATTATACACACTGAAAAATGAAGAGAAAAAAAGAAGAGGAAAAAATAACAATGCATCTGAGTATTGTAGGACAATATCAAATCATCTAATGTGTGTAACCAGAATCCTAAAAGTAGGGAAAGAAAAAAGAGAATGGGGCAGAAAAAAATAATATCCAGGAATCTCTAATGAAATCACATCACAAATCTAACAAGCATGGAAAACACCATGCTGAATAAATG
The DNA here is from genome assembly GCF_922984935.1 of Meles meles. Classification (NCBI taxonomy): domain Eukaryota; kingdom Metazoa; phylum Chordata; class Mammalia; order Carnivora; family Mustelidae; genus Meles; species Meles meles. The sequence goes on from NC_060071.1 coordinate 28,112,800, forward strand.
TCAAAAAATAAAGCAACCAAAGTCAAACCTTAGATGTATCATATTCAAACTGCTGAAAATCAAAGAGAAATTGGCTAAGGTAGCCAGAGAAAAACCCACATTACAAACAGAAAAACAACCCCCCCCAAAAAAAAATTATGGCAGAGTTCTTGCCAGACTATGCAACAAGATGATGGGGAGGCATCTTTAGAGTGCTGGAAATAAAAACATGTCTACATAAAATTCTATATGCAGCAAAAAAAAAAAAAAAAAAAAAAAAAATTCAAAAATAAGGGAGACCTGACAATTCCACAACTAGAAATATAAACAAAAGAATTAAAAAGTTAAAATCACATTGAGATACCACCTTACACCAGTTAGAATGGCCAAAATGAGCAAGACAGGAAACAACGTGTGTTGGAGAGGATGTGGACAAAGGGGAACCCTCTTACACTGTTGGTAGGAATGTAAGTTGGTGCAGCCACTTTGGAGAATAGTGTGAAGGTTCCTTTAAAAATTAAAAATAGAGCTTCCCTATGACCCTGCAATTGCACTACTGGGTATTTACCCCAAAGACACAGACGTAGTGAAAAAAAGGGCCATCTGTACCCCAATGTTTATTGCAGCAATGGCCACCGTCGCCAAACTGTGGAAAGAACCAAGATGCCCTTCAATGGACGAATGGATAAGGAAGAGGTGGTTCATATACACTATGGAGTATTATGCCTCCATCAGAAAGGATGAATACCCAACTTTTGTAGCAACATGGATGGGACTGGAAGAGATTATGCTGAGTGAAATAAGTCAAGCAGAGAGAGTCAATTATCATATGGTTTCACTTATTTGCAGAGCATAACAAATAACATGGAGGACATGGGGAGATGGAGAGGAGAAGGGAGTTGAGGGAAATTGGAAGGGGAGATGAACCATGAGAGACTATGGACTCTGAAAAACAACCTGAGGGTTTTGAAGGGGCGGGGGTTGGGAGGTTGGGGGAGCCAGGTGGTGGGTATTATGGAGGGCAACGCATTGCATGGAGTCCTGGGTGTGGTGCAAAAACAATGAATTCTGTTACACTGAAAAGAAAAAAAAATTAAAAAAAAGAATTAAAAACAGGTATTCTAACAAATCCTATGTATGTTCACCCATGACTACAGAAGCACTATTTGCAATAGCAAGAAGGTAGAAATGACAATAATGTCCATCAATGCATGAATGGATAAATAAAACATTTGGTTTATCTGTACAATGGAATTTCATTCTACTATTACAAAAAGAATGAAAAAGAGCAAAATGGTGAACTAGGAAGCTTCTTGCCCTTTTTCCCACAGCAACATTAAATAAACAACTAAGAACTAACCAAAATAACTTCAGAGGAGTTTTTGGAATCAGTTAAGGATCTACTGCAATAAAGCAAACAACCAATCAAAAAACAATCACTGCATTTGAAACAGTAAATAATTTTATGGTGTTTTTACTCAAACTTGCCCTACACCCTCCCTGGTATCAGACATTTGGGGAGAAGCAGTGGACCAATGCCTAGATCCCTTCCATAAACCTGAGAAGATAAAGAGGATAAAACTTGCAACATTTCTAGGAGGTGTATGAGGGATTGGTCTCCATTACCCCTACCTTGAAATTCAAATGGTTAAAAGAGGCACAGCTCTGGTTCCAGACTAAGGAAACACACAGGAACTAGCAGCTCAACTCCTGAAAGCCACAGGGTACTACAGACTCTAAGACACATGGGGTAAGAATTATTGATAGCGGAATACTACTGAACAGCTAAGGATCCAAGAAAAAGCAAGAGATGTATTTAGAAAAGTGTTTCTATAGCCAATGTCAAAAAAATTACTATGTTTTCTTCTAGAAGTTTCATAATTACAGACCTCATAGTAGGTCTTTCATCCATTTGGGTTTATTTTTACCTGTGGCATAAGAAAGTGGTCCAGTTTAGCATGTTAACTATCCAGTTTCCTAAGCATTGTTTGTTAAAAAATGAGCAGAGAACCTGAATAGATTTTTTTTCCAAAGGAAAACATGCAGATGGACAACACACACATGAAAAGATGCTCAGTATCACAAATCATTAAGGAAATGCAAATTAAAACTTCAATGACATACCACTTTACACCTGTCAGAATGACTAAAATAAAAACCACAAGAAATAACAAGTGTTGGCTAAGATGTGTTGAAAAAGGAACCCTGTTCACTCTTGGTAGGAATGCAAATTAGTGTGGCCACTGTAGAAAATAGTATAGAGGCTCTTCAAATAATTAAAAATAGAAATACCATTTGATCCAGCAATTCCACAAACAAAGAAAGAAAAAAGAAAAAAAAGAAAAAAATAGATCTTAAATATAGAGAATAAATTGATAGTTGTCAGAGGGAATGTGGACAGGAGGATGAGTGAAATGGATAAGGGGGTTCAAAGAGTACATTTATCTTGAATTGAGTACTGAGAAATATATAGAATTGTTGAATCATTATGAAACTAACATCACACTGTATGTTAATTATACTTTGATTTTTAAAGATGTGACATACTGGCCACACCACCAAAAAATAAATAAATAAATAAATAAAATAAAATGTATTAAGACAATGAAAATGAAAACACAATATACCAAAACTTATGGGATGCAGTAAAAGCACTAAGAAGGCAGCTTAAGGTAGCAAATGCCTACATTAAAATAGAAGAAATATCTTAAATCAACAACTAAATTTTACACCTCAAGGAACTAGAAAAAAAGAACAAATGAAAGCAGAAAGAATAAAATAATAAAAAATTAAAGCACAAATGAAGACAATAGAAAAAGGTCAGTTAAACTAAGAATTGATTTTTTAAAATGAATACTGTTACGCTGAAAAAATAAATAAATTAATTAAAGTAAATAAATAAATAAATAAATGACCCACACATCTTGACTTTAAAACATACTACAAAGCCACAGTGATCAAAATCATATTGGCACTGTCATAAAGACAGACCTATTCACCAATGAATGAGTAGACTAAAGAATAGAGAGCCCAAAAATAAGCCTTTGCAGATCTGATCAAATGGTCTTTGGCAATGATTCAAAGGCTAAAAATGGGGAAAGGATAGTCTCTTCAACAAATGGTGCCTGGAAAATTAGACATCCACATGCAAAAGAATGAATTTGGACCCCTCACACCATAAAGAAAAATTATATCAAGTTAAAGACTCATATGTAAGTCTTAAAACTATGTAAATCCTGGAAAATTCTTTTTTAAGAAAAGGAGAAAAGCTTCATGACATTAGATTTTACAATCACTTATTGCATATGACACCAAAAGCACAGACAACAAAAGTAAAAATGAACAAATAGAACTACATCTAATTTAAAAACCTCTGTACAGCAAACAAAACAATCCACAGAGTGAAATGGCAACCTACAGAATAGAAAATATTTTCAAACTATATATCTGATAAGGGATGAATATCCAGAATATAAGTAGCTCCTACAAATTAATGACAAAAAGAGAAACGCCCATATTTTTAGGACTAAAAATTGAAAGCTTTTCCCAAGGAAAATGCACAAATGGCCAACAAGCATATGAAAAGATACTCAATATCACTAATAAACATGGAAATGCAAATCAAAACCATGAGATAATCACCTCACACCCATAAAGATGGTCACTATCAAAACAAATAAATAAATAATAAATAGCAACAAAATAGCAAGTGCTGGCAAGGGTGTGAAAAAATTAGAACCTTTATACACTATATATAGTGTGGAATGTAAAATGGGAATTTTACATGGGAAAATGTATGGGAATGTAAAATGAATAGTGCAGCTGCTATGGAAAACAGTATGATTCTTAAAGTACTCATTGGAACCTATCAAAGCCTACTCTGGCTGTCTTATATCCTCAAACACTTACTAAATGTATGGACAGTCTGCCCTTTTGTTTGAATTTTTACAAAAATAACAAAGCAGCTCAATGTAAAAATTATAATCTTTTCTATAAATGATGCTGTACATGTCGCAAAAATGAATATTTACTCATTCATTATACCACACACAAAAGCAAACTCAAAAAAGGATCATAGACACAGAAGTAAAATGTAAAACTTATTGAAGTACACCTAAGAGAAAAAAGTCTGTGACCTTGTACTATGACTTGTACTATGTACTTTTTTTTTTCCATTTTATTTATTTTTTCAGCGTAACAGTATTCATTCTTTTTGCACAACACCCAGTGCTCCATGCAAAACGTGCCCTCGCCATTACCCACCACCTGTTCCCCCAACCTCCCACCCCTGACCCTTCAAAACCCTCAGGTTGTTTTTCAGAGTCCATAGTCTCTTATGGTTCGCCTCCCCTCCCCAATGTCCATAGCCCGCTCCCCCTCTCCCAATCCCACCTCCCCCCAGCAACCCCCAGTTTGTTTTGTGAGATTAAGAGTCATTTATGGTTTGTCTCCCTCCCAATCCCATCTTGTTTCATTTATTCTTCTCCTATCCCCCTACCCCCCCATGTTGCTTCTCCATGTCCTCATATCAGGGAGATCATATGATAGTTGTCTTTCTCCGATTGACTTATTTCACTAAGCATGATACGCTCTAGTTCCATCCACGTCGTCGCAAATGGCAAGATTTCATTTCTTTTGATGGCTGCATAGTATTCCATTGTGTATATATACCACATCTTCTTTATCCATTCATCTGTTGATGGACATCTAGGTTCTTTCCATAGTCTGGCTATTGTAGACATTGCTGGTATAAACATTCGGGTACACGTGCCCCTTCGGATCACTATGTTTGTATCTTTAGGGTAAATACCCAGTAGTGCAATTGCTGGGTCATAGGGTAGTTCTATTTTCAACATTTTGAGGAACCTCCATGCTGTTTTCCAGAGTGGTTGCACCAGCTTGCATTCCCACCAACAGTGGAGGAGGGTTCCCCTTTCTCCACATCCTCTCCAGCATCTGTCATTTCCTGACTTGTTCATTTTAGCCATTCTGACTGGTGATATCTCATTGTGGTTTTGATTTGTATTTCCCTGATGCCGAGTGACGTGGAGCACTTTTTCATGTGTCTGTTGGCCATCTGGATGTCTTCTTTGCAGAAATGTCTGTTCATGTCCTCTGCCCATTTCTTGATTGGATTGTTTGTTCTTTGGGTGTTGAGTTTGCTAAGTTCCTTATAGATTTTGGATACTAGCCCTTTATCTGATATGTCGTTTGCAAATATCTTCTCCCATTCTGTCAGCTGTCTTTTGGTTTTGTTAACTGTTTCCTGTGCTGTGCAAAAGCTTTTGATCTTGATGAAATCCCAATAGTTCATTTTTGCCCTTGCTTCCCTTGCCTTTGCCGTTGTTCCTAGGAAGATGTTGCTGCGGCTGAGGTCGAAGAGGTTGCTGCCGGCATTCTCCTCAAGGATTTTGATGGATTCCTTTCTCACATTGAGGTCCTTCATCCATTTGGAGTCTATTTTCGTGTGTGGTGTAAGGAAGTGGTCCAATTTCATTCTTCTGCATGTGGCTGTCCAATTTTCCCAGCACCATTTATTGAAGAGGCTGTCTTTTTTCCATTGGACATTCTTTCCTGCTTTGTCGAAGATGAGTTGGCCATAGAGTTGAGGGTCGATTTCTGGGCTCTCTATTCTGTTCCACTGATCTATGTGTCTGTTTTTGTGCCAGTACCATGCTGTCTTGATGATGACAGCTTTGTAATAGAGCTTGAAGTCCGGAATTGTGATGCCACCAACTTTGGCTTTGTTCTTCAATATTTCTTTGGCTATTCGAGGTCTTTTCTGGTTCCATATAAATTTTAGGATTATTTGTTCCATTTCTTTGAAAAAAATGGATGGTATTTTGATAGGGATTGCATTAAATGTGTAGATTGCTTTAGGTAGCATAGACATTTTCACAATATTTATTCTTCCAATCCAGGAGCATGGAACATTTTTCCATTTTTTTGTGTCTTCCTCAATTTCTTTCATGAGTACTTTATAATTTTCTGTGTATAGATTCTTAGTCTCTTTGGTTAGGTTTATTCCTAGGTATCTTATAGTTTTGGGTACAATTGTGAATGGGATTGACTCCTTAATTTCTCTTTCTTCAGTCTTGTTGTTGGTGTACAGAAATGCAACTGATTTCTGTGCATTGATTTTATATCCTGACACTTTACTGAATTCCTGTACAAGTTCTAGCAGTTTTGGAGTGGAGTCTTTTGGGTTTTCCACATATAGTATCATATCATCTGCGAAGAGTGAGAGTTTGACTTCTTCTTTACCAATTTGGATGCCTTTAATTTCTTTTTGTTGTCTGATTGCTGAGGCTAGGACTTCTAATACTATGTTGAATAGCAGTGGTGATAATGGACATCCCTGCCGTGTTCCTGACCTTAATGGAAAAGCTTTCAGTTTTTCTCCATTGAGAATGATATTTGCGGTGGGTTTTTCATAGATGGCTTTGATAATATTGAGGTATGTGCCCTCTATCCCTACACTTTGAAGAGTTTTGATCAGGAAGGGATGCTGTACTTTGTCAAATGCTTTTTCAGCATCTATTGAGAGTATCATATGGTTCTTGTTCTTTCTCTTATTAATGTGTTCTATCACATTGATTGATTTGCGGATGTTGAACCAACCCTGCAGCCCTGGAATAAATCCCACTTGATCGTGGTGAATAATCCTTTTAATGTACTGTTGAATCCTATTGGCTAGTATTTTGGCGAGAATTTTTGCGTCTGTGTTCATCAAGGATATTGGTCTGTAGTTCTCTTTTTTGGTGGGATCCTTGTCTGGTTTTGGGATCAAGGTGATGCTGGCCTCGTAGAATGATTTTGGAAGTTTTCCTTCCATTTCTATTTTTTGGAACAGTTTCAGGAGAATAGGAATGAGTTCTTCTTTAAATGTTTGGTAGAATTCCCCTGGGAAGCCATCTGGCCCTGGGCTTTTGTTTGTTTGGAGATTTTTGATGACCGTTTCAATCTCCTTACTGGTTATGGGCCTGTTCAGGTTTTCTATTTCTTCCTGGTTCAGTTGTGGTAGTTTATATGTCTCTAGGAATGCATCCATTTCTTCCAGATTGTCCAATTTGTTGGCGTAGAGTTGCTCATAGTATGTTCTTATAATTGTCTGTATTTCTTTGGTGTTAGTTGTGATCTCTACTCTTTCATTCATGATTTTATTGATTTGGGTCCTTTCTCTTTTCTTTTTGATGAGTCTGGCCAGGGGTTTATCAATCCTATTGATTCTTTCAAAGAACCAGCTCCTAGTTTCATTGATTTTTTCTATTGTTTTTTTGTTTTCTATTTCATTGATTTCTGCTCTGATCTTTATGATTTCTCTTCTCCTGCTGGGTTTAGGGTTTCTTTCTTGTTCTTTCTCCAGCTCCTTTACGCGTAGGGTTAGGTTGTGTACTTGAGACCTTTCTTGTTTCTTGAGAAAGGCTTGTACCGCTATATATTTTCCTCTCAGGACTGCCTTTGCTATGTCCCACAGATTTTGAACTGTTGTGTTTTCATTATCATTTGTTTCCATGAATTTTTTCAATTCTTCTTTAATTTCCTGGTTAGCCCATTCATTCTTTAGAAGGATGCTGTTTAGTCTCCATGTATTTGGGTTCTTTCCAGCTTTCCTCTTGTGATTGAGTTCTAGCATCAGAGCATTGTGGTCTGAAAATATGCAGGGAATAATCCTAATCTTTTGATACCAGTTGAGACCTGATTTGTGACCCAGGATGTGATCTATTCTGGAGAAGGTTCCATGTGCACTAGAGAAGAATGTGTATTCTGTTGCTTTGGGATGAAATGTTCTGAATATATCTGTGATGTCCATCTGGTCCAGTGTGTCATTTAAGGCCTTTATTTCCTTGTTGATCTTTTGCTTGGATGATCTGTCCATTTCAGTGAGGGGAGTGTTAAAGTCCCCTACTATTATTGTATTATTATTGATGTGTTTCTTTGATTTTGTTATTAATTGGTTGATATAGTTGGCTGCTCCCACGTTAGGGGCATAGATATTTAAAATTGTTAGATCTTCTTGTTGGACAGACCCTTTGAGTAGGATATAGTGTCCTTCCTCATCTCTTATTATAGTCTTTGGCTTAAAATCTAATTGATCTGATATAAGGATTGCCACCCCAGCTTTCTTCTGATGCCCATTAGCATGGTAAATGGTTTTCCACCCCCTCACTTTAAATCTGGAGGTGTCTTCGCATCTAAAATGAGTTTCTTGTAGGCAACATACTGATGGGTTTTGTTTTTTTATCCATTCTGATACCCTGTGTCTTTTGATTGGGGCATTTAGCCCATTAACATTCAGGGTAACTATTGAGAGATATGAATTTAGTGCCATTATTAGCCTGTAAGGTGACTGTTACTGTATATTGTCTCTGTACCTTTCTGATCTACTACTTTTAGGCTCTCTCTTTGCTTAGAGGACCCCTTTCAATATTTCCTGGAGACCTGGTTTGGTGTTTGCAAATTCTTTCAGTTTTTGTTTGTCCTGGAAGCTTTTGATCTCTCCTTCTATTTTCAATGATAGCCTAGCTGGATAGAGTATTCTTGGCTGCATGTTTTTCTCGTTGAGTGCTCTGAATATATCATGCCAGCTCTTCCTGGCCTGCCAGGTCTCTGTGGATAAGTCTGCTGCCAATCTAATATTTTTACCATTGTATGTTACAGACTTCTTTTCTCGGGCTGCTTTCAGGATTTTCTCTTTGTCACTAAGACTTGTCAATTTTACTATTAGGTGATGGGGTGTGGACCTATTCTTGTTGACTTTGAGGGGGGTTCTCTGCATCTCCTGGATTTTAATGCTTGTTCCCTTTGCCATATTAGGGAAATTCTCTCCAATGATTCTCTCCAATAGACCTTCTGCTCCCCTCTCTGTTTCTTCTTCTTCTGGAATCCCAATTATTCTAATGTTGTTTCGTCTTATGGTGTCACTTATCTCTCGAATTCTCCCCTCATGGTCCAGTAGCTGTTTGTCCCTCTTTTGCTTGGCTTCCTTATTCTCTGTCATTTGGTCTTCTATATCACTAATTCTTTCTTCTGCCTCATTGATCCTAGCAGTGAGAGCCTCCATTTTTGATTGCACCTCATTAATAGCTTTTTTGATTTCAACTTGGTTAGATTTTAGTTCTTTAATTTCTCCAGAAAGGGCTTTAATATCTCCAGAGAGGGTTTCTCTAATATCTTCCATGCCTTTTTCGAGCCCGGCTAGAATGTTCAGAATCGTCATTCTGAACTCTTGATCTGACATAGTACCAATGTCTGTGTTGATTAGGTCCCTAGCCTTCGGTACTGTCTCTTGTTCTTTTGTTTGTGGTGATTTTTTCCGCCTTGTCATTTTGTCCAGATAAGAGGATATGAAGGAGGAAATAAACTACTAATAGGGTGGCAAAGACCCCGGAAAAATGCGCTGTAACCAAATCAGAAGAGACCCCAAATTGTGGGGGGGAGAAAGGGGATAAAAAACAGGTTCTGAAAAAAAAAGGAAAAAAAAAAAAGAAAAGAAAAAAATTTAAAAAATAAAACAAATAAAAAAATATAAAAAAGAAAGAAAAAATATATATATTTAGATGAACTAGTCAAAAAACGTTAAAAAAGAAAAGGGTAAAAGTTTTAAAAAAATTTAGCAGAAGAAGAAAAAAGAAAAAAGAAAAAAAATTGAAAAAAGAAAAAAAAATTGAAAAAAGAAAAAAAAATTGAAGTAGCCGCAAGACTAAAGAATCATGGGGAGAAAGCCATGAGTTCCGTGCTTTGCTTTCTCCTCCTCTGGAATTGCTCTGCTGTCTTAGGAATTGAATCTGCTTTCTCCTTGATAGATGAACTTCGTCCTGGCTGGATATTTTGTTGATCTTCTGGGGGAGGGGCCTGTTGTAGTGATTCTCAAGTGTCTTTGCCCGAGGCGGGATTGCACCGCCCTTACCGGCGGCCGGACTAAGTAATCGGCTCGGGTTCGCTTTTGGGAGCTTCTGTTCCCTGAACGCTTTCCGTAGAGTTCCGGAGGACGGGAATGAAAATGGCGGCCTCCCAGTCTCCGGCCCAGAGGAGCCGAGAGCCTGGGGCCCCACTCCTCAGTGCGCCCCCAGAGGACAGCACCCAATCACTCCCGTATCCCCAGCCTCTAGCCGCGCTCCGAGCTCACCCAGCCCGCGACCAGTTCAAGGTAACCCCGAGCTGAGAGTTCAGTCCTCGGCTCTGTCTTTGCAGCCGGTTTCTCCGTTCTAATACCTGCAAGCTCTCCGACACTCTGACACCCCCGATCCTTCTGTGACCTTGCGGGGCCTGGGGCCATGCTGGCCCCGCGTGGGCTTCACCCCGGTTTAGCCCCTGGAGCAATGTCCCTCAGTGGAACAGACTTTTAAAAGTCCTGATTTTGTGCTCCGTTCCTCCGCCGCTTGCCGGGAGCCGGCCCCTCCCCCCGCGGTCTATCTTCCCGTCGTTTTAGATTCACTTCTCCGCCAGTCCTACCTTTCAGAAAGTGGTGATTTTCTGTTTCTAGAGTTGCTGTTCTTCTTCTCTTCGCTCTCCCGTTGGATTTGTAGGTGTTTGCAATGTTTAGATAAGCTATCGAGCTGATCTCCTGTTACCTGATGTAGTCTCAGGCTGCTACTTCTCCGCCATCTTGACTCCCTCCTGTACTATGTACTTTTATGTACTTTTATTATGACTTGTACTATGTACTTTTATGTACTTTTATTATGTTCAATTAGCCAACATATAGTACATCATTAGTTTTTGATGCAGTGTTCAATGATTCATTAGTTGCATATAACACCCACCCCTTATACCGCATGCGCTTTCCTTAATACCCATCACCTGGTTACCTAAAACCCCAAGCCCCTCTGGTCTGTAACCCCCAGTTTGGTTCGCAGAGTCTAGAGTTTCTCATGTGTTTTTTTTCCCCTCCCTGATTTCTTCCCATTCAGTTTTCCCTCCTTTCCCCTGTGATCCTCCACACTACTCCTTATGTTCGACATATGAGTGAAACAATATGATAATTCTTTCTAGCAAAGATTTCTTTAATATAACACAAAAAGCATGATCCACAATAGAATAAAGTTATAAATTGGACTTTATCAGAATTTCAAAACTTTGTCTGAGAAAGATACTATTGCAAGAATGGAAAGACAAGGAAATTTTGCAAATCAGAGATGTAACAAAGAACTCATACCTTAAGAATATAATAACCTCTCAAAACTTAACAATAAGATAATAATCCAATTTTTAGAAGACAAAAGATTTTAATAGATACTTTACCAAAGGACATCAATAGATTAAAAACAGGTTCAACATCATTAGTCATTAGTGAAATGTAAATTAAAACCACCTACCAATACACACTAATATTAGAATGGCTAAAAATCAAAATTGACTGGAACTCTCATACATTAATGGTGGAATGATACAAAATCATACAGCAACTCCAAAAAGTTAAATGTACACAAACCACATGGCCATGCAATTCTATGGCTCAGTATCTTTCCAAAAGGAATGAAAACATACATGTACGTGAAGACCTCTGGGCAAACGGTGGTATATCTATGCAATGGAACACTACTCAGAAGTAAAAAAAAAGATACTTAACTATTGATAAGTACAAGAACATGATTGAATCTCAAAAACATTATGGATCTAGATTCAATTTTTATGAGATTATGAAAACAGTGAAACTATGGGGGCAACTCCTCACCAAAAAAGATATAAAGATGGCAAATAAGCATATAAAACGATGCTCCACCTCAGATGTCGTTAAGGAAATGCAAATTAAAACAACAATGAGGGGCGCCTCGGTGGCTCAGTGGGTTAAAACCTCTGCCTTCCATGATCTCAGGGTCCTGGGATTGAGCCCCGCATCGGGCTCTCTCCTCAGCAAGGAGCCTGCTTCCTTCTCTCTCTCTGCCTGCCTCTCTGCCAACTTGTGATCTCTGTCTGTCAAATAAATCAATAAAATCTTTAAAACAACAACAACAACAACAATGACATACCACTACACACCTGTTAGAATAAAATCCCAAACACTGGCAACACCAAATGCTGGTGAGAGTGTGGAGCAACAGAAACTCTCATTCACGGCTGATGAGAATGATGAAAATGCAGCCACTTGGAAAGGTAGTTTAGCAATTTCTTACAAAGCCAAACGTACTGATACCATATGCTCTAACCATTGCACTCCTTGGTTATTTACCCAAAGGAACTGAAAACTTACATCCACACAAAAATGTGCACATGGGGGGGAGTCAAGATGGCGGGGAAGTAGGAGGAGGCACCATTTCAACCTGTACCCTAAAGTGAGCTGATTACCTACCAAAGAACTCCGACCACCCATGAAATCAGCCTGAGATCAGAATTATACACGTCTGGATCTCTACGGGAGCAGAAGACGCCAGTGGCAGGTAAAGCAGACTGGGAATGTCCGACTGATATCGGAAGATAAACAAAAGGGGGAGGGAGCCACCAGAGGTGACTGATAGGAAAGTAACTCCCCAACACCAGAGTGCTCTGCGTCTGGGGACCAGCATTAACTTGGAGTCTGGTTGAAAGCACTCAAAAAACAAACAGCAAAGGATCGCGGGGGGTAATAGTGGGAACCTGGGCAGTTAGGGTCAGGGACCTAAGTCCCCAGACCCAGGACAGCCTCCCCTGGCACAGAGCCAGAGAGAGTGCGGTGGAGAAATCAGGTCTCAGTCCCTGAGCCGCCAGTGAACCTGACACGCCAGCGCGCCGGAGAACTAGTGGGGTCTGGCTCCGTGAGGGGCTGGGAGCCTGGCCAGACGGCAATCCTGAAACGTGCGTGTCCCACACCCTCCCTTGGGATAGGTGCTCACAGGCCCTAGCCTGGAGCTCTGGCAGCCGGAAAAACCAAACATTCCCAGCCCAGGACAGCGGGAAAATCTCAGTGTGCGATCTCTGCTCAGAACCTCTCTGGCGGTCTGGAGCTGCCTAGACAGCCACCGCTGCCCTGGTTTGGGGTACAACGAGGAGCTCCTGCATCCCCAGGGACAGTGACTCAGAACCGACTCTGCCAGCAGCTTTTGCAAAACAGTCTGAGGCTTCTCTCTGAGAGGGAGGTTGGGGTGCTGTTTGCTCTCCTCTAAACCTCCAAAAACCATCAAAAGCTGTCAAGGCGAGAGAAAGCAGATGAAAGAACATAAAAACCCCCAGAGAACAAAAGGCTGAAAAAAACAGTTTCCTGAAAAAGAAAAAAAAAAAAAAAAGAAAAGAGCTCACCCCCTTGAGGGGAGCAGGAGGACCTAACTCAGGGAACATCATTGTCTGAAAACCCACGTGGCAGGCCCCTCCCCCAGAAAACCAACCAGGAAGGAAGGAAAAAAAAAAAAAAGACTACAAGAGAACAATCACTACTACTTCATAAATACACCTTTTATTTTAAACTCTTTACAAATATTCTGGTTCTTTTTTTTTATACATACAGATAATTTTTTAACCTCTTTACCATCACACTGAGATGTCCAGTACATCAAATTCTTTAATAACCTTCTAACCTGAACTTTTTGATACATACACCCGTGTTTTTCTTTTGTTTTTCTATTTTTTAATTCTTTTTTAATTTTAACTTAGTTTAGTCTAGTTTATTCTTTTTTAATTTTTATTTTCTACTATACATATAGAGTTAAACTTCAAGGTAACCCCCTTTCCCCAATCAATGCTACCCCTATAGGCAAACCAGTTTCTAATCCCCCTGTAACTTAGGAAAGTTGAGTCCCTTAACAAAAACATCAAGATACCTTCAGGAAGAATCAAAATAACCTTCCTCACCCACACTGAGAATCTATAACCATTCTCCCAATTTTTCCTTCTGTCAGTGTTTCTGTGAATTTGTGTTTGTCCTGATAATATATAAACCTTATACTTGGGGTTCTTTCTGATGAGGTTCTTCCCTTTTTTTTTTTTTTTTTTGCTTATATATACATATTTTTTTCTCTTGTCATATACTTTTATCACTCTTTTTGTCTGTCTGTTTTTGTTTGTATACTCCACAAATCTTACCTTGTGGCCCATTTGGGCTGAGCCTTCTCTTTTATCTTCCTTTTTTTTCCTATCTCTCTCTCTCTTTTTTTTTCCTTTTTTCTTTCCCCCTTTTTTTTCCTTTCTTCTTCTCTATTTCTTTTTCTTTTCGTTTTTCTCTCATTTGGGTGGGGAATCCTGATTGCACAGAAGCGTTCCAGGGTGCACATTGACTGCACCACAATCGATAAGTCCAGCTGCATCTGTTTAGTCATCTCTTACCAAAATGACTAGGAGGAGGAATACCCAACAGAAGAAAAATACAGAGGATGGGCCTTCTGCAACAGAGCTAATGGCTATCGACATAGACAATATGTCAGAAAAGGAATTCAGACTAACAATTATCCAGGCAATAGCTAGGTTGGAGAAAGCCATGGATGACCAAACAGAATTGATTAGGGCAGAACTGAAAGCCACCAGGGATGATGTTCACAATGTTAGGGCAGAACTGAAAGCCACCAGGGATGATGTTCAAAATGCTCTCAACGAGTTCCAATCCAATCTAAATTCTCTAAAAGCTAGGGTAACTGAGACAGAAGATAGAATTAGTGATCTGGAAGACAAACAGATAGAGAGAAAGGATCAGGAGGAAGCCTGGAACAAACAGCTCAGAAGCCACGAAAACAGAATCAGGGAAATAAACGATGCCATGAAACGTTCCAACGTCAGAATTATTGGAATCCCTGAAGGGGAAGAAAAAGAAAGAAGTCTAGAAGATATAGTGGAAGAAGTTGTCTATGAAAATTTTCCCAATCTCACGAATGGAAACAACGTTCATGTACTAGAGGCAGAGAGATTTCCTCCCAAGATTTTAGATTCTTGAAAGTCCTCACGGCACCTTATCGTTAGAATGGGGAATTTTGTTTCAAGAGAGACCCTCTTAAAAGCAGCTAGGACAAAGAAGCTTCTTACATACAGAGGAAAGGCCAATAGAATAACGTCAGACCTTTCCACAGAGACCTGGAAAGCCACGAAGGGCTGGCAAAATATATTCAGAGTACTAAATGAGAAGAACATGCAACCAAGAATACTCTATCCAGCAAGACTGACATTTAAAATGGATGGAGACATAAAGAGTTTTTATATACCGGCAAGGCTTAAAAGACTATGCAACCACCAAGCCGACACTGCAGGAAATATTAAGGGGGGTCCTATAAAAGAGAAAAAATCCTAAGAATATCATTGAACAGAAATATAGAAACAATCTATAGACAGAAAGACTTCAAAGGCAACACGATGTCAATAAAAACCTATCTCTCAATAATCACTCTCAATGTGAATGGCCTAAATGTGCCCATAAAAAGACACAGGGTTGCAGATTGGATAAAACGACAGGACCCATCCATATGTTGTCTACAAGAGACCCATTTTGAACCGAAGGATACACCCAGACTGAAAGTGAAGGCATGGAGAAGCATCTTTCATGCCAATGGGCCTCAAAAGAAGGTCGGAGTAGCGATTCTCATATCAGATAAATTAGATTTTAAACTAAAGACTGTAGTCAGAGATACAGAAGGACACTACATCATTCTTAAAGGGACTATCCGCCAAGATGATCTAACAATTGTGAATATCTATGCCCCCAATATGGGAGCAGCCAATTACAGAAGAAAACTATTAATCAAGATAAGGAGTCATATTGATACGAATACAATAATAGTAGGAGATCTTAATACGCCTCTCTCAGAAATAGACAGATCATCGAAGCAGAAAATTAATAAAGAAATAAGAGCATTGAATGAAACATTGGACCAGATGGACCTCATTGACGTATACAGAACATTCCACCCTAAAACAACAGAATATTCATTCTTCTCAAGTGCACATGGAACCTTCTCCAGAATAGACCACATACTGGGTCACAAAGCAGGACTCAACCGATACCAAAAGACTGATATTATTCCTTGCATATTCTCCGATCACAATGCTTTGAAACTGGAGCTCAATCACAAGGAAAAGTTCAGAAGGAACTCAAACACCTGGAAGCTAAAGACCACCTTGCTTAAGAATGCTTGGATCAACCAGGAGATCAAAGACGAACTTAAACAATTCATGGAAACCAATGAGAATGAAGACACCTCGGTCCAAAACCTATGGGATACAGCAAAGGAGGTTCTAAGGGGGAAATACATAGCCATCCAAGCCTCCCTCAAAAACATTGAAAAATCCAGAATACACCAGCTGTCTCTACACTTTAAAGAACTGGAGACTCAACAACAAATCAAACCAACTCCACATGCAAGAAGGGAAATAATCAAGATTAGAGCAGAGATCAATGAGGTAGAAACGAGAGATACAGTAGAATGTATCAATGAAACTAGAAGCTGGTTTTTTGAAAGAATCAATAAGATCGATAAACCATTGGCCACACTAATCCAAAAGAAAAGAGAGAAAGCCCAAATTAATAAAATTATGAATGAAAAGGGAGAGATCACAACTAACACCAAGGAAATAGAAACAATCATCAGAAATTATTACCAACAGTTATATGCCAATAAGCTAAGCAACCTAGATGAAATGGATGCATTCCTGGAAAGCTACAAACTCCCAAAATTGAACCAGGAAGAAATTGACAACCTGAATAGACCGATATCTAGTAATGAGATTGAAGCAGTGATCAAAAACCTCCCAAAAAACAAGAGCCCAGGACCTGACGGATTCCCTGGGGAATTCTACCAAACTTTCAAAGAAGAAATAACACCAATTCTCCTGAAGCTGTTCCAAAAAATTGAAGCAGAAGGAAAACTTCCAGACTCTTTTTATGAAGCCAGCATTACCCTGATCCTCAAACCAGGCAAAGACCCTACCAAAAAGGAGAATTGCAGACCAATATCACTGATGAATATGGATGCAAAGATTCTCAACAAGATCCTAGCAAACAGGATCCAGCAGCACATTAAAAAGTTTATCCACCATGACCAGGTGGGATTCATCCCTGGGTTGCAAGGTTGGTCCAACATTCGCAAATCAATCAGTGTGATAGAACACATCAATAAGAGAGAGAGAAGAACCACATGGTACTCTCAATTGATGCAGAAAAAGCATTTGACAAAATCCAGCATCCGTTCCTGATGAAAACGCTTCAAAGTATAGGGATGGAGGGAACATTCCTGAACTTCATAAAATCTATCTATGAAAGACCCACAGCAAATATCATCTTCAATGGGAAAAAGCTTGCAGCTTTCCCATTGAGATCAGGAACACGACGAGGATGCCCACTCTCACCACTCTTGTTCAACAGAGTATTAGAAGTTCTAGCAACGGCAATCAGACAACAAAGAGAAATAAAAGGTATCCAATTTGGCAAGGAAGAAGTCAAACTCTCTCTTCGCAGATGACATGATTCTTTATATGGAAAACCCCAAAGACTCCACCCCCAAACTACTAGAACTCATACAGCAATTCAGTAACGTGGCAGGATACAAAGTCAATGTACAGAAATCAGTGGCTTTCTTATACACTAACAATGAAAATACAGAAAGGGAAATTAGAGAATCGATTCCATTTACTATAGCACCAAGAACCATAAGATACCTGGGCATAAACCTAACCAAAGAAGTAAAGGACCTGTACTCGAGGAACTACAGAACACTCATGAAAGAAATTGAAGAAGACACAAAAAGATGGAAGACTGTTCCATGCTCTTGGATTGGAAGAATAAATATTGTTAAAATGTCTATACTGCCTAGAGCAATCTATACTTTTAATGACATTCCGATCAAAATTCCACCGATATTTTTCAAAGAGCTGGAGCAAATAATCCTAAAATTTGTATGGAGCCAGAAGAGACCCCAAATTGCTAAGGAAATGTTGAAAAACAAAAACAAAACTGGCGGCATCACGTTACCCGATTTCAAGCTTTACTACAAAGCTGTGATCACCAAGACAGCGTGGTACTGGCATAAAAACAGACACATAGACCAGTGGAACAGAGTGGAGAGCCCAGATATGGACCCTCAACTCTATGGTCAAATAATCTTCGACAAAACAGGAAAAAATATTCAATGAAAAAAGACAGTCTCTTCAATAAATGGTGCTGGGAAAACTGGACAGCGATATATAGAAGAATGAAACTCGACCATTCTTTTACACCGTACACAAAGATAAACTCGAAATGGATAAAAGACCTCAACGTGAGACAGGAATCTATCAGAATCCTAGAGGAGAACATAGGCAATAACCTCTTCGATATCAGCCACAGCAACTTCTTTCAAGATATGTCTCCAAAGGCCAAGGAAACAAAAGCAAAAATGAACTTTTGGGACTTCATCAAGATCAAAAGTTTCTGCACAGCAAAGGAAACAGTCAACAAAACAAAGAGGCAACCCACGGAATGGGAGAAGATATTTGCAAATGACAGTACAGACAAAAGGTTGATATCCAGGATCTATAAAGAACTTCTTAAACTCAACACACACAAAACAGATAATCATATCAAAAAATGGGCAGAAGATATGAACAGACACTTCTCCAATGAAGACATACAAATGGCTATCAGACACATGAAAAAATGTTCATCATCACTAGCCATCAGGGAGATTCAAATTAAAACAACATTGAGATACCACCTAACACCAGTTAGAATGGCCAAAATTAGCAAGACAGGAAACAACGTGTGTTGGAGAGGATGTGGAGAAAGGGGAACCCTCTTACACTGTTGGTGGGAATGCAAGTTAGTGCAGCCACTTTGGAGAACAGTGTGGAGATTCCTGAAGAAATTAAAAATAGAGCTTCCCTATGACCCTGCAATTGCACTGCTGGGTATTTACCCCATAGATCCAGATGTAGTGAAAAGAAGGGCCATTTGTACCCCAATGTTTATTGCAGCAATGGCTACGGTCGCCAAACTGTGGAAAGAACCAAGATGCCCTTCAACGGATGAATGGATAAGGAAGATGTGGTCCATATACACAATGGAGTATTAGGCCTCCATCAGAAAGGACGAATACCCAACTTTTGTAGCAACATGGACGGGACTGGAAGAAATTATGCTGAGCGAAATAAGTCAAGCAGAGAGAGTCAAGTATCATATGGTCTCACTTATTTGTGGAGCATAACAAAGAACATGGAGGACATGGGGAGATGGAGAGGAGAGGGAGTTGAGGGAAACTGGAAGGGGAGATGAACCATGAGAGACTATGGACTCTGAAAAACAACCAGAGGGTTATGAAGGGGCGGCAGGGGGGTGGGGGGGGTGGGAGGTTGAGGAACCAGGTGGTGGGTAATAGGGAGGGCACATACTGCATGGAGCACTGGGTGTGATGCCAAAACAATGAACACTGTTATGCTGTAAATAAACAAATAAAAATAAATATTAAAAAAAATGTGCACATGGATATTTATAGAAGCTTTATTCATACTTGCCAATACTTGGAAGATGCCTCTGAGTAGGTAATTGGATAAACAAGCTGGTACATAGAGACAATGCAATATTATTCCGTGTTAAAAAGAAATGAGCTATCAAGTCATGAAAAGACATGAAAGAACCTTAAATGCATATTGCATGTGAAAGAAGCCAAACTAAAACGTCTACAGGCTGTGTGATTCCAGCTATAATAAATATATTCTGGGAAAGGAAAAACCATGATGGCAGTAAAAACATCATCCGTTGCCAGGTTTTGGGGTGGGGTGATGACAGAGGATTTTTTTAGGGCAGTGAAAATACTTTGTATGATACTATAATGACAGATGCAAGACATACAAATTTGTCTAAACTCATACAATGTAAAATACCATGAATGACCCTTGAGGTAGACTATGGACTTTGGTGATAATGATGTGTCAGTGCAGGTTCATCAGTTACAACAAATACAGCGCTCTGGTGGAGGGTTTTGAAAATGGGGGAGGCTGTGCTTGAGTGGAGACAGGGGGGAAATCTCTATACCTTCCTCTCACTTTTTCTGTGAACCTAAAACCACTATAAAAAATAAATTAAATATTTAAAATAATTTTTAAACCTCTAAGCTAAAAAAAGTCAAACAAACAGAAACCCTAAAAAACTGAACAAACTGAAACAGAAATCAGTTGAGTTCTTACCAGTAGGTAAGAGGTAGGTAGGAGAAGGAATTGAACGTAAAGGGATACCCAGGAACCTTGGGGAGAAATATTCTGTCTTATTTGAGATGGTGGTTACATGACTATATATATTTGTCTAAACTCATTGAACTAAACATCTAAAAAGGGTCAAGATTACTGCATGAAATTATACCTCAATTATTCTCATTTTTTTAAAAACTGAATTGAGATGCAGAGTCTTTGTCAAACCCTAAAATTGCATGCAACATATTCCCAGGCATGTTCAATAGAAAATTTATGTTCACATGAAAACATGTATATGAGTGCTCAGAACAGCTCTATTCATATTTATCTAAAATTGAAAAAATAAAAATGACTTTCAACTGGTAAATAAACAAACCACTGATCACTCATCAATGGAATAATCCTCAGAAATATAAAGGAACAAACTCTTGATATATGCAACAGCACAGACGAATCTCAAATGCATTTTGGTAAATGAAAGAAGCAGACCCAAAAGACTTTAACAAGGTACAGAGATTTCCCAAATACCTCTTGCTCCCACTTATGCTTAGCCACCCCCATTATTCCACTTTTATGACATCCTGGTAAAGGCAAAACTATAGGATGGCAATTAAATCAGTGGTTGTCAGCAGTTACTGGTGAGGGAAGGGGTTATCTATAAAGAATCAGCATAAACGAATTTTTTTTTCCAGATAATAGAATTGATCTGTTTCTTGATCATGGTGCAGGTTATGAAACAACAGATTCCTAAAAATTCATGGAACTCTACACTTTAAGACTGAATTTTACTACATATATATTGAAATATAAATTAAAAATTTAAATCTCTATGTAAAATGTGTGGAAAATGGATTCCTTGTCATTCGCATCAATTTCTTATAATATGTAGGGTCTCTGAATGCTATACCTTTAATACTTGTTTTCCCTTGTGCATGTTTTCTTCTTGTGAATTCAATATTAAGAGCAAATTTCCCTAAGAAATATGCAAAATTTACATTCTAAAGTAAACATTCTCCCATCCTTGGCAGAGCTCATTCAGGGCCTGGAGGATGTGCTATTAGAGGTGGGTGGAAGTAAGGGTTCTTTAATTGGCAGAACTTTGCAACCCCAACCTCTAAAGGCATGACTCCAAGAAGGTGAATGTTGGGGGCCTCTGCTTTATCCATGTGTGTCCAGCCTGAGGGATAGACCAGGAGTATATCATCCCAGGTACATAAAAGGCAGAATGTTTGCCAAGTTTGCACTACCACATCTGAAATTGTCACTACATACTGCAGCTATAGTTAAAGGACATTTTCACTATTCAACATTCAGGTTAGCTAAATAGTCGGAAGATATTTCAAACTAGTTAATTTCTGATATTTTCCCTTGAATTTGTGACTCCTGAGATAGCCTTCTTTTTAGAAATGAGTTCATTTTTCGTTTGTTTGTTTTTTGTCTTTTCCCAATAGTCATTTTCTTTTACTTATTCAAATTCAATTAGCCAATATATAGTACATCATTATTTTCAAAAATAAGTTCATTTATTTTTTTAATTTTTTAGAAATAAATTCACTTTAGGGTGCCTTGGTGGCTCAGATGGTTAAGGACCTGCCTTCAGCTCAGGTCATAATCTCTGGGTCCTGGGATCAAGCCCCACAGTCAGGCTTCTGGTCAGTGGGGAGTCTGCTTCTCCCTCTGCCTCTGCCTGTCTCTTGTTTGTGTTCTCTCTCTCATCTCAAATGAATAAATAAAATCTTAAAAAAAAATTCTTTTTAAAAGGCTTCAAAGACAATGCTATAAATTTACTTTTGTATTCTGCTTTCAGAGTGGTTCTACTCCATCCTGCACAACACTTGGTGGGAAACAACATGGCCACCATGTTGCAGAGGAGGAAACAGCATGTGGTGACTGCTAAAGCTGACAACTAAGCCCACAGGCCTTGATATCAGGGCTCTTCTCATCTTCAAGGTGCCTTCAGTGCAATTATCTTCACATCTTAGAGAAAACTGCCTCACTTTAAAGTTTTGCACTTCTCTATATAGAAAATGGGTCATCAACATGGAGGCTGTCTAGAACAGTTTTCTTTATCCAGGAATAAACTCTCCAAGTATTGATGTCATAAAAACAATACTGGAAAAAAAAAAAGAAAAAAAAGAACAGAGAAACCTAACAACATTTTCTGATGCTTGCTACGTCTACAAACTAAAATTTGTAAAGAAATTTGAATGCAAAGAAAAGATGTCCACATTGAAGTAAAGATGTGAAAATCCAAGAGGAGGTAACAGGGATGAGACTGATGATCAATCAGGAGATGGCCTCAACAAAGGGACTTTGAACAGGATATGAGGAATACCACAAGTTTGTTTGGGAGAACACAGAAAAGAGAAAGTTAAGAATTCCTTTACATCTCCTTCTCTCCCCCACCACAAAAGGAGCAAATATCTGCATATGTCCCACAGTGATAGGGAGCAAACTTTCCAATCTGAAAGTTTCTCAAGACCCCTATGCTCCCTTTCCCTGTTGCTGCACTATGATCCCAGTTGAGGGGAACAGAGGGTAACTAACATAGGCCTGGGGTTGTACTGTGTCAGCTTCCTGTTGCCTCATTAGCAGGGGGTGAAAGTATTCATGTTTAGTTCATGCATTTACTCATCATGTTCTGAGTGTTCATTATAGAGGCACAGAGCTGGATGTTGGTAAACAACCACTATAAACAGCCATAGCTTCCAAGGGCTTGAAGTATAGGAGAGTCTCATAGAAAATGTCAGAGGGGAATATTGTTTCTCTCAGTCAGCTAATGCTTATCATGCACAAAAACGGACAAAGCATTATGACAATACAAAGAAACACAGAAAAAGCCTCACAGCTGGTCTCCTTGCCCAAGCTACCTTTCCCTTTCCTACTTTATCTTTTATGTGGCGATGGATATCTAATTGGGCTTTATGGGCAAAACCATCCACTGGTTAATAAATGGAATTTCTCACCTGCATGAGGCTGCAGAGTCCTTCCTGGCAGCCTGCCCACCACCCAGCCTCATTGTATGTCTTCACTGTAACTATCCCTTCCTCTGTATGGTTCTTCTGGAATTATCTATGCAATCTGCACCTTCCCCTAAATGTGCACCCACCACAGCTGAATTAGGAGCTTTGGTTTTCCATAACGCTTCACATTTACACTGTATACTGGGCTGTAATCACACTGGAGTCTACCTGTCTTTCTTCATCAGAGTTTAATCTCCTGTGCACCAAGGAAAGAAACTAATTTATTTCTGAGTCCCCCGTGGCTGATAGAACTTGGCTTTGTTCCCCTAAATTGGGAGGAAGCGTAGAGTCTGCATTGAGGACTAGAGACTGGAGAGAAGGGCAGAGAAGAAGAGATGTGCCCTGTGCTGGCCCATGGTCACACTGAGGTCCCAGGTGAGTACAGCACAGCTTTCAGAGGAGGGGCATGCAGGGCATCAGGCAGTCCTGGTACCTGCAGGTCTGATGGCTCCCCAGGTTGTTTACAAACTCTAAACCTTATCCTTATAATCACTGACAATGCTGCTTTATCTCTTGTCCAACCAGCTTTGAATGAAGCAAAACCATGATGGAACTAATGGACTGACTAATATAGACACAGATCAGTGGGGCTCTGATACTAAAAGCTGGCATCTTATAATGTGGAACACTTCTTCCATTTGGACCAAAAATTTATCATAATGTGTAGCTCAGCCAGGTTTGGAAAGTATAAAGCTGATAGCAAATTAGCTCTGTGACATCTTATGAGTGTTCTGTAAACTACTGCTAAAATTGGACTATGAAAATGTTATTTTCCCCTTCAGGGATGTTTACAGTGCCCATCAAGTAAAAACAATGAGCTGGCCCAGAAAAACACAATGTGAAAACAGCTTTCACCATTTTAAAAAAAATAATAATTGCAGATGAATCTTAGCTGGAGATTTTCTCCTGCAAAGATGGTCAGGATTTGGTTTTTTAAAAGTAAAATACTGATTCTTCCTTCAGTTGCTGTTTTATTACTGAAATAACTTTCATGAGATTTTTATTTAGCTATGAAGCTTTGTTAGTTCTTGCTTTACTTCTTCCATGCATAGAATCATAGAATTTGAGAGAAGGAAATCACCTCAAACACTGTGTCATTCAGTCCTTCATACTCATTCACTTATTCATTCATTCACTCAAAGAACTTTTATGGTTCACTCTAACCTGTCAGTCCTCCATGCAGTGGGAAAGAAGAACTACATAAAAAGATGGAAAGCCAGGCACACAGTCAGGTTGACAGATTTGGTGTGGAGGCAGACCTCTGTGCCTCCCTATGTTCCCATCTCACTCCTCAGCATCATTCCCTCGGATCTTCCTGGGCCTGTGATTCTGACACCAACAGAGTTCCTCCAGAGTGTACACAATGGTTTCATTACACAGATTTACCTTCAACTCAGCTGTTATTGTTCCACCTCCATGAAAGGAAGTCCCTGGAACACTCTGGAACAGACAAGAGTTTCACTGGAAGAGCAGCCTTACGTCAAATGTGGTAAGAACAGGGATGACAGATTCTCTAAGTTCCCACGTCATGCTACAGGATGCATGGGCCTGCCTGAGAGGCAACACTGTGTAGCGGTCTTCTGGCTCATTCTAAGGGAGCCCTGTCCTTTGTGTATGCTTTCTTATGGACTGTGGTGGTGTGGTTGAGAGTGTCTGGGAGAGGCTTTCATGGGCTACATGAGTGGATATACCTATCCATAGGCTCTGAGACCCTCTGCAGCACTCAGGAAAGAGGACACACTGACACATTTCATCACTGCCACACACTTGGTAGTTGGCCCTTCTGGCACTCCCATGCCACACATGAGGGCTGTGGAATACACTGACTGCAGAGAGAGGGACCTGGCAAGGGATGAGACCCTGTCACTGAGGTGTGATTTTACCCCCTTTCCATGCACTGCTCTAAAGCTACTTCTCTCAGGGCTGTCCGGTAGTGCCTTGAGGGAGGTAGCAGGGAGCAAAATAAGCATGAGCTCCTCCATTCTGTTTCTGCCTCTTGTTTGACCTCATTATCTGATTCTGATTATCTGACCTTTGATCCTCAGTGTTTCAGCTCAAATAATGACACATTTCTTGCATAGTGCCTACTATGTGCCAGATGTGTCTTTATGAGTTCATATCATTATCTATCCTGTTCAGCCAATGTCATTATTGAAAATGGTATCAAACAAAAGCCTAGTCAGGGTCAAGCCCATGGCAGAGCTATGCCTCAGACATCAATGGATTATATGATTACATTATATCCATTCAGAAAAGGCAACAGAAATCCTTGGCTTAAACTCCCAGAAAGACATATGACATTGCACAATATACATCTGTTATCCTTCTAAATACTATCCTTCTAAATACTAAGTGAACGTATCAACCAGTGTGTGCTTACTGCTTATCGTGGAACCAGGTTTTCCAGAACAGCTGGCAAAGCCATGGGTGAGAGAGCCGGGGAAGCACCCTCAATCTGGGCCTCTCACACACCTTCCACGCCAATTTTCTTTCACTGGTTTTGTGAAGCTGCTGAGATCCTGGGTACTCAGAAGTGGCCATGAAGGCTGGAAGTTAGTCAGATACAAGTATATCTGGTGGATCCTGGGGGGTTCATTAGGAACCAAATAAAGGAAAAGTACTCTGGGGGGTCAGCACTCTACTAGTTTCCTACAGAAATTCCTTCCCAAGGAAGGAAGATCTTTTCTTAATAGGTCAAATCTTCAAAGACCCTGCATCCAACAGGAGGAGCAAAAGCTATGTGTGATGAAAATCTCAGAGAACTCATGCACCCCTGGAGCTAGCAGCTCAGTATTGGGACCCCTCTGAAAACCAGAAGGAAGTCAGGCAGTTGGTCACCTTTTAGAGGTATGGCCAGCTGCCATCCTGAGTCCCATAGTGGACCACAGACACCATGTGGGGGCAGAGGCCACTTCTGTGGTGACAGCCTGCCTCAGCACAGGTCCTGGGCAATCCCCAAACCAGAGGGCCCCAGCCAAGTGCTAAGGATGCTGTGGGAAGGTCCACACCAACTGACTCTGGGGCATATCCATTCTCCCCTACTCCCCATTTACTACCTTAAATTCCTACAGAAGCTTACGCTTCTGTTATCTTCAGTCTTATGACTTATGAGCTATGATATATTTCCTATTGGATAATATGATCTCCTAACTAGATTCTTCTTATGGAAAACCATCCACTTTGGAGCATGGCTGGTTTAGAAACCATGTCTAGTGGTGTCATCCTAACAACTAGATCCCCCCAGAAAACACGCTACCATCTTAGATCTGATGCTAATATACACCAGTTAACAGGAGAGCACCGTCTGTCTTTTAGTATTAATTAAAGTGGAAGTAAACGGACGATACCTCCCATTCCTGCATGTGAATATCAGCAAGTGCTGGTGACACCTCCTCCATAGGGAAGCTCACACAGAATTGCCTAACGGCCAATTCCACATTACACAGAATCCATAGAAAGTACTGCAGTTACACCCCACCCAGCCCCACGTACACATTTGATGTTGAGAAGGAATCACATGTGGCTCTTGGTTGAGTGGTCATACTCAGAGCAGCCATTCTTCATGCTCTAAGTGCATTGACAGTACCTACCCTTTTGTAGGTTAAAAAAACAATTTAGAATTCCACACATTTCCCTCATCTCCATGCTGATTCAAGAATGGGGCTATTGGGGGCACCTGGGTGGCTCAGTGGGTTAAGCCTCTGCCTTCGGCTCAGGTCATGATCTCAGGGTCTGGGATCGAGCCCCACATTGGGCTCTCTGCTCGGCAGGGAGCCTGCTTCCCTTTCTCTCTCTGCCTGCCTCTCTGCCTACTTGTGATCTCTGTCTAGCAAATGAATAAATAAAAATCTAAAAAAAAAAAAGAATGGGGCTATTGCCGTCATATTTAAATACCAGAAACACAGACAAAATGTGAGCAACTATTTGAAGTATTGAGTTAGTAGCTTCAGCCACCTTGTTCTAGAGATGCTGGGGTCCATACCAATTTCAACACATGTGAAGGTCTCTCAAGGTCAGCTTCCCCTCGACCCTCACTGCTTGAAGCTGAATCTCCTGCCCTGCCACTCATTTCTAAGCTGTTTTCTGTGAGATCTCCTCCACTGCCCCTGAAGGAATACAGCATGGTGTGACAGCAACATCCAAGGAGGTACACCAGGAATCACAAGGCCACCACCATTTCTGGACCTTTAGCTTGTTGCACTTTAACATACAGATTTAGGGTTAAGCCTAAAAGAAACAGAGAATTAAAAAGAATTTTAAAGCAAGTAGATGGATGGAAGGGATCTATTATATCTAAATGAAGGGATCCAGGTTACCATTCTAACATGTAAAAAAATGAGATGACACGTATCAGTGCTTGATCCAGAGCCTGGAGCAAAGCAGGCACTCAACAAATGGTAGATGTTTTCAATATTAGAAATTAGATAGTTAGATAGTACTGCACTCTAAAGTGATAAAGCATGATTTTTAGTGCATAAGGATTTATACACCAAGATTTTCAAGGGAGAAAATATTCTCCTTATATACTAAGAGTGCTGGTAAAAATAAGTGGTGTTAATACTCCCACCATGCCTAATTACAAGCACAAATGTGATGCCACCAAACATGGAGCTGGGAGTGATCACTGCAGCACACTTATGTAATATTTCTACCATATAGATCAAACAAATGGAAATAACCTCAAGGACATAGATAAGAGCAAAATGTAGTAAACTCATTAGAAACAGATGTATTTTGAATATTACTTTTGTTTTAGTATAATTATAAGTTAACATAACTTAATTTTTTTTATTTGTTTATTTACAGCATAACAGTGTTCATTGTTTTGGCATCACACCCAGTGCTCCATGCAGTACGTGCCCTCCCTATTACCCACCACTTGGTTCCTCAACCTCCCACCCCCCCACCCCCGTCCCTTCAAAACCCTCTGGTTGTTTTTCAGAGTCCATAGTCTCTCATGCTTCATCTCCCCTTCCAGTTTCCCTCAACTCCCTTCTCCTCTCCATCTCCCCATGTCCTCCATGTTATTTGTTATGCTCCACAAATAAGTGAGACCATATGATACTTGACTCTCTCTGCTTGACTTATTTCACTCAGCATAATTTCTTCCAGTCCTGTCCAACATAACTTAATTTTTAATAACAACTATGTTTAATAACTGGGTGAAAAAATTCTGAAAATTTAGCGATCAGCTCTCACAAGCCAGGTCTTGCACACACTTTAGTACCAGGGTATCCAAGTTTCTATGATTCTCCAAGAAATTCCATGAACACAAGTTCAGCAGATTTGGGTAGTTCTGTCCTCTGGTGTCTTTGCACCCTTGAGACATGTAAGTTTCGGATGAGAACACTCTGCCCTACCATGTGGAAGGCACACAGCTCATTCACCCAAGAGGCATAAGGAAACTACACTCAGATTGGAGGAAGCTCTGGGGGACTAAATGTGAGTGTTTTAGCAACAGTGAATTCTGGAGCTGGAAATTTAGATGTGAATTTTTATACATGGTTCTTCTTTATTCTGTTTAGGCAACACCTTCAAATGAGTAGGAGGTATATCAATAAATAGCAGGAGTATAGCCATGAACACCCTTGACATTAATATGCCTGCTGGTCTAAACCTAAGGAACCATGACTTAAGAAATTTCCAGTAAATAAATGTGTGCAAATGCTGAAAAGTGCATCCATCACCAGTATCACCCTGAATGTTACATAAAAGGAAGTTTGCTATAGAGCCAGGAACTTAAAAGGAAAATATACGCAGGCACACATTTAAATATATATCCTCACTTCCAAGCGATGGTGTAAGAAATGCATTTATAAATAATATGGTCTTAAGACTTTATTCTTGTTGAAATGCCTACATCCTTCTTAAATGCCAGTTTTACCTTGAAGTTCCACATGGGAGGGCATATTTTGGATGGTCAATGAAAACATAAATGCATTATTTGTCCTCAGCACAAATACCTACATCACTAGTTTTGTCTTTTCAATTGCTAGTTCTTTTCGGATTATATAGCCTGAAAATAACTTTTTCAGGCAGTTCATGTATTGTATTGAGAAAGAGAACAGAGCAGACCATTTCTATGGCACTGGGAAGAAGATGGGAAATATTGCACAGGGGGTTGATTTCCAGCTTATTAATCATTAAGGTGCTTCCTTTCATTTTATTCTGGGGGTGACTGCACTTTAACCTAATGCAAGACAATACCACCATCCATCAAATTACTGGTGCCTAGGAAAAACTTCGTTCTGGGTTAAATGAGTTTAAGTTAAGCACATTTCCATCACCTCAGACTGCTGTGCTCCACTTAGCACAGAACCCTTATCTGACATGGTGTTTTATGTAATTTACAGAGAACATTGGCATTGTTCAGAGTGGACTGGTCTGTAACAATAACTGTTTTGGACAAATTCTTGTGTCTTTATTTTTGGCTGAATATTCAAGCCATTTAAAGTCATCCATCTAACCAAGGGTTTTAGAGGGGAAGGGACTGGAGGGATGGGTTAGTCAGGTGATAGGTATTGAAGAGGGCACATATTGCATGGAATACTAGGTGTTAACATGCAAACAATGAATCATGGAACACTACAACAAAAACTAATGATGTACTGTATGATGACTAACATAACTTAATAATAATTAAAAAAAAAGTCATCTATCTAACATTAGAGCTCTCCTTTCTCAATAGATGAGAAAGGAGATGACCCAGTTTCTCAAGCCACAAACTCAGAAGTCTCCTTATAAATGTTCTCTTCTTTCCCCTTCCTTGTCCACACCACTAACTCATCACAAGCTAGTTGGCTCCTATCTCTCACCATCGCGGTCTTCCAGCTAATGCTCCACCTGGACCAGTTTCATCTCTTCAACAACTGTCTCTCTGCTTTTCTGTGGCCTTCGAGAAGATCTTTTAAAAATTAGAACCAGGTCAAGTGTTTCAGATCTAAGAAAAGGGTGGTCACTGGAAGCAGAGCCCTGTCTAGAAGGACTACCTCACTGTTGAACTCTCCACAAGGCTCCAACACTGCATTCTCTCATTGCTGCTCTATGCAGCAGCTCTCCATATATACCATTGCTTGTATTAGAAGAGGAACTTCACAAATGACAGGGCTATATAGCCTTTGGGAGTGTTTCACTTGTAAGATTTGTAACATTGTGTAATGTACTTCAATTCATTTAAATTTTCCTATTCAAGAAAAAAAAATCAATATATGCCCTAAAGTAACATTTCTTTGTGCTTTCTCCAGTATCTTAATTGAGTTCTTTAGTCTTTACTGCTTGTACACTAACCGTAAGCTGATTATGTACTGGCAGAATGGATAAAGATGCTCTGAGCCATCAATGATCCCACAGGACCACAAGCGCTGCTGATGCACACATCTGCTTTCTGGGTTGAGGAATAGGCAACATATGCTGTCATATTTATTGGAATACCACCAAGTTCTGAACATCCATGCTAATTACTTTCCACTGAAACTTGTCTTCCAAAACATCTGTGGGAAGAGGCTCAGTGTGGCAGAAAGAACTTGGACTTGGGGCAGAGAGAGCTGTGAAGATCCTAGCCCCACCAGTTGCCTCTGAAATGTTTGAACAAGTTCCCATCCACTGGTCCACTGTGAGCACCAGCCCCCTCATCTGACAATGGGTCATTGTGATGCCTGGGGACTTATGGAAATGGCACCTGCTGGGCACTTACTATAATGTCAGGTGAAGCAGGACCTCCAAGCATCAATTTCCTCCTACATTTGTAATAGAGCTAAAAGCAGAGTCATGTGAGAAGCATCATTTGTCATCATCAGGAATGTATCCCTTCTCAACTATTGCAGCATTCCATAGCCCCACTTTGGAAGTAACAACTTAGTATCAAATTATATAAAAAATACCTCAGGAAGGGTTTTGAAGGGTCAGGGGTGGGAGGTTGAGGGAACAGGTGGTGGGTAATGGGGAGGGCACGTTTTGCATGGAGCACTGGGTGTTGTGCAAAAAGAATGAATACTGTTACACTGAAAAAATAAATAAAATGAAAAAAAATACCTCAGGAAGCAAAGGCTAGGCAAGGAAGACCTGCATCCTCATGCTTCCCCTATTTCTCTTTAAAGGTTTCCCATTCCCCTCTGCTCCTGCTTGTCCTATCCAATATCAAATCTTAGGGCCAGAGTGCTGGGCTCAGTGGTCCCACTGATCAGGGCCCAGGGGCTGGACCACACAGCTGACCTTCTCTGAGTATCTTCCCCAGGGGATGGGCAGGATTCTCCAACTTTCACAAGGAGGAGCTGGGTGGCTCAGTCATTAAATGTCTGCCTTCAGCTCAGGTCGTGATCCCAGGGAGCCCGGCATCGGGCTCCCTGCTCAGCAGGAAGCCTGCTTCTCCCACTGCTGCTCCCTCTGCTTGTGTTCCCTCTCTGGCTGTCTCTTTCTCCTGGTCAAATAAATAAATAAATTTTATAAAATTTAAAAAATAATAATTAAAAAAAAGATGCAAAAGTCTTTTGAGATGGGAGGTGAGGCCAAAGAAGAGGATTTGGAGGAAGATGAAAGGTCAAGCTGTGACCAGCAGTTTGGTTCACAACAGCCTGACAAGGGGCATTGATGAGTTCCAGTCTGCTGCCAAGGCCCCTGTGAGCACCGTCTGATGCCAAACCCCATTCTGATGCCAATTTGGGGTGATATTTTCTTCCACAGTACAACAAAGTTTGATAGTAGGAGAAGTGTTTTTATTTTTTAATGTACTGTGACCTTATTCTCAATCTGGACTTCTATTTTAAAATTTTCTGTGTAATGATGACTGAAAAGAACACTGCAGGAGGTTATGATGGAGAGATGAACTAGTGAGGGAAGAAAGACTGTAAAGTGATCTCTACCATCTTCGAGCTATGGAAGTCTTTCTGACCCTGTCTCACTGATTGGAAGAGAAAATCTTTTGGCATCAAAATAAACACACAAAAAGCACCAGGCCCATTCAAGATGCTCCTTCACTGATCACTATACAAACAGTGTATTTGGGTTTGGATGTTTATTCCAACATCTGTTTGTTTGTTTGTTTGTTTGTTTGTTTGTTTGTTTTTAAGATTTATTTATTTATTTGAGAGAGAGCGAGAGAGCACAAGTGAAGGTAGGGACAGAGGGAGAGAGAGAGAGAATCTGAAGCAGACTGAGTGCTGACTTGCAGAGCCCAGCATGGGGCTCAATTCCATGACCCTGAGATCTCTACCTGAGCCGAGATATTGACCTGAACTAAAGCCATGAGTCAGATACTTAACCAAGTGTGTGACCCAGGAACCCCCAATTCCAACATTTAAAATAACATTGATGGTTACAGAATTTTATGCTCTTCTTTAAAATTTATAAGCCTCTGGATTTACAAAGCATTTAGCAAAGTTAGACCAGTAAGTACTGAGTCACAATTGTAGTCACAATAAAAACTTGCTTTAAAAGAGAGAGAGAGAGAGAGAGAGAGAGAGAGAGAGGCTGCCACTTTAAAGAATTCCATTTGGAATAAGGTTTTCTTAAGAAGAACCCAGATGGGCTTTTAGATAAAGAGAGAGACCAGCTGCATGCACTGTTCAGATCTGCATT
Source organism: Meles meles (assembly GCF_922984935.1). Taxonomy (NCBI): domain Eukaryota; kingdom Metazoa; phylum Chordata; class Mammalia; order Carnivora; family Mustelidae; genus Meles; species Meles meles. Next base: position 28,145,427 of record NC_060071.1, read on the forward strand.
ACAATTGGATCTTATGAAAACTGAACAATGTTTTTCATTAAACAAGAGAACTCTTAATAAGCTGCTTTAAAAACCATGACTATTTCTCATTATTCTACAAAATGGAAGCCATTTTCTTTGCAGTTGTCAGGGAAACTCAATGTGTAAGGTAGAGGGGTGCATTTTCAGAGAAGAGCCAGTCTGAGCTGAACCTGGAGCAACCCCTGGGGCTCAGTGGACAGTATTCATTCATTCACTCAACATGTATTAAACATCTACTGTAAGCAGGTACCATTCCCACCCTGGGCACCTAACAGCAAGCACTTCAGGACCCCTGTTCCCTATGGCTTTATGGTACTGCAAGAGGTGGAAAGTGGTATGGATCAAAACAGGACAGGAAAGGTGTGGGGGCTCCATTGTGGTTTGAGAGGTAAATGGCCTCTTTGCTAAGGTGACACTGAACAGAACACTGAGAAAACTGAGGAGTCAAGCATGTGCATGAATGATGGACAAAAATCCCAGGGACAAAGACCTTGGGTTTAGAATGTTCAAAACACAGTAAGAAGATTGGACTGAGGAGGGAGAAAAGAGTAGGAGATATGGTCAAACTGGAGGAACCAGAGCTCATGAGACCTCATGGGTTCCTATAAGAGAATACAAATTATATTATTCGACCACATGAAATTAAATTAAATATCGATGACAGGAAAATCTTTGAAAGATGCCCAAATATTTAATAACTAAATAATACATTTCTAAATAACCTGTGTGCCAAAGAAGAAAGAAAAAGTGAAACAGAAAGTACTATACTTTGAACTGAATGAAAACTGAATGAATACATCAGAAATTTGTTGGACTATAAAGCAGTCTTAAGGAGGGAATTTATAGCACTAAAATACTAAAATTGGAAAAGTTTCAAATCAAAGACCTCAGGTTCTGCATTAAGAAACTAGAAAAGAAAAATAGTAAAGGAAATCAGTAAAGGAAATCAGTAAAGGAAATCAGAATATCAATAAAATTGTTGAACTCAGTCAAACTAATCAGGAAGAAAAGAGAGAAGACAGAAATTATCAATGTCAGTAATGACAGTGACAACACTACAGATTATACAGATATTAAAAGGATAATAAGAAAATAATATAAACTATTTTATGTAAATAAATGTGACCATAGATTAAATGAACAAATTCTTTGAAGACAAAAATTGTCAAAATTCACTCAAGAAGAAAAGGGTGATACAAATAGCTCTGTATTTATTAAAGAAATTGAAATCATAGTAAAAATTATTTTCATAAGGAAAATCCCAGACCCAGATAGCTTTTCTGGTGAGTTTTTATCAAACATACAAGGATGGAATTAGAGTAATTCTACACAAACTCTTCCAAAAAACTGAATAAAAGACAATACTTCCCTACTTATGTGATGAGGCCAGAATTACACAGATGCAAAAACCAGACAAAAACATTAAAAGAAAACTACAGAACAATATATCTTATAAATATAGATGTAAAATTTCTTAACCAAAGTTGTATAACTCTAATAAAAAAATATATTCAAAGGAAAATATATCATGACCAACTCAAATTTGTCCAGGATAAAAGAGTTAAACATTGAAAATCAATCAGTATAATTCACTACATTAACAAACTGAAAGTATATATTGAATCATCTCAATAGACACAAAAGAAAAATCCAACATGCCTTCTTAATAAAAACTCTCAGGAAACCATGAATAGAAGGTAAATTCCTCAAATGGACAAAGAGCATCTAAACACACACACACACACACACACACACACAGCCAATATCATACGTAATGGTGAAAGTCTAAGTGATTCCTCATTAATATTAGGAACAAGACAAGATATCTTCTCCCACCACATCTATTCAACATTTTACTGGAGATAATGGTCAATACAACCAGTCAAGAAAAAGAAGGAAAAGGAATATAAATTGGAAAGAAGTAAAATTGTGTTTATTGGATTATACACATCATAAATTTGATGAAATATACAAAAAGGTTACTAGAACTAATAAATAAGTTTAATAAGGCTGCAGGATCTGAGACTAATATACATAACTCTACTATATTTCTATGTATCAATAATAAGCAATCAGAAATTAAAATTTAAAGAAACATCTACAATAGCATCAAAAATATGAAATACTTTGCAATAAACCTGGCAAAAGATATAAAACACTTGTACACTGAAAACTACACAATATTTCTGAGAGAAATAAAAAAGACTAAACAGAGAGATATACCTTAGCCAAGGTTGGAAGAATTCAAGTGTTAAGATGTCAATTTTTTCCAAATCGTTCTATCAATTCAAAGCAATCCCAATAAAAGTCTCAGTAGTATTTTTGTAGAAGTTGACAAACTGATCTTAAAATTCATGTGGATTCACGGGTATCTACATCTACACAACCTGTAAAATTATATGTTCTACATATGTTCAGTTTACTATAAATCAAATTACCTCAATAAAACCATTAAAACGTTAAAAAAAAAAAAATCATGTGGAAATGCAAATAACCTTAAATAGCCCAAACAATGCTGAAAAAGAAAAACAAAGATGGAGAAATAACACTACCTTCTTTCAATAATCACTATAAATCTACAGTAATCAAGACAATAGGGTATTGGTATAAAGATAGACAAATCACAGTTTGGATATAAACTCTCATAAATATGTACAACTGAATTTTGACAAAACCACAAAAGAAATGTACAAAATGTACAAAATGTACAAAATGTACAAAAGAAATGTAGTAGAAAAATGCGTGCATTTTCAACAAATGCTGCTGGAATAATTGTATACCCATATGCAAAACAAAAATAAATAAATAAACTTGGATCCATACCTCACAGCATATTCAAAAATTAACTCAAAATGGATTGCAGACCTAAATGTAAAACATAAAACTGTAAAATGTGTAATAGAAAACACAGTTAAGCAAAGATTTCTTAGATAGAATACCAAAAGCATAATTCACAAAAAGGACTTGGTTAATTAAAATTTAAAATCTCAAGATTTAAAACAACTCCTCTTCAAAAGACACCCTTAAAAGAATGAATAGACAAGCCATAAACAGGAGAAAATATTTGCAAAGTGTATATACCACAAAGAACATGTATCTAGACTATATAAAGAATTCTGAAAATTCAATAATAAGAAGACATATAGCATAGACAAGAATTTGCCAAATATTTGAACACTTTAACAAAGAGGAAATACAAATGGCAAATATGCACATGAAAAAAGCCAAATGTGATCAGTCAATAGGCTAGTGCAAATTAAAACCATGATAAGACTGTACAATTCAGAAATTCCTCTTCTAATTATATACCCAAAAGAATTGACAACAGGGACTAGAACAGATATTTGTTTTTTGGGGGCACCTGGGTGGCTCAGTGGGTTAAAGCCTCTGCCTTTGTCTCGGGTCATGATCCCAGCTTCATGGGATCGAGCCTCGCATGGGGCTCTCTGCTCAGCGGGTAGCCTGCTTCCCCCCTCTCTCTCTGCCTGCCTCTCTGCCTCCTTGTGATCTCTGTCAAATAAATAAATAAATAAATAATCTTAAAAAAAAAGATATTTTTTGTGGGTTTTTTTGTTTTTTTTAATATTTTATTTATTTATTTGACAGAGAGAGAGGCCACAAGTAGGCAGAGAGGCATGCAGAGAGAGAGAGGGAGAAACAGGCTCCCCACTGAGCAGAGAGCCTGATGCGGGGCTCTATCCCAGGACCCTGAGATCATGACCTGAGCCGAAGGCAGAGGCCCAAACCCCTGAGCCACCCAGGCGCCCCCAGATATTTGTATACCCATGTTCATAACACTGCTCTCCAACACTTATCTAGTCTTTAAAAAGAAAATTTCACTAACAAACTCACAGATACAGTCTTCATCCAGAAATTGTTAGAGGAATGGTAAACCCTTCAAAGGGCTGATATCCAAGATCTATAAAGAACTTCTCAAACTAACACTCATACAACAGATAATCATGTCAAAAAATGGGCAGAAGACATGAGCAAACGCTTCTCCAAAGAAGACATACAAATGGCTAACAGACACATAAAAAAATGTTCATCATCACTAGCCATCAGGAAGATTCAAATCAAAACCATATTGAGATATCACCTTACACCAGTTAGAATGATCAAAATTAACAAGACAAGAAACACCAAGTGTTAGAGGATGTGGAGAAAGGGGAACCTTCTAACATTGTTGGTGGGAATGCAAGTGGGTGCAACCACTTTGGAAAACAGTGTGGAGATTCCTTAAGAAATTAAAAATAGAGCGACCCTAAGACCCTGCAATTTCATGACTGGGTATTTACCCTAAAGATACAGATACAGTGAAAAGAAGGGCCATATGTACCCCAATGTTCATAGCAGCAATGGCCACAATTGCCAAACTGTGGAAAGAGCCAAGATGCCCTTCAACAGATGAATGGATAAAGAAGATATGGTCCATATACACAATAGATCAGAAAGGATGAATACCTAACTTTTGTATCAACATGGATAGGACTGGAAGAGATTATGCTGAGTAAAATAAGTCATGCAGAGAGATTCAAGTATCATATGGTTTCACTTACTTGTGGAGCATAAGGAATAACACAGAGGACATTAGGAGAAGGAAAGGAAAAGTGAATTGGGGGAAACTGGAGGGGGACATGAAGTATGAGAGATCATGGACTCTGAGAAACAAAATGAGGGATTTGGAGGGGAGGGGTAGGGGAATGGGTGAGCCATTCCCATTAATACCCATTAACGGGTATTAAGGAGGGCATGTATTGCATGGAGTACCGGGTGTAATGCATAAACAATGAATCTTGGAACAGTGAAAAAATAAAATTAAATTTAAAAAAAAGAATGGTAAACTCTTGCCCTTTGTCTTTGTCTACTATAGAGTTTGGGAAACTGAACATTGATATTTTGCTCACTGATTGTAAATTTTAATCCAAACCATACTTAAGCAACATTTACATGCAAGGAATGAAAAATTAACCATATTAAAAATATCAGATTCCTTGTACTTAAATTGTGAAACTTGAAACTTAAAAGAGAAAAGCCACCCAGATTGACTTTGTGAAGTAGAAAGCCAGAATGGCCCAATTTCACTGTGGATGGAAATAGCATCATTTCTTAGGAATATAAAAAAGGAATTGCCTACAGCACTTTCAAATAGAATGTTCTTTTTTATTTTCATTATTTACACTGAAGTTTTATTTCCTGAGGGGCTTTGACAAAAATAGAAGCATAAAATGCTAGCACCACAAAGGACTTCAGAAACCATCTGGTTCAACCTCTTCTTTCTCGGGTGAGTAAACTGAAGCCCAGGGAAGACGGAAAGATGCTTGGGAAGACACCAGGGAGAAGGCTAGAAAGGGGGGCCCCCCAGGACTGCACTCCTTCCCTTGGCCAAGAAAGACAACAAAATTATCAGTATCCTTGGACTCACCAGTGTCCTGGAACCTAATACACCAGTCATCATTGCTAGAACTAGGTTAGTTCCTTAAGAGTTCCTTCCTTCCTTCCTTCCTTCCTTCCTTCCTTCCTTCCTTCCTCCCTTACATTTGTCCATCCATATTTACTTAGCATTTAGGACATACAAAGTCCTGTGTTAGGTTCTCTTTCAGCCATGATCATGACCCAAAACCTCACTGAATTTGCTTTCTAGCAAGATATACAGACATTAAACAACTCTGTACAATTAGTTATTTAACTGCAACTGTCATCAGTGCCATGAAGAAGCACTTGTCTGGAAGCCTTGCCTTGGGAGCATGATCAAGACAGAGAGGAGTTAGCAGAGCAGGTGTGTGAGAGTGGAGAGGGCTGTCCTGGGCTGAGGAGGTGCCTGAGCAAGGTGAGAGCAGGAGCTCTGCCTAGGACGTACCAGCACCTGGGCATAGGTAGGTGAGGAGCAGTCATGTCCATGCAGGGCGAAAACAGTTTACCCACTTAGATGTGATACTTAATACAATGCAAAGCTGTTTTTTAAATAGGAATTTTGAAAATATTGTGTATACAGGGTGTACAAGAAGTCAAAAGTAGACTAGCAGTTACTTTCACCAAAAGGGTAAAACTGTTTTGGGCAGAGTAGTAAGGAAGAGAGAGGGGAAGTGAAAAAGTGGTCCAGATACTTCACAGGCAGATCCAGTAGGCAGATGGCTATACAATGTGGGAACCCAGTGCAAAATGAAAATTCAGGGCCCCTGGTTCAAAAATTACTAAAAACCTCAAGATGGCTAGAATAGAACACAGAACCCTGAGCAGAACCCTGGGAGATCTGGGCCATGGACTACACTGGCAGCATGCCCAGGGAGCTACCCTGCCCAGAATTTAGCCATTGACTAGGCATGAAGGAGGAGAAGAGGAAGGATGGTGCCAATGTCCAGGGGTCTGCCTATTCCTGGCAGAGCTAGGCTGGAATGAGCTACTCAGCAGATGCTCTGGACCAGCCTGGAAGCAGAGCCTGGGGCATCCATGTAGAGGTGTGGAGTAAGCAGGAAGGTGCCTAATGACCACTTGATCAGAGGGAACACCTGTCTCCAATATCCAGATGGAAACAGGAAGAGTGCGCAGATGACCCAGCAACAACAGAGAAGCAGCCCAAGGAGCCTTTATGTGGCCAGATTCAAGGTACACCAAAGGCAAGTGAGCTGGTGGTCACAGAGAACCAAGAAGTCAGGAGGGGCTCCAGAGCCTTCAGCATCATCTCTCCATGCCCACCTCTTAGATGAATGGTAGAGCCTCATACCCAAAGGGAAATTACAATGGAAGTTTTCTGAGGCAATGAGAAAATAGTTAAAAAAAAAAAAAAAAAAAAAAGGAAAGACTTTAGAAGATGCCCACTTTTGTGCTCTGCCTGACTAAAGGTGCACAGTGGTGCTCTGACTGTCCACAAAGCTGTAGGCTTTTCCACACCCTGATCTCCTGTTGGCCTTCCTCCATGTGGGAAAAACACAGCTGAGAACTGAGAGTCGAGGGCTCATTTCTAGCTTTTGTCTCCAAATATGAGTTTTAAACAATCCTAGGATTTCACTGAGAAAGGTCACAATTTTTGAGAGAAAAAGGACTTTGTTGTTTTTTTTTTCCATTTTATTTATTTTTTCAGCGTAACAGTATTCATTCTTTTTGCACAACACCCAGTGCTCCATGCAAAACGTGCCCTCCCCATTACCCACCACCTGGACTTTGTTTTTATTGTGCTTTGTTTAAAGTTTCCAAATCTTATGAGCTCAAAAGAACATGATGCTTATATCATGATTTACAGATGTGTAAAGAGTACACAAGTCTTGGGGCGCCTGGGTGGTTCAGTGGGTTAAAGCCTCTGCCTTCGGCTTGGGTCATGATCTCAGGGTCCTGGGATCGAGCCCGAGTCGGGCTCTCCGCTCAGGGGGAGCCTGCTTCCCTTCCTCTCTCTCTCTGCCTGCCTCTCTGCCTACTTGTGATCTCTGTCAAATAAATAAATAAATAAACTTAAAAAAAAAAAAAAGAGTACACAAGTCTTAAAAACTGGTTTTCCCACCCAGAAGGATAAAATACTTCAAAGTGAGTTAGCAGGGTTTGGAGAGAATCAGGGAATCAAATGTGAATGGCTCCACCTTCTTGGGCCACACTCCCCATTAGAGAAGGGTCAGGATATGATTCTCCTGACAGTGGAAGTTCTGCAGTGTGGGGAGTGGTATTAGAAGCCCAGATTCTTTCTGCAAATCTCCTTGTCTCTTCTTGCTGACAAAAGCTGTGCCTCAATAGGGCTCTATTCCTTAACTGGCATAGCTCTACCCTGAGTGCATAGGTACTGCTTTACCAAGACCATCTTGTATGTTCATTTCTGTGTCATTAGACTGTCCTACTCGGTCATGATGCTGTGACCGTTCATTTTACTAGCATAAAATCACTTTAACATGATTCTCTGGATAGAAGAGGCATGAAAAAGTTTGTCCCCACCGTCTTACGATGTTGGTGGGAATGTAAATTGGCACAGCCACTCTGGAATGCAGTAGGAAGTTCCTCAAAAAGTTAAAAATAGAACTACCCTACAACCCAGCAACCGCATAACTAGGTATTTATCCAAATGATACAAACTCTGGAGAGGATTTCTGGCTGCTTTAATAAAAGCTGACCGGTAACAAACAAGATATGTGTCACCAAGCCTGACTAGCTGTTTCACCAGCTAGTGTCTGTGCTCTTGCCCTCATCCAGAATGGTCCAAACCAGACCTGGAAATCTTCCCTAATTGCTGTCCAGCCCTCAAACCCCACCTCTGACACAGCCCTCAGCCCTATCAGGAACATAAGTCCCAGGTCACACCCAGTCTATGCCTTCCTCAGTCCAAACCACAAGCATTCCCAGGCTAGACAACTGCAATCACCCTAACTGGCTCTGGTTGCCACTCTGTCCATCTATAGGACAGCCAGAATGATACTGGCAAATGAGAATCTGATCAGATCACATGCTGTCCAAACCTTTCTGATGGCTTCTTATAATACAGGAACAATGCCCAAGTTCCTGACTGGGTCTGCAAGGCTATGTCTGGCCTGAGTTGCCCCTTTAGCCCCATGCTGCAGGGCCTTTACCCACTGAGGGCCTCTTTACCCAGTCCTTACTCCCCACACATCTGCTCACTTACCCTCACTTCTCTCAGAACAAAGGGCATCTCAGACAGTCTTTGCTGACCTACTCCTCAAAAGAAGCACAACTCAACCTCTACCAGACACTTTCAAGCACCTCATTGTGACTTATTTTCTCAATATCACTTGTCACTACCTGAAAATGTAGATGAGTATGCATGCACTTGTACACATATGTACAAGGATGCATGTGCACATATATGCATACACACATGCATGCACACATGAATTCATGCAGTGATAAATGCTGTCAATGCACATGCAGTGAGGAATAAGAAAATAGAGTCCTACCCTCAGGGAACTCACAGACCTCTTCCCATGGACAGCAAATACTTCCTTGTATAAGGGGAACCTTGCTTCATGTCCTAACACCTAGTTTATATAACCAGAAAAAGGGAACATTTGAAAAAACTTTCCTTTAGAGAGTACTTCAGTAAGTTGGATGCCATGAGTGATTTTCTTTCCTGAGAATTTAAAAATATGAGAGGAGATTATTATTAAAGCCCATTTTCTTCAGGAGAGTCAAAAAGGCTAAGCAATAAATCCACAGCTCTGCCACTTATTTCAAAGTGACTCTCCAATCCTTGCTTTGTTAGTACCCCTTCACTCAAAAGAGCAGATTTAGATCTTGTCTACCAAATAAAGGGAAGTGTGAGCTGTCTGGGGATGGGATGAAGGAGCCTCCCCTGGTGATGGAAGTAATAAGAAAGCAAAGGCAATTGGTTTTCTTAACTCACTTAGGTAATTGCTTCACACCTGTCTGCACCAGCAGACAGCAGACATACCAGGCAAAGGAAATGGAATTCAAACAATCCCTGAATCCTTTGCCCCAGCAGACATCCCTTTCTCCTCACTCCACATGGGAGTTAGTGAAGAATCAGGCTTCACGAGTGGAGGGATAGACTATAAAACAAGGAGGAAATGTTTTCTTTCTGCTATGGCAAGGCCACACTTTACAAAGGAAATAGAAGAACTCACACTGGCTCAGATAGAAGGGACGAGGATATGACTATCTCCCAAGTATTTTAGGTGGAGAAGGGAAATTGCAGGGGAGGTGCGGGGGGATTGGCTATTTGCTATTGGTGAAATGTTTGTATCTCCCCAAATGCCCCAATGTGAAGGTGTTTGGACGTGAAGCCTTTGAACGGTGACTAGGTCATGAGCGTGGTAACTTCATGAAAGGGATTAGTGTCCCAGAGTGTTTTCTTGCTTTCTTTCTATCACGTGAAGACATTGAGAAGTCAGTAGTCTTGAGACCTGGAAGAGAACCTGACCATGCTGGAACACTGATCTCAGACTTCCAGCCTCCAGAGCTGTGAGAAATAAATGTCTATTGTTTACAAGCCAACCAGTCTGTGGTACTTTGTTTTAGTACCGTGAACTGACAAAGTCACTGACCAGGGGAAGAAGTTAAAATCACCTTCCTTTTGGGCTGAGAATTTTGCACTAGGACCTATGAGTAGAAAGCAAGGGAGAAGACCATTGGAGCCAGAATCCACTTCCTTATGAAGAAAAATTGTACAACTGTGGAACTGTACCCAAAACAGGCATTCTTAGGAGCTGGAAGACATGTGGAATTGGGAAATGATGCATAGTTTTGAGTGAGGACTAGAAAATGACCTGTAAATTTTAGTATAGCATTGACATTCTAAGACTCAGGTTTCTGGCCTGAATATTTAGGAAAATGTACCAGATTAACTAAAAAAGGGAGGACACGCCCTGAAGAAAGGCGAGGGTGTGAGATGTGTATTTGGGGCAACAGGGCACCAGAGAGGATGGGCTTTTGAAAATTGGGTCTGGAGTCAAGAAGGGCACTGGAGGTGGGTTGGTGGGAAGTAGTGAGTGAGGAATCCAGATGGACTATTACTCCAAACTCAGACAGGTTTGCATCTGTCATGCCCCAGGATAATAGATGTCCTTCTTCTGCCTCAGTATCTTCTGGACCTTCTCTCTCCTGAGCTGAATGGACCTTCTTCACCTCAATGTTCTTGTCTATCCATCTAGTTCTCATGGTCACCTCTGGGAGAACACCAGGTGTCTTCCACATCATTTGCTTCCTCCAGCCTCCTCCAGGATCCCCAGCCTCCCAACCCCTTCCTCTTGGCCCTCTTTCTGCTTCACAAATATACATATTCTTGCCCATGTGAGCCTTTCTACCTATCTTCCAGTATCCCAGATTTCTTCAGTTTCTTATAAATTCCATTTGGAGTAATGCTGAATCTCACTGTTGGAGTGTTTTATTCACTTTGACAATGGATGGCATTTCCCCTTCCCCTTCTGTTGCTTCTCATTTCAGAAGAACTATTCTAATTCAAAAAGTTATCGACTTTTGAAGTTTAGGAAACTCAGATCTATTGATTTTTTTTTTTTCAATTTATAAGTCGATCAAGAAAAGAAAATGGTTTGGTGCTATTTCAGAGTCTTGAAATACCGTGATAAAATCTCATCTTTTCTCTCTATATAGGGAGAAATGCAACAACTCTGTGTCTGGGATTGACAGCACCCATGTCACTTGAGCAATAGGATGATATAGCTTTGTCATCATGATCAAGTCACAGAAATCATGTCAGCCTCAGCTGCCTATAAAATAAAACTAATTAAGGCCTGGTCATCTAGATAATATGGTGACCAAATAGGAAAGGGCACCAATTACCATCCCTATGCCAGGTGCAGGAGACCTCTGCAGTGTGAGTCCTTTGCCCCTGCACTGACCTTGTGGCCAGAGGGTTTGACAATGATGAAACAGGTGCAGGATAAATTCATTTTTACTTCAAACAACTTTGTAAAAATGATTTCAAATTTGGATTGGGGAATTCCATAAATAATTCCATAAATAATTTTCACAACATGCTGTGCATTTTTATTAAGTGACAGTGTGTGTATAATGAAGTTGATGACTCAGTCATGAGGTAGATGTTGTAGTGAAGACCCACCATCCATTAGGTGAATTCTGGATGAAAGTCTTCATTCATCAAAATCCATTACAACCTTCTGCCCATAGACAACCTTCTGCCCATACACAAATTCGTTTCATCAACAACATAGAGAATAATATACATCTAGACTTTAAATATTCAATTATTCAATTGAATTCGATTATAAAGTTATAAGGATTTTCCAAAAGAAAAATTCTTGAGAGAAAATATTTTCTCCTGTTGAGTTCCTAGCAAAAAGAGGACAATTACATCTATTATGTAATGCGAAGGTAAGAAAATGCCCTTGTTTCTCATTAATCTCACATAAACTGATTACGATATAATGTAATAGAGTGGTGACACTTCAGCTGGAAAGAATTTCATAACAGGTTTTAGTATTGATAGGAAGAAGAATAAAACATTAAAAAATCTTTCACTAAAAAGATTAAAGACAATTATGTGATAAATTGCACTTTTGCCCATGGCACTACCATTTTAGTAAAGTTACTATTCATTTCCCAATTAAGGATCTAAAACTGTCAGCTTGCTTTTCTTTTTCTAAAGTGTCTAAATAATATCCAATTCCAATAAGAACAAAAGAGTAAGGAAGGAAGAAACTAGAAGAAGGTAGAAATGTGTGATGTAAGGAACACTCTAGGTACTCACCATCCCAATTAAATAGCACCTGTCTCCTACTGTGACTGTCTAACTGTAACTGCTAACACACAAAGGCCATCCTTGCCTGTATTTTGCTTTGCCAAGGCCCTCATTAATACGTGTCTGGCAGTCACCCCAGTCCATCTACAACTGCTCCTCATCATAAAAATACTTGTCTCCAAAACACATTTCTCCCACAAGCCCACTACAGATGCTCAGAGGTTCCCTGTGCCACCCCAGTCAGGGTCCTAGCCAATACTCTGGCCCCACATATAGGGGCATAAGAACAGTTGTGGGCTCAGAGGGACCACAGTGGGTGCTGCTGGAAAGTAAATGTTTCTCTGAAGAGGGGAGAGAGAAGGGGCTGGCTTTGCCACAGGAATGGGAGAACAGAGGGCAAAGTACCTTGCCCAGCTGTAGCTACATCTGGATAAGAAGTGCGGGGCCAGTGGAGCCTGGGTGGCTCAATTGGTTAAGCCTTCGACTTTGGCTCAAGTCATGATTTCAGGGTTGTGGGATGGAGCCCTACCTGGAGCCCCGTATGGAGCTCTGTGCTCCCTCTCAACAAGGAGTCTGTTTCTCTCTCCCCCTCCCCCTTTCCCTCTCCTCATCCCTCTGCTTGTGCTCTCTCTGTCTCCCTCAAATAAATAAATAATACCTTAAAAAAAAAAAGTGGGCCAGCCTCTCTCCAGGGTCCCAGGCAAATAGAAAATTCCTCTCCTTCCCTGTTCCTTCTTTGAGTCTTCTGAGTTCAGTGGGGGTTTAAGCCACTTACAAGGACTTCTTTATCTGCCTTTCCACAGCTATACACACACACTTATATGCACAACCTAAGAAGACAGCACACCTTAGTCAGGCTCAAGTAACACAGAAATTGCAGAAAATGTCCTTAGTCTTCCAGGTCCCAACAAACCTTTATTTGAAAAATGGAAATAAGAGAATAGAAACCATCAGATATACAAGGTACTTGAGCTCATAAAAGGGGACTATTTCATCTTCTTCATTCAAAGCTTTTCCATGAGGACAATGCACTAAGATCTATAATTACAGTGGGGTCTAGTAGTACACCGAACATCATGATGTTGAAGAAAGAGACTTCTCACACAGATTTCATGCTCAAAATGCTTTAAATAACAAATCCAGGGTATCATCAGTAAGCACTGATAAAAGATGGTAAAGAAACCTCTTAAACCAGAGCTGAGGAAACAAAAGTATGTTGCATCTTTTAAAACCTATACATAAAAGATGAACATATGGGGAAATCAGTTTACTTTGAGAAGACAAAAAAAAAAAAACTAAGCAAGAGAAACATAAGAAAGATCTTATCAGTGGAGAAGAATGGGATATTACATAAGTATGGAAAAGTGGTGAATAAGACAGCAGAATATAATAGATAAAATGTACGGCAATAAATACAGAATGATTAAGAAATGTTTAAGACATATGATGATGCCAATGACAAAAGACAGATGAAGATGATGTAGAATATTTAACCTATCTAGGATAGTAACACAATTATTAAAAAGTCTACAATCATCCACTGACTATTCAAGGAAAAGCTGAAACACAAAAACAAGTATTATAAATGTTAAAACATTAGTTAAGTTTGGTTCAACTTGTCTATAAGATCATTGTGTTATACTAAAACAGGTGTGTTCATATTAAAACAAAAATGTGACTTTGCCCCATAGATAAATGAAGAAATGATTGTGGCCATCAAAAAGGAGTGTCCAGTATGCCCAGGGAAGATCCACCCCCTGGAACAGTGCTTTTGCTGTGCTTGCTGGCTGTCAACACAGCAGGGAGAGATGGGAAAGACTGACCTCTAGCCAGCAATCCAAGTAAGATACCACAGAATAAAATACTGAAATATTTGAGGAAATAATTTTAACTAAATAAATGGGGGAGGTGAGAAGCTCTTTTAGTTTGCTCAAAGGACTCAGCCCATGGTGAAATCTGTGGAGAATCACCTAACAGCTGGACTTTGTTGGCATGCATCAGGAACAAGAGACACAGCTTGCAGGCATGGCTTCATGATGGCTGTGCCCAAATAATAAATAAGAGTCTCTCATGGTTTGTCTCCCTCTCTGACTTCTTCCTATTCAGTTTTCCCTCCCTTCCTCTATGATCCTCTGCACTATTCGTTATATTCCACCTATGAGGGAAACCATATAATAATTATCTTTCTCTGATTGACTTATTTCAGTTAGCATAATACTCTCCAGTTCCACCCATGTCAATGCAAATAGCAGGTATTCATCCTTTCTGATGGCTGAGCAATATTCCATTGTATATATGAACCACATCTTTTTTATCCATTTGTCTATCAGAGGACATCTGGGGTCCTTCCACAGTTTGGCTATTGCAGACAATTGCTGCTATGAACACTGGGGTGCAGGTGCCCCATCTTTTCACTATATCACTCCTCAAGGGGAATCACTATTCTATCTTCTAACAACACAAATTAGTTTTCCTATATTGGTACTTAATGTTACTGAAATCATATATACTCTTTTGCGTCTGACTTTTTTCACTTAACATCATGCTTTTGAGATTCTTCCATATTGTTACATATTGTATACCTAATTTGTACTGCTAGTGTTAGCATCCTAGTATATTTTTAAATGGAAATAAAGTTGTGTTTCTGTTAGGAATGTACTTAGGAGTGGGGCTGAGAGTAGATGTGCAAATGTTCAGCTTTAGTGTATACTATCAAGGTGTTTCTAAAATGATGGCAGCAATTTACATTTCCATTAAATGAGTGTACACGGGTTCCAATTGCTTCATATCCTCACCAGCATTTACTATTTTTGTCTTTTTCAAATTAGTCATTTATAGAGGTCTGTGATAATATGGTATTATGGTTTTATTTGAATTTCCCCTATGACTAATGAATTTCAGAATCATTTCATGTGATTACTGGCTACTGGATATCCTCTTCCAGCGAAATGTCAGTCAAATATTTTGCTCATTTTTCTATTGGACTATGTATGTGGGGATTCTTACTGAATTTTAGGAGATCCTTATATATTCTTAATATGAATCCTTCCTTGTATGTAAATATTTTTCCCACTTTTTAAGTTACGTTTTCACTTTTTTTTTTAAGATTCATTGATGATCAAAAGGTCTTCAATATAGTTTGATTTCTCTTCTTTTTTTCATTTATGGTTACTGCTTTTTAGATGCTGTTTATTAAATGTCCTATTGTAAGTTTACTAATAACATTTTGAATGTTTCCTTTTAAAAGATTTACATTCTACCTTTCATGTTCATATCTGAAATCCACATGGAAATGATTTTTGTGTATGAAGTGAGGTAGGAGTCAAAGTACATTTTTTCCCCATATAGATAGCCAATTGACAGAGCACCATCTATTGTAAATAAAAATATTCATGACTAAACTGCTCTGTAAACTTTGCCATAAAACAGAGAACAAATATAAAATCAATGCACAGAAATCAGTTGCATTTCTGTACACCAATAACAAGACAGAAGAAAGAGAAATTAAGGAGTCAATCCCATTTACAATTGCACCCAAAACTATAAGATACCTAGGAATAAACCTAACCAAAGAGGCTAAGAATCTATACACAGAAAATTATAAAGTACTCATGAAAGAAATTGAGGAAGACACAAAGAAATGGAAAAATGTTCCATGCTCCTGAATTGGAAGAATAAATATTGTGAAAATGTCTATGCTACCTAAAGCAATCTACACATTTAATGCAATCCCTATCAAAATACCATCCATTTTTTTTCAAAGAAATGGAACAAATAATCCTAAAATTTATATGGAACCAGAAAAGACCTCGAATAACCAAAGGAATATTGGAAAAGAAAGCCAAAGTGGGTGGCATCACAATTCCGGACTTCAAGCTCTATTACAAAGCTGTCATCATCAAGACAACATGGTACTAGCACAAAAACAGACACATAGATCAATGGAACAGAATAGAGAGCCCAGAAATAGACCCTCAACTCTATGGTCAACTAATCTTCGACAAAGCAGGAAGGAATGTCCAATGGAAAAAAGACAGCCTCTTCAATAAATGGTGCTGGGAATATTGGACAGCCACATGCAGAAAAATGAAATTGGACAACTTCCTTATACCACACATGAAAATAGACTCAAAATGGATGAAGGACCTCAATGTGAGAAAGGAATCCATCAAAATCCTTGAGGAGAATGCAGGCAGCAACCTCTTCGACCTCAGCTGTAGCAACATCTTCCTAGGAACAATGGCAAAGGCAAGGGAAGCAAGGGCAAAAATGAACTATTGGGATTTCATCAAGATCAAAAGCTTTTGCACAGCAAAGGAAACAATTAACAAAACCAAAAGACAACTGACAGAATGGGAGAAGATGTTTGCAAATGACACATCAGATAAAGGGCTAGTATCCAAAATCTATAAGGAACTTAGCAAATTCAACACCCAAAGAACAAACAATCCAATCAAGAAATGGGCAGAGGACATGAACAGACATTTCTGCAAAGAAGACATCCAGATGGCCAACAGACACATGAAAAAGTGCTCCACATCACTCGGCATTAGGGAAATACAAATCAAAACCACAATGAGATATCACCTCACACCAGTCAGAATGGCTAAAATTAACAAGTCAGGAAATGACAGATGCTGGTGAGGATGCGGAGAAAAGGGAACCCTCCTCCACTGTTGGTGGGAATGCAAGCTGGTGCAACCACTCTGGAAAACAGCATGCAGGTTCCTCAAAATGTTGAAAATAGAACTACCCTATGACCCAGCAATTGCACTACTGGGTATTTACCCTAACGACACAAACGTAGTGATCTGACGGGGCACGTGCACCCGCATGTTTATAGCAGCAATGTCTACAATAGCCAAATTATGGAAAGAACCTAGATGTCCATCAACAGATGAATGGATACAGAAGATGTGGCATATATACACAATGGAATACTATGCAGCCATCAAAAGAAATGAAGTCTTGCCATTTGCAATGATGTGGATGGAACTAGAGGGTATCATGCTTAGTGAAATAAGTCAATCGGAGAAAGACAACTATCATATGATCTCCCTGATATGAGGACATGGAGAAGCAACATGGGGGGTTAGGGGGATAGGAGAAGAATAAATGAAACAAGATGGGATTGGGAGGGAGACAAACCATAAATGACTCTTAATCTCACAAAACAAACTGGAGGTTGCTGAGGGGAGGTGGGGTTGGGAGAGGGGGAGGGGGTTATGGACATTGGGGAGGGTATGCGCTATCGTGAGTGCTGTGAAGTGTGTAAACCTGGCGATTCACAGACCTGTACCCCTGGGGATAAAAATACATTATATGTTTATAAAAAAAAAAAAATTGGAAGGGGAGGCGAACCATAAGAGACTATGGACTCTGAAAAACAACCTGAGGGTTTTGAAGGGGCAGGGGTGGGAGGTTGGGGGAACAGGTGGTGGGTAATAGGGAGGGCACGTTTTGCATGGAGCACTGGGTGTTGTGCAAAAACAATGAATACTGTTATGCTGAAAAAATAAATAAATTAAAGACAAAAAAAATGAACAAATTAAAAAAGAAAAATAGTATGGCAACTTCTCAAAAAATTAATATGATGCAGTAATTCTACTTCTGGGTATCTATCCAAAAGAAGGGAAAAACAGAGACTATATCGCATAGCTGTACACCCATGTTCATAGCAGCATTTTCCACAATAACCAAAAAGTAGCAGCAACTCAAATGTCCATTGATCAATGAATGTATAAACAAAATGTGGTTATCTTCATGCAATGAAGGAGTATTCAGCCTAAAAAGGAATAGTAACTCTGACACATGCTATAGTGTGACTGAATCTTAAAGACAATATGCTACGTGAAATCAGCCAGACACAAAAGAACAAATATTGTATGATTACACCCATAAGAGGTACCTAGAAGAGTCAAATTTATAGAGACATAAAGTAAAATGATGGTTGCCAGGGACAAGGGATAGGTGAGAAAGGCGAGTTATTATTTAATGAATACAGAGTTTAGTTTGACATAATGAAGAGTTCTGTGGAGATGGTTGCATAACAACATGGATATATTTAATGCCACTGAACAGCACACTTAAAACTGTTTAAAATGGTAAATGTTACATTATATATATTTTACCAAAATAAAAAAGCAAATACATACACCCACACATATACATGTGCACACAAACACACACACACACACCACACACACACACAGACACACCTCATTGGAAGTAATCTGTGAAAGTATTATTACTAACTTAAATATTTGAGACTTAAACTGTCTCAAATAGTTATGTGTCAGGGGGTTCACAACCACCTCCAGATTCAATGATTATGCAGGACAACTCAGCACGTAGTCATAGTCAGGGCTATATTTATTATAGCAAAGCAAAATCAGCAACCAAAGGATGAAAGCAAAATCAGCAAGCTTCCAAGAGTCCTCTCTCAGTGGAGTCCCATGGAGTGTACTTAATTTCCCCCAGCAAAGAGTTGTGATAACACATGTGCAGTACTGTCTACCAAGGAAGCTCATTAGACACTCAGTGCCCAAAGTTATCATTGGCACAGGTCAAGTAGGCACACTCACCTGGCACATACCCAAGTTCCAGACCCCTGGAAGGAAGTAGGTGTCAACAGAGACCAGAGACCACATTTCTCTGTTTAGGCACAGCAAGGCCTCTTGTCAGGGAATGATGGGAGCCCTCCTGAAATTCAGGTTCCCAGAGGCAGCTGATGGTGACCTTGCAAGCAGGCCTTTCTAAGGACAGCAGTCTCAGGGTGCTCTGTTAGCTCTTCTCTCCATGTAACACACTCAACTTTTTCTAAAGCCCACTTCACACATGAGTCAAGGTCTATCCCACAACTGAGCTCTGCAAAAGGATGATGTTTATAGCCTCTCTGTTGGAGGTGGGACCTCTATGGACTGTTGATAGTATACCTGGTTATCTCACCTACATTGGCATTAATCACAGGTAACATGCACAAAAATCTCCATCAGTAAAGATAACACTTATTCTCTACACTCATAAGTGGCCCTGTTGGGGACCAATTAGGAATTTAAGAATTTTAATTAAGACCTCATCTGTGTCTTAAATAATCCACAATCATTACCTTGTCATTACGTGACACAATCATTACATTAGACAAAACTGAAAACTGACTCTAGGTGATTCTCTTAATTGGGAAATGATTGCTTAGTGTCTTGATTCTTTGAGGAAGGCCAATAGCCCTGCCCGTATGGCCAGTGCTTAAAGAGGGTAACCCCTGCACATGAGTTGTGGGCTTCTTCCTCCCTCCCCATACAGGTTTGAGGCCCAGCCTATTGTGTGCCCACTGTTGCCTGAGCACACATGTTTGGAGGCAAATGTAAATCTGATTTTCACATTGAAGTGCCTCCTCCATCATGAGACAGGCTGTTTCTACTCTGTGTAGCGAGAGACACCAGAGAAACTTGCCACTGCGAAACACAGGAATTGTTAGCTACCATGGGCTTCTTAAGGGGCATGAGCCTGCCTCTGCTTCAAAGCTGAGTAGCAGTGAGGAAAGTGGGGAAGGGGCCAAGAGCTGGCAATGGATGGGGACAGAACTCCAGGCAAAGAGGTAGATAGGTATATGGACACCTGAAGTGTCCCCAGCAAGAGGGAAGGTGGAATGATGGAGTAGGCCAAAAGTTGCTGTGGGTAGTGGCTGCAATGACAGAGCTAAGGGGGACCAAGAGAACCCACTGAGGCACTTCAGGGAGATGGCCCTGGCCAGGGCAACAGAAGATGAGAACCCATTTCTACTCTAGATACACAGTGTGCCACCAGAATTTGTATAATAGATTGCCTTCTAAATTATATTATATTTAAGGAAATAAAATGATTTTCTGTCACTCTCTTTTTTTAATTTAATTTATTTATTTGACAGAAAAAGAGAGCAGAAGCAGGGGAGCAGCAGGCAGAGGGAGAGGGAAAGCAGGCTCCCTACTGAGTAAGGAGTCTGATGCAGGGCTCAGTCCTAGTACCCTTGGATCATGACCTGAGCTGAAGGCAGAAACTTAACGAACTGAGCCAACCAAGTGCCCCAATTTTCTCTTTCTCAATTTCAGACACACTGGGTATGAGAGCTAAAATGAATGCAGAGAAAGCCAGATAGGACTGAGTGCACATACAATCTGCAAAAGACATCATCAGACAAGGTTCTTTTAAATAAGGTTGTAAGAATTTGTGCCCTTGTCCACCAAAAGTGGCAAGCAGTTGCCTGCCCTTTACACAGATTTTCCCAACTGGTGAGTCACAGTTATCTGGGAGAAAGCAGAAAGTGTATCCCAGAAAAAATACTCTTATTTCATAAGGTGTGTTGTGGGACCAGGCAGTTTTCTGAGTGCTTTTCCCTAAACTAAAAAGTGATCATATCTCATGTTTGCAACAGCATGCTGAGACAGGAGTAGATCGTGGGCCCATTTTGCAAATGAGGAGCTGTAGCACAGAGAAGTCAAGGAACCTCCCCATTCATACACACTAGTAAATAGTAAGATGGAAGTTCAGGCCAAAGAAAGGGCCCTCTGGTGGGGCCACAGCCAACTGGTGCAGCCTAAGCATGAAGACGTGTAGTGAAGAGGGTAGCAGGGCATCCCACAGGTTAGGGATTCAGCTGACCCTGAGGGCAGACTGGAACTCAGACCTGAACACCACTGGGTACTACCTCTGCCTCTCCTCTCAGCCCCCTCTGCACAAATCATTCCTCCTTTCTCAGCACATGAGAACACATGCATGCCAAGCTCCTGTATTCATGCCTCCTTTGCAGCTCTCAGACTCAGGCCCAACATCACATTCTTAGGAAAGGAACTCAGAGGGGCCCAAATCTCCCTCACCAGACAATTGATGTCACCCTTGCAAGTGGGGGTGGCTTGGACAGTTCCAAAGCTGGTGGATGAGAACTCTGTCAAGATGTACCTTGAGTGGCCTAACAGCTTGGGACATTCCTTATAGTTTAGTGTCCCCTAAAAGACTCATAAGTCATATTAGCATATTAAAAGCTGAGACACTTTGCATAAGAAAGTGTTTAGCTTTGTTTAACCAGATGTGTCCCAAACTTAAACATAAGACACTCACTTTGTGACTCTTCCATTAACATCTTACAGGAGAATTCAGCAGGATTCTCAGTAGGAAGCCCTGTGTGGCATGTGCTTCCCCCATAAGATTCTACATCCTCAGGGAGAGAGGACTGCTACACGTGGTTGGATGATCATTCAGAACCCAAATGAACACAGAAGATTAAGGTCTCTCTCACAGCATTTTATCAGTATATTAAACCCATCTCTGGATGTTGAAACATACAATACGACAATAAGCCTGGTACATCTGACAATTACACAAACCTAGAAATTGAAAGTAGCTAGCCATGCAGAAATCACACAATGCTGAAGGAGCTGACAAACCAAGAACTGGGAAATCAAACTCTGATTTAAATTAAAACAAAACAAAACAAAACAAATAAATGGCAAGAGATCTTGTAACCAATTCTGAAAGGTCGCTATTAAGTTGCATTTTGGAAGGAAGACCCTAATACTCAAGTAAGTCTGAGTTTATTAGAATAAAAGCAAATTCAGGAAGATATCACCTTCCACATAATGCAGACAGAACTGGGGGTTGTAATTAGCATACCAGCCATGTCTGACCCTCAAGTAGTTGTTCTACTGGGTACTTTGTTTATTCCTTGTAATTCTTATGAGTCATTTAAGAAAAAAAAATCAGTTGAGAAAAATAAAAAGAAAACCATTAAGATGCTATGAGTTTGTTCATAATACCCAGCTCACTGGAAGGTGGAAACAAAAACCATTTAAATTCTGAAAGGGAGAATAGTTTATTTTAAACTTTGTGGAAAATTCACAAAATATTTAAAATTTGTGAAAGAGCTAAATATAGAGATGTTTAAAATAAGCATGACCATTTTGTCATTGTTTTATTCAGGAGAAAAGTAAAACATCTTTTAAAAATGGACATTCAGGTTTCTAAAAGTTGTCCATTTACTTTTTTTTTTTTTTTACAAACTGACAGACTTTTCACTGATAGACTTTTCACAATCTTTAGTGAAATTAAGACACTTGAAAGTGTGGCTGGTCGCTGGGCAAGATGATCACCAGCACAAGGCCCTACTTTTATTGTCAACCCTCTGACTATGAAGAGATTTTGCAGGGCTTGCCTTGTGACTTGAACTTGATTTTTTTTTTCTTATGCCTTTCTTATTGCTCTTTGTGAGTGGTGGAGTAGAAAATAAAACTTCGGGGCACCTGGGTGACTCAGTGGGTTAAACCACTGCCTTCGGCTCAGGTCATGATCCCAGAGTCCTGGGATCGAGTCCTGCATAGGGCTCTCTGCTCAGCGGGGAGCCTGCTTCTCCCCCTCTCCCTCTCTCTCTGCCTGTCTCTCTGCCTACTTGTGATCTCTGTCTGTCAAATAAATAAATAAAATCTTTAAAAGAAAAAAAAAGGAAAGAAAGAAAACTTCACATAGGTAAAGTGAGGTTAAAGCAGATGACAAATTCCAACTCTAGACTGGCATCAGGCCACTTCTGCCTCATCCCATGTCACTCCATGTACCACTCACACTCCATTCAGGGCCACGCCTTCAGCTAGTGGTCTTTGGTAGGGACTTCCATACCAATATACCCAGTGGGCTCTCTTCACAGTCCTGAGGCCCCTGCGCACAGCCATATTGCCCTGGCCCCTTCGAAAGCAGGTTCTTCTAGGGATAGGGATTGCACACCCTGTGCATTTCTCACTCCAAGCTTCACAAATCATCTCAGAAAGAGGCAGAGGGAAGAATTCACAGAGAAAAGCAATTTCTCCCCAAAACATTCAGCTATTCCTGGTAAGTTCTTAAAGTGCTGCCAAGTTTAGCTGGAGACTTGCATGGCCCAGATAATCACAAGCTGATAAAAATCACAGAGCTTTCAAACTGAATGTAACATCACAAAATCCATGTTATGAAAAATATCCATCAAGATTGTAGAAAATAAAGTGATGATTTATCTGGGACAAACTCCTATTCCAGGTCTGCAAATATGGTTGTTTAGAATAAACCGTTGTAAGTGGGAGAAGTTGGGAGTGTTTGTAAAGTCTGTCTGGGGTTGCATGCTTTAAGGAGAAGACATACTTTAGGGCTCTCTGTAGCATCAGGTAATAGCATAAGCCAGAGATTGGTGTTCTGCCACCCACTGAGGGTGCTAGAAGATCCCCCAAGGTATATAAATTAGGGAAGGGCCCACTTTCTGAGTGTTGTCTTGAAGACACATCTGACCTGCTGACAAAATTACTAATGGATTACAGAGATAGTAACTGCCCCAAAGAAATTGCAGCCCACATATGGAGGGGGCACAGAGGTCAGTAAGCTAGGGATAATAACCAACATGGCATGTGAATAAGCAGGTCCCACCAACTTAAAGTGAAGGAAGAGTAAGACCTGCAACATTAGAGCAGATAGAAAAATAGATAGTGAAATCAAGACAAATGAAAGACACTTTTTGGAATGCAAGTAATTGGAGCACATTCCTGAGGACCTGGTCACTGCCTCTCACCTAGAATTAAGTACTAGATCCTCATTTTACAGACTTCTGTGCAGCTAGAACAAAGCACATGACCTAAGCTTTGTTCATTAAATTCACCTCTCCAGAACTTTGAGCTCCAGATACACAGAGGAATAGACCAAAGAAGATCTATTCAGGTGGTTGGTCTCAGCATGTAGGGCAGCAGCAACATGGAGTGTCCAGAAACAGATGGAAGATGTGAGCTGTGGATAGGACCAACCTCACCTTTGTATCTATCCTACATCCCCAGCCTCATCCCTATTGAAATTAGGGAGCCAATATCAATGGTAGAGCTTTCCATTAGCATTTCTGAGCTACACATAATGGGCCATAAAAATATTTGGCTACCAGATCCCCTCTTAGCTCTCCATTTTGGCTTATAGAGAAGATGGAGAGCTCCTGGAAACAGATGGTATATTATGAGTATCTTTTTTTTTTTAAGATTTTATTTATTTATTTGACAGAGAGAGCTCACATAGACAGAGAGGCAGGCAGAGAGAGAGAGGAGGAAGCAGGCTCCCCGCTGAGCAGAGAGCCTGATGTGGGGCTCCAGCCCAGGACCCTGGGATCATGCCCTGAGCTGAAAGCAGAGGCTTTAACCCACTGAGCCACCCAGGCTCCCCATATTATGAGTATCTTAACCAAAGGGTGAATATAATTAAAATACTCTTCTATATGAGATTTTCTTACCGGGGGAAAAAAAATTGATAGTCTCTGGGATAGAGCACAGTATTTGACCCTGCAAAGGTGGTTTTTTTTTTTTTTTTTTTGGTGTTTCCCCCCCCCCCCCCCCCCGTAAGCAGGGGAAAGTGAGCTAACTCTCACACCTTTAAGGGAAAAAAGTAAGCATCTCAGTTATGTCACAATTTAATCCTCAGAGAATTTGACTAACATGACTCCACAGGCCCTATGGCTTTTGAAGACCTACAGAGCATGAAATATCAGGGACTTTAGAGGCTTTGACAAGACACAAGCATAACAAAGTGTGATGGCTAAGTGGATATTTGTAGACAAATCCCATAAAGGTGCAGAAAATGAAGTTTCTATGGGTGGGGTAATGAGCAAGGACATGCACAGTACCATAACCTGTACTTTCTAAGGTGCCTCAACATTTGGTATAACATGCATGGTTTTGAAGGAAATATATACCATTTGGGGGTGACTATGCTTATCTACTTGCCAGATGACCCAAAAGCCTACCTCTGAGCAGGGTAATAGAGAATCAGTACTTTTTTAATCATATGAAACTAATTTGCACAACTCTACAAATATATTTGAAAGCATGGATGGAAATATAATTTAACAAAACTAAGGAAAAGATTAAAATCTAAAGAAGCCAATTTCCAAAGAAAGTATAGGAAAAGAAATTGTAAACAGATAACATCTCCTCAATAATAAAAGTATCTGGTTCAAATGATTTCACAGTGAAAATTGTAACAAATTTTTGAAAAACAGGTAAGTCCAATGCACTCAAATTGTTCCAGAGAATAACTAAAGAAAACTTTGAATTTTATGAACTATAACATTGACTCCAAAATTTAACAAAGAGTATACAATAAATAGTGCATGTTAACTCAGTTGTAAATATCAATATAAAACTCTTAAATGAAATATTAACAGAATGAATCCAGATAACGCTAAAAAATACGCCATCACCAAATGACAATGATATCCACTAACATCATTGCTATTATAAACTTGTACTTTAGCTATTAACTAATGCAATTAGATGGAAGGGGGGAAAAAAAGCAAAATGTAAAAACTGGAAATAATAGACAAAACTGTAGCCAAAAATTTAAATAGAAAAACACTAATTTAGTAAAATATTAGCATATAAAATTAATAGCTAAAAATCAAAAGTTTTAAAATATGAAATGACAAGCAGTTAGATGTTATAATGGAAAATATAATTCCATTTGCCATTGATATTACATAGGCCAATATATTTGGGAATAAATTTACCATAACCGTGTAAATCAGACATGTGGAAAATTTTACACATAAATTATAATTGAATAGCATGTTCTTTTATGGGAAAAACTTGATATTAAAAAGATGTTAACTTTCTTGAAGTTAACTTAAGATTTATTAAAATCCAGATCTTGAGGAGGTTGGTCAAGATGGTGGGGAAGTAGGAGGAGGCACCATTTCAACCTGTACCCTAAAGTGAGTTGATTACCTACCAAAGAACTCCGACCACCCATGAAATCAGCCTGAGATCAGAATTATACATGTCTGGATCTCTACAGGAGCCGAAGATGCCAGTGGCAGGTAAAGCAGACTGGGAGCATCGGACTGATATCGGAAGATAAACAAAAGGGGGAGGGAGCCACCAGAGGTGACCAATTGGAAAGTAATACCGCAATACGAGAGTGCCCTGCATCTGGGGACCAGCATTAACTTGGAATCTGGTAGAAAGCACTCAAAACACAAAGAGCAAAGGATTGCGGGGGGTAATAGTGGGAACCTGGGCGGTTAGGGTCAGGGACCTAAGTCCCCGGACCCAGGACAGCCTCCCCTGATGCTGAGCCAGAGAGAGTGCGGTGGAGAAAAGAGGTCTCTGTCCCTGAGCCGCCAGTGCACCTGAACACCAGCGCACCCAAGAACGAGTGGGGTCTGGCTCCCGGGAGGGGCTGGGAGCCTGGCCAGAAGGCAATCCTGAAATGCGCATGTCCCACACCCTCCCTTGGGATAGGGGCTGATAGGCGCTAGCCTGGAGCTCTGGCATCCAGAAAAACCAGACATTCCCAGCCCAGGACAGTGGGAAAATCTCAGTGTGCGGTCTCTGCTCAGAACCTCTCTGGCGGTCTGGAGCTGCCCAGACAGCCACTGCTGCCCTGGTTTTGGGTACAACAAGAAGCTCCTGCATCCCCAGGGACAGTGACTCAGAACCGACTCTGCCAGCAGCTCTTGCAAAACATTCTGAGGCTTCTCTCTGAGAGGGAGGTCAGGGTGCAGTTTGCTCTCCTCTAAACCTCCAAAAACCATCAAAAACTGTCAAGGCGAGAGAAAGCAGATGAAAGAACATAAAAACCCCCAGAGAACAAAAGCTTGAAAAAAAGAGTTTCCTCAGAGCTCACCCCCTTGAGGGGAGCGGAAGGACCTAACTCAGGGAACATCATTGTCTGGAAACCCACATGGCAGGCCCCTCCCCCAGAAAACCAACCAGGAAGGAAGAAAAAAAAAAAAAGACTACAAGAGAACAACCACCACTACTTCATAAATACAACTTTTATTTTTAACTCTTTACCAATATTCTGGTTCTTTTTTTTTTATACATACAGATAATTTTTTAACCTATTTACCACCACACTGAGATGTCCAGTACATCAAATTATTTAATAACCTTTTAACGTGAACTTTTTAAAACATACACCCGTGTTTTTCTTTTGCTTTTCTATTTTTTTAATTCTTTTTTAATTTTAACTTAGTTTAGTCTAGTTTATACTTTTTTAATTTTTATTTTTTACTATACATATAGAGTTAAACTTCAAGGTAATCCCCTTTCCCCAATCAATGCTACCCCTATAGGCAAACCAGTTTCTAATCCCCCTGTAACTTAGGAAAGTTGAGTCCCTTAACAAAAACATCAAGATACCTTCAGGAAGAATCAAAATAACCTTCCTCACACACACTGAGAATTTATAACCACTCTCCCAATTTTTCCTTCTGTCAGTGTTTCTGTGAATTGGTGTTTGTCCTGATAATATATAAATCTTATACTTGGGGTTCTTTCTGATGAGGTTCTTCCCTTTTTTTTTTGCTTATATATATATATTTATTTCTCTTGTCATATACTTTTATCACTCTTTTTGTTTGTCTGTTTTTGTTTGTATACTTCACAAATCTTACCTTGTGGCCCATTTGGGCTGAGCCTTCTCTTTTTTCTTCCCTTTTTTCCCTATCTCTCTCTCTCTCTCTTTTTTTTCTTTTTTTCTTTTCCCTTTTTTTTTTCTTTCTTCTTCCCTCTTTCCTTTTCTTTTCTTTTTTTTCTCTCATTTCAGTGGGGAATCCTGATTGCACAGAAGTGTTCCAGGGTGCACATTGACTGCAACACAATTGATAAGTCCAGCAGCATCTGTTCAGTCATCTCTTACCGAAATGACTAGGAGGAGGAATACCCAACAGAAGAAAAATACAGAGGATGGGCCTTCTGCAACAGAGCTAATGGCTATCAACATAGACAATATGTCAGAAAAGGAATTCAGACTAACAATTATCCAGGCAATAGCTAGGTTGGAGAAAGCCACGGATGACCAAACAGAATTGATTAGGGCAGAACTGAAAGCCACCAGGGATGATGCTTAAAATGCTCTCAATGAGTTCCAATCTAATCTAAATTCTCTAAAAGCTAGGGTAACTGAGACAGAAGAGAGAATTAGTGATCTGGAGGACAAACAGATAGAGAGAAAGGATCAGGAGGAAGCCTGGAACAAACAGCTCAGAAGCCACGAAAACAGAATCAGGGAAATAAACGATGCCATGTAACGTTCCAAAGTCAGAATTATTGGAATCCCTGAAGGGGAGGAAAAAGAAAAAAGTCTAGAAGATATACTGGAAGAAGTTGTCTATGAAAATTTTCCCAATCTCACAAATGGAAACAACATTCATGTACTGGAGGCAGAAAGATTTCCTCCCAAGATTTTAGATTCTCGAAAGTCCTCACAACACCTTATAGTTAGAATGAGGAATTATGTTTCACGACGGACCCTCTAAAAAGCAGCTAGGAAAAAGAAGCTCCTTACATACAGAGGAAAGCCCATCAGAATAACGTCAGACCTTTCCACACAGACCTGGCAAGCCAGGAAAGGCTGGCAAAATATATTCAGAATACTAAATGAGAAGAACATGCAACCAAGAATACTCTATCCAGCAAGACTGATATTTAAAATGGATGGAGACATAAAGAGTTTCCAAGACCAGCAAGGCTTAAAAGACTATGCAACCACCAAGCCGACATGCAAGAAATATTAAGGGGGGTCCTATAAAAGAGAAAAAATCCTAAGAATATCATTGAACAGAAATATAGAAACAATCTACAGTCAGAAAGACTTCAAAGGCAACACGATGTCAATAAAAACCTATCTCTCAATAATCACTCTCAATGTGAATGGCCTAAATGCACCCATAAAACGGCACAGGGTTGCAGATTGGATAAAACGACAGGACCCATCTATATGTTGTCTACAAGAGACCCATTTTGAACCTAAGGATACACCCAGACTGAAAGTGAAGGGATGGAGAAGCATCTTTCATGCCAATGGGCCTCAAAAGAAGGACAGAGTAGCGATTCTCATATCAGATAAATTAGATTTTAAACTAAAGACTGTAGTCAGAGATACAGAAGGACACTACATCATTCTTGAAGGGACTATCTGCCAAGATGATCTAACGATTGTGAATATCTATGCCCCCAATATGGGAGGACCCAATTACAGAAGAAAACTATTAATCAAGATAAAGAGTCATATTGATATGAATACAATAATAGTAGGAGATCTTAATACACCTCTCTCAGAAATAGACAGATCATCGAACCAGAAAATAAATAAAGAAATAAGACCATTGAATGAAACATTGGACCACATGGACCTCATAGACATAAACATTCCACCCTAAAACAACAGAATACTCAATCTTCTCAAGTGCACATGGAACCTTCTCCAGAAGAGACCACATACTGGGTCACAAAGCAGGACTCAACCGATACCAAAAGACTGACATTATTCCCTGCATATTCTCAGATCACAATGCTTTGAAACTGGAACTCAATCACAAGGAAAAGTTCAGAAGGAACTCAAACACCTGGAAGCTAAAGACCACCTTGCTTAAGAATGCTTGGATCAACCAGGAGATCAAAGATGAACTTAAACAATTCATAGAAACCAATGAGAATGAAGACACTTCGGTCCAAAACCTATGGGATACAGCAAAGGCAGTTCTAAGGGGGAAATACATAGCCATCCAAGCCTCCCTCAAAAACATTGAAAAATCCAGAATACACCAGCTGTCTCTACACCTTAAAGAACTGTAGAATCAACAACAAATCAAACCAACTCCACACGCAAGAAGGGAAATAATCAAGATTAGAGCAAAGATCAATGAGGTAGAAATCAGAGATACAGTAGAACGTATCAATAAAACTAGAAGCTGGTTTTTTGAAAGAATCAATAAGATCGATAATCTATTGGCCACACTAATCGAAAAGAAAAGAGAGAGGGCCCAAATTAATAAAACTATGAATGAAAAGGGAGAGATCACAACTAACACCAAGGAAATGGAAACAATCATCAGAAATTATTACCAACAGTTATATGCCAATGAGCTAAGCAACCTAGATGAAATGGATGCATTCCTAGAAAGCAACAAACTCCCAAAATTGAACCAGGAAGAAATTGACAACCTGATTAGACCGATATCTAGTAATGAGATTGAAGCAGTGATCAAAAACCTCCCAAAAAACAAGAGCCCAGGACCTGACGGATTCCCTGGGGAATTCTACCAAACTTTCAAAGAAGAAATAACACCAATTCTCCTGAAGCTGTTCCAAAAAATTGAAGCAGAAGGAAAACTTCCAGACACTTTTTATGAAGCCAGCATTACCCTGATCCCCAAACCAGGCAAAGACCCTACCAAAAAGGAGAATTTCAGACCAATATCACTGATGAATATGGATGCAAAGATTCTCAACAAGATCCTAGCAAACAGGATCCAGCAGTACATTCAAAAGATTATCCACCATGACCAGGTGGGATTCATCCCTGGGTTGTAAGGTTGGTTCAACATTCGCAAATCAATCAATGTGATAGAACAAATCAATAAGAGAAGAGAGAAGAACCACATGGTCCTCTCAATTGATGCAGAAAAAGCATTTGACAAAATCCAGCATCCGTTCCTGATGAAAATGCTTCAAAGTATAGGGATGGAGGGAACATTCCTGAATTTCATAAAATCTTTCTATGAAAGACCCACAGCAAATATCATCCTCAATGGGAAAAAGCTTGCAGCCTTCCCACTGAGATCAGGAACACGACAAGGATGCCCACTCTCACCACTCTTTTTCAACATAGTATTAGAAGTTCTAGCAATGGCAATCAGACAACAAAGAGAAATAAAAGGTATCCAAATTGGCAAGGAAGAAGTCAAACTCTCTCTCTTTGCAGATGACATGATACTTTATATGGAAAACCCCAAAGACTCCATCCCCAAACTACTAGAACTCATATAGCAATTCAGTAACGTGGCAGGATACAAAGTCAATGTACAGAAATCAGTGGCTTTCTCATACACTAACAATGAAAATACAGAAAGGGAAAATTAGAGAATTGATTCCATTTACTATAGCACCAAGAACCGTAAGATACCTGGGAATAAACCTAACCAAAGAGGTAAAGGACCTGTACTCGAGGAACTACAGAACACTCATGAAAGAAATTGAAGAAGACACAAAAAGATGGAAGACTGTTCCATGCTCTTGGATTGGAAGAATACACATTGTTAAAATGTCTATACGGCCTAGAGCAATCTATACTTTTAATGCCATTCCGATCAAAATTCCACCGATATTTTTCAAAGAGCTGGAGCAAATAATCCTAAAATTTGTATGGAATCAGAAGAGACCCCCAATCACTACGGAAATGTTGAAAAACAAAAACAAAACTGGCGGCATCACGTTACCCGACTTCAAGCTTTACTACAAAGCTGTGATCACCAAGACAGCGTGGTACTGGCATAAAAACAGACACATAGACCAGTGGAACAGAGTGGAGAGCCCAGATATGGACCCTCAACTCTATGGTCAAATAATCTTCGACAAAACAGGAAAAAATATTCAATGGAAAAAAGACAGTCTCTTCAATAAATGGTGCTGGGAAAACTGGACAGTGATATGTAGAAGAATGAAACTAGACCATTCTCTTACACCGTACACAAAGATAAACTCGAAATGGATAAAAGACCTCAACGTGAGACAGGAATCTATCAGAATCCTAGAGGAGAACATCGGCAGTAACCTCTTCCATATAAGCCACAGCAACTTCTTTCAAGATATGTCTCCAAAGGCCAAGGAAACAAAAGCAAAAATGAACTTTTGGGACTTCATAAAGATCAAAAGCTTCTGCACAGCAAAGGAAACAGTCAACAAAACAAAAAGGCAACCCACGGAATCGGAGAAGATTTTTGCAAATGACAGAACAGACAAAAGGTTGATATCCAGGATCTCTAAAGAACTTCTCAAACTCAACACACACAAAACAGATAATCATATCAAAAAATGGGCAGAAGATATGAACAGACACTTCTCCAACGAAGACATACAAATGGCTATCAGACACATGAAAAAATGTTCATCATCACTAGCCATCAGGGAGATTCAAATTAAAACCACATTGAGATACCACCTGATACCAGTTAGAATGGCCAAAATTAGCAAGACAGGAAACAACGTGTGTTGGAGAGGATGTGGAGAAAGGGAACCTTCTTACACTGTTGGTGGGAATGCAAGTTAGTGCAGCCACTTTGGAGAACAGTGTGGAGGTTCCCAAAGAAATTAAGAATAGAGCTTCCCTGGGGCGCCTGGGTGGCTCAGGGTGTTAAGCCGCTGCCTTCGGGTCAGGTCATGATCCCAGGGTGCTGGGATCAAGTCCCACATCGGGCTCTCTGCTCAGTGGGGAGCCTGCTTCCCTCTCTCTCTCTCTCTCTCTCTGCCTACCTGTCTACTTGTGATCTCTCTCTCTGTCAAATAAATAAATAAAATCTTAAAAAAAAAAAAATAGAGCTTCCCTATGACGCTGCAATTGCACTGCTGGGTATTTACCGCAAAGATACAGATGTAGTGAAAAGAAGGGCCATTTGTACCCCAATGTTTATTGCAGCAATGGCTACGGGCGCCAAACTGTGGAAAGAACCAAGATGCCCTTCAACGGATGAATGGATAAGGAAGATGTGGTCCATATACACAATGGAGTATTATGCCTCCATCAGAAAGGATGAATACCCAACTTTTGTAGCAACATGGACGGGACTGGAAGAGATTATGCTGAGCGAAATAAGTCAAGCAGAGAGAGTCAAGTATCATATGGTCTCACTTATTTGTGGAGCATAACAGAGAACACGGTGGACATGGGGAGATGGAGAGGAGAGGGAGTTGAGGGAAACCAGAAGGGGAGATGAACCATGAGAGACTATGTACTCTGAAAACAACCAGAGGGTTTTGAAGGATTGGGGGGGTGGGAGGTTGAGGAAGCAGGTGGTGGGTAATAGGGAGGGCACGTACTGCATGGAGCACTGGGTGTGATGCCAAAACAATGAACACTGTTATGCTGTAAATAAACAAATTAAAAAAAAAGATTTATTATAATCCTGGGGTGCCTGGGTGGCTCAGTGGGTTAAAGCCTCTGCCTTCAGCTCAGGTCATGATCCCAGGGTCCCAAGGTCCTGGGATTGAGCCCCTCATTGGGTTTTCTGCTCAGCAGGGAGCCTGTTTCCCTGCCTCTCTCTGCCTGCCTCTCTGTCTACTTATAATCTCTCTCTGTCAAATAAATAAATAAAATCTTAAAAAAAAGATTTATTATAATCCTAATCAAAATAATAATTTTTAAAACTAGTCTAAAGGATTGATTCTTTTTTTTAATTGACATATAATGTATTATTTGTTTCAGAGGTACTGGTCTGTGATTCATCAGTCTTAGATAATACCCACATACTCTCTATAATTCATCTGAAAAGATAAATAATTAAGGATAACCAAAAAAACTAAAAAGGAAAAATATAAAGGGATGTTTTCCCTCTCACATAGTAAAACAGTCCACACAGTCTCAACAAAGTAAACCCATGGTGTTGGCACGCTGATCTCATAAAACACAATTGATTGTCCACCAACCCATATCCAAAACCCCACAGGAATGTTTTTCATCATAAAGGATATATATGAAATCAGTGAGATGAAGATAAACATTTTATTAAAGAATTTTGGGAGACCTGCTTAGCATCTTGCAAAGGATGAGTTGGATCCATTTTTACACTATATGAAAGAATACATTCCAAATGGATCAATAATTTAAATGTGTAAAATGAAATCACAAAGACCTTGGTCAAAAAGAAGGGGATAATACTTTATAACATTGGAGTATACAGACCTTTTCAACTATGAATAAACAAAAAAAGACATGAGTTTAACAGCACAAAGAAATGTAAATAACTTTTGCATGACACATTTTAAAAAGAGGTGGTGGTGATGGCAGGAAAAAGACAAAAGAAAACTACGAAAAAAATACTTATAACTCAACTTACAAAGGATTAATTTTCCTAATTTATAAAGAATTTTTATTTTAAAAATTAAATAAATAAGTTGGGTGAGCCTGGTGGTGGGTATTGTGGAGGGCATGTATTGCATGGAGCACTGGGTGTGCTGCATAAACAATAAATACTGGCACACTGAATAGAAATTTAAAAAATCAAAAAATCAAAATAAATAAATAAAACCTCAATTTTAAGAAGTCCAATACCACAAAAAGTGGGGGAAAAAATAAGAAACCCAGGAAGAGTTCAAAGAAAAGAAATAAAACTGTACCCTAAGTTGTAAAAATGTATTCAACTTCACTAATTTTAATAGAAAAACATTCTCATATAATGCTAGTTAGAAAACAATGATAAAACCATTATGCAGAACAATTTAACAATATTTATTAAATTATATATGTACTACCCTTTAATCCTGAAATTGCACTTCTGGGAATTGATATATGTGCAGAGTTACTCATTACAATGGTTTCTCCTTTTTTGCTTCTAAAGAGCAAAATCTCTGGAAATGACCTAATCACCTATCCATAGAAAATTATTTTTAATTATATTTTAGTTAGTGAACTAAATTTTAGTTAGTGCAACATTGGTTTCTGGAGTAGAATTCAGTGATTCATCACTTACATACAACATCCAGAGCTCATCACAAATACCATCTTTAATATCTGTTACCCTCGTAGCATATCCCCTACCCACTTCCCTCCATCAACCCTCAGCTTGTTCTCTGTTAAGAGTCTCTTATAGTTTCTCTCTCTCCTTTTTTTTTTTCCTTTTCGCCCTTCACACATGTTCATTTTCTTTCTTTCTTCTGTAGGCTTTGTATAATTAATTTGGAAGTTTTCCTTCCACTTTTATTTTTGGGAACAAAGGATAGGTATTAACTCTAAATGTCTGGTAGAAATCCCCCAGGAAACCATCTGGCCCAGGACTTTTATTTGTTGGGAGACCTTTAATTACTGATTCAAGTTCTTAGCCAGTTATAGATGTGTTCAAATTTTCTGTTTCTTCCTGTTTCAGTTTTGGTAGTTTGTAGGTCTCTAGGAATTTGTCAATTTCTCCCAGATTGCCCAGTTTTTGGCATATAATTTTTCATCATATTCCCTTGTAATTGCTTGTATTTCTTTGGTGTTGGTTGTGATCACTCCTGTTTCTTTGTGATTTTATCTATTTGGGTCCTTTCCCTTTCTTTTGATAAGTCTGGCTAGCAGTTTTTCAATTCTTTTGAAGAACTAGCTCTTAATTTTGTCAATCTGTTCTACTGTTGTTTCAATATCATTTATTTTTGCTCTAATCTTTATTTCCCTTCTTCTGCTGGCTTTACACTTTAGTTGCTATTCCTTTTCTAGCTCCTTTGGGTGTAAGGTTAGGTTGTGTATTTGAGACTTTTCTTGCTTCTTCAGATAGACCTGTATTGCACTATACCTCCTTCCTCTTAGCACTGCCTTTGCTACAAACAAAAGGTTTTGGACTATCATGTTTTCATTTTCATTTGCTTCCATGTATTTTTTTTTACCTCTTCTTTAATTTCCTGGTTGGCCCATCTATTTCTTAGTAGGATATTTTTTAACTTCCATGTATTTGAGGTCTTTCCAGACTTTTTATTGTGGCTGACTCCAAATTTTAAAGCACCATTGTCTGAAAATAATCATGGTATGATCTCAATATTTTTGTACTTTTTAAGGGCTGACTCGTGACCAAATATGTGATCTACTCTGGAGAATATTCCATGTGCCCTTGAAAAGAATGTGTATTCTGCTGCTTTAGGGTGAAATGTTGTGAACATATCTGTTAAATCCATCTGGTCCAATGTGTTATTCAAAGCCCTTGTTTCCTTTTTGATATTCTAAGATGATATGTACATTTCTGTGAGTGGGATGTTAAAGTCCTTTGCAATTATTTTGTTATTATCAAAGAGTTTCTTTATGTTTATTATTAATTGATTTATATTTGGGTGCTCCCAATTTGGGAGCATAAATTATTATAATTAGATCTTTTTGATGAATAGATCCCTTAGTTATGATACAGTGTCCTTCTTCATCTCTTGTTACAGTCTTTGGTTTGAAATTTAGTTTTTCTAATGTAAGTATGGCTACTGTGGCTTTCTTTTGACAACCGTGAGCTTGATAGATGGTTCATCATCTCCTCACCTTCAATCTACAGCTATCTTTAGGTCTAAAATGAGTTTCTTGTTGGTAACATATAAATGGATCTTGTTTTTTAATCCATTCTGATGCCCTATTCTTTTGATTGGAGCATTTAGTACATTTAAATTCAGAGTGCGTATTGAAAGACATGAATTTAGTGCCATTGTGTTACCTGTAGAGTTGGTGTTTCTGTTGATGTTATCTGGTCCTTTCTAGTCTTTGTTTCTTTTGGTCTTTTTTTTTTTCTCCATTCAAAGAGTCCCGCTTAAAATTTCTTGCAGGGCTGGGTTAGTGGTCACAAACTTCTTTAGTTTTTGTTTGTCTGGGAAACTATCTCTTTTTCTATTCTGAATTACAGCTTTGTTGGATAAAGAATTCTTGGCTGCATATTTTTTCCCATTCAGCATGTTGAATATTTTCTGCCCCTTATACATGGTCTGCCACATATCTGTTGATAGATCTGCTATAAATCTGTTCTTTCCTTGTAGGTTAAGGACTTCCTTTCCTCTTTCTGCTTTCAGAATTTTTTCCTTCTCTATGTATTTTGTGAATTTGACTATGACACTCCTTGGCAATGGTCAGCTTTTGTTGAAGTTAAAGGAAGTTCTCTGTGTTTCTTGGATTAGGGAAGTTGTCAGCTATAATATGTTCAAATAAACTGTATACCACATTTTATCTCTCTTCATCTTCCGGGACTCCTAAGATACAAATGTTAATACATTTTAATAAGTCACTGAGTTCTCCGGGTCTACCTTCATGGTCCATTACCTTCTTTCCCTCTTCTTTTTGTCTTCATTTTCCCCATAATTTTATCTTCTCTATCACTGATTGACTCTTCTGATTCATCCATGATCAATTTTATGGCCTTCATTTGGGATTGCACCATAATAGCATTTTTAATTTCAGCCTGACTAGACTTTAGTTCCTTTATCTCTGTAGTATGGGATTGTCTAGTATCTTCTATGCTTTTTTCAAGCCCAACTAATATCACTATAACCATTACTTTAAATTCTAGTTCAGACATCTTACTTATATCTGTACTGATTAAATACCTGGCCATGAGTTCTAACTTTTGTTCTTTATTTTGGGGTGAATTGCTCCATCTCATCATTTTGTCCAGAAAAGAAAAGAAGAAAGAAAAATCAAATCAAAACAAAATAAAACAATTTTTTAAAAAAAGGAAAGGAAAACAAAACAAAACATGCACACATGGACACAGACACACTGAACAGAAAAACTAGATCCTGGGTGTGTTTTGGTCTGCTTATTGAAAGCATCTATAGGGGCACCTGGGTGGCTCAGGGGGTTAAGCCTCTGCCTTCAGCTCAGGTCATTATCTCAGGGTCCTGCAATCAAGCCCCACATCAGGCTTTCTGCTCAGCAGGGAGCCTGCTTCCACCTCTCTCTCTGCCTGCCCCTGCTTACTTGTGATCTCTCTGTCAAATAAATAAATAAAATCTTTTAAAATTTTTAAAAATAAAAAATAAAAGCATCTAGATCCAAACAAGATGGAATTGGGAGTGAGACAAACTGTAAGACTCTTAATCTCATGAAACAGTGTTGCTGGTAGCTGGAGGGTAGGGATAGGGTGGCTAGGTTATGGATATTGGGGAAGGTATGAGCTATAGTGAGTGCTGTGAAATGTGTAAGCCTGATGATTCACAGACCTGTATTCCAGGGCAAATAATACATTATATGTTAATTTAAAAAAAAAGGGGAATCTAGACCCCAAATTAAAAAAAAAAAAGAGTTGTAATGAGCACTGGGTGTTAGATACAAATAATGAATTATGGAACACTACATCAAAAACTAATGATATACTGTATAGTGACTAACATAATAAAAAAATAGGAGGAAAAAGATGGCAGAGGAGTAGGAGACCTATATTTTGCCTGGTCCCAGGAATTCAGCTAGGTAGTTACCAAACCATTCTGAACACCTACAAACTTAACAGGACATCAAAAGGGGGGGGGGGGGAGAAGAACAGCAGCAACTCTATGAACAGAAAAGCAACCACTTTCTAGAAGGTAGAATGTGCAAAGAAGTGAATCTGAAATGATATTTGGGAAGACAGATTGTAGGGAGAGGGATCCTTTGTCAGCTGGCTCCCAGCAAGTGATAGAGCAGTGGAACACAAAATCAGAACTTTTCGAAGTCTGCTCACTGAGGTACATCACTCCAGTGGCTAAGTGGCAGGTGGAACACTCACCGGGACAGTGTGGACTTGGGACCCTTGAGGTGAGAGAAAGACTAGGGGTTCCTGAGTGTGACAGAGCTCCCAAGTACTGGAGCAGGGAAGCTGGCTGCAAATACAAAGACAAGGAGTGGGCTTTCAGCTGGGGTTTGCCACAAACCATGATCTGCAGCACAGGTGAGCCACTACTCTTAGAGCAAGGACCCAACAAGTGGCAGATCCAGGGAGACTCCTCTTCCTTCTCTAGGAGGAGTGGCACAGGAGTGTACTGTGGGAATCTGCTGGGTTTGGAGACTACAAACAGGACCATAGGCTTAAGATAGAAATGTTCAGTCATAGGCCAAATGAGCACAGAGTGCAGACAGAGACCAGGGAGAAGGACTGACCTCCTACGGAGCCTGAGATTGGGAAGCTGCCATTTTCATTCTTGTCTTCCAACACTATATGGAACACTTTCAGAGAACAAAAGCTACTGAGAGAAAACCTGAGCAGATTATTTATCCTCACTACTGGCTAGGGCAGTACAATTCCACCTCAGGCAAAGACATTTAAGAATCACTATAATACGCTCCTCCCTCAGAAGATAAGGAAGAACATCCAGCCAAGATCAATTTTCTGATCAATGAGTACTGCAAAACTCCAGCATTAGGGGAATACAGCACATAGAATTTATGGCTTTTTCCCCCATGATTCTTTAGTCTTTCAAAGTTAATTTTTTTTTATTTTCTTTCTTTTTTCTTTCTTTTCTCAACCAACATCTTATCAATTCTTTTTTAAGATCTTTTTTAATTTTCATTTTTACAGTAATATTTGATCTCTTCATTGTATTTGATCTTATTTTTGTATATATATATATATATATATGTTTTTCTTTCTTTAAAATTCTGAGATACAGTTTCTTCTAACAGACTAAATTATACCCCAAATCTAGTGTATGGCTTTGTTCTAGTCTCCCGCCTGATCACATTCTCTCCTTTTATTTCCTTTCTTTTTTTCAAACAACTGCTTATCTTATCAATTCCTTTTTTAAAATATTTTTTACTTTTCATCTTTACAGTAATATTCCACCCTTTCATCATATTTACCCTTATTTTTGTATATATATGTTTTTATTTCTTTAAAATTTTGGGGGGCATTTTCTTCTAATAGACCAAAATGCACCCAAAATCTAGTGTGTGGCTCTGCTCTATTCGCCAGCCTGATCATATTTCTTTTTCTCTTCTCCTTGCATCCCGCCCACCCCCCCAGTACAAGACTCTTCTGATTTATTTAGTGTATATTTTTCTGGCGTCATTGTTTCCCTTTGGATATTTTGTTCCCATTCATCTGTTCTTCACTTGACAAAATGACAGAATGGAAAAACTCACCTTAAAAAAAAGAATAAGAAGCAGTACTGACTGCCAGGTACCTAATCAATATGGACATTAGTAAGATGTCAGAACTAAAGTTTTGAATGATGATTATAAAGATACTAGCTGGGCTTGAAAAAGCATAGGAGATACTAGAGAATCCCTTTATGAAGAAATAAAAGAACTAAACCTAATCAAGTAAAAATCAAGAAGGCTATTAATGAGGTGTAATAAAAAACGGAGGCTCTTACTGCTAGGATGAATGAGACAGAAGAGAGAATTAGTGATATAGAAGACCAAATGATGGAGAATAAAGAAGCTGAAAAAAGGAGAGATAAACAACTACTGGATCATGAGGGGACAATTCAAGAGATAACTGATACCATAAGAAGAAATGATATTAGAATAATTTGGATCCCAGAAGAAGAGAGAGAGGGGCAGAAGGTATAATGGAGAAAATTATAGCAGAGAACTTCCCTAATTTGGGGAAGGAAACAGGCATCAAAATCCAGGAGACACAGAGATCCACCCTCAAAATCACTAGAAACAGATCAACACTCCGACATCTAATAAAAAGACCTACAAGTCTCAAGGACAAAGAGAAAATCCTGAAATCAGCTTGGAACAAGAGATCTGTAACCTACAATGGCAGAAACATTAGATTAGCAGCAGACCTATCCACAGAGACCTGGCAGGCCAGAAAGGACTGCCATGATATACTCAGAGAATTAGATGAGAAAAATAAGCAGCCAAGAATACTATATCTACCTAGGCAGTCATTGAAAATAGAAGGACACATGAAAAGCTTCCAGGACAAACAAAAACTAAAAGAATTTGCAAACACCAAACTAGCCCTACAGGAAATATTGAAAGGGTTTTCTAAGCAAAGAGAAGGCCTAAAACTAGCATAGACCAGAAAGGAACAGAGACAATACAGAGTAAGAGTCACCTTACAGGCAATACAATGGCACAAAATTCATACCTTTCAATAGTTACCTTGGATGTAAATAGGCTAAAATGCCGCAGTCAAAGACACAGTGTATCAGAATGGATAAAAAACAAGATCCATCAATAAGTTGTCCGCAAACGACTCATTTGAGGCCCAAAGAAAAGTGCCCAGATTTAAAGTGAGGGGGTTGGAAAACAATTTACCATGCTAATGGAAATCAAAAGAAAGCTGGGGTATATATCAGACAAATTAGATTTTAAACCAAGAACTGTAACAAGAGATGAGGAAGGACACTATATCATACTCAAAGGGTCTGTCTAACAAGAAGATCTCACAATTTTAAATATCTATGTCCCTAACATGGGAGCAACCAATTATATAAACCAATTAATAATAAAATCAAAGAAACACATCAATAATAATACAACAAAAGTAAGGCATTTTAACACCCCCTCACTGAAATGGACAGATCATCTAAGCAAAAGATCAACAAGGAAAT
The DNA here is from genome assembly GCF_922984935.1 of Meles meles. Classification (NCBI taxonomy): domain Eukaryota; kingdom Metazoa; phylum Chordata; class Mammalia; order Carnivora; family Mustelidae; genus Meles; species Meles meles. The sequence continues at coordinate 28,186,620 of NC_060071.1, forward strand.
AAAGGCCTTAAATGACACACTGGACCAGATGGACATCACAGATATACTCAGAACATTCCATCCCAAAGTAATAGAATCCACATTCTTCTCTAGTGCACAGGGAACATTCTCCAGAACAGATCACATCCTGGGTCACAAATAAGGTCTCAAATGGCACCAAAATTTTAGGATCATTCTCTGCATATTTTCAGACCACAGTGCTTTGAAACCGGAACTCAACCACAAGAAGAAAGTTGGAAAGAACTCAAATACATGGAGAATAAAAATCATCCTACTAAAGAATGAGTGGGTCAACCAGAAAATTAAAGAAGAATTTTTAAAAAATCATGGAAACAAATAAAAATGAAAACAAAACTGTTTAAAATCCTTAGGATGCAGCAAAGGTGGTCCTCAGAGGAAAGTATATAGCAATACAAGCCTTTGTCAAGAAACAAGAAAGGTCTCAAGTACACAACCTAACCCTACACCTGAAGGAGCTGGAGAAAGAACAGCAAAGATAGCCTAAATCCAGCAGAAGAAGAGAAATAATAAAGGTCAGAGCAGAAATCAAGGAAACAGAAACCAAAAGAACAGTAGAACAGATCAACAAATGTAGGAGCTTGTTCTTTGAAAGAATTAGTAAGATTGATAAACCACTGACCAGACTTATGAAAAAGAAAACAGAAAGGACCCAAATTAATAAACTCATGAATGAAAGAAGAGAGTTCACAACTGACACCAAATAAATACAAACAATTATAAGAACATATTATGAGCAACTATATGCCAGCAAATTAGACAATCTGGAAGAAGTGGATGCATTCCTAGAGACATGTAAACTACCAAAACTGAACCAGGAAGAAACAGAAAACCTGAACAGACTCATAACCAGTAAGGAAATTGAAGCAGTCAACAAAAATTTCCCAACAAACAAGGGCCCAGGGCCACATGACTTCCCAGGGGAATTCTACCAAACATTTAAAAAAGAATTAATACCTATTCTCCTGAAACTGTTCTAAAACATAGACATGGGAGGAAGACTTCCAAACTCATTTTATGAGGCCGGCATTACCTTGATCCTAAAAGCAGACAAACACCCTACCAAAAGGGAGAATTAAAGACCAATATCTCTGATAAACATCCCTGATGCAAAAATTCTCACCAAAATACTAGCCAATAGGACCCAACAGTACATTTTTTTTAAAGGACCCAACAGTACATTAAAAGAATTATTCACCATGACCAAGTGGGATTTATTCCTGGGTTGTAAGGTTGGTTCAACATCTGCAAATCAATCAATGTGATACAATACATTAATAAAAGAAAGAACAAGAACTATATGCTCTTCTCAATAGATGCTAAAAAAGCATTTGACAAAGTACAGCATCCTTTCCTGATCAAAACTCTTCAGAGTGTAGGGACAGAGGGTACATACCTCAATATCATCAACGCCATCTATGAAAAACCCACAGTGCTGAAAGCTTTTCCCCTAAGGTCAGGAACACAGCAGGAATGTCCAGTACTTCTATTCAACATAGTACTAGAAGTCCTAGCCTTGGCAATCAGACAACAAAAAGAAACAAAAGGCATCTGAATCAGCAAAGAAGTCAAACTCTCACTCTTTGCTGATGATATGATACTTAATGTGGAAAACCCAAAAAAATCCATCCACCCCCAAACTGCTAGAACTCATACAGTAATTTACTAGTGTCAGGATATAAAAAAATCAATGCAGAGAAATCAGTTGCATTTCTATACACCAACAACAAGACAGAAGAAAGAAAAATTAAGGAGTCAATCCCATTTACAATTGCACCCAAAACCATAAGATACCTAGGAATAAATCTAACCAAAGAAGCAAAGAATCTGTATTCAGAAAACTATGAAGTACTCATGGAAGAAATTGAGGAAAACACAAAGAAATAGGAAAACATTCCATTTTCATGGATTGGAAGAACAAATATTGTGAAAATGTTTATACTATCTAGAGCAATCTACACATCTATTTCAATCCCTATCAGAATACCATCAACTTTTTTTTTGAAGAAATGGAACAAATAATCCTAAAATTTGCATGGAACAAGAAAAGACCCTGCATAGCCACAGGAATGCTGAAAAAGAAAAGCAAAGCTGGTGGCATCACAACTCCAGACTTCAAGCTCTATTTCAAAACTATAATCATAAAGACAGTATGGTACTGGCACAAAAAAACAGACAGGTAGATCAATGGAACAGAATAGAGAGCCCAGAAATGGATCCTCAACTCTATGGTCAACTAATCTTTAACAAAGCAGGAAACAATGTCCAGTGGAAAACAGACAGTCTCTTCAACAAATCACGTTGGGAAAATTGGACAGCCACATGCAGAAGAATGAAATAGACAATTTCCTTACACCATACACAAAAGTAGACTCAAAATGGATGAAAAACCTCAATGTGAGACAGGAATCCCTCAAAATCCTTGAGGAGAACACAGGCAGCTACCTTTTCCACCATCACAGCAACTTCTTTTTAGAAACATTGCCAAAGGCAAGAGAAGCAAGGGTTCATTTTTAAATGAACTACTGGGACCTCATCAAGATAAAAAGCTTTTGCACAACAAAGATAACAGTTAAAAAAACTACAAGATAATGGACAGAATGGGAGAAGATATTTACAAATGACATATCAGATAAAGGGCTAGTATCCAAAATCTATAAAGAACTTATTAAACTCAACACCCAAGAAACAAACAATCCAATTGGCAGAAGAAATGAACAGACATTTCTTCAAAGAAAACATCCATGTGGACAAAAGACACATGAAAAAGTAGTCAACATCACTCAGAATCAAATCAAAACTACAGTAAGATACCACCTCATACCAGTCAGAATGACTAAAATTAACAAGTTAGGAAAAGACAGATGATGGCAAGGATGCAGAGAAAGGGGATCCCTCTTACACTCTTGGTAGGAATGCAAGCAGGTGTAGCCATTCTGGAAAACAGTATGAATGTTCCTCAAAAAGATGAAAACAGATCTATCCTACAACCCAGCAATTGCACTACTGGGTATTTACCCCAAACATAAAAAATGTAGTGATCCAGAGGGGCATGTGCACCCCAATGTTTATAGTAGCAATGTCTACAATATTCAAGCTATGGAAAGAGCCTAGATGTCCATCAACAGATGAATGGATAAAGAAGATGTGGTATATATACACAATGGAATATTATGTAGTCATTAAAAATGAAATCTTGCCATTTGCAATGATGTTGGTGGAACTAGAGGGTATTATACTAAGTGAAATAAGCCAATCAGAGAAAAAATTATCATATGATCTCACCGATATGTGGAACTTGAGAAACAAGACAGAGGATCATAGGGGTAGGGAGAAAAAAGTGAAACAAGATGAAACCAGAGAGGGAGACAAAGCATAAGAGACTCTTAATCTCAGGAAAGAAACTGAGGGTTGGGGCGCCTGGGTGGCTCAGTGGGTTAAAGCCTCTGTCTTTGGCTCAGGTCATGATCCCAGGGTCCTGGGATCAAGCCCCACTTCGGGCTCTCTGCTCAGCAGGGAGCCTGCTTCCTCCTCTCTCTCTCTGCCTGCCTGCATCTCTGCCTTCTTGTGATCTCAGTCTGTCAAATAAATAAATAAATAAAATCTTAAAAAAAAAAAAGAAACTGTGGGTTGTTGGAGTGGGGGTGGGAGGGATGAGGTGGCTAGGTAATGGACATTGGGGAGGGTCTATGCTATGGTGAGTGCTGTGAATTGTGTAAGACTGATGAATAACAGACCTGTACCACTGAAACAATACATTATATGTTAATAAAATAATAATAATAATAAAGTAAAAAAAGAAAACTAAAAGTAAAAACTAAAAATCTATATAAAGTATATATAAAGATTTAAAATTAGAAATTTAATAAAACATTTTAAAAGGAAATGGAAAAAAATAAAAAATAAAGAATAAAAATAAAGGAAGCTATATCCTATTTCCCCTACAGCTAAAGCTTTGCAGAATTCTATGATCAGTAAATATCATGGGCAAATGAATTGTTTGTTCTGATCTTCTGGGAAAAGGGCCTGTTGGGCTGATTCTCAGGCTGACTTGTTTCAGTGGAAATGTGTCTCCAGGGAGCAGAGGGGTGAGGCTTGGTGTAAGCAGCTTCAGGGGGATTCCTATGTCATGGACCTGAGCTGTTCCTCCATGGGAGGGTCCCCCCATGTTTTTGCCTTTTGCCAAGAGGTCCCAGGAAAGTGGTCACAAGGTTTTCAGTTTATGCCAAAACTGGCCATGAAAACTGGCACCAAGACTTGGTGCCCTCAGCCAGCATCCCTGGGGAAAGTGTAGCAGGTTGGTGTCACCCATTCTTCTTCTGACCCAGGGGATCCTCAGACCATGCTATGACTTCCAGGATTCTTCCCCAACTCACCACCTAGGCACCCTTAAGCCAGGCACGTCCTACATGGTAGCAGATCTGTAAAAATTCAGTTTTTGTCCTCACTGCTTATAATACTTTACAATAGGCTCTGTAAGCTTGCTCCCTCCCTGCCATGTTATTCACAGCTCTATCTCCCCCAAACAACTCTGCACACCTCCTACATTCTAAAATGTGGTTGCTTTTCTACTTGTAGACAGACTTGCAGTTTTTCTTCTCTCAGACCTCCAATTGATTTCTTCAGTGTTCAGAATGATTTGATAACTATCTAGCTGGGTTTGAGGGACAAAACAAGCTTAGTGGTCCCCTACTCCTCCACCATCTTAACTCTTCATTAGAAAATTATTTTAATAAATTATGTTCTATACACCATGCATTGCTGTACAGCTCTTAAAAAATAAATATACAAAAAGAATGAGGAAATTCTCTGTGGGGAGGTCTTAGGATATAAGAGGAAAAAGCAAAATGCATAGCAACACATGTATGTGCTAATTTATGTACAAGAAAGTGGGTGAAATAGGATTTACATTTACAGTTTCATGTATCTGCAGAAAGGTAGACTGAAAAAAGTACATACGAAAGTAATGTAAGTAATGTAATAAGATTTCTCAATGTACTATTTTTTCTAATTTATTTAACCATCTGAATGTATTAACTATGTGACATAAAAAAGGAAAACAGCAATAAAGTTGATTAAAATAACAGAAAAAATTAATAAATGTTCTTCTGAATAACCTCTAAATTAAAAAAAATCAAAATGAATGAAAAATACTAAAGAAAGTAATAAAATGAAAAGCATTTAATATACTTCATGAGACACAGAAAAGGTATACAAGGTGAAATATACAAACCCTTTCATTACTTTCTACCTGTAGAGAACTGAAAAATAAATAAAATATTTGACATTATAAGAAAACAAAAGAGCACAATAATATTGTTTAAACAATAGAGGGGTCAATTAGGATAAAAAAAAAAAACCTGAAAGTAATGTAGTACAGAAACAAAGTATATAAGGACTAAAAAGCTAAAAATATAGTTTCTGAAATGTCAAATAGAAACTTCTGAGAAGTTTCAGTAAGAAAAAAAAATAAAAAGAATACATGCGTTATATGCACATACACATGCATATATATATGCATATATACACACATATATCCATATATATATATTCATGTGTGTGTATATATATGTATATGTATATATATGTCTTAGAATATTTTAAGATTATATGGAGTGAGTAGGTGTGTGTTTCAGCAAAGAAGGGAGATATGACCATAGATATAAAGATACTGCAGAGTTTCAAGTTATTTCCTAGCAAGATATAAAAATAAAATCCAAAAGGGTTTACAATTCCACTATTAAAAGTTAAATATGGAATGCTCCCTGATTCATTTGATGAAGATAGTATAATTATAAAACCTAATATAGTACAAAAAGAAACACCATGACCAAATTAACTTATGAATATAGGTTCAAAAATTCTGATAAAAAATTTCAGAAGCAAAGGGAATGTACTAAATAGGACTTATTCCAGAAATACAAGAATTATCTGATATTAGAAAATCTAAAACATGATTCATTGCATAAATGACTTAAAGAGAAAAAAATCATTTAATTATATCAACAGATTCACTAATAGTGTGTAATAAAATGCAGTGATAATTTACAAGAAACGTATAACATGATTAAAAACTACTGACGGGGGGTGGAGTCAAGATGGCAGAGAAGTAGCAGGCTGAGACTACATCAGATAGCAGGAGATCAGCTAGATAGCATATCTAAACATTGCAAACACCTACAAATCCAAAGGGAGATCGAAGAGAAGAAGAACAGCAATTCTAGAAACAGAAAATCAACTACTTTCTGAAAGGTAGGACTGGCGGAGAAGTTAATCCAAAGCAACGGGAAGATAGACTGTGGGGGGAGGGGCTGGCTCCCTGCAAACGGCGGACCAACAGAGCACAAAATCAGGACTTTTAAAAGTCTGTTCCACTGAGGAACATCGCTCCAGAGGCTAAACCGGCGTGAAGACCACACGGGGTCAGCATGGCCCCAGGTACCGCAGGGTCACAGAAGGATCAGGGTGTTGGAGTGTCCCAGAGCTCGCAGGTATTAGAACGGGGAAACTGGCTACAGAGACAGAAATGAGGACTGAGCTCTCACCTCGGGGTTACCTTGAACCGGTTGCAGGCTGGGTGAACTCAGAGTGCAGCTGGAGGCCGGGGATACGGGAGTGATTGGGCACTGTTCTCCGGGGGCGCACTGAGGAGTGGGGCCCCGGGCTCTCGGCTCCTCCAGGCCAGAGACTGGGAGGTCGCCATTTTCATTCCCGTCCTCCAGAACTCTACAGAAAGCGTTCAGGGAACAAAAGATCCTGAAAGCGAACCCAAGCGGATTACTTAGTCTGGCCCCTGGTAAGGGTGGTGCAGTTCTGCCTCGGGCAAAGACACTTGTGGGTCATTACAACAGGCCCCTCCCCAAGAAGATCAAAAAGAAATCCAGCGAGGACCAAGTTCATCTACCAAGGAAAGCAGGTTCAATACCTAGGATAGCAGCGGAATTCCAGACGAGGAGAAAGCAAAGCACGGAACTCATGGCTTTCTCCACATGATTCTTTAGTCGTGCAGTTAATTTAATTTTTTTTCAATTTTTTTTCTTCTTCTGCTAAATATTTTTAAACTTGTACCCTTTTCTTTTTTGACGTTTTTAAACTAGTTTATCTAATATATATATTATTTCTTTCTTATTTATATTTTTCCTTATTTGTTTACTTTTAAATTTTTTTTTATTCTGAACCTCTTTTTATCCCCTTTCTCCCCCCCAATGATGTGGTTAAAACACATATCTGATTTGGTTAAAGCATATTTCTATGGGGTCTTTGCAACACTTTTAGTATTTTACTTGCTCCTTCATATACTCTTATCTGCACAAAATGACAAGGTGGAAAAATTCACCACAAAAAAAAAAGAACAAGAGGCAGTACCTAAGGCTAGGGACCTAATCAATACAGACATTGGTAATATGTCCGATCTAGAGTTCAGAATGACAATTCTGAAGGTTCTAGCCAGGCTCGAATAAGGCATGGAAGATATTACAGAAACACTCTCTGGAGATATAAAAGCCCTCTCTGGAGAAATAAAAGAACTAAAATCTAACCAAGTTGAAATTTAAAAAGCTATTAATGGGGAGCAATAAAAAATGGAGGCTCTCACTGCTAGGATCAATGAGGCAGAAGAAAGAATTAGTGATAAAGAAGACCAAATGACAGAGAATAAAGAAGCCGAGCAAAAGAGGGACAAACAGCAACTGGACCACGAGGGGAAAAATCGAGAGATAAGTGACATCATAAGATGAAACAACATTAGAATAATTGGGATTCCAGAAGAAGAAGAAACAGAGAGGGGAGCAGAAGGTCTGTTGGAGAGAATTATTGGAGAGAATTTCCCTAATATGACAAAGGGAACAAGTATCAAAATCCAGGAGATGCAGAGAACCCCCCTCAAAGTCAACAAGAATAGGTCCACACCCTGTCACCTAATAGTAAAATTTACAAGTCTTAGTGACAAAGAGAAAATCCTGAAAGCAGCACAGGAAAAGAAGTCTGTAACATACAATGGTAAAAATATTAGATTGGCAGCAGACTTATCCACAGAGACCTGGCAGGCCAAAAAGAGCTGGCATGATATATTCAGAGCACTAAACAAGAAAAACATGCAGCCAAGAATACTCTATCCAGCTAAGCTATCATTGAAAATAGAAGGAGAGATAAAAAGCTTCCAGGACAAACAAAAACTGAAAGAATTTGCAAACACCAAACCAGCTCTACAGGAAATATTGAAAGGGGTCCTCTAAGCAAAGAGAGAGCCTAAAAGTAGTAGATCAGAAAAGTACAGAGACAATATACAGTAACAGTCACCTTACAGGCTAATAATGGCACTAAATTCATATCTCTCAATAGTTACCCTGAATGTTAATGGGCTAAATGCCCCAATCAAAAGACACAGGGTATCAGAATGGATAAAAAAACAAAACCCATCAGTATGTTGCCTACAAGAAACTCATTTTAGACGCGAAGACACCTCCAGATTTAAAGTGAGGTGGTGGAAAACAATTTACCATGCTAATGGGCATCAGAAGAAAGCTGGGGTGGCAATCCTTATTTCAGATCAATTAGATTTTAAGCCAAAGACTATAATAAGAGATGAGGAAGGACACTATATCCTACTCAAAGGGTCTGTCCAACAAGAGGATCTAACAATTTTAAATATCTATGCCCATAATGTGGGAGCAGCCAACTATATAAACCAATTAAGAACAAAATCAAAGAAACACATCAATAATAATACAATAATAGTAGGGGACTTTAATACTCCCCTCACTGAAATGGACAGATCATCCAAGCAAGAGATCAACAAGGAAATAAAGGCCTTAAATGACACACTGAACCAGATGGACATCACAGATATATTATCATCCCAAAGCAACAGAATACACATTCTTCTCTAGTGCACATGGAACATTCTCCAGAATAGATCACATCATGGGTCACAAATCAGGTCTCAACCGGTATCAAAAGATTAGGATCATTCCCTGCCTATTTTCAGACCACTATGCTCGGAAGCTAGAACTCAAACACAAGAGGAAATTTGGAAAGAACCCAAATACATGGAGACTAAACAGCATCCTTCTAAAGAATGAATGGGTCAACCAGGAAATTAAAGAAGAATTGAAAAAATTCATGGAAACAAATAATGATGAAAACACAATGGTTCAAAATCTGTGGGACACAGCAAAGGCAGTCCTGAGAGGAAAATATATAGCGGCACAAGCCTTTCTTAAGAAACAAGAAAGGTCTCAAGTACACAACCTAACCCTACACCTAAAGCAGCTGGAGAAAGAACAAGAAAGAAACCCTAAACCCAGCAGGAGAAGAGAAATCATAAAGATCAGAGCAGAAATCAATGAAATAGAAACCAAAAAAACAATAGAATAAATCAACAAAACTAGGAGCTGGCTCTTTGAAAGAATCAATAAGATTGATAAAGCCCTGGACAGACTTATCAAAAAGAAAAGAGAAAGGACCCAAATCAATAAAATCATGAATGAAAGAGGAGAGATCACAACTAACACCAAAGAAATACAGACAATTATAAGAATATACTATGAGCAACACTACGCCAACAAATTTGACAATCTGGAAGAAATGGATGCATTCCTAGAGACCTATAAACTACCACAACTGAACCAGGAAGAAAAAGAAAACCTGAACAGGCCCATAACCAGTAAGGAAATTGAAACAGTCATCAAAAATCTCCAAACAAACAAAAGCCCAGGGCCAGAACGCTTCCCAGGGGAATTCTACCAAACATTTAAAGAAGAACTAATTCCTATTCTCCTGAAACTGTTCCAAAAAATAGAAATGGAAGGAAAACTTCCAAACTCATTTTATGAGGCCAGCATCACCTTGATCCCAAAACCAGACAAGGATCCCACCAAAAAAGAGAACTACAGACCAACATCCTTGATGAACACAGATGCAAAAATTCTCGCCAAAATACTAGCCAATAGGACTCAACAGTACATTAAAAGGATTATTCACCACGATCACGTGGGATTTATTCCAGGGCTGCAGAGTTGGTTCAACATCTGCAAATCAATCAATGTGATAGAACACATGAATAAAAGAAAGAACAAGAACCATATGATACTCTCCATAGATGCTGACAAAGCATTTGACAATGTACAGCATCCCTTCCTGATCAAAACTCTTCAAAGTGTAGGGATAGAGGGCACATACCTCAATATTATCAAAGCCATCTATGAAAAACCCACCACAAATATCATTCTCAATGGAGAAAAAATGAAAGCTTTTCCGCTAAGGTCAGGAACACGGCGGGGATGTCCATTATCATGACTGCTATTCATCATAGTACTAGAAGTCCTAGCCTTAGCAATCAGACAACAAAAACAAATTAAAGGCATCCAAATTAACAAAGAAGAAGTCAAACTATCACTCTTCGCAGATGATATGATACTATATGTGGAAAACCCAAAAGACTCTACTGAGAAACTGCTAGAACTTGTACAGGAATTCAGAAAAGTATCAGGATATAAAATCAATGCACAGAAATCAGTTGCGTTTCTGTACACCAACAACAAGACAGAAGAAAGAGAAATTAAGGAGTCAATCCCATTTACAATTGCACCCAAAACTATAAGATACCTAGGAATAAACCTAACCAAAGAGGCTAAGAATCTATACGCAGAAAATTATAAAGCACTCATGAAAGAAATTGAGGAAGACACAAAGGAATGGAAAATTGTACCATGCTCCTGGATTGGAAGAATAAATATTGTAAAAATGTCCATGCTACCTAAAGCAATCTACACATTTAATGCAATCCCTATCAAAATACCATCCTTGTTTTTCAAATAAATGGAACCAATAATCCTAAAATTTATATGGAACCAGAAAAGACCTCGAATAGCCAAAGGAATATTGAAAAAGAAAGCCAAAGTGGGTGGCATCACAATTCTGGACTTCAAGCTCTATTACAAAGCTGTCATCATCAAGACAGCATGGTACTGGCACAAAAACAGACACATAGATCAATGGAACAGAATAGAGAGCCCAGAAATAGACCCTCAACTCTATGGTCAACTAATCTTCGACAAAGCAGGAAAAAATGTCCAATGGAAAAAAGACAGCCTCTTCAATAAATGGTGCTGGGGAAATTGGACAGCCACATGCAGAAAAATGAAATTGGACCACTTCCTTACACCACACACATAAATAGACTCAAAATGGATGAAGACATCAATGTTAGAAAGGAATCCATCAAAATTCTTGAGGAGAATGCAGGCAGCAACCTCCTTGACCTCAGCTGCCGCAACTTCTTCATACGAACATCGGCAAAGGCAAGGGAAGCAAGGGCAAAAATGAACTAATGGGATTTCATCAAGATCAAAAGCTTTTGCACAGCAGAGGAAACAGTTAACAAAACCAAAAGACAACTTACAGAATGGGAGAAGATATTTGCAAACGACATATCAGATAAAGGGCTAGTGTCCAAAGTCTATAAGGAACTTAGCAAACTCAACACCCAAGGAACAAACAATCCAATCAAGAAATGGGCAGAGGAACGTTAACAGACATTTCTGCAAAGAAGACATCCAGATGGCCAACAAGCACATGAAAACGTGTTCCACATCACTTGGCATCAGGGAAATACAAATCAAAACCACAATGAGATACCACCTCACACCAGTAAGAATGGCTAAAATTAACAAGTCAGGAAATGACAGATGCTGGCGAGGATGCGGAGAAAAGGGAACCCTCCTCCACTGTTGGTGGGAATGCAAGCTGGTGCAACCACTCTGGAAAACAGCATGGAGCTTCCTCAAAATGTTGAAAATAGAACTAGCCTATGACCCAGCAATTGCACTACTGGGTATTTACCCTAACGACACAAACGTAGTGATCTGAAGGGGCACGTGCACCCGCATGTTTATAGCAGCAATGTCTACAATAGCCAAATTATGGAAAGAACCTAGATGTCCATCAACAGATGAATGGATACAGAAGATGTGGCATATATACACAATGGAATACTATGCAGCCATCAAATGAAATGAAGTCTTGCCATTTGCAATGATGTCGATGGAACTAGAGGGTATCATGCTTAGTGAAATAAGTCAATCGGAGAAAGACAACTATCATATGATCTCCCTGATATGAGGACGTGGAGATGCTACATGGGGAGTTAGGGGGATAGGAGAAGAAATGAAACAAGATGGGATTGGGAGGGAGACAAACCATAGTGACTCTTAATCTCACAAAACAAATTGTGGGTTGCTGGGGGAAGGAGGGGTTGTGAGAGGGGGAGAGGGGTTATGGACATTGGAGAAGGTATGTTCTATGGAGAGTGCTGTGAAGTGTGTAAACCTGGCGATTCACAGACCTGTACCCCTGGGGATAAATATACATTATATGTTTATAAAAAAAATAAGAAATAAAAAATTTTTTAAAAAACTACTGACAAACTAGCACCAAACAACATCAAATTAAACAGTAAAATGCACAACTTCCATTAAAAGCAGGAAAATAGGATGTTTGCAATAACTGCTCTTTTGGCACACTGTTTGGAGATTCTGAAAAATAAAAAATGAAAATGATATTTTAAATGTAAATTCTGAAGAAGAAAATCATATTTATAGATGATATGACTGTGTTCCTAAGAAAATACAAGAACACTTAATTTTTGAAAACATCAGACAATCAAAAGTATCAGCCAGATTCAAAATAAACACAAAAGATATCGATGTTTTTTCAAGGTTGTAAATAAGGGTGAAAAAAGACATAAAACAACCAAATTTACAACCACTAAACAAAAGAATAAAATATCAAGGAAAAAGTCATAAAAGTCCAAAGTCTATATGAGGAAACAACAAAACCTTATTAAAGTAAGGTAAAATATTTTGTTAAAACAAGACCTGAATAAACAGAGAAATAAATCAAGTTTCCAAAAGTAAAGATGTTATAATAATATAATGTTTTTAGTCAAAATCTCAACTTCTAATATAAGTAAAATGACAGAAGTCTTTTTGAAAAATGAATGATTTGGAATGTACAATTATTTTTAAAAAGAGTAAGTTGTCTTATATTATTTTTAAATTATTTTAAATCTATCTTCTCTCTCTCTCTCTGTCCCCCTAGGTACTGGCTAGTCAGTTCTGACAGTTAGTCAGATCACCAAAACTGAATGGATAAATCCAACTACAGTGTGGAACTTATTATATTAAAGGATAATGTGTCTCCTTATATTAAAGGATAATTGTTTCTCCATTGGAAAAGAAAGCTTGTTTACTGTAGGGTGCTCAGGGAAGCAGGCTGGATAAAATTGAGGGTCTGCCCTTTTGGTAAGGCCAGGAAACCCCAATAGAGAACTATGTTTCTTTAATATTCTTCCAGGGAACCTTGTGAATAAAAGCATAAGCAGTGTCAGTGCCTGGGGATTTTAATGCTAAGGGGAAAATAGGGACTTCCCCAGTGCCCTTCATATCTCCCATGCACATGGTAGATGCCTACTGTTTTGACTCCTCAAACAGCATCCACTCCCCTCTTCTGGGAGGCATACCTGCTCCCCCATGGTGAATGTGTTGCCATGGTGACTGGAAACAAGCACTAGGTACACACTGAAAACAGCATGGAATAGGTGCCACAGCCTTTGGTCAAAGAGTTGCACCTAACCTGTTAGACCATTTAGAGCCCTTCCCTGAGAATTTTGGAATGGATGTTAGAGAGAACCTATTTCTGTTCATCTCTGGAGCTGTAGATGGCCATTCCCTAGCATATGAAAGAAACTATAGAATCAATCCCCACATTGAATGAAGCAGAGATGAAAGTTGGGGAGAGCTGTCTCCTATTGTCTCTGAAGACACTGTCCATCCAGAATTGGTAGATTGCTGTCCCATTCTCCCTCTTTCAAACCTAATTTGATGAAGCCTTCAAACCCACAACCAAGAGTGTTGATAAGCAGTGCATCCTGCATTCTTTCTTCTTCTCCCACAGCATCCATGGCTGATTACAAATGCCCACTCCTAAGCTTTTTGCAAGATGCCCCCACATTGCCCCATCTTTCCACCATCATTAAACACTGCTGATTCCATTTCCAAACTGTAAATCAAACTGCTCCATTTGCCCACCTTCCCTTCCTAAGATAAACACCTTGCCCCACCCCCCCACCTCAACCCCTAACCAGTCTGCTGCTACTCTTGACTCCTCCAATCTTTACTGCTATGAAAAGTGGTCTTTTTCAAATAAAAATCATATCACATTGCTTTCTTGTTTAAAGCCCTTCTATATGCTTCCACCACAGCTGGAATAAACCCAGTCTCTCTCCATTGAGTCTATATGGCAAGGTATGCAATCTCTTTAAGGTCTCTCCCTACACCACAGTGATGGTTGCTTGGTTTCTTCCTCAGAGAAGATACACAATTTGCTTTCTTGGGGCAATTTCTTATCTCAAAAAATTAGTATTTTTAGTGAAGCAGAATTTGTTTACATTATGGCTAGTTTATGTAGTCTGTGCCAGGTTGTATGTATTGCTCCTCACCTGATCAGACTCAAAGCTTACCAGGACCGTGGCTGTCTGGTTTACCTGTGCACCACTTGAGCCTACTTCTTGGTAGTTACAAATACGTGTTGAGTGAACAAATGAACATAAATGAACGTTATTTATACAATGATTATTCATGAAATAAGGCCTGATTGAATAGCTGATAAATTCTTTAGTTGTCCATAAATATATCATTTTATAATTAATGTGAATCTATGTTAATATAAATGTCTAAATTCATAATCAAAAGTTTTTATTATATTACTTTCCAAAATAGGATATTCTAAGAGGAAAAGTTTAGACAAAACTCCCTTTACTTCAAAAATTCAACCAATAAGGGCACTTGAATGGCTCAGATGGTTGAGTGTCTGATCTCTAGGTCCTTGGATCGAGCCCCACATTGGGCTTCCAGCTCAGCAGGGAGTCTGTTTCTCCATCTCCCTCTGCCTCTCCCCCTGCTTGTGTGCCTACTTGTCCTCTCTCTCTCAAATCAATCAATAAAACCTTTTTTAAAAATTTAGCCAATAAATGTACTCTCTGTCATGAAAGGATACATGAGGAATGGACAGTATTTCTGCCACCCATAAGCACTGAATGGCGCTCCATTGTTAATCCCAGAAAGTTGCCAAATATGCATTTTGTTTGTGGAGACTGTTTTAGAAAATGACAGAAATTGTATTGGACAACTCTGCCCCCACCTCACCTTATTCCCCTCTTCCAAGACATTTAATTTTTCATCCTTTTATGCTTCTTATGCTTTTTTAAGTCATTGTAAATTATTTTAATTTGCACATTATTTCTGAATTCCATAATGGTTGGAAGTAAGAATTCTCTGTCTTTCAATTAGTAATATATTGAAAACAAGTTGCATAAATATAACATTTAGTATACAAGTGGTTCTACTTTATTTCTTTTTAGCTGTAGGAAATTTGATCAACGCAAAGACAAAGGGAAATTCTCCATTAGACAACTCATTTTCAGTTTTATATTTTAGAGAATAAAGTTTTAGTATATGAAGAAATACTGGCAATGAATGGCTTTCTCAGCAAACATCTCATCCCTGCTTTGGTGTCCTCTGTGAACACCCAGCTGATCACTATCACACAGAGCTTGCCCTTTTCCTGGTGGTGAATAGTTAGTAAGATATTTGATCTCTGTCCCCAGTTCCTGGCATACAGCTCCTAAATCCCCTGGAATTTCATGAGTGATAAAGGTCATAGGAGGGTCTTTGTTCTAATGAAGCATCTCTTGGTAGGCCTTTGGATAGCTTCCGGATGGCAGGTGGTCACCAGAAAGACTACAAGTTGGTTAGAAACTCAGAAATTTCAGCCCCACTTCCCAGTCTTCAGGGAGGGAAGAGAGACTGAAGACTGAGTTAATCACCAATTAATTATGTCTATAATTATGCCCAGATAATAAAACTCCCATAATACTCCCTAAACAACAGGGTTCTGGGAAATACTGGGGTGGTAAACACATCCATGCATTAGGAGGATGGCATACCCCCACCCCACAGGAACAGAAGCATCAGGACCAGGGACTCTTCCATTCTTTGCCCTTTGTACCCCTTCATCTGACTGTCCATTTGTATCCTTTAAAATAAAATGGCAAATGTAATTAAAGTGCTTTCCTGAGTTCTGTTGGTGTTGTAGAAAATTACTGAAACCAAAGCGGGAGATTATAGAAACCTCCCAACTTTTTAGAAGTGGAGTAACCTGGAGACCTGATACTTGCAACTGATATCTGAAGTGGGCCAGCCCTGAGGACTGAGCTCTTAACCTTTGAGTCTGTGCTAACTCCAGATAGTTAGAATTGAATTGAATTATAGGATACCCAGCTGGTGTCAGGGAGTTGGAAAACTGGTTGGTATGAGGACAAAAAAAATCATTCACTGGTGGTGGCAGAATTTTGCTGAATCGTCTTCTCTAACCTGTCTTCTATAGTAACCAGTGGCTCCTGTCAAGGATCAGGAGTGTAGCCACAGCAGAAAAAAAGTACTTCACAGTATATTGTGCTGAGAAATATTTGTCCTATATGACTTGACAAGGACAAATTTGTGATCAAATCACTCACCCAATTAAGACAACTACACTTGCATGAGTTCTTAAAAATGATCATAAAGTGGTGACTTTTGGGGGGACCTCTCTAATAGTTAGGACTCTTAAAGTTATAAGTAATGGAAAATCCAATACAGAATGGCTAAAGCAAAAGGTGAGTTATGAGATATTATTAGCTACAAGTCTGGGGATTGATAAAATGACATGGCACCTTGCATTTTCCAAATTTGGCTGCACCAATGTAGTCTATCCCATATGTTCCTCTCACTATATGAAATGACTACTCCTCCAATAGGAGGATTCTTTCTCCAAATTTGGGAGGGCTGTGACATACAATTACAGACTGTTTCCTAGGATACTTTAGTCATTTCAGACCTTAAGTCTTTGAATCTCCATAGTCCAGTCATCAGACATGTAAGGAAGCAAGCTTCACATGATTCTAGTGTCCAGCCTTTGAGTAGATACTGATGATTCTGAGTGGGGCAGAAACAAGCTGGCATTTCCAAGTCCTGCAAAGATGGTACAGCTAAAGGACAAAATAATTATTACTGTTGCTTGAAGCCACTACATTTTGGGGTAACTTGTTATGCAGCCATAATGACAGGGATAGAGGATGTTATCAAGATCCTTGCTCTGGATCTGGTTCCTCTAGGCTCAGAACACAGATTCAGGCTTCTAGTAATGGTATACAATATCTTTGGGATTTCCATATTACCCTCATCTAGTGGATGGAATTTCCTTTCTCAAACAACTCAACAGTTGACTTGTATGCCATCCTTCAATTGTTCCTTAGTTTCTTTGTATCCCTCCCACCATTCTGGGGCATGCCTTCCTGGGAAGTGCATTAGTGAAGGAAGGGTGGTTACTTCAAATAAA
This sequence comes from Meles meles, assembly GCF_922984935.1. NCBI lineage: Eukaryota > Metazoa > Chordata > Mammalia > Carnivora > Mustelidae > Meles > Meles meles. The sequence continues at coordinate 28,204,071 of NC_060071.1, forward strand.
AACTGGGCCATTGTTTCCATAAAAATGGAAAGCAAAATAAAAAAATGCTTAGTAGAACCTTTTTTGTACCACTTCTCAGGGCATCCTCTGACTGGATATATTGGGGTCGTGTGGATTTCTTGAACTATTTGGAATTCTTTTATCTTCAAAGATCTCAAATAACCTTCCAGGGCTCTGAACCGGTCCAAATCCTGCCTGCTTATAATAGCCATACTCATATTCATACTGCTTTGAAGTGTTAAAGAACATGCTAATCTACTCACCTAATTTCACTCTCAGGCTGAAGATTTTATGTCTCAGTGCCAAACCAACAGAGAATATTCCCTGTTTGTCTAAGGGTAGGAGAGTGAGGAGTGGGGGCTTTAAGTATTCCTTTAGACACAAAAAGGATCCACCTGCTCAGAGAAGCCTAAGGACCACTTCTGGTCTAAACATAAGAGAGCTACATGAAAATACCCTTTTTTCTTAGCAAACTTTTTTTAATTCAATTTTATTTTTTCATTGTTCCAAGATTCATTGTTTATGCACCACACCCAGTGCTCCATGCAATACATGCCCTCCTTAATACCCACCACCAGGCTCACCCATTCCCCACCCTTCTCCCCTCCAAAACCCTGTTTCTCAGAGTCCACAGTCTTTCAAGCTTTGCTCCTCCTCCAATTTACCCCAATCCACTTTCCTTCCTTTCTCCTAATGTCTTCCATGCTATTCCTTATGCTCCACAAGTAAGTGAAACCATATGATATTTGGCTTTCTCTGCTGGACTTATTTCACACAGCATAATCTCCTCCAGGCCCATACATGTTGATACAAAAGACGGGTATTCATCCTTTCTGATGGCTGTGTAATATTCCATTGTGTATATGGACCATATCTTCTTTATCCATTCATCTGTGGAAGGGCATCTTGGCTCTTTCCAAAGTTTGTCAGTTGTGACCATTGCTGCAATAAACATTGGAGTACATATGGCCCTTCTTCTCACTACATCTGTTTCTTTGTGGTAAATACCCAGTAGTTCAATTGCAGGGTCATAGGGTAGCTCTATTTTTAATTTCTTAAGGAAACTCCACACTGTTTTCCAAAGTGGCTGCACCAACTCGCATTTCCACCAACAGTGTAAGAGGCTTCCCTTTTCTCCATATCTGTGGGAGGCCGCGATAAGGCTTGAGATGAGGACCAAACCAGGCCCTGACTTGCGTCTCCTTTAAGGTCCGAATAGTCTAACAAAAGGTTTAGGATGGAAAAGTTGCATAGCACTGAGAAAGGGTCTGTGCTATGTGTTGTGCGCTCGCCAACGTGACTTCCCACATGTTTACTAGGTTAGATGAGAGCAAATTGTTTGGGGTCATAAACTCTTAACTGGTCCTTGCTGTTCCAGCACAGCTCATAAATCACTTTCAGGTTTGCTGTTACTTCTTGTATCAATACAGAACAATTGTACTAACATCAGCCATTGCCTACAGGTGTTTATCTGAAGTGGGCAAAACAGGCCTGGTCTGGAGGGTTTTTGTGCACATAGCAAAGTCTTTTGTAACCAGCTGAAAATAGTTACTGTTGGCTATATAAAGCCTCACTGCCCTGAATAAAGTCGGCACTGTTGGACATCCTCCTCAGTGCTCCTCCTGCCCCCATCTCTTTGTCTCTGAACTTCTTCTTTTCACCATCCTCTTACCCTCACATTCCTGGTCGATTTGTCACACTGGCTGCGACACATATCCTCTGCAACATTTATTGTTTCCTGTCTTGTTAATCTTTGCCATTATAACTGGTGTAAGGTGGTATCTCAATGTGGTTTTTATTTTAATTTTCCTGATGGCTAATGATGATGAACATTTTTTCATGTGTCTGTTAGTCTTTTGTATTTCTTCTTTGAAAAAGTGTCTGTTCATGTCTTCTACCCATTTTTTGACTGGATTATCTGTTTTTAGGGTGTTGAGTTTGAGGATTTGGAGAAGATGAAGCATGAGAGACTGTGGATTCTGAGAAACAAACTGAGGGTTTTGGAGGGGAAGGGGGTGGGGCATGGCTGAGTCTGGTGGTGGGTATTAAGGAGGGCACATATTATACAGAGCACTGGGTGTGGTGCATAAACAATGAATCTTGGAACACTGAAAAAATAAAATATTAGAAAAATGTTGCTTTTAGAATAATTTCTAAATAGTTCATTTTCTGGATTTTTTTCTCTTTCATTTATCAGCTTGTTCATTTTCCACCCAATTTGTTTATTTAAAAAGCCTCACAATAGTTAGTTGTGTTCTTATAAACATCAAAAGGAAATAAAAGAGAAAATGAAAAAACTATATGGAGGCTAGTTTCCACAATAAAATTCATTTTATTGTGTCTCCAAATCTAAAGAAATAGTAAAAATCTGCATCATTAACTGATGAAACAACTTTTAGTTGATGCATGTGCATTGCCTGGTAGTGTTTCATGGAAGGATACCCTATGGAAGTGTGCCCTATGAAGGGGTGCTCCATGGAGGGTTGCCCCATGGAAGCGTATCCCATTGAGACTATGGTCCTTCTCAGTGAGAGAACCCAACATGAGCATATCATCATTCAGGAGATAATCCCCCCAAAGAGAACAAGATAAAATTCTATTGTACCCCTGCAGTCATCACAGAAGATCACAAGGGAGAAATGCATAATACCACTATATTCAGAAGGAAGGCAGGGGACTTCTGATGGCCAAGGTGACAACAGCCACCAAAATCCAGAACTCTCCACACAGCTCACAGTAAACTCTATAGATCAATAATAAGCACAAATAAAACCACATAGACACTGTGTCTCTAATGTAACTAGAAGACAGAGAGCACCATAAACTTTATATTTCTTGTCAGCAAAGAAATGAACACCAATTCCCAGCAGAGCTGGCTCTGCCAGTGCCCTAGGTCTTTACAAATTGCTGGAAGAATCAGAAAACTTCATGAAAAAAACAAAAGAAGCAATAAAATTCCTAGGGCTGAGTGGATAACAACAACCATAGAAAGAAACTCCAACCTAAGTGTTAAAATACTGAAAAATAACCCCACTCAATCAGAGAAAAGACAATGGGAAAATGATGCAAACATGCATAGGGCAACAGGTGGCAGCCTTTGCACTCATCCTTACTAGAAGAGAAGACAGTAGAAAGGAAAGCAGGAGTGCTCATTGGAGTTTGGGAGGGGGAGGGGAAAGGCAGCAAGAGGAGGAAATAATCTTATAAGATAAAAAAACAAAATAACAAAAATTGATAGACATCCCTTCACCTTCAAAAATGCAAATACAATAAAACCATCCTTCAAAAAACTGTAGTCTATAGCACTGACCACAGAGGGTCCTCTTGAAGTAGGAATCTTCAAACTGAGCTCAATGGCCAAACCCACCCATGAAGGTCCATGGATGAAAGAAGATTTCACCCATACAAGGCTTTTATAAGAAAACATGAGAATCTAAATACTGAAATTGATAAAGATTTCTCCAAAAGGCTAAACATGAACTAGGAAAAAAAACCTGCATTATTATCTATACTGAATATATTCAGTATAGATACATGAGAATGTATCTATACTGAACAGAACATGAGAATCTAAATACTGAAATTGATAAAGATTTCTCCAAAAGGCTAAACATGAACTAGGAAAAAAAACCTGCATTATTATCTATACTGAATTATATATATTATATAATTATATATATATAATTATATATATTAAATAAGTACATGTAAATCTGGAGGGAAAAAACAGCAGCAAAAGAACATCTTAAATCAGAAACCAAAATGTTAAGAACAGAAATAGGCAAAAACACAAAGAAATAAAATGATAAATAAAAGCAAAAGACCAATTTGTGTGGGAAATAAAGATTAAATTATAAAGTGTCCCAGAAAAATACAATCAAATGAAAATTTAATGAGACATTGAAGAAAGAAGAAAAACAAAGGAGTAAAAATAAATTAAGTAATAACATCAGTCCAGGGGAAAGGAGTTAAAACGGAAGACAAGCCATGAAGAACCAACATGAACAAATCCATGAAACAATGAATATTAACACTTAAAACCGATCCAAGAACAGGACTGGAAGAGATTATGCTGAGTGAAATAAGTCAAGCAGAGAGAGTCAAGTATCATATGGTTTCACTTATTTGTGGAGCATAACAAAGAACATGGAGGACATGAGATGGAGAGGAGAAGGGAGTTGAGGGAAACTGGAAGGGGAGATGAAGCATGAGAGACTATGGACTCTGAAAAACAACCTGAGGGTTTTGAAGGGGCGGGGGGGTGGGAGGTTGGGGAACCAGGTGGTGGGTAATAGGGAGGGCACATATTGCATGGAGCACTGGGTGTGGTGCAAAAACAATGAATACTGTTACGCTGAAAAGAAATTTAAAAAAAAGAACTGATCCAAGAAAACTTTCTGAAGCTTAAAAAGAAAAAAAAAGGACTTTATTCTACATGTGACAAGAGCCCATGAGATATTTGAGAAAATTGACATGAACAATCAAATCCAAGACATATCTTACTAAAACTATTACACTTCAAAGATAAATTAAAGGCACTCTGGTCTCAGCTCCTCACATGCTGCTCTTGCAGCCCAGATCCCACCTCCAAGGAGTCCTGGTAGCAAGCATTATGCACAAGGCAGGCAAAAGCTGGAGGAAGAGGCATAGGCACTGAAACCCCAGGCCATCTTCCTGTTTTCCCAGAAGAGAAGGTGAAATCCCAGAAGAGACATGACCAACTTCCTGCATTGACCAGTACAGAAGCAAAACTGGGAGGAGGAGCTCCTGACTTCCCACCTGGTGCTTTTCCTTCCAGCCACATTTCTTTTTCTCCAGTGGAGTGAAAATAAAAGTGCTTAAACTGAAAAATGTGCACTGTATTGCATCAAATAAAAAACTGTAAAACACTTCATAATCTGCCACTTAGAAAGAATAAAAACTCAGAGAGGCTGGGAAGAAAGTAGAGTAAGAGAACCCTAACCTCACCTCCTCCCACAGATATAACTAGATAACACATCAGTCAGAAAACCATCCAAAGACTGGCAGAACAAACCCCTCTACAACTAAATGTAGAGAAGAGGCCCACATCAAAGCGGGTCAGAAGGACAGAGAAGTGGTGGAGAGCTAAACAGACAGCTGGCTGTCTGCCAGAGGGAAGAAGCCCTGGGCATAGAATAGGAAGAAAAAGAGACTATCACACTGGGGCTGCAAGGGGAAGATGAATACCCATAACAATTGGCTTTGAAAACCGGAAGGGTTGAATTTTATGAGTTCTTAGAACCAGTGGGACTTAAAAGCTGGAATTTTAAAAACCAACTAGCTGTGCTTCAGGAGACACTGGAGGGTGATAGGAAATGGATCCCTGCCCTTAAAGAAACAGCATAAAAACAGCCCACAGGGACGCCTGGGTGGCTCAGTGGGTTAGGCCGCTGCCTTCGGCTCAGGTCATGATCTCAGGGTCCTGGGATCGAGTCCCACATCGGGCTCTCTGCTCGGCAGGGAGCCTGCTTCCCTCTCACTCTCTCTGCCTGCTTCTCTGCCTACTTGTGATCTCTCTCTGTCAAATAAATAAATAAAATCTTAAAAAAAAAAAAAAACAGCCCACAGAGATACAGAATAGAAGCAGCTGTTTAAAAAACATCTCGGTTGGGGCGCCTGGGTGGCTCAGTGGTTTAAGCCTCTGCCTTTGGCTCAGGTCATGATCTCAGGGTCCTGGGATCGAGTCCCGCATCAGGTTCTCTGCTTGGCAGGGAGCCTGCTTCCCTCTCACTCTCTCTGCCTGCTTCTCTGCCTACTTGTGATCTCTCTCTGTCAAATAAATAAATAAAATCTTTAAAAAAAAATAAAAAAAAATAAAAAACATCTCGGACATAAGGGAAGTAAAGAGTTACTCCAACTCAGAGCATGTTCTGGAAGGACAGAGACCATTGAGATACTCTTCCAGGAAAAAAGGAGCCAGTAGGTGCTATTTCCCTATCCCATTCCCCAGCACAAACACAGGCCACCTATGGGAGCTAGTGCAGCACCTACATTTGCTGACTTGCTTATGTTTCCCATACTTCAGCAGATCTGCCTCCTCCAGCCAGGCCAGCATTAGTCATGACACTATCGGCCCTTTCCCCCAGAGGACCAGGCAACCTTGCTAAAACTGCATACTCTGCCCCTGTGCATGTGGATCTACCTCCTCCAACCTGGCAGGCCTTGGCCACAGTCTTCTCACAGAGGACCAGCAGGAAAACCTTCCTACATTGCATGCCACACATGTGCAGATCTCTCCCCTCTGGTAAATCCTTCCTGGAGCCCATCCAAAACAGTGACACAAACCTAATACTATGCAAGCAGCCCTGACAGGGAATAGAACCACTCCAAAATGATTTCTGCCCCAGAGAAAAGGAAAGATAAACACACATACAAGTCAGACTGCAGCTCCAGCACTGGACTGGGGGCAGATAGCCAGTCTTATTGCAGGCCCTGACCACCAAAGAAAGCTTCTCAGGGCAGCACAGGGAAAACATCAAGCAGTTTGGTGTTACTACATCTCTGGCAAACACCCGGGCTGACTCAATTCAAGTTCCTGGTGGCCCCAGACTGTCACAATAACACCAGAGGAACTGAACACTGCCCATATGGGCCAAAAAGAGTCACTGCAGACACCTTGAAATGAAGGAAAAAGCAACACAACGACAATAATAGGATGAATGCAACACACAGTACATATTCCTGAAGCACCAGGTTCCAATGAACAAAAATATTGCACTGCAGGGTCTCTTTTTTATAAGGATAACACTTTATTTAAAAAAAATATATATATATAATATATATATATGTTATATATATATATATATATATATTATATATATTTACTTTAGCAAGAAAGAGAAAGCATGTGAGCAGGGAAAGGGACAGAGAGTCCCTCAAAGAGACTCAAGCCGACTCCTCACTGAGTGTGGAGCCCAGTGAGGGACTCAATCCCAGGACCCTGAGGTCATGACCTAAACCAAAATCAAGAGTTGGCCGCCCAACCAAATGAGCCACCTGGAGCACCAGAAAAGCACTTACAAGAGCAGGAGGCATAGTTTACTTTCCTGACACATATAAACAGACAAAGAGAGTTTGACAAAATGAGGTGACAGAAAAATATGTCCCAAATGAAAGAACACAACAAAATCACTACAAGAGACCTAAGAGAAATGAAAATAAGTAATGTGCCTGATAGGGAATTGAAATATTGATCATAAAGATACACACTGGACTTGAAAAGAGTGTAGAAGACATCAGTGAGACCCTTAATAAAGAGATAAAAAGGAAACATTCAGAGTTGAAGAACACAATCAATGTAATTTAAAATACACTAAATTCAATAAATAGCAGACTAAAGGAAACAGAACAAATCAGTAACCTGGAGGTCAGAAAAGGGAAAGCAACCAAGCTGAGCAGGTGAGAGGGAAAAAAAAATGTGTAAAATGAGAATAGACTTAAGGACTTGGCAATATCATCATGAATAATAATATTTGCTCTATAGGGATCCCAGGAGGAGAAGAGAGAGGAAAGGGAAAAGATTTTTTTTAAAAGATTTTATTTATTTATTTGACAGAGAGAAAGATCACAAGTAGGCAGAGAGGCAGGCAGAGAGAGAGGAGGAAGCAGGCTCCCTGTGGAGCAGAGAGCCTGATGCGGGGCTTGATCCCAGGACCCTGAGATCATGACCTGAGCCGAAGGCAGTGGCCTAATCCACTGAGCCACCCAGGCGCCCGGGAAAAGATAATTTATTGGAAGAAATAATAGCTGAAACACATCCTGAATCTGGGAAAGGAAACAGAAATCCAGATGAATCCAGATGCAGGAGGCACAGAATACCCCCAACAAAATCAACCCAAAGAAGTCCCAAGACACACAGTAATTTTAAAAAGTAGTGATAAAGAAAGAACTTTAAAAGCACGAGGAGAAAATAAAACAGTTAACTACAAAGAAACCCCATAAATCAATCAGCAGATTTCTCACCAGAAACTTTGCAGGCCAGAAGATAGTGACATGATATATTCAAAGTACTGAAAGGAAAAAATCTGCAACCAAGAATATTCTGTCCAACAAGGCTATCATTCCAAATAGAAAAAGAGATAAAGAGTTTCCCATACAAACAAAAGTTAAAGGGGTTCATGACCACTAACCAGCCTACAAGAAATGTTAAAGGGGACTCTTTGAATAGAAAGGAAAGACCATAGTAAGAGCAACAAAAGTAGAAACACAATAGCAGAAAAATAAGTATATTTGTAAAGATCAGTGAAAGAACTCACAAAATATGACACCATATACCTAAAATGTGCCAAGATGAGGAATTTAAGAATGGGTTCAAACTTAAGTGACCATCAACTTAATACAGACTTCCATATGCAGAAGACTGCTTTATACAAACCTAATGGTAACAACAAATCAAATACCAGCAATAGATATGCAGAATAAAGACAAAGGAATCCAAGTATATCACTAAAGAAGGCCAGCTTATTGTGAGAGAAGAGGACAAGAGGAGGAACAGAGAACTACAAAACTATCATAAAGCAATAACAAAATGGCCATAAATACATATCTTTCAAAAATTACTCTGAATGTAAATGGACTTAACACTCCAATCAAAGACATAGGTAATGGAAAAAATAAAAAAGCAAGACCCATCTAGTTCCTGCCTATAAGAGACTCATTTTAGACCTAAAGACAGATTGAAAGTGAGAGGATGGAGAAACATTTATCATGAAATGAAAAACAAAAGAAAAGCCAGACTAGCAATACTTGTATCAGACAAAATAGACTTTAAAACAAAGACTGCAAGAGGAGATAAAGAAGGACACTACAGTCTCTCATGGTTCATCTCCCCGTCTGATTTCCCCTGCTTCATTTTTCCCTTCCTTCTTTTTTAGGAAGGGAAATATATACTACTCCTTATGTTCCACATATGAATGAAACCATATTATAATTGTCTTTCTCTACTAGAATATGGACTCTGGAAAACAAACTGAGGATTTTAGAGAGGAGAGGGGTTGGAGGATGGGCTAACCCAGTGGTTGATATTAAGGAGGGCATGTATTGCATTGAGCACTAGATGTTATATGCAAATACTGAATCATGGAACACTACATTAAAAATGAATGAAGTACTGTACAGTGACTAACATAACCTAATAAAAAAAAGAAGGACTCTATGTAATAATAAAGGGGACAATCCAACAAAAAGACACACAGTTGTAAATATTTATACACCCAACACAGGAGCACCCAAATATGCAAAGCAATTAATAAAAAACATGAAGTAATTGATAGCAATACAATAAAAGTAAGGGACTATAACATCTCACTTATATCAACAGACAGATCATCCACACATAAAATCAACAAGGAAACAGTGGCTTTAAATGACACATTGGACCAGAAGGATTTAACAGATATATTCAGAACATTTCAACCTAAAAAAGCAGAATACACATTCTTTTCAATTGCACATTGAACATTCTCCAGAATATATATCACACATTAGGCCACAAAACAAGTCTCAAAAAATTCAAAAAGATCAAAGTCATACAACGAATCTTTTCTGAACACAATGCTATGAAACTAGAAATCAATCACAAGAGAAAAACATGGGAGGAGTACATATATATGGAGATTAAATAACATTCTACTAATCAATGAGTGTGTCAAATAAGAAATCAAAGAGGAAATTACAAAATACATGGAAACAAATGAAAATGAAAACACAACAGTCCAAATTTTGGGATGCAGCAAAAGCAGGGAGATTCTAAGAGAGAGCCTGGTGGTAGTAAAGAGGGCACATATTGCATGGAGCACTGGGTGTGGTGCATAAACAATGAATCTTGGAACACTGAAAAAAAATTAAATTAAATAAGAAAAAAGGGAGTTCCTTGTTGGAAGTTTATCACCATATCGGCTTACCTCAAGAAGCAAGAATATTTTCAAACAAACTAAACTTACACCTAAAAGAGCTAGAAAAAGAACAACAACAACAACAAAAAACCCTAAACAGTAGAAAGAAGGAAACAATAAATATTAGAGTAGAAATAATTGAAATAGAAACTAAAAATAAAATAGAACAGATCAATGAAACCAGGAGCTGATCATGGGAAAGATCAACAAAATTGATAAGCCTTTAGCCAGATTCTTTAAAAAAAAAAAAAAAAGTGAGAGAGAGGGGACTCAAATAAACAAAATCAGAAATGAAAGAGGGAAAATAATAATCAAATTGACATCACAGAAATACAGAGGATTATTGGAGAATATTATGAAAATTTATACACAACAAATTAAACAACCTAGAGAAATGGATAAATTCCTAGTAACATATGACTTCCCAAAACCAAACCAAGAATAAATAGAAAATTTGAACAGACTGATTACCAGCAATGAAATTGAGTCAGTAATGAAAAAACTCCCAAGAAAAAACCTCCAGGACCAGACAGCTTCTCAGGTGAATTCTACCAAACATTTAAACGAGAGCCATTTGTATGTCTTCACTGGAGAAGTGTGTGTTCATGTCTTCTGCCTGTTTTTTGACATGATTAGCCATTTTTTAGGTGTTGAGTTTGAGAAGTTCTTTATAGATCCTGGATATCAGCCCTTTGCCTGTAGTGTCATTTGTGAATATCTTCTCCCATTCCATGGGTTGCTTCTTTGTTTTGTTGACTGTTTCCTTTGCTGTGCAGAAGCTTTTTATCTTGATGAAGTCTCAAAAGTTAATTTTCACTTTTGTTTCTTTGCCTATGGAGTCATGTCTTGAAAGAAGTTGCTATGGCCAATGTCACTTCTGATAGATTCCTGGATTCTGATATATTCCTGCCTCACACTGAAGTCTTTCATCCATTTTGAGTTTATCTTTGTGTATGGTGTGAGAGAATGGTCGAGTTTCATTCTTCTCTACATAGCTGTCCAATTTTCCCATCACCATTTAATGAAGATAATGTCTTTTTTCCACTGGATATTTTTTCCTACTTTGTCAAAGATTATTTGACCATAGAGATGAGGTTCCATATCTGGGCTCTCTAACCTGTTCCACTGGTCTATGTGTCTGTTTTTGTGCCAGTGGCATTCTGTCTTGGTGATTACAGCTTTGTAATAAAGCTTGAAATCAGGCAACGTGATGCCCCAGCTTTGTTTCTCTTTTTCAACATTTCCTTGATGATTCAGGGTCTTTTCTGGTTCCATACACATTTTAGGATTGTCTGTTCCACCACTTTGAAAAATGCCACTGGTGTTTTGATCGGGATGGCATTGAAAGTATAGATTGCAAAGGAGAGTTAATACTTATGTTTTGTAAACTATCAAAAAAAAAAAAAACAAACAGAAAAGGAAGGCAAGCTTCCAAATTCATTCTATGAGGCCAGGATTAATTTGATACCAAAACCAGATTAAGAAACTAGAAGGAAGAGAACTACTATCCTCAAAAAAATACTAGCAAACTGAATCCAACAATACATTACAAAAAATCATTCACCATGATTGAGTAGGATTTATCCCTGAGTTACAAGGGTGGTTTAATATTCACAAATCAATGTGCTACATCACAACGTGGTCATGACAGTAAGAGAAAGAATTTTTAAAAATATGATCATTTCAATAGACACAGAAAAAACATTTGACAAAGTAAAAAAAAAAAATCTATTCATGATAAAAGACTTCAAAAAAGTAGGTACAGAAGAAAATTACCTCAATATTTTAAAGGCCATCCATGAAGAAACCCCCCCAGTGAACATCACCCTCAATAAGAAAAAACTGAGCACTTTCCTCCTAAGGTCAGGAAAAAGACAAAGATATCCACTCTTACCACTTTTATTCAACATAGTACTGGAAGTCCTAGCCACAACAATCAGACAAGAATAAAAGCATCCAGGGGCACCTGGGTGGCTCAGTGGGTTAAGCCTCTTCCTTCAGTTCAGGTCATGATCCCAGGGTCCTGGGCCCCCATCAGGCTCTCTGCTCAGCAGTGAGCCTGCTTCCTCCTCTCTCTCTGCCTGCCTCTCTGCCTACTTGTGATCTCTCTCTGTGTGTCAAATAAATAAATAAAATTTTTAAAAAAAGAATAAAAGCATCCAAACTGGTAAGGAAGAAGTAAAACTTTCACTATTTGCAAATGACACAATACTCTAATATACAGAAAACCCTAAAAACACTCTACCAAAAACTTACTAGCACTGATAAATGAATTCAGTGAAGTCATAGGATATGAAATCAATGTACAGAAATCTGTTGCACTTCTATACACTAATAAAATAAGGCCCCAGAAAGAGAAATTAAGAAAATAATCTCATGTATAATTGCACCAAAAAATAAAAATACCTAGGAATAAATTTAACCAAGGAGGTGAAAGACATGTACTCTGAAAACTATAAAATACTGGAAAGAAACTAAAGAGGACAATTGGAAAGACAGACATTCCATGCTCATGGATTGGAGAACACATGGATTTTTAAAATGTCCATACTATCCAAAGCAATCCTGAGATTTAATGGAATCCCTATTAAAATACCACTATCATTTTTCACAGAGCTAGAACAAAAAATCCTAAAATTTATATGGAAACACAAAAGAACCTGAAGAGCCAAACCATTTAAAAAAAACTGGAGGTATCACAATTCCAAATTTCAAGTTATGAAACTGTGGTCACAAAAATAGTATGACACTCAAAGGAACGTAGTAGAAAGCCTATAAACAAACCTTAGATTATATGGTCAATTAATTTTCAATGAAGGAGGCAAGAACATCTACATCCAAAAGAATGAAACTGAACCACTTTTCATACACCATCACAAAAATAAACTCAAAATGTGTTAAAATCCTAAATGTGAAAACCAAAACCATAAAAATCCTAGAAGAAAGCACAGGCAGTAATTTCTCTGACACCAGCAGTAACAATTTTTTCTACATATGTCTCCTAAGGCAAGGGAAGCAAAAGCAAAAATAAGCTATTGGGACTACATCAAAATTAAAAGTTTCAACACAACAAAAGAAACAATCAATAAAACTAAAAGACAACATACTGAATGGCAAATGATATATCTAATAAAGCATTAGTATCCAAAATATAAAAAGAACTTATAAAGCTCAACATGCAAAAAACAATCAATTAAAAATGGGCAGAAGACATGAATAGACATTTTTCCAAAGAAGACCTACAGATAGCCAACAGACACATGAAAAAATGCTCAACATCATTCATCATCAGGGAAATTCAAATCAAAACCACAATGAGATATCACTTCACACTTGTCAGAATGGCTAAAATTAAAACACACACACACACACAGAAACAAATGTTGATGAGGATGCAGAGAAAAAGGAACTCTTATATACTTTGGGTGAGAATGAGAAGTGGTGCAGCCTCTGTGGAAGACAGTATGGAGAGTTCTCAAAAAAATTAAAAATAGAACAACCATATGATACAGTAATCATGCTACTAAATATTTACCCCAAGAATATAAGAACACTAATTCAAAAGGATATATGTACCCCTATGTTTATTGCAGCATTATTTACAATAGTCACATACAGAAGTGGCATAAGTGTCCATTAATGGATGGATAAAAAAGATGTGGTGTGTATACAGATGATGAGGATAAATATATAGGTAGACAGATGATTGACAGATATAATGAAATATTCTTCAGCCATAAAAAAAGAATGAAGTCTTGTTATTTGCAATGACATGAATGGATCTAGGGAGTATAATGCTTAGTGAAATAAGTCAGTCAGAGAAAGACAAATACCATATGATTTCACTCATATGCGGAATTTAAAAAACAAAGCAAATTAACATAGGGAAAAAAGAGACAAACCAAGAAACTACAGAGAGTAAACTGATGGTTACTGGATGGGAGGTGAGTGGCAGGATATTAGTGAAATAGATATTTGGGATTAAAGAGTACACTTATCATGATGAGCACTGAATAATGTATAGAATTGTTAAATCACTGCATTGTATACCTGAAATTAATAACACTCTATGTTAACTGTAATGGAATTAAAATGAAAAACTTAACTAAAAAAATTCACTTAACCCACAATTGTATGTCGGGAAATTTATCATCGATGAGCAAGAATGAAACAGTTTTATCCATGGAGATATTCAAAACAGAATCAGTAACAAAGAATAGAAAGCAACCTGCATGGCCAACAAAGGTAAAATAGTGATATATCTACATGTTGTAAGAATAAATATATTCTATTTTGAAATAATAACTAGTGACCTGGTAAAATGTTCACAATATATTATGAAAAATGAAAGGTAAGACACAATGAGATTAAAATTTTTGTTAACCAGTATATATGTGTCATGAGAGGAATGGAAAATGTAAAAAAACACAAAAAATTTTGATTAGTGGTTATTTCTTGGTAGCAAAACTATCAGTTGTTTTTATATTTTATTCTTTTACTTTTAAATATACCTTTGAATATATATTTATATAGTCAGAAAATAGTATTTTTTATTTATTTATTTATTTTTTTTCCTGGAAAAGTGGGTTATGGGGTCACTCTATTTTTTTTTCCCATTTTATTTATTTTTTCAGCGTAACAGTATTCATTCTTTTTGCACAACACCCAGTGCTCCATGCAAAACGTGCCCTCCCCATTACCCACCACCTGTTCCCCCAACCTCCCACCCCTGACCCTTCAAAACCCTCAGGTTGCCCCAACATCCCACCCCTGACCCTTCAAAACCCTCAGGTTGTTTTTCAGAGTACATAGTCTCTTATGGTTCGCCTCCCCTCCCCAATGTCCATAGCCCGCTCCCCCTCTCCCAATCCCACCTCCCCCCAGCAACCCCCAGTTTGTTTTGTGAGATTAAGAGTCATTTATGGTTTGTCTCCCTCCCAATCCCATCTTGTTTCATTTATTCTTCTCCTATCCCCCTACCCCCCATGTTGCTTCTCCATGTCCTCATATCAGGGAGATCATATGATAGTTGTCTTTCTCTGATTGACTTATTTCACTAAGCATGATACGCTCTAGTTCCATCCACGTCGTCGCAAATGGCAAGATTTCATTTCTTTTGATGGCTGCATAGTATTCCATTGTGTATATATACCACATCTTCTGTATCCATTCATCTGTTGATGGACATCTAGGTTCTTTCCATAGTCTGGCTATTGTAGACATTGCTGCTATAAACATTCGGGTACACGTGCCCCTTCGGATCACTATGTTTGTATCTTTAGGGTAAATACCCAGTAGTGCAATTGCTGGGTCATAGGGTAGTTCTATTTTCAACATTTTGAGGAACCTCCATGCTGTTTTCCAGAGTGGTTGCACCAGCTTGCATTCCCACCAACAGTGGAGGAGGGTTCCCCTTTCTCCACATCCTCTCCAGCATCTGTCATTTCCTGACTTGTTAATTTTAGCCATTCTGACTGTTGTGAGGTGATATCTCATTGTGGTTTTGATTTGTATTTCCCTGATGCCGAGTGACGTGGAGCACTTTTTCATGTGTCTGTTGGCCATCTGGATGTCTTCTTTGCAGAAATGTCTGTTCATGTCCTCTGCCCATTTCTTGATTGGATTGTTTGTTCTTTGGGTGTTGAGTTTGCTAAGTTCCTTATAGATTTTGGATACTAGCCCTTTATCTGATATGTCGTTTGCAAATATCTTCTCCCATTCTGTCAGTTGTCTTTTGGTTTTGTTAACTGTTTCCTCTGCTGTGCAAAAGCTTTTGATCTTGATGAAATCCCAAGAGTTCATTTTTGCCCTTGCTTCCCTTGCCTTTGCCGTTGTTCCTAGGAAGATGTTGCTGTGGCTGAGGTCAAAGAGGTTGCTGCCTGCATTCTCCTCAAGGATTTTGATGGATTCCTTTCTCACATTGAGGTCCTTCATCAATTTGGAATCTATTTTCGTGTGTGGTGTAAGGAAGTGGTCCAATTTCATTTTTCTGCATGTGGCTATCCAATTCTCCCAGCACCATTTATTGAAGAGGCTGTCTTTTTTCCATTGGACATCCTTTCCTGCTTTGTCGAAGATTAGTTGACCATAGAGTTGAGGGTCTATTTCTGGGCTCTCTATTCTGTTCCACTGATCTATGTGTCTGTTTTTGTGCCAGTACCATGCTGTCTTGATGATGACAGCTTTGTAATAGAGCTTGAAGTCCGGAATTGTGATGCCACCAACTTTGGCTTTGTTCTTCAATATTCCTTTGGCTATTCGAGGTCTTTTCTGGTTCCATATAAATTTTAGGATTATTTGTTCCATTTCTTTGAAAAAAAATGGATGGTATTTTGATAGGGATTGCATTAAATGTGTAGATTGCTTTAGGTAGCATAGACATTTTCACAATATTTATTCTTCCAATCCAGGAGCATGGAACATTTTTCCATTTCTTTGTGTCTTCCTCAATTTCTTTCATGAGTGCTTTATAATTTTCTGCGAATAGATTCTTACTCTCTTTGGTTAGGTTTATTCCTAGGTATCTTATAGTTTTGGGTACAATTGTAAATGGGATTGACTCCTTAATTTCTCTTTCTTCAGTCTTGTTGTTGGTGTACAGAAATGCAACTGATTTCTGTGCATTGATTTTATATCCTGACACTTTACTGAATTCCTGTACAAGTTCTAGCAGTTTTGGAGTGGAGTCTTTTGGGTTTTCCACATATAGTATCATATCATCTGCAAAGAGTGAGAGTTTGACTTCTTCTTTACCAATTTGGATGCCATTAATTTGTTTTTGTTGTCTGATTGCTGAGGCTAGGACTTCTAATACTATGTTGAATAGCAGTGGTGATAATGGACATCCCTGCCGTGTTCCTGACCTTAACGGAAAAGCTTTCAGTTTTTCTGCATTGAGAATGATATTTGCGGTGGGTTTTTCATAGATGGCTTTGATAATATTGAGGTATGTGTCCTCTATCCCTACACTTTGAAGAGTTTTGATCAGGAAGGGATGCTGTACTTTGTCAAATGCTTTTTCAGCATCTATTGAGAGTATCATATGGTTCTTGTTCTTTCTTTTATTAATGTGTTCTATCACATTGATTGATTTGCGGATGTTGAACCAACCCTGCAGCCCTGGAATAAATCCCACTTGATCGTGGTGAATAATCCTTTTAATGTACTGTTGAGTCCTATTGGCTAGTATTTTGGCGAGAATTTTTGCGTCTGTGTTCATCAAGGATATTGGTCTGTAGTTCTCTTTTTTGGTGGGATCCTTGTCTGGTTTTGGGATCAAGGTGATGCTGGCCTCATAAAATGAGTTTGGAAGTTTTCCTTCCATTTCTATTTTTTGGAACAGTTTCAGGAGAATAGGAATGAGTTCTTCTTTAAATGTTTGGTAGAATTCCCCTGGGAAGCCGTCTGGCCCTGGGCTTTTGTTTGTTTGGAGATTTTTGATGACTGTTTCAATCTCCTTACTGGTTATGGGCCTGTTCAGGTTTTCTATTTCTTCCTGGTTCAGTTGTGGTGTTTATATGTCTCTAGGAATGCATCCATTTCTTCCAGATTGTCCAATTTGTTGGCGTAGAGTTGCTCATAGTATGTTCTTATAATTGTCTGTATTTCTTTGGTGTTAGTTGTGATCTCTCCTCTTTCATTCATGATTTTATTTATTTGGGTCCTTTCTCTTTTCTTTTTGATGAGTCTGGCCAGGGGTTTATCAATCTTATTGATTCTTTCAAAGAACCAGCTCCTAGTTTCATTGATTTTTTCTCTTGTTTTTTTGGTTTCTATTTCATTGATTTCTGCTCTGATCTTTATGATTTCTCTTCTTCTGCTGGGTTTAGGGTTTCTTTCTTGTTCTTTCTCCAGCTCCTTTACGCGTAGGGTTAGGTTGTGTACTTGAGACCTTTCTTGTGTCTTGAGAAAGGCTTGTACCGCTATATATTTTCCTCTCAGGACTGCCTTTGCTGTGTCCCACAGATTTTGAACTGTTGTGTTTTCATTATCATTGGTTTCCATGAATATTTTCAATTCTTCTTTAATTTCCTGGTTAACCCATTCATTCTTTAGAAGGATGCTGTTTAGTCTCCATGTATTTGGGTTCATTCTAGCTTTCCTCTTGTGATTGAGTTCTAGCTTCAGAGCATTGTGGTCTGAAAATATGCAGGGAATAATCCTAATCTTTTGATACCAGTTGAGACCTGATTTGTGACCCAGGATGTGATCTATTCTGGAGAAGGTTCCATGTGCACTAGAGAAGAATGTGTATTCTTTTGCTTTGGGATGAAATGTTCTGAATATATCTGTGATGTCCATCTGGTCCAGTGTGTCATTTAAGGCCTTTACTTCCTTGTTGATCTTTTGCTTGGATGATCTGTCCATTTCAGTGAGGGGAGTGTTCAAGTCCCCTACTATTATTGTATTATTATTGATGTGTTTCTTTAATTTTGTTATTAATTGGTTTATATACTTGGCTGCTCCCACGTTAGGGGCATAGATATTTAAAATTGTTAGATCTTCTTGTTGGACAGACCCTTTGAGTAGGATATAGTGTCCTTCCTCATCTCTTATTATAGTCTTTGGCTTAAAATCTAATTGATCTGAAATAAGGATTGCCACCCCAGCTTTCTTCTGATGCCCATCAGCATGGTAAATTGTTTTCCACCCCCTCACTTTAAATCTGGAGGTGTCTTCGCATCTAAAATGAGTTTCTTGTAGGCAACATACTGATGGGTTTTGTTTTTTTATCCATTCTGATACCCTGTGTCTTTTGATTGGGGCATTTAGCCCATTAACATTCAGGGTAACTACTGAGAGATATGAATTTAGTGCCATTATTAGCCTGTAAGGGGACTGTTACTGTATATTGTCTCTGTACCTTTCTGATCTACTACTTTTAGGCTCTCTCTTTGCTTAGAGGACCCCTTTCAATATTTCCTGTAGAGCTGGTTTGGTGTTTGCAAATTCTTTCAGTTTTTGTTTGTCCTGGAAGCTTTTGATCTCTCCTTCTATTTTCAATGATAGCCTAGCTGGATAGAGTATTCTTGGCTGCATGTTTTTCTCGTTTAGTGCTCTGAATATATCATGCCAGCTCTTTCTGGCCTGCCAGGTCTCTGTGGATAAATCTGCCGCCAATCTAATATTTTTACCATTGTATGTTACAGACTTCTTTTCTCGGGCTGCTTTCAGGATTTTCTCTTTGTCACTAAGACTTGTAAATTTTACTATTAGGTGACGGGGTGTGGACCTATTCTTGTTGACTTTGAGGGGGGTTCTCTGCATCTCCTGGATTTTAATGCTTGTTCCCTTTGCCATATTAGGGAAATTCTCTCCAATGATTCTCTCCAATAGACCTTCTGCTCCCCTCTCTGTTTCTTCTTCTTCTGGAATCCCAATTATTCTAATGTTGTTTCGTCTTATGGTGTCACTTATCTCTCGAATTCTCCCCTCATGGTCCAGTAGCTGTTTGTCCCTCTTTTGCTCGGCTTCCTTATTCTCTGTCATTTGGTCTTCTATATCACTAATTCTTTCTTCTGCCTCATTGATCCTAGCAGTGAGAGCCTCCATTTTTGATTGCACCTCATTAATAGCTTTTTTGATTTCAACTTGGTTAGATTTTAGTTCTTTAATTTCTCCAGAAAGGGCTTTAATATCTCCAGAGAGGGTTTCTCTAATATCTTCCATGCCTTTTTTGAGCCCGGCTAGAATGTTCAGAATCGTCATTCTGAACTCTTGATCTGACATATTACCCATGTCTGTGTTGATTAGGTCCCTAGCCTTCGGTACTGTCTCTTGTTCTTTTGTTTGTGGTGATTTTTTCCACCTTGTCATTTTGTCCAGATAAGAGGATATGAAGGAGCAAATAAACTACTAAAAGGGTGGCAAAGACCCCAGAAAAATGCGCTGTAACTAAATCAGAAGAGACCCCAAATTGTGGGGGGGAGAAAGGGGATAAAAACAGGTTCTGAAAAAAAAAAGAAAAAAAATTTTTAAAAATAAAACAAAAAAATATAAAAAAGAAAGAAAAAATATATATATTTAGATGAACTAGTCAAAAAACGTTTAAAAAAAGGGTACAAGTTTTAAAAAATTTAGCAGAAGAAAAAAGAAAAAAGAAAAAAAATTGAAAAAAGAAAAAAAATTGAAAAAAGAAAAAAAAAATTGAAGTAGCCGCAAGACTAAAGAATCATGGGGAGAAAGCCATGAGTTCCGTGCTTTGCTTTCTCCTCCTCTGGAATTGCTCTGGTGTCTTAGGAATTGAATCTGCTTTCTCCTTGATAGATGAACTTCGTCCTGGCTGGATATTTTGTTGATCTTCTGGGGGAGGGGCCTGTTGTAGTGACTCTCAAGTGTCTTTGCCCGAGGCGGGATTGCACCGCCCTTACCGGCGGCCGGACTAAGTAATCGGCTCGGATTCGCTTTTGGGAGCTTCTGTTCCCTGAACGCTTTCCGTAGAGTTCCGGAGGATGGGAATGAAAATGGCGGCCTCCCAGTCTCCGGCCCCGAGGAGCCGAGAGCCTAGGGCCCCACTCCTCAATGCACCCCCAGAGGACAGCACCCATTCACTCCCGTATCCCCAGCCTCTAGCCGGGCTCCGAGCTCACCCAGCCCGCGACCAGTTCAAGGTAACCCCGAGCTGAGAGTTCAGTCCTCGGCTCTGTCTCTGCAGCTGGCTTCTCCGTTCTAATACCTGCGAGCTCTCCGACACTCTGACACCCCCGATCCTTCTGTGACCCTGCGGGGCCTGGAGCCACGCTGGCCCCGCGTGGGCTTCACCCCGGTTTAGCCCCTGGAGCAATGTCCCTCAGTGGAACAGACTTTTAAAAGTCCTGATTTTGTGCTCCGTTCCTCCGCCGCTTGCCGGGAGCCGGCCCCTCCCCCCGCGGTCTATCTTCCCGTCGTTTTAGATTCACTTCTCCGCCAGTCCTACCTTTCAGAAAGTGGTTGATTTTCTGTTTCTAGAGTTGCTGTTCTTCTTCTCTTCACTCTCCCGTTGGATTTGTAGGTGTTTGCAATGTTTAGATAAGCTATCGAGCTGATCTCCTGCTACCTGATGTATTCTCAGGCTGCTACTTCTCTGCCATCTTGACTCCTCCCCCGTATTTTTTATTTTTTTTAATAAAATGGGAAGTCAACATTTTGCACTGTGTATCTCAGGAAGCCACCCTTTTTGAAAGAAATATTGAAATAGGGTAGATTAAGGTCAATTCAGTGCATTTGCACCTGCAAACTAAGAATTTTATGCAAATAAAGGGCTGAATATTTAGATGACCATCTTTTTTTTAAATTAATTTATTTTTTCAGCGTAACAGTATTCATTGTTTTTGCACAACACCCAGTGCTCCATGCAACACGTGCCCTCCCTATTACCCACCACCTGGTTCCCCCAACCTCCCACCCCCGCCCCTTCAAAACCCCCAGGTTGTTTCTCAGAGTCCATAGTCTCTCATGGTTCACCTCTCCTTCCAATTTCCCTCAACTTCCTTCTCCTCTCCATCTCCCAATGTCCTTCATGTCATTTGTTATGCTCCACAAATAAGTGAAACCATATGATACTTGACTCTCTCTGCTTGACTTATTTCACTCAGCACAATCACCTCCAGTCCCGCCCATGTTGCTACAAAAGTTGGGTATTCATCCTTTTTTTTTTAAATAAACATATAATGTATTTTTAATTCCCAGGGGTACAGGTCTGTGAATCACCAGGTTTACACACTTCACAGCACTCACGATAGCACATACCCTCCCCAATATCCATAACCCCCTCCCCCTCTCCCAACCCCACCTTCCCCCAGCAACCCCCAGTTTGTTTTGTGAGATTAAGAGTCATTTATGGTGGGTAATAGGGAGGGCATGTACTGCATGGAGCACTGGGTGTGATGCCAAAACAATGAACACTCTTATGCTGTAAATAAACAAATAAAAAAAAAGAAGAAAAAAACTTATCTATGATTCTACACATTTGGCAAATAATAAATAAAATTTAATGTTTAAACCTGAAAAAAAAAAGAGTCATTTATGGTTTGTCTCCCTCCCAATCCCATCTTGTTTCATTTATTCTTCTCCTATCCCCCTAACCCCCCATGTTGCATCTCCACGTCCTCATATCAGGGAGATCATATGATAGTTGTCTTTCTCCAATTGACTTATTTCACTAAGCATGATACCCTCTAGTTCCATCCACGTCGTCGCAAATGGCAAGATCTCATTTCTTTTGATGGCTGCATAGTATTCCATTGTGTATATATACGACATCTTCTTTATCCATTCATCTATTGATGGACCTCTAGGTTCTTTCCATAGTCTGGCTATTGTAGACATTGCTGCTATAAACATTCGGGTACACGTGCCCCTTCGGATCACTATGTTTGTATTGTTAGGGTAAATACCCAGTAGTGCAATTGCTGGGTCATAGGGTAGTTCAATTTTCAACATTTTGAGGAACCTCTATGCTGTTTTCCAGAGTGGTTGCACCAGCTTGCATTCCCACCAACAGTGGATGAGGGTTCCCCTTTCTCAGCATCCTCGCCAGCATCTCTTATTTCCTGACTTGTTAATTTTAGCCATTCTGACTGGTGTGAGGTGATATCTCATTGTGGTTTTGATTTGTATTTCCCTAATGCCGAGAGATGTGGAGCACTTTTTCATGTGTCTCTTGGGCTAGATGACCATCTTTTTAATGATTTTATTTATTTGACAGAGAGAGAGAGCAGGGACAAGCAGGGGAAGCAGCAGGGAGAGGGAGAAGCAGACTCCCCACTGAGCAGAGAGCCCAACCTGGTCTCAATCCTGGGACCCTTAACCAACTGATGATCATTTAATGACCAAACTGCTTTGATTTATGAACAGCAAGGACCTGAGAAGAATGATCAGAGGTGGAACCAGAGAGAAATAAGACATGGCTCTTGAACATTACTAACCACAGAGACGTTTTTCCTTCATCTATGAAGGTGGATGCAATTCTTAAGGCCACTAGCTAAGGAGGTTTTAGAAGTTAACTGGCAGTCTTGCCCCAATCTTTCTGAGGTCCCCAACTTCCTAGCTTTCACCACTGTAACTCTGCACACAAGGTGCTCATATAGAATAGAAATACAAGACCTATTGGATAAGTTCAGTGTGCACAATATTTTACCCATTGGAGCTGAACCCTGAGCCCTGTGCATAATCTGAGTGGCTGCACGCAAACGCTTTCAGTCATCAGAAGTCCTGATGATGATGATGATGATGATGATTAGCTTCAGGGGTAGAATTGAGTGACTCATCAATTGCATATAACAACCAGTGCTCATTACATCAAATGTTCTCCTTAATGCCCATTACCCAATTACCCCATTCCCCCCCACCTCCCTCCCATCAGCAACCCTCAGTTTCTTTCCTATAATTAATAGTCCCTTATGATTTGCCTCCCTCTCTATTTTCCTGTTATTTTATTTTTTCTTCCCTTCCCCTATGTTCATCTGTTTTGTTTCTTAAATCCCACATATGAATGAATTCATATGGTATTTGTTTTTCTCTGACTGACTTATTTCACTTAGCATCATACCTTCTAGTTCCATCCACATTGTTGCAAATGTCAAGATTTCATTCTTTCAGATGGCTGAGTAATATTCCATTGTACATCCAGGCTTTTTTCATATTCCTGATTATTATGTCAAAGTTACACTGGAGAAAATATCAGACTAGCATATATTGTTTCCCTAAAAACCTTCTAATCTTTTATGAAATTACTATCAGTCCTCTGAAGCCTACTTGTGAGACCAACCAGTATTTTTAAATGGCCGTGAGATGAGAGTCCCTATGGTCCAGGTAGGGCTGTCAGCAGGTAAAGGGCTAGTGTATCATATGCTTGGCTGTCCAAAGAAAATGAGACCAGGGGCATGCAAATGACAGCCGTCCAGGTCTACAGAAATTGGGAATCCAGTCCAAATGAAAAATCCCTGGAATTTGGGGGTGCAAGTCTATATCTCCCATTGCTGCCCCTCTTAGGGAACTTGTCTCTGAAAGCTGTTTGTTGTTGTTGTTTTGGTTTTTTTAGCTGTGCTCCAGTGATGAACCATCACTGAATACAGCAAAGATAAGATGATGAGGTGAGTTACACTGCTAAGGCCACTGATGTATTTGCTATAATAAAAGTTGTTCTCATTAAGAAAATTCTTGTTGAAGGGCGCCTGGGTGGCTCAGTGGGTTAAGCCGCTGCCTTTGGCTCAGGTCATGATCTCAGGGTCCTGGGATCGAGTCCCGCATCAGGCTCTCTGCTCAGCAGGGAGCCTGCTTCTCTCTCTCTCTCTGCCTGCCTCTCTGCCTACTTGTGATCTCTCTCTGTCAAATAAATAAAATCTTTAAAAAAAAAAAAAGAAAATTCTTGTTGAAGTGATAGGATTATGCCTCTTATGCTTAGCAGAGGCTGATGACATCTAAACAGGAAGAAGTGGTCAATTGCTAAGTTTCAGATTTTTTCTCTTAACTGTGGGGGTGTCAGAGTCCTGCTGAGAGATGTATGTTCAGTATCCCCTCGGCTCCCTGCCCAGTCTCGTCCCTCCATCCCATGCCCAAGTCTACCAGGAGTATTGATTAATAAATGTTAGTGTCCCACCAAAATTGTCAAGAATTGGGGCGCCTGGGTGGCTCAGTGGGTTAAAGCCTCTGCCTTTGGCTCAGGGCATGATCCCAGGGTCCTGGGATCAAGCCCCACATTGGGCTCTCTGGTCAGCAGGGAGCCTGCTTCCCTCTCTCTCTGCCCTGCTTGTAATCTCTGTCAAATAAATGAAAAAGTAATCATTTAAAAAATGTCAAGAATTATTAGCCACTCATGAACAACACAAATGGTCAGTATAATAAGTCTTCCAAAATTCAGTGTTATATGTAGAGGCTGATGTTGATTCTTACCTAGGTATGACAGCTGGGGTTTTCTACCCAAGCTCAGCCCAGCCAAGGAGTGCCCTGCGAAAGGCCAAGGTCACAGCCTCCACAGGCTACAGTTCACTGTGTCTCTCAGGCAGAGCTGCTGTTCCAATCTTAAGCAGGACTGGTTCTGAGAATCATTGCTGTGCATACATGAGCTGTGAGTTTACAGTCCAAGAACTTTAACAAAAATCTTGTTCAACACCAAATGAATGTCAGTTTATTTTAGCAGCACTGTTTTATGGGGGCCTTCAATGTTCATTCTGCCCATTCACCTGCTTCAAAGTGCAGCGGGGCCACATGAAAACAGGCATGCTGGGAGCCAGGACCCCAACAATGGCCCTGCTCCTCTGGAGCAGCTTCTCCTTTGCAGGAGCAAGCACTGGCCGCTCTTCCCCATGCTGGGCCCCATCTCTGTATTGCCTCCTGATAGGTGCCCACTCATGTCCTTTCAAGTGCAGGCTTTTTCATTGGTCAGTCTGGTAGGAGGTCTTCAGACTCTCATTAAGCATCCCAGTCATATATAGTCAAGGCACAAATCACTGTTAGAATTTTCAAGAGAACAACATAAAACACCCAGGAAGCCTACAACTATTTCTTGACCCCTAGACTCAATCTGAATTATTCAGAATATCTGAATCATGCTCTGTGTTATGAAGCTAAGCGCAGTAATATTTTTTAGCTAAACTCACCTACACTAACGTCTATTTGCTAAAATCATGCTTATCCTACTGCTTAACAGTTTGCTTTGCCATTTTTTTCTAATTAAGTGAGTTTAGGGATTAAGCAGACAAATTTAAAATGAGTTTTAAAGTACCTGAAAAATTCCATGAAAGAGAATCCATATCCATGCTGCTCTGCAATTCCTGCACAAACAACATTTGCTGATGCTCCAATCAGCGTCCCATTGCCTGGAATCAAAATTTTAAAAGTAAAATAAAATCTCAGTTTGTCTTGGTGGTAGGCTTCTGTTCTCTTTTGTTCTGTAATATGCAATCATCTCACAGGCTTTTGATTTGATGATTACTTTACAGCACTATCAAAGTGATTGCTTTGCAAATATCTGCAGAAAACAAAATACTGACAACCAGAAAATAAGTTTGCTGCTTGTAAATTCTGTAATTCATTTACAGATAAGACTATGACTGCTCTATGTAATAGAAAAGAGGAAATGTTAAGTAGAATTGGCAAATTACTGTGGCACGTGGTGACATCTATCTTTTAGAGGGAAATGTAAGCCAGACCAACCACCATAGGAGAGAACAGGTATTTTCAGAGCAGTAGAATTGGGATCTCAGATAAGAACCAACTTAGGACTCCAGGCCTGGACACTCACCAGAAAACACTGGGGATAGAAAGATGGATGCAAATGAAGGGGAAAATAAAATACCATTATGTGAAAGCCTTTTTAACAGTGTACATGGTCTGTGGGGAATCATAACCTGCACATGCCTAAATATTAGTGAGAACTGATGATAAGGGATATGGCCCAAGGCCAGCCCCCAACATGGTGACTAATTCAGGGAAGGGTGAATTTGCTTGATGAAACCGATCAGCATCTTCTAACTCCCTACCACAGATGTCAGGGTTCAGGAATAGGCACATGACCCAGGCTCAGCCAATTTTACTCAGTTCTGACATGTGTGTATAAACCACTAAGGAAAAGACTCTCTGTTACCTAAAGACAGGTGAACTGTGAGACACAAATATGAAGCTTCTTACTGCATGTTGGCACAAGGGAGAAGACTTTCTGAAATTGGACAACATAAATAACAGAGCAGGAGGAGGAGGACCAAGTGTGAAGTCCTGTCTGCATAAGCTGAGCCCCTGGGTGCTATCTTTTCTGAGATCCCAGGATCATATTATCTCTGGGTCTTCTGGGAGCACTGAGCCTGGAGAGAAGTATAGAGCAATGTGGACTTTTGGATTTCTCTACTAGAGGAGGCACACAGCCTCAGCCTCTTTTCTAGGAGATGTCCTTGCAGAGAAGATATCAGTGCAGATGACACTCCACTGAACACATGCTTCTGCTCCTCTCCCTCTTCATGGTCCTTACCTTCTCCTTGAAACACATGGCAGGCAATACAACCTCCTGTCAGGAATGCAGCCTGGACTGCTTGTACAAAGGCTCATGAAAGCAAGCTCAAGCTTCATCTTATTCTTTCTGCTTTTCATCCATAGAATACTTAGACTGGGTTTTTCATTGAAAACCTTTGAAATGGCATGCTGCATCCATTTATATGCTTGTTTAAAGGGTGAAATATAGTTGAGGAATCAAAATTATGAGACTTTGGATCTTAAGAACTCAGTAAAATTTTCCAGAGTCTCCCCAGCACCCTGCAGCCACTAACCCCAAACCTTGTGATGGTAATGCCTCCCAGAGGTTGGCCCACTCTGATTGTGGTCACTGTGTTCCTGATGTCCTATTTTTTGACAGTCCCACTATTTCTCAGTGCACTTCAGAGTATATGGCCCTACCCAGAGAATCAGAAAGGGCAGTCGAGGATTTGCCCATGACCAAAGGGAAAGTAGGTCATGACAGGCTGAAATGACAGGCTACTGTGTGAAGGACAGACTTTAGGGTGGTCATAGAGGAAGCTGATCTCTATGGCTTTAGAATGCTTCTGACAGGCTACAGGTGATACTAGCTTGCTCCAGATGATGTGGGAGGCAGATCAATGTTCCCAACAGCCACGGCCAAGAAGTCCACACCTTAATCCTTAGAACCTGTGGTTATGTCATCATGTTACCCTGTATGGCAAATGGGACTTTGCAGAAGTAATTTAGGTTATGGACTCTGAGAAAGAGATTACACTGGATTATCTGGGTGGACCCACTGAATCACATGAACACTTAAAAGCAGAAAACTTTCTCCAGCTAGAAGCAGAAAAGAAACCTCAAAGGGAGAGTCAGACAGATCCCATGAGGGTCAGAGAGAACCCAGTGGGGTGGGGGTGGTAGAAGAAATGGAGTGGGGAAAGTCAGAAAGATACCAGAAGGTCAGAGGGATCCTAGGAGAGAACCAAAAGGGGAGTGGAGGTATTCCCACCATGAGCAGAATTCCACACAGTGTTGCTAACTCTGAGATTTAGGTCCAAGTGTCAGAACAAGAGAGGCCTTTAGGAGTAAAGGCAGCCCTTATGACAGCCAACAAAGGTTGGGGACCCAGTCTTAGAACTTCAGACACCTGGATCCTAGCAATAATCTGAGTAAGCTCAGAAGCAGATCCATCCCAGAGCTACCAGAAAGGAGAACAGCCTAGGGACATCTTGATCTTGGCCTCATGAGACTCTAAGTAGAGGCATAGCTGAGATAATAGATAAAGTTTGTCTATGTGTTAATGGTATGGTAGTGATAGAAAGCTCATGCAGGTGACTCAAGGATTCCAGGACCATTCTGAGACCTCTTGTCTCAGACACCCACTAGAACTGAGTCTATATTTTCATCTCAATTCTGACATCTGATTTACATTAGCTTCTTCTAACTTCCTAGCCCTACGCAGCTCTCCTTTCCACCCAGCAGGCTGTCCTCTGTGGACAGATCAGCTCATACCTTCTGGGGGCTCAGGGGAATCTATTCTTAGAGAGACAGGAGATGCATGGCAGGCATGAGGTCAGAGAGGCCAAGAGAAATGTTCAGAGGGCTGGGGTCACCAGACCATGCCATGTAGTAGGGCTTCCCCAAGGAGGAAGAGATTAAGGAGGCACCAAGAAAATGAGAAGAAACAACACGTTCAACAAGACATAGGAGCATATATAGGTCTGAATGTGGGATGAGTTCTGCTGAAGGATTTGAGAAGGACAAAACCAGATGTCTGCTCAGTGTCTCTTCAGTGTCAGAAGCATTCTAAAGACTTGGCATCTCATCTTCACCATGACCCTGAGGTCCCCAATGTCTCCAAGAAGAAACTAAGGCACAGAAAGGCAACATGCTGAAATATCAGGGTTAGGAAGTGATCAGTCCAGGACTAGAACTAACTATTTTGACTCCAGAAGAGGATCAGAGAGAGTAAGATTCAATCTGCATGGTAAAGGCCCAAGGCTCTTCTGTAGTCAGTCATGCAGAGCATCTGAAGGTCTTGATAAGTGGTGATGTACAAATTCCACAACAATGATGACTCCAGACAGCCTTCTCTTGGTGCTGTTATACCAACATACCCACCCCTTGACCCTGCCAACCAGCTGGCTCCTGATCTGGGTGAGGAAACCTATCAATGAAGTTCCACACCCTGGTAAGCCATCATGCCCTGCAATTGTTTCCCAAAGTCTGCCCAAAGCCCATGATCCTCAGATGAACCTGCCCCACCAGCCTCCTTTGCAGACCATGACCCTCAGTGTCTGGGTGGTGTCTGGCCTGCCACCCCCAAACAATGCTACTCCATGACTTGACATGGAGAGCTCTGCTTCTGGACAACACAGAGCTTAACAGGTGGCCCAGGGTCACATTCAGCAACTTGTGTGAGCCCTAAACTAAAAAGCAACATTTTATTCTCTCCTATTAGGGATTAATGATTGAAAAAATACCCCCTTCTTTCCAGTTAAAATGGCATTGTCTAAATCAATAGTATCTTTTCATAGTACAGTTGGTATGAATTCCTTAATAGACTACTTGCCAGAAAATGAAAGGCCCTTTCCATTTCCCACCTCATGTTGCCAGGGTGCACTGGCTTGGTAGGTAAATTTGTTCCAGAGTACTTCTAGATTCAGGGAATGGAATGAGGAGATTTTCAAGGATCCAAGGGAAGGTGTAGAAGCTTGGTCTCCTGGCTGAATGACAACCCAGGCATTATGAGGAGGGCTGGGTGGGGAGAAAGGGGTAACATGAGGAACTGCATGATTCAAACTCTTTCCTTAGAGAGAAGATGAGGCAGAGAAATGAGCAAGGGCTGTGCTGACTGCTTCTATGTAAGGCAGTTGTTCGGTTTTCGTACATCAGGCTCCTAGCCACCTTTTCAGGAATATAGCACAGATGGCACAATTGCTATTCCCCAAAAGCTTTTTCTACCCTGGGATATGTCCTCACAGCCTGACCTCCTTTTCCAGACTTGCTTTTCAGTCACCTCATTGCATGAAGTCATTTGACCTCCTAAATGCCTCACAACCTGAGAGGTGTTACATTAACTTATTAAGTTTCACTGATCAGTTTCTTTTTTTTAAATTCTTTATTAAAATTCAATTATGCTGAGTGAAATAAGTCAAGCAGAGGGAGTCAATTATCGTATAGTTTCACTTACTTGTGGAGCATAAGGAATAACACAGAGGACATTAGGAGAAGGAAAGGAAAAATGAAATGGGGGAAAGCAGAGGGGGAGACAAACCATGAGAGACTGTGGACTCTGAGAAACAAATTGAGGGTTTTGGAGGGGAGGGCGGTGGGGGGATGGGTTAGCCTGCCCATGCCTGGTGGTGGGTATTAGGGAGGGCACCTGTTGCATAGAGCACTGGATGTGGTGCATAAACAATGAATCTTGGAACACTGAAAAAATTAAATTAAATTAAAAAATTAAATTAAATTTAGGTAACATATATTATTAGTTTGGGGGATAGAATTTAGTGATTCATCAGTTGCATATTAAAACCCAGTGATCATTACATCAAATGCCCTCCTTAATGCCCATCATCCAATTACTCCATCTCTCTATTCACCTTCGCTCCAGCAACTGTCAGTTTGTTTCCTAGAGTTCAACATCTCTAGTGTTTTGCCTTCCTCTCTGTTTTCATCTTATTTTATTTTTCCTTTTTCCCTATGTTCCTCTAGTATGTTTCTTAAACTCCACATATGAGTGAAATCATGTGGTATTTGTCTTTCTCTGACTGACTGATTTAGCTTAGTATAATACCCTCTAGTTCCATCCACATCATTGCAAATGGCAAGATTTCATTCTTTTGGATGGCTGATTCTTTTAAGAATGCTTTCAGCTATAGGTAATAGAAAACCTGTATAACAGTGCTTTACACACAAAGGAAAATAATCTCCTCTCATGTAACAAGAAGCCTGGAGGCAGAAGGCTGCCAAGCATCAGTTCATTGTCTTGTAAGTAATTTCAGAGGCAGGTCTTCACAATTCTCTTGTCCTCTCTTTCCCATCACAGATGGTTTCATGGTCACATCTAAGGTAGGAAGCATGGAAAAGAACTGGTACCAATACATTTTTGTCAGAAGGCCAAAATCCATGTGAGGAGGCTCGCAAACAGGTTTCCCTCATGTCTTATTGGTCAGCAAAATGCAACAGTGTAGACCAGCTACCAGAACAACTATTATAGTAGAGGGACACAAAAGAGAAGAGATTGGGAGAGGTGTTGGGTTAGACAGAGAGCAGGTCTTGCACACATTGGAAATAGAGTGTATCAGCAGATATAGAGGAAAGAATGCTAAATTTGAGTTCTGAAAACCTCCAAATAAAATTTAAAAAGCTTGGTTGTCAAGGAAATTAACAACCATAATATGTTTTACAAGTAGCTAACTAAGACTTTCTGGGTTGGAAATAGGTTTGTTCCAACTGAGAAAACCAGTCAGTAATATTCACATCATCCAAGACTATGTAAATGCCACCCCTGTAGGGCCAAGACATCAACCAGAACCAAGGTCCAATCAAGTCTCATTTCTTATGATCTATCATTTGCTTAAGATCATGTCTCATTTTAATTTACTTCAAATTTGCCACTAATATTTTTGTACCATTTTTTCCCTGAACCTGGTATTTCGAATTACCTGTTTTCAACACAAAGAGAGCTTAGGAAAACAAACTCTGGAGCCGAACTGCTAGATGCCCAGTTTTGAGATTTACTATTGTATGACAATTGGGCAAGTTTCTAAGCCTCCACAGCGTTCTAAAATTTCAGAAAGATGGCATTAGGTATATATCCACTCATGTGCTACTTTTGTTCTGGAATATCTGCTTCTATTATTTTTTTTGGATAAATTTCTTCCTTCACTTTGTTCTGTCCTTCCTGAGACTTTTTTCTTGGAGTCCAATGTTGGATTTCCCATATTGAACATTTTTGTTTATTATTTTTATTCTATAATTTATTCCTTGACTTTTGCCTCTAGATTCTGGAATATTTTCTTGACTTTATTTTTCATTGAGCCCCTCTATCTATATTTACTTTAGTTCAGTAATTATGGATTTAATCAACAAGAACATTCTTCCCTCTGGCTTTTTCTTTTTCTATTATTGTAACTGAAGTTTTATTGTGCAGTAACTATACATTCACATGAAGCTGTAAAGAATAATATGAAGAGATTCCATGTACCATTTACCAGTTTCCCTCAAAGATAATATAATTCAAGACTATACAACTATGTCACAGTCGGAACATTGACTTTGATAAATAAACATTTCATCACCAAAATGATCCCTCCTATTGCCCTTTTATAGCAAGACAATCTTCCTTCCACCTTGTCCTGTACTTAACCCCCACTAACCACTTATTTAGTCTGCATTTCTATAACTGTATCACTTCAAAAATATCATATAAATAGAATCATACAGTCTGTAACCTTGGGAATCAGCACTAGCCAAAGAGGCTTCTCACCCCTTGAGACCAAGCTCAAAAGTTTCCTCTCTGGAGGACATTCTCAGACTTTCCCTCTAGTCTGTCTCTGGTGCTCCCTAAGCACTCTCTGCATTCCATCACAAGAGGACATATCTGTTTAAGGTGTAACCTTAGCTTAGGTGATTGTCTCTCCTCTCAAAAGCACAATGTCAAGTTATAGCAGACACTCAGTGAGGTTTAATAAACAAAATTCCACACAGAGAACACATTTCAGGTGCCCCTGGATTCTGTTTCTATCAACGATGTTAAATGTAGCTATGAACACAGTTACTACTTTTCCAGGGGCTAATGCTTAAATGGGGCTATTTTAACAGGTCTATAGTCTCACAAGAACTTGAGGTCTCAAATGCTGAATGAGGTGAATTAGTTGCCTCCAGAAATCATAGCAACTTCACTGAATAACAGCAATCCCCCTTTATAAACAAAGAGATAAACTAAACAGAAAGTTATTGATTTATAGGGATCAAATAACAAAGCAAGCTGGATTATCTAAACATGTCCGGATTTAAGAATAACAACTTAAAATGTATCTGGTATGTTTATCTAAGATTCCCCAAATCCTCTTGTGTTCCCAAAGGTGATTAGGCCTCCTAAATATGAGAAGGACTCTAACTCTAACACAGCTCCCTCAAAAGATTATCAAAACCCTTTTGTTTGCTCACCAGAGGTTAGTCTCTCCTGACACTTTCACTAATTCACTTCTCAAATTCTCTTAAGGACAATATTCCTCTCCAAAAAAGAAAAACCTTTTATCTTAAATCTTTCTTCTTACTCTTAAGTTAGAGTCTCTAGTTCGCACTTCCAACCCCTTATGGAGGGAATAAGAAACTGCAACTGAGGATGGCTTCTGATTCAAAATCTGTTTCTAAACATAAGCCACATCTGTGTGGGTACAGTGTGGGAGCATATTCACTTTGAGATCTCAGTAATGATCATCCTCAGGTTGCAGTTTGGAATTTCGGGGGAAATTCTGCAGAGGGTGTAAAGCCACAGGCTTCACTTCACTAGATCTGCTTCAGTCAAAGCTGAAGGTGAGTTTCTACTCAGGAATTCATCCAAACTCTCCTTAATTTACCTTCAATTAGGCATGTATAAACCATCACTTTGGGGTCACTACAGTATCAGTGGCCCCTTCCCTGCATACTTCAGCACCCCCTTACCTCCTAAGCAGGCACCAAGGGCCAGGGCATACATGAGTGGTGGTGCAGGCAGGCTGACCTCGGGGTCTTGGCTGAGGTTCAGGAGCACAGGAATCTGTAGAGGAAAAGAACACTAAAATCACATCCATGGAAACCCAGAGGAGCTTCCTGTACTGTGACTGATTTGCAAGATCCAAAGCACTTCTTCAGCAAACCATAAGAAGCATAGGATGTTAACAGGAAAACAAAGTAAACTTCAGAATCCACAAAACCTAGAGTTTGAGCCCACTGGTGTGTTTTTGTTTTCAGCCATATGACCAACTAAATGTTCCTTTTTTGGCTCAACTGCCCTGACTACGGTTTTGGATCTTGTGGGGTAAAGTCCTGTAGGATATCTTACAGTGGCTAAGACCATAACCATAACCATCTAACTAGCATTTCTTTTTTTGTTTGTTTGTTTTGTTTTGCTAAAGATTTTATTTATTTGTCAGAGGGAGAGAGTACAGGCAGAAAGAGTGGCAGGCAGAGGCAGAGGGAGAAGCAGGCTCCCTGACAAGCAAGGAGCCCGATATGGAACTCAATCCCAGCACACTGGGATCATGACCTGAGCTGAAGGCAGCCGCTTAACTGACTGAGCCACCCAGGCATCCCTTAACTAGCGTTTCTTAGCCCTGCAGTGGACTAAGTCCTATACTAACTCCATGCACTTATCATTTTATTTAATCCTCATAAATCCCTCAGGTGTATTTCTTATTCCTTCAATCAACAGATGAAGAAATCAAGGCATAAAAAGACACATATAAGTGACCAAACTGGAACCTGAACACAGTCCTCTGATTTCAAACTGCAGAATGGTAAACCTATGCTAAACCACTTCTCACGACTGCCCTCTGTGAAGTCTTCCTCACCCTGCTGATGTTCATATAATAACGGGCATCGATTCAATAATTGGAATGTAGTATTTTCTAGTAAGTCATGACAGCATCCAGCCTACCTTTCTGACAGAGGTGAATTTTACATTATTGTTATCAAAGAAACATGTAGCAGTTGCAACGTTTCTATAACAAATTTGTGTTCCAAAAGCATGTCCCCTTGTGATTCATGTTGCTGATGTAGAAGAATATAGCCAGAGGGAGGATGTAGCTATGAAGCCTACTTTTAGCTGGCTTGGGGGGAATGTTGGTCCATATTGTCACTGCTATCTACCTCAGCCCACAAGATGTTAAGGAGGGACGCTTGAATCTGCTGCCTTAGGGAAGTTTCCTTGTGTGAACAGCTCTAAAGAGCAGGATGAGGGAGCTCCAATGGTAACCTGCTCAGAAAGGATTTCCTAAAGTCACAAGAAGAAAGCTGAAACCAATGTGAAGATATGGAACATGTGATTTCATTTGCTGTAGAGAATCAGGGGGCAGTAGAACCATGCTTTCCTGGAGAGCAGGTCATTTTGACTCCCTAGTTCTTTATCCCTGCAATAGGACTTCACATGAATGCCTCTGCAATGGCCCTCAGTGGGGCAAAAATATCCGCTCTCCATCCCACTGACAATGGGCTTGGCCAGTGACCTGCTTCAACCAATGAAAGGTAGGTGGACTAGAAAGAAGCACCCCATGTTACTGCAAGCTTCCTTGGAGCTTCAGGTTCAGTCACGATAAGAGTATGCCCTAGGAAATACTGCTACCTTATGGGGTACCCAGAGGAAGGATGTGTTGAGGGGGCCCCTTCAGCCCCAGAAAAGACTGACCAGTAGGCTGCAGCCAACCTGCAGACCTATGTACCTACTGCACACACTCCTACTGCACAGGTTGCTCTGCCAGCCCTGCATAGTTATCCAGAGTGGCCTTGTAAGGTCTAAGAATGAGCTCTTACTATTTGTTGGGTCATAAGGAGAATTTCAGAAAGCTCCTTTTTCATTTTTGGTAGCCCCAAAACTGAAATGGAAGAGAAAACATCCTAGGAAATCTATCTGATACAGAAATAGAAACTCCTTGCCCAAGAACCCCTGAGAAGTTCTCATGGCAGGTTCCAATCTTAGCTTCTGTTTTCTCATAATGAACTCAAATGCTGTCACAGAGGCAGTTTCAAACTTGAAGTTTTGACTCTTTGGAGGAGCAAACAAAGTTCAACTTCACATAACATTGGACATCTGTCCTCTGGAACCTTACCTGACATTCCCAAAGTGGCTGATGTTTTACACCACATTATGCCCAGAATGTACTTCCATAGTCACATTTAACACACACCTCATTTCACCAGGGTGGGACCATATTACCTTGTCCATGTTTCTTTGTGTCTTACAGCACTCAGTAATTATTCATGAAGAGAACAACTGTAAAGTAACTGGGTAAATTTCCTAGGGTTGCCAAAACAAAGTAGCTTGAAACAAGAGAAATACACTACCTTGCAGTTATAAACACTAGAAGTCTGAAATCCTGTTAGTAGGGCCATGCTTTCCCGGGAAATCTAGGGGAAGATTCTTGCTGCCTTTCCTAATTTCTGATGGTTGCCAACAATCCTTGCTTATAGGTGTCTCACTCCAGTGACATGGTTAACTTCACCTTATGTGTCTTCATATGTTCTTCCTTCTTTGCATGCCTGCTTTTGCATCCATACTCCCCTTTTTTATAAGGACACCAGTCATATAAGATTAAGGCCTATCCTAATGAACTAATTTTAATTTCATGATCTCTATAAAGACCATTTTTTCCATATAAGGTCACAGTCTCAGAAACCTGGGATTAGGACTTCAACCTATCTTTTGGGAAGATACAATTCAACTCAAAACAATACAAGCATACCTTCTTTATCACACTTTTTTTTATGGTGCTTCACAGATAACTGCATTTTTATAAACTGAAGGTCTGTGGCAACCTTGCATAGAGCAAGTCAATTGGCAAGCCATTTCTCCAAAGACATTTGCTCACTTTGGGTTTCTGTGTCACAGTTTGGTAGTTTTCACAATATTTCAAACTTTTTCATTATTGTTAATTTATTTTTTTTGACAGAGAGAGAAATAACAAGAGACAGAACACAAGCAGGGGGAGTGGGAGAGGGAAAAGCAGGCTTCCCGGTGAGCAGCAAGCTGGATGTGGGGCTCAATCCCAGGACCATGGGATCATGATCTGAGCCCAGAGCAGACACTTAAAGATTGAGCCACCCAGGCTTCTCTCATTATTGTTATTTTTGTCACGGTGATCTGTGATCAGTGATCTTTGATGTTACTATTAAATGCTTTGGGGCACCATGAACTTCACCCAAATAAAATGGCACAATTAATTGATAAATGTTATGGGTGTTCTGACAGCTCCACTGACCAGCTATCCCCTAATTCTTTCCTTCTCCTCAGGCCTCCCTATTCTTTAAGACACAACAACATTGAAATTAGACCAAATAATAACCCTACAGTGACCTCTAACTGTTCAAGTGAAAAGAAGAATTGCACACCTCTCATTTAAAACCAGAAGCTAGAAAGGGTTAAGCCTAGCGAGGAAAATATGGCAAAAATCCAAGACAGCCTAAAATCTAACCTCTTGCACCATACAGGCAAGCTGTGAATGTAAAGGAAAAGTTTTTGAAGGAAATTAAAAGTGATACTCCAGTGAAAACATAAGTGATAAGTAAAAGAGATTTATTGCTGGTATTGAGAAAGTTGTAGTGGTCTGGATAGAAGATCAAACAAGTCACAACATTTCCTTAAGCTAAAGTCTAATCCAGAACAAGGCCCTAACAGTCTTCAATTATATGGGGGTTGAGAGGTGAGGTAGCTGCAGAAGAAAAGTTTTGAAGCTAGCAGGGTTGGTTCATGAGATTTAAGGAAAGAACCTGTCTCCATAACATAAAAGTGCAAGGTGAAGCAGCAAGTGCTGATGTAGAAGCTGCAGCAAGTTATCCAGAAGATCTGGCTCAGATAATTAATGAAGGTGACTACACTAAATAATAGGTTTTTAATGTAAACAAAACAACTTTCTATTGGAGGAAGAGGCCTTTTATAGGTAGAGAGGAAAACTCAATGCCTGGCTTCAAGGCTGCAAAGGAAAGGTTGACTCTCTTCCTAGGGGTAAGGCTGCTGGAGACTTTAAGTTGAAGCCAATGTTCATTTACTATTCTAAAAATCCTAAGGCCCTTAAGAGTTATGTTAAATCTATTCTTCCTATGCTCTATAAATGGAATACCAAAGCTGGGGTGACAACACACTTGTTTACAAAATGGTTTAGTGATTAAGAGCTATTGCTCAGGGGAAAAAAAAAGATTTATTTCAAAATATTACTGTTCATAAACAATGCACCTCATTTCCCAAAAGCTCTGGTAGAGATGTACAATGAGATTAATATTGTACTCATGCCTGCTAACACAACATCAATTCTGTAGCCCAGGGGTCAAGAAATAATTTCAACTTTCAAGTCATTTTCCAAGAAAAATTTTTTTGTTTGTTTATTTACAGCATAACAGTGTTCATTGTTTTGGCATCACACCCAGTGCTCCATGTAGTATGTGCCCTCCCTATTACCCACCACCTGGTTCCTCAACCTCCCACCACCCCCCCGCCCCTTCAAAACCCTCTGGTTGTTTTTCAGAGTCCACAGTCTCTCATGGTTCATCTCCCCTTCCAGTTTCCCTCAACTCCCTCTCCTCTCCTTTTTTTAAAAATTAAAACTGCCATAGTGATTACTCTGATGGTTCTGGGCAAAGTCAATTGCAAACCTTCCGGAAAGGATACACCATTCTAGATGCCATTAAGAAGATTATGCTGAGTGAAATAAGTCAAGCAGAGAGAGTCAATTATCATATGGTTTCACTTATTTCTGGAGCATAAGAAATAACACGGAGGCATGGGGAGATGGAGAGAAGGGAGTTGAGGGAAATTGGAGGGGGAGATGAACCATGAGAGACTATGGACTCTGAAAAACAATCTGAGGGTTATGAAGGGACAGGGGTTGGGAGGTTGGGTGAGCCTGGGTATTGTGGAGGGCACGTATTGCATGGAGCACTGGGTATTGTGCATAAACAATGAATTCTGTTACACTGAAAATAAATCAAATAAAAAAAGGGAAAAAAAAAGAGAACATTCATGATTCATGGGAAGAGGTCCAAATATCAATACGAACAGGAATTTGGAAGAAACTGATTCACCCACATCGAGGACTTTGAGGCGTTAAGATTTCAGTAGAGGAAGTAACTGCAGATGGGGTGGAAATGGGAAGAGAACTAGAATCAGGAGTGGAGCCTGAAGATGGGACTGAATTGCTACAATCTCATGATGAAACTTTAACAGATAAGGAATTGCTTCCTACGGATAAGCAAAGCAAATGGTTTCCAGAGATGGAATCTATTCCTGGTGAAAAGGTTGTGAAGAGTGATGAAATGACAACAAAGGGCTTAGAATATTACATAAATTTAGTTAATAAAACAAGCAGATTTTGAGAGGATTGACTACAATTTTGAAAGAATTTCAACTGTGGGTAAAATGTTATCAAAGAGCATCACAAAGGGGTTCCTGGGTGGCTCAGTGGGTTGAGGCCTCTGCCTTCAGCTTAGGTCCCAGGGTCCTGAGATGGAGCCCTGCATCAGACTCTCTGCTCAGCAGGGAGCCTGCTTCCCTTCCTCTCTCTCTGCCTGCCTCTCTACCTACTTGTGATCTCTGTCTGTCAAATAAATAAATAAAATCTTAAAAAAAAAAAAGCATCACATGCTGCTGCAGAGAAATTGTTCATGAAAGAAAAAGTCCATCTATGTGGCAAACCTCGCTGTTTTCTTGTTTTAAGAAATTGCCACATCCACCCCATCCTTCAGCAACTACCACCCTGATCAGTCAGTAGCCATCAACATGGAGATTTCCTTCCACCAGCAAAAAGACTATGGTCACTGAAAGCCCAGATGCTGGTTAGCATTTTTAGCAATAAAGTGTTTTTAAATTAAGGAATGTACATTTTTTAGACATAATGCTATTACACACTTAATAGGCTACAACGTAGTATAAATATAATTCTATATGCACTAAAAAATCAAAAAATGCATTTGACTCACTGTGATATTTGTTTTATTGGGTGGTCTAGAATCAAATCTACAATGTCTCTGAGGTATGCCTTTAACTATTCTGAAAATCTGGAATGTGGACAAATACTTGTGGGAGTCAGGGAAGAGATTAAAAAAGAAGCTATTTAACTTTGGCCTTTCTTCTAGTGGTTATCATTCTCCATACTCCCAGCCCTGTGGCAAATAACCACTTTTATATGCAACTTCCTGCTAGCAAGGTGGACAGTAAGGATCTTGTCCTCCAAAACTTTGGTATGTGTGTTCATTACTGACCACTGCTTTTGATCCATGAGGGTCAGCACAGATGCTGGCCATTGTTTTAATCCTTTAGGGATAAAGGAGCTTCCAGGAGATTTCATGAAATTATTTTTACCTCCCTCCTCCGCTCAGCTATTTGGGAGCAAAACACTTAAGAAAATCTTTTTCTAAATACTGGCTTACTGCAGAAATAATAGAAGAAATACACCAATGCCATACACAACAAAAAATGCACATTTTGGGAAAAAAAAGTTCAGAAAAGTCAGAAATGAATGGCTCCAGCCTTTCAACAAGCAAGATTTAGAAATCCCAAAGGTATGAGAGAATTAAATCTCCAGGGTTATTAAAACATAACACCCAAAATGCCCAGTTCTCAACAAAAACAAGAACAACAAATTTAAAAACATAAAAAAGAGGTAAAGTCTCGTACCTCCATACTGAGCCAGCCAGGCATAAGTGCTGGTGCAGCCACTCTGGAAAACAGCATGAAGGTTCCTCAGAAAGTTGAAAATAGAGCTACCCTATGGCCCAGCAATAGCACTACTGGGTATTTACCCTAAAGATACAAATGTAGTGATCCAAAGGGGCACATGCACCCAAGTGTTTATAGCAGCAATGTCCACAATAGCCAAAGTATGGAAAGAATCTCGATGTGCATCAACAGATGAATGGATAATTCAGCCAAGAATACTTTATCCAGCAAGCTTGACATTCAAAATGGATGGAGACATATAGAGCTTCCAAGACTGGCAAGGTTTAAAAGAATATGTGACCAACAACCCGGGACTATAAGAAATATTAAGGGGCGTTCTATAAATGAGGCAAAAACCCAAGAGTGTCCTAGAACAGAAATTTATGGAGACAATCTATAAAAACAAGGACTTCACAGGTAACACAATGTCAATAAAAAAATATCTCTCAATAATCACTCTCAATGTGAATGGCCTCAACACTCCCATAAAATGGCACAGGGTTGCAGACTGAGTAAAATGACAGAACCCATCCATATGCTGTCTACAAGAGACCCATTTTGAACCTAAGGATACATCCAGACTGAAAGTGAAGGGATGGAGAAGCATCTTTTATGCCAATGGGCCTCAAAAGAAGGCTGGGGTAGTGATTCTCATATCAAATAAATTAGGTTCTAAACTAAAGACTGTAGTAAGAGATACAGAAGGATGCACTACATCATTCTTAAAGAGCCTATCCACCAAGATCTAACAATTGTAAATATTATGCCCCCAATATGGGAGCAGCCAATTACATAAGAAAACTGTTAATCAAGATAAAGAGTCATATTGATATGAATACATTAATAGTAGGAGATCTTAACACACCACTCTCAGTAATAGATCATCCAAGCAGAAAATAAATAAATAAACAGGAGCATTGAATGGCACATTGGACCAGATGGACCTCATAGATATATACAGAACATTTCACCCTAAAACAACGGAATATTCATTCTTCTTGAGTGCACATGGAACCTAGTCCAGAACAGACCACATACTGGGTCACAAATCAGGGTTCAATGGATACCAAAAGATTGAGATTGTTCCCTGCATATTCTCCGATCACAATGCTTTGAAACTGGAGTGCAACCACAAGGAAAAATTTGGAAGGAATTCAAACACCTGGAAGTTAAAGACCACCTTGTTTAAGAATTCTTGGATCAACCAGGAAATCAAAGAATTTCAACAATTCATAGAAATCAATGAGAATGAAGACACTTTGGTCCAGAACCTATGGGATACAACAAAGACAGTCCTAAGGGGGAAATACATAGCTGTCCAAGCCTCCCTCAAAAAAATTGAAAAATCCAGAATATATCAGCTGTCTCTACACGTTAAAGAACTGGAGAATAAACAACAAATTAAGCCAACTCCACACACAGGAAGGGAAATCTTGATTTGATTAGAGAAGAGATCAATGAGATAGAAACTAGAGCTGTAGTAGAATGCATCAATGAAACTGGCTTTTTGAAAGAATCAATAAGATCAATAAACCATTGGCCAAACTAATCCAAAAGAAAAGAGAAAAGGTCCAAATTAATAAAATTATGAATGAAAAGAGAGAGAGATCACAACTAGCACCAAGGAAATAGAAACAATCATCACAAATTATTAACAACAGTTATATGCCAATAAGTTAAGCAACCTAGATGAAATGGATGCATTCCTGGAAAATTATAAACTCCCAAAATTGAACCAGGAGTAAATTGACAACCTGAATAGACTGATACCTAGTAACAAGATTGAAGTAGAGATCAAAAACCTCCTAAAAAACAAGAGCCCAGGACCTGACAGATGCCCTGGGGAATTCTACAAACTCTCAAAGAAGAAATAACACCTATTCTCCTGAAGCTGTTTCAAAACATTGAAGCAGAAGGAAAACTTCAGACTCTTTTTCTGAAGCCAGCATTACCCTAATCCCCAAACCAGGCAAAGACCCCAACAAAATGGAGAATTTCAGAACAATATCCCTGATGAATATGGATGCTAATATTCTCAACAAGGTCCTAGTTAATATGATCCAAAGTACATTAAAAAGATTATCCATCATGACCAGGTGGGATTCATCCCTGGGCTTCAAGGATGGTTCAATATTCCTAAATCAATCAATGTGATAGAACAAATCAATAAGAGAAGAGAGAAGAACCACATGGTCCTCTCAACTGATGGAGAAAAAGCATTGGACAAAATCCAGCATCTCTTTCTTTTTTCTTTTTTGTTTTAGGGGCTTAATTTTTTAAATTTATTTATTTTTTTTTCAGCATAACAGTATTCAT
Source organism: Meles meles (assembly GCF_922984935.1). Taxonomy (NCBI): domain Eukaryota; kingdom Metazoa; phylum Chordata; class Mammalia; order Carnivora; family Mustelidae; genus Meles; species Meles meles. The sequence continues at coordinate 28,246,641 of NC_060071.1, forward strand.
TCTTTTTGCACAACACCCAGTGCTCCATGCAACACGTGCCCTCCCTATTACCCACCACCTGGTTCCCCCAACCTCCCACCCCCGCCCCTTCAAAACCCTCAGGTTGTTTTCAGAGTCCATAGTCTCTTATGGTTCAACTCCCTGTTTCAAAACATTGAAGCAGAAGGAAAACTTCAGACTCTTTTTCTGAAGCCAGCATTACCCTAATCCCCAAACCAGGCAAAGACCCCAACAAAATGGAGAATTTCAGAACAATATCCCTGATGAATATGGATGCTAATATTCTCAACAAGGTCCTAGTTAATATGATCCAAAGTACATTAAAAAGATTATCCATCATGACCAGGTGGGATTCATCCCTGGGCTTCAAGGATGGTTCAATATTCCTAAATCAATCAATGTGATAGAACAAATCAATAAGAGAAGAGAGAAGAACCACATGGTCCTCTCAACTGATGGAGAAAAAGCATTGGACAAAATCCAGCATCTCTTTCTTTTTTCTTTTTTGTTTTAGGGGCTTAATTTTTTAAATTTATTTATTTTTTTTTCAGCATAACAGTATTCATTCTTTTTGCACAACACCCAGTGCTCCATGCAACACGTGCCCTCCCTATTACCCACCACCTGGTTCCCCCAACCTCCCACCCCCGCCCCTTCAAAACCCTCAGGTTGTTTTCAGAGTCCATAGTCTCTTATGGTTCAACTCCCCTTCCAATTTCCCTCAACTTGCTTCTCCTCTCCATCTCCCAATGTCCTCCATGTCATTCGTTATGCTCCACAAATATGTGAAACCATATGATACTTGACTCTCTCTGCTTGACTTATTTCACTCAGCATAATCACTTCCAGTCTCGTCCATGTTGCAACAAAAGTTGGGTATTCATTCTTTCTTTTCTTTCTTTTCATTCATTTCTTTCTTTTTTATTTTTTTATAAGCATATAATGTATTTTTATCCCCAGGGGTACAGGTCTGTGAATCACCAGGTTTACACACTTCACAGCACTCATGATAGCAGATACCCTCCCCAATGTCCATGACCCCCTCCCACTCTCCCAACCCCACCTCCCCCCAGCAACGCCCAGTTTGTTTTGTGAGATTAAGAGTCATTTATGGTTTGTCTCCCTCCCAATCCCATCTTGTTTCATTTATTCTTCTCCTATCCCCCTAAGCCCCCATGTTGCATCTCCATGTCCTCATATCAGGGAGATCATATGAAAGTTGTCTTTCTCCGATTGACTTATTTCACTAAGCATGATACCCTCTAGTTCCATCCATGTCTTGGCAAATGGCAAGATTTCATTTCTTTTGATGGCTGCATAGTATTCCATTGTGTATATATACCACATCTCTTTATCCAGTCATCTGTTAATGGACATCTAGGTTCTTCCCATAGTTTGGCTATTGTAGACATTGTTGCTATAAACATTCGGGTACACGTGCCCCTTCGGATCACTATGTTTGTATCTTTAGGGTAAATACCCAGTAGTGCAATTGCTGGGTAATAGGCTAGTTCTATTTTCAACATTTTGAGGAACCTCCATGCTGTTTTCCAGAGTGGTTGCACCAGCTTGCATTCCCACCAACAGTGGAGGAGTGTTCCCCTTTCTCCGCATCCTCGCCAGCATCTGTCATTTCCTGACTTGTTAATTTTAGCCATTCTGACTGATGTGAGGTGGTATCTCATTGTGGTTTTGATTTGTATTTCCCTGATGCTGAGTGACATGGAGCACTTTTTCATGTGTCAGTTGGCCATCTGGATGTCTTCTTTGCAGAAATGTCTGTTCATGTCCTCTGCCCATTTCTTGATTGGATTGTTTGTTCTTTGGGTGTTGAGTTTGCTAAGTTCCTTATAGATTTTGGATACTAGCCCTTTATCTGATATGTCATTTGCAAATATCTTCTCCCATTCTGTCAGTTATCTTTTGGTTTTGTTAACGGTTTCCTTTGCTGTGCAAAAGCTTTTGATCTTGATGAAATCCCAGTAGTTCATTTTTGCCCTTGCTTCCCTTGCCTTGTTCCTAGGAAGATGTTGCTGCAGCTGAGGTCAAAGAGGTTGCTGCCTGCGTTCTCCTCAAGGATTTTGATGGATTCCTTTCTCACATTGAGGTCCTTCATCCATTATGAGTCTATTTTCATGTGTGGTGTAAGGAAGTTGTCCAATTTCATTTTTCTGCATGTGGCTGTCCAATTTTCCCAGCACCATTTATTGAAGAGGCTGTCTTTTTTCCACTGACATTCTTTCCTTCTTTGTCGAAGATTAGTTTACCATAGAGTTGGGGGTCTATTTCTGGGCTCTCTATTCTGTACTACTGATCTATGTGTCTGTGTTTGTGCCAGAACCATGCTGTCTTGATGATGACAGCTTTGTAATAGAGCTTGAAGTCCGGAATTGTGATGCCACCAACTTTGCCTTTCTTTTTCAATATTCCTTTGGCTATTCGAGGTCTTTTCTGGTTCCATATAAATTTTAGGATTATTGGTTCCATTTCTTTGAAAAACAAGGATGGTATTTTGATAGGGATTGCATTAAATGTGTAGATTGCTTTAGGTAGCATAGACATTTTCACAATATTTATTCTTCCAATTCAGGAGCATGGAATATTTTTCCATTTTTTGGTGTCTTCCTCAATTTCTTTCATGAGTACTTTATAGTTTTCTGCGTATAGATTCTTAGCCTCTTTGGTTAGGTTTATTCCTAGGTATCTTATAGTTTTGGGTGCAATTGCAAATGGGATTGACTCCTTATTTTCTCTTTCTTCTGTCTTGTTGTTGGTGCACAGAAATGTAACTGATTTCTGTGCATTGATTTTATATCCTGACACTTTACTGAATTCCTGTATAAGTTCTAGCAGTTTTGGAGTGGAGTCTTTTGGGTCTTCCACATATAGTATCATATCATCCTGCATCTGTTTCTTTTTTTTTTCCATTTTATTTATTTTTTCACCGTAACAGTATTCATTCTTTTTGCACAACACCCAGTGCTCCATGCAAAACGTGCCCTCCCCATTACCCACCACCTGTTCCCCCAACCTCCCACCCTTGACCCTTCAAAACCCTCAGGTTGTTTTTCAGAGTCCATAGTCTCTTATGGTTCGCCTCCCCTCCCCAATGTCCATAGCCCGCTCCCCCTCTCCCAATCCCACCTCCCCCCAGCAACCCTCAGTTTGTTTTGTGAGATTAAGAGTCATTTATGGTTTGTCTCCCTCCCAATCCCATCTTGTTTCATTTATTCTTCTCCTATCCCCCTACCCCCCCATGTTGCTTCTCCATGTCCTCATATCAGGGAGATCATATGATAGTTGTCTTTCTCCGACTGACTTATTTCACTAAGCATGATACGCTCTAGTTCCATCCACGTCGTCGCAAATGGCAAGATTTCATTTCTTTTGATGGCTGCATAGTATTCCATCGTGTATATATACCACTTCTTCTTTATCCATTCATCTGTTGATGGACATCTAGGTTCTTTCCATAGTCTGGCTATTGTAGACATTGCTGCTATAAACATTCGGGTACACGTGCCCCTTCGGATCACTATGTTTGTATCTTTAGGGTAAATACCCAGTAGTGCAATTGCTGGGTCATAGGGTAGTTCTATTTTCAACATTTTGAGGAACCTCCATGCTGTTTTCCAGAGTGGTTGCACTAGCTTGCATTCCCACCAACAGTGGAGGAGCGTTCCCCTTTCTCCACATCCTCTCCAGCATCTGTCATTTCCTGACTTGTTAATTTTAGCCATTCTGACTGGTGTGAGGTGATATCTCATTGTGGTTTTGATTTGTATTTCCCTGATGCCAAGTGATGTGGAGCACTTTTTCATGTGTCTGTTGGCCATCTGGATGTCTTCTTTGCAGAAATGTCTGTTCATGTCCTCTGCCCATTTCTTGATTGGATTGTTTGTTCTTTGGGTGTTGAGTTTGCTAAGTTCCTTATAGATTTTGGATACTAGCCCTTTATCTGATATGTCGTTTGCAAATATCTTCTCCCATTCTGTCAGTTGTCTTTTGGTTTTGTTAACTGTTTCCTTTGCTGTGCAAAAGCTTTTGATCTTGATGAAATCCCAAGAGTTCATTTTTGCCCTTGCTTCCCTTGCCTTTGGCAATGTTCCTAGGAAGATGTTGCTACGGCTGAGGTCGAAGAGGTTGCTGCCTGCATTCTCCTCAAGGATTTTGATGGATTCCTTTCTCACATTGAGGTCCTTCATCCATTTGGAATCTATTTTCGTGTGTGGTGTAAGGAAGTGGTCCAATTTCATTTTTCTGCATGTGGCTGTCCAATTTTCCCAGCACCATTTATTGAAGAGGCTGTCTTTTTTCCATTGGACATTCTTTCCTGCTTTGTCGAAGATTAGTTGACCATAGAGTTGAGGGTCGATTTCTGGGCTCTCTATTCTGTTCCATTGATCTATGTGTCTGTTTTTGTGCCAGTACCATGCTGTCTTGATGATGACAGCTTTGTAATAGAGCTTGAAGTCCAGAATTGTGATGCCACCCACTTTGGCTTTCTTTTTCAATATTCCTTTGGCTATTCTTTTCTGGTTCCATATAAATTTTAGGATTATTTGTTCCATTTCTTTGAAAAAAATGGATGGTATTTTGATAGGGATTGCATTAAATGTGTAGATTGCTTTAGGTAGCATAGACATTTTCACAATATTTATTCTTCCAATCCAGGAGCATGGAACATTTTTCCATTTTTTGGTGTCTTCCTCAATTTCTTTCATGAGTACTTTATAATTTTCTGTGTATAGATTCTTAGCCTCTTTGGTTAGGTTTATTCCTAGGTATCTTATAGTTTTGGGTACAATTGTAAATGGGATTGACTCCTTAATTTCTCTTTCTTCAGTCTTGTTGTTGGTGTACAGAAATGCAACTGATTTCTGTGCATTGATTTTATATCCTGACACTTTACTGAATTCCTGTACAAGTTCTAGAAGTTTTGGAGTGGAGTCTTTTGGGTTTTCCACATATAGTATCGTATCATCTGCGAAGAGTGATAGTTTGACTTCTTCTTTACCAATTTGGATGCCTTTAATTTCTTTTTGTTGTCTGATTGCTGAGGCTAGGACTTCTAATACTATGTTGAATAGCAGTGGTGATAATGGACATCCCTGCCGTGTTCCTGACCTTAACGGAAAAGCTTTCAGTTTTTCTCCATTGAGAATGATATTTGCGGTGGGTTTTTCATAGATGGCTTTGATAATATTGAGGTATGTGCCCTCTATCCCCACATTTTGAAGAGTTTTGATCAGGAAGGGATGCTGTACTTTGTCAAATGCTTTTTCAGCATCTATTGAGAGTATCATATGGTTCTTGTTCTTTCTTTTATTAATGTGTTCTATCACATTGATTGATTTGCGGATGTTGAACCAACCCTGCAGCCCTGGAATAAATCCCACTTGATCGTGGTGAATAATCCTTTTAATGTACTGTTGAATCCTATTGGCTAGTATTTTGGCGAGAATTTTTGCGTCTGTGTTCATCAAGGATATTGGTCTGTAGTTCTCTTTTTTGGTGGGATCCTTGTCTGGTTTTGGGATCAAGGTGATGCTGGCCTCATAAAATGAGTTTGGAAGTTTTCCTTCCATTTCTATTTTTTGGAACAGTTTCAGGAGAATAGGAATTAGTTCTTTAAATGTTTGGTAGAATTCCCCTTGGAAGCCATCTGGCCCTGGGCTTTTGTTTGGAGATTTTTGATGACTGTTTCAATCTCCTTACTGGTTATGGGCCTGTTCAGGTTTTCTATTTCTTCCTGGTTCAGTTGTGGTAGTTTATATGTCTCTAGGAATGCATCCATTTCTTCCAGATTGTCCAATTTGTTGGCGTAGAGTTGCTCATAGTATGTTCTTATAATTGTCTGTATTTCTTTGGTGTTAGTTGTGATCTCTCCTCTTTCATTCATGATTTTATTGATTTGGGTCCTTCCTCTTTTCTTTTTGATGAGTCTGGCCAGGGGTTTATCAATCTTATTGATTCTTTCAAAGAACCAGCTCCTAGTTTCATTGATTTTTTCTATTGTTTTTTTGGTTTCTATTTCATTGATTTCTGCTCTGATCTTTATGATTTCTCTTCTCCTGCTGGGTTTAGGGTTTCTTTCTTGTTCTTTCTCCAGCTCCTTTACGCGTAGGGTTAGGTTGTGTACTTGGGACCTTTCTTGTTTCTTGAGAAAGGCTTGTACCGCTATATATTTTCCTCTCAGGACTGCCTTTGCTGTGTCCCACAGATTTTGAACTGTTGTGTTTTCATTATCATTGGTTTCCATGAAATTTTTCAATTCTTCTTTAATTTCCTGGTTAACCCATTCATTCTTTAGAAGGATGCTGTTTAGTCTCCATGTATTTGGGTTCTTTCCAGCTTTCCTCTTGTGATTGAGTTCTAGCTTCAGAGCATTGTGGTCTGAAAATATGCAGGGAATAATCCTAATCTTTTGATACCGGTTGAGACCTGATTTGTGACCCAGGATGTGATCTATTCTGGAAAAGGTTCCATGTGCACTAGAGAAGAATGTGTATTCTGTTGCTTTGGGATGAAATGTTCTGAATATATCCGTGATGTCCATCTGGTCCAGTGTGTCATTTAAGGCCTTTATTTCCTTGTTGATCTTTGGCTTGGATGATCTGTCCATTTCAGTGAGGGGAGTGTTCAAGTCCCCTACTATTATTGTATTATTATTGATGTGTTTCTTTGATTTTGTTATTAATTGGTTGATATAGTTGGCTGCTCCCACGTTAGGGGCATAGATATTTAAAATTGTTAGATCTTCTTGTTGGACAGACCCTTTGAGTAGGATATAGTGTCCTTCCTCATCTCTTATTATAGTCTTTGGCTTAAAATCTAATTGATCTGATATAAGGATTGCCACCCCAGCTTTCTTCTGATGCCCATTAGCATGGTAAATTGTTTTCCACCCCCTCACTTTAAATCTGGAGGTGTCTTCGCGTCTAAAATGAGTTTCTTGTAGGCAACATACTGATGGGTTTTGTTTTTTTATCCATTCTGATACCCTGTGTCTTTTGATTGGGGCATTTAGCCCATTAACATTCAGGGTAACTATTGAGAGACCTGCATCTGTTTCTTATTAAAACGCTTCAAAGTATAGGGATAGAGGGAATATTCCTGAACTTCACAAAATCTATCTATGAAAAACCCACAGCAAATATCATCCTCAGTGGGAAAAAACTCGCAGCCTTCCCTTTGAGATCAGGAACATGAGAAGGATGCCCACTCTAACCACTCTTGTTCTTATTAGAAGTCCTAGCAACAGCAATCAGATAACAAAGAGAAATAAAAGGTATCCAAATTGGCAATGAAGAAGTCAAACTCTCTCTCTTCACAGATGACATGATACTTTATATGGAAAACCCAAAAGACTCCACCCCCAAACTAATTAGAACTCATACCCAATTCAGTAATGTGGCAGAATACAAAGTCAATGTACAGAAATCAGTGGATTTCTTATACACTAACAATGAAAACACAGAAAGGGAAATTAGAGAATTTATTACATTTACTATAGCACCACGAACCATAAGATACCTGGGAATCCACCTAACCAAAGTTCCTGTACTCGAGGAACTACAGAACACTCAAGAAAGAAATCAAAGAAGACAAAAAAGATGGATGACCATTCCATGCCCATGGATTGGAAGAATTAACATTGTTAAAATATCTCTACTACCTAGAGCAATCTATACTTGTAATGTCATTCCGATCAAAATTCCACCAGCATTTTTCAAAGAGCTGGAGCAAACAATCCTAAAATTTGTGTGGGAATCAGGGGACACTTTGAATTGTCAAGGAAATGTTGAAAAACAAAAACAAAACTGGCGGCATCACATTGCCTGATTTCAAGCTTTACTACAAAGCTGTGATCACCAAGACAGCATGGTACTGGCATAAAAACAGACACATATACCAGTGGAACAGAGTAGAGAGCCCAGATATGGACCCTCACCTCTATCATCAAATAATCAAATAATCTTCAAAAAAAAAAAAAAAAAAAAAACAGGAAAATATCCAGTGGAAAAAAGACAGTCTCTTCAATAAATGGTGCTGGGAAAATTGGACAGCTCTATATAGAAGAATGAAACTCCACAATTCTCTTACACCATGCACAAAGATAAACTCGAAATGGATAAAAGACCTCAACATGAGGCAGGAATCCATCAGAATCCTAGAGAAGAACATAGGAAGTAACCTCTTCAATATCAGCCACAGCAACTTCTTTCAAGATATATCTCCAAAGGCAAAGGAAACAAAAGTGAAAATGAACTTTTCATTTTCATGAAAATGACTTCATCAAGATCAAAAGCTTCTGAACAGCAAAGGAAACAGTCAACAAAACAAAGAGACAACCCATGGAATGGGAGAAGATACTCACAAATGACACTACAGATAAAGGGCTGACATCCAAGATGTAGAAAGAACTCCTCAAACTCAACACACACAAAACAGATAATCACATCAAAAAAATGGGCAGAAGACATGAACAGACACTTCCCCAATGAAGACATACAAATGGCTATCAGACACATGAAAAAATGTTCATCATCACTAGACATCAGGGAGATTCAAATTAAAACCACATTGAGATATCAGCTTACACCAGTTAGAATGGCCAAAATTAACAAGACAGGAAACAACATGTGTTGGAGAGAATGTGGAGAAAGGGGAACCATCTTACCTGTTGGTGGGAATGCAAGTTGGTGCAGCCACTTTGGAAAACAGTGTGGAGATTCCCTAAGAAATTAAAAATACAGCTTCCCTATGACCCTGCAATTGTACTACTGGGTATTTACCCCAAAGATACAGATGTAGTGGTCAGAAGGGCCACCTATACCCCAATGTTAATAGCTGCAATGGCCATATTCGCCAAACTGTGGAAAGAACCAAGATGCCCTTCAATGGATGAATGGATAAAGAAGATATGGCCCATGTATACAATTGAGTATTATGTCTCAATAAGAAAGGATGTATACCCAACTTTTGTATCAACATGGATGGGACTGGAGGAGATTATGCTGAGTGAAATAAGTCAAGAAGAGAGAGTCAATTGTCATATGTTTTTTTCTTATTTTTGGAGCATAAAGAATAACACAGAGGACATGGGGAGATGGAGAGAAGTGCGTTGGGGGAAATTGGAGGGGGAGACAAACCATGAGAGACTGTGGACTCAGAAACAAACTGAGGGTTTTGGAGAAGAGGGGGGTGGGTGGATGGGTGAGCCTGGTGGTGGGTGTTAAATAGGGCATGTATTGCATGGAGCACTGGGTATGGTGCATAAACAATTAATTCTGAAACACTGAAAATAAATTAAAAAAAATAATAAAAATTTTTTAAAAAGAGATGGTATATATATACACACAATGGTATACTATGTAGCCATAAAAAATGAAATCTTGCCATTTACCACAACGTGGGTAGAACAGAGGGTATTATGCTAAGTGAAATAAATCAATCAGAGAAAGACAATTATTATATGATCTCCCTGATATGAGGAATTTGAGAGGAAGGTCACAGGGGGTTAGGGGGAAAAAATGAAACAACTATACCTCCCCCCTCTGGGGAGGGAGAAACCATAAGAAACTCTTAATCTCTAAACAAACTGAGGGTTGTTGGGGGGTGGGAAGGAGGTATAGGGTGGCTGTGTTATGGACATTGGGGAGAGTATGTGCTATGGTGAATGCTGTGAATTGTGTAAGACTGATGATTCACAGACCTATACTCCTGAAGCAAATAATACATTATATGTTAATAAATAAATCAATAAATAAAAATTTTTAAAAATTTAAAAATGTACAATTCATTGTTTTTAATATATTCACAGCACTATGCAATTATCACAAAAGATATTCTTAAAGAGAGATAAGAATATATGGGCCAGGGGCACCTGGGTGACTTCCGTGGGTTAAAGCCTCTGCCTTTGGCTCAGGTCATGATCCCAGAGTCCTGGGATGGAGCCCCACATCAGGCTCTCTTCTCAGCAGGGAGCTTCCCCTCTCTCTCTCTGCCTGCCTCTCTGCCTACTTATGACCTCTGTCTGTCAAATAAATAAATACAATATTTTAAAAAATAATATATGGTCCATTTTGCTGGTAAAATAAATTAAAAATACTTTGACATAAACCATCCCTGAAGCCAGACATTAGAATTATTAGTCAAAGATGTTAATTCAACTATCTCAAATGCATTCAATAAGCAAAAGGAAACCATGAAGAAAAAAAAGAAATCAAGAAAATGATATATAAACAAAATGAGAATATTAATAGACAATTATAAAAAGGAATGAAGTAGACATTTTGGAGGTAAAATGCACAACAACTGAAATAAAATCTCACTAGAATTCAACAGCAGATTTTATCAGGCAAAAGAAAGGGTCAGCAAACCTGAAGATAAGATATTTGGAATGATCTAGTCTGGGGAGCAGAAGGAAAATGAATGGGAAAAAATTTAAGAGAGCCTCAGATACCTGTGAGAACCATCAAACATACCAACATATGTATTATAGGAGTCCTAAAAGAAGATAAAGAAAAAGAGGCAGAGAAAATATTTGAATATTTGACCAAAAACTTTCCAAGTCTGAGGAAATCCATGAATATATATGTCCAAGAAATTCCATGAACTACAAATAGTATAAACTCAAGGAGACCCACACTGAGATACATTACAGCCAAATCATCACATCCAAAAGACAAAGAGAAAATATTGAAATCAGCAAGAGAGAAACAACTCATCTCATAGAAGAGATAATTGGAGTGCTGTCACCAAAATGGTGGAGTATGAGACCCAGCCTCAGTAACTTCTCAAAGATGAACAATTAGACAGCAATCCACAAACAAAAGCACCTCTGAGAGAAGACTAGGTTTCACTTAAGAAATTTCAGGGGAACAGGGCACCTGTTGGTTAAGCATCTGACTTGGTTTTTGCTCAGGTCATGATCTCAGGACTCTGGGATCAACCTCTGCATCAGGCTCCATGCTCAGTGTGGAGTATGCTTGAGATATTCTCTCCTCCTTCCTCTTCCCTCCCATTCGTACTCACAATCTCTCTTTCTCTTTAAAATAAACAAGCAAACAAACAAATAAATAAATCTACCTTTTTTTTTTAAAGAATGTCAGTGGAACAAAAAACTTGAGAAAACCACACAAAAGTTAAGGAAAAATAGCTTCATTTTACCTGTATCATCCCATCATCCAACCCAACACTGCTCAGTGCTAAGAAGGAACTTCTCAGCTAGAATAAGTTCCTCTCACCAGGAAAGAGAAAGTGGGTCAAGTAGCTTACTTCCCTAGACTTTCATCACATCCCTAGACTTCATCACATGAAGGAAGTACTACAGTTTCACCCCATCCAGAGACCTGGCAAACGTGAGGCTTACAGAGATGGCTATGAACAAGGAAGAAAACCAGGCCCCACCAGTATCATTCCAGCTACACAGCAGTATTGACAGCATTTCCCAGTGACCTCCTCTGCAGATGACCCTGGTAGTTTACAACCCTAAAGACACCAATAGCCAGCATAGTTGCTGCACACCCTCTGAGGGTTTACCAGTTTTCCCCACACAGGTATGTATATTCCCTGATACCAGCTACTTAAATCCCTCTCCACGTCCTCCCCACTAGCCCCACCCATAGGCTGGATGTTCATCAGTAGCCAGCCTAGTCTGCTGCGGCTGTGCAAGATCAAGACACAAGCTTAGAGTCCTGCTGCTGACCTCCACCTCTGTGCCTGTGCTTAAGTAGTCTGACATGTGTCACTGACTTCCAATGACATGTTCACACCCATGGTAAGATCCTGCAGCTGAAGAAGTGCATATCAATAGCCAAGGCCCCCATAGCTGCTTGTGAGCCCTCATTTGGCCCTGTCTCCTATCAGCGGCCTGAACCACTGGTCACACTTGCAGGTAGCCCTTCCAGCTGTACATTTGCATGCCATGCCCCTAGCCTGCCTCCTAAAGCTAGCCACTACTGTCATGTCCCTATGGCAAGAACAAGCAGCCATGGTAGTACACACAGCCAACCAGGACCTCTATAACTGCAGTGCAACATCAGTTGGCCCCACTCCTTGCTGCTCGTCTTGGACCCCACTACTATGTGCGTATTTGCAACTGGCCCTTGCCATCAGATAGACACCTTCAGCTGCCCCTTGCAACAAAATATACGCATATCACCAACTCTGAACCACCACTTCTGTCAACCCTTGTCCCCAGCCACAGAACCTAGGCACTGTTGAGAGGACAACAACACCCTTTGTAGCTTCTGTAGACCATCCACAGCCGCCACAAAGTCCACACAGTATCAATGCTATGAATTTCAGCAGGCTCAGCCAAAAAGTCACCATGTATCCCAGAACCAGACTGCCACATGTCCCCACACTTCATGTCCTCCACCACTATCCCCATGTCACAGCACAGTCCAGCTTACCCCCACCTGCAGGTAAAGGTCATTCCTTACTCAATCTGTTAAGTCTGGAAGAGGTGATTGCTTCTTCGAATGAGCAGAAACCTATACAAGGCTAGGGGATCATGAAAAATCAGGGAAACATGACTCAACCAAAGAAACACAGTAAACTTTTGGTAGTTTATCCCAAAGAAACAGAGATGCAGGAATGTATGATACAGAATTCAAAATAATTGTTCTAAAGATTCCCAGAGAGCTATAAGAGAACACACACACACACACCAAAAAAAAATTAACAAGAACAGGAAAACAAAACAAGAATAAACTGAGAAATTCAACAAAGAGAAATAAATTTTTTTTAAAAACCCAAAAACAGAAATTTTGGAGAATACAATGACTTCACTGAAGAATTTAATAGAGATCTTTAACAGCAGACTGGACCAAGCAGAACAAATAATCATGGTGCTCAAACACAAATCATTTTAAATTATCCAATCAAGTGAGAAAAAAAATAAAAGAATGAGAAGAAATGAAGAAAGCCAACAGAACTTAAAAGATCCTATTAAGGGAAAAAAAAATCTATGTATTTTTAGAATCCCAAAAAAAGAGAGGGAGAAAGGAGTATCAAGTTTATTTAAAGAAATAATGGCTGAGAACTTCCCAAAGCTGGGGAGAGATCTGGATACCCAAGTTCATGAAGCTAAGAGATTACCCCAAAATCTGAACCCAAATATTCTTCTCTAAGACTACATTATAATTAAGGTGCCTAAAATCAAGATAAAGAATTTTATTTTATTTTATTTAAGATTTTATTTATTTATTTGAAAGATAGAGTGAGCAAGAGAGAGAAAAGCCAGAGGAAGGGCAGAGGGAGAAAAAGGGACAGAGAAAGAGGGAGGAGCAGACACGCCATTGAACAGGGAACCCAATGCAGGGCTCAATCCCAGGACCCTGGGATCATGATCTAAGCTGAAAGCAGAAACTTAACCAACTGAGCCACTCAGGCACCCAAGACAAAGAATTTTAAAAGCAGCAAGAGAAAATATTTTCTGTCATGCAAGGGCCATAAGGCCATCAGTAGGTTTCTCATCAGAAGCCTTGCAGTCCACAAGAAAATATTCAAGTGTTGAAAGAAAAGTACTGTCAACCAAGAATTCTTTACCAGCAAAGCAGCCCTTTAGAAATGAAGGAAAAATAAATATTTTCCCAAACAAACAGATGTTAAGGAAGTTCATCACTGTTAGGTCTACCTTGCAATAAATGTTTCAGAAAGTTCTTCAAGCTGAAATGTTACTCATGAGTAAAACAAACACAAATGAAAGTATAAAACTCACTGGTAAATATAAGAATAGAGTCTAATTCAGAATACTCTAACACCATAGTGATAGATTGTGAATCACTTAACTCTAGTATGAAGGTTAAAAGACAAAAGTATCAAAAATTACTATAGCTACAAGAATCTGATAATAGATAGACAGATGAAAAGATGTATATTGTGACATTAAAAATTTTAAATGAGGAAAAAGAAAAAGCTTAGACTTTTTGTATGTAACCAAAGCTGAGTTAATCAGATTAAAATAGATTATTATAACTACAAGATGTTTTATGAAATTCTCAGGGTAACCACAATGCAAAAACCATTTAGTAGATACTATAGTAGATACACACATAATAAAGAGAAGGGATTGAAGGCATAGCACTGTAAAAAAGCATCAATTTACAATGTTAGACCTCAAGGGAGGAACAAAGGAACTACAGAATAATGAGAAAACAATTAACAAGATAGCAAAGGTAAGTCCTTACCTACCAATAATTACTTTAAATGTAAGTGGGTTAAATTTCCCAATCAAAATGCTCAGAGTGGCTGAACAGGTTTTAAAAAAATTAAAAACAAGACCAATTAAATATTTCCACACGATACTCACGTCAACATCAAAGACACATATAGGCTCAAAATGAAGTGACAAGAAAAGATACTCCATGTAAATGCAAACCAGATAGGGCAGGGATAGCTATAATTATTTCACACAAAATAGACTTTAAATCAAAAAATTGTAAAGAAGCAAAGAAGGTCATTTTATAATGATAAAGAATTCAGGTTGAAAAGAGATTATAATAATTATAAAAGTATGTGCTTCCTACATCAGAGAACCTAAATATATTAACCAAATATTGACAGGTGTGAAGGTAGAACTAGACAATACAATATTAGTAGTGGACTTTAAGACCCACTTTCAACAAAAGAGAGATCATTCAGACAAAGAATCAAAAAGGAAATATTGGGGGTGCTGGGTGGCTCAGTGGGTTAAAGCCTCTGCCTTCAGTTCAGGTCATGATCTCAGGATCCTGGGATTGAGCCCCACATCAGGCTCTCTGCTCAGCAGGGAGCTTGCTTCCTCCTATCTTTCTCTCTGCCTGCCTCTCTGCCTACTTGTGATCTCTGTCAAATAAATAAATAAAATTTTTAAAAAAGAAAATATTGGATCTGAACAATACTTTAGAACAAATGGGCCAAAAAGACATACTGAACATTACACACAATAGCAGAAAAACACACATTTTTCTCAAGCACAAACTGAACATTCTCCAGGATAAGTCATAGGTTAAGTCACAAAGCAAGTTTTAACACATTTAAGATTTAACCATATCAAGTATTTTTTTCAATCATAATGATATAAAACTAAAAACCAGTAACAGGAGAAAAGCTGAAGAACCCATAAATATGTGGAAATGAAACAACATGCCCCTGAAGAACCAATGGGTCAAAGAAGAAATCAAAGAGTCAATAAAAAGTATGTTGATACAAACAAAAACATAGCATACCAAAACCTATGGAATACAGCAAAAGCAATTCTAAGAAGGAAGTTTATAGCAACAAATACCCTCATTAGGAAAAATAGAAAGTTAGCAAATAAGCAATCTAACATTATACATTGAGAAACTAGAAGAACAAATTAAGCCTTAAGTTGGCAGAAGGAACAAAAAAAAATCAGAGCAGAAATAAATGAAATGAACTAGAAAAGCAACAGAAAAGATCAATGAAACTAAGCCATTTTTGAAAAGATAAAGTTTACAAACATTTAGCTAGACTAAGAAAAAAGGAAGACTCAAATAAATAGGAATGGAAAAGGAAACATCATAACTGATACCACAGAAGTGCATGGGATTATAAGACACTACTATGAATAGTTATACAACAACAAATTAGACAACCACGAAGAAATGGAAATTCCTTAAAACACACAACCTGCCAAAACTGAATCACAAAAAAAGATAGAAAATCTTAGTAATTAGTAATAATTAGTAAGAAGATTGAACCAATAACAAAAAGTCTTAAAAAAAAAAGGCCCAAGACCAAATAGTGTCACTGGTGAATTCACCAAATACTCCAAGAATTAATGTCAGTCCTTCTCAAAGTCTTCCAAAATAGAGAAGAGGAGGGAACACTTCCAAGCTGGTGAATTTTACAAAATATTTAAAACACTTAATAAATGCTTTAATGTTTTAAATTAAAAATGTTTAATTCAACATAGCACTAGAAGTCCTAGCATCAGCAATCAGACAACAAAAAGAAATAAAATGTGTTCAAATTGGCAAAGAAGAAGTCAAAGTCTCTCTCTTCACAGATGACGTGATACTTTATGCGGAAAACCCAAAAGACTCCACTCCCAAACTACTAGAACTCATACAGTAGTTCAGTAATGTGGCAGGATACAAAATCAATGCATAGAAATCAGTTGCTTTCCTAGACACTAAAAATGTAACTGTAGAAAAAGAAATTACAGAATCAATTCCATTTACAATAGCACCAAAAACCATAAGATACCTTGGAATAAACCTAACCAAAGAGGTGAAGGATCTCTACTCTAGAAACTACACAACACTTATGAAAGAAATTGAAGAAGACACAAAAAGATGGAAAAATATTCCATGCTCATGCATTGGAAGAATAAACATTGCTAAAATGTCTATGCTGCCCAGAGCAATCTACACTTTCAATGCCATCCCTATTAAAATACCATTGGTATTTTTCAAAGAACTGGAACAAACCTAAAATTTATACGGAACCAGAAAAGACCCTGAATCACCAAGGAAATGTTGAAAAATAAAACAAAGCTGGGGCATCACATTGCCTGATTTCATGCTATATTACAAAGCTATGATCACCAAGACAGCATAGCCTTGGAACAAAAACAGACACATAGATCAATGAAACAGAATAGAATCTCCAGGAAATCAACCCTCAGCTCTATAGTTAACTAATCTTCGACAAAGCAGGGAAAAAAAATCCAGTGGAAAAAAAGACAGTCTCTTCAATAAATGGTGCTGGGAAAATTGGACAGTATGTATAGAAGAATGAAACTTGATTATTGTCTTACCCTGTACACAAAGATAAACTCTAAATGGATTAAAGACCTCAGTGTGAGACAGGAATCCACCAAAATCCTAGAGGAGAACACAGACAGTAACCTCTTCCACATTGGCCATGACAACTTCTTTCATGACACGCCTCCAAAAGCAAGGGAGACAAATGTGAAAAAGAAGTTTTGGGACTTCATCAAAATAAAATCTTCTGCACAGCAAAGGAAATGGTCAACAAAATAGTGGCAACCCAAAGAATGTGATAAGATATTTGCAAATGACACTACAAATAAAAGGCTGGTATCCAAGATCTATAAAGAATTTCTCAAACTCAACACACAAAAACAAAACAAAAAATCAAGTCAAAAAATGGGCAGAGAACATGAACAGACACTTCTCCAAAGAAGACATACAAATGGCTAACAGACACATGAAAAAATGCTCAACATCATTAGCCATCAGGGAAATTAAAAACAAAACCATACTGAGATACCTCCTAACACCAGTTAGAATGGCAAAAATTGACAAGGCAAGAAACAACAAATGTTGGAGAGGATGTGGAGAGGGAGGATCCCTCTTTCATTGTTGGTGGGAATGCAAGCTGGTACAGCCACTCTGGAAAACTTTGAGGAGATTCGTCAAAAAGTTAAAAATAGAGCTACTCTATGATCCAGCAATTGCACTACTGGGTATCCAAAGATATGGATGTAGTGAAAATAGGGCACATGCACCCCAATGTTTATAAGAGCAATGTCCACAATAGTCAGACTGTGGAAGGAGATGAGATGCCCTTCAACAGACAAATGAATAAAGAAGATGTGGTCCATATATACAATGGAATATTACTCAGCAATCAGAAAGGATGAATACCCACCATTTGCATTGACATGGATGGAACTGGAGGGGATTACGCTAAGTGAAATAAGTCAAGCAGAGAAAGACAATTATCATATGGTTTCACTTATCTGTAGAACATAAGGAATAGCACTGAGGACATTAGGGGAAGGAAGAGAAAAATGAAGTGGGGGGAAATCAGAGGGGGAGATGAACCATGAGAGACTATGGACCCTGGGAAACAACCTGAGGGTTTCAGAGGGAAAGGGGTGGAGGAATGGTTTGGCCTCATGATAGTTATTAAGGAAGGCACGTATTGCAAGGAGCACTCACTGCCATATGCAAACAGTCAGTCACGGAACACTCCAAAAGCTAATGATGTACTGTATTGTGACTAATATAACATAATATTTTAAAAAGTGGAGAAAAAATAAGCAAAAAGGAGATGCGGGCATCACTTTAGCACTGGGCAATATTTTAAAAAAACTTAATGAAAGCTGAGGAGGTAAGACTAAGCTCCTAATGATCTGTGCAAAGAGTCTCAGGCTGAAGGAATAGAATGTACAAAGGCAGGAGCTTGCTTGACATGTCCAAGGAAAGCTATGGAGGTCAGTGTAGCTGGAGCTAAGTGGATAAAGAGAAGACTGATAGGAAGTGACATCAGAGGTGACTATGGCCAGATCAGGAAGACATGTAGGCACTATGAAACTCTGAGTTGTGTTGAGGAAAGTGGGAATCCTCAGTGGAGAATGGATGCTTGGGGGTAGAGCAAGAGTGGAAACAGAACAATTTGAAGGTGACTGCAATACACAGGTGGGGAATGTTGGCTAGGATTTGGGGGCAGTGATAAAGGCTATGGAAATTGGCCATATTTAGAAGCTTCAAGGGACAGCTGGCTGTATGTTGTAAGAAAAAACAAGGGCTCAGATTGGTTCTAGGATTTGGAGCCCTGAGAAACTGAGAAAATGACATTTTTATGGAAATGAGTAAGATTGGGGAAGAACACATCAGGATTTGATTTGGAGCATGTTAAGTTTGAGATGCACGTTTTATCTCAGTGGAGAGGTGAAGGGGCAACTGGATACCTGAGCCTTGGAGTCTGCAGAGAAGCCCAGGAGTAGATGGAATTTAAAGCATGAACTTGGATAAGGCCACTTGCAATGAGTCTAGGGAATGAAGTGGTCATAACTGAGTCCAGTGTTTGGGAGCTGAAAGGTGAAGAAGGCCATTGGAAGAAGACAAAGAAGGAGTGGCTGCATGAATAAGAGGAGAACCTTGAGGAGCCAAACAGGGAAAGGAGCACAAGGAGGAGAGAGGTTGCCTCCACCATGTGTGGCTGACAGGCCGGGTTAGAAGAGAACCAGAAGCACCACTGGATTTCTCACAAGTGTGAATATCATGAGGTCTTGCAGTGGGGTCAAGAGAAAAATGAAGAGAGATTACAGCAAGATGAGGATGGCAAGGATAGACAGTGATTTCAAAGAGTTTGGCTGTTAATGAAAGTAAAAGAAAGGGAAGGGAGTCACAGAGTTGCATGGCTCACTGGGGTTCTTCATGAGAGGGAGATGGTAGCATGTTTAGATCTCGATAAGAATGATGCAGTGGAGAGTGAAAAACACATTATGGAGGAAAGAACTGGCTTTGGTGCCGGGTGGAGGGGTTGGCCTCCATTGAGAATAAGAATCCCCTCCATATAACTGGAAGGAATGTAGTATGTACTAGGTAACTACAGTGGTCATTGCTTGTGAAACCTCCACATGACTGCTTTCATCTTTGCTTCACAAAGGGGAAGCAAAGTCATCAACTTCTAGGAAGGAAGGGAAAGGCGCTGAAGGCTCAAAGGGAGATAAGAAATATGCAGAAGTCGTCAAGACTCTTGGGAAGATGAGGCCCAGGGAGAAGTTGTGTGGCAGGCAGCAGTGAGGAGCCATGAGAGAAGTGCTGTGCTGTGGCTGGGAAGCAAGATGGCAATGTGGGACTTGCTGCTCTGCTCCACTGTCTGTTCATATGGGGTGGAGGAAAAGGGGACAGACTTAATCTGGCAACAGGTGGTACTTTGCCAAAGTACTATTGTACTTTGCCAAAGTACTATTTGAAGCCAAATAGAGGCAATGGAGTTAAGGATTAATACATAGAGATAATCCTAATAATAGTCATGACAGATAGGTGTTTAAGGAGGAAAGAGAGTGTAAAGGAGGGTGGATTAGCCAGAAGGACTGTTGAGTTGGGTCACAAAGTTATCAGCCACAAACAAGCAGTGTCCGGAACTGGGTTACATTTCTCTTTGGGGGTACAAAAGACTTTAAGGGAGCTAAAGCACATGAATAGTATTAAGGGTATCAATTACCAGATCTTCCACACATCATCAAAATGAGCTTCTTTCAGTCCTACACAATGGATGTCCTTGGAAAGAGACCATGGAAAGAGACCAAAGAGGAGTGAATCCTGGATCATGGTGCTGTGGATGTTGAAAAGCACGCAGGTGTTGGGAAAGGCTCTGCTTGGACTGATCCCAGCTGGGCCCCAAGCGATCCCCAACATAGGGAAAAATACATGTGAGGTTGGACTGCTGCCTGCATCAAAGCCCATTGGGATGCCAGCAAGGGCTACACAAACTGCTTGATGTGCTGAGCCAGGACCCTCTGTGTTCCGCTGAGATTGCTAGTTTGGGTTTAGGTCTGCACAAAACAACTTCTTTTCTTGATATTGCTACAGGGTCATCCTAGGACAATCATCACTTTACCCCGTGAAATATTACTTGCAACAGCCCAGCACAGAGCCCAATACAAGAACACCCAGCTGAGGGCCCACCACTGGGCTGGTCACTTCAGCTATGTCCCCAAGGAATTCTGGGGGGAAAAATGTGGCTAGCTCATACATTTTAAGTTAATATGTAAAATTTGTCATCCTAATTTAAAATAGTTCCCAAGAATGTAATTGCTAGCATATGTTGACATTATTAAACAAAAGCATTCCATCATTCTTTTAAATCAATACACTTATATTTAAATACTGTAGTATCAATTCATCTAAAAATACATATAAAGCCCTTTTGCAGCTATCTAAGCAGGAAGACACATGCCTTGCTGCCTGACCTCTAACCCCTACAATTAGCATCCGATCCAGGACTCTGAGAAGGATAGCTCCTGACTGAGTGCAAGAGAATTAACAATTAAAGGGAGGCTAGTAACAACGTGTATTGGAGAGGATGTGGAGAAAGGGGAACCCTCTTACACTGTTGGTGGGAATGCAAGTTAGTGCAGCCACTTTGGAGAACAGTGTGGAGATTCCTGAAGAAATTAAGAATAGAGCTTCCCTATGACCCTGCAATTGCACTGCTGGGTATTTACCCCAAAGGTACAGATGTAGTGAAAAAAAGAGCCATCTGTACCCCAATGTTTATTGCAGCAATGGCCACGGTCGCCAAACTGTGGAAAGAACCAAGATGCCCTTCAACGGATGAATGGATTAGGAAGATGTGGTCCATATACACGATGGAGTATTATGCCTCCATCAGAAAGGATGAATACCCAACTTTTGTAGCAACATGGATGGGACTGGAAGAGATTATGCTGAGCGAAATAAGTCAAGCAGAGAGAGTCAGTATCATATGGTCTCACTTATTTGTGGAGCGTAACAAAGAACACGGTGGACATGGGGAGATGGAGAGGAGAGGGAGTTGAGGGAAACTGGAAGGGGAGATGAACCATGAGAGACTATGGACTCTGAAAAACAACCAGAGGGTTTTGAAAGGGGTGGGAGGTTGAGGAACCAGGTGGTGGGTAATAGGGAGGGCACGTACTGCATGGAGCACTGGGTATGGTGCAAAAACAATGAACACTGTTACGCTGAAAATAAACAAATAAATAAATAAATAAATAAATGGAGGCCAGTAAATGTAGTGATCCAAAGGGGCACATGCACCCGAATGTTTATAGCAGCAATGTCCACAATAGCCAAACTATGGAAAGAACCTAGATGTCCATCAACAGATGAATGGATAAAGAAGATGTGGTATATGTACAATGGAACACTATGCAGCCATCAAAAGAAATGAAATCTTGCCATTAGCAATGACGTGGATGGAACTAGAGGGTATTATGCTGAGCGAAATAAGTCAATTGGAGAAAGACAACTATCATATGATCTCCCTAATATGAGGAAGTGGAGTTGCAACATGGGGTGTTTGGATGATAGGAAAAGAATAAATGAAATAAGATGGATTGGGAGAGAGACAAACCATAAGAGACTCTTAATGTCACAAAACAAACTGAGGGTGGCCAGGCAGAGGGGGGTAGGGAGAGAGTGGTGTGGTTATGGACATGGGGGGAAGGTATGTGCTATGGTGAGTGCTGTGAAGTGTGTAAACCTGGCGATTCACAGACCTGTACTCATGGGGATAATAATACATTATATGTTTATAAAAAAAATTTTAAATAAATAAAAGGAAGCTAGATAGGCTGTCCCTTATAGGAATGAAAGAGACATGTGGCAGGAGATGCCCAGAGAGGGGCTGAGGTGGCCCAGGTAGACAACAACAGGAAGTAATGGTGGTTCTCAGGGCAAGGGGCTGCCCAAGGACATGAAGCAATGCCAAAGGGGCAGCACAGCACTTTCAGGTGGACAGCTGCCCTAGGACAATGCAGTGTAATATCAGACAGCCTGTTCTGTGAAAGAGAATGTAAAGAGCAGAAGCCAACAGGGTCAGTTTTGAAATTGAATTTATTGTCAACATTTGAGAATTGAGAATTTTTCATAGAAAAATAGTGATACCTGATTTTTTGGAAAAATCTAATGAGTTCATACACCAAGCCTATGTCCCTGCAGGGAGAAGATATATTACACCTGGACAGGTACTACCCTCCCTCTGACCCAGCACACCTTGCCCTCCCTATGCCCATAGCACCTGCCCTTCCTGTCCCCACCACACCTTCTCTCCCTGGCCTAGCACACCTGCTCTCCCTCTACTCCACCATACCTACCCTCCCTGCACCTACCACCTGCCTTCCTTAAACCCACTGCCACTAGGGTCAGTGTTCACTTATCCTCAGCTAGCACTCTTGCTTGTTGTCATTTTGCTGCTGATGCCTGCAGACTCTCCCCAGGTGAGACATTAAATTTGGACACTCAACTTGTTCCAGCCATCTTTGATAGAAGGGAAGGTGCTTGAGCCTGTGAGGAATTACCTACTCCTGGTTGGATTTCTTTTGTGTGGAATTTAATAAGCCATGTAAGGATGGCTTGCATCTTCACAGGGGATCCTGAGAGTGGAGAGGGTGGGATCATAGTTCTGCAATTGCAGGCATATTGATAGTGGTAGGGGAACACCCCTGGTTGGAGCCTTGGCCCAGACCAGCACATCTCCAATGTACATGTGCAGGTGGTCACCCAGCATCTTGTCCAGGTGCAGGTTCTGACAGTTCTGACTAGCCAAGGCATGCATTTGTACAAGCTCCAAGGCTGCTGCCACCAAGACCCCACTTGAGATGGAGAGGCTGCACATTGTCAATGCAATGCATTCCTTTTCTTCTTCCTGGAATTCCTATCATAACCATGCTTGGTCTTCTGGGTCTCACCAAATCTCTTATCTTTTTTCATGATTTTGTTCCTTTGTACGTTTGTTCTGTACTTTTAGTTAGTTCTTTCACTTGGCTTCAAACCCACTAACTCAGACCTAAAGCACTGATTCTTCTTCAATTCATTATTCAACATTTTTTAAAAGTTAGGGGTTTTAGTTCCAGAAAGTGTTATCACAATTTATTGTTTGTTTTCCTAGGTCTCTGAGACAAGTTGTGATCAACCTTCTCTGAGGCTATTAGTGTCCCAAATGTGCCACTTGGGTTCCATGGAACTAGGATCTGGCAGTGTAGTGACCAGTCCTTGGGTCATGGAAGGTGAAGGCACTGCAGGGCCCTCTCTCTATACCCACAGCACCTGCCCTTCCTATCCCCACCACACCTGCTCTCCTCAGCGTAGGCACTGCAGGGCCCCTCAGAAGTCATTCTCTTTGAGAAGGGGGAAGCCCCTCCCAAAAAGGTGTGTACTGCCCCAAAGGGCTGACTTCCAACCTGACAGCCTGCCAGTACCACAGTGATCCAACTGGAGGAGCTCCACCAACCTAATGGGGAAAACAGCATCTCTGCTGCTGTCATTTCTGCTTCTCTAACCCAGTGTGTTCTCAGCCTGCACTATGATAGAGCTGGGATTCAAGCCCAGGCTCACCTTCTCCACAACCTGAGCTGTTTATTGCTACAAATGCTCATGTTATTAAACCCAACTACAATCTGCTGGACCAGGTTCGACCCTCCACATCATTTTGCTACTGGATGTTTTAAGAAAAGATGAAAGATGAACTGGGTGTTGTACATAAACAATGAATCTTGGAACACTACATCAAAAACTAATGATGTATTTTAGGGTGACTAACATAACACAATTAAGAAAAAGAAAAGAAAAGATGAATGAAAACAAAATGAGATTATGTAGATAGCAAAAGCAAATGTGAAATGCTTCTGACTTTTACCACCCTGTAAGAGCATTTTTCTTTGCTAACAGTCTGCCCTCTGCCCTAGCACCTCCTGCAGGGCAGATAGCAGGGAGGAGAATACAAAGAGCTAAAGGAAGAAGGTACATGAGAACAAGCCATGAAAAACTGACTTTCTCACCAAGGTTAAAATGATAATACAGATAATGATGAAGATCCAAGAAGTCAGAGACAACCCACAAAATTATATGCATAAATTATATGCATCCTTTGAATTCAACATCCAGGACAAGAATAATCACATTTTAACTTGAAAATAGCCTGAGAATTCTTCCTATTCAAGCAAATGAGGCGGAAAAGATAAGGTTTAAATGGAGAAAGGTTGTCAGGGAATTCTCAGTCATTAACAATGTATTGCAGGCTTCCAATACAGTCTCTAGTACAATGTACTGGGGATACCTAAGAAGGTGCCTACAAAATCAGGTCTGAGTTCATGTGTGGCTCCCATAGCTCCTTATCAGCTGTAGGTAGGAAGGGGAAAGAAGGTAAGCACAGATGTTAATGGGATTACCCTGTATGAAAAGATTTGTTAAAGCTGAGAAACACAAACACCATATCATTTCACTCATAAGTGGGATTTAAGAAAACAACAACAACAACAAATGAATAAACACCAAAAAGCAAAATCAGACTTATAAATACAGAGAACAAATTAGTTTCCAGAGAGGAGGAGGGGAAAGGGTGAAGGGTGAAGGGGAGTGGGAGATACTGGTGCTCAGATATGGAATGAATAAATCACAGAAATAAAAAGCACAGCATAAATGATACAGTTATGATATAATAATAGGCATATATTGGGACAGATGATAGTTACACTGTGGTGAACACAGCATAATGTGTAAACTTGTCAAATCACTATGTTGTACACCTGAGACAGATGTAACATTGTGTGTCAACTATATCTACAAAAATAAAAAGGAACACACTTAAAGCTATGAGCACTGAGTAATTTATAGAATTGTTGAATCATTATATTGTATAAAACAACATAACACTGCATGTTAACTATACCTCAATTAAAAAAATAAAAATTAAAGTGGTGACTGAGTTTCTCAGTCAGTTAAATGTACGACTCTTGTAGGCTCAGGTCTTGCCTCTCATTGCTGCAAGTTTGAACCCCACACTAGGCTCCATGCTAGATGTGGAGGCTACTTAAAAATTAATTAATTAATTAAAAATTAAAGACAAAACAAAACAAAAAGGAAATATTTCCAAACCAACTGGTGGACAGCCACTGTCAAAAGCCTCCAGTGCCTCCCATGGTCTCAGCTATTTGGGTCACACTCTGTCCCAAGCAAGTGACAATGACACAAAGAGTAAGAAGAGAGGGGGGCTTCAAGCTTCCTGCTTCAGAAGCTCCATGTCTGTTCTGATTGCCCTAAACAATGATGAAATAGCAATATTAAGTTGACTTACTAATGTTAAATATTATTTAATAGCATTACCATTAAAGATAAGCAAAAGCCAAAATGAAGGGGAAAGCTCAATGAATAAGGAAAATTTAAAGGAACAAATCTAATCCCCAAAAGCCCTGGAGTGCTCTTCCAAAGTCTGGCTATGCTTGTGTTTTAATTTTCACTGAAGCCCCATCCAGTCAAATTAGAGAGATAAGCCCGTCTATGATCTAGTTCTTTTGACTCTGGACACTTTGAAATAAGCAAAAATTCAATAGCATGATCCTGCCAGTTAGAATTTAAGTATTCTGCATTTTCTGAATTATTTAGTGTTCTATTCTGACCATTGGAGGAAGAGAAAGGTCATGAATAAATGTGAATAGTGCTTCTTCCCTGCTGCTCTCAGCTCACAGTTGACAGTATGAACACTGGAGGAATGCCCTCCAACTTAAAGACACACTCTGGAGAGAAGACACCACCCACGAAAAGATGGGGTTTTTTGGTTTGTTTGTTTGTTTGTTTGGTCTATCCAACTCACTACCTTGGAAAAATGGAATCATGCTCATAATTTTCTAAAGAAATTTTGAGTAAATGCCCCACAAACTTGTCAGGCACAGCCTCTGTTTCCCCACCAGAACATTGGCCAGCATTATTAGTCACTGGAAATGCTGAATGTATCTGCCAGGTTTCTGACACTTTTTAATTAAGTTTCTATAGACATGTGTCCTGTTGACCTGGAGAATGACTTTGGCCAGAGCATGTTCTCACAGCAGAATGAGGTTGGGCTGAAACACAGGCTCTCCTCTGCATGCTGGGCAGCAGGAACCTGGGTTGCAGCTCCAGTGTGTTCACTGCATTTCTGATGGGCACAGGCATGCAAACCTATCTCTACCCCCATATTGACCTGATAGTATTTCCATAAAATTCTCTTGGGTCTTCTTGTTCAGCCCCCAGGAAAACAGCAAAGCTGAGAACGTGGGAATGTCACCAACATGAAATTCCATCCACCAGCCAGATATGTTTCGGCCCTCCAGACTAAGGTGAAAACCTGGGTGGCTCTCCATGTTCTCCTCTTATGCAGTCACTGTGGACACCACCCACCAGCCTGCTGAGTCACAGAACAGATTTGGCAGTTTTAGAAAGCTGCATGCCAATTTATGCAATAGCTGTATCTTTGGTATCTTTGTATATTTGGTGTCTGTCCACGTTGACTCACATAAACCAAGATCTTTCCCTCAGTCTGCTCCATAGTGGGCCATCAAGTGAATGGATATGTCCCAAATTCATGCAGGTAGTCCTCTCAGTACAGGGAAGGATGGACATGATCCTGGAGTTTAAGGCATGGAACAGAGAATGTCATGTTCATCTGTTTTATTTCTTAAAAATAAAACAAACAGGGGCACCTGGGTGGCTCAGTGAGTTAAAGCCTCTGCCTTCAGCTCTGGTCATGATCCCAGGGTCCCAGGTTGAGGCCTCTGCCTTCAGCTCAGGTCCCAGGGTCCTGAGATTGAGCCCTGCATCGGGCTCTCTGCTCAGCAGGGAGACTGCTTCCCTTCCTCTCTCTCTGCCTGCCTCTCTGGCTACTTGTGATCTTTGTCTGTCAAATAAGTAAATAAAAATCTTTAAAAAAATTAAAAATAAAACAAACAAGAAAACTTAAGGTGAAGAGAAGACAATACTTGGATTTCCTCATTTTGGGTGGTGAGCATACAGATATTTATTATACTATCCTTCATGGTTCTCTTGATTATTCTTAATTTAAATTTTAGGTAATAAAATTAACTGTTAAAATGAAAACATCAGAAGTGTCATATTTTTAGAAAATGGAGGGGCCTACATTGCTAACAAAAGGTACCCTCTCATTCACTCTCAGAGAGGATCTGGGTCCTAAAACCAAAAAGCTTCACCAGGAGGCAGGTATAGCAGCTTCATGAATATGCAGAGCCCCAAGGGCAGATTAGGGTTTGCTGTGGCTGCATTGTGTAGTGTCATGGGCTCACACACGTTGGGTCTTCTGAAGACTACCTCATCTGGAGAATGGAAGGCACACACAACCTGGCTGGTGTTTCGGAAGCCCAGAGCCCAGCTGCCTTAGTCTGCTTGAGAAATGCCACTGCTGTTGACCGTCTGTGGGGCCACAGCATCACAGCCAGTCATGATAGTACCTGCTGAGCCCAAACCAGGACATTCAACAACATGTGTACAACTTCTCTAACACAGAACTTCATGACAAAATAACAGCCACAAAATGAGCTCAAAATTACTGAACCCAGACCATGGAAGAATGGTAGCTAGTAAAGAGTCAATAGGTGACAATCTCAGGGAATGAGTGAGTAACATTGAGTGCCAGGTCAACCTAAGGTCCCGTGAGAGAGTCCTCCTCACTGCAGATTCTCCACTCTACTCACTTGGGCCAATGTGCTACAAGACAATGAATATCATGGAAGCCCCCTCGCATAGGCTGTTGTGCAGGAGTATGGTTGGGCCTTCGACATCACAAGAAAAGAGAAAATTCCCCTGTCCAGAATCCAGTCATGTCCTCATGCAGTCACACATGTTTAGCACACCTGGGACCTCAGTTGTTCATGACAGTATCCCAGGTTCCTATATGCAGGCTCCCATTGCTGCCTTTACACTGTCCACCAGGAATTAACAATTCTGCCATACACCTAACAGCAATGTCAGAAGACACAGCAGAAACTGGGCTAGTCATCCTTGTATAAGGCCTCTAATGTGTATCCCAATTTTAGCTGCAGTCAGGACCACACAGAAAACTCAAAATCCTGCCCAAGCCAAGCACCAGAAGCCACACAAGCCAATTAGAACACATTCTGTTTTCACAGGAAATAAATCATGAATGTCTTGTCTTCAACCAGCCTATCTTTGGTATCTTACAATTTTCTTTAAAAAAGAAAAAAATAAACAGATTGTCTTTTCCATGAGGTGTGGCAGTTCTCCATTGGGCTAACCCTGAAACAACTAGTTACTGATGTACTACCCACTGTAGCTGCAGGCCCATGGATTCCAGCCTACAGTGTGGACTCAGCACTCCTGGCCCTGCTGGCCCCAACATTTGCCACAAATTTCCTCTATAGTTATGAGTGCAGCAAAGGGACTAGGTTCATTCTCTGCTTCCTCTGGTGAGCCGAGATCATGTCCAGGCCGAAAGTCAGGTCATTATCACATGGAGGAATGGTGCAACTCACCATTGTTGCGGTGAATGGGATGTTGTCAATCAAGGATGAGGCAATGGCTGAAACCCAGACCACCAGGATGATGGCAGTTGTGAGGCGCCGATCCTCTGGGACCATCTGGAAGGGAGCAGATAGTAGCAGTGCTACATATCACAGAGGCATTGATAAATCACATACATTGAGGAGGTGATGATAAGACATGTGGAACTCACAGGGCTGTCAGTCCATCCTTTCACACAAGAGAAGACCAAGGCAGACCCAGGTGTACAAAAAGGACCAGCCTGGGTTTTCCAGGCTAATACCATGAGCCTCAGCAGGGTCTACAAGAAACTGAGGAGAATGATTCCTAGCCACACCTAAGCCAACAAGTCCCTGGGGAGGGAAGAAGGGTGGCCCCATTCTTGGTGGCAGCACACATTAATTACACATTAATTACACAAAACTTATCTCCTGGCAGAGCCCTGGGTCTGTCCATTCATTTACAAGCACTGCTGTCTCTTTTGTTCTCCTTCTTAGACAGTTTTAACTGAAGGCTAATAGCAAATTTGCAGGCACCTGTAATTATATATTCTTTGGGGAAAGTCTCCATTTCTAGGCTACACAGGATAAAAAATGTTCCCTGCTATAATTTTTACATAATCTGTGATATATTCTTAACCAGATTTTTTTTTTACAAATCAAAGTAACAGTGGATGAAGCACATTATATTGCAGTATTGAATGTACCTTTATTAGCAAAGCAGTCTGTTCTCCAACATATTCTATTAAGTGGAGATGTGCCAGTGCCTAGAAGAAATGGATATACGATGAGAATCAGTTTAAAACCCCAAGATTATGTGCAATTTTTTTCAAAAAAACTTTAAAATGAAAACAAGTGAACATAAGACAAGTTCAGGCTCTCATGTCTTATGAAGGATCAGACATAAGTACACAGTCTATAAATAATTTACTATCAGATAGGCACACTGAAGATTCACTGAAAAGAAAGCACAATACCATAGGCAGAAATTTCTCATCAATTTGTGTTACTGTCCACATTAAATTTAAATTCAAATGGAATGCTGTCTCTTTAAGATTGGCGTATAGGGGCACTGTTCAACTGTACATAAAGAAATGTCATTCCACGTAGGTCGTTCAAGTAAGTTGCATTTCAAATTTATTTTTGAAGTTCAACATCATAGTTAAAGTTTTAGAAGAATCAAAGAAAATGCATGGTTTTCATAACTGTCAAAGAAAAAAATAAAAGATCTATTTAGCTGAAGCATGTAACTATTTTCTCAGGACTAGACAAATTGAGAAAATTGTGTCCAAGGAAAGGTAGGAAAGAAGATTAGATGAAGGTGGTGAGTTCAAGAACTGTCTTGCTCAGGCTTCCACCTTGGTTCCAGCCAAGGAAGGGATGCTCTGCTGCCCATGATGAATCCTGGACAGTAAGCACCAATAGAGAACCAAACATGGGCATGACACAGCTGCCTTGCACCTCTCAAGTATCACCTTTGCACTATGATGTCACCAGTGAATGACTATAAATATTGAAAACTTTAGCTAGACCATGTTTAAATACAAGTTTACAACTTCTCTACCCACATGTAGAGCTGTTTGTTAACCCTCATTTAAAAGCTGTGGAAAGGGGCGCCTGGGTGGCTCAGTGGGTTGAGGCCTCTGCCTTCGGCTCGGGTCGTGATCCCGGGGTCCTGGGATCGAGCCCCGCATCGGGCTCTCTGCTCCGTGGGGAGCCTGCTTCCTCCTGTCTCTCTGCCTGCCTCTCTGCCTAGTTGTGATTTCTCTCTGTCAAATAAATAAAATATTTAATAAAAAAAAAAAAAAAGAAAAAAAAATAAAAGCTGTGGAAAGGGGGCGCCTGGGTGGCTCAGTGGTTTAAGCCGCTGCCTTCGGCTCAGGTCATGATCTCGGGGTCCTGGGATCGAGTCCCGCATCGGGCTCTCTGCTCAGCAGGGAGCCTGCTTCCCTCTCTCTCTCTCTCTCTGCCTGCCTCTCTGCCTACTGTGATCTCTCTCTGTGAAATAAATAAATAAAATCTTTAAAAAAATAAAATAAAAAAAAATAAAAGCTGTGGAAGGGGCGCCTGGGTGGCTCAGTTCTCCTTGGTTAGTGAACTTTGTCTTGGCTGAATTTCTTGCTGATCTTCTGTGGGAGGGGCCCATTGTAGTGGTTCTCAAGTGTCTTTGCCCGAGAAAAAGCTTCTGCCTTTGGCTCAGGTCATGGTCTCAGGGTCCTGGGGAGCCCTGCATCGGGCTCTCTGCTCAGCAGGGAGCCTGTTTCCGCCTCTCTTTCTGCCTGTCTCTCTGCCTACTTGTGATCTCTCTCTCTCTGTCAAAAAAATAAATACAATCTTTAAGAAAATAAATAAAAGTTGTGGAAACAAAATGTTGGGTTTTTTAATCACAATTCTCAATCAAGTATGCTATTATATCAAGAAAACCACAAAGATAAATCTATTTATATTAAACTGTTCATAAATCAAGTCAGCAGTGTTGACCTTAGGAAATAAATCATTCTTTATTGCAGCAGCTATCCTATACATTGTGGGATGTTTAACATCCTTGGCTTCCAGTCCCCAGTGTGAAAATGAAAAATGTCTCCAGACAGTGCTAACAGTGGCACAAAATAAGCCCTGATCACTTGATAAGAAACACTCATAATAATTCATAATAATCCATAAATAAAAATTTTAATTTGCAAAACACAATTACATGTAGTCCTTTTATTTAATTCTATACTATTGATTGAAAGAAAAGCCAGAGGTCTATAACAGATTAAAATTTCCTGCTACCAAAAAACAAATAATCAAGTCAAGAAATAGGCAGAAGACATGAAGAGACTCTTCTCCAAATAAGACATACAAATGGCTAGCAGACACATGAAAAAATGCCCAACATTATTAGCCATCAGGGAAATTCAAATCAAAACCACAATGAGATACCAGCTTACACCGGTTAGAATGGCAAAAATTGACAAGGTAGGAAAGAACAGATGTTGGAGAGGATGTGAAACCCTCTTTCATTGTTGGTGGGATGCAAACTCATATAGCCACTTTGGAAAGCAGAATTGAGGTTCCTCAAAAAGTTAAAAATAGAGCTACTCTATGACCCAGTGATTGCAATATTAGGTATTTACTACAAAGATACAGATGTACTGAAAATAAGGGGCACATAAACCCCAATGTTCATAGCAGCAGTGTCCCAATAGCCAAACTGTCTAAGGAGATAAGACGCCATTAACAGATGAATGGATAAAGATGTGGTCTATATATACAATGGAATATTACTCAGTAATCAGAAAGGATGAATACTCACCATTTCCATTGACATGGAAGGAACTGGAAGGCATTATGACAAGTGAAATAAGCCAAGCAGAGAAAGACAATTATCATATGGTTTCACTCATATGTGGAACATAAAGAATAGCATTGAGGACATTAGGGGAAGGAAGGGAAAGCTGAAGGGAGGGAAATCAGAGGGAAATATGAACCATGAGAGACTATGGATTCTGGGGAAAAAAATTTGAGGGTTTCAGAGGTGTGGGGGGTGTGGATTAGGGAGCATGGTGATGGGCTTTAAGGAGGCACATGTTGCAATGAGCACTGCTATACACAAATAAATCATAGTACACTACATCAAAAACTAATGATGTATGGTGACTAACATAACATAATTTTAAAAAATCCTTCCTGCTAGAAATCAAATAGAGATGATTATATATGTGTGTATACATACACATACATATACACATACATGCACATACACAGGATTTGTCCACACCTTGATATGTGCCTATAAACAACCACCTATTTATATATTTAGTGTCATATAATTAACCGACATACCAATATTCATGGTATGCAGTATAAAAGAACATAAAGGAAAATCTTCAAAATACTTGAACATTACATCTAATAAGTCAGTTCAAAGTAACTAATTTCTTTTTTTTATTGTGTTATTTTAGTCACCATAAAATACATCCTTAGTTTTTTTATGTAGTGTTCCAAGATTCATTGTTTACATATAACATGCAGTGTTCCATGCAATACATGGCCTCCTTAATACCCACCACCAGGCTCATCCATTCTGCCACACTTCTCCCCCCAAAATCCTCAGTTTGTTTCTCAGAGTCCACATTCTCTCATGTTCATCTTCCCCTCTGATTCCTCCCCCTCTTTCACTTCTTTCCACTTCTCTGGAGAAGTGTCTGTTCATACCATCTGCCCATTTTTTCACATGATTATCTGTTTTTTGGGTGTTGAGTTTGAGGAGTTCTTTCAAGATCTTAGATATCAGCCTTTTGTCTGTAGTGTCATTTGTTAATATCCTCTCCCATTCCGTGGGTTGCCTCTTTGTTTTGTTGACTGTTTCCTTTTGCTTTGCAGAGGCTTCTTATCTTGATGAAGTCCCAAAAGTTCATTTTTGCTTTTGTTTCCTTTGCCTTTGGAGACATGTCTTGAAAGAAGTTGCTGTGGCCAATGTTAAAGACATTACTGCTTATGTTCTCTTCTAATATTTTGATAGATTCCTGCCTCACATTGAGGTCTTTCATCCATTTTGAGTTTACCTTTGTGTATGGTGTAAGAGAATGGGTCAAGTTTCATTCCTCTATACATAGCTTTCCAATTTCCAAGCACCATTTATTGAAGACATTGTCTTTTTTCCACTGTGTATTTTTTCCTGCTTTGT
Source organism: Meles meles (assembly GCF_922984935.1). Classification (NCBI taxonomy): domain Eukaryota; kingdom Metazoa; phylum Chordata; class Mammalia; order Carnivora; family Mustelidae; genus Meles; species Meles meles. The sequence goes on from NC_060071.1 coordinate 28,280,057, forward strand.
CAAAGATTATTTGACCATAGAGTTGCGGGTCCATATCTGGGCTCTCTACTCTGTTCCATTGGTCTGTGTGTCTGTTTCTTGCTAGCACCATGCTGTCTTGGTGATCACAGCTTTGTAGTAAAGCTTGAAATCAGGCAACATGATGGCCCCAGCTGTGTTTTTCTTTTTCAACATTTCCTTAGCGACTCAGGGACTTTTCTGGTTCCATACAAATTTTAGGACTGTTTGTTCCAGCACTTTGAAGAATGCCAGTGGAATTTTTATTGGAATGGCACATTGAAAGTATAGCTTGTTCTCACGGGGGAGGAGTCAAGATGGCAGAGAAGTAGCAGGCTGAGATGACATCAGGTAGCAGGAGATCAGCTAGATAGTTTATCAAACCATTCCAAACACCTATAAATCCAACAGGAGATTGAAGAGAAGAAGAGCAGCAATTCTAGAAACAGAAAATCAACTACTTTCTGAAAGGTAGGACTGGCAGAAAAGTGAATCCAAAGCGACAGGAAGATAGACCACGAAGGAGGGACCAGCACCCAGCAAGTGTCATAGCAATGGAGCACAAAATCAGAACTTTTTAAAGTCAGCTCCACTGAGGGACATTGCTCCAGAGGCTAAGCTGGGGTGAAGCCCATGTGGGGACAGCGTGGTCTCGGGTCCTGCGGGGTCACAGAAGGATCAGGGGTGTCTGAGTGTCTCAGAGCTCACAGGTATTAGAACGGGGAAATCGGCTACAGAGTTGGAACTGAGAAGTGAGCTCTCATCTTGGGATTACCTTAAATTGTGATCCATGGCATGGGCCACTGCTCTGTAAATGGGGACCCCACAAGATCCGGGAGACCCCTCTGGAAGAGCACAGGGATCTGTGGGTTTTGGGGACTCCAGACTGGGCTGTGTGCCAGAGACAGACAATTGGTCACAGGCTGGGTGGCCTGGGAGTGCAGCTGGAAGCCAGGGAAATGGGAGTGATTGAGCACTTTTCTCTGAGGGCACACTGAGGACTGGGGCCCCAAGCTCTTGGCTCCTCCCATCTGGAGATTGGAAGGCCGCCATTTTCATCCCTGTCCTCCAGAACTCTATGGAAAGCAATAAGGGAACAAAAGCTCCTGAAAGTGAACCCAATTGGATTACTTAGCCTGCCCCTGATAAGGGCAGGGCAATTCAGCCTCCGGCAAAGACACTTGAGAACCACTACAATGGGCCCCTCCCCCAGAAGATCAGCAAGAAATTCAGCCAAGACAAAGTTCACTAACCAAGGAGAACAGCGGAATTCCACAGGAGGAGAAAGCAAGCCATGGAATTCATGGCTTTCTCCCAATGATTCTTTAGTCTTGCAAAGTTAATTAATTTTTGTAATTTTATTTTTGTCTTATGCTAATTTTTTTTAACTTTTACTCTTTCCTCTTTTAATGTTTTTTAACTAGTTTATCTTAACAAAACCTTTTAAAAAAATCTTTTTTAAACCTTCATTATTATAGTCACATTTTATCTTCATTGTATCTAACTTTATTTTTTGTATACACATACTGTTTTTTCTTCTAAAAAAATCTGGGATACAAATTCTTCTAATAGAACAAAATATACCCTAAATTGGTACAGAGCTTTGTCCTAGTCTCCAGCCTGAACAAATTCTGTCCACTTTCTTTTTTTTTTAGTCTCCCAACCAACTTATCAACTCCATTTTTAGAAATTTTAAAAAGAAAATTTTTTTCATCTTTATACTCATATTCCATTCCTTCATTGTGTGTACCCTTATATATGTTTTTCATTATTTAAAATTTTGGGATGTAGTTTCTTCTAAGTGACTAAAATACTCCCCAAAATAAGTTAGTGACCCTTTGCTATTCACCAGCCTAATATATATTTTTTCTTTCTTTATATTTTTTCCTCTTTTTAATTTTTTTCTTTTTTTCTCGTTCCTGAACTTCTTTTTGTCCCCTTTCATCTCCCCACGATTTGGGGTCTCTTCTGATTTGGTTAAAGCAAATTTCCTGGGGTCTTTGCCACCCTTTTAGTATTTTATTTGCTCCTTCATATATTCTTATCTGGATAAAATGACGAGATGGAAAACCCATCACAAAAAAAAAACAAGAGGCAGTACCAAAGTCTAAGGACCTAATCAATACGGATATTGGTAATATGTCAGATCTAGAGTTCAGAATGATGATTTTCAAGGTGCTGGCCAGCCTTGAAAAAGGCATGGAAGATACTAGAGAATCTCTGTCTGGAGAAATAAAAGCCATTTCTGGAGAAATTAAAGAACTAAAATCTAACTAAATTGAAATCAAAAAAGGTATTCATGAGGTACAATAAAAAATGGAGGCTCTTACTGCTAAGATAGATGAGGAAGAAGAAAGAATTAGTGATATAGAAGACCAAACGACAGAGAATAAAGAAGCTGAGAAAAAGAGGGACAAACAACTACTTGACCAGGAGGGGAGAATTCAAGAGATAAGTGATACCATAAGACGAAACAACATTTGAATAATTGGGATTCCAGAAGAAGAAGAGAGAGGGGAGCAGAAGGTCTACTGGAGAGAATTATTGTAGAGAATTTCCCTAAAATGGCAAAGGGAATAAGCATCAAAATCAAGGAGGCACATGGAACTAGAGCGTATCATGCTTAGTGAAATAAGTCAATCAGAGAAAGACAACTATCATATGATCTCCCTGATATGAGGACATGGAGAAGCAACATGGGGGGTTAGGGGGATAGGAGAAGAATAAATGAAACAAGATGGGATTGGGAGAGAGACAAACCATAAATGACTCTTAATCTCACAAAACAAACTGGGGGTTGCTGGGGGCAGGTGGGATTGGGAGGGGGGAGGGGGCTATGGACATTGGGGAGGGGAGGCGAACCATAAGAGACTATGGACTCTGAAAAACAACCTGAGGGTTTTGAAGGGTCAGGGGTGGGAGGTTGGGGGAACAGGTGGTGGGTAATAGGGAGGGCACGTTTTGCATGGAGCACTGGGTGTTGTGCAAAAACAATGAATACTGTTACACTGAAAAAAAATAAAATGGGAAAAAAATAAAAAAAAAATCAAGGAGGCACAGAGAACCCCCTCAAAAACAATAAGAATAGGTCCATACCCAATCATCTACTAGTAAAATTTACAAATCTTAGCGACAAAGAGAAAATCCTGAAAGGACCCTGGGAAAAGAAGTCTGTAACATACAATGGTAAAAATATTAGATTGGCAGAAGACTTATCCACACAGACCTGGCAGGCCAGAAAGAGCTGGCATGATATACTCAGAGCACTGAACAAGAAAAACATGCAGCCAAGAATACTCTATCCAGCGAGTCTATCATTGAAAATAGAAGGCGAGATAAAAAGCTTCCAGGAGAAACAAAAACTAAAAGAATTTGTAAACGCCAAACCAGCTCTACAGGAAATATTGAAAGGGGTCCTCTAAGCAAAGAAGGACACAAAAAGTAGTAGAACAGAAAGGAACAGAGACAATACACAGTAATAGTCATCTTACAGGCAATACAATGGCACTAAATTCATATCTTTCAATAGTTATCCTGATTGTAAATGGGCTAAATGCCTCAATCAAAGGACACAGGGTATAATAAAGGATTAAAAAAAAAAAACCCAAAATCCATCAATACACTGTCTACAAGAAACTCATTCTAGACCGAAAGACAACTCCAGATTTAAAGGGAGGGGGTGGAAAAAAATTACCATGCTAATGGACATCAAGAGAAAGCTGGGGTGGCAATCCTTATATCAGATCAATTAGATTTTAAGCCAAAGACTATAATAAGAGATGAAGAAGGACACTATATCATACTCAAAGGGTCTGTCCCTTTGATCTCACAATTTTAAATATATATGCCCCTAATATGGGAGCAGCCAACTATATAAACCAAGTAATAACAAAATCAAAGAAACACATTGACAATTATACAATAATAGTAGGGGACTTTAACACTCCCCTCACTGAAATGGACAGATCATCCAAGCAAAAGATCAACAAGGAAATAAAGGTGCTAAATGACACCTGTGATGGACATCACAGATATATTCAGAACATTCCATCCCAAAGCAAAATAATGCACATTCTTCTCTAGTGTACATGGAAAATTCTCCAGAATAGACCACATCCTGAGTCATAAATCAGGTCTCAACTGGTATCAAAAGATTGGGATCATTCCCTGCATATTTTTAGACCACAATGCTCTGAAGCTAGAACTCAATCACAAGAGGAAAGCTGGAAAGAACCCAAATACATGGAGACTAAATAGCATCCTTCTAAAGAATGAATGGGTGAACCAGGAAATTAAAGAAGAATTGAAAAAATTCATGGAAACAAATGATAATGAAAACACAATGGTTCAAAATCTGTGGGACACAGGAAAGGCACTCCTGAGAGGAAAGTATATAGTGAAACAAGCCTTTCTCAAGAAACAAGAAAGGTCTCAAATATAAAACCTAACCCTACATCTAAAGGAGATGGAGAAAGAACAGGAAAGAAAGCCTAAACTCAGCAGGAGAAGAGAAATAATAAAAATCAGAGCAAAAAATAATGAAATAGAAACCAAAAAAAAACAATAGAACAAATCAAAGAAACTAGGAGCTGGTTCTTTGAAAGAATTAATAAGATTGATAAATCCCTGGAGAGATTTATCAAAAATAAAAGAGAAAGGAACCAAAAAAAAAAAAAATCATGAGTGAAAGAAGAGAGATCACAACCAACACCAAAGAAATACAAACAATTAAGAACATATTAGGAGCAACTATATGCCAGCAAATTTGACAATCTTGAAGATGGATGCATTCTTAGAGACATATAAACTACAAAAACTGAACAAGGAAGAAACAGAAAACCTTAACAGACCCATAACCAATAAAGAGATTGAAGCAGTCATCAAAAAACCAGACAAGGATCCCATCAAGAAAGAGAATTACAGCCCAATATCCTTGATGCACACAGATGTGAAAATTCTCACCAAAATACTAGCCAATAGGATCCAACAGTACATTAAAAGGATTATTCACCACGATCAAGTGGGATTTATTCCAGGGCTGCAAGTTTGGTTCAATATTCACAAGTCAATCAAGGTGATACAATACATTAATAAAAGAAAGAATAAGAACCATAGGATACTCACAATAGATGGAGAAAAAGCATTTGACAAAGTACAACATCCCTTCCTGATCAAAACTCTTCAAAGTGTAGGGATAGAGGGCACATACCTCAATATTATCAAAGCCATCTATGAAAAACCCACTGCCATCATTCTCAATGGGGAAAAACTGAGAGCTTTTCTGCTAAGGTCAGGAACACAGCACAGATGTCCATTATCACCACTGCTATTCAACATAGTACAAGAAGTCCTAGCCTCAGCAATCAGACAACAAAAAGAAATTAAAGGCATCCAAATCATCAAAGAAGTCAAACTATCACTCTTTGCACATGATATGATACTTTATGTGGAAAACCCAAAAGACTCCACTCCAAATCTGCTAGTACTTGTACAGGAATTCAAAAAAGTGTCTGGATATAAAATCAATGCACAAAAATCAGTTGTATTTCTTTACATAAACAACAAGACATAAGAGAGAAATTAAGGGGGTGCCTGGGTGGCTCAGTGGGTTGAAACCTCTGCCTTCAGCTGAGGTCATGATCCCAGGATCCTGGGATAGAGCCCCACATTGGGCTATCTGATCAGCAGGGAGCCTGCTTCCTCCTCTCTCTCTGCCTGCCTCTCTGCGTACTTGTGATCTCTGTCTATCAAGTAAATAAATTAAATCTTTAAAAAAAAAAAAGAAAAAGAAATTAAAGAGTCAATCCCATTTACAATTGCACCCAAAACCATGAAATACCTAGGAATACACCTAACCAAAGAGGCAAAGAATCTGTACTCAGAAAACTATAAAATATTCATGAAAGAAATTGAGGAAGACACAAAGAAATGGAAAAATGTTCCATGCTCATGTATTGGAAGAACAAATATTGTGAAAATGTCTATGCTACCTAAAGCAATCTACACATTTATGCAATCCTTATCAAAACCCCATCAATTTTTTTTCAAACAAATGAAACAAATAATCCTATAATTTATATGGAACCAGAACAGACAAAATAGCCAGAGTAATATTGAAAAAGAAAGCCAAAGTTGGCAGCATCACAATTCCGGACTTCAAGCTCTATTACAAAGCTGTCATCATCAACACAGTATGGTCCTGGCACAAAAACAGACACATAGATCAATGGAACAGAATAGAGAGCCCAGAAATAGACCCTCAACTCTATGGTAAACTAATCTTCAACAAAGCTGGAAAGATGTCCATTGGAAAAAAGACGATCTCTTCAACAAACGGTGTTGGGAAAATTGGACAGCCACATGCAGAAGAATAAAACTGGACCATTTCCTTACACTGCACACGAAAATAGACTCAGAATGGATGAAAGACTTCAATGTGAGAAAGGAATCCATCAAAATCCTTGAGAAGAACACAGGCAGCAACCTCTTTGACCTCAGCCACAGCAACTTTTTCCAAGGAACATCACCAAAGTCAAGGGAAGCAAGGGCAAAAATGAACTATTGGGATTCCATCAAGATCAAAAGCTTTTGCACAGCAAAGGAAACAGTCAATAAAACCAAAAGACAACTGAGAGAATGGGAGAGCATATTTGCAAACGACATATCACATAAAGGGCCAGTGTCCAAAATCTATAAATAACTTATCAAACTCAATACCCAAAGAACAAACAATCCAATGAAGAAATGGGCAGAGGACATAAACAGACATTTCTGCAAAGAAGGCATTCAGATGGCCAACAGACACATGAAAAAGTGCTCCACCTCACTTGGCATCAGGGAAATACAAATCAAAACCACAATGAGACACCACCTCACACCAGTAACAATGGCTAAAATTAACAAGTCAGGAAATGACAGATGCTAACGAGGATGCAGAGAAAGGGGAACCCTCCTACACTGTTGTTGGGAATGCAAGCTGCCACAACCACTCTGGAAAACAGCATGGAGGTTCCTCAAAATGTTGAAAATAGAACTACCCTATGACCCAGCAATTGCACTACTGGGTATTTACCCTAAAGATATAAATGTATTGATCCAAAGGACACGTGCACCCGAATGTTTAGAGCAGCAATGTCCACAATAGCCAAACTATGGAAAGAACTTAGATGCCCATCATCAGATGAATGGATAAAGAAGATGTGGTATATATATACAAAGGAATACTAAGCAGCCATAGAAAGAAATGACATCTTGCCATTTGCAATGACGTGGATGGAACTAGAGGGTATTTTGCTTAACAAACTAAGTCAGAGAAAGACAACTATCATATGATCTCCCTGATATAAGGAAGTGGAGATGCAATGTGGGGGGGTTGGGGGTGGGAAAAGAATAAATGGAACAAGATGGGATCAGGAGGGAGTCAAACCATAAGAGACTCTTAATCTCACAAAACAAACTGAGGGTTGCCAGGGGGAGGAGGGTAGGGAGAGGGTGCTGAGGTTATGGACATGGGGGAAGATATGTGCTATGATGAGTTATGTGAAGTGTGTAAACGTGGTGATTCACAGACCTGTACCCCTGGGGCTAATAATACATTATATGTTAATTTTAAAAAAAGAAAATATAGCTTGCTCTCAACAGTATAGACATTTTAACAATGTTTATTCTTCCGATCCACGAGCGTGGAATGATTTTCCATCTTTTTGAGTCTTTTTCAATCTCTTTTGTGAGTGTTCTGTAGTTCCTCGAGTATAGATCCTTTACCTCTTTGGTTAGGTATATTCCCAGGTATCTTATGGTTCTTGATGCTAGAGTAAATGCAACCAATTCTCTAATTTCCTTTCTATAGTTTAATTGCTAGTGCATAAGAAAGCAAATGATTTTTGTACATTGATTTTGTATCTTGCCACATTATTTAATTGCTGTATGAGTTCTAGTAGTTTTGGGGTGGAGTCTTTTGATTTTCCATACAGAGTATCATGTCATCTGTTCAGAGAGAGAGTTTGAATTCTTCATTGCCAATTTGAATTCCTTTTATTTCTTTTTGTTGTCTGACTGCTATTGCTAGGATTTCTAGTACTATGCTGAACAACAGTGGTGAGTATGGGCATCCCTGTCATGTCCCTGATCTCAAAAGGAAGGCTATCAGCTTTTCCCTATTGAGAATGATATTCGCTGTGGTTTTTTTATAGATAGATTCTATGAAGTTGAGGAATATTCACTCTATCCATATACTTTAAAGCATTTTAGTCAGGAACGGATGCTGTATCTTATTGATTTGTTTTCCCTTCTCTTATTCATTTGTTCTATCACAGTGATTGTTTTGTGAATGTGAACCTCCCCTGCATCCCAGGAATAAATCCCACCTGGTCAGGGTGAATAATCTTTTTTTTTTTTTCAGCGTAACAGTATTCATTGTTTTTGCAACACACCCAGTGCTCCATGCAATACATGCCCTCCCTATTACCTACCACCTGGTTCCCCAACCTCCCAACCCCCATCCCTTCAAAACCCTCAGGTTGTTTTTCAGAGTCCATAGTCTCTCATGGTTCATCTCCCCTTCCAGTTTCCCTCAACGCCCTTCTCCTCTCCATCTCCCCATGTCCTCCATGTTATTTGTTATGCTCCACAAATAAGTGAGACTATATGATACTTGACTCTCTCTGCTTGACTTATTTTGCTCAGAATAATCTCTTCCAGTCCCATCCATGTTGCTACAAAAGTTCAGTATTCATCCTTTCTGATGGAGGCATGATACTCCATCGTGTATATGGACCACATCTGCCTTATCCATTCGTCCATTGAAGGGCATCTTGGTTCTTTCCACAGTTTGGCGACCGTGGCCATTGCTGCTATAAACATTGGGGTACAGATGGCTCTTCTTTTCACTACATCTGTATCTTTGGGGTAAATGCCCAGCAGTGCAATTGCAGGGTCATAGGGAAGCTCTATTCTTAATTTCTTCAGGAATCCCCACACTGTTCTCCAAAGTGGCTGCACTAACTTACATTCCCACCAACAGTATAAGAGGGTTCCCCTTTCTCCACATCCTCTCCAACACACATTGTTTCCTGTCTTGCTAATTTTGGCCATTCTAACTTGTGTCAGGTGATATCTCAATGTGGTTTTAATTTGAATCTTCCTGGTGGCTAGTGATGATGAACATTTTTTCATGAGTCTGATAGCCATTTGTATGTCTTCACTGGAGACGTCTGTTCATCTCTTCTGCCCATTTTTTGATATGATTATCTCTTTTGTGTGTGTTGAGTTTGAGAAGTTCTTTATAGATCCTGGATATCAGACTTCTGTCTGTTCTGTCATTTGCAAATATCTTCTCCCATTCCGTGGGTTGCCTTTTTGTTTTGTTGACTATTTCCTTTGCTGTGCAGAAGCTTTTGATCTTGATGAAGTCCCAAAAGTTCATTTTTGCTTTTGTTTCCTTGGCCTTTGGAGACATATCTTGAAAGAAGTTGCTTTGGCTGATATCGAAGAGGTTACTGTCTATGTTCTCCTCTAGGATTCTGATGGATTCGTGCCTCACATTGAGGTCTTTTATCCATTTTGAGTTTATCTTTGTGTACAGTGTAAGAGAATGGTCTAGTTTCATTCTTCTACATATCGCTGTCCAGTTTTCCCAGCACCATTTATTGAAGAGACTGTCTTTTTTCCACTGTATATTTTTTCCTGTTTTGTCAAAAATTATTTGACCAGAGTTGAGAGTCCATATCTGGGCTCTCCACTCTGTTCCACTGGTCTATGTGTCTGTTTTTATGCCAGTACCATGCTGTCTTGGTGATCACAGCGTTGTAGTAAAGCTTGAAGTCGAGTAACATGATGCCGCCAGTTTTGTTTTTGTTTTTCAACATTTCCTTAGCAATTCGGGGTCTCTTCTGATTCCATACAAATTTTAGGATTATTTGCTCCAGCTCTTTGAAAAATACCAGTGGAATTTTGATTGGAATGGCATTAAAAGTACAGATTGCTCTAGGCAGTATAGACAATTTAACAATGTTTCTTCTTCTGATCCAAGAGCATATAATTGTCTTCCATCTTTTTGTGTATTCTTCAATTTCTTTCATGAATGTTCTGTAGTTCCTTGAGAACTGATCCTTTACCTCTTTGGTTAGGCTTATTCCCAGGTATCTCATGGTTCATGTTTTATAGTTAAAATAAAAATTATTATATCATCCCATAATCAAGATAATGGTTTTAAACACAGTAGGTTAAAGAAATCTCAATAGAAATAAGGTTTTCACACTTCACTCAAAGCAGTAAATGATAATACCATTAAACTCTAATAAGTCACAAATGTATATTGTAACTCTCAATGTAACCACTACAAAAACTATTCAAAGAGATAATATTCAAATATACTATAAGTAAATCAAGGTACAACCCCAAAACCTCAAGGAAGTCAAGGAAAGAGAAACACAGAAACTAGAAACAGAAGAAATAAACAGAAAATCAATAAGGTAAGTTGCAGATTTAAATCTTAAAAATTTTTAAAATAACTCAACTACATACTATCTGCAAAAAAAAATTATTTATGTCAATAATATGGGAAGATTGAAAGTAGAATGACAGGAAAAGATATATCACACAGAGAAATTAAGTGATTATATTAATATCTACTAGATTTAAGAACAAAGAAAATTAGTAGAGACCAAAAAGTTCATTAAATAATGATAAATGCATCACTTCAAGGGAAAGACATAACAATTCTAAATATGTACACAAGGAATAATAAAACAGCAAAAAAAAATGGTAGAGCTAAAAGAAAAATTAGACAAATCCATGCTTGTAGTAGGGGGCTTCAACAACCCCCTTTCAGCACTGAATACAACTATTATATATAAAAATTGTTGAAGATATAGAAAAACTGAATGACACTGGATCAAAAAAATTTTATTCACATATATGGAACATTCCAGTCAACACGGAATACAGTTTTTTTTCAAGTTCTCATAGAAGATTTGCCAAGAGAACATGTTCTGGGTCATCAACAAGTGTTAAAGAATGGAAATCATACAGACTATGTTCTCCAAACAATTATGGAATAAAAATAGAAATCAGTAACAGCAAGACAATAGAAAAATCTCTAAAATATATGAAAACTAAACAACATACTTCTAAATACTCTGTGGGTCAATGAAGTAGCCTCAAAGTAAAATTTAAAGGGCAAGGAAGTAGGAGGAGGCACCATTTCAACCTGTACCCTAAAGTGAGCTGATTACCTACCAAAGAACTCCAATCACCCATGGAATCAGCCTGAGATCAGAATTATACACTTCTGGATCTCTACAGGAGCAGAAGATGCCAGTGGGCAGGTAAAGCAGAGTGGGAATGTCGGACTGATATCGCAAGATAAACAAAAGAGGGAGGGAGACACCAGATTCAACCAATTGGAAAGTAATACCCCAATACGAGAGTGCCCTGCATCTGGGGACCAGCATTAACTTGGAGTCTGGTTGAAACCACTCAAATAAGAGCAAAGGATCAAGGGGGGAAATTGTGGGAATCGGGGCGGTTAGGGACAGGGGCTTAGGTCCCAGGACCCAGGACAGCCTTCCCTGGTGCTGAGCCAGAGAGAGTGCGGCGGAGAAACCAGGTCTTGGTCCCTGAGCTGCCAGCGCACCTGAGCTGCCAGCACGCCCGAGAATGCTTGGGGTCTGGCTTCCATGAGGGGCTGAGAGCCTCGCCAGACAGTGTTCCTGAGACCCACGTGCCCAACACCATCCCTGAGAGACGTGCAGGCAGGCATTAGCCTAGCACTCTTAGACCCCCACAGAGGGATCAGAGCCTGAGATGGGCGTGCCCCACACCCTGCCCTGGGACAGGCGCTAGCTGGGAGCTCTCAGACCAGGAAAAACTAGGCACTCCCAGCCCTGGCCAGCAGGAAAATCTCAGTGTGCAATCGCTGTTTGGAACCTCTCTGGTGGTCTGGAGCTGTCCAGACAGCTGCCACTGCTGTGGTTTTGGGTCCAAGGAGGAGATCCTACATCCCCAGGGACTGTGACTCAGAAACTACTCTGCCAGCAACTCTGCAGAACATTCTGAGGCTTCACTCTGAGAGGGAGGTAGAGGTGCAGTTTGCTCTCCTCTAAACCTCCAAAAACCATCAAAATCTGTCAAGGTGAGAGAAAACAGATGAACAAACATAAAAACCTCTAGAGAACAAAAGCCTGAAAAAAAAACGGTTTCCTCAGAGCCGACCCCCTTGAGGGAGGTGGGAGGACCTAACTCAGGGAACATCATTGACTGAAAACCCACGTGGCAGGCCCCTCTCCCAGAAAACCAACCAGGAAGGAAGAAAAAAAAAAGACAAGAGAACAACCACCACTACTTCATAGATAAGACTTTTATTTTTAATTCGTTACCACTATTCTGGGTCATTTTTTTATACATATAGATAATTTTTTAACCTATTAACCATCACAGTGAGATGTCCAGTACATCAAATTCTTTAATAACCTTCTAACCTGAACTTTTTGATACATACACTTGTGTTTTTCCTTTGCTTTTCTATTTTTTAAATTTTTTTTAATTTTAGTTTAGCTTAGTCTAGTTTATTCTTTTTTAATTTTTATTTTCTAATATAAATATAGAGTTAAACTTCAAGGTAATCCCTTTTCCCCAATCAATGCTACCCCTATAGGTAAACCAATTTTTAATAACCCCTTTTCTTAGGAAAGTTGAGTTCTTTAACAAAGAAATCAAGATACATCCAGGAAGAATCAAAATAACCTTCCTTGCCCACACTGAGAATTTATAACCACTCTCCCATCTTTTCCTTCCACCAGTGTTTCTGTGTATTTGTGTTTGTCCTGATAGTATATAAATCTTATACTTGGAGTTCTTTTTGATGAGGTTCTTCCTTTTTTTGCTTTTATATATATATTTTTTCTCTTGTCATATACGTTTTTCAGTCTTTTTGTTTGTCTGTTTTTGTTTGTATATTTCATAAATCTTACCTTGGGGCCCATTTGGGCTGAACCTTCTCTTTTATCTTCCCTTTTTTTTCCCTGTCTCTCTCTCTCTCTCTTTTTTTCTTTTTCTTTTCTTTTTTCTTTTGATTGCAAAGAAGCCTTCCAGGGTGCACCTTGACTGCACCACAGTTGATACATCCAGCTACAACCATTCAGTCATCTCTCACCAAAATGACTAGGAGGAGGAATGCCCAACAGAAGAAAAATACAGAGAATAGACCTTCTGCAACACAGCTAATGGCTATTGACATAGAAAATATGTTGGAAAAGGAATTCAGACTAACAATTATCCAGGCAACAGCTAGGTTGGAGAAAGCCATGGATGACCAAATGGAATTGATTAGGGCAGAACTGAAAGAAAACAGGGATGATGTTCACAATGTTAGGGCAAACTGAAAGCTACCAGGGATGATGTTCAAAATGCTCTCAATAAGTTCCAATCTAATCTAGATTCTCGAAAAGCTGGGGTAACTGAGACAGAAGATAGAATTAGTGCTCTGGAGGACAAACAGAGAGAGAGAAAGGATCAGGAGAAAGCCTGGAACAAACAGCCTAGAAGCCAAGAAAACAGAATCAAGGAAATAAGTGATGCCATGAAACGTCCAAAGTCAGAATTATTAGAATCCCTGAAGGGAAGGATAAAGAAAGAAGTCTAGAAGATATAGTGGAACAAGTTGTCTATGAAAATTTTCCCAATCTCATGAATGGAAACAGTGTTCATGTACTAGAGGCAGAGAGGTTTTCCCCCAAGATTTTAGATTCCTGAAAGTCCTCACGACACCTGATAGTTAGAATGAAGAATTATAATTGCGGGCAGACCCTATTGAAAGCAGCTAGGACAAAGAAGCTCCTTACATACAGGGGTAAGCCCATTAGAATAAAGTCAGTCCTGGGTCATTTGTGACGACGTGGATGGAACTAGAGTGTATCATGCTCAGTGAAATAAGTCAATCGGAGAAAGACAACTATCATATGATCTCCCTGATATGAGGACATGGAGAAGCAACATGGAGGGGTAGGGAGATAGGAGAAGAATAAATGAAACAAGATGGGATTGGGAGGGAGACAAACCATAAATGACTCTTAATCTCACAAAACAAACTGGGGGTTGCTGGGGGGAGGTGAGATTGGGAGAGGGGGAGGGGGCTATGGACATTGGGGAGGGTAAGTGCTATCGTGAGTGCTGTGAAGTGTGTAAACCTGGTGATTCACAGACCTGTACCCCTGGGGATAAAAATACATTATATGTTTATTAAAAAAAAAATTGGAAGGGGAGGTGAACCATAAGAGACTATGGACTCTGAAAAACAACCTGAGGGTTTTGAAGGGTCAGGGCTGGGAGGTTGGGGGAACAGGTGGAGGGTAATGGGGAGGGCACGTTTTGCATGGAGCACTGGGTGTTGTGCAAAAAGAATGAATACTGTTACGCTGAAAAAATAAATAAAATGAAAAAAAAAAAAAAAAGAATAACGTCAGACCTGTCCACAGAGACCTGGCAAGCCAGGAAGGGCTGGCAAAATATATTCAGAGTACTAAATGAGAAGAACATGCAGCCAAGAATACTCTATCCAGCAAGACTGACATTCAAAATGGATGGAGAGATAAAGAGTTTCCAAGACCAGCAATGGTTAAAAGACTATGCAACCACCAAGCCAACACTGCAGGAAATATTAAGGGGGGTCCTATAAAAGAGAAAAAATCCTAAGAATATCATTGAACAGAAATACAGAAACAATCTACAGACAGAAAGACTTCAAAGGTAACACGATGTCAATAAAAACGTATCTCTCAATAATCACTCTCAATGTGAATGGCCTAAATGCGCCCATAAAATGACACAGGGTTGCAGACTGGATAAAACGACAGGACCCATCCGTATGTTCTCTACAAGAGACCCATTTTGAACCTGAGGATACATCCAGACTGAAAGTGAAGGGATGAAGAAGCATCTTTCATGCCAATGAGCCTCAAAAGAAGGCTGGGTTAGCGATTCTCATATCAGATAAATTAGATTTTAAATTAAAGACTGTAGTCAGAGATACAGAAGGACACTACATCATTCTAAATGGGACTATCCACCAAGATGATCTAATAATTGTGAATATCTATGCCCCCAATATGGGAGCACCCAATTACAGAAGAAAAATATTAATCAATATAAAAGAGTCATATTGATATGAATACATTAATAGTAGGAGATGTTAACATGCCTCTCTCAGTAATAGACAGATCATCGAAGCAGAAAATCAATAAAGAAATAAGAGCATTGAATGAAACAATGGACCAGATGGACCTCATAGACATATACAGAACATTCCGCCCTAAAACAACAGAAGACTCATTCGTCTCAAGTGCACATGGAACCTTCTCCAGAATAGACCACATACTGGGTCACAAAGCAGGACTCAACCAATACCAAAACACTGACATTATTCCCTGTATATTCTCAGATCACAATGCTTTGAAACTGGAACTCAATCACAAGGAAAAGTTCAGAAGGAACTCAAACACCTGGAAGCTAAAGACCACCTTGCTTAAGAATGCTTGGATCAACCAGGAGATCAAAGATGAACTTAAACAATTCATGGAAACCAATGAGAATGAAGACACTTCGGTCCAAAACCTATGGGATACAGCAAAGGAGGTCCTAAGGGGGAAATACATAGCCATCCAAGCCTCCCTCAAAAATATTGAAAAATCCATAATACACCAGCTGTCTCCACACCTTAAAGAACTGGAGAATCAACAACAAATCAAACCAACTCCACACGCAAGAGGGAAAGAATCAAGATTAGAGCAGAGATCAATGAGGTAGAAACGAGAGATACAGTAGAACGTATCAATGAAACTAGAAGCTGGTTTTTTGAAAGAATCAATAAGATCGATAAACCATTGGCCACACTAATCCAAAAGAAAAGAGAGAAACCCAAATTAATAAAATTATGAATGCAGAGAGAGATCACAACTAACACCAAGGAAATAGAAACAGTCATCAGAAATTATTTCCAAAAGTTATATGCCAAAAAGCTAAGCAACCTAGATTAAATGGATGCATTCCTGGAAAACTACAAACTCCCAAAATTGAACCAGGAAGAAATTGACAACCTGAATAGACCGATATCTAGTAATGAGATTGAAGCAGTGATCAAAAACCTCCCAAAAAACAAGAGCCCAGGACCTGACAGATTCCCTGGGGAATTCCACCAAACTTTCAAAGAAGAAATAATACCAATGCTCCTGAAGCTCTTCCAAAAAATTGAAGCAGAAGGAAGTCTTCCTGACACTTTTTATGAAGCCAGAATTACCCTGATCCCCAAACCAGGCAGAGACACTACCAAAAAGGAGAATTTCAGACCAATATCACTGATGAATATGGATGCAAAGATTCTCAACAAGATCCTAGCAAACAGGATCCAGCAGCACATTAAAAAGAATATCCACCATGACCAGGTGGGATTCATCCCTGGGTGACAAGGATGGTTCAACATTCACCAATCAATCAATGTGACAGAACAAATCAATAAGAGAAGAGAGAAGAACCACATGGTCCTCTCAATTGATGCAGAAAAAGCATTTGACAAAATCCAGCATCCGTTCCTGATGAAAACGCTTCAAAGTATAGGGATGGAGGGAAGATTCCTGAATTTCATAAAATCTATCTATGAAAGACCCACAGCAAATATCATCCTCAATGGGAAAAAGCTTGCAGCCTTCCCGTTGAGATCAGGAACACGACAAGGATGCCCACTCTCACCACTCTTGTTCAACATAGTATTAGACGTTCTAGCAATGGCAATCAGACAACAAAGAGAAATAAAAGGTATCCAAATTGGCAAGGAAGAAGTCAAACTCTCGCTCTTCGCAGATGACATGATTCTTTATATGGAAAACCCCAAAGACTCCACCCCCAAACTACTAGAACTCATACAGCAATTCAGTAACGTGGCAGGATACAAAGTCAATGTACAGAAATCAGTGGCTTTCTTATACACTAACAATGAAAATACAGAAAGGGAAATTAGAGAATCGATTCCATTTACTATAGCACCAAGAACCATAAGATACCTGGGCATAAACCTAACCAAAGAAGTAAAGGACCTGTACTCGAGGAACTACAGAACACTCATGAAAGAAATTGAAGAAGACACAAAAAGATGGAAGACTGTTCCATGCTCTTGGATTGGAGGAATAAACATTGTTAAAATGTCTATACTGCCTGGAGCAATCTATACTTTTAATGCCATTCCGATCAAAATTCCACCGATATTTTTCAAAGAGCTGGAGCAAATAATCCTAAAATTTGTATGGAATCAGAAGAGACCCCGAATTGCTAAGGAAATGTTGAAAAACAAACAAACAAAAAAAACTGGCGGCATCACGATACCCGATTTCAAGCTTTACTACAACGCTGTGATCACCAAGACAGCATGGTACTGGCATAAAAACAGACACATAGACCAGTGGAACAGAGTGGAGAGCCCAATTATGGACCCTCAACTCTATGGTGAAATAATCTTCGACAAAACAGGAAAAAATATTCAATGGAAAAAAGACAGTCTCTTCAATAAATGGTGCTGGGAAAACTGGACAGCGATATGTAGAAGAATGAAACTAGACCATTCTCTTACACTGTACACAAAGATAAACTCAAAATGGATAAAAGACCTCAATGTGAGGCACGAATCCATCAGAATCCTAGAGAAGAACATAGGCAGTGACCTCTTCGATATCAGCCACAGCAACTTCTTTCAAGCTATGTCTCCAAAGGCAAGGGAAACAAAAGCAAAAATGAACTTTTGACACTTCATCAAGATCAAAAGCTTCTGCACAGCAAAGGAAACAGTCAACAAAACAAAAAGGCAACCCACAGAATGTGAGAAGATATTTGCAAATGACAGTACAGACAAAAGGTTGATATCCAGGATCTATAAAGAACTCCTCAAACTCAACACACACAAAAGAGATAATCATATCAAAAAATGGGCAGAAGATATGAACAGACGTCTCCAGTGAAGACATACAAATGGCTATCAGACTCATGAAAAAATGTTCATCATCACTAGCCACCAGGGAGATTCAAATTAAAACCACATTGAGATACCACCTGACACCAGTTAGAATGGCCAAAATTAGCAAGACAGGAAACAACGTGTGTTGGAGAGGATGTGGAGAAAGGGGAACCCTCTTACACTGCTGGTGGGAATGCAAGTTGGTGCAGCCACTTTGGAGAACAGTGTGGAGATACCTCAAGAAATTAAGAATAGAGCTTCCCTATGACCCTGCAATTGCACTGCTGGGTATTTACCCCAAAGATAAAGATGTAGTGAAAAGAAGAGCCATCTGTACCCAATGTTTATAGCAGCAATCGCCACGGTTGCCGAACTGTGGAAAGAGCCAAGATACCCTTCAGCAGATGAATGGATAAGAGAGATGTAGTCCATATACACGATGGAGTATTATACCTCCATCAGAAAGGATGAATACCCAACTTTTGTAGCAACAGGGATGGGACTGGAAGAGATTATTCTGAGCAAAATAAGTCAAGCAGAGAGAGTCAAGTTTCATATGGTCTCACTTATTTGTGGAGCATAACAAAGAACATGGAGGACATGGGGAGATGGAAAGGAGAAGGGAGTTGAGGGAAACTGGAAGGGGAGATGAACCATGAGAGACTATGGACTCTGAAAACAACCAGAGGGTTTTGATGGGGTCGGGGGTGGGAGGTTGAGGAGCCAGGTGGTGGATAATAGGGAGGGCATGTACTATATGGAGCACTGGGTGTGGTGCAAAAACAATGAATACTGTTACGCTGAAAGTAAAGAAAAAAAAGTCCCCTACAATTATTGTATTATTATTGATGTGTTTCTTTGATTTTGTTATTAATTGATTATATAGTTGGCTGCTCCCATGTTAGGGCCATAGATATTTAAAATTGTTAGATATTCTTGTTGGACAGACCCTTTGAGTAGGATATAGTGTCCTTCCTCATCACTTATTATAGTCTTTGGCTTAAACTCTAATTGATCTGATATAAGGATTGCCACCCCAGCTTTCTTCTGATGCCCATTAACATGGTAAATTGTTTTCCACCTCCTCACTTTAAATCTGGAGGTGTCTTCGCGTCTAAAATGAGTTTCTTGTAAGCAACATAGACATGGGTTTTGTTTTTTTATCCATTCTGATACCCTGTGTCTTTTGATTTGGGGCATTTAGCCCATTATCATTCAGGGTAACTATTGAGAGATATGAATTTAGTGCCATTGTACTGCCTGTAAGGTGACTGTTACTGTATTTTGTCTTTGTTCCTTTCTGATCTACTACTTTTAGGCTCTCTCTTTGCTTAGAGGACCCCTTTCAATACTTCCTGTAGAGCTGGTTTGGTGTTTGCAAATTCTTTCAGTTTTTGTTTGTCCTGGAAGCTTTTTATCTCTCCTTCTATTTTCAATGATAGCCTAGTTGGATAGAGTATTCTTGGCTGCATGTTTTTCTTGTTGAGTGCTCTGAATATATCATGCCAGCTCTTTCTGGCCTGCCAGGTCTCTGTGGATAAGTCTTCTGCCAATCTAATATTTTTACCATTGTATGTTACAGACTTCTTTTCTCGGGCTGCTTTCAGGATTTTCTCTTTGTCACTAAGACTTGTAAATTTTACTATTAGGTGATGGGGTATGGGCCCATTCTTGTTGATTTTGAGGGTGGTTCTCTGAACCTCCTGGATTTTGATGTTTGTTCCCTTTGCCATATTAGGGAAATTCTCTCCAATAATTCTCTCCAGTATACCTTCTGCTCCCCTCTCTCTTTCTTCTTCTTCTGGAATTCCAATTATTCTAATGTTGTTTCATCTTATGGTGTCACTTATCTCTTGAATTCTCCTCTCGTGGTCCAGTAGCTGTTTGTCCCTCTTTTGCTCACCTTCTTTATTCTCTCTCATTTGGTCTTCAATATCACTAATTCTTTCTTCTGCCTCATTTATCCTAGCAGTAAGAGCCTCCATTTTTGATTGCACCTCATTAATAGCTTTTTTTATTTCAACTTGGTTAGATTTTAGTTCTTTTATTTCTCCAGAGAGGGCTTTTATCTCTCCAGAGAGTGTTTCTCTAATATCCTCCTTGCCTTTTTCTAGCCCAGCTAGAATCTTCAGAATTGTCATTCTGAACTCTTGATCTGACATAATACCAATGTCTGTATTGATTAGGTCCCTAGTCATTGGTACTGCCCCTTGTTCCTTTTTTTGTAGTGAATTTTTCTGTCTTGTCATTTTGTCCAGATAAGAGTATATGAAGGAGCAAGTAAAATACTAAAAGGGTGGCAAAGACCCCAGAAAAATGTGCTTTAACCAAATCAGAAGAGACCCCAAATCATGGGGGTAAAGGGGATAAAAAGAGGTTCAGACACTCATGAAAGAAATTGAAGAAGACAGAAAAAGATGGAAGACTGTTCCATGCTCTTGGATTGGAGGAATAAACATTGTTAAAATGTCTATACTGCCTAGAGCAATCTATACTTTTAATGCCATTCCGATCAAAATTCCACCGATATTTTTCAAAGAGCTGGAGCAAATAATCCTAAAATTTGTATGGAATCAGAAGAGACCCCGAATTGCTAAGGAAATGTTGAAAAACAAACAACAAAAAAAAAAACTGGCGGCATCACGATACCCGATTACAAGCTTTACTACAAAGCTGTGATCACGAAAATAGAACTACCCTATGACCCAGCAATTGCACTACTGGGAATTTACCCTAAAGATACAAACATAGTGATCCGAAGGGGCACGTGTACCCGAATGTTTATAGCAGCAATGTCTACAATAGCCAGACTATGGAAAGAACCTAGATGTCCATCAACAGATGAATGGATCAAGAAGATGTGGTATATATACACAATGGAATACTATGCAGCCATCAAAAGAAATGAAATCTTGCCATTTGCGACGACGTGGATGGAACTAGAGCGTATCATGCTTAGTGAAATAAGTCAATCGGAGAAAGACAACTATCATATGATCTCCCTGATATGAGGACATGGAGAAGCAACATGGGGGGGTAGGGGGATAGGAGAAGAATAAATGAAACAAGATGGGATTGGGAGGGAGACAAACCATAAATGACTCTTAATCTCACAAAACAAACTGGGGGTTGCTGGGTGGAGGTGGGATTGGGAGAGGGGGAGCGGGCTATGGACATTGGGGAGGGGAGGTGAACCATAAGAGACTATGGACTCTGAAAAACAACCTGAGGGTTTTGAAGGGTCAGGGGTGGGAGGTTGGGGGAACAGGTGGTGGGTGATGGGGAGGGCACGTTTTGCATGGAGCACTGGGTGTCGTGCAAAAAGAATGAAGACTGTTACGCTGAAAAAAATAAATAAATAAATATTTTTATCTTAAAAAAAAAAAAAAAAAAAAAGCTGTGATCACCAAGACAGCGTGGTACTGGCATAAAAACAGACACATAGACCAGTGGAACAGAGTGGAGAGCCCAATTATGGACCCTCAACTCTATGGTGAAATAATCTTCGACAAAACAGGAAAAAATATTCAATGGAAAAAAGACAGTCTCTTCAATAAATGGTGCTGGGAAAACTGGACAGCGATATGTAGAAGAATGAAACTAGACCATTCTCTTACACTGTACACAAAGATAAACTCAAAATGGATAAAAGACCTCAATGTGAGGCACGAATCCATCAGAATCCTAGAGAAGAACATAGGCAGTAACCTCTTCGATATCAGCCACAGCAACTTCTTTCAAGCTATGTCTCCAAAGGCAAGGGAAACAAAAGCAAAAATGAACTTTTGACACTTCATCAAGATCAAAAGCTTCTGCACAGCAAAGGAAACAGTCAACAAAACAAAGAGGCAACCCACGGAATGGGAGAAGATATTTGCAAATGACAGTACAGACAAAAGGTTGATATCCAGGATCTATAAAGAACTCCTCGAACTCAACACACACAAAACAGATAATCAGATCAAAAAAATGGGCAGAAGATATGAACACGTCTCCAGTGAAGACATACAAATGGCTATCAGACACATGAAAAAATGTTCATCATCACTAGCCATCAGGGAGATTCAAATTAAAACAACATTGAGATACCACCTGACACCAGTTAGAATGGCTAAAATTAGCAAGACAGGAAACAACGTGTGTTGGAGAGGATGTGGAGAAAGGGGAACCCTCTAACACTGTTGGTGGGAATGCAAGTTGGTGCAGCCACTTTGGAGAACAGTGTGGAGACTCCTGAAGAAATTAAGAATAGAGCTTCCCTATGACCCTGCAATTGCACTGCTGGGTATTTACCCCAAAGATACAGATGTAGTGAAAGAAGGGCCATCTGTACCCCAATGTTTATTGTAGCAATGGCCACGGTCGCCAAACTGTGGAAAGAACCAAGATGCTCTTCAACGGATGAATGGATAAGGAAGATGTGGTCCATATACACAATGGAGTATTATGCCTCCATCAGAAAGGATGAATACCGAACTTTTGTAGCAACATGGACGGGACTGGAAGAGATTATGCTGAGCAAAATATGTCAAGCAGAGAGAGTCAAGTATCATATGGTCTCACTTATTTGTGGAGCATAACAAATAACATGGAGGACATGGGTCGATGGAGAGGAGAGGGAGTTGAGGGAAACTGGAAGGGGAGATGAACCATGAGAGACTATGGACTCTGAAAAACAACCAGAGGGTTTTGAAGGGGCGTGGGGGTGGGAGGTTGAGGAACCAGGTGGTGGGTAATAGGGAGGGCATGTACTGCATGGAGCACTGGGTGTGATGCCAAAACAATGAACACTGTTATGCTGTAAATAAACAAATAAAAAAATTAAAAATTTAAAATTTAAAAAATTTTAAAAAGAGGTTCAGAATAAAAAAATTTTTTTAAGAAAACAAATAAGAAAAAATATAAAAAAGAAAGAAAAAATATATATATTGGATAAACTAGTTAAAAAACGTTAAAAGTGGGGCGCCTGGGTGGCTCAGTGGATTAAGCCGCTGCCTTTGGCTCAGGTCATGATCTCAGGGTCCGGGGATCGAGCCCCGCGTCGGGCTCTCTGCTCCGCGGGGAGCCTGCTTCCTCCTCTCTCTCTCTCTGCCTGCCTCTCTGCCTACTTGTGATCTCTCTCTCTGTCAAATAAATAAAATAAAATCTTCTAAAAAATAGAATCTTTAAAAAAAAAAACGTTAAAAGAGAAAAGGGTAAAGTTTTAAAAAAATTTAGCAGAAGAAAAAAAATTGAAAAAAAAATTAAATTAACCACAAGACTAAAGAATCATGGGAAGAAAGCCATGAGTTCCGTGCTTTGCTTTCTCCTCCTCTGGAATTCCGCTGCTGTCCTTGGTATTGAACCTGCTTTCCTTGGTAGATGAACTTGGTCCTGGCTGGATTTCTTGTTGATCTTCTGGGGGAGTTGCCTGTTGTAGTGACTCTCAAGTGTCTTTGCCCGAGGTGGAATTGTACTGCCCTTAACAGGGGCCGGCTAAATGATCCACTCAGGTCGCTTTCAGGAGCTTTTGTTCTCTGAACACTTTCTGTAGAGTCCGGAGGACAGGAATGAAAATGGCAGCCTCCCAGTCTCCAGCCCAGAGGAGCCGAGAGCCCAGGGCCCCACTCCTCAGTGTGCCCCATAGAACAGCGCCCAATCACTCCCGTATCCCTGGCCTCCAGCCGTGCTCCAAGCTCACCCATACTGTGACCGGTTCAAGGTAACCCTGAGCTGAGAGCTCAGTCCTCGGCTCTGTCTCTGTAGCTGGCTTCCCCGTTCTAATACCTGCGACCTCTGCAAAACTCTGACACTCCCCATCTTTCTGTAACCCTGCTGAACCTTGGGCCACGCTGACCCCGTGTGGGCTTCACCCTGGTTTAGCCTCTGGAGCAATGTCCCTCAGTGGAAAAGACTTTTAAAAGTCCTGATTTTGCACTCCGTTGCTCCGCCGCGTGCTGGGAGCCGGCCCTCCCCCCGTGGTCTATCTTCCCTTCATTTTGGATTCACTTCTCTGCCAGTCCTACCTTTCAGAAAGTGGTTGATTTTCTGTTTCTAGAATTGCTGTTCTTCTTCTCTTCAATCTCCCATTGGATTTGTAGGTGTTTGCAATGTTTAGATAAGCTATCAAGCTGATCTCCTGCTACCTGATGTAGTCTCAGCCTGTTAATTCTCTGCCATCTTGACTCCTCCCTCCTGGGGGAGTGATCTTAATCTGAAGGCCCAGAAGGGCATCCTGACTGAAAAAGCCAGCATACTATGTGGAAGGCTTCAACAGGGCAGTGCGGCAGACCCTCTGAGCAGGTGCTGAGGCATCAAATAAAAATGTTTTTAGGTTGGGGCACTTGGGTGGCTCAGTGGGTTAAAGCCTCTGTCTTCAGCTCAGGTCATGATCCCAGGGTCCTGGGATCGAGCCCCACATCGGGCTCTCTGCTCAGCAGGGAACCTGCTTCCTCCTCTCTCTCTCTGCCTGCCTCTCTGCCTACTTGTGATCTCTGTCTGTCAAATAAATAAATAAAATCATTTAAAAAAATGTTTTTAGGTTAAGCATTTTTGCCAGGTCAAGCTGACAAACACATATGCACACATTCATTTTCCATTTTCCCTTTGAAAGTCAGCCCTCCTCATTCCCACCATTGCAGGCTCCTTCCTAGTGGATGGAGCATCAAAGTTCCTGGGAGGTGGATAAGATCCTGGGGGAGGGACTCTTTCTGAGATACTAGACTGTGGACTAGGCTCTTCACATCATCCTGGGAGGAGCCAGCTTGGGAATAAAGCTAAGCAAATACCAGATATTTGGGGGAGGGCAAGTATAACAGTTCTGATAATATCCTTTGACCTCTTGATCCAACTGTGCTGGAGTTAATGTCCATCCATTAGGCTTCTCAAGAGTTCCTGCCATTTATTACCAACTGAGATTATTCAACAAGTGCAATGATCATCTTGTCCTTGAGACACTACTGCTTGTTCATAAGTTTATTTAACTTAAATAACTTTTTCTAAGGACAATATCAGTACTTCCTACCACCCTACTATTTTATCCCAACGTCCTTTATTCTTATTTCTCGAAGAAGATAAACGTTATATGAGTGGTCATAGGCAAATATGTATAGTTTGTCTCTTCTTCTACCTATAACAAAGACTACAACCTAGACAAGAATTTATATCCTGAGGATGACATGAGGCCAAGATCACAACATCCCCAGTGTCCAGCAGTTCAAATGTACTCGACCAGCATAGGTGAGGCAGATGACCTGAGCCCAGGAGGGGCTCTAGAATGGAGAGTGACCATGTTGGATGAGCAGAAAAGAAAGAGAAAGCCTCTACTCAGGACTGGCTGCTGCCATATGCCCAACAAACTTCTACCGATTACTACTTTGGTGATTTACTGGTTTTACTTCTGCTATTTTTGGATTGTTGATAATTTTCCTCAGATTCTGAGTCTTTGTGGAGATACCATGACTCCTAAAGCCATAGCCAGTGACACCAGCTGGCAAGGGCACTGTACAAGTTCCCATGTTGAGTCTTTCAATATCCTCCCACTTGAGCCCCAGGATAGCCAAGCACAGGGCCCACTTCTAGCGAACAGGCAGGTGAGGCAGAGGCCCTACCCTCCAGGCAGGGGTGGCCTTTCAGGAAGATATTAGGAAGTCAGAGCTGCAAGCTGTGCAATGTACCTGGAAACTTAGGATCAGGGAGGAGAGACCACTTGCCATCTTGGAACATAAACCTTGGGAAGTCTTCACAAGAGAGGTGCTTCAGATGTCCTTGAAAAATGGAGGAACTGAATAATGCAGAGTCTGGGATTCATCCAAGACCCAGAAACTGGGCAACTTCAGAGGACTTGGCTGTGGAAGTAAGCAGGAGTAAAGGCAAGCGAAGAATGGAGGTGCTAAGGCTGCCAAAACCTCAACTCCCAGAGATGGGAAGGTGGAGCTCTGTCCTACAGGCAGGTTGGGTGTGTGAGCTCAAGGAGGGGCAGGGACAAGGGCTTTAAGCCTATGAAGCATGAAGGAGAGTGTTTCTCTTTGATGACATAACACAATAAAAAAAAAAACTGTTGGTGGGAATGCAAGATGGTACAGCCACTCTGGAAAACAGTAAGCAGGTTCCTCGGGAAATTAAAAATACAACAATTCAGTAATGTAGCAGGGTACAAAATCAATGCACAGAAATTAATTTCTTTCTTAAACACTAAAAATGAAAATATAGAAATGGAAATTAGAGAATCAATTCCATTTACTACATATATATCACCAAGAACCATAGGATACCTTGGAATGTACCTAACCAAAAAGGTAAAGGATCTATACTCAATAAACTACAGAACACTCATTAAAGCAATTGAAGAAGACACAAAAGGATGGAAAAGCATTCCATGCTCATGGATCAGAAGAATAAACATTGTTAAAATGTTTCCACTGCCCAGAGCGATCTATGCTTTCAATGCCATCCTGATCAAAAAATACAAATCTAATGATACAAAGGGGCACAAGCACCCTAATGTTTATAGCATCAATGCCTACAATAGTCAAACTTCGGAAAGAGCCCAGATGTCCATCAAGAGATGAATGGATAAAGAAAATGTGCTATATATAGCCATCAGAAATGATGACTACTTATCATTTACATCAACATGGATAGAAAGGGAGGGTATTATGCTGAGTGAAATAGGTCAATCAAAGAAAATTATCATATGGTTTCACTCACAGATGGAATATAAGAAACAGTGCAGAAGATCATAGGGGAAATAAGGGAAAACTGAATGGGAAGTAATCAGAGAGGGAGACAAACCATGAGAGACTCTTAACTATAGGAAACAAACTGAGGGTTGCTGGAGGGAAGGTGGGGTCATGTGGTAATAGGGTTGTGGGCATTAAGTGGGGCACGTGATGTGATGAGCACTGGGTATTACCTGTAACTAACAAACTACTGAATTCTACATCTGAAATGAATAATGTTGGCTAATTAAATTTAAATAGAAAAAAAGAAGTTGACAATGTAAGTATCTAAGGACAATAGGAGTGGTATAACTGCCTGTCTCACAAAATTTCCTCCTCAAAAGATAAGAAACAAGAAGTAAAACTTTACAAAATTAGGACTTCCACATAACTTGAATGTAGAAGCCATATGTACCCCAATGTTCATAGCAGCAATGGCCACAATTGCCAAACTATGGAAAGAGCCAAGATGCCCTTCAACACACAAATGGATAAAGAATATATAGCCCATATATACAATGGAATATTACACAGCCATCAGAAAGGATGCCAACTTTTGTATCAACATGATGGTACTGGAGGAGATCATGCTGAGTGAAATAAGTCAAACAGAGAGAGTCAATTATCATATGGTTTCACTTACTTGTGGAGCATAAGGAATAACAGGGAGGACATTAGGAGAAGGAAAGGAAAAGTGAACTGGGGGAAATTAGAGGGGGAGGATGAACCATGAAAGACTCTGGACTCTGAGAAATACACTGAGGGTTTTGAAGGGAAGGGGTGTGGGGGGTGAGCCTGGTGGTGGGTATTAAGGAGGGCACATATTGCATGGAGCACTGGGTGTGGCACATAAACGATGAGTCTTAGAACACTGAAAAAATAAAATTAAATTTAAAAAATAAAAATAAACAACTGGACAAAATCTCCCAATTCAGTGCTCATATGTAGAAAACACCTGAGTTTTATCACTAGAATACTGCTGTAGACTGAATAAAGTGAGATGTAATTGTCTTTCCCAGCATCAAGGTAACTAAATCAGTATACCCAGTTTGGTTCCCCTTGCTGAGAGAAAAAGAAGAGGCAATTAAAGGGAATTAAGAAAGCTATAAAGAAATTAAAAGAAAAATTAAAGGATTAAAAAATAAAATATACCCAAGAAGATACATATCATATAGCTCTTTTTGAAGAACCATTATTACCCTGATATCCACAATTACATGAGTAGGTGTAAGACCTCAGGTAGTAAGAAAACACATGGTCCCAACTGATGTGGCATATGATGTATGCTAGGAGAGGTGTGGTTGTACAGCTCCCATCACCTCCTAGAATGTATGCTGAGGACTGTACCAACTTAAGAGTGTCTTAGGTGTTATAATTACCATCCTGGCCTCAAAGAAGTAACAGGAAAATAAAATAAACACTAGGAAATATTACCCAGCTAAGCTACCTAAACATACACAGACAGAAAAAATACTAGAAACATCATATTTGTGAAATACTCCAGGTCAATTTTAAAGACGATGCTAATTGGTTTTACTTTGCTATAGACCATTTTGTTACATTAAAGTGAAATAAATAAACTTTGAACTACCTCTCAAGGAAAACTCAGCTGCTAATGTATTCATGTTGTTTCAGAATTTTACTTGCCTTGGAAATCACCAATTATTGACCTTAGAAGGACAAAAAATGAACAAAGAAACAAGTAAAAAGAAATGTGGGGGAGCTTAACTTTAGGATGGCCAGATAAGGAGCTCTGCATACCTACTTCTCAACAAAACAGACATGCTGAAAAAAACAATATTTTTTTTTTTACAAAATTCCCTGGAAATTATCTTAAGGGCATGCAACCAGTGATGAGATATTTATTCAAGAAAATCTTCATAAGAGCCACAATAACAATGGCACTTCAAATATAAAGTATTCCCCACCCTGGACTCAGCATAATGAAGATTATGGGTATGTTCCAGAAGATATGTCTCCCACTCCCTATCTCACAGTGAAAAACTACCATATCATCCTGGGTGGAATAGGCTACCAGCATTCCTTCTCCCTAGTTCAATGTTGCAAAGCCTCCAGAAGATCTTGGCCATTTTGGATGGTTTAAGTTCCAAATCAGGAGTCGCAAGCCTAGAAGACCAGTGACTATTGCCTGCACTCAGTGCCCTACTCGTAAAGCAGAAGTATCATTCCAAGAGAAACAGGTCACTGTCCCTGCCCTTAGCTATACAGCAGTGACTCAGAGATTTTGTCCAGGAGGAGACACAGGCCATAAGAAAAAAGAGCTCTGAAACTCTCCCTAAAGGGACTGGCTTTATTTAAAACAGAGGGTGGGGAAGTTCAAGCCTCAGAGTTTTCTCAAAAATAATAAAGACTTAGGGGGGGCCTCTGCCTTTGGCTCATGTCATGATCCCATGGTCCTGGGATGGAGCCCCAAATCTGGCTCTCTGCTTAGCAGGAAGCCTGCTTCTCCCTCTCTCTCTCTGCCTGACTCTCTGCCTACTTGTGATGTCTGTCTGTCAAATAAATAAATCTTTTAAAAAATAAATAAAGACTTGAGGGGATTATGCTAGTGAAATAAGTCAATCAGAGAAAGACAATTATATGGTTTCACTCATATATGGAACATATGAGAGAAGAGGACCACAGGGGATGTGAGGGAAAACTGAAGGGGAAGAATTCAGGGAGGGAGACAAACCATGAGAGACTCTGGACTCTGGGAAACAAACTGACAGTTACAGAAGGGAGGGGTAGGGGTGGGTTAACCAAGTGATGGGTGTTAAGTAAGGCATGTGTTGGGATAGCCACTGGGTATTATATGCAACTAATGAATCACTGAAAACTACAACAAAAACTTATGATGTGCTATATGCTGGCTAACTGAACATAATAAAAAAAATAAAGACTTGATGGTAAGCAATTAAGAAGAGGCTGATAGTTCCAGAAGTAACAAGATAACCCACATGATAGCTAGTTTACCAGAGGGAGCTAGGGAAAGAGACAGCTAGGAAGAAGCCTCATAGAGTCATAACAAACCTAAAAAACAAATTTCAAAAACCACCCTTACAAAGGGTGGCAAATGAAACTGGATCATACTGTGGAGAAATTTATGACTCAGGAATTGTCAAAAACAAGAGAGAATAACTTGAGAATTAATTAAAACTAAGAGTTATCTGTGATATCAACAAACACCTTAATAGAGAGAGCAGGAAAAAAGACAAAAAGATATGTATAAAGAACGATGTAAAATTTAAAAATTATACATAAATACTACTTTCTCAATATGTACACTGAATGTAAATGGAATAAACATATCAATTAAAAGGGAAATTTGGCAAATAGAATTTTTATTAAAAATATGTTCCAACTATACATAAGCAACTAAATTTAGATTTAAAGGTCCAAAGTGGGGGCGCCTGGGTGGCTCGGTGGGTTAAAGTCTCTGCCTTCGGTTCAGGTCATGATCCCAGGGTTCTGGGATCGAGCCCCGCATCGGGCTCTCTGCTCTGCGGACATCCTGCTTCCTCCTCTCTCTCTCTGCCTGTCTCTCTGCCTACTTGTGATCTGTCTGTCAAGTAAATAAATAAAATCTTTAAAAAAAATAAAATAAAATAAATAAAGGTCCAAAGTGAAAGTAAAAAGATGACAAAGATTTACCATATGAACCAATAATCAAAAAAGAGCTGGCATGGCTATACTAATATCAGAAAAATACTGACTTTAAGATTAAAAATTGTTCTTAAGATAAGAACATTTATAGTGATTTCATATAAACAGAATCAACAACAACTCTCCAGGGGAATGAATTAGCAGCCAGTTGATAAAATATATTATCTAAATTTTCCATTTTCAATAACAAAAACAGGAAAGTATATTCCATACTTTAGAGGAAAAAATAGTCAATAGAAATTGCAAAGAGGGCACAGATGATGGATTCAGAAAAGACTTCAAAACAAATTTGAAATATGTTCAAAGAACTGAAGGAAATAATTTCTAAAGAACTGAAAAATGAAGACAATAATGTCTTAAGTAGAAAATCAAGAAAATCATAAAAATATAAAAGTTGCTTTTAAGGGGCGCCTGGGTGGCTCAGTGGGTTAAAGCCTCTGCCTTCGGCTCGGGTCATGATCCCAGGGTCCTGGGATCGAGCCCCGCATCGGGCCCTCTGCTCAGCAGGGAGCCTGCTTCCTCCTCTCTCTCTCTGCCTACTTGTAATTTCTGTCTTTCAAATAAATGAATAAAATCTTTAAAAAAAAAAGTTGCTTTTAAGAAAATTAAATGAAAATTCTGGAATTGAAAAGCATGAGTGAAATGAAAAATTCAGCAAAGGAAATCAGCAGTAAATTTGAGATGACAGAAAAAGACTCACTGAAAAGTAATATTCATCAGGGTGCCTGGATGGCTCAGTCAGTTAAGCATTGACTTTGGCTCAGGTCATGATCTCAGGGTCCTGGGACCAAGCCCCACATTGGGCTCCCCACTCAGCAGGGATTCTGCTTCTCTCTCTCCCTCTGTCCCTCCCCACACTTATGCCCTCTTGGTCTCTCACCAGTAAATAAATAAGTAAAATCCTCAAAAAGAAGAAAACTAAAATTTATTAATAGGAATTATTACTCTGAAGAATAGAAAGAAAAAATAATGAGGAATATGAACAAAATGAAGAACTGTAGGACTCCATCAGGCAAACAAACCAATAAGAGTCCAAGAAAGAGAGAAAAGCAACACAATTTGAAGAGAAAAAAGGGGGGATAATAATGTAATTGAAGGAATAATAATCAAAAACTATTCAAATACTACAATTTGATTTTTTTAAATAAATATACAGGTCTGAAAATCTCAAAAAAAAAAAAAAAACAAAACCCACATGTACAATAAACACAAAGATGTCTACACCTAGGTGTATCATAGTCAAACTACTGAAAGACAAAGTCTCAAGAGCAGCAAAAGAAAAATGGAGTCAATATGCATAGAGAAAAAAAGGCATGGTTAACACCTGACTTCTGGTAAGAAGTAATGGAGACCAAAAAAAAAAAAAAAAAAAAAAAAAAAGTAATGGAGACCACAGGGCAGTAGGGTGTCAGATTTGAACTGTTTAAAGAAAAAACAACTGTAACCCAAGAATCCTATATTAATCCATCAAAACTGCCTTTGAAAATGAAAGCAAAATAAAGGCATTCACATACAAAAAAAAAAAAAAAAAAAACTAAGAGAATACATTGTTCACCAACCTGCTCTACAAGATATACTAAAGGGACTCCTTCAGGCTGACACCACAAGGCAACTTAAATCCGTACAAAGAAATAAAGAGCCATGGAAAAGATAAATATATATTTATAAAAGACTGCACTAATATATTTTTCTTCTCTTTATTTAAAATACATTGCAAAAATAATAATGATATAACAATGTTAGGCATATAACAAAGATATAACATATGTAACAATAAAAGCACAAAGAAGAGATGAAAAACTGGAGCCATACTGGAGGAAAATTTCTATATTTTACTAGAAGTAAGTTACTGTTAATCCAAAGTAGACTGTAATAAATTAAGATGCATAGCTTAACTCCTGTAACCATAATAATTTTAAAATATGGTGTAAAAAAAGAAAGATGAAAATTTAAATGATACAGAAGAAAATATTTATCACAAAGAAAGCAGCAGAGAATAAAGAAACAAAAACAAATAGCAAAATGGCAGATATAAACGCAACAATATAATTCTATTAAATGTGAATGGATTAAATATTTCAATCAAAAGAAAAATTGTCAAACTGGATTTTTTTAAATGATAGCCCATATGAACAATAAACAAAAGAAGGCTAAATTGGCGATACCAATATCAGTCAAATTAGACTCCACCACAAAAGTATTACTAAGGAAAAGGAGGGACACAAAAGAATGAAAAATATCAATTCATTTGAATGATATAATAATTCTAAAGTATATGTGCCTAACTACAGATCCTCAAGACATATAAAGCAAAATGAACACACTTGAAAGAAAAAATATACAATTCAACAGTAATGAAGACTTCAATAATCCACTCTCAATAATTGGTAGAAACACTACATATCACATATCTGTGATATGTGAGACTTCAAACTGTTAGCAAACATCACATATGTTGCATTTAATAGTACATCCTACAAAACAACCTATTTTTCAAGAACAAGTGGAATGATCTCTAGGAAATACCAAATTCTAGACCACAAAACAAGTATCAATAAAATTAAGAGAACTGAAACGATGAAAAGCACAACTGAATTAAATTAAAGAGCAAAACCAGAAGCAAATATGAGCAATCTTCAAACATTTGGAATTTAAACATACTTCTAAATAATCTATGGTTCAAAAAAATTACAAGGAAAATTAGAAAATATTTGGAACTAAATGAAAATGGAAAACAATACATGTAATTTAAGGGATGTAGAGAAGTTGTGCCTGGGGAAAGCTGTATAGCTTTAAATGCCTGTATGAGAAAATAACAAAGATTTCAAGTCAATAACTTCAGGTTCCTCCTTAGGAACCTAGGGTTAAAAAAAAGAACATTAAGTCAAGAGAAAGTGTAAGAAAATGAAATAATAAACGTTAGAGGAGAAATCAATGAAATAGAAAAAAAAGACAAAATCAATGAAGTTAAAATTTGCTATTTTTTAAAAAGATTAACAAAATTGACCAACTTTACCTACACTAATCAAGAAAAAAATAGAATAATCACCAAAATCAGAAATGAGAAAGGGGGCATCACTAATGCTTTCACAGAAATAAAAAAGTACTATAAAGCAATATTATAAACAACTTATGCCAAAAATAAACAATTTAAATGAAATAGACAAATTCATAAAAGACAAAATTACTAAACTTTACTCAAGAAGAAATAGACATCTGAATGACCAAAGAAATTGAATTCATAAAACAACCACAAAACTTCCCCACAGATTAAATTCCAGGCCTAATTGAATTAAATTCCAATTGAATATTAAAACCAGTCCTTCACAAACTCTCCAAAAGAACACTTCTCAACTTATTCTATTATACTCATTCAGTATTGTGTGGATACCAAAGCCAGAGACATCACATAAAAATAATAATACAGACTAATATCTCTCATGAATATACAAATTAAATTCAACAATTTATTATATACACCATGATCAAGTGAGATTTATTCTAAGAATGCAAAGTAGATTTGACATCTGAAAATCTATTAATGTAGTATACCATATTAGTAGATTCAAATTAATAGCCTCAAGGATAAAAATCACATGGTCATATCACTAGATAGAGACAAGGATTTTTCAAAATCCAATATTCATTTTAAAACAAACCAGGAATGTATTGGAACTTTTATTAAGGAGGGCACACATTGCACGGAGCACTGGATGTGGTGCATAAACAATGAACTTTGGAACACTGAAAAAAATTAAATTAAAAGAAAGAAAACCCTGGAACAGCCATTAGACATAATAGTGAAAATGCCTTGCCCCTAAATTCAAGAACAACATATGGATTTCAATGCTTACCACTTCTATCCAACAGTAAACTGGAAGTTCTAGATAACAAGACAAGAGGAAAAGAAGGGGAAAGAGAGGAAGGGAGAGACAGTGAAGTAGTTAGATGCATCCAGATTAGAAAAGGAAGAATGCTTTTATTAGCAAATGATATGAAAGAAAATTCTAAGGAATCCAAAAATAACTACTACACTAATAAATGAGTTCAACAAGATCAAAGGATACAACATTAATATAAAAATTATTAATAATTGTATTTCTATATCATGGAAATGTGCAATCAAAATCAAATCGCATATTTAGTGAAAGATTAATATATAAAGGACTATTATGACTCAAAAAAGAAAAAAACAAATGAAAAGTAGTGAAAAGTCTTGAATAGAAATTTGCCAAACACATAAAAATGACCAATAACATGATATTGAATATCACAATGAGATACCACTTCATACATCAGAATGTCTAATAATCAAAACAAAAGCCAGTAAGTGATAGTGAGAATGTAGAGACCCTGGAATCCTATTACATTACTGGTGAGAATGTAAAATGGTGCAGCCACTGTGGCAAATATTTTGGCTGTTTCTTAAGAAGCTAAACTTATGATAAAGCCTAACATCTACCTCAAAGAAATGAAAATATATTTCAACCCAATGACTTATACACAAATGTTTCTGAAAGTAATATTCATAAAATTCAAAATTGGAAATAATACAAATATTCATCAAATGGTGACTGGGTAAATAAATATAGTATATGCACATAGTGGATTACTATTCAGTAATTAAAAAATGAGAAAGATACATATAATGGCATGAACAACATTACTATCATTATTCTAATTAAAGAAATCAGAAAAAAATTTGTGGCTTTTAAACTTGTTTGAATTATATTAATTAAAGAAATCAGACAAAAAGGCTATACAGTATATGGTTCTTTTAGATAAAATATACAGGAAGGACAAATAAATAGAAACAGTAGTTGCCTAAACCTAAAGTTGGGAACTAGAATTAATTGTAAAAGATATACAGGATCTTTTTGGATGATGAAAATGTTCTGAATTTATTAAAAATCATTGAATTATAAACTTACCATAAGTGAATTTCATGATATGTAAATTACATCTCAACAAAGTTGTTTTTAAAATCCCATTGTTTATTTCATTGAAACAAAGTGAAATATAAAACTAGGCAAAATGTGCCCCAAAACCAGATGAGATAGCAGTATATACCTGGAGTAAACATGCAATCAAGGCAGAGACTTTCAAAGTCCAGTCATGAAAACAGTAACCAGAAATTTCCCCTCCATATTCTATGTGTTCAGTGTAGGAAGAATACCCAGAAAAAAAAAGGTGAAGTTTCTGAGTAGAAAACCAAGGACCTTGAATATAATTCACAACTCCCTGAGAGATCTGAAGGTACTAAATGAATCACTTGATTACATTCACACAATCATTTTGAGTAAAGCCACAAATTACAAAAATTCAAGGGACCTGTTTTAAAGACAATTGGGAGGGAGGGGTAGATGTGAAAGTTTTAATCCAGAGAAGAAATAGAACTGCATGTGTGTCATCAGCAAGTTAAGGTAATTAACGTGAGATATTTGTTGTGCTTGAGGATATCTTTTAGAGAGTAGTATTTTTCTACATCATCAAACCTTGTATTTGAGGAGAATACAAGTTCATAAATCAAGTCTCAAGACTGAACAGCAATGTGAATAATATTTGAATAAATTTTCTAACAATAACTATAACTAAAACAATACATATTATTCACTCTTTTCTTTGATGTAGTCTTTTCCATGATAGCATCGAATATTTACTTAAGTATTACACAAAATAAATTGATCACTGAGATAATATTACACTGCCAATTTGCTGTAACAAGTCATTCAGCTCAAAACACAACTTACAGCAAATTCTACTTTATAGCAAATGAAACTCAAACAAGTTTACAAGTCACAAAGATAATTTTTAAAAAGCAACCAAATAAACAATTTTATCAGAAATATTTAGATGGCTGAGGTAAAAAGCTGGTTTAACTTAAAGTATTCTAATTACAAAATCCATCACTTTCTCATTGGTGAATATGTGGAAAGTTATAGACTTGGGTTTTTTTCATTCACTCAATAAAATATGAAATATAAAAGTCAGGTAAAAGACTACATTGCAAATGTTCTAAAGTCTTACCTCCATCAGAACAAAGAGTGCTGCAAAGAATAGAAGAGTTGCCCATTCCACTCGGTGTAGAATGATCTCAAAATCATGAATATCAGCTAAAATTAGTAACCAGATGGCACCCAGAATAGCAATCCACCCTGAAAAACAAGTGGACATATAGACATAGATGAGGTTCAATTTCAATACACTGAGTTTGTATCTTCTAATTGTTTTCTTTGTTGTTGGAGAAAACTTATATCCTACAAACTGAACATATTAAAAATGTACAATTTATATTTTGGCTAATTTATATACCCACAAAACCAATAATACAATCAAAATGATGAAAACATTCACTACCCTCAGCAGTTTACTGTCTGTATTCTTGTATCCTCTCTAGCTCTCTCTGTAATCCCACCCTATCCCCAGGAACTATTCATGTCTTTTCTTTCACTATAGATTAGTTTATATTTTCTATAAATGCAATCATACAATGTATATTCTTTTGTCTGACTGCTTCCATTTCAACATGACTATTTTAAGATTCTTCAGTACTGATTTGAGAATCAATAGTTCATTATTTTTATTGTTTAGTAGTGTGCCATAATATGGCTATGGGATGATGTACGTATCTATTCACCATTGATTGGGATATTTGCATTGCTTCCATTATTTGACTATTACAAATGAACATGCTGTCATATACAATTATCAATACATGCATATATTTTCAGTTCCCTGGGATAAATACCTTGGAATGGAATATCTAATCAAATGATAGGTTAATATTATAGAATATTTATATTTTAAGAAACTATGAAATTGTTTTCCAAAATGATTGCAACATATTACAACCCCACCAGCTGTACGAGAATTTGTTACCCAAGATTTTCAACACTGGGTCAGCTTTTTAATTTTTGGCATTCCAATGAATATAAAGGGTATCTATTGTGGTTTCAAATTGTATTTCTCTAAAGGCTAATGATGTTGAGTGTTTTTTCATGTAGCTATTTGCCATCCATAGATCTTCTTTTGTGAAGTTTTTGTTCAAACACTCCGCTCATTTTCTTTAATGAGTAGGACAAATAAAACCCAAATAAGTAATAGAAAAAAGAATAATAGGATGGAGACGAATCAGTGAAATAGGAAGTATAAAAATATTAAAGCAAAGCAATGACACCAAAATTTCGTTCTCAGAGAAAATCAAGAAGGTTGATAAACCTTAGCCGATTTGAATAGGACAAAACATGAGAGGACGAAATTTGCCACTATCATGAAAAAGAATTATGACTATAAATTCTATATATTCTATATATGACTATAAATTCTATAGACATAGAAAAGTACTACTTTGGGGTGCCTGGGTGGCTCAATCAGTTAAGTGTCCAATTCTTGATGTGGGCTCAGGTCATGACTTCAGGGCCATGAGATCAAGCCCTGCTCTAGGCTCCTCTTTCTCCCTCTCCTCATCCTCCGACTGCCCCCCCCCGCTCGCTCTCTCTCTAAAACAAATACATAAATCTTAAAAAAAAAAAAAAACTACTAGTTTTCTATGCCTGCCATAACGAGTTACCACATATATAGTGGCTTAAAATAAAACCTATCTCTTTCATGAGTACTTTATAATTTTCTGTGTATAGATTCTTAGTCTCTTTGGTTAGGTTTATTCCTAGGTATCTTATAGTTTTGGGTACAATTGTAAATGGGATTGACTCCTTAATTTCTCTTTCTTCAGTCTTGTTGGTGTACAGAAATGCAACTGATTTCTGTGCATTGATTTTATATCCTGACACTTTACTGAATTCCTGTACAAGTTCTAGCAGTTTTGGAGTGGAGTCTTTTGGGTTTTCCACATATAGTATCATATCATCTGCGAAGAGTGATAGTTTGACTTCTTCTTTACCAATTTGGATGCCTTTAATTTCTTTTTGTTGTCTGATTGCTGAGGCTAGGACTTCTAGTACTATGTTGAATAGCAGTGGTGATAATGGACGTCCCTGCCATGTTCCTGACCTTAACGGAAAAGCTTTCAGTTTTTCTCCATTGAGAATGATATTTGCGGTGGGTTTTTCATAGATGGCTTTGATAATATTGAGGTATGTGCCCTGTATGCCCACACTTTGAAGAGTTTTGATCAGGAAGGGATGCTGTACATTGTCAAATGCTTTTTCAGCATCTATGGAGAGTATCATATGGTTCTTGTTCTTTCTTTTATTAATGTGTTCTATCACATTGATTGATTTGCGGATGTTGAACCAACCCTGCAGCCCTGGAATAAATCCCACTTGATCATGGTGAATAATCCTTTTAATGTACTGTTGAATCCTATTGGCTAGTATTTTGGCGAGAATTTTTGCGTCTGTGTTCATCAAAGATATTGGTCTGTAGTTCTCTTTTTTGGTGGGATCCTTGTCTGGTTTTGGGATCAAGGTGATGCTGGCCTCATAAAATGAGTTTGGAAGTTTTCCTTCCATTTCTATTTTTTTGGAACAGTTTCAGGAGAATAGGAATTAGTTCTTCTTTAAATGTTTGGTAGACTTCCCCTGGGAAGCCGTCTGGCCCTGGGCTTTTGTTTGTTTGGAGATTTTTGATGACTGTTTCAATCTCCTTACTGGTTATGGGCCTGTTCAGGTTTTCTATTTCTTCCTGGTTCAGTTGTGGTAGTTTATATGTCTCTAGGAATGCATCCATTTCTTCCAGATTGTCCAATTTGTTGGCGTAGATTTGCTCATAGTATGTTCTTATAATTGTCTGTATTTCTTTGGTGTTAGTTGTGATCTCTCCTCTTTCATTCATGATTTTATTTATTTGGGTCCTTTCTCTTTTCTTTTTGATGAGTCTGGCCAGGGGGTTATTGGACAGCCACATGCAGAAAAATGAAATTGGACAACTTCCTTACACCACACACGAAAATAGACTCCAAATGGATGAAGGACCTCAATGTGAGAAAGGAATCCATCCAAATCCTTGAGGAGAACGCAGGCAGCAACCTCTTCGACCTCAGCCACAACAATATCTTCCTAGGAACAACGGCAAAGGCAAGGGAAGCAAGGGCAAAATGAACTATTGGGATTTCATCAAGATCAAAAGCTTTTGCACAGCAAAGGAAACAGTTAACAAAACCAAAAGACAACTGACAGAATGGGAGAAGATATTTGCAAACGACATATCAGATAAAGGGCTAGTATCCAAAATCTATAAGGAACTTAGCAAACTCAACACCCAAAGAACAAACAATCCAATCAAGAAATGGGCAGAGGACATGAACAGACATTTCTGCAAAGAAGACATCCAGATGGCCAACAGACACATGAAAAAGTGCTCCACGTCACTCGGCATCAGGGAAATACAAATCAAAACCACAATGATATATCACCTCACACCAGTCAGAATGGCTAAAATGAACAAGTCAGGAAATGACAGATGCTGGAGAGGATGTGGAGAAAGGGGAACCCTCCTCCACTGTTGGTGGGAATGCAAGCTGGTGCAACCACTCTGGAAAACAGCATGGAGGTTCCTCAAAATGTTGAAAATAGAACTACCCTATGACCCAGCAATTGCACTACTGGGTATTTACCCTAAAGATACAAACACAGTGATCCGAAGGGGCACGTGTACCCGAATGTTTATAGCAGCAATGTCTACAATAGCCAAACTATGGAAAGAACCTAGATGTCCATCAACAGATGAATGGATAAAGAAGATGTGGTATATATACATAATGGAATACTATGCAGCCATCAAAAAAATGAAATCATGCCATTTGCGACGACATGGATGGAACTAGAGCGTATCATGCTTAGTGAAATAAGTCAATCGGAGAAAGACAACTATCATATGATCTCCCTGATATGAGGACATGGAGAAGCAACATGGGGGGGGTAGGGGGATAGGGGAAGAATAAATGAAACAAGATGGGATTGGGAGGGAGACAAACCATAAATGACTCTTAATCTCACAAAACAAACTGGGGGTTGCTGGGGGGAGGTGGGATTGGGAGAGGGGGAGGGTGCTATGGACATTGGGGAGGGTAAGTGCTATCATGAGTGCTGTGAAGTGTGTAAACCTGGCGATTCACAGACCTGTACCCCTGGGGATAAAAATACATTATATGTTTATTAAAAAAAAAATTTGGAAGGGGACGCGAACCATAAGAGACTATGGACTCTGAAAAACAACATGAGGGTTTTGAAGGTTCAGGGGTGGGAGGTTGGGGGAACAGGTGGTGGGTAATGGGGAGGGCACGTTTTGCATGGAGCACTGGGTGTTGTGCAAAAAGAATGAATACTGTTACGCTGAAAAAATAAATAAAATAGAAAAAAAAACCTATCTCTTATATCATGGTTTTCAGAGGTAAGAAGTATGGTGGGCTCAGCAACATTTCTGACACGAGCCTCATAAAAACAAAATCAAGGTGGTGACAGGGCTGAATTCCTTCCTGAGGGCTCTAGGAGAGCATCTTCTTTCTTATTATTTTAAATTGTTAACATAATTCAGTTCCTTGCAGCTCTAAGACTGAGGGCCCAATTTCCTCACTGGCTGTCACCCAGAAGTTGTTCTTACTTCTAGAGATCACCCACATTCCCTGGGTCATGACTCTCACCCTCATCTATCATCAAAGCCAGCAACAGTAGGTGAAGTCCCTCTCATACCTCTAATGTCTTTTGCCTCTTCTGTTTCATCTTTCTAACTGACTCTTCTGTCTTTCATTTCTATTTTTAAGGGCCCATGTGATTACACTGGGTGCACCTAGATAATCAAAGAAAACCTTGTATAAGGTTTGTAGCCTTAATTCTATCTGCAAAGTCCCTTGGCCACACAACATAACACATACAGACATTAACATCAGGAATTAGAGTATAGACACCATTGAGAGGCCACATATGGATTAATTTGGAAAGAGCATTTTTAAAATGTAGGCTTTGCTGATCTATGAACATGGTATGTATCTCCATTTATTTAGGTCTTCTTTATAATGTCTTCCTAAATGGACAGAAGACATGAACAGACACTTCTCCAATGAAGATATACAAATTGCCAACAGACACATGAAAAAATGTTCATCATCACTAGTCATCAGGGAGATTCAAATCAAAACCACCTTGAGATACCACCTTACACCAGTTAGAATGGACAAAATTAACAAGACAGTAAACAATGTGTGTTGGAGAGGATGTGGAGAAAGGGAAACCCTCTTACACTATTGGTGGGAATGCAAGTTAGGGCAGTCACTTTGGAAAACTGTGAAGATTCTTTAAGAAATTAAAAATAGAGCTGCCCTATGACCCTGTAATTGCACTACTGGGTATTTACCCCAAAGATACAGATGTAGTGAAAAGAAGGACCATCTGTACCCCAATGTTCATAGCAGCAATGGCCACGGTCACCAAACTGTGGAAAGAACCAAGATGCTCTTCAATGGACGATGGATAAAGAAGATGTGATCCATATATACTCTATACTATGGAGTACTATGCCTGCATTAGGAAGGATGAATACCCAACTTTTGTATCAACATGGACGGGACTGGAAGAAATTATGCTGAGTGAAATAAGCAGAGAGAGTCAAGTATCATATGCTTTCACTTATTTGTGGAGCATAAGGAATAACATTGAGGACATGGGGAGGTGGAGAGGAGAAGGGAGTTGGGGGAAATTGGAGGGGGAGATGAACTTTGAAAGACTGTGGACTCTGAGGAACTAACTGAGGGCAGTGGATCATGGCCACTGAGATGGGGAAGGAGCCACAGTCATGGAGAAGGGCAAGAGAGAGACTAGCACATAGGGGAAACTACACTGGGAAGAGGAATCCCCATAGCAACTGGTTTGAAAGTGAGAGGGGCCGAATTTTGTGAGTTTTTGCAGACAACAGGGCTTAAAGCCTGGGATTTTAAAGGTCAGTGGGCTTGGTTGGGATTGAGCCTGGAGGACATTGGGGTCAATCTCAGAAAGAAGGTGAAACAAACATCTGGCAGACATACAGTGTGGGAAAAAGACTATCTGAAGAGTGCCTGGGGCATAGAGTGGAGAAGTTATTTGCTCAACTCAGAGCATGTCCCAAAGAAGCGGTGTTCATGGAAAGACCTCTCTGGAAACAAGGGAACTGGCAGCTGTCATTTTCTTTGTGTGTTTGTGTGTGTGTGTGTGTGTGTTATGTTAGTCACCGCACAATACATCAATATTTTTTGATGTAGGGTTCCAATATTTATTATTTATGTATGGTAACCAGTGTTCTATACAATACATGCCATCCTTAATACCCACCACCATGTTCATACATCCCTCTACTTCTATCCCTTTTAAAACTCTCAGTTTGTTTCTCAGAGTCCATAGTCTCTCATGGTTCATCTCCCCCTCCCATTTCCCCCAATTCACTTTTCCTTTCCTTATAATGTCTTCCATGTTATTCCTTATGCTGCACATGTAAGTGAAACCATATGATACTTGACTCTCTCTGCTTGACTTACTTCAATCAGAGCAATCTCCAGTTCCATCCATGTTGATAGAAAAGTTGGGTATTCATCCTTTCTGATGGCTAAGTAATATTCCATTGTATATATGGACCATATCTTCTTCTTTTTTTTTCCCCATTTTATTTATTTTTTCAGCGTAACAGTATTCATTGTTTTTGCACAACACCCAGTGCTCCATGCAAAACGTGCCCTCCCCATTACCCACCACCTGTTCCCCCAACCTCCCACCCCTGACCCTTCAAAACCCTCAGGTTGTTTTCCAGAGTTCATAGTCTCTTATGGTTCGCCTCCCCTTCCAAATTTTTTTTTTTAATAAACATGTAATGTATTTTTATCCCCAGGGGTACAGGTCTGTGAATCGCCAGGTTTACACACTTCACAGCACTCACGATAGCACATACCCTCCCCAATGTCCATAGCCCCCTCCCCCTCTCCCAATCCCACCTCCCCCCAGCAACCCCCAGTTTGTTTTGTGAGATTAAGAGTCACAACTGACAGAATGGGAGAAGATATTTGCAAACGACATATCAGATAAAGGGCTAGTATCCAAAATCTGTAAGGAACTTAGCAAACTCAACACCCAAAGAACAAACAATCCAATCAAGAAATGGGCAGAGGACATGAACAGACATTTCTGCAAAGAAGACATCCAGATGGCCAACAGACACATGAAAAAGTGCTCCACGTCACTCGACATCAGGGAAATACAAATCAAAACCACAATGAGATATCACCTCACAACAGTCAGAATGGCTAAAATTAACAAGTCAGGAAATGACAGATGCTGGAGAGGATGTGGAGAAAGGGGAACCCTCCTCCACTGTTGGTGGGAATGCAAGCTGGTGCAACCACTCTGGAAAACAGCATGGAGGTTCCTCAAAATGTTGAAAATAGAACTACCCTATGACCCAGCAATTGCACTACTGGGTATTTACCCTAAAGATACAAACACAGTGATCCGAAGGGGCACGTGTACCCGAATGTTTATAGCAGCAATGTCTACAATAGCCAAACTATGGAAAGAACCTAGATGTCCATCAACAGATGAATGGATAAAGAAGATGTGGTATATATACACAATGGAATACTATGCAGCCATCAAAAGAAATGAAATCTTGCCATTTGCGATGACGTGGATGGAACTAGAGCGTATCATGCTTAGTGAAATAAGTCAATCAGAGAAAGACAACTATCATATGATCTCCCTGATATGAGGACTTGGAGAAGCAACATGGGGGGTTAGGGGGATAGGAGAAGAATAAATGAAACAAGATGGGATTGGGAGGGAGACAAACCATATCTTCTTCTTTTTTTTAATTTAATTTCTTCTCAGTGTAACAGAATTCATTGTTTATGCATCACACCCGCTCCATGCAATACATACCCTCCCTAATACCCACCACCAGGCTCCCGCAACCTCCCACCCCCGGCCCTTCAAAACCCTCATATCTTCTTTATCCATTCATCTGTTAAAGGACATATCAGCTCTTTCCACAGTTTGGTTATTGTGGATATTGTTGCTATAAACATTGGGTACATATGACCTTTCTTTCACTATATCTGTATCTTTGGAGGATTTACCCAGTAGTGCAATTCCCAGGTCATAGGGTAGTTCTATTTTTAATTTTTTGTTATACACAATGAATCTTGGAACACTACATCA
The DNA here is from genome assembly GCF_922984935.1 of Meles meles. NCBI lineage: Eukaryota > Metazoa > Chordata > Mammalia > Carnivora > Mustelidae > Meles > Meles meles. Next base: position 28,324,546 of record NC_060071.1, read on the forward strand.
AAAACTAATGATACTATATGGTGGCTAATATAATATATAATATATATGTTATATATATTATATGAATTATATATATATATATATATATATATATATATATATATATACATATATGCTAAAAACTCCCCTAATCTGAGGAAGGACACAGATATCCAGATCTGGTAGGCACAAAGAAACCCAACAAAAATTAATGGATAAATTAGTAGAAACATATAAACTACCAAAAGTAAAACAGGCAGAAATAGAATACATAAACAGACTGATAACCAGAAAATAAATTGAATCAGTAATGAAAAAATTGCCAACAAACAAAAATGCAAGGCCCGATGGCTTCAGAGGTGAATTCTACCAAACATTTAAAGAAGAATTAATACCTATTCTCCTGAAACTATTCCAAAAAATAGAAATGGAAGGTAAACGTCCAAACTCATTTTATGAGGCCAGCATCACCTTGATCCCAAAACCAGAAAAGGTTCCCATCAAAAAAGGGAACTGCAGATCAATATCCTTGATGAACACAGATGCAAAAATTCTCATCAAAATACTAGCCAATAGGATCCAACCGTACACTAAAAGGATTATTCATCACGACCAAGTGCAATTTATTCCAGGGCTACAAGTTTGGAGCAACATCCACAAATCAATCAATGTGATACAATACATTAATAATAGAAAGAACAAGAACCATATGATACTCTCAATAGATGCAGAAAAAGCATTTGACAAAGTACAGCATCCCTTCCTGATCAAACTCTTCAAAGTGTAGGGATAGAGGGCACATATGTCAATATCATCAAAGCCATCTATGAAAAACCCACCACAAATATCATTCTCAATGGAGGAAAAACTGAAAGCTTTTCCGCTAAGGTCAGGAATATGTCAGGGATGTCTACGATCACCACTGCTATTCAACATAATACTAGAAGTCCTAGCCTCAGCAATCAGACAACAAAAAGAAATTAAAGGCATCCAAATCAGCAAAGAAGAAGTCAAACTACCCTCTTTGCAGATGATATGATACTATATGTGGAAAACCCAAAAGACTCCACTCCAAAACTGGTAGAACTTGCACAGGAATTCAGTAAAGTGTCAGGATATAAAATCAATGCACAGAAATCAGTTGCATTTCTTTACACCAGCAACAAGTCAGAAGAAAGAGAAATTACGGAGTCAATACGGTTTACAATTGAATCCAAAACCATAAGATACCTAGGAATAAACCTAACCAAAGAGGCAATGAAAATATACTCAGAAAACTATAAAGTACTCATGAAAGAAATTGAGGAAGACACAAAGAAATGGAAAAATGTTCCATGCTCCTGGATTGGAAGAACAAATATTGTGAAAAAGTCTATGCTACCTAAAGCAATCTACACATTTAATGCAATCCCTATCAAAATACCATCCATTTTTTTCAAAGAAATGGAACAAATAATCCTATAATTTATATGGAACCAGAAAAGACCTCGAATAGCCAAAGGAATATTGAAAAAGAAAGCCAAAGTTGGCGGCATCACAATTCTGGACTTCAAGCTCTATTACAAAGCTGTCATTATCAAGACACTTCTGGTACTGGCACAAAAACAGAAACATAGATCAATGGAACAGAATAAAGAGCCCAGAAATGGACCCTCATCTCTACGGTCAACTAATCTTCAACAAAGCAAGAAAGAATGTCCAATGGAAAAAAGACAATCTCTTCAAAAAATGGTGTTGGGAAAATTGGACAGCCACATGCAGAAGAATGAAACTGGACCATTTCCTTACACCACACACAAAAATACACTCAAAATGGATGAAAGACCTCAATGTGAGAAAGGAATCCATCAATATCCTTAAGGAGAACACAGGCAGCAACCTCTTCAACCTCAGCCACAGCAAAGTCTTCCTAGGAACATCGCCAAAGGCAAGGGAAGCAAGGGCAAAAATGAACTACTGGGATTTCATCAAGATCAAAAGCTTTTGCACAGCAAAGGAAACAGTCAATAAAACCAAAAGACAACTGACAGAATGGGAGAAGATATTTGCAAATGACATATCAAATAAAGGGCTAGTATCCAAAATCTATAAAGAGCTTAGCAAACTAAACATCATACAAACCATACAGAACAAACAATCCAATCAAGAAATGGGCAGAGGACATGAACAGACATTTCTGCAAAGAAGACATCCAGATGGCCAACAGACACCCATGAAAAAATGCTCCACATCACTCGGCATCAGGGAAATACAAATCAAAACCACAATGAGATACCACCTCACACCAGTCAGAATGGCTAAAATTAACAAGTCAGGAAATGACAGATGCTGATGAGGATGCAGAGAAAGGGGAACCCTCCTACACTGTTGGTGGTAATGCAAGTTGGTGCAACCACTCTGGAAAACAGCATGGAGTTTCCTCAAAAAGTTGAAAATAGAGCTACCCTATGACCCAGCAATTGCGCTACTGGGTATTTACCCTAAAGATACAAAGGTAGTGATCTGAAGAGGCATATGCACCCAAATGTTTATAGCAGCAATGTCCACAATAGCCAAACTATGGAAAGAACCTAGATGCCCATCAACAGATGAATGGATAAATAAGAGGCAGTATATATATATACAATGGAATACTATGCAGCCATCAAAAGTAATGAACTCTTGCCATTTGCGATGATGTGGATGGAACTAGCGGGTATTATGCTGAGCTAAATAAGTCAATCAGAGGAAGATAATTATCATATGATATCCCTGATATGAGGATGTGGAGATGAAACGTGCGGGGGTTGGGGATTAGGAAAAGAATAAATGAAACAGGGGGAGGTGGGGTTGAGAGAGGGGGAGGGGGTTATGGACATTGGGGAGGGTATGTGCTATCGTGAGTGCTGTGGAGTGTGTAAACCTGGCGATTCACAGACCTGTACCCCTGGGGATAAAAATACATTATATGTTTATAAAAAAAAAAAATTGGAAGGGGAGGCGAACCACAAGAGACTATGGACTCTGAAAAACAACCTGAGGGTTTTGAAGGGTCAGGGGTGGGAGGTTGGGGGAACAGGTGGTGGGTAATAGGGAGGGCACGTTTTGCATGGAGCACTGGGTGTTGTGCAAAAACAATGAATACTGTTACTCTGAAAAAATAAATAAATTTTAAAAATGTAAAAAAAAATAAAGAAAAAGAATAAATGAAACAAGATGGAAATGGGAGGGAGACAAACCATAAGACACTCTTAATCTCACAAAACAAACTGAGGGTTGCTGGGGGGAGGGGGGTCGGGGGAGAGTGGATGGGTTATGGACATTGGGGAGGGTATGTGCTATGGTGAATGCTGTGAAGTGTGTAAACCTGGTGATTCACAGACCTGTACCCCTGGGGATAAAAATACATTATATGTTAATAAAAACATAAAAAGTAAAAAATAAATAAATAAATAAATAAATAAATATTTGGGAAAATATAAAAATTAAAAAAAAATTAGAACTACCCTACATATGAACTGGCTATTTCACTATGGTAATTATCCAAAGAATACAAAAATACTAATTCAATGAAATACATGCACCCCAATGTTTATAACATTACCTACAATAGCCAAATTATGGAAATAGCCCGTCTGTCTTTGATGAATAAATAAAGAAGATGGGAGATTAGATATATAATTATAGACATAGACATATCCATACACAGTGGAATATTACTCAGTCATAAAAAGAATGAAATCTTACCATTTGCAATGACATGGATGGAGCTAGACAATATTATGCTAAACAAAGTAAGTCAGCCAGAGAAAAACAAATACATGATTTCACTCATATGTGGAATTTAAGAAACAAAACAAGCAAAGGGAAACAAAAGAGAGAATCGAACCAAGAAACAGACTCTTAACAATAAAGAATAACCTGATAGTCATAGGAGAGGAGGGGGAAGGTAGCCTTGGTTAAATGTGTGATGGGAATCAAAAAGTGTTTTTGTGATGAGTACCAGATATTATATGGATGTGTTGAATCACTATTTTGTATACCCGAAACTGTTCTTACACTGTATGTTAACTAAGTTTTGTATTGCCTGGAGCTCCGAGTGTGGTGTATAAACAATGAATTCTGGAACACTGAAAAGAAATTTTTAAAATCAAATAAATAAATAAATAAAACATTTTTAAAAGTTCATATGTGCTGGGTCATAAGGTAGTTCTATTTTCAACATTTTGAGGAACCTCCATGCTGTTTTCCAGAGTGGATGCACCAGCTTGCATTCCCACCAACAGTGGAGGAGGGTTCCCCTTTCTCCACATCCTCTCCAGCATCTGTCATTTCCTGACTTGTTCATTTTAGCCATTCTGACTGGTGTGAGGTGATATCTCATTGTGGTTTTGATTTGTATTTCCCTGATGCCGAGTGACGTGGAGCACTTTTTCATGTGTCAGTTGGCCATCTGGATATCTTCTTTGCAGAAATGTCTGTTCATGTCCTCTGCCCATTTCTTGATTGGATTGTTTGTTCTTTGGGTGTTGAGTTTGCTAAGTTCCTTACAGATTTTGGATACTAGCCCTTTATCTGATATGTCGTTTGCAAATATCTTCTCCCATTCTGTCAGTTGTCTTTTGGTTTTGTTAACTGTTTCCTTTGCTGTGCAAAAGCTTTTGATCTTGATGAAATCCCAATAGTTCATTTATGCCCTTGCTTCCCTTGCCTTTGCCGTTGTTCCTAGGAAGACTACTGGGTATTTACCCTAAAGATACAAACATAGTGATCCGAAGGGGCACGTGTACCCGAATGTTTATAGCAGCAATGTCTACAATTACCCTAAAGATACAAACATAGTGATCCAAAGGGGCACGTGTACCCAAATGTTTATAGCAGCAATGTCTACAATAGCTAAACTATGGAAAGAACCTAGATGTCCATCAACAGATGAATGGATAAAGAAGATGTGGTATATATACACAATGGAATACTATGCAGCCATCAAAAGAAATGAAATCTTGCCATTTGCGACGACATGGATGGAACTAGAGCGTATCATGCTTAGTGAAATAAGTCAATCGGAGAAAGACAAATATCATATGATCTCCCTGATATGAGGACATGGAGATGCAACATGGGGGGTTAGGGGGATAGGAGAAGAATAAATGAAACAAGATGGGATTGGGAGGGAGACAAACCATAAATGACTCTTAATCTCACAAAACAAACTGGGGGTTGCTGGGGGGATGTGGGATTGGGAGAGGGGGAGCGGGCTATGGACATTGGGGAGGGGAGGCGAACCATAAGAGACTATGGACTCTGAAAAACAACCTGAGGGTTTTGAAGGGTCAGGGGTGGGAGGTTGGGGCAACCTGAGGGTTTTGAAGGGTCAGGGGTGGGAGGTTGGGGGAACAGGTGGTGGGTAATGGGGAGGGCATGTTTTGCATGGAGCACAGGGTGTTGTGCAAAAAGAATGAATACTGTTACACTGAAAAAATAAATAAAATGGAAAAAAAAGTTCATATGTGCTGATAGATTCCAATTCTTTTTTTTATAAATTTATTTTTTTCAGTGTAACAGTATTCATTGTTTTTGCACAACACCCAGTGCTCCATGCAATACGTGCCCTCCCTATTACCCACCACCTGTTCCCCCAACCTCCCACCCCTGACCCTTCAAAACCCTCAGGTTGTTTTCAGAGTACATAGTCTCTTATGGTTCGCCTCCGCTTCCATTTTTTTTTTATAAACATATAATGTAATTTTATCCACAGGGGTACAGGTCTGTGAATCGCCAGGTTTACACACTTCACAGCACTCACAGTAGCACATACCCTCCTCAATGTCCATAACCCCCTCCCACTCTCTGAACCCCACCTGCCCCCAGCAACCCCCAGTTTGTTTTGTGAGATTAAGAGTCATTTATGGTTTGTCTCCCTCCCAATCCCATCTTGTTTCATTTATTCTTCTCCTATCCCCCTAAACGCCCATGTTGCATCTCCACGTCCTCATATCAGGGAGATCATATGATAGTTGTCTTTCTCCAATTGACTTATTTCACTAAGCATGATACACTCTAGTTCCATCCACGTCATCGCAAATGGCAAGATTTCATTTCTTTTGATGGCTGCATAGTATTCCATTGTGTATATGTACCACATCTTCTTTATCCATTCATCTGTCGATGGACATCTAGGTTCTTTCCATAGTTTGGCTATTGTAGACATTGCTGCTATAAACATTCGGGTACACGTGTCCCTTCGGATCACTATGTTTGTATCTTTAGGGTAAATACCCAGTAGTGCAATTGCTGGGTCATAGGGTAGTTCTATTTTCAACACTTTGAGGAACCTCCATGCTGTTTTCCAGAGTGGATGCACCAGCTTGCATTCCCACCAACAGTGGAGGAGGGTTCCCCTTTCTCCACATCCTCTCCAGCATCTGTCATTTCCTGACTTGTTCATTTTAGCCATTCTGACTGGTGTGAGGTGATATCTCATTGTGGTTTTGATTTGTATTTCCCTGATGCCGAGTGACGTGGAGCACTTTTTCATGTGTCTGTTGGCCATCTGGATATCTTCTTTGCAGAAATGTCTGTTCATGTCCTCTGCCCATTTCTTGATTGGATTGTTTGTTCTTTGGGTGTTGAGTTTGCTAAGTTCCTTATAAATTTTGGATACTAGCCCTTTATCTGATATGTCGTTTGCAAATATCTTCTCCTATTCTGTCAGTTGTCTTTTGGTTTTGTTAACTGTTTCCTTTGCTGTGCAAAAGCTTTTGATCTTGATGAAATCCCAGTAGTTCATTTTTGCCCTTGCTTCCCTTGCCTTTGCCGATGTTCCTAGGAAGATGTTGTTGTGGCTGAGGTCGAAGAGGTTGCTGCCTGCGTTCTCCTCAAGGATTTGGATGGATTCCTTTCTCACATTGAGGTCCTTCATCAATTTGGAGTCTATTTTCGTGTGTGGTGTAAGGAAGTGGTCCAATTTCATTTTTCTGCATGTGGCTATCCAATTCTCCCAGCACCATTTATTGAAGAGGCTGTCTTTTTTCCATTGGACATTCTTTCTTGCTTTTTTGAAGATTAGTTGACCATAGAGTTGAGCGTCTATTTCTGGGCTCTCTATTCTGTTCCATTGATCTATGTGTCTGTTTTTGTGCCAGTACCATGCTGTCTTGATGATGACAGCTTTGTAATAGAGCTTGAAGTCCAGAATTGTGATGCCGCCAACTTTGGCTTTCTTTTTCAATATTCCTTTGGCTATTCGAGGTCTTTTCTGGTTCCATATAAATTATAGGATTATTTCTTCCATTTCTTTGAAAAAAATGGATGGTATTTTGATAGGGATTGCATTAAATGTGTAGACAGCTTTAGGTAGCATAGACATTTTCACAATATTTATTCTTCCAACCCAGGAGCATGGAACATTTTTCCATTTCTTTGTGTCTTCCTCAATTTCTTTCATGAGTACTTTATAGTTTTCTGCGTATAGATTCTTAGCCTCTTTGGTTAAGTTTATTCCTAGGTATCTTATAGTTTTGGGTGCAGTTGTAAATGGGATTGACTCCTTAATTTCTCTTTCTTCTGTCTTGTTGTTGGTGTACAGAAATGCAACTGATTTATGTGCATGGCTTTTATCTCCTGACACTTTACTGAATTCCTGTACAAGTTCTACCAGTTTTGGAGTGGAGTCTTTTGGGTTTTCCACATATAGTATCATATCATCTGCAAAGAGTGAGAGTTTGACTTCTTCTTTACCAATTTGGATGCCTTTAATTTCTTTTTGTTGTCTGATTGCTGAGGCTAGGACTTCTAGTACTATGTTGAATAGCAGTGGTGATAATGGACATCCCTGCCGTGTTCCTGACCTTAACGGAAAAGCTTTCAGTTTTTCTCCGTTGAGAATGATATTTGCGGTGGGTTTTTCACAGATGGCTTTGATAATATTGAGGTATGTGCCCTCTGTCCCTACACTTTGAAGAGTTTTGATCAGGAAGGGATGCTATACATTGTCAAATGCTTTTTCAACATCTATGGAGAGTATCATATGTTTCTTGTTCTTTCTTTTATTAATGTGTTGTATCACATTGATTGATTTGCAGATGTTGAACCAACCCTGCAGCCCTGGAATAAATCCCACTTGATCGTGGTGAATAATCCTTTTAATGTACTGTTGAATCCTATTGGCTAGTATTTTGGTGAGAATTTTTGCATCTGTGTTCATCAAGGATATTGGTCTGTAGTTCTCTTTTTTGGTGGGATCCTTGTCTGGTTTTGGGATCAAGGTGATACTGGCCTCATAAAAAGAGTATGGAAGTTTTCCTTCCTTTCAGTTTCAGGAGAATAGGAATTAGTTGTTCTTTAAATGTTTGGCATAATTCCCCTAGGAAGCCGTCTGGCCATGGGCTTTTGTTTGTTTGGAGATTTTTTTTTAATATTTTATTCATTTCACACAGAGAGAAATCACAACCAGGCAGAGAGGCAGGCAGAGAGAGAGGAGGAAGCAGGCTCCCTGCGGAGCAGAGAGCCCGATGCGGGGCTCGATCCCAGGACACTGGGATCATGACCTGAGCCGAAGGCAGAGGCCTTAACCCACTGAGCAACCCAGGCGCCCCTGTTCGGAGATTTTTGATGACTGTTTCAATCTCCTTACTGTTTATGGGCCTGTTCAGATTTTCTATTTCTTCCTGGTTCAGTTGTGGTAGTTTATATATCTCTAGGTATGCATCCATTTCTTCCAGATTGTCAAATTTTTTGGCATAGAGTTGCTCATAGTATGTTCTTATAATTGTCTGTATTTCCTTGGTGTTAGTTGTAATCTCTCCTCTTTCATTCATGATTTTATTTATTTGGGTCCTTTCTCTTTTCTTTTTGATGAGTCTGGCCAGGAGTTTATCAATCTTATTGATTCTTTCAAAGAATCAGCTCCTAGTTTCATTGATTTGTTCTATTGTTTTTTTGGTTTCTATTTCATTGATTTCTTCTTTGATCTTTATGACTTCTCTTCTCCTGCTGGGTTTAGGGTTTCTTTCTTGTTCTTTCTCCAGCTCCTTTAGGTGTAGGGTTAGGTTGTGTACTTGAGACCTTTCTTGTTTCTTGAGAAAGGCTTGTACCACTATATATTTTCCTCTCAGGACTGCCTTTGCTGTGTCCCACAGATTTGAACAGTTGTGCTTTCATTATCATTTTGTTTCCATGAATTTTTTCAATTCTTCTTTAATTTCCTGGTTGATGCATTCATTCTTTAGAAGGATGCTGTTTAGTCTCCACGTATTTGGGTTCTTTCCAGCTTTCCTCTTGTGATTGAGTTCTAGCTTTAGAGCATTGTGGTCTGAATATATGCAGGGAATGATCCTAATCTTTTGATACTGGTTGAGACCTGATTTGTGGCCAGGATGTGATCTATTCTGGAGAATGTTCCATGTGCACTAGAGATGAATGTGTATTCTGTTGCTTTGGGATGAAATGTTCTGAATATATCTGTGATGTCCATCTGGTCCAGTGTGTCATCTAAGGCCTTTATTTCCTTGGTGATCTCTTGCTTGGATGATCTGTCCATTTCAGTGAGGGGAGTGTTAAAGTCTCCTACTGTTATTGTATTATTATTCATGTGTTTCTTTGATTTTGTTATTAATTGGTTGATAGAGTTGGCTGCTCCCACGTTAGGGGCATAGATATTTAAAATTGTTAGATCTTATTGTTGGACAGACCCTTTGAGTAGGATATAGTGTCCTTCCTCATCTCTTATTATAGTCTTTGGCTTAAAATCTAATTGATCTGATATAAGAATTGCCACTCCAGCTTTCTTCTGATGCCCATTAGCATGGTAAATTGTTTTCCACCCCCTCACTTTAAATCTGGAGGTGTCTTCACGTCTAAAATGAGTTTCTTGTAGGCAACATACTGATGGGTTTTGTTTTTTTATCCATTCTGATACCCTATGTCTTTTGATTGGGGCATTTAGCCCATTAACATTCAGGGTAACTTGAGAGATATGAATTTAGTGCCATTATTAGCCTGTAAGGTGACTGTTACTGTATATTGTCTCTGTACCTTTCTGATCTACTACTTTTAGGTTCTCTCTTTGCTTAGAGGAGCCCTTTCAATATTTCCTGTAGAGCTGGTTTGGTGTTTGCAAATTCTTTCAGTTTTTGTTTGTCCTGGAAGCTTTTGATCTCTCCTTCTATTTTCAATGATAGCCTAGCTGGATAGAGTATTCTTGACTGCATGTTTTTCTCATTTAGTGCTCTGAATATATAATGCCAACTCTTTCTGGCCTGCCAGGTCTCTGTGGATAAGTCTTCTGCCAATCTAATATTTTTGCCATTGTATGTTACAGACTTCTTTTCCCGGGCTGCTTTCAGGATTTTCTCTTTGTCACTAAGACTTGTAAATTTTACTATTAGGTGACGGGGTATGGACCTATTCTTGTTGACTTTGAGGGGGGTTCTCTGCATCTCCTGGATTTTGATGCTTGTTCCCTTTGCCATATTAGGGAAATTCTCTCCAATGATTCTCTCCAATAGACCTTCTGCTCCCCTCTGTGTTTCTTCTTCTTCTGGAATCCCAATTATTCTAATGTTGTTTCGTCTTATGGTGTCACTTATCTCTCGAATTCTCCCCTCGTGGTCCCATAGCTGTTTGTCCCTCTTTTGCTCAGATTCTTTATTCTCTGTCATTTGGTCTTCTATATCACTAATTCTTTCTTCTGCCTCATTTATCCTAGCAGTGAGAGCCTCCATTTTTGATTGTCCCTCATTAATAGCTTTTTAAATTTCAACTTGGTTATATTTTAGTTCCTTAATTTCTCCAGAAAGGGCTTTAATATCTCCAGAGAGGGTTTCTCTAATATCTTCCATGCCTTTTTTGAGCCCGGCTGGAATGTTCAGAATCGTCATTCTGAACTCTTGATCTGACATATTACTAATGTCTGTGTTGATTAGGTCCCTAGCCTTCAGTACTGCCTCTTGTTCTTTTGTTTGTGGTGAATTTTTCCACCTTGTCATTTTGTCCAGATAAGAGGATATGAAGGATCAAATAAAATACCAAAAGGGTGGCAAGGACCCCAGAAAAATGCACTGTAACCAAATCAGAAGAGACCCCAAATTGTGGGGGGGGGAGAAAGGGGATAAAAAGAGGTTCAGAAAAAAAAAGAAGAAATTTAAAAAATAAAACAAATAAAGAAAAAATATAAAAAAGAAAAAATATATATTTTGATAAACTAGTCAAAAAAAGTTAAAAAAGAAAAGGGTAAAAGTTTTAAAAAATTTAGCAGAAGAAGAAAAAGAATGAAAAAAAAATTGAAAAAAGAAAAAAAAATTGAATTAACCGCAAGACTAAAGAATCATGGGGAGAAAACCTGAGTTCCGTGCTTTGCTTTCTCCTCCTCTGGAATTCCGCTGCTGTCTTAGGAATTGAACCTGCTTTCCTTGATAGATGAACTTCATCCTGGCTGGATATTTTGTTGATCTTCTGGGGGAGGGGCCTGTTGTAGTGACTCTCAAGTGTCTTTGCCCGAGGCGGAATTGCACCGCCCTTACCGGGGGCCAGACAAAGTAATGCACTCGGGATCGCTTTTGGGAGTTTCTGTTCCCTGAACGCTTTCCATAGAGTTCCAGAGGACGGGAATGAAAATGGTGGCCTCCTAGTCTCTGGACTGGAGGTGCCGAGAGCCCGGGGCCCCACTCCTCAATGCACCCCCAGAGGACAGCACCCAATCACTCCCATATCCCCAGCCTCTAACCGCGCTCCAAGCTCACCCAGCCCGCGATCAGTTCAAGGTAACCCTGAGCTGAGAGTTCAGTCCTCGGCTCTGTCTCTGTAGCCGGCTTCTCTGTTCTAATACCTGCGAGGTCTGTGACACTCCGACACCTCTGATCCTTCTGTGACCCTGCGGGACCTGGGGCCACACTGACCCCGCGTGGGCTTCACCCTGGTTTAGCCTCTGGAGCAATGTCCCTCAGCGGAACAGACTTTTAAAAGTCCTTATTTTGTGCTCCGTTCCTCCGACGCTTGCCAGGAGCTGGCCCCTCCCCCGCGGTCTATCTTCCCGTCGTTTTAGATTCACTTCTCCACCAGTCCTACCTTTCAGAAAGTGGTTGATTTTCTGTTTCTAGAATTGCTGTTCTTCTTCTCTTCGATATCCCATTAGATTTGTAGGTGTTTGCAATGTTTAGATAAGCTGTTGAGCTGATCTCCTGCTACCTGATGTAGTCTCAGCCTGCTACTTCTCCGATTCCAGTTCTTTTTATTGTCCCTATCCTATCTTTGAGAGCTTAAATATAGATAATTTTCTGGAAAATAACAGTTATTGCATGTAACCTCTGGGATTTGAAGATATATCCAAACTACCTCTTGTAGTAGCTTATACCTATTGTCCTTCTTTTATCTGTCTTCCACTTCTATACTCTTGCAAAATCGGGCTTCTCACAATATGAGAGAAAAGTCCTATTCTCCTGGTCCTCTCTGGATATCTTCTTAACCTGAACTCTTTTATATGTCACTTTTGGATGCTTGCTCTGTGTCAGGCTCTGAGCTTACAAGTTATGGGTGGAAATATAAGCAAGAAACCAGTGTGAATTTTAAGGGATTCACCATCCTGCAGAGAACAGCTGTACATAGTATGCAAACAATTGTATTTGATGTGGGTGTACATAAGAACCATTAAGAAGCCCTCACAGTGAGGAACAAAATGTGGTAATGGAGAGATTTCACCTGCAAAAGAGGTGATATTCAGGCAAGATCATAGAGGATGGTTAATTTTCCAGGTAAAGAGGGAAGAGGGCATTCAAGATAAAGGTAAAGTGTATCTTAGGACAGAGCATCAAGAAGAAAGATATCAAAATGACATCAACAAAATGGTGGATGGGCAGTTCCAAGCTCTGGTCTTTATCAAAAATCAAACAGAAATGGATGTTAGATATTAAGGCGAGCACTTATTAGGTTGAACAGTGGGTGTTATATGTAAGTGATGCATCACTAAATTCTACTCCTGAAACCAATATTACACTATATGTTAACTAACTAGAAATTAACTAAAATTTTGAAACAAAAAAAAATCAAACTGAAACTGTTAAAACCAGCTTTTTCAGAACTCTATACAGTCAAAGGCTTATAGCAACGCCCCCAAAAAAATTGAATCAAGAAAAAGACAATTTCAAAATGGTAGGAAAGCTTTGTGGCATTTTTACTCGCCCCTTCCACTCCCTTCCCAGGAATTCAGTAATCTTGAAAGGGTAGGAGCCTGTGTTTCCAGTGTGAGACTTATCCCAAGGTCAGAGAAAGCTGGGAAGACCTTGTTCATAAATTATTGTCTTTGTTTTCATATGAGTGGAGGCTACCTGAAGGACTCATACAAAGCACTCACTTCTGTTTCACCTAATCCAGAACTCAGGCCATAAAAGTGGCAGTCATTGTTCAAAAATACTGCAAGCCAAAGAATAATCCAAATAATAATCAGAGGCCTGAAGAAAAGATTATGGTTAAAACACACAGTAGGAACCTGAGGCATAGGAGCAAAAGATGGGAACATTCAAAACAGCCATGTCTTCAGAACTGGAGGATATTATGCTAAGTTAAATAAGTCAAGCTTAGAAAGTCAGTTATCGTGTGGTTTCCTTTATTTGTGGAACATTAGGAATAGCATGAAGCACATTAGAAGAAGGAAGGGAAAAATGAAGGAGGTGAAGCAGAGGGGGAGATGAACCATGACAGACTATGGACTCTATAAAATAAACTGAGGGTTTTAGAGGGGAGGAGGGTAAAGGGATGGATTACCCCAGTAATGGGTATTAAGGAAGGTACATATTGCATGGAGCACTGTGTTATATGCAAACAATGAATCATGGAACAGTACATCAAAATCTAATGATGTACTGTATGGTTACTAATATATCATAATAAAAAATAAAAATAAAATAAAATACAAATGTCATGAAATTTCACCTCAAAATATTTACAAAATGCATCTCTAAAAAGTAAGTTCATTTTCTTTCATGATTACAATTCCATTCACACACACACACAGCATCCATGTATTGGGGGGAATAAAGAAAGCCACGTGCATCCCTAGGAAAAGATCCATGCTCAGAAAAGGCTAGAGAATTCCCTAGGATTTCACCAGAAGTTTGATGCCTGGTCTCAGTGCAATCCTGGCTAAATGTGGAAGAACTGTTTGTTTTTTGTTTATTTGTTTTGGTTTTCTTAGCTCCTGGCTTTCAAGGAAATTTCTTTTTTTATTATTACATTCAATTAACCAATGTATAGTACATCACCAGTTTTTGATGTAGTGTTCAATGATTCATTAGTTGAGTATAACACCCAGTGCTTGTCACAATACATGCACTCCTTAATACCCATCACCCAGTTACCCCATTCCATCATCCCCTTCCTTCTATAACCCTCAGTTTGTTTCAAGGAAATTTCTATCAAAACACTAGCTGAACAAATTAAGAAACAGATTTCATGAACCCTACATGACAAGGAATATAGCCTTACCTCACACTGTTTATAAAACTAACTCCAAATTGATCAAAAACTGACATATAAGAGCTAAAACCATAAAATTCTTAGAAGAAAATATACAAGTAAGTCTTTATGACTTTAAATTTGGTACTTGATTTTAAATATAAAAGCAATATATTAAAAAATAGATAAACTGGACTTTGCCGAAATTAAAAATTTTGTGCATCAAGATCAGGGGAAATTGGAGGGTGAGACAAACCATGAGAGACTGTCAACTCTGAGAAACAAACTTAGGGTTTTGTAGGGGTAGGGGTGGGGGGATGGGTGATCCTGGTGGTGGGTATTAAGGAAGGCATGTATTGCATGGAGCACTGGGTGTGGTGCATAAACAATGAATCTTGGAACACTGAAAAAAAAATTAAACAAACAAACAAAAAGATACATTACCAGAACAATGAAAAGACAACCTACAGAATAGGAGACAATATTTACAAATCACATATCTGATAACATTTAACACTTTACTATGGAGAATATATAAACACATAAAACTCAAAAGCAAAGGGACAAATAACCCAGTCTTAAAAATAGACAAAGGACTTGAATAGACATTTCTTTGAAGATACACAAATGTTCAATAAACATAAGAAAACCTGTTCATAATCATTAGTCCTTAAATAAATGTAAATAAAACCTCAGTGAAATACCATTTCACACTTAGTAGAATGGTTAGAACTAGGGGAAGAAACAAAAAATAAGTGTTAGAAAGGATGTGGAGAAGTTGGAAGTCTTGTACATTGCTGGTAGGAATGTAAAATGGTACAACTGCTGTAGGAAACAATTTAGCTGTCCCTCAAAAAGCTAAACGTAGAATAACCATATGACCCAGCAATTTCACTCTCAGGCATATACCCAAAAGAATTGAAATTAGGAATTCAAACAGATACCTGTATACCACTGCTGATAGCATTATTCACAATGGTCAAAAAGTAGAAATAACCCAAGTATCCATCAACAGATGACTGGGTGAACAAAATGTGGTATAGACACAAAATGGAATGCTATTTTGTCATAAAAATAAATGGATTTCTGATACATGTTATAACATGGATGAATCAGAAAATATTATTCTAATTGAAATAAGCAAGACACAAAAGGACAAATATTGTATGATTCCACTTATATGCAATATCTAGGTTAGGGAAATTCATAGAGTTGGAAGGTAGTTTAGAGGTTACCAGGGCTGGGAGTACAGGGGAAGAGAATGGGGAATTATTGTTAAGGAGTTAGTGTTTCTGTTTAGGGTGATGAAAAGTTTTAGAAATAAATCATGGTAATGATTACACAACACAGTGAATGTAATTGACACCACTGAATTGTACACTTAAAACTGGATAAAATGGCATATTTTATGTGATATAGTTTTACCACAATAAAAAGATAAAGAGTAAAGATGTCCTTTTTGGAAGTGCATTGTCATTTAGTGGTCATGAGGTAGACCAGAAGGCCTTATATAGCATGCAAATGTATTGGGATTTCATTCTGTAGACAGAAAAGTCACTGAAGTTTTTTGTTTTTTGTTTTTTTTAAGCAAAGGAGCCAGAGTGGCCTGATTTTTCCATGCATGTAGCTTTGTTTGCTTAACTAGATTTTGTTACTTTTCTCTGAATTCTCCAGGGCACTTACCACAGTACTAAAGACAAACATTACTTACCTATTCCATCTGATAGCTGATTCCTTTATTTTCTCATAAAGATAGTGGATTTCTTTAAATTCCCAGTAAAAACTTAAACCAATTTCACTTTCCCTGGATAATGGTTTTCTACAAAACCAGAAATGGCATCCCATTGCTTGCTCTGCCATAATGGCAGTAATAATCTCTGAGTCAGTAAAAACACAAGTTATTTTCATTATCCTGAGAGGAATTCCAGTCAGGATAGGAAGATGGAAGCTCCACTAGGACTCTTTCTAGAGCTCTACTTTTCTTTACTAGTTTGTGGAGGCCTGAATTTTCTTCCAGTCCAAACTCCTGTCACAGTACTCATCAATCAAACTTCAGAGTAGGTTCCATATTCACAAATGTCAGATTCATGTCAGAAAATATTTCCTGCAATAACCTACAATTGAATGAGGTCCCGCCTTGTCCCTACAAAACCTCAATTTCTCCCCTGATTTTTTTTCTGATATCTGCTAAAATACTTTATTTTTTTAATTAATTTATTTTTTTCAGTGTAACAGTATTCATTGTTTTTGCACAACACCCAGTGCTCTCTCCCCTGATTTTAATCACACTGTCTGAGAGCCAGTAGTAGTGCTAATCAAATTGCCTGTGCATGAGCATATCCGTTTGGAAATATCTGGTGCCTTTACTGAGGAGTCAAAGGGGCATCTTCTAACATGTTCCCCTGGGGCACTATCAGAAATGTTCCATTCTGTTCTCATTTGATGTTGGCTCCTCAATAACAGCCAGCAAGTGACAAAGAATTAAGGGGTGGATTCTTTTATAGTGTGTTGGAAGAAAAGACTGCTGATGAGAATATCACAATTTCCAGTTTCACATACTATCACAAATACTAATCATGTGCCATTAAGACTCTTCTTCTAAATTAAAAGGTTGGTTTACTGCACATCGATAAGAATAAAAAACAACATTTATCCTATCTGTCTTTATCCTGTGGAGCTTCTATCAAATCTCCTTGAACGGCCATTAATCTCTCACCAAGAACTTTACCTCTTTAAAATGAAATCTTTAATAAGAAGCTCTGTACTTTCTCATTTGAATCTCCAACAAAGAGTCAAGATGGCGGGGAAGTAGGAGGAGGCACTGTTTCAACCTGTACCCTAAAGTGAGCTGATTACCTACCAAAGAACTCCGACCACCCATGAAATCAGCCTGAGATCAGGCTGAGATCCACGTCTGGATCTCTACAGGAGCAGAAGACACCAGTGGCAGGTAAAGCAGACTGGGAGCATAGGACTGATATCGGAAGATAAACAAAAGGGGGAGGGAGCCACCAGAGGTGACCGATTGTAAAGTAATACCCCAACACGAGAGTGCTCTGCGTTTGGGGACCAGCATTAACTTGGAGTCTGGTTGAAAGCACTCAAAAAACAAAGAGCAAAGGATCGCGGGGGGTAATAGTGGGAACCTGGGGGGTTAGGGTCAGGGACCTAAGTCCCCGGACCCAGGACCTCCCCTGGCACTGAGCCAGAGAGAGTGTGGTGGAGAAATCAGGTCTCCGTCCCTGAGCCGCCAGTGCGCCTGAATGCCAGCACACCCGAGAACGAGTGGGGTCTGGCTCCCGTGAGGGACTGGGAGCCTGGCCAGATGGCAATCCTGAAACGCACACCTCCCACACCCTCCCCTGGGATAGGTGCTCATAGGCTCTAGCCTGGAGCTCTGGCATCTGGAAAAACCAGACATTCCCACCCCCGAACAGCGGGAAAATCTCAGTGTGCGATCTCTGCTCAGAACCTCTCTGGCAGTCTGGAGCTGCCTAGACAGCCTCCGCTGCCCTGGTTTTGGGTACAATGAGGAGCTCCTGCATCCCCAGGGACAGTGACTCAGAACCGACTCTGCCAGCAGCTCTTGCAAAACGTTCTGAGGCTTCTCTCTGAGAGGGAGGTCTGGGTGCAGTTTGCTCTCCTCTAAACCTCCAAAAACCATCAAAAGCTGTCAAGGCGAGAGAAAGCAGATGAAAGAACATAAAAACCCCCAGAGAACAAAAGCCTGAAAAAAACAGTTTCCTCAGAGCTGACCCCCTTGAGGGGAGCGGAAGGACCTAACTCAGGGAACATCATTGTCTGAAAACCCACGTGGCAGGTCCCTTCCCCAGAAAACCAACCAGGAAGGAAGAAAAAAAAAAAAAGACTAAAAGAGAACAACCACCACTACTTCATAAATACAACTTTTATTTTTAACTCTTTACCAATATTCTGGTTCTTTTTTTTTTATACACACAGATAATTTTTTAACCTATTTACCACCACACTGAGATGTCCAGTACATCAAATTCTTTAATAACCTTCTAACCTGAACTTTTTGATACATACACCCATGTTCTTCTTTTGCTTTTCTATTTTTTTAATTCTTTTTTAATTTTAACTTAGTTTAGTCCAGTTTTTTTCTTTTTTAATTTTTATTTTCTACTATACATATACAGTTAAACTTCAAGGTAATCCCCTTTCACCAATCAATGCTACCCCTATAGGAAAACCAGTTTCTAATCGCCCTGTAACTTAGGAAAGTTGAGTCCCTTAACAAAAACATCAACATACCTTCAGGAAGAATCAAAATAACCTTCCTCACACACACTGAGAATTTATAACCACTCTCCCAATTTTTTCCTCTGTCAGTGTTTCTGTGAATTTGTGTTTGTCCTGATAATATATAAATCTTATACTTGGGGTTCTTTCTGATGAGGTTCTTCCCTTTTTTATGCTTATATATATATTTTTTTCTCTTGTCATATACTTTTATCAGTCTTTTTGTTTGTCTGTTTTTGTTTGTATACTTCACAAATCTTGCCTTGTGGCCCATTTGGGCTGAGCCTTCTCTTTTATCTTCACTTTTTTTCCTCTCTCTCTCTCTCTCTCTCTCTCTCTCTTTTTTTTCCCTTTTTTCTTTTCCCTTTTTTTTCTTTCTTCTTCTCTATT
Organism: Meles meles; assembly: GCF_922984935.1. Lineage (NCBI taxonomy): Eukaryota > Metazoa > Chordata > Mammalia > Carnivora > Mustelidae > Meles > Meles meles. The sequence goes on from NC_060071.1 coordinate 28,343,605, forward strand.
TCATTTTCTTTTGTTTTTTCTCTCATTTGGGTGGGGAATCCTGATTGCACAGAAGCATTCCAGTGTGCACATTGACTGCACCACAATCGATATGTCCAGCTGCATCTGTTCAGTCATCTCTTACCAAAATGACTAGGAGGAGGAATACCCAACAGAAGAAAAATACAGAGGATGGGCCTTCTGCAACAGAACTAATGGCTATCGACATAGACAATATGTCAGAAAAGGAATTCAGACTAACAATTATCCAGGCAATAGCTAGGTTGGAGAAAGCCATGGATGACCAAACAGAATTGATTAGGGCAGAACTGAAAGCCACCAGGGATGATGTTCACAATGTTAGGGCAGAACTGAAAGCCACCAGGGATGATGTTCAAAATGCTCTCAATGAGTTCCAATCTAATCTAAATTCTCTAAAAGCTAGTGTAACTGAGACAGAAGATAGAATTAGTGATCTGGAGGACAAACAGATAGAGAGAAAGGATCAGGAGGAAGCCTGGAACAAACACCTCAAAAGCCACGAAAAAAGAATCAGGAAAATAAATGATGCCATGAAATGTTCCAACGTCAGAATTACTGGAATCCCTGAAGGGGAGGAAAAAGAAAGAAGTCTAGAAGATATACTGGAAGAAGTTGTCTATGAAAATTTTCCCAATCTCACGAATGGAAACAACGTTCATGTACTAGAGGCAGAGAGATTTCCTCCCAAGATTTTAGATTCTTGAAAGTTCTCACGACACCTTATAGTTAGAATGAGGAAGTATGTTTCAAGAGAGACCCTCTTAAAAGCAGCTAGGACAAAGAAGTTCCTTACATACAGAGGAAAGCCCGTTAGAATAACGTCAGACCTTTCCACATAGACCTGGCAAGCCAGGAAGGGCTGGCAAAATATATTCAGAGTACTAAATGAGAAGAACATGCAGCCAAGAATACTCTATCCAGCAAGACTGACATTTAAAATGGATGGAGAGATAAAGAGTTTCCAAGACCAGCAAGGCTTAAAAGACTATGCAACCACCAAGCTGACACTGCAGGAAATATTAAGGGGGGGGGTCCTATAAAAGAGAAAAAATCCTAAGAATATCATTGAACAGAAATATAGAAACAATATACAGACAGAAAGACTTCAAAGGCAACACGATGTCAATAAAAACCTATCTCTCAATAATCACTCTCAATGTGAATGGCCTAAATGCACCCATAAAACAGCACAGGATAACAGATTGGATAAAACGACAGGACCCATCCATATGGTGTCTACAAGAGACCCATTTTGAACCTAAGGATACACCCAGACTGAAAGTGTTTATCTGTACTGTCATTTGCAAATATCTTCTCCCATTCCATGGGTTGCCTATTTGTTTTGTTGACTGCTGGGTATTTACCCCAAATATACAGATGTAGTGAAAAGAAGAGCCATCTGTACCCCAATGTTTATAGCAGCAATGGCCATGGTCACCAAACTCTGGAAAGAACCAAGATGCCCTTCAACAGATGAATGGATAAGGAAGATGTGGTCCATATACACGATGGAGTATTATGCCTCCATCAGAAAGGATGAATACCCAACTTTTGTAGCAACATGGACGGGACTGGAAGAGATTATGCTGAGCAAAATAAGACAAGCAGAGAGAGTCAAATATCATATGGTTTCACTTATTTGTGGAGCATAACAAAGAACATGGAGGACATGGGGAGATGGAGAGGAGAAGGGAGTTTAGGGAAACTGGAAGGGGAGATGAACCATGAGAGACTATCGACTCTGAAAAACAACCTGAGGGTTTTGAAGGGGCAGGTGTTGGGAGGTTGGGGAACCAGGTGGAGGGTAATTGAGAGGGCACATATTGCATGGAGCACTGGGTGTGGTGCAAAAACAATGAATACTGTTACGCTGAAAAAAAAAAAGAATAAATCTGGTAATTCCACTTATGAAAGCTCTCCAAAAAAATAGTCATTTCATGCATTCAGAAATGTAACATAATTTTGTTCTACCTGAAACCTTGCAATCATTTATAAAGAACATATTGTCCATGTTCCTTGCTCTGGATATTTTTCTGGAACTTTGATCAAAACCAGTACTATTCTGATAACTGTTACCTACTGTTAAAATGAACTAACCTATATATCTTAAACCACATGCATCTCCAGAGACTATCTCAACAGTTATACTCCTCCTATTTATCCTTTACTCTAGGAAACTTCACAAAAGGGCCTTTTGTTCTAAAGGATAGAACAAAAGCTACCCCACCTGCCTCCTTTTGGTGAGCTATCTTATGTGTATTGGCCATAAAATAGGCTACATGAGATTTATCACAAATAATCAAGGACTTTTAGTTTCAAAGCAACATGTGGTAGTCTAGTAATTTTAGACTTACTATTGAACCTAATGTTTACCCATCCATTGAGTCTCCAAGATGCAAGCCCCATGCCTCCTCCTAGGGAGCTCACTGTTCACAGTTGGGTGATCAGGTGGCAGAGGCAGAATGAGATGAGTTGGCTTAGAAAATTACAGTAAACTGAGTCACCAAGAGTTTATGTTCTGTTAACTGCACATAGGGCAACTGTCTGTGACCAAAAGGAGGAAGAACCTCATCACCACCAATTATTATATAGCCTGCACAGGTTTCCTCTCATGAGAAAAGTTCTATTCTTTCTAGCTTGCCTTCAAAATCCAGCAAAAGCAAGACTGTTTTTCATCACCTGTATTTTCCTGAGCTGCTTGGCAACCAGCCTAAACTGTTCCTTCACATCATATTCAATTATGTACCAAGCCCTATTTCTAAGACCTCTATCCATATTAAGTGATTCAGTTCTCATAGAAACCTTATAGGGTGTACTTCAGCACAACAGGTATCCACAAGCACCAAACTGAGTATCAGAGCTATGCTTAGAGCCAGAGTGACATGGTTCCAGATCTGCCCTCTCCCTATTCAATCCAGGGAAGTGGTTGTGAACTGCCCAAAGTTATGTCTATGGCTGTGACATCAAAGCTCAGAGTGAAGCTAATGGCTTCTTTTTAACACCTGAAAGATTCTGTGTGTCTTCTAATCAGGCTTAGGAAACACCATGATTACATCAAGTCAATAGTTTAAAAGAGCTGAGGTTGGGAAGAATAAGGGTGATTGAAACATAAATGATTCTAATTCTAACCATTTTGCTTTAAGTCAAGTTTCCACCAATACTGAGAGGTGAAAGCAGGTGCAGGACAACCTCCTGAATTGCCCTTTCCTGTCCATGATCCACCATCCCAACCAACTCTCTGCCCCAGAGGGTCTTATGTGGACCACATCAAAAAGTTCTCAATTTCAGCTAGTTTCTGCCAAAGAAGAGCCCCAGTAGGAGATGGAGTGGGGTGAAAAAGGACTCCATGTAGTCATTACTCTGGATCCCTCCCTACAGGATCTTTCCACTAAAGCTGTTCTGGGGTAGCCCTGATGTCACATCCTTCTAGTTCCTAGTAATCTCCATTTTCTCTCCCTTCCTGTTTCCTCCCTCCCTCTCTCTCTTTCTCTCTCTCTCTCTAATTACCTTTCCCACAACTTCCCTCTCTCAGTTTCCATCTGCATCTTAAAACTCCTCTCTCTCTCTCTCTCTCTCTCTCTCTCTCTCTCTCACACACACACACACACACACACACACACACACACACACACACACATCCTGTCTCTGGGACACTACCCTACCCCTTGTGGATTCCTCCATCTTGCCCACACCTTGGTAAACAGCCCTGCTAGTAAATCCTACTCAAATTACCAAGTTGGAGTAGACCATCTGTTTTCTAGTAAGACCATGATTGGTACAGTGAATGTATTTATTAAACCATCGTATAAACATTTTAATTGAACTTAGCATGCATACAGAAATATGCATTGATTTTAAGTAAATCATACAGTTCAATGACAAAAGGAATACAACCAGGTAATCTTTCAGGGCAAGAAACAGTCCAAAAGCCCAGTTAAATTTCCTTCAATTCCTACACTCTCCCTTCCACTCAGATTCTTCTCACCATAAAGCAGATTTGCCTGACTTCTTTATACATGGAATTATATAGTATATACTTTTTTATATAGTATATACACTTTCTGTGAGTTGTTGTAGTTGCAAGCCTTCAGCTTTGGTCATGATTCTGGGGTCCTGGGATCAAGCCCCACATCAGGGCTCCCTGGTTATCAGGGAGCCTGCTTCTTTCTCTCCCCCCCGCTCATTCACTCTCTCTCTCTCTCAAATAAATAAATAAAATCTTAAAATTTTGTATTTTTATTCATGATAGTATGATTATACCACAATTTATTTATCTATTATAGGGTTGACAAATATATGAATTGCTTCCAGCTTGAGGTTATTGAGGAGGGGTGCTATGAACATTTTCAGATATGTTGTTTGGTGTACATACATATACATTTCTGTTCAGCATATAACTAAGAACAAATTTTCTGAGAAATAGAATGTATTGTCCTAAACCTTAGTAAAATGCTGCCAAATCATTTTCTGAAGTCTCTGTGCAAATATATAATCTTATCAGCAATATATGACACTTCCTGTTGCTATACATTCTCTCAACACTTGTTATTGTCAGCCTTTAATATTTAAGCCATTTAGTCGTGGATATAGTGGTATCTTTTTTAGAAAAAAAAAAGTTCTATTTATTTGTTTGAGACAGAGAGTGAGCAAGAAACAGAGAGCAAGGGGTGCCTGGGTGGCTCAGTGGGTTAAGGCTCTGCCTTCAGCTCTGGTCATGATCTCAGGGTCCTGGGATCAAGCCCTATGTCAGGCTCTCAGCTCAACAAGGAGCCTGCTTCCCCTACCTCTCTCTCTCTCTCTCTGCCTGCCTCTCTGCCTACTTGTGATCTCTGTCTGTCAAATAAATTTAAAAATCTTTAAAAAGAGAGAGATACAGAGAGAGCACACAAGCACAAGCAGGGGAGGAACAGAGGGAAAGGAAGAAGAAAATCCCTGCCAAGCAGGGAACCTGATGTGGGGCTCGATTCCTGGACTCCAGGATCATGACCCCAGCTGAAATGCTTAACTGACTGAACTACATAGGCACCCCGGATATAGAGGTATCTTGTTGTGATTTAAAATCACATTTTTTTCTGTAGCACAATTTAAATGTTTTACCTTTTTGATAAAGCAGAGTATAATAGAATAAACAATTCATTTCCAGTAATATCTATCTCTACAGAATTAAGTCTTCCAAAGACATATTACCTGGAAACAAAAGCCTATCATAATAAGCAAAGCTTCAACCAGAGGGGCTACTTTTCATGTCAGGAAGAAGTTCATCATTATAGGAGGAATAATGTGCTATGTAAAATGGCTGTAAGGTCACAGCCTTGAGGGCACTGGAAGTATATTATCCTATTCCACAGTAAGTAGTTCAGTGAATTACAAACATCAGTTTATCAGCAACCATTCTGGCAACCTTTAACTGATAGTTCAGTTGGGTACTGATGAATTGTGGGGATAAGCACCCTTTCATATACTTTTGGTAGTTCTAGTCATTTCAGTATCCTCTTTTGTGAAGTGTCTATTCAGGATTCCTGTCCATTTTTCTATTTCCTGTCCATTTTTCTACTGGGTGTCCTGTCATTCTTTTATAAATTTACAGGTATTCTTCTTCTAGTTTAGATATAATTTCCAAATGCAACAAAAATATGTTTTGCACACATTTTTTCACTCTGCAACTTCTTTTCACTCATTATATTCTTTTGAAAAAACAGAAGTTTCTATTTTTAAGGTAACTGAAGGATCAACTTTTAGCACTTTTTATATCCTCTTTAAGAAGTTGAATTGCATGGCAATGTTTTCGATAACATAATGTGCTCTGATGAAAATACTTAAAGACTCCTAGTTTACAGAAAAGGCCACTGAACTTTGCAGAAATTAGGTCCTCTTAAGCAAAATATGAAGCTTTAGAAGCACATGTAAAAGTAACACAAGGCGAAGGGAGTACAAACCTGCCAAGGCAGATATGTCATCTAAGCTTGGGGGTCACAGCCAAATCACCTTTCCATCTCAGAAAGCAACATTCCATACCTCCCTGCAAAGAGGTGTCAGAGCTGAGACTCCAGCCTGGGTGTTAGCCTCCAGGTCCATTGCTTACTACACAGCTTCCTTTCAGTAAAAAAAGGGGAAAACTGTCATTTTGCTCTATTCCGTCTCTAAAACCAAAAGACAAAATTGAGGGAAGAGGGAAGGATAGGGGAGAGAAGATGGTACATCCCTACAAACATGCCAGTGGAGGTGGCAACTTAAACTTTTAAGTCATTCAAGGGTAACTCTGCTTGGACAGTGACAAACTTCTTCAAATAATATGACCACTAAGGAAAACACAAACAAAGGAAGAATCCTTGTCCTTCATATATGCTAGTACAAAATACCAAGCATCCAGGCTGTCCCCGAATGCCAGCTCACTCATACTGTCAGAAAAAAGTGGTAGTAGGATTAACACCTGAGATGGACAGAGAGAACAACTCCATCAACACAATGTATATGGGTTGTGGGTCTCTGTAATAGCCCCAAGGACTCAGGAATAGTGAACTGGACATGAGCTCTGTCCTGAAATTGCACAGCTTCATGAAGAGGATGATCCACATACAACTGTCATGACCACAGCTATATCATCCATGACAACTATAACAACTATGGTGACAGCTCTAAGGTACCATAGAGGTCTCTTACATAAACCTAAGCTCTCTGCTGAGGCAATGAGTGAGCCAACCAACCAAGTGAGCTTAACTCAACGTTAAAGCTATTCTGTGGTTTTAGCATCTTTGAAGGACGTTGAAAATCAAGCAGCCTCTGAGAAGCTTCCTATTCATGACTGTCAAAATGGGTAATGGGTATTAAGGAGGGTACACGTGGTGATGAGCAGTGGGTGTTATACACAACTAATGGATCATTGAACATTACATAAAAAACTAATGATGTACTATGTGTTGGTTAGTTGAACATAATAAAAAAAAACTGACATAAAATAGAACTTCAAGACAAACTTATAAGAAAGCCATCAAGGAGTCATATCTAATGTTTTCTCCACCTGCTTTCATTTTTATTTTTATTTTGAAATTTTAAATTTATTTTTTTTTCAGCTAACAGTATTCATTGTTTTTGCACAATACCCAGTGCTCCATGCAATATGTGCCCTCCCTATTACCCACCACGTGGTTCCCCCAATCTCCCACCCCCGCCCCTTCAAAACCCTCAGGTTGTTTTTCAGAGTCCATAGTCTCTTATGGTTCGCCTCCCCTCCCAATTTCCTTCAACTTCCTTCTCCTCTCCATCTCCCAATGTCCTCCATGTCATTTGTTATGCTCTACAAATAAGTGAAACCATATTTTTTTAGATCTCAAAGTCAAAGTTATATGATTTCCTAACACCTACTTCTTTAAGTTATTGAGATTTTAGCATTGTTTATGATAAGCCCTACTCAATACTCAAAACAAAACACTGCTAACATTTTTATTGAACTTATAGCGCCACCAAGATCTAAAAAGACAAAAACATCTAAAAATGCAAAGATATTAAAAATGTGAATATTATGCCCCCTAGGTATTATACATTAGAATTTAAATTGTGAATGATTAAAATGAGTAATTAAGTAAGTGTATTATTAGTTTCAGAGGTAGAACTCAGTTATTTGTCAGTCTTATATAATACCCCGTGTTCATCACCTCATGTACCCTTCTTAATGTCTATCACCCAGTTACACCATCCCCCCATCCATCTCCCCTCCAGCAATCCTCAGTTTGTTCCCTATAGCTAAGAGTCTCTTACGGTTTGTCTCCCTCTATGATTTTGTCTTGTTTAATTTTTCCCTTCCTTCCCCTATGATCCTCTGTTTTGTTTCTTAAATTCCATATATGAGTTAAATCATATGATAATTATCTTTTTCTAATTGACTTACTTCGCTTAGCATAAGACCCTCTAGTTCCATCCATGTTTTTGCAAATGTCAAGATTTCATTTTCTTTGATGTCTGAGTAGTGTTCCATTGTGTATATATATACACCACATCTTCTTTACCCTTTCATCTGCTGATGGACATCTGGGTTCTTTCCATAGTTTGGCTCTTGTGGACATTGTTGCTATAAGCTTGGGGTGCAGGTACCCCCTTTGGATCACTACAATTTTATCTTTGGAGTAAATACCTAGTAGTGCAATTTCTGGGTCATAGGTAGCCCTATTTTCAACTTTTTGAGGAAACTCCATACTGTTTTCCAGAATTGCTGCACCAGCTTACATTGCTACCAACAGTGTAGGAGGGTTCCCTTTTCTCCACATCCTCGCCAACACTTCTTGTTTCCTGATTTGTTAATTTTAGCCATTGTGACTGTTGTGAAAAATGAATGAATTCTTACTTGAAAACAAGTAATCATTAGGAAAGAATTCTGAATGCAATTTGAAAATTCTTACTCTGCATTATTGCATTCTAGCTTTGTTAATGGAGTTCAGTTTATTAAAAGAAATGTGGGCTAGTGCTGCCAGAGCATTACACATTGTCAGAGACAGTGTGTTATTCTCTGTGTCCTCAGAGCATCTCACAGTGATGAGTGGGATAAACACACTAAAAAATATTGGAGTAAGAAGTAAATGAAGGAGCAATTAACTAACTGCATTAAACAGGGATGTAAATTCTCAGAATACTATACAACTTGATAGAGTTTCTAGGCCATCCCTTGAAAAGCAGCATTTTATCCTGAGGTCAGCTTTTCCTTTGACCCATTGGAACAGGACTACTGCTTCAAGCCACACAGTCCAGACATTGCACAACTGCAATAAGTTGTGTTCCACATGAATGGTGTTGCTAGAGTTGGGCAACAGAGCAGTCTGGCCTGGAGAAATCTACCAACTGATCTTGGAGATAATCTAAAGCTGCCACTGGGACTGCTTCCCCATCTCACTCCTCAGGGGATCTGAAATTCAAGGGAACTATATTTTTTCATTGATTCCTTCAACAGTCACCAATATCTTAGCAGATTCCAGTCACTCCTACTGGGTGGCCAATATTTTAATACACAAGTATCATAATATGTAAACCCTAAAAATCTTTTAGGATGTCCCATGTGGCTCTTTACTAGATTGCCTGAACATCTCACACTTGATCCTCTTCTCCCTACTGGACCTTGAGGAAGGTTTCCTAGCCTCAGGGAGTTAAGTGGAGCCATAAGACTGACCTAGCCAATGGGCTGTGAGCGTCTTCCCATACTGGCATTTGTGGACAGCCATAAGTTCTATCTACCCGTTTTCCCTGCCAGGATGACCCTAGAAACCATGTGTTGCTATGGTGGCATCACAAAATCTTGGTCTTTGTCCACCAGTCACCCCCACTGGCCAGAACTGAACATGTGGTGTCAGCAAGAAAAAAAATTTTTTGTAAGCTTCTGAGATGCTAAGATGCTAAGATCAGTGTTTTACCCAGCATACCCAACATAGCCTATCCTATTCTGATACATTTGGCCTAAGAAAATATCAAATGCACAGGGTATAGAAAGAAAAACTATGCCAATTAGGTTTTCAGTTGTTGAACTTTATTCCAATTAACTGTGTCATCCCCTAACAATGGAACACCTAATTTCCACAAATAAGCATTTGGAAAACTGGCTCTTTTCTTATTACAAGCCCCAGAAATAAGTGGACACAACTTTAAACTCACAGGATTAATTTAAATTCTTGTTTAAGTTATTGATATTGAAGAACTTGAACATGACCACAGCATTGCTTCAGAAAAGCAAGTGAAAATTTTGACACAACTTATTCTTCCTAGCAATATGACTCCAAACTTAGAACTATCCTGAGCCCCAAAAGGAATGATCTCTTAGTCTCAATGCTCCTGAAACACTGTAGGCATCTGAGTTTTCCAGATTTAATTATAACAAATATGGTTATTATCCTTTTTATTAAGGGTAAAGAGAGAATATAATTTTACATAGAAAACAACATTAATATATACTTAGACAACTTAGTTTGTCAAAGTTAATGACTAATGAGAAAACTGTAAGTAACAGTCATTTAAGCAGATCTGAGAGTTTTAATAATTCTCATGATGAGATGTATATCTTACACTTAAGTTACTCAACAATAGCTCACAGGTGATTTTGTTTAAATAAACCAATAATAATCCTGAAAGATCCATGCTTTAAAAGCTACTGTGGGGGGGCACCTGGGTGGCTCAGTGGGTTAAAGCCTCTGCCTTCAGCTCAGGTCATGATCCCAGAGTCCTGGGATCAAACCCCGAATCAGACTCTCTGCTCAGCGGAGGCCTGCTTCCCCTGCCCCTAAGCCCCGCCTGCCTCTCTGCCTACTTATGGTCTCTGTTTGTCAAATAAATAAATAAATAATATCCTTTTTTTTTTAAAAAAAAAGCCACTGTGGTTCTTTGTCAAATTACTCAGTCTTTTAAGTCTTTTAAAAACCTCACTGGCTTTACTGCTAGACATAAACCTATGTAACACAGGCCAATTGGGAAGAAAAAATGAAGGGACGTACAGTCACTAAATTGTTCTACTCCAAATTTATTGACCTGTTTGTACTCAATGAAAGATATTGGCTGCATCATTCAAGATACACTGTAGCTAATAGAAGGGGAAGATCACAAACAACAGTAAATACTCATATTTGGAGAATCAGAGCCAAAACACAAGAAGCCTTGTGACATGTGTTACTTTGTTCCATCATCATTGTGGTTTTGAGCCAATAAAGGAGAAGAACTAGCCTTCTTCATCCTGTACCTCAGTGTCTGCACTGTGCTGAAAAGTGTGGTTCATTTAAATCAATAAAGATACTCCAAGGTCAGCAGCAAAGTTTTTTTTTCTTTTAGTTTTAATTCCTGTATAGTTAACGTACAATGTTATATTAGTTTCAGGTATATAATATAGTGATTCAACAATTCTATATATTATTCTGTGGTCATGATTATAAGTGTATTCTTAATCTCCTTCACCTATTGCACCCATAGTCCCTCCCACCTCCCATCTGGTAACCATCTATTTATTCCCTATAGTTAGGAGTCTGTTTTTTGGTTGGGAGCAGATTGCTTTTATAGCAAAAGAAGAAGATTAGGGGCACCTGGGTGGCTCAGTGGGTTAAAGCCTCTGCCTTTGGCTCAGATCATGATCCCAGGGTCCTGGGATCAAGCCCCGCGTTGGGCTCTCTGCTCAGCAGGGAGACTGCTTCCTCCCCTCTCTCTGCCTGCCTCTCTGCCTACTTGTGAACTCTTTCTCTCTGTCAAATAAATAAATAAAATATTTTTTTAAAAAAGAAGAAGATTATATTTACTGTAAATCACAATTAGAATAGCCAAATAAATGAGAGAACAGGTTCACATATGATTTAGTGAGAGCATTTCAAAATGGCAAATGCTTTGGGATCCAGTTGTCAGGAGTGGGCGTGGGATGATTTTAAAGATAGAATGGTCAGGAGGGTCCCCTGCACTCCCTGGAAAGACACCCATTAAGACTGGAAAGTGTTGCATACTCAGCCTCAGCAGGGCTCTTGTATCTCTAGTCCCCATGCCGACTCTACCTGTATAGCTTCCCATCTCCACCAAAAGGAGGAGCCAAGCTGTGAACCCATGCATTATATCCTTAAAATTCTCTTCCCATCTTGGCTTTTTTCTTGCCAAGTTACCTGGAAGCCCAATCTCCACCAGGTAATCAAGGTTCTCAGCAGCATCTCTCACCAAAGAGAGACATTACTGGTCATCAGTGAATAAGAGACAAAAACTTAATCCTTGGGAAAGGAAGTAGTCTTTGTTGATAAGGACATAATAAATATCTATAATTATGGCCATTTAGTGAAAATAGCAAAATAAGAACCTCCAAAAAAAAAATAAATAAGAAGAACATCTAAAGTCTACTCCTCCAAACAAACAAACAACGAGAATACTTGCAAAAGTTGTAAAAATCAATTGTTTTGGAACTTTGGAAATTATCCAAAGGCCTGCAACAATATGAGACACGTTTATTCAAGAAAAACAGTGGAATCTTGATAAGAACGGTGAGCTTTGTGGCAATTTAACTTGCCTCTCCTTGCCTCTGTTGTAACCTTAAAAACAAACTGCCCCCAATCACAATGAAAACCAGAATCCTAGAAGCCATTGAAGAGAAAGAATAGTGTTTTGTTTGTTTGTTTGCCTTTGGTTTGAGGGGTTTTATATATATATACATATATAATACATATAATGTGTTATATATACATATATAATACATATAATGTATTATTTGCTTCAGGGGTACAGGTCTGAGAATCATCAATCTCATACAATTCACAGCACTCACTATAGCACACACCCTCTCCAATGTCCATCACCCAGCCATCCTATCCAGGCTCCCCAACCCCCATCAAACCTCAGTTTGTTTACTGAGATTAAGAGTCTTTTATAGTTTGTATCCCTCCCCGGTCCCAACTTGTTTCATTTTTTCCCTCCCTAACTCCACAAACCCCCACCCTGCCTCTCAAATTCCTCATATCAGAAATATCATATCATAATCTAGAGAAAGAATAGGTTTTGAGTTTCCTGAAAGCCACATTCCCAGAGAACTGTCACTACTTGACCTGTGTAGAAGTTCCTTGGAAACTCTCACTCCCAGGGTGGGAGCTAAGATTTTACTCTCAGGACCTATGGGACCTAGAAGCTTACTCACTGGAAACAGCTTTTTTACCCCAGGTATTATGTTGAACACAACTGGTGCCAAACATTTAACCTCTCAGCTGGTTATGGCTACGATAAGAGTTAGGGCTTTGAAGCTGAAAAAAAAAACTTAAAAGAAAAGCTGGAGTATAAGATGCCCATGAAGGATTTTGGAAAACTCTCCTATATTCCTGGGTTTTAGATGAAACATGCATTTGTAGTATTGTATAACATACCCAAAAAAGATATGAGTGGTACCTAATCTCACAACTCTGAATGACCCTAAGGCCTCACACAAGCAGGAAGTGAAGTCATTGGAAAACTTATAAAGTAGCCAATTGAAACTGTCCTTGAGAGAGTACAGATATTGAACTTACCAGGCAAAGATTTTAAATCAGCTATTTAAAATATTACATATGTTAATTTATTTAAATTTAAAATATGTTCAATGAACTAAAGTGTGAAAATCTCACCTCACCAAATAAAATACTTTAAAAAGAAAAAGACATCACAAAGAATAAATAGAAATCTTGGATTTGAAAAGTACAATAACTAAAATTTAAAATTTTATTACAGGAACTTAACCTCATATTTGAGCTGGGAAAAAAAGAATGAACGAAATTGAAAATAGATCAATTGAGAGTATCTGGTGTCAGAAACATAAAGAAAAAAAAGAATGAAGAAAAATGGATTTATGGGGGGTACAGTTAAGATGGCAAAGTAGTAGGGGACCCTGACCTTGCCTCATCCCTCAACCCACAGCTAGATCAATATCTAACTACTTTGAACAACTAGGAATATGATCTGAGGATTAAGAAAATAATCCACACAGTTGGAGGGAGAGAAAGTGGCAGATGTGAGGTTTGGAGCTGTAAATTGGGGGATAGGTAAGTCCTACAGCCTCCAAGGGGAGGGAATACTTTTCACACAGCAAAGTCAGGGAGAGGGAGAGAGCAGGAGAGAGCATAGGAAGGGATTGCAAAATAAACCATGGTAAGGTGATCCCCTGGTTTGCACTGGGAGAGATCACTCTTCTTTCCCTGAGTACATTTGAAAGAGGATATTTTGCTTCTCAAAACACAAAAGGCCAGCTGGGAGCCATTCAGTAGTAAATAGCAGGGACAGAGGTGCGCACAGAGGCCAGAAAACCTCTTAAGAGGAAGATGGGGCAAGATGGCAGAGAAGTAGGAGACTCTGTTTCAACCAGTCCCCTAAAGTGAGCTAAATATCTACGAGAGCACTCTGAACACCCATGAAATCAGCCTGAGATGTAAGATTATATGCTTCTGGATCTCTATGGGGGCAGAAGACAACAGTGGAGAGGTAAAGTGGATTGGGAATGCTTGGACTGATATCAGAGGATAAACAGAAGGGGGTGGGAGCCACCAGAAGGGAGCCATTGGAAAGTAATATCCCAATATGAAAATGCCCTGTGACTGGAGACCAGCATTAACTTGGAGTCTGGTTGTAAAGGCCTACTTAACCAGAGTGATTCCATCTGGTTAAACAATGATTTTGTTGTTTATGTAGTAAAACTTAAACTGACCCTGCCCTCCACTCCCAGGGGACTTAGTTAAAAGCAAGTCCGGGAAACTGGTCCCAGATAACAAAGCCCAAACACAAGGGTGGGTCAGGCCAGGTGGAGACAGCCAATTAGTGGGCCACGCATACTGTCTCCCTAGCTACCAAGGAGTGTTGGCCCTGCCTTTTGGGCACCAATTCTGACCAAGGTGATAGGCTAGCTCAAATGTCTACTATAGGGTAAATTGTGATTCAATTGGTCACTTACGTGTGACCTAGCATGACTTTGCAGCTTTCTCTGTGTGTTATGATCCCATTGGCCACCTGTGCATGGCCAGGCCCAACCACATGGCCTTTGCCCTTAAAAGCTAGCCTGTAAGGCAGAGAGGGGTTGCCTCTTTGTAAGAGACAGCCCCAGCCAGTCGGTTTGATTCTCAATGCTTGGCACAAAATAAAGCTTTGCTTGACCTTCACTTTGTATAGTCTCGCTCCTTTGATCACGGACCCATTATTGGGGGACCCAACATGGTTAAAAGCACTCAAAAAGAGAAAAAGATCTTAAGGGGCAACTGGTGGAATCAGGCGGTCATGGGCATGGGCCTAAGCCCATGGACCCAGGATGGCCAGGGCCAGCAACCACCCATGCCAGAGTGAGTCTGGGGGAGCCTCCAGTCTATGGTGCCTGAGCTCTTGGATTTCCACTGTTTGCACCACAGCTGGGCTGTGTGCACTCCCCCTTCTGCCTGCACCTGAGAGAGCCCCTGTGGGCGCCCCTGGCGGTCTCTAGGTCCTCAGGCTTCCACCATCTGTGCTACTGGGTGGGTGAGGGTGGGGGGTTCTGAGCATACTCCTGCCTACGCTTGAGAGAGCCTGGTGTGGGCACGAGGCAGACATCTCTAGGACCTCGGACTTCCACGACTGGCCATGGGGTCTGACGCTCCCAGCCCACAACTGAGAGAACACCCCTCCCACCCCGTCTCTGGTTGGGGTGGGTCCCTCAGTGACAGCCTCCTGCAAACTGCGTGACCACTGGGTCTGAGTGCACCTGGCATGGACCTGGACGCCAGACAGCAGTCCCGGCAAAGGCAACCACCAGAGGCAGGCTCCCTGGACCAATATCACTCACAGTGTTAGTGGCACAGGGGCACAAAGACAAGTGGGGGCCTCAGGTGACCACTGGGACAGTGGCTAGAGATGTGCACTGCCTGTGGGAGGTTGCACTGTCCAGCAGAGTTTGCAGGAGGAAGTCTCTGTGTTCTGGACCATCCAGAGGGGAGCAAACTGAGGCACCTCTCTGAGAGGGAGATCTGGGTGCAGATTCTTTCTTTGCTGTGACCCTCTGAAAAGCTATAAAAAGCAGCCAAAGAACAAAACCCTGAAAAAACGGTTTCCACAGAGCCCAGTCCCTTGATAACCTGCAGGGCAACTCACCCAAGCAAGATTTTTTTTAATATTTTATTTATTTATTTGACAGAGAGAGAGGTCACAAGCAGACAGAGGGGCAGGCAGAGAGAGAGGGAGAAACAGGCTCCCCACTGAGCAGAGAGCCCAATGTGGGGCTTGATCCCAGGACCCTGAGATCATGACCTGAGCTGAAGGCAGAGGCTTAACCCACTGAGCCACCTAGGCGCTCCCCCCAAGCAAGATTAACAGGAAAACAATGCAGCAGTCCCCTCCCCCAGAAGGCAAGCCAAAAGAACAAGAGGAAAACCACCATAGGGTCCCTGTAAAACTGTAAAACCCCAACATCACAGGAAAAAATCTATTTGGCTCCCAGTATTGCCCTAAAACCTGTATATTTCATAGATACAACTTTTTAATTCCTCCTCACGATTCTTGTTCTTTTAATTTTTTTAACCTACTTACCAACTAGAGGTTTCATACAACATATTCCATAATAACTTTTTAACTGGAAATTTTTCATACATATATCTGTGTTTCATTTTCTTCTCCTTTTCTTATTTTCTTTCTTTCTTTCTTTTTGTTAACTGACGTATAGATATAAGCTTCAAGGTAATCCTTTTTCCTATTCAATACTATTCCTGTATATAAACCAATTTTAATTTCCTTTTATCTCTGGTAAGTTTAATCCTTTAACAAAGATATAAAGATACACCCAGAAAGAACCAAATTGACCTGCCTCACCCACATCAAGGATCTATAACCACCATCCCATCTCATTCTTCTGTAAGTGTTTCAGTGTATTTGCTTTTTGTTCTGGAAGTATATAAATCTTATCCTTGGGGTTCATTTTGGCTGGTTTCTTCTTTTTTTTCTTGTCATTTACTTTTATTCATCTTTTTGTTTGTTAGTTTTTGTCTAACTTTTGTCTAAGCTTTATTTTGCGCCTAATAAATCTTACTTTGTGGGCTTATTTTGGCTGGGATCTCTCTCTTTTTTTCTCTTCTTCTCTTTTTCTTTTATCTTTCCTTTTGGTGGTGACATCGGATCCCTCTGAAACTTTCCAGGGTGTACCTTGCCTGTATAACAATATAGTTGTTATATTCAGCTATACATCCCCTTAACCACCTCTCACCAAAATGACTAGGAGAAGGAACATCCAACAGAGGAAAGATTCAGAGACCTTGTCCTCTCCATCAGAACTATAGGATATAGACATAAACAGTATGGCAGAAAGGGATTCAGGGTAACATCCAGGCAGTGGCTAGACTGAAGAAAACCATTAGTGACAACACAGAATCTCTAAGGGCAGAAATGAAAGCCAATCTGGCAGAATTTAAATATGCTATCAAGGAGATTCAATCTGATCTAAATACTCTAACTGTTAGGGTAACAGAGGCAGAAGATCAATTAGTGATCTGAGGACAAAGTGGTAGAGAAAAAGGATCACCAGGAGGCTTGGAACAAACAGCTTAGAAGCCATGAAAACAAAATTAGGGAAATAAATGACGCCATGAACAGTTCCAACATCAGAATTATTGGGATCCCTGAGGGGTTGGAGAAAGAGAGAAGACTAGAAGATATAGTTGAAAATATTCTGAATGAAAATTTCCCCAATCTCGGGAATGGAACAAGTGTTCATGTCCTAGATGAAGAAAGGACACCCACCAAGATCAACAAATCTTGAAAGACCTCAAGACATTGATTGTGAAATTCATGAATCATAATTTTAGACAAGAGGTTCTGAGGGCAGCTAGGGAGAATTGATTACTTATGTACAGAGGAAAGTCAATCAGAATAATGTCAGACTTGTCCACAGAAACCTGGCAAGCCAGAAAAGGCAGGCAAGACATATTCAGGGCACTAAATGAGAATGCAGTCAAGAATACTTTATCCAGCAAGGTTGACATTCAAAATGGATGGAGAGATAAAGAGCTTCCAAGACCAGCAAAGTTTAAAGGTTTAAAAGAGTATGTGACCACCAAATCTGAACTACAAGAAATATTAAGAAATAATAACAGGCATTCTATAAAAAAAGAAAGAACCCAAGAGTGACATAGAACAGAAATTTAGAGACAATCTATAGAAACAAGGACTTCACAGGAAATATGATATCAACAAAAACTTAACTTTCAATAATCACCCTCAAAGTGAATGGCCTAAACACTCCCATAAAATGGAACAGGGCTACAGACTGGATAAAACGACAGGACCCAACCATATGCTGTCTATAAGAGACACAATTGGAACCTACAGATGCATCCAGAGTGAAATGGAAGAGATGGAGAAGCATCTTTCAAGCCAATGGGCCTCAAAAGAAAGCTAGGGTTGTGATTCTCAAATCAGATAACTTAGATTTTAAGCTAAAGATTGAATTCAGAGATACAGGAGGAAACTACATCATTCTTAAAGGGTCTATCCCCCAAGACGATCTAACAGTTGTAAATATTTACGTCCCCAATATGGGAGCAGCCAACTATATAAGCCAACTATTAATCAAAATGAAAAATCACCTACAATTAATGAATACACTAATAGTAGGTGATCTTACACTCAGTAATAGATAGATTATCCAAGCAGAAAATCTATAAAGAAACTAGAGCTTTGAATGACACATTGGAACAGATGGACCTCATAGATATATACAGAACATTTCACCCTAAAACAACAGAACACTCATTCTTCTCCAGTGCACATGGCACTTTCTCCAGAATAGACCACATACTGGGTCAAAAATCAGGTTTTAACTGATACCAAAAGATTGAGATTATTCCCTGCATATTCTCAGATCACAATGCTTTGAAACTGGAACTCAACCACAAGAAAAAATTTGGAATGAATTCAAACACTGGAAGCTAAAGACCACCTTGCCTAAGAATGCTTGAATCAACCAGGAAATCAAAAAAGAACTTAAACAATTCATGGAAACCAATGAGAATGAAGACACTTCGGTCCAAAACCTATGGGATACAGCAAAGGCTGTCCTAAGGGAGAAATACATAGCCATGCAAGCCTCCCTTAAAAACATTGAAAAATCCAGAATACACCAGCTCTCTTTTCACCTCAAAGAACTGGAAAATCAACAACAAATTAAGCCAACCCCAGGCACAAGAAGAGAAATAATCAATAATAGAGCAGAGATAAATGAGACAGGAACTAGAGAAATAGTAGAACACATCGATGAGACTAGAAGCTGGAGAAAAGAGAGAATACCCAAATTAATAAAATTATGAATGAAAAGAGAGAGATCACGACTAACACCAAGGAAATGGAAACCATTATCAGAAATTATTATCAATAGTTATATGCCAATAAGTTAAGCAACCAAGAAGAAATGTATGCATTCCTGGAAATGTATAAACTTCCAAGACTTAAACAGGAAGAAAATGACAACCTGAATAGGCCAATATCTAGTAACAAGATTGAAACAGTGACCAAAAACATCCTAAAAAACAAGAACCCAGGACCTAATTAATCCCCTGTGGAATTCTACACATTCAAAGAAGAAATAATACCTATTCTCCTGAAGCTTTTTCAAAAGATAGAAATAGAAGGAAAACTTCCAGACTCTTTCTATGAAGCCAGCTTTACATCAATCCCCAAATCAGGCAAAGACCCCATCTAAAAGGAGAATTTCAGACCCATATCCCTGATGAATATGGATGCCAAGATTCTCAACAAGATTGTAGCTAATAGGATCCAACAGTACATTAAAAAGATTATCCACCATGACCAGGTGGGATTTACCCCTGGGATGCAAGCGTGGTTCAACATTCGCAATCAATCAGTGTGATGGAACAAATCAGTAAGAGAAGAGAAAAGAACTACATGGTCCTCTCAGTTGATGCAGAAAAAGCATTTGACAAAATATAGCATCCATTTCTGACTAAAACACTTCAAAGTAAAGGGATAGAGGAAACACAACTCAACTTCATAAAACCTATCTATGAAAAACCCACAGCTAATATCATCCTCCATAGGGAAAAGTTCGCAGCCTTCTCATTGAAAACAGGAACATGACAAGGATGCCCACTCTCACCACTCTTCTTCAACATAGTATTAGAAGTCCTAGCAACAGCAAGCAGACAACAAAGAGAAATAAAAGGTATCCAAATTGGCAAGGAAGAAGTCAAACTCTCTCTCTTCGCAGATGACATGATTCTTTATATGGAAAACCCCAAAGACTCCACCCCCAAATACTAGAACTCATACAGCAATTCAGTGTTGTGGCAGGATACAAAATCAATGCACAGAAAACAGTTGCTTTCTTATATACTAACAATGAAAATACAGAAAGGGAAATTAGAGAATTGATTCTATTTACTATAGCACCAAGAACCAAAAGATACATGGGAATAAACCTAACCAAAGAGGTAAAGGATATGTACTCGAGGAACTACAGAACACTCATGAAAGAAACTGAAGAAGACACAAAAAGATGGAAGACCATTCCCTGCTCTTGGAATGGAAATATAAAGATCGTTAAAAATGTCTATACTGCTGAGAGCAATCTATACTTTCAATGCCATCCCAATCTAAATTCTCCTGGCCTTCCTCAAAGTGCTAGAACAAGCAATCCTAAAATTTGTATGGAACCAGAAAAGACCCCAAATCCCTCAGGAAATATTGAAAAAGAAAAACAAAACTGGGGTCATCACATTGCCTGATTTCAAGCCTTACTACAAAGCTGTGATCACCAAGACAGCATGGTACTGGCACAAAAACAGACACATAGACCAGTGGAAGAGAGTACAGAGCCCAGATACGGACTCTCAACTCTATGGTCAAATAATCTTTGACAGGGGCACCTGGGTGGCTCAGTGGTTTAAGCCTCTGCCTTCGGCTCAGGTCATGATCTCAGGGTCCTGGGATCAAGCCCCGCATCAGGCTCTCTGCTCAGCAGGGAGCCTGCTTCCCCCGTCTCTCTGCCTACTTATGATCTCTCTCTCTCTCTCTGTAGCAAATGAATAAAATCTTAAAAAACAAAAACAAAAACAAACAAAAAATAATAATAATAATCTTTGACAAAGCAGGAAACAATATCCAGTGGAAGAAACAGAGTCTCTTCAATAAATGGTGCTGGGAAAACTGGACAGCTATGTATAGAATAATGAAACTTGAATGAAGTAGGAATCTATCAAAATCCTAGAGGAGAACATAGGCAGTAATCTCTTCAATATCAGCCACAGCAACTTCTTTCAAGATACATCTCCAAAGAGAAAGCAAACAAAAGCAAAAATTAACTTTTGGGACTTCATCAAGATCAAAAGCTTCTTCACAGCAAAAAAAAAAAAAAAAAAAAAAAAAAAAACAGCCAACAAAACAAAGAGGCAACCCATGGAATAGGAGAAGATATTCACAAATGACATTACAGAAAAAGGGCTGATATCTAAGATCTGTAAAGAACCCCTCAAATTCAACAAATACAAAACAGATAATCATGTCCAAAAAATGGGCAGAAGATATGAAAAGACACTTCTCCAAAGAACATACAAATGGCTAACAGACACATGAAAAAAAAAAATGTTCCTCATTAGCCATCAGGGAGATTCAAATCAAAAGATACCACCTTACACCAGTTAGAATGGCCAAATCAGCAGGACAGGAAACAAGTGTTGGAGATGATGTGGGGAAAGTGTAACCCTCTTACATTGTTGGTGGGAATGCAAGTTGGTGCAGCCACTTTGGAAAACAGTGTGGACATTCCTCAAAAAATTAAGAATAGAGCTACCCTATGACCCTGCAATTGCACTACTGGGTATTTATCCCAAAGATACAGATGTGGTGAAAATAAGGGCCATCTGTACCCCAATGTGTATAGCAGCAATGGCCACAATTGCCAAACTGCAGAAAGAGCCTAGATGCCCATCAACAGAGAAATGGATAGGGAAGATATGGTCCATATTTACAATGGAATATTATACCTCCATCAGAAAGGATGAAAACTCATCTTCTGTATCAACATGGATGGGAGTGGAGGAGATGATGCTGAATGAAAAAAGTCAAGAAGAGAGAGTCAATTATCATATGGTTTCACTTACTTGTGGAGCATAAGGAATAACATAGAGGACATTGGGAGAAGGAGAGGAAAGGGAGTGGGGGGAAATCAGAGGGGGAGACAAACCATGAAAGACTGTGGACTCTGAGAAACAAACTGAGGTTTTTGGAGGGGAGGCGGGTGTGGAGTTAGGAGAGCCTGGTGGTGGGTACTAAGGAGGGCAAGTATTGCATGGAGCATGGGTATGGTGCAAAAACGAATCTTGGAACACTGAAAAAAATAAAATAAAATTTTTAAAAAATTTAGTTATGCTGTAAATAAACAAATAAAAAAATTATAAAAATATATGGTAAACAGATACTAAAGAAAAAAGAAAACTTCTTAACAAATTTTCACTGAGCAGTCACTATAGACTTAAACCTATGTGCACCAAGAAGGCTGCTTTTCTGGGATAGAACTGAACATAGAGGAGACATGGGCCATCTGGTGATAACTTGGCCGCCTCTTTTTGCTGTATGCACAATGGAGTCAAGCCTCTGTGTAACTGCATTTCTGGGACAAAATGGAGTAGGGGACTGAGTTGCACACAGATAGCTCATAACCTGGTTGCAACGTTTCACTGAGCTTTACAATAAACTCCCACCTCTTTGTGCAAACTGTGCAACTGCTTTTCTGGGACAGGATTATGTTGGGCTCACTGCAAGGCTCTCCTCTGGAGGAGGGGAGTGGATCTTTACCTTGCTAGACCCATTGCAATTTGGAAGGTTGAATCCCTGCCACTGGCCAGAGATAAAATACAGTAGATCTGTGGTGTCAGACACACCAAGGGCCCAGGAACAGACAGGTTAAGGGCAGAGAACAAATGAAATCCTGGGACACAGGACATTGCTTTTCTGTGAGGACCTCCTGAACAGTCCAGGAATTCCCCTCCCCAAGGACAAGAGAGTGGGGTGACGCCATATTCTTCTTCCTCCACCATTCTTCTCTCCCACTGCCCATCGGCAAAAGAAGGATTTCAGAGAGAAACACAGTGCCTCCAGTGGAAGCTGGAGTCCCCTACACTAAAACCCAACTCTGCACCCTGCACCTGGAAGGAGCATGGATACAAGGGAAAGTCCATTTGTGAACTAGCCCAGTCAGTCTCACCTTCAGAAGACCAGCATAAACTCACACAGGTACAAGTCCACTTATTAAAAAAAGCTCCAAAACATCAGCTTCTGGTGAAAAAATGATGAGGCTTGCTCTGTGTTTTTTTCTTATTTTTTTTCAATGTTTGAACTTTTTGTTTTTCTATTTTTTATTTTTTTAATATTTTATTTTGTTTCTTTTTCTTTTCTCTTTATACTTTTTTGGAACCAGAATGATAGTTTTTTTGTTCATTTGTTGATTTCTTTGTTTCCTTCTCTTATTTTCCAAATCAGACTATTTATATTTTTTTCTCTTTTCCTTTTTCCTACTCTTTTTTCTTTCTTTCCTTTTTACTCCCTGGAACCAGGCTACAGTTCTCTGGGGTTTTTTGCTTATTTTTTGGTTGGTGTTTTTTTTTCTTTTTCTTTGTCATTTCTATTCCTTTTCCTTTTCTTTTATTTTGGGTCTTTTTCTTTTTTCCAGGCTGTTCTTAACAAACAAAGCACACCAGTTAAAGATCCAAACAGTCCCCACTACAAGTGTGGAGGACCTCTGTAGAGCACAGCCACTGGAAAAGGCAAGCAAAATGTAGCAACAGAGTATACTCAGTGTACACCAGAAACACTTCCTAAAGTTTTTGCTGTTGTTACCGTTGTTTTCTTTTCTTTCTTCCTTTATTTTATGGACAATATAATAAAACAGAAAAATTCAGCCCAAAAGAAAAAACAGAAAATAGGACTCACTGTCAATGATTTAATCAATACAGATATAAGCAAGATGTCTGAAGTAGAATTTAAAGTAATGATTATAAGGGAGGTAGGAGAGAGGGTGGCTGGGTTCTGGACATTAGGTAAGGTATGTGCTATGGTGAGTGCTGTGAAGTGTGTAAACCTGGTGATTCACAGACTTGTACCCTGGGGCTAATAATATATTATATGTTAATAAAAAATTAAAAATATATCAGACCAATATCACTGATGAATATGGATGCTAAGAGTCTCAACAAGATCCTAGCAAATAGTATCCAGCAGCACATTAAAAAGATTATCCACCATGGGGGAGTCAAGATGGCGGGGAAGTAGGAGGAGGCACCTTTTCAACCTGTACCCTAAAGTGAGCTGATTACCTACCAAAGAACTCCGACCACCCATGAAATCAGCCTGAGATCAGAATTATACACGCCTGGATCTCTACAGGAGCAGAAGACGCCAGTGGCAGGTAAAGCAGAGTGGGAACATCGGACTGATATCAGAAGATAAACAAAAGGAGGAGGGAGCCACCAGAGGTGACTGATTGGAAACTAATACCCCAATATGAGAATGCCCTGCGTCTGGGGACTAGCATGAACTTGGAGTCTGGTTGAAAGCACTCAAAAAACAAAGAGCAAAGGATCGCGGGGGGATATAGTGGGAATCGGGGCAGTTAGGGACAGGGACCTAAGTCCCTGGACCCAGGACAGCCTCCCCTGGCGCTGAGCCAGAGAAAGTGCGACAGAGAAATCAGGTCTCAGTCCCTGAGCCACCAGCGCACCTGGGCAGGCAGCACGCCTGAGAAAGAGTGGGGTCTGGCTCCCTTGAGGGCCTGGGAGCCTGGCCAGACAGCAATCCTGAAATGCGCACTGCCCACACCCTCCCTTGGGAGAGGTGATCATAGGTGCTAGCCTGGAGCTCTGGCATCTGGAAAAACCAGACATTCCCACCCCTGAACAGCGGGAAAATCTCAGTGTGTGATCTCTGCTCAGAACCGCTCTGGCGGTCTGGAGCTGCCCAGACAGCCACCGCTGCCCTGGTATTGGGTACAAGGAGGAGCTCCTGCATCCCCAGGGACAGTGACTCAGAACCGACTCTGCCAGCAGCTCTGCAGAGCATTCTGAGGCTTCTCTCTGAGAGGGAGGTCTGGGTGCAGTTTGCTCTCCTCTAAAACTCCAAAAACCATCAAAAGCTGTCAAGGTGAGAGAAAACAGATGAAAGGACATAAAAACCCCCAGAGAACAAAAGCCTGAAAAAAAAAAACAGTTTCCTCAGAGCCCACCCCTTTGAGGGGAGCGGGAGGACCTAACTCAGGGAACATCATTGTCTGAAAACCCACGTGGCAGGCCCCTCCCGCAGAAAACCAACCAGGAAGGAAGAAAAAAAAAAAAAGACTACAAGAGAACAACAACCACTACTTCATAAATAAAACTTTTATATTTAACTCTTTACCAATATTCTGATTCTTTTTTTTAATACATACAGATAATTTTTAACCTATTTACCATCACACTGAGATGTCCAGTACATCAAATTCCTTAATAACCTTCTAACCTGAACTTTTTTTTTGTTTTGTTTATTTACAGCATAAGAGTGTTCATTGTTTTGGCATCACACCCAGTGCTCCATACAGTACATGCCCTCCCTATTACCCACCACCTGGTTCCTCAACCTCACACCACCCCCCACCCCTTCAAAACCCTCTGGTTGTTTTTCAGAGTCCATAGTCTCTCATGGTTCATCTGCCCTTCCAGTTTCCCTCAACTCCCTCTCCTCTCCATCTCCCCATGTCCTCCATGTTCTTTGTTATGCTCCACAAATAAGTGAGACCATATGATACTTGACTCTCTCTGCTTGACTTATTTCACTCAGCAAAATCTCTTCCAGTCCCGTCCATGTTGCTACAAAAGTTGGATATTCATCCTTTCTGATGGAAGCATAATACTCCACTGTGTATATGTACCACATCTTCCTTATCCATTCATCCGTTAAAGGGCATCTTGGTTCTTTCCACAGTTTGTCTCAGTGTACACCAGAAACACTTCCTGAAGTTTTTGTTGTTGTTACCATTGTTTGAGACCGTTAACCTGAACTTTTTGATACATCCACCCGTGTTTCTTTTTTGCTTTTCTAATTTTTTTAATTTTTTTTTAATTTTAACTTAGTTTAGTCTAGTTTATTCTGTTTTAATTTTTATTTTCTACTATACATATACAGTTAAAAATAAGGTAATCCCCTTTCCCTAATCAATGCTACCCCTAGAGGCAAGCCAGTTTCTAATCCCCATGTAACTTAGGAAAGTTGAGTCCCTTAACAAAAACATCAAGATATATCCAGAAAGAATCAAAATAAACTTCCTTGCCCACACTGAGAATTTATAACCACTCTCCCAATTTTTCCTTCTGCCAGTATTTCTGTGAATTTGTGTTTGTCCTGATAATATATAAATCTTATACTTGGGGTTCTTTCTGATGATGTTCTTCCCTTTTTTTGCATATATGTATATATATATATATATATATATATATATATATATATATATATATATACATTTTTTTCTCTTGTCATATACTCTTATCAGTCTTTTTGTTTGTCTGTTTTTGGTTGTATACTTCATAAATCTTACCTTGTGGCCCATTTGGGCTGAGCCTTCTCTTTTATCTTCCCTTTTTTCCCTGTCTCTCTCTCTCTCTTTTTTTTTTTTTTTCATTTTTTCTTTTCCTTTTTTTTCTTTCTTCTTCTCTATTTTTTTTCTTTTCTTTTTTCTCTCATTTGGGTGGGGAAACCTAATTGCCCAGAAGCGTTCCAGGGTGCACCTTGACTGCACAACAATCCATAAGTCCAGCTGCATCTGTTCAGTCATCTCCTACAAAATGACTAGGAGGAGGAATACCCAACAGAAGAAAAATACAGAGGATGGACCTTCTGCAACAGAGCTAATGGCTATCGACATAGACAATACGTCAGAAAAGGAATTCAGACTAACAATTATCCAGGCAATAGCTACATTGGAGAAAGCCATGGATAACCAAATGGAATTCATTAGGGCAGAACTGAAAGCCACCAGGGATGATGTTCAAAATGCTCTCAATGAGTTCCAATCTAATCTAAATTCTCTAAAAGCTAGGGTAACTGAGACAGAAGAGAGAATTAGTGATCTGGAGGACAAACAGATAGAGAGAAAGGATCAGGAAGAAGCTTGGAACAAACAGCTCAGAAGCCATGAAAACAGAATCAGGGAAATAAATGATGCCATGAAACGTTCCAAAGTCAGAATTATTGGAATCCCTGAAGGGGAGGAAAAAGAAAGAAGTCTAGAAGATATACTGGAAGAAGTTATCTATGAAAATTTTCCCAGTATCATGAATGGAAACAACATTCATGTACTAGAGGCGAGAGATTTCCTCCTAAGATTTTAGATTCTCGAAAGTCCTCATGACACCTTATAGTTAAAATGAGGAATTATGTTTCAAGACAGACGCTCTTAAAAGCAGCTAGGACAAAGAAGTTCCTTACATACAGAGGAAAGCCCATTAGAATAACGTCAGACCTTTCCACAGAGAACTGGCAAGCCAGAAAGGGCTGGCAAAATATATTCAGAGTACTAAATGAGAAGAACATGCAGCCAAGAATACTCTATCCAGCAAGACGGACTCTTAAAATTCATGGAGAGATAAAGAGTTTCCAAGACCGGCAAGGCTTAAAAGGCTATGCGACCACCAAGCCGACACTGCAGGAAATATTAAGGGGGGTCCTATAAAAGAGAAAAAATCCTAAGAATATCATTGAACAGAAATATAGAAACAATATACAGACAGAAAGACTTCAAAGGTAACACGATGTCAATAAAAACCTATCTCTCAATAATCACTCTCAATGTGAATGGCCTAAATGAGCCCATAAAATAACACAGGGTTGCAGATTGGATAAAACGACAGAACCCCTCCATATGTTGTCTACAAGAGACCCATTGTGAACCAAAGGATACACCCAGACTGAAAATGAAGGGATGGAGAAGAATCTTTCATGCCAAACCTCAGAAGAAGGCCGGGGTAATGATTCTCATACCAGATAAATTAGATTTTAAACAAAGACTGTAGTCAGAGATACAGAAGGACACTACATAATTCTTAAAAGGGCTATCCACCAAGATGATCTAACAATTATAAATATCTATGCCCCCAATATGGGAGCACCCAATTACATAATAAAATTATTAATCAAGATAAAGAGTCATATTGACATGAATACATTGATAGTAGGAGATCTTAATATGCCTCTCTCAGAAATTGACAGATCATCAAGCAGAAAATTAATAAAGAAATAAGAGCATTGAATGAAACATTGGACCACATGGACCTCATAGACATATACAGAACATTCCACCCTAAAACAACAGAATACTCATTCTTCTCAAGTGCACATGGAACCTTCTCCAAAATAGACCACATACTGGGTCAAAAAGCAGAACTCAACCGATACCAAAAGACTGACATTATTCCCTGCATATTCTCAGATCACAATGCTTTGAAACTGGAACTCAATCACAAGGAAAAGTTCAGAAGGAACTCAGACACCTGGAAGATAAGACCACCTTGCTTAAGAATGCTTGGATCAACCAGGAGATCAAAGATGAACTTAAACAATTCATGGAAACCAATGAGAATGAAGACACTTCGGTCCAAAACCTATGGGATACAGCAAAGGCAGTTCTAAGGGGGAAATATATAGTCATCCAAGCCTCCCTCAAAAATATTGAAAAATCCAGAATACACCAGCTGTCTCTACACCTTAAAGACTGGAGAATCAAAAACATGTCAAACCAACTCCACACGCAAGAAGGGAAATAATCAAGATTAGAGCAGAGATCAATGAGGTAGAAACGAGAGATACAGTAGAACGTATCAATGGAACTAGAAGCTGGTTTTTTGAAAGAATCAATAAGATCAATAAACCCTTGGCCACACTAATCCAAAAGAAAAGAGAGAAAGCCCAAATTAATAAAATTATGAATGAAAAGGGAGAGATCACAACTAACACCAGGGAAATAGAAACAATCATCAGAAATTATGACCAAGAGTTATATGCCAAAGCTAAGCAACCTAGATGAAATGGATGATTTCCTGGAAAACTACAAACTCCCAAAATTGAACCAGGAAGAAATTGGCAGCCTGAATAGACCGATATCTAGTAATGAGATTGAAGCAGTGATCAAAAACCTCCCAAAAAACAAGAGCCCAGGACCTGACGGATTCCCTGGGGAATTCTACCAAACTTTCAAAGAAGAAATAACACCAATTCTCCTGAAGCTGTTCCAAAAAATTGAAGCAGAAGGACAACTTCCAGACTCTTTTTATGAAGCCAGCATTACCCTGATCCCCAAACCAGGCAAAGACCCTACCAAAAAGGAGAACATCAGTCCAATATCACTGATGAATATGGATGCAAAGATTCTCAACAAGATCCTAGCAAACAGGATCCAGCAGCACATTCAAAAGATTATCCACCATGACCAGGTGGGATTCATTCCTGGGTTGCAAGGTTGGTTCAACATTCGCAAATCAATCAATGTGATAGAACAAATCAATAAGAGAAGAGAGAAAAACCACATGGTCCTCTCAATTGATGCAGAAAAAGCATTTGACAAAATCCAGCATCCGTTCCTAATGAAAATGCTTCAAAGTATAGGGATAGAGGGAACATTCCTGAACTTCATAAAATCTATCTATGAAAGACCCACAGCAAATATCATCCTCAATGGGAAAAAGCTTGCAGCCTTCCCGTTGAGATCAGGAACACGACAAGGATGCCCACTCCTCACCACTCTTGTTCAACATAATATTAGAAATTCTAGCAACAGCAATCAGACAACAAAGAGAAATAAAAGGTATCCAAATTGGCAAGGAAGAAGTCAAACTCTCTCTCTTTGCAGATGACATGATTCTTTATATGGAAAACCCAAAAGACTCCACCCCCAAACTACTAGAACTCATACAGCAATTCAGTAATGTGGCAGGATACAAAGTCAATGTACAGAAATCAGTGGCTTTCTTATACACTAACAACGAAAATACAGAAAGGGAAATTAGAGAATCGATTCCATTTACTATAGCATCATGAACCATAAGATACCTGGGAATAAACCTAAACAAAGAGGTAAAGAACCTTTACTCAAGAAACTACAGAACACTCATGAAAGAAACTGAAGAAGACACAAAAAGATGGAAGACCATTCCATGCTCTTGGGTTGGAAGAATAAACATTGTGAAAATGTCTATACTGCCTAGAGCAATCTATACCTTTAATGCCATCCCAATCAAAATTCCACCGGTATTTTTCAAAGAGCTGGAGCAAATAATCCTAAAATTTGTATGGAATCAGAAGAGACCCCGAATTGCTAAGGAAATGTTGAAAAACAAAAGCAAAACTGGCGGCATCACATAAACCGATTTCAAGCTTTACTACAAAGCTGTGATCAACAAGACAGCGTGGTACTGGCATAAAAACAGACACATTGACCAGTGGAACAGAGTGGAGAGCCCAGATATGGACCCTCAACTCTATGGTGAAATAATCTCCGACAAAACAGGAAAAAATATACAATGGAAAAAAGACAGTCTCTTCAATAAATGGTGCTGGGAAAACTGGACAGCGATATGTAGAAGAATGAAACTCGACCATTCTCTTACACCGTACACAAAGATAAACTCGAAATGGATAAAAGACCTCAACGTGAGACAGGAATCCATCAGAATCCTAGGGGAGAACATAGGCAGTAACCCCTTCAATATCAGCCACAGCAACTTCTTTCAAGATATGTCTCCAAAGGCCAAGGAAACAAAAGCGAAAATGAATTTTTGGGAATTGGTCAAGATCAAAAGCTTCTGCACAGCAAAGGAAACAGTCAAAAAATAAAGAGGCAACTCACAGAATGGGAGAAGATATTTGCAAATGACAGTACAGACAAAAGGTTGATATCCAGGATCTATAAAGAACTCCTCAAACTCAACACACACAAAACAGATAATCATATCAAAAAATGGGCAGAAGATGGGGGGAGTCAAGATGGCGGGGAAGTAGGAGGAGGCACCATTTCAACCTGTACCCTAAAGTGAGCTGATTACCCACCAAAGAACTCCGACCACCCATGAAATCAGCCTGAGATCAGAATTATACACGTCTGGATCTCTACAGGAGCAGAAGATGCCAGTGGCAGGTAAAGCAGACTGGGAGCGGTGGACTGATATCGGAAGATAAACAAAAGGGGGAGGGAGCCAACAGAGGTGACCAATTGGAAAGTAATACCCCAACACGAGAGTGCTCTGCGTCTGGGGACCAGCATTAACTTGGACTCTGGTTGAAAGCACTCAAAAAAACAAAGAGCAAAGGATTGCGGAGGGTAATAGTGGGAACCTGGGCGGTTAGGGTCAGGGACCTAAGTCCCCCGACCCAGGACAGCTTCCCCTGAAGCTGAGCCAGAGGGACTGCGGCAGAGAAATCAGGTCTCCGTCCCTGAGCCCCCAGTGCACCTGAATGCCAGCGCTCCCAAGAACGAGTGGGATCTGGCTCCCGTGAGGGGCTGGGAGCCTGGCCAGATGGCAATCCTGAAACGCGCGCGTCCCACACCCTCCCTTGGGATACCTGCTCATAGGCGCTAGCCTGGAGCTCGGGCATCTGGAAAAAACAGACATTCCCAGCCCAGGACAGCGGGAAAATCTCAGTGTGTGATCTCTGCTCAGAACCTCTCTGGCAGTCTGGAGCTGCCTAGACAGCCACCGCTGCCCTGGTTTTGGGTACAACGAGGAGCTCCTGCATCCCCAGGACAGTGACTCAGAACCCACTCAGCCAGCAGCTTTTCCAAAACATTCTGGGGCTTCTCTCTCAGAGGGAGGTCTGGGTGCAGTTTGCTCTCCTCTAAACCTCCAAAAACCATCAAAAGCTGTCAAGGCGAGAGTAAGCAGATGAAAGAATATAAAAACCCCCAGAGAACAAAAGCCTGAAAAAAACAGTTTCCTCAGAGCTGACCCCCTTGAGGGGAGCAGGAGGACCTAACTCAGGGAACATCATTGTCTGAAAACCCACGTGGCAGGCCCCTCCCACAGAAAACCAACCAGGAAGGAAGAAAAAAAAAAAAAATGCTGCAAGAGAACAACCACCACTACTTCATAAATACAACTTTTACTTTTAACTCTTTACCAATATTCTGGTTCTTTTTTTTGATACATACAGATAATTTTTTAACCTATTTACCACCACACTGAGATGTCCAGTACATCAAATTCTTTAATAACCTTCTAACCTGAACTTTTTGATACATACACCCGTGTTTTTCTTTTGCTTTTCTATTTTTTAATTCTTTTTTAATTTTAACTTAGTTTAGTCTAGTTTATTCTTTTTTAATTTTTATTTTCTACTATACATATAGAGTTAAACTTCAAGGTAATCCCCTTTCACCAATCAATGCTACCCCTATAGGAAAACCAGTTTCTAATCCCCCTGTAACTTAGGAAAGTTGAATCCCTTAACAAAAACATCAAGATACCTTCAGGAAGAATCAAAATAACCTTCCTCACCCACACTGAGAATTTATAACCACTCTCCCAATTTTTCCTTCTGTCAGTGTTTCTGTGAATTTGTGTTTGTCCTGATAATATATAAATCTTATACTTGGGGTTCTTTCTGATGAGGTTCTTCCCTTTTTTTTGCTTATGTATATACATATTTTTTTCTCTTGTCATATAATTTTATCAGTCTTTTTGTTTGTCTGTTTTTGTTTGCATACTTCATAAATCTTACCTTGTGGCTCATTTGGGCTGAGCCTTCTCTTTTATCTTCCTTTTTTTTCCTATCTCTCTCTCTCTCTCTTTTTCATTCTCCTTTTTTCTTTCCCATTTTTTTTCTTTCTTCTTCTCTATTTCTTTTTCTTTTCTTTTTTCTCTCATTTGGGTGGGGAATCCTGATTGCACAGAAGCGTTCCAGGGTGCACATTGACTGC
The DNA here is from genome assembly GCF_922984935.1 of Meles meles. Lineage (NCBI taxonomy): Eukaryota > Metazoa > Chordata > Mammalia > Carnivora > Mustelidae > Meles > Meles meles. Next base: position 28,376,027 of record NC_060071.1, read on the forward strand.
ACCACAATCGATAAGTCCAGCTGCATCTGTTCAGTCATCTCTTACCAAAATGACTAGGAGGAGGAATACCCAACAGAACAAAAATACAGAGAATGGGCCTTCTGCAACAGAGCTAATGGCTATCGACATAGACAATATGTCAGAAAAGGAATTCAGACTAACAATATCCAGGCAATAGCTAGGTTGGAGAAAGCCATGGATGACCAAACAGAATTGATTAGGGCAGAACTGAAAGCCACCAGGGATGATGTTCAAAATGCTCTCAATGAGTTCCAATCTAATCTAAATTCTCTAAAAGCTAGGGTAACTGAGACAGAAGAGAGAATTAGTGATCTGGAGGACAAACAGATAGAGAGAAAGGATCAGGAGGAAGCCTGGAACAAACAGCTCAGAAGACACAAAAACAGAATCAGGGAAATAAACGATGCCATGAAACGTTCCAACGTCAGAATTATTGGAATCCCTGAAGGGGAGGAAAAAGAAAGAAGTCTAGAAGATATAGTGGAAGAAGTTGTCTATGAAAAATTTCCCAATCTCACGAATGGAAACAACATTCATGTACTAGAGGCAGAGAGATCTCCAAGATTTTATTCTCGAAAGTCCTCGTGACACCTTATAGTTAGAATGAGGAATTATGTTTCAAGAGAGACCCTCTTAAAAGCAGCTAGGACAAAAAAGCTCCTTACATACAGAGGAAACCCCATTAGAATAACGTCAGACCTTTCCACAGAGACCTGGAAAGCCAGGAAGGGCTGGCAAAATATATTCAGAGTACTAAATGAGAAGAACATGCAACCAAGAATACTCTATCCAGCAAGACTGACATTTAAAATTAATGGAGAGATAAAGAGTTTCCAAGACCGGCAAGGCTTAAAAGGCTATGCAACCACCAAGCCGACACTGCAGGAGATATTAAGGGGGGTCCTATAAAAGAGAAAAAATCCTAAGAATATCATTGAACAGAAATATAGAAACAATATACAGACAGAAAGACTTCAAAGGCAACACGATGTCAATAAAAACCTATCTCTCAATAATCACACTCAATGTGAATGGCCTAAATGCGCCCATAAAATGACACAGGGTTGCAGATTGGATAAAACGACAGGACTCAGCCATATGTTGTCAACAAGAGACCCACTTTGAACCTAAGGATACACCCAGACTGAAAGTGAAGGGATGGAGAAGCATCTTTCATGCCAATGGGCCTCAAAAGAAGGCCGGAGTAGCGATTCTCATATCAGATAAATTAGATTTTAAACTAAAGACTTTAGTCAGAGATACAGAAGGACACTACATCATTCTTAAAGGGACTATCCGCCAAGATGATCTAACAATTGTGAATATCTATGCCCCCAATATGGGAGCAGCCAATTACAGAAGAAAACTATTAATCAAGATAAGGAGTCATATTGATATGAATACAATAATAGAAGGAGATCTTAATACGCCTCTCTCAGAAATAGACAGATCATCGTAGCAGAAAACTAATAAAGAAATAAGAGCATTGAATGAAACAATGGACCAGATGGACCTCATCGACGTATACAGAACATTCCACCCTAAAACAACAGAAGACTCATTCTTCTCAAGTGCACATGGAACCTTCTCCAGAATAGACCACATACTGGGTCACAAAGCAGGACTCAACCGATACCAAAAGACTGACATTATTCCCTGCATATTCTCAGATCACAATGCTTTGAAACTGGAACTCAATCACAAGAAAAAGTTCAGAAGGAACTCAAACACCTGGAAGCTAAAGACCACCCTGCTTAAGAATGCTTGGATCAACCAGGAGATCAAAGATGAACTTACACAATTCATGGAAACCAATGAGAATGAAGACACTTCGGTCCAAAACCTATGGGATACAGCAAAGGCGGTTCTAAGGGGGAAATATATAGTCATCCAAGCCTCCCTCAAAAATATTGAAAAATCCAGAATACACCAGCTGTCTCTACACCTTAAAGACTGGAGAATCAAAAACATGTCAAACCAACTCCACACGCAAGAAGGGAAATAATCAAGATTAGAGCAGAGATCAATGAGGTAGAAACCAGAGATACAGTAGAACATTCAATGAAACTAGAAGCTGGTTTTTTGAAATAATCAATAAGATCGATAAACCATTGGCCACACTAATCCAAAAGAAACGAGAGAAAGCCCAAATTAATAAAATTACGAATGAAAAGGGAGAGATCACAAGTAACACCAAGGAAATAGAAACAATCATCAGAAATTATTACCAACAGTTATATGCCAATAAGCTAAGCAACCTAGATGAAATGGATGATTTCCTGGAAAGCTACAAACTCCCAAAATTGAACCAGGAAGAAATTGGCAGCCTGAATAGACCGATATCTAGTAATGAGATTGAAGCAGTGATCAAAAACCTCCCAAAAAACAAGAGCCCAGGGCCTGACGGATTCCATGGGGAATTCTACCAAACTTTCAAAGAAGAAATAACACCAATTCTCCTGAAGCTGTTCCAAAAAATTGAAGCAGAAGGACAACTTCCAGACTCTTTTTATGAAGCCAGCATTACCCTGATCCCCAAACCAGGCAAAGACCCTACCAAAAAGGAGAACATCAGTCCAATATCACTGATGAATATGGATGCAAAGATTCTCAACAAGATCCTAGCAAACAGGATCCAGCAGCACATTCAAAAGATTATCCACCATGACCAGGTGGGATTCATCCCTGGGTTGCAAGTTTGGTTCAACATTTGCAAATCAATCAGTGTGATAGAACACATCAATAAGAGAAGAGAGAAGAACCACATGGTCCTCTCAATTGATGCAGAAAAAGCATTTGACAAAATCCAGCATCCGTTCCTGATGAAAACGCTTCAAAGTATAGGGATAGAGGGAACATTCCTGAACTTCATAAAATCTATCTATGAAAGACCCACAGCAAATATCATCCTCAATGGGAAAAAGCTTGCAGCCTTCCCATTGAGATCAGGAACACGACAAGGATGCCCACTCTCACCACTCTTGTTCAACATAGTATTAGAAGTTCTAGCAATGGCAATCAGACAACAAAGAGAAATAAAAGGTATCCAAATTGGCAAGGAAGAAGTCAAACTCTCTCTCTTTGCAGATGACATGATTCTTTATATGGAAAACCCAAAAGACTCCACCCCCAAACTACTAGAACTCATACAGCAATTCAGTAACGTGGCAGGATACAAAGTCAATGTACAGAAATCAGTGGCTTTCTTATACACTAACAATGAAAATACAGAAAGGGAAAATTAGAGAATCGATTTCATTTACTATAGCACCAAGAACCAAAAGATACCTGGGCATAAACCTAACCAACGAGGTAAAGGACCTGTACTCGAGGAACTACAGAACACTCGTGAAAGAAATTGAAGAAGACACAAAAAGATGGAAGACTGTTCCATGCTCTTGGATTGGAAGAATAAACTTTGTTAAAATGTCTATACTGGCTAGAGCAATCTATACTTTTAATGCCATTCCGATCAAAATTCCACCGGTATTTTTCAAAGAGCTGGAGCAAATAATCCTAAAATTTGTATGGAATCAGAAGATACCCTGAATTGCTAAGGAAATGTTGAAAAACAAAAACAAAACTGGCGGCATCACGTTACCCAATTTCAAGCTTTACTACAAAGCTGTGATCACCAAGGCAGCGTGGTACTGGCATAAAAACAGACACATAGACCAGTGGAACAGAGTGGAGAGCCCAGATATGGACCTCAACTCTATGGTGAAATAATCTTCGACAAAACAGGAAAAAATATTCAATGGAAAAAAGACAGTCTCTTCAATAAATGGTGCTGGGAAAACGGGACAGCGATATGTAGAAAAATGAAACTCGACCATTCTCTTACACCGTACACAAAGATAAACTCGAAATGGATAAAAGACCTCAACGTGAGGCATGAATCCATCAGAATCCTAGAGGAGAACATAGGCAGTAACCTCTTCAATATCAGCCACAGCAACTTCTTTCAAGATATGTCTCCAAAGGCCAAGGAAACAAAAGCAAAAATGAACTTTTGGGACTTCATCAAGATCAAAAGTTTCTACACAGCAAAGGAAACAGTCAACAAAACAAAAAGGCAACCCACGGAATGGGAGAAGATATTTGCAAATGACAGTACAGACAAAAGGTTGATATCCAGGATCTATAAAGAACTCCTCAAACGCAACACACACAAAACAGATAATCATATCCAAAAATGGGCAGAAGATATGAACAGACACTTCTCCAATGAAGACATACAAATGGCTATCAGTCACATGAAAAAATGTTCATCATCACCAGCCATCAGGGAGATTCAAATTAAAACAACATTGAGATACCACCTGACACCAGTTAGAATGGCCAAAATTAGCAAGACAGGAAACAACGTGTGTTGGAGAGGATGTGGAGAAAGGGGAACCCTCTTACACTGTTGGTGGGAATGCAAGTTAGTGCAGCCACTTTGGAGAACAGTGTGGAGATTCCTGAAGAAATTAAAAATAGAGCTTCCCTATGACCCTGCAATTGCTCTGCTGGGTATTTACCCAAAGATACAGATGTAGTGAAAAGAAGGGCCATCTATACCCCAATGTTTATTGCAGCAATGGCTACGGTCGCCAAACTGTGGAAAGAACCAAGATGCCCTTCAACGGATGAATGGATAAGGAAGATGTGGTCCATATACACAATGGAGTATTATGCCTCCATCAGAAAGGATGAATTCCCAACTTTTGTAGCAACATGGACGGGACTGGAAGAGATTATGCTGAGCAAAATAAGTCAAGCAGAGAGAGTCAAGTATCATATGGTCTCACTTATTTGTGGAGCATAACAAAGAACATGGAGGACATGGGGAGATGGAGAGGAGAGGGAGTTGAGGGAAACTGGAAAGGGAGATGAACCATGAGAGACTATGGACTCTGAAAAACAACCAGAGGGTTTTGAAGGGGCGGGGGGGGGGGGTGGGAGGTTGAGGAACCAGGTGGTGGGTAATAGGGAGGGCACGTACTGCATGGAGCACTGGGTGTGATGCCAAAACAATGAACACTGTTATGCTGTAAATAAACAAATAAATGAATAAAGAAAAAAAATAGAGCTTCCCTATGACCCTGCAATTGCACTACTGGGTATTTACCCCAAAGACACAGATGTAGTGAAAAGAAGGGCCATCTGTACCCCAATGTTTATAGCAGCAATGGCCATGGTCGCCAAAATGTGGAAAGAACCAAGATGCCCTTCAACGGATGAATGGATAAGGAAGATGTGGTCCATATACATGATGTAGTATTATGCCTCCATCAGAAAGGATGAATACCCAACTTTTGTAGCAACATGGATGGGACTGGAAGAGATTATGCTGAGTGAAATAAGTCAAGCAGAGAGAGTAAAGTATCATCTGGTTTCACTTATTTGTGGAGCATAACAAAGAACATGGAGGACATGGGGAGATGAAGAGGAGAAAGAAGTTGAGGGAAACTGGAAGGGGAGATGAACCATGAGAGACTATGGACTCTGAAAAACAACCTGAGGGTTTTGAAGGGGCGGGGGATGGGAGGTTTGGGAACCAGGTGGTGGGTAATAGGGAGGGCATGTATTGCATGGAGTATTGGGTGTGGTGCAAAAACAATGAATACTGTTATGCTGAAAAGAAATTTTTTAAAAATAATAAAATATTAAAAATTTAAAAAATTTAAAAAATAAAAGAAATGCATTCCTACACAGTACTCAAAGTAGATTTCTTCCAAGGACATCCTGTTTGAAGAATTTAAAAACCCAGAATTGATGAACAAGGTGGTGGGTAATAGGGAGGGCACGTACTGCATGGAGCACTGGGTGTGATGCCAAAACAATGAACACTGTTATGCTGTAAATAAACAAATTAAAAATAAATAAATAAATAAATAAATAAATAAATAAATAAAAACCCAGAATCTTTTCATTTGTCCAGTGAGCTAAGGACACTTAAGTTAAGTGACAGGTCATTGTTTTTTAAAAATCAGATTATACATTTAGTATTTGATGACTCATTAAAGTCTTTACTGTTATGGTGGTAAGAAAACAAACAAACAAAAACAAAAACAAAAAACAAATACATGACCTAAAGAGCAGCAAATAAAGTCTAAATCCAACAGGAGAAGAGGAAATAATAAGGATTAGGGCAGAAATCAATGAAATAAAAACCAAAAGAACAGTAGAACAGATCAATAAAACTAGAAGATGGTTTCTTGAAAGAATTAATAAGATTGATAAACCCCTATCCAGACTTATCAAAAAAAGAGAAACATCCAAAATAAATAAAGTCATGAATTAAAGAAGAAATCACAACCAACAACCAAGAAATACAATTTTAAGAACATATTATGAGCAACTATATGTCAACAAATTAAGTAACCTGGAAAAAAATGGATGCATTCCTAGTATTATATAAACTAACAAAACTGAAAGATGAAGAGATAGAAAGCCAGAACAGAACCATAACCAGCAAGGAAAGTGAAACAGTAATCAAAAATCTCCCAACAAATGAATCCAGTGCCAGATGGCTTCCCAGGGGAATTCCATCAAACATTTAAAGAAGAATACCTATTCTTCTGAAACTGTTCCAAAAAATAGAAATGGAAGGAAAACTTCCAAACTCATTTTATGAAACCAGCATTATCTTGATCACAAAACCAGACAAAGACCCCACCAAAAAGGATAATTATAGACCAATATTCCTAATGAGCATGGATGCTAAAATCCTCACCAAAATACTAACCAATGGGATCCAACAGTACATTGAAAAGATTATTCACCATGACCAAGTGGGATTTATTCCTGGGCTGTAAGGTTGGTTCAACAACTGCAGATCAATCAGTGTGATACACTATATAAATAAAAGAAAGTACAAGAACCATATGATCTTACCAATAGATGCAGAAAAGCACTTTATAAAGTACAGCATCCATTCTTGATTAAAACTCTTCACAGTGTAGGATAGAGGGAACATACCTCAATATCATAAAAGCCATATATGAAAAGCCCACAGGGAATATCACTCTCAGTGGGGACAAACGGAGAGCTTTTCCTCTAAGGTCAGGAACACAGCAGGGATGTCCACTATCACCACAGCTGTTCAACAAAACACTAGAAGTCCTAGCCTCAGCAATCATACAACAAAAAGAAATAAAAGGCATCCAAATCCGCAAAGAAGTAGTCAAACTCTCTACTCTTTACAGATGACATGATACTCTATGTGCAAATCCCAAAAGATATCACCCCATAATTGCAAGAACTCATACAGGAATTCAGTAAAGTGGCAGGATATAAAATCAATGCCACATTAGTTGCATTTCTATATGCAAACAATGAGACAGAAGAAAGAAATTAAGGGGTTGGTCCCATTTACAATTGCACTAAAAACCACAAGATACCTAGGAATAAACCTAACCAAAGAGGCAAAGGATCTGTACTCAGAAAATTATAGAACACTCATGAAAGAACTTGAGGAAGACACAAAAAATGAAAAAATATTCCATGCTCATAGAATGGTGCAAAAATATTCTTAAAGTGTCTATCCTACCTAGACCCTGAATAGTCAGAGGAATAATGAAAGAGAAAGCCAAAGTTGGTGGCATCACAATTCCAGACTTCAAGCTCTATTACAAAGCTGTCATCATCAACACAGTATGGTCCTGGCACAAACACAGACACATAGATCAATGGAACAGAATAGAGAGCCCAGAAATAGACCCTCAACTCTATGGTCAACTAATCTTCGACAAAGCAGGAAAAAATGTCCAATGGGAAAAAGACAGTCTCTTCAACATAATGGTGTTGGGAATATTGGACAGCCACATGCAGAAGAATGAAACTGGACCATTTCCTTACACCACACACAAAAATACACTCAAAATCGATGAAAGACCTCAATGTGAGAAAAGAATCCATCAAAATCCTTGAGGAGAACACAGGCAGCAACCTCTTCAACCTCTTCAACCTCAGTCACAACCTTCTTCCTAGAAACATCGCTAAAGGCAATGGAAGCAAGGACAAAAATGAATTATTGGGACTTCACCAAGATCAAAAGCTTTTGCACAGCAAAGGAAACAGTCAATAAAACCAAAAGACAACTGTCAGAATGGGAGAAGATATTGCAAATGACATATTAGATAAAAGGCTAGTATCCAAGATCTATAAAGAACTTATCAAACTCAAAGAACAAATAATGCAATCAAGAAATGGGCAGAAGACAGAATAGACATTTCTGCAAAGAAGACATCCAGATGAATGGAAAAAAAAAAAAAAGAAGACATCCAGATGGCCAACAGACACATGAAAAAGTGCTCCACATCACTCGGCATCAGGGAAATACAAATCAAAACCACAATGAGATACTACCTCACACCAGTCAGGATGGCTAAAATTAACAAGTCATGAAAAGACAGATGTTGGTAAGGATGTGAAGAAAGGGGAACCCTCCTACACTGTTGGTGGGAATGCAAGCTGGTGCAGCCACTCTGCATGGAGAGTCCTCAAAATGTTGAAAATAGAACTACCCTATGACCCAGCAATCACACTACTGGGTATTTACCCTGAAGATACAAATGTAGAGGCACATGCACTTGAATGTTTATAGCAACAATGTCCACAACAGCCAAACTATGGAAAGAACCAAATGTCCAGCAACGGATAAATTAATAAGGAAGATGTGATCTATCTCTCTATCTATATTTATATTTATATATCCATACACACACACACACACACACACACACACACACACACAATATGGAATAGTAAGCAACCATCAAAAGAAATGAAATCGTGCCTTTTGCAATGACGTGGATGGAGCTAGAGGGTATTATACTGACCTAAATAAGTCAATCATAGAAAGATAATTATCATATGATATCTCTGATATGAGGAATTTGAGAGGCAGGGTGGGGTGTTTGGGGGATAGGGAAGGGAAAAATGAAACAATATGGGATCCAGATGGAGACAAACCATAAGAGACTCTTAATCCCACAAAACAAACTGAGGTTTGCTGAGGGTTAGGGGGAGTAGGGAGAAGGTGGCTGGGTTATGGACAGTGGGGAGGATATGTGATATGCTGAGTACTGTGAAATGTGTAAGCCTGACTATTCACAGACCTGTACTTCTGGGGCAAATAATATATTATATGTTAATAAAAATAATTTAAAAATTAAAAAGAATAATCTATGGGGAAAAAAAAAAGAGGAAAGGTCTCAGGTGGATAATCTAATCTTCCATGTTAAGGCAGAAAAAAAAGCCAAACTAAACCTAAAGCAAGCAGAAGAGAGGAAATAATAAAAATGAGTGGACATAAAGCAAAGAATAGAAAAATAATAGAGATAATCAACAACCAAAAGAGCAATAAATTTGACAAACCTTTAGTTAGACTGAGTAAGAAAAGCAGGGACAACCAGTCAGAATGGCTAAAATTAACAAGTCAGGAAATGACAGATGCTGGAGAGGATGTGGAGAAAGGGGAACCCTCCTCCACTGTTGGTGGGAATGCAAGCTGGTGCAACCACTCTGGAAAACAGCATGGAGGTTCCTCAAAATGTTGAAAATAGAACTACCCTATGACCCAGCAATTGCACTACTGGGTATTTACCCTAAAGATACAAACATAGTGATCCGAAGGGGCATGTGCACCCGAATGTTTATAGCAGCAATGTCTACAATAGCCAAACTATGGAAAGAACCTAGATGTCCATCAACAGATGAATGGATAAAGAAGATGTGGTATATATACACAATGGAATACTATGCAGCCATCAAAAGAAATGAAATCTTGCCATTTGCGACGACGTGGATGGAACTAGAGCGTATCATGCTTAGTGAAATAAGTCAGTCGGAGAAAGACAACTATCATATGATCTCCCTGATATGAGGACATGGAGAAGCAACATGGGGGGTTAGGGGGATAGGAGAAGAATAAATGAAACAAGATGGGATTGGGAGGGAGACAAACCATAAATGATTCTTAATCTCACAAAACAAACTGGGGGTTGCTGGGGGGAGGTGGGATTGGGAGAGGGGGAGCGGGCTATGGACATTGGGGAGGGGAGGCGAACCATAAGAGACTATGGACTCTGAAAAACAACCTGAGGGTTTTGAAGGGTCAGGGGTGGGAGGTTGGGGCAACCTGAGGGTTTTGAAGGGTCAGGGGTGGGAGGTTGGGGGAACAGGTGGTGGGTAATGGGGAGGGCACGTTTTGCATGGAGCACTGGGTGTTGTGCAAAAAGAATGAATACTGTTACGCTGAAAAAATAAATAAAATGGAAAAAAAAAGAAAAGCAGGGACATTATCACAGAACTTACTTAATTTAAAAAGATCATAACATACAGGCAAACCTCATTTTATTACACTTCACTTTATTGCATTTTGCAGACACTGCATTTTTTACAAATTGGAAGTTTGTGTCAACTGTATCCAGCAAGTCTATCAGCACCATTTTCCCAACATTATTTGTTCACTTCATGTCTCTGTCATATTATTTTAATTTTCACAATATTTCAAGCATTTACATTGTTATTATGCATAGTAATCTGTGACCCACTGAAGGTTCAAATGATGGTTGACATTTTTAGCAATATTTTTCAAATGAAAGTGTGTACACTTTTTTAGACATAGTGCTATATTACACATTTACCAGACTCCAGTGTAAACATAACTTTTATATGCACTGCGAAAACAAAAAAAATTCATTTAGCTCACTTCATTGTGATATTTGCTTTATTGCAGTGTCTGGAACTGAACCCACAATATCTCTGAGGTATGCCTGTAATGCTATGAAAAAAAAATTTAATTTGATAACCTAGACAGAGTGGTCAAATTCCTAGAAAGACACAAACTACTGGAACTGACTGAAGAAGAAATAAAAAATCTGAATATATCTATTTCATTAAAGAGACTGAATTATTCACTATAAGTACTAGGGATACATACAATATGAAGTTATAGCTAACACTGCTCTATGATATATACAAAAATTGTTAAGAGAGTAAATTCTAAGAATTCTCATCACAGGAAGAAATTTTTCTTCCTTTATTCTTTTCTTTCTTCTTTTGTTTTTATTGTATCTACATGAGAAAATAAATTTTAGCTGAACTTATTGTGGTAATCATCTCACAATACACATAAATTGAACTATCATTATACACCTTATACAGCAATGTGACACCTTATACAGCAATGTGTCAACTCTTTCTTAATAAAATGGTGGGATAAAGTTAAAAAAAAGACCCCTCCCTCACACCACATATAAAAATTATGGATTATAGACCTAAATGGAAGATCTAAAATTATAAAACACTAGAAGGAAGCAAAGGTACATATCTTCATGACCTTGGATTAAGCAATGGTTTGTTAGCTATAACTCTAAAAGCACAAAGAAAAAAAGAAAGAGATAAATTGGACTTCATCAAAATAAAAACTTTTGTGCTTCAAAGGACACCATCAGGGAAGCAAAAAGAAAACCCACAGAATAAAAGGGAATGTTTACTAATCATATATCTGATGAGGGATTAGCATCCAGACTATCTGAAAAATTTACAATTCAACAACAAAAAGACAAATAAGCCAGTTGAAAAATGGGTAAAGTGTTTTAATAAGCATTTCTCCAGAGAAGATACACAAATGTATTTTTCATACATGTGCTACAAGCACATGAAAAGATGCTCAATATTAGCTATTAGCCATCTCATTAACATACGAGGTACTACTTTGCACCCTAAAGAAAGGATATAATCAAGAAGATAGACAATAACAAGTGTTGGTGAGGATGTGGAGAAATTGGAACCCTCATCCAATGCTGTTGGGAATATAAAATTAAAGTTGCTATGGAGAACTGTCTATCAGTTCCTCAAAAAGTTAAGCAGAACTGCCACATGACCAAGTAATTCCACTCCTAGGTATATGTATAAGAGAACTAAAAACTATATCCACACAAAAACTCATAAACAATTGTTCATAGTAGCATCATTCATAATAACCAAAAAGAGGAAAGAAACAAAATGTCCATCAGTCAATTAATAGATAAACAAATTGTGGTATAGCTTAGAAAATGGAATATTATTCAGCCATATAAAGTAATGAAGTAGTAAAACATCCTGTAATGTAGATAAATATTGAAATTATTATGCTAAGACACAAAAGACCCTATTTGAATAATTCCATTTATATGGCATGTCCATAATAGGCTTGTCTATACAAGCAGAAAGTGGAATTACAGGCGAGAGGTGCAGTGTGAGGTATGAGGGCAAATGGTGACCAATAATAGTTGTGGGGTTATTTGAGGGTGAAGAAAATGTTCTGGAATTCAATAGTGGCAATGGTTACACAACTTTGTGAATACACAAAAGATTATAGTATGTGAGTTCTAGATCTCAATAAAAAAAAAACCTAATCCATTCTCTCTCTCTCCCTCTCTCGCCTTATCTAACCTGCTCCTCTCCCTTCTCTCCCTCACCTCTCTCCCGATTTCATTTCTTCAGTGTCATGGGGAATGTGATAATTTTACCCATGGTAAGATTAATAAGGAAAACAGGCACTTTATTCTAATTGATTCTTAAAAGCCAAGGCCTATTTATTATATTTATTATTATTCCAAAATAATCACGTGGATATTTATATTCATTTAAGATAAATCTTGATTAAAAACTAAAAAGGAGCTATCTAGGGATTTAAATGTTCCTATTATCAGGTTGACACAAACTTCGTGTAACAGATGCTGAGTGTGTGTGTGTGTGTGTGTGTGTGTGTGTGTGTGGTACCAACCCAGGTGAGTGCCACTATTCTCCTCAGTCTGCTTTGAGGCCATAGGAAGAAGAAGCCTTTTTTTGAGGCAGCCGAATTCTGAAAAGACCCTCAAAACTGGACTGTCTCCGCCCTTACTGAAAGGGTGGCCATGTGACTTAAAGTTTCAGTTCCTCATCTGTCACTCACAGGCACTCACAGCATGATACTATGAAATACTCAAACCTTTTGACTAACCCCATATATTGTTCCCTTCACAGTTACGACACTTATTTCAAACTAAGGCATTGGTATCCTTATTAAAATGTAGTATTTCACAATACCAGTCTAAGTTTATGGATTGATAATACATGGGCTAGAAGGCAACCTGGTCAAATCCTCTTATCCATAAAAGAAGAGATCCATCCTATGGGCTGGTGAATGTCTGAGCTTATTTGGAATAACGTTTCTGAACCACCTGCCTAGGATGAAGGGTGCTGCTGACTTGCCTCTTGGGACACCATCATCTAGTTGCCAGGCATACACTCTGGGTCACCATGAGCCAACTTTTTCTGTTTTTTTTTTTTTTAATTGGAATTTCTAAAAGGGTCACTTACTTCCTTGTTCCTTGCTCCATTTTTTCCATCTGGATGAAATCTTTAATCTTTAATCTCATCCCCAACCTTTGGAATCATATTCTTGTTATCAAATGCTGCCTCCTCCAAGAGGCATTTCCTTGTCTTTGCAGTTAGATGTGATCTCTTCCGACTCTTCCTTTTCCTGCTCCTCCCTTTCTCCTTCTTCCTCTTTATCCTATTCCATTTCCTTCTCCCTCCTATTTCTAGCTCTCTTTAATTCTGACAGCAATAATAGTTCATCTGTCCCTGGATTATGGAAGTGATCACATTTGGTTTTATAACTTGATACCCTTGCCCTGCCTCTGCAACAAACTGTGAGAGCTCTGAAGATCTGTGTCTTAATTAGTTGTGTAGTTCTCATTGCACCTTATGTGAATCAATTTAGACCTCCCTTCTCTAATGGGGGACCAGTGAGAGCAGTAATAGAGTTTTAGGTTCACTACACTATGCCCAGCCCCTACACAACTGCTTGCATTTGTTGTACAAATGCTTGAATGGATGACTGAATTAATGAATGATGTAATTGAAATGAATTACCTACCAGATGTCAGAGTACCTGAGAAATATACTAGGAAGCTTTGGAGATGTCTGTCTAGCTCATAATGACCCCTTTCCTTTAAGAACTACACCTCCAGCCCTTCCAGTATAAAACATGTGACCCTTGTCCTGGTCATAATTTCTAGGTTAGAAAAGGACGTTAACACAATCTGGGCCAGTCAGACTCTTCACCAGGGAATCTGGGATTCAAAATAACTTTTTCTCTCTGTGTTGCTGAAAGTGAGATTCTACAGATCAGGAAAGAAATTAGATCATCTCTATTTTGCTGTGAACAGAGAAAAGATGAGAAAATGGTGCAGGGAGAAGCACCAGGCTATGAGAAGAGAATGGAGAGTGTTTGGGAATCAGGAGCATGCCCTTTGTCTGGATGCCTTTCTTTTTCCTGAGTCTGCCCAGTCTGCTAGCTGAGCCCAGTATCCCTCAATAATCTTTATTTTGCTCAAGATTGATCAAGTAAGTTGCCTTATTGGTAGTTAAAAATACTTAAATAAGGACAACAAAATCATTCAACAACAGGACACCAAGGGACAATGAGAACACTAGCAATTTTGAAACCACAATCAGGAAATAACTATAGAAAAACCTCCAAAACTGAAATCTAATCAAACATATTGTGAGAGAACTTGGGGGACATTCTAAACTAATTATCAAAGAGGAGACCTAGGAAACTGCTGATCAAAGTTATAAATCACAAGGCCAAAGACAACATTTTAAAGCTGGTTCACTGATTCTTATAGTTTCCTAATCAATTATCCACAATTCTGAAATCCTAAAGTTCAGAAAAAACAAAAACGTTTATAAGTTTTATGTCCAAATTCAATAAAACCTGATTGGAACTAAAATGAGGCAATTTATGGTCTTAATTTATCCTACCCTGTATAAATATTCATCTTTCACTGCAGAAATATTAATGCTTAGATGACAAGATGCTGGCTCTGAACCTCTTGGGGGTGTTACATTATATACAATTCAGTATGTACACTGAAATGTCGTTGTAAAATACAAAGATATCAGAATTTTGAAATATTCTGGTAGCAAGAGTTTCCTGTAAGGACTATGGACCTATGTGTAACAATTGAGCAGACTAGAATTAATTCTAGCGAATGTTGTGAGATAAAGATCCTTGCACATTGGGGAACTTCTCTTTGCCAGATGCACATAAATTGTAATCAGGGCCCTTTTCTTTCTTCACTATTGTAGCACCTCTTGCTCCTCTGGGTCCCTCTAAGTTCTCCTGTCTCTTATGTAAATTCTGTGGCAGTAACCGGCTCTGTGCGGCTGTGCCCTCATACAGATGTACTCTGACTGAGACTGTCCCTGAATCCATGCACCTACTTCCCAACTGTAACCTTTCTGCTGCTTGACCTTCATGCACATATCAGCTGTATACATGGGCAACTTAGCCTTCCATAATAAGAAACTCAAACCAATGGGTAATGGAGCCAGTAGGTAAATGCATCCTCTCCCACACAACCCCTTGGACAGACCTGAGACATATTCTATACTTCTTCTCAGCCAGTCCTATGAGATAGAGACACCAGTGACCCACATCAGTGGCCATATGATGATGCAGTCTTGTTTTGGTTTGCTCTCCTCACTATTCTGCTTTCATGTTTCCACAGTGTAGTGATTATCCCATTCACCTGATACTACTCTGCCTCCCTATCTTTCACTTCTCTTCCCTGGAATCATACTTCCCAATAAAAAACCCCACACAAGTATTTGCCTAGGCTTTGTTCTCTAGAGAACCTAGGCTAAGTCAGCCAGATCTAAAACTTTCATAATTAAGTTGGAATCTTGAGAATCAATAAGAAGTTTGTTCATACATTCTATGACCCTGTAACTTGTATCTATTAATGTATAGGGCATCTATACAAGGCACAGGAGAGAAAATTTTAGCAGACATGGACCATGCCCTTGAGTCTAGCTGGGACAAGGGGGACATTAGGGGACAGAGACACAAACAAATGATTAGAATAACATGTGAGTTCTCAATCTAAGGTCCTTGGAATGCCAGGGGAAGTGTCTAACCATGCCAAATGCTGGCAAAGATGTGGAATAGTTGGAGCTCCCAAGGTATGGGAACATGAAGTCCTACAGCCTGGAAAATGGTGCAGCAATTTCTTTTAAAGCTAAAGATATACTCACCACATGACCCAGCAGTCCCATACTTAGGTAATTTACCCAATAGAAGTTAAAAATGAAGTTCACAAAACACCATATATATGAATGTTTGGAGTAGCTCTGCTCACAATCACCAAACACTAGAAACATTGAACATTGAAATGTCCTTCAATGGGTAAATGGATAAACAACATGTATCCATACCACAGAAGACTACTGAGCAACAGAAAGAATGAACTATTGATATACACAGCAACTTGGATGATTTTGAAAGGTTTTATGCTGTGTGAGAAAAGCCAATCCCAAAGGTTCATAAAGTCTGATTACATGTGTTAGACAGACATCCTCTGAAAGACAAAACTATAGGGAGTTGCTGGGATTGAGGCACGGGTAACTACAAAATGATAACACTGAAGTTTGGGGGGGTGATAGAACTGTTCTATATTCCAATATGGTGGTTACATAAATTTACATCTTGGTTAAAATTCATAAAATTTTGTACCAAGAGGAAAAGTCAATTTTTCTCTATGGTAACTTAAAAAATAAAATAAGAAAAAGAGAAGTTAATGCTATGTTTGGTTATGATGTTTAAATGAAGGAATGTATTATATGATACTATGTTTTGTTACTTGGCATGACTTGAGGTTAAATAATGCCACAGTGTAATTATGTTATGTCACATTGTACACAGTGACATATGACACCAGTTTATCATGCGATATCATGCTGTTTTATGTAATGTCACGTTTCATGATGTACATTGTGTGATGTGACATCACTTCATTTTATATGACATCATATTGTATTATGCTCAACTTACACAGCACATTACATTCAAAACAGCAGTTCACCAAAAACAAATGGTCACATCTACTGACTGAAGCCCTGGGAAGATCTTGCACCAGTTTTGTTCCTGTTCCCATCAGCTGGGTTACTGTAACTTTAAGGAAACCGTACTCCATTAAAACAGATGCTAATTGAACTTTTCTTCTAGTCAATCTAACTTTCAACATGATGAATGCAAATATATGAGTTATGTATTCCGGAATCCCCAGATAAAATCCTTTCTTCACAAAACCTAACTGAAAACATAAGATTTAAAAGCAAAAAAGAAGCTCCTTGATTACATGAAACAACCGCACAAAAAGAGACTTAACATCTTAGTAAAAAGTGTCGACTTCTCAGGCTAAAATAAAATGTTTTTCAGCAATTGAGATTTTTTCAAAGTCCATATAGTTAAATACGTGACTAAATTTTTAAAGTACTGTGTTTTTATACAGTGATCAGAGCCAAAATCTAAAAAAAAAATTACATGCAAACTTCATATATATTTTACTCTTTAAAATGCATACTATGAAACAAGATGGAATTGGGAGGGAGACAAACCATAAGTGACTCTTAATCTCACAAAACAAACTGAGGGTTGCTGGGGGGAGGAGGGGTTGGGAGAGGGTATGTGCTATGGTGAGTGCTGTGAAGTGTGTAAACCTGGCGATTCACAGACCTGTAACCCTAGGGATAAAAATACATTATATGTTTATAAAAAAATAAGAAATAAATAAAAAATTTAAAAAAAATGCATACTATGTTCTTTAAGTGTGATCTCAAATAAAATTAGAAACAAAATATTCTATAAAAACCCAAAAGAATTACCTCATGGAATTCCTTTGCCTGCAAAACACCAGTTTTATTGTATTTGCTTAATTATCAGTGGTGATCACCTCTTAAAGTTTTATAATGTTAAAATTCCATTATGTCTGTAGTGTAATTTAGAATAATTACATTGCAGCAATAATTTCTAGATGTAATACATCAAATACAATTAAAATTCATGACATTTTTACCAGTCTAGATTTGGCATTCTTTATTACATCAGGATTCTATGTGGATTGGCTCTCAATTGTGGATAAAGAACATTTATCAGCTTAGAACCCAGCCCAGGCTGCCTGGGATATTGGATTTGAGATTATTTAAGGAAATAAATTCTGAGAGTTTCTGAATACATGATATAAAGGTGGACACCCAGTCAAAAGCATGTATATTATGTACTATATATAAGACTCTAGCAATATCTCTTTCTACATGTGACAGAAAAGTGAAATTAATCTACAGTCTAAAGATTTCTGATGGTAGCCTAGATCCAAAGGAGCAATGCCACGGTGTGAATAACTGAAACTTGCTCACATTAGCCATCTAATTTCCAAAGTTAAGAGGCTTTGCTTTCTATAGAGATTATAGTCTTCAAATATTGTAGTAAATCAAATTTTTTATAAAAAGATACTTAAATTATATTTTTTAACGATTTTATTTATTTATTTGACACAGAGAGAGAGAGATCACAAGTAGGCAGAGCAGTAGGCAGAGAGAGAGGGGGAAGCAGGCTGCCTGCTAAGCAGGGAGCCCAATGTGGGGCTTGATCCCAGGACCCTGAGATCATGATCTGAGCAGAAGACAGAAGCTTAACCCAATGAGCCACCCGGCACCCCAAATTATCTTAACAGAGATTCCCTTTGAAGGAAAACAATGAAACCTTTGGTTATAAAGAAAATATCCCTGGAAAGGATTTTAAATTTATCTTTCTCATAAGTCTATACATTCATGTGAGGTGCAATTTGGAAGTGGTTTGGGTTTTGTTTTGTTTTAAGTAATAACATCAATAGAATAATGGTTAAATTAGTAAGAAAGACCTAAGGAATGTGGAAAATACTGATGAAGAGTGGAAGGATGTTGGAGTTAACAAGATATGTGGTGAGCTCAATCTGCAAGACAGGCATGTCTCAGGTGGGAACAAGCTATGCAACCTCAACAAAGGGCTTGAGAAAGCGGAAAGTGAGAGCCATAGTAATGAGGAAGCAAGAGAAGGGAAACCTATGGGAGAGGGCAGGAGAAAGGGTTCTTCTCTGTGGGGAAAATGGATGCACCATAGGGTAAAGGAGTTTTGTAGACCTCTTACACTCCTCTGGCCTTTTCAGTTCCTCATTTAATCCTCATGTCAAGTTGCACAAACTGCAAGATTGTGGCCTTGCTGATGGGACCTCCTGTCTCTTCTGGGGGTTCTTCTTAAGCAACATTTTAAAGATCTGGTTATCAAATTTGAGAGAGATTATAATAACTACTCTATATTTCTTCTAACATTAAACCCTGGAGGGGCTGAGGACCATGCACTGAGACACTAAGAGCTGGAAATGCACCTCTCTCTCCCTCTCTCCCTCTCTTTTCCCCTCTCCCTCTCTTCCAGAAAACAAAAAGAGAGGTAGTGGATAAAGGTTTCCTTCTTTCCATCAAAGGCTGGCCACATTCCACATCAGCCCTCCTCACCAATGTCTAGGAACAAGCTTTGAAATCTTCCCTTGCAGACTCTGATAGCTTGCAGAGCCTATCAGCAAAATGTAACAAAAAATTAGACTCACCAAGATCAAGATGAACACCAGAGACAAACGAATTGAGAAAGAACATGAAGATAACAAATCCCAACACCATCAGGCATTTGGCGAGCAGAATCTTGTCTGATATCCTGTGCTGTGAGAGAGGAAAACAGAATTCATTTACTGGGTTTTACTATCTTTGCTTCCTGCAATGTGTCCATCATCCTACGTGACTCAAATCACTACAAATTTCTCCTTAAGATGAAAAATATAACATCTTGAAATTGAAAGATTATAAGGTAATGCATTATAAGGAAGATTGTACAGATTTGGGATTATAACATTCAAAATCTTTGTAAAAAATAAACACAATAAATTTAAAATATAGTACATAGGGTGCCTGTATGGTTCAGTCCATTAAGGTCTGCCTTCAGCTCAGGGTCCTAGGATCAAGGCCCGCATTGGACTCCTTGCTCAGTGGGGAGTATGCTTCTCCCTCTCCCTCTGCCCCTTCTCCCTGCTCATGCTTGCTCTCTCTCTTGATCTCTCTCACATAAGTGAATAAAAGCTTTAAATAAATATATATATAGCATAATCCTTTTATAAAATATTTGAATAAATATCTTCTCAATATGATGCAGAAAATGCTCCCAGTCCCACCATGAGCATTAGGTGAGATGTTGGCAAAATCACTGGAGAAACAACATGTAACTTCAGTGTACTGACCATGCATTTCCACAGGTGTTACATGCTCAAATCCTTTTAATTCAACTTTCCTCCTACTACAGAAATTCCTGCTCATGGTAGCATTGAGATTAACATGCTCTTGCAATAACATGATTCCTGTTGAACATTCTTACTATATCCTTTCATGTTCACAGGGACCCTGGAAGGCACTTGGCAGTGCCCTAATCACCAAAATAACATCTGTGGGAACCTGACACATTTTCAGGAGTGAGGGGTGGTGACAGAAGGTTCTATATTACCTTCATTAACTTAGAGGTACAGAACTTCCAGTGGGCTTGAACCACATGGCAAGATGGGCAAGATCCTCAGAGGGTGCTGTGCTCTGGATCACTGCCATGTGGATCTGGGGAACAGAGCAAGTTCCCACAAAACCTGTGCAGATGGGCACTGAGTTGTCCTAGGCCCTCGTGTGAATCATGCTCCACCATGTGAACTGACAATGGCATCATGTACTCTCTTAAGTGTGGTCCCACCAGCACATCTGTCTTTCTGTCTATTAAATAAAGTATAGATATGGACATAAGTACGGATATAGAGACAGAGATAGATACTAGATAGTTAGAGACAGAGGTAGAGATAGATGGTACAGGTATAGATATAGAGATAAGAGAGATCTGCATATAGGTATAGATTTTCTCTCTGGATTTCTCTGGTCATGCAATTAGAGCTGCTGCCATGAAAACCACAAGTATATTCCTCCCTGTTGCAGTGGTTCTGGCTGCAGCCCCTGACCCTCTGTTCACAGATTACATGGGCTACCTCCTAAGCATATGTCTCCTTTCTTACCTACTGCCAAAACTTGTGGCTCAACTGGCCACAAGCCAACTCATCTTCCCCTTCCCACCCCTAAGGAAGGCCAGTTTAGCTAGCTGAGTCTGTGATGGTGAATTTTGAGGAAAAGGGCATGGTATCTACCAGTTGTGAGGAGGGACACTACAAACGTTCTGTGCAGCCATGTTAATCATAGAAAATGGGTATGACCATTGGCAGTTCCGGAATTGTAAATGGAGGGAGCAGGCAGGTCAAAAAACATTCCAGCATCACTTGGCTGGTACAAGTAGAGATGATCCAAAGTTTGTACTTATCTGTTATTTCAGGTGTCTATCAAATTTTCTCCTTTGGCTATCTGGAGCTATCACAGTTAAGAACTCCTAGATTCAATACAAACTCCTTTCTTTTCCCTTCCATCTCTCCTCAATGCTCATTCACTAGGTACACGGAGAGGTGCACAATCTCTTCCCTAACTCACAGCCAGCATTTCATGATCTAGCAAAGCAGTCAGGGTCTGCATAAACCTGGGGCCCATAAAAGTGTCAGAGCCACACCCTTTTCTCCTAACCCTAACCATTTCAATGGGACAGAGATTGGAAAGAGACACATTACCTACCAAGACCCCGATGTCTTAATTTCCTTTAGAAAGAGACAAAATGCTCTTATCATAATTAGAAAGTTGGCACTCCCTCTCCCCCTCAGGAAAGAAACTACCTGGATTTGAAAGTTCACAAAGATACAAATGTCTTCCAGCAGATCTGGAGCAGAGTTCTCTAGGCTAGGTAAGGGGCACTATGTGTGCTCACCAGAAATGAGAGCGATATGACAGGACGTACACACACACTCCATCTCTGTCCCTAACACTTCTCCATCTCACACAGCATTCCTTACCTGTCTCTGCTTCCACCTCCTTATCTACACAATGGGAACCTTAAGATTATTACCCTTTTAGGATCAAGAAGAACTGCAAGAGTCAGAGGCACCCAGCCAACTTTCTCTGCAGCTACATTAACCATAGAAAGGGTCACCCTATCTCAAAGGAAATAAAAAAAATGTTAACTTTTCAATTTCTGGGCAAAATAAGCCTACCAAGTCAGGAAAATGATTTCCCTATTAACTCCTAGAAATAACTTATGTCTTGTGTACAATTACAGGAATAAAAGGAGAAATCACTTTCAGTTCTAACTCCAGGTGAAGCTAGAGGTGAATCAGAAATCCCTGAGAGAAGAAAGCACAATACCTTTTTTTGTAGTTCCTGGGTATTGGTCTCCCAATTTTTATCTTCCTGTGATATTTGTCTAAAGGAGGAAAAAGGCAGACTCATTATTTTCCCGGTGATATTGAGCAGTGAGATCAGTGGGGCAGCAGTCAGCAGCACATCTAGTATGGACCTCTGGCCTGGATACCATCCACTAAGTGATGCCTAATGTAGACATATAATGGTTCACATCTAGTCATGTAAGGCAACTGGTGGAGCTGGGTTTATGGATGGGGAAAAATGTATCATCTATATTTCCAAAGAAAAGTGACATAGGAAATGGATGGAATGTCGATTAGGTGTGTGCAAGCATGTGTACATGTGAGCCTGAGAATGGGGAACATCAGAAGAACACTGACCAAAATGTGAACAAGGGGAATGACAGTAAGCTACTTTTAGCTCTTTCACTTTCTACTTTTCTACACTTTTTTTCAAATGAGGTTATGTTATATTTACAACTACTAACAGAAAATATAGTAAAAGAAATGCCACTTGTTTTGGTGTTGACTTTCATGAATTAGAACAGTGGAGAATTTAGTTTTAATGAACACTTGTGTGTCATAAGTATCAAAGGAGGCTGATCACACAGTGAGAACATACCCTAAAGGAAATCACAGCAGACCTAGATGAATCCTGAGGACATTTTTTTTGTTGTTTATTTACAGCATAACAGTGTTCATTGTTCTGGGGACTTTTTTTTATTTTATTTTTTCAGTGTTCCAGATTCATTGATTATGCACCACACTCAGTTCTCCATGCACTATATGCCCCTGAGGACATTTTTTTTAAAGAATATGTATAAACAAGGCCTGCAGAGCCAACACTTCCCTTACAGCACCCTCATTCTAATCTGCTCCTCAGTGATTGTGTGGCCTTACAAAGGCAACACCCTCTCTAGGCCTCAGTTTTGCTATCTGTAATCAACACAGGATGAGAAGATGGAAGCTTGGTGAGCCTCTGGGCCCACATGGTTCTTCACATGTGTAACCCTGAGATGCACGGAGTATATCTTTAACACCCCACAGCAGAGGAAGCATGCTGAAGCTTGAAGGTCCATGGATTAAATACATTTAGGGAAATTTACTCCTGCATCTTTAATTTACAAAGTTTCTCCTTTTAAGATTCATGCCTGTTGTTGACACTGGGACCCACCCTGCAATTCTGGGCCACCCTGGAGCCTCAGGACCTGCTTCGTCAGCACCACCTTGTGGAGGTGGGTACTAGGCTGGGATAGAACCGAGATAGCACTTCACCCTGGGCTGCCTCACTGGAAAGAATGGGTCTCCATGGGCTCACCTGTGGCCTTTTCCTACACTAACAGAATGGGCTGCGAGACTGTAATACTGGATGACCCTCTAGGGTCAGCACTGGTTTTCAGCCTGAGAACTCAGGGCTGGTTTCAGCAAACTACAATATGCAAAATCAGTTATACTACATTCACAAGGACTCACATTTCCCTTGCCTTGATAGCTTTCTCCTTTCCACCCAGTTCCCAGCTCCATGGCAGTAAAGCTTCAATATCCCTAAAGGGTGGACAAACTCACCACTCCATTGCTATTTTTTACATCTCAGCTTTGATTAAAAGCAAATGACAGGAAATGAATTGAGAAAGACTTAGGTATTCCTTGAGATCCCTGAAAATCAACTACTGAGAGTATTTTGTTAGATTCCTTTGTTATATTGTTTTTTATTCTTTTTGTTTGTTTGTTTTTGATTCTTGTTATGCAATGTGTTATGTGTGGAAGTGTGACAGGTAGTAGTTGAGTGTGGATTCAGTCCCTGGTGTCATTCTTTCCTTGCTGTAGAATCCTGGACAAATTAGTCAAATTCTCTGAGCCTCAGTTTTCTCATCCTTAAACAGGGGCTAGGACAAGCACACATTCCAGAGATCCAAGCAAGGTTAGATAAAATAATGTGCCACAAGAGAATTACTACACATTGTATGGTGCTCCAAACCTGCTCACTGACATGAAGATAGAGTTACAGTTTTAGAGTACCATGAAGTATTCTGAAGACCCATAATTTTAACTTACTTGAATGGTATACTCTGACATTTGGACACCATTGGGGTGGTAGTAAAAGGTTGTTGATACACTCCAACCACTGAGCATAACTGGTAAAGATGAGAACCACCACTGTAAACCAAAAGTAGCCTGAGCAGGGCCCTCGCTTGGTACCTGTGGAAGGTATGCAGCCTTCGGGCCAGCAGGTGCTCCAGTGCCTGCACCTTCCCCAGGAGCAGGCCCCGAACCGCTGTCTCCTCCCGGCTGGCTGGGCTAATACGCTGTGCAGTCAGGCGCCAGACGTGGATCTCGTGCTTCAGTTCTGCAGGAAAGGAAACATGAGGCTTGAGTCTCCCACAACCTCAGACACCAGCAGACATTCCACTCTCCTCACCACCTTCCATGATCAGAAACACATACCTTATGGTGCACAGATACCACGGGCCAAATCAAAGCAGTGACTTCTTAGCATTCATGTCTTTGTAATGGAACCAGGAGACAAAGCCCACATTAATAAATTACCATGGATGTGAAGTAATGTGATTTGGGTGAGGAATAAATTCCCGAATATATATCTATATGTGTGTGTGTGTATATATATATATATATATATATATATATATATATATATGCATGTATATATATATGTGTGTGTATATATATATATATATATTTGGGAATTTATTCCTCACCCAAATATATATATATGCTAGACACCAATAACATCTCCCCCTCCCCAGGAAATTATTTTCTGCAGCCAGAAGTTTGGGTCTCTCAGCCAAGATCCAGATATTGCCTAATCATTGAAATAGATCTAGTGAACATTGGGAATACAAGTGTAGTCTCAGCAGGAGGATGTCTGGTAAGAGGCAGAGGTAGGAAATGCCTCCCTCCCTCCCTCCTGACCAGGCTTCCAAGCTGAATTTGTGTCTGTGAAAGAACACAGGCGGGAAGATGTAGACAACCTTATGAAATGCTCAGATTAATAGAATGAGGCAAATTTCACCCTTCAATGAATTCAGACATCTTCTGGTATAGAAGAGTAGAGAGAAATGAATTGCCAATTCATTGGCTCCTAAAATATCAAAATCTTTTATGAAAATTTAAGTTTAAACTCTATTTTACAGTTAAAGATATTACAAAAATTTCTCAAAATATCCACCAAAAAATATAAGGAATCATGGTATGTTCATGAATCACTTCTTATGTGCAATGCCCTGTACCACATATCACAAGAATTCCAGATGAAACTAAAAGACATAACCCTTTTGAGCAGGACTAGAGCACTTGACAACTAGCTCAAAGCAGAGGCAAGGCAAGGTAGTTATCTAAACTGTGAAGGAGCATGTAGTTGTGGGTTCAATGACTAGGAAAATACCATCTTTTAAGCCCCTTCTATTCAGTACACAAACATTGATCACAGACTAGGTGAAATACCTACTGCAAATGCTGGGGAAAAAGTATATAAGCTAGGCAGACACACAGACTGCAAATAAAGTGTGTCAAGAGAATTGGTTAAGGACAGGAGCACTAACACCATTTCAGTTAACCCATGGTTTTCTCCAAAGGATCGGCCTTACAAAGAGGAAGACCCATTAGTACTGAGATATGTAATGTGCTTTCATTCAGCACATATTGATACTTTGTAGCTTGCAAAATAAAGAAATTTAAAACTTGGGTATAATTCAAAAGTCTCTTCAGAAAAACAAATTATAATTTCTTTTCAGAGAGCCTTATGACTCATTAAACAACCTATGAGGTTAAGATAGCATTAAAAGAAGGAGCAGGAGGAGGAGGAGAAAAATGAATAAACTAGCCTCCTGAAATACTAAACACAAAAATGCCACACAGAGACTGGAAAGGGGAGATGAAGCCATTGCTGCCTCAGCGAAAGTCCACAGTGCCAGTGATTCCTCCAGTGTTCTGAAACACATTACACAGAAGTATCATTCAAAGTCTAGCCAAGAAGTACAAAGATTTCCCAGCTAGTCTTTCAAGGCACGCTAGTGATGATCACTCTTCCAAATGTATGATCAGCTTTAAAGAGCTAAACAAGACCGTGGTTAGTTTCTGGGGCTGGCCTACTGGGTGCAGGCTGGGAGTCCTCTCTCCATCTGTGTGTGAAAATCAGAGCCTGGGAATCACTACCACATCTGCAAAACTGCCCTTTCAGGTACCCCCTGCCTCCTTTCCATAGGTGCCCTCTCCAGGGATAGTTTCAGCCCCCTCATACACACATATACACAGAGCCTAGCTGACTTCTAACCCATCAAATCAAACAGGTGGAGCTATTCTCCCCGGCTAAACCTGTGAATTAAAGGATCAAGTTGCACACTTTTGTATTCCTAATTTTGAAATGAAATATGTCATCAATTAACAGGGTATTTAGTTAAGAGAGAGATTTTGCCCAGGGAAATGAAGCTTACTGCCTGCACCCAGAACTCATTTTACTCAAGTGTATGTGCTCCTCAGTTCCCAGACTTCCTCCACACCTCTGCCATTTCCCCACCCTGTCTCCTCTGCTAAGCTCTAAGACCATGTCTCCTGCATCTTGTGCTGCTAGATTCTAAAATAGACATTCCATCTCCCCTGCCCCAACAAAACTCTCTCCCCTCACTTTCTTCATTTTAATATGACACCATTTATCTTCCAGGTTCATAAGCCTGAAATGTCATTTTGGTCTTATCAGTGCCACTCTCCACTATTTCTGCATTAACACTGCTAGTCATATAATAGCTTTCAGATACCATGCTAAATGCTAAAGGAGGAAAAATTAATAAGTTACAGGATAAGCCTCCAACCAGCTATAAAGAAATATAAGCTATAACATAAGTAAACATGAGTCAAGACAGTACTAGGTCACAAAAGGAGTTCAGGATGTATTGGTATGGTTCTCACAGGGTCCACTTGTTCCTATCCCAGTTCACCAGCTTGCCCAGGCCTCATCTCCTCATACTTACTGATTCTGATTGCTCCTCAGTAACCTCTGACTGAAGTCACTTCCTACCAATCCACCCAAGGTTAGTCATAAAATTATATAGGTAGATATACAGAGAAGAAATCTATCTATCTATGTTCTCATTTACCCATCTTCTAGGATGATAAACCTATCAAGGCTGAGCTATCTAGAAAGATAGATAAATGTAGATAGACAGATTCCTTCTTTCAAATAACCGTTGGTTCCCCCATGGACTGCAGAATAAAGCCAAAGATCTTCAGGGAAGACAAGATCCTTAAAAATGGCAAGCACCACGTGTACCCGAATGTTTATAGCAGCAATGTCTACAATAGCCAGACTATGGAAAGAACCTAGATGTCCATCAACAGATGAATGGATCAAGAAGATGTGGTATATATACACAATGGAATACTATGCAGCCATCAAAAGAAATGAAATCTTGCCATTTGCGACGATGTGGATGGAACTAGAGCGTATCATGCTTAGTGAAATAAGTCAATCAGAGAAAGACAACTATCATATGATCTCCCTGATATGAGGACATGGAGAAGCAACATGGGGGGGTAGGGGGATAGGAGAAGAATAAATGAAACAAGATGGGATTGGGAGGGAGACAAACCATAAATGACTCTTAATCTCACAAAACAAACTGGGGGTTGCTGGGGGGAGGTGGGATTGCGAGAGGGGGAGTGGGCTATGGACATTGGGGAGGGGAGGCGAACCATAAGAGACTATGGACTCTGAAAAACAACCTGAGGGTTTTGAAGGGTCAGGGGTGGGAGGTTGGGGGAACAGGTGGTGGGTGATGGGGAGGGCACGTTTTGCATGGAGCACTGGGTGTTGTGCAAAAAGAATGAATACTGTTACGCTGAAAAAATTAATAAAAAGGGAAAAAAAAATGGCAAGCACCATTGTGATAGATAAATGCAGGTAGACAGACAGATAGATTCCTTCTTTCAAATAACCATTGGTTCCTCATGGATTGCAGAATAAAGCCAAAGATCTTCAGGGAAAACAAGATCCTCAAATGGCAAGCACCATTGTGAGCTCTGATCTTGCTGTATCATCTCTTACTTTTGTCACACTGGACTCTGACCAGGAGACATCATTAGATGTCTAATATATTACCCCCAACTCCTATTTTCCTGAGCCTCTTAACCAACCTCCTACAACATTACTTGGGGTCACTGTACACAACAGTACAAACAGGCAAAGACATTACCATGTGGGATACGCTCTCTCACAGGAGGTGGTGGCTGCCAGAAAGCCCAGAGGAGGGTGATCCAGCTCAAAGTGATGAATCTCAGGGGAAGATGCCCAGGCCAGGAGTTGAGAAATGGAATTCTACTTTTTTTTTGTTTATGTTTGTTTGTCTTAATTTTTTGTTATGTTCAGTTAGCCATCCTATAAGTATATCATTAGTTTTTGATGTAATGCTCAACAATTTATTTGTTGCATATAACACCCACTGCTCATCACAAAACAAGCTCTCCTTAATGCCCATCACCCAGCTACTCCATTCCTTCACACCCCTCCCTTCTGTAACCCTCAGTTTGTTTCCTAGGGTCCAGAATCTCTCATGGTTTATTCCCTCTCTGATTTCTTCCCATTCAGTTTTCCCTCCCTTCCCCTGTAGTCCTCCATGCTATTCCTTATGCTCCACATAAGAGTGAAACCTTATGATAATTGTCTTTCTCTGCTTGAATTACTTCACTTAGTATAATCCCCTTCAGTTTCATCTATGCCAATGCAAAGGGTGGGTATTCATCCTTTCTGATGTCTGAGTAATATTTCATTGTATATTTGGACCACATCCTCATTATCTATTCATCTGCTGAAGAACATCTCAGATTCTTCCACAGGTTTGATATTGTAGACATTGCTGCTTTGAACGTTGGAGTGAATGTGTCCCTTCCTTTCACTGCATCTGTATCTTTGGTGTAAATACCTAATAGTGTAATTGCAGGGTTGGAGGGTACTACTATAAAATTCTTACAGTTTGTGTTAAGCAGTACAATACCACTTGAAGTTAGTGGTATAATTATCACTAAACTCACAAAACACAACTATAGCCAAAAATGTAACAGCAAAAAAAAAAGAAACAAAATGAATATTTTTAAAATACTAAATTAATTCAAAAGCAGGCATAAGGGGAGGGAAAAGGCAATAAAGAAGAGAAGGCACACATAGAAAACAACATGATGATACACTTCAATTTAATCATATCATTAATCATCTTAAATATAAATAATCTAAACATACCAATTAAAGGGCAGAGATTATAAAGTTGGATTAAAAAAACAAGACCCAAATGTTAGCTTCTTGCAAGAAATGCACTTTAAATATAAAGACACAGTGATATCCAATATCTGTAAAGAACTTATTAAATTCAACATCCAAAAGAAAAACAAAAAATACAGTCAAGAAATGGACAGAAGACATGAACACATTTCTCCAAAGAAAACATACAAATGGTCAAGAGACACATGAAAAAAATGCTCAACATCACTTGGCATCAGGGAAATACAAATCAAGACCACAATGAGATACCACCTCACATCAGTCAGAATGGCTAAAATTAGCAAGTCATGAAAAGACAGAAGTTGGCAAGGATGTGAAGAAACAGGAACCCTCTTACACTGTTGGTGGGAATGCAAGCTGGTTACAGCCCCTCTGGAAATCAGTATAATCAGTATGAAGTTTCATCAAAAAGTTGAAAATAGAGCTACCCTATGTGACCCAGAAATTGCCCAACATAGTGACTCAAAAGGCACATACACTCTAATGTTTATAGCAGCAATGTCCATAATAGCCAAACTACGGAAAGAACACAGATGTCCATTTACAGATGAATGCATAAAGAAGTGGTATATATAGACAGTGGACAACTACTCACGCATTAAAAAAATAAAATCTTCTATTTTCAACATTTTGAGGAACCTCCATGCTGTTTTCCAGAGTGGTTGCACCAGCTTGCATACCCTATGACCCAGCAATTGCACTACTGGGTATTTACCCTAAAGATACAAACATAGTGATCTGAAGGGGCATGTGCACCCGAATGTTTATAGCAGCAATGTCTACAATAGCCAAACTATGGAAAGAACCTAGATGTCCATCAACAGATGAATGGATAAAGAAGATGTGGTATATATATACAATGGAATACTATGCAGCCATCAAAAGAAATGAAATCTTGCCATTTGCGACGACGTGGATGGAACTAGAGCGTATCATGCTTAGTGAAATAAGTCAGTCGGAGAAAGACAACTATCATATGATCTCCCTGATATGAGGACATGGAGAAGCAACATGGGGGGTTAGGGGGATAGGAGAAGAATAAATGAAACAAGATGGGATTGGGAGGGAGACAAACCATAAATGATTCTTAATCTCACAAAACAAACATGGGGGTTGCTGGGGGGAGGTGGGATTGGGAGAGGGGGAGGGGGCTATGGACATTGGGGAGGGTATGTGCTATCATGAGTGCTGTGAAGTGTGTAATCCTGGCGATTCACAGACCTGTACCCCTGGGGATAAAAATACATTATATGTTTATTTAAAAAAAAAATTTTTTTTGGAAGGGAAGGCGAACCATAAGAGACTATGGACTCTGAAAAACAACCTGAGGGTTTTGAAGGGTCAGGGGTGGGAGGTTGGGGGAAGAGGGGGTGGGTAATGGGGAGGGCACGTTTTGCATGGAGCACTGGGTGTTGTGCAAAAACAATGAATACTGTTACGCTGAAAAAATAAATAAAATGGGAAAAAAATAAAATAAAATAAAATCTTGCCATTTGCAACAACGTGGATAGAACTAGAGGATATTATGCTAAGTGAAATAAGTCAATCAGAAAAAGACAATTATCATATTATTTCACTGATGTGTGGAATTTAAGAAACAAAACAGGATCACTGGAGAAAAGAGGGAAAATAAAACAAGATGAAATCAAGGAGGGAGACAAACCATAAGAGACTCTTGATCATGGGAAACAAACTGAGGGTTGCTAGAGGGGATGAGGGTGGGGGGATGGGGTTACTGGGTGATGAACATTAAGGAGGGCATGTGATATAATGAGCACTGAGTATTATATAAGACTGATGAATCACTGACCTCTACCTCTGAAACCAATAATACTTATATGTTAATTTCAATTTAAAAACTAAACAAAAAACAAAAGACAGTGAAAGGATGGAAAAGATATACTATACTACCACTAGTGAAGAAAAATCTGGAAGTGCTATATTAGCAACAAAATTGATTTCAGAGCAAGAACATGATTATGGATAGGGAAGGTCATTTTATAATGATTTATATGGTGTTAATTCTTCAAGAGGAAATAACAACTTTAAATATTTGCATATCCTAGTAAAAGAATTTTGAAATATATAAAGCAAAAATCCCATAACTGCAAAAAAGAGACAAATCCACAATCATAATTAGAGATTTCTATTTTCATTCTTTAATAATTGATAGAACAAGTGGACAGAAAATCAAATACAGAAGACTTGAATAATGTTATCAACCAACTTGACCTAACTGACTATACTGACAAAGCTTCACCTAACATAGCAGAGTACATATTCTGTTCTGGTGCACATGGAACGTTTATAATGCTAGACATTCTAGCTATAAAATAGTCTTAATAACTTTAAAAGGATTCAAGTTTTACCAAGGGTATTCTCTGATACAGGTAACTGCAAAATCTCTATGTGGTAAATTATTTTCATGTAAAATATTCAAGGATCAAAGAAATCAGTGGGAAATTAGAAAGTAATTTAAACTGTATGGAAATTAAATAAAACATATGAAAATTGGTGGCAGGTCACTAAAGTATTAATTGGACAGAAATTCAGAGCACTGAAAACTTGTATTAGAAAAGAAGGCATATATAAAATCAATAACCTTAGCTTCTACTTTAAGAAACTAGCAAAAGAAGAATAAATTGACCCAAAGTAAGCCAAAGAAAATAAATATCAGAGTAGAAATCATTAAAAGAGAAAAAACTATAGAGAAAATCTATATAATCAGAAGCTGGTTTCTTGTTATCAATAAAATTAATAAAACTCTAACCAGACCAATCAGAATAAAGCAAAGACACAAATTATAAATATCAGAAATGAGAGTTACATGATCAAAAATCCATTAAAAGGATAATGAAAGAATATTATGAACTTCAGAATAATTCTTTCGACAACTGAAATATAATAGATAAATTCCTTGAAATATATAAATTGCCAGTTATCACTCAAGAAGAAATAGATAACAATAACAGCCAGGTCTGTGTCTATGTCTATGAAGGATTTTGAATTTGTAATTAAACCTCCATACACATGAACACGTGCACACACACACGCACACACATCCAAGTGTGCAAATGTCTTAGCAAATATTTAAGGGGACAGTACTAGCAATTCTACACCATCTCATTCAAAAAAATTGAAGAGGGCATGTGATTCTATGAGGACAGCAAAAAAGTCATTATGAGAAAGTAAATTCTACACAGGTATCCCTAATGTACACAGACACAAAAATTCTGTACAAATATTAACAAGAAGGAGCTTGAGCTGATATCTGGTGAGGAGGGCAGACTTTGGCAGTTATTTGTGCTTTTTACCAAATAAGTCATTTTCTTTTCCAATCTGGACATTTGCTAGTCTGACTCACCCTGTGACCAGTGGAGCCTAGTGACAATCAGGATGACAAGCTACGAACAGAGTCATCATGTGTCAGTCAATAATGGGGTGGAACAAGTGGTTCTCTCTGCTTCGATGACCAACAGCTCAAGGCTCTGAGAACTGACAACAAGAAGAGTACTGCCAGTGCACAGTGGGAATGAAGCCAAAGATGGGAGAAGAATAGGGCAGCGTTACTTTTTCACTGCAACATAGCCAAGGCTGTTCATACAGATGCTCTGGATGCCACCATAGACCTACTGAAACCAAATCTCTAGGATAGAGCTTGAGAATTTGTACTTATGATAAGCATTCTCAAATTGGAAGGCCCTATGACCTGTGGTGGCCCATAGCAATTGCCCTGACACTCTGTGTCACTCTGTGCTGACTCATAGCTTGTCATGGCATTGCCACAGGGTTTCAGCATCATGAAGGTCCCAGCCATCTTCTCCCCCTTCCCTCAAAGCTTTTTTCAGTTGCTTACTCAGGAAGAGTGGAGGATTTGATTATACAGATTTGTGTCATATACTTCTAAATCTGTGTATCCCAAATTCATGTCAAGATATCATTATCCAGGGAGGAGGAGTCAAGATGGCGGAGAAGTAGCAGGCTGAGACTACATCAGGTAGCAGGAGATCTGCTCAATAGCTTATCTAAACATTGCAAACACCTACAAATCCAACGGGAGAGCGAAGAGAAGAACAGCAACTCTAGAAACAGAAAATCAACCACTTTCTGAAAGGTAGGACTGGCGGAGAAGTGAATCTAAAACGACGGGAAGATAGACCGCGGGGGGAGGGGCCGGCTCCCGGCAAGCGGCGGAGCCACGGAGCACAAAATCAGGACTTTTAAAAGTCTGTTCCACTGAGGGACATTGCTCCAGAGGCTAACCCAGGGTGAAGCCCACGCGGGGTCAGCGTGGCCCCAGGCCCCGCAGGGTCACAGAAGGATCAGGGGTGTCAGAGTGTCGGAGAGCTCGCAGGTATTAGAATGGAGAAGCCTGCTGCAGAGACAGAGCCGAGGACTGAACTCTCAGCTCGGTGTTACCTTGAACTGGTCACGGGCTGGGTGAGCTCGGAGCGCGGCTAGAGGCTGGGGATACGGGAGTGATTGGGTGCTGTCCTCTGGGGGCGCACTGAGGAGTGGGGCCCCAGGCTCTCGGCTCCTCCGGGCCGGAGACTGGGAGGCCGCCATTTTCATTCCCGTCCTCCGGAACTCTACGGAAAGCGTTCAGGGAACAGAAGCTCCCAAAAGCGAACCCGAGCCAATTACTTAGTCCGGCTGCCGGTAGGCGGTGCAATCCCGCCTCGGGCAAAGACACTTGAAAGTCACTACAACAGGCCCCTCCCCCAGAAGAGCAACAAAATATCCAGCCAGGATGAAGTTCATCTATCAAGGAGAAAGCAGGTTCAATTCCTAAGTCAGCAGAGCAATTCCAGAGGAGGAGAAAGCAAAGCACGGAACTCATGGCTTTCTCCCCATGATTCTTTAGTCTTGCGGCTACTTCAATTTTTCTTTCTTTTTTCAATTTTTTTTTTTTTTTTCAATTTTTTTTTCTTTTTTCAATTTTTTTTTCTTTTTTCTTTTTTCTTCTTCTGCTAAATTTTTTAAAACTTTTACCCTTTTCTTTTTTAACGTTTTTTGACTAGTTCATCTAAATATATATATTTTTTCTTTCTTTTTTATATTTTTTTATTTGTTTTATTTTTTAAATTTTTTTCTTTTTTTTTTTTTTCTTTTTTTTTCAGAACCGGTTTTTATCCCCTTTCTCCCCCCCACAATTTGGGGTCTCTTCTGATTTGGTTACAGCGCATTTTTCTGGGGTCTTTGCCACCCTTTTAGTAGTTTATTTGCTCCTTCATATCCACTTATCTGGACAAAATGACAAGGCGGAAAAAATCACCACAAACAAAAGAACAAGAGACAGTACCGAAGGCTAGGGACCTAATCAACACAGACATGGGTAATATGTCAGATCAAGAGTTCAGAATGACGATTCTGAACATTCTAGCCGGGCTCGAAAAAGGCATGGAAGATATTAGAGAAACCCTCTCTGGAGATATTAAAGCCCTTTCTGGAGAAATTAAAGAACTAAAATCTAACCAATTTGAAATCAAAAAAGCTATTAATGAGGTGCAATCAAAAATGGAGGCTCTCACTGCTAGGATCAATGAGGCAGAAGAAAGAATTAGTGATATAGAAGACCAAATGACAGAGAATAAGGAAGCCGAGCAAAAGAGGGACAAACAGCTACGGGACCATGAGGGGAGAATTCGAGAGATAAGTGACACCATAAGACGAAACAACATTAGAATAATTGGGATTCCAGAAGAAGAAGAAACACAGAGGGGAGCAGAAGGTCTATTGGAGAGAATCATTGGAGAGAATTTCCCTAATATGGCAAAGGGAACAAGCATTAAAATCCAGGAGATGCAGAGAACCCCCCTCAAAGTCAACAAGAATAGGTCCACACCCCATCACCTAATAGTAAAATTTACAAGTCTTAGTGACAAAGAGAAAATCCTGAAAGCAGCCCGAGAAAAGAAATCTGTAACATACAATGGTAAAAATATTAGATTGGTGGCAGACTTATCCACAGAGACCTGGCAGGCCAGAAAGAGCTGGCATGATATATTCAGAGCACTAAACGAGAAAAACATGCAGCCAAGAATACTCTATCCAGCTAGGCTATCATTGAAAATAGAAGGAGAGATCAAAAGCTTCCAGGACAAACAAAAACTGAAAGAATTTGCAAACACCAAACCAGCTCTACAGGAAATATTGAAAGGGGTCCTCTCAGCAAAGAGAGAGCCTAAAAGTAGTACTTCAGGAAGGTACAGAGACAATATACAGTAACAGTCACCTTACAGGCTAATAATGGCACTACATTCATATCTCTCAATAGTTACCCTGAATGTTAAAGGGCTAAATGCCCCAATCAAAAGACACAGGGTATCAGAATGGATAAAAAAACAAAACCCATCAGTATGTTGCCTACAAGAAACTCATTTTAGACGCGAAGACACCTCCAGATTTAAAGTGAGGGGGTGGAAAACAATTTACCATGCTAATGGGCATCAGAAGAAAGCTGGGGTGGCAATCCTTATATCAGATCAATTAGATTTTAAGCCAAAGACTATAATAAGAGATGAGGAAGGACACTATATCCTACTCAAAGGGTCTGTCCAACAAGAAGATCTAACAATTTTAAATATCTATGCCCCTAACGTGGGAGCAGCCAACTATATCAACCAATTAATAACAAAATCAAAGAAACACATCAATAATAATACAATAATAGTAGGGGACTTGAACACTCCCCTCACTGAAATGGACAGATCATCCAAGCAAAAGATCAACAAGGAAATAAAGGCCTTAAATGACACACTGGACCAGATGGACATCACAGATCTATTCAGAACATTTCATCCCAAAGCAAAAGAATACACATTCTTCTCTAGTGCACATGGAACCTTCTCCAGAATAGATCACATCCTGGGTCACAAATCAGGTCTCAACTGGTATCAAAAGATTAGGATCATTCCCTGCATATTTTCAGACCACAATGCTCTGAAGCTAGAACTCAATCACAAGAGGAAAGCTGGAGAGAACCCAAATACATGGAGACTAAACAGCATCCTTCTAAAGAATGAATGGGTAAACCAGGAAATTAAAGAAGAATTGAAAAAATGCATGGAAACAAATGATAATGAAAACACAACAGTTCAAAATCTGTGGGACACAGGAAAGGCAGTCCTGAGAGGAAAATATATAGCGGTACAAGCCTTTCTCAAGAAACAAGAAAGGTCTCAAGTACACAACCTAACCCTACGCGTAAAGGAGCTGGAGAAAGAACAAGAAAGAAACCCTCAACCCAGCAGGAGAAGAGAAATCATAAAGATCAGAGCAGAAATTAATGAAATAGAAACCAAAAAAACAATAGAAAAAATCAATGAAACTAGGAGCTGGTTCTTTGAAAGAATCAATAAAATTGATAAACCCCTGGCCAGACTCATCAAAAAGAAAAGAGAAAGGACCCAAATCAATAAAATCATGAATGAAAGAGGAGAGATCACAACTAACACCAAAGAAATACAGACAATTATAAGAACATACTATGAGCAACTCTACGCCAACAAATTGGACAATCTGGAAGAAATGGATGCTTTCCTAGAGACATATAAACTACCACAACTGAACCAGGAAGAAAGAGAAAACCTGAACAGGCCCATAACCAGTAAGGAGATTGAAACAGTCATCAAAAATGTCCAAACAAACAAAAGCCCAGGGCCAGACGGCTTCCCAGGGGAATTCTACCAAACATTTAAAGAAGAACTAATTCCTATTCTCCTGAAACTGTTCCAAAAAATAGAAATGGAAGGAAAACTTCCAAACTCATTTTATGAGGCCAGCATCACCTTGATCCCAAAACCAGACAAGGATCCCACCAAAAAAGAGAACTACAGACCAATATCCTTGATGAACACAGACGCAAAAATTCTCGCCAAAATACTAGCCAATAGGATTCAACAGTACATTAAAAGGATTATTCACCACGATCAAGTGGGATTTATTCCAGGGCTGCAGGGTTGGTTCAACATCCGCAAATCAATCAATGTGATAGAACACATTAATAAAATAAAGAACAAGAACCATATGATACTCTCCATAGATGCTGAAAAAGCATTTGACAAAGTACAGCATCCCTTCCTGATCAAAACTCGTCAAGGTGTAGGGATAGAGGGCACATACATCAATATTATCAAAGCCATCTATGAAAAACCCACCGCAAATATCATTCTCAACGGAGAAAAACTGAAAGCTTTTCCATTAAGGTCAGGAACACGGCAGGGATGTCCATTATCACCACTGCTATTCAACATAGTACTAGAAGTCCTAGCCTCAGCAATCAGACAACAAAAAGAAATTAAAGGCATCCAAATTGGTAAAGAAGAAGTCAAACTCTCACTCTTCGCAGATGATAGGATACTATATGTGGAAAACCCAAAAGACTCCACTCCAAAACTGCTAGAACTTGTACAGGAATTCAGTAAAGTGTCAGGATATAAAATCAATGCACAGAAATCAGTTGCATTTCTGTACACCAACAACAAGACTGAAAAAAGAGAAATTAAGGAGTCAATCCCATTTACAATTGTACCCAAAACTATAAGATACCTAGGAATAAACCTAACCAAAGAGAGTAAGAATCTATTCGCAGAAAATTATAAAGCACTCATGAAAGAAATTGAGGAAGACACAAAGAAATGGAAAAATGTTCCATGCTCCTGGATTGGAAGAATAAATATTGTGAAAATGTCCATGCTACCTAAAGCAATCTACACATTTAATGCAATCCCTATCAAAATACCATCCATTTTTTTCAAAGAAATGGAACCAATAATCCTCAAATTTATATGGAACCAGAAAAGACCTCGAATAGCCAAAGGAATATTGAAAAAGAAAGCCAAAGTCGGTGGCATCACAATTCCGGACTTCAAGCTCTATTACAAAGCTGTCATCATCAAGACAGCATGGTACTGGCACAAAAACAGACACATAGATCAATGGAACAGAATAGAGAGCCCAGAAATCGACCCTCAACTCTATGGTCAACTAATCTTCGACAAAGCAGGAAAGTACATCCAATGGAAAAAAGACAGCCTCTTCAATAAATGGTGCTGGGAAAATTGGACAGCCACATGCAGAAAAATGAAATTGGACCACTTCCTTACACCACACACGAAAATAGACTCCAAATGGATGAAGGACCTCAATGTGAGAAAGGAATCCATCAAAATCCTTGAGGAGAATGCAGGCAGCAACCTCTTCGACCTCAGCCATAGCAACATCTTCCTAGGAACAACGGCAAAGGCAAGGGAAGCAAGGGCAAAAATGAACTCTTGGGATTTCATCAAGATCAAAAGCTTTTGCACAGCAAAGGAAACAGTTAACAAAACCAAAAGACAACTGACAGAATGGGAGAAGATATTTGCAAACGACATATCAGATAAAGGGCTAGTATCCCAAATCTATAAGGAACTTAGCAAACTCAACACCCAAAGAACAAACAATCCAATCAAGAAATGGGCAGAGGACATGAACAGACATTTCTGCAAAGAAGACATCCAGATGGCCAACAGACACATGAAAAAGTGCTCCACGTCACTCGGCATCAGGGAAATACAAATCAAAACCACAATGAGATATCACCTCACACCAGTCAGAATGGCTAAAATGAACAAGTCAGGAAATGACAGATGCTGGAGAGGATGTGGAGAAAGGGGAACCCTCCTCCACTGTTGGTGGGAATGCAAGCTGGTGCAACCACTCTGGAAAACAGCATGGAGGTTCCTCAAAATGTTGAAAATAGAACTACCCTATGACCCAGCAATTGCACTACTGGGTATTTACCCTAAAGATACAAACGCAGTGATCCGAAGGGGCACGTGTACCCGAATGTTTATAGCAGCAATGTCTACAATAGCCAAACTATGGAAAGAACCTAGATGTCCATCAACAGATGAATGGATAAAGAAGATGTGGTATATATACACAATGGAATACTATGCAGCCATCAAAAGAAATGAAGTCTTGCCATTTGCGATGATGTGGATGGAACTAGAGCGTATCATGCTTAGTGAAATAAGTCAATCGGAGAAAGACAACTATCATATGATCTCCCTGATATGAGGACATGGAGAAGCAACATGGGGGGTTAGGGGGATAGGAGAAGAATAAATGAAACAAGATGGGATTGGGAGGGAGACAAACCATAAATGACTCTTAATCTCACAAAACAAACTGGGGGTTGCTGGGTGGAGGTGGGATTGGGAGAGGGGGAGCGGGCTATGGACATTGGGGAGGGGAGGTGAACCATAAGAGACTATGGACTCTGAAAAACAACTGAGGGTTTTGAAGGGTCAGGGGTGGGAGGTTGGGGCAACCTGAGGGTTTTGAAGGGTCAGGGGTGGGAGGTTGGGGGAACAGGTGGTGGGTAATGGGGAGGGCACGTTTTGCATGGAGCACTGGGTGTTGTGCAAAAACAATGAATACTGTTACGCTGAAAAAATAAATAAAATGGAAAAAAAATCCAAAAAAAAAAAAGGATATCATTATCCAGAAGAGCTTATTAACAGCACAGAATTTCTGGGTGTGGGCTGGTAACCTAAATCTACAACAATTGTTTTCAG
The DNA here is from genome assembly GCF_922984935.1 of Meles meles. Classification (NCBI taxonomy): domain Eukaryota; kingdom Metazoa; phylum Chordata; class Mammalia; order Carnivora; family Mustelidae; genus Meles; species Meles meles. The sequence goes on from NC_060071.1 coordinate 28,416,058, forward strand.
GTCATTCTGTTTACCGGGGCACTTAGGTAGAACCTGGCATAACTGGACAAGATAACTTTCTAAACTCTCCACTGAAGTACAGCTATGCCCACACAATCATCCATTGTGATCAATTTCCTTAGTGCTCCAATCTGAATCCTTTCCACCAGAAAATTAACTCTATACATTAAATTATCAAATTTTATGCATACTAGTTGATGGTAAAACATTCTGAATATCTCTGGTTGTTATTGGTTGAATTTTGTCCTCCCCTCCAAAAAAAAATGCATGTGGTGAGGGCTTAATCTCCAGTACCTCACAATGTGACCTTACTTAAAAATGGGGCTGTTGGGGGTAGTCAAGATGGCGGGGAAGTAGGAGGAGGCACCGTTTCAACCTGTACCCTAAAGTGAGCTGATTACCTACCAAAGAACTCCGACCACCCATGAAATCAGCCCGAGATCAGAATTATACACGTCTGGATCTCTACAGGAGCAGAAGACGCCAGTGGCAGGTAAAGCCGACTGGGAGAGTCGGACTGATAGTGGAAGATAAACAAAAGGGGGAGGGAGCCAACAGAGGTGACCAATTGGAAAGTAATACCCCAATACGAGAGTGCCCTGCGTCTGGGGACCAGCATTAACTTGGACTCTGGTTGAAAGCACTCAAAAACAAAGAGCAAAGGATCACAGGGGGAAATAGTGGGAACCTGGGCAGTTAGGGTCAGGGACCTAAGTCCCCGGACCCACGACAGCCTCCCCTGGCACTGAGCCAGAGAGAGTGTGGCAGAGAAATCAGGTCTCCATCCCTGAGCCGCCAGTGCACCTGACCCGCCAGTGTACCCGAGAACGAGTGGGGTCTGGCTCCCGTGAAGGGCTGGGAACCTGGCCAGATGGCAATCCCAAAACGCGTGCGTACCACACCTCCCTTGGGAAAGGTGCTCATAGGCGCTAGCCTAGAGCTCTGGCATCCAGAAAAAACAGACTTTCCCAGCCCGGGACAGTGGGAAAATCTCAGTGTGCAATCTCTGCTCAGAACCTCTCTGGCGGTCTGGAGCTGCCTAGACAGCCACCGCTGCCCTGGTTTTGGGTACAACGAGGAGCTCCTGCATCCCCAGGGACAGTGACTCAGAACTGAACCTGCCAGCAGCTCTTGAAGAACATTCTGAGGCTTCTCTCTGAAAGGGAGGTCTGGGTGCAGTTTGCTCTCCTCTAAAATTCCAAAAACCATCAAAAGCTGTCAAGGCGAGAGAAAACAGATGAAAGAACATAAAAACCCCCAGAGAACAAAAGCCTGAAAAAAACAGTTTCCTCAGAGCCCACGGGCTTGAGGGGAGTGGGAGGACCTAACTCAGGGAACATCATTGTCTGAAAACCCACGTGGCAGGCCCCTCCCACAGAAAACCAACCAGGAAGGAAGAAAAAATAAAAAAGAAGACTACAAGAGAACAACCACCACTACTTCATAAATACAACTTTTATTTTTAACTCTTTACCAATATTCTGGTTCTTTTTTTTTATACATACAGATAATTTTTAACCTATTTACCATCACACTGAGATGTCCAGTACATCAAATTCTTTAATAAACTTCTAACCTGAACTTTTTGATACATACACCCGTGTTTTTCTTTTGCTTTTCTATTTTTTAATTTTTTTTTCATTTTAACTTAGTTTAGTCTAGTTTATTCTTTTTTAATTTTTATTTTCTACTATACATATAGAGTTAAACTTCAAGGTAATCCCCTTTCCCCAATCAATGTTACCCCTATAGACAAACCAGTTTCTAATCGCCCTGAAACTTAGGAAAGTTGAGTCCCTTAACAAAAACATCAAGATACATCCAGGAAGAATCAAAATAACCTTCCTCACCCACACTGAGAGTTTATAACCACTCTCCCAATTTTTCTCTCTGTCAGTGTTTCTGTGAATTTGTGTTTGTCCTGATAATATATAAATCTTATACTTGGGGTTCTTTCTGATGAGGTTCTTCCCTTTTTTTTGCTTATATATATATTGTTTTTTTCTCTTGTTATATACTTTTATCAGTCTTTTTGTTTGTCTGTTTTTGTTTGTATACTTCATAAATCTTACCTTGTGGCCCATTTGGGCTGAGCCTTCTCTTTTATCTTCCCTTTTTTTCCTATCTCTCTCTCTCTCTCTCTCCCTTTTTTATTTCCTTTTTTCTTTTCCCTTTTTTTTTTCTTTCTTATTTCTTTTTCTTTTCTTTTTTCTCTCATTTGGGTGGGGAAACCTGATTGCACAGAAGCGTTCCAGGGTGCACCTTGACTACACAACAATCGATAAGTCCAGCTGCATCTGTTCAGTCATGTCTTACCAAAATGACTAGGAGGAGGAATGCCCAACAGAAGAAAAATACAGAGAATGGGCCTTCTGCAACAGAGCTAATGGCTATCGACATAGACAATATGTCAGAAAAGGAATTCAGACTAACAATTATCCAGGCAATAGCTAGGTTGGAGAAAGCCATGGATGACCACACAGAATTGACTAGGGCAGAACTGAAAGCCACCAGGGATGATGTTGACAATGTTAGGGTAGAACTGAAAGCCACCAGGGATGATGTTCAAAATGCTCTCAATGAGTTCCAATCTAATCTAAATTCTCTAAAAGCTAGGGTAACTGAGACAGAAGAGAGAATTAGTGATCTGGAGGACAAACAGATAGAGAGAAAGGATCAGGAGGAAGCCTGGAACAAACAGCTCAGAAGCCATGAAAACAGAATCAGGGAAATAAATGATGCCATGAAACGTTCCAACGTCAGAATTATTGGAATCCCTGAAGGGGAGGAAAAAGAAAGAAGTCTAGAAGATATAGTGGAAGAAGTTGTCTATGAAAATTTTCCCAATCTCACAAATGGAAACAACGTTCATGTATTTGAGGCAGAGAGATTTCCTCCCAAGATTTTAGATTCTCGAAAGACCTCATGACACCTTATAGTTAAAATGAGGAATTATGTTTCAAGACAGACCCTCTTAAAAGCAGCTAGGACAAAGAAGCTCCTTACATACAGAGGAAAGCCCATTAGAATAACGTCAGACCTTTCCACAGAGACCTGGCAAGCCAGGAAGGGCTGGCAAAATATATTCAGAGTACTAAATGAGAAGAGCATGCAACCAAGAATACTCTATCCAGCAAGACTGACATTTAAATGGATGGAGAGATAAAGAGTTTCCAAGACCAGCAAGGCTTAAAAGACTATTCGACCACCAAGCCGACACTGCAGGAAATATTAAGGGGGGTCCTATAAAAGAGAAAAAATCCTAAGAATATCATTGAACAGAAATATAGAAACAATCTACAGACAGAAAGACTTCAAAGGCAACACGATGTCAAGAAAAACCAATCTCTCAATAATCACTCTCAATGTGAATGGCTTAATGTGCCCATAAAATGACACAGGGTTGCAGATTGGATAAAACGACAAGACCCATCCATATGTGGTCTACAAGAGACCCATTTTGAACCTAAGGAGACACCCAAACTGAAAGTGAAGGGATGGAGAAGCATCTTTCATGCCAATGGGCCTCAAAAGAAGGCCAGGGTAGCAATTCTCATATCAGATAAATTTGATTTTTTTTTATTTTTTTTATTTCTTTATTTACAGCATAACAGTGTTCATTGTTTTGGCATCACACCCAGTGATCCATGCAGTACGTGCCCTCCCTATTACCCACCACCTGGTTCCTCAACCTGCCACCCCCCTGCCCCTTCAAAACCCTCTGGTTGTTTTTCAGAGTCCATAGTCTCTCATGGTTCATCTCCCCTTCCAGTTTCCCTCAACTCCCTCCCCTCTCCATCTCCCCATGTCCACCGTGTTCTCTGTTATGCTCCACAAATAAGTGAGACCATATGATACTTGACTCTCTCTGCTTGACTTATTTCGCTCAGCATAATCTCTTCCAGTCCCGTCCATGTTGCTACAAAAGTTGGGTATTCATCCTTTCTGATGGAGGCATAATACTCCATTGTGTATATGCACCACATCTTCCTTATCCATTCATCCGTTGAAGGGCATCTTGGTTCTTTCCACAGTTTGGCGACCGTAGCCATTGCTGCAATAAACATTGGGGTACAGATGGCCCTTCTTTTCACTACATCTGTATCTTTGGGGTAAATACCCAGCAGTGCAATTGCAGGGTCATAGGGAAGCTCTATTCTTAATTTCTTCAGGAATCTCCACACTGTTCTCCAAAGTGGCTGCACCAACTTGCATTCCCACCAACAGTGTAAGAGGGTTCCCCTTTCTCCACATCCTCTCCAACACACGTTGTTTCCTGTCTTGCTAATTTTGGCCATTCTAACTGGTGTCAGGTGATATCTCAATGTTGTTTTAATTTGAATCTCCCTCATGGCTACTGATGATGAACATTTCTTCATGTGTCTGATAGCCATTTGTATGTCTTCGTTGGAGAAGTGTCTGTTCATACCTTCTGCCCATTTTTTGATATGATTATCTGTTTTGTGTGTATTGCGTTTGAGGAGTTCTTTATAGATCCTGGATATCAACCTTTTGTCTGTACTGTCATTTGCAAATATCTCTCCCATTCCGTGGGTTGCCTTTTAGTTTTGTTGACTGTTTCCTTTGCTGTGAAGAAGCTTTTGATCTTTATGAAGTCCCAAAAGTTCATTTTCACTTTTGTTTCCTTGGCCTTTGGAGACATATTTTAAAAGAAGTTGCTGTGGCTGATATCGAAGAGGTTACTGCCTATGTTATCCTCTAGAATTCTGATAGATTCCTGACTCACCTTGAGGTCTTTTCAGATAAATTAGATTTTAAACTAAAGACTGTAGTCAGAGATACAGAAGGACACTACATAATTCTTAAAGGGACTATCCACCCAGATGATCTAACAATTGTGAATATCTATGCCTCCAATATGGGAGCACCCAATTCCATAAGAAAACTATTAATCAAGATAAAGAGTCATATTGATATGAATACAATAATAGAAGGAGATCTTAATATGCCTCTCTCAGTAATAGACAGATCATCGAAGCAGAAAATTAATAAAGAAATAAGATCATTGAATGACACGTTGGACCAGATGGACCTCATAGACATATACAGAACATTCCACCCTAAAACAACAGAATACTCATTCTTCTCAAGTGCACATGGAACCTTCTCCAGAATAGACCACATACTGGGTCACAAAGCAGGACTCAACTGATACCAAAAGACTGACATTATTCCCTGCATATTCTCAGATCACAATGCTTTGAAACTGGAACTCAATCACAAGGAAAAGTTCAGAAGGAACTCAAACCCCTGGAAGCTAAAGACCACCTTGCTTAAGAATGCTTGGATCAACCAGGAGATCAAAGAGGAACTTAAACAATTCATGGAAACCAATGAGAATGAAGACACTTCGGTCCAAAACCAATGGGATACATCAAAGGCGGTTCTAAGGGGGAAATACATAGACATCCAAGCCTCCCTCAAAAAAATTGAAAAATCCAGAATACACCAGTTGTCCTACACCTTAAAGAACTGGAGAATCAACAACAAATCAAACCCACTCCACAGGCAAGAAGGGAAATACTCAAGATTAGAGCAGAGATCAATGAGGTAGCAACCAGAGATACAGTAGAATGTATCAATGAAACTAGAAGCTGGTTTTTTGAAAGAATCAATAAGATCGATAAACCATTGGTGACACTAATCCAAAAGAAAAGAGAGAAAGCCCAAATTAATAAAATTATGAATGAAAAGGGAGAGATCACAACTAACACCAAGGAAGTAGAAACAATCATCAGAAATTATTACCAACACTTATATGCCAATAAGCTAAGCAACCTAGATGAAATGGATGCATTCCTGGAAAACTACAAACTCCCAAAATTGAACCAGGAAGAAATTGACAACCTGAATAGACCGATATCTAGTAATGAGATTGAAGCAGTGATCAAAAACCTCCCAAAAAACAAGAGCCCAGGACCAGACGGATTCCCTGGGGAATTCCACCAAACTTTCAAAGAAGAAATAACACCAATTCTCCTGAAGCTGTTCCAAAAAACTGAAGCAGAAGGACAACTTCCAGACTCTTTTTATGAAGCCAGCATTACCCTGATCCCCAAACCAGGCAAAGACCCTACCAAAAAGGAGAATATCAGTCCAATATCACTGATGAATATGGATGCAAAGATTTTCAACAAGATCCTAGCAAACAGGATCCAGCAGCACATTAAAAAGATTATCCACCCTGACTAGGTGGGATTCATCCCTGGGTTGCAAGGTTGGTTCACCATTCGCAAATCAATCAACGTGATAGAACACATCAATAAGAGAAGAGAGAAGAAACACATGGTCCTCTCAATTGATGCAGAAAAAGCATTTGACAAAATCCAGCATCCATTCCTGATGAAAACGCTTCAAAGTATAGGGATGGAGGGAACATTCCTGAACTTCATAAAATCTATCTATGAAAGACCCACAGCAAATATCATCCTCAATGGGAAAAAGCTTGCAGCCTTCCCATTGAGATCAGGAACACGACAAGGATGCCCGCTCTCACCACTCTTGTTCAACATAGTATTAGAAGTTCTAGCAACGGCAATCAGACAACAAAGAGAAATAAAAGGTATCCAAATTGGCAAGGAAGAAGTCAAACTCTCTCTCTTCGCAGATGACATGATTCTTTATATGGAAAACCCAAAAGACTCCACCCCCAAAATACTAGAACTCATACAGCAATTCAGTAACGTGGCAGGATACAAAGTCAATGTACAGAAATCAGTGGCTTTCTTATACACTAACAATGAAAATACAGAAAGGGAAATTAGAGAATTTATTCCATTTGCTATAGCACCAAGAACCATAAAATACCTGGGAATAAACCTAACCAAAGAGGTAAAGGACCTGTACTCGAAGAACTACAGAACACTCATGAAAGAAATAGAAGAAGACACAAAAAGATGGAAGACCATTCCATGCTCTTGGATTGGAAGAATAAACATTGTTAAAATGTCTATACTGGGGGGGAGCAAGATGGCGGGGAAGTAGGAGGAGGCACCATTTCAACCTGTACCCTAAAGTGAGCTGATTACCTACCAAAGAACTCCGACCACCCATGAAATCAGCCTGAGATCAGAATTATACACGTCTGGATCTCTACTGGAGCAGAAGACGCCAGTGGCAGGTAAAGCAGACTGGGAGCATCGGACTGATATCTGAAGATAAACAAAAGGGGGAGGGAGCCACCAGAGGCGACCGATTGGAAAGTAACACCCCAACACGAGAGTGCTCTGCGTCTGGGGACCAGCATTAACTTGGAGTCTGGTTGAAAGCACTCAAAAAACAAACAGCAAAGGATCGCGGTGGGGGGGGGGTAATAGTGGGAACCTGGGCGGTTAGGGTCAGGGACCTAAGTCCCCGGACAGCCTCCCCTGGCGTGGAGCCAGAGAGAGTGTGGCGGGGAAATCAGGTCTCGGTCCCTGAGCCGCGAGTGCACCTGAATGCCAGCGCGCCTGAGAACGAGTGGGGTCTGTCTCCCGTGAGGGGCTGGGAGCCTGTCCTGACGGCAATCCTGAAACGCGCGTGTCCCACACCCTCCCTTGGGATAGGTGCTCATAGGCGCTAGCCTGGAGCTCTGGCAGCAGGAAAAACCAGACATTCCCAGCCTGGGACAGTGGGAAAATTTCAGTGCGCGATCTCTGCTCGGAACCTCTCTGGCGGTCTGGAGCTGGCTAGACAGCCACAGCTGCCCTGGTTTTGGGCACAACGAGGAGCTCCTGCATCCCCAGGGACAGTGACCCAGAACCAACTCTGCCAGCAGCTTTTGCAAAACAGTCTGAGGCTTCTCTCTGAGAGGGAGGTTGGGGTGCTGTTTGCTCTCCTCTAAACCTCCAAAAACCATCAAAAGCTGTCAAGGCGAGAGAAAGCAGATGAAAGAACATAAAAACCCCCAGAGAACAAAAGGCTGAAAAAAAAAAACTGTTTCCTGAAAAAAAAAGAGCTCACCCCCTTGAGGGGAGTGGGAGGACCTAACTCAGGGAACATCATTGTCTGAAAACCCACGTGGCAGGCCCCTCCCCCAGAAAACCAACCAGGAAGAAAGGAAAAAAAAAAAAAAAGACTACAAGAGAACAACCACCACTACTTCATAAATACAACTTTTATTTTTAACTCTTTACCAATATTCTGGTTCTTTTTTTTTATACATACAGATAATTGTTTAACCTATTTACCATCACACTGAGATGTCCAGTACATCAAATTCTTTAATAACCTTCTAACCTGAACTTTTGATACATACACCCGTGTTTTTCTTTTGTTTTTCTATTTTTTTAATTTTAACTTAGTTTAGTCTAGTTTATTCTTTTTTTAATTTTTATTTTCTACTATACATATAGAGTTAAACTTCAAGGTAACCCCCTTTCCCCAATCAATGCTACCCCTAAAGGCAAACCAGTTTCTAATCCCCCTGTAACTTAGGAAAGTTGAGTCCCTTAACAAAAACATCAAGATACCTTCAGGAAGAATCAAAATAACCTTCCTCACCCACACTGAGAATCTATAACCACTCTCCCAATTTTTCCTTCTGTCAGTGTTTCTGTGAATTTGTGTCTGTCCTGACAATATATAAATCTTATACTTGGGGTTCTTTCTGAGGAGGTTTTTCCCTTTTTTTTGCTTATATATACATATTTTTTTCTCTTGTCATATACTTTTATCACTCTCTTTGTCTGTCTGTTTTTGTTTGTATACTCTACAAATCTTACCTTGTGGCCCATTTGGGCTGAGCCTCTCTTATATCTTCCCCTTTTTTCCTATCTCTCTCTCTCTCTTTTTTTTTTTTTCTTCCTTTTTTCTTTCCCCTTTTTTTTTCTTTCTTCTTCTCTAGTTCTTTTTCTCTTCCTTTTTCTCTCATTTGGGTGGGGAATCCTGATTGCACAGAAGCGTTCCAGGGTGCACATTGACTGCACCACAATCGATAAGTCCAGCTGCATTTGTTTAGTCATCTCTTACCAAAATGACTAGGAGGAGGAATACCCAACAGAAGAAAAATACAGAGGATGGCCCTTCTGCAACAGAACTAATGGCTATCGACATAGACAATATGTCAGAAAAGGAATTCAGACTAACAATTATCCAGGCAATAGCTAGGTTGGAGAAAGCCATGGATGACCAAACAGAATTGATTAGGGCAGAACTGAAAGCCACCAGGGATGATGTTCACAATGTTAGGGCAGAACTGAAAGCCACCAGGGATGATGTTCAAAATGCTCTCAATGAGTTCCAGTCCAATCTAAATTCTCTAAAAGCTAGGGTAACTGAGACAGAAGATAGAATTAGTGATCTGGAGGACAAACAGATAGAGAGAAAGGATCAGGAGGAAGCCTGGAACAAACAGCTCAGAAGCCACGAAAACAGAATCAGGGAAATAAACGATGCCATGAAACGTTCCAACGTCAGAATTATTGGAATCCCTGAAGGGGAGAAAAATAAAGAAGTCTAGAAGATATAGTGGAAGAAGTTGTCTATGAAAATTTTCCCAATCTCACGAATGGAAACAACGTTCATGTACTAGAGGCAGAAAGATCTCCTCCCAAGATTTTAGATTCTCAAAAGTCCTCACGGCACCTTATAGTTAAAATGGGGAATTATGTTTCAAGAGAGACCCTCTTAAAAGCAGCTAGGACAAAGAAGCTTCTTACATACAGAGGAAATCCCATTAGAATAACGTCAGACCTTTCCAAAGAGACCTGGAAAGCCACAAAGGGCTGGCAAAATATATTCAGAGTACTAAATGAGAAGAGCATGCAACCAAGAATACTCTATCCAGCAGGACTGACATTTAAAATGGATGGAGAGATAAAGAATTTCCACGACCAGCAAGGCTTAAAAGACTATGCAACCACCAAGCCGACACGGCAGGAGATATTAAGGGGGGTCCTATAAAAGAGAAAAAATCCTAAGAATATCATTGAACAGAAATATAGAAACAATCTATAGACAGAAAGACTTCAAAGGCAACACGATGTCAATAAAAACATATCTCTCAATAATCACTCTCAATGTGAATGGCCTAAATGTGCCCATAAAACGACACAGGGTTGCAGATTGGATAAAACGACAGGACCCATCCATATGTCGTCTACAAGAGACACATTTTGAACCTAAGGATACACCCAGACTGAAAGTGAAGGGATGGAGAAGCATCTTTCATGCCAATGGGCCTCAAAAGAAGGCCGGAGTAGCAATTCTCATATCAGATAAATTAGATTTTAAACTAAAGACTGTAGTCAGAGATACAGAAGGACACTACATAATTCTTAAAAGGACTATCCGCCAAGACGATCTAACAATTGTGAATATCTATGCCCCCAATATGGGAGCACCCAATTACGTAAGAAAACTATTAATCAAGATAAAGAGCCATATTGATATCAATACAATAATAGTAGGAGATCTTAATACGCCTCTCTCAGAAATAGACAGATCATTGAAGCAGAAAATTAATAAAGAAATAAGAGTATTGAATGAAACATTGGACCAGATGGACCTCATAGACATATACAGAACATTCCACCCTAAAACAACAGAATACTCATTCTTCTCAAGTGCACATGGAACCTTCTCCAGAATAGACCACATACTGGGTCACAAAGCAGGACTCAACTGATACCAAAAGACTGACATTATTCCCTGCATATTCTCGGATCACAATGCTTTGAAACTGGAGCTCAATCACAAGGAAAAGTTCAGAAGGAACCCAAACACCTGGAAGCTAAAGACCACCTTGCTTAAGAATGCTTGGATCAACCAGGAGATCAAAGAGGAACTTAAACAATTCATGGAAACCAATGAGAATGAAGACACCTCGGTCCAAAACCTATGGGATACAGCAAAGGCGGTTCTAAGGGGGAAATACATAGCCATCCAAGCCTCCCTCAAAAACATTGAAAAATCCAGAATACACCAGCTGTCTCTACACCTTAAAGAACTGGAGAATCAACAACAAATCAAACCAACTCCACATGCAAGAAGGGAAATAATCAAGATTAGAGCAGAGATCAATGAGGTAGAAACGAGAGATACAGTAGAACGTATCAATGAAACTAGAAGCTGGTTTTTTGAAAGAATCAGTAAGATCGATAAACCATTGGCCACACTAATCCAAAAGAAAAGAGAGAAAGCCCAAATTAATAAAATTATGAATGAAAAGGGAGAGATCACAACTAACACCAAGGAAATAGAAACAATCATCAGAAATTATTACCAACAGTTATATGCCAATAAGCTAAGCAACCTAGATGAAATGGATGCATTCCTGGAAAGCTACAAACTCCCAAAATTGAACCAGGAAGAAATTGACAACCTGAATAGACCGATATCTAGTAATGAGATTGAAGCAGTGATCAAAAACCTCCCAAAAAACAAGAGCCCAGGACCTGACGGATTCCCTGGGGAATTCTACCAAACTTTCAAAGAAGAAATAACACCAATTCTCCTGAAGCTGTTCCAAAAAATTGAAGCAGAAGGAAAACTTCCAGACTCTTTTGATGAAGCCAGCATTACCCTGATCCCCAAACCAGGCAAAGACCCTACCAAAAAGGAGAATTTCAGACCAATATCACTGATGAATATGGATGCAAAGATTCTCAACAAGATCCTAGCAAACAGGATCCAGCAGCACATTCAAAAGATTATCCACCATGACCAGGTGGGATTCATCCCTGGGTTGCAAGGTTGGTTCAACATTCGCAAATCAATCAGTGTGATAGAACACATCAATAAGAGAAGAGAGAAGAACCACATGGTCCTCTCAATTGATGCAGAAAAAGCATTTGACAAAATCCAGCATCCGTTCCTGATGAAAACGCTTCAAAGTATAGGGATAGAGGGAACATTCCTGAACTTCATAAAATCTATCTATGAAAGACCCACAGCAAATATCATCCTCAATGGGAAAAAGCTTGCAGCCTTCCCGTTGAGATCAGGAACACGACAAGGATGCCCACTCTCACCACTCTTGTTCAACATAGTATTAGAAGTTCTAGCAACGGCAATCAGACAACAAAGAGAAATAAAAGGTATCCAAATTGGCAAGGAAGAAGTCAAACTCTCTCTCTTCGCAGATGACATGATTCTTTATATGGAAAACCCCAAAGACTCCACCCCCAAACTACTAGAACTCATACAGCAATTCAGTAACGTGGCAGGATACAAAGTCAATGTACAGAAATCAGTGGCTTACTTATACACTAACAATGAAAATACAGAAAGGGAAATTAGAGAATCGATTCCATTTACTATAGCACCAAGAACCATAAGATACCTGGGCATAAACCTAACCAAAGAAGTAAAGGACCTGTACTTGAGGAACTACAGAACACTCATGAAAGAAATTGAAGAAGACACAAAAAGATGGAAGACTGTTCCATGCTCTTGGATTGGAAGAATAAACATTGTTAAAATGTCTATACGGCCTAGAGCAATCTATACTTTTAATGCCATTCCGATCAAAATTCCACCGGTATTTTTCAAAGAGCTGGAGCAAATAATCCTAAAATTTGTATGGAGTCAGAAGAGACCCCGAATTGCTAAGGAAATGTTGAAAAACAAAAACAAAACTGGCGGCATCACGTTACCCGATTTCAAGCTTTACTACAAAGCTGTGATCACCAAGACAGCGTGGTACTGGCATAAAAACAGACACATAGACCAGTGGAACAGAGTGGAGAGCCCAGATATGGACCTCAACTCTATGGTCAAATAATCTTCGACAAAACAGGAAAAAATATTCAATGAAAAAAGACAGTCTCTTCAATAAATGGTGCTGGGAAAACTGGACAGCGATATGTAGAAGAATGAAACTCGACCATTCTCTTACACCGTACACAAAGATAAACTCGAAATGGATAAAAGACCTCAACGTGAGACAGGAATCCATCATAATCCTAGAGGAGAACATAGGCAGTAACCTCTTCAATGTCAGCCACAGCAACTTCTTTCAAGATATGTCTCCAAAGGCCAAGGAAACAAAAGCGAAAATGAACTTTTGGGACTTCATCAAGATCAAAAGTTTCGGCACAGCAAAGGGAACAGTCAACAAAACAAAAAGGCAACCCACAGAATGGGAGAAGATATTTGCAAATGACAGTACAGACAAAAGGTTGATATCTAGGATCTATAAAGAACTCCTCAAACTCAACACACACAAAACAGATAATCATATCAAAAAATGGGCAGTAGATATGAACAGACACTTCTCCAACGAAGACATACAAATGGCTATCAGACACATGAAGAAATGTTCATCATCAGTAGCCATGAGGGAGATTCAAATCAAAACCACATTGAGATATCACCTGACACCAGTTAGAATGGCCAAAATTAGCAAGACAGGAAACAACAGGTGTTGGAGAGGATGTGGAGAAAGGGGAACCCTCTTACACTGTTGGTGGGAATGCAAGTTAGTGCAGCCACTTTGGAGAACAGTGTGGAGACTCCTGAAGAAATTAAGAATAGAGCTTCCCTATGACCCTGCAATTGCACTGCTGGGTATTTACCCCAAAGATACAGATGTAGTGAAAAGAAGGGCCATCTGTACCCCAATGTTTATGCAGCAATGGCTATGGTCGCCAAACTGTGGAAAGAACCAAGATGCCCTTCAACGGATGAATGGATAAGGAAGATGTGGTGCATATACACAATGGAGTATTATGCCTCCATCAGAAAGGATGAATACCCAACTTTTGTAGCAACATGGACGGGACTGGAAGAGATTATGCTGAGCGAAATAAGTCAAGCAGAGAGAGTCTAGTATCATATGGTCTCACTTATTTGTGGAGCATAACAAGGAACATGGAGGGCATGGGGAGATGGAGAGGGGAGGGAGTTGAGGGAAACTGGAAGGGGAGATGAACCATGAGAGACTATGGACTTTGAAAAACAACCAGAGGGTTTTGAAGGGGCGGGGGGTGGGTGGTGGGAGGTTTAGGAACCAGGTGGTGGGTAATAGGGAGGGCACGTACTGCATGGATCACTGGGTGTGATGCCAAAACAATGAACACTGTTATGCTGTAAATAAACAAAGTTAAAAAAATGGGGTTGTTGCAGGTGTAATTAGTTAAGGTGAGTTCATTAGGGTGGCTACAAATCCAAGATGACTGATGTCCTTATAAAGGGGGGAATTATGGACACAGACACAAATGGAAAAATCCACTTAAACGTGAATATGGCCATCTAAAAGCCAAGGAGACAGGCCTGGAACATATCCTACCTCAGAGCCAACCACCTTACAGGCCCTTTGATTTTGGACATCCAGCCTCCAGAACTGTGAGGAAATAAGCCATCTGTTCTGACTTATTAAGTACTCTTAGCATCTGTAGAAATAAGCCATCTGTTGTTTAAGTCACTCAGTCTGTTGTACTCTGTCAAAATAGTCCTGGAAAATTAATACATCAGTCAATGACAAAAGTGGATCAAGGTACCTCAATGGCAGATATCTTTTTTAAAAAAGTGAATTTTGATTAAATTTTTCTTCATAACAGGGAAGTAATGGGATCATGTGTAGTTACTTTCCACATTATAAAGCTTTAAGACGACAGCAGGGTCTGGGACTCTGTTTTCTCAAGAAAGGCACATACCATGCTGTCTTGATGATGACAGCTTTGTAATAGAGCTTGAAGTCCGGAATTGTGATGCCACCAACTTTAGCTTTGTTCTTCAATATTCCTTTGGCTATTCAATGTCTTTTCTGGTTCCATATAAATTTTAGGATTATTTGTTCCATTTCTTTGAAAAAAATGGATGGTATTTTGATAGGGATTGCATTAAATGTGTAGATTGCTTTAGGTAGCATAGACATTTTCACAATATTTATTCTTCCAATCCAGGAGCATGGAACATTTTTCCATTTCTTTGTCTCTTCCTCAATTTCTTTCATGAGTACTTTATAATTTTCTGTGTATAGATTCTTAGTCTCTTTGGTTAGGTTTATTCCTAGGTATCTTATAGTTTTGGGTACAATTGTAAATGGGATTGACTCCTTAATTTCTCTTTCTTCAGTCTTGTTGTTGGTGTACAGAAATGCAACTGATTTCTGTGCATTGATTTTATATCCTGACACTTTACTGAATTCCTGTACAAGTTCTAGCAGTTTTGGAGTGGAGTCTTTTGGGTTTTCCACATATAGTATCCTATCATCTGCGAAGAGTGAGAGTTTGACTTCTTCTTTACCAATTTGGATGCCTTTAATTTCTTTTTGTTGTCTGATTGCTGAGGCTAGGACTTCTAGTACTATGTTGAATAGCAGTGGTGATAATGGACATCCCTGCTGTGTTCCTGACCTTAACGGAAAAGCTTTCAGTTTTTCTCCGTTGAGAATGATATTTGCGGTGGGTTTTTCATAGATGGCTTTGATAATATTGAGGTATGTGCCCTCTATCCCTACACTTTGAAGAGTTTTGATCAGGACACATAGATCAGTGGAACAGAATAGAGAGCCCAGAAATCGACCCTCAACTCTATGGTCAACTAATCTTCGACAAAGCAGGAAAGAATGTCCAATGGAAAAAAGACAGCCTCTTCAATAAATGGTGCTGGGAAAATTGGACAGCCACATGCAGAAAAATGAAATTGGACCACTTCCTTACACCACACACGAAAATAGATTCCAAATGGATGAAGGACCTCAATGTGAGAAAGGAATCCATCAAAATCCTTGAGGAGAATGCAGGCAGCAACCTCTTCGACCTCAGCCGTAGCAACATCTTCCTAGGAACAACGGCAAAGGCAAGGGAAGCAAGGGCAAAAATGAACTCTTGGGATTTCATCAAGATCAAAAGCTTTTGCACAGCAAAGGAAACAGTTAACAAAACCAAAAGACAACTGACAGAATGGGAGAAGATATTTGCAAACGACATATCAGATAAAGGGCTAGTATCCCAAATCTATAAGGAACTTAGCAAACTCAACACCCAAAGAACAAACAATCCAATCAAGAAATGGGCAGAGGACATGAACAGACATTTCTGCAAAGAAGACATCCAGATGGCCAACAGACACATGAAAAAGTGCTCCACGTCACTCGGCATCAGGGAAATACAAATCAAAACCACAATGAGATATCACCTCACAACAGTCAGAATGGCTAAAATTAACAAGTCAGGAAATGACAGATGCTGGAGAGGATGTGGAGAAAGGGGAACCCTCCTCCACTGTTGGTGGGAATGCAAGCTGGTGCAACCACTCTGGAAAACAGCATGGAGGTTCCTCAAAATGTTGAAAATAGAACTACCCTATGACCCAGCAATTGCACTACTGGGAATTTACCCTAAAGATACAAACATAGTGATCCGAAGGGGCACGTGTACCCGAATGTTTATAGCAGCAACGTCTACAATAGCCAGACTATGGAAAGAACCTAGATGTCCATCAACAGATGAATGGATAAAGAAGATGTGGTATATATACACAATGGAATACTATGCAGCCATCAAAAGAAATGAAATCTTGCCATTTGCGACGACGTGGATGGAACTAGAGCGTATCATGCTTAGTGAAATAAGTCAATCGGAGAAAGACAACTATCATATGATCTCCCTGATATGAGGACATGGAGAAGCAACATGGGGGGTTAGGGGGATAGGAGAAGAATAAATGAAACAAGATGGGATTGGGAGGGAGACAAACCATAAATGACTCTTAATCTCACAAAACAAACTGGGGGTTGCTGGGGGGAGGTGGGATTGGGAGAGGGGGAGCAGGCTATGGACATTGGGGAGGGGAGGGGAACCATAAGAGACTATGGACTCTGAAAAACAACCTGAGGGTTTTGAAGGGTCAGGGGTGGGAGGTTGGGGCAACCTGAGGGTTTTGAAGGGTCAGGGGTGGGAGGTTGGGGGAACAGGTGGTGGGTAATGGGGAGGGCACGTTTTGCATGGAGCACTGGGTGTTGTGCAAAAAGAATGAATATTGTTACGCTGAAAAAATAAATAAAATGGAAAAAAAATTTTAAAAAAAGAAAGGCACATAGCCTTTTCTGTAGACTGCTAGAGATGATGAATTATCATTGCTATCAAGAAAATACAGACTTCATCCAAAAGAAGTAAACTATGCTATATCAGCATGAAGCTGTAACAACCTTGCAACCAAAACCACTTTTCTATTTGGCCCCCAACACCTGTGCTTGCACCTCCTCTTTCCTCCAGTCCCCCACCCTGGGCTTATCCCCTACACTCAAGTCCTGTCAGGTGGGGCCTATACCAATCCTACTGTGCCATGAGCAGCCAAAGCATAGGGAGTATGCCCACTTGTCCTGCACTTACATCACCTTCACTTGGGGCTAGGCTGAGAGGCTAACCAGAAATTCCTTATTGCCTGATCATATTTAAAGTACCATTTCTACATTCACAAGGACACTCCAATGTCTTGTGCATGTCGTTATAAGTATTGCCTAAAATAGAAATTTCTGCTTATCATTTCATTTCTCCGGAAGATCTGGGTGACTAAATTTTACTATGAACAAGCTTCTTTTACATAGATGACTCTTGAGAGGGTATATATGAGAGGAAGACAATGTTTTCCAAACTAGAACAAAAAGGTCAAATTTCAAATACAAAAATCACACATGAAAGAAAAGCCAATCTGCTTTTGTACAGTCACCATCTGATGAGCAGGAGGACTGATAAGAATATACTTAGATCCTCAGCTTTTCATACAGAAATGACATTTGTTTATCTTACTAAATATAAAGAAAATTTGAAGTCCCATACAACACAAGGACAGAGGAATAACAGAATGAGGGGGTAAATATACAATCTATGAGCTCTGAAACCACAAAGAAACAAATGTACCTTTGTCACTGTGCTCCTATCACCCAGATATGCTCTGTTACCCAGGCAACCTGCACAACATCCTCTACACGGTCTGGCTGAAGAGAGTCTGGCTGTTTCCCAAATAAATTATTGCTTCTAATATATCTTGATCAGTAACTAAAACATTTACTAAAATTTTTAAATAAGGAAAATGCAAAGCCGTAAGGTGATCATGAGCCGTCTTCTTACTGGCTGGTAACTCATCAATACACTCTTGATTGACAAGGTAAAGTATCCTCTGTGCTGGGTTATGTTGCTATTTTTGTAATCACCTTTAAACTCAAAGTATGACAGGTTTGAACACTACAATTTCCATGCCATACTACTCGTGTTGTACATACATGATTTAATGATGTCATGACATGGAAACTATATACAGTGGCCACTGCTTCCCACATTTCACCCTGAAGAAAATAGGAAAGTCCCATGAATTTAAAGCCCCTGAAAGCATAGAACATACCAGGAGGCATCCAGAAACATACTAAGCATGCAGCATCCCAATCACTGACACTTCCCTCATGTTCTACATGTAAGAAACCTTCTGCATTTTTGTGGCAACTTCCTCTGGAAAATAATAATATTATGATAGTACACTTTGAGGCTATATGAGGAGGTGCTTATACTCACCAACAATTTCACTGGGTTCCTTGTTATAAAGCTTTTTGTTCCAGAAAAGGAGTCTGAAGAGTGGAAAGGAGAACAGAAGAATGAAGCAAATCCCAACAAACATGTGTGCAGTAAATCCTGCAAAGTCCAGGCCCTGGAAATAGGAAAGGGAAAATGAATTGACAGAAGGGATTTTCCACTGCACAGGCATAGCTCCCAATTCAAGACTTCTCCCCAAATGATGGATCCAGGGAGTGCTAAGCACTGAGAGCCAACAGGGGCAGGCACATCAGGGTGATGGATGTTAACTGAAGGGTCACAGGGCTCAGCACAAAACCCACAGAACAGGAGTTCTTCTCTACAATTTTGAAATGTTTAAAGTTTGTTTCCTTCATGTCAATAAACCAATCCCTACTTGAATAGCAAGAAACCTTAGGAGAAAACAAAAACAGGTTATCACAGACAATCTCAATGTTAGCTGGGTCTACATTCGCCATGGACTGACACAATCTCCCAGGATGAAAAGAGACAGATGGGGGCAAAACATAAAACTACATGGCAATATTTGTCCATTTCAAGTCAAGTTGGGTTTTTTTAATATTTGATATAAGTCCCTGATAAGTTTTAGTGAAAGAACATCCTTGGCTAGAGAGCACAACCCTCTTCAGGGTTGCCTCTTCAGGACAACCAATGGCCAATAGGACTGAGGTGGCCCAGAGCATCCCACTGGCCATAATGGGTCCAGGCAGGACCTTCTCCCTCTCCTCAGACTTCCTTTCCCTCTCTGCAAAACTATTTGCCATGGTCAGCTACTAAGGATGTTTCAGGGTAAAATCCCCCACTAGGTTAGTCTGTCAGGGAATAAGTTAGCAAATCATTGGCTGTTTTTTATCTTTTACTCTGTGCATATACCTTCAGAAGATATATACAGATGATCCCTGAATGTAATTAATATTTTTCGAAGGAAGGTGTGAGGCAGAAGTGCTTGTATCCTGAGTTCTGGATCCTTTTTTGCACATGTTAGTTATAAATTTTTGTCCCATTAGAAATGATGGGACAATTGGGGGGAAAAGGGAGGGGTAAATTAAAGAAAGAAAAGGAAGGATTTCCTGGAAGAGGCTCCACAACAAAATAACAGCCTTGAGTGGAAGTGTTTGGTTGCTACTCAAGTTGTAATGGGTGGACTTATCAAGTGAGAACAATGCAGAGGGAGACAATCCCAGCTGAAAATTTTAAGAAATAATACAGGCAGGTGCAATATATCATGCAATGTAAATATTTTCACTAAGCTTATTAGGTGCATGTATCTGGGCTTCCCTGCTGCTTTACACACCTCTGTAATTTCCTACACTCTTCTCTTTAATGTCCTTGATAATAAACCCAACCACTATTATAATTGCATCAGTACAAATGCTTAAACACAACACTTTCTTGCAAGGTACTGGTTCTATTTTGTCCCTTTCAGTCTTTTTTTGCACTGTTTTGGTTTTGCCTCTACTCAAATACTTTCTTCTTAGTTTTCCACAAAGTCCTCATTCTACAGTGGAGGTGGTCAAATTTTGAGGCATGTAAAACTATGAATAGAAGATCCCCCCTGGAATCAGATTAGAACATCCACAGCCTCATACACCACATATATTCTAAGGGAGATCCAGCTGAGTAAATTTTGGCCCACCAATATCATCTCCTAGGGAGGAGGCTTTCAGGCTAACTCTGGGACAAGTCAAAACAATCAACTGAGTTGTAGGACTTAGCTGAATCTGCTGACTGTCTTAGTAAACATCATGGTGTAATCTGAAGATAGAATCATCTGTGGAGACTCAACAAGGGAAAGACCCCCAGCACTGTAAGAATGGGTGTGATAATGGGAAGGATCTGGTGTGAGACATGCTGCATGTGAAGAATGCATTGAGTATATAGAGGAGAAATCATAACATACATGGATCTGAGGGAGTAAGAACTTTCCATGTTCTGCAGACATGCAGAAGTGGGTGATCCCAGTACACAGAAAACAGAGAAGGACATGAGGGCATGAGCTCTGCTACAGAATGCTGACTGAAGAGGAAAGATGATCAAAAAAGCAGAACCCCAAGGCCCACAGAAATTGAAGAGCCATGTGGAAGCAGAAAACCCACAAAGAAGACAAAAGAAGTGACCAGAAAGACAGAGCATGAAGCAGCTGAGAGTGACACCATCTAAGTTGTCAGTTGATGGAGTGGAAGAAATCAGTGGTGGAAGAGGACCAAAAGAACACCCCAGCATAGTGGGAAAGCCCAGAGAAACATCCCAGTGTACACATCTCTGCGACATCATGGAGGAAGCCTTCTTCTGACCTGTGAGATACCATTCAGAAGCACTGGGGACACAGCTCCCCCTATACACATTTTTCAACTGTTACTTAAAAGATAGTTAAGGAGCACCTGTTAAGTGTCCAACTTTTGATTTCAGCTCAAGTCATGACTTCAGGGTCATCAGATTGAGCCTCATGTGAGCTCCACACTGGGCATGGAGCCTGCTTAAGATTCTCTCTCTTCCTCTCCCTCTGTCCCTCCCCCCTTTTAAAAAAATAACCATGTTCACCACAGGTGAGTCTCCATAGAACAGGCATAAAGGAATAAATGTAACCAGTGAAGGAGGATTATATCCCTATCAGCCTGTTGACAGATGAAAGGACAATACACTGTTGTTCATGGAATCCTAAAGTGTAGGAGAACCCTGTAAATCTTCTCTACCTATCTGTGCAGTACTGGAAATCCCACAAACAGAGAGCCATCCCAAGAAATATGGGAAGAGTGAAGAGAGTGTGGACAGGGTACAGTGAAAGAACTTTCCTCATAACTTGCTGTAACTTCTTCCTAATTCTCAGAAAATGTGGAATAATTTTCTCACATGACTTCCTTACTGTTCCAAAGTCCAGTACTGTTTTATTTTATTATTCCCCTAATCTACTCACATATTGAGTATTAACTTTCTTCATAAATATTTTAAAAATTAATTTCACAATTAATTTTAATTTTATAATCTTTTCTTTGTCTAGTTCATGGATAAATAATGAAATGATGCAGAATAAATGTGCCCAAAAATGTATGGCTGTTCTGTCATTGATAATGAGGCTTTATAAATTAATCTCTGATGAAGACACTATCCCTGAAACTATGAGTTCATTTGTGTTCTCTATACAAATAAACATTTTCTTTTCTCTAAGCTACTATAAAATAAATTAAAACCACTCTTGGTTATACACAAAAGGACATTCATTAGATACATTTTCTGTGAGATACAGTTTAACCCCAAAATTCAAGGAAAGTTATTAAGTGGAAGACAGGAAACTCCATCCTCAATAAAACAAGGAGAGCCCTAAGGCCATGTCTCCAGAGGATGTCAATTTGGCACAAAGCTGTGTGAGGATCCTAGAGTAAGCACCCTGTGTATTAAAAACCTCACCTTTCTCCCTTACTGTTGTATTTAGATTCTGGATATTTACAACAGCATGTCAGTATGTCATGGAGGAATGTGGGAATAGTCTGACAGACTGCTCTTTCCCTTTAGCTTTCTCTATGACTTGGTAGAGGCCCAGGGCTCAGAGCCTGTATTGGGTCACATTCCACTGTTCAGTTCAGAGCATTCAGACCTAGGACTCAAAAAGGGCTTATAATGTTGCAGAGTTGACTCAGTTTATGTCCAAGAAAGACATCATGCTCAGGATTTTATATTAATGTAAATGTGATGCTGGCCATAGTCAGCTAAGCTGTTGCATTAACTCATTAATATGTTGTCATGAGAAGAAGAAAAAAAGAAGAGACAAACAACAGACACTGAAAACTGAGTTCTAGAAACAGTTTAATGAAATACAGTCGCCTTGTTCTCACTTGAATGATTTCTAGAGCTATTCTATCACAAATTGTTTTCTATTTGAACTTTTAAGGTTTTAGAGTTCACATTTGTATATGTAATCCAATTTTGAGTTAATTTTGGGGTAAAGTGGGAAGTGTAGATGTCCTACAACATCCTATGACTGTCCATTTGTCCCAGAACAACTTGTGAAAAAAAAAACAATCCTTTCTTCAATGAATTGACTTTCCACTTTTGTCAAAATCATTTATTCATCAATGTGGGGTCTGTATCCAGACTCTCTACTTTTTTTTTAAACATTTTTTTAAATATTTTGTTCTTATTTATTTATTTGAGGGAGAGGGAGATAGAAAGAGATCACTGGCAGGGGGAGGGGCAGAGGGAGAAGCAGACTCCCCACTGAGTAGGGAGCCAGACGTGGGACTCAATCTCAGAACCCTAGGATCATGACCTGAACAGAAGGCAGAATTTAACTGACTGAACCACCCAGGTGCCCAGACTCTCTACTTTTTATCTATTTACCTATTTACCTGTAATGATGCCAGTACCATGATATCTTGGCTATTGTGGCTTTATAGTAAGTCTTGGAATTAGGTAGTTCTAGCCCTCCCATTTTGTTCTTCCCATTAAGAGTTATTTTTGGTCATTCTGAACACTTCGGATGCCCATATAAATTTTAGAATTGGTTTGTCAATTTCTACCAAAAATAACAACCCTGCTATGGTTTTGACAGGGATTGCAAAAATCTGTGGCTCAATCTGGAAAGAACTGCTATATTAACAATATTGAGTCTTCTGATCCATGAATAAAGTATCTCTCTCCATTTAATTAAATCATCTTTAATTACTCTGTAATATTTTGTAGTTTTGAGTATAGAGGTCTCGCATATGTTTGGTCAGATTTACCCTAAAGTAGTTCATATATTGATGCTAAATTCAATTATTTATTGCTATAATATAGAAAACCATTAATTTTTCTATATAGATCTTGTATTGCACACTTGCCAAATTTCCTTATTATTTCTTGAAGCTATGTTGCAGATTCCTGCAGACTATCTACACAGTCATGTCATTTGCCAATAAAGACTATTAAATCTTCCTTTCTTCTTCTTTTTTTATTTTAGCCAGAATTTATTGATTACATACCCAAAAAATACTTTCTTATTTTTAGGGAAAAATAGATTTTCCACAGTACAGATTAATCACTTTCTACATTTCTTCCAGAAATAGCTGCTTTTGAAAAATGTGATTCTGAGAAATAGCTACAATTTGTCAATATTTTTACATCTGTGCCCCTATAAACCTAACAAAAATTACTAGGACTGAAAATATAAATGATCTTGTTGTAGCAAATTATTATCAGCATTAGCCAAAAATATTTAATAATAGCACCATTTTACATTTGTATAATGTTTTAATTTTTTAGAGTACAGGTTTTACTTCACTCTTATTTTTTTAAATCTTCCTTTCTGATATGGATGCCTTGTGTTTCTTTTCTTGTCTTATTGTATCCGCTAGAGCCTCCAGTAAAATGATACACTGAAGATGTGAGAACAGATATCTTTGTCTTATTTCTGATCTAAGGAAGAAGACATTCAATTTTCACAATTAAGTGTGGTGTGGGCTGTAATGTTTCCATGGATGCTCCTTATTAGGCTGATGAAGTTCTCTTATTTTTCTAGTTTATTGAGAGATTCAATCAGTAATGGATGTTCGAATTTGCCAGTTATTTTTCTGCGTATGTTAAGATGATCACATGAATTTTCTTTTAGTTTGTTAGTAAATTGCATTGATTGGTTTTTCAAATACTATAAATTCTACTTGGTTATGATGTATTATGCATTTTATATATTACTAAGCTGGATATGGTAATTTTTAAAAATTTACTTTTAAAAATTAAAAATCTATGCTCATAAGAAATACTTATTAATAGTTTTCTTATAATGGTTTTGTCCAGTTTAGGTATCAGAGCCTCAGATAATGAGTTGGAAACTATTCTCTTGTCTTCAGTTTGCTGTAAACTTTATGTAGAATTGGTATTATAGCATTGTCTCTTCCTTAAATATTTGTAGAATTCACCAAAGAAGCATTTTAGCTTTGGTCTCTCCAGACTCTCAGTTTTATCCCCTCAACTCAGAAGTCTGATGGGCACAACCTGGGTTTTCCCTCCCTGTACTACATCCTGGAAACTCTCTCAAGACAGTGAACTTGGACAATCCTAGGGCTCACCTCTTTTGTTTCCCAATTCTCAGCGATTGCTGTCTTTTTTTTTCTCCTGACATCCATTTTCTTGCTTAGGACTGTCTGGTTTTGCTTTGTTTGGGGTTTTGTTTTTTGGATTTTCATTCATTTTCTTTTGGCATATCTCAAGCAAGAGGGCAAATCCAGTCCCTGCTACCCTATCCTGGCCAGAGCAGAAGCTGTGTTATCTTTTTTTAATCCATGTGTATCCATATACAAATGTCCTGGGAGACTAGATGCACCAAAACATTAAGAGAATTTATTTCTGAGTGGTGAGATTATGACAATTTCTTAAATTTTTGTATGTGTGATTTTTATTTTCTACAATAAATGTATTACTGTAAAATAAAAATAAAACAGTATTGTTCTCTAAAAGTAATTATCTCCAATGTGTATGAGGCCCATCCTGGATGATAGGTGCCCCTAGAACAGATTGCAAGGCTCTGCCACCTTTTGATGTGCTCCATGATAACATGATAATGAGCATACTGTTCAGTTCATGAACAAGCCTGGTGAAGTGTTGCCAGCCAATTTCCCAGGGTGACTAGGGAGTATTACAGTTTAGACAAACCACCTAAGTTATACCCTGAATCTCTAGAATACAGTGAGTCTACAAAATGGTCATCAACACCTCAGAGCTATGAACTTTCAAAGGCGTAAATGTTTTTAGAGAAGACAGCACACACACAAACACACTGACACACTTCACAGACACACACATAAACACATTATCTACAATAAATAATACCAATTTGGAAGCATTTTTGTTAATACTACACAAAAGAAATATTGAAAAATTCTAATAACTAAAGAATGTTGAATGAAAATTATATAATTTTAATTCTTAAGACATATAAAATAGCATTTTCACTCTCTAATTTGTTTTTGCTTTAGTGTGCAAAGAAATTATACATTAATATTTATAAGAGCTTTCAAAAAATCCCTAAACACCTTCATTTTATGATTCTTTCCAAAAACATCTTAAATTCTTCACTATATTCATTCACCACATTGAAAAATGCAAGGGGACAGATCATTTTCTTCTTAATATTAGTTGGAAGAAACTTCAGTTCTCACTAATATACTATGATTAAGTAGATAATGTTATCTTATCATCAGACCACCTCACTCTACACTGCAGGATCAGTCACCTAACCTCCCTCTCAAGATAACCAATAGCACTTAATATGAAGAAGTGATATGGAAGATTTTAGTTTCTAACAAAAGCTTCCATGTTGGGTAGAATGTTAAGTGAGCAAGTAAGCTGGGATCTATATTTATTGAAAGCAACCATGTTACACTGGTACATACATACCATCTTCCTCAGCTCCTGGTTGGAAACAATAATGACATTTGGTGGGTCCCCAATGGCAGTGGCAGCTCCTCCTATATTTGTGAAGATCACTTCTGCTATCAGGACTTGTCTGGGATCGAGGTTGAGCACCTCACATAATCTGTCACAAATGGAGGAAAATAAAAGTAGTAGCCATGCTATTCAATTGACAGGCCCATGTGCAACCTAAATATTCTTAAAGCACTTGCTTGTACAGGACAGGTGCACACACATGCTCTAAGAAATGCAATGTTGGGGGATAAACAAAGACAACAATGTTACAGAGCTACAGTTAACGCTCAGAATTGCATTTCTCTGAAAGTTAACTGACCATCCATCTTAACCATCGATTTGAAAATATACCCCATCAGACCCCCCACAGATCTGGAGGGGGCACATTTCCCTGAGTGCATGCCCTGGCACAAGTGAATGGTGCTGGCCACCAGACCCCTCTGAGTCAGGGGTGGGGCAGCACACAAAGTACCAATACTCAGTAACTCACACCAAGCCTACCACCCTAATTCTTTACCCACCTTCCCTTTCTCAGATACTGAGCCCTTAATGTTTCTCCTCACCCTTCCTGTGGACCTTCTCCTTGGAAAAGGAGTACACATTCTATAGCTGTGTGTAACTACCTTGGCTGCATACTAGATTTGTCTAGGAACCTTTGAAAGTCCTGCTGTCCAGCCCTGTGACATATCAATCCCTGGGAGTGGGTTTGAACAGCAGCATTCTACAGCCCCCTAGGTAGACCCAGTGAGCATGAAGTTGAAAAACGTTGCCTTAAAGAAGGTTTAGGAAACATATCATGGCCCACCACAACTACACATCTGCAGTGCCCACTTCTATACAGAAACCAGGCTTTGGGTGTCCAGGCTGCTGCAGTCAGGGGCCCTTCCTACCATCTCCCAGCACAGAGCATAACCAACAGCACACCTGGGGTGGGGGGCGGTAATCAGCCTAAAGATCTGTGTGAAAGCTGAAGAGGAAATGGTATCCAGGAACCACGGACAGAAATGAATCCAAAATGAGGATCAGACCCCAAACAGCAACAGCAGCAGCTCTCAGCTGAGAAAGCTCCCAGGATCTGCCTCCAGCAAGAAAATAGTGTACACTAATCAATAATGCTGGAGCAAGCACAGAGATGGCATCCTATGTAAATGGGCTTAGCTGTTTAACTGTGAAGACTAATGCTACTCCAGACAAAGGCAGAATCTGATTAATCTCATAAAGTCATGAAGAATACGGTAATATAAATAGTGAATCTGAGCACACTAACACTTGAATCTTGAAAGATGCAATTTTAGATAATAAATGGAATTGCTACTCTCACAGAAAATTACAAAGTTGTTTCCTGTAACCATGAGGATATAAACAAATCCTAGCGAGGCTGAGGGATGCCAGGAATATGGGCTTCCCCTGGAAGCCCTCTCTCATTGGAGCTGCCATCAGAGAATGCAATGAATGAGATGCTTGGACCTGGCACATGTAGGTGACACTATGGTTTTCAAATTGGTGACCACAGCAGAGCCGCCCTCGTTGGAGGGGGGTGAGTGTGGCCTTCCTCTTGCCCCCTGAGGTCTCCTCAAAGCAGAGTTTAGTGCCTGCCATTAGTAGTACATGTTACGGTTTAGAGCACCCTTTAAACACATTCTTTCTAGCCTTTGTTTGCCCTCAGAAGAACCCACATACTAGGAGGTGCCACACTCCCCTCACAGGAAGCCTGAGTTCAGTGTCCCTCATCCCAAATCTGTGCCTAAATGCACAGAAGGGACAAGGCAACCAAGTTTGCGGGAACTTGGACAAAAAATCACTCTCCATACTGTAGGCTGCATCCATGGGAACTCTGTCTGCTCTCTGCTCCTCTGCACCCTCTTGCTCCTCTCCCCAAACTCTTCCCCCCGCTCCAATTCACTCCACCTCTGAGAGTAACCATTCTTCAAATGCCAAAGACATCACCTAGAATTAGTACTGAGCCCTGGAAGTAGCTTCTTATTGATTACTTTGAACTTGCTATGTCTCATGCCTCATGACCAGGAGGGCCTCTTGTCCAGAAGAACCTCAAAACACAGCTTGGGTTAGTCCCTTTGATGGTACAACCCAGATTAGTGTAGCTAAAGTGACTTGTCTGGGACCCTTCATTATATAGCTAGCTCCCCTCAACCTCTATGATACCTGCTTTCCTAAGACCAGCCAAACACCAGAATATGATGGGTCCAAGCAGGGAAGGACCATGATATGCTGGGGAACCATCCTCAAAATCAAGAACATTAAGTATGGATAAACGGGGATGCCTAGGTGGCTCAACATGTTGAGAGTCCAATTCTTGATTTCGGCTCAGGTCATGATCTCGGGGTTCTGAGATCAAGTCCCGCGTCAGGCTCCAAGCTCAGCACAGAGTCTGTTTCAGATTCTCTCTCTCCCTCCGCCTCTCTCCTCACTTACGTTCTCTCTCTCAAGTAAATAAATAAAATCCTTTTTTAAAAAAGTATGGATAAAATTATAGGTCCATGGCCTTGCAAGAGGCCTGAATAATGACAGGGTCTGAAGCTCAAGCTTCAGAAGATTCAGGGCAAATGGCCTTTGATGCTCAATTAATGTCTAATTAATAAAGTGGGTGGAATTAAAATTAAATGGAATCAAACTGAATCTCTCTTTCAGAAAGTTACCCTGCAAAGTCTTTTCAGGCCAGGTCCTGCAACCTTCCAAGGAGTCTGGTGAGAGCAAGATGGCTGCCCCACCTTTCCCAGACCTCCCACACTGCTCTGTCATACCTGTGACCAGTCCAGTGGATAAGAACTTCTGGCACCTAATAGTCTGTCCCCCACCCCTGGACAGCAACGCCTGAGTCTTCTGACTCCCACAGGTATTTCTGTGGCCATTGCTGCTGCTATCATAGCCATAGCCACAGCCAAAACCATAGTCTTAGCTAAGAGCACTGAGCACCACAGTCCCAAGGGATGCACAGGCTAGACCAGGGCAAAACAGCAAAGGGAAGTGGGGAACTAGATTGAACAGTGAGAACACACCACCATGAGCCTGATCTAATGCCCAGGTAGGGCCAATCTGCCTACCTACCTTATGGTCACAGGAGTAAAAAGCAGCAATGTGGTGACATTGTCCAGGAAGGCAGACAAGACAGCGGCAATAAGACACAACATGATGATCATGGCCCACACTCTTCCTCTAGATAGTCGGTATGTCTGAGATGCACATACATAGAAAGGAACAAGCCTTGATGAGTAGGGCTGAAGAAAAAATATGACTTTTCATTATGGATTCTAAGAATAGGGGTGCAAAAAACACTGCATGGTGGAAAAACTTAGACCCATGAATTCCTAAATTTGCTAAGATGAGGAAATGATGTCTTGTACCTGAACATTCTGAACCCACGTTGGCCTACATTCCTTCCCTCTGATTCTCCTTTTCACAGTGCCCTGTGATGGTTCACTGATTACAAGGTTATGGCCCCCTATCCCTTTAACATTATCCAGTATTTTACAGTCTCCTTTTGGTTAGACAGACTGGGCTGTGACCCTTAAGCCTGATGATTGCTGGCAACTTAAATCTTAGGGAATTTTACTACCAATATTGAGAGGACGAGGCCAGATATTTGAAAGTACATGAAGATGGCAAAAATCATAGCATAGTTCTATCATTCAGAGTTTGTAAAAGGCTTTGATGAGTAAATAATCTTTTAAAAGAACTTTCCGGGGCACCTGGGTGGCTCAGTGGGTTAAGGCCTCTGCCTTCAGCTCAGGTCCTGATCCTAGGGTCCTGGGATCGAGTTCCACATCTGGCTGCTTAGCAGGGAGCCTGCTTCCTCCTCTCTCTCTGCCTGCCTTTCTGCCTGCTTGTGATCTCTGTCTGTCAAATAAATAAAATCTTAAAAAAAAAAAAACTTCCAGTTTAAAAAAAAATCAAGCACAACATTAGTCTTTGCATTAGCAAAGCATAGCAAGATCTCTCACCATCCCTGAGTGATAGCTCCAGTGCGCAGTCAGGCTGCCAGAACTTGCTGGTGGATTCCTCAGGAGTACACTTATAAAAGTGAATGTTTGTATGTTCAATGATTAGAAAGTAATCATTGAAATCATTTCACCAAAAAGCAAGTAATCAGAAGCTGATAACTTAAAATATTTAGATGTTCTAAAATGCAAAACAGTATTTGATATGTAGCTTTCAACTTGCCAATTAAACTAGTGTTACACAAACATTCAACTCAAATACTCTTTTCCTTTATCTCATTTTTCAGTTTGACAAGAAAAGGGAAGTGTTGCTCAGAGCCACCTAACTCTGCATGACAACTGTACCCAGTCTTACAGATTTTGAAAAGGAGATGGAACTTTAAAATATTTGCTTTTAAAAGAAAAGAGAAAGAAAAAAAGTATTTGCTTTAAATGGTAGTTTTACTAACTGAATACATCATGGCAAAAAATAAATTAGTTAATACATAAATATAAAATACCACATTAAACCTACCTTTACAGCACAATAATCAAAAAATCCAGTTTCTGAAAATATGGCTACTAAGATCATCTGTGGGGAAAACAGAAAAAGGAGATATGGAGTCAAGATGGCGGGGAAGTAGAAGGAGGTGCCGATTCAGCCCCTAACCTAAAGTGAGCTGATTACCTACCAAAGAACTCCGACCACCCATGAAATTAGCCTGAGATCAGAATTATTCACGCCTGGATCTCTATAGGAGCAGAAGACGCCAGTGGCAGGTAAAGCAGAGTGGGAACATCGGACTGATATCAGAAGATAAACAAAAGGGGGAGGGAGCCAACAGAGGTGACCAATTGGAAAGTAATACCCCAATATGAGAGTGCCCTGCGTCTGGGGACCAGCATTAACTTGGAGTCTGGTTGAAAGCACTCAAAAAACAAAGAGCAAAGGATCGGGGGGGATATAGTGGGAATTGGGGCAGGTAGGGACAGGGATCTAAGTCCCCGGACCCAGGACAGCCTCCCCTGGTGCTGAGCCAGAGAGAGTGCGACAGAGAAATCAGGTCTCAGTCCCTGAGCCACCAGCGTGCCTGAGCAGGCAGCGCACCCGAGAAAGAGTAGGGTCCGGCTCCCGTGAGGGGCTGGGAGCCTGGCCAGACGGCAATCCTGAAACACATGCCTCCCACACCCTCCCTTGGGAGAGGTGCTCATAGGCGCTAGCCTGGAGCTCTGGCACCCAGAAAAACCAGACATTCCCAGCCCGGGACAGCGGGAAAATCTCAGTGTGCAATCTCTGCTCAGAACCTCTCTGGCGGTCTGGAGCTGCCCAGACAGCCACCGCTGCCCTGGTTTTGGGTACAACGAGGAGCTCCTGCATCCTCAGGGACAGTGACTCAGAACCGAATCTGCCAGCAGCTCTTGAAGAACATTCTGAGGCTTCTCTCTGAGAGGGAGGTCTGGGTGCAGTTTGCTCTCCTCTAAAACTCCAAAAACCATCAAAAGCTGTCAAGGTGAGAGAAAACAGATGAAAGGACATAAAAACTCCCAGAGATCAAAAGCCTGAAAAAAAACAGGTTCCTCAGAGCCCACCCGCTTGAGGGGAGCAGGAGGACCTAACTCAGGGAACATCATTGTCTGAAAACCCACGTGGCAGGCCCCTCCCCCAGAAAACCAACCAGGAAGGAAGAAAAAATAAAAAAGAAGACTACAAGAGAACAACCACCACTACTTCATAAATACAACTTTTATTTTTAACTCTTTACCAATATTCTGGTTCTTTTTTTTTATACATACAGATAATTTTTTAACCTATTTACCATCAAACTGAGATGTCCAGTACATCAAATTCCTTAATAACCTTCTAACCTGAACTTTTTGATACATACACCCGTGTTTTTCTTTTGCTTTTCTATTTTTTAATTTTTTTCTCATTTTAACTTAGTTTAGTCTAGTTTATTCTTTTTTAATTTTTATTTTCTACTATACATATAGAGTTAAACTTCAAGGTAATCCCCTTTCCCCAATCAATGCTACCCCTAGAGGCAAGCCAGTTTCTAATCCCCCTGTAACTTAGGAAAGTTGAGTCCCTTAACAAAAACATCAAGATACATCCAGGAAGAATCAAAATAACATTCCTCGCCCACACTGAGAATTTATAACCACTCTCCCAAATTTCCTTCTGCCAGTGTTTCTGTGAATTTGTGTTTGTCCTGATAATATATAAATCTTATACGTGGGGTTCTTGCTGATGAGGTTCTTCCCTTTTTTTGCTCATATATATATATATATATATATATATATATATATATATATACATTTTTTTCTCTTGTCATATACTTTTAACAGTCTTTTTGTTTGTCTGTTTTTGGTTGAATACTTCATAAATCTTAACTTGGGGCCCATTTGGCTGAGCCTTCTCTTTTATCTTCCCTTTTTTATTCCTGTCTCTTTCTCTCTTTTTTTTTCCTCTTTTCTTTTGCTTTTTTTTCTTTCTTCTTCTCTATTTCTTTTCCTTTTCTTTTTTCTCTCATTTGGGTGGGGAAACCTGATTTCACAGAAGCGTTCCAGGGTGCACCTTGACTGCAACACAATCAATAAATCCAGCTGCATCTGTTCAGTCATCTCTTACCAAAATGACTAGGAGGAGGAATACCCAACAGAAGAAAAATACAGAGGATGGGCCTTCTGCAACAGAGCTAATGGCTATCGACATAGACAATATGTCAGAAAAGGAATTCAGACTAACAATTATCCAGGCAATAGCTAGGTTGGAGAAAGCCATGGATGACCACACAGAATTGACTAGGGCAGAACTGAAAGCCACCAGGGATGATGTTCAAAATGCTCTCAATGAGTTCCAATCTAATCTAAATTCTCTAAAAGCTAGGGTAACTGAGACAGAAGAGAGAATTAGTGATCTGGAGGACAAACAGATAGAGAGAAAGGAACAGGAGGAAGCCTGGAACAAACAGCTCAGAAGCCACGAAAACAGAAAGAGGGAAATAAATGATGCCATGAAACATTCCAATGTCAGAATTATTGGAATCCCTGAAGGGGAGGAAAAAGAAAGAAGTCTAGAAGATATAGTGGAAGAAGTTGTCTATGAAAAGTTTCCCAATCTCATGAATGGAAACAACGTTCACGTACTAGAGGCAGAGAGATTTCCCCCCAAGATTTTAGATTCTTGAAAGTTCTTGCAACACCTTATAGTTAAAATGAGGAATTATGTTTCAAGACAGACCCTCTTAAAAGCAGCTAGGACAAAGAAGCTCCTTACATACAGAGGAAACCCCATTAGAATAAGGTCAGACCTGTCCACAGAGACCTGGCAAGCCAGGAAGGGCTGACAAAATATATTCAGAGTACTAAGTGAGAAGAACATGCAGCCAAGAACACTCTATCCAGCAAGACTGACATTTAACATGGATAGAGAGATAAAGAGTTTCCAAGACAGGCAAGGCTTAGAAGACTATGCAACCACCAAGCCGACACTGCAGGAAATATTAAGGGGGGTCCTATAAAAGAGAAAAAATCCTAAGAATATCATTGAACAGAAATATAGAAACAATCTACAGAAAGAAAGACTTCAAAGGTAACACGATGTCAATAAAAACCTATCTCAATAATCACTCTCAATGTGAATGGCCTAAATGCGCCCATAAAAAAAACACAGGGTTGCAGATTGGATAAAATGACAGGACCCCTCCATATGTTGTCTACAAGAGACCCATTACCTAAGGATACACCCAGACTGAAGGTGAAGGGAAGGAGAAACATCTTTCATGCCAATGGGCCTCAAGAGAAGGCCGGGGGTAGCGATTCTCATATCAGATAAATTAGATTTTAAACTAAAGACTGTAGTCAGAGATACAGAAGGACACTACATAATTCTTAAAGTGACTATCCACCAAGATGATCTAACAATTGTAAATATCTACACCCCCAATATGGGAGCACCCAATTACATAAGAAAACTATTAATCAAGATAAAGAGTCATATTGATATCAATACAATAATAGTAGGAGCTCTTAATATGCCTCTCTCAGAAATAGACAGATCATCAAAGCAGAAAATTAATAAAGAAATAAGATCATTGAATGACACATTGGACCAGATGGACCTCATAGACATATACAGAACATTCCACCCTAAAACAACAGAATACTCATTCTTCTCAAGTGCACATGGAACCTTCTCCAGAATAGACCACATACTGGGTCACAAAGCAGGACTCAACTGATACCAAAAGACTGACATTATTCCCTGCATATTCTCGGATCACAATGCTTTGAAACTGGAACTCAATCACAAGGAAAAGTTCAGAAGGAACTCAAACACCTGGAAACTAAAGACCACCTTGCTCAAGAATGATTGGATCAACCAGGAGATCAAAGAGGAACTTAAACAATTCATGGAAACCAATGAGAATGAAGACACTTCAGTCCAAAACCTATGGGATACAGCAAAGGTGGTTCTAAGGGGGAAATACATAGACATCCAAGCCTCCCTCAAAAAAATTGAAAAACCCAGAATACACCAGCTGTCTCTACACCTTAAAGACTGGAGAATCAACAACATGTCAAACCAACTCCGCACGCAAGAAGGGAAATAATCAAGATTAGAGCAGAGATCACTGAGGTAGAAACCAGAGATAAAGTAGAATGTATCAATGAAACTAGAAGCTGGTTTTTTGAAAAAAATCAATAAGATCGATAAACCATTGGCGACACTAATCCAAAAGAAAAGAGAGAAAGCCCAAATTAATAAAATTATGAATGAAAAGGGAGAGATCACAACTAACACCAAGGAAGTAAAAACAATCATCAGAAATTATTACCAACAGTTATATGCCAATAAGCTAAGCAACCTAGATGAAATGGATGCATTCCTGGAAAACTATAAACTCCCAAAATTGAACCAGGAAGAAATTGACAACCTGCATAGACCGATGTCCAGTAATGAGATTGAAACAGTGATCAAAAACCTCCCAAAACACAAGAGCCCAGGACCTGATGGATTCCCTGGGGAATTCTACCAAACTTTCAAAGAAGAAATAACAGCAATTCTCCTGAAGCTGTTCCAAAAAATTGAAGCAGAAGGACAACTTCCAGACTCTTTTTATGAAGCCAGCATTACCCTGATCTCCAAATCAGGCAAAGACCCTACCAAAAAGGAGAATTTCAGACCAATATCACTGATGAATATGGATGCAAAGATTCTCAACAAGATCCTAGCAAACAGGATCCAGCAGAACATTAAAAAGATTATCCACTATGACCAGGTGGGATTCATCCCTGGGTTACAAGGTTGGTTCAACATTCACAAATCAATCAATGTGATAGAACAAATCAATAAGAGAAGAGAGAAGAACCACATGGTCCTCTCAATTGATGCAGAAAAAGCATTTGACAAAATCCAGCATCTGTTCCTGATTAAACGCTTCAAAGTATAGGGATAGAGGGAACATTCCTGAACTTCATAAAATCTATTTATGAAAGACCCACAGTCAATATCATACTCAATGGGAAAAAGCTTGCTTTGAGATGGAACACAACAAGGATGCCCACTCTCACCACTCTTGTTCAACATAGTATTAGAAGTTCTAGCAATGGCAATCAGACAACAAAGAGAAATAAGAGGTATCCAAATTGGCAATGAAGAAGTCAAACTCTCTCTCTTCGCAGATGACATGATTCTTTATATGGAAAACCCAAAAGACTCCACCCCCAAACTACTAGAACTCATGCAGCAATTCCGTAACATGGCAGGATACAAAGTCAATGTACAGAAATCAGTGGCTTTCTCATACACTAACAATGAAAATACAGAAAGGGAAAATTAGAGAATTGATTCCATTTACTATAGCACCAAGAACCATAAGATACCTGGGAATAAACCTAACCAAAGAGGTAAAGGACCTGTACTCGAGGAACTACAGAACACTCATGAAAGAAATTGAAGAAGACACAAAAAGATGGAAGACCGTTCCATGCTCTTGGATCAGAAGAATAAGCATTGTTAAAATGTCTATACTGCCTAGAGCAATCTATACTTTTAATGCCATTCCAATCAAAATTCCACTGGTATTTTTCAAAGAGCTAGAGCAAATAATCCTAAAATTTGTATGGAATCAGAAGAGACCCCGAATTGCTAAGGAAACGTTGAAAAACAAAAACAAAACTGGCGGCATCACATTACCCGATTTCAAGCTTTACTACAAAGCTGTGATCACCAAGACAGCGTGGTACTGCCATAAAAACAGACACATTGGGGCGCCTGGGTGGCTCAGTGGTTTAAGCCTCTGCCTTCAGCTCAGGTCATGGTCTCAGGGCCCTGGGATCAAGCCCCGCATCGGGCTCTCTGCTCAGTGGGGAGCCTGTTTCTCCCTCTCTCTCTGCCTGTCTCTCTGCCTACTTGTGACCTCTCTCTCTGTCAAATAAATAGATAAAATATATTTAAAAATAAATAAATAAATGAATAAATAAATAAATAAATAAATAAATAAATAAATAAAAACCAGACACATTGACCAGTGGAACAGAGTGGAGAGCCCAGATATGGACCCTCAACTCTATGGTCAAATAATCTTCTACAAAACAGGAAAAAATACACAATGGAAAAAAGACAGTCTCTTCAATAAATGGTGCTGGGAAAACTGGACAGCGATATGTAGAAGAATGAAATTCGACCATTCTCTTACACCATACACAAAGATAAACTCGAAATGGATAAAAGACCTCAACGTGAGGCAGGAATCCATCAGAATCCTAGAGAAGAACATAGGCAGTAACCCCTTCAATATCAGCCACAGCAACTTCTTTCAAGATATGTCTCCAAAGACAAAGGAAACAAAAGCAAGAATGAACTTTTGGGACTTCATCAAGATCAAAAGCTTCTGCACAACAAAGGAAACAGTCAACAAATCAAAGAGGCAACCCACAGAATGGGAGAAGATATTTGCAAATGACAGTACAGACAAAAGGTTGATATCCAGGATCTACAAAGAACTCCTCGAACTCAACACACACAAAACAGATAATCAGATCAAAAAAATGGGCAGAAGATATGAACACGTCTCCAGTGAAGACATACAAATGGCTATCAGACACATGAAAAAATGTTCATCATCACTAGCCATGAGGGAGATTCAAATTAAAACCACATTGACATACCACCTGACACCAGTTAGAATGGCCAAAATTAGCAAGACAGGAAACAACGTGTGTTGGAGAGGATGTGGAGAAAGGGGAACCCTCTAACACTGTTGGTGGGAATGCAAGTTGGTGCAGCCACTTTGGAGAACAGTGTGGAGACTCCTGAAGAAATTAAGAATAGAGCTTCCCTATGACCCTGCAATTGCACTGCTGGGTATTTACCTCAAAGATACAGATGTAGTGAAAGAAGGGCCATCTGTACCCCAATGTTTATTGTAGCAATGGCCACGGTCGCCAAACTGTGGAAAGAACAAAGATGCTCTTCAACGGATGAATGGATAAGGAAGATGTGGTCCATATACACAATGGAGTATTATGCCTCCATCAGAAAGGATGAATACCCAACTTTTGTAGCAACATGGACGGGACTGGAAGAAATTATGCTGAGTGAAATAAGTCAAGCAGAGAGAGTCAAGTATCATATGGTTTCACTTATTTGTGGAGCATAACAAGGAACATGGAGGGCATGGGGAGATGGAGAGGAGAGGGAGTTGAGGGAAACTGGAAGGGGAGATGAACCATGAGAGACTATGGACTCTGAAAAACAACCAGAGGGTTTTGAAGGGGCGGGGGGTGGGGGGTGGGAGGTTGAGGAAGCAGGTGGTGGGTAATAGGGAGGGCACGTACTGCATGGAGCACTGGGTGTGATGCCAAAACAATGAACACCATTACACTGAAAATAATCAAATACAAAAAAAGAAAGAGGAGATATGGACAATCTTTGAGCAGTGCATCATGCTGAACAGACATCAGAATGATCAGTTACAGATCTCAGCTCTGGCCTCTGCGTGAAAGCTGCCTCTTCTTCAAGCTTCTTCCTGTCTTTTTGAGTGTAGTCCACTAACTTCCTGAATGGAGCAAGTTTGTCCCTCTATATTTTTGTCCAGGGATATATAACCAAGGTACATTATCATTCCACCTAATCTTCACAACAAACATCAGGTATTATCATTACTCTCTGTTTTTTTAATATTTTATTCATGTATGTTAGCAAGAGAAAGAGCAAACAGGAAAAGGAAGACAGCGAGAGGGATAAGCAGACTCTGAGCTGATCATGGAGCCTGTTGCAAGGCCCAATCCCATGACCCTGAGACCATGACTCAAGCCAAAACCAAGAGGTGGATGTTCATCCAACTGAGCCACCCTGGTACCCATCATTACTCTGTTGCAGACCAGGAAACCAGGGGGCAGAAATGGGGGATGACTTGCTCACAGTCACAAAGTTAGAAGCAGGAAAGGAAAGGAGCCAGAATGTGGCCTCCTGTACATACGTGTCCACACAAGCAACAACTAAACATTTTAAGATTTTTAAACAGAGTTAAATTTTGTTTCCTAAAATAATGAAACATTTTCATCACCAATTTGATCAAGATATGCAAAAAAAGAGCAGTTACACTGAAATGATTATTCTCTGGGTTCTATATAAACCCAGAACTCATGCTTCTTTCTAGTGATGACACACGGACAGTAACAAAAATTATGTCCCATTTACTCTAAACCTAATCAACCAGACATTTCGACCAGTCTGAACTTTCTGGAAAATTCTTTATTCTATCTCCCAAGATAGCACTATACCAATGTATTGAACTTGGAGCAAGAAGATGCAGGTTCAAGTACTAATTCAGCCACTTAGAAGTAGTGTAACCTTGTACAAACAAAATTATTTAATCCTCTATATTTCAGTTTTCTCACCTCACCTTTAAATTTTTTATTCCTTCTAAGGCTGTTGTAAAAATTCAATTAAATTATGTAAATTACTTAGAAAATAGTAGGTCCAATACTGTCTTTCAAATAAAATGCATAAAACAGAAATTTCCAAAAATCAATTGACTCAATATAAATATCTATCTCATCTATAGTGACCACTGATGTTCATCCTAACCCAAATGACCACCTCTACCTGTTGCTGTCTGTAGAATGTGGTGCTTCACTCACCAATAGATGCTTCACATGAACTGAATTGAATGGGTAGGTCCTGTGTGGTTCTCTATTGTTGTGGGAAGCTGGTCCACACATTTGTTGCCAAAACTACCCAGAAGAGACAGAGATTTGGGGATTGGGGTAAGTAGCCCCACAGGTGGCTGACTGCCATGAAATAAAGAAAAGGCAGGTGGCTGGACAGATAGACTATCTTTCCTCCTCCAAAGTTCTAGAATCTTGCTGAACTGACTTCAATTGAGAAAAAAATTAAACCATTTGTTATGGGCTTAATTGTGCCACTTTCCTGACAAATTCCTATGGTAAAATCCTAACCCTAGTACCTCAGAATAAGTTAAAGTGAAGCCCTAATCCAGTATGACTGATATCCTTATAAGAAGAGGAGATAGCACACAGACACACACACACAGAGGGAAGACCAGGTGAAGATACAGGGGAAAGATGTCATCCACAATTCAAGCAGAGACGCCTCAGAAGGAACCAACCATGCGTACACCTTGATCTCAGAAATCCATCCTCCAGAAATGTGAGGAAATAAATTTCTTTTCTTGAAGCCATCAATCTATGGTACTTTATTATGGCAGCCCATGGAAACTAATACAACATCTATTTAAAGGGTTTTTTTACAAACTGTTTCAAATATTAGCAAAATGGTAAACATACCATTCCCTGAGGGGGTTTTTTTGTTTGTTTTTAAGACTATTTTATGAGATATGTTATGTCTTCTTTCTTCTTTCCAGACGCCCAAGCCCCACTATATACTTTTCAGGACCAAGAGAATTATGAGTTTCTCTTTAAAGCCTAAGTTCAGAGCATTGCCTTGCCTCCTTACACCCTACCCAGAGAGGAGGCAACTAGTTGATCACATTAAAGCCTAGAGTAGCATGGCATTCTGTTTTGACTACCAGGGGATAAAAATTACAAAAAAAAAAAAAGAAGAAGAAAAAGAAGAAATATAGTAACTTGCTTTATGCAAAGCAGGTCTTTTGTCCAGAAACAGAAAACCCTCCTTCAGACCAGTTAGCTGTTTTGGGGTCTGTTCAAGAACACATGCAGCATTCTCACTGCTATCCAGGCCCTTACCAGATTTTACTTATTCTAATTAAATCAGTTTATGACACACAAACCATTACTTAAGGACAATTTCTACCATTTTCCATGTAACTATAGATGTTTTTCCAATCACCAAAAGTTATTTGGTTCACTTATTTAGAATATTCCAATTTATATTTTAAGAGAAGTAACTTTATATTTTAAGGTCATTTTGAAATTTTGCTTAATCTTTTAAATGGCAATATTACTTAACTATCAGACAGGCCTATGACTGCAATTCTCCACCTAACTAACCAGAGCACCAATCATTCCATTCCTCCACAGGAGAAACTGTCTAGACCCGCACGAACACTTCTTAATCAAGCCCTAATTGTCAAGCAGTACAATATCTTTAATATAATGAAAGATTATCAGCAGTAACAGCAAAAGGGAAGGTGCTGGGTTACAGCAGGCTTGGAGCCCTGTCCCACTGGGAAGATTATAATTACCATGCCAAATAGCAGGGCCAAGGTCTCAAAATCAATCCACTCCACCACATGGGTCAGGCTGGGTCTCTGCAATCAAAACACATATTTCCTAATTAATGTTGGACATTATCCTCCTGGTGATAAGTTGTTTTTAAAAAAATGTGCTATTCTTTATGGCAAGCCCACTCATTGGGCCATAGTCAAAAATCATACCACCCCCCCCTTGCCTTTGAAATTAGAGTATATCATCAAGGAAAACCACTTGTGACCGAAGGCATAATAATGTCAAGCCTATGCATTTAGTTATAAGTAAAGCAAATTTCTTAAATCCTGTCCCTGGCAATTCCATGAAGAACTGTAGCCTGAATTGCAGGATTGATCCCTGAGGTTAGTGAGGTCCCCATATGTCTTCCTTGGTGTTGGAGCATGAGGCCAGGATGGCAATAACTGAAGGACACACATGTCCTACTCATCAGTTGTCCATCCATGCTCAATTATTCTCATAACAGCCCTGCAGACTAGGGAAGCCTGGAGTCATGGGGAAATGGGAACATGGAGTGTGAAGCAAGGGCACTTCGAGACTCTAGTTGTTGGGAAAGATTGCACTGTGGCTCAGGGAGCTACCCACAGCACAGGCTGTGTGCTACATTAATGTTTTCTAAATTAAATAACTAACACTACATTACTCCTTCAGAGTTAATAGAAATAACAGTGGCTTATGTGTAAGCTCTAGGACTCTAGGACATTTTACCCTTAGAGTTAGTATTTGTTTATACCAACTCTAGGCAAGAAAAATAAAATAAATAAATAAATAACCATAGCTCCACATAGTTTTTTAAACCAGTTATTATTCTTTGGTTGACTGAACAGCCTGTAGTAGTGCTTTGCAGAACCCTCCTTTAGATTCTATAGAGTTGTTTTCAAATCCAGTTCTGTGTGCAGCTCCTCAAACAATGGCAGGCCTCCATCTCCAGTGGGTGCTTGGCCTCTCCTGCCTCCCTGCATTCATTCCTATATTCTTGCCAGACAAGCCATACACAGACACTGATTGGGTGCCATCAACCCCCAAACACACATCTCTAGGGACCTCCTGGTATCTGCAAGATAGAACCCCAACCTCTCCATTTCTCACCTCTGCTCCAGGCAGGATGGCCCCCTCTAGATCCCAAGGGCTGACAACACCCAGAGTCAACTCTAACACCACTCTGCTATATAGCCCGGGGCAAAGGAGTGACCATGATGAGCCTTTCCTCAACTAATATGAGGAATAAAAAAATGTGTTTGCAATAAAGTCAAATGAAAAATATTCATCAATGTTGAAAGGTTTGTTAGTTCATACTTCTAGCATGGTTCCTGAGGGAGAAATGTGGAAATAGTATATAAAAGAATGAAAATAATCTGCTAACACTTAGTTCCTGGACTGTCTTTGAATTTTATACTCTATCGAGTGGCAAGCTGTTGGTTCAAAATGTTACAACTTACATCTCCTATCACAGCTAGCGCTGCTAATGCCGCAAGGGAACCCAACATGGCCGCCAGGGTTCTGTGAACAATCTGGAAAGGAACATAGGAAATTATTTCATTCTGGTCCACAGGGGTTTAAAATGCACAAAAGCCTATATTGCTATTTGTATCCATTAATGTCAGCCATTCTGTACCATATCTATTGACAAAATAAATAAATCATGGGTCTTGCTGTTTCAGAGCCTGGACACCCCCAGAGACACACGAAAATAGCACCAGTCTGCCTTTTAAAGAAAGCTAATTCATTTCCTGAATAATTAGATGACCTAGAAGTAGAAGTAGAAGGCTAAAGTATGGTCTATAAGGAAGTCTGCAGTTAATTGTCATTAATTATTTACCATACATCCCTAGGCAACTAGACCATTAGTTCCACAACATAAATCAATTCTGCCCAATTGCTGAGACTGTTATTAAACCAAAGGCATATAATCAAATGCTTAATCTAATTGAGACTTCAGTGTTATCACTGAATCATTAAAGTACTTTTTCTATTTAATTATAATTCAAATGAACATGAAATTTCTGATACAAAATATGAAGAAAGGCAAAGATGCAGAGAAATTGGAACCCTCTAACACTGCTGGTGGGAATGTAAAATGGTACAGCCATCATGGAAAAGTTTGGCAGTTTCTTAAAAAGTTAAATAATAAATTACCAGATGACCAGAAATTCCACTCCAAGGAATTTACTCAAGAGAAATGAAAAATGTATGTCCAATTAAATTAATTAAAGGAGTCCATTAAACTGAAGTGGCTCCAACACCTTAGCAGCCTACATTAAGCAAACCAAAATCTAAGCCTGTAATAAATGCCTCAAGGCTAAGAAATTAAAATATAAGGACACCTCATCATAAACAGCCAACTAGACATCCCAAACATGGCAAACACTTAAGCTATAGATAATCAAATCATTTCCTTGCTATGTTTCCCTCTTTTCCCTGTATAAGTATTTCCCATAACTCCTGGTGGTAGAGCACTCCTAAGCACTCCCCGTTTGGCACTGCCCAATTCAAACCTATTTTGGTCAAATAAACTCTTAGAAATTT
Source organism: Meles meles (assembly GCF_922984935.1). NCBI lineage: Eukaryota > Metazoa > Chordata > Mammalia > Carnivora > Mustelidae > Meles > Meles meles. The sequence continues at coordinate 28,459,106 of NC_060071.1, forward strand.
ACTATACCTTGATTTATCTTTGAATAATTCATATAAAGCATAAATGTTCATAGCAACATTATTCAAAATAGACAAAAACTGGAAACATTCCAAATGTCGATCCATGGTAAGTGGATAAAGAAAAAGTATTATATGTTATAACATGGAACTACTGATACATGCTATGTTAAGAATGAATTGGGTAAATCTGAAGGGAAGAAAAAGCATGAGAGACTGTGGACTCTGAGAAATAAACTGAGGGTTTTGAAGGGGGGGGTGGGTGAGCCCGGTGGTGGGTATTAAGGAGGGCATGTATTGCATGGAGCACTGGGTGTGGTGCATAAACAATGAATCTTGGAACACTGGAAAAATTAAAATAAAATAAAATAAAATAATCATCCCAAAATGCATAATGCACAGTGAGAGAAATCAAACACAAAACACTGCATATTGTGTCATTCCATTAATATGAACTATCCAGAAAAGGTCAATTTAGAGAGAGACAAAAATACTGGGGTTGCCTAAGGCTGGAGGTAACAATAGAGACTGATTGCAAATGGGCCGAGGATGTCTTTATGGGGTGATGGAACATTCTAAAACTGTATCATGCTAATGGTTGCTTCTGTGGTCTGACTGTTTATGTCCTCCCAAAACTCATATGTTGAAATTCTAATTCCTAAAATGATATTAGAAGGTGGGTTTTTGGGAAGTCATGAGGTCATGAGGGCAGATTTCTCATTAATGGATTAGTGCCATTATAAAAGAGGATCCAGAGAGATCTCTTGCTTCTTCCACCGTGTAAGACCATGCTGGCACCTTGATCTTGCCTTCCATTCTCCAAAACTGTGAAATAAATGTCTTTCATTTATAAGCCACCCAGTTTGTGGCATTTTGCTATAGCAGGCCTAAGAAACGAGTACTGAAAAGTGGGGACACTGCTATAATACCTAAAAATGTGGAAGCAGCTTTGGAACTGGGTAATGGGTAGAGGGTGGAAGAGTATGGAAGGACACACCAGGAAAAGCCTACATTGCTACTAACAGACCATTAAAAGCAATTTTGGTGAGCGCTCAGAAAAGAAAGTCCTCAGAGAAGCCTCAGTCTTCATAGAGAATACCTAAGTGGTCACGAAGAAAATGTTGGTGGAAATATCAGTAAAGGCCATTCTGAGGAGGTCTCAGACAGAATGAGGAACATGTTATTGGACAATGGAGACAAGGTGATCCTTGTTATAAAGTGTCAAAGGACTTGGTTGAATTGTGTTTGTATCCTAGTTTGTGCAAGGTAGAACCCATAAGGAAAGAAATTAGCTAACTGGCTAAGGAGTTTTCTAAGCAAAAAGATTAAAAAGCTGCCTGGTTACTCTTCAGTGCTTGGAGTAAAATGAGAGAAGTGAGAAATGACTTAAAGATGGTACTGTTAATCAAAAAAGAAAGGGCACATGCATCCTAATGTTCATGCAGCAATGTCCACGATAGCCAAACTGGGATTGCAGATGAATGGATGAAGGAGATGTGGTCCATATATACAATGGAATATTACTCAACCATCAGAAAGGATGGATACTCACTATTTCATTGACATGGATGGAAGGGGAAGGGATTATGTTAAGTGAAATAAGTCAAGCAAAGACAATTATCACATGGTTTCATTCATTTATGGAATGTAAGGAATTAGCACAGAGGACATTAGGGGAAGGATGGGAAAACTGAAAGGAGGTGGGAATGATTAGAGGAGGAGATGAACCATAAGAGACTATGGACTCTGGGAAACAACCTGAGGGTTTCAGAGTGGACGGGAATGGGAGGATGGGGTGGCCTGGTGATGGTACTAAGGAAGGCATGTGCTTTAATCAGCACTGAGTATTATACACAAATAATGAATCATGGAACACTAACAAAAACTAATGAGGTACTGTATGGTGATTAATGTAACAATAAAAAATAAAATAAAATGTAAATTTAACATATTAAAAAAATACTAAGATTTACTTTGGAAAATAAGACCTCTAGTAAAGATATCCCTTCCCTTCTCACCTCAAAAGATAGATAAATAAATAAATAAGAAGTTGAACTTTAAAATTTGTACTTTTCAGGCTATCCAAACTGAAAAAAATGAGAAAGTTTATTTAGGAATGAACACAAAGGGCATGGCCAAATTTGGTAAGGTTATCAGTTTGGATCTGATGTCTCAACAGAAGCTAGGAGCTATTCATCAAGACAATGGGGAGAATAGTCAGCCATCTAAACAGAAGCCAAGACCTACCATCCAACACAGTGAAAGAACAGCCCAGAAAGTATTTCAGAGATCATCAGTGCTGCCCCTCCCATTTTAGACCCAGAGTACAAGGGCCTATATTGCCATGTAGGATTTCAAAGGGTGGGCTTGTGGTACTTGGCACTGCTTCACATTGTGGGCTCCAGTAGATCTGGTGTACTCAGCAATTCACAGGGTCATGGCTATCTCCACCTAGATTTTGAAGAAGGGAAACTCTGGAGCCTCAGTTTTGGACCCAGGCATAGGATCACCAAGAACACAAGATCACAGCAGAAAGCACTGGCTAGGGCAGTACCCAGAGTGGCTGTAGACCAACAGAACCACAGGCCTTTGATTCCAGGCAGCAGAATGGGGTGTGCCCAGCAAAGTCATGGGGGCAGGGCTACCCAAAACAGAAGGCAGAACCCTTAATTGTTTTGGATTTGCTGGGGACCTATCAATCCTTTCTTCTTTCCTATATCTCCCTTCTGGGATGGGGATATCTATCCTATGCTTATTCAACCATTGCATTTTGGAAGCACATAACATATTTGAGTTCACAGACTCAACATCTTTGGTTCAAAGCTGGGAGAAATTTGTTTTCAGATATACATTGACTCTCATCCAAATCTGATTTAGATGCTATTTAGATGAGACTTTGGACTTTAGACTTCTAAGTTAATGGTAGAATGAGTTAGGACTTACAGGGTTATTGAAATGAAATGAATTTTACATTTAAGAAGAAGATGAATTTTGAGAAGCCGGGGTAGAATTAATTATAGTCTGAATGTTTCTGTGTCCCCAAAACTGTGAGAAATAAATTTGTTGATGATGAGGCACCCAATCAGTGGTATTGCATTATAGCAGCCCAAACAAACTGAGATAGGTGCTAAGGGCTAGTGAACACAGCAGGGGGTACCTCTGTCCTCAGCACAGATGGACACTCAGGGCATTGAGACATGGAAGGGAGCACTTCTGCCCACCTGTCAGGGATTGCTGAAGTAAGAGCCACACCATCCCCTCACAGGACCCCTGGAGGAGGCTGCTGCCTCCAAAACGAAATGTGAATGATCCTGCTTCTTATTCACGAAACACCAAGGCACCACGTCCAGGCAGTGATAGACAACTGTGCTCAGGGAATGGCCAGGAAACTAAAGCCAACCATGCCCCCTCACAGAGCTCATGATCCACAGGGAACTAAACACAACCATGGGTCTGCACCTCAGAACAAGCTGGAGGGAGAACAGAGGGCAGATGTTTCTCCCACAGAGTCCAGAAGGGGCTTTAGGGCTAGAAACAATGAGATTTCCCAGCATATCTATGAGAATAGCTAAAATAAAAAGTAGGAACAACACCAAATGCTGGTGAGGATGCAGAGACTGGCTCACTCACATGTCGAGTGAGGAGTGTTGGTAGGAATGAAAATGGTCCAAAAAACTAAACATGCAACTACCTTATAACCCATCAATTCCATCCCACACTTTTTATCCCAGGGAAATGAAAACCCATGTTCACACAAACCCTGTACATGAATAATCATAGCAGCTTTATTTGTAACTGCCCCAAACTAGAAATAAGCCAGATGTCCTTCAAGAGGTGAGTGGTTAAACATCTACATCATGGTGAAAAGGTACAAACCACTGATAGAAGCAACATTCTTGAAATGATAAAATTACAGAAAAAGTGGGAAGATTAGTAATTGTCAGTGGGAAGGGTATTAGGAGGAATGGAAGGAATTGGTTGTGGATATAAAAGGGCAACATGAGGGGTTCTTGCGGGAATGGAGATATCCTGTATCGTGAATGGCTACATTAATATCCTGGTTGTGCTTTTCTACTATAGTTTTATAAAGAGGAACTGAATATGGTAGACCTATAATATGTCACTTTGGCATATTGATTATTTTTTTAACATCTTAATTTTATTTTATTTTTTTCAGTGTCCTAAGATTCATTGTTTATTCACCACACCCAGTGCTTCATGCAATATGTGCCCTCCTTAATATTATTTGAGAAACAGCTGTTACAAAAAAAGACACTGTAAACATTTTTTGTCCCCATGAAAAGAAAAAATAAATATATATCCTATGTGAAAGGTATTTCCCCTGTACTAGGAGGATAGATGCCATCCTCATCACCAGAAACAGGGAATTCAGGGCTAAGAAGGCTATGTAAACAGGACTTGTTACTTCACTGACTTACTACCCAAGCTCAAACCCTTTTCTCTTGACAATTCTTCAAAAATGTATTATTTTCTTGTCTAAAAGATATAAAAGCTGGCTACTTTGCTTATTTATTTGAGTTTCATATCTGGAGGGGGGCTCCTATATGTACAAAATTGGTTTCTATTCTCTTAGTAATCTACCTTCTGTCAACTTAATTAGCAAACCGTTATATAATGATGATAAAAAATATATCTTTTGTTATTTGGATGACCAACAATTGTTTCTCAGATATATCTAATCTTCATCCACAGTTCTTGAAAACATTTCAGAGTTATAAAAGTGAAATGAGATTAAAGAGTGCACTAGTGTTGATGAGCACCAGGTATTATACAGAACTGCTGAATCACTAAATTGTACACCTGAAACTAATATGACACTATATGTCAACTAGAAGTTAAATAAAAACTTGAAAAAAAAAGGAGTCCACATGTCATGATGAACACCAGGTGTTATATAGGAGTGTTGGATCACTATATTGTACACCAAAACTAATATTACACTGTATGTTAACTAACTGGAATTTAAATTGAAAATTTAAATAAGTAAATATAAATAAATTAATAAATAATAAAATGGGCGTCTTATTAAGGACAGTGACTTTTGCACCCACTCAAGGGCAGTGGTTGGTTGCCAGGAAGATCAACCATGTGACTAGAAGATTAAAACTATTAGTTTCACTCCCCAAACTCCAGAGAGGATAGAGGGGATGAATCAGCCAATAGCCAATGACTTATTTAATCGTGACTGTGTAATGAAGCCTCCATAAAAATCCAAAAGGATAGTTTTTGGTCCTTGTTTTCAGAGAACTTCCATTCTTGGGGAACCAGAACACTTTCACATACCATCAAGCTGGGCTCCAAGCTCCATGAGATCAGAAACTCTTTTCTTGGACACCTTGCCTTGTGTGTCTCTTCGCATTCTTTAATGCACTGGTAGATATAAGTAAGCATTTTCCTGAGTTTCGTGAGCCACTCCAGCAAATTAATCAAACCTAAGGAGGGAGTTGTTGGAACCTCGAATTTGTTGCCACTTGGTCAGAAGCCTGGAGCTTATGACTGGTTTCTGAAGTTGGGAGAGGACACTGAATGCTTAACCTGTGGATTTTATCAGTAGATAAAATAATGTCATAATTGAGTTAAGTTCTCAGACACCAGTAGGGTGTCTGACAATTGCTTAGTGTTGGCGGGGACTCCCATGCTAGAATTGACTCTGAGAACCCTAAAAGATTAGCCAAAGAATGTAGGCTAGAAAGAAGGGAAATGTCTCCCATCTCCACAGTTAAAAAATATTACCCTCAGGGGAAAGTGGATAAAGAGTACAAGGAATCACTGTATTTCTTTCAACTCTATGTGAATAGGCAGCTATGTAAGAATTAAAACTTTAATGAAAAAAAAAAAGGCCTGTTTCTCTCCTCCAAGACACTGCTAAACTTAAAACAAGAAGAGAATGTAGAATCCTATTCAGCATACCACTTAAATAAAAAAGCAAAAAAAAAAATTAAGAAAAAGAACATATGGGGTCAAATCAGATGACCCCAAGGATCCTTTTCATTCCAGAATTCCATGGCAATATCTTCCTAAATTTAGAAAGCTGAAATTAATGCCTTCGAAATATAAGAAGCTGTCACAATAAAATGCCCACTTTAATTGAAAAATAACAAGAATGCACTGCTCACTGCTCAAAGCACTGAAGACTCAGCAATAAAGAGACAGGAGTGCCGTGGCTGTGTGGCGCCCACTCCTTGTAAACAAGAAATGAGTGTTTGGTTAATAGAGTGAGTGAGGTTCTGGGCCAAAGGAGCCTGAAGGTATGACACAGTCAGAACACAGGACACCCAGAGAAGGAGGGGAGAGTCAGCTCTGAATAGGTGTCAGGGCCAAAAGGGGCTTTAGTGTCCGGGACAGAATGGAAGAAGAGGTGGGGCCAGAGTCAGGGCCAGGCAGTTGGGCCATGGTCAGGAGAGATTTGGGTTTAATTTCATATTTCTCATTCAAAACAAACCAACTACTTGCCCCCCAAAAATTGCATGTATTTCCTGCTTTGTATGTGTGTATATGAGAAAGAATAAAGAGCAGTGAGAAAGAATTATAGGAAAATGTTGCAGATCAACAAACTTCAAGACAGCATGGAGCCTTGAGTGAGTTCTAAGCAACCTGAGTGTATGTTAATTTCCCCTGTTTTTGTTTAATACAATGAGGCAGGTTGCCAAGAAGCAAAGCTCTTCTCCTTCTCACCATGGTTCCAAGGCAGGTTACATTTGTCTTATTTTTTCTATTTTTGAAAAGTATTACATAGAGCATTTTTCTAATTGGTCAAAAGTAGTTTTTAATACACTCTACATGAAAATCATTGAAAGCTGCATGAAAGATAATAAAGCACCGTACACAATTTCATGAAGTCTGTACAAAAATGCATGCTGTTTCAGAGGTTTCAAATCATTTTAGAAACAGCTTTCATGAACAACAACATATCTCTATTTTTTGCCTGCTATGTGTGATATATTACAGAAACCTAAAATTAAGTTCAAAATCTACATTGAAATGCAACTTTTCTCAAAAGTGCTCACAGAGATCACTTTTATGTGAAGCAATACCTTTTTAACTATCATTTTTACAAATAACACAGGCAAAGTTGTTTCAAAAATGTCAATAAACTATTCTGGGCAATGCAGGTTCCAACAACCTTGACAGGTGTCATACTAATCGCAGAGCCTCTGTTAGTATAGACAACCACTTTCAATGTATTATGAAGTAGAATGCATGGGTGATGATAAAATTGCACTTTAACTACATTCCTTATGATCTCATTAAGGGCTTAAATCAGTTATATTCTGTTATGTCAGTTATTCTACTACATTAAAAAATACTACATATTTTGTTATTATGACAGTGTAGTCTTATACTAGTGCAAGAAGGAAGAAAAGAGAAAGGAGAAGAATGAGAAGATAAGATAGAGGGAGGAAGGAGGGGGGAAAGAAAGACAGAGAAAGTGACACTATCAAAGTACACCACAGTGATCCATGTATTCATCAGAACCAGTGTTTTGGAACCTAAACATTATCCTCACTTTGAATCACCGTTCTCTCTCTTCTACCTCACCCTGTCCTCAGTCTAACCACATTGGGCTGGAATGATCAGGCACTCAGAACAAGCCATGACCTCTCACCCTGCACCCCACTTGTGAGGCTCCCTTCTCACTAGCAGCACTTTCAGCCAATGCTCTACTGAGTCTCACATGACACAGAAGATGGATGGAACATTAAGTGTGTTCCAAAGATCTTGAGTTCCCGGAAGTGTTGATAATCTTAGCTCAACAGAAGACCTCGTGGGCCAACAGGCATGGGAGATGCTGGTTAAACATAGATTCACATATGCCTCTCTACAATGTTTCCAAAACCAAAATTACTACTGGGATTCCCCTCTCAAGATGCATCCAGAAGAAAGATGAAAGAACATGCACCCTGGGAGGGACCACAGGCTATCTAGGAGTCAGTACCCAGCCCCACTAATCCACTGAGGCCACACAAGCAGGCATGACAAACGCTGATCTGAGCAGAGCTTCAGGTGTGCTGTGCAGACAAGAGTCCTCTCATCAAGTCCCAGCTGAGCAGAAAGCAGTGGGTTGTAAGTCACTGGGATGTTTGAGTGAACTGTGGACACAGAAAATGTTGACTAATTTGGAAATGCATCCAGAAGTAGGACACTACAGATATAAAAGCCTAAAATACATAGCAAGGCTTTCAAGGCTGGGAAGTAGTCTATAAAAGACTTGACATCAAATGTGATAGAAAATAGCAACTCAACGTATTCGGTAGAAAATCTTTAATAAGAGGGTCACCTGTGATAGGTAAGATGCCAAAAATGTACAGATGAGCTTGGAGGTTTGGGCACATGGCTGAGGCAGCTGCTAAAACACAGAAGCTGTGAAGTATGAGGTGAATGCTGGAACAAGAGGTTGTGTGGTATGAGGTGGATGATGGAAAAGGGGGCTATGAGGTAAGAGGTGGGTGCTGGAACATGGGATTGTGAGATGTGATGGGGGATGTGAGGTGGATGCTAGAACATGGGGCTGTGAGGTGAGAGGTGGGTGCTGGATATGGGGCTGTGAGGTGTGAGGTGCTGCTGGAACATGGAGGGGTGTGAGGTGTGAGGTGGATGCTGAAACATGGAGAGGTGTGAGGTGGGTGCTGGAACATGGGGGTGTGAGGTGTGAGGTGAATGCTGAAATATGGAGAGGTGTGAGGTGGGTGCTGGAACATGGGGGGTGTGAGGTGCAAAGTGGATGCTGGAACATGAGTTTTGAGGTGTGAGGTGGATGGTGGAATGGGCTTTTAGGCAACCCACTGAGTAGGTTCCCTGTAGGCCTGTGGATTTCCTCACAGTGCCCTCCCAGAGTGAAAGGTGGGTTGTATGTCATCCCCATCTCGCAGTGGTTCTCAATGTGAATGAAAGAGAATTTGCACTCAAAGTCTGTAGCTCTTGGATTGGACCAGGAGGCTGGAAAAGGTGAAAACTTTAGGGCATCTTGGGAGAAGTATATTTGGGTGCTGAGGTAAACATTGTGACTGGTGGGTGAACTGAGGTGGATTGTATTATATGCTCCTAATCATCACCCCTGACTCCAGGACATTACCCTACTTTGTCAGATAGCATGTGATCTGATGGGAGCAATCTACTACCTAGCACCCTGCCTCCAATATTTAGTTTTTTCTGCCCTTAATGTGTATGTTGTCAGTCCTGGCTGCTTGTTCTTGCTGATATCTTACCATTATTGTTATGTATATGGTATATTCCCTTTGCAAGGCCCATCATGCACTATGTGACCCAAGGAGAATGTATATGTACAAATCATGTATTTTCTCTTTAGGTATTTTCTCTTTAGGTACCCAAATAGTACCGAGTTAATTTTCTGGCATGGCTTATGTACCACAAAATTATAGATCCTCGAGATTAAAGGCACCTCAAGATGTCATCTGGTATGGTCTTCAAGCATATAAAACATACTAACTCTGACTTTAGAACTAAAGTTCCACAGCTGCAGGCTGTGAACATATAGTCATGTGAAGGTCAACCCAATCACCAATTGATCCTGTGTTGCCTAGGAAGACAGGTTGAGTTTCTCCTCAAAAAGGAAAATAAGAATAATTGTGTTACTGAATTTTCAGTGCTAAGTTCATAAGGTAAAAAATCCTATTGCATATTGCAAACATTTCTGCTAAGAAACTACATAAGCTTGGCTACCACAGTAAAAGAAAACGTGCCATTTGTTAACTCTTCTAGCCTTAGAGAACCACAAAAGTTGGCCACAACTCCCCAAATACATTTAAAGAATTAGGATGTTACCAAACCTTTTTTTTTCATGTGAATATATCTTAAAGGTTGAAATAAAGATTAGAAAAGCACATTGTTTGAAGTTTCCCACAACTTCCTTGCAACATTTTTCCAAAATGAGTGGTCTCTGGCCACACATCATCAAATGGACATTATTTCCAGGGCAAGATGAAAATACCATATTAGGTATGTCTACTTCCTTTTTCACAGCTCTCAAAGAATCCAGGCATACACAGGTGGTCTCAACTGTTTCCACCACCTTCCCATACTGTCCTCCTGCGTTGGAGGACAAGCAATGCTACAGAGTTGATCTGGAATCAGAAATGCCAACACAGCCCAAGTGGGGCGTGGCTTGAACCCTGTTCTGCCTCAGAGATGCATGAACACACCTAAGCTGGGGATTTTGGTTTAGCAACATAGAGCCACCTGCCAAACTGTGAGACTAAGGTGGGAACACAGTGCTTGATCTTGAAAAGAAAGTGGTTTTACTGAATTTTGTGTGAAGTGTCCATAACGCTCAAACCTCAAATGCAGTGATGGGACTGACCTAAGTGAGGTGGCAGCCCCCCAAACAAGGAACAACAAGGTGGGTCTCAATGACTCCAGCCAGATGCATGCTTCAGGCACAACTATCTGCCTCTTCTGCACATGGGAGACTCTGGAAAGGAGGAAAATTCATGAGAGCACCGGGTGACATGGGGGATGGGCGGCAAGAAGAGCAGACACCCTCATTGTCAGGCCTACCCAATTCTATGAGGATGGTGCTGTCACCCTGAGAAGCTCTGAAATCACACGTCCTTCCTGGCTCACTCTGGCCCAGGTGCACCAGGTAAGGCCCACAGGACCCAGGCCACCACCAACTCCACCCAACTCTGCTCAGCAAGCACACCCCCTTCCATTCTTTTCAGAATTTCTTAAGCAAACTTCAAGCAGAGAAAGTCAATTATCATATGGTTTCACTTACTTGTGAAGCATAAGGAATAACATGGAGGACATAAGGAGAAGGAAATAAGAAGTGAATTGGGGAAATAAGGGGGGAGATGAAGCATGAGAGACTGTGGACTCTGAGAAACAAACTGAGGGTTTTGGAGGGGATGGGAGAGCGAGGATGGGTGAGCCTGGTGGTGGGTATTAAGGAGGGCACATATTGCATAGAGCACTGGGTGTGTTGCATAAATAATGAATCTTGGAACACTGGAAAAACAAAGTAAAATAAATTAAAATTTAAAAAGTTAAAAAAAAAAGGTTCACATGGACATTTGCAGAAAAGCATGTGTGAGCTTGGAGAAGACTCTAGAACAGTGATGGATGCTGGAAATTCCCTCTGATGGCAGTGCCAATACTTAAGAACTGGGAACAGCCAGGGCTTCCCCAAAGCACGACACCAGCTTAGCAAGAGTCATTATATTCTCTCTAGTTATGAGAGAACCAAACTCAACAGGCTCTGACACTGAAGTTCAATTGCACCATTCCTTCCAGTAGGGGGTCGATTGCCTACATTTTCAGTTGACCTTTTAATGCCTACACAGCCACACTGCATGGGCCCAGCAGGCCTCTTCTCACTGTGGTCCCTCAGTAACCCAGGGTGCCTCACACACACCATCACTAAAGCAAGAAGAAGGGGGAGTTGCTCTGCTGATAACCCAACAACCAGGCATAAGGCAAGACCATGTCTTACCTCAGAGGGGAGGGTGGTCAGCCCACCATGCACTGAAGGACCAGAGTACATTCACATCATGGGACAGAAGGATGAAGGCCAACCACCTATATAAAATGGCCACATCTTCTTCCTAAGAGACAAGGGAGGGTGGGAAGAAGACCCACCTGGCAGCCAGTGCCACCAGTAACAATATCAGAACAAACATAGAGGAAAGCCTGGCCCTGGCCCAGCAGGGGAGCTGTTATGACCTGAGCTACAAGGAAACACAGAACTATAATTGAGTACAACCAGGAAAACAACACATGAACAAAATGAGAAATTTAACAAATGGATAAGAAATCATAAAAAATAACCAAACAAATTCTGGAGCTGAATGAAATGAAATGAAAAATGCAACAGAGAACATCAGCAGCAGGGTAGATCAAGTGGAAGATAAAATAAGTGATCTAGACAACAGAAACTTTGAAATGAACCAAACTGAGTAGAACACAGAGAAAAGAATGAAAAAGAGCAAAGAAAACCTACATGATCTATGAAACTGCACCAAACATTCAAATAGAGTAATTGGGGCTCCTGAAGAAGAAAGAGAAGGGGGGAATAAAGTTTACTTGAAGAAATAGCTGAGCCAAACCTGGAGAGAGATTTGGACATCTCAATGCAAAAGAACTTCTCTAGGATACATTATAATGTACAAGGTATAAAGTGTAATGTACAATGTAACGAAAATTCAAAGATTAAAGAAAATTCTAAAAGCTGTGAGAGAAAAAAAGATTGTAACCTATAAAGGACTCCCTTAGGCTTTCAGAGGATCTCTCAACAGAAACACTGCAGGCCAGGAGAGAGAATAATGACATATTCAAAGTGTTAAAAGATATGAAAGAGAAACAAAAGCCAAAACAAAAGCTGAAGGAATTCATCACTATTAGACCTGCCTTGCAAAAAATGCTAAAAATAGTTCTTCAATAATAACAAAAAACAATCTGATTTTATACACAACTAATGAATCATTGAACACTACATCAAAAACCAATAGTGTACTATATGTTGCCTAATTGAACATTAAAAAAAGACAAAACCCTGATTTTAAAATGGGCAGAGGAGCTGAGTAGACATTTTTCCAAAGACATGCAAATGGCCAAAAAGCACATGGAAAAGGATGTTCAACATCACTAATCATTTAGGAAGTGCAAATCAAAAACCACCTTACACCTTTTAAGGAACACTTGTGCACTATTGGTGAGACTGTAAATTGGTTCATCCACTATGGAAAATAGTATGAAAGATCCATAAAAAAATAAAAATAGAACTATCACAGGATCCAGCAATTCCCCTTATGAGTATATAACCAAAAGAAATAAAAATAAGAGTGGAGGAAGCAAGATGGCAGAGGAGTAGCAGACTGAATTATCATTAGGTCCCAGGAGTTCATCTAGATAGCGATCAAACCATTCTAAACACCTACAAACTCAAAGGAGATAGAAAAGAAGAGCAGCAACTCTAGGAACAGAAAATTGACCACCTTCTGGAAGGTAGGATGTGTGGAGAAGTGAATCTGAACCCATGAGAAGAGAGACCGTGGGGGGAGGGGCCAGCTTCTGGCCAGCGGAGAAGCAGCAGAGCACAAAATCAGAACGTTTAAGAGTCTACTCCACTGAGGGACATCACCCCAGAGGCTAAGCAGGGGTGGATGTCTCATGGGGACATTGTGGTCTCAGGACCTGCAGGGTCACAGAAAGACTAGGGGTCTACAGTAGAGCTGCCAAGTATCAGAGCAGGGAAACTGGCTACAGAGATGGAGATGAGAAATGTGCACTCTCAGCTTGGGGTTACCTTAAACTATGATCCAAGGCAAAGTTGGGCCACTGCTCTTAGATCAGGGACCACAAAAGTGGGAGATCCAGAGAGACCCCCTTCTTCCTCCTTTGGGAGGAGAGGCACAGGAGTCCACAGCAGGAATCTGCTGGGTTTGGAGACTCCAAACGGGGCTGTGTGCCAAAGATAGAAATGCTCCACCACAGGCCAGGTGAGCTCAGAGTGCAGTTGGAAACCAGGGAGATAGAAGGGATTGACTGCTTCTCTCTGAGAGCACACAGAGGAGTGGGGCCTCGAGCTCTCGGCTCCTCTGGGCTGAAGATTCAGAGGCTGCCACTTTCATTCCCATCCTCCAAAGCTCTACAGAAAGTGTTCAGGGAACAAAAGCTACCAAGAGCAAACCTGAGCAGATTACTTAGCCTGGCCTCTGGCAAGGGTGGTACAATTCCACCTCTACAAGGACATTTGAGAATCACTGCAATCGGCCCCTCACCCAGATCAGCAAGAACATCCAGCCAAGACCAAGTTCATCGATCAAGGAGAAATGCAGAACTCCAGAGCTAGGGGAAAGCAATGTATAAAATTCATGGCTTTTTCCCCATGATCCTTTAGTCTTGCAAAATTAAATTCTTTTAATTTTTTTCTTATTCTATTTTTTAAACTTTTTCTCTTTCCTCTTAAAACATTATTTAGCTATTTTATCTTAACAATACTTTTTTTAAATCTTTCTAAATTCTCATTGTTATAGTCATATTTTATCCCTTCATTATATTTAACATTATTTTTGTATATATGTAGGGGTTTTTTTCTTTAAAATTTTGGGATACAATTTCTTCTAATAGATCAAAATATACCCTAAATATAGCACAAGACTTTGTTCTATTTTCCAGCTTGATCACATTCTCTCCTCTGTTTTTTTTTTTCTTTTTCTAACCAACTTATCTTATTAATTCCTTTTTTAGAATCTTTTTTAAATTTTCATCTTTACAGTCATATTCTATCCTTTCATCTTGTTTACCCTTATATTTGTATATACATAAGTTTTTCTTTTTTTAATATTATTATTTTTTTCTTGAAACATATGGTATATATATATTTTTTTTTACTTCTTTTCAGTGTAACAGTATTCATTGTTTTTGCACCACACCCAGTGCTCCATGCAATATGTGCCCTCCCTATTACCCACCACCTGGTTCTCCCAACCTCTCACCCCCGACCCTTCAAAACCGTCACATTGTTTTTCAGAGTCCATTTTGGAACTTCATCAAGATCAAAAGCTTCTGCACAGCAAAGGAAAACAGTCAACAAAACAAAGTTTTTCTTTTTTTTAAATTTTGGGAGGTAGCTTCTTCTAAGAGACCTGAATACACCCAAAATCAAGTGGGTGCCTCTGTACAATTCATCAGTCTAATATATACTTATTTTAATTTTTTTTTTAATTTACCCCCAACTTCTCCCCCCAGGTATGGGTCTCTTCTGATTTGGCTAGTGTATATTTTTCTGGGATCTTTGCCACACTTTTAATATTTTATTCTCTCATTCATATGTTCTTATCTGGATAAAATGACAAGGCAGAAAAACTCACACACATACACACAAAAAAAAAAGAACAAAGAGGCAGTACCAATGGCTAGATACCCTAATCAATATGCACATTGCTAATATGTCAAAACTAGAGTTCAGAATGAGGCTTATCAAGGTGCTAGTTGACCTCAAAAAAGACATGGAAGATATTAGGAAATCCCTTTCTGGAGAAATAAAATCCCTTTCTGGAGAAATAAAAGAACTAAAACCTAACCAAGTTGAAATCAAAAAAGCTATTAATGAGATGCAATCAAAAATGGGGGCTCTCACTGCAAGGGTAAAAGAGGCAGAAGAGAGAATTTGTGATAAATAAGACCAAATGATGGACATAAAACTGAGCGAAAGAGAGAAAAACAACTAATGGACATGAGGGAGAATTCAAGACATAAAGGATACCATAAGATGAAACAATATGAGAATAATTGGGATCCCAGAAGAAGAAAGAGAGGGGCAGAAGGTATATTGGAGCAAATTATAGTAGAGAATTTCCCTAAGGGAACAAGCATCAAAATCCAGGAGATACAGAGAACTCCCTTCAAAATCAATAAAAATAGGTGCACACTCTGTCAACTATTAGTAAAACTTACAAGTCTTACTGACAAAGAGAAAATCCTAAAAGCCAGCTCTGGACAAGAAGTCTGTAACATACAATGGTAAAAATATTAGATTGGCAGCAGACTTATCCACAAAGACCTGGAAGGCCAGAAAGAACTGGCATGATATATTCAGAGCACTAAACAAGAAAAATATGCAGCCAAGAATACTGTCTCCAGCTAGGCTATTATTGAAAATAGAAGGAGAAATAAAAAGATTCCAGGACAAACAAAACTTAAAAGAATTTGCAAACACCAAACCAGCCCTACAGGAAATATTGAAAGGAGTCCTCTAAGCAAAGAGAAAGCCTAAAAGTAGTAGACCAGAAAGGAATAGAGACAATATAGAGTAACAGTCACCTTACAGACAATACAATGGTACTGAAATCATATCTTTCAATAGTTACCCTGAATGTAAATGGGCTAAATGCCCCAATCAAAAGACACAGGGTATCAGAATGGATAAAAAAACAAAAGCCATCCATATGCTGTCTACAAGATACTCATTCTAGATTCAAAGACAACTCAAGATTTAAAGGGAGAGGGTGGAAAACAATTTACCATGCTAATGGACATCAAGAGAAAGCTGGGGTGGCAATCCTTATATCAGATCAATTAGATTTTAAGCCAAAGACTATAATAAGAGATGAGGAAGGACACTATATCATACTCAAAGGGTCTGTCTAACAAGAAGATCTCACAATTTTAAATATCTATGTCCCTAACATGGGAGCAACCAATTATATAAACCAATTAATAATAAAATCAAAGAAACACATCAATAATAATACAACAAAAGTAAGGCATTTTAACACCCCCTCACTGAAATGGACAGATCATCTAAGCAAAAGATCAACAAGGAAATAAAGGCCTTAAGACACACTGGACCAAAAGGACATCACAGATATATTCAGAACATTTCATCCCAAAGCAACAGAATACACATTCTTCTCTAGTGATTGTGGAACATTCTCCAGAATAGATCACATCCTGGGTCACGAATCAGATCTCAACTGGTACCAAGACATTGGGATCATTCCCTGCATATATTCAAGACCACAATGCTCTGAAGCTAGAACTCAATCACAAGAGGAAAGTCGGAAAGAACTCAAATACATAGAGGCTATGGAGCATCCTACTAAAGAATGAATGGGTCAATCAGGAAATTAAAGAATCGAAAAAATTCATGGAAACAAATGAAAATGAAAACACAACTGTTCAAAATCTTTGGGATACAGCAAAGGCAGTCCTCAGAGGAAAGTACATGGCAATACAAGCCTTTCTCAAGAAACAAGAAAGGTCTCAAGTACACAACTTAACCCTACACCTTAAGGACCTGGAGAAAGAACAGCAAAGAAAGCCTAAACCCATCAGGAAAAGAGAAATCATAAAGATCAGAGCAGAAATCAATGAAATAGAAACCAAAAGAACAATAAAATAAATCAATGAAACTAGGAGCTGGTTCTTTGAAAGAATTAATAAGATTGATAAACCCCTGGCCAGACTTATCAAAAAGAAAAGAGAAAGGACCCAGATAAATGAAATCATGAATGAAAGAGGAGAGATCACAACCAACTCCAAAGAAATACAAACAATTTTAAGAACATATTATGAGCAACTATACATCAGCAAATTTGACAATGTGGAAGAAATGGATGCATTCCTAGAGACATATAAACTACCACAACTGAACCAGGAAGAAATAGAAAACCTGAACAGACCATAACCAGCAAGGAGATTGAAGCAGTCTTCAAAAATGTCCCAACAAACAAGGGCCCAGGGCCATATGGCTTCCCAGGGGAATTCTACCAAACATTTAAAGAAGAATTAATAGGTATTATCCTGAAACTGTTCCAAAAAATAGAAATGGAAGGAAAACTTCCCAACTCATTTTATGAGGCCAGCATTATCTTGATCCCCAAACCAGACAAACACCCCTCAAAAAGGAGAATCACAGACCAATATCCTTGATGAACGCAGATGCAAAAATTCTCACCAAAATACTAGCCAATAGGATCCAACTGTACATTAAAAGAATTATTCATGGGGCGCCTGGGTGGCTCAGTGGGTTAAAGCCTCTGCCTTTGGCTCAGGTCATGATCCCAGGGTCCTGGGATCGAGCCCCACATCGGGCTCTCTGCTCCGCAGGGAGCCTGCTTCCTCCTCTCTCTCTGCCTGCCTCTCTGCCTAGTTGTGATTTCTCTCTGTCAAATAAATAAAATATTTAAAAAAAAAAAAAGAGTTATTCACCACGACCAAGTGGGATTTATTCCTGGGCTGCAAGGTTGGTTCAACATCTTCAAATCAGTCAATATGATACAATACATTAATAAAAGAAAGAACAAGAACCATATGATACTCCCAATAGATGCTAAAAAAGCATTTGACAAAGTACAGCATCCTTTCTTGATCAAAACTCTTCAAAGTGTAGGGATAGAGGGCACATACCTCAATATCATCAAAGCCACCTATGAAAAACCCACTGCAAATATCATTCTCAATGGGGAAAAACTGAGAGCTTTTCCCCTAAGGTCAGGAACATGACAGGGATGTCCACTATCACCACTGTTACTCAACATAGTGCAAGAAGTCCTAGCTTCAGCAATCAGACAACAAAAAGAAATAAAAGGCATCCAAATCAGCAAAGAAGTCATCAAACTCTCACTCTTTGATGATATGATACTTTATATGGAAAACGCAAAAGACTCCACTGCTAGAGTTCATACAGGAATTCAGTAAAGTGTCAGGATATAAAATCAATGCACAGAAATCAGTTGCATTTCTACACACCAAGAGCAAGAGAGAAAAAAGAGAAATTAAGGACTTGATCCCATTTACAATTGCACCCAAAACCATAAGAAACCTAGGAATAAACCTAACCAAAGAGGCAAAGACTCTGTACTCAGAAAATTATAAAGTACACATGAAAGAAATTGAGGAAGACACAAAGAAATGGAAAAATGTTCCATGCTCATGGATTGGAAGAACAAATATTGTGAAAATGTCTATGTTACCTAAAGTAATCCACACGTTTAATGCATTCCTTATAAAAATATGTAAAAATATCATCAATTTTTTCCAAGAAATGGAACAAATAATCCTAAAATTTATATGGAACCAGAAGAGACCCCAAATAGCCAGAGGAATGTTGAAAAAGAAAGCCAAAGTTGGTGGCATCACAATTCCGGACTTCAAGCTCTATTGCAAAGCTGTCATCAAGTCACTATGGTACAGGCACAAAAATAAACACATAGATCAATGGAAGAGAATAGAGAGCCCTGAAATAGACCCTCAACTCTATGGTCAACTATTCTTCAACAAAGCAGAAAAGAATGTCCAATGGAGAAAAAAAAAACAGTATGTTCAACAAATGGTGTTGGGAAAATTGGACAGCCACATGCAGAAGAATGAAACTGGACCATTTCCTTACACCATGCACAAAAATAGACTCAAAATGGATGAAGGACCTCAATGTGAGAAAGGAATCCAACAAAATCCTTAAGAAGAACACAGGCAGCAACCTCTTTGATCTCAGCCACAACTACTTCTTCCTAGAAAAATCACCAAATGCAAGGAAAGCAAGGGCAAAAATGAACTATCAGGACTTCATCAAGAAAAAAGCTTTTGCACAGCAAAGGAAACAGTCAACAAAAGCAAAAGACAACTGACAAAATGGGAGAAGATATTCGCAAATGACATATCAGATAAAGGGTTAGTATCTAAAATCTATAGAAAACTTATCAAACTCAACACCCAAAGAACAAATAATCCAATCAAGAAATGGGCAGAAAACAGAACAGGCATTTCTGCAAAGAAGACAGCCAGATGGCCAATAGACACATGAAAAACAGCTCCACATCACTTGGCATCAGGGAAATACAAATCAAAACCACAATGAGATACTACTTCACATCAGTCAGAATGGCTAAAATAAACAAGTCAGGATGTTGCCAAGGATACTGAGAAAGGGGAACCCTCCTACACTGTTGGTGGGAATGCAAGCTGGTGCAGCCACTCTGGAAAACAGCATGGAGGTTCCTCAAAAAGTTGAAAATATAGCTACCCTAGGAGCCAGCAATCTCACTAGTGGGTATTTACCCTGAATATACAAACATAGTGGTCCAAAGGGGCACGTGCACCTGAATGTTTATAGCAGCAGTGTCCACAACAGCCAAACTATGGAACAACCTAGATGCTCAATAACAGATAAATGGATAAAGAAGATGTGCTGTGTGTGTGTGTGTGTGTGTGTGTGTGTGTGTGTGTACACATACATACACACACAATGGTATAGTATGCAGCCATCAAAAGAAATGAAATCTTGCCATTTGCAATGACGTGGTTGGAACTAGAGGGTGTTGTGCTGAGCAAAGTCAATCAATCAGAGAAAGACAATTATCATATGATCTCTCTGATATGATGAATTTGAGAGGCAGGGCATGGTGTTTGGGGGATAGGGAGGGAAAAATGAAACAATACAGGATCAGGAGGGAGAAAAATCATAGAGATTCTTAATTTCACAAAACAAACTGAGGTTTGGTGGAGGTTGGGGGTATAGGGAGAGAGTGACTGGGTTATGGCCATTGAGGAGGGTATGTGTTATGGTGAGTGCTGTGAAATGTGTAAGCCTGATGACTCACAAACCTATACCCCTGGGGCAAATAATACATTATAGGTTAATAAAAATAATTAAATTAAAAATTTTTTTAAAGATCTCAAAAAGATATTTACACCCCCATGTTTACTGCAGCATTATTCACAATAGGCAAAATAAGGAAACAACCTAACCATCCTTTAAATGATAAATGAATAAAGAAGATGTAGTGTGTGTGTGTGTGTGTGTGTGATGGAATATTTTCCATCCAGGATAAAAAATGGAAATCTTGCCATTTATGACAACATGGATGGACCTTGAGGGCATTATGCTAATGAAATAAGTCAGACAGAGAAAGACAAATTACTGTATGATCTCACTCATGTGGAATCTAAAAAAAACCTAACTTGTAGAAAAAGAGTAAAATGGTTGTTACCAAGGCCTGGGGGATGGGGAAATTGGAGAGAGGTTTGAGAATACAATCTTGCATCTAGAGGATAAATAAGTTATGGAGACCTAATTAATGCACAGCATAGTGATTATAGCCAACAATAATGTATTGTAAACTTCAAAGTTGCTAATACACTATATCTTAATTGTTCTCACCACATCAAAGCATTGATAATTATGTAACAGTGATAGAGTGTTGGTTAAATTTCCAGTGGTAATCATATTGCAATATACAATGTATCAAGTTAATATGTTACACACTTTAAACTTACACAATGTTAAAAAAAACTTATTCAATGTTGTATGTCAATTAAATCTCAATTTAAAAAAAAAATCTGTGTGGGGCGCCTGGGTGGCTTAGTGGTTTAAGCCGCTGCCTTTGGCTCGGGTCATGGACTCAGGGTCCTGGGATCGAGTCCCGCATCGGGCTCTCTGCTCCACAGGGAGCCTGCTTCCCTCTCACTCTCTCTGCCTGCCTCTCTGCCTACTTGTGATCTCTCTCTGCCAGATAAATAAATAAAATCTTTTAAAAAAATCTGCATTCTAGACCTTGGGTGCTCTAAAAATGGCAAAAAGAAAAAAGAAAGAAAGGAAGAAATACTCTGTAAAATGCTAAAACAGAAACTTTTACACATTGTCAGCAAATAAAATAACTTTCTTTGTTTTTTTTTTGTTTTTTTTAAATATTTTATTTATTTATTTGACACAGAGAGATCACAAGTAGGCAGAGAGGCAGGCAGAGAGAGAGACAGAGAGAGAGGAAAGCAGGCTCCCTGCTGAGCAGAGAGCCTGATGTGGGACTCGATCCCAGGACCCTGAGATCACAACCCAAGCCGAATGCAGCGGTCCAACCCACTGAGCCACCCAGGTGCCCCTAACTTTCAAGAAAACAAAAATGTACCATATCATTAAGAGACTTGCCCAAGCTAGACCACAAAAGCATACGTGATGGGGGGAGAGAAACATCTCCCAACTATCTTCACTCTCTCTACCTCCAGCAGATCTGCCATAATGCTACCTGCCCCTTGTGGCTCCCATCTCTTCCCAGTGTGGCATCAGGTCCCAAAGCACCAGAGAGAAGGTCCAGATCAACCCACACACTGGAAGGTCTCAGGTGGTAAAGGAAAGGAGATAAGCCAATTTTTGTCCTCAATATGATGGCATGGCATGGAAGTGCCTCCTGAACCCTGACTCTGAGCTCTATCACCTAGAGGAGGTCACGCAGGGAAGGAATGGAACTCTGGCAAGGACCTGAGTATGGACACCCCCTGTGTGATCAGGATCTGTCTGTCCCCAATCCTCAAAGTATGTGGGCTTCTGAGGAACCAACTCTTCAAACTTCCAGATGCAGGCAACAAGTCAGACTCTCCAACCCCTGAGCACAGCTCAGTCATGGCGCCATAGGTGAGCCAGTGACATGAAGACAAAGTAGCATTGGGACCTGTCTTGTGCCTACACTCAGCACACATTCAGTCTCACATTCATGCACACACAAACACAATCACATACCCTCACTAACTCAAACACACACAGAGACACATAGTCTTGCACACTAACATCTCATCTTGCACACTCACACAGCATCAACAGTCTCACATACCCATATTTGCCCATGCAGACACAACTCCACAACCTCCTCACACTCTCATTCACACATAGTCTCACGCATGCACACACACTCACCTCAAATGTCCTTCCAGTTGATCCCTCCAGCTCACAGAAGCCAGGTCTTTTGATTACAGACAAAGCCCTGACTGATCAAACTGGGGGACAAGGCAACGACCTGCCTATGAACTTCAGATTTCTTCTTGTATATATACAAGAGCAGTCAGCCCCTTGCATCACCCACATGTGCAAGACATTAGGGTCAGGGGGCAGCTGGGATGGGGCACCTATTCTCACTGTGTATTAAAGCTCAGCAACCATGTGATACCTTTGGATACCTCCACTCCCCATCCTCAGAGGGGGAGCTTGGCCATGGAAGAACATGAGTTCAGTCCTGCCTCTCCCACTTACCCGACTGAGATCTGCATCAGGTCATCCTCTCTAAGGTTTCTCCAGCTATAAAACAGGAGTGTGACACCTCTTTCATGGGGACCTACTATGTTAGTTTCCTAGGGCTGCTGTCACAAAGTAGGTGGCTTAAAATAGCACATATCTATTCTCTTATACTTTGATAGGTCAGAAATCCAACATTGTCAGTAGGGCAGTGCTCCTTCTGAGGGCTCTGCAGAAGAATCCATCTTCTCACCTATTCTAACCTTTAAAGGCTGCCCACATTCCATGACCAGTGCCGTCTTTTCCATTCTCAAACTCATCAACAGTGGGTCAAAATCTTCACATCACCTTTCTATGACACTTTTTCCATAGTTCTGTCTCCTTCTAACCACAGCTGGGAAATGTTCTCTACTTTTAGGGAACTGGGCCCACCTGGGTAATCCAGAATAATCTCCCAAAGTCCTTAATTATTCATATCTGCAAATTTTCTTCTGCCTTATAAGGTCACATATTCACAGGTTCTAGAAATTGGGGCATGGATGTCTGAAATGGGGGTGGGGAGCTTATCAACCTACCATATCTTTTTGGAATTAAATAATATAATATTTGAAAACACAAAACTGGACAATGGTGGATGCAAAAGAGATATTCATTCACCCCTTATATAGTTTTTCCTGTTGTGGCTACAGATGTTTCCCTGCTCCTTGACAAGCAATGCAGACTAGAGAGACGCATGGGTCCCAAAAGGCAATCCACCAAGAACTGAACTCCTACTTCATCTTTACCAGCACAGGGATTTTGAGCAAGCAATTCAACTTGAGCTTCAATTTCCTCACCTATAAAATGGGGATAATAATAAAGCCCACCTTGTGGGATTATGGCCGGAGTCCTATTAACACACACAGAATTTTCAGAACTGTGCTTGTCTGTCCACTATTGCTGAGCACCAAAAGCATCATTATCTTCTTTGAAGTCAAAACCCTCATGTCTCACTGTGGCCCTTCTTTATGAATCAGCACTTTAGGTCTGCCTTCCTATGTCTCCGCAACTCCCCCAACACACACACACGTCTTAACTTGATCTGGCTTCAAGCCAAACAATTCAGTTCACAGGCTGCATGTCCAAGAACAGCCAAGGGCATGGGTAAAAGAGAGCTATCAAGAATGCTGAACACTTCCAGCACTTCTACATAATACTGGAATTTTTTTCTAAGGAATTTCTCTAAGAAACCTTAAAATATCAAGTTGTGAGCTTGTCAGGAGAAATGTAGGCAGCATGGCCAAGTATGTTTGGAAATCCCACACTCCATCCCAACTCATTCATTAAAAAAGTGTCTTTGCAATTCAGCATTTTTGTCTTTTAAGTAAAAAGGCTTATATTAGATAATCCACCAGCTCTCTTACAGTTCTGAAGTCTCTGATTTCAAAGAAGAAAAAGCACCTCTGTAACAAGGTAATGGAGCCTGTTAGACAAAGTTTGCCAGATGCTACTAGAAGCAATATGTTCTGTGAATCACAACACCAACTTCTCAGCAATAAGAAAAGGCTCACAGACAAAGGGAAATGAATAAAGGGGCAAAGCCATTGGCCACAGCTGTAATTTAAATTTCAGCCTTCCAAAATACAACAACCAAAATTAGGAAGGCTTGACTTGGAGGTTTCCATTGAAAAGTGGCACTGTGTTATGTACACTGCATTGTGAAAAATAGTATCTCGCCTGTCTCCAAATGCGCTTCCCATTTCTGGAAATCAGAGACTCCCTGGACGAGTAAAGGTGTTCTCTATTCATCTGTTTTGAATTTCATTTCACAGCTAATTTTTAAACCAAACAGATTAAATATGAAAGGACCCAGGGCAATGACACATGATCTCACACAAAGGCTGTATCATTTTGCTTCAATTAGATAAAGTGAATGAAAAGGAAAGAAAAACCTGCTTGTTTCTAGAAGAAAGGAACCTGTGGTGGCAATCCTTCCAGGTGTTGGATGGACAGCACATGGGGGGGGGGGGGGGGAGTATTACTTTCTTTAAACTGTGAAATACTTGTCATTAAGTTTGTGTCACACAAACATACTGTCACATAATTCAATATTATTTTATACAGTATAAGGGCAAAAAGCCTTGGCTGTGATAATGGAATTTTTAGAATGCTGTTTTGGGAAATCTCCTAAAACCCTATTAGAGATGCAAAGTTCAAGAATTAGGAAGATTGGTCCAATTTCATTCCTTAGGACTTTCAACAAGAGCTACTTTACAAGGATGAGAAATACAACTCCAAATCTTCAGGTAAGAAAGTGTCAATCAGGATTATCTGTAGGGCAAGAAGTTTAAATAACCTAAGGAATTTCCTGAAATGATTTCATCCCATCAAGCTATTAAAAAGCTGAAGGGAACCCTAGCTGATGCCTCATTTCTACAGGGTCACTCAGGAGTCAAAAGTGGTTGGTTCCCTGCTCCCAAGAGCCAGGTTAGACAAGACCCAGAGTAGGACTTTGGTACCTAGTCAAATACCTAAAGACACTCTGGAAACATTTTTGTTTAATAAATGTTTACTGAGCACTTACTCTGTGCATGGTGCTGTATGAGGCACCAGGAACCAACATAGAACAAAACTGTAGACAACACATAACTCACATAATGGGTGAACTAGATAGCACAATAGAAAGTGGTAAGTATGACACAGCTACAGCAGAGCAGGCCCAGAGGGATCAAGGAGGGTACAGCACGTAAGGAGAGTAGGTGGCAGCAGCAGAGAGGCAGGACAGATGGGCAGATCTGCAGGCCACCTCAAGATGCACTCTCCCTGAGTGAGGGTGCACTTGGCAACAGAATAGCCTGAGCACTCCTGCCTGCAGAGTCTACTCTGCTCATAATGTGCATATACCCCAGTGGGATTCTGGAAGCACAAGAGTTTCAGAAACACAAGGACAAGCATACCATTTTCCTAATACCTCTGCAAAATCCTCCACATTATTTTTTTTAGATTTTTTTGGAGGGGCATAGTCCATGTTTGTTTGTTTGTTTGTTTATATTTAAATTCAATTAGCCAAGATGTAGTACATCTTTATTTTTTTAAGATTTTATTTATTTGGGGTGCCTGGGTGGCTCAGTGGGTTAAAGCCTCTGCCTTGGGCTCAGGTCATGATCCCAGGGCCCCAGGATCGAGTCCCACACTGGGCTCTCTGCTCAGCAGGGAGCCTGTTTCTCTCTCTCTCTCTCTCTCTCTCTCTGCCTGCCTATCTGCCTACTTGTGATCTCCATCTGTTAAACAAATAAATAACATCTTTTTTAAAAAAAGATGTTATTTATTTGAAAGAGAGACAACAAGCAGGGAGGAGGGGCAGAAGGAGAGGGAGAAGGAGTCTCCCTGCTGAGCAGGGAACCCAATGCAGGGATCTATCCCAGGACTCTGAGATCATGACCTGAGCCCAAGGCAGCCACCTGACCAACAGATCTACCCAGGTGCCCCCCACTAGTTTTTGATATAATATTCAAGGATTCATCAGTTCAGTATAACACCCAGTGCTCATCACATCACATGATCCTCCACATTCTCTATCAAATTACAGACAGAACAAACCTGCAATTTTGGAGTTTCACAAACTATTGTCTGGCCTAGGTATATATACAGTTTTTATTTACAAGTTACATTAGTGTTATAAAACAAAGGGAAAATCCTATTACTTCAAGCCCATGTAATATCCACCAAAATAGACCATAAACCTGGGCCATAAATAATTTTTTCCAACAAATAGTAAAGAACTGAAGTCATACAGAGTAAGTTCAACCATAAGTGAATCAAACTATAATTCAATAACAGAAAAACAGGAAAATCTCCAAGCATTTGGAAATTAAAGAACACACTTCTAATCATCTATTGGTCAAAGAGGGAGTTTCAAAAGAAGATACTTTAGAAATAAAGTAAAAATAGAACTAAATGAAATTGAAAATGCAGCCTATCAGAATTTGTAGGATGCAGCTAAAGAAGTGCTGAGAGGAAAGATTATACAAATAAATACTCACATTAGAAAAGAAAGATCTGTTCCAGGTATCCAAGGTTGGTCGAGAATTCTAAAGTAAGTCAGTGTAATCTACCATATCAAACTGCTAAAGAAGGAAATCGATTAACACAAAAAAGTCGCTGCAAAAATTCAATACCCAATTATGGCAAAAACTCTCAGTATGCCAGGAAAAGAAAGCAATTTACTCAATTTCATAAATAGCATCTGCAAAACCCACATCTAACATCATACTTAATAGTGAATGAAAGACTGAATGCTTTTCCTTTAACATCAGAAACAGACAAAGATATCCACTCTTACTACTCTTGTTTCTGCCACTGCAATAAAGCCAGAAAATTAAAGGTATATGGGTTGAAGGGAAAAAGGGAAAAGGAAAAGGAAAAAAAAAAGCTGTTCCTATTGCAAATGAGATGGTTATATACATAGAAAATCCCACAGAATCTACAAAAAAACTTCCAAAAATTAATAAGTAAAAATATTATTAGTATTGTTATTAACAATAAAGTAACAGGATACAAGATCAACACCAAAAAATCAATTACATTTATATATACTAGCAATGAGAAAAAGGAAATTAAAATAAGACAAAGGCCATAGAATAGTCAATACAATATCAAAAAATAAAAGTGGGAAGAATCATTCATCTCAGTGTCAGGACTTATGATATATCTGTAGTAATCAAGATATCACAGTACTGGTGGAAGAATACACACATAGATCAGTGAAACAGAATGGAGAATTTAAAAATATATTCACACAAATATGTCTAATTTTTTTATTATGTTATTTTAACAAAGGAGCAAAGCAATTCAAAAAACATTGATGAAGGTCCATAAGTTTAAAAGATGGTCCACAGATTAAAAAATTAATCTCCCCTAAACTTCTCACATTAAACAATGGCTAAAATGGATCATAGACTCAAATGTAAAAAGTAGAACAATATAAATTTTAGGAAAAATCATAGGAAAAAACCTTTGGAATCTAGTTCGAGGCAAAGAGTCCTTAACATCAAAAGCATGATCTATGACAGAAAACATTTATAAACTGAACCAGAGAAAGTATTTGAAAACCACAACCAACAAAGCCCTCAGATCTAGAATACATAAAGAACATTTAAAATTCAACATTAAAACAACATTAAAAATGCTTTTTAAAAAATATTTTCAAGTGTTCATAGCAGCTTTATTTATGATAGCCCAACACTGAAAAAAAATTATTTTATTTCTTTTTTTTAACCTTTCAAATGATGGATGTTTAAACACACTATTCCATTCATATCACAGGATATTACTGAGTAATAAAAAGGAAAAAAACAGTGATGTAAGTGACATTTTCAAGGAGCCTCAAGGAAGTCATGCTGAGTGAAAAAAGCCTATCTCAAAAGGACATATACTACATTATTCCATTACAAAGCACTGGTGAAATAACCTAATTATACAGAAGGAGAACAAATTACTGTTGCCAGGCCCTAGGAATGATTGCGAAGAGGATGACTGTGGCTACACAGAGCTATCACAGGGACTTTGTGGTTATGGTACAGTTTGAGTATCTTTATTGGAATGGTGGTTGCACAGGCTATACACATAAAATTGTATACAGCCATACATACAAATACACACACACACACACACACACACATACCCACACACACACACACACGCATATGTATAACCCCTGAAATCTAAATAAGCTCTATGTATTGTACCAATGCCAACTGTTTGGTCTTGATATCATTAAATCATAGTTGTATAACATGTTAATATTTAGGGAGGCTAGGGAAGTGTGTACAGGACTTCCCTTCACATTTCTTTGCAAGCCCCTGTGAATCTGTAAGTATTTCAAGAGAATAACAAAAAAGGTTTTTAACAGAAAATATAGCCAGTACATTACAATATGGAGCAGCAGAGGAGTGATGCATTATCCTGAGGGGCACCCGCTCACCTGACTGACTTATACAGAGTCTGGGGTGAGTTAAGATGGTGGAGGACTACAGGACCCTAAGTTTGGCCTTAAAACTTAGCTAGATAGCTATCAAATCATTCTTAACATCTGCAAAATTAATCAGAGATATGAGAAAAGAAAGAAATGCTGCAATTCTGCAAGCAGAAAAGCTACCACTTTCTGGAAGGTGCAAAGACTTGAATCCAGGGAGATCTATCTGAGGATACAATGGAGGAGAGGGAGCCTGCTTAAGGGGTTTACCACAAAGAATTTTGAGCAGCAGAGCACAAAATCAGAACTTTCAGAAGTCTGCTACAGTGGGGGACATCCCTGACTTAAGGTACTCCGGTGGCAAAATGGGGTGGAATCCCAGCAGTCACCAAAAAAAAAAAAAAAAAATGGGTGCCTGAGTGCAGCAGAATCCCCAGGCACAAGAGGGGAGAAGCCTGCTGAAAACAGTAAGCCTAGGTACGGGCTTTCTGCTTTGTGCTGCCATAAACTGTGAAATCCTGCACAGTTGTATGACTGCTTCCCCAGAAGGGGTCCAGCAAAACCTGGCAAAACCCTTGCCTCCATCCTCCAGAGGAACATCGCAGGGTCTGTGAGCAGGATTCCACAAAATTTGGATTTTTGAAACTCAGTCACCTGCTGTAATAAAAACACTGGGTCACAGGTTGGGTGCACACAAAGTTTGGATGTAAACCATGGAGACAAGACTGCCTTTCTGTCAAGGGTCACTGAAGAGTAGGGAGTGTGAAATTTCACCTCCAGGTCTAGAAAGAGGGGTGCCACCATATTAATCCCACCCAGTAGTGCTGAGAGTCTTCAGGGAGTAAAACAGCACAATATAGTGAAATCCAGAGCTGCTTACACTGAGTCCATCCTCCTGGCAAGGAAGGCACAATTACAATAGGGTGAGTGCACCTGAGAATCAGTGCAACCAGACCCTCTCCCAGAAGACCCGCAAGAACAATGGGCTTAGGGGCACCTGGGTGGCTCAGTGGGTTAAAGCCTCTGCCTTCAGCTCAGGTCATGATCCCAGGGTCCTGGGATCAAGCCCTGCAATGGGCTCTCTGCTCAGCAGGGAGCCTGCTTCCTCCCTTCCCTCTCTCCGCCTGCCTCTCTGCCTACTTGTGATCTGTCTGTCAAATAAATAAATAAAATCTTTAAAAAAAAAAGAAAAAAGAACAATGGGCTTGATCAACTTTACAGATCATAGAGGGCTACAAAGTTTCAAACAGTTCTTGGGTAAAACAGTATATAGCATATTTTTTTATTCTTTAGTAATTCAGTATTAAATATTCAGTTATTTTTTATTTTTAACTCATTTTTATTCTTTTTTATTTTATTTATATATTTTTTAAAATTTTTTCCTCTCATATTTTATTTTAATTCATTTTATTTGGGCATGCATGTGCATATATATATATATACATATACATATGTGTGTGTGTATGTGTGTATATATGTGTGTGTATATATATATATATATATATGAAAGAAAAACATACATATATGGTTTTCTTTCTTTACTATTTTGGGATTTATTTTATTTTAAAAAGCACACCAAAACACACCCAGGATGTAGGTTTCTGTTTTGTTCTGTTTTGTTTATTTACTTTTTTCTTCTTTTATTTTGTTTCTGTTTTTTTCTGATTTTGGTTTGCTTTGTGATGGTGGTGGTGGTGGTGGTGGTGGTGGTGATGATGATTTTCTCTTTCTCTCTTCTATTCTTTCTGGACAAAATGACAATCAGAGAAAGTCACCCCAAAAGAAAGAACAAGTAGTAGTACTCACTGCCAGGAAATCAATCAATAGGGATATAAGTAAGATGTCTAAACTAGAATTTAAATTTATTATAAAGATACTAGCAGGACTTGAATAAAACATAGAAGACACTAGGGAATCTCTTATTATAGAAATAAAAGAACTAAAATCTAGTCAGGCCAAAATTAAAAATGATATTACCAAGACACAGTACCAAATAGAGACTCTAAAAAGTGAGGATGAATGAAGCAGAAGAAAGAGTGAATGATACAGAATATAAAATGATGGAAAATAAGGAAGCTGATAAGAAAGAAAAGAGGAAGAAAACTACTGGATCACAAAGGAAGCCTTAGAGAACTCAGTGATTCCACAAAGTGAAATAATATCCAGATAATAGGGGTCCCAGAGTATGAGGAGAGTGAGAGAGGGACAGAGGTTTATTTAAATGAATTATAGCTGAGAATTTCCCTAATCTGGGGAAGAAAAAGGGCATTCAAGTCCAGGAGGCAGAGAGAATCCCCCTCAAAATCAATAAAAATGGGTGAACACCTCAACATATTCCAGTGAAGCCTGCAAATTACAAAGATAAAGAGAAAATCCTGAAAGCAGCACAGAACAAGAGGCCCTTAACCGACAAGAGTAGCATCATAAGCTGGCAGCACTCCAGTCCACAGAGACATGGCAGGTCAGAAAGAACTGATATGATATTAAACATGCAAAATGGGAAAAATATGCAGCAAATAATACAAGCCAGTCTGTCATCCAGAATACAAGGAGAGATAGAGTTTCCAGGACAAACAAAAACTAAAGGAATTCAAGAACACTAACCCATCCCTGCAGTAATCATTAATGGGGATCCTCTGAGCAGAGAGACAGCCCAAAAGTAACAAAGACCAGAAAGGAACAGAGACAATCTACAGGAATAGAACTTTACAGGTAATAAAATGGTACTAAATTCATATATTTCAATAATTACTCTGATGAAAATGGACCAAATGCTCCAATCAAAAGAAAAAGAATATCAGAATGGATTTTTTAAAAAGACCTATCAATTTACTGTTTACAAGAGACTCATTTTAAACCAATGCCACCTCCAGATTGAAAGTGAGGGAATGGAGAACAATTGATCATGCAAATGGACATCAAAAGACAACTAGAGTAGCCATCCTTGTATCACACAAACTAGATTTGAAACAAAGACTGTGATAAGAGATGAAGGACACTACATCAAACTTAGTCTATCCAACAAGAGGGTCTAGCAATTGTAAATATGATCCCCTCAACTTGGGAGTAATCAACTATATAAACCAACTAACAGGAGGAGGAGTCAAGATGGCGGAGAAGTAGCAGCCTGAGACTACATCAGGTAACAGGAGATCAGCTCGATAGCTTATCTAAACATAGCAAACACCTACAAATCCAACGGGAGAGCGAGGAGAAGAAGAACAGCAACTCTAGAAACAGAAAATCAACCACTTTCTGAAAGGTAGGACTGGCGGAGAAGTGAATCTAAAACGACGGGAAGATAGACCGCGGGGGGAGGGGCCGGCTCCCGGCAAGCGGCGGAGGAACGGAGCACAAAATCAGGACTTTTAAAAGTCTGTTCCACTGAGGGACATTGCTCCAGGGGCTAAACCGGGGTGAAGCTCACGCGGGGCCAGCGTGGCCCCAGGCCCCGCAAGGTCACAGAAGGATCGGGGGTGTCAGAGTGTCGGAGAGCTCGCAGGTATTAGAACGGAGAAACCGGCTGCAAAGACAGAGCCGAGGACTGAACTCTCAGCTCGGGGTTACCTTGAACTGGTCGCGGGCTGGGTGAGCTCGGAGCGCGGCTAGAGGCTGGGGATACGGGAGTGATTGGGTGCTGTCCTCTGGGGGCGCACTGAGGAGTGGGGCCCCAGGCTCTCGGCTCCTCCGGGCCGGAGACTGGGAGGCCGCCATTTTCATTACCGTCCTCCGGAACTCTACGGAAAGCGTTCAGGGAACAGAAGCTCCCAAAAGCGAACCCGAGCCGATTACTTAGTCCGGCCGCCGGTAAGGGCGGTGCAATCCCGCCTCGGGCAAAGACACTTGAGAGTCACTACAACAGGCCCCTCCCCCAGAAGATCAACAAAATATCCAGCCAGGACGAAGTTCATCTATCAAGGAGAAAGCAGATTCAATTCCCAAGACAGCAGAGCAATTCCAGAGGAGGAGAAAGCAAAGCACGGAACTCATGGCTTTCTCCCCATGATTCTTTAGTCTTGCGGCTACTTCAATTTTTTTTTTCTTTTTTCAATTTTTTATTTTTATTTTTTTTCTTTTTTCAATTTTTTTTTCTTTTTTCTTTTTTCTTCTTCTGCTAAATTTTTTTAAAAACTTTTACCCTTTTCTTTTTTAACGTTTTTTGACTAGTTCATCTAAATATATATATTTTTTCTTTCTTTTTTATATTTTTTTATTTGTTTTATTTTTTAAATTTTTTTCTTTTTTTTTTTTTTCTTTTTTTTTCAGAACCTGTTTTTTATCCCCTTCCCCCCCCCCCACAATTTGGGGTCTCTTCTGATTTGGTTACAGCGCATTTTTCCGGGGTCTTTGCCACCCTATTAGTAGTTTATTTGCTCCTTCATATCCTCTTATCTGGACAAAATGACAAGGCGGAAAAAATCACCACAAACAAAAGAACAAGAGACAGTACCGAAGGCTAGGGACCTAATCAACACAGACATTGGTACTATGTCAGATCAAGAGTTCAGAATGACGATTCTGAACATTCTAGCCGGGCTCGAAAAAGGCATGGAAGATATTAGAGAAACCCTCTCTGGAGATATTAAAGCCCTTTCTGGAGAAATTAAAGAACTAAAGTCTAACCAAGTTGAAATCAAAAAAGCTATTAATGAGGTGCAATCAAAAATGGAGGCTCTCACTGCTAGGATCAATGAGGCAGAAGAAAGAATTAGTGATATAGAAGACCAAATGACAGAGAATAAGGAAGCCGAGCAAAAGAGGGACAAACAGCTACTGGACCATGAGGGGAGAATTCGAGAGATAAGTGACACCATAAGACGAAACAACATTAGAATAATTGGGATTCCAGAAGAAGAAGAAACAGAGAGGGGAGCAGAGGGTCTATTGGAGAGAATCATTGGAGAGAATTTCCCTAATATGGCAAAGGGGACAAGCATCAAAATCCAGGAGATGCAGAGAACCCCCCTCAAAGTCAACAAGAATAGGTCCACACCCCGTCACCTAATAGTAAAATTTACAAGTCTTAGTGACAAAGAGAAAATCCTGAAAGCAGCCCGAGAAAAGAAATCAGTAACATACAATGGTAAAAATATTAGATTGGCGGCAGACTTATCCACAGAGACCTGGCAGGCCAGAAAGAGCTGGCATGATATATTCAGAGCACTCAACGAGAAAAACATGCAGCCAAGAATACTCTATCCAGCTAGGCTATCATTGAAAATAGAAGGAGAGATCAAAAGCTTCCAGGACAAACAAAAACTGAAAGAATTTGCAAACACCAAACCAGCTCTACAGGAAATATTGAAAGGGGTCCTCTAAGCAAAGAGAGAGCCTAAAAGTAGTAGATCAGAAAGGTACAGAGACAATATACAGTAACAGTCACCTTACAGGCTAATAATGGCACTAAATTCATATCTCTCAATAGTTACCCTGAATGTTAATGGGCTAAATGCCCCAATCAAAAGACACAGGGTATCAGAATGGATAAAAAAACAAAACCCATCAGTATGTTGCCTACAAGAAACTCATTTTAGACGCGAAGACACCTCCAGATTTAAAGTGAGGGGGTGGAAAACCATTTACCATGCTAATGGGCATCAGAAGAAAGCTGGGGTGGCAATCCTTATATCAGATCAATTAGATTTTAAGCCAAAGACTATAATAAGAGATGAGGAAGGACACTATATCCTACTCAAAGGGTCTGTCCAACAAGAAGATCTAACAATTTTAAATATCTATGCCCCTAACGTGGGAGCAGCCAACTATATCAACCAATTAATAACAAAATCAAAGAAACACATCAATAATAATACAATAATAGTAGGGGACTTGAACACTCCCCTCACTGAAATGGACAGATCATCCAAGCAAAAGATCAACAAGGAAATAAAGGCCTTAAATGACACACTGGACCAGATGGACATCACAGATATATTCAGAACATTTCATCCCAAAGCAACAGAATACACATTCTTCTCTAGTGCACATGGAACCTTCTCCAGAATAGATCACATCCTGGGTCACAAATCAGGTCTCAACCGGTATCAAAAGATTAGGATTATTCCCTGCATATTTTCAGACCACAATGCTCTGAAGCTAGAACTCACTCACAAGACGAAAGCTGGAAAGAACCCAAATACATGGAGACTAAACAGCATCCTTCTAAAGAATGAATGGGTCAACCAGGAAATTAAAGAAGAATTGAAAAAATTCATGGAAACAAATGATAATGAAAACACAACAGTTCAAAATCTGTGGGACACAGCAAAGGCAGTCCTGAGAGGAAAATATATAGCGGTACAAGCCTTTCTCAAGAAACAAGAAAGGTCTCAAGTACACAACCTAACCCTACGCGTAAAGGAGCTGGAGAAAGAACAAGAAAGAAACCCTAAACCCAGCAGGAGAAGAGAAATCATAAAGATCAGAGCAGAAATCAATGAAATAGAAACCAAAAAAACAATAGAAAAAATCAATGAAACTAGGAGCTGGTTCTTTGAAAGAATCAATAGGATTGATAAACCCCTGGCCAGACTCATCAAAAAGAAAAGAGAAAGGACCCAAATCAATAAAATCATGAATGAAAGAGGAGAGATCACAACTAACACCAAAGAAATACAGACAATTATAAGAACATACTATGAGCAACTCTACGCCAACAAATTGGACAATCTGGAAGAAATGGATGCATTCCTAGAGACATATAAACTACCACAACTGAACCAGGAAGAAATAGAAAACCTGAACAGGCCCATAACCAGTAAGGAGATTGAAACAGTCATCAAAAATCTCCAAACAAACAAAAGCCCAGGGCCAGACGGCTTCCCAGGGGAATTCTACCAAACATTTAAAGAAGAACTCATTCCTATTCTCCTGAAACTGTTCCAAAAAATAGAAATGGAAGGAAAACTTCCAAACTCATTCTATGAGGCCAGCATCACCTTGATCCCAAAACCAGACAAGGATCCCACCAAAAAAGAGAACTACAGACCAATATCCTTGATGAACACAGACGCAAAAATTCTCGCCAAAATACTAGCCAATAGGATTCAACAGTACATTAAAAGGATTATTCACCACGATCAAGTGGGATTTATTCCAGGGCTGCAGGGTTGGTTCAACATCCGCAAATCAATCAATGTGATAGAACACATTAATAAAAGAAAGAACAAGAACCATATGATACTCTCAATAGATGCTGAAAAAGCATTTGACAAAGTACAGCATCCCTTCCTGATCAAAACTCTTCAAAGTGTAGGGATAGAGGGCACATACCTCAATATTATCAAAGCCATCTATGAAAAACCCACCGCAAATATCATTCTCAATGGAGAAAAACTGAAAGCTTTTCCATTAAGGTCAGGAACACGGCAGGGATGTCCATTATCACCACTGCTATTCAACATAGTATTAGAAGTCCTAGCCTCAGCAATCAGACAACAAAAAGAAATTAAAGGCATCCAAATTGGTAAAGAAGAAGTCAAACTATCACTCTTTGCAGATGATATGATACTATATGTGGAAAACCCAAAAGACTCCACTCCAAAACTGCTAGAACTTGTACAGGAATTCAGTAAAGTGTCAGGATATAAAATCAATGCACAGAAATCAGTTGCATTTCTGTACACCAACAACAAGACTGAAGAAAGAGAAATTAAGGAGTCAATCCCATTCACAATTGTACCCAAAACTATAAGATACCTAGGAATAAACCTAACCAAAGAGACTAAGAATCTATACACAGAAAATTATAAAGTACTCATGAAAGAAATTGAGGAAGACACAAAAAAATGGAAAAATGTTCCATGCTCCTGGATTGGAAGAATAAATATTGTGAAAATGTCTATGCTACCTAAAGCAATCTACACATTTAATGCAATCCCTATCAAAATACCATCCATTTTTTTCAAAGAAATGGAACAAATAATCCTAAAATTTATATGGAACCAGAAAAGACCTCGAATAGCCAAAGGAATATTGAAGAACAAAGTCAAAGTTGGTGGCATCACAATTCCAGACTTCAAGCTCTATTACAAAGCTGTCATCATCAAGACAGCATGGTACTGGCACAAAAACAGACACATAGACCAGTGGAACAGAATAGAGAGCCCAGAAATCGACCCTCAACTCTATGGTCAACTAATCTTCGACAAAGCAGGAAAGAATGTCCAATGGAAAAAAGACAGCCTCTTCAATAAATGGTGCTGGGAAAATTGGACAGCCACATGCAGAAAAATTAAATTGGACCACTTCCTTACACCACACACGAAAATAGACTCCAAATGGATGAAGGACCTCAATGTGAGAAAGGAATCCATCAAAATCCTTGAGGAGAACGCAGGCAGCAACCTCTTCGACCTCAGCCGCAGCAACATCTTCCTAGGAACAACGGCAAAGGCAAGGGAAGCAAGGGCGAAAATGAACTATTGGGATTTCATCAAGATCAAAAGCTTTTGCACAGCAAAGGAAACAGTTAACAAAACCAAAAGACAGCTGACAGAATGGGAGAAGATATTTGCAAACGACATATCAGATAAAGGGCTAGTATCCAAAATCTATAAGGAACTTAGCAAACTCAACACCCAAAGAACAAACAATCCAATCAAGAAATGGGCAGAGGACATGAACAGACATTTCTGCAAAGAAGACATCCAGATGGCCAACAGACACATGAAAAAGTGCTCCACGTCACTCGGCATCAGGGAAATACAAATCAAAACCACAATGAGATATCACCTCACACCAGTCAGAATGGCTAAAATGAACAAGTCAGGAAATGACAGATGCTGGAGAGGATGTGGAGAAAGGGGAACCCTCCTCCACTGTTGGTGGGAATGCAAGCTGGTGCAACCACTCTGGAAAACAGCATGGAGGTTCCTCAAAATGTTGAAAATAGAACTACCCTATGACCCAGCAATTGCACTACTGGGTATTTACCCTAAAGATACAAACATAGTGATCCGAAGGGGCACGTGTACCCGAATGTTTATAGCAGCAATGTCTACAATAGCCAGACTATGGAAAGAACCTAGATGTCCATCAACAGATGAATGGATCAAGAAGATGTGGTATATATACACAATGGAATACTATGCAGCCATCAAAAGAAATGAAATCTTGCCATTTGCGACGACGTGGATGGAACTAGAGCGTATCATGCTTAGTGAAATAAGTCAATCGGAGAAAGACAACTATCATATGATCTCCCTGATATGAGGACATGGAGAAGCAACA
Organism: Meles meles; assembly: GCF_922984935.1. Taxonomy (NCBI): domain Eukaryota; kingdom Metazoa; phylum Chordata; class Mammalia; order Carnivora; family Mustelidae; genus Meles; species Meles meles. The sequence continues at coordinate 28,496,770 of NC_060071.1, forward strand.
TGGGGGGGTAGGGGGATAGGAGAAGAATAAATGAAACAAGATGGGATTGGGAGGGAGACAAACCATAAATGACTCTTAATCTCACAAAACAATCTGGGGGTTGCTGGGGGGAGGTGGGATTGGGAGAGGGGGAGCGGGCTATGGACATTGGGGAGGGGAGGCGAACCATAAGAGACTATGGACTCTGAAAAACAACCAGAGGGTTTTGAAGGGACAGGGGTGGGAGGTTGGGGGAACAGGTGGCGGGTGATGGGGAGGGCACGTTTTGCATGGAGCACTGGGTGTTGTGCAAAAAGAATGAATACTGTTACGCTGAAAAAATTAATAAAAAGGGTAAACCAACTAACAACAAAATTAAAGAAACTCATAGATAAATATACAATAATAGTAGGGGACATTAACACCTTACTCACAGCAAGGGACACATCATGTAAGCAGAATTTCAACAAGGAAGCATAGCTTTGAATGGCACACTGGACCACATAGTCTTAACACATATATTCAGAGCATTTCATCCTAAAGCAACAGACACACATTCTTCTCAAGTACACATGGAACATTCTTCAAAACAGATCACATACTGGGTCACAAATCTCCATTGGTACAAAAAGACTTAGATCATACCACATATATTTTCAGATCACAATGCTTTAAAAATTGAAGTCGGGGTGCCTGGGTGGCTCAGCGGGTTAAAGCCTCTGCCTTCAGCTCAGGTCATGGTCTCAGGGTCCTGGGATCGAGCCCCGCATCGGGCTCTCTGCTTAGCTGGGAGCCTGCTTCCTCCTCTCTCTCTGCCTGCCTCTCTGCCTACTTGTGATCTCTATCTGTCAAATAAATAAATCTTTAAAAAAAAAAAATTTGAAGTCAACCACAAGAAAAAATTTGGAAGGACCGCAAATATGCAGAAGTTATGAGCATACTACTAAAGGATGAATGGGTCAACCAGTAAATCAAAGAAGAATTTTAAAAATACACAGAAGCAAATGAAAATGAAAACACGACATTTCAGAACCTTTGGGAAGAAGCAAAGGCAGTCCTAAGAGGGCAGAAGCAATACAGGCCTTTCTCAAGAAACAAACAAACAAAAAAAAGTCTCAAATACACAACCTAGTCTTACACCTAAAGGAGTGCAAATAAAGCCTAAATCTATCAGGAGAAGAGTAATAATTAAGATTAGAGCAGAGAGCAATGATACAGAAATCAAAACAAAACAGTAGAACAGATCAATGAAACTAAAAGCTGGTTCCTCGAAAGAATTAATAAAATCAATAAACCCCTAGCCAGACTTATCAAAAATAAAAAAGAAAGGACCCAAATAAACAAAATCATTAATGAAAGAGGAGAGATCACAATTAACACCACAGAAAGAGAAACAATTATAAAAAGAATATTATAAGCAATTATATGCCACAAAATTAGGCAATCTGGAAAAAATGGATACATTCCTGGAACATATAACCTACCAAAACTGAAACATGAAGAAATAGAAAAATCTGAACATACCCATAGCCAGCAAAGAAACTGAAGCAATAATCAAAAATTTCCCAAAAAAAACAGGAGTCCAGGACCAGATGGCCTCCCAGCAGAATTATACCAAATATTTAAAGAAGATTTAATACTTATTTTTCTGAAACTGTTCCAAGAAATAGAAATGGAGGAAAATTTCCAAACTTGTTCTATGAGGCCAGCATTACCTTGGTCTGAAAACCAGACAAAGACTCCACCAAAAAGGAGAATTACAGACCAATATCCCTGATGAACTCTCACCAAGATACTAGCTAATAGGATCCAACAGTGCATTAAAAGCATCATTCACGGCCAAAATTAGCAAGACAGGAAACAACATGTGTTGGAGAGGATGTGGAGAAAGGGGAACCCTCTTACACTGTTGGTGGGAATGCAAGTTAGTGCAGCCACTTTGGAGAACAGTGTGGAGATTCCTGAAGAAATTAAAAATAGAGCTTCCCTATGACCCTGCAATTGCACTCCTGGGTATTTACCCCAAAGATACAGATGTAGTGAAAAGAAGGGCCATCTGTACCCCAATGTTTATTGCAGCAATGGCTACGGTCGCCAAACTGTGGAAAGAACCAAGATGCCCTTCAACGGATGAATGGATAAGGAAGATGTGGTGCATATACACAATGGAGTATTATGCCTCCATCAGAAAGGACGAATACCCAACTTTTGTAGCAACATGGACGGGACTGGAAGAAATTATGCTGAGTGAAATAAGTCAAGCAGAGAGAGTCAAGTATCATATGGTCTCACTTATTTGTGGAGCATAACAAATAACATGGAGGACATGGGGAGATGGAGAGGAGAGGGAGTTGAGGGAAACTGGAAGGGGAGATGAACCATGAGAGACTATGGACTCTGAAAAACAACCAGAGGGTTATGAAGGGGCGGCAGGGGGGTGGGGGGGGTGGGAGGTTGAGGAACCAGGTGGTGGGTAATAGGGAGGGCATGTACTGCATGGAGCACTGGGTGTGATGCCAAAACAATGAACACTGTTATGCTGTAAATAAACAAATAAAAATAAATATTAAAAAAAAAAAAGCATCATTCACCATGACCAAGTCATCTGGGGTATATGTGCCCCACTAAGTGGGATTTATTCCTGGGTTGCAAGGGTGGTTCACAGCCACAAATAAATCAATTTGATACAACACATTAATAAAAGAATGGATAAGAACCATATGATTGTGTCAATAGATAAAGAAAAAGCATTTGACAAAATACAGCATCCTTTCTTTTTTTAAAAAGATTTTATTTATTTGATAGACAGAAATCACAAGTAGACAGAGAGGCAGGCAAAGAGAGAGAGAGAGGAGAAAGCAGGCTCCCCATGGAGCAGAGAGCCCAATGTGGGGCTTGATCCCAGGACCCTGGGATCATGACCTGAGCCAAAAGCAGAGGCTTTAATCCACTGAGCCACCCAGGCACCCCCACCATCCTTTCTTGATAAAAACTCTCTGCAGTGTAAGGAATGAGGGACCATACCTCAAAATCTTAAAAGCCATATATGAAAGACCCACAGCAAATACCATCCTCAATGGAGAAAAAACTGATAGCTTTTCCCCTAAGCTTAGGAAAATGAAATGGATGTCCACACTTACCACTGTTGTTTACCATAGTACTGGAAATTCTACATCAGCAATCAGACAACAAAAGGAAATAAAAGACATCTGAATCACCAAGGAAGTCAAACTTCCACTCTTCACAGAGGACATGATATTTTTTGTAGACAACCCAAAAGACTCCATCCAAAAATTGCTAGAACTCATACAGGATTTCAGCAAATTGGCAGGATATAAAATCTATACACAGAATTCACTTGCATTTCTATACACTAACAATGAAGCAGGGGAAAAAAGGAAATCAAGGAATTGACCCAATATACAATTGCATCAAAAAACCATAAGATACCTAGGCATAAATATAACCAAAAGGGTAAAGGATCTGTGCCCTGAAAACAATAGAACACTTCTGAAAGAAATTGAGGAAGACACAAAGAAGTGGAAAAACATTCCATGCTTGTGGGTTGGTAGAACAAACATAGTTAAAATGTCTATGCTACCCAGATCAATCTACACATCCAATGCAATCCCTATCAAAATACCATTGGTATTTTTCACAGACCTGGAACAAACAATCCTAAAATTTCCATGGAACCACGGAAGAACTATCCTCCCACCAAATAGCCAAATGAATGTTGAAAAAGAAAACTAGAGCTGGTAGCTTCACAATTCCAAACTTTAAGCTGTATTGCAAAGCTGTAATCATAAGGACAGTATGTTACTGGCATAAAAACAGACACATAGATCAACGGAACAGAATAGAAACCCCAGAAATGGATCCTTAACTCTAGAGTCAACTAATCTTCAACAAGGCAGGAAAGAATATTTGATGGAAAAAAGATAACCTCTTCAATAAATGGTGTTGGGAAAATTGGACAGCCACATGCAGAAGAATGATAATGGACCATTTTCTTACACCAGGCACAAAAATAAACTTAAAATGGATGAAAAATGTAAATGTGAGTAGGAATCCATCAAAATCTTAGAAGAGAAGACAAGGAGTAACGTCTTTGACTTCAGCCACAGCAACTTCTTTCTAGACACATCTCCAAAGATAAGGGAAACAAAAGCAAAAATGAACTATTGGAACCTCAAGATAAAAGCTTTTGCACTGCAAGGGAAATAGACAAAAAAAAAAAAACTAAAAGGCTCCACAAATAAATGAAACCATATTTGTGGAGTATAAGAAATAACACAAATGACATGGGGAGGTGAAGAGGAGAAGGAAGTTGGGGGAAATTGGAGGGGGAGACAAACGATGAGAGATTATGGACTCTGAAAAACAACCTGAGGGTTTTGGAGCTGTAGGTGGAGGGAAGTTGGGTGAGCCTGGTGGTGGGTATTATGGAGGGCACGTATTGCATGGATCACTGGGTGTGGTACATAAGCAATGAATTCTGGAACACTGAAAAGAAATTTTAAAAATAAATTAAAATTTTAAAAAAACATAAAAGGCAACCTACGGAATGGGAGAAAATACTTGCAAACGACTTATAAGATAAAAGACTAGTACCTAAAGTCTATAAAGAACTTATCAAACTCAACACAGATAAAAACAAATAATCCTAGTCAAGAAATGAACAGAAGACATGAACAGACCTTTCTCCAAAGAAGACATACAAATGGCCAACAGAGAAATGACTGGGTGCTTCAGTTGGTTAAGTGTCTGTCTTGGGCTCAGGTCATGATGCCAGGGTCCAGGGATTGAGCCCTGGTTCAGGCTCCTTGCTCAACTGGGACTCTGCTTTTCCCTCTGCCCCTACCCTGTTCATTCTTATCCTCTCTCTCTCTCATCTCTCTCTCTCTCTCCTGAATAACTTTTATTTTCTCATTCTCTCTGTCAAATAAACAAATAAAATCTTAAAAAAAAAAAAAAAAGTCCAACAGACCCATGAAAAAATGCACCACACCACTCTGCATCAGGAAAATACAAATCAAAACCACAATGACACACCACCTCACACCAGTCAGTATTGCTAAAATTAATAAGTCAGGAAACAACAGATGTTGGTGAGGATGCAGAGAAAGGGGAGCCCACTTACACTGTTGTTGAGAATGGAAGCTGGTGCAGCCACTCTGGAAGACAGTATGGAGGTTCCTCAAAAAGTTGAAAATAGAGCTACCTTATGACCCAGCAATTGCACTACTGGATATTTACCACACAGATACAGATGTAGTGATCCAAAGGGGCACATGCTCTCCAATATTTATGGCAGCAATGTCCACAATAGCCAAGCTATGGAAAGAGCCCAAATAGCCATCGAAAGATAAATGGAGGGAAAAGAAGTGGTGTATATAGACAATGGAATATTAATTGGCTGTCAAAAAAGAATGAAATATTGTCATTTGCAATGATGTGGATGGAGCTAGAGGGAATTATGCTAAACAAAATAAGTCAGAGAAAGACAAGTATGAGATGATTTCACTCACACGTGGAATTTAAGAAACAAAACAGATGATCTTAAGGGAAGGGATGGAAAAGTGCAATAAGACAAAAATAGAGAGAGAAACAAACCATAAGAGACTCTTAACTATAGGGAACATAGTGAGGGTTGCTAAAGAGGAGGTGGGAGGAGAAAAGGGGTAATTAGTTGATGAGCATTAAGGAGGGCACTTGAAGTAGTAAGCACTGGATATTAAATGAAACTGATGAATGACTAAATTCTAGCTCTGAAACAAATAATAAAGTATATGTTAATTGAATTTTCAAAAATTATTAAAAAGAATCTATCCTTGTGAGCCATATCAATGAATTAATTTTCTGGTTTCTTCTCAACAGTTTGCTTTTTGTTTCTGTCAGTGTAGAAGTTATGTTGAACTGACTTCTCTACAGGACTTTTATTACTTTTACATGGCTGCTGAGAGGGAGGGAAAAGTTTTTTCTGAATGGTTATTAATACAGGTATTGACCTGGGAGGAGCAAGATGGCAAAGAAGTAGGAGATCTGTTTCAACCAGTCCCCTAAAGTAAGCTAAATATCTACCAGAACACTCTGAACACCCATGAAATCAGCCTGAGATGTAAGATTATACACTTCTGGATCTCTATGGGGGCAGAAGATCATCAGTGGAGAGACAAAGAAGAGTGGGAATGCTCGAACTGCTTTCAGAGGATAAACAAGGGGGAGGGAGCCACCAGAAGCAACCCACTGGAAAGTAATACCCCAATATGAAAGTTCCCTGTGACTGGGAACCAGCATTAACTTGGAGTCTGATTAAAAGCACTCAAAAAGAGCAAAAGATCTTAAGGGGTAACTGGTGGAATCAGGTGGTCATGGGTATGGGCCTAAGCCCACGGTCTCAGGACGGTCACCACCAACAACCACCCATGCCAGAGAGAGTCCAACAGGGCCTCCTGTCTGTGGTCCCTGAGCCCATGGCTTTCTGCTGCTTGCACCGCTGCTCGGGCTGGGTGCACTCCCACCTGTGCCTGAAAGATCGATGTGGGCACCTGCCAGCAGTCTCTAGGCCTGCAGCATTCCATGACCTGTGTGACTGTGGGGTCTGAGTGCACCAAGCCTGTGCCTGAGAGAAACCAGCACGGAATCTGGTCAGGGACCCTAGGCCCATACCTTCTGTGATCTGCACAGCTGTCAGGTGTGAGTGCACCCAGCACTGGCCCGGACGCCAGACAGCAGTCCCCACAATGGCAGCCACTGGAATTATTACTTGTGCTTTTAGTAGCATAGGGGTGCAGAGACAAGTGGGGCCTTGGGAGACCACTGGGACAGTGGCTGGGGGTGTGAACCACCTGTGGGAGGTTGCAGTGTTCAGTGGAGTTTGCAGAGGGGGAGTCTGGGTGTTCTGGACCACACATAAGGGAGCAGACTGAGGCTTCTCTCTGAGGCGGAGGTCTGGGCATGGACAGTTTATTTTCCACTAAACACAAAAAGCCACAAAAAGCTGCCAAAGAACAAAAACCTCCAAAGAAACAAAAGCCTGAAAAACTGGTTTCCACAAAGTCCAGCCCCTTGATAGGGGGCAGAGCAACTCAGCCCAAGCAAGACTGACTGAAAAACAATGTGGCACACCCCTCCCCCAGAAGACAAGCCAAATGAACAAGAAGACAACCACCACAGGGTTTCCATAAAACTGTAAATCCCAACATCGGGGAAAACAATATATTAAGCTCCTGGTATTGCCCTAAAACCTGTATATTTCATAGATATGACTTCTCTTTCTTTCTTCCTTCCCTTCTTCCTTTCTTTCTTTTTCTTTCCTTCCTTCTTTCTTTCTTTTAATTCAATCTCATGATTCTTGTTCTTTTAATTTTCTTAACCTACTTACCATTACAAATAGAGGTTTTAATACAACATATTCCATAATAACTTTTTAACTTGACATTTTTTCATACATATACCTGTGTTTCTTTTTCTTTCTTTTTTTTTTAATATACATATAGATATAAGCTTCAAGGTAATACTTTTTCTCTATTCAATACTACCCCTATATACGAACCAGTTTTAATTTCCCTATATCTGTGGAAAGTTGAGTCCTTTAACAAAGATAAAAGATACACCCAGGAAGAACCAAAATAAACTTCCTTGCCCACATCAAGGGTTTATAACCTACCACCCATCTAATTCTACTGTCAGTGTTTCTGTGTATTTGTTTTTGTTCTGGTACTATATTAATTTTATTCCTGGGGTTGATTTTGGCTAGTTTTTTTTTCTTATCTTTTACTTTTGGTGGTCTTTTTGTTCATTTTTGATTATGTACTTCATAAATCTTTCTTCTGGGGCTCATTTTGGTGGGTTTTCTTTTTTCTCTTTCTCGTTCTTTTTTTTTTTTTTTTTTTTTTTTTTCTTTTTGGTGGCAACTTCCAAATGCTCTGAAACTTTCCAGGGTGCATCTTGCCTGGATCATGGTTGATATATTCAGCTGTACATCCCCTCAACCACCTCTCACCAAAATGACTAGGAGGAGGAACACCAAACAGAGGAAACATTCAGAGACTGTGCCCTCTGCCACAGAACTATTGGATATGGACATAAATAGTATGTCGGAAAGGGAATTTAGGGTAACAATTATCCAGGCAATGGCTAGGTTGGAGAAGACCATTAGTGACAACATAGAATCTCTAAGGGCAGCTCTTATGGGGGGGATACAAGATGACGGGGAAGTACGAGGAGGCACCATTTCAACCTGTACCCTAAAGTGAGCTGACTACCTACCAAAGAACTCTGATCACCTGTGAAATCAGCCTGAGATTAGAATTATACATGTCTAGATCTCTATAAGGGCAGAAGACGCCAATGGGCAGGTAAAACAGAGTGGGAATGTCGGACTGATATCAGAAGATAAACAAAAGGGGAGGGAGCCACCAGAAGCGACCCATTGGAAAGTAATACCCAAATATGAGAGTGCGCTGCAACTGGAGACCAGCATTAACTTGGAGTCTGGTTGAAAGCACTCAAAAAGAGCAAAGGGTCACAGGGGGAAATTGTGGGAATCGGGGCGGTTAGGGACAGGGGCTTAAGTACCCGGACCCAGGACAGCCACCCCTGGTGCTGAGCCAGAGAGAGTGCAGCGGAGAAACTAGGTCTTGGTCCCTGAGCTGCCAGTGCGTCTGAGAGTGCTTGGGGTCCGGCTCCCAAGAGCTGCTGGGACCTTGCCAGCTGGAAGAAGCACAGAATTTTTGCAGCACAGAATTATTGCAGTCCCACACATGAACCATGCCCTACTATCAGAGCCTGAGTCACTCCCCACACCCTCCACTGAGAGAGGTGTGCGCAGTCACCAGCCCGGTGCTCTCAGACCCAGAAAGTCCAGGCACTCCCAGCGCAGGCCAGTGTGTGAAAAATCTCAGTGTGCGATTGCTGCTTGGAACCTCTCTGGCAGTCTGGAGCTGCCCAGACAGCCACTGCTGTCATGGTTTTGGGTACAAGCAGGAGTTCCTGTGTCCCCAGGGATCTCGACTTGGAACATGGTCTGCCAGCGGCTGAGGGGGAACTTGTGTGCTCTGCAGCACCCAGAGGGGAAGAGACTGAGGCTTCTCTCTGAGAGGGAGGTCTGGGTGCAGTTTGCTTTCATCTAAACCTCCAAAAACCATCAAAAGCTGTCAAGGTGAGAGAAAACAAATGAACGAACAAACAAACAAAAACCTCCAGAGAACAAAAGCCTGAAAAACCGGTTTCCTCAGAGCCCACCCCCTTGAGGGGGGCAAGAGGACTTAACTCAGGGAACACTGCCTGAAAATCCACGTGGCAGGCCCCTCCCCCAGAAAGCCAACCAGGGTGGGAGGGGAGACAACAAGAGAACAACCACCACTACTTCATAGATACAACTATTATTCTTAATTCGTTCCCACTATTCCGGTTCATTTTTTTTTTAATGTAGATAATTTTTAACCTATTTACCGTCACAATTACATGTCCAGTACATCAAATTCCATAATAACTTTTTAACCTGAACTTTTTGATACGTATACCCGTGTGTTTCTCTTGCTTTTCTTTTTAATTTTTTTAAATTTTATTTTACTTTAGTTTAGTTTATTCTTTTTTATTTTTATTTTTTAATATTCATATAGAGTTAAAATTCAAGGTAATCCCCTTTCCCCCAATCAATGCTACACCTATAGGTAAACCAATTTTTAATCCCCCTTTATCTTAGGAAAGTTGAGTCCTTTAACAAAGATATCAAGATACATCCAGGAAGAATCAAAATAATCTTCCTCACCCACACTGAGAATATATAACCACTCTCCCATCTTTTTCTTCTGCCAATGTTTCTGTGTTTGTGTTTGTCCTGATAGTATATAAATCTTATACTTGGTGTTCTTTTTGACGAGGTTTTTCTTCTTTTTTTTTTTTTTTTTTTGCTTTCATATATGTATTTTTTTCTCTTGTCATATATTTATATCAGTCTTTTTGTTTGTCTGTTTTTGTTTGTATACTTCATAAATCTTACCTTGGTGCCCATTTGGGATGAGCCTTCTCCATTATCTTTCTTTTTTTTTTTTTTCCTGTCTCTCTCTCTCTTTTTCTCTTTCTTTTTTTCTTTCATTTGAGTGGGGACTCTTGATTGCTCAGAAGCATTCAGGGTGCAGCTTGACTGCACCATGGTCAATACCATGCTACATCCATTCAGCCATCTCTCACCAAAATGACTAGGAGGAAGAATGCCCTACAGAAGAAAAATACAGAGGATGGGCCTTCTGCAACAGAGCTAATGGCTACCAACATAGACAATATGTCAGAAAGGGAATTCAGGCTAACAATTATCCAGGCACTAGCTAGGTTGGAGAAAGCCATGGATGACCAAACGGAATTGATTAGGGCAGAACTGAAAGCCACCAGGGATGATGTTCACAATGCTCTCAATGAGTTCCAATCTAATCTAAATTCTCTAAAAGCTAGGGTAACTGAGACAGAAGAGAGAATTAGTGATCTGGAGGACAAACAGAGAGAAAGGATCAGGAGGAAGCCTGGAACAAACAGTTTAGAAGCCATGAAAACAGAATCAGGGAAATAAATGATGCCATGAAACATTCTAATGTCAGAATTATTGGAATCCCTGAAGGAGAGGAGAGAGAAAGAACTCTAGAAGATAAAGTGGCACAAGTTCTCCATGAAAACTTTCCCAATCTCGCGAAAGGAAACAGCATTCACATACTAGAGGCAGAACAGTCTCCTCCCAAGATTTTAGATACTCGAAAGTCCTCGAGACGCCTAATAGTAAGAATGAGGAATTATAATTGTAGGCAGGCCCTCTTGAAGGCAGCAAGAAAAGAAGCTCCTTATGTACAGAGGAAAGGCCATCAGAATAACATCAGATCTGTCCACAGAAACCTGGAAAGCCAGAAAGGGCTAGCAAGATATATTTAAGGCACTAAATGAGAAGAACATGCAGCCAAGAATACTTTATCCAGCAAGACTGACATTCAAAATGGACAGAGAGATAGAGTTTCCAAGACAGGCAACGCGTAAAAGACTATGCAACCAACAAGCCAACACTGCAAGAAATATTATGGGGAGTTCTATAAAAGAGAAAAAATCCTAAGAATATCATTGAACAGAAATAGAGAGACAATCTACAGAAAGAAAGACTTCAAAGGTAACACGATGACAATAAAAACATATCTATCAATAATCAGTCTCAATGTGAATGGCCTAAATGTGCCCATAAAATGACACAGGGTTGCAGATTGGATAAAATGATGGGACCCATCCATATGTTGTCTACAAGAGACCCATTTTGAACCTAAGGATACACCCAGACTGAAAGTGAAGGGATGGAGAAGCATCTTCCATGCCAATGGGCCTCAAAAGAAGGCCGGGGTAGTGATTCTCATATCAGATGAATTAGATTTTAAACTAAAGACTGTAGTCAGAGATATAGAAGGACACTACATCATTCTTAAAGGTACTATCCACCAAGATGATCTAACATTTGTAAATATCTATGCCCCCAATATGGGAGCAGCCAATTACATAAGAAAACTATTAAAGAAGATAAAGAGTCATATTGATATCAATACATGAATAGTAGGAGATCTTAACACGACTCTCTCAGTAACAGACAGATCATCCAAGCAGAAAATCAATAAAGAAACAAGAGCATTGAATGACACATTGGACCAGATGGACCTCATAGATATATACAGAACATTCCACCCTAAAACAACAGAATTCTCGTTCTTCTCAAGTACACATGGAACCTTCTCCAGAATAGACCACATACTGCGTCACAAATCAGGGCTCAACTGATACCAAAAGACTGACATTATTCCCTGCATATTCTCAGATCACAATGCTTTGAAACCGGAGCTCAATCACAAGGAAAGGCTTGGAAAAAACTCAAACACCTGGAAGCTAAAGACCACCTTGCTTAAGAATGCTTGGATCAACCAGGAGATCAAAGAACTTAAACAATTCATGGGCACCAGTGATAATGAAGACACTTTGGCCCAAAACCTATGGGATACAGCAAAGGCGGTTCTAAGGGGGAAATACATAGCCATCCAAGCCTCCCTCAAAAACATTGAAAAATCCAGACTACACCAGCTGTCTCTACACCTTAAAGAACTGGAGAATCAACAACAAATCAAACCATCTCCACATGCAAGAAGGGAAATAATCAAGATTAGAGCAGAGATCAATGAGGTAGAAACTAGAGATACAGTAGAACGTATCAATGAAACTAGAAGCTGGTTTTTTGAAAGAATCAATAAGATCGATAAACCATTGGCCACACTAATCCAAAAGAAAAGAGAGAAAGCCCAAATTAATAAAATTATGAATGAAAAGGGAGAGATCACAACTAACACCAAGGAAATAGAAACAATCATCAGAAATTATTACCAACAGTTATATGCCAATAAGCTAAGCAACCTAGATGAAATGGATGCATTCCTGGAAAGCTACAAACTCCCAAAATTGAACCAGGAAGAAATTGACAACCTGAATAAACTGATATCTAGTAATGAGATTGAAGCAGTGATCAAACACCTCCCAAAAAACAAGAGCCCAGGACCTGATGGATTCCCTGGGGAATTCTACCAAACTTTCAAAGAAGAAATAACACCAATTCTCCTGAAGCTGTTCCAAAAAATTGAAGCAGAAGGAAAACTTCCAGACTCTTTTTATGAAGCCAGCATTACCCTGATCCCCAAACCAGGCAAAGACCCTACCAAAAAGGAGAATTGCAGACCAATATCACTGATGAATATGGATGCAAAGATTCTCAACAAGATCCTAGCAAACAGGATCCAGCAGCACATTAAAAAGATTAACCACCATGACCAGGTGGGATTCATCCCTGGGTTGCAAGGTTGGTTCAACATTCGCAAATCAATCAGTGTGATAGAACACATCAATAAGAGAAGAGAGAAAAATCACATGGTCCTCTCAATTGATGCAGAAAAAGCATTTGACAAAATCCAGCATCCGTTCCTGATGAAAACGCTTCAAAGTATAGGGATAGAGGGAATATTCCTGAACTTCATAAAATCTATCTATGAAAGACCCACAGCAAATATCATCTTCAATGGGAAAAAGCTTGCAGCCTTCCCGTTGAGATCAGGAACACGACAAGGATGCCCACTCTCACCACTCTTGTTCAACATAGTATTAGAAGTTCTAGCAACGGCAATCAGACAACAAAGAGAAATAAAAGGTATCCAAATTGGCAAGGAAGAAGTCAAACTCTCTCTCTTCGCAGATGACATGATTCTTTATATGGAAAACCCCAAAGACTCCACCCCCAAACTACTAGAACTCATACAGCAATTCAGTAATGTGGCAGGATACAAAGACAATGTACAGAAATCAGTGGCTTTCTTTTACACCAACAATGAAAATACAGAAAGGGAAATTAGAGAATCGATTCCATTTACTACAGCACCAAGAACCATAAGATACCTGGGCATAAACCTAACCAAAGAAGTAAAGGACCTGTACTCAAGGAACTACAGAACACTCATGAAAGAAATTGAAGAAGACACAAAAAGATGGAAGACTGTTCCATGCTCTTGGATTGGAGGAATAAACATTGTTAAAATGTCTATACTGCCTAGAGCAATCTATACTTTTAATGCCATTCCGATCAAAATTCCACCGATATTTTTCAAAGAGCTGGAGCAAATAATCCTAAAATTTGTATGGAGCCAGAAGAGACCCCGAATTGCTAAGGAAATGTTGAAAAACAAAAACAAAACTGGCGGCATCACGTTACCCGATTTCAAGCTTTACTACAAAGCTGTGATCACCAAGACAGCGTGGTACTGGAATAAAAACAGACACATAGACCAGTGGAACAGAGTGGAGAGCCCAGATATGGACCCTCAACTCTATGGTCAAATAATCTTCGACAAAACAGGAAAAAATATTCAATGGAAAAAAGACAGTCTCTTCAATAAATGGTGCTGGGAAAACTGGACAGCGATATGTAGAAGAATGAAACTCGACCATTCTCTTACACCGTACACAAAGATAAACTCGAAATGGATAAAAGACCTCAACGTGAGACAGGAATCTATCAGAATCCTAGAGGAGAACATAGGCAGTAACCTCTTCGATATCAGCCACAGCAACTTCTTTCAAGATATGCTCCAAAGGCCAAGGAAACAAAAGCAAAAATGAATTTTTGGGACTTCATCAAGATCAAAAGCTTCTGCACAGCAAAGGAAACAGTCAACAAAACAAAGAGTCAACCCACGGAATGGGAGAAGATATTTGCAAATGACAGTACAGACAAAAGGTTGATATCCAGGATCTATAAAGAACTTCTCAAACTCAACACACACAAAACAGATAATCATATCAAAAAATGGGCAGAAGATATGAACAGACACTTCTCCAATGAAGACATACAAATGGCTATCAGACACATGAAAAAATGTTCATCATCACTAGCCATCAGGGAGATTCAAATTAAAACCACATTGAGATACCACCTAACACCAGTTAGAATGGCCAAAATTAGCAAGACAGGAAACAACGTGTGTTGGAGAGGATGTGGAGAAAGGGAAACCCTCTTACACTGTTGGTGGGAATGCAAGTTAGTGCAGCCACTTTGGAGAACAGTGTGGAGATTCCTGAAGAAATTAAGAATAGAGCTTCCCTATGACCCTGCAATTGCACTGCTGGGTATTTACCCCAAAGATACAGATGTAGTGAAAAGAAGGGCCATCTGTACCCCAATGTTTATTGCAGCAATGGCTACGGTCGCCAAACTGTGGAAAGAACCAAGATGCCCTTCAACGGATGAATGGATAAGGAAGATGTGGTCCATATACAGAATGGAGTATTATGCCTCCATCAGAAAGGATGAATACCCAACTTTTGTAGCAACATGGACGGGACTGGAAGATATTATGCTGAGCGAAATAAGTCAAGCAGAGAGAGTCAAGTATCATATGGTCTCACTTATTTGTGGAGCATAACAAATAACACGGAGGACATGGGGAGATGGAGAGGAGAGGGAGTTGAGGGAAACTGGAAGGGCAGATGAACCATGAGAGACTATGGCCTCTGAAAAACAACCAGAGGGTTATGAAGGGGCGGCAGGGGGGTGGGGGGGGGTGGGAGGTTGAGGAACCAGGTGGTGGGTAATAGGGAGGGCACATACTGCATGGAGCACTGGGTGTGATGCCAAAACAATGAACACTGTTATGCTATAAATAAACAAAAGAAATAAATATATAAAAAAAAAAAAACCTATGGGATACAGCAAAGGAGGTCCTAAGGGGAAATACATAGCCATCCAAGACTCCCTTAAAAAATTGAAAAATCCAGAATACACCAGCTGTCTCTACACCTTAAAGACTGGAGAATCAACAACAAATTAAGCCAACTCCACACAGTAAGGGAAATAATCAAGATTAGAGCAGAGATCAATGAGGTAGAAACTAGAGATACAGTAGAACATATCAATGAAACTAGAAGTTGGTTTTTTGAAAGAATCAATAAGATCAATAAACCATTGGCCACACTAATCCAAAAGAAAAGAGAGAAAGCCCAAATTAATAAAATTATGAATGAAAAGAGAGAAAGATCACAACTAACACCAAGGTAGTAGAAACAATCATCAGAAGTTATTATCAACAGTTACATGCCAATAAGTTAAGCAACCTAGATGAAATGGATGCATTCCTGGAAAATTATAAACTCCCAAAATTGAACGAGGAAGAAATTGACAACCTGAGTAGACCGATATCCAGTAACGAGATTGAAGCAGTGATCTAATACCTCCAAAAAACAAGAACCCAGGACGTGACAGATTCGCTGGGGAATTCTACCAAACTTTCAAAGAAGAAATAACACCTATTCTCCTGAAGATGTTTCAAAAAATTGAAGCAGAAGGAAAACTTCCAGACTCTTTTTATGAAGCCAGCATTACCCTGATCCCCAAACCAGGCAAAGACCACACCAAAAAGGAAAATTTCAGAAAATATCACTGATGCTATGATTCTCATATATCACTATGCTATCACTCATATATCACTATGCTAAGATTCTCAACAAGATCCTAGCAAACAGGATACAACAGCACATTAAAAAGATTATCCACCATGACCAGGTGGGATTCATCCCTGGGTTACAAGGATGGTTCAACATTTGCAAATCAATCTATGTGATAGAACAAATCAAAAAGAGAAGAGAGAAGAACCACATGGTCCTCTCAGTTGATGCAGAAAAAGCATTTGACAAAATCCAGCATCTGTTCCTGATTAAAACTCTTCAAAGTATAGGGATAGAGGGAACATTCCTGAACTTCATAAAATCTATCTATGAAAGACCCACAGCAAATATCATCCTCAATGGGAAAAAAGCTTGCAGCCTTTCCATTGAGATCAGGAACATGACAAGGATGCCCACTCTCACCACTCTTGTTCAACATAGTATTAGAAGTCCTAGCAATGGCAATCAGACAACAAAGAGAAATAAAAGGTATCCAAATTGGCAAGGAAGAAGTCAAACTCTCTCTCTTCGCAGATGACATGATACTTTATATGGAAAACCCCAAAGACTCCACCCCCAAACTACTAGAACTCATACAGCAATTCAGTAACATGGCAGGATACAAAGTCAATGTACAGAAATCAGTGGCTTTCTTACACACTAACAATGAAAATACAGAAAGGGAAATTAGAGAATTAATTCCATTTGCTATAGCACCAAGAACCATAAGATACCTGGGAATAAACCTAACCAAAGAGGTAAGGACCTGTACTCGAGGAACTACAGAACACTCATGAAAGAAATTGAAGAAGACACAAAAAGATGGAAGACCATTCCATGCTCTTGAATCGGAAGAATAAACATTGTTGAAATGTCTATAGTGCCAAGGGCAATCTATACTTTTAATGCCATTCCGATCAAAATTCCACTGATATTTTTCAAAGAGCTGGAGCAAATAATCCTAAAATTTGTATGGAATCAGAAGAAACCTCGAATTGCTAAGGAAATGTTGAAAAACAAAAATAAAACTGGCGGCATCACGTTACCTGATTTCAAGCTTTACTACAAAACTGTGATCACCAAGACAGCATGGTACTGGCATAAAAACAGACACATAGACCAGTGGAACAGAGTAGAGAGCCCAGATATGGACCCTCAACTCTATGGTCAAATAATCTTCAACAAAACAGGAAAAAATATACAATGGAAAAAAGACAGTCTCTTCAATAAATGGTGCTGGGAAAACTGGACAGTGATATGCAGAAGAATGAAACTCGACCATTCTCTTACACCGTACACAAAGATAAACTCAAAATGGATAAAAGACCTCAACGTGAGACAGGAATCCATCAGAATCCTAGAGGAGAACATAGGCAGTAACCTCTTCAATATCAGCCACAGCAACTTCTTTCAAGATATGTCTCCAAAGGCCAAGGAAACAAAAGCAAAAATGAACTTTTGGGACTTCATCAAGATCAAAAGCTTCTGCACAGCAAAGGGAACAGTCAACAAAACAAAAAGGCAACCCACAGAATGGGAGAAGATATTTGCAAATGACAGTACAGACAAAAGGTTGATATCCAGGATCTATAAAGAACTCCTCAAACTCAACACACACAAAACAGATAATCATATCAAAAAATGGGCAAAAGATATGAACAGATACTTCTCCAATGAAGACATTCAAATGGCTGTCAGACACATGAAAAAATGTTCATCATCACCAGCCATTAGGGAGATTCAAATCAAAACCACATTGAGATACCACCTGACACCAGTTAGAATGGCCAAAATTAGCAAGACAGGAAACAACGTGTGTTGGAGAGGATGTGGAGAAAGGGGAACCCTCTTACACTGTTGGTGGGAATGCAAGTTGGTGCAGTCACTTTGGAGAACAGTGTGGAGATTCCTTAAGAAGTTAAAAATAGAGCTTCCTTATGACCCTGCAATTGCACTACTGGGTATTTATCCCAAAGATACAGATGTAGTGAAAACAAGGGCCATCTGTACCCCAATGTTTATTGCAGCAATGGCTACGGTCGCCAAACTGTGGAAAGAACCAAGATGCCCTTCAACGGATGAATGGATAAGGAAGATGTGGTGCATATACACAATGGAGTATTATGCCTCCATCAGAAAGGATGAATACCCAACTTTTGTAGCAACATGGACAGGATTGGAAGAGATTATGCTGAGTGAAATAAGTCAATTATAATGTGGTTTCACTTATTTGTGGAGCATAACAAATAACATGGAGGACATGGGGAGATGTAGAGGAGAAGGGAATTGAGGGAAATTGGAAGGCGAGGTGAACCATGAGAGACTATGGACTCTGAAAAACAACCTGAGGGTTTTGAAGGGGCGGGGGTGGGTGGTTGGGGAACCAGGTGGTGAGTATTAGGGAGGGCATGTATTGCATGGAGCACTGGGTGTGGTGCAAAAACAATGAATACTGTTACACTGAAAAGAAATTTTTTAAAAATTGGCAGAAGAAGAACACACACTTCTCCTACGAAGATATACAAATGGCTAACAGACACATGAAAAAATGTTCATCTTCACTAGCCATCAGGGAGATTCAAATCAAAACCACATTGAGATAATCACCTTACACCAGTTAGAATGGCCAAAATTAACATGACAAAAAACAAGTGTTGGAGAGGTTGTGGAGTAGGAGAACCCTCTTACACTGTTGGTGGGAATGCAAGTTGGTGCAGCTACTTTGGAATACAGTGTGGAGATTCCTCAAAAAATTAAAAATAGAGCTACCCTATCTATGGCCCTGCAATTGCACTACTGGGTATATCCCCCAAAGATACAAAGGTAGTGATTTCAATGTTTATAGCATTATTAACTCATTAGCTCAGTTGATAAACATAACAGATAATAATCCCTCCCTCCATGTGGCCTAAGTGGTCTGTAATATACACAGTCCTATGAAGCAAATAGGAGGCATTTTGATATGCATTTCAGAGAGATTCAACACTTACACCCTCAGCGTCACACTTCAAGTGAACAGCAGAGTGAGAGTGAGAAAATCATGTACATATTCAGTTTTCTCAAGTAACTTTTGCTGGGGCCTGCTAAGACTCATCTTGCATGAGCCAGTTGCCAAGATTCAGTGAATATTCCAGTACAGATCAATTCCTACCTAGAATGATGGAAATCTTCCTTTTTAGGAAAGGTGTCATTGCAGTGTGATTAAGAAGTAGAACTGAGCCCATCCAGAGCACCTGTATGTTGAAAGACACTTATCTGTGAGCACAAATAAATCTTAGAGAGCTGGCATGAAAGTTACCTCAAATATAATCAGCATGTAGACCCCAGCAAGGATGACCACAGCAATGGTCACTTGTGTTTCTATGCTTGCACGGAGGTACTGATGAGCCATCAAAAGAGGAACGGTCTGTGTCTGCTCGAGGGAGGCTCGAATGCTGATAGAAACAGTATCTCTGCAGAATGAAGCAAAAATATTACCACTAGTAAGGGAAACCACACTCTAGTGAAAAATTAGTGCTTGCTTCCTTGGTGTCCTTCCCAACGCAAGTCATCCATGGCCATAACCAGAGCCCGAACTGACCACATAGTGACTTAGCCCAATGTCTGACCTGGCAGATGAGGAGATTGGAGTGCATATGAGCAGTGTAAGATGCAGGCACAGCCTCCCTATGGCCAGATCCATTTGACATAGGCCCCTCAGCTTTCCTCGGGCAGTGTCTGCCTTGTGGCAGGTGCCATTCCAATAACTAACAGGGAGGAAGGACTTTCAGATTGGTTCTAGTCATTTAATTTTCTCTCTTCTCATTACACACTGACTGCTTTACCTGCTAACAAATAGAATAGCCAACATTCTCACAGGTGGGAGATTCAAAAAAGGGTCATGTGCAACTTGAGAACACATAGACAGGTTGTCACAGATGGTTGGGAAAATTTTCCAGAACAAGAAGCATCTAAGTAATCAACAGTATGTGGCATGGTGAAACTAAAATACTTTTCTTAAAGTTTAGTCAGTAACTATTCTGAGCTGAACCGTGTCCCCAAAATATAGATGTTGACACCCTAACCCTCAAAACTTCAGAATGTGACTATATTTGGAGAGAGAGTCTTTATAGTTAAAATGAGGTAGCTAATGTGGTCCCTAATTCAGTACAGCTAGTATTCTTACAAGAAAGGATTGGGACACATACACACACACACACAAAGAGAGAGAGAGAGAAAGAGGTCCACAGAAAAACACAGGGAGAAGCAGCCAAGGAGAGAGTACTTGAAGAGAAAAATCCTGCTGAATCCTTGAGGAAATAAATTTCTACTGTTTAAGTCATACACTCTGTGGTATTTGTTATGGCAGACATAGCAAACTCATAAAGACATAATATAGAGGGGAATTAAAGAAAGAAAGAATCCTAGAATTTCCTGGAATTCCCCATTGTGGAGTTTCATAATATTAATGAAATTAAAGAATCAGCTATAAAATACCATTTGCTTCAAAATGGACCCTGCAATCAATCCTCATTTCCTGACACTCATGGCTATGATGTCCTCCTACATCCTTCATGTTTGTAGTCTATACAGTTAAAGCATTCCACCCAAACCACATAACTGATCTATTTGTGACAAAATTGGAATCCCATGGGTCAAATATTTTAAGTGAAAATGTCCAGAGGAGACCTTCTCCCAAGATCCTTGATCACCTGAGACCCACCTGCTCAGTATCTCAAAGGTCCTGCTCACCACCAAGCGCTCACTTCTTCTCGGATTTAAAAATACTGTCCAATTCTGAGTGACCTATAAAAGTTGAAATGTAATATCAGAGTAAGGCTTTGAACTTGAACCATCACCTGGGATTCAGTGCTATTCAGTGTAGATGTTAGTTTAGAATAAGAAAAGAAAAGCTCCCATATTCCTGACACTAGCAATTCCAAACTGTGCAGA
Organism: Meles meles; assembly: GCF_922984935.1. NCBI lineage: Eukaryota > Metazoa > Chordata > Mammalia > Carnivora > Mustelidae > Meles > Meles meles. The sequence goes on from NC_060071.1 coordinate 28,517,683, forward strand.
ACTGGAAATTTCCACAACATAGAGGCTTTAAGAAAAAAAAAAAAAGAATACAGAAGTACAAATACAGAATTAGTACAAAAGGTACAAAGTTATAGAACTAACTATGATTTATTATGATAAGAAGATACCACTGTACTTTATATGAGACCTGGGAATCGTCTGAGCCCGTTGAGGCAATTCATAAGAAATGCGTGCTTAGCATTGCTTTCTGCTTGCAAACTGGAGGCAGAAAACTCTCCATACCCATGTCATAGGAGCCCACGGCAGGTAGGACCCAAGGATGAAGCTTCCTTTGCTGCAAGCAAACCCAACCCACATGTTCCTGTCCTAAGCAGGGCAGTGCAGAAACCAGCTGGCGGGGGGGGGGGGGGGTGTTGCCAGTTATGAGCAGAGAGGAAAGGGCTACCTGGGGTAGCCAAAGGGCCAGGGAAACTTCAACAGGAGACAAGAGCTTTGCTGCTCACAAATCATAAAGTAAATGAAAATAGGAACTCTGAAATTGGTCAAAGCATAAATGAGAGTCCATAAGTTCTCTTAAAACACTTCAGTATTTATAAAGACTATATCAGAAAAAAGCTATTAATGTTCTTCGTGTTTCTGAGCTGGATTTGTGTGTGAGCACTAGAGCAGAGTAGAGCCCCATGGACAGGCAGCTATGTCATCAGGCTGCAAAAAGTCACATCTTCCTCCACACAAGCCCAGACAGAGCAGGCAGATGTGCATCCACCTTGCCTTTACTGAAAAGGCCTTGCCAGCTGGTTGTACACTGCACACGAGGAAGTGAAGTTTACATCCTAAGACCATGGCCAAAGCAACCAGTTTAGAACACTGGTACTTCACAGATCATCACCCATGAAATGGCACCCTCATTCATAATGAGGCCTTTGCTCTGCCGACCCTGCTTTGCATGGCAGGAAAAGCAAGGGTGTCATAACCCATCAGATGCTCCATTTTGGATGACATAGTATTGTGCACCAGCAGGATTTCCTTTATCGATTATAACAGGGAAAACCCACGAACTTCACAAAAAAGTCACCATGATAATCCTGAGAAGTCATCAAGGTCAGGACATGGGGTACAGGTGAGGATGCACACAGAGGGGCCAGGACTTGTCTAGGCTCTGGGTCATGGTGACAACACCACTGTTGGCTCTCCTTGACTTCAAAGGACAGGAGATAAGGGTTTTTGTCTAGGAGATGCTAGGCACAAGAGCCTACCACTTTAGAAACAGAAGTTTTGGGAAACTATGCAAGTCTAGCCAGGGGTTTCCAAACCCAAGGGAACTATGATGTTGAAATACCTACTATACCAAGGGATAAAGCCCAGATTTAATTGTGCTTTAACAACAAAAAACTACTTTCAAGTATAGAATGTTTCCCCCCAGTAAAATCATCTGAATAAAAAAACTTGTAAGCCTGATTTTACTGAAATGGCAAGAGTTTTATAATTGTCTTAAACAAAGGAGAAGAGTCAAAGACAAAGCAGAAGATAGGACTTGCCTAATAATGGTGCCATTGCCTCATAGCTTCCCATCAAATCCATTCAAAAGAAAACTTAATTTATAAAGCGATGAGATGAGTTTTTACAATTCCTTTCAAGTAACTTATAAGTGTAACCTGCTGTGGCCGCCGCCTCCTGGAGCCTGGAACATCAGCCTGGGTCACCTCCAGCACGACATGTTCTTCTCTCTCAGTATGACTGGGGCCACCGGCCTCCAGAGCCCCTGCCAAATCCACCTGGAGCAATGTGGAGTCCCCCTGGCTGGAGAGGTTCAAAGCTGAGGCAAAGTCAAGGTGAACCACAAAGCAAGGAAGAGAGGCCTGAAGTCCCCTCACCACCCACACAGTGAGCACCCTCCTTAGAAGTGCGCAGACACAGAGAAATACCTATCCAGGCTGTTTCCTCCAACTGTACTGCAGCCCTTGAGCACTCCTTATCTCCTTGCACCTCACTCCTGACATGGAGTTGGTTTTGCAATGTCTGACCGCATGTGTTTCAAATCCTCTGTTTTAACCTCTAAGTAGTATCCCCATCCTACCATGATCTCTGCTTCCACTCTTTGCAGCCAGCATAGAACTCCTCCCCAAGTTCCAGACCCACCTTGAGCTAGTAGACAGGATGGCTGCATGAATGAGCAGATACACTGACCCACATCCATGTCCAAATCCTTAGGTGCCAGGTCTCTAGTTTTAGAATGAGAAATCACAAAGAGAATTGAAAATAAGAATTCTGAAGTCATCTAAATAAGTGACATGCACTGCAGTGAAAGGAGAGAAATTTCTTCAAAGCATGAGAAGGGCTCTTGATCAGGGAAAAATTATCAGATAAAGAGGGTTTCCCCCCACAAAATATAATTCCATGGCACTTAAGCCCTGTTATAGTCTTCCTCTTAACACCTACATCCTGCATTTGGGTGTTGCACAAAAGTAGGAGCCTGTGCTACCCAGCCCTTCTCTCTCTGGTCTGGGCAAACTCTTGCCTCTGCTGCAAGGTTCTGGGGGTCATGACATGGACTCTACACAGCAACTAGCCCAGTCATTTTGATCCAGAACCAAAAACTGTTGTAGGTGGAAAAATGAATCTCAAAATAGTCCATGCTTTGTATGAGGTCTCAAAAGTCTTAACAGTAGCTCACTGGCTGTAGGAGGATTCAGTAGCCAATTCCTTTACTCTTCCTTAAAAACCTAAAAGAAACAGGCAGTTTATGGAACAGACTTAGGGAAAAGGCAGAACCTTGCTGTTGCCAGAGCATACTAAAGATTTACTTTGACTATCAAGGGCCAGTGAATGGTTAATCTTTTTTCATTATCTATCTCCTCTAGGAAAATGTACGGGTTTAAAAAACCAATTGTACAAAATACATCCTGGTTTAAAAAAAAAAAAAAAAAAAGGAGTTTTATCAGCACTGTTGTCCATATGAGAGCCCAGAATGAGCAGGGGTCCCCAGCACTTTGTCGGAAAGCCTCTCCACACACTTATGCTGCTACTTGGGTTCCGTCAAGGACAAATGGAAAACAGAAGTCACGCAAGGCAGGATGTACCAAGAAAAAGCCCAAAAAGAGAGTGCTGGCTTCTGCGAAAATTACTCGTGTTCCAGTCTTTCCCCAGGGCAAACATAAGATACAGGGTGGGGAGAAAATTTTCAGTTCAGAAAAGATTCTAGGGACCTTGCAGAAACTCAGGAGATGGAACAGCACCACCTAGAGGCTCATATTGGAAAAGCAGTGGCTTCACTTTTCAGATTTAGTGAATGTTTGTGGAGCATTTATTGCGTTCCAAAAAATAAATGAATAAAACATTGCCCTGGGGACCAGGGGGCATCTCATGCCCTGTTAGGGAGACAACCATGTAACAAAGCACCCTATGATTAATCAACCAAATGGAGTACATACAAAATCACATAGACACAGGACAACATATACTTGCATCATTCCTTTTTTCTGTCTTTCTACATGCCCATCATGCACTTAGGATTCAAAGTCCACTAGGGTGGGCTGGTGTGAGCTGTTACTTCCAGATCCCAGCAAACAGGAACCTCTAACTGAGCTTCACCCCCACAGGCAGCTTCAATCCTGGCTTTCCCCCATGTTGAAATATCTGCCATGTTCCTAACATATAGTCCTCTGCCTTTGCCTCAAATGCCTTCCCCAAATCTGAAGAACTTCTACCATTTTTTGAGTTCTCATTCAAGCTTCCCTCTCCTTAAATCGTTCCTTGTCATCCTTGATTCCAGCAGATCCTCTGGCCTTCTCCAATGTTCCTCTGTAGATTGGGCTCATGCCATACTACAGTTTGTTTTAGACTTCTCTCCCCAAATGGTCTCACTCCTCAAGAGGAATAACTGCACCTTACTCATTTCATTACTTCTTCAGAAACTAATGTAGTTCTCACCACATTAGATGCCCCCACAAATACTTGTTTCGCCAATACCCTGCCAGATGGGGGCATGAAGAAGTCAGAGAGAGGGTCGCCTGTGTGGCTCAGTGGGTTAAAGCCTCTGCCTTTGGCTCAGGTCATGATCCCAGGGTGCTGGGATCGAGCCCTGCATCGGGCTCCCTGCTCAGCGGGGAGCCTGCTTCCTCCTCTCTCTCTGCCTGCCTCTCTGCCTACTTGTGATCTCTGTCAAATTAATAAATAAAATCTTTAAAAAAAAAAAAAAAGAAAAAACAAGAAGTCAGAGAGAAAGCACCTCCCTCTTCTAGCTGCATCAAAGTAGTCTACTGCCTTTACCACTACCCCAATCAAAGCCATTTTTCAAGAGCTAACTTGACGTGCCTTCCATGAACTTTTTTCCCACTGTGTGAGCTTCCTAGACACCCTTCCTCTGAGTTCCTACTTAATCATCTTCCTGTCGTACCTCTAATGAGTGTGACCATTGACTCTGCTCTGGCTGTCCCAGTGTGGGTGGCTGTTTTGGAGGCCTCTGAGTGGTGGGGAGAAAAACAAATAAGCAAAGCACTTCTGAACAGCAGGCAATGTGCTGCTATTGGGCATGGAACAAATCCACAAGAGCCTGAAAAGGGGCCTTCATTTCCACCTAGACTGTAGAGTCCTTTTGGGCTTATGCTTAAGTTTTCTACAGAGCCTGTCTTATGCCAGGTTCAGTTAACACTGGCCAGGACTCCTCCTGGACCAAACTTAAGTCCTCTGAGCCCTCTTCTTGATTAATGTTCAACCTTGGCCTGGCGAGCCCAGTTTATCAAGAATCCCTTCTTTTTTTTTTTTTTTTTTTTTGAGAATACCTTCACTTTTGAAGAATGCCTTCACTATCCCCAGCCAAGTTCCCTTTGGTAATTTTCCATCCTCCCCCTCACCCTTCTGTAGATTTCCTGTTGTATTTGAAGTTGAGTTCAGTCTCTTCCCTATTGCAATAGTCTTGAGTAAAGTCTTCCTTACCTGTTTAACTGATACAATTTTTTCTTTGACACAACTTTTGCTTATTTGAATGGAGGTAAGAAAGTGGGTTTCCTTTAGACCCAACTTCTTGACAAAAATGGGAGCAATGTCATCTGATAAAGTATGAAAATTTTAAGATTGATCCATTCACAAAAATAATCTACCTAGTGCTAATGTATTTTCTCCAACATTTGGGACCAGATGGATGAAAGATTGCCCTTACTTTCTAGAGTGGTGCTGGCTAATAGAATTTTTTCTGTGGTGATAGAAATGTTTTTATCTGTGCTGTCTGATATGGTAGCCACTAATCACATGTGACTATTAAGCACTTGAAATGTGGCTGGTGTGAATGAGGAAGTGAAACTTTAATGTTATTTACTTCTTTAATACAAATTTAAATTTTAAGAGCCACAGGTGACTAGTGGCTATCATATTGGACATCACAATTATAAGCTTACTACCTAAGGAGCTTAGGATGTAAGAAAGGAAGAACAGGAGGGAACAAAATCCTTTGTTTTCTTTTTTTTTTCTTCAAAAAAAAATTTTTTATTATTTGTTTATTTACAGCATAACAGTGTTCATTGTTTTGGCATCACACCCAGTGCTCCATGCAGTACGTGTCCTCCCTATTACCCACCACCTGGTTCCTCAACCTCCCACCCCCCCCCCCCGCCCCTTCAAAACCCTCTGGTTGTTTTTCAGAGTCCATAGTCTCTCATGGTTCATCTCCCCTTCCAGTTTCCCTCAACTCCCTCTCCTCTCCATCTCCCCATGTCCTCCATGTTATTTGTTATGCTCCACAAATAAGTGAGACCATATGATACTTGACTCTCTCTGCTTGACTTATTTCGCTCAGCATAATCTCTTCCAGTCCCATCCATGTTGCTACAAAAGTTGGGTATTCATCCTTTCTGATGGAGGCATAATACTCCATTCTGTATATGGACGACATCTTCCTAATCCATTCATCCGTTGAAGGGCATCTTGGTTCTTTCCACAGTTTGGCGACCGTAGCCATTGCTGCAATAAACATTGGGGTACAGATGGCCCTTCTTTTCACTACATCTGTATCTTTGGGGTAAATACCCAGCAGTGCAATTGCAGGGTCATAGGGAAGCTCTATTCTTAATTTCTTCAGGAATCTCCACACTGTTCTCCAAAGTGGCTGCACTAACTTGCATTCCCACCAACAGTGTAAGAGGGTTCCCCTTTCTCCACATCCTCTCCAACACACGTTGTTTCCTGTCTTGCTAATTTTGGCCATTCTAACTGGTGTAAGGTGGTATCTCAATGTGGTTTTAATTTGAATCTCCCTGATGGCTAGTTATTTACTTCATTAATACAAATTTAAATTTTAAGAGCCACAGGTGACTAGTGGCTATCATATTGGACATCATGATTATAAGCTTACTACCTAAGGAGCTTAGGATGTAAGAAAGGAAGAACAGGAGGGAACAAAATCCTTTGTTTTCTTTTTGCGCTTTAAAAACCCAGAGCTACTATGAAGGCTGTGATGGAAAAATGAACTGTATGTCAAGAAACAAAGAAAAAGATTGGAAGGGAGGGAGGGTGGAAAAGGGAAAGAAGGGAGGAAGAGAGGAAGCCTAATTATCCTGCTTATATGTAACCTGGATTGCTGACCATTATTCACCTGTCTAATGACCTAAGAGACTTGAACAGGTCTCCCCAATAATAAGCACAGAGAACAATTCAGAGACAAAGAACCTCAGGTGTCTGCAATCACAGCTATTTCCTTTCATAAATCTTCTTAAAAAAAAAAAAAAAACGCAATTACTGAGGTGACAAAGCCCGACTATTCCAAAGAAAACATCACAGGGGAAAAGGTAGCTTTGTTAATCTCCAGTTAAAGGAGTGTGAGGCTTTCTCCAAAAGCACTTCCCACCAAAACACACACCCCTGGTATCTGGCCAGAAGTCAAGAAGGAAGAACTGTGGGGGTCTTCACCCATGAGGACAACAATGAGAACACCGCTACTAGCCTTTCAAACCAGACCTGAATCCATTCTTGCCCCAGACCTGCACAATAACATCCCTTTGCTGAGAATCACCTTCAAAGGTCCAAACTCTGGTGCACAGGATAGCCTCCCCTGACTCTGTCCCCGCCTTCGATATCAGCAACAGTTGGCTCTCTGGGGACATCTTAGGGGCACCTCTGACCTCTGATCTCTCCTTTCACAAACCCCCACAGCACGTTCTCAGCCTAGGGTCCTGAGAGAGGGTCTGTGAGCTTCCTGAAATGTACAGAAAATCTACTGATACCAATGTATGTTTTCTAAGGAGCCCATGGGAAGGTTAAATCAGTCTTAATAATGGTTAATGATTGACAGAGAGTCTCTCTTTGGCCAAAACTTTAGTTATGTTCCTTTGAACTCTCTTCTCTGAGACTAAGCCCTGATTTTGGGGCTTCTGCATTCATCTCTGTGTGGTCCAGTTTTAGCAAGAATCCTGTTAGGTTAATTTAGTCAGAATCTTCATTCTCCATATCTAATCACAGTCAATATCCAATCAGGTTCCTCATCCTCTTCTATCCCCCACGTGATGTCTGGGGAACTCTGTCTGCCTTCAGCAAGAATCCTGTGAAGTCAGTTTGGCCAGAATCTCCTCTTATCCATGATGTTTCCTCTTACTAGTTTTTCACCATTGCCCCCCACCCTGCTCCTTGGCTTTAAAATCCCACTTTTTAAGCTCAATCTCTCTCCCACTACAAGACCTCACTGCTGTGGTCTCTACAAATATCACTAAGTTCCTGGTGACATGCCATCTTTAAGAAGTGTCACAGAACACCTTTTTTTTCTCTCTCTCTTTAACAGATCCACAGACATATAAGAACCACTCTGCAGCACACTACCATCTCACACATCTCTCACCATCTCTTCCACTTCTCTTATCCAAGTACACACACAGCTCAGAGAATAGGAGAGAAACTGCCCAGTCACCCTTGCTGCTGAGTAAAACCATTTGTCTACCAGTCACTAGGATGGGCTTGGGTTCATTCAAGTTCAGGAAAGGGCATGTGTACTTGAGCTGCTCTAGAGGGAACACTGTGCACAAAGCCATGGAGGTAGAGTGACACAATACAGTTCTTGGTGGGTTGAATAGAGGACTCTAATTTGTCATTATCTGAATTTATCCTGTTATTATCCTTACTTGTTAAGCTTACTTAGAATTTCTGCTGACTGATAAGCCTCATACAGGAGTAACGACAGTACACCAGCAACTTACAAATATTTCCCCTGCCCTGTCGGGTTCTCACTGAAGACTGTTTCTGCGTAGGATCCCTCTAAGTTCTTGGCTCAGCCTGGACAGTAGGTTATGATCACTTACAGTGAGGTCATATGAACTGAAGGCAGGATCCATCTCCTGGGGACATCATGAAGCCAGGCCTCCGCACTGACACTTGCTTTGAGAATTCCCCAGGAGAAGCTGAGGAAAGCAGGAGGATGTCTTATGGTTTTTGTTTTTTTTTTTTTTTTTTCCTCATTTTATTTATTTTTTCAGCGTAACAGTATTCATTCTTTTTGCACAACACCCAGTGCTCCATGCAAAACGTGCCCTCTCCATTACCCACCACCTGTTCCCCCAACCTCCCACCCCTGACCCTTCAAAACCCTCAGGTTGCCCCAACCTCCCACCCCTGACCCTTCAAAACCCTCAGGTTGTTTTTCAGAGTCCATAGTCTCTTATGGTTCGCTTCCCCTCCCCAATGTCCATAGCCCGCTCCCCCTCCCCCAATCCCACCTCCCCGCAGCAACCCCCAGTTTGTTTTGTGAGATTAAGAGTCATTTATGGTTTGTCTCCCTCCCAATCCCATCTTGTTTCATTTATTCTTCTCCTATCTCCTACCCCCCCATGTTGCTTCTCCATGACGATGTGGATGGAACTAGAGCGTATCATGCTTAGTGTCTTATGGTTTTTAACCCATGAAGATGATATGGAGGTAAGGCATAAGATGGGAAATGAAGTTCATTAAAATCACAGTTCTCTCCAGTTCTCTCAGAGGGAGACACATCTTCATCTAAAACTGAGACACAATTTTAAAGTGGTGAAGCATATACCAAGATTTTAGCAAGCTCTCAGATAGACATCAGAGCTACCCTATCCTGAGAGCAGGTACAGATAAGCGCTCTCATTCACTTAAGGGCAGGGATGCACCATGCACTGCCCACCAGAGCCATCCCATGAGCCTACCTGCAGGCCTTGAGTGCCAGGTCTTTCTGGAATGTTGCTGGTACCCTGTGTGTGGAGAATGGCTCAGCTGAGTGAGAGGATGTCCTAGGAAGATGCAGGGGGAACTCCCCCAAAAGAACCAGAGGAAATAAAAATATGCAAAAGACTACTGATGACCACAAGAAAAACTACCCAATTTTCTAAAATTTCAGTTCACCCAAGCTCATCAGTTGAAGATACTAAAGAAAAAAAAAAATCTGTGAATGATTTAATTCCTTTTTAAAAGGCGATGGACTCTGAAAAACAACCTGAGGGTTTTGAAGGGCCGGGGGTTGGGAAGTTGGGGGAGCCAGGTGGTGGGTATTATGGAGTGCGCGCAATGCATGGAGCACTGGGTGTGGTGCAAAAACAATGAATTCTGTTACACTGAAAAGAAATTTTTTTAAAAAGGCAATAATCATTAAAAAAGTGAATAATCAGAAATACTTGAGCTGGACACAACTGCCTCCTTTTCTCCCTCCTCTTCTCCCTCCTCCTCTACAAGCCTTCTCCTCCATTTGCTTCCTCTTCCTCCCCCCTCCTTTCTCCTCCATGTCCTCCTCTCCTCCCTAGCTTGCTTTCCAAAATGCTTCCTCTCCCAGGATTGGGAACTTTAGGGACTTTCATGCTTGATTATCCTCATCCAAATATCTATTCAAGAGAAGCTCTGGGCTCTGGACTTTCAGTTTCAGCTGGCATACCTTGAGAGCTAGAAACACACCACTCATATTCTCACAACCTGAAAAGGCTGGACAGATGTTAAATTAATGACTTGTTCTGTCAAGAATGAGGTTGCAATAACACGGAGGACATGGGGAGATGGAGAGGAGAGGGAGTTGAGGGAAACTGGAAGGGGAGATGAACCATGAGAGACTATGGACTCTGAAAAACAACCAGAGGGTTTTGAAGGGGCGGGGGGAGGGGGGAGGTTGAGGAACCAGGTGGCGGGTAATAGGGAGGGCACGTACTGCATGGAGCACTGGGTGTTATGCCAAAACAATGAACACTGTTATGCTGTAAATAAACAAATAAAAAAAATTTTTAAAAAATAAAATAAAAAAAAAAGAATGAGGTTGCATCGGGTGCCTGGGTGGCTCAGAGGGTTAAGCCTCTGTCTTCGGCTCAGGTCATGATCTCAAGGTCCTGGAACCGAGTCCCATGTAGGGCTCTCTGCTCAGCAGAGCAGAGCTTCTGGAGCAGGCTTCAGGAGCCTGCTTCCTTCTCTCTCTCTCTGCCTGCCTCTCTGCCTACTTGTGATCTCTCTCTGTCAAATAAACAAATAAAATCTTTAAAAAAAAAAAAAGAATGAGGTTGCATCATAAACATCTAACTTAAAATCTAGATTGAGACAGGTAACTGCAGGGAAGAATAAGGCCAAGTGTTTGCTTCCCTGAGACACGTGCTACCAACACACAGAGAAGCAAGCAAGATTAAATCAGAAAAAATTTTTTAAACTGCTCAACATCAAGTGTGGGCTAGTGTGATGGTAGAGAGACCTTGGGAGCCACAGAACTGGGGTGTCCACATGTCCTAATAGGCTTTTTTTTTTAAACTGAATATTTAATATACTTTGTAAGAACAGAAGGAATGCAGCAAGGATTAGAATTTTATAATATACATTAGATATTTGTGTAAAAGGTATTCCATTTTTCAAACGCATTTTCCCGATTTCCCCGTCTTTTCTATTTTTCTCAGAGCAATAAGCAGGAATTACTGTCAGAAGTAGGCTGCTCCGTTCCACTGGACAGGAATCATATTTTTATGTTTGAAGTCCTCATCATCTTCCCAAACCCCCTCCTTTCATCATACAGTCTCATTGCACTGTTTCACAGTAACATTATACTCCGCTCAAATTCAAAGAGCCTGAACAAATGATTTTTGAGTACTGGTTTAGTAGCAGTGTCTACTGGCACAAACTTTCTATTGATTCATAACTGCGATAATAGAAATGGAAGCTACTTTAATGAAATAGGAACTCAGGAATGAGATCATTAAATATAACTAAACATTTTTTAAATATAAATACCATGTATTTCCTGATTAGTATCAGGTGAGTATCTAAGCTATCTATCCCAAATTCTGGTCTCAGAGAGGAAAAGGTCAGAGACAATTGTAAGCAAGGTGCTTCATATCATCAGGTCCGTTTTTAAAACAGTGAGATCCTTTGGAACAATCACTTTAGTCTTTCTTTTTATCAGAGATTTCCCTCGGACTTTGTTGGTAATCCATTTATGTCTGCGCCCTTACAGTCTACCTTGCCTTTGTTTTTATCATGGGATTCTCGAAGAGCTTTCTTAAGCCACATACGACTAACAAAGGGGGAAATCAGAGGGTATATGTAGGGCTCCAGGAATTTTTTGTAGACCCAGAGCGGAATTGGAGTGATGATGCAAGGAATGCACACCATCCTCCCAGGCTGGAGCTCCTGATCTGCAACCACCGGGTCCGAGTGGAGATCCTAATAGGCTTTTGCTCCTGGAACCCAAGCAGGTACTTACAAAGAAGATGGAGAAATTGAGGAGACTCATGAAAAAGCCTTAATTTGCTGGGGAAACATATCAAATCTGGTAGCCTAGGACACAGTGGAACCCCAACACCTGGGAGTGGTGGGGAAGAGGAAAAAGTAGTTCTCCCCTGTGGAAGGAGTAGGAATAGTGCACAACCTGGCAGACAGCAGGAGAGAAGCCAAGCAATTTCAAGTGTCTGGGATGCTAGAGGTTTCCATGACAACAACACACTGCAACACTGTCGACCTCTGACTAGATTTACACAGACCCCCAACTAAAACCCACAGTGCTATGGAATGAATGTTTATGTCACCCACAATATTCACATGTTGAAGGCCGGCCCCCCAGTGTGGCTATATTTGGAGATGGGGTCTCTAAGAAAGTAATTAAGGTTAAATGAAGTCATAGGGTGGGGTCCTGATCTGAGAGGATTGTGTCCTTGTAAGAATGGCCATTAAAGAATGCTCTCTCTGGGGCACCTGGGTGGCTCAGTGGGTTAAGCCTCTGCCTTCGGCTCAGGTCATGATCTCGGGGTCCTGGGATCGAGTCCCGCATCGGGCTCTCTGCTCAGCGGCGAGCCTGCTTCCCTCTCTCTCTCTCTCTGCCTGCCTCTCTGTCTACTTGTGGTCTCTCTCTGTCAAATAAATAAATAAATAAATAAATCTTTAAAAAAAAAAAAAAAGAATGCTCTCTCTCTCCCCATACACACACACACACACACACACACACACACACACACACTGAGGAAGGGCCTTGTGAGGACATGGCAAGAAAGGCAGCCATCTGCAAGTCAAAAAGAGAGCTCTCACCAGAAATCCAACTGGCCAGTACCTTGACTTTGGACATTCAGCCTCCAGCCCTGTAAGCAACGTCTTTTAACCCCCAGGCTGTGGTATTTTGTTATGGCAGTGCGAGCTAACACACTCAATATCTACTATCCTATACAACACATCTAGCTTTTAGTGACAAGTGACGAGCCCTACAAAAAGGCAGGAAAAAACACAGTATGAAGAAATCAAGCAATCACCATGCCCAGATGACACAGCCAAGGAAAAGAAGCAATGAACTTAAAAATAGGTCAGTAGAAGCTACCCACACTGAAATGTGAAAGGAAGGGGGATGGGGTATAAAACAGAGTATGAAAGAGCCCAGGAGAGCCAGGCTCTAACTGGAATGTACCACTTGGCTATCATCTCCCCAGAGGGAACCTCACCACCAGCTACCCAAAATAGTCTCATTAGTGCTCCCCTCTCCTTCTCTTCTGGACTCATCTTTCATCAAATGTCCTGAAGGAACAAAATAGGCATGGGAAGAGCAGCGACAGTTGTAATGGTTCTCTGGTGTCTCTTTGTGAATCTCAGCCATGGGCAACTATCCATCTCAGTATAGATTGGATACAGTAGCTTTGCAGGGGTGACACAGCCAACAACTGCCAGAACTTTCCTTGATCTGGATACAGGCTGAATAAAATCTGTAACAATGAGAAACACTTAATGATAAATTTGTGACAGGAGAACATTAGAATTTAAATAATTTTGACAAAAGTTAAAAATACGGGAATAATAATGGTATTGACTGATGTATCGAACATTCACCAGCTCACTCTAAACAGTTTTTCTTAGATATTAAAAGATAAAATTCTGATTCATTATACTATTTTCCACTACAATGGGTCTAGATTATTGATATTTGTTGATTTTAAGGATTAACCAGTCAGCCACAAAATTAAATCATCAGAGGAAGGTAAACATGGTTTTCCCATACTGGAGAAAAGGGGATACAACCCATGTGATGGTTAAAGTATATGTTTGTGGAATTTGCAGAGCACCTTATACATCATCAGAAAGTACACTGATGCAGTTATAAAATGACAGATTATAGAAGTTCAAAACAAATTACTCAAATCACCAAAACTTGAAATCCCCGAAGAAGGCTGAAGACTAGACACAGAGCTCAGGTCAGTCCTCAGGAGATCAGGAAAGACCTGGCCCACCCTGACCTTCTCCATGAAAATCCCAGTGCACCAACTACAGGGCCCTAGTAAGCAGCCCGAGCTTCAGAACCACACAACTGTGTAAACTGGTAGCCAAAAAAATAAAAGCATGAAGTTTTCAGTACTCAATGTATTTGTTTCTTGTTTCATGCAAAATTTCCTTTCTCTGGGCCACTGCTTCCTTCCCTTGTGGGTTTTTAAAGGGTTGCAGATATTGACTTCATGAACCACCCTCACTGCTCAAGAGGTAATATTGCTCTCATATTTCACACTGAGAAGAGGAGCCTCTTCTCACGCATAATCCTGCACGCACACACACAGAGCCCTGATATTCATGCCCACCTATGCAGATAATGGAAACCAAGTATTCACAACCACATATAGTCATGTGCAGTTTCCAGTCATTCAGGGTTCAGCATGGCCATAACCTCAGGCTGCCTGCACAGAAGAGGCATAGCCACACATGTCTTGGAGTCCACAGGGCACAGGCATGAAAACACCACTCACACACCCCATCCTTGCTCACAGTCTCACATGCTGTCAGAGCAGCATGCACCAGCCACTCACTGGAGTCTCCCAGCAATGGTGCAGACAAAACTATCTGATGCCAATGCTGTAAATTTGTACACACCCAGAAATAAGACCCCAAGCACAGACACAATCTCAAAATGATCACAGACCACAAATGACCCACATGTCCCACACAGGCACGAAGACACACAAACACACAGCAAGCACAGAGAACCTCACATCCATGCGTGCATGCACAGACACACACAGCCAAGCATGTATACACACATTTGTACACAAACAGATATGCACACCTGTGCACAAAGAATCTCACACTCATTCATTTGGCAAAATATTGAGCACCTGAAATGTGATTCCTGCTAGACTACATCAGGATACACACCACACAAATGCTGACAGCAAGACACATTCTTGGGGCCACCCATGATGCTGGGCATGCCCAAGACAAATAAAGACTTCCATTGCTTGTGGTTGAAAACAATTGGTAAGACGCTTTCAGGTGGAAAGTTAGACCCAAGGATGAAGCTAACTGCCTTCTACAGAGCAAAGTTTCTACTGTGTCACAGCAGAGGAGCACTGCTAAAGGGAGGCCTCCCTCACCAACCCCAGCCCACAATCCACATGCCTTCAGCATCTCCTCCAAAGAAAGGTATGAGCCCCATACCTTAGGTGCCTTGCTATCTAGCCCAAGGCACCCAGGGGCTCTGCTGACCCAACAGCAGAGCTCTGTGGTACTCACAGAGCACACCACCACAAAGACAAACAGGCTCGTGACTTTCAGCCATCGTACACAGCGCCTGCAAGAGAAAAGGTAGAACCCAAGTCACACCAAAGCAGTCCTATTTGTATGTGCCCAGACTGCCATGTTGACAGACATCTTTCTGAAGCTTTGGGTAATATCAATCTCAAGGCACATGTTAGGAATTCTTTCCATAATATGGTATAAAGGAAGACACTGCTGACCTATAAATGTATGGCCTCATGAAAAGCAGCTTGGTACAGGTTACAGAGGAGAGCAAAGTTAACCTAGGATGTTTACACGTGTTTGTTGCTAGAGATGCTAAAATTCAAACTTGGTGGCTCTTCACTGGCATTTTGAAAGCTGAATTTCCTGGAAACAAGCCTTTATATGGGCTCTCAGATTCATATTTATCAATTGTATTCCCCTAAGTTTTCTGGAAAGTGGGAATATAGATTTGATCATAGATGATGATGATAGATATACAGATAGATAGATGATAGATAGAGATTATGATTATATATAAATATAACATATATAAACACACTGATGGAAATATACTCAAACAATTCAAAAAAGGAAATTGGGGTGCTGTCACCATTTGTACTAGCAGTTTTTTAAGAATTACTTCAGAGATAATTTAACAAGCAGGCCATGTGGCACACTCTGCAGTCTCCTGATGATGTCCTGACCCAGTGACCATCTCACTTTTCTTAACTGCAGCTCTCAGGCCCAGGTAAATCTGAGTCTAGCCAACCCTTTGCAGTCTTTCCAGTCCTGCCTCTGCTCATATCACCTCCTCAGATCCACGGATCCCACCTTCTAATGACACTATCATTGCCCAGCCCTGGGGTGTGCTCTACCACTGGCCACCCCTCAAGAGCAGGCACTTGCTGTCTGTGCTCTGTTCCTGTATGTGGAAGGGTGCTGGTCCACAGCCTGTGCTTGTGTAGAATGCAGAAGGTCTATGTTAGGACATCTTTTTCAATATCTTTGTGATCTTTTCAAAATGGTAAAGTCTTATTTTGCATTCTCTTAGATTTAATGATTTGATGAATAAGCATTTCACATTTCCAAATTGTGATTCAACAGCCCCTATTTTTTTAATTTACTTTTATTTTTTCAGTGTTCCAAGATTCATTGTTTATGCACCACACCCAGTGTTCCATGCAATACGTGCCCTCCTTAATACCCACCACCAGGCTCATCTGTTCCTCCCACCCTTCTCCCCCCCAAAATCCTCAGAATCTACAGGCTCTCATGCTTCATCTCCCCCTCCTATTTACCCCAATTCACAATTCACTTTTCCTTTCCTTCTCCTAATGTCCTCCATGTTAGTCCTCATGCTCCACAAGGAAGTGAAACTATATGATAATTGACTCTCTCTGCTTGACTTTTTTCACTCAGCCTAATTTCCTCCAGTCCTGCCCATGTTGACACAAAAGTTGGGTATTCATCCTTTCTGCATAATATTCCATTGTATATATGGACCATATCTTCTTTATCCATTCATCTGTTGAAGAGCATCTTGGTTCTTTCCACAGTTTGGCAATTGTGGCCATTGCTGCCATGAATATTGGGGTATAGATGGCCCTTCTTTTCACTACCATTGTATCTCTGGGGTAAATACCCAGTAGTGCAATTGCAGGGTCATAGGGTAGCTCTATTTTTAATTTTTTGAGGAATCTCCACACTGTTTTCCAAAGTGACTGCACCAACTTGCATTCCCACCAACAGTATAAGAGGGTCTCCCTTTCTCCATATCCTCTCCAACACTTGTTGATTATTGTGTATTAATTTTGGCCATTCTAACTGGTGCAAGGTAGTATCTCAATGTGGTTTTTATTTTCATTTGTCTGATGCAACAGCCCTATTTAAATGGGAATCAAAGCTGGAGGTATCAAAATCCCAGATTTCAAGATATACTACAAAACTATAGTGATCAAAACAATATGGTACTAGCACAAAAACAGACACATACATTAATGGAACAGAACAGAGACTCCAGAATAAACCCATACTTATATGGTCAATTAATCTATAACAAAAGATGCAAGAATATACAATAGGAATAAAACAGTCTCTTCAATATATGGTGCGGGGAAAGTTGGACAGCTACATGCAGAAGAATAAACCTGGACTACTCTTCTGACACAATACATAGAAATAAGCTCAAAATGGTTTAAAGACCTAAATGTGAGATGTGAAACCCTAAAACTCCTAGGCAATAATTTCTTTGACATTGGCCATCATAACATTTTTCTAGATATGTTTCCTAAGGCAAGTGAAACAGAAGCCAAAATAAACTATTCGGACTACATCAAACTAAAGACACAATCAACAAAACAAAAGGCAACATACTGAAAGGGAAAAGACATTTGCAAGTGATACAACTGATAAAGGCTTAATATCCAAAATATAGGAAAAACTTACATAACTCAACACAAACACACATACACACACACATCCAATTTAAAAAATGGGCAGAAGACTTGAATAGATGTCCTCCAAAGAGGACATACAGATGGCAAACAGACACATCAAAAGAAGCTTAACAAAAGAGAAAATAAACTTTTGGGACTTGATCAAGATCAAAAGCTTCTACACAGCCAAGGAAACAGTCAACAAAACAAAGAGGCAACACATGGAATGGGAGAAGATATTTGCAAATGACAGTACAGACAAAAGGCTGATATCCAGGATCTATAAAGAACTTCTCAAACTCAACACACACAAAACAGATAATCATGTCCAAAAAATGGGTAGAAGACATGAACAGACACTTCTCCAATGAAGACATACAAATGGCTATCAGACACATGAAAAATGTTCAACATCACCAGCAATGAGGGAGATTCAAATTAAAACCACATTGAGATACCACCTTACGCCAGTTAGAATGGCCAAAATTAGCAAGACAGGAAACAGTGTGTGTTGGAGAGGATGTGAAGAAAGGGGAACCCTTTTACACTGTTGGTGGAATGCAAGTTGGTGCAGCCACTTTGGAGAACAGTGTGGAGGCTCCTTAAGAAATTAAAAATAGAGCTTCCCTGTGACCCTGCAACTGCATTACTGGGTATTTACCCCAAAGATACAGATGTAGTGAAGAGAAGGGCCATCCATACCCCAATGTTCATAGCAGCAATGGCCACAGTCGCCAAACTGTGGAAAGAACCAAGATGCCCTTCAATGGATGAGTGGATAAGGAAGATGTGGTCCATATACACTATGGAGTATTATGCCTCTATCAGAAAGGATGAATACCCAACTTTTGTATCAACATGGATGGTACTGGAAGAGATTATGCTGAGTGAATTAAGTCAAGCAGAGTCAATTATCATGTGGTTTCACTTATTTGTGGAGCATAAGGAATAACACGGAGGACATGGGGAGATGGAGAGGAGAAGGGAGTTGAGGGAAACTGGAGGGGAAAATGAACCATGAGAGACTATGGACTCTGAAAAACAATCTGAGGGTTTTGAAGGGGCGGGGGGTGGGAGGTTGGGGGACCCTGGTGGTGGGTATTATGGAGAGCACATATTGCATGGAGCACTGGGTGTTGTGCATAAACAATGAATTCTGTTACAATGAAAAGAAATTAAATTTTAAAAAGAAAGACACACACAAAAGAAAAAAGAAAAAAAAAAGATGTTCAACATCACTCATCATCAGGGAAACACAAACCAAAACCACAGTGAGATATCACCTTATCCAGTGGCTAAAATCAAAAAGAGAAGAAGTAAGAAGAGTTGGTAAGGATGTGAAGAAAAAGTAACCTTCATACACTAATGGTAGAAATGTAAATAGGTATAGCCATTGTGGAAAATGGTATGGAGATCCCAAAACATTAAAAATAGAAATACCATATGATCCAGTAATTCTGCTACTGGGTATTTACCAGAAGAAAGCAAAAACATTAATTCAGTTTGCTTTACTACCAAAAAAAAGCATTAATTCAAAAAGATATATGCACCCTTTTGTTTATTTTAATAATATTTACAATAGCCAAGATATGGATGAAGCCCAAGTGTCCGACAGATGAATGGATAAAGAATATGTGGGGTGTGTGTGTGTGTGTGTTTACATTTACATGTAATGGAATATTACTCAGCCATAAAAAGGGACAAGATCTTGCCATCTGTGACAACATGGATGGACTTAGAAGGTATTATACTAAGTGAAATAAGTCAAACAGAGAAAGACAAATACCAACTGATTTCACTCATATATGGAATCTAAAAAACAAAACAAAGGAATAAACAAACAAAGCAGACTGAGACCTATAAATACAGAGAATAACTAATGGTTGCCAGAGGGAGAGAGGTATAGGGATGGGCAAAATGGGTGAGGGGGGGTGGGAGATACAGTCTTCTAGTTACAGAATGTACAAAACATGGGAATAAAAGGTACAGCATCGAGAATATAGTCAGTGGTATTTTAAGAGCATTCCATGGTGATAAATGGTAGTATACTTGAAGACAGCATAACATATACATTTGTTGAAACACTGTATATCTGAAATTAATGGAACATTCTATTATACTCAATTCATTCAATTATACTCAAAAATAGTAACAAATAAATGGGAATCAAAATGATACTTCTTTTTTAAAGCATGAGACATTGATTTAGCTATCCTAAACACAAAATTTTTTTCTACATAATGACCATATACAGCAAAGCTGACAACCCAAAATGTTTTACAAGTTTCCCAATGACCATACATAGTATGTTTTAAACCTGTTAAAAAGAATGACATTAAGTCTTTTAGTTCAGTGGCAAGCTCAGTGCAACTATTCCATGAATCCTAGAAGATAAAGCAACTACAGAATGTAAAGTCTCAAATGTACTTGGTTTAATTTCTCCATGGTGTGGGACAGTTGAAGTACCTGGCATCTTCTCAAGCTGTGAACCAATCAGTTAAGGCAGGGTGTTAACAGTGTCAGGGCTCACAATCCTGGTGGTCCTCAGGGCCAGATCCCTATTTACACACTTTCACAGAATTTACTTAATTTCATAGCAGATTCTGTGGCCAAATATTTGTCACATTTATGCAGGCAGCTGAGACCAGTAATCATGAAAAAACAATGCATGGCTGGGAAACAAGTTGGGAAGCACAATCTCCATAGTCAAGAAGAGGTGGAGGATATGGAGGTGACATCCCTGCCTACCCCCCCCCCCCCAGCTTACAAGCTGCATGATCCCAGGCAAAATCCTTATCCTCCCTGAAGTACCTTCCTTCATCTACCTCTCAAGATTGATAGAAGGGACAATAGAACAATCAGAGTGGGCCTCTCAGCATACAAACAGGTGCACTTTTGGCATGCAGTTAGGTACATTTCTAATCAGGCCTTCAAACAGCTTCAGAAAAGACAGGTACCCTGATGTAGACAAATAACAATACTATTATTTGATAGCTACAAAGTGTCTTCTCACCTACCCATGAGCTTTCCCACAGACCATCTTAGTAGAAGCCCATGCAAGGCTGTGTAGTGAGGGAAACACAAAGAGACAAGGAGATAGTTGAATGGATGTGTCTGCCTCTGCTAGTGCCTCAGCTACCTCAGAACATATCTGGAATGAGGACCTGATAGTCCTGGTCCCCAAGCCTTATTCTGTTCTTAGAGATGCCACTTTCAAACATGTGTCTCTCAACAAAACCTTTTGTTCAGTAAATGTACCTATGGAAGTCCAGTAGACAAAGCAGGGAGAGAGCAAAAGTGCTCCAGCTCTGGCTAGACCATTCTCATGGTCCAACATAATGCCCTCAGCTTTCCCACATATATGCATGCCTAAACCCTCCTCTGTGTGTGCAAGCATAGCCTTTCTACCACCACTACCAGAAATCCCCTTTCTCACAGCCTCAGGGTCCCAGCTCACACCAGGCTGGACAGCAGTTTCCTGAAGGATGAGCCCTGGCACTAGAGCCAACCCTTTAAATAGCATGTTTCATCACCAACTACCAGGAATAATATCAGCTTTTAAAACACCATGGTGGGGGGACACCTGGGTGGCTCAGTCGGTTAAGTGCTTGCCTTCAGATCAGGCCATGATCCTGGGGTCCCGGGATCAAGTCCTGCATCAGGATCCCTGCCCAGCAGGGACTCTGCTTCTCCCTCTACCTGCTTGTACTCCCTCTCTCTGTCAAATAAATTAATTAATTAAATATTTTAATTAATAAATAAATAGATATAAAGATAAAGATAGAGATAGATAGATGATATGATAAATGATAGCTTAGATAGATAGATAGAATGAACAAACCCCACAGGAATTGCTGAAGTGAACTGATTCCATCTGCAAACCGAGGTCATGCCATGAAGACTCCCCGCAACACAAACAAGAAGGAGTGTAGATAGATAAATGTTAGTCATTTATGTCTGTAATCAGGCTGTCCTGTAGGCCTACAGGCTCCATGCTGATTAGCAGTGCTTCCTTACGTATCCTCTAGGGCCTGGAGAAAATGTAGATAACCTTCCAGGAAAAGTGCAGCCTGGCCAAATGTGAAAACCCTTCTCCCTCAACTTCACTCTGCTGGTTGGGAAGGATGCAGTGAGGGTGAGAACCACCCCCAACCCAGTCCCAGGGATGCCCTGTGCAACCATCACCCTGTGCCAGTGCCAGCACTTGAAGTCTCCCTACCTCAGCTTCAGAAGATGGAACCTTATATGAGCACTGTCCAGAGGTTTCCCCTTCTTTTGGGAGGCAGATCCAGAGGAACCAGCCAAGTCTTTGCTCAGCAGGGATCCTCCCTCCCACTCAGCTGAGCTGTTTCCCCAAGATTCTTCAGCAATGATGAACTCTGGGTGGCAAATAGGCATGCACCATGACCTGGAAAGCAAGTCTTTGTGGTTATTTTCACAGAAATAGTAGCATCTCCAAAATAAGATTTCATTTCAGTGCCAAGTATGAAATGTGAAACCAATTCTGGCTTTTAAAAGGACCACAGACATTTTAGTGCTGTCAAACTGGTGGGACTGGGTCTTTCTTGACATCACAGAGCACTTAGCTTAAGGAAAATCATTTGAGATCATGCATATGATTTGTGGATCTTCAAAAAACATCAGCTTTTTCTGAGTTTGGAACTTTCCAATAAAGCTGTTTCTGGCTCAGACCAACTCCAGTTCATTTCAGTATTTGCTTTCTCTTTGATTGTGCTGGAGTTCTCAATACCTAGTTGTCACACTTTTCTTGAAGGAGAAATGAGTGGTATATGCCTACAGTTGTCTTTCCATAATAGAGCTATAGGGAAGATGGTCTACCTGGCTTTTCCATTCAACCTATACGTGAGCAGAGCAAGAATGGAGAACATCAGTGCTGGACTCGACAGACCCAAGAACAGAACCTCTATCTGGAAGGATGATTCAAAGGGAATCACAAACTTTTCTCAAAATGACATGTGGACACATCCATTTACTTTTAGTTGAATCTCTGGGCTTCTGAACAAACCCTCAGTTCAGATACACTTGACTCTAGTGAAGTTGCACTAAAGCTTAGTATTTTCATGTATTGCCTGGAATATTCATGGGATAACTGCACTGACATAATGGACTGTGATCTTAGAAACCAATTATTAGTATCTTTAGGGTAAATATCCAGTAGTGCAATTGCTGGGACATAGGGTAGTTCTATTTTCAACATTTTGAGGAACCTCCATGCTGTTTGTTGCACCAGCTTGCATTCCCACCAACAGTGGAGGAGGGTTCCCCTTTCTCCGCATCCTCGCCAGCATCTGTCATTTCCTGACTTGTTAATTTTAGCCATTCTGACTGGTGTGACGTGGTATCTTACTGTGGTTTTGATTTGTATTTCCCTGATGCCGAGTGACGTGGAGCACTTTTTCATGTGTCTGTTGGCCATCTGGGTGTCTTCTTTGCAGAAATGTCTGTTCATGTCCTCTGCCCATTTCTTGATTGGATTGTTTGTTCTTTGGGTGTTGAGTTTGCTAAGTTCCTTATAGATTTTGGATACTAGCCCTTTATCTGATATGTCGTTTGCAAATATCTTCTCCCATTCTGTCAGTTGTCCTTTGGTTTAGTTAACTGTTTCCTTTGCTGTGCAAAAGCTTTTGATCTTGATGAAATCCCAATAGTTCATCTTTGCCCTTGCTTCCCTTGCCTTTGCCGATGTTCCTAGGAAGATGTTGCTGCGGCTGAGGTCAAAGAGGTTGCTGCCTGCGTTCTCCTCAAGGATTTTGATGGATTCCTTTCTCACATTGAGTTCCTTCATCCATTTGGAGTCTATTTTCGTGTGTGGTGTAAGGAAGTGGTCCAATTTCATTTTTCTGCATGTGGCTGTCCAATTTTCCCAACACCATTTGTTGAAGAGGCTGTCTTTTTTCCATTGGATATTCTTTCCTGCTTTGTCGAAGATTAGTTGACCATAGAGTTGAGGGTCGATTTCTGGGCTCTCTATTCTGTTCCATTGATCTATGTGTCTGTTTTTGTGCCAGTACCATGCTGTCTTGATGATGACAGCTTTGTAATAGAGCTTGAAGTCCGGAATTGTGATGCCACCAACTTTGGCTTTCTTTTTCAATATTCCTTCAGCTATTCGAGGTCTTTTCTGGTTCCATATAAATTTTAGGATTATTGGTTCCATTTCTTTGAAAAAAATGGGTGGTATTTTGATAGGGATTGCATTAAATGTGTAGATTGCTTTAGGTAGCATAGACATTTTCACAATATTTGTTCTTCTAATCCAGGAGCATGGAACATTTTTCCATTTCTTTGTCTCTTCCTCAATTTCTTTCATGAGTACTTAATAATTTTCTGCATATAGATTCTTAGCCTCTTTGCTTAGGTTTATTCCTAGGTATCTTATAGTTTGGGGTGCAATTATAAATGGGATTGACTCCCTAATTTCTCTTTCTTCTGTCTTGTTGTTGGTGTACAGAAATGCAACTGATTTCTGTGCATTGATTTTATATCCTGACAATTTACTGAATTCCTGTGCAAGTTCTAGCAGTTTTGGAGTGGAGTCTTTTGGGTTTTCCACATATAGTATCATATAATCTGCGAAGAGTGATAGTTTGACTTCTCTTTGCCGATTTGGATGCCTTTAATTTCCTTTCATTGTCTGATTGCTGAGGTTAGGACTTCTAGTACTATATTGAATAGCAGTGGTGATAAGGGACATCCCTGCAGTGTTCCTGACCTTAGCAGAAAAGCTTTCAGTTTTTCTCCATTGAGAATGATATTTGTGGTGGGTTTTTCATAGACGGCTTTGATAATATTGAGGTATGTGCTCTCTATCCCTACACTTTGAAGAGTTTTGATCAGGAAGGGATGCTGTACTTTGTCAAATGCTTTTTCAGCATCTATGGAGAGTATCATATGGTTCTTGTTCTTTCTTTTATTAATGTGTTGTATCACATTGATTGATTTGCAGATGTTGAACCAAACTTGCAGCCCTGGAATAAATCCCACTTGGTCATGGTGAATAATCCTTTTAATGTACGTACTGTTGAATCCTATTGGCTAGTATTTTGGTGAGAATTTTTGCATCTGCATTCATCAAGGATATTGGTCTGTAGTTCTCTTTTTTGGTGGGATCCTTGTCTGGTTTTGGGATCAAGGTGATGCTGGCCTCATAAAATGAGTTTGGAAGTTTTCCTTCCATTTCTATTTTTTGGAACAGTTTCAGGAGAATAGGAATTAGTTCTTCTTTAAATGTTTGGTAGAATTCCCACTGAGAAGCCATCTGGGCCTGGGCTTTTGTTTGTTTGGACATTTTTGATGACTGTTTCAATCTCCTTACTGGTTATGGGCCTGTTCAGGTTTTCTGTTTCTTCCTGGTTCAGTTGTGGTAGTTTATATCTCTCTAGGAATGCATCCATTTCTTCCAGATTGTCAAATTTGTTGGTGTAGAGTTGCTCATAGTATGTTCTTATAATTGTCTGTATTTCTTTGGTGTTAGTTGTGATCTCTCCTCTTTCATTCCTGATTTTATTTATTTGGGTCCTTTCTCTTTTCTTTTTGATAAGTCTGGCCAGGGGTTTATCAATCTTATTAATTCTCTCAAAGAGCTCCTAGTTTCGTTGATTTGTTCTATTTTTTGTTTTTGTTTTTTGTTTGTTTGTTTGTTTGTTTGTTTCTATTTCATTGATTTCTGCTCTGATCTTTATGATTTCTCTTTTCCTGCTGGGTTTAGGGTTTCTTTCTTGTTCTTTCTCCAGCTCCTTTAGGTGTAGGGTTAGATTGTGTTCTTGAGACCTTTCTTGTTTCTTAAGAAAGGCTTGTACCACTATATATTTTCCTCTCAGGACTGCCTTTGCTGTGTCCCACAGATTTTGAACCGTTCTGTTTTCATTCTCATTTGTTTCCATGAATTTTTTCAATTCTTCTTTAATTTTCTGGTTGACCCATTCATTCTTTAGAAGGATGTTGTTTAGTCCACATGTATTGGGGTTCTTTCC
Source organism: Meles meles (assembly GCF_922984935.1). Lineage (NCBI taxonomy): Eukaryota > Metazoa > Chordata > Mammalia > Carnivora > Mustelidae > Meles > Meles meles. Next base: position 28,542,992 of record NC_060071.1, read on the forward strand.
AAATTTCCTCTTGTGATTGAGTTCTAGCTTCAGAGCATTATGATCTGAAAATATGCAGGGAATGATCCTAATCTTTTGATACTGGTTGAAACCTGATTTAGGACCCAGGATGTGATCTATTCTGGAGAATGTTCCATGTGCACTAGAGAAGAATGTGTATTCTGTTGCTTTGGGATGAAATGTTCTGAATATATCTGTGATGAAGAACTGAATTTTTAACCTTACTTAATTTTAATTAATTTAACTTTGAATAATGTCTATGACAAGTAGCTACTAGGCTGGTCAGTGCAATCCACAGCCTGCACCAACCTTTATACCATCAGCTGCACATTCCTGCCCTCAAAAGCTTGAAAAGAAGAAAAGCTTTTTATAGGCAAACCTGATCCATGTTCTGTCCTCTGTAATGGTTTTTGGCATGAGGCACTTGGAGTTACTCTTGGAAAATATATTGTAAGCCCTAACGAGTGACTGTGGAAGCAGCTGGAACAGCAGCAGCATTCCTGTTCTCAAGCTGTTGAATGCAATGGTGGGATAAGAGCAGGACCACATGATCCCTGGGGGCAGGGCATAAATTAGGAGCTAGGAAAGAATGTAACCCCCAATCTCCTCTTTCTGCAGCTGGCAATTGCCAGCCCATACAACCCAGTCCTCCCTTATTCCATGACTGACTACCTGCATGCCTTTGCACAGGGGAAAATGCAAGTTTGCTTCAAGATATTTGTCATCACTTTGTACTTCTTTCCCACACTTGGAGGCATCTGTCCTTGCATTTCTGATATAAATAAATAAATGAATAAATAAGTAAATAAGTGGTATGTGCAGGACTCAGCTGCTTCTGCTCTCCCTTGCAGAGGCAGCCCTGCACAACTGCTCAGATTGGTGTCTGAGAACTTTATTTTGGTGTGCAAAGACAATGCTCAGCTTGGCATCCCAGGGCATGTTTCTGTGCTCCATGTGCCCAGGACAAATGCCTACACATTATGCTTTTCCAATGAAACATGAGTTCTAAAATAATCTTCATTGTTTACCAAGTAATTCAAAGGAAAGAATTAAGGGAATTGATATTTAAAGTGTTTGTTTTTAAAATTATGTATTAGAAGAAATGGAGAAAAATTAAGTTATCCTCCTGGTTGCAGGGGCTGTGCTGGACACTAGGATGTAAGACAAAGAAGAGGTAGGCTGGTCGGCATAACCACAGAACATAAGGCATGTTCTAAAGCATGGGTAAGAGTGTGGTATTCAAGAGCACAGAAGAAGGATTGACTCTTGAGGGATTTGGGAGGGGAACTGATGGTGACATTTGAGCCCCTCTGAAGTTGAGTGAGACTACCCAGGAGAGCAAGAAGAGGAGAAAGTTTGTCTAGTCAATGGCCTTAGTGGAAACTTTTGCAGGAAGACACAACTTGTCATCAGGAATCTCCCGGAGGGAGCCAGACTGTCCCTGCACTGGGAAGCAATTAAATCCACGTTCTTATGCCTTATCTAAATGGGGTGAGTCTTCAGCAACTGAGCCTAGGAATCCACATGGCATACAAGTACCCCAAAGAATTCTGATACACTCTATAAAGTATGAAGTCCCCCTGCCCAGTGTTTGCAGACAGGGTTGAAAAGAGGGTGGGGAACTCCTTAGAGGATGGGAGGGAGGGAGGTGTAGGTAACACAGCAGCCTGCCTGTTGATGCAGGTGCATGGGGTCAGGAGACAGGAAAGGAAGGGTCTGTCACAATGCCACCAAGTTTGCAATGTGTGGGATGTGAGGGGATACTGAGCAGGCAGTTCAGGCTTCCAGAAAGTTTGTCTGCAAAAAGAAGAGATGAGCTTGGATACCTTGATCAGGGCCCTTTATCCTAGGGGACAGAGTTATCCTCCAGATCAGCTCTGATCAGAGAGTCCAGAACCATCCTATCTGTCCCCAGTAGGACTTTCAAACTTTCAGGAAGTGGAGGTTCCTCTTAAATCATACACTTTCAACCTCATCATTAATGACATTTGAGACAGATAATCCTTTGTTGTGGAGAAGTGTCCTATGCTTTGCAAGATGTTAAGCAGCATCCCCAGCCTTTACCCTTAAATGCCAGTAGTACCCCTGCTCCAGCTGTTACAACAAAAAATAACTCTAGACTGTGACTTCCTCACCCCAGCTCAGAATCCCTGGCCTGGTAAGATGGTCCATCAGAGCTGTGTACATGCATGAATATGCACATGTGTCATTTAAGGGAGCAGGGATATGCTCAAGGAATTCATAAGCTATAGACTACAACGACTAGAATCATGAATGTATACTACATTGAACTGACAAGTCTCTGACAGAGACCAAACAGTATGTCAGGTGAAAATTCACACCTCGGGAAGAAATTCTCCAACATGAATGCCAAGGGCAATGCTCAGAGATTCCTTAATTTTATGAGAAGTGGGTTGGGGGGAAACTCACCTTTTCTGTTGTGAGGAATCTCTCAGCAAAGGGGTGTTTTCTGTAAAACAGGGGTCTTTTGACCTGGAGCTGAAGAACTGAGGTAAAGAAGAGTGAGACCTGTGAAAGACACAGTGAAGGAAAAAGGATCACCAACGCAAAAATGGTGGAAGTGTTCACTGGTCATTGGGGCTATATCCAAGAACATGGCTGAATAACATGGAGGACATGGGGAGATGGAGAGGAGAAGGGAGTTGAGGGAAATTGGAAGGGGAGATGAACCATGAGAGACTATGGACTTGGAAAAACAACCTGAGGGTTTTGAAGGGGTGGGGGGTGTGAGGTTGGGGAACAAGGTGGTGGGTAGTAGGGAAGGCACATATTGCATAGAGCACTGGGTGTGGTGCAAAAACAATGAATACTGTTATGCTGAAAAGAAATTTTAAAAAATTTTACATAAGCTATAACTGAATTGTAAAAAGCTAGAGTTAAAAAGAGACCATTAGAAACAACTCTCCTAAAAAATAAAAGGAAAAAAGAAAAGAAAAAAAGAAACAGCTCTCCTCGCCAGCATAAACCAGGTTGGCAATGAAAAATAGAAACACATAAGAGACCAGACACCGTAGGATTGATACTTTCAGGCTTTGCAATTCCATGCAGAACTTCTCATGGAGAAAACCATTCAGAGTCTGATGGGCCTTTATATACTCAGAAAATTCTACTTCCTAAGATCACGGTATTTAAATATCACACATTTAAAATATCCTACTGGCTTCCCATTGAAGACCAGCAAAACTCAGCACCCATGGGGTCAAAATGAAATGATAAAATGGCAACTATGGGTCTCTCAGGGGGATGGAAGCCACAAGTGAAACAAAGCAAAGCTTCACACTGTAGGGACACCCCCTGCACTGTGCTGGCCTGCACTAGAGGAAGGGCCACCATAAACTTATCCAAATCAGGAGCTCAGGAGAGCACAAGAGAGCCCACAAGTATATATGATCCTCATTCAAGGACACATAATGTTTAAAAGCAACCAGCTTTCATGAAAAGCTGCAGAAATAATTTTAATTATTAACTGTTGGGAATATGTCATTTTACACACAAATACATTGCCTTTCCTAAATGATGCCAGGCCACACAGAGCTGCTGTGGATGCCATGAAACACTCACCAGGGATAATAATAGTACTTCATATCATAAAGGCAGAGAAAGGGAAAAAAAAAATATTCCCACCCTCTTTTCTCCTTTCATCCCAGCATGTATCTGTGACAACAGACAATAAGACTCTGGTCTCTTGGGTGAATAAAACCAGGGCCCTGAGCTGTGCCCAACAATACCTACCATTCCACACTAGAGCATGGAAGGGAGTCTGTCTTGGGCCAGCAATGTTTCTCTAAGCACACCTCTGGGCAGCCCTGCATACTTTACTGGGGAACACAGATTAAGAGAGGACTCTGTCCTCAGGAGCTTTAATAACCAGGAAGAAGAGCACAGCAGAGAACAAGGTATAGAATAGATGCCCTAACTAGCACACATGAGAGCAGAGATGGAAGATGAATTCCACTTGAGTGATTTAATAATTTATACACTTTAACTGTTAGCTGTTCAAACCAGTTTAAACAATTAGTTGGGTTTTAAATTTTTCATGTCTCATAACTGTAAATGAAGAAGGGCCTCAGGCACATTTAGATAAATGTCTCAATGAGTCAACTAATATCCAGTGTTTTCCATTACTCCCTGAGGTGGTCTGTTACATAGCATTCCTGGGAAAGGTGACTGTTACCAAGAACTCACTCACATTATTTAACCACTCTGAGCTTCCATTTTCTCATCTGTATAATGCGGATTAAAAGGAAAAACTCACTAAATTGAGTCACACTAAATTAGGAGATATAAATGGTAAGCATAGTTTGGCTTCAATTCAATTCAATTCAATTATTTCTATTACACTGTGAGCCTCTTATGAATGGCTGCCATGATATTTCCATCTTGTTTTATCGGGTACCTTAACTGGTACCCTGTTCAATGTCAATGCTTAAATATTTAATGAATTTGTTAAATCCCAGTAATCATAGCTTATTTGCATGAGGTACCTTGTTGACTCCATGAAACAGTTTTGTAAATCATTATCAGATCAATAATGTGCTCAGAAATACCACTGACCCTCTGAAGAGCAGAGAATGTTCAAGAGAGTGGAGGTGCCATTGCTCCATAGAAAGCATTATCCACAGGCTCTCAGGACAGCTCATGGCAGTGTCACATTGCTCAGTGCTGAGAATTCACCTTACGGCCACGAAGGAGGAAAATCGAAAATGGGCAAAAGTCAAAAGTCCATTTTATTTTCTCTGAAGTGAACACATCTGACTGATTTCATTTTTTAACATTTCTATTGCATTTTGTTTACACACAGTATTTTATAATTGTAGTTAAGTATATAGGAAGTAGTTTCTAAGCTTTTTAATATTTAGTTATGATTCTAAAGAGCCAAAAATAAAATGAGATTTTCTAGGAAATTTCCCAAAGGCTTCAGGCTATTCCAAATTTAAATTTAAATTTACATTGTCCAGGCATTATTTTCCATTGTTCCCAGTCCATTTCATTTTTGCAAAGAAGGGAGTCTCAGAGAGGGCTTCAGACCAAGTTACTTCACAGGATCCCTGACCTTCTGTCCTGAAAGACAGAAAACTCACAAACTGCATATAGAGAAGATTCAGGATTGCCCAAGAAACATATTTCAGAGTGATTTTTCTTTCTGACTTAATTAAGGTAGAAAATATTGAGATCTATATTTTTCCTGGACTTTTTTCCTTCTGAAAAAAAAAAACTCATTGACATTTCTCTGACTTCACATCTAAGCCCAGGTGTTGTCAAAATTCACAAAATTCAACAGTGTCTATTTCCCTAGTGTCTCAATAACTCTGTGTATACATGTGCAAAATTCATATATGCCTGAAAGTTTATAAGCAGGCAATACTTACTTGAATAATTTGGAAACTACAGAAGAGGATAACAGATAAAATGATTATATATAATTCTGTATTTCAAAGATACAAGCTTATCTATAGAGAACAAACTGATAGTTACCAGAAGGGAAGTGGATGGGAGGATGAGTGAAAGAGGTGATAGAGATGAAGGGGTGCCCTTGTCATGATGAGCACTGGGTGTTGTGTGGAAGTGTTGAATTACTACATTGAAAATATTACAGTGTTTGTTAACTAAGTGGAATTTAAGTAAAGAGTTAAAAAATAAAAAATAAAGAACTTCCTTTCAATCTTTTTTTTCTACATACAAATGAAAAGTTTTAAAGTCAGCACTTGATGTTATATGCAATTAACAAATCATTGAACACTACTTCTAAAGCTAATGATGTACTATATGTTGGCTAATTGAGCATAATAAAAAAAATAATAAAGTCAGCTTCAAATATATGAGTTTCCAGACATACATTCAAACAAATAAGTTCTTTGTTCTCTAATTATTTAACTTAGATAAGTCATTAACATTTCTGTGTTAGTAAATGTTCTTCTACAATGTGATTTACATGTTAGCATCATATTCCATTACGTGGATCCCCACATTAGGCATAACCATGCTCTGCTGTTGGAAATTTAGGGAATTTCTACTTCTTTACTAAAATAAGTAACAAACATTATGAAAGTCCTAGTAGATAAGTCTTTGTATGTGCCTCCAAAAGTTTGCTAGGACAGATTCCTAGAAGTGTAGTCACTGGGCAAGAAGTATCTTGGTGCTTATGGTCCACAGAGAGCCTTACTATACCTTTCAGTTACAGAAGAGAACAAATCTTTGTCCCCAAAGCCCTGGGTATTAGCCACATTTTAGATCCTTAAGCAATAAACTTTAAATAGCTAGAATTGATTCAGGTCTGCCATTATCAAGAAACCTTGCTGCCATGATTATAAATAAGACCCATCTATGCCAACCTGTAAGATGGATACAGTGTGTTAGCAACACCTCCCAGCCCTCCCCTGTCTATAACCGATATCTTAGCTCCAAAAACCCTAGTTCTTTCTAGATCCAAACACTTGGTAGTACTATGGTGCTTATGTCATTTTATCAAGAAAAAAGTATCTAAGAATGTTAAAAATATTAAATACCTAATATATTAACACTTCTGAGAAGATTCACATTTCTAAAGACCAGAAAAGAGACAATGATTAGTGCAAAGAACATGCTGGAGAGGTAATGATTTGGTCATCAGTGGCAGAGGAAGAGGTTTTCTCTCATTCTTTCTCAAGCTCTGTATCATGTAGACACCATCAATACAGGACAGAAGCCAGCTCTGCTTGGCAAGGAACCCAGAGCCAGTAACAAGGAGTGCAAAATGATGCCACTGCCTTCCTCTGTCTCTCTTTCCCTCTCTATCTCTGACTCTTGTATCTGGCCTATTTTATCCTGGATTCACTGGTCCAAGATACCTTTCCAGAAGGAAAAAAGCAAACCAACAGGCTAGGAAAAGCTGGATTTGCCCCAAAAGTGATCACACAGAAAACAGCCAAGTGTGTCCACTGACAGAAAGCAGATCTGAGGAAGGAAAGTGAGCAGCAAACCTGCCACCCGCTCGTGTGCCATTTTTTAGAAGATTTGGGAGGAAACTGTGATTTCTCACCCAGATACACGCAGAGCTTCAGAGAAACTATCCTTGTTCTCTCTAAGCATAACCGAGCTTTTAAGTTTAATTAACTGCAAAGAAGACAACCTATAGCTCAGGCTGCTCAGAGGCAATGTCTGTAATAAGTTGTAATCATGAAGGCTGTTTCCCACTTCCTCAGCCTAACACCCTACTAGTTATTTTCAGTAGGATTTAAAAAATAAGTCCATAAAAATAATTATAAATCTATGATAATAGGTACACAATGTAGAATTATGTAATTTGTGATATCGATAACAAAGGGTGACAGAACTATATAGAAGCAGAATTTTTGTATGCAGTTGAAGTTAAGTTGGTATCAATTCAAATTAGGTTGTTATAACTTTAGAATGTCATATCTAATTGTCACTGTAAACACAAAGAAAATATAATAAAACATACACCAAAAAATGAGAAGGGAATCAAAACATGTCACTACAAAAAAGTCAACTAAACACGAAGGAAGGCAATAAAAGAGGAAGGCAGTAAGGAAGGAAACGAGGGACAAAAGCTATAAGACATACAGAAAACATAAAATGCCAAAAGTAGTTCTGTTTGTATGAATGATAACCTTAAATACCAATATACTAAACTCATCAATCAAAAGGCAGAGGTTGGCAGAGGGATTAAAACGGAAACAAAACAAAACAAAACAAAATATATGACTCAACTATATACTGTCAATAACAATTATAAATAATATAAACCAAACATCAGAGCTCCAAAAGATATGAGGCAGACAACTGACATAATTGAAGGGATAGATAGTTCTACAATAATGGCTAGAGACTTCAATGCCCCACTCTCAATAATGGTTAGAAATCAAACAAAAGATACATATGGATCTAGAGGCCTTACACAACACTATAGACCAACAGCACCTAAAAAACCTACAGAGAGTAATCTACCCAACAACAGCAAAATTACACATTTCTCTCTAGTACACATGTAACATTTGCCAAGATAGACCATATGTTATGCCATAAAACCAGTTCTAATAAATTTTAAAAGACTGGAATAATACAATGTATCTTTTCCAATCAGTAGAATTAACCAGAAATCAATAGCAAAAGGAAAACTGAAAACTTCACAAATATATAAAAATTAAACCAAACACTCAAACAACCAATGGGTGAAAGCAGAAATCACAAGGGAAATTAGAAAATATCTTCTGTGAGCTGAATTGTGTACCCCCTCCAACCAAAAAAGCCCCTCATACATCAAATCTTTAACCCCCAGTACCTTATAATATAACTGTGTTTGGAGTCATCTTTAAATAGGATATTAGGTTAGATGAGGTCATTAGGGTGGATTCTAATCCAATTTGACTACTGTCCTTGTAAGAAGAGGAAATTTGATACAGAAAGAGATACCAAAGATTCATGTACAATAGCAGTGTGTAGGGGCAATAGAAAGGCAGCCATCTGCATGCAAAGGAGAGAGGCATTTAAGGCAGCCAACCTTGCCAGCACCTTGATCTTGGACTTATAGCCTCCAGAACTATGAGGAAATAAATTGCTGTTGTTTAAAATTCCCTTTCTGTGTCACTTTGTTATGGCAACCCTAGCAAACTAATACAGTTTAAGACAAATGCCCTGAGACAAATGACAATGAAAACGCAACATACCAAAATTTATAGGATGAACCGAAAGCAGTACTAAGAGGGACACTTATAGCTGTAAGTATTTACATTTAAACAGAAGAAAGATCTCAAATCAACAACCTAGCTTTATACCTTAAAAAACTAGAAAATGAAGAGTAAGTTAAACCCAAAAGCTGAAAGAAGTAAGAAAATAACTATGAGAGAGGTGACTAATAAAATAGAGATGAGAAAAGCTATGGAGAAAATCAGTGAAACCAAAAGTAGGTTCTTTACAAAGATCAATAAAATTGACACATCTTTAGCTAGATTGACTAAGAAAAAAAGAGAGAAACTCAAATCACTAAAATCAGAAATGAGAGCAGGAACATTACTACCATTTTACGGGGTGGGGGGAAGGATTATAAGAGCATACTATGAATGATTATATGTTAACAAATCGGATAACCTAGACAAAATGGGTAAATTCCTAGCTATACACAACCAACCAACACTGATAATGAAGAAGAAGAAAAATCTGAATAGACTTACAAATATTAAGAAATAGAAGCAGAGAGAGTCAAGTATCATATGGTTTCACTTATTTGTGGAGCATAACAAATAACATGGAGGACATAGGGAGATGGAGAGGAGAGGGGAGTTGAGGGAAATTGGAAGGGGAGATGAACCATGAGAGACCATAGACTCTGAAAAACAATCTGAGGGTTATGTAGGGGCAGGTGGTGGGAGGTTGGGGGAGCCAGGTGGTGGGTATTATGGAGGGCATATATTGCATGGAGCACTGGGTGTGGTGCATAAACAATGAATTCTGTTACACTGAAAAGAAATTAATTAAAAAACACACACAAAAAAAAAATAGAATCAGTAATCAATCAAAAAATAAGAATATTCTAAGAAATAGAAGCAGTAATCAAAAACCTCCCAACATGTATTTCATGGAGCACTGGGTGTGGTGCATAAACAATGAATTTTGGAACACTGAAAAGAAATTTTAAAAAATAAATAAAATTTTTAAATAAATAAATAAACAAAGAAACCTCCCAACAACAACAACAAAAAGCCCTGAACCAGATTGCTTGGCTGATGCACTCTACCAAATGTTTAAGGAAGGATTAACATCACCTCCCCAAACTCTCTTTAAAAAAAACTGAAAAAGAAGGGACACTTATTCAATGAAGTTAGCATTACCTTGATACCAAAGACACTACAAGAGCAGAAAACCACAGACCAATATCCCTGGTGAATACTGATGCAAAAAATCCTCAGCAAAATACTAGCAAGTCAGTTCAGCAGCATACTAAAAGGATTATACACTATGACCAAGGGGAATTAATTCCTGAAATTCAAGGATGGTTTAAAATATGAAAATCAATTGATGAAACACACAACATTAACAGAGTGGAGGAAAAAAACACATGATCGTCTATTGATGCAGAAAAGTATATGACAAAATTCAACACACTTTTCTTATAAAAATGTTCAGCAAATAAGAATAAAAGGAAACTACAACACAATAAAGGCCATAAAAAACAGCTAACATCATACTCAAATGTGAAATACTGAAAGCTTTTCCTTTAAGATGAAGAACAGTTTGAGAATACCTGTTTTGTTTCTAATCAGTGTAGTACTGTTTCTTCCTGGTTCAGTTGTGGTAGTTTATATGTCTCTAGGAATGCAACCATTTCTTCCAGATTGTCAAATTTGTTGGTGTAGAGTTGCTCATAGTATGTTCTTATAATTGTCTGTATTTCTTTGGTGTTAGTTGTGATCTCTCCTCTTTCATTCATGATTTTATTGATTTGGGTCCTTTCTCTTTTCTTTTTGATAAGTCTGGCCAGGGGTTTATCAATCTTATTGATTCTTTCAAAGAACCAGCTCCTAGTTTTGTTGATTTATTCTATTGTTTTTTTGGTTTCTATTTCATTGATTTCTGCTCTGATCTTTAGGATTTCTCTTCTCCTGCTGGGTTTAGGGTTTCTTTCTTGTTCTTTCTCCAGCTCCTTTACATGTAGGGTTAGGTTGTGTACTTGAGATCTTTCTTGTTTCTTGAGAAAGGCTTGTACCGCTATATATTTTCCTCTCAGGACTGCCTTTGCTGTGTCCCATAGATTTTGAACTGTTGTGTTTTCATTATCATTTGTTTCCATGAATTTTTTCAGTTCTTCTTTAATTTCCTGGTTGACCCATTCATTCTTTAGAAGGATGTTGTTTAGAAATGCATAAAATTATCTCTGTTCACAGATGACATGATCTTATATGTAGAATATGCTAAAGATTATACACACATGCTTGCACACACACACAACTGTTAGAACTAACATTCTAGTTAGAACTAATAAATTCAAATTCAGCAAAGTTGGAAGACACAAAATCAACATGCAGTAAGATAGTCATACAAATGAAATTTTACACATCAGTGTAACTGGATTACTATAGCTAAATGAAGCAATATGGGTAAGTGTTAGATACATAATGTTGAGTGAAGAAAGGAATTCATGGAAGAATACATATAAGATGTAAGCTTGTTTAGGATCCTTTTACATGGTTTTAGATAGAATAAATAAAGAGATGGGGAGAGAGAGAGAGAGATGTGTATACACAAACACACACAGAGAGGAATTATAAATACAAAGTTCCAGAAAGTAGCCCCCATATTAGGAAGCAAAGGGATCGGGCAAAAGATGTGCCAATTGGTTTATGAAAATTAAACTTCATAACTTACCAATATTCACTCATATGTGGAATATAAGAAATAATGAAGATGATCATGGGGTTTTAAAAAGTAACTTACTGACGTCACATATATTATTTTGTCTACATAAAATATTACATGCTATTTTATTTTTTTATCTAAATTCAATCAGTCAACATATAGTAAATCATTAGTTTCAGATGTAGTGTTCAATAATTTATCAGTTGCATATAACTACTTTATTTTATTTTTTTAAAGATTTTATTTATTTATTTGACCGAAAGAGATCACAAGTAGGCAGAGAGGCAGGCAGAGAGAGAGGAGGAAACAGGCTCCCCACAGAGCAGAGAGCCCGATGTGGGGCTCGATCCCAGGACCCTGAGATCATGACCTGAGCTGAAGGCAGCGGCTTAATCCACTGAGCCATCCAGGTGCCCCTTTATTTTATTTTTTTAAAAGATTTTATTTATTTATTTGAATGAGAGAGAGATTACATGCAGGCAGAGAGGCAGGCAGAGAGAAAGGGGGAAGCAGGCTCCCTATCGAGCAGAGAGCCCAATGTGGGGCTGGATCCCAGGACCCTGAGATCATGACCTAAGCCGAAGGCAGAGGCTTAACCCACTGAGCCGCCCAGGCGCCCGTTTTGTTTTGTTTTGTTTTGTTTTTAGAGATTTTATTTATTTAACTTTATTTTTTTAAGATTTTATTTATTTATTTAACAGAGAGAGAGAAACAGCAGAGGGAGAAGGAGAAGCAGACTCCTCGCTGAGCAGGGAGCCAAAAGTGGGATCTGATCCCAGGACTCTGGGATTACAACCTGAGCCGAAGGCAGATGCATCACTAACTGAGCCACTCAGGCACCCCCATATAACTATTTTAAAGGAGAAATGAATTTATCAACTGTAACAGAAGGGAAGTTATACACAGAAAAGAAATAACATAGAGATGATCAGATAGAAAATTGGAATTCAAAAAATGGTAAGATGGAAAACTACACTGATATCCTGAAATAGAGAATGAAAATATATTTTCATAATATATTTAAAATATGTAACTCATAATATTTTCAAGTAACTGATTGTTTCCACTTATCATTCCTAGTTAGTCTAGGAAATAAAGAAACATTTACTTTTTTTTAAAAGCCTCCTAAAACCAAGCAAGCAGAAGGGGAAAATAGGTATTCAGAACCACTTAAGTCTCAAATGAGTCACCAAACCAAGAGGTCCTGTACATTATGCAGAAGTAGGAAAAGGGAATTTTAAAAATTCTTTCTTTATAAATAAATAGTCCCTTGACTTTCTGTTTGCCAACATAATGTTCTTGCTAATCTTTGTTTAAACAACTAGTTTTGCTACAGATGGTGCGACTCGATATTAAAAAGAATTTCTAGATAGTGTTTAAAAATTTTCCCATAAGATGTGTAAGTACAGTTAACACAAGAATGTTAAATATGAATGGATATTACTAATCACACAAAAAGGGTTAAGAGGATACCCAAAGTCTTGGGGAAATCTTTTTGACAGAGATTTATCAGGACAATTTAAGGATTTACTTGAATTAAAAACAATCAGATGCATTTAAGATCCAATTTGAGACTCCTGAAGAAATTAAGAATAGAGCTTCCCTATGACCCTGCAATTGCACTGCTGGGTATTTACCCCAAAGATACAGATGTAGTGAAAAGAAGGGCCATCTGTACCCCAATGTTTATTGCAGCAATGGCTACGGTCGCCAAACTGTGGAAAGAACCAAGATGCCCTTCAACGGATGAATGGATAAGGAAGATGTGGTCCATATACACAATGGAGTATTATGCCTCCATCAGAAAGGATGAATACCCAACTTTTGTAGCAACATGGACGGGACTGGAAGAGATTATGCTGAGCGAAATAAGTCAAGCAGAGAGAGTCAAGTATCATATGGTCTCACTTATTTGTGGAGCATAACAAATAACATGGAGGACATGGGGAGATGGAGAGGAGAGGGAGTTGAGGGAAATTGGAAGGGAAGATGAACCATGAGAGACTATGGACTCTGAAAAACAACCAGAGGGTTTTGAAGGGGCGGGGGCATGGGAGGTTGAGGAACTAGGTGGTGGGTAATAGGGAGGGCACATACTGCATGGAGCACTGGGTGTGATGCCAAAACAATGAACACTGTTGTGCTGTAAATAAACAAATAAACAAATTTAAAAAAAAAAAGATCCAATTTGAATTATTTGCCCCAAGGAAAATAGTTCAAAGAGCTAGTTGGCCTGGTGGTGTGATTTTTGCAGTTTACAGTTCAGGTTTATAGTTTTAGAAGATGGGCTTGCAACAGGCAGGTGGTGACTAGGCCCAGTGAGGCATACGAAGTAGACATATTAGTAATAAAGCCAAGCATGCATGGTTGTCCTTAGCCAGCTTGCTGCAGAAGCTGGTGATTGTTCAGTATCTGCTCCCAAAAAATTACAATAAAAAAGAGTGGTGCCCATTTTTTCCAAGGTTAACACAATTGTAGCAAGATAAAAGTGCTGGTCCTTGGGCCAAGTTATACTTTGGACATAAAAGATGCAATCCCTTTTTTTCAAAGCAGATGGTTGGAATGGGAAAGACTCCCATTTGGAAAAATCATTGCAGTATAAAAAGTGTTAGAATCTCAACCAAATAAGCAAAAAAATTGGTTTGGGAAAGATTTTTTTAATCAGAAAAAAAAACCTGTGAGAAGAAATCAGACTAACATTCACTCCAATTGGCTGGAAATTTCAGAAAATTAATCCTTAACATTGGATAGGCTTATGACAGGTCTGGTTTTTAAAGAGATAAATCATTTCTATTGCCTAAAAAACAAAAGTATACTCCTCCCAAAACAAACCAGAGAGACTTATGTGTTTTCAAAGGAGATGATATAAGACTCCACGTTAATGAAAGGAGTATGGCCCCTGAGAAAAAAGCTAGATTTTTTTCTTTCATAGTCATCTTTTCCCAGATAGACCAATGAATGCGTGAGTCCAAGGTGGGAATGCAAGCTGGTGCAACCATTCTGGAAAACAGCATGGAGGTTCCTCAAAATGTTGAAAATAGAACTACCCTATGACCCAGCAATTGCACTACTGGGTATTTACCCTAAAGATACAAACATAGTGATCCGAAGGGACACGTGTACCCGAATGTTCATAGCAGCAATGTCTACAATAGCCAAACTACGGAAAGAACCTAGATGTCCATCAACAGATGAATGGATAAAGAAGATGTCGTATATATACACAATGGAATACTATGCAGCCATCAAAAGAAATGAAATCTTGCCATTTGCGACGATGTGGATGGAACTAGAGGGTATCATGCTTAGTGAAATAAGTCAATCGGAGAAAGACAACTATCATATGATCTCCCTGATATGAGGACGTGGAGATGCAACATGGGGGGTTAGGGGGATAGGAGAAGAATAAATGAAACAAGATGGGACTGGGAGGGAGACAAACCATAAATGACTCTTAATCTCACAAAACAAACTGGGGATTGCTGGGGGGAGGTGGGGTTGGGAGAGGGGGAGGGGGTTATGGACATTGGGTCTGGTATGTGCTATCGTGAGTGCTGTGAAGTGTGTAAACCTGGTGACTCACAGACCTGTACCCCTGGGGATAAAAATACATTGTATGTTTATATAAAAAAAAGAAAGGATGAATACCCAACTTTTGTAGCAACATGGATGGGACTGGAAGTGATTATGCTGAGTGAAATAAGTCAAGCAGAGAGAGTCAAGTATCATATGGTTTCACTTATTTGTGGAGCATAACAAATGACATGGAGGACATTGGGAGATGGAGAGGAGAAGGAAGTTCAGGGAAATTTGAAGGGGAAGCGAACCATAAGAGACTATGGACTCTGAAAAACAACCTGAGGGTTTTGAAGGGGCGGGGGTGGGAGGTTGGGGGAACCAGGTGGTGGGTAGTAGGGAGGGCACGTATTGCATGGAGCACTGGGTGTTGTGCAAAAACAATGAATACTGTTATGCTGAAAAAAATAAATAAATTAAAAGAGAAAAAAAGAAAAGAAAAAAATCAGCATTGTTAATAGGAATACAGATTAATTGTAAGTGCCTTAATATATTACCATATGAAACATAAGATCATTATTATTTTGATGGGTTAGACAGCTCTCTGGAAGACCATTTTACACTTTTTGTTAATATTTTTGATACTGTGTGTGCATGCATACCATATGCTCAGCAGTGATATCCCATATAAGAAAAGGAAGTCTATTTTTAACAAACTTTTCTGACCTACCTCTAATTTGAAATCAACAAGATATTCAAGTGTACATGGCAGATTTAGTCCCTATCTCATGTTCCTAGATAGACCCTCCTGGCAACATATTTTAGTCTATCCTAAGCTCTTCTTAGAAAACTGCCTGGATAGAGGAGATACTCATCCTGGTGACCTAGAGCAGACACATGGATTAGAGACATCACGGAGAACGATGGACTGTGTCAAATTTCTCTATACACCACAATTCTCTCCCCTGTGTGTGACATACATTTGAATAATTCCAGGCTTCAGGGGTTCCATCAATTAATGAGAGAAGGTCCTGGAATCTCCAACTATGATTTTGGGTTTATCTATTTCTTCTTGTGATCTATAACTTTTTGCTCATAACTGTTGTAGCTCTTCTTTTTAAATCCATGAACTTTAAGAATTATGCCCTTTGGGGCACCTGGGTGGCTTGGTCAGTTAACCCTCTGCCTTCAACTCAGGTCATGATCCCAGTGACCTGGGATCAGGCCCTCATCCAGCTTCCTGCTCAGCAGGGAACCTGTTTCTACCTCTCCCTCGGCCCACTCATTTTCTATCACTCTCTCTCTCCCTCTCTCACACAAATAATAAAATATTTAAAAAATTACTATTTTTAAAAAAGGTATTATGCCCTTTTGATAGATTACGCCTTTATGACATGGCCATCTTTATTCCTAGTAATATTCTTTCCTCTATAATCCACTTGTTCTAATATTAATATAGCCACTCTATTTTTCTTGTATCCATTTTAGTATTGTATGGTTTTTTTTTCATCTTTTTACTTTTAACCTATCTGTGCTTTTATATTTAAAGTGGGTTCCTTTAGGGGTGCCTGAGTGACTCAGTCAGTTAAGCTTCAGCTCAGGTCATGATCTCAGGGTCCTGGGATGAAGGCCTGTGTTGGACTCCTTGCTCAGTGGGGAGTCTGCTTCTCCCCCTCCCTCTCCTTCTGTTCTCTCTCTCTCTCTCTCCCTCTCAAATTAATTAATTAATTAATTTAAAAAAATAAAGTGAGGAGGAGCACCTGGGTGACTCAGTGGGTTGGAGCCTCTGCCTTCAGCTCAAGTCATGATCCCAGGGTCCTGGGATCAAGCCCTGCATCGGGCTCTTTACTCAGCAGGGAGCCTGTTTCCCCCCTCCTCTCCCTGCCTCTCTGCCTACTTGTAATCTCTGTCTGTCAAATAAATAAATAAAATCTTAAAATAAATAAATAAATAATAAGGTGGGTTCCTTTATACATAAGGTATTCAGTCCATTCTCATATAATGTGATTATTGCATTAAATATGAGCTAAATAGTCTAAATCTACCATCTTACTACTTGTTTTCTATTTATTCATCTATTCCTTATTCCCTTTTTCTCTTTTTCTGTCTTATTTTGCAGTAACTAAGGATTCTGTATGACCCATATTATTCCTTTTGTAGCTGGCTTATTTGCTATAATTCCTTGTTAGTTTAGTTGTTGCCTTAGGATTTACAATATACATCTTTAGCTTCTTACAATCTAACTTAAAATTGTATTATACCTGTTCCTCTCTAACATATAATACTAATATTCATATTCATATCCATATATATCTATAATGCACAAAGGTACACTTAAAATAATGTGCTCCCATTTCTTTCTTCCCAACTTTTGTGCTATTGCTGTCATACTTTTACATGTGTTATGAAATATGTACTGCATTTTTATTATTTTTTAAATGATTATCTTTTAAAGACAATAAGAAGAAATACACATATTGACTAAAACCATTTACATTCTTGGCACTCTTCGTTCCTTTGTGTAGATCCATTTTCCTCCAAGAGAGTTAGAGCTCACCCCACTCCTGCCCTTGCTATACCTTGCACTCCCCTCTGTTGTGTCACTTATTGCACACTTTGCATAATTGTTTATATATCTACCCCTCAACTATACCATGAGAACAATACCTAGCATTGCACCAACCAAGAGCAAGCTTAAGATGGAGGGACAAGATCAGCTATAACAACTCACATGATTAGAGCCAGGGAAAGCTACCAATTCCATGGGGTGAGAGAAGCTAGCATGTTTTAGCATCTCCCATGCACCTAAGCACAATAGATGGGATGCTGCCACAGCTATGTCTCTCAACCCAGTATAGACAACTATATGGTCTGGCCATGCTCACACTTCAAATCAGCATGCCTAGAAATGATTAGTGTGCTCCTAAAATCTACTTGCTGAAGTTTCCCTCTTATAACCCTCTTTTTAAACTTTGGGGTCCTAGAATTATCAGGAAAATTCCAAGGGTGTTAGATTCCCATTCCCAAGTCTGCCAACACATCCTCCTCCTGCCATTCTCGTTCCATTCTCTTCCTCCATGGCAGCGCTTCCAACTGTAAGCCTACAAGCAAACCCTCTGGGATTCTGCTTCAAGACAATTTCCCATGACCCTATCCTACAGATCCTGATTCAGAAAAGTGTATAGCTCAGGGAACTATATTTTTACAACACCCAAGGGATTTTGAAATTGTACCACACTGTGAGAAACACTGGAACAGAAGATGAATCTCATACTCTCCAGCCTGGTATCAACATCTGCTCCTGGTATCATCCGCAAATCTTTCCAAATACATCCTCTTTTAGTTTTAACAGTCTCTAGGAAACAACATGGTCTCAGCCACTGTTCCCCAGTGGTTATGTCTTCTTGTCATCTTCCATCTTATGCACAAGTTCTCGGGGAGAAGGAAGAACACTCAGAAAACTAAGAATAGAAGGGAACTTCTCTAATATGGTAAAGAGAATTTGTGAAAAACACACAGCTGACATCAAATTCAATGGTAGAAGACTGAAAGCTTTCCTGCTAAGATCAGGAACAAATCAAGCACTCCTGTTTTCATCACTGCTGTTCAACATTGTACTGGAAGTTCTAGGTGGAGCAATTAGGAAAGAATTAAAAACATCCAAGTTGGAAAGGAGAAAGTAAAACTATCTCCATTTGCAGATATGATCCTATGATACTACATATAGAAAATCCCCCCAAAAAATTGTTTCATAAGAAAACTACTAAAGCTAACAAATGAATTTAGCAAGTTGCAGGTGAAATAGCAACACAAAAGTATGTTGTATTTCTCCATACCAGCAATGAACAATCTGAAAAACAAATTAACATGATACCATTTACAATAGTAACCAAAAGAATAAAATAAATTTATTTAATAATTTATTTAATAATTTATTTAATTAATTTAATGGTTAATTAAATTAAATGATTCATTAATTAATGAAATAAATTTAACCAAGGAAGTGAAAAGACTTGTATACTGGAAATTTCAAAACATGGCTGAAAGAAATTAAAAAGACTTAAATAAATGGAAAGACATCCATGTTCATGGCTAGAAATACCTAATAATGCTAAAATGTCAATTCTCCCTAAAGCATGGGTGCCTGGGTGGCTCAGTCATTAAGCATCTGAGCCTTTGGCTCAGGTCATGATTCCAAGGTCCTGGGGTTGAGCCCCACATCAGGTTCCATGCTCAGCAGGAAGCCTACTTCTCCCTCTCCCACTGCCTTGTTTGTGTCCCCTCTCTCACTGTGTCTCTCTCTGTCAAATAAATAAAATAAAATCTTTAAAAGAAATACTACCTAAAACAATCTACAGATTCAATACAATCTCTCAAAGTTCCCATGGCCATTTCTGCAGAAATGGAAAAACCAGTCCTCATATGCAATCTCAAAGAGCTCCAAAAAACCCAAAACATCTTGAAAAAGAACAAGGTTTCAGCATTCAGATTTCCTGATTTCAAAACTTACTACAAAGCTACAGTACTCTAAACAGTGTGGTACTGGCATAAGGATAGACATATAAACTTAATGGGATAAAACTAAGAATCCAGAAATAAACCCATAATTTATGGCCAACTTATTTTTCACAACAGTGTCAAGACTATTCAATAGAGGTAAAATCCTAAGAATATCATTGAACAGAAATAGAGAGACAATCTACAGAAAGAAAGACTTCAAAGGTAACACGATGTCAATAAAAATGTTATCTATCAATAACCACTCTCAATGTGAATGGCCTAAATATGCCCATAAAATGACACAGGGTTGCAGATTGGATAAAATGACAGGACCCATCCATATGTTGTCTACAAGAGACCCATTTTGAACCTAAGGATACACCCAGACTAAAAGTGAAGGGATGGAGAAGCATCTTTCATGCCAATAGGCCTCAAAAGAAGGCCAGGGTAGTGATTCTCATATCAGATAAATTAGATTTTAAACTAAAGACTGTAGTCAGAGATACAGAAGGACACTACATCATTCTTAAAGGGACTATCCACCAAATATCTACGCCCCCAATATGGGAGCAGCCAATTACATAAGAAAACTATTAATCAAGATAAAGAGTCATATTGATATCAATACATGAATAGTAGGAGATCTTAACATGACTCTCTCAGTAACAGACAGATTATCCAAGCAGAAAATCAATAAAGAAACAAGAGCATTGAATGACACATTGGACCAGATGGACCTCATAGATATATACAGAACATTCCACCCTAAAACAACAGAATACTCATTTTTCTCAAGTGCACATGGAACCTTCTCCAGAATAGACCACATATTGGGTCACAAATCAGGACTCAACCAATACCAAAAGGCTGAGATTAGGGTCACAAATCAGGACTCAACCAATACCAAAAGGCTGAGATTATTCCCTGCATATTCTCTGATCACAATGCTTTGAAACTGGAGCTCAATCACAAGGAAAAGTTTGGAGGAACTCAAACACCTGGAAGCTAAAGACCACCTTGCTTAAGAATGCTTGGATCAACCAGGAGATCAAAGAAGAACTTGAACAATTCATGGGCACCAATGAGAATGAAAACACTTCCATCCAAAACCTTTGGGATACAGCAAAGGAGGTCCTAAGGGGGAAATACATAGCCATCCAAGCCTCCCTCAAAAAAATTGAAAAATCCAAAATACACCAGCTGTCTCTACACCTTAAAGAACTGGAGAATCAACAACAAATTAAGCCAACTCCACACACAAGAAGGGAAATAATCAAGATTAGAGCAGAAATCAATGAGGTAGAAACTAGAGATACAGTAGAACATATCAATGAAACTAGAAGCTGGTTTTATGAAAGAATCAATAAGATCGATAAACCATTGGCCACACTAATCCAAAAGAAAAGAGAGAAAACTCAAATTAATAAAATTATGAATGAAAAGGGAGAGATCACAACTAACACCAAGGAAGTAGAAACAATCATCAGAAGTTATTATCAACAGTTATATGCCAATAAGTTAAGCAGCTTAGATGAAATGGATGCATTCCTGGAAAACTATAAACTACCAAAATTGAACCAGGAAGAAATTCACAACTTGAATAGACCAATATCTAGTAACAAGATTGAAGCAGTGATCAAAAACCTCCCAAAAAACAAGAGCCCAGGACGTGACAGATTCCCTGGGGAATTCTACCAAACTTTCAAAGAAGAAATAACACCTATTCTCCCAAAGCTGTTTCAGAGAATGAACAGTCTTTTCAATAAATGGGGCTAAGACAACTAGATTCTCACATGCAAAAGAATAAAGTTGGATCCCTTATACCTTATAAAATAACTCAAAATTGAGCATATATTTAGATAAAACCATAAAATTCCTAGAAAAAAAACATGGAGGTAAATCTACATGACCTTAGATTGGCAATGGATTTTTAGATATGACACTGAAAGCATGAAAAGAAATAAAAAAACAGATCATTGGACTTCATCAAAATTAAATTCGGTGTCAGTTGTATGTCAGTAAAACTGGAAAAAAAAAATTTAAAAAAATGATTCTCTGTGCATCAAAGAACACTATCAAGAAATTGAAAAGACAACCTATTGAATGGGATAAATTGTTTGTGACTCATATATATCTGATTTAATATCCTGAATATATAAAGAATTCCTACAACTTAACAAAAGACAACGCAATTTTTAAATGGGCAAAGGACTTGAATGGACATTTCTCCAAAGAAGATAGAAGCAAAGGAAAAGACTCTCAACATCATTAGAGAAAGGCAAATCAAAACCATGATGAGATATCACTTCACACCCAAAAGGATAGCTAAAATCAAAAGAACAGGAAATAATCAATGTTGGCAAGTAACGGAGAAACTGGAGCCCAAATACACTACAAATGGTAATATAAAGTGTGGAAATATTTGTGAAAAGTATTTTGGCGGATCTTCAAAAAGTCAAATATAGTTACCATTTAACCCAGCAGTTCTGCTTGGTAGATATCCAAGATAATTGAAAACAGGGATGCAATTCACAGACCTGTACCCCTGGGGATAAAAATACATTATATGTTTATAAAAAAATTTTTAAAATAATAAAAAAAACAGGGATGCAAACAGATAATTGTATGACAATGTTCATTGCAGCATTATTCACAATAGCCAAAATGTGGAAAGAACTCAGGTGTCTACCAGTAGAGGAATGGATAAACAAAATTTGGCATATTCATACAATAGAATGTTAATTGCCCATAAAAAGGAAGTTCTAATACGTGCTACAACATAGATGAACTTTAAAAAAAGATATATTGTTACTAAGTAAATAATCCAGACACAAATGGAAAAATATTGCTTGATTTCACTTATATAGAATATCTGGAATAGATAAATTCATTAGAGATAGAAGGTAGATTAGAGGTGCTGGGGCCAGGGAGTGAGGAGGGAGAGTTACTCCTTACTGGATACAGAGCTCCTGTGGAGAGAGAGAAAAATGTTTTAGGATTATATAGTGGTGATGGTTGCACACATGTAATTAGTACCACTTAAGTATACAAGTAATTGTATACTTAAAGAAGGTTAAAATGGCAACTTTTATGTTATATATTGTAACACAAGGAAAACAATTTTAAAAACTAATTTAAACCTTGTAACTTATATAAATTGGCATTTTTATACCTATCTCCTAGGTGAGAAGATAACAGAGTAAGTAGCTTGCAGAAAACTGAGTAGCTAAAAATGGGTAACGCTGGAAAATAAAGCAATGAGGTTATTTCTGAACTGAGGTCTGAGATCCACACCCATCACACAAATGTGTTCCATGCAGATAAAAACCTTGGGAGGTGCAGGGGAGGAGCAGCGCTGGAGATACAACGCAACTAATGCTGGCCCTAAACCCGGCCTTATCCAGCCCAATCCAGTTCCATCTCTCTCCCATCCCGCCCCTAGCCCAGGTCCTATCCCCCCTCCCCCTCCCGACAGGTCCTCCTTGGTGTCAATCCTGCAGAACCTGGCACAGAGGCTCCGAGCCCGGTGCAAGCTCAGCTCCGCCCGTGGCGCGGTGTCCTGGGCTCTGCCAGGCTCATGCCCACCGCGGAGCGGACCTCGGAACCTGGCATGGAGGTAGCACAGCCGCCTGGGGCCTCTACCGGCGGGGTCGAGGCAGGAGGGAGCCCGCTGTGGACGTAGTGCGCCTGCAGGAGGCACACACAGACTTGAGGCAGGACAGTGTGGGGTCTGTGGACTCTTGGAGCCTCCCCAGAAGAGATGTGAGGTGATCGGGCAGGTCTTACACACAGAGAAAGTCGTAGCGGTGCGCTGACATCCCGAGGAAAGGGAGAACGTTTTAGACAACCTAGCTCGCCGTCTGCCAGCACGACCACTTTCCAGTATGTTTAACTCTCTAGGCAAGCAACAAGTGTGGCTGAAAAATCTGCGAAGACATTTGTCCATCTTCCCCCCACCCCCACCCCGCTCTTGAGGCTTCGCCTGGATCCTATCTTATTTTTAATTTGGATAAACCTGATCACAGAAGCAAATATCTTCCAGGACCTCCTGGGAGGGAGGAGGCCAAGGTCCAGAGTAGCCTCTGAAGGGTGGACACACACAAGCTGGGGCTTTGGGAGCACTTGCCAGCAGAAGGCAGGCAGGGCCTGCTCATGTGAGCAGTGCGTGGTTTCTGTCAGCTCTGTTCCACACGTCCCCAGGTGTGACCCACGCTACCTTTCCCACAGCTGTGTATTCTCTGGCACACCATTCTGCAGAATGTTCCAGAATGCATTTTGAGACTAAAAACCAGACTTCTGTAGCTGCCTAATCCCTCTTGCCTTGATGGAGATGGAGAGAGGCCTCTTATCTGATGCATGTCACTGCCCAGTGGCCCAACTGCACTGGGACTGCTCTTGGGAGCAGGATCTCAGATGCTGGCCGAATGATGAACCGCCTGAACCATTCACATTCTGCTGCTCCCTCTGAGCCCTAACATTCAGCTCCTGCAGGAGATTCCTAAAAAGCAGTGTCCTACCCAGCTCAGCATCACCCTTCCTGAACTTCACTACATTTCTTCTTTGAGCTTAGGCACCAAAGCTCCCCTTGTGAATCCAGAGTCCAAGTCTGCCACAGGCTTATAAAATCACAGATATCAGGGATACTGTGGATTATACACCAGATGGACCCAATTAACTCCCCAACTAATGTGAGTGGAGAAGGAAATAGCTCATTAGACACTTGTAAACTACCAACTCTCACAGCTGTGTTCTAATTACAGTACATTCACATAGAAAAATAATTAGGCCTTTGCTGATACTCTGTTCATGACCCTTCTAAACTTGGAATCATACAGTGCCCAACTTCAGTCTAACTACCAGCACTGTTGGCCTTGGGGCTAATTGACCAAATGTTAATCCGCCAGTTAAAGATAGCAATCAGTAAGAGTTGATTGGAGAACATGAAAAAAATCCATAAACCCCCAAAATAATTCCACCCTATCATATACGCTATAAACTATGAATAGATGCAAAGCAAATAATACTATGAAACATTACAATACTATTTCTCCATTTTTCACATATGTATATGCCTCAAATTAAGAAACTCACAGGCATAGACAAAATTCCAAACTAAGAAATATTAAATTTTGGAATTCTGTATTTCATAATAGCCTATAGTTGTTCTTTTGTGAGTATTAACCCAGGCACTGTTCTGGGAAGGGGAATAATGAAAAGTGAGTTGGCGGGCCCATCCCCTAATCAAGCAGGTAAATCTCCATCATAAACAAGCATAACACAAAGTAAAAGTGTAAGAAAACAGACAGAGGGATACCAGAGGAATTCCCACAAGAACTGCTAGGTGAAGCTTCACACAGAGAATTGAAGGTTAGTCTTCAAAATAGAGTCAAATTTTAAGACATAGATAAAAATGAAAATTTTAAATGGGATTCTACTTTCAAAAATCAGATCCAAAGGCAATTGTCTTATCACCTAAGTTAACATGCATATGAAAGTATAACAACATCATAAAATCACCAAAAAGTGTTGGTTTGAGAGGCTTGCAGCCACAGCTGCTTCATTACCAGAATACCCTCTATCATCATTACTACTGTTCATCCTCATAATGTGGAGTGTCCACCTCTTGTGAGGAAGTATCACCAGGAAGCTGCCATGTGAGTGAGCCAGGGAAAGCCCACCATGGCCACCAGCTCACCTTCACACTCCTGGGAAGGAGAATGTCTTAGAGACATCAGGGTCAGAGAAAAAGAAAGCACTGGCATTTCTTCAGGAGCCTGACCTAGAAGATGCCATGCTTCTTTCAGCCCAGTAGTGTGTCACACTACAACCCTCTCCCAGCCTGAGTGACAGAAATTAGACCACTTAAAGTAGCTTGGCTATTTCCAGATGTTTCTCATAGTATAGTATCTACATACTGCCCAAAAAGTGACCACTGTGCTGGGCATAGTTTCTCTTCTCAGAGCTGCAATAACTACCTCCCTTCAACCTCCTGAAATGAGTCTGGGCTCTTGCTAGTAAGGTCTCCAGAGTCTAAACATACCACCTGTAGCCTATGAGGTTCCCCTCAAGAAAGAGAGGTCCCCCTCAGGACAAGATCATATTCATAACTTGCAACCAGCCAAGCCCATGCTGAGCATTTATTTTTGTCTCGTAATGCTCATGCAACCACCAGACAGGAATTATTGGTACACCCACCTTAAAATAAAGGGAAGAAGACTGAGATCTGGTGTAAGCAGTAGCCCCAGGTTTGATTACAGGTTGCAGGGCACTGAGGTCTGCTCTCAGCCACCTGTAAGACAAGCAGACCATTCCTGGTCCACCATCTTCTAAACCCACAATTGCCCAGGCTAATAGAAACAACTGTGCTGGGGGGCACCTGGGTGGCTCTGTGGGTTAAGCCTCTGCCTTCGGCTCAGGTCATGATCCCAGGTGTTGGGATCGAGTCCCGCATCGGGCTCTCTGGTGAGTGGGGAGTCTACTCCCCCCACCCCACCTGCCTCTCTGCCTACTTGTGATCGCTGTCAACTAAATAAATAAAATCTTTTTAAAAAAAAAGAAACAACTGTGCTTGTGTATGACATATATAAATAAGTATGCATGTGTATGTATATGTGAATGTGTATGCATGTAAATATGTGTATATATGTGTCTCTTATACGTGTGTAAATGTGTATGTGTATACTGCACACATGTATATATATGTGAGTAATGGATGTAATGTATATGTGTATAAATATGTTTATATGTGTGAATGCGTGTGCACATATGCAGGTGTATGCAGGTGTATGTCTAAATGTATACATGTATGTATAAATGTGTGCGTGTGTATATATGTATCTACATGTATAAAATATCTATGTGTATACATGTATAAATATGTGTCTATATATGGATGCATGCAAGTGAGTATGTGTGTGCATGTATGTGTATATATGCATGCATTCTCCTATTTATGGTGGCCCTCCAAAGGTAGCTGCACAGTCTCTGTTGGTTGAACAGCATAACTATGGCCAGGAGGGGGATATACCCCTGTTATCTGATGCATATAGCACCTCCCACACCTATTTGGATTGACCTGACCCCTCATGACAGTGACATTTGCTGACCCATAGGGAAGATTCCTGGCCATATCCTGTCAATGGCCACCAATGGCCACTAATCCATGGCACAAGGCCTCCTAGTGTGCCTGAAGGTAATGAGGGCCCCACCTCTCAACCCAGGACTCCTGAGATGGCCTAAGTATTGGTCATCAGGGGCACCTGTCTAGTGAGCACGATATCACTGGGGCTTGTTCGCTACCTAAGTTCATGTACCTCCACAGATTTATACACCTGGGTCATGCTTGGTGGAAAGTGAGATTGACATCTTCCTAAGAGAAAAATAACTTCTGCCACAAACAAAGCATGAATCCTATTTTGAGAACATCTCTCATCAACATCCAGTACAAACTCTCAGAAGATTCAGGAGGACAGTGGACTTCAGATGGGCAACTGGAGAGAGGACACTACCAGATCACCAAGCCACTGATGCTCAGCCTACCTGCATCACCCAAAGTTGCCTCCAGAAGGGATGCAGGATTGAAAGAGCCCATTTAAAGGTACTCTCTGCTTACTCAGCATGGCAAAGTTCTGCAGAAACCTGCAGACTGCCTGCTCCAAGCTCAAAATAAGTAGATAGGGCAAAGGAAATGTGGCTGCCCCAGCATAGCTCTCTGTCCCATGGTGGTGGGGACCACCTCCCTCTTGTCCCAGTTCTTGGCTCTACCTCATGCCTTACTTCACCTAGATGGGGTGGTGGGTGTGAATACAGTCCAAGCCCTTCCTCCTTGCGTGAAAGACAAGAAGGAAAAACAACTCTTCCTGGGGGTTGGAGCAGCTGGCAGCCTGAATAGGACCATGATCTAAGACTTTTAGCCTTCAGAATTGTGATAAATAAATGTCTGTTGCCTGGGCTGCCCAGTCTGTGGCATTCTGTTATAGCAGCCCAAGCTGACCAAAACAGTGGCTAAGATTGAGGTTACATGGTTCATTTGGGAGGTCACCCCAGGAGACCAGCAAAGCAGTGAAGTTCTCATGAATCACAGTCATTCTAAACTACAATAATGAAGTGCTGCTACTTGGAGGCTCTACAGTCCATCAGTGCCTGCCCTGGCTCCAGGCCCAGACATGCAGCCCTTGAGACACCCAGTTTCATGAGGTCAATCGTATGTTACTGCCATAGTTGTAGATATCCCAGCCCAAAATTACATATATATTTATTCATAGATACTTTTTCAAGTACCTTATGCTATTATCCTTTTCTTAAAGATTTTCTTCATTCATTTGAGGGACAGAATGCATAAGAGTGGGCAGGGAAAGAAGCAGAAGGAGAAGCAGATCTGGGAGCCCAAGGTGGAGCTCAGTGTGGGGCTTGATCCCAGGACCTGGAGATCACGATTGGAGCTGAAGGCAGATGCCTAACCATCTGAGCCACACAGACACCCCTCATGCTATTATTCTTTACACTTAAATATAGACCTTATTTTGGTGTAAGATTAAATTTAACTTTTTATTCCTCTTCAAAAGTATGTCTGGTTTCATAATATGAATGATTCAAACTTTATCCAATCACATGAAATGTTAGGTCCATCAAGATAATTTTCACACATAATTTGGGAGTTTAACTTTAATCTGTTGTTTCCTGTTATTCCTGCTTTAGTACCAGATTACTGAAACTATGGTAGTTTACAAGACAAATTTCTCCTTATTCTTTCTTATTTTTCATGTTTTTCCAGATGTCTTGCCTTGCACTTGCATTTTTTTCACATTTTTGTCTGGAAAAACATTTTATCAGGTTGTAAAATGATTGTGTTGAGACTTTTCCCAGTATTGCTCTCATTTTTTTATTTGTGTCAGCATGACTGACATCCTAACACTCATCTCAGTTTTCTCCTGAAACCCACTAACTGCAGAAGTTCTGGAGTTTCTAAAGCTTCCTAAAGTCTCTTGGAGTTTGCCTTCAGTGTAGGTCTTGAATATTCATAGGAAGTATATTCCTACAGGTTCGTTTGGAGTGGCATTCTCAATAGGAAAATTCCTGTATGCTTTCCTAGTGTGTATTGTGGAGAATGGATCCTCCAAAGACTCCCTCTACTCACAACCAGAAGTCTATGGAACAGATGTCAGAGTCTGGGATCAGGGACGGAGTGTGTGCTTGAGTGTGTCCACTGCAGACACAACAGAAACCACAGTATGGAAAGGCCAGCACCACCAAGAAGTGCCATCCCAGCTCACAGAGTACTACACAGTCCTCCTTCCCACTCAAAATCCCATTTCAAATTTACCTCCCAAATCTGGGTTTCCTAAACTGTACCAAGAACACCAAGAAGGTGTTTGCCACTGTGTGAAGACTAGGATACTAGGCCCTTAATAAATTCAAAGGTGCTGAATGCCTCACTCAGAGTCAGGGATGGAAAAGGGAAGGAGGACTGGAGCCTCCTACCATCTGCATATCTCTGGTGACTGCATGAGCTCCGGCAGCCCAGTGCCCTCTTGGACTCTCTTCTCTCCTGAGAAGTGACCAGCTCAAACAAGGGAGCCACTATACTTCTAGAAGAGAAGAGCCTGTGAAAATGCATGTGTTGGGTTTTTATTGCTTTTCTGAACACACTTCCTCTATTGCAAGTGAATGACTGGTGGTCCAAATGAAACACATGTTTCAGAAAGATAGGATTTGGGCATTACAAGTTTGATTTCTAAAAGCTTCAAATAGATAATGTATTTAGACTTTATATATTACCAATATGTTGAAAAAGAAATCATTTTGAAACTACTCAAGTCTTTAGCGCTCTTGGTTCTCATTATTTTTAATTCACAGGAAACCTACAGGAGATATGATCCAATGCTTATAGAAACCATCTTTTAAAAGCAATGATTCAACTCCATGAAACTCAAAGACATTGTCTTGTGATGCTGCCTTGGCCCTCAGTACATAACAACAGCTCTTCTTTCTGGAATCCTGAAGAAGCTCCCCCCTGTCCTTGTCAGGACCCATGTGGCAACTTGGCCCTCCCAAGATATCCTGGAGACCAGTGGGCCTCTCTTGCTGCCCAGCTACCATCACCACGGTAGCCTGCTCCCGGCAATACAAAGATCCCCTTGTCTGGAAATGGTCTTTCTATACACTCCCCAAAACAACTGGCTCAGAAATATACACACAACTCTTCCATTCAAATATTTAATAAGATTTACTATGCCAGGTGGGTGGAGGGGCAGACATGAATAGGACATGCTCCCTACTTCCAGAAAGAGGGAAACTTCCCTGGGGTGTAACCAATCTAAGAACAAAAGCACAGGTCAGAAAGTCATTATCCTGAGAGAGGAGTGGGATTTTTTGTCAAGAAACTCAGAAGTAAACTCAGAGGGGAACATAGATTGTCCAACAAAATGCCCCTCCCCAGATAAATCTAACTGACATCTCCAGAGCAGGCCTTGAGACACAAATCTATATAAATAGCTGCCATACATGGAGAAGCATTGTACCTCATCCTGGGGTAGCAGGGAATGGGGGTGTCACGTGGGGCCCCACCCAGAGCTGGGGTGCTACAGCAAACTGCCCTAACCCAATCTCCTCTGGACACCCCTTACTGGACCAACAGACATTTTCTTGGGGACCTATGAGGGTCTGAAAAACAAGGGAATCCTGACCCTCTAAGCTTGAGGGTCTGCCCAATGGTGAAAAAATGATTTGGGAAAATGCTATTCATATATATATATATATATATACTTAAATGCCAAAGGCAAACTCATGTGGTTGGGTTGGGGGGTAATCTGTATTTCCTTTGATGAGAGACAGAGCTCTGGAGCTCATCCACCACAGCCCACAAAGAAGGAATAGAAACCAGAGGTCAAACCTAGCCAGCTGCTGTCCTCACGTCTTGCACTTGCATTTCCTTTGAAAATCTTCCTTCTTCTGTGGTGAGGTCTTTTTCCCCTTTTTCTGAGTTCACCTTCTTTCATTTGCCTCTTACACAGAGAAGAAGAGGGGGGATGTGGGAATGCAATTGTTTCCTCTGCATCTGTAGGCAGTGTATCTCCAAAGGCACAGGAAATATTGAGTGACGGCAAGCTGGCCTCCAGAACACCACCCGACCTGGCCACCCACAGTGGTTCCCCTGGTTAAATAATGCTATGTCACTTCTCTATTTTTTTAAAATATTGGTTCTTGTGATTTTATTTTTATTATTCTTTTGGATATATAGTAATAATCCTGCCAACCAAAATACTGTTGTCAAAAGCACACAGGAAAAAAAATGAAACTGTTGAGCTTTAAAAACTGCTCCTAAAAATAAATAAATAAATAAACTGCTCCTTATCATGAATTTGGAAGCTAAGTTTTTTTTTTAATAAGTTTGTCTTGTTCCAGAAAAGATTTCATGAAGCTTGCAAGGCTATATAAAGATATAATAAGGTTGCATATTTAATATTGAATATTATTCAGCATTAAAAGGAAGGAAATTCTGCAATATGCTACAACATGAAGGTCGAGGAAAAGACACTACGTGAAATAAGCCAATCGCTAAAAGACAGATACCATATTATTCCACTTATATGTTGTACCAAGAGTAGTCAAATTCATAGAGGCACAAAGTAGAATGGTGGTTGCCAGAGATTAAGGAAGGAAGATAATTGAGAGTATTTAATGGGTACAGAGTTTATTTTACAAGATAAAAAGAAGTATGGGGGTGGACAGTGATGATACCTGCACAATAATGTGAATGTATTTAATACTGTCAAACTACACACTTAAAAATGATTAAAATAGTAGATTTTCCATTATGTGTATTTGTAGTGTGTCTGACAATGATTTTTGATTGTTATGTAAGTGCCAGACATTAAGCATTTGATTGTTGAAGCACCTACTTCAAAGACATCTACCTCAAATAAATACACTCTCAGATACACAACTAGATAAAGAGCCGGGTGGCCCTGTATCCATCAAATTCCCCTTTTAGAAAGCTATGGTTGATCTAGATAACTGACCATTTGACTAACCACTTGCTTTCCCCTTCCTTGTTTTTACTCTTGCTTTTATGTTTTAAATTCACCAATAAAGAGTGAACTGTGTAACCTTAATACACACCCCCCTTGACCCAAATAAAGGCAGACACCCAGGTCCACAATCCTTTTCTCTCTATCTACTTTTGACCTTGCTTTTTGGCTCTGGACATGAAGCACACCCTCCAGGACTTGTGAGTAATAAACTTTGCTTTTTCAAAGTTCCCTGATGGTTGCTGCTAAGGTGTATCTTGCAGTCCTAAGAACCACAAGGGCAGGTCCAGCCTCAACTTTGACTGCAATCAAGGAAATGCCTGTAGGGGTTGTCACAAGTAGTGCCTCAAACATTGCTTACCTTGCTTACCGATAACATCACCATCGGCAGGCTGAGTCTGACACAAAACAGCATATTAACACAAGAAAAAAGAATTAAGATCTTTTAAAAATTGGGACAAAGGGATAATATAGAAATTGAGACATAAAACAAGCAGGACAGCTTAAAAACAAGGGTGAGAGATGTCCAAGCTCCACCTGCAGGTCACCTGCAGGCTCCAGCATTCCCCCTAATCATACTTGAGACTGCAGGCCCCTGGTGGTCCTGGTGGGCAAATGTGTCTCCAGCCTTGCACATCTGGTTTCCAGCTTTGCCCACTCAATCCAAAGAAAGTCCACATCTCTCTCAGACCTACCTCAAACCTGGGTTCCCAGCACAGCTCTTCCTCATTCCGCACAGGTTCCTACCCTGAAATTTTTCTGGTGTAAACCAGAAGTGTCCCTCCATTTCCTCAGAAGGCCACCCTTGCACAGGACCCTCATAATCTGCCCCTGGCCCATGAATCCCAGTGGCTTTGGTCCCTCGCAGCGTGGGGTAGGTGGGATTAGGTGTTGCGAACATCTCTCTATCCATGCCCTGC
Source organism: Meles meles (assembly GCF_922984935.1). Taxonomy (NCBI): domain Eukaryota; kingdom Metazoa; phylum Chordata; class Mammalia; order Carnivora; family Mustelidae; genus Meles; species Meles meles. The sequence continues at coordinate 28,575,330 of NC_060071.1, forward strand.
CCTAGGTGGCTGAGTTTTTCCCCCTGGGGCCTCCAAAATACCCCAAGATGAATGGCATGTCAAAGCCTTTTATGACATTGAATTGCCATTCAAAAAATAGTACATCAATAGAAAACAAACTTCATATCTATGAGGAGCTTTAGGCGTGCTCTCCAAACCCACCCTGACAGTATCCCAAGCATCAGGGGGCTGGCCGCCCACCAGGAAGGTGCTCATCAGGAAGAGGAGCCAACAACAACCCCTCTTTCCTGTGAGGCCAGTGCAGTGTGTCCTTGGGAAGCTGAATAGGCCCCAGGTGGAACCCAGGACAAAGGAGTCGACCCAACATGCAGGCCAACCCTCTGAAGGCACCCCAGAATCATAGCTGAGGAGCAGGCTATTCTACCTGCTCTTACTGTTCTGTATGGTTTTAGCAGGGTGCTGAGGTTTGATGGGGAGGAACATGCACCAGCCCTTTCATAGATTCCAGGGTCAGGCAGGTACATAGGAATTAGGAAGCTCTCACCAAATGTCTGAATGAGAGGCTTGGTGAGGAAGAATTGAATATCCACCCAGAACACAGACACTCAGGAAAAAGTCCTGGATTCACCGGTATTTTTCAAAGAGCTGGAGCAAATAATCCTAAAATTTGTATGGAATCAGAAGAGACCCCGAATTACTAAAGAAATGTTGAAAAACAAAAACAAAACTGGCGGCAAAACATAACCCGATTTCAAGCTTTACTACAAAGCTGTGATCACCAAGACAGCATGGTACTGGCATAAAAACAGACACATAGACAAGTGGAACAGAGTAGAGAGCCCAGATATGGACCCTCAACTCTTTGGTCAAATAATCTTCGACAAAGCAGGAAAAAATATACAATGGAAAAAAAAGACAGTCTCTTCAATAAATGGTGCTGGGAAAACTGGACAGCGATATCTAGAAGAATGAAACTCAACTCTTACACTGTACACAAGCATAAACTCAAAATGGATAAAAGACCTCAATATGAGACAGGAATCCATCAGAATCCTGGAGGAGAACACAGACAGTAACCTCGTCGATATCAGCGACAGCAACTTCTTTCAAGATATGTCTCCAAAGGCAAAGGAAACAAAAGCAAAAATGAACTTTTGGGACTTCATCAAAATCAAAAGCTTCTGCACAGCAAAGGAAACAGTCAACAAAACAAAGAGGCAACCCACGGAATGGGAGAAGATATTTGCAAATGACAGTACAGACAAAAGGTTGATATCCAGGATCTATAAAGAACTCCTCAAATGCAACACACACAAAACAGATAACCATGTCAAAAAATGGGCAGAAGACATGAACAGACACTTCTCCAATGAAGACATACAAATGGCTATCAGACACATGAAAAAATGTTCATCATCACTAGCCATCAGGGAGATTCAAATTAAAACCACATTGAGAGGGTCATCAGGTCATGATCTCAGGGTCCTGGGATCGAGTCCCGCATCGGGCTCGCTGCTCGGCAGGGAGCCTTCTTCCTCTCACTCTCTCTGCCTGCTTCTCTGCCTACTTGTGATCTCTGTCTGTCAAATAAATAAATAAAATCTTAAAAAAAAAAAACACACATTGAGATACCACCTTACACCAGGTAGAATGGCCAAAACTAGCAAGACAGGAAACAACGTGTGTTGGAGAGGATGTGGAGAAAGGGGAACCCTCTTACACTGCTAGTGGGAATGCAAGTTGGTGCAGCCACTTTGGAGAACAGTGTGGAGATTCCTCAAGAAATTAAAAATAGAGCTTCCCTATGACCCTGCAATTGCACTGCTGGGTATTTACCCCAAAGATACAGAGGTAGTGAAAAGAAGGGCCATCTGTACCCCAATGTTTATAGCAGCAATGGCCATGGTCGCCAAACTGTGAAAAGAACCAAGACGCCCTTCCACAGACGAATGGATAAGGAAGATGTGGCCTACACATCTACACGATGGAGTATTATGCCTCCATCAGAAAGGATGAATATCCAACTTTTGTAGCAACATGGATGGGACTGGAAGAGATTATGCTGAGTGAAATAAGTCAAGCAGAGAGAGTCAATTATCATACGGTTTCACTTATTTGTGGAGCATAACAAACAACATGGAGGACATAGGGAGATGGGAGAGGAGAAGGGAGTTGAGGGAAATTGGAGGGGGAGGTGACCCATGAGAGACTATGGACTCTGAAAAAGAACCTGAGGGTTTTGAAGGGGCAGGCGGTGGGAGGTTGGGGGAGCCAGGTGGTGGGTATTATGGAGGGCATGTATTGCATGGAGCACTGGGTGTGGTGCATAAACAATGAATTTTGTTATGGTGAAAAGAAATTTTTTAAAAATGTTAAATAAGTTTAAAAAAAAAGTTCTGGATTCACCCATAGGGGTAATATTAAATACATGAGCCTAAGACAAGAGGGGCATGGTTTATTGACTGCCCAAGCGATATGGACACAGAGCACCAGCACAGCAGGTAACATTTCAGAAGTGAATGAGATTTGGAGATGGTCAAGACCATAGGGGCAGGTGACACAGAGTGGCAAAGGTGAGGGAGATTAAAGTTCTAACACTGGAGTTTTGGCCAGCATGAGGAGAGAAAGGATAACAATGTCACTTGTTGTGACACTGCATATTAGACAGTGCTAGAACTCCTTCCTTGAGTACAGGGAACCAGTTCAGACCTGTACGTTCTCTGGGAGACAGAAAGGAGGATGCTCACTTCCATGCCCCCAAAAGGACAATGAATAACAACCTTCTCGCAGACCAGTGGGACTGGAAGAAGTAAGAAATGTAACATGCCAAAGTCCAGCCCAGCCTTGGCAGATATTTATCAGAGTCCTTGTAGTAGTTAAAGGTTGTCCTATGGTGACAAACCCCTGAGGAACTGACAACTGTGGACAGCTCTGCTAGTACTGGATGAAAAAGCATGTTCCTACAAGATGCAGAGAAAGCACAGTGATGCCTGGCTGCCCTCCACCAGGAAAAGGATTCATGCAGGACATAAGATAACATGTTTGTATAAAATGCACTTCTCTGTTTAGAAGTTGAAAAAATTGCCATCTCTGAAGATGTTTGAAAGGAAGCGTGGTCCATTTGAGCCCAGGTCTCTTCCTGTCCCCACAGAGAGTGCAAGAGAGCAGAAGTGAAAGACTGGTCCCCCAGGTGCCCTAAGGACACTGTTTCCAGAATTATGGGGACCATACAGGGCTAGGGCAACAGAGAGATGAAGCCAGTCTGCATTTGAAGGACATTTAGGTAGTTCTAGGGAGGGTGGGGTCAGGTCCAGCAGCCTTTACCATCGGTCTGGCCAGGGACCAAGCAACACCCTTAAGTGGAATTCCTCCTGATCCAGGAGTGGGGACAGGGCAGTCAAAAATTTCTCCCCTGGGGCGCCTGGGTGGCTCAGTGGATTAAGCCGCTGCCTTTGGCTCGGGTCATGATCTCAGGGTCCTGGGATCGAGCCCCGCATCGGGCTCTCTGCTCTGCAGGGAGCCTGCTTCCTCCTCTCTCTCTGCCCGCCTCTCTGCCTACTTGTGATCTCTCTCTCTGTCAAATAAATAAATAAAATCTTTAAAAAAAAAATTTCTCCCCTGCTTATATACCACCAGTAGAAATTATGCTGAAGCCACTGACATAACAGCCTTAACATAACAGAAAAGTACATACTGAATTGCCCAAATTTATACTGTCTTAATTTGCTGTGAGGAAAGACAAGAGCAAACCCAAGAGCCAACCCTGGCTTCCATCCTCTACTGATTGCATTTCCCCTTACAAATCCCCACCAAAGCCACTCAGCAAATCACAGGGAGGGAGCGCCAATCTTGCTGTGCTCGTTGACATTACAGATATTCCTGTGTACTTCATACCATGATCCTCACATATGGAATGGATGGCACAGAAAAGAGTGGATCCAGTCCAGGTAGCAGCCTGGGTGACAGAGCAGCCCTGCCACAGAGAGGAGGGTGGGAGCCATGAGGTGTGAGCTCTGAGTTAGAAGGATAACCTGAACTCTTCAGAGTCCAACCCTTCAGATTCACCAGCTTAATCCAGTGTCAGCAGACAGTTTTGTGCACATAGCTAAGACACAGAATTGAGGGTGTTCAAGACCGGTGGCCCAAATTTGCTCCCTGAAGTAGGAGATAGGGCCATTTGCTGGAAGAGAGGAAGCATGGAAAATGTAGGGAAGGTTTGGAATAACTGCCATGGGTCATAAAATTGAGAGTACAGAATCAACTCATGAAAAAATGGGTTGCCCCTGGAAAGCCTGTGAGGTGGAAATTTGTAAGTGTAAAAATCTGTAGTGGGCATTCTCTGTCAGTGCACTCAGCACACTGAGGGTCCAAGTGGGAGAGCCAAAGCTGAGGTACACCTGGGAGAGAAGGCACAGGTGGCAAGAGACACAAAGTGACAAAGCCCTAGGAACAGGCTGGAAGAAGAGTAAAACACACCCTTGAGGCCAAAAGGAAAAAACAGCGTGTGCCTGAGAGACGGCTGGGAAGCTTAAAGAGCTCAAGGAAATGTTGGGCATAAGAGGAAAAGAAAGCCAGAGGGCAGGATGCCAAACAGCTTCAAGGCAGACACAGGCAAAGACAGTCATGGGCATGAGCCAGTGACACCGAACGTGGAAAAAAGGCACCAGTGGCAAGGAGGTTGAGGGAATTTCAGAGTTTGAATTGCCCATGAGAGAGTAACTCATGAGAATGTTCATTAATGGAGGAAAGGGGAAAACAATGACTCAAGTGTCAAAATCCTCACAGGGATGCAGTAAATTGACCAGAATACCAAAGATGCCAGCCAGCAAGGAAAAAGATGCTAATGAGCACTTAGATAATCTAGTACCACCATAATGAAATTTAATTCAAACAAGAAACCTCAATAGATGCTAAAGCTACTGGGTGAAAAAATCAGATGAAGAATGAGACACTGAAATTTCCACAAAGTATTAATTACAGAAAGGAAAAGAGCAACATCACAGTGAGGAAGCCTGATAGACATCATCTCAATCAAGTGATTAAAGTGAAGAGCAAAAGTAATGGGACAGAGTGAAATCAAGCACCACCTAACAGGATGAAATGAGAAGAGCACAGCATCACTTCTCTGATATTGCAGCCAAAAATGCATATCCTGAATCCAATCAGAAGGACACATCAGGAAAACGAAAATGAAGGAACCTTTAATAAAATAACCAGACCCTAGTCTTCAAAGTTTCAACATTACGAAAGTTAAGAAGGGATTAAAAAAAAAAAAGTTCCAGACTGAAAGGAGATAAAAGAAACATCACAACAAAATGCATTATGTGCTTCTGAATTGAATCCTTTCCTATAAAGGCAAAGCACCATTCAGAGAGTTGGCAAAACTGACTGAAGTTTTTAAATGAAGGGTATAGAGGAGTTTTTCATATTATTCCATAAATTTTCTGTAAGATTAAAATTATTTCAAAATAATACTTTGTGAAAGCCTAGGAATAAGCCCAAAGTGAGCAAAAGAATAAGCTAAAACTACTCATGAATCTAAGTAACTAGGGAGATTAAATGATATTCTACAAAAAACTATGTAAAAAGGAGAATAAGTTTTAAAGACTTCGCAATGTTTTTTGCTTCCTGGTAATAATAGTCTTTTGCAGATTTTCCATCATATTGACTCAAGGGAGGGAAGAGCAAATACCATCTGAGAAGGAAGAATGTTTGAGCAGAGTTAGGAATACCCAACCATATCACTTCCACATGTTTAGCAATTAATTAACTCGGGTTTTATAAGTGGGTTCCCCATTCATTTGATAAATGGGAGAATGGGATGCCAATTAGTAGTTGCTCAGCCTTCTCCTATTTTAAACAGTCTATTTTTGTCTACATTCATTTAATTGAAGGTTCAAACTCCTGATCATTGTTCCCCTCAAAGAAATGCCACACACACACAATTGCACTCCATGTTGAAAAGGTTATAAGAACAAGTTCACACCTACATGCCTCTCATCACAACTGTGCTGCTTCCACCACAATCTGGGGGCACTGTGCAAGCTTCTCATGCTCTCTTTATCATCTGTCCTACAAAGTCTTACATTTTACTTTTCTGATCACTGTGAGACTCCTTAGGTGTGCTGGCAAAGTGGGAGTTGTAGGTCCTCAGCATGTCTGCCCAGGATTGAAGACCAGGGTTCTATTTCAGACCACCTACATGGGCACCTCTTGAGCAATGTTGACATACTCTCTCAGTGGAGAATTGCAACTAGTGCCCAGCCAGACCAGCACTTCCCTCTCAGTCTTGCAAGCAATCACCCTGACGTTATGCATTTTTTTTTTAAATTCTAGCCTGAAATACAAATGTGAACAATGACTTGTTTCTAAGCCAAACCCAAACTACCTGTACTCTTGCAGGGACAGAGAAGTACTTCCACTTAGTATCTCAAAAATATTATCTTTATGAGATGAGATTTTCTTTCATATAAAATCAGTAAGAGATAACAGTAGGAATGGCAGAGTAAGAACTGGTAAAAATTTTCTCCACCATAAAAGCAATGATGGGACTGGAAGAGATTATGCTGAGTGAAATAAGTCAAGCAGAGAGAGTCAATTATCATATGGTTTCACTTATTTGTGGAGCATAAGAAATAACAGGGAGGACATGGGGAGATGGAGAGGAGAAGGGACCTGGGGGAAATTGGAGGGGGAGACAAACCATGAGAGACTGTGGACTCTGAAAAACAATCTGAGGGTTTTGAAGGGGCAGGGGGTGGGAGGTTGGGTGAGCCTGGTGGTGTGTATTATGGAAGGTACATATTGCATGGAGCCCTGGGTGTGGTGCATAAACAATGAATTCTGGAACACTGAAAAGAAATTTTAAAAATAAATTAAAATCTTAAGAAAACAGGCAAAAATTAGCATTACCCTGATCCCCAAACCAGGCAAAGACCCTACCAAAAAGGAGAATTTCAGACCAATATCACTGATGAATATGGATGCAAAGATTCTCAACAAGATCCTAGCAAACAGGATCCAGCAGCACATTAAAAAGATTATCCACCATGACCAGGTGGGATTCATCCCTGGGTTGCAAGGTTGGTTCAACATTCGCAAATCAATCAGTGTGATAGAACACATCAATAAGAGAAGAGAGAAGAACCACATGGTCCTCTCAATTGATGCAGAAAAAGCATTTGACAAAATCCAGCATCCGTTCCTGATGAAAACGCTTCAAAGTATAGGGATAGAGGGAACATTCCTGAACTTCATAAAATCTATCTATGAAAGACCCACAGCAAATATCATCCTCAATGGGAAAAAGCTTGCAGCCTTCCCGTTGAGATCAGGAACACGACAAGGATGCCCACTCTCACCACTCTTGTTCAACATAGTATTAGAAGTTCTAGCAACAGCAATCAGACAACAAAGAGAAATAAAAGGTATCCAAATTGGCAAGGAAGAAGTCAAACTCTCTCTCTTCGCAGATGACATGATTCTTTATATGGAAAACCCCAAAGACTCCACCCCCAAACTACTAGAACTCATACAGCAATTCAGTAACGTGGCAGGATACAAAGTCAATGTACAGAAATCAGTGGCTTTCTTATACACTAACAATGAAAATACAGAAAGGGAAATTAGAGAATTGATTCCATTTACTATAGCACCAAGAACCATAAGATACCTGGGCATAAACCTAACCAAAGAAGTAAAGGACCTGTACTCGAGGAACTACAGAACACTCATGAAAGAAATTGAAGAAGACACAAAAAGATGGAAGACTGTTCCATGCTCTTGGATTGGAAGAATAAACATTGTTAAAATGTCTATACTGCCTAGAGCAATCTATACTTTTAATGCCATTCCGATCAAAATTCCACCGGTATTTTTCAAAGAGCTGGAGCAAGTAATCCTAAAATTTGTATGGAGCCAGAAGAGACCCCGAATTGCTAAGGAAATGTTGAAAAACAAAAACAAAACTGGCGGCATCACGTTACCCGATTTCAAGCTTTACTACAAAGCTGTGATCACCAAGACAGCGTGGTACTGGCATAAAAACAGACACATAGAGCAGTGGAATAGAGTGGAGAGCCCAGATATGGACCCTCAACTCTATGGTGAAATAATCTTCGACAAAACAGGAAAAAATATACAATGGAAAAAAGACAGTCTCTTCAATAAATGGTGCTGGGAAAACTGGACAGCGATATGTAGAAGAATGAAACTCGACCATTCTCTTACACCGTTCACAAAGATAAACTCGAAATGGATAAAAGACCTCAACATGAGACAGGAATCTCTCAGAATCCTAGAGGAGAACATAGGCAGTAACCTCTTCGATATCAGCCACAGCAACTTCTTTCAAGATATGTCTCCAAAGGCCAAGGAAACAAAAGCAAAAATGAACTTTTGGGACTTCATCAAGATCAAAAGCTTCTGCACAGCAAAGGAAACAGTCAACAAAACAAAGAGGCAACCCACGGAATGGGAGAAGATATTTGTAAATGACAGTACAGACAAAAGGTTGATATCCAGGATCTACAAAGAACTTCTCAAACTCAACACACACAAAACAGATAATCATATCAAAAAATGGGCAGAAGATATGAACAGACACTTCTCCAATGAAGACATACAAATGGCTATCAGACACATGAAAAAATGTTCATCATCACTAGCCATCAGGGAGATTCAAATTAAAACCACATTGAGATACCACCTAACACCAGTTAGAATGGCCAAAATTAGCAAGACAGGAAACAACGTGTGCTGGAGAGGATGTGGAGAAAGGGGAACCCTCTTACACTGTTGGTGGGAATGCAAGTTAGTGCAGCCACTTTGGAGAACAGTGTGGAGATTCCTGAAGAAATTAAAAATAGAGCTTCCCTATGACCCTGCAATTGCACTGCTGGGTATTTACCCCAAAGATACAGATGTAGTGAAAAGAAGGGCCATCTGTACCCCAATGTTTATTGCAGCAATGGCTACGGTCGCCAAACTGTGGAAAGAACCAAGATGCCCTTCAACGGATGAATGGATAAGGAAGATGTGGTCCATATACACAATGGAGTATTATGCCTCCATCAGAAAGGACGAATACCCAACTTTTGTAGCAACATGGACAGGACTGGAAGAAATTATGCTGAGCGAAATAAGTCAAGCAGAGAGAGTCAAGTATCATATGGTCTCACTTATTTGTGGAGCATAACAAATAACATGGAGGACATGGGGAGATGGAGAGGAGAGGGAGTTGAGGGAAACTGGAAGGGGAGATGAACCATAAGAGACTATGGACTCTGAAAAACAACCAGAGGGTTATGAAGGGGTGGCAGGAGGGGGGGGTGGGAGGTTGAGGAACCAGGTGGTGGGTAATAGGGAGGGCACGTACTGCATGGAGCACTGGGTGTGATGCCAAAACAATGAACACTGTTATGCTGTAAATAAGCAAATAAAAAAATAAATAAATAAATAAAATAAAAAAAATTAAAAAAAAAAAGAAAACAGGCAAAAATTGTCAGAATAATATTTTCAGAACTTTAAAAATTAACCAATCTACAACAATCCAAAGAGCACTTATTGAAAAAAAAAAAGCTGAGTCATTTTTCTTTTCTTTTTTTTTAAGATAGTTAACACACAATATTACATTAGTTTCAGGTATGCAACATTAGTGAATCAACAGGCTTATACATTATCCTATGCTTAACATACTCACAAGTGTAACTACCATGTGTTACCATACAATACTATTACAATTCCCATGAATTATTCATGGGAAGACTGTAATGCCCACTCCCTTTCACCTATTTTGCCCTTCTTCCACCTCCCCACCCCCACCAGTAACTATCAATTTGTTATAGGTCTGATTCTGCTTTTTTTTGTTTATTCATCTTTTTTTTTTTTTTAGATTCCACATATGAGTGAAGTCATATAGTATTTCTCTTTCTCAGTCTGACTTGTTTCAATTAGCACAATACCCTCTAGGTCCATCCATATTGTCACAAATGGCATCATCTCATTCTTCTTTGGAGATATATAATATATCCTCTGTCATATGTGGAATTTAAGAAAGAAAACAAATGAACATATGGGAAAGGGGGAAGAAAAAAAGGAGTAAGGAACTTCTCAAACTCAACACCCCAAAAAACAAATAATCCAGTCAAGAAATGGGCAGAAGACATGAATAGACACTCCTCCAAAGAATACATACAAACTAATTCCTATTCTCCTGAAACTGCTCCAAAAAATAGAAATGGAAGGAAAACTTCCAAACTCATTTTATGTGGCCAGCATCACCTTGATCCCAAAACCAGACAAGGATCCCACCAAAAAAGAGAACTACAGACCAATATCCTTGATGAACACAGATGCAAAAATTCTCGCCAAAATACTAGCCAATAGGATTCAACAGTACATTAAAAGGATTATTCACCACGATCAAGTGGGATTTATTCCAGGGCTGCAGGGTTGGTTCAACATCCGCAAATCAATCAATGTGATACAACACATAAATAAAAGAAAGAACAAGAACCATATGATACTCTCAATAGATGTTGAAAAAGCATTTGACAAAGTACAGCATCCCTTCCTGATCAAAACTCTTCAAAGTGTAGGGATAGAGGGCACATACCTCAATATTATCAAAGCCATCTATGAAAAACCCACCGCAAATATCACTCTCAATGGAGAAAAACTGAAAGCTTTTCCGCTAAGGTCAGGAACATGGCAGGGATGTCCATTATCACCACTGCTATTCAACATAGTACTAGAAGTCCTAGCCTCAGCAATCAGACAACAAAAAGAAATTAAAGGCATCCAAATTGGTAAAGAAGAAGTCAAACTCTCACTCTTCACAGATGATATGATACTATATGTGGAAAACCCAAAAGACTCCACTCCAAAACTGCTAGAACTTGTACAGGAATTCAGTAAAGTGTCAGGATATAAAATCAATGCACAGAAATCAGTTGCATTTCTCTACACCAACAACAAGACAGAAGAAAGAGAAATTAAGGAGTCAATCCCATTTACAATTGCACCCAAAACTATAAGATACCTAGGAATAAACTTAACCAAAGAGGCTAAGAATCTATATGCAGAAAATTATAAAGTACTCATGAAAGAAATTGAGGAAGAGACAAAGAAATGGAAAAATGTTCCATGCTCCTGGATTAGAAGAACAAATATTGTGAAAATGTCTATGCTACCTAAAGCAATCTACACATTTAATGCAATCCCTATCAAAATAACATCCATTTTTTTCAAAGAAATGGAACCAATAATCCTAAAATTTATATGGAACCAGAAAAGACCTCGAATAGCCAAAGGAATATTGAAAAAGAAAGCCAAAGTGGGTGGCATCACAATTCCGGACTTCAAGCTCTATTACAAAGCTGTCATCATCAAGACAGCATGGTACTGGCACAAAAACAGACACATAGATCAATGGAACAGAACAGAGAGCCCAGAAATCGACCCTCAACTCTATGGTCAACTAATCTTCGACAAAGCAGGAAAGAATGTCCAATGGAAAAAAGACAGCCTCTTCAATAAATGGTGCTGGGAAAATTGGACAGCCACATGCAGAAAAATGAAATTGGACCACTTCCTTACACCACACACGAAAATAGACTCCAAATGGATGAAGGACCTCAATGTGAGAAAGGAATCCATCAAAATCCTTGAGGAGAACACAGGTAGCAACCTCTTCGACCTCAGTCGCAGCAACATCTTCCTAGGAACATCGGCAAAGGCAAGGGAAGCAAGGGCAAAGATGAACTATTGGGATTTCATCAAGATCAAAAGCTTCTGCACAGCAAAGGAAACAGTTAACAAAACCAAAAGACAACTGACAGAATGGGAGAAGATATTTGCAAACGACATATCAGATAAAGGGCTAGTATCCAAAATCTATAAAGAACTTATCAAACTCAACACCCAAAGAACAAACAATCCAATCAAGAAATGGGCAGAGGACATGAACAGACATTTCTGCAAAGAAGACACCCAGATGGCCAACAGACACATGAAAAAGTGCTCCACGTCACTCGGCATCAGGGAAATACAAATCAAAACCACAATGGATATCACCTCACACCAGTCAGAATGGCTAAAATTAACAAGTCAGGAAATGACAGATGCTGGCGAGGATGCGGAGAAAGGGGAACCCTCCTCCACTGTTGGTGGGAATGCAAGCTGGTGCAACCACTCTGGAAAACAGCATGGAGGTTCCTCAAAATGTTGAAAATAGAACTACCCTATGACCCAGCAATTGCAATACTGGGTATTTACCCTACAGATACAAACATAGTGATCCGAAGGGGCACGTGTACCCGAATGTTTATAGCAGCGATGTCTATAATAGCCAAACTATGGAAAGAACCTAGATGTCCGTCAACAGATGAATGGATAAAGAAGAAGTGGTATATATACACAATGGAATACTATGCAGCCATCAAAAGAAATGAAATCTTGCCATTTGCAACGACGTGGATGGAACTAGAGGGTATCATGCTTAGTGAAATAAGTCAATCAGAGAAAGACAACTATCATATGATCTCCCTGATATGAGGACATGGAGAAGCAACATGGGGGGTTAGGGGGATAGGAGAAGAATAAATGAAACAAGATGGGATTGGGAGGGAGACAAACCATAAATGACTCTTAATCTCACAAAACAAACTGGGGGCTGCTGGGGGGAGGTGGGGTTGGGAGAGGGGGAGGGGGTTATGGACATTGAGGAGGGTATGTGCTATCGTGAGTGCTGTGAAGTGTGTAAACCTGGCGATTCACAGACTTGTACCCCTGGGGATAAAAATACATTATATGTTTATAAAAAAAAAAATTAGAGGGGGAGGTGAACCATAAGAGACTACGGACTCTGTAAAACAACCTGAGGGTTTTGAAGGGTCAGGGGTGGGATGTTGGGGGAACAGGTGGTGGGTAATAGGGAGGGCACGTTTTGCATGGAGCACTGGGTGTTGTGCAAAAACAATGAATACTGTTATGCTGAAAAAATAAATAAAAAAAATTAAAAAATAAAAAAATTAAAAAGAATACATACAAATGGCTAACAGACACATGAAAAAAAATGTTCAACATCACTACCCTTCAGAGAAATTCAAATCAAAACCTCAATAAGATACCACCTTACGCCAGTTAGAATGGCAAAAATTAACAAAACAGGAAACAACAAATGTTGGCGAGTATGTGGATAAAGGGGAACCCTCTTACATTATTGTTGGGAAGGCAAGTTGATATAGCCACTCTGGAAAACAGTATGGAGGTTTCTCTAGATGTGAAAAATAGATCTACACTATGACCCAGCAATTGCACTACTAGGTATTTGTTCCAAAGATACGCACAGTGAAAAGAAGGGGCATGTGCACCCCAATGTTCACAGCAGCAATGTCCACAATAGCCAAACTATAGAAGATGACCTTCAACAGATGAATGGATAAAGAAGATTCAGTACATATACACAATGGAATATTACTTAGCCATCTGAAAGGATGAATACCTACCATTTGCATCAACATGGATAGAACCTGAGGGGATTATGCTAAGTGAAAGAAGTCAAGCAAAGAAAGACAATTATCATATGGTTTCACTCATATGTGGAACATAAGGAATAGGATGGAGGACCATAGGGGAAGATAGTGAAAACTGAAGGGGGAGAAATCAGAAATCAGAGAGGGAGATGAACCATGAGAGACTGTGGACTGTGGTTCTGGGAAACAAACTAAGAGTTTCAGAGGGAAGGGGAGTAAGGTTAGGGGGTAAATAGGTGATGGATATTAAGGAGAACACATGTTGTGATGAGCACTAGGTGTTATATGCAACTAATCAATCATTGAACACTACATCAAAAAATAAAGATGTACTATACAGTGGCTAACTGAACATAATTTTTTTTAAAAAGATAAAAAGAGAGAAAGAGATAGAGAGAGAGGTAAAGAAGCCATAAGTGACTCTTAATGTCAGAGAATAAACTGAGGATTGATGGAGGGAAGTGGGTGAGGGATGGGTGAGGTGGATAATGGGTATTAAAGAAGGCATTTGTTGTGATGAGCTCTGGATGTTGTATGTGAGAAATCACTGAACTCTACTATAGAAACCAATATGACACTATATGTTAACTAACAAAATTTAAATTAAAAAAGTAAATTAATTAAAAAAAAAAAAAGAACATGTCTGTGCATAACCAATGAATTCTGGAACACTTTTTATGTTCCAGAAATTTTTTTTTTTAAATGAGTGCTAGAGTAGGGAAAAATAAAAAAAGAACATCTCTGTCAACTCTGTCAATTCACTAAGCTAACAGAACTATGGCTAACAGTTCCACGGCAACACACAGTAAATGGTATAGACTTAAAATTTATTCAGGAAAGTCACTAAAGAGCAACAACAAACTTTAGGAAAGGGGACAAATTTCCATCTTAGGAAAGAACCTTAGAAAGAAACTTTGATTTCCAGAGTTTCCACATTATATCATTTAAAATATCCAATTTCAGTAAAAACTTATGAGACATGCAAAGGCATGCATGGCCTGTTTATAGGGGAGAACATGCTTAAAAGACACTCTCCCTGAAGAAGGCCAAACATTGGATTTCCTAGGCAAAAACTTTAAATCAACAATTTTAAACATGTTCAAAGAATTAAAGGAAACATTATTTAGTTAGTTATTTTGAGAGAGAAAGAGAGGCAGTGGTGGGGGAGTCAGTGGGGAGTGCCACAGGAAAAGGAGAGAGAGAATCTTAAGCAGGCTTCACACACAGCACAGAGCCAGACACAAAGCTTGATCTCATGACACTGAGGTCATGATCTGAGCCAAAATCAAGAATTGGACCCTAAACCAACCAAGCCACCAAGGTGCATCAGTCAGTCATATCTAAAGAACTATATGAAAGTATGAGTCTAATGTCTCACAAAATAGAGAATATCAATAAAGAGAAAGTATTAAAAAGAACAAATAGAAATTCTATAATTATAAAGTACAACAAATGATATAATTTCACTAGAGTGGCTCAAAACAATATTCAGAGAGAAAGTCTATCAACTAATAGTTCTACAGACAGTAAAATGACTCCTCAGAATAAAGAAGAGAAAAAAATGGCAATCTGAGAAGCTCTATGCCTTCATTCCCCCAGAGAAACATAGAAGGAAAGATGGACAGAAGGAAGGAAGGAACGAAGGAAAGGAGAGAGGAAGGGAGGAAGAGAAAGGAAGGAAGGGAGGAAGGAAGGAAGGACGGACTAGAAGCTTCTGAAGCAACTTTGTAGGTGCTCTGGAAAACTGTCAAAGGTTTACAGCAAACAAACAAAATCCTAAACAATAAAAAGCATTTTCAAAAGGCTAGGAAATTTGGGGGCATTTTACTAACTTTGACTCACACCCTCCCTGGTATGGAAGTGATCTGAGTCTTAAGCAGATGGCAGTCTTGTTCTCAGTTCCCCCAACCCTTCAAATTAGAGGGAGCAAGAAAGACTTCATTTAAAACATATTGAGTATGCTATTTCTAAGTTGTCTGGGGGCCATTTGAGAGATTCATGCATGCTGAAATTTGTTCATCTCTGTTTCACATACCTCAGAATGCAAACAGGAAAAGCAGCAGGCACTCTTCATAAAAATTTCAAGATGGGCTACAAACCCACAAACACCTGGGGCAACAGATTACAGGTGGAGACACACAATAGATCATCTAAGGCCAGAGAAGAAACTGGGGTAAAAGTCTCTGAGAAATTAAGATATTCAAAAGCAGCCACGTATACAAGGAAATTTAGAAAGACACACATATACACAGGCCAGACAAATGCTCAAAAAATTCCTGAAAAAAACTTAAAGTTTTACCTCAGGCTGATTCCTAAGTCAGAGGAAGTCCAGCTCAGTGTAAAGAAAGAAAAGAAGTGTTGGAGGTTGAGTTCAATCACCAATGGCCAATGATTTAATCAATCATGTCTACATACTGGAATCTCTGTTAAAAAAAAAAAAAAAACTAAACTAAAAGACAGGTTGGGAGAGCTTCCAAGTTGGTGAATGCATTAAGTTTCTGGGAAGGTGGTGCACCTGGAGTGTCCACAGAAGAAATACCTAGTGCCTAGTATTTACCCCAAAAATACAGCTGTAGTGAAAAGAAGAACCTTATGTACCCCAGTGTTCATAGCAGCGATGTCCACAGTCAACAAAATGAAGAGGCAACCCATGGAATGGGAGAAGATATTCACAAATGACACTACAGACAAAGGGCTGATATCCAAGATCTGTAAGAACTCCTCAAACTCAACACCCAAAAAATAGATAATCATGTCCAAACATGGGCAGAAGACATGAACAGACACTTCTCCAAAGAAGACATACAAATGGTTAACACACACATTAAAAAGTGTTCATCATCATTAGCCATCAGGGAGATTCAAATCAAAACCACATTGAGAAACCACCTTCCACCAGTTAGAGTGGTCGAAATCAACAGGATAGGAAACAACAAGTGTTGGAGAGGATGTGGAGAAAGGGGAACCCTCTTACACTGCTGGTGGGAATGCAAGTTGGTACAGCCACTTTGGAGAACAGTGTGGAGATTCCTCAAGAAATTAAGAATAGAGCTTCCCTATGACCCTGCAATTGCACTCCTGGGTATTTACCCCAAAGATACAGATGTAGTGAAAAGAAGGGCCATCTATACCCCAATGTTTATAGCAGCAATGGCCACAGTTGCCAAACTGTGGAAAGAACCAAGATGCCCTTCAACAGACGAATGGATAAGGAAGATGTGGTACATATACACAATGGAGTATTATGCCTCCTTCAGAAAGGATGAATATCCAACGTTTGTATTAATATGGTTGGGACTGGAGGAGATTATGCTGAGTGAAATAAGTCAAGAAGAGAAAGTCAATTATCATATGGTTTCACTTACATGTGTAGCATAAGGAATAATATGGAGGACATTAGGAAAAGGAAAGGAAAACTGAATTAGGGCAAATTGGAAGGGGAGACAAAGCATGAGAGGATGTGGACACTGAGAAACAAACTGGCAGTTTTGGAGGGGAGGGGGTGAGGGATGGGTGAGCGTGGTGGTGGGTATTAAGGAGGGCACGTATTGCATGGAGCACTGGGTGTGAAACAATGAATCTTGGAACACTGAAAAATTAAATTAACTTTTAAAAAATGATACAAATTCCCCCTAAACTCATCATATAGATTCAGCACAGTTCCAATCAAAATGCCAGCAGAGTGTTTTTAATTGACATAGTTGTGATAGTACTTATACAGAAAGGCAAAGGGCACAGAATACCCAAAGCAACATGGAGAACAAAGTTGGAGGACTCACACTATTTGATTTCAGAACTTTCTACAAAACTACAGGATACAAAACGGTGGTATTAATGACATGCTAGTCACATTATCTATATCCTGCCTTGTTTCACAAAGATTTTAATAGTTTTGGGAAAACACTTACTAACCAGTTTGTACACAGGTGATGTAACTGATCTGAGAAACTGCCCCTAGACTTCCTGGAAGTGAAAGGACAAAAGGGGTGCAATAGGCTACAAATCTCTGCCTGCTTCCCTTCTGTTCAGAATTAACAGCAAATGATCAGTTTCCAAGGGGACTGTTCTCAGAGAGTTCAAAAATATGAAATCCCAAATAACCTTTTCAGCAAAATTGTTTCAGCAATGTATTTGTAGCATTTCATAACATTCTTTACTTTCCTTCTCTTCATAAACTAACCTGTAATAGTGAGTTTTAAATTCTCTGAGGCTAAAGAGTTGGTTGGTTTTTGCATATCTAGTGATTTCCATCTTGTTTCATCTCTGTTCAGTTTTAAGATTTCTATGTTTTATCATCAATATGAACATATCTCTTTTCATTTCATACTTATTTTCATTACATAAGAAATGCAAAATGTAATGACTCCCACAAATAACCTTTAAAAAGATGCATCTGAGGTGACCACACAACACTAGCACATGCCTAGTCAGAAAGATCATGTTGGTTCAGGGACTCATGTAAGTGCACATATGAATAGCACTAAACCCTCCATACTCACAGACACTCACACTGAGATGGTCCTTCTCCTACGGGCCCACATCATAGGAGAACGAGCCAACAGCCATCCTCCCTGATCTTTTATGAGCTGTCCCTATAGCTTTCCTGGTTACTGTTGCTCTCTCTCCTGGAACAAGTTCAGCAGGAGAAGTTGTGGATCAAGAGTGCTCATCTCTACTGGCCCTGCAACCTGCCCTCATCATGTAGGACTTTTTTGCACCACCTAGCTAGCAAGGCTGTCATAGGACATAACTATGGTAGGCCACTGCTGGCTCACAGGAGCTCTAGTCTCCAGAGAGGAACATATCCTGAGCAACAGGTGGTCAGATTTAGCAAATAAAAATAGAGTGCCCAGGCAAATTTGGTGGCAGATAAACTACAAATAATTTTTTAGTATAAGAACTTCTCCCCAAATACTCATTTTTATCTGAAATTCACATTTGCAACCTGCATTCTATCTGTTGACTCTCAGAGCACAGGATGTGACTCTGACCTCCAGTCTGTTGGTGAGATGTTAGCAGACATGAGGTGGCAGAAGCTTATGACCAGCTTCCACACCGGAGTGATGAAGCCTTTGGACGGACGAGAGGTAGGTGACCCATGAGACCCCTAAGTTAGCTGGCAGCCAAACCTGCACTGGCATAAAGGGTTAGACTACCACCCTACAACCCACATGGTGAAGTTTGTGTTTAGGGTCTGCATCATTATTTTGGCAAGAGATAGCTGAGGTCAATAGAGCTTCCAGAGAAGATCTCCAGCCCCAGCTTCCCTACAGTCTGCCATAATCCAATCTTACATGGAAATTCTGGAGGTACTTCTTCACCTTTGAAGGATGGCCTTAATTATTCTTGCATTTCAGACCTGAAATTATTATCAAAAACTGTACTGGGTTTGGTTTTTATTTTTGGTATGTATTATTATGTTTTTAAGCACTAAAGAGAGAAAGATGAAAGAACAGAGGGAAAGGAAGGGTGATTTAAAAATAAATTCCAGGTTGGTAAAGGACTAAATCTAAAGAGCAAAGTTTAAAACTTTTAGAAAACAGGAGAAAAATTTTATGAAATCAAAGAGGAAATTGAGTTCTTAAAAATATCTGAGCTTTAAAATACTAGCCCCCAAAAAGAGCACAAACCATGAAAGATTCACAAATATAATCATATTAAATACTTTATTAAAATAAAACATAAATGGAGCACCTGGGTGGCACAATTGGTCGAGCATCTGATATTTGGTTTCAACTCAAATTATGATCTCAGGGTCATGGGATCAAACCCCACACTGGGCTCCATGCTCAGCACAGAATCTACTTCAGATTCTCTCTCCCTCTCCCTTTGACCCTCCCACCTGTACGTGTTCTCTCTCTCTCTCTAAAATAAATAAATAAATCTTTTT
The DNA here is from genome assembly GCF_922984935.1 of Meles meles. NCBI lineage: Eukaryota > Metazoa > Chordata > Mammalia > Carnivora > Mustelidae > Meles > Meles meles. The sequence goes on from NC_060071.1 coordinate 28,594,716, forward strand.
AAAAAATGATAAATCAGGGTAGGAGTCAAGATGGTGGAGAAGTAGCAGCCTGAGACTACATCAGGTAACAGGAGATCAGCTCGATAGCTTATCTAAACATAGCAAACACCTACAAATCCAACGGGAGAGCGAAGAGAAGAAGAACAGAAGAACAGCAACTCTAGAAACAGAAAATCAACCACTTTCTGAAAGGTAGGACTGGCGGAGAAGTGAATCTAAAACGACGGGAAGATAGACCGCGGGGGGAGGGGCCGGCTCCCGGCAAGCTGCGGAGGAACGGAGCACAAAATCAGGACTTTTAAAAGTCTGTTCCACTGAGGGACATTGCTCCAGGGGCTAAACCGGGGTGAAGCCCACGCGGGGCCAGCGTGGCCCCAGGCCCCGCAAGGTCACAGAAGGATCGGGGGTGTCAGAGTGTCGGAGAGCTTGCAGGTATTAGAACGGAGAAACCGGCTACAAAGACAGAGCCGAGGACTGAACTCTCAGCTCGGGGTTACCTTGAACTGGTCGCGGGCTGGGTGAGCTCGGAGCGCGGCTAGAGGCTGGGGATACGGGAGTGATTGGGTGCTGTCCTCTGGGGGCGCACTGAAGAGTGGGGCCCCAGGCTCTCGGCTCCTCCGGGCCGGAGACTGGGAGGCCGCCATTTTCATTCCCGTCCTCCGGAACTCTACGGAAAGCGTTCAGGGAACAGAAGCTCCCAAAAGCGAACCCGAGCCGATTACTTAGTCCGGCCGCCGGTAAGGGCGGTGCAATCCCGCCTCGGGCAAAGACACTTGAGAGTCACTACAACAGGCCCCTCCCCCAGAAGATCAACAAAATATCCAGCCAGGACGAAGTTCATCTATCAAGGAGAAAGCAGATTCAATTCCTAAGACAGCAGAGCAATTCCAGAGGAGGAGAAAGCAAAGCACGGAACTCATGGCTTTCTCCCCATGATTCTTTAGTCTTGCGGCTACTTCAATTTTTTTTTCTTTTTTCAATTTTTTATTTTTTTTCTTTTTTCAATTTTTTTTTCCATTTTTCTTTTTTCTTCTTCTGCTAAATTTTTTTAAAAACTTTTACCCTTTTCTTTTTTAACGTTTTTTGACTACTTCATCTAAATATATATATTTTTTCTTTCTTTTTTATATTTTTTTATTTGTTTTATTTTTTAAATTTTTTTCTTTTTTTTTTTTTTCTTTTTTTTTCAGAACCTGTTTTTTATCCCCTTCCCCCCCCCACAATTTGGGGTCTCTTCTGATTTGGTTACAGCGCATTTTTCCGGGGTCTTTGCCACCCTATTAGTAGTTTATTTGCTCCTTCATATCCTCTTATCTGGACAAAATGACAAGGCGGAAAAAATCACCACAAACAAAAGAACAAGAGACAGTACCGAAGGCTAGGGACCTAATCAACACAGACATTGGTACTATGTCAGATCAAGAGTTCAGAATGACGATTCTGAACATTCTAGCCGGGCTCGAAAAAGGCATGGAAGATATTAGAGAAACCCTCTCTGGAGATATTAAAGCCCTTTCTGGAGAAATTAAAGAACTAAAGTCTAACCAAGTTGAAATCAAAAAAGCTATTAATGAGGTGCAATCAAAAATGGAGGCTCTCACTGCTAGGATCAATGAGGCAGAAGAAAGAATTAGTGATATAGAAGACCAAATGACAGAGAATAAGGAAGCCGAGCAAAAGAGGGACAAACAGCTACTGGACCATGAGGGGAGAATTCGAGAGATAAGTGACACCATAAGACGAAACAACATTAGAATAATTGGGATTCCAGAAGAAGAAGAAACAGAGAGGGGAGCAGAGGGTCTATTGGAGAGAATCATTGGAGAGAATTTCCCTAATATGGCAAAGGGAACAAGCATCAAAATCCAGGAGATGCAGAGAACCCCCCTCAAAGTCAACAAGAATAGGTCCACACCCCGTCACCTAATAGTAAAATTTACAAGTCTTAGTGACAAAGAGAAAATCCTGAAAGCAGCCCGAGAAAAGAAATCAGTAACATACAATGGTAAAAATATTAGATTGGCGGCAGACTTATCCACAGAGACCTGGCAGGCCAGAAAGAGCTGGCATGATATATTCAGAGCACTCAACGAGAAAAACATGCAGCCAAGAATACTCTATCCAGCTAGGCTATCATTGAAAATAGAAGGAGAGATCAAAAGCTTCCAGGACAAACAAAAACTGAAAGAATTTGCAAACACCAAACCAGCTCTACAGGAAATATTGAAAGGGGTCCTCTAAGCAAAGAGAGAGCCTAAAAGTAGTAGATCAGAAAGGTACAGAGACAATATACAGTAACAGTCACCTTACAGGCTACTAATGGCACTAAATTCATATCTTTCAATAGTTACCCTGAATGTTAATGGGCTAAATGCCCCAATCAAAAGACACAGGGTATCAGAATGGATAAAAACACAGAACCCATCAGTATGTTGCCTACAAGAAACTCATTTTAGACGCGAAGACACCTCCAGATTTAAAGTGAGGGGGTGGAAAACCATTTACCATGCTAATGGGCATCAGAAGAAAGCTGGGGTGGCAATCCTTATATCAGATCAATTAGATTTTAAGCCAAAGACTATAATAAGAGATGAGGAAGGACACTATATCCTACTCAAAGGGTCTGTCCAACAAGAAGATCTAACAATTTTAAATATCTATGCCCCTAACGTGGGAGCAGCCAACTATATCAACCAATTAATAACAAAATCAAAGAAACACATCAATAATAATACAATAATAGTAGGGGACTTGAACACTCCCCTCACTGAAATGGACAGATCATCCAAGCAAAAGATCAACAAGGAAATAAAGGCCTTAAATGACACACTGGACCAGATGGACATCACAGATATATTCAGAACATTTCATCCCAAAGCAACAGAATACACATTCTTCTCTAGTGCACATGGAACCTTCTCCAGAATAGATCACATCCTGGGTCACAAATCAGGTCTCAACCGGTATCAAAAGATTAGGATTATTCCCTGCATATTTTCAGACCACAATGCTCTGAAGCTAGAACTCAATCACAAGACGAAAGCTGGAAAGAACCCAAATACATGGAGACTAAACAGCATCCTTCTAAAGAATGAATGGGTCAACCAGGAAATTAAAGAAGAATTGAAAAAATTCATGGAAACAAATGAGAATGAAAACACAACAGTTCAAAATCTGTGGGACACAGCAAAGGCAGTCCTGAGAGGAAAATATATAGCGGTACAAGCCTTTCTCAAGAAACAAGAAAGGTCTCAAGTACAGAACCTAACCCTACGCGTAAAGGAGCTGGAGAAAGAACAAGAAAGAAACCCTAAACCCAGCAGGAGAAGAGAAATCATAAAGATCAGAGCAGAAATCAATGAAATAGAAACCAAAAAAACAATAGAAAAAATCAATGAAACTAGGAGCTGGTTCTTTGAAAGAATCAATAGGATTGATAAACCCCTGGCCAGACTCATCAAAAAGAAAAGAGAAAGGACCCAAATCAATAAAATCATGAATGAAAGAGGAGAGATCACAACTAACACCAAAGAAATACAGACAATTATAAGAACATACTATGAGCAACTCTACGCCAACAAATTGGCCAATCTGGAAGAAATGGATGCATTCCTAGAGACATATAAACTACCACAACTGAACCAGGAAGAAATAGAAAACCTGAACAGGCCCATAACCAGTAAGGAGATTGAAACAGTCATCAAAAATCTCCAAACAAACAAAAGCCCAGGGCCAGACGGCTTCCCAGGGGAATTCTACCAAACATTTAAAGAAGAACTCATTCCTATTCTCCTGAAACTGTTCCAAAAAATAGAAATGGAAGGAAAACTTCCAAACTCATTCTATGAGGCCAGCATCACCTTGATCCCAAAACCAGACAAGGAGCCCACCAAAAAAGAGAACTACAGACCAATATCCTTGATGAACACAGACGCAAAAATTCTCGCCAAAATACTAGCCAATAGGATTCAACAGTACATTAAAAGGATTATTCACCACGATCAAGTGGGATTTATTCCAGGGCTGCAGGGTTGGTTCAACATCCGCAAATCAATCAATGTGATAGAACACATTAATAAAAGAAAGAACAAGAACCATATGATACTCTCAATAGATGCTGAAAAAGCATTTGACAAAGTACAGCATCCCTTCCTGTTCAAAACTCTTCAAAGTGTAGGGATAGAGGGCACATACCTCAATATTATCAAAGCCATCTATGAAAAACCCACCGCAAATATCATTCTCAATGGAGAAAAACTGAAAGCTTTTCCATTAAGGTCAGGAACACGGCAGGGATGTCCATTATCACCACTGCTATTCAACATAGTATTAGAAGTCCTAGCCTCAGCAATCAGACAACAAAAAGAAATTAAAGGCATCCAAATTGGTAAAGAAGAAGTCAAACTATCACTCTTCGCAGATGATATGATACTATATGTGGAAAACCCAAAAGACTCCACTCCAAAACTGCTAGAACTTGTACAGGAATTCAGTAAAGTGTCAGGATATAAAATCAATGCACAGAAATCAGTTGCATTTCTGTACACCAACAACAAGACTGAAGAAAGAGAAATTAAGGAGTCAATCCCATTCACAATTGTACCCAAAACTATAAGATACCTAGGAATAAACCTAACCAAAGAGACTAAGAATCTATACACAGAAAATTATAAAGTACTCATGAAAGAAATTGAGGAAGACACAAAAAAATGGAAAAATGTTCCATGCTCCTGGATTGGAAGAATAAATATTGTGAAAATGTCTATGCTACCTAAAGCAATCTACACATTTAATGCAATCCCTATCAAAATAACATCCATTTTTTTCAAAGAAATGGAACAAATAATCCTAAAATTTATATGGAACCAGAAAAGACCTCGAATAGCCAAAGGAATATTGAAGAACAAAGTCAAAGTTGGTGGCATCACAATTCCGGACTTCAAGCTCTATTACAAAGCTGTCATCATCAAGACAGCATGGTACTGGCACAAAAACAGACACATAGACCAGTGGAACAGAATAGAGAGCCCAGAAATCGACCCTCAACTCTATGGTCAACTAATCTTCGACAAAGCAGGAAAGAATGTCCAATGGAAAAAAGACAGCCTCTTCAATAAATGGTGCTGGGAAAATTGGACAGCCACATGCAGAAAAATGAAATTGGACCACTTCCTTACACCACACACGAAAATAGACTCCAAATGGATGAAGGACCTCAATGTGAGAAAGGAATCCATCAAAATCCTTGAGGAGAACGCAGGCAGCAACCTCTTCGACCTCAGCCGCAGCAACATCTTCCTAGGAACAACGGCAAAGGCAAGGGAAGCAAGGGCGAAAATGAACTATTGGGATTTCATCAAGATCAAAAGCTTTTGCACAGCAAAGGAAACAGTTAACAAAACCAAAAGACAGCTGACAGAATGGGAGAAGATATTTGCAAACGACATATCAGATAAAGGGCTAGTATCCAAAATCTATAAGGAACTTAGCAAACTCAACACCCAAAGAACAAACAATCCAATCAAGAAATGGGCAGAGGACATGAACAGACATTTCTGCAAAGAAGACATCCAGATGGCCAACAGACACATGAAAAAGTGCTCCACGTCACTCGGCATCAGGGAAATACAAATCAAAACCACAATGAGATATCACCTCACACCAGTCAGAATGGCTAAAATGAACAAGTCAGGAAATGACAGATGCTGGAGAGGATGTGGAGAAAGGGGAACCCTCCTCCACTGTTGGTGGGAATGCAAGCTGGTGCAACCACTCTGGAAAACAGCATGGAGGTTCCTCAAAATGTTGAAAATAGAACTACCCTATGACCCAGCAATTGCACTACTGGGTATTTACCCTAAAGATACAAACATAGTGATCCGAAGGGGCACGTGTACCCGAATGTTTATAGCAGCAATGTCTACAATAGCCAGACTATGGAAAGAACCTAGATGTCCATCAACAGATGAATGGATAAAGAAGAAGTGGTATATATACACAATGGAATACTATGCAGCCATCAAAAGAAATGAAATCTTGCCATTTGCGACGACGTGGATGGAACTAGAGCGTATCATGCTTAGTGAAATAAGTCAATCGGAGAAAGACAACTATCATATGATCTCCCTGATATGAGGACATGGAGAAGCAACATGGGGGGGTAGGGGGATAGGAGAAGAATAAATGAAACAAGATGGGATTGGGAGGGAGACAAACCATAAATGACTCTTAATCTCACAAAACAAACTGGGGGTTGCTGGGGGGAGGTGGGATTGGGAGAGGGGGAGCGGGCTATGGACATTGGGGAGGGGAGGCGAACCATAAGAGACTATGGACTCTGAAAAACAACCTGAGGGTTTTGAAGGGTCAGGGGTGGGAGGTTGGGGGAACAGGTGGTCCGTGATGGGGAGGGCACGTTTTGCATGGAGCACTGGGTGTTGTGCAAAAAGAATGAATACTGTTATGCTGAAAAAAAAATAAATAAAAAGGGAAAAAAAAATGATAAATCAAAAGAAAAGGTGATCTTCTGGCCTGGAGAAGACCCTGTAACAAAGGACCAAAGAGGGTTAATATGAAGAATCTTAAAAAGATAGATAGATGATAGATAGATGATAGATAGATAGATAGATGATAGATAGATAGATAGATAGATAGATAGATAGAGAAGTATAAACAAATCATTGGAAAATTGAGCAAAATGTACAAGATGGCACGTTATGAAAAACAAACCTAACTGCTTAGTAAACATGTGGGAAGAAGCTCTGCTTTCCTGGTCAACAAGGGAACACAAATTTCCTTGAAAACCATGACATAGCATATCACATGTATCAGATCTTCTCATGTTAAAGTCCCCTGTCACCAAACGTTGGAAAGGTGAGAGAGTAAACTGACACAATTATGAATCTGGTACATTTAATAAATCCTAAGGTGCAGACATTTTAAGAACCAACATTTGTTATCAAGTAGAGAGGTACTCTAGAGAATCCCCCCACTTACACCCTCAAAAATCTATACAAGAAAATGCACTGTAAGCAGTTTTTAATAGCAAAATACTAGGGAGTGGGGTAGACACTGAATGGCTACCTGCAGGAGAAGACATATAAACTGTGGGATGTTCAGATACTGACGTTTTAAGTGAGCACTCCAAATGAATTAACAAGAGCTACAGGGAGCCACTGACAAATCCCAAAAACAAGTTGGACCAAAAAAAAAAAGCAAGTCAATGTTTAACGATTTGCAAGACAAGAGCACATACTATTTAGTGATACATAAACAAACAGTAATAGTATGAACCTGCACATTGGTGATATCAACAGTAAACTGGGATAGGTGCTACCCTAGAAAGGAGGAAGGGACAGGATCATGGCAGGTGGTGGGGCTGTACACCACACTTCAGTGTATTTCTATGATGCTTTGCCTTTTTCAACATTAGACCACTGGTACTGTGTGAGTCAAGTTCTGTCTGAGCAACTGCTCTGAGCAGGACTTATTGCCTGTAGGGAAGAGGATACCCAGATCTGCTGGGTAAATAATATGTCCCTACATGGGTATGAATTGACACTTATAGGATGCTTTTTATATCTATTCATTGGTTTTACTCTGGTAAATATTTAAGGGTTTATCAAAAGTTCCTTTTAATGTAATCTAGATTGTTTTAACATGAAAAACAATATTCAACTGATTCACTTGACATATTTGTAAGAATAATGCATGTTCTAAGACATATATATATTCTTATATGTATATATATCTTATATATAAGCATATATTATATATAAGCATGTAAATATCTATCCTTTTTAAAGTCATGTAATACTTTTAATGCCTTAAAATATAGCAAATGCAAAAAATATATAGCAAATGCAAATTTCATGCTAAAATCTCTATTTTTATAGAGTTTTTAGAGTTTTAGAGTTACGTTAGCCACATTTTAGAAAGAGCATTCATTCAAAACAGGCCAGTACAGTGCTAGAAGGATTCTTGCATTTCTTGCATAATATCTGAAAATTTTCCCACAAAAAAAAGGAGGAACTATGTTTACAAAAAATCCAGTATTTGTGAATTCCACATTTATAAGATAAAATTATTATAAATTCACCTCTGCTCTGTGAGAAATGAATCAAAATCTTGGTCCACAGAAACCCAGCAGCTCTTTCCAGCTGCCCTGCTGGGGTAGGGGGTTGAGGAGTCTTCCCTGTTGACTCCATACTGTATCCTGCAGTTGCTGGTGGCAGGTCCTGCCAGCTTTGGCCTTCCCAGAGCAGCACACATGGGAGAAGATGTCTGATGTAACTCCATCTCCAGCACACCAGAGGTCAGACCACCATCTTTGTTCTCTACATGCATGTTCTGTTGTCACTCTTCTCACTAGGTCAGTCAGAAAGAAAGCACTGTTGATGAAAAGCAAACTGGGCATATTTGCACCTTGAGGAATCCATATGGAATCCAGTCAATCTCTCTCTACCCTTGTTATTTTTTGGCCTCTTATAATGGGGCCTTCCAGTGTTTCAGCATTCTAATATCACATGGGAAACAGTGTATGCTCAACTCTAAGGATGAACATTGTAGCACATTTCACACTAGTCATGACCTAAGTATTCAACAAGAAAGCATTAGTTAAGTAAGTTACAATATGTGCAGAGTATAAAATACTATGCAACTAAAAATGCTCTAAAAGGATACTGATTTATAGTGGGAAATATTAAGGATACAGAAAAAACACTGATAGAACAGGATATTTTTCTTGAAATATATACATAGCATATGCATAGAACAGAAGACCAAAAAGACCCAGCCTCCAAAACATGACCATCTCTCTGTTGTGAGGACTTTCTCCTTTTTTTCTGACTATGTTATGGTTTTATGGGTTTTTGCATCCAGCAAATTAATACTTTTGCAATGAGAAAATAATAATACTTATTATAAAAATGAAAACAATTACTCATTGAAAGTAATGAAGTAACTGAAAGTGAAATTTTAAAAAAAGTTATGAGGTCCTACTCTTTGGATTACATTTCTAACCATTACCATTTTATTCTTTTACATTTGCCAGCTTCCCATAACCCCAGAAATGACCTCTGATTTGCAGCAGAATGGTTTGCTATCAACGGTTGCTATGAAGCCAAAACTCATTGGGAACTTTGGTTAAGGAGGATTTGCAACATTGAGAAGCAATGTTCACAACTATCATTGGAATGGGTACAATACGTGGGCCGGCCATTCTTTGTGGCTTACTCATCAGTAAGGAGAAGGTAGAGTGTTAGTAGAATGTGCCTGTATCAAAAAGTAAAAAACATTTTAGTTTCATGCAATTGTTTCCATTGTCTAGTTAGAACAAAATCCACATGCATGTATGAACTGCAGAATACAAATTGTACAACTTTCCTGATTCTACCTACAAGTTAATGCTCTCATATTTGCATTTAAAATAATGATTCAGGTTATGAGACTGAAGCTGAGAACAGTTCCCTTAAGATCAGGAACACGACAAGGATCCCCACTCTCTCCAATATTGTTCAACACATTACTGGAAGTCTTAACAATGGCAATCAGACAACAAAAAGAAATAAAAGGTATTCAAATTGGAAAAGAAGAAGTCAAATTCTCTCTCTTCACAGGTGACATGATACTTTATGTAGAAAAAACAAAAGACTCCATCCCAAAATCACTAGAATTCATACAGCAATTCACTAAGGTGGCAAAATACAAAATCAATGCACAGAAATCAGTTCCTTTCCTATACACTAACAATGTAACTGTAGGAAGAGAAATTAAGGAATTGATTCCATTTATAATACCACAAAAATCCTTAAGATACCTTGGAATAAACCTAACCAAAGAGGTAAGGGATCTATACTCTAGGAACTATGAAAATTGAAGAACACACAAAGGGTAGAAAAACATTCCATGCTCATGGATTGGAAGAATAAACATTGTTAAAATGTCTCTGTTGCCCAGAGTAATCTATACTTTCAATGTAATCAAAATACCAATGGCATTTTTCAAAGTGCTTAAAGAAACAATCCTAAAATTTGAGTGGAACTAGAAAAGACCCCAAATCACCACGGAAATGTTGAAAAAGAAAAAAAAAAAGCGGGGGACATCACGTTGCCTGATTTCAAGCTACATTACAAAGCTGCGATCATCAAAAAAGCATGGTACTGGCACAAAAACAGACACATAGATCAATGGAACAGAGTACTTCTCCAATGAAGACATACAAATGGCTATCAGACACATGAAAAAATGTTCATCATCACTAGCCATCAGGGAGATTCAAATTAAAACCACATTGAGATACCACCTGACACAAGTTAGAATGGCCAAAATTAGCAAGACAGGAAACAACATGTATTGGAGAGGATGTGGAGAAAGGGGAACCCTCTTACACTGTTGGTGGGAATGCAAGTTGGTACAGCCACTTTGGAGAACAGTGTGGAGATTCCTCAAGAAATTAAAAATAGAGCTTCCCTATGACACTGCAATTGCACTGCTGGGTATTTACCCCAAAGATACAGATGTAGTGAAAAGAAGGGCCATCTGTACCCCAATGTTTATTGCAGCAACGGCTACGGTCGCCAAACTGTGGAAAGAACCAAGATGCCCTTCAACGGATGAATGGATAAGGAAGATGTGGTCCACATACACGATGGAGTATTATGCCTCCATCAGAAAGGATGAATACCCAACTTTTGTAGCAACATGGACGGGACTGGAAGAGATTATGCTGAACGAAATAAGTCAAACAGAGAGAGTCAAGTATCATATGGTCTCACTTATTTGTGGAGCATAACAAAGAACATGGAGGACATGGGGAGATGGAGAGGAGAGGGAGTTGAGGGAAACTGGAAGGGGAGATGAACCATGAGAGACTATGGACTCTGAAAAACAACCAGAGGGTTTTGATGGGGCAGGGGGTGGGAGGTTGAGGAACCAAGTGGTGGGTAATAGGGAGGGCACGTACTGCATGGAGCACTGGGTGTGGTGCAAAAACAATGAATACTGTTACATTAAAAATAAATTTTTTTAAAGATTTTATTTATTTTTTTGACAGACAGAGATCACAAGTAGTCAGAGAGGCAGGCAGAGAGAGAGGAAGGGAGGCCGACTCACTGCCGAGCAGAGAGCCCGATGTGGGGCCCGATCCCAGGACCCTGAGATCATGACCCAAGCCGAAGGCAGAGGCTTAACCCACTGAGCCACCCAGGCACCTGGTTAAAAATAAATTTAAAATAAAATAAAATAAAAGCGTTAAAAAAAAAAAAAGATGTGGTCCATATATATAATGGAATACTACTCAGCCATCAAAAAGAATGAATAACCACCATTTATGTAAACTTGGATGGAACTGGAGGAAATTATGCTAAGATAAGTCAAACAGAGAAAGACAATTATCATATGGCTTCACTTATTTATGGATTATAAGGTGTACATGGATAATAAGGCATAAGGAGAAGGAAGGGAAAAATGAAGAGGGGGAAATTAGAGTGGGAGATGAACCATGAGAGACTATGGACTCCAGTAATCAATGAGGGTTTTAGAGGGGAGTAAAGTAGGGGAATGGGTGAGCCCCATGATGGGTATTAAAGAGGGCACATATTGCCATAGCACTGGGTGTTATATGCAAACAATGAATCACAGAACACATCAAAAACTAATGATATACTATATGGTGACTAACACAATATAATAAAAAAAATTATTAAAAATTAAAATTTAAAAATTAAATGATGCTTCACAATAAAGATGAATGGTGACTTTCATCCTAATAATTTAAATTTTTATTTTTCCTTATTTAGAATAATGACATTAAGTAGCAACTTTGAAATACTGTGACAAGAAAGAAACTATGAAAGAAAGGAAAAAGCTTTATATTTTAGTATTGTTAACATCACTTTTTCCTGATTTTTGAACAAGGAGCCCCACATGTTCATTTTTCACAGACCTCCACAAACTATGTAATTAATCCTGCTGAGAGTTTGGAAAAGTATTCTCCTTATTCTCCACTGCCATCTTCTCCCCTCCCTTAAGAATTCCAGCTGCTTTATAGAATGTGCCATTGGAATGCCCCACCAACCACTTACTACAACAACTATGTACATTCCTGGTCATGTTTCTTCATTCTTTGAAGATCAGAGCCTTAGTTGTGGTCTAGATTTCTCTTACCTCTATAACCCAAGACTTTCTATAACTCTTGTAATATTTTGGCTTCAACGTTTACAGAGATGATGTTTCCCACTGCCCAGGCTCTCAGTTACATGATCACTTCACTGGCAAGAACTTGTCTGCTTCCAAAGATATGAACAGACACTTCTCCAAAGAAGACATACAAATGGCTAACAGACACATGAAAAAATGTTCATCATCATTAGCCATCCAGGAGATTCAAATCAAAACTACATTAAGATACCAACTTACACAAGTTAGAAGGGCCAAAATTAACAAGACAGTAAATAACCAGTGTTGGAGAGGATGTAGAGAAAGGGGAACTCTCTTACACTGTTGGTGGGAATGCAAGTTGGTACAGCCACTTTGGAAAACAGGGTGGAGATTCCTTAAGGAATTAAAAATAGAGCTACCTTATGACTCTGTAATTGTGCTACTGGGTATTTACCCCAAAGATACAGATGTAGTGAGAAGAAGGGCCATTTGTACCCAATATTCATAGCAGCAATGGCTACAGTCGCCAAACTATGGAAAGAGCCAAGATGCCCTTCAACAGACGAATGGATAAAGAAGATATGGCCCATATACACAATGGAGTATTATGCCTCCATCAGAAAGGATGAATACCCAACTTTTGTAGCAACATGGACGGGACTGGAAGAGATTATGCTGAGCGAAATAAGTCAGGCAGAGAGAGTCAATTATCATATGGTTTAGTTTATTTGTGGAGCATAAGGAATAACACGGAGAACATGGGGAGATGGAGAGGAGAAGGGAGTTGAGGGAAAGTGGAGGGGGAGATGAACCATGAGAGATTATGGACTCTGAGAAACAAACTGAGGGTTTTGAAGTGGAGTGGGGTGAAGAGTGGGTGATCCTGGCGGTGGGTATTAAAGAGGGAACATATTGCATGGAGCACTGCACTGGGTGTGGTGCATAAACAATGAATCTTGGAACACTGAAAAATAAATAAAATAAAAATTTTTTTAAAAAGAACTTGTCTGCTTCCACAAAAGCCAAACACTCCCTGTCCCCACTCCCTTTCCCAGCTGAGATTCCATAGTCCAGCAAAGACTCTCCTCTTATTTGCCCCAACTCATTGTGTCAAGCTCACCTGATATGTGAGTTTTCTATTGCTGCATAACAAATCACTACAAAATTGGTAGCTTAAAACAACACATTTATAATCTCAGAGTTTCTGTGGGTCCAGGGCTGGGGCAGGCTTCACTGGATCATTTACTGAGGATCTCAAGGTGTAATCAGGCGTGTTATCATCTAGAGGCTCAACTAGGAGGAAAAATCTGCTTCCAGGATGACCCAATGTTGGCAGAATTCAATTCCTGGTGCCACAGGACTGAAGGCCCTGGCTTCTTGCTGTTGACCAGAGACCACACTGAGCTCTCAGAAGCCACCCTCACCTTCTACAGACTTCCTGAAGTTCTGTGCCATGTGGACTCCCCAAACATGTCCCCTTATCAAGAATAATGAAGAGTCTCCAAAGTGAGTCAACTAAGAAGGCAAAATTTTACATATTGTAACACAACCATGGGATTGACATCCCATCGTCTTTGCTCTGTTTTACTGTTTGGAAGTGAGTCATAGGTCCTACCCCTACCCTCAGGGGAGGGAACTACAAAAGAGAATGACCACCAGGCAATGAGGATCATGGGGACTATCCTTGGTCTGCATGCTATCCATGACAAAACTCAAAACACTGGCTTTCCTGTCCTGTGCCACCATCCAAGCAGCTGACTATAGCCATAAAGAACCTTCTGTGGTCTGACATTCTCAAGTGACCTCCATATGCAGTGTTCCCACTGGGTCCTAGAACTCCCCAGTGATTTTAACACATCTCCCAAGACAATTTTCACCCCTTTTCTCCTCCAACTCACTCCTTTAACATTCATTATGTCCTCTCTCCCTTTCAATCTCAGCTATTGCCCTTGCCTCTTCCTTCCTAGACTAACTGAATCAACCAGGGTCTAAGAAGGAAATAGAAGCTTATCTGAATACATAATCATAGAAACTGGTTACACAGGAGATGGACATGGTGAGATGCTAACCAGAGGCTAGAGAATAGCAGCAGCAAGAAAATTTCCAATACACCATAGCTAAGGAGCAGAGGGAGAAAGTGAGTGCAGAAATTATGCTGAGTCTTTCTGGAAGAAGCTGGAGTCCAAGAAGAGATGTCCCCAAAAGCAGGGTGGAATGAGAAGAAGTACCATCTTTCCCCCTCTACCTCCCCCAATCTCCCAGCAGAGCTTCCCAAACTCAGCAGGAAGATACTGACCTGAGAGCCAAAGTATGAGCCAGAAACTGAGATTTGGACATGAGTAAAGTGAGAGTGATGAATGTCTCCAAGAACAAAAGTCCCAGAACTGGAACACTGACAAAACTAGAAGTAATGAGAATAAAATGTCCAGCCTCCTTAGTACACACCTGCCTGCAACCCTACTGGATTCACTGGAGCCTACCCACTCTCACCTCTCAGACTGTGTTGTTGTAATTCTCTTCTCCTGAATCATTCAGGCCACAATGGAAACATAAAGTGATATCTGCCCACACTAAAAAGATACTTCTCCAGGAGGAATTAAGATGGCAGAAGATTAGAGGATCCTAAGCTTGTCTTGTCCCTCAAATACACCCATATAGCAAATAATTCTGAATACCAAGAAGAGAGCACAATATCAGAACTTCCAAAAGTCTGCTACAGTGGGGGACATGCCTGGCTTAAAGGTGCCCAGGTGGTGAAGTGGGGCAGAATCCCAGGTGTGACACCATGGTCTGAAGATCCCCTTGGTCACAAGAAGAATGGGTGGTGACTAAGTGCTGCACTGTTACCAGGCATAGGACCTTGGAAGCTGGCTGAGAACAGCGAGTCTAGTTACGGGCTTTCTGCTCTGTATTGCCATAAACTGCAAACCACTGTGTGGTCATGGGACCTTGCCTGGGACAGTTTTAGCAAGTGGCAGAATCATGGGGAGACCCTCCCCAGGAGCAACAGTAAAGGCCTATGTCATTGGAGTCCCTTAAATTTATAGTTTTGAAACTCAATCACACACTTGAGATTAAAAAGCTCAGACAAAGGCAGGAAGAACACAGGGTTCTGATGAAGCCAGGGAAACAAGAATGATTGATTGCTCTTCTGTAAGGGCTCACTGAAGAGTGGAGGGTGTGAATTTTCAGCTCCAGGATGAGAGAATGGGGTGCCACCATATTCATCCTGTTTATCAGTACTGAAAGCCTTCGGGCAGCAAAAGAGTTTCACCTAGTGGAGTCTGGAGCCTCTTATACCAAGCCATTCCTCTTAATGCCCTGGAAGCATATTTCCACTATGGCAAGTAGTGGAAGAATCACCGGAGAATCAGCGCAACAGGCTCCTCCCCCAAAGACCAGTATAAACCACTTGCTCCCACAAAGTTTACTGAGTGTAGAGGGATGCAAATCTTCAGGTCTAGAGAAAAATAGTATCTAGGGGCGCCTGGGTGGCTCAGTGGGTTAAAGCCTCTGCCTTCGGCTCAGGTCATAATCCCAGGGTCCTGGGATCGAGCCCCGCATCGGGCTGTCTGCTCTGCGGACAGCCTGCTTCCTCCTCTCTCTCTCTCTGCCTGCCTCTCTGCCTACTTGTGATCTGTCTGTCAAATAAATAAAATCTTTAAAAAAAAAAAAGAAAGAAAAATAGTATCTAGTCTCCTTTGTACTTTTATTCTTTATTTTTATGGTTATTTTCTCATTTATTTCCTTACTTTTTCAGTTATTTTATGTTAATTTTTTAATTTTTAATTTTATATATTTTTTGGTTAATTTCACTATATTTTTTCTTTCTTATTTTAGGATCTAGATCCTTTTAACAGCAGGCTAAAACACACATAGGATCTATTTTTTTTGGTTTTGCTGTTGGTTTTGTTGGGCTTTTTTGTTTTTTTTTTTTCTTTTTCTTTCTTCTTTTCTTTCCTGGACAAAATGGCAAGATGGAAAAATTCACCCCAAAAGAAAGAACAGGAGGTAGTACTCACAGCCAGGGATTTATTTAATCAATATAGATGTAAGTGTGATTTTGGAACTAGAATTTAAAACAATGATTATATGGATAGTAGCTGGGCTTGGGAAAAAAAAAAAAAACAGAGAAGACACTAGAGAATCCCTTACTTCAAAGATAAAAGAACTTAAATATAATCAGGCTGAAATTAAAAATTAAAAATGCTATAACCAAGATTCAATCCCAAGTGGAGGCCATAAAAATAAGGGTGGACAAAGCAGAGGAATGAATCAATAACATAGAAGATTAAATCATGCAAAATAATGAAGGTGAAATGAAGAGTTAAAGGTAATGGACTAAGAAGGTAGACTTAGGGAACTCAGTTTCTTATTAAAACAATAATATTTGTATCATAGGAGTCCCAGAAAAAGGAGAGAGAGATATAGGCACAAAAAGTTTATTCAAACAAATGATAGCTGGGGAAGGACACAGTCATGAAAATCCAAGATGGACAGGAACTCTCATTAAATTTAACAAAAGTAAACCATCGCCAAGGCATATGATGGTTGAATTCATAAAATACACAGACAAGAAAAGAATCCTGAAACCAGCAAAGGAAAAAAGTCCTTAACCTACAAAGACAGACAGATCATGTTCACAGCAGATCTGTCCACCAAAATCTGGCAGGCCAGAAGGAAGTGGAAGGAAATATTCAAAGTGCTGAGTGGGAACAATATGCAGCCAAGAATTCTTTATCCAGCAAGGTTGTCATTCAGAATAAAAAGAGAGATACAGAGTTTCCCAGTCAAAAAGTAGAGTTTGTGACCACTAAGCCAGCCCTATAAGAACTTTCAATAGGGACACTTTGAGTGGACAGAAGAAAAAGACCAAAAGCAACAAAGACTAGAAAGGATCAGAGAACATCAACAGAAACAACAACTCTACAGGTAACACAATGGCACTAAATTCTTATCTTTCAATAATCACTCTGAATGTAATGAACTAAAATTTCCAATCAAAAGACACAGGGTATCAGAATGAATTTAAAAACAATATCCATATATATGCTGCCTACAAGAGAGCTAAAGACACCTGCAGTTTGGAAATGAGAGGATAGAGAAATCTTTATCATGCAAATGGACACAAAGAAAGCCAGAGTAGAGGAGGGAGGCAAGATGAAAGAGGAGAAAGGGACCCATTTTAACTGGCCCCCTGAATTTAGCTGGATATCCATCAAAATATTTAGAACACCCATGAAATCAACTAAGATGTAAGAATATATTTTTGGGTCTCTGCAAGCAGAAAAGTGACTGCTTTTTACAAGATAGGAAGTGCGGAGTTGTGAATATGGGGTGAGATATGGGAAGATAAACTGAAGGGGGAGGGAGTCTCCATAAACTAGCTCCTGGAAAACAATATAACACTGGAGAGCAAAATCAGAACCTGTAGAAATCTGCTTTAGTGAGCAACATCCCTCTCTGAAAGGGGCTCTGGAAATGAAAGGGCAGGATTCTAGGTAGAGCATGGTGGTCCCAAGATACAAGAAGCCGCAGAGCAAAAGGGGTTTCCTGAATCAGTAGAGTGGTAGATCCAGGAAGGTTATGGTCAACAAGTCCAGGAAGGGGCTCTCAGCTCTGATCACAATAAACCAGAGCTGGGCTGGTTCAAATTGCTTTTCTCTTGGGCAGACTGAAAAAAATCTGGAACCTGCACATATGACCAGGCAAAAACTCACAGAGTAGTAGCTGTCAGGAAAGGGCTTTAGAGTGGTGCCCAGACATGATCCAGGAACTTCAGGTACATATGAGTCACTGCCACTTGGGGTTTTAGAATCATAAAGGGCAGTGGCACTCTCAGACCCCTGGGACTGCCTCTGAGAGAGTTGCTGTGGGTGCACACCACAGGAGGCTGTGGTTTTCTGCATGCATACAGAAGTGGAGACTGTCCTGGAGGGTTTATTAAAGGGCAGACTGAATATTCTGCTCCGGTCCAGAGGTTTGGCTGTGGCCACTTCTGCTCTGATCCTCTGAAGAATAGTGGAAGTCCCCAGGGTACAAAAGCCACTCAGAAGACTGGTTCCCACTGAGCCCACTCCCCTGACAGGGGTCTCCACACAAGCAGGGTGACCTGAGAAACAGCGAGACAGGCCCCTCCCCCAGAAGACAGCCTGGAAGAACAGGTGGAAGACAATCTTATGGATCCCAATGCCTGAGGAAAATTATATATTGAGCTCCAGGTATGATTAGTTTATTTTTCAGATGAAATTCTCTTTTTTTCTTTTCCTCATGCTCTGCTTTTTTTTCTTTTTACCTTCCCATTTCAACTAGATGTTTATTATATCAACTTATATTTCATAGTAGCTTTTTAACTTGTATTTTTCCACACCTATATTCTTAACCCACTTTTTTTTAAGACATTATTTATTTATTTGACAGAGAGAGAGATCACAAGTAGGCAGAGAGGCAGGCAGAGAGAGAAGGGGAAGCAGGCTCCCCACTGAGCAGAGAGCCCGATGCAGGGCTTGATCCCAGGGCCCTGAGATCATGACCTGAGCTGAAGGCAGAGGCTTAACCCACTGAGCCACGCAGGCGCCCCCACACCTATATTCTTTATAGATATATGCTTTATTGTACTCCTTTTTTCACTATTCAGTTTTACCTTAGATATATACAAGTTTTACTTTCCTTGTAATTTTAGGAAATAGTGTCCTCTAACACACAAATGAAAATACACCCAGGAACAACTGAAACACCCTGTTTTGTGCACACTGAGAGCCTATAAGCCCCCTTCCCCCACCCCCGTTTTTTAAATTTTTAAATTTTATTCTTGTGTCTCATTTTGGCTTTGTTTTTTGGTGATGGTTTCCAACCACTCCAGAGTTTGCCAGGGTGGGTCTTGCTTGGGTCATGGTTGATATTTTGGACTCTGCTATTCACTTAACCATTCTTTGACATAATGACTAGAAGGAGGAACTCTCCATAAAGAAAAGAAATACAGACAATGTCCTCTGCCACAGAACTAATGGATATGGATATAAGCAAGATATCAGAAATAGAATTCAGGATAGCAATCATAAAGTCAATAGCTAGGCTTAAAAAAAGCATTCATGACAAGATAGAATCTCTAAGAGGAAAAATGAGATCGAATCAGACCAAACTAAAAAATGCTATGAATGAGATTCAGTCTAAACTGGATACTCTAACAGACAGGGTAAATGAGGCAGAAGAGAGAATTAGTGATCTAGAAGATAAGCTGATGGAAAGGAAAGAAGCTGAGGAAAACAGAGATAGGCTACTAGTAGCACAAAAAGATTGGAGAGATTAATGATACCATGAAATGTTCCAATAACAGAATTACTGGTATCTCCAAGGGAGTGGAGAGAGAAAGAGGGCTGGAAGGTCTATTTCAGCAAATCATAGCTGAGAACTTCCTTATTCAGGGAAAGGAAACAAGCATTCAAGTCCAAGAGGCAGAAAGGACAACCTCCCAAAATCAATAAAAATAGATCAACACCCAAACATATAATAGTGAAGCTTGCAAATTTTACAGCCAAAGAAACAACCTTGAGAATACCCAGAGAGAGTAAGTTCCAAACATACGGAGGAAAGAATATCAAAATAACATCAGGGGCACCTGAGTGGCTCATTGGGTTAAGCCTCTGCCTTCAGCTCAGGTCATGATTTCAGGGTCCTGGGATTGAGCCCCACATTGGACTCTCAGCTCAGCGGGGAGCCTGCTTCCCCTTCTCTCTCTGCCTGCCTCTCTGCCTACTTGTGCTCTCTCTAGCTCTGTATGTCAAATAAATAAATACATAAATAAAATCTTTAAAAAAAAAAGAAGAAGAAGAAGAATATCAGACCTGTCCAAAGAAACCTGGCAAGCCTGAAATGGCTAGAAAGACATATTCAGGATACTAAATGAAAAGAATATACAGCCAAGAACATTTTATTCAGCAAGTCTGTTATTCAGAATGGATGTAGAGAAAGGAGTTTCTAAGACTGGCAGAAACTGAAAGAATATGTGACCACCAAGCCATCCCTACAAGAAATATTAAGGGAATTTTGTGAGAGAAGAGAAACACGAAGAGTCATATAGACCAGAAAGAAACAGAGAAAATATATAGAAACAGGGACGTTACAGGCCATAAAATGAAACTATATTCATACGTTTCAACAGTTACTCTGAATGTAAATGGGCTGAATGCTCCCATGAAAAGACACAGGGTTTCAAATTGGATAAAAAGGCAGGACCCATCCATATGCTATCTACAAGAGACCCATTTTGAACCTAAAGACACCTCCAGATTGGAAATGAGGGGATGGAGAACCATTTATGTGGCAATGGACCTCAAAAGAAAGCCAGAGTAGCAATACTTATATAAGACAAATTAGATTTTAAGCCAAAGACTGCAATAAGATATGCAGAGGGACACTACATCATATTTAAATGGTCTATCCAACAAGAAAATCTAAAAATTGTAAATATCTATGCCTCCAACATGGGAGCAACTAATTATATAAACCAATTAATAACCAAAAAATTAATAATAATAAAAAAGAAAGACACATATTGATAATAATACATTAATAGTATAAGACCTCAACACTCCACTCACATCAATGGACAGATCATCTAAGCAGATCAACAAAGAAACAAGAGCTTTGAATGACACATTGGACCAGACAGAGTTCATAGATATATACAGAACATTCCATCCTAAAACAACAGAATACTCATTCTTCTCGAGTTCACATGGAACTTTCGCCAGAAGAGGCCACATTCTGGGTCACAGTCAGGTCTCAACTGATATCAAAAGAATGAAATTATTGCCTGCATATTTTCAGACCACAATGCTTTGAAAGTGGAACTCAATCACAAGAAAAAAAATGGAAAGAACTCAAACACTTGGAAATCAAAGAGCATCCTGCTAAAGAATGATTGGGTCAACCAGGAAATTAAAGATCATAAGCAATTCATTGAAACTATTGATACTGAAAACACATTGGTCCAAAACCTATGGAATATCACAAAGGAGGTCCTAAGAGGGAAATCGAAGCCTCACTCAAAAAATTAGAAAAATCCCAAATGCACAAGCTAACTTTACACCTAAAATAACTGGAGAAAGAACAGCAAATAAAGCTTAAACCAAGCAGAAGAAGAAAAATAATAAAGATTAGAACACAAATTAATGAAATAGAAGCCAGAAAAGTAGTAGAACAGATCAACAAAACTAGAAGCTGGTCCATTGAAAGAATTATTAAGATTGATAAACCTCTGGCCAGACTTATCCAAAAGAAAAGAAAAATGACCCAAATCAATAACATAATGAATGAAAGGGGAGAGATCACAGCTAACACCAAGGAAAGAGAGACAATTATTAGAAATTATTACCAGCAACAATATGCCAACATAATTAAGCAATCTGGAAGAAACAGAAGCCTTCCTGGAAACTTAAAAACTACCAAGACTGAAACAGGAAGAAATAGATAATCTGAATAGACCATGAATATGGATGCCAAAATACTCAACCAGATCCTAGCCAATAGGATCCAACGGTACATTAAAAGGATTATCCACGGCGCCTGGGTGGCTCAGTGGGTCAAAGCCTCTGCCTTCAGCTCAGGTCATGATCCCAGGGTCCTGGGATTGAGTCCCGCATCAGGCTCTCTCCTCAGACTGCTTCTCCATCTCTCTCTGCCTGCTTCTCTGCCTCCTTGCCATCTCTGTCTGTCAAATAAATAAATAAATAAATAATCTTTAAAAGGATTATCCACCATGAACAGGTGGGATTTATTCCTGGGATGCAAAGGTGGTTCAACAATCACAAATTTATCATCATGTTAGAACACATTAATTCAAGAAAAGGCAAAAACCATATGATCCTCTTAAGTGATGCAGAAAAAGCATTTGACAAAATACAACATCCTTTCCTGATACATCTCAGGATTTTTGCTCCCAGGAAGACAGAGTAGGCCTACTATTCCCTCTTCCTCTTGCTAACTACAATTAAAAACCTGAAATTTTGTACAAAACAACCATTAGAAGACTCTGAAAGTTAGAGAAGAAAGCAAACTGGTTAGGGACCCAAAAAATGTCACAGCAGTGAGGCCCCTGAATTTTTATTTTGTCTCATATATCCCAGCCAAGGTGCTGAAGAAGTTAGAAACCTGGAAACACCAACAAGCACAAACCAAAAAAGTCCCAAGAAAAACTTTCTTTTTCTACCCAAAGAAGTAGTGAAGGTGCAGCGTAGTAGAACAGAAAACTTTTAGACAATAACTGCTTTACTTCAGCCAAACACTGCAAACCCACATCCATCCAAGTCAACAAAGGCCACATGAGGTACCAAAACCTCCACCCTCCCAGACTGAAATAAAGGGCCCAGGCCCCCATCCCTATTTGGTCAGAAAAGACTGATGAGGATCTGGGATGTTCATCTCTGCTGGGTGTTAAGGAGTCCCACCTCCTCCCTACATAGCCCTCACCTCCCTGTGTAAGCAGAGACTACTTCCTGCAATAAAAGGAACCCTTCCTCCTTCTTGCTAACGTGTCAGAGGAGGCCAAGTGGAAAGTCAGGACTTTAACCACTGCTTGTCAGTAATGCGGACACCCACAATGGTGTCATTAGGGGACACATAAGGAGAAGTAATAAGATGAACTACCTTCTTCCATGTGGGGTGGTATCAGCAGAGGCCCAGTATGGAGCCAGAGCTCTCATCCTCACTCAGCAATAATAAAGAATCCTTCCTTCCTCATCCTGATGTTAACTGAGGCTAAGTAAAGAACTTGGACTTCTAACACCACCTGGAAGCAAAGAGGCAGTACCAGGCACTTCTGCTGGAGTGGTGTCAGAGGAAGCAAGTTAAACATGAACTTTAAATAGGAATATAAAGTCTCATAATTTCTAAAATGTGCAATGAAACTCATAAGGTTTCAATTTAAAAAATCAGCTGTCAACAGTGATAACCAGGAAAACCACAACTTGACAGAAGACAAATGGCAATACTGAGATGAGAGATGTTAAAATTATCTGACTGAAATTTTTAAGGAACCCAAAATAAAAACGTAACAACAAAAAATAACAGACATACTTGAAACGTTGGAAAAAAAGAGAAATTCTCAGCAAAGAAACAGTCTCAGAAAAGAAGAGCTAAATAGAAATGAAAAACACAGTAGCAAAATTAAAAACTCAATAGACGAACTCAACAACAAAATGGGGGGGTGAGAAAATAACTCAAAACAACAGAAATCCAATCTGATAGAGTAAAAAAAATAAATTAACAGAACATCAGAAACATGTGGGACAATGATAAGATTTAACATCTATGTAATCAGAATCCCAGTAGACAAAGATTATGTAGCTGAAAAAATACTTGAAGTACTGAAAGTACTTGAAAAGGTACTTGAAATACTTGAATGACTGAAAACTCTCCAAATTTGGCAAAACACATAAACCAACAGATCCAAGACATTTAATGATTTTTAAAAAAGGATAAATCCCAAAAATTTCACATCAAAACATATCATCGACAAACTTCTAAAAACTAAAGACAAAACAAAAAGTCTTGAAACCACTAACAGAGAAATAACAGCATACTTACAGGGTAAAAACTATTCAAATGACAAACCATGGAGGCAGAAGAAGCAGCACAATATTTTTTCAAGAAATGAGACTAAAGAACTGTCAACACAGAACGCTTAAAATTCATAGAACTTGTTGTTTTGTTTCTTTTGTTTCTTGAAAAAGTACTGTGCCATTCTGTCTCCATGGTTTCTGTCAACCTAGAATCCTCATCCAGTGAAAAGATCCTTCAAGAATTAAAGTGAAATCAAATGAAGACATACAAACGGCTATCAGACACATGAAAAAATGTTCATCATAACTAGCCATCAGGGAGATTCAAATTAAAACCACATTGAGATACCACCTGACACCAGTTAGAATGGCCAAAATTAGCAAGACAGGAAACAACATGTGTTGGAGAGGATGTGGAGAAAGGGGAACCCTCTTACTCTGTTGGTGGGAATGCAAGTTGGTACAGCCACTTTGGAGAACAGTGTGGAGATTCCTGAAGAAATTAAAAATAGAGCTTCCCTATGACCCTGCAATTGCACTACTGGGCATTTACCCCAAAGATACAGATGTAGTGAAAAGAAGAGCCATCTGTACCCCAATGTTTATAGCAGATGGCCACGGTCACCAAACTGTGGAGAGAACCAAGATGCCCTTCAACGGATGAATGGATAAGGAAGATGTGGTCCATATACACGATGGAGTATTATGCCTCCATCAGAAAGGATGAATACCCAACTTTTGTAGCAACATGGATGGGACTGGAAGAGATTATGCTGAGTGAAATAAGTCAAGCAGAGAGAGTCAATTATCATACGGTTTCACTTATTCGTGGAGCATAACAAGTAATATGGAGGACATGGGGAGATGGAGAGGAGAAGGGAGTTGATGGAAATTGGAAGGGGAGATGAACCATGAGAAACTATGGACTCAGAAAAATAACCTGAGGGTTTTGAAGGGGCGGGCAATGGGAGGTTGGGGGAGCCAGGTGGTGGTTATTAAGGAGGGCACCTATTGCATGGAGCACTAGGTGTGGTGCAAAAACAATGAATATTGTTACGCTGAAAAAAATGTAAAAACAAATAAATAAAAAATAAATAAAAAAAAAAGAAAATCATGGTGGAGCCATACAGAAGTAAAGTCATTTCCAAGTTCAGTACAACTCTAGAATTTGTTCAAGTTTATTTAAAATCACATGTTTATTAAAGAAACTGGGGGAAGGCATCCAAAGGAGTAGAAAAGTGTTCATAGTTCCATCACAGTCATATGTGACTTTTGTATTACTTCTTTCCAGAATATTTCTATGCATTTTAAGTAATCTTAAATATATGATAAAATGTGCAATTAAAAAAAAGAATTAAAGTGAAATCAGACCTTTTTAGGTGGAAGAAAACTAAGAGAATTTGTTGCCAGCAGAACTATCCTAAAAGAATGGCTAAGGGAAGTTACAAAACACAAAAGGACAGATAAAAGAAGGAATTTTGGAGCATCAGGAAGGTAAAAAGAACAACGGAAACCAGAAAAGCACACAGGTAAATCCAACAGTTTCCCTCTTCTGGATTTTCTAATTTTTCTAAATTATGTTTGATTTTGAGGAAAAAAATTATAACACTCTCTGATTTAGTTATCAATGTATGTAGAGGAAATATTTAAGACAATTTTGTCACAAATGAAGGAGGTAAAAGGATATAGAGTGAGGTAAGGTTTTTCTAAATTTTCCTCAAACTGATAAAATGATAACACTATGAGACATGACAAATAATGTATATATAATTTAATACCTAGAGAAACCACTTGAAAAAGCTATAAAAGAGATACATTTAAAAATACTAGAGATACCACCTTACACCAGTTAGAAAGGCAAAAATTAACAAGGCAAGAAACAACAAATATTGGAGAGGATGTGGAGAAAGGGGAACCCTCCTACACTGTTGTGGGAATGCTAGTTGGTGCAGCCACTTTGGAAAACAATGTGGAGGTTCCTCAAGATGTTGAATTTAGAGCTACCCTATGACCTGGCAATTGCACTACTGGGTATCTACCCCAAATATACAGATGTAGTAAAAAGGGACATATGCACCCCAATGTTCATAATAGCAATGTCCACAATAGCTAAACTGTGGAAAGAGCCAAGATGCCCTTCAACAGACGAAAGGATAAAGAAGATGAGGTCCATACATATAATGGAATATTACTCAGCCATCAGAAATGATGAATAGCCAATTTTTGGATGAGACTGGAGATTATGCTGAACAAAGTAAGTCAAGCAGAGAAATTTAACTATCATATGGTCTCACTTACTGGTCGAACATAAGGAATAGCATGGAGGACATTAGGAGAAGGAAGGGGAAGAAATGAAGGGAGTGGGGAATCAGAAGGGGTGATGAAACATGAGAGACTCTGAGAAACAAACTGTAGGTTTTAGAGGGGAGGAGGGTGGGTGGGTGGGTTGGCCCAGTGATGTGTATTAAGGAGGCACATATTGCAAGGAGCACTTGGAACACTACACCAAAAACTAATGATGTACTGAATGGTGACTAACATAACATAATAAAAAATAATAATAATTTAAAAATACTAGAGATATAATGGAATTACAAAATATGTCCACTTAACCCACAGCCCTAACATATTAAAATTTCATTGAATATAAATGATCTGAATACGACAATTAAGACAGAGATTGGAAGAGTGGATTATAAAACATGACTTAGCTATGTGCAGTCTATAAGAAATTAACTACAAAAATAAGTTAAGTAGTTTAAAATGTGAAAGGATGGAAAAAGATATATCATTCAAGAATTAATCCAAAGAAAGTTCATGTGGTTATGTTGATATAAGATAAACTTCAGGGTAAACAAAATGTCTAGGTACAGAAAAAGAGATTATAGAATAATAATAAAAGGGTCAATTTACCAAAATGACATGGAAATTTTAAATGTGTATTACCAAACAAAAAAGCTGCAAAATTAGTGATGAAAAACTAACAGAACTGAAAGGAGAAAGAGAGATGTACAGTTGTATGGTTAGAGATTTCATTTCTTTCTTAGCAGTTAATAGAACAATTACACAAAAAATCAGCAAGTATATAAGAAGAACTGAAGAACACCATGACCTAAGAGGATCTAAATGATATGTGTAGAAAACTCTGCCCAACAATAGCAGAACACTCTTTTTTTTTTTTTTTTTGGTTTTAAATTTATTTATTTTTTTCAGCGTAACAGTATTCATTGTTTTTGCACAACACCCAGTGCTCCATGCAAAACGTGCCCTCCCTATTACCCACCACCTGTTCCCCCAACCTCCCACCCCTGACCCTTCAAAACCCTCAGGTTGTTTTTCAGAGTCCATAGTCTCTTATGGTTAGCCTCCCCTTCCAATTTTTTTTCCCTTTTTATTAATTTTTTCAGCGTAACAGTATTCATTCTTTTTGCACAACACCCAGTGCTCCATGCAAAACATGCCCTCCCCATCACCCACCACCTGTTCCCCCAACCTCCCACCTTTTTTTATAAACATAAAATGTATTTTTATCCCCAGGGGTACAGGTCTGTGAATCGCCAGGTTTACACACTTCACAGCACTCACGATAGCACATACCCGACCCAATGTCCATAACCCCCTCCCCCTCTCCCAACCCCAACTCCCCCCAGCAACCCCCCAGTTTGTTTTGTGAGATTAAGAGTCATTTATGGTTTGTCTCCCTCCCAATCCCATCTTGTTTCATTTATTCTTCTCCTATCCCCCTAACTCCCCATGTTGCTTCTCCATGTCCTCATATCAGGGAGATCATATGATAGTTGTCTTTCTCCGATTGACTTATTTCACTAAGCATGATACCCTCTAATTCCATCCACGTCGTCACAAATGGCAAGATTTCATTTCTTTTGATGGCTGCATAGTATTCCATTGTGTATATATACCACATCTTCTTGATCCATTCATCTGTTGATGGACATCTAGGTTCTTTCCATAGTTTGGCTATTGTAGACATTGCTGCTATAAACATTCGGGTACACGTGCCCCTTCGGATCACTATGTTTGTATCTTTAGGGTAAATACCCAGTATTGCAATTGCTGGGTCATAGGGTAGTTCTATTTTCAACATTTTGAGGAACCTCCATGCTGTTTTCCAGAGTGGTTGCACCAGCTTGCATTCACCAGTGGAGGAGGGCAGAACACTCTTTTTAAGGGCCCAAAGAACATATACCAAGATATACTACAACTTGGGTCATAACGCAAACCTCAGAAAATTTTAAAAAATTGAAACCACACAGTATGTTTGTTCTACAGTCACACTCTAATCAAATCAAATCAGAGATTAATAACAGAAAAACAATCAGAAAGTCTACATACTTGAAAATTAAAATTAAAACATCTAAATAATCCAGAAGTTAAAGATGAAGTCTCAAGAGAAACCAAAATTATAATGACCCAAACAAAATGAAAATACAACATATCAAAATGTGTGGAATAAAGCTCAAGCAGTGATGGGGGGAATTTTACAGCATTAAATGTTCATATTGGGAAGGAGAAAAGGTCTCAAATCAATAATCTAAACTCTCATCTGATTAATCTAGAGGGAAAAGAGCAAAATAAACCTAAGGGAAGTAGAAGATTAAGCCTCTGCCTTCTATTCAGGTCATGATCTCAGGGTCCTGGGATGGAGCCCTATATCAGGCTCTCTGCTCAGCGGGAAGCCTGTTTCCCGCCCCCCTCTCTCTCTGACTGCCTCTCTGCCTACTTGTGATCTCGCTCTCTCTGTCAAATAAATAAAATCTTTTTAAAAAATTAACACAGGGAGAAATCCTCAGAATCTAGGGCTGGCAAAAAGCCTTAAACTTGACACCAAGAGCACAATTCATGAAAAAGAAAAAAATGATAAACTGAACTTAATCAACATTACAATTTTTTGTTCTGCGAAAGGCTGTTAGGAGGTAAAAAAGACAAGTCATGAACTGGAAGAAAATACTTACCAATCACATACTCAGAGACTGATATCCTGACTACATAAAGAACTCTCAGGGAAGGGAAGATGGCAGAAGAGTAGGAGAACGTTAAGCTCAGTTTGTCCCACAAATACAAATAAATAACCATGATATCGTCCTAAAGACCACAGAAATTGACCTGAAGATTGGCAGAACAAATTCTATAACTAAATGTAGAGAAGAGGCCACATCGAAGAAAGTAGAAAGTGCAAAGATCCAGTTTGGTAGAGAAATGGATGATGGATAGGAGAAGTAGGAAGGGAACCATCGTCCTGGAAAAGGGCTAAAGACAGATTAATGCATAAGGGAGACTGTACAAGGAAGACAAATCCCCAAAGCAACTGGCTTGAAAAGAAAGAGGAGCCAAAACTTCATGAGTTATTGCACCAATGGGGCTTAAAGTCTGGAGTTTTAAAGGTTGGCAGCCTTGGCTCAGAGAGCCTGAAGGGCATTGGTCTACTGTTGGAGAGAGTTCAGGGAAAACAGCATGTGGACATACAGTGTGGAAAGAGTGATCTGAAAATGCCTGGGGCTCCCGGAGGGGAGGTTATTTGCTCATCTCAGAGCATGTTCCAGAGAGGCAGCATTCACAGAGAGATCCCTCTAAAAACAAAGGAATTGGCAGGCACCATTTCCTTCCCCCTCCCCTCAGAATAAGCACACAGCCAACTGCACGAACCAGTGCATCACTGACACTTGCTACCTAACTCTCTTTTTTTTTTATTAATTTTTTAAATTTTTTTAATTTCTATTCAGCGTAATAGTATTCATTGTTTTTGCACCGCACCCAGTGCTCCATGCAAGACGTGCCCTCCCTATTACCCAACACCTGGTTCCCCCAACCTCTCACCCCCCCCCAAAACCCTCAGATTGTTTTTCAGAGTCCATATTCTCTCATGGTTCATCTCCCCTTCCAATTTCCCTCAACTCCCTCTCCTCTCCATCTCCCCATGTCCTTCATGTTATTTGTTATGCTCCACGAATAAGTGAAACCATATGATAATTGACTCTCTCTGCTTGACTTATTTCACTCAGCATAATCTCTTCCAGTCCCATCCATGTTGCTACAAAAGTTGGGTATTCATCCTTTCTGATGGAGACATAATACTCCATCATGTATATGGACCACATCTTCCTTATCCATTCGTCCGTGGAAGGGCATCTTGGTTCTCTCCACAGTTTGGTGACCGTGGCCATTGCTGCAATAAACATTGGCCCTTCTTTTCACTACATCTGTATCTTTGGGGTAAATGCCCAGTAGTGCAATTGCAGGGTCATAGGGAAGCTCTATTTTTAATTTCTTCAGGAATCTCCATACTGTTCTCCAAAGTGGCTGCACTAACTTGCACTCCCACCAACAGTGTAAGAGGGTTCCCCTTTCTCCACATCCTCTCCAACACACGTTGTTTCCTGTCTTGCTAATTTTGGCCATTCTAACTAGTGTCAGGTGATATCTCAATATTGTTTTAATTTGAATCTCCCTGATGGCTAGTGATGATGAACATTTTTTCATGTGTCTGATAGCCATTCATATGTCTTCATTGGAGAAGTGTGTGTTCATATCTTCTGCCCATTTTTTGATATGATTATCTGTTTTGTGTGTGTTGCATTTGAGGAGTTCTTTATAGATTCTGGATATCAACCTTTTGTCTGTACTGACATTTGCAAATATCTTCTCCCATTCCGTGGGTTGCCTCTTTGTTTTGTTGACTGTTTCCTTTGCTGTGCAGAAGCTTTTGATTTTGATGAAGTCCCAAAAGTTCATTTTTGCTTTTGTTTCCTTTGCCTTTGGAGACATATCTTGAAAGAAGTTGCTTTGGCTGATATCGAAGAGGTTACTGTCTATGTTCTCCTCTAGGATTCTGATGGATTCCTGCCTCACGTTGAGGTCTTTTATCCATTTCGAGTTTATGCTTTGAAACTGGAGCTCAATCACAAGGAAACGTTTGGAAGGAACTCAAACACCTGGAATCTAAAGACCACCTTGCTTAAGAATGCTCAGATCAACAAGGAGATCAAAGAAGAACTTAAACAATTCATGAAAACCAATGAAAATGAAGACACTTGGGTCCAAATCCTATGGGATTCAGCAAAGGCAGTTCTAAGGGGGAAATACATAGCCATCCAAGCTTCCCTCAAAAAAATTGAAAAATCCAGAATACACCAGCTGTCTCTACACCTTAAAGAACTGGAGAATCAACAACATGTCAAACCAACTCCACACACAAGAAGGGAAATAATCAAGATTAGAACAGAGATCAATGACATAGAAACCAGAGATACAGTAGAACGTATCAATGAAACTAGAAGCTGGTTTTGTGAAAGAATCAATAAGATCGATAAACCATTGGCGACACTAATCCAAAAGAAAAGAGAGAAAGCCCAAATTAATAAAATTATGAATGAAAAGGGAGAAATCACAACTAACATCAAGGAAGTAGAAACAATCATCAGAAATTATTACCAACAGTTATATGCCAATAAGCTAAGCAACCTAGATGAAATGGATGCACTCCTGGAAAACTATAAACTCCCAAAATTGAACCAGGAAGAAATTGACAACCTGAGTAGACCGATATCCAGTAACGAGATTGAAGCAGTGATCAAAAACCTCCCAAAAAACAAGAGTCCACGACCTGAAGGATTCCAGGGGAATTCTACCAAACTTTCAAAGAAGAAATAACACCAATTGTCCTGAAGCTGTTCCAAAAAATTGAAGCAGAAGGAAAACTTTGATTCTTTTTATGAAGCCAGCATTACCCTGATCTCCAAACCAGGCAAAGACGCCACCAAAAGGAGAATTTCAGACCAATATCCCTGATGAATATGGGTGCAAAGATTCTCAACAAGATCCTAGCAAACAGGATCCAGCAGCACATTAAAAAGATGATCCACCATGACCAGGTGGGATTCATCCCTGGGTGACAAGGATGGTTCAACATTCACAAATCAATCAATGTGATAGAACAAATCAATAAGAGAAGAGAGAAGAACCACATGGTCCTCTCAATTGATGCAGAAAAAGCATTTGACAAAATCTGGCATCCATTCCTGATGAAAACACTTCAAAGTATAGGGATAGAGGGAACATTCCTGAACTTCATAAAATCTATCTATGAAAGACCCACAGCAAATATCATCCTCAATGGGAAACAGCTTGCAGCCTTCCTGTTGAGATCAGGAACACGACAAGGATGCCCACTCTCACCACTCTTGTTCAACATAGTATTAGAAGTCCTAGCAACAGCAATCAGACAACAAAGAGAAATAAAAGGTATCCAAATTGGCAAGGAAGAAGTCAAACTCTCTCTCTTCGCAGATGACATGATACTTTATATGGAAAACCCCAAAGACTCCACCCCCAAACTACTAGAACTCATACATCAATTCAGTAACGTGGCAGGATACAAAGTCAATGTACAGAAATCAGTGGCTTTCTTATACACTAACAATGAAAATACAGAAAGGGAAATTAGAGAATCGATTCCATTTACTATAGCACCAAGAACCATAAGATACCTGGGAATAAACCTAACCAAAGAGGTAAAGGACCTGTACTCGAGGAACTACAGAACACTCGTGAAAGAAATTGAAGAAGACACAAAAAGATGGAAGACCGTTCCATGCTCTTGGATTGGAAGAATAAACCTTGTTAAAATGTCTATACTGCCTAGAGCAATCTATACTTTTAATGCCATTCCGATCAAAATTCCACCGGTATTTTTCAAAGAGCTGGAGCAAATAATCCTAAAATTTGTATGGAATCAGAAGAGACCCCGAATTGCTAAGGAAATGTTGAAAAACAAAAACAAAACTGGTGGCATCACGTTACCCAATTTCAAGCTTTACTACAAAGCTGTGATCACCAAGACAGCATGGTACTGGCATAAAAACAGACACATAGAGCAGTGGAATAGAGTGGAGAGCCCAGATATGGACCCTCAACTCTATGGTCAAATAATCTTCGACAAAACAGGAAAAAATATACAGTGGAAAAAAGACAGTCTCTTCAATAAATGGTGCTGGGAAAACTGGACAGCGATATGTAGAAGAATGAAACTGACCATTCTCTTACACCATATGCTACCTAACTTTTTTTTTCCAAAGATTTTATTTATTTATTTGACAGAGATCACAAGTAGACAGTCAGGCAGAGAGAGAGGAAGGGAAACAAGTTCCCTGCTGAGCAGAGAGCCCAACGTGGGGCTTGATCCCAGGACCCTAGGATCATGACTCAAGCTGAAGGCAGAGGCTTTAACCCACTGAGCCACCCGGCGTTCTGCTACCTAACTTTCTTACACCAAGCCTTGTCCCCCAGGCTCTGGTGGAGTCACCCTTCACATCACACATGCCTCAATCCCAGTGCAGCAGCCCCCTCTCCCAGAAGACCAACCAAAACCCCTGCTCACAACACATCTCCCAACCCAGGAGTTTTGGAGAGCTTGGTTCAGGCAGTGGTGGCAATAGGTCACAGTTCAAAAGTGGACTACAGCTCACCTAGTTATAATTCAGCACATTCAGGCCAGGGACCGAACACTGTCTATAACAGGCAGAGAGCCTCTGCAGATCACTGGCCTTAAGCATAAAAATATCAAGACACAACAGCTGAGAGCAACAGCACACATTGGAGAAACTCCCTAAAGCAACAGGCCCTGACACTACACTGCAGGGCACTATAGGATCTCTTCATAAAACTATTACTCTCAAGAACAGGAGACAGAGCTGACATCCTAACATAAAAACAGGCACAGAGATGTAAACAAAATGAGAAGATAGAGGAATTTGAAAAAATTAAAGAACAAGACAAGGCCAAGCCAGAGATCTAAGCAAAACAGATATAAATAATGTCTGATAAAGAATTTAAAGTAATGGTTTCACTTACTTGTGGAGCATAAGGAATGACACCAAAGACATTGGGAGATGGAGAGGAAATGTGAGTTGGGGGTAATTGGAGGGGGAGACAAACCATGAGAGACTGTGGACTCTGAGAAACAAACTGAGGGTTTTGGAGGGGAGAGGGGAGGGGGGTTAGCTGAGCCTGGTGGTGGGTATTACAGATGGTATGTATTGCATGGAGCACTGGATATGGTGCATAAAAAATGAATGCTGGAACACTGAAAAGAAATAAAATAAAACAAAATTTTAAAAAATTAAAATAATGAGCATAAAGATACTTGTTGGACTTGAGAAAAGAGTGGAAATCATCCATAAAACCCTTAACACAGATATAATGAACATTATAGCAAAGATGAATGGTTCAATAAATGAAATGAGAGACATGCTTGATGGAATGAACACTAGGCTGGAAAACGCAGAATTATTTAATGACCTAGAAGATAGAGTAATGGAGAGTAATCAAGCTGAACAGAAGATAGACAAATGATGATAGGGAACTAAGTCACTGCATGAAATGTAGTAACATTCATATTATAAGAGTCCCAGAAGAAGAAGAGAGAAAAAGGGGGTAGGAAATATATTTGAAGAAAAATAGCTGAAAACTTCCCTAATCTGGGGAAGGAAACAGATATCCAGATTCAGAAGGCACACACAACTCCCAACAAAATAAACAAAGCAGATCCTCACATAACATAATTAAAATGGCAAAATGGTCGTGATAAAGAAAAATAAATTTTAAGTGGCAAGACAAAAGAAGAGTTACATACACATACACAGAAAACCCTATATGGCAAAAGGCAGATTATTCATAAGAAACTTTGAAAGTCAGAAGAAACTGGCATGATATATTCAAAGTGCTGAATGGGAAAAATATGCAGCCAATAGAAGGAGAGATAAAGAGTTTCCCAGAGAATCAAAAACTAAAGGAGTTCATGATCACTAAACTGGCCCTGCAAGAAATATTAAAGGTGACTCTTTGAGCCGAAAGGAAACATCAGAAGTCAAAGTATGAAAGTAGCAAATACAAAAGCAGTAAAAAAAAAAAAAAAAAAAAAAAAAAGGAGTCAAGATGGCGGGGAAGTAGGAGGAGGCACCATTTCAACCTGTACCCTAAAGTGAGCTGATTACCTACCAAAGAACTCCGACCACCCATGAAATCAGCCTGAGATCAGAATTATACACGTCTGGATTTCTATAGGAGCAGAAGATGCCAGTGGCAGGTAAAGCCGACTGGGAGCGTCAGACTGATATCGGAAGATAAACAAAAGGGGGAGGGAGCCACCAGAGGTGACTGATTGGAAAGTAATACCCCAACATGAGAGTGCTCCACGTCTGGGGACCAGCATTAACTTGGAGTCTGGTTGAAAGCACTCAAAAAACAAAGAGCAAAGGATCACGGGGGGTAATAGTGGGAACCTGGGCGGTTAGGGTCAGGGACCTAAGTCCCCGGACCCAGGACATCCTCCCCTGGCACTGAGCCAGAGAGAGTGGGGTGGAGAAATCAGGTCTCCGTCCCTGAGCCGCCAGTGCGCCTGAACGCCAGCGCACCCGAGAACGAGTGGGGTCTGGCTCCTGTGAGGGGCGGGGAGCCTGGCCAGATGATAATCCTGAAACGCGCGCGTCCCACATCCTCCCTTGAGATAGGTGCTCATAGGTGCTAGCCTGGAACTCTGGCATCCGGAAAAACCAGACATTCCAAGCCTGGGACAGCGGGAAAATCTCAGTGTGCGATCTCTGCTCAGAACCTCTCTGGCAGTCTGGAGCTGCCTAGACAGCCACCGCTGCCCTGGTTTTGGGTACAACGAGGAGCTCCTGCATCCCCAGGGACAGTGACTCAGAACTGACTGCAGCTTTTGCAAAACAGTCTGAGGCTTCTCTCTGAGAGGGAGGTCGGGGTGCAGTTTGCTCTCCTCTAAACCCCCAAAAACCATCAAAAGCTGTCAAGGCGAGAGAAAGCAGATGAAAGAACATAAAAACCCCCAGAGAACAAAAGCCTGAAAAAAACAGTTTCCTCAGAGCTAACCCCCATGAGGGGAGCAGGAGGACCTAACTCAGGGAACATCATTGTCTGAAAACCCACGTGGCAGGCCCCTCCCCCAGAAAACCAACCAGGAAGGAAGAAAAAAAAAAAAAAGACTACAAGAGAACAACCACCACTACTTCATAAATACAACTTTTATTTTTAACTCTTTACCAATATTCTGGTTCTTTTTTTAATACATACAGATAATTTTTAACCTATTTACTATCACACTGAGATGTCCAGTACATCAAATTCTTTAATAACCTTCTAACCTGAACTTTTTGATACATACACCCATGTTTTTCTTTTGCTTTTCTATTTTTTTAATTCTTTTTTAATTTTAACTTCGTTTAGTCTAGTTTGTTCTTTTTTAATTTTTATTTTCTACTGTACATATAGAGTTAAACTTCAAGGTAATCCCCTTCCCCCAATCAATGCTACCCCTATAGGCAAACCAGTTTTTAATCCCCCTGTAACTTAGGAAAGTTGAGTCCCTTAACAAAACATCAAGATACCTTCAGGAAGAATCAAAATAATCTTCCTCACCCACACTGAGAATTTATAACCACTCTCCCAATTTTTCCTTCTGTCAGTGTTTCTGTGAATTTGTGTTTGTACTGATAATATATAAATCTTATACTTGGGGTTCTTTCTGATGAGGTTCTTCCCTTTTTTTTTGCTTATATACACATATTTTTTTCTCTTGGCATATACTTTTATCACTCTTTTTGTTTGTCTGTTTTTGTTTGTATACTTCACAAATCTTACCTTGGGGCCCATTTGGGCTGAGCCTTCTCTTTTATCTTCCCTTTTTTTCCTATCTCTCTCTCTCTCTCTCTTTTTTTCTCCATTTTTCGTTCCCCTTTTTTTCTTTCTTCTTCTCTATTTCTTTTTCTTTTCTTTTCTCTCATTTGGGTGGGGAATCCTGATTTCACAGAAGCGTTCCAGGGTGCACATTGACTGCACCACAATCGATAAGTCCAGCTGCATCTGTTCAGTCATCTCTTACCAAAATGACTAGGAGGAGGAATGCCCAACAGAAGAAAAATACAGAGGATGGGCCTTCTGCAACAGAGCTAATGGCTATCGACATAGACAATATGTCAGAAAAGGAATTCAGACTAACAATTATCCAGGCAATAGCTAGGTTGGAGAAAGCCATGGATGACCAAATAGAATTGATTAGGGCAGAACTGAAAGCCACCAGGGATGATGTTCACAATGTTAGGGCAGAACTGAAAGCCACCAGGGATGATGTTCAAAATGCTCTCAATGAGTTCCAATCTAATCTAAATTCTCTAAAAGCTAGGATAACTGAGACAGAAGAGAGAATTAGTGATCTGGAGGACAAACAGATAGAGAGAAAGGATCAGGAGGAAGCCTGGAACAAACAGCTCAGAAGCCACGAAAACAGAATCAGGGAAATAAACAATGCCATGAAACCTTCTCCAGAATAGATCACATCCTGGGTCACAAATCAGGTCTCAACTGGTATCAAAAGATTAGGATTATTCCCTGCATATTTTCAGACCACAATGCTCTGAAGCTAGAACTCAATCACAAGAGGAAAGCTGGAAAGAACCCAAATACATGGAGACTAGACAGCATCCTTCTGAAGAATGAATTGGTCAACCAGGAAATTAAAGAAGAATTGAAAAAATTCATGGAAACAAATGATAATGAAAACACAACAGTTCAAAATCTGTGGGACACAGCAAAGGCAGTCCTGAGAGGAAAATATATAGCGGTACAAGCCTTTCTCAAGAAACAAGAAAGGTCTCAAGTACACAACCTAACCCTACGCGTAAAGGAGCTGGAGAAAGAACAAGAAGGAAACCCTAAACCCAGCAGGAGAAGAGAAATCATAAAGATCAGAGCAGAAATCAATGAAATAGAAACCAAAAAAACAATAGAAAAAATCAATGAAACTAGGAGCTGGTTCTTTGAAAGAATCAATAAGATTGATAAACCCCTGGCCAGACTCATCAAAAAGAAAAGAGAAAGGACCCAAATCAATAAAATCATGAATGAAAGAGGAGAGATCACAACTAACACCAAAGAAATACAGACAATTATAAGAACATACTATGAGCAACTCTACGCCAACAAATTGGACAATCTGGAAGAAATGGATGCATTCCTAGAGACATATAAACTACCACAACTGAACCAGGAAGAAATAGAAAACCTGAACAGGCCCATAACCAGTAAGGAGATTGAAACAGTCATCAAAAATCTCCAAACAAACAAAAGCCCTGGGCCAGACAGCTTCCCAGGGGAATTCTACCAAACATTTAAAGAAGAACTAATTCCTATTCTCCTGAAACTGTTCCAAAAAATAGAAATGGAAGGAAAACTTCCAAACTCATTTTATGAGGCCAGCATCACCTTGATCCCAAAACCAGACAAGGATCCCACCAAAAAAGAGAACTACAGACCAATATCCTTGATGAACGCAGATGCAAAAATTCTCACCAAAATACTAGCCAATAGGATTCAACAGTACATTAAAATGATTATTCAACACGATCAAGTGGGATTTATTCCAGGGCTGCAGGGTTGGTTCAATATCCGCAAATCAATCAATGTGATAGAACACATTAATAAAAGAAAGAACAAGAACCATATGATACTCTCAATAGATGCTGAAAAAGCATTTGACAAAGTACAGCATCCCTTCCTGATCAAAACTCTTCAAAGTGTAGGGATAGAGGGCACATACCTCAATATAATCAAAGCCATCTATGAAAAACCCACCACAAATATCATTCTCAATGGAGAAAAACTGAAAGCTTTTCCGTTAAGGTCAGGAACATGGCAGGGATGTCCATTATCACCACTGCTATTCAACATAGTATTAGAAGTCCTAGCCTCAGCAATCAGACAACAAAAAGAAATTAAAGGCATCCAAATTGGTAAAGAAGAAGTCAAACTCTCACTCTTCCCAGATGATATGATACTATATGTGGAAAACCCAAAAGACTCCACTCCAAAACTGCTAGAACTTGTACAGGAATTCAGTAAAGTGTCAGGATATAAAATCAATGCACAGAAATCAGTTGCATTTCTGTACACCAACAACAAGACTGAAGAAAGAGAAATTAAGGAGTCAATCCCATTCACAATTGTACCCAAAACTATAAGATACCTAGGAATAAACCTAACCAAAGAGACTAAGAATCTATACACAGAAAATTATAAAGTACTCATGAAAGAAATTGAGGAAGACACAAAAAAATGGAAAAATGTTCCATGCTCCTGGATTGGAAGAATAAATATTGTGAAAATGTCTATGCTACCTAAAGCAATCTACACATTTAATGCAATCCCTATCAAAATAACATCCATTTTTTTCAAAGAAATGGAACAAATAATCCTAAAATTTATATGGAACCAGAAAAGACCTCGAATAGCCAAAGGAATATTGAAGAACAAAGCCAAAGTTGGTGGCATCACAATTCCGGACTTCAAGCTCTATTACAAAGCTGTCATCATCAAGACAGCATGGTACTGGCACAAAAACAGACACATAGATCAGTGGAACAGAATAGAGAGCCCAGAAATCGACGCTCAACTCTATGGTCAACTAATCTTCGACAAAGCAGGAAAGAATGTCCAATGGAAAAAAGACAGCCTCTTCAATAAATGGTGCTGGGAAAATTGGACAGCCACATGCAGAAAAATGAAATTGGACCACTTCCTTACACCACACACGAAAATAGACTCCAAATGGATGAAGGACCTCAATGTGAGAAAGGAATCCATCAAAATCCTTGAGGAGAATGCAGGCAGCAACCTCTTCGACCTCAGCCATAGCAACATCTTCCTAGGAACAACGGCAAAGGCAAGGGAAGCAAGGGCAAAAATGAACTATTGGGATTTCATCAAGATCCAAAGCTTTTGCACAGCAAAGGAAACAGTTAACAAAACCAAAAGACAACTGACAGAATGGGAGAAGATATTTGCAAACGACGTATCAGATAAAGGGCTAGTATCCAAAATCTATAAGGAACTTAGCAAACTCAACACCCAAAGAACAAACAATCCAATCAAGAAATGGGCAGAGGACATGAACAGACATTTCTGCAAAGAAGACATCCAGATGGCCAACAGACACATGAAAAAGTGCTCCACGTCACTCGGCATCAGGGAAATACAAATCAAAACCACAATGAGATATCACCTCACACCAGTCAGAATGGCTAAAATGAACGTCAGGAAATGACAGATGCTAGAGAGGATGTGGAGAAAGGGGAACCCTCCTCCACTGTTGGTGGGAATGCAAGCTGGTGCAACCACTCTGGAAAACAGCATGGAGGTTCCTCAAAATGTTGAAAATAGAACTACCCTATGACCCAGCAATTGCAATACTGGGTATTTACCCTAAAGATACAAACATAGTGATCCGAAGGGGCACGTGTACCCGAATGTTTATAGCAGCAATGTCTACAATAGCCAGACTATGGAAAGAACCTAGATGTCCATCAACAGAAGAATGGATAAAGAAGATGTGGTATATATACACAATGGAATACTATGCAGCCATCAAAAGAAATGAAATCTTGCCATTTGCGA
The DNA here is from genome assembly GCF_922984935.1 of Meles meles. NCBI lineage: Eukaryota > Metazoa > Chordata > Mammalia > Carnivora > Mustelidae > Meles > Meles meles. The sequence goes on from NC_060071.1 coordinate 28,634,915, forward strand.
CGACGTGGATGGAACTAGAGCATATCATGCTTAGTGAAATAAGTCAATCGGAGAAGGACAACTATCATATGATCTCCCTGATATGAGGACATGGAGAAGCAACATGGGGGGGTAGGGGGATAGGAGAAGAATAAATGAAACAAGATGGGATTGGAAGGGAGACAAACCATAAATGACTCTTAATCTCACAAAACAAACTGGGGGTTGCTGGGGGGAGGTGGGATTGAGAGAGGGGGAGCGAGCTATGGACATTGGGGAGGGGAGGCGAACCATAAGAGACTATGGACTCTGAAAAACAACCTGAGGGTTTTGAAGGGTCAGGGGTGGGAGGTTGGGGCAACCTGAGGGTTTTGAAGGGTCAGGGGTGGGAGGTTGGGGGAACAGGTGGTGGGTAATGGGGAGGGCACGTTTTGCATGGAGCACTGGGTGTTGTGCAAAAAGAATGAATACTGTTACTCTGAAAAAATAAATAAAATGGAAAAAAAAATGTCTATACTGCCTAGAGCAATCTATACTTTTAATGCCATTCCGATCAAAATTCCACCGGTATTTTTCAAAGAGCTGGAGAAAATAATCCTAAAATTTGTTTGGAGTCAGAAGAGATCCCGAATTGCTAAGGAAATGTTGAAAAACAAAAACAAAACTGGCGGCATCACGTTACCCGATTTCAAGCTTTACTACAAAGGTGTGATCACCAAGACAGCGTGGTACTGGCATAAAAACAGACACATAGACCAGTCGAACAGAGTGGAGAGCCCAGATATGGACTCTCAACTCTATGGTGAAATAATCTTCGACAAAACAGGAAAAAATTTTCAATGGAAAAAAGACAGTCTCTTCAATAAATGGTGCTGGGAAAACTGGACAGCGATATGTAGAAGAATGAAACTCGACCATTTTCTTACACCGTACACAAAGATAAACTCGAAATGGATAAAAGACCTCAACGTGAGACAGGAATCTCTCAGAATCCTAGAGGAGAACATAGGCAGTAACCTCTTTGATATCAGCCACAGCAACTTCTTTCAAGATATGTCTCCAAAGGCCAAGGAAACAAAAGCAAAAATGAACTTTTGAGACTTCATCAAGATCAAATGCTTCTGCACAGCAAAGGAAACAGTCAACAAAAAAGGCAACCCACGGAATGGGAGAAGATATTTGCAAATGACAGTACAGGCAAAAGGTTGATATCCAGGATCTATAAAGAACTTCTCAAACTCAACACACACAAAACAGATAATCATATCAAAAAATGGGCAGAAGATATGAACAGACACTTCTCCAATGAAGACATACAAATGGCTATCAGACACATGAAAAAATGTTCATCATCACTAGCCATGAGGGAGATTCAAATTAAAACCACATTGACATACCACCTGACACCAGTTAGAATGGCCAAAATTAGCAAGACAGGAAACAACGTGTGTTGGAGAGGATGTGGAGAAAGGGGAACCCTCTTACACTGTTGGTGGGAATGCAAGTTAGTGCAGCCACTTTGGAGAACAGTGTGGAGATTCCTCAAGAAATTAAGAATAGAGCTTCCCTATGACCCTGCAATTGCACTGCTGGATATTTACCCCAAAGATCCAGATGTAGTGAAAAGAAGGGCCATCTGTACCCCAATGTTTATTGCAGCAATGGCTACGGTCGCCAAACTGTGGAAAGAACCAAGATGCCCTTCAACGGATGAATGGATAAGGAAGATGTGGTCCATATACACGATGGAGTCTTATGCCTCCATCAGAAAGGATGAATACCCAACTTTTGTAGCAACATGGACGGGACTGGAAGAGATTATGCTGAGCAAAATAAGTCAAGCAGAGAGAATCAAGTATCATATGGTCTCACTTATTTGTGGAGCATAACAAATAACATGGAGGACATGGGGAGATGGAGAGGAGAGGGAGTTGAGGGAAACTGGAAGGGGAGATGAACCATGAGAGACTATGGACTCTGAAAAATAACCAGAGGGTTTTGAAGGGGCAGGGGGGTGGGAGGTTGAGTAACCAGGTGGTGGGTAATAGGGAGGGCACGTACTGCATGGAGCACTGGGTGTGATGCCAAAACAATGAACACTGTTATGCTGTAAATAAACAAATAAAAAAAAAATAATACACTAAAAAAAAAAACTGCAAAAAATCAAGGAACTCACAAAATAAAAAGATGTAAAATATATATATATATATATACCTAAAACATGAGAAAGAGAGAAGAAAAGAAATGGTTTCAAACTTAAGTGACCATCAACTTCATTTACACTATTCTATGCAGAGTATGTTATATACAAACCTAATGGTAACCACAATCAAAAACCACTAATAGATACACAAAGAATAAAGAAAAAGAAACTCAAATATATCATTAATGAAAACCAGCAAGCCATGAAAAAAAGAAGGATCAGAAAAAAACTTGAGAAACTACCACAAAACAAGTAATAAAGTGGCAACAAATACATATCCATGCATAATTACTTTGAATGTAAATGGGTTAAATGCTTCAATCAAAAAGACAGCATGGATAGAAAAAACCAGACCCATCTCTATGCTACCTACAGGAGACTCACTTTAGGCCTAAAGACACCTGTAGATTGAAAGTGAGGGGATGGAGAAACAATTATCATGCAAATGAATATGCAAAGAAACCCAGATTAGCAATACTTATATTGGACAAAATAGATTTAAAACAAAGACTGTAACAACAGACAAAGAAGGAAAGCAGAATACACATTCTTTTCAGGTGCATACAGAATATTCTCCAGATACTGACAGATACCACAAAACAGGCCTCAACAAATACAAAAAGACTGAAGTCATACCATGCACCTTTTCTGACCCCAATGTTGTGAAACGAGAAGTCAACCACAAGACTTGGAAAGACCACAAATAGATGGAGGTTAAATAATATGGGTTAACCAAGAAATAAAAAAGTACATAGAAAGAAAGGAAAATGAAAACATAACCATCCAAAACCTTTGGGATGTAACCAAGTCTTAAGAGGGACGTTCATAGCCGTATAGGCCTACTCCAAGAAGCAAGAGTAAACTCAAATAAACAGCCTAACCTTACACCTAAAGGAGCTAGAGAAAGAATAAACAAAACCCAAAACCAGCAAAAAGAAGGAAATAAATAGGCAGAAATAAATGACACAGAAACTAAAAAAATAGAACTGATAAATGAAACCAGGAGCTGGTTCTTTGAAAAAATAAAGAGAATTCATAAACCTCTAATCAGACTTATCCAAAAACAAAAGGACACAAATAAATAAAATTCCAAATGAAGGAGGATAAATACAAGCCAACACCACAGATACACAAACAATTCTAAGAGAATATTATGAAAAACTATACATCAGCAGACTGGACAACCTAGAAAAAAATGGATAAATTCCTAAAATATATAACCTCCCAAAAATGAAGCAGGAAGAATTAGAAAATTTCAACAGGCCAATTCCAGCAAGAGATTAAATCAGAAGTTTTAAAACTCTCAACAAATAAAGTCCAGGACCAGATGGCTTCACAGGTGAATTCTACCAAACATCTAAAGAAGAATTAATACCTATTCTTCTCAAACTATTCCAAAAAATAGAAGATGAAGGAAAGCTACCAAACTCATTCTATGAGGCCAGTATCACCCTGATACCAAACACAGAGAAAGACACCACAAAAAAGAGAACTATAGGCCAACATCTCTGACAATCATGGATGCAAAAATCCTTAACAAAATACTAGTAAAGAGAATCCAACAATACATTTTAAAAAATTATTCACCACGATCAAGTGGGACTTATTTCTGGGATGCAAGGGTTGTTGAATATTTGCAAATCAAATAATGTGATGCATCACATCAATAAGAGATAAGATAAAAGCCATATAATCATTTCAATAGACTCAGAAAAAGCTTTTGACAAAGTACAACCTCTATTCATGATAAAAACCCTCGACAAAGTATATTTAGAGGGAATATATCTCGGCATAATAAGTTCATATAAGAAAAATCCACAGCAAACATCATACTTAATGGGGGAAAATCAAGAGGGCAAAATCAAGACCTTAGGGGCACCTAAGGTCAGGAACAAGACAAATATGTCCACTCTCACCACTTTTATTCAACATAGTACTGGAAGTCCTAAGCACAGCAATCAGACAACAAAAAGAAATCAAAGGGACCAAGCTAGTAAGGAAGAAGTAAAAATTTCTCTATTTGCACATGGCATAATATTCTATATAGAAAAGTCTAAAGACCCCACCAAAAACTACTAGAACTGAAAAAATGAATTCAGTAAATTCATAGGATACAAAATCAATGTGAAAATCTGTTGCATTTCTTTACACCAATAATGAAGAAGCAGAAAGAGAAATCAAATAATTGATCCCATTTACAACTGCCCCCCAAAATTGTTAAGATACCTAGGAATAACTGTAACCAAAGAGGTAAAAGACCTGTACTCCAAAAACTATAAAACACTGTAAAAGAAATGAAGATGACACAAAAAAAATAGAAAGACATGACCTGCTCATGGATTGGAAGAATAAATATTGTTATAATATCTATATTACTCAAAGCAATCCACAGATTTAATGCAATCCCTATCAAAATACCATCAGTATTTTCCACAGAGCTAAAACACACAATCCTAAAATTTGTACAGAATCACAAAAGACCCTGAATACCCAAAGCATTTCTAAAAAGAAAAACAAAAGTGGAGGCATCACAATTCTGGATTTCAAGCTCTTTTAAAAAACTGTAGTCATCAAGACAGTATAGTATGGCACAATAGATACATAGATAAGTGGGACAGAACAGACAATCTAGAAGTAAACCCACAATTATATGGTCAATTAATATCTGACAAAGCAGGAAAGAATATGTAATGGGAAAAAGACAGTCTCTTCAGCAAATGGTGTTGGGAAAACTGGTCAGCTACATGCAGGAGAATGAAACTAGACCACTTCCTTACACCATATACAAAAACAAACTCAAAACGGATTAAAGACCTAAATTTGAGACCTAAAACCATGAAAATCCTAGAAGAGAAAACAGGCAGTAATATCTCTGACATTGGCTATAGCAACATTTTTCTAGATACATCTCTTGAGGCAAAGGAAATAAAAGCAAAAATAAGCTATTAGGACCACATAAAAATAAAGCCTTCTGCCCAGTAAAGGAAACAATCAACAAAAATAAAAGGCAACCTACAGAATGGGAGAAGAGATTTGTAAATGATATACCCATAAAGGGTTAGAATCCAAAATCTATAAAGAACTTAACAAACTCAATACTCAAAAAATTAAAAATCCAGTTAAGATAAGGGCATTTTTTGAAGAAGACATGCAGATGGCTAACAGACATATGAAAGATGTCCAACATTACTCATCATCAGGGAAATAAAAATCAAAACTACAATGAGATATCCGCTCACACCTGTCAGAATGTCTACAATCAACAACACAAGAAACCACAAGTATTGATAAGGTTGTAGACAAAAGGGAACCCTCCTGCACTGTTGGTGGGAATGCAAACTGGTACAACCACTCTGGAAAACAATATAGAGTTTCCTCAAAAAGTTAAAAGTAGAACTAGCCTATGATCCAGTGATCACATTACTAGTTATTTGCAAAAAAAACAAAAAACAAAAAAAAACACTAAATCAAAGGGATACATGCACCCCAATGTTTATAGCACCATTATTTACAATAGACAAATTGTGAAAGCAGCTCGTGTCCATCTATAGATGAGGGGATAAAGAAGAAGTAGTGTATATATATAATGTAATATTATTTGGCCATAAAAAAGAATGAAATATTGCCATTTGCAACAACATGGATGCAGCTAGAGAGTATATACTAGGTGAAATAAGTCAGTCAGAGAAAGACAAATACCATATAATTTCACTCATATGTGAAATTTAAGAAACAAAACAAATGAGCAAAGGGGAGAGAGAGAGAGAAGAGAGACAAGCCAAGAAAAAGACTTAGCTGTTGGGAACAAACTGATGATTACCAGGCAGGAGGGGATTGAGGGGATGGGTGAAATAGGTGATGGGGAATAAGGAGTGCACTTGTCACGAGGAGCACAAGATAATGTGTAGAATTGTTGAACCACTACGTTGTACACATGAAATTAATATAACACTGTATGTTAACTATACTGAAATTTAAAAATATATTTCTAAAAATAATAATAGTAAGAATTCTCAAAACTCAATAGTAAGAAAAATTGAAAAATTAAACAAATACTAAATGAGAAAAAATGCAAAGACAAGAAGAGTCACATCACTTAGGAGGATATACAGATAGTAAATGAGCACATGAGAAAATGTTCAATATCATTAGCCATTAGGGAAATGCAAATTAAAACTATAATAACATGTCATTACACACCTATGAGAATAGCTAAAATGAAAAGAATAGAGACAACAGCAAGTGTTGGCAGAGGATGCAGAGACAACCCCTCACACAGTGCTAGTGGGAATATAATACAGTATAGACCCTCTAGAAAGCACTTGGACTGGTTTTTTTTTTTTTCTTTTTAAAAATTTTGACAGACAGAGGTCACAAGTAGTCAGAGAGGCAGGCAGAGAGAGAGAGAGGAGGAAGCAGGCTCCCCATGGAGCAGAGAGCCCAATATGGGGCTTGATCCCAGGACCCTGTGATCATGACCTGAGCTGAAGGCAGAGGCCTTAACCCACTGAGCCACCCAGGTGCCCCTGGACTGTTTTTTTTAAAAACTACCATACACCTTCCAACACTCCAGTCCACAGTCTGTCCTCTAAGGATCCCAACATCCCATCCCACTACCCATCCTCTGGGAATGCCCCACAGTATCCCAGGCCATAGCCTATCTTCTGGGAGGACTCTCTGAACATCCTAAGACCACAGACTAATCTCTAGGAACAACCCCCAGAACCCCAGTCTGTCGCTGCACTTTTCTGGGACCCACAGTCTCAGTCTGGCTTCTCCCCATGGAGCCCAATATGTCTGACCTACAGAGGGAAGCCTGGGGCTCACCCCTGAAGACTCCACAGAACCTGCCCTGAGCACTGGACTGAGCTCAGACTGGAAGAGACATCTACAGTCAGCAGAAGAAGGGCTGCACCCCTGAGACCCTGGGTGCAGTTGTGTCCTGAGCAGGGACAGAGATGGGAGAGCCACTATGTGAGGTCTGAGTGGTAACAGAGGGGCAGTGCCCCTCTGTCAGACCAGCCTCCACTATGGCTGAGCCTAGGCCTTTACTTCTGAGTAAGATTCATACCAAAGTGACCAAATTGCCACCAACTTTTAGAAAAATATAGATATTATGACTGATATTTCAAACTCCATGGAATGCTCTTATCTTTCTACCACATCCTGAATCTGTCTGTCCTCTGACTCTGCTTCCTTCCCCAACAGTCTTGTAGCTGTGCTTCCCCATCCTTCCAGGTCCTGTATGAGCTCTACCCACCTAGGTCCCTCCTGCTAAGGGCTTGGTCTGTCCTGCCGCAGACTTGACACCCTACCCATGCCTTGCCTGGACACATAGCTGAAGTTAACCAACCCTGCTTCGGGTTGTGCTGTTTGGTCTTGCTGCTCCTCCTGCAAGTGTGTTCACAGCATGGAGAGGAGCTAGCTTATTGAGAGGACAGGTCTGGGTACAAGAGTGGCCAGAGACCAAGGCTCAGTGCACAGGGGCAGGGCACCAGACACAGACTCCAACACCTGCCCTTACTGAGGAGCAAACGGAATTGTGCCTTTAGCTCCTTCTCAGTGTGGTCCAGCAGTTGTTAGTTGCTCTAACTCTGACCTGAGGAGATGATCAGACCATTGAGGGGATATAACAAGGGAGGGTGGGGGTGCGTGTGAGCTGTGTTCCCAGATGCTAAAGCCAGGCCTGGGCACCCACCCCCCATCTCCTTCTGATGGCTCTTGACAGCAGAAGTTGGCTGTGGGTTTGTAGGCATGGTAGAGTTTGCTGGCATTATGGAGCAGAGCTCAGATTTGTTGCAAATGGGCTGGCAAAAACATGAGGGGCAGGAAGCATGAGTATGACCGAGATCCCAAGAACCTGCCCTCAGTGTCCCTCAGTCCAGCAAGCTGCACCTAAACTGTCTTTTCGGCGCACTGTTTCCTCCTGTTCTGAGGATTAGGTGCTGTCCCCTGCACAGGCGTGCCAATTAGAAAAAACTGAATTACTGAATGAAGACCGAAGCGCTAGTTTTACAGGAGCGCATAAATCGGCAGCAGCAATATACATCATTTGGAATACAGTAACTTTGGAAATTTTAAGGGCACTTTTCTTCAAGTTCTTTTTTTTTTTTTTAAGATTTTATTTATTTATTTGACAGACAGAATTACAGGTAAACAGGCAGGCAGAAAGAGAGGAAGGGAAGCAGGCTCCCTGCTGAGCAGAGAGCCCGATGTGGGGCTCCATCCCAGGACCCTAAAATCACGACCTGAGCCGAAGGCAGAGGCTTTAACCCACTGAGCCACCCAGGCGTCCCTCTTCTAGTTCTTTAATCACTTGACATTATACAATAATGAAAAGAGAAGAAAAATGTATATTGGCTGCTGTGAAAATATTAAAAAGAAATCGCTCCGCAGCTAATGCTTTCCTCTTGTGGGCAGTCTAAGGTCCTAAGAAAACACTCCAGTCATCCACCTTCACTACTCAGTCCCAAAGCCTCACAGTCACTTCAGAGCTGTCCTGGGGGCTGTGTGCTTCCAGGGCTGTGGCTGCCTCTATCAGTAATGGGAGCGTTTGCAGGGGCGTGTCTACGGCTGCATGGGGCTGGGATAGGAGGTCTGTGTCTCCAGGGGCGTGTCCGTCCGTGGGAGCGTAGCTGCGTTGGAGGTGTCTGAGTCCATTGAACTTTCTCAGTTGATGAAGCTGGAAAAGGAACAGGCCCAGCCCCTGGGGGGGAAGGGCCTCCTTCTCAGCTCGCCCAGGAAAAGGCAGATGTGCCTCTGCCTTATGGCACGCCAGAGCAGTGTGACCCTGTGTCCCTTCGGATGAGATTTGCAACATGTGAATTTCCGTAGAAGCTTCTAGAACGTTCAACCCAACAGCATCGTCTGTTTTTTTGGTTGTTGTTGTTGTTTTGCTTTGTTTTTGTTTTTTGTGTTTTTTTTTTTTTATGCTCTAGTTTTAAATAGTCTCCGAGCCTATGACGACAGTTGTCCTTCCTGTGCTGTGCCCAGGGAAGGTAACGAGTGGGTTTACTCAGAAGTACACCCAAGAGGCCTCCAGAGACGATGCCACCCTGCTGCAGTGTGGAAATGGGCCGCCCTGGGCTGCCTCCTGCTCTCAGCAGGACCTCTTACACCAGGCCCTGCGGCCAGCCCCCATGTAAGAAAAAGGCCATTTCTTCTACCTTCACTTCAGGCTGTTCCCCTTACTCTTGTAGAAAGGAATTGCAGTGTTGTTGACTTTGGTCCATCCTGCAAACTAGTTTGAAACTGTCCTTTGCCCCTCAAAAAACAGACTTGCACTGGGGCAAGTCATCACTACTGTCTCCTGTGGAGTGTACCCCCTGCTTGGCAGTGCCCATCAGGTTAGGACACTGAAACCACAGCAGTGTGGCCAGAGCACCGACCTCATCACTGAGTGGCCCAAGAGACCACTAAGTCTGGCCTCAGGGCCCGCGGGACTGGCCACTTTGGCAGCACCAGAGCCTGGGCGACTTTATGAGAGGAGGCTGTTCTCTGAGGGTGTGGCCCCATGGGTGCCCCAAGAGGCGAAGAAAATGCTTCTGCAAGGTGGTGCAGCCACCCACAGGAGTTAACCAGAGAGATCTGGTCTGTGGGGTCTCTTCCTCTATTTCTAATACATAGGAAAGATGGAAAAGTTTCCGAGTTCCTCTACAGACCATCTCCTCTGAGCCTTTAAGTCTCTAGGTTATCCTTTCCTTTCTCTGGCCTTACATGTCTCCATTGCAGGCCCAAATCCTCCCCATCGCACCCAACCCTCCCCTCAACCCCATCCTCTCCCTGATGCCATGGAGTTGAAAGGCTCTACTCCTCTCCACTTTCCCAAGAGGCTTAGAGCTCTCTGGTGGACAGGCAATGCCCCCAAGCTCTCCTCTGCAGCCTAGATCACTATGTGCAGCTGTCTTCTTGTCTCCCCTGATGTCTCAAAAGTGCTCACAAACCCAGAGCCTGAGGGCTGTCCTCACCGTGCAGATCCTTTACCTAAGAAGTGCCCCCCACTCCCCACCCCCCATCCCTGGGCTGTGCAGCCATCTCCCAGTGGGTGTGACTCAGCTAGCTACCACCGAACCACAGTGATCTTTCCAAAATACACATCAGACCATATGTCCTCTGGCTTAAAACCCTTCCCAGGTGTCCCAGGTGCGGGCACTGCTGAATTTGCAGCCAGGGCTCTCCTTTCCTCCATAATTTGTGATGTTCCTTAGAACTGAGCTATCTTCAAAGGGGTCATGACCTTCTCAAAAAACAAAAACAGTATCAGCATTTGCTTTTGCATCAGTATAATAAAACTTATGTTCCTAAATCACTTCCACTTTATATCTGATGTGAACAACTCCACTCAAATATTTGTAAACTAAATTGCAGTAACAAGCAGTTCTTGTGCAGTCCTTTACAGTTTATCTAGAGCTTTCTTTCACCTCTGTTGTTTTTAATGAGATTTAATCCTCATTGGCAATTATGAGAGGTGGTATCACCAGAAGCATTCCCAGCCCCCACAAGTTCTGCCCCAGGAGCCTGAACACAGACCCTATGCCACCCCCTATAAGCAATCTTCAGGGGTAGCATTTTCTAGGTGGTTTAGGTTACAGTGGACTGCCTTGTATTCAGGAGGTAACAACTGCCTACAACTGGTAACAGCCTCCTGTTTGCTTTTCCTCAGAATCACTGCATATTGTGAAGTTGACACATCCTGAAGTCAGAGCTCAAAGGATCACCTGGGGACTTCACAAGCAGACAGTCCTGTGTGGTGGGATGCTAGGCACCTGCTGAGCCCCTGGCCCAGGTCTGGGTCTGTAAACACAAAAATGTCCAGACACAGGGAAGCTGGTGCTTAATATCCATATCCTTGGAAGGAACTAGCGACATTAAATCCATTTATTCCGCTGTGTGTGGCCAGAGTGGGAAAAAAGAGGCTCTGGGGGATTGAATGCCTCCCCCCCCCCCCCCCGCCCCGTCCCGCATTCCATTGCACAGAAACGCCTGACTAGCGCTCACGTGTGTGAAGCCAGCGGTGGGAGCAGATGCCGCCCTGCAGTTCAAGCAGAACATTGTCTTGTCTGAACACTTCCAAACTCCGCTCAGTATCCCCATGGCCCACCCCAGAGTGACGGACCCGGTTTGTCCTGCGAACCTGCCTCTGAGGGAGCTGCTCCCATCAAATCCAGAAAATGCTTGGTGTGGGAGTGCGCGCCCTGTGCTCATACCAACTACTCATTTTTCCCACAGACGAACCTTCCTTGCTCCATAAAGTGACAACTGAACACAGGATTATTAAAACCCTACCTGCTCCCCAGAATAGACAGGTTAGTTCCTCACCTCCTGTTTCCCCAATGGCCTGAAGACTTGATCTTTCTCAACAAAAGTGAAGTCGTAAAGTCCAAACTGAGCTCCGGAACGCCGAGTGGAGAGCAATAATCCGACTAAGAAAAAGTCTGCAGGCGCCGGACGCTGGCCTGGGCGCCCGGGGGCGGGGCGAGCCCTTCTCCTCACCTCCTGCCTGACCACGCCCACAGACGTCACAGCAGACACTGCCCCGCCCCCCGCACCAGGGCAGCCCTCAGGACTCAGAGAAGGGGGATCCCTCACCCCTCACCTGAAGAGCTACAGGAGACTCAGGAAATGGAGAAAAAAGGCTCTTGGTGAAAGGCCAGACCCTCTCTGAAAGCTGACAATGTCTGCTCGTTATGCCCAGTACAAGTTCTAGTTTATAGAAGGTAGCCAAGTACAGGTTTTTCCTTATGAACAAGAATTTGGAAAATGTAAACTGAGTGACTATTTTGCCTACTTTTTTCTCTTCTGCCTTTGAAGAGTTCTCAGCTATTGCTGATGAACCTGACCAGTACTCTTATTTTCTCTTTGCCTGTTCCCTCTCCAGCCTGGGCCTGGGCCAATGTTACATTTGTGGGAAGCTCACTCTTTCTCCCATACAACAGACACAAAGAGAGGTAAACACAGAGACACACAAACACACGCACAGACACATCAGATACACGGGCACACAAACTAAACACAGATACAGATAGGTACACACACAGACACACACACCACACAGACACTACACACACATAGACACAAATTGCATACACACAGAAGGAAATGCATGCATACACATAAACACACAAACATACACACAGAACAAAAACTGCACAGACACGCACACACAGACACACACATACCACAAGCATACACTATACACAGACATATTAGCCACACACAGAAACAGGGATACACACAGAAACACACACAAAAATATAAATAGGCACATAAAGAGACACATAAATACACACATACCAACACACATGCACAGACACACGCAAGACACACAGAGGCATACATAAACACATACACTACACACAGACACAGACACCCAGGCCTGCAATGGGCCAGGCAGCTCAACTCGGGCCTTAGCCCCCCAATCACTGCCCAAGGACTGACAGGAATTCAGAGGCTCCTAAGTTCTCCACCATGTAACAGACAAACCCCAAAAGTTCTCCTTCTCCCAGAGAGAATTATTTCTTTATGGAGTCTGGCTACATTAGGTATATGGGAGACATAGACTTGATAACAAACACATTGCAAAGGACAGGATGTGGTCAGATTACCCAGGAGCAGTTCCAAGGATCCAAAGGGCCTCTGGGCCTCCTGGAGCCTGTGCTCCTAGAGCACAGTCCAGGGCTGGCCACAACCACAAGAGAGCCCAAGTAGTCTGATATAAGGTCCAGTATGGCATTTCAGACACCTTGTGTTAGATACTGTGCACATCGTGTGTAGACACAGCCCACATGTGCTGTGCCTGGTGACTCCATTCACGTGGGGCAGGGCACCTGTGGAGTTTGTGACGTATCCATGCTCATCCGTGAGCCTGAGCATCCTTCTTAAACACCTCAAGAAAAACAAATAAAGGAGAGAAAATGTCACAGGGAGCAAGTAGTATGAATGTGCAGGCACCCTAAATGGTTACTGCCATCCTTACAGAATAATAACCACACCTGGGGAGTCTTGGTGTGCAGGCCGACAGGTCCAAAGGAGGATCGTGAAGCACCAGGAGGGCAACTATGGCATAGTTTACTAATAGTTTAGTAGTTTACACATAGTTTACTAATGCCTGTGTTACTAATGTTCACCTGTGTTACTAACATTCACCTGCTGACTCAGCCTGGCCACCAGGGCTGACTGTATCCTTCCTTCTTCTTCCTTCATCACAAGCCCCCAATGTTCTTTATGTAGCTGTTGAATGTTTGTGGTGGGATCAACTATCCCTGCTCCAGGAATGTGTGCATGTTGCCCAAATTATGGAAGAAATCCCACCCCTACCAGAGATTGGCATCTACATGTCCCAACACACATGGCAACAAAGCCCACACAGAGCAGAATTCCATGCTGGACCAAGTTTCAAGCTCTCCATCTCTGGGCTCTTTAGTCATTGCTAACCTATACTCTTGGTTGTTGAAGCCAGGTTCAATTAGGGATTCCGGCAGTTAAGAATGAGGATTGGATGGAGGTAATGTTGTTGGAAACTACAGCATAATTCATGGTGCTGGTGCTGTACCATGGAGAGGTTCTGAATTTCTTCATTCAGAAGTGACAGGGGACAGTCTCAGAAATGATGTGGTGATTCCTGAGCTGGGCAGGAAGATTCACCAAAATCTAACCATAGACTCACACTTTCCTGAGATGACTTGAGAAACTCCCGAAAGAAACTCCAAAATAGGAGCTATCTAAATGTTCTTAGCAAAGAGAAGCATCATTGGAATCAGACATAAAGGCTAAACAAAGGTGGCTCTTTCCAAGTATATAGTACTTGAATGTATAACTTCTGAAATACCTGTAATAAAATCCATTTGCTTATATAAGTAGTGGTGGGTTTTATATGGATGTGTAGATGCACATATTTTATGTGTTTGTGTGTGATCCAGTGAAGTGCCCTGGGCTTCTTACCCTCAACAGACAGATATGACTCAGAGCCATTTCCATCCCAGTCTTCCACTCCTACTTCACATGGAAATCTTCTGCAGCTCCCATTTGGAAATCCTACTTTCTCTCAGGTGTTGCTGTGATCACCCACTGTGCAGGCCTCTCTGGCCACTAGCCTTTGCCTGCTCTGGCCACATAGACTGCACATCCTGTTCACCCACTGCTGCCCACAGATTGTTCCACTCGGCCCAGCCTCACTAACCCCTAAGAGATATAGGAGATATAGGAGAGATGGGACACTGGCCAGACAGCCAGGGTAGCTGTCTTCTCCAGCCAAGAGAGGGACCTGAGAAAGAAAACTCAAATGCAGACTTACATGGATTCCTTTACCTACTGCTGTATAACAAAATAACAACCAAAATAACAACCATTTTATCATGCTCCCAGATGCCATGGGTCTGGAACTCAGGCACCATGGAAAGAGACCATCTGAGCCCCAGTACAGTCAAGGTGGCGCAAAGGACTGAAAGCAACTTGAGACTGGGGAATGGAAGCATTGGGAAGTGGCCTCACTCATTTCTGTTGTGGGATTGCATGCCCTACCATGTGGCTGCTGCCCTGATCCTTGAACTTCTTCACAGCCTGGTGGCAGGGCCCAAGGACAGGAACTGGAAGCTGCCAGTTCCTTCAGCCATGTACCCAGGACTGGCAGGTATTACTGCCATCATACTCTACTGGTCAAGCAGTCACAGAGGCCAGGTTCAAAGGTTTCTTGATGGGAAAAATGTCAGAGAACATTAGAGCCATATTTTAAATCATCACAGACTGCATCCTAGCCAAGGATTCAGTCAGGGAACAATGAAGGCATGATGCAAACAATGGGAGGAACTCTAGCCTTCAAGTCTGCACTTTGAAGGCAATTTAAAATGTAATGAGCTGTGGAGCAATAGGAACTCTCATTGCTGATGGAAATGCAAAACAGTGCAGCCACTTTGGAAGGCAATTTGGCAGTTTCCCACAAAACTAAACATACTCTTGCCACATAATTCAGCAGTTGTATTCCTTACTATTTACCCAAGGGAGTTCAAAACTTACAGGCACAAAAACCTGCACACAGATGTTTATAGCAGCTTTGTTCATAACTGCCAAAACTTGGAAGGAAACAAGATGTCCCTCAGTGGACGAATGCATAAACAAACCATGGTATATTCAGACCATGGAATATTATTCGGCAGTAAAAAAAAAAATAAGCTATCAAGTCATGAAAAGACATGAAGGAACCTTAAATTCATTGCTAAGTGAAAGAAAACAATCTGAAAAGATTCCAACCATATGACATTCTGGAAAAGGCAAAACTGTGAAGGTAATAAAAAGATCAGGGGTTTTGTGGGGAGAGGAAAACGTAAGTAGAGCACAGAGGATTTTTAAGGTAGTAAAACTGTTCTGGGAAACTACAATGATAAATATATCGGTTACAAAAAGTGTACCACTCTGGTGGGGGCAATGCATGTGTGGGAACAAGGCATATATGGGAAATCTCTGGACCTTCTGCTCAATTTTGCTGTAAATATAAAATTGCTCTAATAAAAGTCTGTTTTTAATGTAAGGTGCTAGAAGAAAATTCATTATGTAGATTCCATGGTCTATGGAAACAAAAATCTTTGAAAAGTGGCTGGGGTGGGGCCCACCAGGCAGGGCTCTCTGTGGCTGAGAAGGGCCTGCTCTTCACACCTGCTCACCCATGAGGACAGTGTCCCTGAGTCTCCCCACCAGCAATAGGTCTACCCCCACTCCAGCCCTGGTAAGTCAGGGGGGCACTGCTGAGAGTCCTGTATCTGTGCCGGCTCTACTAGGGCCAGTGTGTCGACCACAGGTTTCCCTGTGCCCTGCCTTGAGACGGATGTTACTGCTTTGAGAAATTATGGTACCTCCAAGGGCCTCTTTCCATCCAAGCTAACTAAAGGAGGAGAGATAGCAAAGGGACCCAGGCAATGGTGCCTCCATTGGGCATGCATATGACAGGAGAGTGTAAAGCTGGAACTGGGTTCATAGCAATGCTGTACAAGGAATTTCCCATGGACAACAGTGACATCAAATGCCTGTGGCCACTATGACATGCCAGTAAAACCAAGCACAGGAGGCCAGGGACCACTCTTGGCCCAATGGGAGATTTATAGTATGTGGCCCATGTTGCACACAGCAGAGTTCACCTGCCAAAAGGCCAAAAGACCCCGCAGTGAAGCAGGGCTGGAGGAGCCAGTTCTCAAGCCTTCTCTGGTCCACCTCTCCCCACCCCATGTTCCTGCACTTCAGCAGACAGCTCAGGCACCCACCTCATGCTGCCTGCAGCCAGGGAGGGGTGTCAGCTTTGGGACATCTACCTGTACCTTCTGAGAGCAGTGCCAGGCTGTCCAGCCTGCAGGGAGGTGGGATAACCGGGTATCCTGGGGTACTCCTGTGGCCACTTTAGTCTCAGATGGGCTCACTGTGTGTTGGAAGTCCTTTGGTTGGGGAACTTCTTCAGACCCACAAAGGGGAAGAGGTTCAGCATGGGTGACCCTGTGTTTGGAAGGACCTAGGGCTAATACGGTGGGAGTGGATAATCCCTCATGGCCTCTTCCTGAGTGAGTGCACAAGCCCTGGCCAGCCTGCCTGGCACCCTGGAGCTCTAGCAGGAGGCTAGGTTCTCAGGTCAACACACCCACAGAAGGAGCCGTGCCCCTAGCCCCTCCATGCCCAGGATTCATGCCCTTCTTACTGAGCCTATCGGGATTTCCAAGAGACATGTCCTAGCAGAGATCCTTGCTATACAGTATTTACCTACAAAAATGCAAATGATTAATCAGCTTTGTCAGTGCTAAAGCTTGAGGTGTACTGAGATTAAGAACTAGGAAGGATTGGAAGACCCCAGGCCACAGAGCAGACTGAAACCCCAGGGGTCTCCTACTCCATGTTCCCTACCTGCCTGGGCTAGCAGAAGGGTGCCCCAACTCCAGTGCCTGGCCCCAGATGTGAATAGCCAGCATGTAGAAACCTAGTTGCCCATACCTCAGACTTCTCCATTCTCTTCCACTATCCCTAAATTAAAGTATCTTGGCTAGTTTTTCAAGTCAAGACAATTTACCCATACATGGACTTAGGAAGCTTTTTCTGGAATACCTAGATTTCTAGTTAACCCAGATGTTTCTAGTTAACAACCTCAGAAGCCAGTGGTCCCCTTGATGCTGGACAGTATTCCATGTGACGAAATGAATAACCCACTTTAGTGTTCATTGTTGAGTACCTGTCAGCCAGGTACTGCTTTCCACGTTCTCTAGTGCTCAAACAGCCACTGGGGAGATTGCCACCATTTGTAGATGATGAGGTGTATCTTTCAGAAGTGGACCTGTCCAAATTGGGCCCCGTGTCCAGCAACAACACAGAGCCAGCAGTCACTCCTGCAGTCATGGATCAAGTGGTGGAGCAGGGACTACCTATAATACAACCACCCTGCACTGCTGGGTGGTTGTATAGTAGGTACTGCTGGGTTGTCAAGAGCTGGGACATGCTCAAGAAACCGATTCCAGCTCCTGAAGTTTGTACTTGGGATCTGAAGGATGGAGTGTACCAAATGAATAAACTCAGAACAAGGCAGATGGCCATTTGGTTGTATGGAGGGCAGGCAAGTTAAAACAGAGGCATGAGAGGCTGGCAGCCCATGAGCAAGCACTAGGGAGGGGAGGCTATCAGACCCCAGGGGACAATACTGGAGGTGGTCTATGCTAAGAAATCCAAAAGAATTTGTCAGGGATTCTAAAGGTGAACACTAGCATCAGGCACCGTGTTAAGTTTTTGTAAATTTACCAGAGGCAGCTTCATATGCACTGTAAATGTGTATCTGCTACTTTTATTGGTAGAAAAACACACGAGGGGCACCTGGGTGGCTCAGTGAGTTAAGCGTCTGCCTTCAGCTCGGGTCATGATCTCAGGTCCTGTGATTGAGTCCTGCATGGGGCTCTCTGCTCAGCGGGGAGTCTGCTTCCCCCTCTCTCTCTGCCTGCTGCTCTGCCTACTTGTGATCTATCTCTCTCTGAAATAAATAAAATCTTTAAAAAAAAAAAAGAAAGAAAGAAAAACACACGATACATCACACCATCTAATTGCCTCTGCAGGGATTAATCCACAATTCAAAATGTTAATGGAACCTGCTAATAAAATTAAAGAATCTTCATCAATGACTGAAGACTTCCACTCCTAGCACAGTTTGTCTGTCTTTCCCACAGTTTATATTTCCATAGGTTCTGCTGCACTAATTTCAGTCCGCCAAAATAAACCATAACTTTAGGCCTCATACCTCGGGTAATACTGAAGAGTTAAATTGAAGAGGATAGGTAACTATCTTAGAGACTGTCTTGGACAAAAATGAAGAAACTGTTACTATGAAAATCAGTCTTTTTTTTTTTTTCTTTGAGTGGAAAAAATGTAGGAAACACGTAATCCTCCAGCATTTCTGAAGGTAAAGGAAAAGAGCTCCTAACAAGTAGGTCTCAGGCAATTGCTTCTGAACAATGTAAACACAACAGAGACAAAGCCAGGTTGGTGGAAAGTATGGCTGTCCAAGCGGTTTGCATTTCCCTGGACCACACTTCCGGTAATGACTTTGCAGTTCTCTCCTCTGCAGCAGATTGACTCAGAACGCTTTTTCATTCAGTAATTTTTATCTAGGTCCTATCTATCAATAATTACCATATTTGAAATTAAAATTAAAATGTTTTAAAATATTCATTCATTTTAAAATAAAATAAGCCCATTGCTTATTTTTCTTTTGAGATCTGAGAGAGTGAGAAAGGGAGTGAGTGAGTACAAGTAGGAAGGGCAGATGGAGAGAAAGAGAATCCCAAACAGACTCCATGCTGAAGGTCGAGCCCAATGTGGGGCTTGATCCCACAACGCGAGTCAAACCGAGGTCAGATGCCTAACCAACTGCACCACCCAAGTGTCCAAACAAACCCATTATTTATTAACATGAATACTATTCTGAAAAATTATATTTCAAAATTTAAAACATTAGTGATTTTCTCAGAAGTAGCATTAAAATGTTTATTAATCTTTTTACTATCTGGCTTATGAAAAGATGCTGGAATCTCATTTCGGTTTCTGCCATCCATATATTGCAATATAGTTTTGGTTGCGGGGTATGAAAAAAATTTTGTTTCATGCAGATATATAGTTGGAAAAAGGAGGACCTCATGGGACACCAGAAAGGGAAATGGAGGGGTCCTTGAACAAGACTTTCAGAGCAGCTATTTTAGAGGCAAAAAATATTTGTCAGTCCACATGTTTGGGGGTTGGCCCACAGAATGTGGATGAGCATAGACCTTGCCTGTTTTCAACTGTTCTCTTGCCTTGGGTAGTCAGAAGGTCATGTGAAGAAGAGCCGGGCCCATCCCATTGTCTAAAGCCATTCAGCCAAAACTAGCCAATCCAGATATGTGAGAAATAAATGTTGCATCTTGCATGCCACCAAATTTAGGAGTAGTTTGTTATGTAGCAAAAGGTGACTGACAACAAAAAGGTTGATGATTTGAAAAACACCTCACAGATTATAGAGATTTTGAGCCAAGGTAAAAATAAAAGACTAACCTGGGCATTCACAAATTTGGTCATAGATAAATTCCCAGAAACTTTTTCTCTGGATTTTCTAATGCAAAACATTGTGTCCCTGAATAAAGAAATAACCCCTCAACATAAAACATCTCCTTTTTGCCTTCATCTAGTTTACCTCAAGTTTGAGCATACCAGGCCTGTTAGCCAACTTTCCCATCCTATTCTCAGTCTTTCCCTTTGCAGAGAACTTGCCATTCACACAATTCAAGAACATGCAGCTCTCAAATCCTATCCCATGGCCAACTGGACCAGAAACACACCTCCTGACCCCAGACCAATGGGATGGGAAACAGGACAGGCGGGAGTGGAGGACAGGGGAACAGATCCCGAAGGCTCCTGGTCCTCAGATCCCAACACCAGCCACTCCCCTTGGAATGTTCCCATTCTTTTACCCATTCCTCTTTGTCACTGGAATGAGTTTGGGTTTTTTTTTTAATCAAAAATGTATAAACTAGATTGGAATGGCTTTAACTAATGTTCTATCCAAAACAATTTTTTGTAGCACATCTACCAGTGCTAGTCTAACCAGATAAGACTCAGCTTACAATTTTATGACAGATGTTTTATTTATAGGGAATTAAAATTTAGAGATATACAGGACACAAACATTATATATAGTATACTTTCTATGGCAGATATTGCTCACAGAAAGGCCTCAATTCAAGTTACATACTGCATATGCTAAAATGTGCACCTGGGGAGAAGAGGGAGATCAATTTTTGTTTTGGTTTTGGTTTAAATAACCTCTAGATGCATTTAAGTAATACTGATCATTTAATGTTCAAAAAACTTTTAATAAACAAATTCAGGGTAATATTAATTGAAATATTTATAATACGATTTAATCATTACACAGGATTTCCAATGTACAATCAAGACAATGCACAACACTTGAAAAGAAGAAAAAAGAAATAAAAACAATCTATTGCACCCACAAGTAAAAAGGCTTTTTATTCATTTTGGGGATGCTGCAATTCAGTATTTATATAAACATTTACACATTGTAGTAAACACAGAAGTCCTACATGTAATGCAGCATTATGGATAAGACCCTTTTAAGTCTCAAAAATAAATGTTAGTGTCCACATATTCCCCCCATGTGCAAGGCTGATTTCCCAATCATTATTCCATTCATTGTTCAATCATGAGTGACCAGTCACCCTGCCCACCCCCATGCATTTTAGAGACCTAATATTTCTCATCAAACACACTACCTCCTGCACTCTAGTCTGTACCACTCTGCCTCCTTGCTTAGTCTCCTGGTGGCTTGCAATGAATGGCATTTCTCCATCTCAGTGTCCTGTTAAATAATCCTGTGTAGAGTCTGAAGCAAATGAATCCACATCCTCATTCTCTGAGTCGTCACTGCTGTCATCGGCAGCTGGCTCTCCTGTAAGGGCTATGCGAGCATAATCATCTGTGTCTATCGATTTGCAAAAGTGGATGGCATATTTTAGTTTCTCCTCCAGCACCTGCTTACAGGAATATCTAGGCAACTTCAGCAAAAAGAAGCAGGTGTAGGACTCAGGAAGGAAGTGGTCAGGAGGGTTGTATTTATCCAATACCTATTGATGAAAAAGATGTTAAATAATCAGAGATTATGTACAAGGACAGGTAGAACTGTTAATCCATTTTATTATGTTCATTATACTCCTTACTCTCACAAAAATCATAATATGTTTGGTTAAGAATAACGAAGTATCAGAAAACAAATACTCTAGCCCATTTTAGAAATTAAAAGGAGCAACTCAGTAATTCCTAGGACTTATAGTCAAGAATAGTAATTGGTTACTGTGGCAATTCCTTTTGACAAATCAGTGCTGAGAACAGGGCCTGGCACAAGGCAGGCAGAGGACACAGGCTCAGCACGTACCCACATGGGGGAATTCTCCTTAAACCCATTAGCCCCTCTTGATTACTACAGATAAAACACTATAAAGCCATCAAGAATTCTGGACCCAGGAATTACCTAATTTTGGAGAGAAAAACTACATGTTGGTCTCAAAGATCTCTCTGGCAAATGACTTCTATTGCAACCCCAGTCAGAGACTGGAGTCAAGCTGTGCTCAGGAAGGAGCCCATCCCCAAATACTTTCAAACATGGAGGAAGAAAGGACCCTCCACCCTAAACTGCCCCTCCGGGAAGTCCCCCATTCCCATGGGGGGATGGTATTGCTACCTGGAAAATCACACCTGTTGCCTCAGGATAGAGGAGGGAGGGGGGATTACATCACTTCACCCCATGACTCGGCAGATAAACAAAGCCTGTTTCTGACCATTGGACCGCAGAGTTGAACTCAAAGCAAAACTCTTGTTCTCAATCTGATGGGTGCTCTTATTTTTCCCAATAAGCAACATTACTTAATTTACCTAATTCAACCAAAGAATCAAATATATGTTTTAAATGACATGTGTGCTCAAAATCCCAAATATGCTGACATAATAGCAGTATCTTCTGGTGGTGGCCAGATAAATTTTCCAGAAGTAGAAAGTGAGACTTAAGATCTATAGTCATGAAATTTTGAGCAATCAACTCAAAGAAGTTGTGGGGTGTGCTTTTTATTATCATTTCCAGGGAGAAGGAAAAAACCACATAACACAAGAGTCCCATTTTCTAATGAGCTGTAGAATCATGTGCAAGGAGCATTCCCCTACAGCTGACACCACAAGATATGCAGGAATCGTACCTGGATGACGAAGTCTCTGCCCCGGAAGTCGGCGATGGTCCTGGGCAGTCTTGTCCGACCCCACACAAAGCGAAGGAAGAGGGAGCGCTCTGTGTTGGAGAAGGACTCCATCACCTCCCAGAACCACTGGATCAGGGATGCAGAAGGTTCGATTCCTTTGTAGGTAGCCACTGACTTTAGGAGATGAAGAGGGATATCTGGGCTGCCACATACCTGCAGAAGGACATACCGTCAGGGCTGGCTGATACTTCTGACTTCTCACTTCAGTATAGAGTCAATCCCTCTTTCTACCAAGGCTTGTTTCAGGCAGGATGTATGTGAGAGCCAGAGTGGACAGTTGGGGGGTTGGGTCCCATGTGTTTGGGTGGATGTGTACTTGACCCTGTGCTCCATCCTGGTGTGGGATGGAGGCTGCAAGGAAAGGAAGGACACAGGCCGGGAACACCCACTTTTCAAACATGTTTTCACTTCATCTACCAGGCATAAGCATATTTCAGATGAAATTAAGTGCAAGATTTAACCAAGAAATTAACTAGTGGCACTGATTTGGTGGCTTGATATACAAAAGGCAGTTCTAGGGCAGCAGCTCTCAAGGGCATACCATCGTCTCCAATTCATATCCAGTGAACAGAGAAAGAAGGGGGACAGGCACAACTCGGGCCATTCCCTCCCGAACGGCAGCCACCTGCTCATCAAATTCATGGAGTCTGAAAGAAAAAACTCACTTTGCATTTCTATCTTTGGTAACATAGGTCTTGTCCCGCTCATACCAAGCCTTACCCCACAGATGACCAAGGCATGTAGCTCATAAAAATAGCATCACAGAGCTTCTCATAGACTGAGTTCACCTACATTGGCACATAGAGGATCATCTTAAGAACTACCTAGAGCTTCCAAGACACAATTCTTAATACTTATTGCATACCCAGGAAGGAGGCAGAATTAGATGTGCACCAGAGAACCAGGCTCCACAGCACCCACAGTAAGATCCCTCTGGAAGCAAATACTGTGCTCAGGGCCTTCATGACTGGTGAGTTAGGGCATAAGGCAGAAATGAACACAAAGGGACAGCATAGCATGCTTGCCGGGACCACCCACTACCAGAACTCAGCAGGCAAAGCCCAGCCAATGTGCAATCTTACCAAGTACTTGGCCAGGTTCTTCTGGAGAACAAAGTCTACTGTGTGGACTTGTAATGTCAGGTGGAAGGAGCAAGGAGCAGCAGAAGCTAGATGGGTGGCTTTGCTGGGGCCAGGCAGGGGTGGGACCAGCCCTGACACAATGCTGCCCAGGAGAGCTCACAGAGGGGCACCTATAGGAGGGCACCCACAGGTCCTCTGAGTTCTGCCTGGAAAGCTCCCAAAACAGCACAATTCTAGCCACCTTGGTTTTCTAGTCAGAGCCAGTTATCTCAGGCAAAAATAATGAATATTCTGATTTGGATTACAAAATAAGCTTTGATAACTGTAGATCAGTAGTTGTTAGAACCAAGTCTACTAGCATTTTACTGTATTGGATTTCTGAAAAATGCAGCCATCCAAGCAAACTATTTCCTATTTTTGCTATTTACTGAATCAAAACAATAGAAGGCAGACGACCCCACCTGTAGTTTATTGCCAGCCGCACATACTCTGCACGGTTGTCCAGGGTGATGTGTGTATACTTAGAGCTCAGCTGGATGTCCTGGCCACTTGCACTTGGCACAGTGAAGGGCAGGCTCATTGCCTCAAACTCCTCTGAGGTGGCTTCATTGTCACGGATGTACATGAGCCCAGGGATAAAATCTTTATCAACCTTTCAAGGGAAAAAAGGGAGCCCACATGTTAAGTCAGGGTCTTTACCACACTTCTGACTGTAGTTCAGCCATGACGGCACCTCAGTCTGCACTGGGTGTACCTCAAGGCTGCTGGTGCATTATAAATGCCAGAAAATAAAAGAAACCAGCAGTGAGAAAGCACTTCACACAGGGAGCTGAGGAAAAGAGCTTGTAATTCAAGGACGTCCTTAAAATTAACCAACAGCCACTGGTTGGAGACAGATCCCACCCTACAGTCGTGGTACCAAGGGGAGTATGGCCAGAGGGAAGATGCTGGCTGTGGTCAACCAGTCATGCTTCCCACCTGAAAGCCAAAGCCACCACCCAGCCATTCACAAGCTCTGATCCTCCACAGGAAAATTGGGTGAATTTTCTTATCTGACAAGATTTCAAGTTGCAAAAGCACCACCAAATAGATGGTCTATCAAGTTCCAGAGGCAAACTGGCCTAACACCCACAGATCTTCTTTGCTACTAGAAGGCAGTCTGTAGCCAGGGGTGGTGCCCCCTGCACTCTGTACCAGGTACACTAGGTGTCACATTTCCCCATCCCCACTTTTCGGTAGTTACCTCACTGAGGTCTGCAATGGTGAGGCTCATCCCAGCCAGTTGCTTCCAGACAGGCTCAGCCAGGTTGAGGCTCAGGGGACTCCCAGTCCGGATAGCGATGCCCAGTAACACACCTGCTCAGTCAAGGCACAAGTAACAGGAAATACTTGAAATCAACGATAAAACATATAGTTCAATTAACACCACAGAATAGCTACACACTGGGCCTCAGTGCCCTCTAAACCAATGTTACCCAAATTCATGGTGACAAGTCCATCCTTAATACATTTTGTCCTGTTCTAAATTCATTGTTTCCTTTTGCTCCTATTGGCCTAGTTTCTAACTCTTCTCTTTGCACCAATAGGTATAAGCCCCACAGAGGCCAATCTCCATTCCTTTAAAACAGATGGAGTTTCTCAAGGAAGGTAGGTGCAGTACCTGGAGAGGAACAGGCAGCAACAGGAGCACTCAGCACATATATTTAATGGAACAGGAGGGAGGGACTGACCAACTACCAAAACCCTTCAGATCTGACTCCAAGTTTCAGATACATTTAAGCTGCAGAAACATGGTATTTCAGATCCTCGGTGCGCCAGACATTTTCTGACACTTGGCACCCAGCCACTCACTGATGGTTGGCTCTACATGTTCCTGCACCTGCACGGTGGAAAAGTTAAAACCAAATACTCAAAATATTTGTCATTCCCAAGACAAAGCAGACATTAAGTAACTGGGGCACGCATAGCCACATAATTGAGGCATCATGCCCGTGCAAGAAGGCCCACCCAGAAAGCGGAACATGTTGGTGTGCACGGGCGCCCTGGCAGCGGGGCTGAACAGGTAGCAGTCGCGGTTGGCGCCTGACTCATCTCTCCCATTGGGCGTCACGATCAGAAGCGGGGTGAGTCCATTCTGCAGTTCTTCACAGATCTCAGCTATGGACTCACTGTAGCCACCACCACAGTCATCCACAGATTCACCTTGAGGGAAAGAAGAGTCAGCAACACATAGTCACACCAGCAAAGCCCTGCAGGGTGCAGCTAGATGAACTTCTCAGCTCTCCCTGTAATAATGCCCACTGCACTACTGTCTATGCTCAGACTGCCAACCCTGAGGACCACAGGCCGGCTAGTGCATGTAAGTTCTCACCCACAAATTTGACTTTCCAGACACGGTGGGGAAGGAGGAGGCTGTCGGGGCTAAACGAGCTCATCTTAGCACACATCTGCCCAAAGACAGACTTGGTCCCATCAGGGCCTGCTAGGCCGCCTTTACTCCTTGAACGTTTGACCTAGAGAGGAGAAAAGAAATAAATATGAAACAGCCACAGCAGCAGAAAGCACACAGCTACTCTATTCCACAGCTAACCAGCCCTAGGACATCTGTGGCAACAATGAGCCCTACAGCCACTGCCCCCTCTTCTTACCATTTACTCCTCTGCCCTGGTCACCAGGGTAAAAGTCCAGCCAGCATTCTGCTGCTGGACTACTCATGCTGCTGTCACTGGTGGAGCCCACAGTGAGGGGAAAGGAGTGTGAGACCAATCTTTGAGGTTCTCAGAGGGTTTGTGTCCTCAGGCCTCCAAACAAGGTGCTCGCTGGACAGCTGTGCTAATGGACAGCTGTGCTATCATGATGGGAGACATGGCCCCTGCTCACCAAATGCATGCAGCATGTTGCCACAGCATAGCACCCCTCATGACTGGTGGTGTCTAAGTAAACATTCCCTCAAGAAATTATAGACCTCGGATGGCCATTCACATGGGTGCAGCCCATGTGGTGAGTAACTATAATATGATTCACCCTCACACGTCATAACTTTAACCATGGCCAACCACTTAACCACACTGCCTCAGCCCCCATGAAAAAGATGCCAGCAACTCCAAAAGCAGCCCTCCTTAGAAGACTATCAGGACTCTGAGCTTCAAACCAAATGGCTGAGACCAAACCTGGAGGAACCACCTCATCCAAAACAGAATCTTCCTCCTTTCCCTTACTCATCTGCATGTATCCTACTCCAACCCTTGGGGGTCACTGTACCGCCCAAGTACAATCACTTTTTCTACCTGTATTTCTCACCCTAGGCTAAGATTTTCAAACAGATCAGACCAAAAGCCCTCAAGGCCCTCACCTAGTAGGGGCTCAGTAACCCTGCAGTTTTGTAGGTTACACAGTGCTTCAGAATCACCTCAGAAACTAAGTCTAAAATAATGGCAAAATGGAAAGTTAAGGAAAAATGTTCATGAAAACACACTTTTCTGTTGCCTTGTCCAGCTAAACTCTCACAATCCTTAACTTCTTAGTAAGTTCTAGGGTGAGTTTAAATAGCAAATACTCACACACAAATAATCATAAACAAGACTTATGAATAATGACAATAATGATATTAGCTTCCTATGGAATGAAATGTTCTTTGTGCCACATAGTTGACTGTATGTTCACAAATGTGATTTCATTTAAACCTCACAGCAGTTCTTCAAGGTACCCAAAATCCCTGGAGGAAACTGAGCTACAGAAAGGAAGACGGATGTGTCCATCCATTAGAAACAAGATGCAGACCCATCTTCCTACTCTGAATGTCACACCACCTCCATTTACAATACCAATTAAAAGAAACTGAAGCTCTTGGCTCCTCTGAAGGAAATGGCTATGAAAACACAGCTATGACGCTGCAAGGACAAGCAGGCATCTGTGTACCTGTGGCTACTTCTGGACAGTAGGAATAGAAGTCATTTTAATTGCCTTTAATCTGAATTTTCCAAATTTTCAGAAATGAGCATGCTCATTAATTCTATAATAAATTTTAAATAAAAAATTTTTTATGTACAGTGATTTTCAGATTCTGTTATAAAACTAAATCATATTCAAACAAAACCCTCCAGGAGCATGCCTATGTTTTACTGTCTCTAGAATACTCTGCACAGACAGTATGAGAATATCTATAATGGCATTCCCATGGGAGAAGGTGGATGCCAGCCGCAATCTGTGGCTACAGGACAGCTGACACCACCTTTCTGGATCAAGTGGTATCTTGAGTTCAACTTGGATTCATGGAATACATCCCATTCTCACCCTCTATTCTATTTTTTATAAAAAACAAAACAAAACAATTCTATGTCCATCCTTGTGGAAGATCTTTCTAGCTTCAGGAGGAAGTATGAAATCTGAACTGAAAAGGACCTAACTCTCATACCAGAGGGCCCCAAGGTGTACTAGAGCACCCATGGTATGCTGCATTGAATGCTGTTTATGTGCATTTTAAAAATGCTAATATGAATTTGTCCATTATCCATTCTATTTTTTCAAACATATACTGAACATTTTTGACATAAATGCTGGAACATAAAGATAAGAAGGAAAGAGGTGTCCAAACATGATGAATGCAAAGTCAACATAAGAGAAAGAAACATAAAAGAAAGAAACATAAAAGAAAGAAAAGGTACGCTTAACCTGGGTTCCACGTCACCAAGGCTCAATGATGCCAAAAGCCCGAGATCTGAATACCCATATCAGGCTGCTGTCCCTGGCTAGGCACCTGTGTGTGTGGCTGGGGCAGGCATATGATCTAGGAATGCCCAACCATCTGTGTTAGTTGAACTTTCCTCACTTATAAACTTCAGTGTTTAAGACGTAATAACACAGAACAAACTATAATGATCCTCAAGGTGGGGAAATGAAAACTTTTTTTATAAATCTAATTAAACAGCCCATTTGTTTGTAGAGCGGGCTGACTGACCTCCAGCTTAGCATTAAAGAGTCTGACGTCAGGGAAGGGACTACTTCCATCAGTGTGGTCACATGTGTTCTCCAACAAATGACCAGAGTTTGTGTCTTAATTCAAAATGCCCCCAAGAGCAACTCTAGAGAAATGTCTAGTCATGCAACCAACATCAGGGTAAAAATCATGTGTTAATATAAAGGAACAAAGAATTTGTTCTTAGTAACTCTCTGTTTCTGTCCCAAGAGGTGGGGCTATTTCATTTGCATGTTAAATGTCAAGTATATACAACATCATAATCAGTGGTGGAGTTCTCTTGTTTTTAGTTAATTTTTTAAACTGTTAAGTGCATCTACACTTAGCAGCAGGTTTAATTCAGAGATGGCCTACTTTTCATTTCTCTGATTACTACAGAACAGTATTAGTGATTCTGGTCTATTAAGTAGGCAAAGACAGCTATCAGAGCCAGAAAGACTGTGAGGCTGGTGGGAACAGGAATTGTCCCCACAAACAATTTGATGTATGGAATGCCTCTGACTGGCCCTGCTTCTCAGAACCTAATACAAGGAAGGCAACTGAAGACACATCTGTAGTTGGGGCCGTGCTGAGAAGTCCTGCTATATCCCAGAAAAACGGGCACAGCCTTCCAGCACCCTGCAGAGAAATCTGACAGAGGAAACTAAGAGAACATGGAGTAGGTGGTCAGCGAAAATAATCCCACAGTCTCACTGTAGGGCAAGGAGAGGTGCTTACAATGTAATAAGGGGAAAAAAGGGCAAGTTACAAAAGAGACAAATCCAGTTTCAATTATGACAAACATACAAACACACCTCCAAATGTCAGCAGTAGTTATTACTATTTGGTAGAAATATGGTCATTTTTACGTCTCTCTCTTTGCTTATCTGTATCCATCCTTCTGGATTATCTGAAATAAGTCTTTCTGACTTCTGTTACAAAGAAAACAATTTACATTCCCACTGGAAGCCTCAGCACCACAGAACATCACAGATAGGTAGCACCTTGCTCTCTAAAGCAAGGGCACATGAGAAAGTCTGCTCTTACCCCAAGCTGTGGGGGGCCATGACTCCCAACGACAAAACCATCCTATCTAAGAATTGTTAGACTAAGAACAGTTTTCACTTATTACCTGAATCCGGTTCAACTCTACCACAGGACCATGCTGGCGATCTCGCACCATAGTTGCTTGTACTACTTTTCGGAAAGCTGCCTCCTATAACATGACAGATGGACAAAATTTAGAATCTGCTATAGGAAATATTATTACCCATAGGTTTGTTTTAAATATCCTTTCCTAGATCAAATTTTCTTTTTTTTATTTTATTAAGCTCAATTAGCCAACATTAGATTTTGATGTAGTGTTCAACGATTCATTAGTTGCATATAACACCCACGGCTCATCACAACATGTGCTCTCCTTAACACCCATCATCCAGTTACCCCATCCCCCCACCCCCCTTTCTGCAACCCTCAATTTGTTCCCAGAATCCAGAGTCTCTCATGGTTTGACTCCCTCTTTGATTTCCCTGCTTCAGTTTTCCCTCCCTTCCCCTATGGTGCTTTGTGCTACTTCTTATATTCCACATATGAGTGAAACCATATGATAATCATCTTTCTCTGCTTGACTTATTTCACTTAGCATAATACCCTCCAGTTCCATCCACGTTGATGCAAATGGTAGGTATTCATCCTTTCTTATGGCTAAGTAATATTCCAAAAAGTCAAATTTTCTTAAGAACAGTAACTACAAACGCTCTTTTCTGAATCATGAGGTGGTGTGGGGGGCACAGCCTGGAACCCATCCACAAATCTATGCAGAGGCCCACCAGTGCTACATGTCCCCTATTTAGAGGCAAGAGGAGCCCACCACACTCTGGTGGAGGTCCAGAGACTGGTGTGTGTCTGTTCTGACTTAGGACTAAGGTCAAGCCCAGAGGATCGACTAGAAAACCAAGGGCTCCCAGACAAACCACAAGTCCACGTGGCAGGACTGACATTAAACACTATGCCTCAGTGTCATGGTCCTGACAAAATCACTAAAGAGCAGCAGGGGCAGGGGGTCCTACAGGTCAGGACAGGCTCAGGGTGGGGGTGGGGAGACCAATGAAGGAGGGAACATATAGGTACCATATACTGAAAGAAACCTGGAATACCCAGGGCAAAACAGCAAGAAAAGAGAGTGGGGCCCAATATCACCCCAGCAGAGGCAGGCCCGCCATGCTCATATGGACTAGGGCACAGGCAGCAGCAGTGAGGACAGGAATAGGGAAGGAGACTAAAGAGACTCAAAGAAGGTAGGGATCAGTGGGAGTCCCAGGTCTCCGCCAAATGGATAACCTGCTCTTGTCCAAATACAACGTGGCCAGGGAAGCCCAAGGTACCTACAACAGGGTCTAGGTTCCTCTCTCAGGTCAGAACTCCAGCCTCTGAAAGCAGGAAGGGCAAGAGCCCTAAGCAGCCCAAGGAGGTGGCCTCAGAAGCAGAGAAGATCAAGTGAAGGTGTCAGAGACAAACCAGCCCATAGAGGCAAACCCACTATAGCACACAGGGGCTCACAGAGGTGCATACATCACCACACACCCTTATATAACACCTACCAGCTACTTTTGCCCTCCCCCCTGCCTAACTTCTGTTTTACTACTTGCCCAGAACCAAGGCCAGTTCCTCCTCCACAGGAACATGCATTTCTTTTCTCTGAATGGTCTCACCCAGCCTGGCTCTCCTGTGGTGCTCTCTCACTTCTGTGCTCTGAATTGCATCCTGGTAATAACTCTCCATGGTCACAAGCACCACACAGTCCCAATTTTCCAACAGATATGCTCCTTTCCTACCCAGGACCAGAACAGAGGCCTATTACACATCCAAACCCACCCCGAGGGTGCCTGCTGGACTCCCTCAGCATTCCTGCTGTCCCACCCATGCTCACAGCCTCCAGAACACTCATGCAGTCCGTGTGGAACACATCCTGCCTCTCACTTGGTTTTTTCCCTATGTGCGAAGGCTTCTTCCCCTAGCTGCCTATTATTGCCTCTACTCTGACAGATTAAAAAAAAAAAAATGGTAAAAGGGATCAAATTTCCTACTTTTTATTATTAAAAAATGGTTGAAGTTTCGTATCAATGTTTATATCTATGTTACCTACACACAACTTTTTCTTGTTTCCCACTGTCGGAGAGATGTTACCATTACCACAATCCTTATCAATGTCCATCTGCCTCTAAGCTACCCATTAAAATAAAATGTGTGGAGACCCCTATGTGGCCCAGTTGGTTAAGTGTCAGCCTGTGGCTCAGATCATGATCCCAGGGTCCTGGGATCAAGTCCCACATCAGGCTCCCTGCTCAGTGGGGAGGCTGCTTCTCTCTCTCCCTGCTGTTCCCTCTGTTTGTGGGCACTCTCTCTCTCAAATAAACAAATAGAACAAATAAACAAAATCTTAAAAAAAAAAAAAAAAAAAAAGGAAGATGTGTGTACCAGTTTCCTTCAGGTAAGTGCCAACAAAGCCAATCCTGGGGGGAGAGGGAGAGGATCTGCTTGGGTGAGACTCCAAAACATCTAGATTTTATTATTTAAAAAAACAACAAACAAACAAACAAAAACCATATGGGACGCCTGGGTCTTGGTCACCTGAGCATCTGACTCTTAGTTTCAGCTCAGGTCATGATCTCATGGGTCATGGCATCAAGCCCTGCATGGGGCTCCATGCTCAGCAAGGAGTCTGCTTGAGAGTCTCTCCAGCAGACTCATCCCCCACTTGCATGTGTGGGGGCTCTCTCTTTCTAATAAATAAATAATTTTTTTAAAAAAGAAAATAAAAATGAGGGGTGCCTGGATGGCTCAGTTGGTTAAGTGTCTGCCTTCGGCTCAAATCATGATCCTGGGGTCCTGGGGTTGAGTCCTGCCTCAGGCTCCCTGCTCAGTGGGGAGCCTCCTTCTCCCTCTCCCTCTGCCTACTGTTCCCCCTGCTTGTGCTCTCTGTCAAATAAATAAATAAAAATCTTAAAAAAATTTAAAAATTAAATTAAAATTTTAAAAAACCTTAATCTTTGATAACAAAATAGGCCACAAAATAGGTCTCAGAATCATAGACTCTTCAGAATTAGGAGTCCTCAAATCTGACCTCTGTGCTTTTTCTTGGCACAAATATTTCCCCTATTACACAATGGTTCTTTTAGGATATCCTGTCAACTTGCTTGCCAGAAACTTAACTCCTGAATCAGACACCCTATTTCTTTTTTTTTTTTTTAAGATTTTATTTATTTATTTGACAGGCAGAGATCACAGGTAGGCATAGAAAAAGGCAGAGAGAGAGAGAGGAAGGGAAGCAGGCTCCCGGCTGAGCAGAGAGCCCGATGCGGGGCTCGATTCCAGGACCCTGAGATCATGACTTGAGCTAAAGGCAGAGGCTTTAATCCACTGAGCCACCCAGGCGCCCCCAGACACCCTATTTCTAAAAAGCTCAAATTACAGATGTTGATGGGTCAAAATCTGTCTGGTGATTTTTATGTGCCCTCTTTCATGATTCTATTCACAGCCTGTTAAAAATTATCCTTTGAAAAGGAATCTCTATACATCCTGGTAGTGAACTTTCATCTAAATCATCTAGACTATCAGGCACACTCTCCTGGACTTCCCTGGGGAAGAAATTAGCTTCTTTTTCCTTCCTGCTGCCAGTAGGGATTTGCTATAATGCCTCAGGCTAGCCAAGTAGAGAACATTGCCAGGAAGGCTTAGTTTTGCAAACCACCCCACCCTTTTGGGGAGGTGGGAGGCAGGTGGGAAAATACCACACCACACTAGTAATTTTTAATGTAAGCTCTAAAAGAGAAGTAATTTTTATCTGTTTTGCACTGATACATTCTGAGCGCCCAGAACAGAGCCTGCCGTACAGTAGGTGCTCAATGAACATCTGCTGAATAAGCTTTATTCTATATATTCTCAGTTCGGGAATTTTCATTGGATTAAAACTGAAATACCAGTTTTGCCTATAGCAAAGATTGCTACAAGAGTACCTTTCCCTGGGATATCAGAATTCCTCGCAGAGTGTCAAACCCCACAGAAGGCCCAAGTCCAGTTTCATCAAGAGAGCCCTCCAGGTCGAACATGGGAATACAGGGGCAGAAGAGCTCTGAGATGTGATGTAGCAGAAGCAGCCGATTCCGCAGTGCTATTATGGGGATTTCCTGCAAGTGATTGTATTCCATGGGAACCTGAAACATTGAAGCTGCATTAAGTCAACTTAGGTGTCAAATGCACAGATAAGCCATAGTTTGTAGATGAATTCTGAAAATATTTTTTTCAAAAGCACCTCTGTAAATATACATGGAAAATGAAGTGTGCGTGTGGCCTATATGCATAATTCGATACACAGATAGTGAGTCACTACTTATACAATCCTAGCCCAGCTGGCCCAATCCGTACTGACCTGTGCAGGAAGTTTCCCAGCGCTGGCAGGTTTGCTGGTTGACCAGGCAAGGGTATGTGCTGAGCCACAGGCCACACGGTTGACCTTCTTACCCTGAAGGGCAGCTACCAACCGAGGCCTCTGGATGGCATTTGTAGTTCCATCTCCCAGTTGTCCCTCATCATTGTCACCCCATGTATAAACTTCTCCTAAATGAAGTGAATTTAGAAAAAGAACTTGTATGTGGGACTAATGAATGCACAACCACCACCATTTTCCCATCACAATCATACTTCCTTTAATGGGGTGTTGATGATCACCTGTCTGAAGGTCAACTTCATGTGCGACTTACATGTCTCATCATAACACCCAAAGAGGTAGAGTGCTTCTCACAACTCCTGACAGGCCCTGCTGGCCAATGTGCCTTTTCTAGTTAAGAGGCACAAGATTCTGGTCTTAAAATAGGACCAAGCACATAACTCCAACAGTTCTTAATCAGAACAGTAATAGTAAAACAGATAATAATACCTTAATTGCCCAAATTATTTTATGTGAAATGGAGAGGGAAAAAATCAGTTTAAAAAAAAAAAACACAACCCCTGTTTTTAAAGGAAACATAGTTCTTCCTATAATTATTCATAACGTAAACATGAGATTCATCATTGATGAGAATCATATTTTAGAGTACCATGCTAAATCCCAACCATGAAACACCACCAGAAAGCTGTTCTTTTTTTTTTTTTTTTAAGAGATTTTATTTATTTATTTGACAGATAGAGATCACAAGTAGGCAGAGAGCCAGGCAGAGGGAGAGAGGGAAGCAGGCTCCCCACCGAGCAGGGAGCCTGATGCGGGGCTCGATCCCAGGACCCTGGAATCATGACCCGAGCTGAAGGCAGAGGATTTAACCAACTGAGCCGCCCAGGCTCAGAAAACTGTTCTAAGAGTCAGATCACTCAGTGACTAAAATAGAAACTAAGTTAGTTGCCATGTCCACAAAGATTCCTCAGGGAGCCATGCAGCCACAAGCAACGCTCTGTATCGTGTGATGCCTGCATGATCAAGGACAGTGTGCTTGTGCCCTGCTCCTTCCCATTCTGGACAGTTTACTCCTAAAGCCACTAGGTGGGCATCATAGCACAAGTAAGGAGAGGAGGACTTCTCTGCAGAGGTACAGATGGATGCAAAGAATCAGAGTCCACTAATGACGAAAACTTCCATATAGCAGGTTTCCCAGTGTGGGGAATTGGCGCAAGCAGAGAGACAAGTACCCCATGTGTAGGGGTGGCCCAGAGTGGGCAGTGACAACCCAAGATGCGTGAGGATTCATTCAGGGGAGAGGGCAAAGGCAATGATGGGACACTGGTCACATGAGGCAGAGTAACTGAATCACTGCATTAGGGATAATGAAATCCAAGATTATCAACAAAAGAGAAAGGAGCTATAAGTATGGAAAGAAAGAAAACTAGAATGAACCCTGTGGTACAGAACTGGAACCTGTGGTCTTAGTGGGAATGTGTGGTATTCAATATACATATAGAGATACAAAAATAACATAGATACAAATTTGTGTATTATTTACATAAGTATTCCCTGGCTTTGTCCACTCAGAAGGCCTGGGAGCAGTGACATCCCAAAAGCAATGAGCCCATCCATCGACCTGATCTGTCTTCTAAACACCATTCTCCTCTAAAGACACCAGGACTCCTTGGGGAAATGGCCAACGCTAGGCTTGAGCCATGGGGAGTCAAGAAGAAGATACGTGTCTCATTGTGCCAGAAAGCAAGGAAGTATTCCATGAATGATGGGCACACACCAGCGAATAAAGTTAGAATAGGGCCAATCTGAGCATCAAAATTTGTAACAGTAACAGATTATATATATCCCTTGAATAAATTAGGAAACCTAGCATCTCACATAGATATAAATGAAAAAATAAACATTTGATGAGAATAAAATATTCAATGAGAAAAGGGATATTTAAATAGTTTCAAATACCATCCCAAATACTTACTTGTTACAAACGATACTCAGAGTGGAAAAGCCTGGCAGCTACCACCTTAATCTAGTGATTAAGGTTAACACCACTGGTAATAGGACAAAGAGAAATTGCACATCACTCGATGAATTAAGAATGAATTAAGAACAGAGCATGAATTAAGATCAAAGATGAGAAATTGAATCTACTGAGGAAATATCAGAAAAACTCACATGAGGGATGTTCTACAAAATAACAAGTCTACAATCTTCAAAGGTGTCACAGTTCAAAAAAATCAGGAAGACTAGAAGTGTCAAAGAATAATGCTCATGGTCAACAGAAGATTGTCTCAGAGTAGAAGAGACATGAACATGTTTTAGCTAAATGTAACTTGTGTTGTATCATAAAAATGGGCATGAAGATCAGATGTAGTAATAACCAGTGGTAATTTCACAAATGCACATTTCCCAAATGTTGGGATTGTTCAGTAGTGTCCTGGTTTGTAGGAAGTAAACACTCAAATGTTCATAGTGATGGGCAATACCCGACTCTCACATGAATCAAAAAAAGGTCTTTGTACTGCACTACAAACTGTTCTCTAAGTGTGTGATTTGCTTCAAAAATTTAAAGAATGAAAATGAAGCAATTAAAAAATGTGTTCTAAGTTCTTGATTAAGGACTAACAATGTCAGTCCACAATGCGCCATAAAAATCACTTATTCATATATGAAACGCCTCCATTAATGAAACAATTGAAGGGTACATATTCATATAATTCACCAAAGGCTTTAAAAGGGAAAAATGGGGAAATGGCTGTTTTAATGAAAGATGGTACACTAGTTTTCTATCATTTCCATAACAAATTACCACAACTTACTGGCTTAAACGGTTCTTTCAGTTCTGTAGGTCAGAAGTCCAACATGAATCTGACTAGGCTAATAGCTAGGTATCAGCAGGCTGCATCCTTTCTGGACACTCTAAGGCAGAGAACCCATTTCCTTGCTCATTCAGGCTGTTGGGACAATTAAGTTCTTTGGAGGACCAAGGTCTTACTTCCTATGGGCTGTCAGCTGTCACCTGTTCCTAGCTTCCAGAGCCCACCCACATTCCCTGGCCCCTTTCCTCCATCTCTGTAGCCAACAGTGCAGATCAAGACCTTCTCACACTTTGAAAAACCTCTCCTGCCTCTTCGCTGTCACATCTCTTTGACTGACTCTTCTGCCTCCTTTTCTGCTGTGAAGGAAGGATCTGTGTAATTACACTAGCCCATCTAATAATCCAGAATAATTTTCGTATTGTAATGTCTGCTCATCATCAACCTTAATTCCATCTGTACAGACCCTTTTGCCATTGTGCTGGGGTCCCCAAGACCACCTTCAGGTTTCCTCATTCACTGGGTAAACTCCCTGGGCTCAGCATACAGTCATACTCAGCTACAATTACAGTGAAAGGACGTGAAGAAAAATCAGCAAAGGGAAAAATGCACATGGGGTAAAGTACAGATAAACCAGATACAAGCTTCCAATGATCCTATGACACTGGGATTACACAGGACAAGTTTAATTCCTCTAGCAATAAGCTGTGACAACACATGTAAAGTGATGTCTACCAAGAAGCTCATTAGAGATTTCGGCGAGCAGAGTTTACACTAGGGCTGTCACATGGACACTTCTGCCCGGCACATACCCAGATTCTAGGAAACAGGTTTCAGCAGAGACCACATTGTGCAGTTTAGGCACAGCAAGTACTTTTGTCAATTAGGGAAGAGAAGGAGCCCCCCAAAATTCAGGTTCTCAGAGGCCAGCTGAGGGCCACCTTGCAAGCAGCCCTTCCTAAGGACAGCAGTATCAGATGTGCTCTGTTAGCTCTTTTCTGCACAGCCATGAAATATAACATATTCACAAGTGTTAACGCCAGGGGCTGAAGATGACAAGAGCCAGAGTCCTGCTCACCACAGAAATTCCCAGATATAATATAATTGCTCCCCACCCCTTACAGCTGCATGTATTATTCCTGAGCAAACTCTTAGATTTCAAAGGCCTCTGTGCTGCAACACTGGGCCTCCCACCTACCATCCTCAGTGCAGCACACACAGTGCAGGGAGCCAGTGGCAATAGCAATGACTTTCTTCCCCTGCAACCCTTGGACCTGCCGTGGTCTTCTAACATGGTCATCGGATCCATGGCCCAGCCTGTGGTAGTCACCTTTGCCCCTGCACAAAAGGAAATACAGAATTATGAGTGCAAGACCCTGTCGTTTACCACCCTGCCCCACCCTCTTGGTTTAAGCACCATACTTCAGGACACAAATCACAGCCTGCTATAGAAGTTACATCTCAATCTATGAGATGTCAGTTAATATAACTTCACATTAGTAAACTAGTTTTGGTGATATTAAACAAACAGAATCTTACATACCAAGTATAAACAGCACCAGATTTGGTAAGGGCGACAGAAAACTGGGACCCACATTCTACTTTAACCACTCCAAGGCCTGTAAGAGAATCAATCTAGAAGGAAAAAAGGTTCAATTAGACTGACTCAAGGTTTTTGCTGACTGCTGCAACCACATAGAGACTGAACTAAATCTAATAAGGAATTCTGAAAATCCTTACTCAGGTCAAATAAAGACCCACTAAAAATGGACATATCACAGTTGAAGGTCTGTGATCATTTTCCCCTAAAATCCACTCTCCCAATTCCATTTCTCTTTGCGATGCGGTGGTTCCATTCTCCAGAAAGCCTTGTACTTCTCCTCTGCTGTCTAGCTCTCCCACACCCCATAGGCCTACAGGCAAGGAGCAACAAGCAATGGGGAAGAGGGTTGGCCAAGAGGACCAGAGCTCTGGCCTCCATCTATCTAGGTTAATTAAATTAAATATGACCTTGGTCAGTCAGTACTGGAACTCACCTCCATTCCTGAACACTTAGGGTCCAGGCCCTTCACAGCCAATACCCAGAGGTCTCACTATGGCTCACTAACCTAGTCATCACCTTTTCTCATCCAGCAAGCTATGCTTTTATTATCTGTGACTGTTCTCAGACTTAGGTTCTCATATTTGATTTTAAATTTAATTAAAACAATGTATTCTCTTAGTTCTCCCCTCACCTTCACCTCTGTCACAATCACATCACTAATGACCTCCAACCCCTCAATGTCCAACATCCTAATCCCTGACGGTTCAAAGCCTGTGTCTAAGCTTTCCTAAGCATAATAAAGTCCGCAACAGACAGTTTTTCCATAAATTTGGAAACCCTAAGTAACCTGTAACATGGTTAAAATACCATACACCTGCAAGAGAAAAGGAACAAGAGATGATAAGACTGAGGAGGTAGCCCTGAGCTTCTGGTTTTCCAGCAGTGTCCAGCAGACCACAGGGGTGCCTCCAAGAACATCTCCACCAGGCTTTGGCTGTAGGTAGCATCAGCCAAAACCACTCTCTGCAATGATG
Organism: Meles meles; assembly: GCF_922984935.1. Lineage (NCBI taxonomy): Eukaryota > Metazoa > Chordata > Mammalia > Carnivora > Mustelidae > Meles > Meles meles. The sequence goes on from NC_060071.1 coordinate 28,674,278, forward strand.
TTAAGGTGCTGTGTCCACAATGCCCAAATGGAAGCTACCAGACACAAGGAGCTACTGAGCACATGAAATGCGGCCAGTGTGAATGAGGAAGTGAATTGTAAATTTACCTACTCTTAACTGAGTTAACTTTAAACTTAAATTGCCACGTGTGGCCAACAGCTACTGTACTGGGCAGCACAGCTCTGGGAAGAAAAGCTATGCAGTTCTAGCCCAGGCTCTCATCCCATCTGAGGGGGCCTCTGGTAGAATGCTGCCTCCCAGGGCTGCCTGTGCACAGTGAGGGTCTCTATTCCACACACACAATCCCAGATCCCTAACAAGACTGGACAGCAAGCAGAAAACAGTTTCTAGTGTTCTTTCACAGCATACACACTCCCAAATCCACAGCAAAGCACCTCAGCTAAATGGCTTGGTCATGTTCACGCACACTGCAGGCACCACAGCAGTAAGCACATGATCTAAACACATCAATGAACTTCATCTCTGCCAACTGCGCATTCACAAGGGCAAGACAGTCTCACAAAGTTAAGAAATTGCTCAGAATCATGCAGGTCACATGGAGAAGAGCAATCTGACCTCCAATCTAGGCCTGTAGCTTCTTCTCTTAGCCTGTCACAGGATGTCCATTTAAAATAGCCTCTGGCTAAACCAGATGCAACCCTTTCAGCAAGTACTATTATATTCATAGCTATAGAACTCTGTAAATTGAAAAGACTATGAAGAATTTTTTATTCTTTTCCTCAAACAGGTCTACATACTACATAAAACAAAATTACACAAAATTACATAAATTCCCCAAGACAGCACAAATAGCACTTAAGGTTATCTCAATACCTTTGGGCCTTTCACTCACTTTTTACCCAATTATCCATTATATTTTCTGAAAAGAAGGTAAGATGTGCTGAGAGACACACAATGGGGGATGGGGCAGCGAGACTCGGTGCTCCTGGGAGGACCCAGGGGGCTGTAAGAGCTCCAGAAAGACCTGGAACCATCCCAAGATCTTTGGGAATGGTGCCTTTCTCCGACTGCACAGACACAAATACCTTCATGGGTACTTTACAGCCATCACTGCCTCCTCGGCCAAGCTTGCCATAGTCCCCGTCCCCCCAGGACCAGACAGTATCATCATCAGTGAGGCAGAGGGTCTGGGCATCTCCACTGCCACAGGCAACGTCAACCACGCGGTGGCCCTGCAGCGCCTCCACCTTCAGAGAAAAGGAATCAAAGTTATCTGACTGCAGTAGAAAGGAAGTTTACCTAAGGAAAGCTTTTATTTTTCTTAATTTTTAAAAAAAGATTTATTTATGATTGCCTGGGTGGCTCCTTCGATTAAGCGTCTGCCTTTGGGTCAGGTCATGATCTCAGGGTCCTGGGATTGAGCCCCACATCCCACAGGGAGCCTGCTTCTCCCTCTCCCTCTGCCCCTGCTTGTGCTCTCTGTCAAATAAATATATAAAACCTTCCAAAAAAAAAAAAAGATTTACTTATTTGAATGAAAGAGAGAGACGTAGAGAGCAGATGCCCACTAGACAGTAGGCGGAGGGAAGGGAGAGATAGAGAATCTAAGCACACTTCCCACTGAGTGCAAAGCCTGATGCGGGGCTCAATTTTACAACCCTGAGATCATGACCTGAACAAAAAGCAAGAGTCAGACACTTAATCAACTTAGCCACTCAGGCATCCCAGGAAAGGCTTTAAAGTACTGTGATGCTCTTTGTGTCTGTGTGGAGGGCGGGGAGGGAAGGAAGCCTTTGCAAAGAACATGCAATTTTAATAATCTTGTAAGATAAGACAGAAACACCTTCATCTGAATGAACCAAATAAATCTAAACTATAGGAGGCAGGAATCAGTGTCCCCAATCAGCCAGTCCTACCACACCAGGAAGTCTTATTTACTGCTTCACCCAAAATACAGTGGGCCTTATAGAAGTCAAAGCATTTAGCAGATGCCAATTAATACTAATTTATATTAATAAATACACATATTTATTAATATATATAATAAAGTATAAATAAAAGGTAGTATTTCAAATACTACCCTGTTTAAATGACTCACTGAATACAAAACCTACTTGTAAATAATGAGCCTAAGGCCATCAACTCTAAAATAAAAGAAACTAGAAGAGGAAATACTTTTGACTTTTAAAAATCATAATGGCATAGCTACCTCCCCAACCACCTTCAACAGTGAGGGTGTGAAGAACCGCCCTAGGCCTCTGAGCACCTTTTCAAGGTGCCTTCTCACCAGCTTTGGCTTTAACTGGTCCTCACTGTCGCTGTGTCCCAGGCGGCCATACCGGCCTTTGCCCCATGTGTAGAGGTCCCCTGCTGCTGTGACGCAGGCACTGTGGGCTCCACCAGCAGCAACATCAACCACTTCAATTCCTCTCAGAGACTCAATGACTCGAGGGCGGTCACATGGACTGCAAATAAGGTCAACAAGGATAACTGTAATAGTGTTATTCTTAAATATTTAAAGTATTAAATACTAGACTTTTGGTTTGCTCTTCACTTGTTTAATGTACACTTCTCAAATCATTGTTAATTAAGAACAATCATTCAGACCTGAAGTCAAAACTTCATAATTTTCTAAATGTCTCCTTTTATACCAGCTACCCTAATGCCAGAGAGCAGAGACTTTCAATCTAAATCAGAAGCCAGGAGACTAGTGCCCCAATGCAGGCCAGTTCGGCTGGTAGCCTGTTTTTGAAAGGCAAATTAGCCAGAATGAATTTTATATTTTTAAAGGGCTATTAAAAAAACAAAAACAAAAACTGAAAGAAGCATATACAACAAAGACTGCATGTGGCCGGCCTAAAATATTTATTACTACCTGACTCTACTAAAACAAGTTGCCCACCCTTACTATAAATCAACATTTCATTTAAGGAGTTTTATCATTTGAATGTTAACTAGCCTACAATGGGGCAAGCACTGATAGCAAACTTGTTTGTTTTCTTATTATTGAGTTTTGAAAGACCTTAGCCAGATATCATTACAAATAATGTTTTCTCAGTTTGTAGCATGTCTTTTCAATCTATCTTTCAAAAACCTGAAGTTCACATTTTTATGAAGTCCAATTTATCCTATCTTTCTTTACTGGATTATGTTTTTGGAGTTTTATCTAAAAATCCTTGACTGACCTAAGTTACAAAGGTTTTCTCTCATGTTTTCTTCTAGAAGTTTTTGGATTTAGGTTTTACATTTATGACTACCAATCCTTTTGAGTTAAATCTGGATGTGGTGCAAGAAATTCACTGCTCGTTACACGGTAATCCAATTGTCCAAGACCCTTGTTGAAAAGGCTCTGTTCTCCAATAAAATTTCTGCACTTTTGTAAACTGTGCATTGGAAGTTACAAGGGAGAAATCAAGCTTCATTTTTCCAGTCATTATTTAGTATTTGTGATACATTTTTTGACTCTTGTGTTCCAATGGTACCTTTCTCTTTTTACAATACTATAATACTGTCTCGATTACCGTAGCTTTAAAATGAGGCTTGAAGTAATGTCAGTCCTCCAACTTTGCTCCTTATTTTCAAAACTGTTTTGATTATTCTAGGCACTCTGAATTTCCATATGAATTTTACAATCATTTTGTCAATTTTTACACACATTTTAATTGGGAAGGGGTAGAACATGTAGGTTAATTGGAGGAAAACTGACAAAACAATATTGACTCTTCTAATCTATGAACACAGAGTATACTCTCCTCCATAATTTTAGGTCTTTTAAAATTTCCCCCACCAGTATTTAATAGTTTTCTGCCTATAAATTCTTCATGGTTTTTTTTTTTTTACCTCCTCCCCCCAAAAGTCAAATTTGTCCCTTACTATTTCAATTCTGGGAGGAGGATAATATAAATGGTATTTTAAAAAAAAAAAAAACTTTAATTTTTGATTATATTTGTGTATGTATAGACACACAACTGCCTTTTATTTAGTGATCTATCCTGCAACCCTGCTAATCTCACTTATTAATTCTAGTAGCTTTTTTGTTGATAGCATGGATTTTCTATATCAACAATTACTACATGTAAATAGCTTTAATTCTCTTTCCAATCTGAATGCCTTTTTTATACTGCTATACTGCACATGCTAATCTTGAAGTACAATATTGAATCTTGATAGTATATGTCCTTGCCTTGTTCCTGAAATTGGAGGAGGTTCAGTCTGTCACTATTAAGTATTGTATTAGCTCTATGTGTAACAGAGATGCTCTTCATCAAGTCACAATTGTTCTCTTTTTTAATCCTAGATTAGTGAAAACTGTCAGGAACAGATGAAGTTTGTCAAATGCTTTTCCTTCCTTCATCTACTAAGATGACCATATGGTTTTTCTTTATTACTGGATTCATTTTCCAATGTTAAAAAACAATTATGCAATTTCTGACATAAAACTCACTTGGTCATGGTGTATTATCCTTTTATATATTGTCAAATTTGATTTCCTAAAATGTTAAGAATTTTTATATCTACTTTCATGAAGGACATTGGTCTGTATTTCTCTATTAATGTCTAAGTCTAGTTTTGATGTAAGACTAAAGCTATCCACAAAGGAGAGCTGGAGAGAATTCCCTCCTCAATTTTCTAAAAATAGTTCATTAAGAATTGGTATTATCGGGCGCCTGGGTGGCTCAGTGGGTTAAGCCGCTGCCTTCGGCTCAGGTCATGATCTCAGGGTCCTGGGATCGAGTCCCACATCGGGCTCTCTGCTCGGCAGGGAGCCTGCTTCCTCCTCTCTCTCTGCCTGCCTCTCTGCCTGCTTGTGATCTCTCTCTGTCAAATAAATAAATATTTAAAAAAAAAAAAAAAAAAAAAAAGAATTGGTATTATCTGTTCCTTATACATGTGGCAGAAACCATATCACCTATTTATGGAGATTTATTTATGGAAAACTCATTTACTTAAATAGACACAAAGCTATCTGAGTCACCCATTTCTTCTTGAGTGAGCTTTAAAGAGTGTGTGTCCTTTGAGGAATTTGTCCATCTCATCTAAAAAGCTGCATTTGTTGTCATAAAGATGTTCATTATATTTTTCAATAGCTATACATCCTGCAGTGATTAAACGCCCTCATTCCTGACATTGTTACAATTTGTATAATCTTTTTTCTTGATCAGTCTAGAGGCAAGTTTTATACTGACTTTCTCAAAGAACTAACTTTTGGGGGTGCCTGGGTGGCTCAGTGGGTTAAAGCCTCTGCCTTCGGCTCAGGTCATGATCCCAGGACCCTGAGATCGAGCCCCAGGTCAGACTCTCTGCTCAGCAGGGAGCCTGCTTCCTCCTCTCTCTCTCTGCCTGCCTCTCTGCCTACTTGTGATCTCTGCCTGTCAAATAAATAAATAAAACCTTTAAAAAAAAAAAAAACTAAAAACTAACTTTTGTTTCCTTTAATTTTTCTCTATTGCTCTATTTTCTGTTTCATGGATCTCACTCTGATCTTCCTTATTTCCTTTATTCTGCTTATTCTGGGTTGCATTTGTCCTTATTCTAGGTCTCAACGTATAAACTGAAGTCATTAAAAACCATGTTACTTTTATAAATTTTTAAAAAAGGCATTTTATGCTATAAATCTCCTAAGTACTGCCTTTGCTGGATCACATACATTTTTATATTCTGTTTACATTTTCACTCAGGTGAAAAATCTTTTTTTCTTTTTTTTTTTTTTTTAAAGATTCTATTTATTTGACAGAGAGAGAGCATCCGAGCAGGGGGAGTAGCAGGCAGGGGAGAGGAAGAAGCAGGCTCCCCGCAGAGCAGGAAGCCCAATGTAGGACTTGATCTCAGAACCCTGGGATCATAATCTAAGACAAAGGCAGATGCTTAACCCACTCAGCCACCCAGGCACCCCATGGTCAAAATCATTTTGAATTTACTTTTGATTCCCTCTTTGGCCAGTTATTTCAAAAGGTTTTATTTACTTTCCAAATATCTGGAAGATTTCCCAGAGATTTTATTGTTATTGGTTTCTAATTCCATTAGGGTCACAGAATATAATTTATATTACTTGTGTACTCTTGATGTGTATGATTTGGTTTTTTGGCCCAAATTATGGTCTATATTGGTAGTTGTTCCATATGTAGTTGAAAAGAAAGTGCTTTTGCTAAATCGAATGTTCTGTAAATGAGTATTTGATCAAGTTAGTTCACAAGAGTTGTCTTCTGCCAGATTTTCTGTTTACATATTTTATTGCTTATTGAGAGAAAGGTATTAAAATCTCCAACTGTAACTGTGGATTTGTCTATTTCTACCTGCAACTCTGTCATTTTGTTTAATTTCATGTATTCAGAAGGTCTACCATTAGTTGTATAAACATTTAAGATATTATGTCCCCTCGATGATTGACCACTTCATCATTACTAATTGACCCTTTTTATCCCTCTCAATAGTTTCTGCTGTGAAATCTACTTTGTATGATATTAATACAAGCATACCAGCTTTCTTTTGATTAGTGTTAACATGGTATATATTTTTCCATTTTTTAAATTTCTAATCTATTTATGTGTCTAATATTTAAAATTAGTTTTAAAATAGGTTTGATCTTGCTTTTATATCCCTTCTGACTACCTCTGACTTTTTTTTTTAATATTTTATTAATTTGACAGAGAGAAATCACAACTAGGCAGAGAGGCAGGCAGAGAGAGAGGAGGAAGCAGGCTCCCCGCAGAGAGACAGCCCGACGCGGGGCTCGATCCCAGGACCCTGGGATCATGACCTGAGCCGAAGGCAGAGGCTTTCACCCACTGAGCCACCCAGGCGCCCCTTCTGACTACCTCTGACTTTTAAATGAAGTGCCTAAACCATTTACATTTGATGTTACTGCTAATATATTTTGGCTTATATCACATCTTGCTTTTTCCTACTTGTCCCCTCTGTTTACTCAATTTTTTTCTTCTTTAGAGTATATTTTACAATTTCACTTTAACTTCTTTGTTGGTTTATCAAGTAAAGCTTTTTGTTGCATTATATTAATGTTTGTTTTAGGGCATACAGAATATCTCTCTATTACAGTTTAATCTGGTCACATACTACATCATGTATAATATAAGAGCATCACAGTGAAATAGTTCTATTTCCTACCCCTGAAGCCTCTGTGTTGATGTTGTCTTCCTCTTATTATTACAATATATTTTACTTCTGTGTGTCTCAATTCATTTTTATTATATCCTTGAAATACTCAATTATCTTTTGAAAATATTTATACAATAAGGAAAAAGTCATGATATTAATTAACCCATGCAGCAATTTCCTCATTCATTTGTATAGAACCCTAATTCCATCTGATATAACTTTCCTTCTGTTTGAAGTAACTCCTTTAACATTTTTGTTGTGCAGGTCTGCAGGTGTTGAATTCTCTCAGCTTTTGTTATGTCTGAATGAGTCTACTTTAATTTTATTCTTCAAAAACTATTTTCCTAGAGTAAACAAATTCTAGGTTGACAGTTATTTTTACTTTCAGTACCTCCACCGTCTTCTAGCTTGCATTGTTTTCTGTAAAAAATTTGCTGTCATCCTTTATCTTTTTTCTATATATGTAACATATATTTTTCCCTCTAGCTGCTTTTATGATTTTTTTCTCTTTATCAGCAGTCTTGAGCCTTGACCATGTGCCTTGGTAAGTTTCCTTCATGTTCCTTTTGCCTTAAGTTCTTTGACCTTCTTGAATCTTTGAGTTTATAGTTTTCATCAAATTTGGACATTTTTTGCTATTATTTTTCAAAATCCCTCCCATCCTCCACTGGTGGCTCCAAACTATTCATAGAATAGGCCACTTAAGGCTATCCACAATTCACTGATGCTATATTCATTTTATGTATGTGTATTTCACTTCTGTGTTTCAGTTTATATTGTTAGGTCATCAAGTTCATCGATCTATCCTTTATTTTTCTGCAATGTTTAATCTACATTAAACATTGTATATACATATACATTAACCTGTATTAAACAGATTATACATTAATATGTATTAAACATGTACTGTACTTTTCATTTCAGACATATTTCATATCATTAAGACTTTGATTAAAGCATTTAAATATCTTTCTGTCTCTAAAATGTTCAAATTTTCCAAGAAGTTTCTTAGTAATACAGGAATGTGGTTAAAATACTATTTTAATATTCTTATCTAGTAGTATCACTTATGTCATTTCGGGGTCAGTTTTAATGGACTGATTTTTCTTCTTATATGGGCTATATTTTCCTGCCTTTTTGTATCCCCGATAATTTTTATATAGCTTTGAGATATAACTGACATATAAAAATAAATTAATTCAAGGTCTATAATATGATGATTTGATACATGTATACATTACAAAATTATTATCACAGTAAGTTTAGTTAACAAATCCATCACCTCACATAATAATATTTTTGTGCGGTGAGAACATTTAAGATCTACCCTCAGGGCGCCTGGGTGGCTCAGCCATTAAGCATCTGCCTTCGGCTCAGGTCATGATCCTGGGGTCCTGGGATGGAGTCCTGCATCAGGCTCCCTGCTTAGCGGGAGGCCTGCTTCTCCCTCTCCTGCTTCCCCTGCTTGTGTTCCCTCTCTTGCTGTATCTCTTTCTGTCAAATAAATAAAAATAAAATCTTAAAAAAAAAAAGATCTACTCTCTCTTAGCAACTTTCAAGGATACAATAAAAAGTATTGTTATCTACAATCACTATACTGTATGTTAAATCCTCATAACTTATTCACCTTATAACTGGAAATTAGTAGACTCTGTCAACATCTCCCAAAATTCCAACCTCGAGCTCTGGGTAACTACCAATCTACTCTATTTCAATGAGTTTAGCTTTTTTAGATTTCACATATAAGTGAGATCATAGTGTTTTCTCTTTCTCTGACTCATTTCACTTAAGATAATGTCTTCAAGGTTCATCCAAGTTATCACAAATACCAAGATTTCCTTTTCTATGGCTGAATAATACACATACACATACACACTCCACACACCACCCCACATTTTCTTTATTCATTCATCTGCTGATGAACACTTAGGTTGTTTCCATGTCTTGGCTATTATAAAAAATGCCACACTGAACATGAGAGTGCAGATCCTTTCAAGACAATGATTTTATTTCCTTCAGATATATATCCAAAATAGGAATTGCTGGATCATATGGTAGTTTTATATTTTTATTTTTTTACTTTTTCTATGTTTTTCTATAGTGGCTACACCAATTTATATTCCCACCAACAGTGCACAAATTTTACCTTTTCTCCACGTCCTCACCAGCACTTCTTATTTCTTGCCTTCTTGATAATAGCCATTCTAACAGGTGTGAGGTAATATCTGATTGTGGTTTTGATTTGCATTTCCCTGATGATTAGTGATGTTGAGAAACTTTTCATGTCCTATAAGTCATCTGTATGTATTCTTCAGAAAAAAATGTCTATTCGGGTCTTTTCCCATTTGTTAATCATGTTTTTTATTTTTTTGCTATTGAGTTATATGAGTTCCTTACACATTTTCTACATTAATCCCTTACTGGTTATATGGTTTGCAAATATTTTCTCTTATTCTACAGGCTGCTTTTCATTTTGTCAATTGTTTCTTTTGCTGTTTGACGCAGTCCCATTTGTTTATTTTTGTTTTTGGTGCTTGCACTATTAGTGTCATATTCAAAAAAATCACTGCAAACACCAATGTCAAGGTGCTTTACCCTGTTTTCTTCTAGAAGTTTTACAGCTTCAGGTCTTACACTTACATTTAAGTTCTTATTCCACTTTGAGTTAATTTTTCTAAGTGATATACATGAGGGAACCAATTTCATTCTTTTGCATCTGAACACCCAATTTTCCCAACATTATTTCTTGAAGACACACATGCCTGATAATTTCTGATTGGATGTAGAACACTGTAAAGTTTATCTTGCTGAATGCTTGATATGTTTGTATTCATAAAGATATTCTTGAGCTTATGGTTCCTTGTAAATAGTATAATCTTTTCATGTCTTGCTTTTAAGCTTTATTGGCAGGATCAGAGCAACACAGTCTATGTTTAATTTTTTTCCCCCACTTTTGTGCACATTCTTAATCCTCTAACCAATGCCCTGGGAATTATGAGGTTTTGGGAACAAGGTCTATCATCTGCCCTCTATAAGCTCTGTTGACCATTCCGTCTAATCCTTTTGGGTCGTTTTTCCCTTGGCCTCTCAGTTATTCTCCTCATACACACATGACTGTCAGCATCCACCTCTGCAAATCACCGTACATAATTTTACTGCCTCTTATCCAGTATCTTTAGGGCTGCGGTGTCTGGAGTTTTAAGTTATTTGTAAATGAAAGTCCTTGTTACTCCAACTGGGCTGGTAGTTCCCATTAATTTCTAAAAGCTAGAGGGTTTGTTTGCTTGCTTTGTTTAAAAAATACTGTCATTTGTGTGTCCCATTCCATTTCCTCTGTATTTATAGCTTTAGTATCACATACGGTACCAAAGTGCCAACTGTGATTCAGTGAATTACTCAGGATCAGAGGAAGGGGAGAAGGACAAAGAGAAACTCAACGTACTCAGTACTTAAAAATCAGAAATTCAGAACTGATTTTTCCCCCAACTAGGAAGGTCATGTAGGCAACCCCACACATTGGAAAAAGAACTTATTTCTGCCAAATGAGTCATTAACATTTAACTTGAGTAGATTATTATAAAAGCTGTTCTGAAAAACAAAGTGCCAATATATTACACAAAAATTAAAACAAGAAAAGGAAAGCATAACATCAAAAATGATATTTTCACATAATACCTTCTGTTGCCATGCCCCAACTTCCCATCTTCTGCCTCACCCCAAGAGTAAACTTCTCCTTCTGAAGAGAGGGCAAGACAGTGTTTTCCTCCTGAGTTCACAGCTACTTTCTTAATAAACACATGCTGAATAGATTCAAGTAACGTTGGGGTAGATACCGACTCTGTCCCTCCAATTCCTAGTCTGCCACCTGCACCATATCCAGTGGCATAAAGCTAAGAAAAAAAAATATATAAATATCAGGATTTTAATCCAAATTTATCCCTATATTATAGTAATTAACAAGCTCAATCAGTGTCACAGACATTTTTCTCACACAGAAATAAAATTAAAAATTAAAAACCACAGGAATATTTAACATTTTTTGTGCTTTATCAAAACTCTAAAAATGAAAGAAATAGTTTTGACTATTAGAAATCCCAAATTCACAAAAATGTATTTTGAAAAGAAGATCCTAACCCTGGAACAAATCCCTGATAATAACACTCACAGACCATCTCAAATATATTTAATATTTCAGCAAAACAGTATTAAATCGCACAATAGAATACACTATTTTTCTTTCACCCTCAGTGGGTAATTATCTGAGGACACACAAGGTTTATCATTAATTTTTTTTAAATCAGACTGCCGTTGAGGACAAGAACAGACATTTCTGCAAAGAAGACATCCAGATAGCCAACAGACACATGAAAAAGTGCTCCACATCACTCGCCATCAGGGAAATACAAATCAAAACCACAGTGAGATACAACCTCACACCAGTCAGAATGGCTAAAATGAACAAGTCAGGAAATGACAGATGCTGGCGAGGATGCGGAGAAAGGGGAACACACCTACACTGTGGGTGGGAATGCAAGCTGGTGCAACCACTCTAGAAAACAGCGTGGAGGTTCCTCAAAAAGTTGAAAATAGAACTACCCTATGACCCAGCAATTGCACTACTGGGTATTTACCCTAAAGATACAAACGTAGTAATCCAAAGGGGCAGGTGCACCCGAATGTTTATAGCAGCAATGTCCACAACAGCCAAACTGTGGAAAGAAACTAGATGTCCATCAACAGATGAATGGATAAAGAAGATGTGGTATAATTCTCTTACACCGTACACAAAGATAAACTCGAAATGGATAAAAGACCTCAACGTGAGACAGGAATCCATCAGAATCCTAGAGGAGAACATAGGCAGTAACCTCTTCGATATCAGCCACAGCAACTTCTTTCAAGATATGTCTCCAAAGGCCAAGGAAACAAAAGCAAAAATGAACTTTTGGGACTTCATCAAGATCAAATGCTTGTGCACAGCAAAGGAAACAGTCAACAAAACAAAAAGGCAACCCACGGAATGGGAGAAGATATTTGCAAATGACAGTACAGACAAAAGGTTGATATCCAGGATCTATAAAGAACTTCTCAAACTCAACACACACAAAACAGATAATCATATCAAAAAATGGGCAGTAGATATGAACAGACACTTCTCCAACGAAGACATACAAATGGCTATCAGACACATGAAAAAATGTTCATCATCACTAGCCATCAGGGAGATTCAAATTAAAACCACATTGAGATACCACCTGACACCAGTTAGAATGGCCAAAATTAGCAAGACAGGAAACAACGTGTGTTGGAGAGAATGTGGAGAAAGGGGAACCCTCTTACACTGTTGGTGGGAATGCAAGTTAGTGCAGCCACTTTGGAGAACAGTGTGGAGATTCCTGAAGAAATTAAGAATAGAGCTTCCCTATGACCCTGCAATTGCACTGCTGGGTATTTACCCCAAAGATACAGATGTAGTGAAAAGAAGGGCCATCTGTACCCCAATGTTTATTGCAGCAATGGCTACGGTCGCCAAACTGTGGAAAGAACCAAGATGCCCTTCAACGGATGAATGGATAAGGAAGATGTGGTCCATATACACAATGGAGTATTATGCCTCCATCAGAAAGGATGAATATCCAACTTTTGTAGCAACATGGACGGGACTGGAAGAAATTATGCTGAGTGAAATAAGTCAAGCAGAGAGAGTCAAGTATCATATGGTCTCACTTATTTGTGGAGCATAACAGAGAACACGGTGGACATGGGGAGATGGAGAGGAGAGGGAGTTGAGGGAAACCGGAAGGGGAGATGAACAATGAGAGACTATGGACTCTGAAAAACAACCAGAGGGTTTTGAAAGGGCGGGGGGGGTGGGAGGTTGAGGAACCAGGTGGTGGGTAATAGGGAGGGCACGTACTGCATGGAGCACTGGGTGTGATGCCAAAACAATGAACACTGTTATGCTGTAAATAAACAAATTAAAAAAAAATTAAAAAAAAAAAAACAAAAAAGAAGATGTGGTATATATACACAATGGAATACTATGCAGCCATCAAAAGAAATGAGATCTTGCCATTTGTGACGACGTGGATGGAACTAGGGGGTATCATGCTTAGTGAAATAAGTCAATCGGAGAAAGACGACTATCATATGATCTCCCTGATATGAGGAAGTGGAGATGCAAAATGGGGGGTTTGGGAGGTAGGAAAAGAATAAATGAAACAAGATGGGAGTGGGAGGGAGACAAACCATAAGTGACTCTTAATCTCACTGAGGGTTGCTGGGGGGGGGGGGTCAGGAGAGGAGGGTGGGGTTATGGACATTGGGGAGGGTATGTGCTATGGTAAGTGCTGTGAAGTGTGTAAACCTGGCGATTCACAGACCTGTACCCCTGGGGATAAAAATACAGTATATGTTTATAAAAAATTTCAAAAAAAATTTTAAAAAATCCAACTGCCTTTTTCAAATGCTTATCAAACATCCCTCCTATAAAAACTTTAATGTTGTTTCATACTGTTTCAAATGCATTGCTGTACTGACACAAGAGTAAGGAAACCCCAAGGACTAAAACAGGGAATGAAATTAAGAACTCATTTGGGTAAAAATCAGTCTGACTGTTGACATCTCGTTAGCAACAATGAAGGCCAAAAACCAGAAAAATTAAGCTTTTAACAGGCTGACTGAAAGTAAGTCAACTGAAAATTTTATACTCTAGAACAGGGGTTGGCAAATTATGGCCCATGAGCCAAATCAGGCCCTACCATCTACTTTCATAAATAAAGTTTTATAGGAACACAGCCACATACATTCACTTACAACTGTTCATAGCCTGTTTTCATAGTTTCAACAGAGACCATATGACCCATGTAGCCAAAAATACTACCATGATCTTTCCAGAAAATGTCTGCAATCCTTATTTAGAAAAAGAACAAAATACATATTCGGGTAAAGAAAAAAAATCCGAGGATTAACCAACAAGAGAATCTCACTAAAAATTAAAAATACATGCTTAAAGTAGAAGAAAAATGATTAAAAGATGTAAGGTCTGAGACATAAGAAACAATGAGACAAAGATTTGTACAACATTGGGTAAATCTGGGGAAAAAAAACACTTAGGTCTATATATAACAACAACTAAAATAATAATACCTATCATTTCCTAAAGGGTTTGCACCAAAACACAGGATAACAAAAAAGATCAGTACTTATATTATTTGGAAGGAGGATAGAAATACTAATTCACTTCAGATTTTACATATACATGTTAAAATAACCAGGAAACAACTAAAAAACAAAGAATTTTCCAGAGAAGAGAAGAAGAAGGATATACTTCAACCCTTTTTAATGAGACCAGCACAATCTTGATACTCTTGGCAGGCAGCTTCTGATGTGGTTCCCAAGGGTCCCTGATTTCCTCCCTGTGGTAATCCCTTCTCCCTGAACATGGGCTACACCTAGTGACTCAATTCTAATGGACAGACTATGGCAACAGGGATGGACTATCACTTTTGGATAGGTCACACAGACTGTGACTTGGTCTCGTTATCACGCTCTCTTGCCCCATCCCCCTTCCTTGCTCTGATGAAGCCAGTGGCCAAGTGTGAGGTGGCAAAGAACTGAGGGCAGCCTCAACCAACAGCTCATGAGGAACCAAATCCTCAGTACAGCCTTGAGGCAACTGCAGCCTGCTGAGAGATCCTGGGAGGGAGAACCGAGCTAAACCACCTCCAGAGTCCTGACCCAGAGAAACTACAAGATAATAAATGTGTATTTAAATTAATTGTTGTAAGTTAAACACATAATAGAGTATCAGAACCAGACAAGAAGTGTTTAAGACAGGAACATTATAATGACCACACTCATGATCTTGGAGCTCCCAAAAATCCCAAAATATCCACAAATCCCAAAAAAGTTAAACCTATCTTGACCAAGTTGGGTTTCCCCAAAGAATGGAAGAGTGTTTAATATAAGAAAACCAATTAATGTGGCGCCTGGGTGGCTCAACTGTTAACCATCTACCTTCAGCTCAGGTCATGATCCCAGGATGCTAGGATTGAGCCCCGCATCAGGCTCCCTGCTCAGCAGGAAGCCTGCTTCTCCCTCCCCCCCTCCCCCTGCGTCTCTCTCTGTCAAATAAATAAATAAAATCTTAAAAAAAAAAGAAAACCAATTAATTCAATTCACTATTAATCCACTAAAAGAGAAAACAAATATAAATAGTTTTTTAAATGCAGAAGGAAAAAGAAATGTTCTCAATCTCATAAAGACCACCTACCAAAACCTCACAGGAAGTGGGTGGAATATTCAGTGTTTGCTTTGCTGCCTGGATTAAGACAAGAACAAGCCCACGACCACCACCCCTGCTCAATATTATACCATAACTCCTATCCAGAGCAATGAGCTTCCTTTCCTCCACACCAAAGGAACAAAATCCATTTACAGATGACTTTAAAAAAGATACAAGAAATACACAAAGGAGGGCGCCTGGGTGGCTCAGTGGGCTAAAGCCTCTGCCTTCGGCTCAGGTCATGGTCTCAGGGTTCTGGGATCGAGTCCCACATCGGGCTCTCTGCTCAGCAGGAAGCCTGCTTCCCCCTCTTTCTCTGCCTGCCTCTCTGCCTTCTTGTGATATCTATCTCTCTCTCATCAAATAAATAAAATCTTTAAAAAAAAAAAAAGAAATACACAAAGGAAAGAAAAGAGTAAAGTCACCAGATATAAAGCCAATATATAAATATCAACCATTTCATCATACTAAAAGCAATTAATTTTTTTAAAAGAGCATTACAATAGCAAACAAAAAATGAATACTCTAAGGTATTACTGATATGCAAATAGTACACTTTTTTATGTAGCCTGTATTTCAAAAACTATAAAGTTATAAAACACATTTATAGGGGAGGAGTCAAGATGGTGGAGAAGTAGCAGGCTGAGACTACATCAGGTAGCAGGAGATCGGCTCAATAGCTTATCGAAACATTGCAAACACCTACAAATCCAACGGGAGATCGAAAAGAAGAACAGCAATTCTAGAAACAGAAAATCAACCACTTTCTGAAAGGTAGGACTGGCAGAGAACTGAATCTAAAACGACGGGAAGATAGACTGCGGGGGAGGGGCCGGCTCCCAGCAAGCGGCAGAGCAACCCAGCACAAAATCAGGACTTCTAAAAGTCTGTTCCACTGAGGGACATTGCTCCAGAGGCTAAACCGGGGTGACCCCATGCGGGGTCAGTGTGGCCCCAGGTCCCGCAGGGTCACAGAAGGATCAGGGGTGTCGAAATGTCGCAGAGCTCGCAGGTATTAGAAGAGAGAAGCCAGCTACAGAGACAGAGCCGAGGACTGAACTCTCAGCTCCGGGTTGCCTTGAACTGATCGCGGGCTGGGTGAGCTCGGAGCGTGGCTAGAGGCTGGGGATACGGGAGTGATTGGGTGCTGTCCTCTGGGGGTGCACTGAGGAGTGGACCCCGGGCTCTCGGCTCCTCCGGCCGGAGACTAGAAGGCTGCCATTTTCATTCCCGTCCTCCAGAACTCTACGGAAAGCGTTCACGGAACAGAAGCTCACAAAAGCGAACCCGAGTGGATTACTTAGTCCGGCCCCTGGTAAGGGCGGTGAAATTCCGCCTTGGGCAAAGACACTTGAGAGTCACTACAACAGGCCCCTCCCCCAGAAGATCAACAAAATATCCAGCCAGGACGAAGTTCATCTATCAAGGAAAGCAGGTTCAATTCCTAAGATAGCAGCGGAATTCCAGAGGAGGAGAAAACAAAACACGGAACTCATGGCTTTCTCCCCGTAATTCTTTTTTTTTTTTTTTAAAGATTTTATTTATTTATTTGACAGAGAGAAATCACAAGAGAGGCAGGCAGAGAGAGAGAGGAAGGGAAGCAGGCTCTCCGCTAAGCAGAGAGCCCGATGTGGGACTCGATCCCATGACCCTGAGATCATGACCTGAGCTGAAGGCAGCGGCTTAACCCACTGAGCCACCCAGGCGCCCCTCTCCCCATAATTCTTTAGTCTTGCGGTTAATTCATTTTTTTTTCTTTTTTCAATTTTTTTTTCTTTTTCTTCTTCTGCTAAATTTTTTTAAAACTTTTACCCTTTTCTTTTTTTATGTTTTTTGACTAGTTTATCTAAATATATATATATATTTTCTTTCTTTTTTATATTTTTTCTTTATTTGTTTTATTTTTTAAATTTTTTTCTTTTTTTTTCTGAACCTCTTTTTATCCCCTTTCTCCCCCCACAATTTGGGTCTCTTCTGATTTGGATACAGCGCATGTTTCTGGGGTCTTTGCCACCCTTTTAGTATTTTATTTGATTCTTCATATCCCCTTATCTGGACAAAATGACAAGGCGGAAAAAATGACCACAAACAAAAGAACAAGAGGCAGTACCGAAGGCTAGGGACCTAATCAACACAGACATTGGTAATATGTCAGATCAAGAGTTCAGAATGACAATTCTGACGGTTCTACTGGGCTTGAAAAGGCATGGAAGATATTAGAGAAACCCTCTCTGGAGACATAAAAGCCCTATCTGGAGAAATTAAAGAACTAAAATCTAACCAAGTTGAAATCAGAAAAGCTATTAATGAGGTGCAATCAAAAATGGAGGCTCTCACTGCTAGGATAAATGAGGCAGAAGAAAGAACTAGTGATATAGAAGACCAAATGACAGAGAATAAAGAAGCTGAGCAAAAGAGGGACAAACAGCTACTGGATCACGAGGGGAGAATTCGAGAGATAAGTAGACCATAAGACGAAACCACATTAGAATAATTGGAATTCCAGAAGAAGAAGAAAGAGAGAGGGGAGCAGAAGGTCTATTGGAGAGAATTATTGGAGAGAATTTCCCTAATATGGCAAAGGGAACAAGCATCAAAATCCAGGAGGTGCAGAAAACCCCCCTCAAAGTCAATAAGAATTGGTCCACACCCTGTCACCTAATAGTAAAATTTACAAGTCTTAGTGAAAAGAGAAAATCCTGAAAGCAGCCCGGGAAAAGAAGTCCGTAACATACAATGTAAAAATATTAGATTGGCAGCAGACTTATCCACAGAGACCTGGCAGGCCAGAAAGAGCTGGCATGATATATTCAGAGCACTAAACGAGAAAAACATGCAGCCAAGAATACTCTATCCAGCTAGGCTATCATTGAAAATAGAAGGAGAGATCAAAAGCTTCCAGGACAAACAAAAACTGAAAGAATTTGCAAACACCAAACCAGCTCTACAGGGAATACTGAAAGGGGTCCTCTAAGCAAAGAGAGAGCCTAAAAGGAGTATATCAGGAAGGTACAGAGACAATATACAGTAACAGTCACCTTACAGGCTAATAATGGCACTAAATTCATATCTCTCAATAGTTACCCTGAATGTTAATGGGCTAAATGCCCCAATCAAAAGACACAGGGTATCAGAATGCATAAAAAAACAAAACCCATCTATATGTTGCCTACAAGAAACTCATTTTAGAAGCGAAGACACCTCCAGATTTAAAGTGAGGGTGTGGAAAACAATTTACCATGCAAATGGGCATCAGAAGAAAGCTGGGGTGGCAATCCTTATATCAGATCAATTAGATTTTAAGCCAAAGACTATAATAAGAGATGAGGAAGGACACTAAATTCCTACTCAAAGGGTCTGTCCAACAAGAAGATCTAACAATTTTAAATATCTATGCCCCTAACGTGGGAGCAGCCAACTATATCAACCAATTAAGAACAAAATCAAAGAAACACATCGATAATAATACAATAAAGTAGAGAAATTTGACACTCCCCTCACTGAAATGGACAGATCATCCAAGCAAAAGATCAACAAGGAAATAAAGGCCTTAAATGACACACTGGACCAGATGGACATCACAGATATATTCAGAACATTTCATCCCAAAGCAACAGAATACACATTCTTCTCTAGTGCACATGGAACCTTCTCCAGAATAGATCACATCCTGGGTCACAAATCAGGTCTCAACCGGTTTCAAAAGATTAGGATTATTCCCTGCATATTTTCAGACCACAAAGCTCTGAAGCTAGAACTCAATCACAAGAGGAAAGCTGGAAAGAACCCAAAGACATGGAGACTAAACAGCATCCTTCTAAAGAATGAATGGGTCAACCAGGAAATTAAAGAATTGAAAAAATTCATGGAAACAAATGAGAATGAAAACACAACAGTTCAAAATCTGTGGGACACAGCAAAGGCAGTCCTGAGAGGAAAATATATAGCGGTACAAGCCTTTCTCAAGAAACAAGAAAGGTCTCAAGTACACAACCTAACCCTACGCGTAAAGGAGCTGGAGAAAGAACAAGAAGGAAACCCTAAACCCAGCAGGAGAAGAGAAATCATAAAGATCAGAGCAGAAATCAATGAAATAGAAACCAAAAAAACAATAGAAAAAATCAATGAAACTAGGAGCTGGTTCTTTGAAAGAATCAATAGGATTGATAAACCCCTGGCCAGACTCATCAAAAAGAAAAGAGAAAGGACCCAAATCAATAAAATCATGAATGAAAGAGGAGAGATCACAACTAACACCAAAGAAATACAGACAATTATAAGAACATACTATGAGCAACTCTACGCCAACAAATTGGACAATCTGGAAGAAATGGATGCATTCCTAGAGACATATAAACTACCACAACTGAACCAGGAAGAAATAGAAAACCTGAACAGGCCCATAACCAGTAAGGAGATTGAAACAGTCATCAAAAATCTCCAAACAGGGGCGCCTGGGTGGCTCAGTGGGTTAAGCCGCTGCCTTCGGCTCAGGTCATGATCTCAGGGTTCTGGGATCGAGTCCCGCATCGGGCTCTCTGCTCGGCAGGGAACCTGCTTCCCTCTCTCTCTCTCTCTCTGCCTGCCTCTCTATCTACTTGTGATCTCTATCAAATAAATAAACAAAATCTTTAAAAAAAAAAAAAAATCTCCAAACAAACAAAAGCCTAGGGCCAGACGGCTTCCTAGTGGGAATTCTACCAAACATTTAAAGAAGAACTAATTCCTATTCTCCTGAAACTGTTCCAAAAAATAGAAACGGAAGGAAAACTTCCAAACTCATTTTATGAGGCCAGCATCACCTTGATCCCAAAACCAGACAAGGATCCCACCAAAAAAGAGAACTACAGACCAATATCCTTGATGAACACAGACTCAAAAATTCTCGCCAAAATACTAGCCAATAGGATTCAACAGTACATTAAAAGGATTATTCACCATGATCAAGTGGGATTTATTCCAGGCCTGCAAGGTTGGTTCAACATCCGCAAATCAATCAATGTGATAGAACACATGAATAAAAGAAAGAACAAGAACCATATGATACTCTCCATAGATGCTGAAAAAGCATTTGACAAAGTACAGCATCCCTTCCTGATCAAAACTCTTCAAAGTGTAGGGATAGAGGGCACATACCTCAATATTACCAAAGCCATCTATGAAAAACCCACCACAAATATCATTCTCAATGGAGAAAAACTGAAAGCTTTTCCGCTAAGGTCAGGAACACGGCGGGGATTTCCATTATCACCACTGCTATTCAACATAGTACTAGAAGTCCTAGCCTCAGCAATCAGACAACAAAAAGAAATTAAAGGCATCCAATTCGGCAAAGAAGTCAAACTATCACTCTTCACAGATGATATGATACTATATGTGGAAAACCCAAAAGACTCCACTCCAAAACTGCTAGAACTTGTACAGGAATTCAGTAATGTGTCAGGATATAAAATCAATGCACAGAAATCAGTTGCATTTCTGTACACCAACAACAAGACAGAAGAAAGAGAAATTAAGGAGTCAATCCCATTTACAATTGCACCCAAAACTATAAGATACCTAGGAATAAACTTAACCAAAGAGGCTAAGAATCTATATGCAGAAAATTATAAAGTACTCATGAAAGAAATTGAGGAAGAGACAAAGAAATGAAAAAATGTTCCATGCTCCTGGATTGGAAGAATAAATATTGTGAAAATGTCTATGTTACCTAAAGCAATCTACACATTTAATGTAATCCCTATCAAAATACCATCCATTTATTTCCAAGCAATGGAAGAAATAATCCTAAAATTTATATGGAACCAGAAAAGACCTCGAATAGCTGAAGGAATATTGAAAAAGAAAGCCAAAGTTGGTGGCATCACAATTCCGGACTTCAAGCTCTATTACAAAGCTGTCATCATCAAGACAGCATGGTACTGGCACAAAAACAGACACATAGATCAATGGAACAGAATAGAGAGCCCAGAAATCGACGCTCAACTCTATGGTCAACTAATCTTCGACAAAGCAGGAAAGAATATCCAATGGAAAAAAGACAGCCTCTTCAACAAATGGTGTTGGGAAAATTGGACAGCCACATGCAGAAAAATGAAATTGGACCACTTCCTTACACCACACACGAAAATAGACTCAAAATGGATGAAGGAACTCAATGTGAGAAAGGAATCCATCAAAATCCTTGAGGAGAACGCAGGCAGCAACCTCTTTGACCTCAGCCGCAGCAACATCTTCCTAGGAACATCGGCAAAGGCAAGGGAAGCAAGGGCAAAGATGAACTATTGGGATTTCATCAAGATCAAAAGCTTTTGCACAACAAAGGAAACAGTTAACTAAACCAAAGGACAACTGACAGAATGGGAGAAGATATTTGCAAACGACATATCAGATAAAGGGCTAGTATCCAAAATCTATAAGGAACTTAGCAAACTCAACACCCAAAGAACAAACAATCCAATCAAGAAATGGGCAGAGGACATGAACAGACATTTCTGCAAAGAAGACATCCAGATGGCCAACAGACACATGAAAAAGTGCTCCACGTCACTCGGCATCAGGGAAATACAACTCAAAACCACAATGACATACCACCTCACACCAGTCAGAATGGCTAAAATGAACAAGTCAGGAAATGACAGATGCTGGCGAGGATGCGGAGAAAGGGGAACCCTCCTACACTGTTGGTGGGAATGCAAGCTGGTGCAACCACTCTGGAAAACAGCATGGAGGTTCCTCAAAATGTTGAAAATAGAACTACCCTATGACCCAGCAATTGCACTACTGGGTATTTACCCTAAAGATACAAACGCAGTGATCCGAAGGGGCACGTGTACCCGAATGTTTACAGCAGCAATGTCTACAATAGCCAAACTATGGAAAGAACCTAGATGTCCATCAACAGATGAATGGATAAAGATGATGTGGTATATATACACAATGGAATACTATGCAGCCATCGAAAGAAATGAGATCTTGCCATTTGTGACGACGTGGATGGAACTAGAGGGTATCATGCTCAGTGAAATAAGTTAATTGGAGAAAGACAACTATCATATGATCTCCCTGATATGAGGACATGGAGATGCAACATGGGGGGATAGGGGGATAGGAGAAGAATAAATGAAAGAAGATGGGATTGGGAGGGAGACAAACCATAAATGACTCTTAATCTCACAAAACAAACTGGGGGTTGCTGGGGGGAGGTGGGGTGGACATTGGGGAGGGTATGTGCTATCCTGAGTGCTGTGAAGTGTGTAAACCTGGCGATTCACAGACCTGTACCCCTGGGGATAAAAATACATTATATGTTTATAAAAAAAAGAAAAATTGGAAGGGGAGACAAACCATAAGAGACTATGGACTCTTAAAAATGACCTGAGGGTTTTGAAGGGGCGGGGGTGGGAGGTTGGGGGAACCAGGTGGTGGGTAATAGGGAGGGCACGTATTGCATGGAGCACTGGATATTGTGCAAAAAGAATGAATACTGTTACGCTGAAAAAAAAATTAATTAATTAAAAATAAATAAATAAATAAAACAGATTTATAAAACACACATATAAAACACATACAGAAATATTTAGAATAATAACCACGTCCAGCACAACATAAGTACTATTAACCTTGAGATAATGTTTCAATATAGAATCCTTACAAATACTGTGGACCCAACATTGCACTCTAGCCATAGCTGTCTCTTAGTTTTAACATCAGTATGACACAGAAAATGTACCCTTACCTTCCCATCGGCTGTCACTGCAAAGAGAGTCTGTTCTCCTCCAATTAACTGCACAGGTCTGAGAGTTGCAAGGGCTTCACATGGAGTGGGAACTTTAACTTTTGCACCTTCGATGCCCCCAAGCTGTCCCCTATGATTATGCCCCCATCCATAAATTGTTCCACTGCCACCAGCAGAAAGAGTCCAGTCATCTGGTCGCCTACAACAAACATTAAGTGAACAACTGACATGGGAAAGAACTGCACATAAAACACCTTTCTCCAGTACATATTATTCTTGGTTCTGATTTAATAACCTGTTCATCCACTGCACAAGTTGTTCATCTTGCTCTCTTTTAAAAATGTCGTGGCTCTCATGGAGAACATCCATGTGTTCGCTGTCTGCCATTAACTCACGAATTTTCTTAGCCACCTAGACAATATTATTATGACATTATCAAACACTTATCTCTCAAAAATAAAACAAATAATATTAAGAACACAGAAGTAATCTCCATCCAACCATCTGAGAGAGTATCAACATCAAAATTGTGATTTTATAGTTAATAAGCAAAACCAATAAGATTATATCAAGTCTAAGATATTTGAACATACCTATTATATCTTTATAATGCCATTATATCTTTAATTAACTAAAAATAAACTTTAACTGAAATTCACAGTGACTGTTGATTCATTTTCACCTGTGTCTCATAAATATTGCCATCTTTTTATACCCCAGCTGAAAAAGGAACATGTTTTTACATTCCAGAAGTGATTTCAAAATAACATGCAATACCTCATCAAGAAAAAGACGTGGCAATGGTGTTCTTTTGTCCAGGGCCACAGCAACACGGGAGGCCATGCAGTACCTTCGGAACCAAGCCCACTTGTGTGTCTCAGCGCAGCAGGGGAGAGTGTCTAGTTCCAGGTCACAAGCAAGAGCTACCAGTACCTTAAGCCAACAAAAATTAATAACACAAGAAAGCTAAAAAATGTAGCTAACACTCTTATTTCACCAATACTGCATAGTAAAGACAGACATCATTATAGGATTTCTGTGAGTCCTCATTCAGGAGCTCCTTATTCCAGGCTGACTGCTATGTACCAACCAAATATTTCACCATCACCAGTGACATGGATTATTCCTACCCAGCTCTTGTGATGCACCTGACACATAGGAGCTCAGATCTGACAACTGCTGCAATACTTGCTGCCTAAGTCAAGCATCTCAAAGTATACTAATACTTGGTTAAAGTATTAAGGGCTTAGGTTACATAGTCATTTCTGGACATTTTTCATACCCAACTTCAGCAATACCTACACCTGTCCTCAAGGAGGCCTAAAATGCAATGTACTACACATGACCACTCTCGGTGGCTCTCCTTATCACTTTAAAACAAGTCAAGCATTACCTTAAAGAATGGGCTGTGGAGCAGCTGCTTGCCACCTCTTACAATAGGATCTTCATATTCAAACTGCCTTTGCAAAGCTTCTGGAAGGCCTTTTACCAAAGCAGCAAGAGCACTACCTGTAAAACTCTACGAAAACAACAAAATTATATGCTAGTAATCCAAAATGTAGGGGAGGTAATAAGCATTTTGTTTCTATGTGTGTCCAATATTTTGTTATGTTGGTACTATTTTCCCTAAAAAAAAAATGTGTATTGATATTTTTCAAATAGGTTTGATGAACACTAAAATTAAAAACAAGAGCTTGAAAAATCACCTCAGAATGCTTGGTCTTGATTTCAGTATAGCCACTTGCAGGGAAACAGTCCCCTTCTGGCCTATAAAGCCCCATCTCCTAAGATGGTTAAGATCAAGCACCCTTTAACAGTAACTACCTCATACAGCAAAAACAAAGGGATGCTGTGAGCCACTTGCAGGGAAACAGTCCCCTTCTGGCCTATAAAGCCCCATCTCCTAAGATGGTTAAGATCAAGCACCCTTTAACAGTAACTACCTCATACAGCAAAAACAAAGGGATGCTGTGAGCCAGACTTGTTGCAAAGTCTAACAGACACAATCCTATGCTCACAGCCATTGACACATCTGTTTCTAAAAATCATAAGCCAATCTGCACTGAGTATATGCAACAACATAAAGGAGTCTAGAAGGGACAAAGGTGGCCTTATTCCTATGTAGAATTTCTCAACTCTTCTCAGTGACTTAGAAGTTTAAACTATTTAAACAATATTTTATTCCCAAAGGTCAAATATCTAGAAACTTTAATTTAATGTTCCATACCAAAGCTCTTGCTTCCCCATCATTATCTCCAAGTAGCCTGTTTATGTTGATTGACTGTCCAAATTCAGTTGTAAGCAGCTTCCTCAGTCTTTGGAGGGCCCACATTCTGTGACTGGCAGCTAAAATGAGCAGACAGAAAATATCAGAAGCTTGACCATTTTTCCCATCAAGTATAACAGACTTGATAATAAAGGTGCTATTTACCTAAGGCACTCAGCTGTGCACAGGCTGCCAGCGATGCCGCAAGACGAGGGACAATGCTTCTATTTGAAGTGAGATTGAGTCGGAAGTCTAACAGACATGTCACCAAGTCCATGGATGGACAGGAGAGGACGCAGCGATCAGAAAGGAGGTCTTTAGGGCCTGGGAAATGAGCACTGTAAATGTCCCTGTGTTGAAAAAGATGAGGGCTATCCCACAAGGAGACCTACACAAATCTGACCCAGTGGGCCTTGTCTACCCAGATGCTGTGGTTAGAGGGATGTCCATGGTACTACCACTGTCTGTGTCACATAACTACACTCTGTACATTAACATTTTATCTGAAAATCAAACAGATTAAGAAGTGCAAGCAGGGGAGTGCCTGGTGGCTCAGTCAGTTAACTGTCTGCCTTCAGCTCAGGTCATGATCCCAAGCCGAGGATCGAGCCCCGTGCTGGGCTCTCTGCTAGCACAGAGTCTGCTTGTACCTCTCCCTCTGCCCCTAACCCCCACTTTTGCTCTCTTTCTCTCTCAACTAAACAAATAAAATTGAAAAAGAAGGAAGAAGGAAGGAGAAGAAGTGGTAGTAGTAGTAGTAGCAGCAGCAGCAGTGGTGGTGGTTGTGCTGCAACAGCAATAAATCCTTCTCCATTAGGTGATGGACTGCTAACACCCTAACAACTGGACAGCTGAGGTGGCTCTTTGGAGTTCTGACCATCACTGCAGTGGGACCTTGGGCAGGGCAGGTTCCCAACACATTAGGAGAAGGCAGACTACAAAGTACTAAATGAAAATGGTTTGTGTGTCCGCCTTGCTTAAGTCATTAGGACCTGGATGCTGCCAGGCCCCCCACTTACCTGCAGCTGGCATGATGGGATAGACTGTGAAGCGCCAGCCCCACCCATTCACAGACCCATCACTGATGAACTTCCACTTCAACTCATCCCCTGGGATGCGTAGCTCACTGGACCAGTCAGACCATTCTCGGCCTAGCAGAGAAAAGTATGCCCTGGGGTTGGGTTCTATCATGCGATCAACACAAACTTCTTTAGATACAAAGCAAAATCATTTACATTATATCTGAAGAACAGCTGGCTCCTCCAACCCAAGTTCTCCCGATTTGAGTTCACACTTCTCCTAGTGAGTAACATTTAATACACTGTCTTTCCATACACACTATACCAATTACTAGGGAAACTGAAGACAAGTAGGCACTGCCCTGATGGAAACGCTCATATAACTACAACACAGTGTGAGAGGACAGTCAGCCAGCACACACATCAGGTCAAGGGCTTACAGGGAGATTTCCAGGGGAAGGTCTTATATGATGGCAGCTACCCAGGAAACAGGATAAAAAGCCCAGCTTTCCCTGTAGAGGGTGCAATTTTACAAAAATCTGAGCCCAGCCCTCACTGAATCAATGATCAACTCAGTCCCTTTAGGTAGGTTCCCCATACATCAACCTTTACCTTGCATAAGCCTGGTAATCCTACATGTCTTATAGCACCATCTCTATCTGGGTAGAACTGGGCTTCCCAGACTGCCTGTGTCCCAAGGACCCAACAGGCACCCTGTAATCCCCCCCATCACTGGTGAGGTGCACAAACCACTCACATAATTATCTTATTGAACATACTAGAAAGATGCAGATAAAACCTAGTGTATTTTGCAGCAATATAGCTTATTGTCCCTTCCTTAAGTGTCACATAAGAATGAAGCAGTAGTGTTCTGTTTAGTAAGTTAACAGTTCTGTTTTATGAAGGCAAGCAGACAGCATCCTGCTCAACCTTCCTTCACACCTGACCGCACGGAGACAATCCTGTTGACACCGTCCATGACTGTGAGAGGGTCGTG
The DNA here is from genome assembly GCF_922984935.1 of Meles meles. Taxonomy (NCBI): domain Eukaryota; kingdom Metazoa; phylum Chordata; class Mammalia; order Carnivora; family Mustelidae; genus Meles; species Meles meles. Next base: position 28,701,659 of record NC_060071.1, read on the forward strand.
GCGCCTTTCTGTAGAGCACTGCCGGTCAAACTCCACCCTCAGTCCTTCTGCTCCTGGAGGTCAAATGAGCACAAAACACACAATGATTACTCCAACTGACATACCACAGACAAGGCCATAAGCCACAACACATCACACAGAAACGGTGAGACTAAAATGATGTTTAACAGCTAATGAAAAGCAGAAAGGCAGAAAGAATTGACCTCAAAGACAAGAGCCTAAGACTAACTGCCCCACTGCCCTCACCTTGTCTCCCACAGAAAACTTCAACTGTGATGGAAAGGCCAAGAAGAAGCTTCCACTTGGCTAATTCATTTAGTGCTCTCACTTCTGGGTGAATTTTCATTGCCAGACCAAGCTTTATTATTCCCCCCACCCCGCACACTCACACATTTAAAATGCCACTTGAAATATTCATCAAACATTTAGCATTTGATTTATAGTCTTCTTTGGGACAAATTAGCTTACAAAAGAATTAATGAAAGGCAAGACCTAGGTTATAGTGGAAAGAAGAGGTTAGCAAATCCTTCTTTGAAAGCAGCTACAAAACCACGTAAAATTATAAAAGATGATGATACCAGGGCTCTGAAAATAAAGTAAAGGCAAACAACAAATTGAGAAGTGTTTATGAAAAAACTGCCAAACATAGGTAGGGACAGTGAGTCCCTATGGTGTTCTTGTCTGGGTATGTTTCTATCCAAGCTGGAAGATAGTTCTACCAGGATGAGACTCTGCCTCCAGCAGAAGCTGACTGGTATAGAGTAGGGAGGAGAAAATGTATGCCAAGGACATTGCCAATGAAAGGACCAATAAGAAAGCCTCCATCTCCACTGGCCTGAGAATAGTTTCACTAGATGTTAAATCTGAGAACTAGCCAGAAATTTAAAATCATAAAATCATAAAATACAGAGAGCACAAAAGGGCTACTGAGGGCATCATGGAGGCCTAGAAAAACTGGGATGCGCACACACAGGAAAATTGCCAAAACACTGAATTCTATGCCCTCCCTGCTTCCACCCACACGTAGACCCATCTGCAAAAGGGGAGACCAACAGGTTTGAGCATAACCAAGAAGATATAGAAGAAACCCTAGAAGTCAGGCTAGAAAACAAGAGAGTGAAGCCAGGACATAAGATGCTGCATTCTATGGGGGAAACAGATTTCTGAGAGCATTCCAGGCATGTTATAAAACAAGTACACAAAACAATCAAAAAACCATTATACATCTTTTAAAAAAAAAAATGGAATCCAGATGACACAATATATTATCTAAAATGTCAACAAAAATTATGAGATATGCAAAAACACTAAAAAGTGTAAGCAATACTCAGGAATAAAATCTGTCAATAAAAGTGGACTCTGATGGGTCAGATACTAGCTTTAGCAGACAACTTTTAAGCAACTGAAATAACCATATTCAAAAATTTCAAAAAAAAAAGATAAGAGACAACATAGGAAAAAAAGGTAACAATGACTTAACAAATACAGAATCTCAATAAAGAGAAAGAAAATATGAGGAAAGTACTAAAAGGAAATTTCTGAATTGGAAAGTGTCATAACCAAAATAAAAAATTCAGTAGATGGGCAAAATAGCAGATTTAAAATGGAAAAAAATAAAATTGAAGACTGTATAATTTCTATTTGACTTAACTGGAAAATAAGAGAAAAAAGATTGAGGAAAAATAAGCAAAGTCTCAAACATCTTGGAGACAACATCAAGGAATATAAACATAGGCATAATGAGAATTTCCTCCCAATAAAGAGGGAAGAGAAAAAAAGGGGACAGAAAAAGTAATTAAACACACCTAGCCAAAACCCCCAATTTGATGAAAAACATTAATCTACAGTTCCCGAAATTAATAAATCCCAAGTAGGATAAACAAAGAGATTCACACCCAGACACGTTATACTGAAACTGTTGAAAACCAAAGACAAAGAGAAAACCATGAAAACAGCAAGAGATTTAAAAAAAAAAAAAAAGACATAACATCTAGGAGTACAAAATATCATTAGTGGCTGACTTCTCCTAAGAAACAATGGAAGACAGAAACCAGTAAGATGACACGTTTAAAATAAAATGGGGGGTGGGGCGCCTGGGTGGCTCAGTGGATTAAGCCGCTGCCTTCGGCTCAGGTCATGATCTCAGGGTCCTGGGATCGAGCCCCGCATCGGGCTCTCTGCTCCCCAGGGAGCCTGCTTCCTCCTCTCTCTCTGCCTGACTCTCTGCCTACTTGTGATCTCTCTCTCTGTCAAATAAATAAATAAAATCTTAAAAAAAAATAAATAAATACAATACAATAAAATAAAATAATATGGGGGGGAAATCCTATCAACTAAGAATTCTATATCTAGCAAAACTATCTTCAAAAAGTGAAGGTAAAATATAAACATTCCCAGATAAACACATACTGATATGATATCAAAAAGAAACATGAAGCCATGGGAAAAATAAAGAACACTGGAAATGGGAAGTAAGTGTTTTAAAAGATAGGGTTTTTTCCCCTTTCCTTAGTATTTTTTTTTTTTTAAAGATTTTACTTATTTATTTGACAGACAGAGATCACAGGCAAGGAGGCAGGCAGAGAGAGAGGAGGAAGCAGGCTCCCTGCTAAGCAGAAAGCCCGATGCGGGGCTCGATCCTAGGCCGCTGGGATCATGACCTGAGCAAAGGCAGAGGCTTAACCCACTGAGCCACCCAGGCGCCCCTCCCCTTTCCTTAGTATTTTTAAAAAACAAAAGATTACATGAAATAGCACTTAGGAAACTATAGTCCATCCCTCTGTTTTTACATAGCCTATGAGCAAAAACGGTTTGTATATTTTCAAATAGTTGGGAAAAAAATTCAGAATAGTATTTTGTGACATATGGAAGTTTGCCAATCCCTGGGATAATGCAATGATTATTATACCACATACATGCACGTGTAACACATACAGTTACAAATCTGTTGCACAGCTTAGTAACACATCAATGTAATATATATGACAATAATAGCAAGAAGGAGGGAAGAGGAAATAGAACTGAGCTGGAGCAAAGTTGCTATATTTTACCAGAATTAAGGTATTAGCATGAAGTAGATTATGAAAGACTCAAACATATGCTTTAATCCCTAGAGCAAACACTAAAAAAAAGGTGGCTAAAAATCAACAGAGGAATTAAAATGGTACATTAAAAAAATTTTAACACAAAAGAAAGCAGTAAAGGAAGAAGCAAAAAAGACACAAGACATGGAGAAAACACAGCAAAATGGCAGATATAAATTCAACCAAAGCCATAATTACACTAGACATGAATGGCTTAAGCATCTCCAACAAAAGGCAGAGACTGCTGAATTTAAAAAAATGAACCAAAACAAAACAAAACAAAAAACAGAATCCAACTAAAAGGTGCATAACCAGAGACAAACCATGGCTCAAAGTAAAAAGATGGAAAAAGGTCAAGCATGCAAACAATAACCATAAGAGAAATGGAGTGGCAAAAAAAAAAAAAAAAAAAAAAAGAAAAGAAATGGAGTGGCTATACTAATATTATACAAATAGCCATGTTGTTAATAGAGACAAAGAGGGATATTTCACACTGAAAAAAGAGTCAAAAATCAGGAATATATACCAATTACAAAGGTATGCATACCGAATAACAAAGCTCCAAAACAAATGAATGAAAAGCTGATAGAAATTAAAGAAGTGGGCAAATCCACAACTACAGCTAGAGATTTCAGTATCAAATTTCAACTGATAGAACAAGCGAACAGAAAATCAGGAACACTACAAAGTTCAACAGGACTACCAATGATCTTAACCTTAGAGACCATTGTAAAACATTCCCCCTAACAAAGGAAAAATGCACATTCTTATGTAGCAGACATGAAACATTCTCTAGGATAGATCACATTCTATAAAACAAGTCTCAACAAATTTAAAAGATCTGAAATCATTCAATTCAATGTATGACTGAATAACTGCAATCATAATTGTGTAACTAAAATGGAATTAAATCAGAAATCACAAACAGAAAGAAATTTGGGAAATTCCTAAATACCTAACACTTCTAAATAACCCATGGTTCAAAGAGATCTCAAAAAAGAAACTAGAAAGTATTTTAGGTTGAACAAAAAATGAAAACACAGTCATAATTTATGTGATATAGCTAAAGCAGTGGTTAGAAGGAAATCTGTCACTTCAAACTCTATTAGAAAAGAGACTCAATAATCATGCTTCCACCTTAAAAAAAAAAAGCGCAAAAACATATTATACCTAAAATAGAAGAAAATTATAAAGCTCAAAGTAGAAACCAATGAAATAGAAAACAAAAACTGAAGGAAAAACCAAATCAATGAAACCAAATGTCAGTTCTTTGAAAAGATCAACAAAATTAATAAGCTTTTAACATGGCTGATGGTGGGGGAGGGGAAGAAATAAAGAAAATTCAAATGACCAAAACCAGGAAAAAAAGAAGGGACATCACTACTGTGATATAATAAGATATATATTTGGTCTTTGTCCCTAATCCCTGGCACAAAGCTCCTAAAATCCTAGAAATTCCCCATTAGGAGTGTCTTTTGTCATTCATAAGGAGCCTTTTGAGCCCACCTGAGTTTATGCTAATGAGCTAACTTAGGGTGGGGTCCCTAGATCACCTCAGAATGAAGCTGGTCACCAGAAAGACCAAATGTTTGGAAAGTTGTACCTTTAAAACCCACCAAGAGATCTCTGGGAAGGGGAGCAAGTGTGGAGGGGGTGTTGTAGATTAAGGCACATAAAAACTCCTGAATGGCAAGATCTGATGAGCCTCCACATGTTGGGAGAGTGGTACACCCCAGTTTCACAGGGGCAGAAGTTCCTGTACTCAGGCCTTATCCTGACCTCATCCTATGTACCTCTTCATCTGACTATTCATCTGCACGCTTTATAATATCCCTTCTAATAAACTGGTAAACCTAAGTGTGAAGCGGAATAAAGGACACTTCATTTCAAATTAAGTTGGGAGGCCAGAAAGGGGAATTCTCATGCCCTACCATTCTTTATCAGTTGCAGAATCCCACAGGAAGAGAGGTTATCTTGCATTCTCAACAGGAAGCCTGTACATTACTATCCTAGTAGAAAGAAGGGTTTTTCCTCTTCCAGCAAGAGCCCAGCCAATGAGACTACCACAACTCAACCAATGAAAAGCCTTTTTTTTTTTTTTTTTTTTAGTTTGAAGATAGTATTTTTTTATTAACATATAATGTATTATTAGCCCCAGGAGTACAGGTCTGTGAATCGCCAGGTTTACACACTTCACAGCACTCACCATAGCACATACTTTCCCCAATGTCCATAACCCCAACCCCCTCTCCCTACCCCTCTCCTCCTGGCAACACTCACTCAGTTTGTTTTGTGAGATTAAGAGTCTCTTATGGTTTGTCTCCCTCCCGATCCCATCTTGTTTCATTTATTGAAAAGCCACTATACTTTGAACTCAGTTTACTCCAATGGAATTTTTGTTTATAAGAGCCCCTTCCAACTCCCCCCTTTCCTCTATAAGAGAGAATAATTCTCCTTTGTTCTGTGAACTTACCTATGGCTTTTGCTATGACTTGCTTGTCCCAAATGGCAATTCCTTTGCTATTCTCAAATAAAACCATTTGCTGGTAAAATAACAGCTTATTTTACTTTTAAGGTCAACATAAGAAAATGTTTCTCTGAATTCTGTGAGCTGCTCTAGCAAATTAATCAAACCCAAGGACGGGGCCACAGAAACCTCTGATTTATACCAAATCAGTCAGAAGCATAGGTGATAATCCAGATTTGTGATGGACATCTGAAGCTGTGGGACTGAGCCCTTAACCTGTGGGATCTGACACTATTTCCATGTCAAGATTGAGTTAAATTTTAGCACATGCAGCTTGTGTCACAGAATTGCTTGATGTGTGGGAAACTCACTTTCCTACACATCTGGTGTCAGAAGTGAAGGACTGCTATAATAGAGTATTGAAAGTAGAGGAGATACGCAGGAATGTGTTATTTCATTAGAACCAACCATCCCTACAGAAATATAAAGGGTTTTGAGGGATACTAAAAACAACTTTATAACAACACATTATACAATTTAGATGAAATGAAAAAATTCCAAAAAAGACACAGTTACCAAAATTGATTCAAAAAGAAACAGAACATCTGACAAGATTTACCTTCCCAAAAAGAGAAGCTCAGGCCCAGATGGCTCCACCAGTGAATTCCATCAGCTATTTAAAGAACAGTAATACCAATCCTACACAAACTTTTTCAGAGAACAGAGGAGGAGGGAAACACTTTGCAACCCAACCTATTAAGAACAGTATTGTCCTGATACCAAAACCAGACACAGCTATCACAAGAAAGCAAAGCTATGTAAATAAATAAACTTTAAAATACAAACTTAAAGCTATAAAGCAACACTATTCATGAAAATAGATGCAAAAATCCTTAACAAAATATTAGCATAGCAAATCCTGCAATATATAATAAAGATTACACATTGTGAACAATTGTGATTTGTCCAGGAACGCAAAGTGAGTTTAATATCCAAAATCTGATTCCTACAATATGCTATATTGAGTAAACAACAAAACACACAAAAAGCTTTTGACAAAATCCAACACCCACTCATAAAATCTACACCCCAAACTGGGAACAGAAAGAAATTTCCTCAAGCTAATAAGGGCATCTATGAAAAATCTACAGTTAATGGACATAACACTGACAGACTAAACGTATTCACCTTATTGGAACAAAGAAAGGATTTCCACTCTCATCCTTAGTATGCAACTGATTCTAGACAGTCTCTGCTCTAGTGTAAGGAACAGATGATGTCTGTTAAATGTCACAGGGTGTTAACTGTTATGAAGAAGGAAGGGTGTGAAATGAGATTGGGGAAAGGCTGTTTCAGCATATGGTGGTTAAACCGGAAAGGATTCTCTAAACAAGCGAGATATGGCCATAAGTAATTGCCTCGAGGAAGAATATTTCAGGCAGATGGCAAATACAAAGTGAGACAAAGATCTGAATCTGGAATATACTTCAGGACTGGTAAAGAAGATGATGTGGAGGGGCTTGGAGAGAGAGACAAAGGAATGAGGAAGCAATACACTGAAGAGGTGACCAGAGCTCATACAGTCATACAGACCATGGTCAGAAGTTCAGTTCTTATTTTCAAGATATAGTTATAGGGGCATATTGGTGGGTTTTAAGCAAAGGACCAGTAGGTTCTGACTGGGGTGGTTCACAAGGTGGTTTTAAGAGAGTATCTCTGGATGTCCTGTAGGGAGATGATTCTGGGGGACACAGGAGGTTATGTGCTAGTATAGTATGTGGTGCTAGTATAATACACTGGGTGAGACCAGCTGGCTGGATCCAGAATAGCCAGGAGTTAGAGAGAAATGACTGAGTTAGTAATATATCTTAAAAGTAGAAATGACAGGTACTTCCAGGAAAGATGGCAAAGTAGGAGGACCCTAAACTCACTTCACCCCACAGATACAGCTAGATAACTAGATACAGTAGATACAACTAGATAACACTCACATCAGAGCAAACAACCCAGAAAAGGACCCAAAGACTGGCTGAACAAACATCACAACTAAAATCTGTCAAGGAATGCACAAAATAAAAAGATGTAAAATCTGACACTATATACCTAAACCATTAGGGGAGAGAAGAATAAAGAATGGGTTCAAACTTAAGCAACCATCAACTTGACATAGACTGCTATATGCAGGAGATGTTATATATAAACCTAACGGTAACCACAAATCAAAAACTAGTAATATGCAAGGATATGCAAAGATAAAAAGAAAGGAATCCAAGTATATAACAAAAGAAAACCAGCAAACCATGGAAGAGAGAAAGAAAAGGATCAGAGAAACTATATGAAAACACCCACAAAACAAGTAACAAAAAATGGCAATAAATAAGCATTTATCAATAATTACTTTGAATCTAAGTGGACTAAATGCCCCAAACAAAAAATATAGGGTGACAGAGAAGATAAAAAAAACAAGACCCATCTGTATGCTGCCTACAACAGACTCATTTCAAACTTAAAGACACCTGCAGATTCAAAGTGAGAGGGTGGAGAAATATTTATCACACAAATGGATGTCAAAAGAAAGCTGCAGCAGCAATGCTTCTATCTGACAAAGACTTTAAAACAGTCTGTACCAAGAGACAAAGAAGGACTCTATAAATAATAAAGGGGACAATTCAACAAGAATATATAACAATTGGGGAGGTTGGGGGAACAGGTGGTGGGTAATGGGGAGGGCACGTTTTGCATGGAGCACTGGGTGTTGTGCAAAAAGAATGAATACTGTTACGCTGAAAAAAATAAATAAAATGGAAAAAAAAAAAAAGAATATATAACAATTGTAGATATTTATGCCCCTAACATGGGAGCACCCAAATACATAAAAGAGTTAATAACAAACATAAAAAGGAATTAATCAACAGTAATAACAGTAACTGTAGAGGACTTTAACACCCCACTTATACTGATGGACAAAATCACCCAAATAGAAAATCAACAAGGAAACAGTGGCTTTGAATAACACACTGGACCAGATGAATTTAACAAATATATACAGGATAGCAGAATACACATGCTTTTTAGAGGCACAAAGAACATTCTCCTGAATAGATCACATATTAGTCCACAAAACAACCCTCAACAAATTCAAGATCAAAGTCATACCATTCATCTTTTCTGATCACGATGCTATGAAACTAGAAACCAGCCACAGGAAAAATGTGGAAAGAACACAAATACATGGAGGTTATTAAAGAACATGGTACTGAAAAATGAATGGGTTAACCAAGAAATCAAAGAAGAAATCACAAAGTATATGGAAACAAACAAAAATGAAAACACAATGGTCCACAACTTTTGGGATGCAGGAAAAATGGTTCTAAGAGGGAAGTTTATAGCAATAAAGGCCTACCTCAAGAAGAAAGAAAAGTCTCAAATAACCTAACTTTACACTTAAAGGAGCTAGAAAAAGAACAAACAAAACCTAAAACCAGCAAAAAGAAGGAAATAATAAAGATTAGAGCAGAAATAAATGATACAGAAACTAAAAAAAAAAAAAACAAAACCCAAAAACAATAGAACAGATCAATGAAACCAAGAGCTGGTTGTATGAAAAGATCAACAAAATTGATAAACCTCTACCCAGACCTATCAAAAAAAAAAAAAAAAAAAAAAAGAGAGAGAGAGAGAGAGAAAGGACCCCAATAAATAAAATCATCACAAATGAAAGAGGAGAAATAACAACCAACACCACAGAAATACAGTTGTAAGAGAATATTATGAAAGACAATATGCCCCAAAATTAGACAATCTAAAAGAAAATAAATTCCTACAAACATATAGACTACCAAACCTGAAGCAGGAAGTAAAAGAAAATTTGAATAGACTGATAAGCAGCAAGGAGATTGCAAGAGTAATCAAAAAGCCCCCAACAAATTAGAGTCCAAGACCAGATAGTTTTACAGGCAAATGCTACCAAACATTTAAGGAAGAGTTAATACCTATTCTTCTCAAACTATTCCATATATTAAAAGAGTAAGGAAAACTTCCAAGCTATTAGGCCACTATCACCCTGATACCAAAACCAGATAAAGACATCACACAAGAGAACTAGAAGCCAGTATCTCTGATAAACATAGATACAAAATCCTCAAAAAAATACTACCAAACTGAATCCAATAATACATTAAAAATGTCATTCACCAATAATACATTAAAAAAGTCATTCTAAATCCCAAGTGGGATTTATTCCTGGGGCGCAAAGGTGATTCAACATTCGCAAATAAATCAACAGGATACAATACATCAATAAGAGAAAGGATTAAAATCCATGTAATCATTTCAACAGATGCAGAAAAAGCATTTGACAAAGTACAACATCCACCCATGATAAAAGCCCTCACCAAAGTGGGTTTAGAGGGAACATATCTTGACATAATAAAAGCCATATACGAAAAACCCACAGTGAACATCATACCCAGTGGGGAAAAAACTGAGAGCTTTTCCCCTAAGGTCAGCAATAAGATGAGGATGTCTACTCTCCAAAAAGTCGGGTTTTTTAAAGACTTTATTTATTTATTTATTGGGGGATGGGTGAGGGGAGGAGCAGAAGGGGAAGAAGCAGAAGGGGACAGACTCTCAAGCAAAGCCCAACATGGTGATCGATCCCATGACCCTGACATCACGACCTGAGCCGAAACCAAGAGTTGGACACTTAACCTACTGAGCCACTCAGGTGTCCTACTACACCACTTGTATTCAACTTGCACTGGAAGTTGACATAGCAATCAGACAACAAAAAGAAATAAAAGGTATTCAAATTGGTAAGGAAGAAATAAAACTTTCTGATTTGCAGATGACATGATACTCTATATAGGAAATCCTAAAGGCTCCACTAAAAAACTCCTAGAACTAATATATAAATTCAGTAAAATGACAAGAAACAAAATTAATATGCAGAAATCTGTTGCATTTTTATACACTAATAATGAAGTAGCAGAAAGAGAAATCGAAGAATCAATCCCAATTACAATTGCACAAAAAATAGTAAGATACCTATGAATAAACCTAACCAAAAAGGTGAAAGACCTATATACTGAAAACTATAAAACACTGATTAAAGAAACTGAAGACATAAAGAAATGTACAGATATTCCATGCTCATGGCTTGGCAGAACAAATACAATTAAAATGTCTTTATTACCCAAAGCAATCTCTATCCAAATACCAACAGCATTTTTTGCAGAACTAGAATAAACAATCCTAAAATTTATATAGAGCACAAAAGACCTCGAATAGCCAAAGCAACCCTGACAAAGAAAACCAAAGCTGGAGGCATCACAATTCTGGACTTCAAGTTATATTACCAAGCTGTAGTGGTCAAAATAGTATGGAACTAGCAAAGAAACAGACACACAGATCAGTGGAACAGGACAGAAAACCATAAATGGGCCCATAACTCTACCGTTAATTAATCTTCGACAAAACAAGAAAGAACATCCAATGGAAAAAAGACCGTATTTTCAACAAGTGGTGTTGGGAAAACTGGACAGCTACATGCAAAGAATGAAACTGGACCTGTTTCTTACACCATACATAAAAATAAATTCAAAATGGATTAAAGACCTAAATGTGAAGGGCTCCTGAGGGACTCAGTCAGCTAAATGTCTGCCTTAAGACTCAGGTCCTGGGATCACGTCCTGCGTTGGACTACTGTTCACTGGGGAGTCTGCTTCTCCCTCTCCCTCTGCTCCCTCTCTCACATACATACATAAATAAATCTTAAAAAAAAAAAACTAAATGTGAGACCTAAAACCATCAAAATCCTAAAAGACAGCATAGGCAGTAATGTCTCTGACATCAGAAAAGCAAAACTTTTCTAGATGTCTCCAGAGGGAAGTGAAATAAAACCAAAAATAAACTACTGGGACTTCATCCAAATAAAAAGCTCTGCACAACGAAGGAAACAATCAATAAAGCTAAAAGGCAATTTACAGAATGGAATAAGATATTTGCAAATGACATGTCTGATAAAGGGTTAGTACCCAAAATATAAAGAACTTATAAAATTCAACAGCCAAAAAACAAATAATCTAATTAAAAAATGGGCAGAAGACATGAACAGACATTTCTCCAAAGAAGACATACAGATGGCCAACAGACACATGAAAGGATACTCATCATCAGGGGAACACAAATCAAAACTACAATGAGGTATGACCTCACACCTGGCAAAATGGCTAAAATCAAAACCATAAGAAACAGTTGAGTATTGGTGAAGATGTGGATAAAAAGGAAACTTCTACACAGTTAGTGGGAATGTAAACTGGTACAGCCACTCTGGAAAACAGAATGAAGGTTCCTCAAAAGTTAAAAATTGGGACACCTGGGTGGCTCAGTCAGTTAAGCGTCTGATTCCAGGGTCCTGGGATCAAGCTCCACATCAAGCTCCCTGCTCAGTGGGACGGGAGGGCTGCTTCTCCCTCTGCCCCTGCTTGTGTTCTCTCTTGCTCTTTCTCTCCCAAACAAATAAATAAAATCTTAAAAAAAAAAATTAAAAATAGTGCTACGCTATGATCCAGTAATTGCACTACTGGGTATTTACTTCCAAAATACAAAAACACTAATTGAAAGGGACACATGCACCCTGATGTGTATAGCAGCATTATTTACAATAGCCAGGATATGGAAGCAACCCAAGTATCTATCAATAGATGAATGGACAAGAATGTAGTATGTGTATACAAACACACACACACACACACACACATACAATGACTATTACTCAGCCATAAAAAAGAACAAAATCTTTTTTCATTTGCAATGATGTGGATGGAGCTACAGAGTATAATGCTAAGTATAACAAGTCAGTCAGTGAAAGACAAATACCATATGACTGTACTCCTACATGGCATTTAAGAAGTAAAACAAATGAGTAAAGGGAAAAAAAAGAGAGAGAGAAACAAAAAAGAGACTCTTAACTATAGAAAACAAGTGGATGGTTACTAGAGGGGGTGGGTGGGAGAGTAGGTGAAATAGGTGATAGGGATTAAGGAGGGCACTTGTGAAGAGTACCAGGTGATGTATGGAAGTGACGAATCACTATATTGTACACCTAAAACTAATATAATACTGTATGTTAACTACACTGGAATTTTTTTTTTAAAGCAGAAATGATGGGATTTGCTGGTGGAGTGGGTATGAAGTAAGAGAGAAACAGAGAAGATGAAGAGGGCCACCAAATTTTTGTGGTAGGCAAATGATCAGTAGAAATACCATTTGCTTTTTCAATTTCTATCATGAGTCATAGCTTAAAGAAAGCTTTTCTAAAAGTTATAAAAATGTACATAAATATGAACAAGATAAAAGTATCAAGGTCAAATCCAATACAAAGTTATTCTTAGAGAAAATAAGAAACAGAATAATGTCCTTTCAATAAACACAGACCAGAAAGATATGCCTATGAAAAAAAATCAAAACTATAATCTACTACTTCTAAAAAAGTTTTTAAAAATAACAAAATTATCAAAATATGAAAGAAACAATGCAACGTAAAATTAGGACAACCAAAATATTAAATAATAAAATTCATTTAAAAAATTACCAAAAAAATTACAAAATTCAGACTAAACTAGAAAGAATATAGGAGTAAATGAACACAATGGATGGTGCTTTAAGACAAACAGAGGAGGAAAGGAGGAAAAAGAAAGAGATAGAAAGTATTTGAGAGATGAAGTAGTCAGCACTGACTCTAAAAGTTATGCAACCCACGATGACCACATTTCATGAAAGAGAGCTAAAGGATGCAAACAGTACAAACTGTAATACAGAAAAAAGATCTCAAACTACATTTTAAAGGACCACACCCCTTATTGATGACTATCCCCTACAGTACCCAATACGATAACATATTCCAGTAAAATTACTGAAACAAAGCACAGCACATAAGGGGGAATAAAACAGATTATCACCATCACACTTTCACAGAGGAAGAATATGTGATCCAAAGATTTACCACCAAGAAAAGCTAACTTTCAGGTTTGGGCCCAAACTGTCACGAACAAGCTGATCCCAAGGCTGCCATCCTCTAGTCCTTCTGAATAACTGACTAGAGAGTGAGCTTCAGACAATCATAATGAAAAAAGAGACAAAGAGACTAGAAGTGAGCATTAAACAGAGTAAAACTAAGACTAAATGAAGACTGAAAGAAGTATAGTGTGTAATAGCTATTATGCTTTAGTAGACATGGTATATTTTAATAAAGTTGGGAGAAAGAAGAGAGCTAAGACAAAAAGTTTTTTAGCCATTTTTAGGAAGTATGTTCATGTTTGTTAGTATTAGAATTGAATCGTGAGTCCATTGCTTATGCAACATGAGATAAAGCAAATGAATAATTGTGAGATATTCTAATTCTGTCATCCCTGTCTAACCAGGATTTCAGTATAGAAGAAAACAGATGTAACAGAAGAGAAACCTTGCAGTTCTGAATTTGAATCCAATGTATCAGTATGGACTCAAAAGAAAGTCAGTCAGTGGACTGCCCAACCATTCATCCTATCTCTGTTTACTGAAAAGGTCTAGAAACAATGATAGCCCAGTAATCTGAAATGCCATCTCCATTAAAAGACACCAAGGAAGATTCCAGGTAGAGGGCAGGAACTACCTGACTAGCCTAAAGCATCTTGTCATATCATACTGCATGGAGGTTATCAGTGGACCATCAAGGTCATTTCCAGAGACAAACTGAAGAGGTTTCTATGTCTAGAGATGAGATAATTTGAGCTTCAATAGGATCATAATCACAATGATCAAAGTCCGTCATATATGTTTAAATCCATGAATTCACAATGATATAAAAGAAAAAAGACTCTACCTGACCACCTTCAAAGATGACAGGGAATCAATTCATTCTCTTAAAAATAGAAGTGGGAGGGAAAAAGAAAAAACTCAAGCTTTTAATCCCTTCTTGCTTATGCAAATAGCACCCGTGGGTAACCAACTAAAGGATGAGGGAAAATATCTCTTTATAAAGTATTCCAGCTAATAAGAAAGAAAGAAATGAAATTATTAGAATGGCCCCATTTTGCAACCCCAGTGTTAATAGCCTCGGATTCTGAGCATCAATAGCTGCTAACATCACATTAAGGAAAGATAAGCAGGCAGCAGGTACTTCCAGGTGCTAGGACACAACTATCAATGGTCTTGCCAAAGGGACTAAACTACTTGCAGCTCGAATCAGGGCAAATTTGCAGAAAGACAAGGTTGAGGAACAGGCTGAAGTACAGCAAGGGTATGCAAATCCAGGCTGTAGGGAAGCCCAAAGGGTCAAAAGCCCAGGTTCCTCAACAAATACCCTGTTGAAAAATGGAAAAAGAAAATAAAGGAAGAAACTAAAGTTACAATAAGAAACTTAAAAGATAGAAATTAATTTAAAAGAGACTTAAGAAGTGGAAGCACTTTTAGGTAATAAAAACTGTCCAGGGGTGCCTGGGTAGCTCAGTGGGTTAAAGCTTCTGCCTTTGGCTCAGGTCATGATCCCAGGGTCCTAGGATCGAGCCCCGCATCAGGCTCACCGGGAAGCCTGCTTCCTCCTCTCTCTCTCTGCCTGCCTCTCTGCCTACTTGTGATCTCTGTCTGTCAAATAAATAAATAAAAATCTTAAAAAAAAAAAAAAACTGTCCAGAAATACAAGTCAGCCTGATTTCCAAATGAGGACAGCAATCAGTTTAGTGGGAACACAGTAAGGGCTTCTAGAAACAGGCATAGGACTTCCAAATCTGGGTTTTGGTGACTAAGGCATCCACCTAATAATTGTTAAGCTGAACATTTCACTTTGAATGATTATCTGTGTCATATTTTGAAAAAAAAAAAAAGTTTTTATTAGAAAAGTGGGAGAAATCATTCTAAACCAATTCTGTAGTTTCTTTTCTATAAAATGATGATAGTTACTTCTACTGATGCAATTAATGTGCTCTAAGGGCAGAGATTTCCCCCCCACCTCCTCCCCCTGGGCCAGCACTGAATACCTGGTATCTTCACTGTGCCACTGGAGGAAGTGTCGTCCGTGTAGGGATGGCTACTCTCTACCACCACAGGCTGAGAGGACAAGCGGCCGCTCTGTGAGTCTGTGGCTACGTCCTCCAGTTCGGTGACACAGAGCTCCAGCAACATATCTGCCACCTGGTGGAGGAAACAGGGGCACAGATCAAATCATCAGGATGCTACCCCTGCTAACTCTGCTCCAGGTCTTTCCACAGGGACAGGGTGGCAGAGCGGAGCACTTGGGAATTTGAGAAAGCTAGTTCAAACCAGGGCTTGGTTCCCTCACCTATAGCATCAAAATAGCACAGAGCTCACAGAGGTGCTTATATATGTATAAATGCAGCTGGGAGGTGCCTGACATATGTAAGACATTCAATATATGCCAAATGAAGAAACTGTGATCACAACAGTTTCTTTCTATACCAAGACAAGATTACTTCCTTGGGAGGAAGTAAACAGGAATAAAACATCAAGGGAAGGAGCAGAAAAGTGATAAAAATGACCAAAATCCAGGAAGACACCAGGGGTCAAGCAGGAGTGGGCAGGAATAAAGAAGAATGATCAAGCCATCCAAGCCAAACAGCAGCAAAGTATCTGGAACGAGGGACTATAAACAGAAACATAAGTAGGAATGTCTCTTGACCCAGGACATTAAGAGGCAGCCCCCCATACCATATTCCCTCAACAATCCATGATGTCCTTATTTCGTTTTAAAATTTTAGTGATTCATACCACTGAAGTGGACAACACTGGTGATTATAAACTCCTTGATTTCCATTTTTTTTTTAAGATTTTATTTATTTGACACAGAGAGATCACAAGTAGGCAGAGAGACAGGCAGAGAGAGGAGGAAGCAGGCTCCCCACTGAGCAGAGAGCCTGATGCAGGGCTCGATCCTAGGACCCTGAGATCATGACCTGAGCCGAAGGCAAAGGCTTTAACCCCCTGAGCCACCCAGGCACCCCTTGATTTCCATTTTTAAAAACAAATAAGAAGGGGTGTCTGGGTGGCTCAGTCAGTTAACCATCTGCCTTTGACTCAGGTCATGATCTCAGGGTCCTGGGATTGAGCCCCATTTTGGGCTCCCTGCTTAGCAGGGAGCCTACTACTCCTCCTTCCCACTTGTGCCCTCTCTCACTATCTCTCTCAAAGAAATAAATAAAATCTTTAAAAAATAATAAGAATATGTTATTATAGCCAATAATGACCAGTAAGTAAATTTTCTAAATTCAGAAAACAAACCAACTATTCTCTAGTCCATACTTTTCAGGAATGATCCTTTCCTCTATTTTTCCTCATATCTAGATAACAAACAGATTAGCTTGGTAATTAGTTTTTTATTGATGACAAACTAAAATCACTCCCATGTAAGTATTAGGACTATAAATTCATACATCTCTCTTTCAAGAGTTCCAAACATTAGGTCAGGGTAGAACACAGGACTAGCATCTTGTCACTGGTCAGGACAGTTTGAAGACAGTCCTATCTTTGCTTCTGCCTCTCCTTAAACCTGCTATGGATGTGTGTCACTGAGACACAGATGTTGGTGTCATCAAACAACTACTACACAGCCCACAAGGGGTATTCTGAGCTGCACAATCTTCCTCTAACAAAACAAACCATCATTCCTTCAGAAGGGATCAACAAAGCTTCTCAGGAGACAATGACATAGGGGTCATAGATGTGGCTCTGCCTTCAAAGTACCCAGGGTCCAACACCATTTCTCCCACCCACCAGCAACCTGAGTGTCCATGAGACAGAAAAAAACCTCCCAGAGCCTCAGTTTCCTCATCTTTAAACAGAGAACACCAACACCTATTCTTGTACCAAGAATGTACCAGAACCGGGCCTGGCAGGTGTGTGTGTAACAAATGCTGGGCATTATGACTTTAAATCCATGTCCTCATGTCCTTTCCTCTCACAAATGCAGTAAACTTATAAAAAAAAAAATTAAACTTTTGCTTGCGGCAATTCATTTTGATTTAATCTCTCAGAATTAGCAAAGTAACTTGCCTCAAAAAACTAGAAAGTAGGAAACCTACTTCCTGTTCTTCCTGAATACAATTAAGAAATAACAAACCCCAACCCATTTACCATCTACCAAACCATTTACTGTTTTCAAGACCAATCAACCATACTTAAGTACCTTCTTGTTTGGGTGGTAGTGATATGGGGCCCAGAGAAACACAGATTATGTATCTGTAGAGAGCACATGGCATCAAACTCCCTGACGTGGCCAGCTCTAAAAGGCAGAGCAAGGCCACTGATAAATAACAGTCCTTAAGGAAGCCAGAAACCTTTAGGACTCATCAATCCAATTTCTAGGATATACTGATAAGATACTGACTTTAATATCCTACACTAACCATATGTGCCTATACAAATTTAAATGAATTAAAGTTAAGTAAAATGAAAACTTCAGTTCCTCAGGCACACTAGTGATATTTGAAACAGTCAACAGCTACACGTGACTAGAAGCTATCACAATGAATGGCTCAGCTACAGAACATTGCCACCATAGCAGAAAATCCTATTGGATCCAGTGTTAACATTGTAGTATTGGACCATAAATAGGTTGATGGAATAAAAGAGTCCATAAATGGACTGAAATATATACAGGAATTTTTTCAAATCATTGAGAAAAGGATAGATTATTCAATAAACGGTATTGGACAACATGCTTGCCATCTAGGAAAAAATAAAGCTGGATCCCTACCTTATTCCTTACATTAGGATAAACCCCAGACAAGGCGCTGGGGTTACTCGGTTAAGGTTTTGACTCTTAGTTTCGGCTCAGGTCATGATCTCATGGGTTATGAGATGGAGCCTCATGTTGGGCTCTGTGCTTAGCGAGGGGTCTGCTTCAAGACTCTCTCCCTCTGACCCTCTCCCCTACTCGCTCACACTCTCCCTCTCTCTCTCCAAAGTAAATAAATAAATCTTTAAAAAAAAAAAAAAAGATAAATCCCAGATGGCTCAAAAATGTAAATATAATAAACGAAATCATAAAAATAATTAGAAGAAATCTGAGAAAATTTCTTTAAATAATGTCACATAGGTAAACATTTTTTCAGCATAATACAAAATCCAGGTGTCACTAATGAAAAATACTGGCATATCTGACTTCATAAAAATTAGAAATTTCTAAATGGCAAAAAGTACCAAACTAATGTCCAAAGGCACATTGGGAGGACAACTGAAGCACATATGACAGAGAAAGACTTACTTACAAGACTACTTCTAAACTGCTATCTACTAGAATAAAATCAAGCACAAGATACAGTATGATGTCAACAGTAGCATATTCCCTGGACAGGAGGCCACAGTACCCATCATATGGCTCACCTGTGGGTAGGCGGTACCCATGCCAGACAGCACAGCTGAAAGCACATCCCTGCCCTTTTCCCCTGCCCGGCTACACACGGACAGCTTGAGCAAGTCCACCATGACGCGGGTGTCATCCGCAACCAGCAGACTGGTGAACTCATCCAAGGATTGAGGTTCAGGGCCTGATGCTTTATTTTGGCTTTCAACATCCTAAAAAGTCCAACAATTAAAATGAGGAGTAATACATTTAGAAACAGTCACCAATTTATTCATAACTCAAAGGATATGTAACTACTACTGATGAATAAAGGGCTTTAGAAGGCCTTTAAGATTATGAAATGCCAGATTAAGAAATGACATACCCACAAAATTTTCATCACCATGTACTATGCTTTCAAGACCAATTAAATGTTTTTTAATAGAAAGTTATTCTTTTTATTTATTTTATGTTTTCTTTTTTTTATTATGTTAAGTTAGCCACCATAGAGTACATCATTAGTTTTTGATACAGTTTACAAAATACCAACAATATCTGTGAAAAGTATAACTAAACTACAAATCACAATTTATACTTTAACCAAGTTCATAAGGTAGCTTGGAATGAAGTCACACCATGTAAAATCTACCATCCCATCCATAAGATATGCATAGGAATTTCGTAAAACTAAATTTGGAATTTACATATTTTGTCTATAGCCTCTCCATAATTATTTCCTAGAATCTTATTTAAAGTGACTTGTTGGCTGGTATATAGCACATTAGCCACCTACTCTTTTTCGTTGGGTTCTTTGAAAATGAAAATAGATATTCTCCTTCTACTTTTCATTTACAGTATGTCAGCTAAAACTCATTGCACCTGTGATCATTTTCTTCTTCTCCCTCTTTGGCAGGGGAAAGAAGCTACTTATTTGTCTGCATCACTATCTGTCCCCTGACTTCATGACGATGTCCCACCCAGGACTGCTGCCTCACAGCCTCCCATCTAACACCCTAAGAGCCTCTTGGGAGTTGGCAGTGGGATCTGACTTATAGAAAGGAATAAGAAGACATCAGAGGTGGGAAATTTTGAGCTTAGAGAGAGTGGGAAACACGGAGACCCAGGATCTTCTAGTTTCCCAGACGAAGTCTGGCTCACCAGAGGAAGAATAAGATGCCAAAAGTGCCTCTCTTCTTTTCTCCTGCTTTCAGGATCTCAGCAAAACTAGTGTCAACTCTTTCCAGAAACAGCAATGAACTAGGGGAAGCACAGCCCCACTTAGGAAATTTAAGGGGAATGGGACACATCCAATGTGCAAGTTCCATCGACTTGGGCCCTGGACACCACACTTCTCTGAGTTAGAACAGTTTCTCCCTTTAAAGAAACAGACCCTGCTCCTACCTCTGCATGGAGACCCAGGGAACCCATTAAGTGAAGTTGGTCAGAAATTTTAACATCCCAGAATCTCACTCACTGAAAAGCAGCAAAAGCATTCAGTTGAATATGTTAACCACATATAATACATGTGATTAATACTAGCCTAAAACTAATATGCAAATTACTTTACCATGATTTATGAATCATACCAAAACTGAAACGATAGGAATCTAGGGGTATAATAATCTGGATAATGCCTACGTCTCGTAAATAAATTGGTAGGAAAGAAATTCCTCTCCTACCCAAAAGCAAAAATTTTGAATAATTCAGAATAATTTCTGCATTAAATCCTCACCCTACGAGATTGCCAAGTATTAGAAGTTAAATATAGATATCTAATTTATAAATAATTTTATTACCAGAGATGGTTATGAGTAATTTCTATAGGACACGTTTTTGTCAGCATTAATAGCATAATAAACCAAGAGTTCCAAGTATAATTGAAAATAATGCATATTAAATAGATGATGGGGACTAAGGAGTGTACTTGTTATGATAACCACCAAGTGGAAGTGTTGAATCACTACATTGTACACCTGAAACTGATATTATACTGTATGTTAACTGGAATTTAAATAACAACTTAAAAAATAAAAAAAAGAATGCATATTTGTCCCCAAAGGCGAATATGCTGGCAAGGGAGATAGTGTTAGCAGGTACAATGGCCTGGCACAGGGAGCACCTAAGTGGCTGGGGAAGGTGTCCATATGTGGGGGTGGCTGGTGTGGCCAGCATGGGAGGTGAGAGAGAGGTCACAAATCAAGCAGGTGAAAGGTCATCCTTGCAGAAGTTAGATTGGTTCTTAGTGTCAGAAGCTGTGCAGAGAAAGGAGTGTACCCAGGT
The DNA here is from genome assembly GCF_922984935.1 of Meles meles. Classification (NCBI taxonomy): domain Eukaryota; kingdom Metazoa; phylum Chordata; class Mammalia; order Carnivora; family Mustelidae; genus Meles; species Meles meles. Next base: position 28,722,825 of record NC_060071.1, read on the forward strand.
GGGGGAGGAGTGGCTACTTAAGGGGAACTAAATAAACTGCCAATAACAGGGGCCAGGTTTCTCACTTTCAGAGAAGAGAGTTATAAACACAGAGGGGGAGAAAAGAAGAATGAGTCCTGTGCTGTTAGAATTGATTGTATTGTTGTGAACCAGTGGTTTTCAAAATACGCCATTTATAAAGAAATAAATAAGCGTACTTCTCTGTTGTGTATGCATACATACACATACATTCCCTACCTCTGTCCTCTAAGAATGCTTGGAAACAGCAACACCCCAAGAGCAATGAGCACTTGAACATCTTGCCTTTTAAATACCACTCTCTACTAAAAAGAACGAAGACCTCCTAAAGAAACATCTGATTTCTGGGCTGGAGGGTAAAATATTTTGTTGAGCTTATCTAGAACCTTGTGCTGTGCCAGAAAGCAAGGAAACACTCAAAAAAAAGATGAGAACATCTTAAAGGGGCAGATAAAATTCTATAAAATATTGAAAGGAGAATTAACATTAATCCTTCAAACTCTTTAAAAAACAAAACAAAACAAAAGATAGCGGCGCCTGGGTGGCTCAGTCGTTAAGCGTCTGCCTTCTGCTCAGGTCATGATCCCAGGGTCCTGGGATAGAGCCCCACATCAGGCTCCCTGCTCAGTGGACAGCCTGCTTCTCCCTCTCCCTCTGCTGCTACCCCTTGCTTGTGTGTGTGCATGTGCGCTCTCTGTCTGTCTCTGTCAAATAAATAAAATCTTAAAAAAAAAAAAAAAATGAAGGAACACTGCCCAGCTCATTCTATGAGGACAGTATTACTCTAATACCCAAACCAGGCAAACACATCACAAGATAACTACAGGTCAGTATCACTTATGAACGCTGGTATAAAAATCCTCAACAAAAGAGCAAATCAATCCAGCAACATATAAAAAAGGATTATACACTTCAAATACAGAAAGAGACAGAGCAAGCATAAATTCCATGGTGTCGGACTGAAACTGAAAATAGTAGTTTGAACTATTCATGGTTTTTATTATAAAGATAAGATGCTGAAGTAGAAAAAAATGTGCATATGCATGCATGCTTGCTGAAAAGGTGTAAACCAAGGACATCTGGTAGCAACTAATTTACCAAGTTTCCAGATCTTGTTTCTAAATTCTATGATCCACTGAAAGGCACCAGGGCTCCTTGGAGAAATGGATGATTCCAGAGCAGGGAGTTGTAAGTTAAAGTCTAGAACACGTTTTTGCGCCAAAAAATAAAGAAGTGCTCAAAGAATTATGGGGACGTGTCAGATGGACAAATGAACCAGCCAGAAAGGGATCCCCACAGCCATGTCTGGTACAATTTGGGTGTCAAATGATAACAGTAATGGATGTCATTATTTGAGTAAAGCACGATCCCATGATTCCGTACCAACATAGATGGATAGACAGACAGACGAAGATGAGAAGGGAAAGTTCTCACAGAAGAACAGCAACAATTATATTCAAAAAGGAATGATGAAATTTGCAAAATCACCATGTGACAACTACCACAGTAATAATGGATTCAGTTAGAATCATCAATAGATACTAAAAACTGGTGGGTAAAATAGGAGGAAAAAGGTACTTACAGGTATTTATAGTCTCAAAATATCTCCCCATAAATACATCCTAACCCACTTTTATTAACTTCTAGTGGAAAAACCTGGCAGACGCTCTTGACCAAGCAATAAGAATTAATATCACCAGACTGCAGCAAATAAACAATGCACATACATCGATGGGATGCACTGAAAAGAACTCTACATCCTTCCTGTAGTATCCATCCAAAGGAAGAATTAAAGAATGTTCCATACTGAATACTAAAGTGACAACAGTCAACCCTGAGTTGGGTTCTAGACCCATAAAGAATACTATTAGGACAATGAGCAAAATCTTATTAGATCTGTGGATCAGAAAGTAATCCTGGATCAATGTTAATGCCCTGACACACTGAAGCCTTGAGGATGAATGGGAATTGTGCCCTGCAGCTACCCACCAATGGTTCAGAAATGCCAATAGCTAGAGAACCTAGGTGAATAGTATATGGAAGTATAATGTGCTATATTTCTATGTACTACTTCTCCAACTTTTGGGTGCATTTAAGATTATTTCAGAGTCCAGAAAATTTAAGATTATTTCAAAATAAAATGTTAAAGAAGAAAGCTCCTTGACCTCTTTGGTTTTTGTCATAGTTTCTGCAATGATGCTGGCAGCTCCTGGGTCGTCCGTCACTGGGATAAATGGTCGAGAAGAAGCTGAGGAAGCAGAGGGGGTCACTGCAGAGGGGGTCACAGCATCCTCAGAAGATATCATCTAGTTTAAAAGTATACAGGAAGAGGAAAAACTGAGCAGTGTGGCACACCTCCCACACAACTCCAAAAAGCTTTATCTCAAACCCCATATGCCATCTGGAATATGCCAGACTTTACAGAGGTTTACAAGGTGCTTCCACTATCCTGGGGTACAGGGCAACCCTTCAAAGTCAAACACATTCATATTCCCATGAAAATCTATTAGTATTCACAAAAGGTCACATGAAGAAGATTAGAAATGAGTTCACATCTCTTCAAGTTGGGTTTTCCCCCAAAATAAGTTACAAAAACTCTTGGCTTTCAGAGCTTTAATGTTCCAGAATCATGGATAAAGGACTGTGAACTTGTATTTCACAACTTTTTAAAAAAATTAAACTATTTCTATTTAAACACTGTAAAGATCCTTTTAAAATTGCGTATTTTTTAATTCAAGCCAAAAATCACAGCAGTAGGAACAAAAGCAGTCTGAATTAATTATACTTTATACGGAATTAATTAAACTTTCCTAAACACGAAGTTTGATCTAATGTTGCATTATTGTTTTACTATTTATTTTTACCTCTCCTCTCTTTTCTTGCCATGGATTTGGACTCAGTCTGTCTTCAGTATCAATAGCCAGCACACATTCCTCTCCATTCACAGGACTGGCCATAGCAGATGCATCGGAAGGAGGTGCCGAAGAGGAAAATGAAGGACACTCCACCGGGGCAATCATGCCAGCTGGCATTAGGGCCCCAACCACCGCATCTCTGTCAGGAGAGAAAGCCAGGCCTGTGGTGAACTGCCCTTCACCACTGCAGGACAGAAGACCCAGGAGGAGGGACAAACACTTACTGAATGACTCCCTCATTTTTATAGGATACACATAAAGCAGTTCTGGGAAAATACTAAACCAACATTCATCAGCTAAAAGCTACAATGTTTACTTATGATCTTATGACCTTGGTAATGACAGGTGAAAAAATACCAAATATAAAAATCAGACCAGAATAAACCCCCAGATTCCCCTGAGAAATCTTCTAGGATTGTTAGAGCCTGAGGATAATGTTTTATTTACTAAAAGCTGTGTATCAAGGATGCCTCACATAAGGCAGCTAAGACTAAACGTCCTCTCAGTGACACAGTTGGCCTTCAGTATGAAACTAATGTTCCTGTGCAATTTATTTCTACTCATCAGGCCCATAATCATGAGAGATGAGCAACTAACTCAGACAGAAAATAGCAGCAAAATGTTGAAAAAGATAGCATTATTAAAACTCTATCAAGCGTCTGAGTGAAGGAAATGACAAGTGGTCTTAAACATAGACCTGTGTGTGAAACAGAGTTTACAGTGTAAACTATACACTGTATAGTTGTATCAGTTAATTCTCCTCTCATTTCTCAAACAGTAATGCTTAGAGTTTACTGGCCATAAAAATAAAAAATGGTTTTTAATTTGGATTTCTTTTTTTTTTTTTTTTGAGAGAGAGAGCGAGTGAGCAGGGGTGGAGGAGGGGTAGTAGGAGAGGAAGAGAGAATCTTAAGCAATCTCCACGCCCAGCACCCCCAATTTGGATTTCTGGTTCATATTTCAACCCCCATTAAAAAAAGCACAGGGGTGCCTGGGTGGCTCAGTTGGTTACATGTCTGACTCTTGATTTCGGCTCAGGCTGTGGTCTTGAGGTCATGAGATCAAGCCCCATGTTCTCAGGCTCCATACTCAGCAGGGAGTCTGCTGGAGATTCTTTCCCTCTTCCCCTCCCTCTGGCCCTCTCTCCCCACATATGCATATGTGTTCTCTTGTGCTCTCTCTAAAATAAATAAACAGATCTTAAAAAAATAAAAAATAACTATTCACTATCTAAGGGTATATGACCTAAAACTCACAGTATTTAAAGACAATACTATATAACATTCTCTGAGACATATGATCAACCAAAAATACAAAACCCAAAGTTTAAATAACTGCAGGATTTCAAAAGCTAGTCAAAAAGCCTACCTGGCATACATGATTTGCAATGCTGTAAGTATATGAGATAAGGCCTGCTGTTTGGCCAGATTTCCATCCAATGACAGGAGAATCTTGGCAAGAGAAGGGCGATTTGGCTTAGAATTATTTGCACCACTGATTTTATTGCTGGCAGCAGAAGAATCAGCATCTGAAGGCACACCTGAAAAAGAAAAATAAAATTTGGGATCAATTTCAAAGATCAGAGTTTGCTCTATTCCTATTTGACCTTTCCAGTTTATTTCTAAAACACACTCCAATCTGCATTTTGCTATTTCACAGATTAAGTATTAAGTTAATGGTCTTCCAGAGTAAAAACAAAAACAACAAACAACCTATTTACTTACACTTCTATAAAAAAGTTATTTTCATCAAAGCTTCATTGTTTTGCTACCAAAAAAAAGTGATGAAAATATAGTAACTACCCGTATTTACTTACCACTGAAATGCAAGACAAAAAATAGCACAAAACAATGGAGAGAAGACAAAATGTTCACCAATGAACAGTCTTACTGGACACATGATCCAGCTCATCACTGCCCTAAGAGTTCGCAGGCTTCAGCCAAGGGAAGGGAACCAGGTGGAGCTCAGTGGTCTATTTGAGTAAAGGAGGAACAGCTCTGGGCAGAGAGGCCAGTATGGTCAGAGTTCACAAAACAGAAGCAGAGAAGACACAGTTGCCCAGATAAGTGCCAGGGAGCTGTGCAGGCACCCTCACTCAACACAGCTGAGGATGCAGCAAAAGGTGATGGGTGCCTACATGAGAGGAAGCTCCCAAAGCCAAAGAAAGAACTACATGAAAGTACTACAGGCCCCACACACAGGCTGGAACACTGCAGAGAAACAAGCATAGCAGTTGCTCCTGTCAGCCAGACATGAAGACCTCATTATTCTCAGAACATCTTGTCTCAGTGGTGGGGAATTATTAGCCTAATATCAGGTCTGAAGCCACTAAACAAATCCAAAACAAAGACCCAAAAGGAACAAAATGTTATAGAGTAACTTAACATAAGCTAAAGAAGATTTACAGACAAACAAAAATCTCCAGCAGGCAATTCTTTTTTTTTTTATTTGACACAGAGAGAGAGATCACAAGTAGGCAGAGAGGCAGGAAGGGGGGGGTGGGGGAAGCAGGCTCCCCACTGAACAGAGAGCCCGATGCGGGGCTCAATCCCCGGACCCTGAGACCATGACCCAAGCCAAAGGCGGAGGCCCAACCCACTGAGCCACCCAGGTGCCCCTCCAGCAGGCAATTTTATAAAAATTGACAAGCTTATTCTAATACTCAAAACAGCATTTGAAAAAGAACAAAGTTAAAAAATTACCACAGCCTGAATTTGGGTCTTTTATAAAGTTATAATATTCAAAATAATGTGGAATTGGCATCAAAATACAAAAATAAGTCAACAAAACTGAGCATCCAGGAATAGATCCATAACATACAAAGACAACTGATTTTTTACAAAGGTGCAAAAAGCAATTCAACAGAGTAAGGATACTTTTCTTAAATAAATGTAACTGAAACAACTGGATACCCACACACACCTCCACCAAAGAATTCAGTACACATCTCACACAATATACAAAATTTAACTTGAGATCAAGAATAGATTTAAATATCTAAAACTACAGAACTTACATTAAAAAATACAGGAAATGAACCTTTGACCTTGAGTACACAAAGTCTTTTTAGATGTAACCCCCAAAGTATGAGCCATTAAAAAAATGGGACTTTATTGAAATTAAAAATTTCTGCTCTTTAAAATTCGCTTGTGGAGAGAATGAGAAGACAAGCAACGTTGGGAGAAAATATTTACAAGTCACATATCTGACAAAAGACTTGTACTCAAAATATATAAAGAACACTCAACACTCAATAAGAAAACAACCTAGTTTTAAATATAGGCAAAAGATAGGAATAGACACTACAAAAAAAAAAAACCATATTTGGATGGTAAATACACATGATGCTCAACATCATTAGTCATCAGGGAAATGCAAAGTAAAACCACAATGAGATACCACCACACATCTACACAAATCTAAATTCAAATTATAAAGACTGACCAAACCAAGGGTAGACAAGAATATGGAGTGAGCTGGAGCTTTGGAACAATGACTTTACAAAAACAGTCTGTAGGATTCTTGAGAAGATAAGCCTATACCTACCATATGATTCAACCATTCCTCTCCTAGGTATTTACCCTAGAGAAATCCAAGTATAGGTCCATATAAAGACTTATACATGAATGTTCATAGCAATTGTATTTGTATAGCCAAAAACTGGGAACAACCTCAAAGTCCATCCACAGGCAACTAATAACAAACTGCAGTACATCCATAAATGAAATACTACTTGACAAAAAAGAAAAGAATGAATTATTAGTATATGCAACATAGATGAATTTCAAAATAATGATGCTGAATGGAAAAAGTGAGATTTAAAAAGTACCTACGGTATGATTCCATTTATATAAAACTCTTAAAAATACAAACTGACATACAGTGTCAGAAAGCAAGTCAAGTGGTTGTAGGAGAAAGAGAGGCTGAGAAGGGGCACAAAGAATATGTATATTTTCACTTATCTTGACTCAGTGATGCTTTCACAGGTGCACACATGTCAAAGCTCATGGAAATCACACTTTAAATATGTAAGGTTTGTTGAATGTCAATTATATCTGAGTCAAGCTGCTAAAAATACCAAGTAGCCCAGCCCAGCACAGTGCTTATACATGTCAAGTAGTTATTATACAGCACTGTCAGAGTTGACCTGAACATAATATAAGAATCAGCATCGTACTTCCTTTCAAAATTCTCATTCCAGCACGCAAAAAGCAAAGTAACATGTTTATTTTGTGACCCTGTAACAGAATGCAGTTAATGCAGTGCTACAACCTCTAATCTGATGTTCTTATTAAATATTCTAACTATGATGTTGCTGTATACTAAATACAAATCTGTGTTACCTAAATAGGAAGCACCTAAAGGGTCTCTTGCAGTCTGAAAGAGGACGGGCTCGTGGACAGAGGGTGTTGCCACATCAACGGTAGTCCATGCCACACTGTGTGAAGACCCACAAGCCACTCGTGTGATCTTCTGGCCTTCTAAGCCTTGCACAAGTGTAGGCTTTCTATTAACTGTGGTCGTGCCATTGCCCTGTTGGCCATGGTCGTTATCTCCCCAAGCATAAACCTGTTACAGGGAACAAAAAAAGAATTTTTCAACATTTGAGAACATTGTCTTTAAATATACTTCAAAATTCTCTCCAATAATTATAAGTAAGTATTTATTTACTATCAATCCAATGAATTCATCTGTTCTGTTTTGTTTTAGGAAACAGGGAGGTTCTCCTCTTCAACTAAGCTCAATACTTATTTATTTTCCTTATTTTGCAAAGCAAAGTGATCAAAAACAATACACTCACTTTTCATGTAATTCATTTCTTGGCTTTACAGATTTAGAAGGAAGAATTCATTTTTAATTCATTTTGATAAAAACAAACAAACAGTGTGCTCTTGTTGCAATGAGCACTGGATGTTATATGTAAATGATGAATCACTAAATTCTACTCCTGAAACCGATGTTACACTATATGTTAACTAACTAGAACTTAAATAAAATTTTGGGGAAAAAAGTGTGCTAATTTGTTGTCATAAATGAATTTTTTAAATATAACATAAGCCTGTCATGATATGGTTCTCAAAGCAGAAGAATGAGTAATACTTGTCATGGATGACTTTATTTCTAAAATGACAAGCACATCTCTCCATTGGCTATCAATTTCTCAAGTAAAACACTGTTACTACCTTAGCAGTAGAAGCACCTTCAATGACAATAATCTTTTCATATTTTTCATGTGGACTTTAGAACAGGAAAGCCTACCACTTTACAACATCTGTCAGTCAACAACTCTTCAATTTACTAGGTGTTCCTACCTAAGCTGACAACTGGGCAGATATACACAAGAACAAAACAGGCACAGCCTGTCCTCCTGGTTCTTTAAGTACTAAGACTCACTTTGTTTCATCATGAATTATATTTTCAACACAAGGACTTGTCACCTTAACTTACCTGCCCTGCATCTGTGACTGCCAGGCAGTGCAGCGCCCCAACAGCCACATGCACAATCTTCTTCCCTCTCAGCCCTTCCACCACCTGTGGCTTCCGTACGTGCACATCAGAGCCATGGCCCAATCTGAAGTAATCCCCCTTCCCCCTGCAAGGAGGTCAACAGTATGCATTTTAATATATGGTTACCATCTAGCATTGTTCCATAGGAAAACACTCATTGTTTACAGCATTAGAGCCAGCTCATTAACATCACATACAGTGCCCACGGTCTCTGAAATTATGTTATAAAATAGTATATCATTAATTCAAATTAATTCTTGAATTCTACAGTAAGATCCTTAATGTGTGTTGTATAACACTTAAGTTACTGATGTAGGTCAATTCTTGCTCAAGCTGCCTCTGAGACACAATACTCAAGTTAAGGCCCATCACATTGTCATAAGGTAAGTTGGTTGTCCCTCTCTTTTTATTTATTTATTTTTTTAAAAAAGAATTTATTTATTTATTTGACAGAGAGAGATCACAAGTAGGCAGAGAGGCAGGCAGAGAGAGTGGGGGAAGCAGGCTCCCCGCCAAGCAGAGAGCCCGATGCGGGACTCGATCCCAGGACCCTGAGATCATGCTCTGAGCCGAAGGCAGAGGCTTAACCCACTGAGCCACCCAAGCACCCCTCCTTTTAAATTTAATAAAATAAGCTTTCACAAGAAAGACATGAACTTTTTAAGGATCAAAGAAATCAAAAGTCTGCTTTCTGCCCAATTGATCACTAGGCTTCTGGCATGGTAAGAAAGAAGAACCTTCTACATAAATCTCACCTAAACAGGGAAGACAACAAGCTGGGCTAAAATTTCTCTAGTCTTCATTTCCAAATGACCCAGTTACAAGAAAAATTTCTTATTATAATACTGTCACTAATCCCAACTTGAAATAAATAAAAGAAAAAAGGTGCTGGATGTAAGAAAATAAAGGTTTGGGGCACCTGGGTGGCTCAGTTGTTAGGTGTCTGCTTTCAGCTCAGGTTATGATCCCAGGATCCTGGGATCAAGCACTACATCAGGCTTCCTGCTTGATGGGGAGCCTGCTTCTTCCTCTCCCACTCCCCCTGCTATGTTCCTGCTCTTGCTGTCTCTCTCTCTTCCTTTTTATTTTTTTTTAAAGATTTTATTTATTTATTTGACAGAGAGACAGAGATCACAAGTAGGCAGAAAGGCAGGCAGAGACAGAGAGAAGCAGGCTCCCCGCTGAGCAGGGATCCCGCTGCAGGACTCGATCCCAAGACCCTGAGATCATAACCTGAGCTGAAGGCAGAGGCTTAACCCACTGAGCCACCCAGGTGCCCCTCTCTCTCTTTCTAATAAATAAACAGAACCTTGGAAGAAAAAAAAGAAGAAGAGAAAAGAAATGAAGGAAGAAAAGAAAAGAAAATGAAGGTTTAACCATCCCTGCCGGCGGGGATGGGATATAGGGCAGAAGCCCACCACTGTCTCACATGGACACATACACACTGATGGGTGACAGAGAGTTTACATACCATGTCCACACCACTCCTGACTTGGTGAGAGCCAAGGAGAACTGAGCTCCGCATTCGATCTGACACACTCCCTGTCCATTCAGTCTCTCAATGTTCTGGGGAATATTACAGCCTTCACTTCCTCCCCGGCCCAGTTTTCCAAAGTCACCATCACCCCAGGAAAATACTAAACCTAGGTTTTAAAAAATGCATACTTCAGGCCAGTGCTTCATGATGTTCCTACCCACCCAGAAAGAGAGTCAGGTAGGAGCTCACCTTCATCAGTCAGAGCCAGGGTCTGTGCATCTCTACTTCCACATGCAACCTGGATTACTCTGTGACCAAGAAGGACTTTCACCTACTCAATTACAAATTTAAAAACAGAATCAAGCACAGGCACTGAGAAAACAAGGGAAATTTTTTCCACAGACTGAAAGCCAATAATGCACATGTCTTTATGAACTTTCCTAGACTCGAAGCTTATCTTCGTTGAAATCAGCAGATGGTAAGCTTTCTGTAAGCAACAAAAATGTGTATAATCACCATTTTGGGCTTCAGTTGTGTTGTATTATCCCCATGTCCCAACCGGCCGTACTCTCCAAGGCCCCAGGTGTATAGCTCCCCACTGGATGTGAGGGCCGCGCTATGTGAGCTCCCACAGGCAATATCCCGGATACGCTTGGTTTTCAAGGCCTCAATAAGCCGTGGCTTGTCACAGTTCCTAAAACAAGATTAAATAATATTCCCTAAAATCAATCCAGTCATTTTTAAAGAAGAAAAAAAGGACATCTACACTGGTCCACATTCAGTCAAAACAACATCTGCAGATCAACTTAACTATAAAACATTAAAACAGATCATGTGAGGCCAAATCACATTCATAGATATTTTTAACAGATAGATATATTTTTCGGTTCCATTTTCAAAAATGACCTATCCTATTTAATTTTCTGAAAAATAACTACCAAAAAGATAATCACTATTATCATCAGTAACCCCTTCTTATTAGCAAGTAAAGAAGAAAATATTCTTACATTCTGCTGAAGTGTCCAAGTTTGCCATCGTCACCTTCACCCCAGGAAAACACTTTCCCATCAACAGTTAAAGCCGTAGCGTGGCGGCCACCTGCAACATTCACACAGATATGCGCTGCCAAATTTAGGTTACAAAAAGTTCACAGCATTATTACTTTACTCTGCTTGGTATGCAGCATTTGCTCAATGAATATGTGTTCAACAAATGAGTAGATAGGATCAGCATTTCAGGGCGACAAATACATAAAGTCAGTGAACTTTTAGTAAACTACAACGTTTAAATCCTAGAATGAATTTTACTCATAAAGAGGCAGCAAAATAGTGCCATGTTTAATAACGGAGTTCCTGTTACGTTAAATATATAAAAGATCAAAATTCAGACAGAAAAAAAGTAAAAACAAGTACATTTATGATTAGGCAAATTATCAAATGCACTGGCAATTAAGCTTTAGAGAAATGTACACCAACTGTGGAGTTATTTAAGCAAAAGCGCCATCAATCACAATTAATGCATTATACCCATTCTTTCATGGTCATGCTCTTCCCCAGTGTAGACCATTCTTCCAGTCCATCTAGTCTGCCCCAAGACTGAAGTACACTATCTTTATGGCCGTTTTCTCTTGGTCACCTGTGTCCCTGCCAACTCTTGGGCTCTCAGTCCCCCAAATCATTCATTCTCCCCTACTCTTTACAACAGAACCCACACTAATGAGAGTAACAATGTGCTCAGCGAAAAACTCCCTTGCCCAGAAAGGATGGTGACAGAGATCCAACAGAAGTAAGCCAGGCTTCCTAAAAAGCCCTTTAAAGTGGCTAAGTGGGCTGAGGAAACATCTATGCTCACCTAGACAGAGTTACATGGCCATCTATCAACAAAGGTAGAAAGAAAGACCAAATGGTGCTTGTGTTCCTCATGGGCAGAGAGCTACCGTACTAGTCCAGGAGCCCACCCCCAGACTTTTACAAAGAAGAAAAGTAAAATTCTATCTTGTTCAAGCCACTACTGTTTAGACCTGCTTTTATATGGGGTTAAACCTAAACCTATTCAGTGCAGACGTGAAGTGAGTTTTGTACCTAATTTAGTTCCATTCCTCAGAGGCCTAGCATAGTGCTTCAAAATAATTCTCAGTAAAGGTTTCCTAAACTGAGAGAGGGTGATTTTTTTTTTTTCAAAGGATCTTTCTTATCACTGGGGTTCACAGACATTCGGGAAATCTGATGAAAGTTACAGGCTCTTTCTCCAAAAAAATAACACATATATAAGCACAGAACATGATTTCAAAGATGCCATCAAACAGAGACCAGAGCTCTGAGACTAAAAATCCATACCTTGGAGACAGGTAGTCCCCATCACACACCTGGAATGCCAACAACTGCTGATCTCTAGAAAGCCTCGTGTGGCAACAATAATTAAATTCTAGACCACCTGGAGATTTACATTCCAACTTTTATTCTTAATAATTAAGTAAACTTGAAAAAGAATATAAAGGCACCCTAGAGAAAATTATCTAAAGGCTGCAATTATTTGCGAAGCATGAGCAACAGGTTTATCTGCATATGAGTGCCAACTCTGGCCTGGTACCTGAATGAACGGCAACCTTCTTGACCACATAACTGCTAAGAGCTGTGATCTGCCGCGGGATGGGCACAGTCCCACTAGAGATGCCCAGCCCCAGTCGGCCATTCGTAGCTTCTCCACAGGCATATACCTTCCCTTCCACAGTCACTGCAAAGAACAAGAGAAAGGACAAGACTCACTTCTCACAACATGTTTTTGGTGGTAAGCATAATTTATAAAAAATTTTTAGTATAAGAATAATCATACCTGCAAACAAACTTTTAGAACCACCAGCCACCTGTACCACATTCAAAGCAGACAGTGTCTCAGAGAACGAAGGAACCTTTATCTAGAACAGGATTTTATTTTTTAAGTGAAAGAAGGAAAAAGATCATTTTATTTATGCTTTTAGAATTACAAGTAACCTTATTACAAGGAATATATAAGGAATTATCATTAATTTACATGGTTATATTAACCAAAGAAGTTCTTTTCTCTTAGAGATACACTAAAGTATTCTAAGGATGAGATAATATATTGAGATGTACTTTGGGGGGGAGGGGTGTAAAATAAATAAATAAATAAATAAATAAATAAATAAATAAAATAAAGACAAAAAATGTGACCCTCTACTGTTAACTGTTGAAGCTGGTACAGTAACATGAGGACTCAGGTCCCTAGTCTTTCTACCTACTATGTTTAAACAGCTCCATAATAAAAGGTGAAAAATAGGTTTATTAGGAAGATGGCGGAGAAGTAGCAGCCTGAGACTACATCAGGTAACAGGAGATCAGCTCGATAGCTTATCTAAACATAGCAAACACCTACAAATCCAACGGGAGAGCGAAGAGAAGAAGAACAGCAACTCTAGAAACAGAAAATCAACCACTTTCTGAAAGGTAGGACTGGCGGAGAAGTGAATCTAAAACGACGGGAAGATAGACCGCGGGGGGAGGGGCCGGCTCCCGGCAAGCTGCGGAGGAACGGAGCACAAAATCAGGACTTTTAAAAGTCTGTTCCACTGAGGGACATTGCTCCAGGGGCTAAACCGGGGTGAAGCCCACGCGGGGCCAGCGTGGCCCCAGGCCCCGCAAGGTCACAGAAGGATCGGGGGTGTCAGAGTGTCGGAGAGCTTGCAGGTATTAGAACGGAGAAACCGGCTACAAAGACAGAGCCGAGGACTGAACTCTCAGCTCGGGGTTACCTTGAACTGGTCGCGGGCTGGGTGAGCTCGGAGCGCGGCTAGAGGCTGGGGATACGGGAGTGATTGGGTGCTGTCCTCTGGGGGCGCACTGAAGAGTGGGGCCCCAGGCTCTCGGCTCCTCCGGGCCGGAGACTGGGAGGCCGCCATTTTCATTCCCGTCCTCCGGAACTCTACGGAAAGCGTTCAGGGAACAGAAGCTCCCAAAAGCGAACCCGAGCCGATTACTTAGTCCGGCCGCCGGTAAGGGCGGTGCAATCCCGCCTCGGGCAAAGACACTTGAGAGTCACTACAACAGGCCCCTCCCCCAGAAGATCAACAAAATATCCAGCCAGGACGAAGTTCATCTATCAAGGAGAAAGCAGATTCAATTCCTAAGACAGCAGAGCAATTCCAGAGGAGGAGAAAGCAAAGCACGGAACTCATGGCTTTCTCCCCATGATTCTTTAGTCTTGCGGCTACTTCAATTTTTTTTTTCTTTTTTCAATTTTTTATTTTTTTTTCTTTTTTCAATTTTTTTTTCTTTTTTCTTTTTTCTTCTTCTGCTAAATTTTTTTAAAAACTTTTACCCTTTTCTTTTTTAACGTTTTTTGACTAGTTCATCTAAATATATATATTTTTTCTTTCTTTTTTATATTTTTTATTTGTTTTATTTTTTAAATTTTTTTCTTTTTCTTTTTTTTTTCAGAACCTGTTTTTTATCCCCTTCCCCCCCCCCCCCACAATTTGGGGTCTCTTCTGATTTGGTTACAGCGCATTTTTCCGGGGTCTTTGCCACCCTATTAGTAGTTTATTTGCTCCTTCATATCCTCTTATCTGGACAAAATGACAAGGCGGAAAAAATCACCACAAACAAAAGAACAAGAGACAGTACCGAAGGCTAGGGACCTAATCAACACAGACATTGGTACTATGTCAGATCAAGAGTTCAGAATGACGATTCTGAACATTCTAGCCGGGCTCGAAAAAGGCATGGAAGATATTAGAGAAACCCTCTCTGGAGATATTAAAGCCCTTTCTGGAGAAATTAAAGAACTAAAGTCTAACCAAGTTGAAATCAAAAAAGCTATTAATGAGGTGCAATCAAAAATGGAGGCTCTCACTGCTAGGATCAATGAGGCAGAAGAAAGAATTAGTGATATAGAAGACCAAATGACAGAGAATAAGGAAGCCGAGCAAAAGAGGGACAAACAGCTACTGGACCATGAGGGGAGAATTCGAGAGATAAGTGACACCATAAGACGAAACAACATTAGAATAATTGGGATTCCAGAAGAAGAAGAAACAGAGAGGGGAGCAGAGGGTCTATTGGAGAGAATCATTGGAGAGAATTTCCCTAATATGGCAAAGGGAACAAGCATCAAAATCCAGGAGATGCAGAGAACCCCCCTCAAAGTCAACAAGAATAGGTCCACACCCCGTCACCTAATAGTAAAATTTACAAGTCTTAGTGACAAAGAGAAAATCCTGAAAGCAGCCCGAGAAAAGAAATCAGTAACATACAATGGTAAAAATATTAGATTGGCGGCAGACTTATCCACAGAGACCTGGCAGGCCAGAAAGAGCTGGCATGATATATTCAGAGCACTCAACGAGAAAAACATGCAGCCAAGAATACTCTATCCAGCTAGGCTATCATTGAAAATAGAAGGAGAGATCAAAAGCTTCCAGGACAAACAAAAACTGAAAGAATTTGCAAACACCAAACCAGCTCTACAGGAAATATTGAAAGGGGTCCTCTAAGCAAAGAGAGAGCCTAAAAGTAGTAGATCAGAAAGGTACAGAGACAATATACAGTAACAGTCACCTTACAGGCTACTAATGGCACTAAATTCATATCTTTCAATAGTTACCCTGAATGTTAATGGGCTAAATGCCCCAATCAAAAGACACAGGGTATCAGAATGGATAAAAACACAGAACCCATCAGTATGTTGCCTACAAGAAACTCATTTTAGACGCGAAGACACCTCCAGATTTAAAGTGAGGGGGTGGAAAACCATTTACCATGCTAATGGGCATCAGAAGAAAGCTGGGGTGGCAATCCTTATATCAGATCAATTAGATTTTAAGCCAAAGACTATAATAAGAGATGAGGAAGGACACTATATCCTACTCAAAGGGTCTGTCCAACAAGAAGATCTAACAATTTTAAATATCTATGCCCCTAACGTGGGAGCAGCCAACTATATCAACCAATTAATAACAAAATCAAAGAAACACATCAATAATAATACAATAATAGTAGGGGACTTGAACACTCCCCTCACTGAAATGGACAGATCATCCAAGCAAAAGATCAACAAGGAAATAAAGGCCTTAAATGACACACTGGACCAGATGGACATCACAGATATATTCAGAACATTTCATCCCAAAGCAACAGAATACACATTCTTCTCTAGTGCACATGGAACCTTCTCCAGAATAGATCACATCCTGGGTCACAAATCAGGTCTCAACCGGTATCAAAAGATTAGGATTATTCCCTGCATATTTTCAGACCACAATGCTCTGAAGCTAGAACTCAATCACAAGACGAAAGCTGGAAAGAACCCAAATACATGGAGACTAAACAGCATCCTTCTAAAGAATGAATGGGTCAACCAGGAAATTAAAGAAGAATTGAAAAAATTCATGGAAACAAATGAGAATGAAAACACAACAGTTCAAAATCTGTGGGACACAGCAAAGGCAGTCCTGAGAGGAAAATATATAGCGGTACAAGCCTTTCTCAAGAAACAAGAAAGGTCTCAAGTACAGAACCTAACCCTACGCGTAAAGGAGCTGGAGAAAGAACAAGAAAGAAACCCTAAACCCAGCAGGAGAAGAGAAATCATAAAGATCAGAGCAGAAATCAATGAAATAGAAACCAAAAAAACAATAGAAAAAATCAATGAAACTAGGAGCTGGTTCTTTGAAAGAATCAATAGGATTGATAAACCCCTGGCCAGACTCATCAAAAAGAAAAGAGAAAGGACCCAAATCAATAAAATCATGAATGAAAGAGGAGAGATCACAACTAACACCAAAGAAATACAGACAATTATAAGAACATACTATGAGCAACTCTACGCCAACAAATTGGCCAATCTGGAAGAAATGGATGCATTCCTAGAGACATATAAACTACCACAACTGAACCAGGAAGAAATAGAAAACCTGAACAGGCCCATAACCAGTAAGGAGATTGAAACAGTCATCAAAAATCTCCAAACAAACAAAAGCCCAGGGCCAGACGGCTTCCCAGGGGAATTCTACCAAACATTTAAAGAAGAACTCATTCCTATTCTCCTGAAACTGTTCCAAAAAATAGAAATGGAAGGAAAACTTCCAAACTCATTCTATGAGGCCAGCATCACCTTGATCCCAAAACCAGACAAGGATCCCACCAAAAAAGAGAACTACAGACCAATATCCTTGATGAACACAGACGCAAAAATTCTCGCCAAAATACTAGCCAATAGGATTCAACAGTACATTAAAAGGATTATTCACCACGATCAAGTGGGATTTATCCCAGGGCTGCAGGGTTGGTTCAACATCCGCAAATCAATCAATGTGATAGAACACATTAATAAAAGAAAGAACAAGAACCATATGATACTCTCAATAGATGCTGAAAAAGCATTTGACAAAGTACAGCATCCCTTCCTGATCAAAACTCTTCAAAGTGTAGGGATAGAGGGCACATACCTCAATATTATCAAAGCCATCTATGAAAAACCCACCGCAAATATCATTCTCAATGGAGAAAAACTGAAAGCTTTTCCGCTAAGGTCAGGAACACGGCAGGGATGTCCATTATCATCACTGCTATTCAACATAGTATTAGAAGTCCTAGCCTCAGCAATCAGACAACAAAAAGAAATTAAAGGCATCCAAATTGGTAAAGAAGAAGTCAAACTATCACTCTTCGCAGATGATATGATACTATATGTGGAAAACCCAAAAGACTCCACTCCAAAACTGCTAGAACTTGTACAGGAATTCAGTAAAGTGTCAGGATATAAAATCAATGCACAGAAATCAGTTGCATTTCTGTACACCAACAACAAGACTGAAGAAAGAGAAATTAAGGAGTCAATCCCATTCACAATTGTACCCAAAACTATAAGATACCTAGGAATAAACCTAACCAAAGAGACTAAGAATCTATACACAGAAAATTATAAAGTACTCATGAAAGAAATTGAGGAAGACACAAAAAAATGGAAAAATGTTCCATGCTCCTGGATTGGAAGAATAAATATTGTGAAAATGTCTATGCTACCTAAAGCAATCTACACATTTAATGCAATCCCTATCAAAATACCATCCATTTTTTTCAAAGAAATGGAACAAATAATCCTAAAATTTATATGGAACCAGAAAAGACCTCGAATAGCCAAAGGAATATTGAAGAACAAAGCCAAAGTTGGTGGCATCACAATTCCGGACTTCAAGCTCTATTACAAAGCTGTCATCATCAAGACAGCATGGTACTGGCACAAAAACAGACACATAGACCAGTGGAACAGAATAAAGAGCCCAGAAATCGACCCTCAACTCTATGGTCAACTAATCTTCGACAAAGCAGGAAAGAATGTCCAATGGAAAAAAGACAGCCTCTTCAATAAATGGTGCTGGGAAAATTGGACAGCCACATGCAGAAAAATGAAATTGGACCACTTCCTTACACCACACACGAAAATAGACTCCAAATGGATGAAGGACCTCAATGTGAGAAAGGAATCCATCAAAATCCTTGAGGAGAACGCAGGCAGCAACCTCTTCGACCTCAGCCGCAGCAACATCTTCCTAGGAACAACGGCAAAGGCAAGGGAAGCAAGGGCGAAAATGAACTATTGGGATTTCATCAAGATCAAAAGCTTTTGCACAGCAAAGGAAACAGTTAACAAAACCAAAAGACAGCTGACAGAATGGGAGAAGATATTTGCAAACGACATATCAGATAAAGGGCTAGTATCCAAAATCTATAAGGAACTTAGCAAACTCAACACCCAAAGAACAAACAATCCAATCAAGAAATGGGCAGAGGACATGAACAGACATTTCTGCAAAGAAGACATCCAGATGGCCAACAGACACATGAAAAAGTGCTCCACGTCACTCGGCATCAGGGAAATACAAATCAAAACCACAATGAGATATCACCTCACACCAGTCAGAATGGCTAAAATGAACAAGTCAGGAAATGACAGATGCTGGAGAGGATGTGGAGAAAGGGGAACCCTCCTCCACTGTTGGTGGGAATGCAAGCTGGTGCAACCACTCTGGAAAACAGCATGGAGGTTCCTCAAAATGTTGAAAATAGAACTACCCTATGACCCAGCAATTGCACTACTGGGTATTTACCCTAAAGATACAAACATAGTGATCCGAAGGGGCACGTGTACCCGAATGTTTATAGCAGCAATGTCTACAATAGCCAGACTATGGAAAGAACCTAGATGTCCATCAACAGATGAATGGATAAAGAAGATGTGGTATATATACACAATGGAATACTATGCAGCCATCAAAAGAAATGAAATCTTGCCATTTGCGACGACGTGGATGGAACTAGAGCGTATCATGCTTAGTGAAATAAGTCAATCGGAGAAAGACAACTATCATATGATCTCCCTGATATGAGGACATGGAGAAGCAACATGGGGGGGTAGGGGGATAGGAGAAGAATAAATGAAACAAGATGGGATTGGGAGGGAGACAAACCATAAATGACTCTTAATCTCACAAAACAAACTGGGGGTTGCTGGGGGGAGGTGGGATTGGGAGAGGGGGAGCGGGCTATGGACATTGGGGAGGGGAGGCGAACCATAAGAGACTATGGACTCTGAAAAACAACCTGAGGGTTTTGAAGGGTCAGGGGTGGGAGGTTGGGGGAACAGGTGGTGGGTGATGGGGAGGGCACGTTTTGCATGGAGCACTGGGTGTTGTGCAAAAAGAATGAATACTGTTACGCTGAAAAAATTAATAAAAAGGGGAAAAAAAAAAAGGTGAAAAATAAAATATACATAATGTAAAGATATAAGCAAGCATCTGGTAAACTACATTTTATTTCAGGTGTTGTCCTACTCATTCTTATTGATTCTGACATCTCTAAGAAATTATACACTTCAATTTCCCATTATAGATGGGTGTGACTTAGTTTAAAATTCATAAAGCCCTTGTCTAAGAAACCCTTTATGATTCCTAGAAATTATCAGATAGTCACTACTACAGTACAAGAAAGAATCATCATCCCAACCACAGAACGCCAAATCTACCCATCATGTGCAAATTCCAACAAAGGGCCATGTGCCTCAGGATCACCCAAACAGCCCCGCACTATCACAACTGAGACTCCAGACCTTACTGCCCCCTACCCCTACTCTCCAAATGGAGTCTAGGGGCCTTAAAACATAAATGCATTCAAGGCTGTTCAAATAAAGATGAAAATTTGTTGTACTTGAAAGGAGAGACTTAAACTTTCCTTCTCAGCTTCTCAGCAATGTAGATAATAAGGGTGAGTGAAGTCTCACAGAATACTAAAAGGAAGCAGAGACACTTACTGAAGAGAAACTGTGTTCAGGCACTAAAACTTGGAGGAATTTGTTTTGTGGCACCTCAGTAAAGAGACACTAAGTAACATAACGGATACTGAATTCAACACTGGTTCAAATGCATCATTTGTCGTATCTACTCTTTAAATGATATCTTACCCATCTTTATACCACCATGACATTTTTTACACTTTATTCTGTTCGTGGTAAGCAAAAGAGCTTCCTGTACTGATGGCAAAATAAATATAATTAAAGTCTATCATTTTCATCTATATGCTTGTCAAATCTTTTCGGAAGTGCATTTTGTAGTTTATAGAACAACAATAATACAACTACATCTAAAATCCACTATTTTCCAAGGACAGAGGCTTTAACAGAAACTAAATTTGATAATGTCTACAAGTTCAAATTAAGAATTTCTTCAGAAAAGTCAATTTAAAAAACAACTTACAGAAGGTAAACCATCATAAAAACCTTAAAGAGGTCTGATTATTATTAAGCCTCTCTAACAAAGGCACCAGCAAAGCTCCTTCTCAATCATGTGATTACAGGTGACACAGAAGAAGAGTGGGGGGGGTGGGGATACCTTAGAGCCCTTCAGGCCGCCCAACTGGTCCTTGTCATTCAGTCCCCATACAAACACTTTGGTTCTTATCGTAGCTGCTGATTCCAGCCCTGCAGTCTTCTTTCTAATAAGGCTAACCAAACAAAAAAGATAGAAATAGATGTCATTCAACATAAAAATACTTTTTTTAACGAAAAGAAAAGCAACCTCAAGCAAGCGAAGTTTGCAGAATACTAACAAAAACTCTAAAAGTTTTGTTTTAATATAATGAAACCTCAAGTAAATACACAAGTTAGTATACCAGAGGGTCAAAATTTCTAGATACCAGCATGCTACCTTTTAATACTATAATTTAACTCTAGCCTTGTTTTGGTGGAGACCATTCTCTGACAGACTGTGCAGCTCTTTTCTTCGTATACACCACGCTGAACACCACAGCTGTTTTACTGATTCATAGATATTCCCACCCAATATGTCAAAACATAGCCACTACAGATATTAAATGCAGAGAACACTGATTAAATGGCCATAGGAATCACCACTGGACCTGGCATTTTGGCAATGTCCTTAAACCTAAACATCTGGTCATTTTTTTCCCTCACACGAACTAATAAAATAGATACAGCTATACAACTTTTGAGGTACTCTAACATAGATATATGCCCCAAAGCAAAATGCAATTTTCTTCCTTCACACCCTCTGCCCACCATATAGGCCAGCTGGGCTAGATGTCCCTTACTTCCTTTCTTTCCTGAGAGGCCTGACTCACACCCCAAGGTTTCTGAAGCATAGCTCTGGCAGCTGGCTCCCACTACCTTGCTCATTCCATCTCCTGACCTGCCCTCAATGGACTAGAAGTTAATCAACAGAGCACTCTAATTCTTGAACTTGAGACCACCAAGTACATGGGACAGTGTTAGATTTTCTTGGTTGTAAGTCAGCCAGGTACTAAGGAACCTGTATTTGATTCTGCTTGCTTTTGTTCTATTTTTTATAAACTAGGATGAACAACTAAAGGCTCCAGAGTCTAGGTTCTAGATAGGTAAGATTTTTTAACATATTATATACTAATAAATATTTACTTTAAGGGATCAAAATCTTATGATTTGGGGATTAAAATGTAGGAAAATCCTTTCATCTGATACCAGGCACAAGAGAGCAAGTATAAGTATATTGTAATTACAGAGCTTCCTCTACTTATAATAGTATTTTACCTAAATAAACTCATTACAAATTGAAAATATCATAAGGTGAAATGTATTTTAAAACTACACCTAACCCACTCAACACCATAGCTTAGCCCTGCCCACCTTGAACATGCTGAGAACACTTACATTAGGCTACAGTTGGACAAAATCATCTAAAACAAAGCCTATTTCATAAATAAGCATTGAATATTGCATGTAATTTCTTGAATACGATCCTGAAAGACGGTATGGTATGAGTACAGAATGGCTGTAATAAGTATATTGGTTATTTACCCTCGTGATTGCGGGATGGGAGCTATATAGCTGACGGCTGCTGTCCAGTATTACAAGAGAGGATTGTACCACAGATTGCACAGATTTTTCAGGCAAAGATCAAAATTCAAAGTTCAGTTTCTATGGAATGGGTATTACTTTTGCAACTATCGTAAAGTCAAAAACTTGCAAGTCAAATAAACTGCGGACTATCTATACTTGACGTATCTTGTAACACATTTCTGGTCAAAAATATGTATGGGAAACCAAGACTTATATTCAAGATATGTAGTGACTGGTACCATGTAATTATTAACCAGTCAGAATGGAGGCCAGCGGGTAGTCAGTGTGGGCATACCCCAGTTGTACGTGTGCTCTGCGGGAGACTGTATTTGGACAACTTACTCACGCTGAAATTATTAGCTAATAAATATCTGACAAGAAAAGAAAAACATTACATTCAAATATCTAGAATTCTTTTGTTAATGTATTCAATTACATAAAAATTTAATCAATGAGTAAACCTCAAACTTTTTTACACTTGATCTTAGCCAAAAGGCCAAGAAGTGGTTTTTTGCTTATCTCATATATACATGTATTTATGTATTTGTCCAAATCATTTTCATAGTTAACAAGAACATGCAAACCTATAATTCTTTCTCTTGAAAATCTCAATGATTCATTTAAGTGAACTAGTATTTTCGTTCCTTAATGTATATAGGTACCATCAGTTTAAATTATAACATATAGTATAACATATATTCTAGATGAAGTAATGTTACATGTACTATTTTCTTTTCAGTTCCAGTGCAAAGTTTCCAAAATAAATCAGGATGGAATCTAAACCCAAGCTCATAGAACCCTAGAATAACGCGATTTATTACCTTAGTTGTCACCCATTCGTGACTAAGAAAATGTGCTTTAATAACAGTGAGAGACAGAGCTCCTATTTCTAAAAGAAAGACAACTTACATCACATTCTAGAAAGCACTTAGTGAAAAGGGCAGTGGTCAGAAGAACTCAGCAGGTACCATGCCTCCTTCATTTATCTATAAGGACCAGGCTACACCAATAGGACAACAGAAACACACATAAACTTGTGCATATCCTTTGACTTACCAATTTATTTTTAGCAATTTATCTAGGAAAATACAACTTATCTGAGGAAAGAGATCTGTTATCTGTTTTCTGCTGAGACATGAACAAGGCTCAGAACAATCCCCTGCACATACCAGTCCTCCATAAACATCTTAGAATAAAAAAAGCAAATGTGCAGAAACCTGGCAGGCATCTTCCTTCATGCTTGGTATATGTTATTGTCCTGCAAAAAACACCTTTTCCTGCCCACCTGATTTTGAAAACTCTGACTTTTCCTGAAAGTATGCCTTTAGAGGGTGTTTTCCTTGTCTTCCTGACAAATAAACGCTCTTTAGCAGGTTCTCAAAAGACCGTGCACTTCTCCTCCACGCACTTTCCATAGTCGTAAAGCCACTCAGATGCGTGTGAGTTTGTCTTATTTTATTGTGCATATTCACTACAGCATTCAAAGGATGGAAAACAGGGCTTAGCCCACAACAGGTATTCAATAGATGGATGGTGAAGGAATAAATACAGTAATAGTTGTTACTATAGTACTCTTGCAAAATACTGAATTGAGTAAATAAATGAGAACATAAGATGAAATACTGTGTTCAATAAAATTACATGACAGGGCGCCTGGGTGGCTCAGTGGGTTGAGACGCTGCCTTCGGCTCAGGTCATGATCTCGGGGTCCTGGGATCAAGTCCCGTGTGGGGCTCTCTGCTCAGAAGGGAGCCTGCTTCCCTCTCTCTCTCTCTCTGCCTGCCTCTCTATCTACTTGTGATCTGTCTCTGTCAAATAAATGTTTTAAAAAATAAATAAATAAATAAATAAAAATAAAATTACATGACAAAAGACTAATGACATAGATATTTTGGAGATGAATGTTGCTCACAACTGCACAATAATGTGAATGTACTTAATGCCACAAAACTAGACATTTAAAAATAGTTAAGAGGATACGTTTTATGTTGTATATATTTTATCATAATAAAACTACTCTCATTATGAAATACACTCTTATTAAATATTTACTTTTAAAAGTGAGAATTTTGGAATGAGCACCACCAATAACAAATGGCTCTAACCTCCCACTATTGCCTTTTTCGTCTTCTTCCTCTTCATTATCCGAGGCTAAGAAAGGAACTGCTGCCAAATCTTCCTCCTCTGCACGGATCCGTCCCAGCAGGATAAGACCATGGATTTTACAATCAATTCCTGAACTCCTGCACTGCTTTATAGCAATTTCAATATACCTGTGATACTAGACACAAAAACAGTAAACTACAGACTTTTTAGAATCAAATACATGAGATCCTTAAACTGGAGACCAGCATATTTGAGACATGGAATGTGTGGAAAGTTAGAGCTCTTTTACTTAAAGTCTGGAAATAGCAAGTTAGGCAAAAGTAATACAGTCACGATTGAGTACAGACTAAAAGAACTCATTAATCACCAAGTAGGTCTATCCAAGGCATGGGACTCACACTGATTTTCTGACTAAAATGAGACAGTATGATAGTTTTCCTGAATGACTGCAAACTTTTCTGTCTTAAAGCTTTCTTGAGGGGCGTCTGGGTGGCTCAGTCCCTTAAGCATTTGTCTCTTGATTTCAGCTCAGGTCATTATCTCAGGATACTGAGATTAAGCCCCACATTAGGCTCTGCACTGCAGTGGGATTCTCTCCCTTTTCCCAAGCTTAGGATTCTCTCTCTCCTTTTCCCTCTGCCCCTGCCTGGCTCCCCACTTGCATGCACGCGCACATAGGCCCTCTCTTCCTCTCTCTCGAGAAAAGAAAAAAAGAAAAAAAAAGCTTTCTTGAATCAAGATGTATTAGAAAAGAGATTAAATGTCAGGTAGTTCAGAGCCTTCATAATTTTTAAAACTAATAAAAATATTCAAATATATATAAATTAGAGACAATCATACAAAGAGCCCAGCAACACTATCACCAAGTTTCAATTTACAAACATATAAGCAATTGTGTTCATATATGGATTATATTAAGAAATTATATTAAGAAAATTCCAGGCAGCAGGGTGACTGGGTGGCTCAGTCGTTAAGTGTCTGCCTTTGGCTCAGCTCATGATTCCAGGGTCCTGAGATTGAGCCATGCATCGAGCTCCCTGCTAGGCGGGGAGCCTACTTCTTCTTCTCCCATTCTCCCTGCTTATGTTTCCTCTCTCACTGTGTCTCTCTGTCAAAAAAATAAAATCTTAAAAAAGAAAGAAAGAAAAAAGAAAATTCCGGGCAGCATGTTGTTTCAAAACTTCAGTAGGTATCACTGAAGTATAGGCCTTTAAAAAAAATATCCACATTACTATTATCAAAGCTAAAGCAATAATTTCTTATACCATCTAATATGCTATCAGTAATTAACTTTTGTGATCATCTTATAAACATTTTTCTATAGTTGGCTTGTTCCAATCAGGATCCAAATAGGATGCAACCTCTCCCTGTTATACTTTTGACACTCAATTGTTAAAGTTCTTTGCCCTACAGAATGCCCCACATCCTGTATTTGGCATTTATAGTATTTCTCTATTCCTGCATGTCCTGTGAACAAAGAGTGATGCAGCAGGAACCACACATACTTCCAGCAACTTCTTATTGTCTCAACTGGACTTGCTCAAACCTCAAGCTCTACCACCTATGATCTCACAGGAAGCACATGTGAAAGAAAGCCATTGGGATGCAAAAGGCAAACTAAAAAATGAAAAATTCTACAGGAAAAGGAGACTCAGTTTCCTTCTTTAGCAAGGAAAAAACAAGAGAATTAAGACTTAAATGAAGTACATGGGGCGCCTGGGTGGCTCAGTGGGTTAAAGCCTCTGCCTTCGGCTCAGGTCATGATCCCAGGGTCCTGGGATCGGGCCCCACATCGGGCTCTCTGCTCCGCAGGGAGCCAGCTTCCTCCTCTCTCTCTGCCTGCCTCTCTGTCTAGTTGTGATTTCTCTCTGTCAAATAAATAAAATATAAAAAAAAAAAGAAAAAAAAAACTTAAATGAAGTACAAAGTGCAGGCACATAAACCAATTACAAAAAGATATTTATGGGATAACTGGGAAAATGTAAACACTGGCTGGATATTATATGATTATTAAAGAATAACCATTAACTGTGATAATGGTATTGTGGTTACATTTTTTAAGTCCTTGTTACAGATTAATATTGAACTATACAATATGGATAAGGTCATAACTCGGTCTTGCTTTTAAACATTCTAGGAATTTAAAAAATGGGGACATGAAAGGAGACAATGAAACACAACTGACAGAAATGTTGATAACTCTTGAAGATGGGCCAGAGGTTTGTGGGGAATTTCTGTTTTTGATTATGTTAGAAAATTACCATAATGGGCCATTTTTATGGAAAAGACAATCCTAGAATGTCCACTGGCTTCCCAAGAATGATAATATTCTAGTTCTTAAATTGGTTAGAATGATGGAGAGTGGGTCATGAGTTTTCCAATTACTCACAGTCCTTCATATTTTTCACATGTGTCATCTATATTACTTTATACTTATCAAATATTATGTAATAAATTGTTCCAAATTGAAAATTTTTTGGACTATAATATACCTTTTATGAATAATAATCTCAGCTGGTTACTGATTTAATTAACTCCTAGTTATTGATTTAAAGCATAAAAATATTCAGGAGTATAATTAAGACTTTAGACAAGCTGTTTTCAGTTGCCTAGCAAAGAGTTCACAATAAAACAGATTAAAATTCAATATTATCTTTTTTCAGAAAAACTCTGTATTATCTTCCATTTTAATAATCTGCCAGTGTATTCATTTATTAACATCCCTGGTATTAATTGGTATGTTAAAAAAATAGATATTTACCATTTACCATTCATTTAAGAATGGATGGTATCCCAAAATTCTTTTTATTGAAGATTAGAAATAAAGGCCAGATATCAGTTCTTGGACCTGGGAAAGGAGCTGGTACATTCCCATAGACTGGACACAAGTTACAAACCTTTTACCCATGAACAAATTAACCTAATGGCTATGTATCAGCTTCTTTTAAGTAACACACTGGCACCACCTTGAACTTGTCTACCCCTATGTGGGCAGACTAATAATAACAGTAATAATAATAGTAATAAATGGTGAACTACATTTAATAATTTTAAAATACTCACAAAAAACTTTAGATGAGTAAGAGTCAATTATCTAATACCTTTATCCACTATCATTATACCAATTAAATAAGTTCATGAGACAATAGTATAGGTATTATTTTAAGTATATTTAATTTATTAAAATAGTGTTGACATCTGTGTAGAAAAATTTATGGGAAGATCTGAGAGACAGTCTTACTGCTCTATAATATAAAGGTACTACATAAAAGAACCTTCAATGATTCAGCATTTTCAAGATTTATAATAAGCTTGTATTCATTTTTAAAAATTACCTTATAATCCATCAAAATAAATCAACAGCTCAGGACTTGATGCCAACAGGTATGAAAACAAAAAAGCAATTTCAGTGTCATTTTTGCAGTTAGAAAAAAACCCCTCACACATTAACAGATATATAGTGAAAACAATCTGGATCTAAAGAACAATCTAAGGTGCCTAGTAACACCCTTTCCTAGGAGTTTTATCCTCACTTCTTAGTTAAGATAGTGAAGATGAAACTTTTTTTTTCCTTTTCAAGCTGATCTGATAAACAGCAAATTTAAGTTGTATACCTGTCAAATTTTAAAACAGAATTACTTAATTCAGGGGGAAAAATATGTTCCCTGTTAATATAGAGACGGTCAAAAAAGTCATCTCTTCTTACCTCTGTGCAGTCATTCAGAAGGGACACCGTGGTATCAGTGGGGTTAATATTGATTGTCTTTAGTTCAATTAGATTATTTAGGGAGTTTCCGCCTAAAGGGAAGAAGGGGGATAAAGGAATCAGACAAAGGAGTTTTTACCATATGAGCGAAGTTACTGAGTAAACTAATTCAATTACCTGACACCACCACTAGGGAAGGCATGTAGCTACTGTCAGCGGGATCCACTATCATTTTTAATCTATGAACAAGAACATCTGGGAAAATCTCCAAACGAATCCAATGCTTTAAGAAAACACAACAACAAAAATGTATTCTCAGTTAACAGAATTCAGCCATATTTTAGCTATTAAAATAGTGTCACTAAAGCTTAAATCTACATTAAAATTTTCTAAATATTTTCTAAATATATGATATGGCATGAGAGAGAGGAGTATTCTACTCCACTATTTACTTGTTTATTAAAAGAAAGTCTCACTCGAAACCCCAGAAATGATTTATTTATAGACTCCTGATCTAGGGTGGTCCATTTATACCCATTAAGGAGTGGGTTATAGAAAACACTACAGTCAAGATGGAAAAATACCCGTTTCCAAGTCTGACCACGAGTTCAAATGATGGGCACCCACACTTGAGTGCAATTATGATAACATTCCGAAGAGCAACACCTATATGTTCAGATATATTAGAAAAACTGTTTACCAGAAGCAGAATCTGAACTCATCCATTTTATGTGGGAGAGTAACAAAAATAACAGCACCCTATTACACCCTCTATCAAGTGGTCAGTTAGATAAAATCTATCACGTACATCATTTAAAGTCTCTGACAATAAAAAATGGATCATATATTACTCAGCAGCTATAAAAATAATTATGAACTAAAATATAAAATCAGTACTGACAGATGCCATCCCAATATAACTTAGTAGGTTTTTCAAAGTTGATTTTGAAGCTTAAAAGGTAAAGCATTTCTGGAAATGTCCCCATAGCACGCTACCTTTCCTTGTGAACCAGATGACTGCCAACAGGGCTCACTGCCATCAATAAGACGAGAAGCCTGGTTCACAGAGGATGACACGTTCAGGCTCTTTACCATCCGGGACCAGCTGTCCAGGAGCATTCCTGGCTGACTGCTCTGACAACGCTTTAGCTGTTTTCCAGAACGGCCACAAAATATTGCAGACTGTCCTATTTAATGGTAATGGAACAGTGTTAATACATGTAAGGGAAAGCCTTCCCAACCAAGGGGCGCCTGGGTGGCTCAGTGGGTTAAGCCTCTTCCTTTGGCCCTGGTCATGATTTCAGGGTTCTGGGATCAAGCCCCGAATCGGGGGGGGGGGGTCTCTGCTCAGCAGTGAGCCTGCTTCCCCCTCTGTCTCTGCCTGCCTCTCTGCCTACTTGTGATCTCTCTCTCTGTCAAATAAATAAATAAAATCTTAAAAAAAAAAAAAAAAAAGAAAGAAAACCTTCCTAACCAAGAAATAAAGAATACTACATAGTGATGAGCTTCTTGCTTCAAGAAAATAGTAAGTTCTCAAATTAAAAGAAACTAACAGGGGTGACTGGGTGGCTCAGTTGGTTAAGTATCTAAATCTTGATTTCAGGTCAGGTCATAGTCTCAAGGTCATGAGATCAAGCCCTGTGTCAGGCTCCATGTTGGGTGTGAAGCTTGCTTAAGATTCCCTCTCTCCCTCTCCTTCTGCACCAGCTGGCTCACTCACTCTCAAATAAATAAATGGAACTAATAAAAACCTAAAACAGCTTCAGAAAGCCCAATGTATTTTATACCAATTTATGAAATGAAGTTCATATAATGTTATGATTTATTCTACCTGACTCTCAAGTAACAACAGAGTGATGTATTTCCAGATGGAAGGGTACACAGAAGCTGAGGTGGGGGAGGTTCAGAGTTTAGTAATAGTGCTAACAAAAAACATTCTCATTAAAAATGCTGTTACAGTGGCACCTCGATGGCTCAGTCCATTAAACATCCGACTCTCGGTTTCTGCTCAGGTCATGATCTCAGGGCCGTGGGACAGAGCCCCATGCTCAGCAGGGAGTCTGCTTTGAATTCTCTCTTTTTCTCCCTCTCCCTCCTGGCTCACTTGCACACAAGCATGTGCCCTTTCTCTCTCTCTCTCTCAAATAAATAAATAGAATCTTTTTTAAAAAGTGCTGTTATTTGAGATACCACCTGACACCAGTTAGAATGGCCAAAATTAGCAAGACAGGAAACAACGTGTGTTGGAGAGAATGTGGAGAAAGGGGAACCCTCTTACACTGTTGGTGGGAATGCAAGTTAGTGCAGCCACTTTGGAGAACAGTGTGGAGATTCCTGAAGAAATTAAGAATAGAGCTTCCCTATGACCCTGCAATTGCACTGCTGGGTATTTACCCCAAAGATACACATGTAGTGAAAAGAAGGGCCATTTGTACCCCAATGTTTATTGCAGCAATGTCTACGGTCGCCAAACTGTGGAAAGAACCAAGATGCCCTTCAACGGATGAATGGATAAGGAAGATGTGGTCCATAAACACAATGGAGTATTATGCCTCCATCAGAAAGGATGAATACCCAACTTTTGTAGCAACATGGACGGGACTGGAAGAGATTATGCTGAGCGAAATAAGTCAAGCAGAGAGAGTCAAGTATCATATGGTCTCACTTATTTGTGGAGCATAACAAAGAACATGGAGGACATGGGGAGATGGAGAGGAGAGGGAGTTGAGGGAAACTGGAAGGGGAGATGAACCATGAGAGACTATGGACTCTGAAAAACAACCAGAGGGTTATGAAGGGGCGGCAGGGGGGTGGGGGGGGGGGGAGGTTGAGGAACCAGGTGGTGGGTAATAGGGAGGGCACGTACTGCATGGAGCACTGGGTGTGATGCCAAAACAATGAACACTGTTATGCTGTAAATAAACAAATAAAAAAAAAAAAGTGCTGTTATAGGGGCACCTGGGTGGCTCAGTGGGTTAAACCTCTGCCTTCAGCTTGGGTCATGATCCCAGGGTTCTGGGATAGAGCCCCACATTGGGCTCTCTGTTTAGCAGGGAGCCTGCTTCCCCCACTCTCTCTGCCTGCCTCTCTGCCTACTTGTGATCTCTCTCAAATAAATAAAATCTTAAAAAAAAAAAAAGTGCTGTTACAAATGCAAAGCAAAAACAAATCTTTAGAGTTTCTACTTCCATGAATGGCAAATCTGGAAATTCATCTAGCCCTCCCATTGAGGACAACTAGAAGAGGCAGACAAAACATTTAAAGATGAATAAATCTTGAAAGTATCAGAAATAACAATATGGCAAAGAATTATGAGGCCAGAATCTGAAGAAAGCTAAGATGACTAAAGAGGTCCAGATGAGCAATGCCACATATCTGAGGCTACTCTTCCCTGATGGTAACTGTCAGCAAGGAAAGCCTCCAAAAAAAAAAAAAAAGAAAAACAAAACAAAACAAACTACTTTTGAAAGACTAGAGGGGTAGGGGGGCCAAGAACTGGAGTTCAGAGCCTACCAAAAGAGAAGGACAGAGCCATAAAAAACCCCATACTTTGGGTTGGGATCCCAACAGGAAAAACCCCAACAAGAAGGGTTAACTATGCAGTGCTGTTTTTACAGATTATAACTTAGCATGGAGTCATCTAAGTCAATGAAACTGGACTGAGATGAGCCCAGATAATTACTTACCCCAACTACCTAGAAACCCTCCCTCCTCCAATCTCTGGAGAATAATATCATCTTAGGCCTCAAATGGATTCAAGAAATAATTTCGTAAATATAATGTCTAGTACATAATGGCATGTGAGACTAGAAAACATGACTTAAAAAAGTACCAGAAATAACAGACAATACAAAAAGATCCACTGAGTCTCCAGATATTAGAGTTTTAATACACGTGTTTTAAAACCACCATACTTGGTTATGTTTGAAAAGATAAGACACTGAGTATTTCAGAAGAGAATTAGAAACTATTTTTAAAAACAGAAAAATTTAAAAAAACAAAAAGATTAAAGCTATTAAATATAGTAATTAAAATTAAGAATTCAATGAATAGGTTTACTAGCAGACTAGACTCAGATGAATAGAGAATTCTAGAATGAAAAACCGAGGAGCAAAAGCTTAGAAAACATAAATGAGAAGGTGAAAGACTTACAGTATATATAGAGAGAAGGTCTGACAGTGAGAGACGTCCCAAAAATAGAAGAGATAATAGGAACAGATAATATTGGAAGAAATACTGACTGAATGAAAAATTTCCAGAACTAGCAAAAGATTATCAAGCCACAGATTTACAAAGTCCTGCTTTAAAAGTTGCTGAGAGTAGATCCTAAATATTCTTACCTACCCAACACACACACACACAGGTAATTATGTGAGGTGATAGGTTTGTTAACCAACCAACTAACCTCATTGTGGTAATTATTTTGCTATATATATATACCATACACACGTATGTATATATGTATACATACATATATATATAGATGATTTGGTATATATATATATACCAAATCATTACACTGTATATCTTTTTTTTTTAAGATTTTTATTTGTTTATTTATTTGACAGACAGAGATTACAAGCAGGCAGAGAGGCAGGCAGAGAGAGAGGAAGGGAAGCAGGCTCCCTGCTGAGCAGAGAGCCTGATGCGGGACTCGATCCCTGGACCCTGGGATCATGACCTGAGCTGAAGGCAGAGGCTTTAACCCACTGAGCCACACAGGCACCCCTACATCTTAAGCTTACACAATGTCATATGTCAATTAATAAAGAAAATAAAAATAACGAGTCCTGCTAACCCCAAGAAAGATAAATAAAAAGAAACACATTTCTATGCACATGTAAAATTTGTGTAAGATAAAAACAAAAAAAAGTATCTCAAAAACAGACAGAGGAAATACAAAAATCGATCGGCTTTAATGGAACAATAACTATACTTCCAGCTGACTTCAGCAGAAATAAACTGAATTACAATGGAACACTATTTTTTTTTTAAATATTTTATTTACTTATTTGACAGAGAGAGAGATCACAAGTAGGCAGAGAGGCAGGCAGAGAGAGGAGGAAGCAGGCTCCCTGCTGAGCAGAGAGCCCAATGCGGGGCTCTATCCCAGGACCCTGAGATCATGACCCAAGCCGAAGGCAGAGGCTTAACCCACTGAGCCACCCAGGTGCCCCTGGAACACTATTTTTAAAGAAAATTCCTACCAAAAATATTTTTCTAAAATGAAGAAGAAGTAAGACATTTCAGATACACAAAAATGTAATTCATAAGCACAGAGACGCATTAAGGGAATTATTAAGGGCTTATTCTTCAGGTAAAAGAAAAATTATGACAGATAAAAAATGAAAGCTAGAGTAAAAAAATGAAAAAGTATATGAAAAAATGAAATAAATACTGGCTATATACAATAACAATTCTATGTCTTGTATAGTTAAAATGTGTATGTGTAAAATTATAAAACACAATAAAAACATGATAATTTTTTTTAAGTTTTTATTTATTTATTTGAGAGAGAGAGTGAGAGAGAGCATGAGAGGGGAGCAGGTCAGAGGGAGAAGCAGACTCCCAATGGAGCTGGGAGCCCCAAGCGGAACTCGATCCTGGGGCTCCGGGATCATGACCTGAGCTGAAAACATGTTTAACCAACTGAGCCACCCAGATGCCCTAAAAACATGATAATTTAAATCAGAATGAGGCTAGATAAAGTTAAAGGGATCTAAAGTTCTTGCACTGCTTAGGGGAGAATAAAATTACTAAATAATATTAGATTTTGAGAAGTCAAAATGGATTTAATATTTTAACTACTAATACTGTAACTGTGCACAACATATGCACTTATATAGATGAAATATATACTAAGAATGTGTGTAACTTCTAAGCCAAAAAGGGGGGGGAGGGGCGGATGTTAACAAAAAAAAACATCAGTCCTAAGAAAGAATATAGAAAGAGGAACAGAGAACAGGAGGGACAAATAAAAAACACTGAGAAGTGGTCAATTTAAATAAAAATACATCAGCAATTGCCTAAATACCTAAATGATCCATATAAAAGACAAATATCACCATATTGGAATTTTAAAAAACTACAACTTATAAGAAATATATCAAAATACAGGATCACAGAATGGTTGAGAGTGAAAGGCCAAAAAAAGATACACCAAAGGGCGCCTGGGTGGCTCAGTCTTTTAAGTGTCCAACTCACTCTTGATTTTGGCTCAGGTCTTGATCTCAGGGTCCTGGAATTAAGCCCCTTGTCAGGCTCTGGGCTCAGCAGGGAGTCTGTTTCAGATTTTCTCTAATTCTCCCTCTGCCCCTCCCCTTCACATGTGCTCCCTTCTCTTTCTCTGCCTCTCTCTCTCTCAAATAAATGAATCTTTAAAAATAGTAAATAAATAAAGATACACTAAGCAAACACTAACTTTGCCACAGAACTGCAGAAGATATTTTTTTAGGTGCACATAAAACATTTATAAAATCCCATCATATACTAAGTTATATGATCACACATAAGTTTCAAAAACTGTCAAAGGTCAGTCAGGATACATACTCTGAATACAATGCAGAAACCAGTAAAAATACTGAAATGTTTGAAAACTTAAAAACTATACAATACAAAATAATACAAAAAAATACAAAAATAATAAAATACAAAAAAATTCTATTATTTTTATATATAATTAAATATATAATTAAAAATAATTTCAAAAATACTTTGATATAAATAATGAACTATCACTATACAGCATATTGCAGGATACAGATTAAGCCTTGCTTAAAAGCAAATATAAATTTTTTTTAAGTTTATATATTAGAAAAGACAGAGTGAGAAAATGAGATAAGTGTTAATCTCAAGAAGATGAGGGAATCAACCTAAATCCAAATTCCACAGGAAAAAGAAAGAAATAATAAAGATATGAGAAATGGCAAAAAAGCGAAAACTTGTCTCTTTGAAAAGACTAATTAAACTGATAAAACCATGGCGGCCAATCAAGACAATAAAATAAATTACTCTAAGTTAGTCTTGAAAGGTAGATAATTCTAGATTCTACAAGTCACCCACATAAGAAAATAATACAAATTAGAACTAGATAGGTACTTCCTCAACATGAGAAAGTCTATTTATGAAAAACCCACAGCTAACCTTATACTCAGTAGTGAAAGAGTAAAAGCTTTTCCCCTAAATTCAGGAGCAAGACAAGGATGCCCACCTTTTCTACTTCTATTCCACTTAGTCCTGGAAGAACTAGCTAAAGCAGGAAAAAGTAATATAAGGCATCCAAATTGGAGAAGCAAAACCTCTTGGTTCATAGATAATGTGATCTTATATGTGGAAAACCCAAAGGAAACCACACACAGAAAAACTGTAGGAGACAATAAATAAAACTCAGCCAAGCTGCTGGATATTAATTCAACATACAAAATGTGTTCAAAGTATAGTGTATATTTCCATATACTAGCAACAAACATTCCAAAAGGGAAATTAAGAATTCCATTTAATACGGCATAAAAAAGGGGCGCCTGGGTGGCTCAGATGGTTAAGCGTCTGCCTTCAGCCCAGGTCATGATCCCCAGGTCCTGGGATAGAGCCCAGCTTTGGGCTCCCTGCTCCGTGGGGAACCTGCATCTCCCTCTCCCTGCAGCTCCCCTTGCTTGTGCTCTGTCTCTCCGTCAAATAAATACATAAATAAAATCTTTACAATAAAAAGTATGGCATAAAAAATACTTAGAAATAAATTTAATCAAGAAGCCACAGGACTTGAATACTGAAAAATCAAAAAACATTGCTGAATGAAAAATTGCTGAAAGGTCTAAGTAAATGGAAAACACATCCCTTGTGCATGGACTGGAAAACTTAGTATTATTAAAATGACAATTAAGTGTAATTTCTATAAAACCATTGCTTACCAAAGTACAAAAATTGATCTCCACATTTTTTTTTTAAGATTTTATTTATTTATTTGACAGAGAGAGAGATCACAAGTAGGCAGAGAGGCAGGCAGAGAGAGAGGAGGAAGCAGGCTCCCTGCAGAGCAGAGAGCCCGATGCAGGGCTCGATCCCAGGACCCTGAGATCATGACCTGAGCCGAAGGCAGCGGCTTAATCCACTGAGCCACCCAGGCGCCCCTGATCTCCACATTTATACTGAATTTCAAAGGATACCAAATAGTCAAATCAATCTTGTAAAACAAGAACACATTTGGAGGATTCACACTTCCCAATATCAAAACTTACTACAAAGCTAACAGAATCACAATGTATGGTTTACTACTGAAATGAGGATAGGCAAATAGACAAATAGAACAGAACCAGGAGCCTAAAAATAAACTCTCATATCAAGGGTCAACTGATTTTCAAAAAGGGTGCCAAGACTATTCATTGGTGAAAGGACAGTCTTTTCAATAAGTAGTGATGGGAAACTGGATGCACATATGTAAAAGAATGAAATTGAACTCTTAACTATACCATGTACAAAAATTAACTCAAAATGGATCAAAACCTAAGCTCAAGAGCTAAAACTATAACCTCTTAGAAAAACAGGTGCTAAACTTCAGGACTTTTGATTTAGCAATGTACACCGAAAGCAAATACGTCACCAAATGCACAGGCAACAAAAGAAACAATAGATTAAATGGACTTCATTAAAATTAAAAACTTATGCATCATTGAATCCCATCAGCAAAGTGAAAAGACAACCCAAAGAATGGGATGAGATATTTGCAAATCACCTGGTAGGGTTCAATGTGCAGACTATTTTAAAATTCTTTTTTTCTTTTTTTTTTTTTAAGATTTTATTCATTCCTTTGAGAGACAGTGAAAGTGAGAGAGCACAAGCCCAAGGAGCACCAGACTCCCCACTGAGCACGTGTCACATGATACATGACCTAAGCCAGCCGAAGGCAGCTAAGCAAGTAAGCCACCCAAAGCACCTCTTAAGGAATTTCTAAGACTCAACATCAAAAGTTTAAAAATGGGCAAAGGACTTTAAAAGATATATCCCCCCAAAAGATACACAAATGGCCAAAATGACATGAAAAGAGGTTCAATGTCATTTGTCATTAGGGAAACTGAAATGAAAATCACAAGATAAAACTTCTCACTCATTAAGAGGGCTGAAATTTCAAAAAAAATGAAAAATAACAAAAGTTGGTGAGGACATGGAGAAATTGGAACCCTTATACACTGCTGGCAGGAGTGCTCGCTTCGGCAGCACATATACTGCTGGTGGGAATATAAAATGTTTTCCACTGTGGAAAACATTTTGAGTTTCCTCAAAGAACTACCATATGACCCCATAATTTCACTCCCAATTTTAAAAATAAGAACTCAAACAGATCTCCACACCAATGTTCACACTAACATTATTCATAATAGCTGAAAGGTAGAAACAATCCAAATGTCCATTAATAGATGAATAAACAATATGTGGTATATATGAAGTATTATTCAGCCATAAAAAAAGAAATGAAATTCTGACACATACTACCACCTGGAAAAAACCCTGGAAACATAATCCTAAGTAAAATAAGCCAGACACAAAAAGGAGAATTTTGGTTCCACCTATACGTGGTACCTGGTGTCATCAAATTCATGGAGACAGGAAGCCAATTCCCAGGGACTGGGGGGAGAGAAGAATGGGGAATTATCACTTAATGGTACAGAGTTTCTGTTTGGAGTGGTGAAAAGTTTTGGAAATAGACAGTAGAGATGGTCGTGCAACATTCTCTGAATTGTACACTTCAAAGAGATTAAAATGGCAAATTTTATGTTGTAGATATTCTGCCACAATAAATATATACATCTATCCAATGCCATACCCCATGCAACAAAACATCAGTTTCTTGAGACCCTTTTAATGTTATTTATGGAAATACAAGCAAACAAACCTTGTTATTCTACTTCCTGTAGTCCCTCATTGCTTGAAAAAAAAAGATAGCAAGTTTTCAAGTATGTGCACCTCTCTTCTTTCACTGCATTTACTGTGCACTTTTCACCATATAAAGATGAACTTTAAAGAGCAAACTAAATAACATACATGTGCACAATAATGATTTCGTTAATAATATTTTAATGAAAATGAGCATAATCATTAAATCATACCTGGTTCATTTATTCTGCCAAATGTATGCCTGGTGTTGTGTTTTCTGGTCTTGAAACATGTTTCACAAAAATCAAAGTCATCACAGTTTCTGCATTTGAATCTAGATCCATTGATAGGAAACATCTGACAGCCATCACACCTATTTTTAAAACAACCATTGGGTTGACAAGAAAAAGATAACGTCATTTATTAAATTAAGGCACTTTATTAAATTTAATTCCAAAGAAAACTATTCCTCCCAAACAAATCCAGCAATATGAAAATTAACTCACGTAACCCCAGGATGAACACTAGGCACTAACTCCATTTCTGACAACAGCCCAGTCCAGTGAGACTGCTGAGGAAAGTCGACAATGACATCTTTTCCATTTGCACTGAAAGCTAGGACACAATAGAAATTGCTGAAACATCTTGGTCGCCAATAAAAACCTACTGTTAAAATTTAAACTATACCTAATCATAATTATACTGTAGCTATTTAAGTTTTTCAAAGAATACTTCTCTTTGAGAGACACATACTAAGATACTTATGGATGAACAAACACATGACTTATTTTGATTAGCTTCAAAATAATCAAGGGAGGGAATCATGAATGAAACAACTTTGGCCAGGGGTTGACAACTATTAAAGCCAGGTGATGGAAACAAGGAGGTTCATTATGCTCTATTCCCTATCTTTGTATATGTTTGAAATTTTCCACAATAAGTTTATTTCTTTGATTTGAATTACATCAAGTCAAAAAATTCCATTTAGTATCTTAGGAAATACAATTCATAATAATAATGTTAAGAGATCTCTTGTCCTTTGGTGAGAATACTTTGCTACTCAAACATTAGATTCTGAACCAAGTTCTTATTTTTAAAATTTATCTGTGTTTTGACTTACAAAGCTTTTAAGAACTTAAGAAAAGAAAAATGTTTTGTGTGTGTTGAGTTTGAGAAGTTCTTTATAGATCCTGGATATCAACCTTTTGTCTGTACTGTCATTTGCAAATATCTTCTCCCATTCCGTGGGTTGCCTTTTTGTTTTGCTGACTGTTTCCTTTGCTGTGCAGAAGCTTTTGATCTTGATGAAGTCCCAAAAGTTCATTTTCGCTTTTGTTTCCTTGGCCTTTGGAGACATATCTTGAAAGAAGTTGCTGTGGCTGATATCGAAGAGGTTACTGCCTATGTTCTCCTCTAGGATTCTGATGGATTCCTGTCTCACGTTGAGGTCTTTTATCCATTTCGAGTTTATCTTTGTGTACGGTGTAGGAGAATGGTCGAGTTTCATTCTTCTACATATCGCTGTCCAGTTTTCCCAGCACCATTTATTGAAAAGACTGTCTTTTTTCCATTGAATATTTTTTCCTGTTTTGTCGAAGATTATTTGACCATAGAGTTGAGGGTCCATATCTGGGCTCTCCACTCTGTTCCACTGGTCTATGTGTCTGTTTTTATGCCAGTACCATGCTGTCTTGGTGATCACAGCTTTGTAGTAAAGCTTGAAATCGGGTAACGTGATGCCGCCAGTTTTGTTTTTGTTTTTCAACATTCCCTTAGCAATTCGGGGTCTCTTCCGATTCCATACAAATTTTAGGATTATTTGCTCCAGCTCTTTGAAAAACACCGGTGGAATTTTGATCGGAATGGCATTAAAAGTATAGATTGCTCTAGGCAGTATAGACATTTTAACAATGTTTATTCTTCCAGTCCAAGAGCATGGAACAGATAATCATATCAAAAAATGGGCAGAAGATATGAACAGACACTTCTCCAACGAAGACATACAAATGGCTATCAGACACATGAAAAAATGTTCATCATCACTAGCCATCAGGGAGATTCAAATTAAAACCACATTGAGATATCACCTGACACCAGTTAGAATGGCCAATATTAGCAAGACAGGAAACAACGTGTGTTGGAAAGGATGTGGAGAAAGGGGAACCCTCTTACACTGTTGGTGGGAATGCAAGTTAGTGCAGCCACTTTGGAGAACAGTGTGGAGATTCCTCAAGAAATTAAGAATAGAGCTTCCCTATGACCCTGCAATTGCACTGCTGGGTATTTACCCCAAAGATACACATGTAGTGAAAAGAAGGGCCATCTGTACCCCAATGTTTATTGCAGCAATGGCTACAGTCGCCAAACTGTGGAAGGAACCAAGATGCCCTTCAACGGATGAATGGATAAG
The DNA here is from genome assembly GCF_922984935.1 of Meles meles. Taxonomy (NCBI): domain Eukaryota; kingdom Metazoa; phylum Chordata; class Mammalia; order Carnivora; family Mustelidae; genus Meles; species Meles meles. The sequence goes on from NC_060071.1 coordinate 28,763,234, forward strand.
GAAGATGTGGTCCATATACACAATGGAGTATTATGCCTCCATCAGAAAGGATGAATACCCAACTTTTGTAGCAACATGGACGGGACTGGAAGAGATTATGCTGAGCGAAATAAGTCAAGCAGAGAGAGTCAAGTATCATATGGTCTCACTTATTTGTGGAGCATAACAAATAACATGGAGGACATGGGGAGATGGAGAGGAGAGGGAGTTGAGGGAAACTGGAAGGGGAGATGAACCATGAGAGACTATGGACTCTGAAAAACCACCAGAGGGTTTTGAAGGGGCGGGGGGGTGGGAGGTTGAGGAACCAGGTGGTGGGTAATAGGGAGGGCACGTACTGCATGGAGCACTGGGTGTGATGCCAAAACAATGAACACTGTTATGCTGTAAATAAACAAAAAAAAAAAATAAAAATAAAAAATAAAGTGTGTGACCTAGTTTCCCATGTCATTAGCTACCGAGGAAATGCAAATTACACCCAAACCGAAGAGACTGACATCAAATATTGGTGAGGACATGGCGCAACCAGGACTCTCAGACATTTCCGGTCAGAGCCTAAAGCACTGTTCGGCAGTTTAACCAACAGGTCCACATACGGCTGTCCTAAAAACCAGCAATTCCACTGCTATGCAACTAGCCGAGATGGAGAGAACACAGAGAAGTTCCAAACTGGAGACTACCTGTATAAGTTCATCAGCACGGAAGCGGTTAAACTCTGTACGTTCGCACAACAAAACGCTACTCAGCACTAAACACGATGATCCACAACACGGATGATGCTTGAAAATATAGTGCTGAAGGAAAGAAGCCAAGCATGAGGGCAGACAGGCGTGAATCCATTTGTATGAAGTTCTAAAGCAGGCAAAGTAATGTGTGGCGATGAAAATCAAAATGGTAGCTGAATTAACGAGAAAGGGGCATAAGGGAGCTTTCCGGGTTGATGGAAATGGTCTATATTGTGTTCTGGGCAGTTAATACATACAGTTGTCAAAACGTTAAAAAAAAAAAAAGAAAAAAAAGAAAAGAAAAGAAAAATGTTAAACTAAAGTAAAATGTTAAAAAACTATTTGTTCTTACGTAACTTGAGACATTCTAACACTCCCACACACTGGGAAGCACCACCATCATAGTCATTTCTAATCTAAGCTCTTCAACAGTAAGAGAGTTCTGTATAAGGTTCAAACAAAATGAAACAGATCTCTTCATGGCCTTAAAAGACATTAAAGATAAAATAAAATCATATGCATTTTTAATTACTTCTCATGCAATTGTTAAAATGGACATAGGATACCTTTTAAAGTATACCATGTGTTTGATTTGAAATCTCAATAATATCACATTAAATATACACTGAAAAGAATTTTATGTTTCCAGTTCTTAACTCAGATCATTTGCACATTTCCATTTCTTAAATTTAGTCCTAAATTCTATTATAGCAGAGAGAGACAGAGAAAGAGTCCCCAACTGAGGGAGTTGGCCAGACACTCACATACAGGCCGTTTGGCAGAATGACAGAACAAGTTTACAGAACACCAACATTAAACAAGGTTACCCTGTAACTGTGATAAATCAAGACAAAAGCAAAACCACTCTTCAGTCAGTCTGGTCAAGTTCAAATCTAATCCAAACCACAAACACGACCAGATACCCTCCCCAACCCTCCACTTTTCAATCATGGTTAGTATGAACAACTGCTTCCTTGCCAACCATTAACTCCATTTAGCTCCATTTTTTTCCTGTTTTATAGATTAATATTTATTAAGACACCCATTCTTAGAATTATCCGCTCCTTTGAACCCTTCCCAAAATATCCAACACAAACGCCATTCACTGTCCTTTGTTATACCCACTTATGTAGACACCCCATTTTCCAGGGCATGCATCCTCCTCAGTGGTAATGAATTAATAAACCTGTCTCTGTTCAACTACAGGTGTGTTCCTGGTCTAGAGAGCACTGACAAGCAAAAAAAAAAAAAAAAAAGCTATTCATATATCATAGACTTTCTTCATACTTGTTTTTCTTGCCCTTGAATGAAAAAAAAAATGACTTTATTACATTAGAAAAACTAACATCTGGAATTTTGCTGTATGGATTATATTACCTTTCACAACCCCCACACTTTGATGAGTCACAGATCCCCACTTGTATTTTGGTGTGGTGACTGAGGCTTTGACACGAACTTTATCACCAATCTTTATGTGCGAAGGAGAACTTGGTGGAGGATAGCCTAGAGATTACAATAATAAGTGAACCATAGTTAGTATTTATTCCTGAGAACTCTGTCTCCACTTAAGAAAAAGCAAAAGAACTTACTTAAGAATGTGCTCACCTATAAGTTCCACATGAATATACCTAACCCAGTAGGTGCCTCCTTTCTGCTGCCAATCACACTGCACATTGAGGTCATGTAGTCCATCTCTATCCAATTTGATAACTTTGCCCACATCTCCTTCACACACTTCTTCATATGTTCGACAGCATCTAACCATCATTCCCACCTAAGATTAAAATTAAAATAAAAATCCAATCCAGTGTATAGATGAAATGAACAACTCTAAGTAGTACTATTCTAAGAAAGGATTTCCTTTAGCACCCAGAGTGTACTCTCAACATCATTTTATACTAAATGGAACCAGGGCTCTTTAGAAAACTGTCTGGCTCAATGTCTGGGGCAAGAAACACATAAGATGCACATGGATTAACTTATGCCATAAAGCAAGGGAGCTCTCAAAGATCAAAGTGTTCACTCAAAAGAACAACCTGATCACTAGGAATAATGGCTGAAACACATCAAATACATATCAGCCAATACATTCATCTCAATGATAACAAGCAAAGTTTCTTGGTCACCTTTGTAAGGTCCATGGCACCAATTCACCATTCTGAAAATTGATAAAGCAAAACAGAAATAAAAATAAAACGAGCACTTATTCTGCCTTTCCTACATAAACTGTATTATAAAGAGTAACTAGAGTTGATTTAAAGAGTTCTTCTAAGAATAAACCCCAGCTAATAAATTTGGAAGGCATGACAAAGTTAGAAAACCACTACTGCGCAAGCCCTCATGATGACACGAAGACTACCAAAGCACCAAAATGAACAATAGAAACTCTTTAACAGATGGAATTAGACTAACATGACCTAACCAACAACACTGCAAGCTGGTCCATGTGATGCATTCATGCCTAAGATAATGCCTGAGTCCAACAGCTTCCCCTAACCCCACCAAACCTTATCCTGACTTTACAGCAAACAAGAGGAAGGAGGAAGATGTGATCCAACCAAGTTTAGCCACAAATAAATGACATGAAAAAGAGGGGAAAAAAAAAAAGGGAGGGGAAAACTGTTCCAGGTTAAAAGACACTTCAGAAAGACATCACCCAAATTTAAGGTATATGACCTTGTTTGTATCCAAATTCACAAACATTACTGTCTTAAAAAGCAATTTCTGAGAAAACGGGAAATCTGAGCAAGCACTGGATATAAGATGGTATTACGGAATTACTGCTTATTTTGTTACCTAAAGTTAAGTAATAGTAATGTTGTTATGTTAAAAATAAATCCTTTATCAGGGTGCCTGGCTGGCACACCCAGTAAAGCATGCGACTCTTGATCTTGGAGTTCAAGCCCCACACTGGGCATACAACTTACTTTAAAAAAACAATAAAGACATAAGTGACTCTTAATTTCACAAAACAAACTGAGGGTTGTTGGGAGGAGGGGGGTTATGGACATTGGGGAGGGTATGTGCTATGGTGAGTGCTGTGAAGTGTGTAAACCTGGCGATTCACAGACCTGTACCCCTGGGGATAAAAATACATTATATGTTTATAAAAAAATAAGAAATAAATAAAAAATTAAAAAAAAACAATAAAGACAAATCCTTTATCTATTAGGAATACATTCTGACATATTTACAGATGAAATGAGATGATTTCTGGGATTTTCTCTGAAGTATACTAACCAGAAAAGAATTAAAACAAGAAAAGAAAGCATTTAAGATGTATGAAGGACTACATAAAGCCTAACAAGATTTTAAAAATTACTTGGCAGTAAGAATGATGTAAGAAAAACAAGCAAAAATAGATTTTAAGAAGTATCCAAAATGAGGATAATTGAGAAGCACATGTCTCTGTGCCACAGCATTATGGACAAGCCACCTTTTGCTCTCTAGCTCTGGTACCCCTTGTTCAGAACTCTTCTGTTCCTTTGTCCTCTTTGGTCCAGTGAGAGTGGCCCCCCTGCTGTGCCCTCCCCCATCAGGCTTCTGACTTTCTAAGATGCTCGAACACTGCTAACTAGAAACCTGAGCAAAGCTCCAGGCTTTATTTACTCACCTGAATATTCTCTCTCACATACACAGCATAATCATCATTACTCAAGAAATCAGCTCGTTTTTTGTATGTCTGGCTCTCTGTTACAACCGCACCAGTAGACTACAAAAGATAAATACATTTTTTTAAAAACTGTGAGCCAGATAAAACTATTTAAAAAGAAGTATGTGAAATCTTAAATATTAAAAAATAAAGTCTGAAATATTATGCTGTATTTTCACTATAAAATTTTCCATTTTAAAAATATTTTAAAATAAACAGAATGAATATGAAAAGATAAAAGAAAATTTCTGAGACATTTCTAAATTAATCCCATGAAATGATTTACTTAAATCAGAAATCACTGTGTCATATAAAACATGTGTCTACCTAATATCATTAGGTGTTGGAATAAGGGTCTGTTTAAAGCTAAAGTAATTAAGGCACAGAAAACCCAGTCAGCGCTTAGCAGCTTCATTATGTGCATGGCCAAACCGGAGAGAGGCCCTATGGGACAGTACACAGGAAACCCAGAGCACAGATCAGGTTGACACAAGAGGTGGGGCAACCACATAGAAGGCACTGACCACAGCGTAGGCCGAGTCATCCACATCCTCCACCACCTCCTCATCTGAACACTCTTCAGACCCTGTGTCTACATCTGAGAGATCTGTGACCTGCACATCAGCATGGTCCAGCAGCCACCCAACCAAGGCCTCCACACCTACAAGCAAGCACAGAGAGCACACTCACAGTGAGGATCCACAGCACCAGCCTGCCTGCAGGCTGCCACTATTAGCATTTCAAGGTAAACCTACAAACAAATGTGTGTGAAGCACCCACAAAAGAAAACAAGATACCTGGCAAGCCAGCAGCATTCCCAGAGGCACCGGTGAGTGACTTCAGTGCAAACTCTATGTTCCTTCTAGGAAATCCCATTTCCATAAGCTGAACCACAATAGGCAGAGCAGGGGCAGGTGACTGTTTGCGCTTCTTTGCTCTGACAGGGCGAACATGCTGCACAGGGACAGGCGTTGTGGCCTCACTGGAGCTACAGTCTTCGAACACTGGGCTTGACGGGTGAGTAGACTCCACAGCCAAACACTGACATACAGCCAGAGCTGCAGCCTGGACAAATGAGAGTGGAGCTGGGAGGTTGATAAAAGCCAAAAGACTGGGGTGCCTGGCTAGCTCAATTGGTAGAGCATGCAGCTCTGGATTGTGGGGTTGTGAGTTCAAGCCCTATCCTGGGTGTAGAGCCTACTTTAAGAAAATAAATAAAACTTTTTTTAGCAGCTTCATTATGTGCATGGCCAAAAAAAAAACAAGTTTTTTTTAAAAAACTTGACTTTTTTAAGAAAAGTAAAGATACTTCAGCAGTCTGAGAAAATGGAAATTACAAGCTTCTGCTATGAAATGCGGTACAGAAGTATAGGAATCTCAGACTTACATGTGTTATTTTTAAATGAATGGATCAAACTGTTAACAAACAACAAAGACAACTTTCATAGTTTAATGCAACGGAAAGACGTGATGATCAAATAACTCCTGCTTCAGCATACACAGTGTCCAGTAAATTAGCCAATTATCAATGCCCATTAAAGAAAACTTCACAGCCACTCTGTTAGGAAACAAGGTGAGCAAGTTACATGCAGAGTGAGTGGGGCTGGATGTGAAGGAAGGAGTCCCTTCCATGCCCATGACCAGGCAGTGTCCACAGTCTCTTGCTCTTTTCCTCTTTTCCTCTGTAAGACAAGCCAGAGATGACATGGGATTCTCTCATGAACCATCGAGTCAACTCTCAATGACTCACGGGTAAAAGAACCACTCTGAGAGTTAAACATGGTATAAAAAATAAGGTAAAAAATACTGGGAAACAAATTACAATCAATCAATGAACATATGCATTGCTGGGGTCTATAGTTGGGACTCCCTATCTCCAGTACACATAACCCTTTCCCTGAAGTACCTGAAACTCGCTGCTCATCTCCAGGAGATAGGAGTAGGTCCTACTCTCATAGGGCCTAAGTTTTGCTTTTTTTTTTTTTTTTTTAACTGAGCATGTGAGGAAGAAATTAAGAAGAAATCGAGGACTCCCTTAAGCCTTTCAGTGCTTAGGAAGTGTCAAAAACCAAAGGTTTGCTGTGAAGTGTGAATAATTCAGAAGTGACAGGCTTCATCCTAAAAGTCTAAAGTTCTGAACCAGACTGAGTTAGAAGTTCTGGTAAGATTCAGGGTGCACGAACTAAGTCTCTACAAATAATAACTATGAACCCTGACAAATATTTTCAAAAACTATCTGAAGGTCCTAGGGAGCAGCCTAAGCAATCAAAACTGGAAAAGGTACAACCCTTGACCACAAGGAAAACCAGCACACAAGCTGACAGGGGAGTTTGTATTGGACTACAGTCAAGGGCTGGAATTCAGTCCTGCCAGAGCAACCAGAAGTGAGGGAGAAATCATAAAATGTGCATACAGACTACCCAAATTACTGACTGATTCCAAAACTAAGCATTTGTGAGACCCTGAAGAACCTAGCATAAAGGAAATGCTGGAAGACTAGAGGGATTCTACAGCTAAATATACATACAGTAATATACATAAATATACATACAGTAAAAAAAAATATAGAGTGAAAAGATAAGAACTCTAAAATAAGGATCCAAATGGAAATTATCAACAGATGAATGGATAAAGAAGATGTGGTATATATACACAATGGAATACTATGCAGCCATCAAAAGAAATGAAATCTTGCCATTTGCGACGACGTGGATGGAACTAGAGCGTATCATGCTTAGTGAAATAAGTCAATCGGAGAAAGACAACTATCATATGATCTCCCCGATATGAGGACATGGAGAAGCAACATGGGGGGGTAGGGGGATAGGAGAAGAATAAATGAAACAAGATGGGATTGGGAGGGAGACAAACCATAAATGACTCTTAATCTCACAAAACAAACTGGGGGTTGCTGGGGGGAGGTGGGATTGGGAGAGGGGGAGCGGGCTATGGACATTGGGGAGGGGAGGCGAACCATAAGAGACTATGGACTCTGAAAAACAACCTGAGGGTTTTGAAGGGTCAGGGGTGGGAGGTTGGGGGAACAGGTGGTGGGTAATGGGGAGGGCACGTTTTGCATGGAGCACTGGGTGTTGTGCAAAAAGAATGAATACTGTTACGCTGAAAAAATAAATAAAATGGAAAAAAAAAATAAAAATAAAAAAAATAAAAAAAAGATCTGAAAATGCAAAATAAAGAATTTTTTAGATGGCTTACAGCAGATTTAGACCCAATGAAGCAGAACAACCTGACCCTGAAAACAGATACATTTATAATTAGCCAAGCTGATTAACCAAAAGAAAGACCTACGAACAAGGAGAATCACATTAATAATCTTTCTTACCAAAGAACAAAATGAAAAGAGAACAGAAAAAAATGGTTAACAAGTTTCCAAATTGGGTGGTGGTGGTGGCTGGGGGGTGGGAGGGGAGAGGGCGGGGGGCGGTGGATATCAAGCCAAAGATACAGATAACTTAAATGCACCCCAAGAGGATGGGGCAAAAAATACATACACATCGTAGTAAAAAATACATACACATCATAGTCAAATTGCAGAAAACAAAATAAAAAACAAACAAAAAAATCATGAAATATTAAGTGCAGCCAAAGGAGGTTTAAAAGGCATTTCATATAGAACAGTAAGAATGACAATTGGGGGCACCTGGGTGCCTCAGTTAGGTGCGTGCCTTCAACTCAGGTCTTGATCTCAGGGTCCCGGGATGGAGCTCGGCATCTGGCTCCCTGCTCCACAGGGAGTCTACTTCTCCCTGTCCCTCTGCCCCTTCCCTCTACTTGTGCTTGCTCTCTCTCTCTCTCTGTCTCAAATAAATAAATCTTTAAAAAGTAATCATAATAATTTAAAAAAAAAAGAATGATAGTTGAATTTCCATCAGAATTAATGGAGACAACACAATGAAAGATCTCTCTTTATGGGGCACCTGGGTGGCTCAGTTAATTAAATGACTGCCTTCAGCTCAAGTCATGATCTCAGGGTCCTGGGATCGAGCCCCATATTGGGCTCCCTACTGAGTGGGAAGTCTGCTTCTCCCTCAACTTGTGCTGCTCTCTTACTCGTGCTTTCTCTCTCTCAAATAAACGAATACAATCTTAAAAGAAAATCTCTTTGCTACAATAGTCTTTCTCAATTCTTTTTTTTTTTTTTAAGATTTTATTTATTTATTTGACAGAGGGAGAGAGATCACAAGTAGGCAGAGAGTCAGGCAGAAATGAGGGGGAAGCAGGCTCAGCAGAGAGCCTGCTTCCCCCTCATTTCTGCCTGACTCTCTGCCTACTTGTGATCTCTCTCCCTCTGTCAAATAAATAAATAAAATCTTGGCTCGATCCCAGGACCCTGAGATCATGACCTGAGCCGAAGGCAGCGGCTTAATCCACTGAGCCACCCAGGCGCCCCTAGTCTTTCTCAATTCTTAAAGGATAACTCTGCACTTCCTTCTACATCTTTCCTCTTAACACTGGGCACCTCCCAACATTATTGTTGCATTCTGCCCAATTCACTCTTTAATTGCTCTGTGTCCTCTTTTTATCTTTACAGGTGACTAGAAACGCTGCCATACTGAGGCCACTTTAACCTGAACTCTCATCTTAGTGGTTTTCAGACCTAACAAGGAGTTGGCATTCAAAGAAGTCACTGCTCCTTACCCTCACGCCCAACATTTCTTGCCTTTTCTCTTCATATTCCACCTTCCTCACACCTGACTGCTGTCAGCTGTCGCATCAGACTGACCCAACTGCTTCCTCACTCCCTCAACTCCCTGCTGTCTTGGTCTATAAGGATTTCTATTAGGATATGTTCCACCTGCCAAACTGAGCACTCAAGGTTTTGTTTTTGTCTTTGATATTTTATCCAGAGTTTTTTACATATTACATAGAAAGAAGGATTTTCTCTTTTTTTTTAAGATTTTATGTATTTATTTGAGAGAGAGCATAATCAGGGGGAGAAGCAAAGGGAGAGAAAGAAGCAGATCCCCCACTCAGCAGGGAGCCTGATGCAGGCTTGATCCAGGACCCCGAGATCATGACCAGACCCAAAGTCAGACGCTTAACTGACTAAGCTACCCAGGTGCCCCAAAAGAAGGATTTTTAGAAACATTCTAATTCTTCATGCTGCAGGCCATGAAAATCCACATCACTCTTAGACCTGGTCACATGGCATACTTATATGGGAACCTGCCCATAACCCCAATCCCAAGTTATACCATGCAGCACATGTGCTCTGCAACAGGGCAAAGACTGCAAGCCTGGCAGCAACAGGGCATGGCTAAGAAAGCCTTTGAAGTGAGTGGAACAAACATGTCAGTACAATATTCCTAGGTCTAATGGGGCTCCTTCAGTAACAGTATTTCCTAGAAAAAGATCACACCATAAATATTTGAGCATCTGACCCATGTTGAGTCTCATTAACTTTTTCAAATAATTCACACATATTCAAAATAAGGTTAAACTTTGGCATGCCTGGGTGATTTGGTTCGTAAACCACCCTACTCTTGATTTCAGCTCAGTCATGAGCTCAGGATTCTGAAATCGAACCCTGCATCAGGCTCCACACTCAGTGCAGAGTCTGTTGTCCCTCTCCCTGAGACCCTGACGTGCTCTTGCTCTCTCTTAAATAAATAAATAAAATCTTTAAAAAAAAGAAATAATAAGGTTAAACTTCAACTCACCCATCCTCTAACTAGTATTATAATGCTCTATGACAAACGTGGTGAAAGCCTAAATAGTTATAAGAATTATTTTGACATATTTTAAATATTTAATATATTAAATATTTTAAATAATTCGGAATATATCCTTAAGAAAACACATTATCCAGAAAAACTATTGTTTCCAATTTAATGTGCCAAATTAAAATTGCCAAGGCTGTTACTGTACCTCTAGCTCTTGTTTGTCAAATATGGCCTTCACTGGAGATGGCTGGGTGGCTGAGGCCAATAACTGCTGCAAGAGGATCATTGGAGGCTGTGGCCCTTCAGGGGACATATCCCCAAGGTCAGGGGATGCAGCGCCTCCATCATCTGAATTTAAAGAACAAAATATGAGTACATTACATTTTCAACTCCTAACAGCTCTTTATTATTAAAGATAATGCATTAAACATGTTAAACCAAATATGATCTCTACCTTTTCAAGCATGGGACCATCAAAATCTTCAAGGCTCAGCTATCAAAAACTAGTTTCTAAAAAATTTTCCACTCCCCGCTTTTTGGCATCTATCCTTTGTTAGTTCATGTGTCTATTTAGGGGGGCAGGAAAAAGGCTATCTCCCAGATTTTTGCCTTTGGTCCAATTCTTATACCTTCTCCTTCTTGGTGTACACTCATTGCTTCAGAAACCCCCCTCCTTCCAGGGACACTCCCAAGTTCGTATTTTTAGCCCTCGCTTTTCCTGCTAACCCTGTTCACACCATAAATTGACACTAATTCTAAATATGTTATATGGTCAGGGTAACATCTTTTTGTCTGTTTTAATCTGAGTAGCTTTGGGTGAAGAATTTAGCACTTCCTATTTGCTCCAAACCCACTGAGTCCCACTGCCTCGAGCCCACTCACCATTTGAGTTTGCTGGCAGGTTGGTGACAACTTCAACTAATCCTCTAGATAAGGATTTGGAAAATCTTTCTCTTAAAGGGACGGAGAATAAAGAGTTCAAGCTTACTGGCCACATGTCTATCACAGCTACTCAACTCTGCCACTACAGAATGAAAGCCAGCTAGGATGACATATAAACAAATGGGCATGGCTGTGTTCCCACAAACTTTATAAAAACAGGTGGCCACGGTAATTTGTCAAGCCCTGCTCTACCTGTCTGTCCCAACTCTGTCCCAAGCATGGGATAGTAACCCTGATTCAGTGCCTCCAGAGCTACTCATCAGGGTGACAGAGAACAGCCAAACCAATTCCCTGGGCTCTAGTTTCCCGATCTTCTACAATTGTGGATTATTGTTAAGGTACCTACTGTTGAATACAGAATAAATCTGCACTTTGATTTACCTGATACTCAGCACATTAAAATTAAATTCACAATACCCTCTTAAGATTAAGAAACAAAACACTCCAAACTCCACTGACTCCTTAATTTTTGTCAAAGGCACTCCCCTATGCCCTCCCTGCAACTCATGCTTAAAACACCAGCCATCTTTGACTTTTCCCTGGTTTCCCGTGTGGTTATCATCAAAAAAACTACATTGTCACAGCATCTACTGGAACCTTCTTTCCATTTTTCATGCCTTCCCCCAGAAGACACATTATCACTTGACACAAAAGCAATTCTCTCGTCTCCATGGCCTTCCTTTTTCAAATACTCCTATACCTCACTAGTAGATTTATCATCCTGAATATCAGTCCTTACCATATGGGTCCTCACTGCAGGAGGACCCTAAGTCAGCATTAAGTTTCACTCTGGTATTCAAGGCATTCTATCACATGAATTCAGCTGACCTCTCCAGCTTTTGGCCCACATTCATCAATAAACCCCGAGCTTCTTGCAAAAAGCAAAGCACTTCAACACTCACCCATATACTCACTGCTATGTCTGTGCCCCTACTGTCTCCTCCACCAGGACAGACCTTCCCCATCAGAAGCTGCCCTCCCCAGCCCTCAGGCACCAATGTCCCTAAGACACTTGTGGAACTGCAATTACACATTTCACAGTGCACTGGCATCATACCCTTCACAGAGCCATCTGCATTCATTTTCTCTTTTCACTCTGACCCCAGAGAGTTTGGGATCAAAATAAAGACTATCTTGCTCCCCATAATACTTTAACACATGTCTTTTAATAGTAGATGATCAAAAAAAAATTTCATAACTTTGGGTTTTTCTTTTTAATTCAAAGTGATATAAGGTTATTCTAGAAAACTGAAGTAGTATAGGAAAGTACAAAGCAAATAAAGTCAGCTAAATTCCACTGTCACCATTTAATAAACAGATGAATCTATGGCATATTTACAAAGAGATATACACAGCAATGTCCTTTTTTATTTATCATTGTCACGTTTCCATGGCAATGAACATATATATGTATCAACATTGTGAATGATGCCATGGTATTCCACCCTGTGGATACACCACCCAATAATGCACGTTTAGGTGTCTCCAGTTTTCAACCTAAAAACAGTATCAACAAAGAAGCCATAATGAGCATCTGTAAACACATACCTTCATGCCTTTTCATGTGATAAATTCCCATAAGATGACTCACAGGTCCAGCTGAGAGATACAGATATAGCTATTATGTCTGTGTATGTGTGTGTATGCATTTTAAAGGGTAACATTTCCTCAAATGCCCATTAGATGATTGTACCCACTTAAATTCCCACTAGCAATGTGTTAAAGCTATACTATTTCATATGTGTATAAACCCCCTGAGGGCCTTATTAAAATGCAAACTCTGATTTCTTAGGTCTGGGGTGCAGCCTAAGAGTCTGTGTATCTAAGATGGTCTTATGTGCCATCAATGCTGCTGGTCCCTGAGCCACACTTTAAATAAGAAAACAGGAGAACACTGTTTTTCCTCCCTTCCTACCAGATCCCCTCAATCTTTTGTCTTATAAGACAATGACACTGTCATTTGCGCTTCGTCAATTATTGGCTAGGCTGCACATCTCTCTCATATACTTAGAAGCCATCTCTGTTTTCCCTTTTATGGACTATTTATTCATGTTTTTTGCCTGTTTTCTAAGGGAGTATGCACCTTCCTTACAGATCTATAAGAGCTTCCTTTAAAAGATACCTGAATGAGCAGCTGTGACCTCCTGAACAGCTGGCTGAGACAAGATCTGCCTGAGCTGGTCCTGGTGGGAAAGCAGTGCACGGCCCGCCTTCAAGATGTACAGTTTTAACTGCTGGCCCCTTAGCAGATCCAGGTCTACTTGCCCTGTGGGAGAAAAGGACTCAACAGGAATGTCACACCTTGCTTGGGCTCTTCTCACCAGCTGTATGGCCTTGGGGAAGGTGTTCCGCTCCCTCCATCATGATACCATGGCTGCAAAGTGGCATAAATAATGCCCTGCCCTGTGGGCATTAGCCTGTCATGCCAAATACTGTTAGTAATGAAGGACTTATCTTTCCCTGTGTTATGACTAGTGCTTCTGGATAAGCATCCTCTACCTCCCCCAGGTCTTCCCCTTTTCTTGCTCCCCATGCAGCTACTTTGATGGGTTAGAGTGAGAATTAAATGGTTTAACACAGTTAGATCCATGTTAGTTATTATTAGTATAATCAACTGTTCCCCCACATTGCTGAAATTTCAACCAGATGCCTACGTCACAAACAAAATAGTTTCACTTTTTCTTGCCAAGACTTCTCCAAGACAGTTTTGTCGGATACTCACAACATAGAGTTCTCTAACTCAACAAGATCATGGCACTCCCTGGAGTCTTCTCTAAACAAATGACTGCAGTGGTGCCTGAGAGCAGACTGAGGAGGAAACTAAGATAGCTGCCATAAAGAGGCAGGCCCACCACAAGAACAGCTGGACTACAGTGCTGGTAACAGTGTTTCAAGGAAGGACGGGTTGGAAGCCATGGAAGGCAGCATAGCAATATGGGATGGAAGAGGATGGAAGAGCAGAGGTTGCCTGCATGCAGGTTTATTCACTGTGATGGGAAATGGGGACCAAAGGACAAGGTTAATGGAATTCTGAACATGCTGTGGTGTACATGCACATGGCCCTTCAGTTAGAGATGTGAGTTGGATATCCAGAGTTAAAGGTAGTCACCATCATAAATGCTGCAGCAGCAACCAAAATAGGAAGAATTGGGTGGGAAAACTCAATAAAAGTGGGCACAACGAGCCAGAATTTATGGAGAAAACCATAAGAATTTCCAATGTGCAAAAAATAGTCAAGGAGAAGAACTCTTAAAGGTCATGCAAGGAGCAGTGTAAGGAAAATTAAGGAAGCACTATTCCAGACCAAAGGAAAGAAGGCTTTAAGCACAGGTGACCTTGGTCTTAGCCCAACATCCAGAAATACGATGCAAGGCGGGTCCAAACATGCAGGTGTTACTGGGTCAGGGGGTGATAAGGTCAAGAACAAAGCTCCAAAAGGGCAACTGAGCCAAAGGGCCATGGCTGGGGGTGGTTAACAAGGAGGAAGAGAGAACAGATTCCTCTTCAAAAGCTTGTTCAGAATAAATGCTGGTACTGGAAAACAGGCTTGGAGGGAAACCTGGGACTCTTCAGGGGCCACTCCCACCGTGCTGTCATTCTTTATATTACACACTCTTACCACCACATTCAAGGTTTCACGTCCACTGTAACTTAACAAATGGTCAATCCACTGGAACCCAAAGACTTAGGCAGTGGCAGGAACTTGCTCTGATAAGATGCCAAACATTGTCCTATCAATGCCAGTTAAGACTAACTATTCCATCAAGAAGCACCATTTACTGACCTGCAAAACCCTGCTTAGGTGATTTCTTTACTTTATGCTTTTCCAATTTGCTTCCAGCGAGGTTTACTAATTGAGCCCAGACAGACAGCATCGGCTCTGTGAAGGGCAGGTTGGTGACACTGAATGCCACAGCAGGGAGCTAAAGCAAGAACACAGAAATCTTCAAAGTCTGCCCAATGAAATGAGCAAATGAAATGTTCTGAAAATTATCATAACGATGAATCTTAATTCAGAAATTATCACACATATGCGTAAGTCTTCTTATATCTGAGAATAATAATTTTAAAAAGATGACATTAAAGGCAAAATAGAGATTTGTATGTATAGTAAATATAACTTAAA
The DNA here is from genome assembly GCF_922984935.1 of Meles meles. Classification (NCBI taxonomy): domain Eukaryota; kingdom Metazoa; phylum Chordata; class Mammalia; order Carnivora; family Mustelidae; genus Meles; species Meles meles. Next base: position 28,778,363 of record NC_060071.1, read on the forward strand.
TTGATTTTTTCTTTAATAACTTGTCAACAATAATTATGTCAGGGTAGCCCTTATTATATTCTTAAGCATTTTCTACACATTTCAAATTTTCTACAACATGCATATCTTCATTTCTGTAATATCAGAAATAGTATTTTACAGGCAGATAGTCTGACTACACTTAAATCACATTGAATATAAATCACTCACTTTCCCTATACAACCCTAACTCACAGATTTAAGATGACAGTAGTTGCTACATAAGTTATGTCACTCAACACAATTAATAAGCATTTTCTACATGAAGAAAGGTCATTTTTTTAAGGAATCATCTTTAGGTTTTTTTTAAAGTTGAGTTGTTCCATAAAAAATAAACTTCAAAATTTGCATTTTAAGATAATCAAAACTAACATAGTTACAAGTATCTTCTATGTTGCTAATGCCCTTTTATGTCTTTTGTGACTAAAATAAGACATGAACTACTAATCCATGTAACAGCATGACACAGGCCCTATTTATCACAGTGGCACAAAGCAAACGAGAGTAGACAGATAGCTTTCCTCGGGTTGCATAACTTCCTAGATTCCAGACACAAACTATGAAAATGAAGTTTATTCTAGCACTAATGTTAGAACCCAGTTCTAGTTTAAAATTCCTCTGCCTTGGGTGCCTGGGTGGTTCAGCTGGTTGGGCAATGCCTTTGGCTCAGGTCATGATCCTGGAGTCCTGGGATTGAGCCCTGCATTGGGCTCTCTGCTCGGCAAGGAGTCTGCTTCTCCCCCTGGCCCTTCCCCTTCTCATGTTCTCTTCTCTCTCTCTCATTTTCTCTCTTTCTCTCAAATAAATAAATAAAATCTTTAAAAAAACAAAAAAACTCCTCTGCCTTATTACCAAGTAACTGAACACAAGTTCACCTACTGGTTTCAGCTGATTCAATGGGCAAACACGACATATCCGCATGTCTGAGAACTGTACGGTGATTCTGCCCTTCGGAGTGATGCGAGTCACAGTGCCTTCTCCAAACTCATCGTGCATGACTTGTCCCCCCAGGCGCAGGCGACCATCAATGCCTCCAATCACAGCCAGGACTGCCATGAGGCCCCCCACCTCAGGGTTTTCAGAGTCAGGAAAGTAGTCCTCTAACAGGGCCTAATACAGACAAATAGCCAGCTTGAAGAAGAGAGCCCAGAATGCTGCCTATTTCTTACACATTTACAGCTAAACCAAGTTCATTTTTATATTAGTTTCTTCAACAGTTATTTCCAGTAAAATATATTTTAAAATATCTTTAAATAAAATACTTGTCACTTAAAAAGATAATTTAAAGTTTAAATCAACATTTTACAGAAAGAAATTATCAGATCTGAAAACACGGCACCCACCCCCTCTGATGGCTTTCCTGTGTAGCTGTGGGTGACAGAGTGGAGCTGTGAGTTGATGTACTTGTTTATGAGTCCATTCCACTGACCCAGGGAGTGCAGCGTGCGGAGCAGTGCCACCACCTCTTCTGCCAGGGTGCTGCTATGGGTGGCAGTCAGAGAGGCCTGTGGCCTTGCCCTCCGTCGCCTCAGAGTAGATTCTGAAACAGACAGATGAGAAAGGAGCTACATGATGCCCTACTCACTTAACCAGGACACAAATAAGGAAAGCTGCCCACCTCTGAGGAATGGGATATCTGAAGAACAGGTGGTAAGTAAGCTGCCCAGGAAACCGAATAGCTTTTCCACAAGGCATTTCATATCCCTTGCCCTTTCAGTCTTGTCCCATGATGGAAGCACTGCTTGCAGTAAATGCACAGCTAAGATCTGATAAAAGACAATTTAAAATGGCAAACATTAAAGAAAACCACTATCTGTGATTTTAGATTAAGAAATAAGATTTTTACTTACTTTTTTTGTTCCTATAATGCAATTAATTATGTGAAAATTCAGATATTCATTATTTTCCAACCAGGTAATTAAGTTGATTAAAGATACAGATTACCAGGGTTTTTTTAAAAGGTACATCACAGATGCAGATATCTATTTAATTAAAAAGTAATTCTTTTCAGCTTAATTCTTCTAAAGACAATTATACTATAACTCCTATGAGGCACGTAAGAGCAGCTGGCAGGATTTATCACTTCAAAGAAAAGCAAGTCAACTACAGTTTAGCAACTTAATCAATTTAAAATAATAAAAAACTTCAGCCCTTGGACTAGAAAATCTACTTTGGGTTGGTTCCAGTTCTTTTCTGCACTCATTATTGAGTACTGGCACCTAATTATAATGACTAGGAGCATGGGTATCTTGATGTCACCTCTTAAGAGGGTCATACAGTCCCAAAACTCACACTGAGCAGAATCAGACCAGCGTCATAATTACCTGCCGCTGCAGTGAGGCAGCAGTGAAAGGTGCATGTCCCTCCACGACCTTCATAAGCAGGGCAATCCACTGTGGGGAGCTGAGGGCAGCACACATGTGTGGTGTAAGCGCAATGCTCCGTACAAAGCCCAGCGTGCACCAGCTCCGGTGCTGTTCCCGGCACACCAGCCTGTTTGGGGAAGCTGCCAGAGTGAAACAAACTAGCTTGGCACCAAATTTCTAGAAATAAATACTCAATACAATCTACACTTTTAATTTACTTAACATGTTATTTTCAAAAATAACCTACTTCACAAATATATTACAATTTCATTCATTCAAAGTAAGAGCAATGGGAGAAGACCCTGTAGTTAGCTCAAGGAACACTTTACAACACTCTTAAAGCCTTTAAAGTATGTGAGTAACTCAAACCAGTCAAGAAGTTTCAAGTACTTTTTATTTCTAGACAGTAGAAAATGATTCACTATTCAAATAGCAGTTACCAGTAAGAGTGTATCTTGTATATTTTTTATAACCTCATGTGTTTAAATATCTCCCATCATCTTGTTTACATTTAATCTGCACCACAAATCTCCAATCCAAGTTTAAGAAATCTGTATTAATAGAACAAGACTAGGAGACTTTCATGAGGTTTATCTAGTTTGACTGATGCAACTGACCCTGTCTGCTCCTCCTGGCTTCCAGGTCTCCTCTCAATGGGCACCCCAAGCTTCCACTCTTTCCTGGCAGAGGCCCACCTGCCAGGGCCCAGCTCTCCTGCTCTCTAGGCTCCCAGGAGCACTGCCTTCAGACACACGTTAATGCCTGCACTCAGTCACACACATACACTCACACACACATCGACTTTCACACAGTCACACCCTTAACCACAATTATACATGCTCATTCTCATAGCCACTGATATACTCACATATAATCACTCATAACTACTCATAAACAAACATACCCATAATTAGTCATCTACTTCACACTCACACCTGTAGCCACTCAAATACTCAGTCTCATTCAGAGACAAACTCTCACACACTCACACCCAGACTCACATACCCTCAAGCACTCTCACATTTACACACGCACTCACTCCTCCCAATTCATCAACTCATTCTCTTCACACTCACATACGAACATTTTAGTGGGTTGAACTCTATCCCCCAGAATTCCATGTTCACCCAAAACCTCAGAACGCGACCTTATTTGTAAGTAAGTTCTCTGCAGATGTACTTAAAGTGAGGATTCAGATGATTCACGGTGGACCTTAAATCCAATGAAAGTTTTTATAAGAGGCAGAAAGGGACACAAAAAGACACAGAGAACTCCTTTGTGTGAAAATAAGGCAGAGCCTGGAGTGCTGTGGCCTCAAGTCAAGACTGCCTGGAGCTACCAGAAGCTGGGAAGAGACAAGAAAGGATCCCCTCCTGAAGTCTCTGCAGGGAATGCAGTCCTGCCAAAACCTTGATTTTGGACTTCTGGTCTCCAACCCTGCCAAAACCTTGATTTTGGACTTCTGGTCTCCAAAAATGTGAGGCTCCATAACTCTGTTATGGGCGGAATTATTTCCTCTCCCTCCTTAAAACAGTTAACCCCTAGTATCTCAGAATGTGACTTATTTGGAAATGGGGCCATGGAAGATGTAATTCATTTAGAAGAGGTTAAACTAGATTAGGGTGGGTCTCTAATCCAATTATGACTAGTGTCCTTTAAAAATGTGAGATTTGGAGACAGACACATACACAGGTGAAGATGAGGGCAATAATCTACAACAAAGGAATGCCAAAGATTGCCAGCAAACTACCAGAAGTTAGGCTAGAGGCCTGAACAGATCCTTCCCTCAGAGCTCTCAGAAGGAACCAGTCCTGCTGACACCTTGATCTTGAACTGCTAGCCTCCAGAACAGGGAGGAAAAATTTTAGGCCACCCAGGTGTACAGTACTTTCATGTGGTAGCCCAAGCAAACTAACCAAATTTGCAGTAAGTTGTTATGGCAGCCCTAGGACACTAGTACACATGCACACTCACCCACATGCACACACCCACTCACATACACACATGCTCACACACCAACTTCATAGCCCCAGTACTTTGTAGGCCCACAATTATTCACTGCATACATGTCTTGTCCGTCGTTCCACTTTCCACTAACATTCTCAGCAGTCCACACAGGGTCTTCGTGGCTTCACTCTGCATGATTTCAGCGTGGACTCCAGCAGAGAGACAAAGAGTTTGCAATAAATTAACAGTACTGGTAAGCATCATTGCAGTGGGATGAATGTTCCTTTCAATTTGTTCAGCTTCTGGAATAAAGAATCAAAATAAGAACCTACACTCCCAAATAGTACTGGAAAATGTCCCTGCATGTAATTTAAGGGATTTTAATAACACAGTCTTCTAAGGAATTTCATATCACGATTTTTACTGTGGAAAGAAAAATGGCTCTTTATAAGAAAAGATGGCATTGAGAATGCACTAAACACCCCAATCATCTCTGTTCCCACCTTCCTCAAAGAAAATAAGCCTTCTAAATTAGACTTTACTTTTTTTTATGTGTATGTTTTCTTTTTTGTTTTCTTTTTTTTTTATTTGTTTAGCTTCAGCATAACAGTGTTTAGACTTTACTTTTTTTTTTTTTTAAACAATCTCTGCACATAGCTCAGAAGTACTATAACAATCTCGGGGATTTACTCTTTTAGAAAGACAACTTATCAAATGTCAAGAGTTGCTTGCTAACAAGTTAGCTATGCCCTGGATGAAGATGGAAGTGCCTGAGTCATGGAGAGGAACCAGAGGCTCATGCGTCCAAGGCACTGACTTTCTGACAAGGAGGCACATAATAACAGAGCGACAGTTCTTTCACTTAGCCAGGTCTGCTCAGGCCCTGACTTCCCTGAGTGAAAGCAAAACCAGCTCTGACTATCTACATGTGACTCCAGGTTTCACATATGGTACTCCCAACAGCCCCAAAAGGCAGGCATCACCTGTTCACATCTGAGGGGGCCTGGACCCCCACAAGGGACATGGATGGAACATAGCCTTTTCTACTCTCTACACCACCCATTCTCTACTGAGCTCGGCCTCTCAGGTTTCTTCCCCTGACCATACAAATGACTTCCAGAGTCTGATCATGCAGAGCATACAGCCAGCACCTGAGCCCCAAGAATCAGCTCTGGCCTCCTGGACAGTCTCACCGAGACTAGCTGTGGGAAGCTTCATTCATACATCCCAATGTTTGTTGGACACATCTAAAAATGTCATGAAGTCCTCCTCCCAAAAGCGTGGATCTCCTTAGATAGGATTTCACTTTCTGAGTTCACTCCAAATTCTCACCTCTAGTTTCTTTAAGGCAATAAAGTACTGACAAAGTCCACATTATTCCTAGTTCACCAGGCACTGGCTCACCACCTCACACACAGATTCAGAGCCAACCAAGAAGGTCCACCAGAGGTGAAGACAGCCAGCCCTACACTGCCAAACCCTACTGCACTGTCCCCAAAGGGAGCAAGAGAGTCAATTCAGTCAGGCTGCCAGTTACTAGATCCATGCTTTTAACCCCTGCTTCAGAATCATCTGGGGCTGCACTGTCCCCAAAGGGAGCAAGAGAGTCAATTCAGTCAGGCTGCCAGTTACTAGATCCATGCTTGTAACCCCTGCATCAGAATCACCTGGGGCTTATTTAAACTGAACTTTCAGAGTCAAGTCCAAAACTACAGACCATGGTCCACAGGTTAGTCCTGACACTGTTCTCATTCCCAAATGAAAAGGATGGTCAGCTGCCATTAGCACACAACTTGCCAGGTTGCCCCAGACTAAACAGCCCCAAGGCACTGACCAGAGTCATCCTCTGTGTCCGAGTCCTCTGCTGAGGTCTGTGTGGAGGTCGGCAGCTCTGCCAATTTGAGATCATACTTCCCCTCCTTCCCCATCCTGTAGGAGTTGGTGCTGCCTGTGTCCCACTGGACTCTGATCCATCCGTCCTCTCCCAGTTCACCAATCACACGGCCAAGACCAGGAGGAGGTCCATCCTGAGGAAGCCAAAACAAAGATGAGTTAAGAGAGCATATGCCTATTCTGTCACACAGACAGAGCCTGTAAGGACTGTCATGTTACTGTGCACAGACTTTGTGCCCACAGATTGCTCCAAACCCACCTGCCCCATGCACAGCTCGCACATTACCTTAAATCAAACATCAGGAAGTAACTTGCTCATGCTCTTTTACCAAAAAGTTAAGTGGGAAAAGCAACTTCTAAATTAGCATGCTCCCTAAGCCAATGGAGAGATGAGGCTTTCCAGTCTAGTCCTGGTACCCTGTTCCTTGGTTTCTTCAATCCCCTCCACAGGGCTTCAAAAGACCAGAAACCTGAAACAAACACCTGCATCTTCTCAATTCCTCTTATTCAGTCTTCCCTCTGGAACCTAAAATGGAAACCCTGTCTCTCATTTCCATGAGTGAAAGCTGTTTTTAGGATGCTGTTATATTATGCCAGGACACTATGAGTGAAAGCTGTTTTTAAGATGCTGCTACCTGGGGGCGCCTGGGTGGCTCAGTGGGTTAAAGTCTCTGCCTTCAGCTCAGGTCATGATCCCAGGATCCTGGGATTGAGCCCCGAATCGGGCTCTCTGCTTGGCAGGGAGCCTGCTTCCTCCTCTCTCTCTATCTGCCTCTCTGCCTGCTTGTGATCTCTCTCTGTCAAATAAATAAATAAAATCTTTAAAAAAAAAAAAAAAAAAGATGCCGCTACCTGTTCCAGGACACTTCTGAGATAATTCGGATGAGGCCCATGCTTAAAAAATGAGGTTGAGAAAACCTAGAGATGACAAAAACACTACACTGGAGGAAGGTGAGCACTGTCCTTCATTAGTAACTATGATAATGACACAGATACCAGTCCCCACAATCTCTACCCCATGAGACCTGACAGAAGCTTGGAAGTGATATGCTACAAGGAGAAATAGAAATGGCCACTGCCTAACTGGTACACCTAAAACTGCAAGGTTGGGGCACTTAATGGACACATGGCCGTATCAGCTCCCAGAGGCAGCACCTGGGTTTTTCTGCCTCACAGCTTTCAGCAATAAGTAACTTTTCAGTTATTAAGATGCGGTTTGCTCTCTCCTGCTTACTCATGCTCCTACTGTGGGCTGCCCCTCAAATTGAGCCCATGCCAAGGAGTTTTCTGAAAATAGCCATTACCCTTTGAAGACCTGACCCTACTTTAGGTGCCCCTATAGCCACTGTTACTCTCTACTTGTTTTGACTCCATTTACCTGCCCACGAACTAACTACATCACCAACATTGTCAATTGCACTGGCACTAAGTTAAGGTAGTTATTCATTCCAATTTCTATGCACTAATAGCATGCAAGTAAGGGCAGTGACTAAGGTGTCCCTAATGTGTTTAAAATCAAATCTGAGTACCTGATCACCCCATTTCCAATCAACACCTCTCATGACCCTGGTTCCAATCTTCATCATGGCAGCCAGTTCTGGTCCTGAAACTGGAAGCTGCACAGGAGCTGTTTCCTTCCTTGTCTCTTCCAAAACTGTAGCAGAAGCTCCTCGGGCAGAAACATTCATATCCTCTTCAACATTATCACAACTAGGACCTATCAGAACATCAAACACAGCAACTGAGATAGTAAGTAGTTACAGCTTCCTAATCTTAATACTTTTTCAAAACTGAGTAAGTACTGAAGATAATTTTTAAGAATTTATAGTGTATACTGTATTATTTTATCAATACAATAAATACCATGAAAGATTTATTGATGAGAATTTAAAATGGTAAAAGAACCAAGTATATAAATATGTATCAGAACATATAAAAGATAAAAAACGAGTAACAGAGACACTTACTCTACTAGGAATTATGCCCCTCCTCAAAAAAAGCAAAATAATTAAGTTAGAAAAACTCTCATCACATATTTTTATTAGAATAGAAAAACAAAAGATAACCATCTAAATGTCTAACAATGAGAAACTAACCAACTTTAATTATGGTACCATGCATAAAAGAGCTAAGACCAGCAGGCCTGATACTGCTATCCTTAGGAAAGACTGCTTGCAAGGCAGCCCTCAGCAGGTATCTGGGAACCTGGAGTTCAGGAGGGCTCCCACCCTTCCCTAACTTGTAAGAGACTTCACTGTGCCTGAACTGTTGGCACAACTTGGTCTCTGCTGAAACCTGCTTCCTTCTGGGAATCTAGAACTTGCATTATGTGCCAGGCCCCAGTACAAACTCTCTGAACTTTCTAGGCAGACATTTCGTACATGTATTCGCAACTCTTTGCTAAGGGAATGACGTTCATCCTGTGTGATTCTACCAGGAAAGGACTTGTGTCAGTTTCTCCCAGACTTTTCCCATGTGCCCTTCCCTTCACTGATTTTGCCTTCTAGTCTTTTACTGTAGTAAATCTTAGCCCTCAGTATGACTATACACTAAGTCCGGTGAGGTCTCCTCACAAATCATTGAATCTGGGAGTGGTGTTAGGGACCCTGGCACAGGGATGGCAGCAATGGGATACTCCAGAACAACCCTAACTTGCTGAAATACTGCAAAAGGATTGTTTGATAAAAGGAAGAATAAAGGGGTAGAGCATGATGAATATTTGGTCCCTAATTGCTGTGAAATCATCTATAGTATAAAACAGAAGTTGAGCTATCAGCTACAAGAAGAAAAATACAGGAACAAATTTTAAAATAGTAAAATTTAACCCTAGGAGTCAGCATGCTGGATTCCCCTGGCTGCTTTTGGCCTTGCTGGCTAATGCTGGTTGCGGGGGTGTGGGGGGGAGGAACACGGCACAAGCAATTCCTTCAGTCTTTGTTCTTCCAAGGGGGAGGAAAACGTGCCCAAACATTCCCAAAGGTGGGCTTGGTGGGTCAAAAATGTACAAAGTTCATGATCCTCTCTTCTCCAAAACAGAGGAAAAAAGGTTATTCAATTCCCAGGGCTGGAACAAAGCTTTAGATAAAGTAAAGCTTTTGCCCAGTTTTACTGGGGCAAAGCTTCTTCAACCCACCCAGTGGGTGCCTCAGTGAGGCCCTAAGAAGGGCAGGGGTTGCATTCCAGGTAGGTTCTCCCCTGACAGCTATAACCCTGCAAATGCCAAATTTACTGTAAAGGGCTTGAATACATTCATAATAAGACAAAAGGAGACCTTTTTTCCAAGTGGTTTTGTATTTTGTGGCTCTTGTATCTGGATACATACACAAAATTAATATAAAATATTATGTGCTTATAACTTCTTCTATGAAAGAAAAACAACCCTGATCAAGGAAAATCAATATACAAAAAGCTAAAAATTGTATTTCATTTATATGAAATACCCAAAATGGGAAAATCCATAGAGATAAAAAGCAGATTTGTTGTTGTCAAAAGCTGGGGGAGTGGGAAAGCAGGAATCACCACTAAAGAGGTATGGCTTTCCATTTTGGGTGACAAAAAAGTTACGGAACTAGACAGTAGTAATGTTTGTACAACATTATGGATGTGCTTAATGCTACTGAATGATAACATTGTTAAAGGGGTAAATTTTATGTTATTTTTATTTTACAATTTTAAAAAAAGGTTTATAAAGAGAGAGAAAGACATGAAGGAAAAATCCTGACATTTTCATAAACAACTTAAGGCAATGCCAACGTACCAATAAGCCGAAGTGCTGTCTGTGTGAGGGCGAGTGTGCCAGAGTTCAGCAGGAGGTTCAGGTTGTTCGCACCATGCTGCAGGGTGAGCATACTGAGCATAACTAAGAGAAAGCGAGCTTGTGGGGTCGTCCCCAGGCTTGGTCCTGATGGATTCTCATTGGTAATGGTTTGTAGGGGGACAGGCTGGATGCCTAAAAAGCAGTGGCACCTACATAAATTTCTTGTGTGAAAATAAAAGCACACATAATGCTAAAAGCAGTAGCAATTTTTAAAAATTTCTGTTTTTCAGTGGGTTTCCAAAGTGTATGGACATCAGGCAGCTGTGCATTACTTTGTAATAATCCTACCACCATCAATCCACATATAGCCATTTTCAATTGTCTGTAAAACTTATCACCTGCTCCTCTAAATGTCTCTGGTGGCTTATTCATTTCATTTCAAATATAGGAGTCATATTTCACTTCTCTTCCACAAGACCAATCCTAGCATTTTTCTGCAGGTACTTACACTATCCAAGAAATTAAGTATTAATACAGGATATACACTTTAGGGCATATGGTATCAATGATACACATGAAAATGTTAGAATGTAAAAGCTTAATATTATAAAACTACAAAATTGTGTCTTTTGCTGAATTTGGAAGTTTTGTTTAAAATCTGAGAAAGCTTAAAGCAGCTTAATTATTCTAATGTACCCCTGTAACAAATACACTATATAGCTAAATTGAATTTGAAAAAAAAAAAATTTTAAGATTATTCTTCTAATGTACAAAGTTGTTAAAGTCTTCTCAAAGAGCAAAAAGCAGCATCTGCAAGTTTCTACAACATATAATTAAAAGTCAAACTATAAAATAATGCTAATGTGATCACTGACATTATTCAACAGCAACCTTAAAACAGCCTTTTCAGCATCAGATTTCTTTTTCAACTCACCAAGCTCTTTAAATTTGGCATTTGCATCCATCAAAACATTTCGAATATTCTGAACAGCCCAAGCATACAGCTTGCCAAAAGTTACTTCCAGTAGCATCCGATTAAAAGGTGGGATCAAATCAACATCCTTTAAACAATCTGTAAGGGGTTCCCTTTCAAACAAAGATAAAGAATATTACTTAGAACACTGCCAGATTTAATTTTAACTTCAGTAGAATAATGCTTTGTTGCCACAGTTTCCCTTAATTAAGAAACAAATGTTATGAAGTTTTACCCTATATCAATCCCCTCAGGAATAAGTCTTTGCCATCCACAGAACATAGCATACTGTACAGATGGAAGTAAGAAATTTTTGGTTGCCAGTTTTAAAATTGTATCTATCCCCTCCAGACGAACCTCTGCTCTCTCCAACTGTAAAACATGAATGCATACAGTTAAGTGTTGTGTATATTATCCTATGCAGAAAAGAATGTTCTTAGCAAATTTTACCTGTTTTAATAGGCACTTTCTCATTTTTTCCACATCCACTGGCTCTTCCTTAAGGGCAAATTCTGCAATTGTACTGAGGAGTGCAGACTGTGGATAAAGACCCTGTACATTCTGCTTCAACCATTTGTATTTGTGAACACCTGTAACTGTACTCAACAACGGCTGCCATTTATCCTGACAAAGGAAAACCATTTTCATCATTAGCTTACAATTATTCAAATAAAATATAAATAAATGCAAATAGGTTAAAATTGGTAAAATACTTTATGTTTAATAAGTAATTTATGGCAAAAATAACTATGCCATAAATAAGCTTATAAATGAATTTATAATCTCTATAATTATGTACCTTGGAACAGACAAACATGGCATCCAAAGTTAAATTATCAAACATATTAATACCCTAAGACACCAGGACAGTTTCTGGAGCAAAGTATACATTCAGCAAGTGAATGATAAATGAATAATGATACAATGTACCACTAAACACAAAAGTGAACACTTTTCCAGCTATCAATCTGACCAGGACACCATAAGTGTGACTTGGAATGTCACCCATACTTTCAGTAACCCACTACACTCTCTGTCCAACAGATAATCAAGGACAAAGTGTTTCTTTGTTTCTACTCAGGCAGTCTCAATATCACAGAAAATACTGCACCTTAGGTGATTTAATTGTAATGGGTCTTTTGTCCACATTTATAGGACTGTGAGGCAAAATGCAAGCTTCTTCTAAATCACTCTCTTCATTTCCAATTTTTTCTTCATCATCAGTAGATTCTGGCTTCTTTGGAACTATGATTAAAAACATCATTTATTATAAAAATCATTTACTTAAACAATTTTAAATTAAGATATATTAAATATGCATGAAGCCAAAGGACTTGAATATTTTACCCAAACAAATATGTAAATATCACTGTCAAGTGAAACACTCAAACAACAAAAAGTAAAAAACCATCATGATTATTTTCACATGACTTTCAATAATAATACTCTGCCACTTCACATCATGAACAGAAAGGCACTGAGAGTGCTATGATGGGGCAGACCCTATAGAAAGGGAAGCTCAGGAGTCAGCAAACATTTTCTTAAGGGCCAGATGGTGAATATTTTAGTCTTTGCTGGCCATTCACTCTAATGAAAATACTCAATTCTGTTATTGCAGAATGAAAAGCAGCTAACTTTATTTATGGATGCTAGAATTTAAACTTCATATAATTTCCATGTGTCAAACATACTATTCTCTTGATTTTTTTAAAAAAACATTTTAAAATGCAAAACTGGTCTTAGCAGTAGACAGTGGATAGCAGCTGGCTGTAGACAGTAGACAGCAAGCAGCAGGCTACTTTTGTCCCCGGACCACAGCTTGCTCACTCTGGACCAGTGCAATGAATCTCTCACCATTGTGTAAGTGAATTAAGTGGATGCCTTTTTTTTTACTATGTTATGTTAGTCTCTTTAATTAGGGAAATTTCTTTTTTTTTCCCCATTTTATTTAATTAGGGAAATTTCTATTGAATTTGTAATGTGATATGTACTGTTGCTTCTGTATTTTTGCTCCCTTTCAAGATTTTTAGTCTATTTCTTCTCAGCGTGTAATATAATAAGCAACATAATTAATAATACACCTGGACAGTAAAACACTAACATAGCAGGTCTGGGTTGCCCAAACCCTGCAAATTCCCAAGAAAGACTGTTCCTTTAGCACTCTGCCAGCTCCTGTGAACTGAGCTCTGAGTCCTTGGCATGTTCTGCCTGAGAGGAGTGTTTCTGTATGCCTGAGATCTGGGGCCCTATTTTCTAGTGTGACCAGACAGGTTATGCTAACGATGGGACTTAGGGTTCTCACCTGTTTCCACTGTGGAGGCCGAAGTCTTTAGTAACTGAGAGCACCCATGCAGGTGAGCATCCCTGGCTGACGGCCCTTCACACATGTTGTCTCTCACTGCTGAGAGAACTAAGCATGGCTCTGTGCAGCTCCACTGGACGCTTAGGCCCAGTTTCCTTTGGATGTCCCTCAATGCACCTTTCCCTTTACTAATTCTAACTTGTATCCTTTCATAACAATAAACCGTTAACTCTGAGTTTAACAGCTCTTCTGAGTCCTACGGAGCCATACCAGTGAATCATTAAATTTAAGGGTGCTCTTGGTGACCTTAACACAGCATCAGTAATACTGATCATTTATAAGTTATTTAATTTTCTTACAAAAAAAAAAAAAGCTTCAAACTTCATACAACTAAATATTTAAACCCCAAACAAAAAACTTTAAGAGGTGACAATGTGAGCTCAGAATCCATGGAGATGATGGCTGGGTGGTGAGAACATCATTCTCCCTCAAGCTGAGATGGCCATCTCCCAGCCTGTGCCTCTGCCACGAGGATCTCAGAAGCATTCTTACCATGATTTGCTGACCAAGAGCATCTCTAGGATTTAGGCAAATTATTGTGGCTTAAGTGTTTGCTCAAGAACAATCAATTCAGAAAAAAAAAAAAAAAAATCAATGCAGGATAGCTTCTAACACAACTTAATCTTTCCTGACATCATTGTTCATAACATCCATCTAAAATTCATAATTAAAAAAAATTCAGTAACTAATATTGTTTAATAAGCTGATCTATGAATAAATCAGTATAATTCGTAAGAATACAATCAGAAATTTCTGTAGATATGTTTATAATCACAATTAACCAAGTTCCAAAATATTTTATGTACTTATACTCAGATTCTGATTATTTAATACAAAGTCTTTTCCAGATCCCAGCAACTGTTGAGCTGCTTCCTGAAAATATTAGTAACTCTTCTAGCTATTTTTTAGACAACTCCCCATGTATCAGAATACTCAATATTTCCAAAGGAAAAGCATTTCTTTACAAGAATGGCAAGATTAACTACAAAATTAAATGTTTCCATAAATCTCATTTACCAGGACAAGTGATTAAAAAAAAAACTTCCTTTTCCCCATCAATTTAATAAAGCTTACAGTATTTACCTTCTTCAATAACAACTTACTAGGTACCAAATCATAACGCCCTCAATCCCAAAGTTGCACCATTATCTGATGTCTTGGAAAAACAAGCAGGATCTATATATTTAATCATAAATACACATAACAAATATTATGGAGTTGTGGAAATCCACATGTACTGACCAGCAGTGAAGAGTATCACTCAAATCACAAACTCAGTTATATGGGGGCAAACCACACACCTTGACAGCACTTTCCTACCTTTTACATTCTTACCTCTCTTTTTCCTTCGTTCTCGAATTATCTTCTGAGCTATCCTCCTCCAACGGGGCAAAGAACTTAACAGTTTAAACTTGGACATTATAGAGAGATCATTACAAACTGCAGGTCTTAGTTCATTAAAGAGGAATCTCAAACGTTCGATGACTGGAGCACAGACTTCCTTGTAAGAACGACCCTGTTCTTGATGTGTCTACAATGTTAAATATGAAAAGATAATTTAACAATAAATATTTTACCAACAGTCTGCAAAGCACAAAAGAAAGAGAATAAAAATATACTTACCTTAATGAGTGAGCATTTTGCCTGGTAGACAACTCTACAAACATCCACTACTGATTTAGGCAATGTTCTGTGCTTTACTTGCTCAATACCAAGTGTTCCTGCATGAACTAAAGATAATGCCACATGACCTGTAAAAACATTTTTTAAAAGGGCAGGGTAAGAATGAATGCATATTGCACGTTAGTCAAAAAATGCACAATATAGCTAAAATATCAAGCTTCATACCTAAATCTTCATGCTTTAAAAGGCAACATAACAGCAAGCGGCCAACCTCTTCCACAGGATGCTCAGGAGGAAATGTGATTGGTGTAGTCAAGTGGCACTGCCTACAATACCTCTCTATCTGACACAGAAAGTCCTGTAACAGAAACAGCTGGAGGTAACTTGAGATCCACACTAACATGCCATCATGAATTCCAAACTACATGCCACAATTTCTGATGCACTTGCATTCAGCAATCCTTCTAAAACATCACTGGCATACTACACTGAACCAACCTCCCTACCTCAAAACCAGCCCCACAAATAATATGTAAATAAATTAAGTCTGTGCTAGCCAATCAAAGAACATGAAGGCATTCACACATCAATGTCTTTTTTTTTTTTTTTAAGATTTTTATTTTATTTATTTGACAGATAGAGATCACAAGTAGGCAGAGAGGCAGGCAGAGAGAGAGGAGGAAGCAGGCTCCCTGCCAAGCAGAGAGCCCGATGCGGAGCTCGATCCCAGGACCCTGGGATCATGACCTGAGCAAAAGGCAGAGGCTTTACCCCACTGAGCCCCCCAGGCGCCCCTCACACATCAATGTCTTAAGGTAAACCAAAGGACACTAAGTGCGGGAAGGCCTCACTCACCTTTACGTTGTGATCCTGGATGTTATTATCAGCAATAGCTTGCAGGAATGCCTGGGAATGGTCGCCCAGCGCCCGTCTGTGGGAGCAAAGTCGGGACTTACTGGCAGGAGTGCCCCCAGGAGAGCTACAATGGTCCTCATCTTTCTCTTCATTGTAGCTATAGTGGATCTGGCTGGTCTGCAGGCCTCCAGAAAAGATGGATGACTGAAGCCATTCTAGAAAGTGCATATGAAAACATTAAAAAGAAACTTGATTGCACTATTTAGAAATAAATATTGAAATAAAAGATAAAGAAATGAATAGCTGATGTACAAGGAGAAATTTTGTATCATTCATATTAAAGACTCACATATAACATTTTCAGAAACTGGCTTATAATTCCTAGATCTACACGAAAACAGGTAACACTTCTTGTTCTTCACTATATCTTAAGCATGGTGTCAGAACTCAGCGTAATAGTTTCAATACAACATTTACTTAGATACCTGGTCAAGCATGGAGCTGACAGATTCCACAGATACTGTGTGAAGACTGGGGCTTTGCATTCTAACAGGGAGAGTACCATTTGGACAACATTTACAGAAGTAATCATTCAACTTGAACTGGGATAACTGCTACAAAAGTACTACAGTAGGTATAGCATCAAGACCTCCACTATTCAAAGATTCAGTAGAGGATTTGCTGTGGAAGTGACAACTGAGCTGAAATCTAGATAAAGACAAAAACACTGAACATCCAGGTAGAAAAACAGCACAGGAGAAGGACTCTACAAAGAAAAACATGGTCAAGGCAGGCCACATTTCCCTAGAACATTAAACCAGTAATAAAAATGAGCAACTACTAAACATATAACACAGGATCTTAGTAAGACACAGATCCTTGGGACGCTGGAGATCCAGTGGACTATAAAGGAACCCTGTGTGTGGCATGGCCAGACCTTCAAGAACATGCTATTCCTCAGTGCAAATGTGAATGCTCATTCTAACTGCTATAATAACTAGAGTAAAGGCTCACCAAAAAAATGAAAAGTCACTTTGTACATTGCTACAAAGTTTTTTCAGTGACTTGTGTTATCGAAATAATCCTCTAAAACCCAAGCAATCAAATCTGAATATACTCAACAGTCCTTTACTGGAAATGTGGATGTTAGAGCATTCAGGAGCATTCTCCAAAGTGCCACATTAATTCTAAAACACAAATCTGATCATGACCTTCCCTGGTTCTCCACATTTAGAACTCTAACCCCCCCCCCCACCCACTCAAAGATACTGCTGTAAAGGTACCTTCTGATGTCCTAGAATGGATTAGGCCCCCTCCACTAGGGCCCACAGCACCTTCTGCTCTCCTCTACTCTGCCTCTTCTCATTTCCCACTCTCCTTGCTGATTTAGAAGAAGCCTATCTTTCCCCCAGTACAAATCTTTGAGGGAGAGGATGAGTCTAACCCTCACCCTCTCCGCCCTTAGAAGCTCTGTAGGCAGCAAAATGCCCAGCATGAACACCAAGGGCTTGCTCCAGATGGCTGGGCTGACCAGGTACCAAGTCCACCCTGCCCACCAGCCTTCTCTCCTGACAGTGCACATATACAAGCAACTGGAAGCCCTGATTTTTTTTCAACAATGCCCCTCACACACATGTGTTTATGCCCAGAAGGTTCACACATCCAGTTTGGTGGGACTCCCAATTTCATGATTCCTCCACCTCTGACCGGGCTTTCCTCCCCATCAGAACCACTTACAAATGTCTCTATTTTATCTTCTGTCACCCTGCGTACTGAATTATTATTCTGTCTGGCTCATCATCAACAAAAAGCACCTAAAGGCATAGATGTGTTTAATTCCATGCCTAATACACTGAGCACCTAGCAAAGTAACTCATAAGTATTTACTCAATAGATGCTTGGTGGATGGTTGGTAGACAGAGAAATCTACAAATACACAAAGACAACTTTAATCCATTTACATGGAGAAATTTTATAACTTTCGGTGATTAAAAAGGTTGCAATCCTAATATATATTTGATTTGAGTCTAGTAAAAACACAATCCTCAAACAGAATGCTATTCCCAATAGAAAGAGCCAATCCATGTTACATGGAGATGACAGCCAAGTTGAGCCCATCTGTCACAGAAGGCAAAAAAGAGCAGGCACAGGATTGATCTTCCTATGCATCTGTTAATTTCCTCTGCTGCCATGGGTAATGAGAGCAAATGAAAGCCATCAACATATATTTCTATTTAATTGGTTAAGTCTCTTAGTTTCACTATCCTTATTTTTACTCACCAACAACTATGTTGCTTCTTCATCTCCTATTCTAAATGGCACTTATGTCTCAGCTAAAATAACTTGCTAATCTGTTAGCAGAAAGCAAAATTTTTCTTACTGGCACATTCGATCTCAACTGGAGACAGCGGTGTGCTCATAGCTAAATAGGAAGCATGTAATCCGAGAAGCAGGCCCAGATTCCTCTCTGTGTCTATCAGAGGTGAAGAGAGACTTCCCAGATCTGGTATGGTAACAACTTCTTGGTCAGGCTTGGAAAGATAAATTTCATCATCAGTCTGAGAAAATAGGGTTAATTAAAAACATAAAACCAAAAAGAGCATCAGCTTATATCCCTAAATAAGACAAAGTTCCATCAGGAAGGGAAGCAAGTGCTCTAGACACCCTCTTTCTACATCCTATTACAGTGAGCACATGCTGCTGCCAAAATAACAGAAGATACAAACCACGCACACCTTACAAAGCAGACAGTAAACACACCAGGTCTAAAGGTGGTAAAACCAAACCTCAGAATAAACAAGTTAGTTAGAGAATTCCTTACAAAATCAAGCAGCAGTTTCCAGAGTGACTATATAACAATACTTCAGAAAATATACTGAATTGTTACATGCATAAATAACCCCCCAAAAGACAAAAATATGACAAGGATTGCTGTGAGTAGTGAACTGTGACTACATAAGTGGAAGAAATATATTGATGCTAACAAAAAGGAAACCCAGTCAGAAAGAGTTCAAATGAAAATGAACTTTGCTAGTCATACCAGATGATAATTCACAAGCAAAGTCAACCTTTCCCTTCATGAGTGCTTTAAGTACTACTACCCATGTGGCACTTAATAAATTTTATTACTTCTGGATCCATACCTGGAAAACCAATCCCAATATATAAATTCCAAAGGTCATGCATATATGGGACATATTTCTGTTCTAAAGAATTATGCTACTAGATAGTTCTTCCCAAAAAATATATCTCAAGATGGTAAGCCATTTCAAATTTCTACATAAGCTTATAATGAAATTGTGAAGACCAAAGGTTAATAACCTCTTTTTTGTGAGTGGAAAATTGTCCACATTTCTCATAATTTAACAATTTTTTTAAATAATTTTTTAAGACCAGTCCTTCATAAATCTTAACATAAATAAATGTAAAATTAAAAAAGAACCTCTAAACCTTGTGTCACTTAATGATATCTACCCCCACCAAAAGGCTCAGCTATCAGTACTTCAGGACAAAAACCACCTATCACAAAGATACAGGGAGGGTCTGCCCTTATGTCCACCATGATGCCTACTGCACCCAGCCTCACCTCCAGATACTGGCCCACGCAGAAGGCGTGCATCGATTCCCGAGTGTCTTCAAACTGCAAAGCAGCTTCCAAAGCTACCACTGGATCTTCCCCTGCAAACTGAGCTAAAACAAAAAAGGAAAAAAGCATCATTACTTCAGTGCAATTTACCTAGACACCTATAGTAGAAATGTCAAGTAGGAAATAGATCAGGCTGGTTAACTCCAATGTGAGGGTTACCAAAGTATAATATCTTTCACCCTCTCCCAGAGCTGCTTGGGCCAACTCAGACTTGAAACAAGTTCCAACAAGTGTTGAAACAAACACACACCAAAAAAATGCATAATGATGAGAAATTCTTCAAATGTGCTTGAATTCACTGAGAGGATAGACACCAAAGTTACCAGCACATTAAAAGGTGTGGGGGCTGGAACAATACTCAACTACTCACTTAAAAGCCAAATGCTCTGCTCAAAATGGCACATGCTACAACTTTTAACCATGAAGTAGAAAGTGAGCCCTTACCAAGAATACTGTTTCCTGTTAATGACTGTGTCTGGAAGTCCTTTATATCATACACTTTCCCATCAATCACTGTCCAGAAGCCTCCATCTTTATTGTGGTTCTCCAAATCAGCTTTACGTATCTGTGTCACCTCCTCATTATTTCTACAGTTCTGACCTGTAAAAAATGACTCTGTATACAGAGAAACCAAAATCAATAAATCAATAGATCAACAGATAAAACCACTAGAGCAAATCATGCAAAAGAACTACAAAGGGAACTAGCCAAATCCATAAACATAATGGGAGATTAATATACCTCTTGCTATAATTAATACCACAAACAAAAATTCACTAAAGATATGGAATGATTTATAACAAAACAACATCACCTGAGTGGTATGAATAACAAATCTGACCATATACCAAGCAATAAAGCAAATCTTAAAAATTTTAAAGAAATAAAGCTACAGAGCATATGCACTGACTACAATGCAGTTAAATTACAAATAGGTAACAAAAATAAAATAAAAATTGTCCATTTGAAAATCATGAAATTATGAAATAAAATTCCCAGAAAAAAATCATTATGGAAAAAAAATACAATGGATGATAATGAAAATACTATAGATCAACACATACAGCTAAATATATGTTTGAGGGCATTTATACTTTTAAATACATGTAATCAGAAAAAGGAAAATCTAAAAAGCAAATGAATTAGTAAATATCAAATCAGTAAAATTTTATGAATTCATAATGGGATGAAAGAAAGGAGAGAGTAGAGAAGGGAAGGGGAAAAATAAAGGAAGGGAGAGAGAGAGGCAGGAGGGAAGTAGGAAATCTCCTCAGTCACTTTTAGAGTACTAAGACACTAACTCGATATTTGAAAAATAATAAACGGAGGGGACTCAGGAGGAGAATCAAGTTAGGATCATGTCCTAGCTGTGCAAATTGTACCTCATGCTAACCAAACAGCTGAGGCTAAGGTTACTAAGGGATATTATAGAGGACAGACTGTATATGAACTCCCTGGTCCATCTGAACTGAAGGTGGGGTCACCCTGAATCACAGGCCTTGGAAGCAATGAAACAAGAAGCACACAGCATGATGACCTCAGACATACTCTAATCAAAATTGAATCCAAATCTGCATCCAAATCTCATCAACCCTATACATATAACCAGCTGTTCAGAAAGAGTGTAACTGATAGACATTAGACTAGAAAAAAGAGAGGGCATTCAACCAAATTCAGAAAATGTACAATTCTCCAGAACAAATGCCCTGTTTAACAAATAAATAGTATGACCAAAGAGAAGACGAGAAAGGCCTAGAGATATACTGTTAATGGAAAAAGAGAGTGGAAGCATATCAACTAAATGTAATATACATAACATGTTTAGATTCTGATTCAAAAATAAATAAATAAATAAATAAATAAAAAGGCATTTTTATGTAATCCAAGAAAATTGAACATGGAGTACATGTTACATTAAGGAATCATTATTAATTTTGGACAGAAAATGACATTATGGTTTCCATACTAAAAAACGTTCTGTTCATTAACAGGTAATATCTGTCAAAATGTTTTAAAGAGATATGCTTTAAAATGATTCAACCATTCATTCAATCAATCAATAAGATAAGTGTAGGAGAGGCTAATAATGGGAATATTTCTAAATCCAGGTTCATTATCCTATTCTGCCTACTTTTATCTGTGTTCTCATAATAAACACTATAAAAAACATCACTGTGCTACTACATATTTCTCTAAAAGTCAGAAAAATATCAGATTAAACCTTAAGAAAGAAGAAATAATAAAGACCAGTGTGGCATCAGCATAAAGACAGACATTTAGATCAATGGAATAGAATACAGAGCTCAGACATAAATCCTCACATGTATGTATGGTCAAATGATTTCATACAAGAGTGCCAAAACCATTCAATGGAGAAAGGACAATCTTTTCCATAAATGGCACTAGGATAACTGAATATCCAAGTTTAAACAAGTAAAGTTGGACACTTACCTTACACTATACACAAAAATTAACTCAAATTAGATCAAAGAGCTAAATGAAGAGCTAAAACTACAAAATATCGAATTCTTAGAAAAAAAAAACAGGAGAAAATTTTCATTACATAGGATTTGGCAATGATGTCTTAGACAGGACACCAAAAGCAAAGGCAACAAAAGAAAAAATAGGTGAGTTGGACTTCATCAAAATAAACATCACAGGACACTATCAACAAGATGAAGTCAATCCACGCATAGAAGAAAATAGGTGCAAATCATATATATCCAAAATATATAACAAACTATGACAAACTCCTACAACTCAATAACAATAAATAACAATAAAACCTGATTCAAAAATAGCAAAAACACTTGAACAGACATTTCTCCAAAGATATGCAAATAGCCAATAAGCACAAGAACAAATGTAGAATATCACTAACCATTAAGGAAAATCACATCAAAACTACAATGTAATACAATTTCATCACATTAGGACGGCTATTATCAACAAAACCAAAAAAAGGGGCACCTGGGCTCCATCTTTAAGCATCTGCCTTTGGCTCAGGTCGCTCAGGTCATGATCCCAGGATGCTGGGGTCAAGGCCCACATCAGGCTCCCTACTAGGTGGGAAGACTGCCTCTCCCTCTCCCACTCCCCCTGCTTGTGCTCCCTCTCTCTGTGTGTCTCTTTCTCTCTGTCCAATAAATAAATAATCTCAAAAAAAAAGTATTGTCAAGGATGTGAAAAATTAGAACCCTTTCTTGCACCTTGCTTATGGGAATGTAAAACGGGACAGTGACTATGGAAAACATGGTGGGGTTCCTCAAGAAGTTAAACATAGAATTACCATATGACTCAGCAATTCCACTTTTGGCTGCATACCCAAAAGAAGTGAAAGCAGGGATTCAGACAGACATTTGCACACCCATGTTCATTAAAGCATTAGTCACACCAGTCAAAAGGCGGAAACAACCCAAGTGTCCATCAACAATTGACTGGTTAAACCATTTCATTTGAAATATTATGAAATATTATTCACCCTTAAGAAGGAAGGAAATTCTGACATATGCTACAACACAGATGAGCCTTGAAGACATGCTAAGTAAAATAAACACGTTACCAAAGAACAAATACCATATGATTGCACTTATATGACTTACCTAGAGTAATCAAATTCATAGAAACAGAAAGTTGAATGGTGGTTGTCAAGGGCTGAGGGGGAGTGGAGAATGGGGAGTTAGTGTCTAAAGGGTACAGAGTTTCAGTTAAGGGGAGATGAAAACGTTTTGAAGCTGGATGGTGGTTGCACAATAATGTGAATGTACCTAATGCCATAGAACTGAAAACTTAAAAATGGTTAAAATGATAAGCTTTATGTTATATATATTCTACCATAGTTTAAAAGAAAAAAAGTTGGGTTTCCATTCTACCTCAATGCCCCCAAATCAAGAGAAATTTTTCACAAAGAACACTACAGATCAAGATGACTACCTGGCAAATTTCACCAATCTTATACATACCCTTCTCAAAAAAAGAAAAGCAAAGAACGTTAACTAACTCTAGAGACTGACATAACCTGCCTTATCAAAATTTGAATGTCAGTTATATTTGTGTAGTACTGAATGCATCAGCTTTTCCCAATTAGCTACCATTCTCAACTGACAGATCATAACAGAAATTAAAAGAGATTACATGGGAAACTGCCATGTTCCTAAATTACAGCTTGTTTGTTAGTGGAGGGGTGATTATCAGCAACCTACATACACAGCATTAAAAGAAAAGAAAATTACAATTCACAAACACAGATGCAAACTTTTGAAAAACAAAAACAAAAACAAATAAACCAGGGCCAGCAATGTATATTAATATGAACAATACAATGTAACCTAAGTAGTTTTATTCCAGAAATGGAAGGGTGATTTAACTTTTGAAAAATCAATAATTCACAAGTTAATAGAAAAAAAAAGGAAAAATTACAGATCACTGAGATGCAAAAAGCATTTGATGAAATCTAATATCCATTCACAATTAAAACCTCTAGCAAAACAGAATAAAAGAGAACATCCTTAATATTTAAAGGTTTCGGGGCACCTGGGTGGCTCCCTAACCCCAGTGGGTTAGGGCCTCTGCCTTCGGCTCAGGTCATGGTCTCAGGGTCCTGGGATTGAGCCCCGCATCGGGCTCTCTGCTCAGCGGAGAGCCTGTTTCCCCCTCTCTCTCTGCCTGCCTTTCTGCCTACTTGTGATCTCTGTCAAATAAACAAATAAAATAAAATAAAATAAAAATATATTTAAAGGTTTCTACAAAGAAAGCCCTTAACAAACTTCGTACTTCATGTGTGAAATTTGGAAAGCTTTTCTTCTGCTCCTAACCAGACAAGACAGCCCACTATCATAATTTCCATTCAACAATGCACTAGAGGGTGCTAGCAAGTGCTGAAGTCACAGGGGGAAGCTGCAAGATCAGACACAAACACAGGCAAAGACACTCAACTGACAAAAGTGGTACTCCCAAAGAGTGACCAAGGACAGTCCTTTCACCCAAAAGTGCTGGTATGATGACCCTATGGACAAAACGCCTATCGAAAAAAATGACATCTGACTTCTTGGCGCAGAGGTGGAACAGTGAGAACTCTCATACTTAATGGAGATGAAAATCAGCACAATCACTATGGAAATCTATGGCATTCCGTACTAAAGCATACCCTACAAACCACCAAGAAACAGACATAAGAATGCTTAAACAACTAAATTGTTAAGGGGTGCATCCCTGTACAACAAAATGATCAAGAGAAGCAGAGGAGCAGCAACTACACAAGACCAGAGAGGGGAATCTTTCAGGAAATGGTCCTGCCAACATTTTATTTCTTCATCTGGATGGATGTTAAATGATTTTCTCTGTGATCAATCACAAGAGCTATTTTTCTGCACTTTTGAGTGTGTGTTACATTTCACAATTTACTAAAAGGTTTTTAAATGAGTGAGTTTGAACTGCTAATTGGATTAAATGCCCTCAACCATACAGAAGGTAGACAAAAGTAACATTTAAATTCACAAAAGTAGAATGGTGCTTAAAATATTGGTGATATAAAAAATTAAAAACTATGCTCAATATCCTAATGTTATTTTCTTCACCACACTTGTTACTTTTTATCTGAAGCTCCAATGGTACAAGATGACAGTTTACAATGGGAGAAGCTTGCTTGAGCTTTCCTATAAAATCAAAGTTGGACCCCAATTTCAACTGAATTTTATGAGTCCAGGAAGTGAGAACCATATACAGTATGGTAATGTAGACTTAGATTCAAAAATGTCAAAGCTAGATACCTTGAGAAGACAAGTTCTATTCCAATTTGGTAAGCATTATAGACCATACCTATAGGGAAGTGCTCAGCTGACTATGGGAATTCCATAACTCAGTAATGTCAGAAAGAAATGAGTTTAGAAAGTCATCCCATATTGAAGTCTGCCTCCAAAGCCGGACCACATCTAATCATTTCAACAGTAACTTCTGGAGACACTACCCAAGAAAGGGCTTTCCAGAACTTTCTAAAATAGTTCATTTCTGAAAGTAACAACCATTATTAAGAGAAAAAAAATTTTTTTTAAGATTTTATTTATTTATTTGACAGAGAGAGAGATCACAAGTAGGCAGAGAGGCAGGCAGAGACGGGTGAGGAGAGCGGGCTCCCTGCTGAGCAGAGAGTCCAATGCGGGGCTCGATCCCAGGACACTGAGACCATGACCTGAGCCGAAGGCAGAAGCTTAACCCACTGAGCCACCCACATCCCCAAGAGAAAAGTATTTCTTAAATATAACTTAAATCTCTTCTGATTTGGATTATCTTCATTTTCTACTTACACTGCCATCAATGAAAATGGCAAATAATTGGTCTCTCTTTGTGAAGAATTCTTTTAAATAAAAAGGCAAGAAGAGGTTAGATTAAGATAAAACTTTTCTGAATAGAAGTTCTTTTTTTTTTTTAAGATTTTATTTATTTTTTTGTCAGAGAGAGAGGAAGAGAGAGAGAGAGAAGAGAGCACAAGCCAGGGGAACAGCAGGCAGAGGGAGAAACAGGCTCCCCACTGAGCAAGGAACCGGATGTGAGACTTGATCCCAGGACCCTGGGATCATGACCTGAGCTGAAGACAGACACTTAACTACTGAGCCACCCTGTGTCCCCTGAATAGAAGTTCTATAAGTTAAGATGCCATACCCATGATGCCAGGCCAGGCTAATTCTTCATGGTCATCCCTTTCCTTTCCCGGTGCCAGGTGGTTGAACCGATCCAGATGTTCTAACAGGCCACCCAGCAGAGGGACAGCTCCAGCCTCCTGCATGAGACCAGCATTTTTACTGAGCAGAAGCACTATAGAAACTACTAGTTCTGGAAGGAGAATACCTACATTTTAAAAGAAAGGGAAAAAGCATTAAGATTTAAATATAAGCATATATCCTATTAAACCACTTCATAAGCTCACTCTGTGTTTAAATTCTGATAAATCACAAAATAAGGAATGCTTGACTTCTAGCATATTTCTACAGGATTATTTTATCTTTCATCTTGAAAGAACAGATAAAGGTATCAAACAAAACCCTCTGAGTTACAAGAATGCTTTTTAAAAACAGTGTCAACAGAAGTATTAACTAGAGTCTCTTATTCAGAAAATTAAGTGTTTCCAGAAAACTAAGTTTACTATCAGAAAAAAAGCACTCAATAATAATGCTCTACTGTCACAAAATTAACTTGAAAACATATTAAGCAACAAAGGAATTTAATAAGGTCCTGAAAGGAGCAACTAACTTCTATGCTGCTGAAATAAAATTAGACAATTACTAATGGTCTCATTATTGTAATGTTAATAATGGCAGTATGACTCTAAATCACCGATTACATTTATATTGACACAATTCCTGCACCAGGTTGCTTAACAACAGAATCGTCAGCAAGTGAAAAAACAAAAGAAGAAAGGCCAACAGGACTAGAAAATGTATGGGGCAAAAAGACATGCAGGTTTATCAGGAAAGGATAAACTTTAAGTCTCATCAATCTCTGAAAATAAATACATGTCTAAAGGGTGGATATAAAAAAGGTACCAGTAAAGTCCCCTTCCACAATGCAGGCCACCTCTGCAAAGTGCCGCCAGCTGGTGGAAGCAATGCTGGCTGCTACAGGCAGTATATCACCAATGTGTGTGCACAAAAGGGCTGTGTATTTCTTCAGTAACGAACCGACACCCATAAGCTCAGGACCTCAAAGAAAGATTAAAAATTTTTCATTTTTACCATTAAAATTTACTTTGTAAATAAACTGCATTGATTCAATATTCCACCCTCATCTATACACCTTTTACTTATAATAATTATCTCAAACAGAAGCTATTAAACCTTAATCCCTGGCTCTTTTTATATCACATAGTTTGAGAAACAGTGAATTTGGTTGTCAATTTTTATACACTGTACTACATAATACCTAGAAACTTGGGTGTATAAATACTAAAGTCATAATCTAAAGATTTTTAAAATTTTATATCCAATACATACAAACGTTATCAAATTTCAAGTCTTAACACTTGCAAATTACTCCCAATGAACAAAGTTAGGCATTTTTCAATCTCACAAAATCTTTAACTTTTCTTCCTACGTGGCTCTTACTGGCTTTTCAGTCCCTGTGACTTTATGTCTTTGAGATGGCCACCTCTTTCAGACTCTAAGTTTATTTATTTCAACCTGAAATTTTCTATACCTAACTCTTTCAGGAACTAAAATATTTCAAACAAGGGTGCCTGGGTGGCTTAGTCGTTAAATTATTTCAAACAAAAGCAGCAGAC
Organism: Meles meles; assembly: GCF_922984935.1. NCBI lineage: Eukaryota > Metazoa > Chordata > Mammalia > Carnivora > Mustelidae > Meles > Meles meles. The sequence continues at coordinate 28,806,075 of NC_060071.1, forward strand.
CTCTACACCCTTGACAGAGAAAGTCAACTTATGGAGAGCCACCTACTACGTTTGAAGCTTATGGAAAGTACTCTCCTCTATGTCATGCACAGAGCTGAGCACTTATATATCATCCTATTTTAATCGTCATAGGCACCCTCAGATGTAATTGCAATTCCACAGATGAGCAACATACAGCACCCAGGAAACTTGGGCCCATGTCCAGCAGCTAATAAGCCAGCTATAACTGAGACCCAGTCTTCCTCCAATGATGATTCATTCCATGCATCACACCTATCTGGCCTTCCAGTGTGACATACCAATACTGTTGCTACTTGGTTCTCACATTATGTCAGTATCTAACACTCCATAACAGATACTTACAGTAAGTCTGATAAATCTTCTATAAAACTAACATGAACATAATGAATACTATTTTTGATGCCCCAAGAACTTAAATATTAAGACAATGAAAAAAAATACTGGGAAGTCTAATAATACTCATAAAAAAAAAAATGGATGCAAAATGAAGTCCCCCTAAATTGGTGTAAGATTTAACAGTATAAGAACTACATATCTGGGAATGTAAAATAAGCATGTCAAAAAGCCTAAATTAGAAAGCCAAACACACACAAGATATTTTAATTTTAATCAACTTAATCAAAATTTTAATCAACTTTTAATTTTAATCAACTTACTAGAAATATCTGAGGTCTGACCAGTGTTTTCTCCTGGATAAAGTTTACTGATAAGTAGGCGCTGAAAGCGCAGCAACAAATCCAATGAAGCAGTTCTTTCACGACTATGTTGCTCAAAGTCCAGACATGATGAAATCCGACGGGCAACATCTTTCAATCTGGCTACTGTCTGAGAAGCAATGTTTCTATGGCGGGGAAAGAGGATTGCAAAATTAAATAATTTACATCTGTTTTTAAAAAAAGTATTAAGAAATCACAACATAAACTAAAATCAGAAATATAGATCATACACCCAGGTGACCTACAGCTGGCTTCCTTCCCCAAATACGTGTCACATGTGTCTGCAATAAATACAACCTCAGTTAAAACTGAGCAGAGAAGCACAGAATTTACAAAAGAAATAATGACACCCTTTGCTTTACAATGTGCTCCACAATGTGTGGAATGGTTCAAAATGATAGAAAACTCTTGTATAAACATTTGAGGGAAAAAAAACTGTATCATTTTTGTCCAAAGCTGCATTTCACATATAGATATGAAACTATTTTAAAGACAAGATTCATTCATCATTTCTGCATCTGCCTCACAAATCTGCCTTGAGACCTATTCAGGCAAGTATCGAGGTGGGCAAAGCAGGGAGTATCCAGCTCTCTGAAAGTAGAGGAAGAAGGACTAGGGTGGGTACAAACAGGCCAGGTCAGGATAACAGATGCTTGCAGAATACTGCAGCAAGGAAGGGAGCAAAGGCTCCACTTCCAACTGTGGGATCTGACTTGAACCACAAACCATGAGTTAATAGGGTAAAAAAGGAAGAAATGTGAAACAAGAGAAGGAAGGGGAATGGACACTGCAGGTGATAGAGTGCCAGGCTGCTGAGACTAGATTCCACAATGTTCAGCCGCTAACACTTCCAAAGGGGAATACCTCTTACTTGTGTTTGAGGAAGGTTAAGTTTGGTATGACTGTGAATGAAGGTAGACTAGAGGGGACATGGAACACCAGGTAACACTCTGGCACCTAGAGACAGTCCCAGCAACAGTTGAACCAGGCCTGATCCCTGGTACTAAGAAGAACAGAAGGAAGTCAGTTAGTGGAGGAAAAGAACCAAAGTAGAGCCTCCTTCTGGGCTGGTGTCAAAGTAGCTCCATCATATCAACCCCATCCCAGCCAAGTAAGTGAGGACTAGCTAGCTGACACCAAGCACTGCCACTGAGCAGGTGAATCTGGGATCTCTGGCATTCTATCACCTGCCGTGTCCATTCCCCTTCATTCTCTTGTCTTGACTTGATTCTCTGCTCTTATTCCTTTGCAAGCTGCTGATGGAACCAGAACATTTTACTACTGTTCTAAATGTACCTTTTGGAGCTCACATTTCTTCCTTTTTTGCCCTATTTAACTGATGGTTTGTGGCTCAAGTCAGATCCCACAGTAGAAAAAACAGGTCTAGAACCCTGGTTTTATCCTATACAAGAAGGAGCAAAAGACATATAAAATATAATAAAAATTTTAACTTATTTCCTTAATAAAATTCAGAACCATAGTTATAATGTGTAATTCTGACAGAGTTCGCAAGTTAAAAAAATTTTCATAGCTCTTGATTTTCAAATGTAAATGCTTTTCTGTGGCTCCTTGCCAGATTAAGACTGAAGAGTTACTCTGAAATCTGTTTCATGGCTTATTCTTGGCAAGCTGCAATTTCTTCAACCTGCTTTCCAAGGAATAAGGTACACAAAATGACTATAATCTCTTCCACTTTTAGACTATTTTTCAACACTGCATCAGCTAAGTCAATACACTGAGCTACCTTCAATCACACTTAAGCTAAGAAAATTAAATGTCAAAGTCTCCCTCTACAGTGGGAGAGGCACATTATCCACACTTATGAAAGAAAAGAGCCTGGACTATTGGCACTCTGTAGTAAGAAAGGCATTGGTGCATCTTTCTTTCTCTATTTTCCAAAAACTTTTCTAAGATGTTGTTTACTTCCATGCTCAGTTTTTGTTTTGTGTTTTTTAAGCAGGTACATCTTTATTACAAAACTGCTGGGGAGCCAATTCCTCCCTGCATGCCAAAGGTTCCGAAGACAAACTATAATAGTGGTCTAGAAAGTACTGTCCAACAGTAACATAATGCCAGGGAGCCACATATGTTATTTATTTATTTATTTTTAAAGATTTTATTTATTTATTTGCAGACAGAGATCAAAAGTAGGCAGAGAGGCAGGTAGAGAGAGAGAGGAGGAAGAGCAGGCTCCCCACTGAGCAGAGAGCCCAATGCGGGGCTCGATCCCAGGACCCTGAGATCATGACCTGAGCCAAAGGCAGAGGCTTAACCCAGTGAACCACCCAGGGGCCCCCACATATGTTATTTAAAAAGTTCTGCCAGGGGCACCTGATGGCTTGGTCAGTTAAGCATCCAATCTTGATCTCAGCTTAGGTATGGATATCAGGGTCATGAGTTCAAGCCCCGTGTTGGGCTCCACATTGGGCATGGGAACTAATTAAAAAAGAATAATAATAATAAATAAAAAATAATAAATTAATAAATAAAAAAGTTCTGCCAGTCACAATAAAGATAAATTAATAAAGATTAATAAATCTTTAATAAAGATAAAAAGAAACCAAAAACCAGTATTAATAATGTATTTATCCAAATATACTGAAAATATTACTTCAACATAAAATCTAAACCCCAAGAAAAAGTACTGAAATATTTTTTATTGGGTTTCTCAGTTAAAGTCTTCAAAAGTCATTGTGTACTTTACATATTCAGCACATCTCAACTCATATAACTAAATTTTCATTGAAAATATCTGATCTGGGGGCGACTGGATGGCTCAGTGAGTTTAAGCCTCTGCCTTTGGCTCGGGTCATGATCCCAGGGTCCTGGGATCGAGCCCTGTATCAGGCTCTCTGCTCAGCAGGGAGCCTGCTTCCACCTCTCTCTCTCTCTGCCTGCCTCTCTGTCTACTTGTGATCTCTATCTGTCACATACATAAATAAAATTTTTAAGAAAAAAAGAAGAAAATACCTGATCTGAACTCAGACTCATAAATGCACACTTGAAAAATTAAATTCATATGGCCCAGCTAACCCAAACATACTTAAAAAAGTTTAACACAGCTGAATCAGGTCTAAGTTTTTAAATTTGAGTTTTAATAAATAAATGATAATTAAGAATTCAATTAAAATAACTGAATTTTAATTAAGAACAAATAAAAATTCAATGTCTCACCTATATTGGACACATTTCAAGTGCTTATCAGCCAAATGTGGCAAGTAACCACGAGAGTGTACAGCAACAGGCACAGGTGGGTAAAACAGACAGGTCTCTCCACACTGATGAACAAACAGTCTGAGCAACCTACCATAGGCTGAAGTCAGGGAACCCCACACTCACTCTCTGCGAGAGACACCAGAGGACCGGTCCCTGGTCTTCACAGCCTCCTCAGCCAAGAGTGAAGCATTCAAGAACTCAAAGAAGTTCTCAAAATACATGCTTTATGCTTTAAAACTTCTGCATAGAACTTTACCTTTTAATTACACAGCACTCAACAACCATTCTTCATCTGATCCTTAATTAACTGTAAACACTACTCCTGATAGTACTCCTCCACACCGAAGTTTCACTTGCCAATTTTATACAAGCAGTTGCAATTGAAATTTTCTAAGAACAAATTCCAAGCTCTTTCCACTACCACCAACTACACTGAGTTAATTCATTTATAATTTGTTGTACTCAAGATCAGAATGTATGAGATATTATCAGTAAACGATAATTAAAAAAATAAGAAAAAGCTTTTTTTAATTAGACTTTACTAAAACCTATGTAAAGAAGTAGCTCTATAACTTCCTCTTAAAAGTTCAGTGTGTCCAGTAAATTCTGGTGCTTCCATATGAAAAGCAGGCTGCCCCCACACCAGCAGCATACCACCCGCCACTCTTCTAGACATGCATGCAGAGCTCCCTGCTCTCTTGGACTTAGCTGCTTAAGCCAACACTCCAGAGCTTTACTTTCTCTCTGTGGAGAAAATGAAACAAACCAGGAGCCAAGTTTACACAGACAGCTTTGTTAAATAGAGGGACAAATGCCTTTCAGAAATCACCTTGATATATTTTTTATCTTTCTGATTTGAATGACATTGAAACCCTGGTTGACAAGTTTCACCAAAAAGTGTATGATCACTTCAGCCTAAGGTTTCTATATTTATATTCTGACTCTAATTAATTCTTATCTACTCCTGATAGAGCCTTCAGAAATAATGTTCACCATTCTTTTATTTATTTCAGCTTCTAAATTAAAAGTTGTCTTAGGGGGGTGCCTGGGTGGCTCAGTGGGTTAAAGCCTCTGCCTTCGGCTCAGGTCGTGATCTCAGGGTCCTGGGATCGAGCCCCGCATGGGGCTCTCTGCTCAGTGGGGAGCCTGCTTCCTCCTCTCTCTCTGCCTGCCTCTCTGACTACTTGTGATCTCTCTCTCTCTCTCTGTCAAATAAATAAATATTTAAAAAAAAAAAAGTTGTCTTGGGAAGTAATACACATAAATCTGTGATATACACAATGAGGCAATGATACAAGTTTTAAAAGAAATAACTCTACCACAATGATTTTCATTTGCAACTACTGTTGACTAATGAGAATAAGAATCTTTTTCTATCTCATACACTCCAATTTTCTCTTGTGTGAAAATCTTTAGAATCTCTAGTTCTATCTCACACACTCCAACCTCTCCTCTCATCTGTTAAAAGTTTGCTCTGGAAACAGTGCAGAGGTTTCTCAAAAAGTTAAAAATAGAATTACCTTATAATCCAGCAATCATACTACTGGATATTTGCCCAAAGAATATAAAAACATTAATTAAAGGGATATAGGCCCCCCCTATGTTTATAGCAGCATTATTTACAATAGCCAAATTATGGAAGCAGCTCAAGTGTCCATCAATGATGAATAGATAAAGAAGATATATATATACACACACAAAGCAATATTGGTTCAGCCATAAAAAAAAGAAATCTTGCCTTTTGCAATGACATGCATGGAGCTAGAGAGTACAATGCAAAGGAAAATAAGTCAGATAGAAAAAGACTAATACCATATGATCTCACTCATGTATGGAATTAAAGAAGACAAATGAGCAGAAGGCGGGGGGGGGGGGACAGACAAACAAAGAAACAGACCTTTAATTAGATAACAAACTGATGGTTACTAGAGGAAAAGGGGGAGGGGGTGGGCAGGGAGGACTGGTTAAACAAGTGACGGAAATTAAGGAGTGTACTTGTGATGAGCACACAGTAGTTTACAAAACAGTTGAATTACTATATTGTAATTAGTATATTGTACACCTGAAACCAATATATAACATTGTAAGTTGAGTAACTGGAGTTAAAATTAAAACTAAAAAAAAAAAGAAAAGAAAAAGGAGTCTGATCTTTACCCCAAAACCTATCTAGGGAACTTTCAGAGTATTTCCTCAATACCCAAACACACTTTTGAGACCCTAGTGCTAGATCTCACTATCTTACTGTGAAAACCAATAATCCTCCTGTTAAAATATATCTAATACAATTTACCTAAGAAGCTGTTGAATGAGTTGAACCAAAGGCAAACACTGTTTTCCAGAAGATTCATAGATCCCTGTATTAATAAGATCTTTATCCAATGGAGTCCTACTTCTGTGAAATGTTGAGGCACTGGCTTCTTGTTCATCAATTTCTTTTTCCTTCTGTGCTTCTTTTTTGGCTTCTATATCCTGTAATTCATAAAACAGAATTGGTTACCAGTTACCTTAGTAGCAAGTGTGAAGGCACCCTGGACCGAGCCCTGATCCCACAGTCTAGATGTCCCAGCCTCTGTGCACTAACTCACAAACCACCTGATGACACTGGTCCATGCCCACTTCTCTGAAATCCCATTACTCAGGTGCTCAGTTTCTAACACACTACTTGTCCAAAAAATCCAATGTCCAGAGTGCCATTGCTGATGGTCTCTAGCTTCCTTTTGGGAAGTCCTTGAAATCTTTATTCCTGATCTCAAAATACCCAATACAATCAGCCCCATAAATGTACAGTCTATCTGTTTTGCAAACATGAACCAAGAACCCAAGAATGAGAGGATAAATTCCAAATGAGACATGTGTTCAGAATACAAAAAATTCTTACAACTCAACAATTAAAAGATAAATAAACCAATTTAAAATAAGCAAAGGATTTGAAGAGACATATCTTCAAAGAAGATATATAAATGGCTACTAAGCACATGAAAAGATGCTACACATCATTAGTCATCAGAGAAATTTACACCATTAGGATGGCTATAATAGAAAAGTTGGACAATAGCAAGCATTAACAAGGATGTGGAAAACTAGAACTCTCTAATATTCCTACTGGGAATGTAAAATGGCACAGCCACTTAAGAAAAAATACGGCCATTCTTCAAAACATTAAACAAAGAGTTACCATAAAACTCAACAACTCCATTCCTAGGCATACAGTTATAAGAAAAAAAATATGTCCACACAAAAATCTATATACAAATATTCATAATAGTATTTTCATAATAACTTAAAAGTAGAGACAACTGGGGGTGCCTGGGTGGCTCAATGGGTTAAAGCCTCTGCCTTCAGCTCAGGTCATGATCCCAAGGTCCTGGGATCGAGCCCCACAGCAGGCTCTCTGCTCAGCAGGGAGCCTGCTTCCTCCTCTCTCTTTTTCTGCCTGCCTCTCTGCCTACTTATGATCTCTGTCAAATAAATAAATTAAATCTTTAAAAAAAAAAAAAAAGTAGAGACAACTGAATGTCCATCAGTTGATGAATGGATAAACAAAATGAAAGGATAAACAAAAAATATACAATGGAATATTATTTAGCAATTTCAGAAAATGAAGTACAACATGAATAAACTTTGAAAAAACTAGGCTAAGGAAAAAGAAACCAGATATAAAAGGTCACATATTGTATAAATCGGTTTATACACAAAGTCCAGAGCCAAAAGATCTTTCAGAGACAGAAAATACATTAGTAGTTGTCAATGGCTAGAAGGAGTAGGGAATAGGGGGTGACTGTTAAGAGGCACAGAGTTCCTTCCTGGAGTAATGAAAATATTCTGAAATTAGATAGTGGTGATGATGGCTGCTCAACTCTGTGAATACAGAAAAAAGTGAAAAAGAAAATTAAGCAGTATCTTTGCCAGTCAAATGCGACCAATATTCCTGAAAACTGTAACAAGCATTGCTCTAGTGACCAAATATACTGTGAAAAAGCCAAAAATTTCTTTCTTTCTGGGCTTTGTTTTCTTATTTATTTATTTTTTATTTTATTTTATTTTCAGTGTTCCAGAATTCATTGTTTATGCACCACACCCAGTGCTCCATGCAATAGGTGCCTTCCATAATACCCACCACCAGGCTCACCCAACCTTCCACCACCCTCCCCTCCAAAACCCTCAATTTGTTTCTCGGAGTCCACAGTCTCTCGTGGTTCATCTCCCCCTACTATTTCCCCCAACTCACTTTTCCTCTACATCTCCCCATGTCCTCCATGTTATTCAGGCTTTGTTTTCTAATGACAAAAGCCAGAACAGTCTTAACCCCAATCGTCTGTTCCAGTTCTGAGGAGTGTGGGGATGAAGACCTGATCTCACTGGTGGGACCGGAACTGGGCCACCCACCCTTAAAGATAAGAAGGTAACATGAATCAGAAAGGTAAAAAAAATGCATGCTTGGGGTGCCTGGGTGGCTCAATTGGTTAAGTGTCTGCCTTCAGCTCAAGTCATGATCCCAGGGTCCTGGGATTAAGCCTTTGGGTTCCCTCCTCAGCGGGGAACCTGCTTCTCTCTCTCCCTCTGCACCTCATCCTGTTTGTGCTGTCAAATAAATAAATAAATCTTAAAAAAACAAAAAAAAAAAGTGCATGCTTTTGACCCAGCATAATTTCGTTTCCAGAACCTGTTCCTATTTATCATTCTTATATTCAATGACTTATAATCTATAAGAATATAATAATTTATAGTAGTAAAAATATCTAGAACTTAAATTGTCAATAATAGGTTGTTAAAAAAAAAAAAAAAACAGGAATAAGAAGGAATTCCTTTCCATAATACAGACTTCCCCAAAACAACAGAACAAATGGACACAATAAAATATTCAACATAGAAGACATGGCAACTTCATGAGTAAAAAAGATGCAAACTGATATATCATTGATAGCACCATAATCAGTATCATTAGTAAACATCTGCATCTTAAAAAATCTGGAAGACTAGGGGCACCTGGGTGGCTCAGTGCGTTAAAGCCTCTGCCTTCAGCTCAGGTCATGATCCCAGGGTCTTGGGATCGAGCCCCACATCTGGCTCTCTGCTCAGCAGGGAGCCTGCTTCCTCCTCTCTCTCTGCCTGCCTCTCTGCCTGCTTGTAATCTCTGTCTGTCAAGTAAATAAATAAAACCTTAAAAAAAAAAAAAACTGGAAGACTTTACACCAAAACTGTTAAAAATGGATATGGGTATATTAACAATTCCTAAATGATGAGATTTTTATGCCTTTTTGTAGCTTCATAACAATTTTAAATTAAATGGCCATTAGTTATCTTATTTTAGGCATCTTAATTATTATATAGATAACAATCTATATATCTTTGTAGCCTCTCTGCCCCCAGTAACACTTTTCCTCCAACACTCCCCACAAAAGTCCTTCCCTCTCTCCAACAGGAAGTGAAGAATAAACATTTGCTAACTAAATTAATAGGTCCTAGAGTTCAATGTCAGTTATGGTTTGTCTCCCTCTCAATTTTCATCTTATTTTTCCTTCCCTTCCCCTATGTTCATTTGTTTCTTAAATTCCACATGTGAGTGAAATCATATAGTATTTGTCCCTCTCTGACTGACTTATTTTGCTTAGCATAATACCCTCTAGTTCCACCCACATCGTTCCAAGTGGCAAGATTACATTCTTTTGATGGCTGAGTAATATTCTGTTGTGTGTATATATACATGTGTGTGTATATATATGTATATATATACACACACCACATCTTCTTTATCTATTCATCTGTTGATGAACATCTGGGCTCTTTCTATAGTTTGGCTATTGTTGACACTGCTGCTGTAAACATGGGTGCATGTGCCCCTTCAAGTCACTATGTTTGTGTCCTTTGGATAAACAGCTAATTTTGGGGTTGTAGAGTACCTCTATTTTTAACTTTTTGAGGAACCACCATACTGTTTTCCAGAGTGGCTGTACCAGTTTGCATTCCTACCAACAATGTTAAGAGGGCTCTCCTTCCTTCACATCTTCACCAGTAACTGTTGTTTCCTAAGTTGTTAATTTTAGCCATCCTGACTGGTGTGAGGTGGTGTCTCACTGTGATTTTGATTTCTGTTTTACTGATGCTGAGTGATGCTGAGTTTTTCCTGTATCTGGCGACCATCTGTATGTCTTTTTAGAGAAACATCTGTTGAGGGGAGACAGGTGGAAGGGGTAATTGGGTGATGGGCATTAAGGAGGGCACTTAATGTAAAAAGCAGTGGGTATTATATGCAACTGATGAACACTGAACTCTACCTCTGAAACTAATAAAATAAATAAATAATAAGCAATAAAAATAATTAACTAATTACTAGGTTCTAAAAATACTGCTTGGGTCATATCAAGGTTGCTTGACATTGTACACCTGGAACTAATATGACACTGTAAGTTAACTAACTGGAATTAAAATAAAAACTTAAAAAAAAAAAAAAGAGTCTGCTCTTTACCCTAAAACCTAATTCTGACCCACATGTGGACTGCCTCTGCCTGTTCACTATCACTGCTCCCATCAGGAAAACTTTCACATGGAACCTTATGGAGAAGAAGAAGAAAAGGAAAAGGGTTGGAGTCAGCAAACCTGTCACTGACTCATCTTGAGACCTTAACAAATCACTACACTTCCAGGGTACTTATGTTCACATCTGTAAAATGGAATTTTAAACTACTTTTCCACTCAACAAGGTTGACAAAGTTAAAAGAGAAAATGAAAGTAAAGTACATGGCACAGTACCTGAAAAATTAATTACACAAAGAACTGTCATTGTTCCTAACATTAGATACATTTCTTCTATTTTACTCAATTTAATCAAAGTATTTAGGTATGTTTTCAAAGACAGGATTTTTTAATTTAAATTCAATTAATTAACATATAATGTATTATCAGTTTCAGAGGTAGAGGTCAGTGATTCATCAGTCTTATATAATACCCTGTGTTCATTACATCCTGTGCCTTTCTTGATGTCCATCCTGGTTACCCCATCCCTTCACCACCATTCCCCTCCCCTGAAGCAACTCTAGGTTTATTTCCTATGATTAAGAGTCTCTTATGGTTTGTCTCTCTCTCTGATTTCATCTTGTTTTATTTTTTCCTCCTTCCCCTGTGATCCTGTTTTGTTTCTTAAATTCCACATATGAGTAAGATCATGATAATTTTCTTTTTCTGACTTATTTTGCTTTTAATATACTTACTTCATCTAATTTCATCAGTGTGAGTTTTTATTTTTTTAATTAAGATTTTATTTATTTATTTGACAGACAGATCACAAGTAGGCAGAGAGACAGGCAGAGAGAGAGGAAGGGAAGCAGGCTCCCTGCTGAGCAGAGAGCCCGATGTGGGGCTCGATCCCAGGACCCTGGGATCATAACCTGAGGCTTTAACCCACTGAGCCACCCAGGCACCCCACCCAGTGTGAGTTTTTAAATAAAAAACTATTGCAACTATGAAAGCAACAAAACAAGCTATGAATGACTATTAAGTACATGGAAATGCAAATTAAAAACCACACTTCCCCACCCAGAATAGCTAAATTTATGAAGAAAGACATGACTCATGTTGATGAGGTCAAGAAAGAGCTAGAACTCTCTCATAGGCTGGTTCAAATTAAATGGCATGGCCACTCTGGGAAACTATAAAAACACATTCACCGTAAGACCTAGCAAATTACAATTCAAAGTATTTACCCAAGAGAAAAAACACATGTTCACTAAGAACTGTACACAGCATAATCAAAGCAGCTTTAGACAATGAAAAAAAAAAATCAAATGTCTGTTAACAGGAGAACAGATAAACAAATAGTGCCATAATCATATAATGAAAAACTCAACAGTAAAAACAATGTAGAGGAGTTTGAAAATTATCAAGGCAAAATAAAGCAGACACAAAACAGTATATACTATAAGATTCCATATATATAACATTGAGAACTGGCAAAACTAATTTAATCTGAGGGAGGCAGGGGAGCCCTAACTTTGAGTGCAAAGAGGCACAATGGCACTTTCTAAGGTGATGGAAATGATTCATAATATGATTAGGGTATCTGTCACATTCTTTTAAATAGATAAAAGTGGATATATTTTATCATATTTAATATCTCAATAAATTTTTAACTAGTAAGATTGAAAAAGCTTTAATTATAGAAAATATTTGATGTTACTAAAAGTTTTATTTTCAGTTTTTTATTCTGGCAATAGGCTATTACTTCACATGAGTACAGTGTTTCAATCTCAGCTAACTGCCAGGTAAAAATTGCCTCTGTCAGTTCACATACATATTCGTAGAAACATACCTGGATTTCTGCAGTAATGGCTGCATTTAAGGCTGACTCTAAGCCTCCATCAGCCATCAAGCTGCCCACCAGGAGATCAATCATGAATCGACGACCTGGACTTATGTTAACGTCATTGCCTGAAACTAGAAAGGGAAAGCACTTTTGCCAATGTGAGGTAAGCACCAACGCCTCTTCGCACCCTCTTATGCACCCAGAACCCATCCCCATCCCTGCTCCTCACCCAAGCCCACCTGCACAGGGCAGAAGAGCAGAGAGTGCCCGGGCCCTCTCCTCAGCAGTGGGCAGAAGCACGGACCACCCGCTTTGCAGCACAGCCTGGGCAGCTGCCTGCACAGTGCTCAGCACGCCTGCACTGCTGGCCAGGGCCACCACAGTCTGTTTCAGGCTGTTGAGGAGGACGCTGCCCAGACCTAAACCAAGGAATTCTGGGTCAACCTGGTGACTAATGGCAGCATGCAACTGAAAGGAGAAAAACAATTAATTTAGAAGCCCTAAAAACAAGTGGATTTCAAAACTCATTAAAGATTAAATAATATCTCAAATTGCATTTTATTTAAATAATAAAGGAAAAGTTCTGATATATGAATTTTTTTAACCAGACTAAAAAATTTTACCCATACTAGCTGAGAAATGATGGTAAGGTATTTTTAAGAGGAATTGTTTAAGCCCAATTTAAATACATATATGGAAGACGTCAAGATCAACAGAGAGGTTATACAGCAATCTCTACCCCACCCCCAACCATCTGTATCAGAGAAAGAGTGAATATAATACAACCAAAAAACTTTTAAAAGATTATACAGCGAAGCTGAAAGTACACAAGGAAACTCCTCAAGGGCCAAACCAGAACTCAGACACACATAGCAGGAGCTAACAGGTTCTGGGCTCTGAGAGCAGATCAAGACCTTCAGGCATGAAATCCGAACTGCTCACGGCAGCCCACTGAACCATTGAAGATCACTGGTCTATCACCAGTCAGGACGTGAAGGCAACACTACCCACGAAGGCTCTGGGTACAAAGAGACCCCACAAGAAATCAGAGACCGGGGGCGCCTGGGTGGCTCAGTGGTTTAAGCCGCTGCCTTCAGCTCAGGTCATGATCTCAGGGTCCTGGGATCGAGTCCCGCACCGGGCTCTCTGCTCAGCAGGGAGCCTGCTTCCTTCTCACTCTCTCTGCCTGCCTCTCTGCTTACTTGTGATCTCTCTCTGTCAAATAAATAAATAATCTTTAAAAAAAAAAAAATCAGAGAACTGGCCTGCCCTGTGAGCAGATATAAAATCAAATTCATCGCAACCAACTAGATATAGATATCACAAGTCAAGAACTGAACACCAAAACATCTAGAGTCTACATGACGCTTTAGAGACACAAATACAAAACTGTCCTCTAGGGACATCACCATAGCCAAAGGCAAAGAGATACCTCTAGCAAGACCTCCCCTGAAAGTGCTGTTACAGTCAGAAAGGACAAGCCACACTAGGTCACAAGGGAAAGTCAAAGACAAAGCTCTTATACGAGGCAGAACTCATGTCCCTAGAGTAGGCAGCAATACAAACATTGAAATGAATGCAAAAAAAGAGTAAATGTTCTGGGGTACCTGGGTGGCACAGTCATTTAAGCAACCAGCTTTTGGTTTTGGCTCAGGTTGTAATCCTGGAGTTGTGCGACTGAGCTTCATGCCAGGCTCTGCGTTCAGCATGGAGTCTGCTTGGGAGTCTCTCTGTCCCTCCCCACCCTCTCAAATAAATAAATAAATAAAATCTTAAAAAAAAAAAAAAAAAGTAAGTGTTCTTAGGGATCAAGGAAGGCACAAAACCCAGAAGATAAGAATGTAAAGAACAAATGAATGCCTTGAAAAAACCCAAATATAAATTCTAAAAACGAGAAAAACAGCTACAAAAATAAAAATCTCAAGCAGAACCGTGAAAAGCCCGGGCCCAGGTTCTAGCCCTGAATCTCCATGCAATGGATACCTGACCTGGGCCACATTCCTGAACTCTGTACATCCTCACCTAGCAATACACATCAAGGGTCCTACCTCTCAGATGGTGGCACATGGATTTAATGAATTAATATGTGTAATGCTGTGATCATACAAGTACTTATTAAATAATGGACAACTCAAAAATATGGAACAATCAGCTAAAGGATTTGGGAACTAAAAGAAAGAGCACTAGAGAAAAACAGAAGGCAGAATGGAAAGATAGAAAGTGAATATTATAAAAGACAGTAATTGGGAAGATGAGAAAAGTTCAAAACACATAAAGAAGGAGATCTCCAAGGGAAAAGTAGATAAAAAGAGAGCAATTTCAATGATAAATAGTGAATGTTTTTCAAAACTTAACAAAAATATGTAATCTCAGATTAAATGAGAATCATAACCTCAAGTTATACATACAAAAATAAATCCTCACCTAGACAGAGTATGTTAAAATTATAAAACAAAAAAACATCTAAAAGGCTACCAAAAAGAAAGGCAAATTAGTTACAAAGAAACAACTACGCCAGTGTAACAATTCTCACCAGTAACTATAAAAATCAGAAGATATAACACCTTCAAACTGTTGATAAAATAATAGGTAACCTAAAAAGCTAAGCCCTATTAAATTATCTTAAGAGCATTCAAGCAGAATTTTCAGACTTTATAACCCACAGACCTTGATAAAGAAACTTACTGCAGGAGGTACCCAAGTGGAAGAGGATATAAGCCACAATGACAAAACAAATTGGTTAACATAAATAAATAAATAAAAAGACTATGTAAGTATGGTCTCTTAAAAAAATGATGATTATGATGATAACTAATTGGAGGACAATTTCTTTTCATGTCGTAAATCAGAAGAAATGTATCTTGCATATCGCAACTGGAGCATTTTTCTTTTAGGGACACATACACATCACAAATCAGTGTGTTTTAGATCCAGTGTAACAATAAACTACCTGACAATTTAAATACAGAAGGTGGAAAGGGGAACATAGGTTTAATGCGTCCTATAACCCCTATGTTTTTCAGGAGGAGAAGTACTGGTTGGTTAACTTAACACTTTGTGGAATTAAGAAATATTTTATTCTTTTGTAACTTGATTAATGTCCAGAAATCAAACTGAAAAGCTTAGGAACAATGAAAGGTATTTGAAAAGAAAAAACTGTTTTGGAAACTTTATCAAGAAATAAGAAAATGAAGAATAACCTTACACAAAACTAATCAGAAAACCTAAATTCAAATACACTAGCAATCACAATAACTCTTTAAAAATTAAATTAATGTAATGAATAAAGATTCTCAAACTGGATGCTTTTTAAGACTCAAGCTTTGTTAAGTGAATATTTAAATTTTAAAATGACACAACTAAAGCATAAGGACCTAGAAAGATGGAACAAAGCAACAGAAAAACATAAGGCACAAGGCAAATATGGGCCAAAAAAAATTGAGCCTGAGACATGTACAAGATCTTTCTCCATAGTACTGACCAGACAGCAAGAATGCTACAAACCATAGGAAGCAACAAACAACTGGGCAGATTCATGAAGGGGACTACAATGGGCCTAATAAATGAGCTCCTACAGAAGACGTTTGGGAAAGAGAAGTACTCTCCAAACTTCTGTTAATTTGATTAATGTAACTAAACATAATATTCATCTATGTGCTTTTTAGAAACAAGGCAAAAATGGGGAGAGAGCAGAGCCCCCCCCCCCATGTAACATGATAGGTTACATAGAAATCCTTGTATTAGAAAGGGGAAAATTACTTTGTTTAAAAAAACCAGTCTCTTGACATTAAGTCATAGGATTTTATTACCAAGGAAAATGGGATGACCAAAGATTTCAGCTACAGTTTTGTTTTGTTTTTTTAAGATTTTATTTATTTATTTGACAGAGAGAGATCACAAGTAGTCAGAGAGAGAGAGAGAGAGAGAGGAGGAAGCAGGCTCCCTGCCACGCAGAGAGCCCGATGCGGGACTCGATCCCAGGAACCTGAGATCATGACCTCAGCTGAAGGCAGAGGCTTAACCCACTGAGCCACCCAGGTGCCCTCAGCTACAGTTTTACAGAAGGAAGGAAGGAAGGAAGGAAAATATTTTTGTTGCTTTTCTTATTTTGACTTTTAACCTCAACCTTCCCTGTAACAAAGTGGAGGTCCTACTGGAGGGAGCCCAAGCTGACTGTGTTGAACTTTCACACTTCAAAGATTGGCTAGCACATTCAGCTGGTCTCTCAATTATCTACTGCCTCACCTAGTTGTTCCTCCACACAGAAGAACAATAAATTCAAGACTGACTCTACCATGAATGCAAACAAGCTGATTACTGCAGAAATAATACAATCCATACATAGACACTTACCTGCATGCAAAGACTGACTCCCAGAATAAATTTAAGAAAACTAGACTGATTTTTTAAACCTCATATAAATTATACTCCATCATAATCTAAATAACCTAATCTAAGTAATCTAAATACAAATAATTTAAAATTTTCATTAGCAGTTCACTTAACAGGCTAAAACCCATTCCCTTCAATATACAGAAACATTATTACAAATACCTAAGACACTTACAAAGGGAGGCAGAGGAAAGGAAATCATTAATACCTGAAGTCGTAGAAGATTCAGTGTTGCCACAGCCATGCACTCTTTCTCTTGCGGTGGAGGCCAGTCAGCAGTGCCATCCATCCCTTCACTCACTTGACGCAATAGGAGGTCCAGCTGCTCAAAAGTCATTGAGCAGATGTCTACCACAAATGGGACACGGAGGCCAATGGACCACTCAGAACAAGATGACCAAGCAAAACTCTATGGAAAAATCATAAGAAACTAAAATGAATCTACGCATTCAGCTCTTAGACTGTTTCACAGGAGAGATTCACTATCATTATTCACAACAGTCAAAAGGTACAACTCATGTGTCCACTGAAGGAGGAATAAGTGAACAAAATGTAGGCTATACATACAATGGAATATTATTAATCCTTTACAAAGAATAAAATCCTGAAACATGCTACAACATGGATCAGCCTTGAAAATATGAAATGAAACAAGTTAGACACCAAAGGTCAAATATTATATGATTCCATTTATAAGAGATATCTTTTTTTTTTTAATATTTTATTTATCTTATTTATTTATCAGGAGAGGAGGAAGCAGGCTCCCTGCTGAGCAGAGAGCCCAATGCAGGGCTCGATCCCAGAGACCAGGCAGAGGCTTTAACCCACTGAGCCACCCAGGCGCCCCTATAAGAGGTATCTTGAATAGGCAAATTCACAGAAACAGAAAATAATTTTGAGGCTAATAGGGACCAGGGGGAGGAGAAATGAAGAGTAATTGTTTAATGGGTACAGAGTTTCTATTTAGGATGATGAAAAATTCTGGAGATGGATAGCAGTGACACTTATACAATCTCATGAATATACTTAACGCCACTGCTCAGTGCAACCATAATTTTTTAATGACCAAAAGCACTGATATTAAAAAAAAAACTGACAGAACTGAAAAAAGACATGGAGAACTACATAATTATACTTGGAAATACAAATTCTAGCCTCCTAGAAAGAGACAGAAAATCAGCAAGGATGTAGAATAGAATAATACCATCAATGAACGGAATTTAATTGACATTATAGAACATTTCACCCAACAACAGCAAAACACATCAACAATAAAATACACAATTCTTTTCAAACACACAAACTGAACATTGACTTAATAAGGGAACATATCCTGAGACATAAAACAAATCTGAACAAATCTAGAAGAACCGAAATCATATAGTCTATTCTCTAACCACCAGAAAATTAAACTAGAAATCAGTAACAGAATGGTAACAGAACAATCTCAAAATACTTTGAAATTAAATGACACAATAATCCATAGGTCATAGAGCAATTCTCAAGAGAAATTAAAGAATTTTGAACTGAGCAAAAATGAAAATACATCAAAATGTGTGGGTGCAATTAAAGCACTGCTTAGAAGGAAATTTATTAGCAGCAACTGCTTAAATATTACAAAAGAAGAAGGGTCTAAAATTAACCTAAGCTGAAGAAACAAAGAAAGAATAAAATGAACCCAAAGCAAGCTGAAGGGGGAAAAAAATAACAAAGACAGGAGAATTAACCAATGAAATAGAAAGCAAAAAACAAAGGGAAAATTAATGAAACTAAAATCTAGTTCTTTAAAAAGATCAATAAAATGGATAAACCTCTAGGTAAACTTGGCAAAGAAAAATACCAATACAATGTTACTGCAGACCCCAAAGACTTCAAAAGATTAGTAAATGAATACTAAGGAAAACTTCATACACAAAAATCAGACAACTTAGATGAAATAGAACAACTCCTTGAGTGCCAGAAACCAAAAAAAACCCACTCAAGAAAAAAAAAAAAAAATTCTAAACATTAGCTCTGTATCTCTTAAGGAAACAATTCTTACTTAAAAATCTCTGAGAAAGAAATCTCTTGGCTCAGATGGATTCATAAAAAAACATTTAAAGAAGAAATAACACTAATTCTACACAATCCCTTCTAGAAAACAAGAGAAAGGAACACCTGTCAATATTTTTATAAGGCCAATTTTACCCAGATAAAAGACAGACATACAGTATAAACCACAAAAAAAAAATCCACAAACCAATTACCTCTGATGATCATCAGCAGAAAAATCCTCAACAACGTAATTAGTAAATCAAATAAAGCAATATATAAGAAATAACCAAGTGGGATTAGCTCAGGTCTGATCAATACTTGAAAAGCAATTAACATATTCTACCATATAAACAGACTAAAGAAGGAAAACTACATGATCATATCCTTTGAGAAGAAAAAAGCATTGACAAAATTAAGCATCTATTCAGTATTAGAAAAAACTTTCAAAGAAGGAGGTAAGTGGGGGGTTGGGTGAACCTGGTGGTGGGTATTAAGGAGGGCACGAATTGCATGGAGCACTGGGTGTGATGCATAAACAATGAATCTTGGAACGCTGAAAAAATAAAGTTTTTTTGTTTTGTTTTAACGATTTTATTTATTTATTTGACAGAGATCACAAGTAGGCAGAGCAGCAGGCAGAGAGAGAGGGGGAAGCAGGCTCCCTCCTGAGCAGAGAGCCCGATGTGGGGCTTGATCCCAGGACCCTGGGATCATGACCTGAGCCAAAGGCAGAGGCTTTAACCCACTGAGCCACCCAGGCGTCCCCGAAAAAATAAAGTTAAAAAAAAAAGAAGCAGGAGTTAAAGGAAACTTCCTTAATCTGATAAAGCATCCACTAAAAAAAAATCCTACAGCTAACATCCTAGCAAATGGTGAAAGACTAAATGCATTCCCTCTCACCACTCTTCAACATCATACTGACTGCAACTACAGGATATAAGGATAACACACACAAGTTAATGCTATTTCTACATACTAGCAATGAAGGACAGAAAGACAAAATTCCCCAAAATATCTAACCATACTATCTACTCAGTACCTGAGCAGGTCCACAGGCAATTCCAACTATGTGTTTGGTATCCAGTCCTGGCAGTGCGGCAGGTTCTGGCTTGGTCACACGCAAGGTGTCAAAGTGCTGGCACTGGTCGTTGCTCCCCCAGCTATGGACCTCGCTGTCCTCAGTCAGAGCCAGGCAGTGGGTGGAGCCTGCAGCCACATCAATTACCTTCTTCCCTAGGAGGAAAGAGTGATACAATACAGCTTCACACCTGACTTCTGCTGCAGGTCATTCAGGTAAGGAGGTATTTAATGTCAACTTCTAAAGGATAATTCATTGTTTTAATATTTTGCATAATTCATCTGCTTCATGTATGTTATTAAAACCCATTACATTCTACTAACTACAATTTATTAAGACCTACAGCCTGAATATTAAATAATACTAAGGTATGAAAAGGATCTTTTCATACTTTTCATACTTTCTTCTCCTTATTCAGATGTTTATTCAGAAAGAGACAACTGTATTTTAATTAATCATCAAATCATATTCTCTTGTCCCAAATCACGGAAAGTGTATTCTTTTCGCCTCGCTGAGACTTTCTATTTTTAGAATATTTTTAGGTTCACAGCAAAACTAGAAAGGGCACAGAGATTTCCCATATACCTTCCACCCCAACACATGCATAGCCTCATCCATGATCAATTATTCACTGTTTCTTTTTTGTTTTTTTGGATTTTTGGTTTTTTTGTTTTTGGCATGTGAATGTGACTTGTTCCAAAACCATTTGTTGAAAAAGCTACCTTTGCTTCATTGTATTGCTTTGGTTCCCTTCTCAAAGATCAATTAACTATACTTATGTGGGTCTATTTCTCAGCTATTTTATTCCAATGATCTATTTGTCTATGCTTTAGTCAATGCCATGCTTTTTTTTTATAAAGATTTTAATTATTTATTTGACAGATAGACATCACGAGTAGGCAGAGAGGCAGGCAGAGAAAGAGGGGGAAGCAGGCTCCCCACTGAGCAGAGAGGCCTATTCGGGGCTCGATCCCAGGATCCCAGGACCATGATCTGAGCTGAAGGCATGACCACTGAGCTACCCAGGTGCCCCAATGCCATGCCTTCTTGATTACTACAGCTTTATATTAAGTCTTGAAGTTGGGTAGTGTCAGTCCTCAACCTATCCTTCTCCTTTAACACTGTGTTAGCTATTCTAGGTCTTTTGTCTTTCCACATAAAATTTAGAATAAGTTTGTCTTGCATTAAATGTATAGATCAAGATAGAAAGAAATTAGTGTTCAGTCTTCCTACTCATGAACACAGAATATCTTTTAATTTATTAGTTCTCCTTCGATCTCATTCATCAGTTTTGTAATTTTCCTCATACAGGTCTTATACTTAGAATTAAACCTATGTATCTCACTTTTTTAATACTAATGTAAATGGTATTTTGTTTTTATTTCAAATTCCACTTCTTAGTTGCTGGTATATAGGAACTAAGGTATATACCAAGAGACTTTGGTACATTAACTTTGTATCCTGTAAGTCTGCTATAATCATTTATTACTTCCAGTTTTTTTGTTGATCCTTTCAGATTTTCTACACAAACATTCATGTCATCTGTGAACAAAGATAGTTTTGTTTCTTCCTCCTCAATCTGTATACCTTTAATATCCTTTTGCTGTTTTGTTGCATTAGCTAGAACTTCCAGTATGATTTTGAAAAGAAACAGTGAGATGAGACTTCTTCCCCTTGTACTTTATCTTAGTGGGAAAGCTTCAAGTTTCTCAACACTAAGTATGACATTAGCTGGAGGATGTTTATAGATATTCTTTATCAAGTTTATGAAGTTCTCTCCATTTCTAGTTTGCTGAAAGTTTTTATCATGAACAGTTACTGGATTTTACCAAATGCTTTTCTGCAGCTATTAATATGATCATGTGATTTTTCTTCTTACTCTCTCAATTCCATGGATCACATTAACTGGTTTTTGAATGTTGAACTAGCCAGCATTGCATATGTAGAATAAATTCAATTTGGTGGTGATGTTTAATTCCTTCTGTACATTGTTGAATTTAATTTGCTAATATTTTGTTGAGGATTTTTGCATCTATACTCATGAGAGATGTTGGTCTGTAATTGTATTTTCTAGTAATATTTTTGTCTGGCTTTGGTATTAGGGTAATGCTGGCCTTGCAGAATGAATTAAGAAGTATTACCTTGGCTTCCATCCTCTGAAAGATATTATAGAGAACTGGTATAATTTCTTGCTTAAATATTTGGTAGAATTCACCAATAAACCCATCTGGGCCTCATGCTTTCTGTTCTGGAAAGTTATTAATTATTGACTTAATTTCTTTAAAAGATGGAAGCCTATTCAATTTGTCTATTTCTTCTTGTATGAATTTTGGCAAATTGTGTCTTTTAAAAATGGTTCATTTCATTGAAGTTACCAAATTTGCGGGCATAGAGTTGTTTGTAGTATTCCTTTATCACCTTTACAATGTTAACAGGATCTGTAGTAATGTCTTCTCTTTCATTTCTGATATTAGTAATTTGTGTCCTGTTTTCCTTTTTTCTTAGCCTAAAGTATACGGACTTTATTAATCTTTTCAAAGAACCAGCTTTTGTTTCCTTGATCTTCTCTATTGATTTTCTGCTTTCAATTTCATTGGTTTCTTCTCTAATTCTCATTATTTCTTTACTTCTTCTTATTTTGGATTCAATTTGCTCTCCGATATCTAGTTACCTAAGGCGGAAACTTAAGACTATTGATATTTTTTTAACATCCATAACCATACATGATCACAAATTTTTTTTCTGGTGATGAGAGCTTTTAAGATCTGTTCTCTTGGCAATTTTCAAATATACAATAAGGTGTTAATAGCTACAGTCACCATGCTGTATATTATATCTGCAGGATTTATTTCACAAATAGAGATTTGTACTTCCTGACCACCTTCACCCACTTTACCCACCCGCTGCAATCCCCACCTCTGGTAACCACCAATCTATTCCCAGCATCTATGAGTTTGGTGGGGGTTTGGGAGTGAGTTTGGGTTTTTTTTTTTTTAGATTTCACATACAAGTAGAATTATACAGTGTTTATCTGTCTCTATCTGACCTATTTATTTAGCATAATGCCCTCAAGGTCCATCCATGTTAACACAAATGGTAGCATTACCTTCTTTTTTATGGCTGAATAATATTCCATCATATGTATATACTACATTTTCTTTATCTACTCACCTATCAATGGGACACTTAGGTTGTTTCCATATCTTGGTTACTGTGAATAATGCTGCAACAAACATGATGATGCCAATACCTTTCTGAGTTCGCATATTTACTTCCTTCAGATAAACACCCAGGGGTGGAATTACAGAATCATCTGGTATTTCTCTTTGTAATTTTTTGTGAAGCCTCCTTACTGTTTTCTATAGTTGTTGTACCAATTCACATTCCCAGCAACATTGCACAACAGTTTTGTTTTCTCCACATCCTCACCAACACTTTCTTGTCTTTTTGATAATAGCCATTCAAACAGGTTTGAAGTATTCTCTCACCTGTGGTTTTGATGTGCATTTCTCTGATGATTAATGATGTTGAGCACCTTTTTCATGTACCTGCTGGCCATCTATAACTCATCTTTGGAAAAATGTCTACTCAGATCCTCTCCTAATTTTTAATCAAATTACCCCCATAGGGTAGGTTTTTGTTTGTTTTGCCACTGAATTTAAAGAGTCCTTTATATATTTTGGATATTAACCCCTTATCAGATATATGATTTAAAAATATTTTCTCCCATTCTATATTCTATAGGTTGCTTTTACATTTTAGTGGTTTTTTTCATTGTTGTTGTTGTTTTGAGAGAGGAGGGATGCAGAGAGAGAGGAATAGAGAGAATCTTAAGCAGGCTCCATGCCCAGTGCAGAGCCCAATGTGGGGCTCAATCTCACAACCCTGAGATCATGACCTGAGCCAACATCAAGAGTCAGATGCTTAACCAACTGAGCCATCCAGGCTTTACATTTTATTTATGGTTTTCTTTCCTGTACACAAAGATTACTTACTTTAGATTTTTCTTCTTTTCTAACATATGCATTCAATGCTATAAATTTCCTTCTAAGCACTGCTTTCACTGCATCCCACAAATTTTGGTAAGTTGTTCTCATTTTCATTTTTGTTCAAAATATTTTAAAATTTCTCTTAAGATTTTGGTTTGACCATGTGTTATTTGGAAGTTTGTTGTTTAATCTACACATATTTGGGGATTTTCCAACTATCTTTCTGTTACAATTTTTAGTTTAATTCCCTTATAGTCTGAAACCAGACATTGTTTGATCTCTCTTCTTTTAAATATGTTAACATGTGCTTTATAGCCCAGGTCGTGAGCTATCTTCATTAACAAAGTTTTCTAAAACAAAATCTTTTTCTCCGCAATGAAATGATACAAGTACATTTTTACCTATTTAAATAGTATTAAAGTATTGTATTTTTGCTTAAAAGTAAATCTAACATAACCAACACAAGGGATGTTTTCAAAAATGTCATCATTAAAAGTAATTCAGCTACAGGGGCGCCTGGGTGGCTCAGTGGGTTAAAGCCTCTGCCTTCCGCTCAGGTCATGATCTCAGGGTCCTGGGATCGAGCCCCGCATCGGGTTCTCTGCTCTGCAGGGAGCCTGCTTCCTCCTCTTTCTCTGCCTGCCTCTCTGCCTAGTTGTGATTTCTCTCTGTCAAATAAATAAAATATTTAAAAAAAAAAAAGTAATTCAGCTACAAAACTCTACCAGAGTAAGGAGAACAACTCTATCTTGAGCTTATCATACGCTGACATAAGTGATGGCAAAAATAACAGTACCATCAATCATTTAAATGCTTTCATATTAACATATTTCATCTCTGTATCTAATAAGTGTAGCTGAGGAAGCAGATTTTCTTTACTAAGTGAAAAAAATATATAAACAACAAGGCTAACAAAATTCAAACACAGCTCCATAACATACAACCAACTGTATTACCCTACAACTTATCTCAGAAACTTAGAAAATAAGAAATACTATAATATCATCTTGGTATTAATATGTTTTAAAGATTTTTGAGTTTTTTTTTTTTAGAGAAAGGGAGAAAGCACATGCATGTGCAAGCAGGGAGAGGTGGAGAGGGGAAGAGAGGGAATCTCAAGCAGACTCCTTGTCAAGCACAGAGCCCAATGGGGGCTCCAATCTCATGACCCTGAGATCATGACCTGAGCCAAAACCAAGAGTCAGACACTTAACTAACTGAGCCACGCAGGCACCCCAAGGTATTAATATGTTTTAAAATAATGATGATGGTGAAAGAAACAAGCAAGTCCCATATAAAAGTCTCAATTCCAAACTCCCTTGACAAAAAAGCAAAAACATAAAGTAAAATCTAGTTCAGGATTCAACAAACTCCATCCCTCATGCAAATACAGGCCAAGGGCTGTTTTTGTGAATGAAGCTGTACTACAACAGAGCCAGGCCCATGTGTTTAAATTTATATATTGTCTAAGTGTAGTTGAGACATACAATGTATGATACTCAAACCTAAAATACTTACCATCTACTCCTTTAAAAAACAGTCTGCCCACCTCCTTTAGCACTACAGGCTACCTGATACACCTATCACCAACCTCTCCCATACTTAAAAAGGCATCTTCAAAGTACACCTACATGCCTTGGCTCCTATTCTATCTAGAATGCAATCTGGATGCCCTTGAAACCAAACAAGCAGGATTTGCTTACCACAAGTTCAAATGAGACCACTCCAAGCACACCAATCTTATCTCCTACTATGCTCCCACAGCACCATATGTTATCTATCATTTTACTCATGCCTCCAGTATAACTACTGGTAACCTCACCGATAGAAGTTAACACTAAGGCCAGCTTACTTAATGATAAAAAGATGCCTGCCACAAAAAGTAAAATTGAATGAGTTTCAAATGAAATCTGGTGAGAATAATTCTACACCATTTTTTTAAAAATATTTTATTTGTTCAGGAGAGACAGAGAGAGAGAGAGGCAGAGGCAGAGGGAAAAGCAGGCTTCCCGCAGAGCAGGGAGCCCGATGTGGGACTTAATCCCAGTACTCTGGGATCACGACCAGAGCCAAAGGCAGACACTTAACGGACTGAGCCACTGAGGTGCCCTACACCATTTTTTAATAGAGATAAACTACTTTCCATTATTATCCATACATACGAAAATGTTGGTAAAAACCTTCTAATGACAAGTCATTCATGAAATATTAGGTTAAAAAAAAAAAGAAAAACCTGCAAACTTTAAAAGATTACTAAAGAAAAAGCTTCAAAAAGTTTATATTTTGCACTCACCTTGCAAGCCTTCCAAGAGTTTGGGATAACGAACATGTTCTTCTGTTCCATGCCCAAGTCTCTGGTTGTCACCTTTTCCCCATGAATAAACTTGGCCATCTTTCGTCAGAGCTATAGAAAATTGACTTCCACATCGAACCTTCACGACATCCAAATCCTGAAGCTTTTCAATAAGCTTTGGTGTTTTGCAGCCATCACTACCACCTCTGCCCAATTTCCCATAGTCACCATCTCCCCAAGACCACACTTGACCTAAAAGAAACACAAATATGTTTCAGTAAAAGTAACTGTATATCATTTTTTTAATTTTTTTTCTTATTTTTTATAAACATATAATGTATTTTTATCCCCAGGAGTACAGGTCTGTGAATCGCCAGGTTTACACACTTCACAGCACTCACCATAGCACATACCCTCCCCAATGTCCATAACCCCACTTCCCCTGTCCCAATCCTCCCTCCCCCCAGCAACCCTCAGTTTGTTTTGTGAGATTAAGAGTCACTTATGGTTTGTCTCCCTCCCAATCCCATCTTGTTTCATTTACTCTTCTCCTATCCCCCAACCCCCATAACTGTATATCTTAATGCAACTTTTAAATGGCTGAAAATACTTAATATAACCCATAACAAACCTAAACCACTAATATATTTAGTTAACACTACACAGGTGACTTCTGACCAAATGAAATCTAGTTGATACTTCAGGTTGATACAAAAGCAATTAAGAAAAGGATAGCTGGGTTTTCTTTTTGTTTTAGCTAAAAGAATAATAAAGTCTGACCCTTACGAGTTTGGGCTCAACGACTGGGTTCAGTTCAAGCTAGTAGTGAAAACAGAACAAAAACTCCACTGCCTCCATAAAATACCTTAACTTGGCCCACCACAAAAAGTTGCAGCTCCCTGACCACTGCCTCTCAGGTCTGCCCACACACTGTCCTGTCATGCTCACCACAAATTAAATGCATGACAGCATTTATTTCCAATAACATTTGTTAGCATAATCTAGTTAAATATTACACAAAGGGACAAAACAAATTACAAAAATGTGGTTGCATTCTTTCAACTCTGGTAACTAAGCTAAAAACTCTGCAAAAATGCAATAAATGTGAATTATTAAAAAAAAACTTCTAAAAATTGTAAAGAAAGAAAAAAGAAATTCTATTTTAAATAATCTGAACTAAAGAATAACAAATTTTTTTGTTAAAGTTCAGATGGTAAATATTTTTTTAGGCTTTGTGGACAATGTGATCTCTGTCACAAGTATCCAAGCATTCCACAGTCACAGGAAAGCAGCCACAATTCGTAAGCAAGGTGGCATTCCAATACAAGTCTATTTGCAAAAAAGCCAATCCCTGATCTAAAATTGATGATACACCAGTGGGTGGTCACTGACATAAACATACCAATGCTCAATGCAACAAACCCACACACAAACATCAGAGAATGTGTATATACTTATAGGTCTTGCAAAATGCCTGTTGTTAAAATAAATAAATAAATAAATAAAGCCTGTTGTTCACATAGCCCAGCTGGCAATTCCCACTCCCTCCAATGTTTTCAATGACCCTGTCACCCCAGAACCAGATCTCACAGGTCAGGATGCTTCCACTATATCAATAGTCTCAAAATACAGTAATGTAGCAGGAACCTTTCCCTATATGACCAAACACCAATGTCAGGTAAACTGCATGCATAGTTACCAATCAGAGCGACTTAGTCAAAACTTCACACAGCTTTACTTACATAGCAGTTTCACACAAAGAATTCAAGAACAAACAATAATAAGGCTTTAAGGAAAGACTTTCTGGTTAAGAGGTTTATAAAAATCTATCAATCACTCAACAGTGGAGACTTAAAAACAGTAAGATCTCAAATTGAAAGCTTCATGTCAGAAGACGAGAACTGCAAGATAACTGATGAGACCATCTTTTCTCAAAGACTTACAATAGCAGAAGATGCCTCTATGTCTATCCTTTTAGACGAGGGGGCCTATGTGGGTATGAAAATGCTCAAAATATCCTTTCTCCTCTCACTAAAGAAATCCCCAGGGAGGGGAGCTAAGATGGTGGAGGATTAGGGGACCCTAAGTTTGTCTGGTCCCTGGAATTCAGCTAGATAGTTATCAAATCATTCTGAACACTTGTGAAAAGAGGAGATCTGAGAAAAATGCTACAATTCTACAAATAGAAAAGCAACCACTTTTTGGAAGGTAGGAGGTGCGGAGACTTGGCATCCAGGGTGATATATCTGAGAAAACTGCAGAGAGGAAGGAGCCTGCTTAAGAAGGCTACTGCAAACTATTAAAAGCAGCAGGATGCAAAATTGGAAATTTTAGGAGTCTGCTACAGTGGGGGACACATCCCTGGATTAAAGGCACTCAGATGGCAAAGCAGATTGGAATCCCAGGTGGGAGAGCATAGTCCCAGGATCCCCGGGGCCACAAGAAGAATGGGAGTAGTTGAGTGTGGCAGAGTTCCAATGCAGCAGAGTGGGGAAGCAGAATGAAAACAGCAAGTCTAAATGCCAGTTTTCTGTTGTGTGTTGCTATAAACTGTAAACAGTAGACTATGAACTGCTGCACAGTCGCACAACCACTCTCTGGACAGGTCTCAGCAAAAGGCAGAAGCAGCTCAGCAAGACATCCCACAAACTCCCAGGAGGAACACCATGGGACCAAGTCTCAGGAGTCCATAAAAGTTTGTGGAGACCAGAAACTCCAGCACATACCTGAGATAAAAACACTCCAAACACAGAGTTTGGACAGAAACCAGGGAGACAGAGTTATTGACAGCTTTTCTGTGAGGGTTCATTGAAGATGAGAGGCACAAACTTTCAGCTCTAGGGATAAAGATTCGAGCACCATGATTTTCATCCAGCCATCAGTGCTGAAAGCGTTCAAGGAGCAAACAGGGTCACACAGAGCAATCAGAGCCACTTAAATAAAGTGCAATCAGAGCTACTTTAACAGAGCCCAGCACCCTGACAAGGAAGGTGCAATTTCACCAGGACAAGGGCACCTGAGAATCGGTGCAAAAGGCCCTTCCACCAAATGACCAGCAGAAACAACTGAATAGCACCAAGTCTACAGATGATAGAGAACTGCAAAACTTTGACTCTTAGGGAAAAGAGTATATAGCATTGGTGGGGTTTTTTCAATTCTTTAGTCTTCCAGCTTTATTTTCATTGTTATTTTATTTTTTCAATTCTTTTATTCTTTCTCAATTTTTATTTTTTTTATTGTTAGTCACCATAGAGTACATTATTAATTTTTTTTCCATTTTATTTACATTATTAATTTTTGATGCAGTGTTCCATGATCATTATTTGTGTATAACACCCAGTGCTGTGCCCTCCTTAATACCCATCACATGGTTACCCCATCCCTTCATTCCCTCCCCTCTGAAACCCCCAGATTGTTTCCCAGAATCCATAGTCTCTCATGGTCCGTCTCCCTCTCCTTGAGTTTTTCTTCCCCTAATGTCCTCTGTGATATTCCTTATGTTCCACATATGAGTAAAACTATGTGATAATTGTCTTTCTCTACTTATTTCACTTAGCAAAATCTCCTCCAGTTCCATCCATGTCAATCAAATGGTGGGTATTCATCCTTTCTGATGGCTGAGTAATATTCCATTTTATATATGAACCACATCTTCTTTATCTACTGCCCTTTAACAGATGAATAATTTATATATATATATACACACATTATGTACATAATATAAAAAATTATGTACATAATGTGTGTATATATATATATATAAACTTTTTGATTTACTTTCATTGTATTTTATTTTTCTATATATATATACAATTATCTTTCTTCACTATTTTGGGATATAGTTTCCTTTTTTTTTTTTTTTTAAATTAACATACAATGTATTATTTGCCCCAGGGGTACAGGTCTGTGAATCATCAGGCTTAGACACTTCACAGCACTCACCATATCACATACCCTCCCCAATGTCCATAACCCAACCACCCTCTCCCTACCTCCCTACCCCCAGTAACCCTCAGTTTGTTTTCTGAGATTAAGAGTCTCTTATGGTTTGTCTCCCTCCTGATCCCATCTTGTTTCATTTTTTTCCTTTCCTACCCTCCAAACCCCCCATCCTGCCTCTCAAATTCCTCGTTATCAAAGAGATCATATGATAACTGTCTTTCTCTGATTGACTTATTTCACTCAGTATAATACCCTCTAGTTCCACCCACGTTATTGCAAATGGCAAGATTTCATTTCTTTTGATGGTTGCATGATATTCCATTGTAGGATATAGTTTCTTTTTTTTTTAATTGGATATAGTTTAACAAACAGACCAAAAAAACACACCCAAGATCTAGTTTATTGTTTTGTTCTGTTTTACTTCTCGTTTGATTTTTTCTTATTTTGCTTTGTTTTTGTTTCTTCTAGTTTGTTTTGTTTTTTCCTTTGTTGTTTTTGTCTATTCTCTCATTTTCTTCTATTCTTTCCTAAACATAGTAACAAGATGGAGAAACTCACACCAAAAGAAAGAACAGGGGGTAATACTCACTGCCAGGGATTTAATCAATAACAGATATAAATAAGATGTCTGAACTAGAATTTAAAACAATGATTATAAAGATACTGGTATGGGCTTGAAAAAATCATAGAAGACAATAGCGAATCCCTTACTATATAAATAAAAAAGTAAAATCTACTGAGGCCAAAATTTAAAATGCTATTACTGAGATGCAGTCACAATTGGAGGCTCCAACAGCAAAGATAAAGTAGGCAAAAGAGTGAGTCAGTGATACATAAGAAAAATCATGTAAAATAAGGAACCTGAGGTGGGGTGGGGGGAACTACAGGATCATGAAGGCAGACTTCAAGAACTCAAATACCATAAAGCAAAATAATATCCAGATAATGGGGGCGTCCCAGAAGATAGGGGGAGGGGAGATGGGCAGAAAAATTCATTTGAACAAATTAGATCTAAGTACTTCCCTAATTTGGGGAAGGAAACGGGCACTCAAGTCCAGAAGGCCCAGAAAACCCCTTCAAGATCAATAAAAACAGGTCAATACGTTGACATATTAACCGTGACGCTTGCAAATTTCAGAGACGAAGAGAAAAACCTGAAAGCAACCGACAAAGGCAGACACAAAAAGCTGAGAGCAGACCTATCCATGGGAGACCTGGCAGGCCAGAAAGGACCGACGTGATATATTCAACATATATGCTAAATGGGAAAAATATGCAGCCAAGAATACTTTATCCAGCAAGGCTCTCATTCACAATAGAAAAAGAGATAAAGAGTTACCAGGACAAAGAGAAACTAAAGGAATTTGTGAACACTAAACCAGCTCCACAAGAGATATTTAAAGGGGATTCTTGAGCAAAGAGAGAACCCAAAAGTAACAAAGGCCAGAAAGGAACAGAAACAATATACAGAAACAGCGTCTTTATAGGTAATACAAAGGCACTAAATTCATATCATTCAATAATTACTCTGAATATAAAAAAAGACTAACTGCTCCAATCAATAAACACAAGGTATCAGAATGGACAAAAAAAAAAAAAAAAAGACCCATCAATATGCTGTCTATAAGAGACTCATTTTAGACCCAAAGACACATCCAAATTGAAAGTGAGATGTTGGAGAATCATTTATCATGCTAATGGACATCAAAAGAAAGCTGGAGTAGCAATCCTTATATCACACAAACTAGATTTTAAACCAAAGACTATAATAAGAGATGAGGAAGGACAATGATTCATAATAAAAGGGTCTATCCAACAAGAAGATCTGACAGTTGTAAATATTTATGTCCCTACATTGGGAGCAGGCAAATATATAAACCAATTAATAACAAAATTAAAGAAACGCTTTGATGATAATAATAATACAATAAAAGTAAGGGACTTTAACTCCCCACTCACAGAGAGGAAAGATCATCTAAGTAGATCAACAAGGAAACAAGGGCTTTGAATGACACACTGGACCAGATGGACTTAATAGAAATATTCAGAGGATTTCATCCTAAAGCAACTGAATACACATTCCTCTCAAGAGCACATGGAACATTCTCCAGAATAGATCACATACTGCATCACAAATCAGGTCTCAACTAGAACCAAAAGACTGAGATTATACCATGCATATTTTCAAACCACATGCTTTAAAACTTGAACTCAATCACAAGGTAAGATTTAGAAGGAACACAGATACACGGAGGTTAAAGAGCAACCTACTAAAGAATGAATGGGACGACCAGGAAACTAAAGAACAATTAAAAAATACACTGAAGCAAATGAAAATGAAAACACAGTAGTTCACATATTCTGGGATGCAGCAAAGGCAGTCCTAAGAGGAAAGGATATAGCAAAACAGGTCTTTCTCAAGAAAGAAAAGTCTTATATACACAATCTAACTTTACCCTAAAGGAGCTGGAAAAAGAATAGCAAATGAAGCTTAAATCCAGCAGGAGGAAAAAAATAATAAGACCACAGCAGAAATCAATGAAATATAAGTCAAGAACAGTAGAAGAGATCAACAAAACTAAGTGCTGGTTTTTTGAAAGAATTAGTAAGATCGATAAACCCCTAGCTAGCCTTATCAATAAGAAAAGAGAAAGGACCCAAATAAATAAAATCATAAATGAAAGAGGAGAGATCACAACCAACACCGAAAACATACAATTATAAGAGCATATCATGAGCAAATATATGCCGACAAATTTGGCAATCTGGAAGAAATGGATGCACTCCTAAATATGAAAACTACCAAATCTGAAACAGAAGAAATAGAAAACCTGAACACTCCTGTACCCAGGAAAGAAACCCAAGCAGCAATCAAAAATCTCCCAACAAAGAAGAATCCAAGTCCAGGTGGCCTCACAGCGGGATTTTACCAATCATTTAAGAAAGATTAATACCTATTCTTCTGAAGCTGATTAAAAAACAGAAATGGAAGGAAAACTTCTAAACTCATTCTATGAGGCCAGTATTACCTTGATCCCAAAACCAAAGACCCCACCAAAAAGGAGAATTATGGACCAAGATCCCTGATGAATAGGGATGCAAAAATTCTCACCAAGATACTAGCTAATAGGATTCAACAATACATCAAAAGAATATTCACCACAACCAAGTGGGATTTATTCCTGGGCTGCAAGGGAGGTTCAACATCTACAAATAAATCAATTTGATATACCACATCGATAAAAAAAGGACAAGAACCACACGATCCTCTCAACTGATGCAGAAAAAGTATTTGACAAAAATATATCATCCTTTCTTGATAAAAACTCTCTGCAGTGTAGGAATAAAGGGAACAAACCTCAGTATCATAAAAGCCATCTATGAAAAGGGCACAGAGAATATCATTCTCAATGGGGAAAAACTCTCAGTTTTTCCCCTAATGTCAAGAACATTACAGGGATGTTCACTCTCACCACTTCTGTTCAACACAGTACTGGAAGTCCTAGCCACAACAATCAGACAACAGAAAGAAATAAAAGGCATCCAAATCAGCAAAGAAGTCAAATTCTTACTCTTTACAGATGACATGATATTCTATGTGGAAAACACAAAAAACTCCACCCAAAAATTGCTAGAACTTACACAGGAATTCAGCAGAAAGTAGCAGGAAATAAAACCAATGCACAGAAGTCAGCTGCTTTTCTATACACTAACAATGAAGGAGAAGAAGAAGAAATCAAGGAACCAATCCCACAATTGCACCAAAAAACATAAGATCCCTAGGAATAAGCCTAACCAGAGGTAAAGGATCTGTGCTCTGAAAACTACAGAATACTCATGAAAGAAACTGAGGAAGACACAAAGAAATGGAAAAACATCCCATGCTCATGGATTGGAAGAACAAAATATTATGAAAATGCCCATGCTATCTAAAAGCAATGTACACATTTAATGCCATCCCTATCAAAATACTATCATCAGCATTTTTCACAGACCTGGAACAAATAATCCTAAACCTTGTATGGAACCTGAAAAGACCCTAAATAGCCAAAGGAATGTTGAAAAAGAAAACCAAAGCTGGTGGCATCACAAATCCAGACTTCAAGCTGTATTACAAAGCTATAATCATAAAAACAGTATGGCACAAAAACAGACACATAGATCAGCTGAACAGAACAGAAAACCAAGAACTGGACCCTTACCTCTATGGTCAACTAATCTCTGACAAAGCAGGAAAGGATAACAATGGAAAAAGGCAGTCTCTTCAACAACTCGTGTTGGGA
Source organism: Meles meles (assembly GCF_922984935.1). NCBI lineage: Eukaryota > Metazoa > Chordata > Mammalia > Carnivora > Mustelidae > Meles > Meles meles. The sequence continues at coordinate 28,840,338 of NC_060071.1, forward strand.
AAATTAGCCACAGGCAGAAGAATGAAACTGGACCACTGTCTTAAACCACACACAAAAATAAACTCAAAATGAATGAAAGACCTAAATGTGAGACAAGCATCCATCAAAATCGTAGAGGAGAACATAGGCAGCAACATTTTTGACCTCAGCCTCAGCAAATTCTTGCTAGACACGTGTCCAAAGGCAAGGAAAACAAAAGCAAGAATTAACTATTGAGACTTCATCAGGATAAAAAGCTTTTGCACAGCAAAGTAAACAGTTGACAAAACTAAAAGGCAACCTATGAAAAGCGAGAAGATATTTGCAAATGACATATTAGATAAAGGGCTGTTATCCAAAATCTGTAACTTATCAAACCAATACCCAAAGAACAAATAATCCAATCAAGAAATGGGTAGAGGGGCGCCTGGGTGGCTCAGTGGGTTAAAGCCTCTGCCTTCCGCTCAGGTCATGATCCCAGGGTCCTGGGATCGAGCCCCGCATCGGGCTATCTGCTCCGCAGGGAGCCTGCTTCCTCCTCTCTCTCTGCCTGCCTCTCTGCCTAGTTGTGATTTCTCTCTGTCAAATAAATAAAATATTTTAAAAAAAAGAAAGAAATGGGTAGAAGCGAACAGACATTTCTCCAAAGAAGACGTACAAATGGCCAATAGACTCATGTAAAAAACACTTAACATCACTTGGCATCAGGGAAATACAGATCAAAACCATAATAAGAACCACCTCATACCAGTCAGAATGGCTAAAATTAACAACTCAGGAAACAACAGATGTTGGTGAGAATACGGAGAAAGGGGAACATTTTTACACTATTGGTGGGAATGCAAACTGTGCAGCCACTCTGGAAAACATACTGGAGGTTTCTCAAAAAGTTAAAAATACAGCTACCCTACAATCCAGCAATCACACTACTAGGTGTTTATTCAGAGGATACAAACATAGTCACCGAAAGGGGCACATGCACCCCAATGTTTATAGGAGCAACGTCCACAATAGCCAAACTATGAAAAGAACCCATATGTCTATCAAGAGATGAATGGATAAAGAAGATGTGATATATATATGCAATGGAATTATTACTCCACCATCAAAAAGAATGAAATCTTGCCATTTGCAAAGGTGTCGATGGAACTTGAGGATATTATGCTAAGCAAAATAAGTCGGTCAGAGATGAACAAATACCAGATTATTTCACTCATACATGGAATTTAAGAAACAAAACAGATGAACATAGCAAAGGGAAGAAAAAATAAGGAGGAAATCAGAGATGGAGACAAACCATAAAAGACTCTTAGCTATAGGAAACAAACTCAAGTTTGCTGGAGGGGAGGTGGGTGGGGGAATGGAGTAATTGGTGATGGGCATTAAGGAGGGTACTGGATGTAATGAGCTCTGGGTGTTATATGCAACTGATGAATCACTAAGTTCAATCTCTGAAATGAGTAAATAAATAAATATTAAAAAAAAAAAAAAAAGTGGAGCGCCTGGGTGGCTCAGTGGGTTAAGGCCTCTGCCTTCGGCTCAGGTCATGATCCCAGGGTCCTGGGATCAAGCCCCGCATCGGGCTCTCTGCTCAGCAGGGAGCCTGCTTCCTCCTCTCTCTCTCTCTCTCTCTCTGCCTACTTGCAATCTCTCTCTGTCAAATAAATAAATAAAATCTTTAAAAAAAAAAAAAGTAATCCCCAGAAGTAAGTCAATTCCCAATCTGCCATTCAACTTCTGCAGCAGGGCAGAGAGAGAAGTTCCCCAGCTGATTCTGATTCTAACCCCCACAATACTAACGAATAAATTTTAAAATTCAGGAAGATTCTAACCAACAAAACTAGTAAATGTACCCTCAAAGGAAAAGCAAAATGAGTATAATCTCAGTAATAAACACAAATACAAAAGTGAAATTAAAAATAAGCCAACAATGTGACACCATACTAGAATCCACACAGACTAAGCAGGACTTACCACAGCAAATCAAAGGTAGCTAGCTGAACATTAGGAAATATAATAATAATAACCAGAAATAATTCAGAATGTCAATTATACCACTGTAACTCTCATTTTTTTATTAAAAAATAAAATGCAAAATGGGAAGGATATAGCCATTAACTAGCTCTCTGGGTGTGGGCAACAGATGTTAAAAGTCCTGTAACTTCTTGGAGTGCCTGGGTGGCTCAGTTATTAAGCATCTGCCTTCAGTTCAGATCATGACCCCGGCATCCTGAGATCGAGCCCCACATGGGGTTCCCCACTCTGTGGGAAGCATGCTTCTCCCTCTCCCACTCCCCATGCTTGTGTTCCCTCTCTCACTATGTCTTTCTCTGTCAAATAAATTAAATCTTTAAAAAAAAAAAAAAAAAGTCCTGTAACTTCTTAACTTCTGCCATAGACCCAGAGGTGCACATCACTTAAAGATGGACAAAAGGGCAGCCATGAAGTGAACTCTACTCCATCGCTCACTCCCTTAAGGAAAGCGGCACTCCTCATCCTAAAGACCAGCCCAGGCAGCATATGCACTGCATACCATTCTCCGTCACTGCCAGGGTTTGAGCATCCCCGCTCCCGCATGCCACATCAATGACCTTCAATCCTTTAAGCCCAGCTACCAGCATTGGGATGGCTTCATCTTCACTGGAGCCTTCAAAGAGATAGGACAATTGTTACTGCAAAATCCTCAAGAGAGGCAACCTCCCACTGCAAGCTTGAATTGGCTCAAGGCAAATGTACCATGGCCTAGTCGGCCGTAGTTCCCTCGGCCCCAGGTATACAGCTCCCCCTCGGCAGTGATGGCCGCACTATATGTGCTTCCACAGGCGATGTGCACCACATGCTTCCCAGCCTGTTTTCCAGAGAAAGCAGATATCACCTTGGGCTCTTCCAAAGGCCTGCGGAGAGAAAGGAAAGAAATGTGAATGTCCTTCTACACATGCCTTATTGGTGTTAGCAAAGAAAATAACTATCAGGGTTCCAAGACAGTTTGTCCTTCCAGGCACCTTATGAAATAATTAAGAAACACAGAATTCAAACACCCAACACTTCCATGATTGACGGTTTACTGGGCACCTAATGCCAAGCATGGCATCCAGCAGGAATATCAAAACAGTTTTGTTAAAGACTCATACAATCAAGTCTGGAGCAGCTTTGTTCATAGTGGTCCAAAAGAGTGACCCATCCATAGACCACTCAGCAACAGGAACAAAGCAAGTACTAACATACCTAACAACTTGGCTGAAACTCAGGAACTCTGGTAAGTAACAGAGCCAGGAACAAAATACCACATAGTGACAGAAGGCAGATCAGGAACTGGAAGTAGAGAGTAGGGGTTGATCGCAAAGGGGTCCAAAGAAGGTAGCAGGGGCATCAGAAATGTTTTCTTAGTTGTGGTGGTTCCCCAACTGTATGCATTTGCTGAAACTCATCAAATTGTACTCAAAACAAATGGATTATAAACCTCATACGGATGGTTAAAATTTACACATTTGTTAAAAAAATGAGGAAGGAATGAAGGAGCAAGGCTTACTAATCACATTCCGAATGTTTATAGCAGCAATGTCTACAATAGCCAGACTATGGAAAGAACCTAGATGTCCATCAACAGATGAATGGACATTCCAATCTATATTTTACAAATGAAAAGTAGGAGGCAGTAAGGATTAATTAGATTGAAGTCTTAGTAGTTGGCTCTTCACTTTCAGAACTAGCAAAATGCCATATATTTATAATCCAGAATATGTGTACTGTGATTGGCAACACGCAACTCTACCCTCTCCAAAGACATGGTTTACTAACTTTGTGACCCATTATTCTGCAAAATAAATAAGTGTACACATTTATAAATATAAATAATATATTAATAAATACATGGGCACACATAGGCACAGGGAGAGCAGAACAACCCTAATCTGATACTTCTCCCTCCTGTTCAGCTCAAGTTTCAATCCCCCAAAGTTTCCTTCCAACTCCTACCATCTTCACTTATCTCTTTTCCTTCCCTCAATTTCCCAAACAATGGACAAATAATTTAATCTAGCATCTAGCACTTAATCTCAACTGAGTATTATGTTATTACTAGTTATTTTGTAGTTTAGTACAAATTACAAATAACATAAAAGAAGCAAAAAACTAATGTCTCCAGCTTGTATCTCCATCCTTTCAAGTCCTATGTGTCCCACACATCTAACCCCCTTTAGGAGCCTGAGAATAGGGGTGCCTGGGTGGCTCAGGGCATTAAGCCTCTGCCTTCGGCTCAGGTCGTGATCTCAGGGTCCTGGGATTGAGCCCCACATCTGGTTCTCTGCTCATCAGGGAGCCTGCTTCCCCTTCTCTCTCTTACTGCCTCTCTGCCTACTTGTGATCTCTCTCTGTCAAATAAATTTTAAAAATCTTTTTAAAAAAATAAAAATAAAAAAGAGTCTGAGAATAACAATAATTCTAAATTCTACAATTTCCATTCCTTTGTTTCTCACAATCATTTTACCACATTTGTCTGAATCCCTTACAGCACTATCAAGTTTGGAATATTTCTCCTGAATGCTAATACACAATACACATTGCTCAGCTTTTTTCACAGTCTGAGAGTCTACCCAGGGATGTCCACTTCCATCCCACCATAGTGATAAGGGGCTCAGACTCCTCTCAATTCTGCTGTTCATGCCTTTTTCCCTCCTTGAAGTGGGATGCATCTTCAATTTTAATCTAAGGCCAAAGTTTTTCTCTACCAGGCTCCCCACTCAACCCGGCAACATATTAAATGGTTCCCACCACTCTGTGGCAGCTGTGGGAACTCTCCATTTTTACAACCCTGCACTTAGAACAACCATTTTGTTTTATTCCTGGTCTCACAATAATCAAAAACTTCCACACAATAGGACACTAAGAAATTAGTGAGTTTTGTACCTACGAAAATGGAATGGCTTAAGGAAAGGAGGACCTTATCTGACAGAGATATGTTGAAGTGTTTGTGAATGAAGAAACAAGTAATATGGGATTTGCCTTAGGAAACTCCACAGTGTGGGGTGTTGGTATGTGCAGTTAAATGGGAATAGCAAAAGTTGGAAGCCATGAATCTGGGAGAGAAGAACAGGAAGGCCAACTGATGTCATCCTCTGTGCTCTGGGCAGAACTCCCATAGCATAACCCAGGGGCTGACATATCTTGACAGCCTTTCCACCCTAGCCCTACATGTTAGAGCAGCTGGAAAACGACGAGCCACACTTTTCTTTTCCATCCCATTTTGAATACAGCAATTCAAAGGGAAAGCATGTCAATTAAAAGAATCAACCATACGTACACAGTATCCCCATGGCCCAGTCGTCCACCATCCCCACAACCCCAAGAGTACACTTCTCCCGTCGCTGCCAGAGCCAAGTAGTGGTGACCATCAGAATGGGCAGCAATCTTTACAATGTTTCTGGATGCAAGACCCTGGACCAGCTGTGGGGCCTAAAAGAGAAAAATGGGAAGGAAATTACAAAGCAGTCCAAGGACAATGAAAACAGCATGACTCTTCTAAATTATGAATCTCATTTTAACAAACTCTCCTCGAACTAAAACACATGAGCTTCTGGAGGCTGCCATCCAATCATCCAGATGCCCTGCCCACTACTAGCAGAAGAGTAGGCAGCCTCCAAGTGCACTGTGACATTATTAGGCTACCTCCACACAAGTGAAATTCACAACTCAAGGTAAAAAGCACCTTCCTTTAACAGGAACATGCTTTATCCCCACAAGGCCCAATTACCTCATTTGTTATTATCTGGACCCCAAAGTACACTGAGTTTACACATGGAAAATTAGTTTACAAATGGGAATCATGATGGACAATGCATGTTATTGTAAGGAGCTCCTGATCTTTAACAACTAAGAAATTCTTCCCCAAATGATCTTAATTACTTAAGATTATTAAGTACAACTAGTAAAATACAATGAAAAGATGTTTCTAAATCTTCAGTAATCAAAATGACTTAAAGATTAGAATTCTGGGGGCGCCTGGGTGGCTCAGTGGGTTAAAGCCTCTGCCTTCGGCTCAGGTCAAGATCCCAGCGTCCTGGGATCCAGCCCCGCATCGGGCTCTCTGCTCGGCAGATAGCCTGCTTCCCTCTCTCTCTCTGCCTGCTTCTCTGCCTACTTGTGATCTCTGTCTGTCAAATAAATAAATAACATCTTTAAAAAAAAAAAAAATTAGAATTCTGTAGCACCTGTAAGAGAAAAGTGCCCACAAAGGGAAGTGATCTAGGCCCCAGAACACCCACCAGCGTGTCACTGTTGTAGGCCTGAGTGTACACGCGGCCATTCCTCGACAAGATCAGGAAGCGCTTCTCTGCACAGGCAATCTGTGTGACCCCCAGGTTGGCAAGTCCTTCACACTGAATTGGACCAATCACATTGGCATAGTATTTCCATCCTATTAACCCCCATCCTATGACTTCTTGCAATGATCCCTGTAAGATAACAAGATAAGGAAACATTTTCTTTATAGTGGCAAAAATATTTCTTTCTTCAAGACGAAACCAGAGAGGGAGCTAAACCATGAGACTCTTAATCTCAGGAAACAAATTGAGGGTTGCTGGAGGGGAGGAGAGTGGGAAGAATGGGGTGGGTGAGTGATAAACATTGGGGAGGGTATGTGCTATAGTGAATGCTGTGAATCGTGTAAGACTGATGATTCACAGACCTATACCCCTGAAACAAATAATACATTATATGTTAATAAAAAAAAAAGTTATATTACACTTTAAAAAAGCAAAAGCAATGAAAACTTACAGTTATCTACATAAACTGTTTTGAGAAATTAAGAACAAAACAAAACAAAAAAGAGTATTTCTTTCTTACTTTAAAAGAAAGAAAAATTTATGCTAAGAGTAACAACTGAGATATCATAGAATAAAAACAAAGCATGTAAAGAAAGCTGATATAAAACATCAAAATAAGTTATAACATTCCATATTACCTCAGTTAATAGGTAAGATGATGAAGTAAGTAACTGAACAGGCTATTCTTCCACAGCATTTCATTTTAACAGAAACCATTAAAAAGTAATGTAAGTAGAACTTAAACATACTTTTAAATGCTTGGACTGTATCAGGTTACCATTTTTGTCATAACAGGAAGAAACCTGAAAGCCTAAGCATGAGGCTGAGAGACAAGTATCCTAATGTTGGGTGTGGGTGAGAAGGGTTAAGTTGTATGTGAGCAGTTTTGTGATAATCAGCTAGTACATCACCACTGGTGCATGCATATGCGCAAACAGAACAAATGTACAAGGCTAATCATTGCAGCAGTATTTGAGTAGCAAACTTCTGGCAACACAGTGTCCACCAAAAAAATCATGATAGATCCATACACAGAATACCGAGTTGCTTTAAAATAAACAAGGAAGTTCTATTTATTAATAGAGAAAGCTCCTCAGTATATACTGTGTGGTGAAAAAAAACAAGCTACGACAGGCTACCACTATTGCTAATACCAGAGATATTGAAAGGATATGTAAAAGACAAGTGAAAAGCAGCAGGTGCAAAACCAGGCAGATGAGGGGACAGGAAGAAGAATCTAACAGTATCCTTGCACTTAATTTTGACTTTTGAATCATGTGAATATACTTATTTGGGGAAAAAAAGAGTCACTGAAATCATATATAAATCATGTTAAAAAATAAAAAGTTAGAAAGACCTGGATTCAAATCCAGGATATTCTTTGTGATCCTGGCAAAATTCACTGCCACTACAAATGGCAGTCTTCTCACCAATATAATGGGACAATATTGTGATGATCAGATGTAACTATGTATGTGAAGTCCTCTGGGGGCCTACACTGGCAGTCTCTTCACACACGTAGATTAGTGTTACCACTGCTCTGAGTAGCATCAAGATAGTCCATGGTCTAAGCTACTAGTATACAAAAAGGCACTGGAACCTCCCTGAGAAAGGCAGGAAATCATGTGGTTGTTTGGATAAAGGAGAGCTCTCTGGGGACACATCTCCTGACAGTGGAACCTGGGACAGCAGATTGGGTCCTAAACCCCTGTGCACCTCAGCTTGCTCATCACTCACTCTGACCACTGACAACACTTTAAACTGTATACATGTTTAAAAGCTGTAACCAGCTCCACCCCCAATACCAGAGAAAGTCTCCATATTGGCACAGGGTGAGAATCTAGGAGTGCTACTAACTGTAGAACATACAAAGAACAAACACTACTTTCTCACATACCTTATGAGATGTTGGTGAGCTACACAGAGGTGGCATACAGGGAGTAGCCAGGCGGTCTAAATGGGCCATGACAACAACTGCAGTTTGTCTTAAGTCAATGGCAAGCTCATTGTCTTGTGGAAGAGTAAGATATCTCAGGAAACTCTCGTTGGGGCTCAAAGGACCAGAAAGAAGCTACAGAAGAAAAGTAAGCAGACTTCGTGAGAATTGTGGAAAAATTAAAGCAACACAATTAGCCCTTAACCACTCTTTATATTTTGGTAGTCACAGTTATGCATTATCTGTAAATCTACTCTTTTTGGCCATTAAATGAAAAGTGTTACTGATGCGGTGACTCTACATATCCACATGTTTACACTCTTGCTACAAAACTACACAGAGCAGTGCCTCCACATTTATACATGCATACTCCACACAGGTCAATGACATGGCCCAGTCACCCTGCAGGCTCACCCCTACAACAGCCCTCAGAATACAGAGCAAGCTTCTTAGGAACACAGCAGTGCACCTCAAACTGGCTTTGCAAACTGAAAACCAAAACCACTTGTTTAAACCTAAATGCCACCTACCCTGGAGAAAACCTAATGTTACCTGCACATTAAGTAACAAATTTCATTCTTCTAAAGGCAGAATAAACTTACTCCCATTAAAGACTACCAAGTGATAGAAAAATTAACTTTAATGGAATGGCTGCCTTTCCAGGAAAGACCTACAAGATCAAACTTGTACCTCTAGATAGAAACAACCGCAGGAATTCAGACCCAGGAACTAGGCAGGCCCTCCTCTGCCACCAGTCTCACTGTTCCAGGACTAAACACAGTGATGACTTAAGTGACATGCTCCACACAGTGCTACGCATATAGGAAGGGCCAACAAAGTAAGTCACTATTTTCAATGCTCTTTTTCTAATACATATTTAAAAGTGTTTGTGTCAGGGGCACCTACTGAGTAGCTCAGTTAAGTGTCCAAATCTTGATTTCAGCTCAGGTCATGATCTCAGGGTTGTGAGATCAAGCCCCTCAACTGAGCTCTGCACTCAGTGGGGAGTCTGCTTGAGACTCTCTCCTTCTCTCTCTCTGCCCTCCCCCTGGGCATGCACATTTTCTCTCATTAATAAAGAAATAAATCTTAAAAAGAAAAAAAGTGTGCATGTCAGACTTTGCTCTGTGCTGAAGTGCAGCTGGCACTCACTGATCTGAGGTCTTCTCCATATATAGCATATGGAGGAACATGGAAGAAGATGTACCTGACTTCACTAAGCAGGGTCAAAACAAATAAACATTAACCACTAGGCAACTACATGACCTCACAATAAAGCACATCCTCTGACCCAGACACACTCCATCCCACACAGCTGAGCCTCAAGTCCAAGTGCCGCCTCCCTACATTATCAGTGCAAGTGACCATAAGGATGTGCTTGATTCACACTTTGTTCCTGAAATATTGTCAGAATGTTTACCCTACTAACTAACTCCTTCATGGAGGTAGGCATGCCTTCTTTACATCTTCCAGAGCATCTTAAACTCACTCCCCATCACAGATAAAGCATAGCCAAAGCAAGTTTCTAGGCTGCTAGAAACACACAAGCACTAAACCCACAAACACAAAGGGCTCGATGGCTAGTTCAGCAGAAAGAAAACTGCAAGGTCAAAAAGGAGCAGAGGAATCTCTCTAAAAGTACAAGTTGATAAATGCCAAGAAGTACATTCTTCCTACTAAGTATACACAATCTAGAACACACACACAGGGGCCACATCAACTGAAATTCACCCTACAACATACCACACCTGTCCTAGAAACAACTACTGCCACAGACACGCATTTTGGTCTTATTTATAAAAGTCTAACTCTTTTAGAGTAACTGAGTCAAGAGAGCTATTTAAATATAAAATCTTGTTATGATACTCACGTGAGTGTCACCCTCTACATGAGGGGCATCTTTACTGCAGATGATGCTCTGGAATCTTTGAAGCAAAGGGAGAAGAGGGGCACTGGTGCCCTGGGCAGACCGCTCATTGTCAGTTTCCTGGGTCCCACTGTCCCACAGTTGAAGCAACAACAGGATGGCAGATAACATTTGGCTGAAAGAGAAAATATCTTTATTCTCTAACAAAAACAAATTAGCTTTTATTGCCATGGTCTGTCAAAAATAAAAGGCAGGTTAACTAACTAAAATAGAAGAAATACTTTATACTTGAAAGGATACCACTACAATAATCCCATGAAAACAATCCTTGGCAGTAAAATCACTGAATCAATGTCAAGATTTTAGCACAAGATATCCACACTCAAAGGATAAGAAATATAAAACCAGTTAAGAAACTCAAACAAGACTTTTTTCTATGTTAAAGGAAGCTCCACACCCAGCATGGAGCCCAACCCAGGGCCTGAACTTACAACACTGAGCCAAAATTAAGTCAGATGCTAAGCCAACTAAGCCACCCATGCACCCCTCAAACAGCACTTTCTAAAGGGAACTTCTAGGACCTTAATTAATGGAATAAAAATCATTTGTGAGAAAAATTAAAAGAAAAAAAAAAACAGTTTCTACACTACTAAAAAGTTAAACACATACATAGTTAAACACAACTAAAAAGTTAAAAACAGGGGCACCTGGGTGGCTCAGTGATTTAAGCCGCTGCCTTCAGCTCAGGTCATGATCTCAGGGTCCTGGGATCGAGTCCCGCATCGGGCTCTCTGCTCGGCAGGGAGCCTGCTTCCCTCTCACTCTCTCCGCCTGCCTCTCTGCCTACTTGTGATCTCTCTCTGTCAAATAAATAAATTAAAAAAAAAAAATCTTTAAAAAAAAAAAAAGTTAAAAACATAAAAAAGGAAATAAGCCTAAGCATACCCACGTCTGAAAGAAGAGGAAGTTCTGGGATATGGTTTTTTGATTATAGAAGACAACCACATGTTTTATACAATTACAAATGATTTAGTGAAATCCCATAAAATGAAACAGATGTTCAGATAGAGACATTTCCCTGAAATGCTCTCAGCCTGAGGCACCCCTCACCTAAGAGTGCCTCTCTGCACAGCCAGCTCTAACAGGATGGCCAGGGCCAGGTGCTGGTCCTGCAGGGGGATGCTTCCTGGCCCTTTGGTACCAGGCGTTCCATGAACGTCCCTGAAATGAAAAAACAAAGTAACATAAGAGCTTAAAGATAGCATGTACATTTTTAATATTTAAAATCAAGTTTCTGAGACTTACTACTCGAATTTAATAAGAGATTTTAAAGCATATAATTAATTTGTAAAATATTTTCTTATTAAAAAAAGATATTTTCTTATTAAAAGAATTAATTCAGATATTATAAGATGACTACATTAGAAAACATATTCCAGTTTCCATAGCATTAAATTATTTTTATCATTATTCAAGTCATGAGTAGAAAAATGTTTAGATATGTCTCCACTTTCAATGACATGTATGGCTATTAGAATATCTACATTCCTCTATGGAAATGGAGAAACATTAACTTCTAAAACTACCTGCCAAATATAGGCAAAATGTCTATGCTTATTTTTATCTCTGATCAAAGGAATATTTTAACTTTCCCCCAATAAAAAATAACAAGTCCTCTTAACCCAAGATAGGAAGGGAGGACCTTCCAACATCACCATTACAGCTGAATTTTGAAATTACGGTTGACCCTTGAACCAGTTTGAAGTGCACTGGTTCATTTATACACAGATTTTTTTCAATACGCATGTTGAAAAAATTTTTGGAGATTTGCAATAATTTGAAAAAACTCACAGATGAACCATGTAGCCTAGAAATACCAAAACTTTTTTTTTTTGAAATACCAAAACTTTTAAGGAAAAGGTAGTATAATAAGAATACAGTAAATAATAGATATAAAATATGTGCTAATCCACTGTTCAGGTTACCAGTCAGACTTCCAATCCACAGTATGCTATTAGTTTAGTTTGGGGGAGTCAAATGTTATATGTGGATTTTTACCTGTGTGGAGACTGGTACCCCTAGCCCCCATATTGTTCAAGGATCAACTGTAATTCCAAGCCTATTTTCAGGGCCCCCAGCCTTAAACCTTATTGAAATGCCCTCATCAGCACGCTAGGGTGCTGAACTCACAGCCTGTTGGCATAGAGACCACAGGTGTCCCTGCATACTAGACAGGACACAGCAGTGACCTCTGGCAAAGGAATGAGAAAACACTCACTTTTCCTTTACTTATGTCCTTACTGCTGAATTATGTCTTGAGTACATACATTTTCTTTATTTTTTTTCTTTTATTTTTTCAGTGTTCCAAGATTCATTGTTTATGCATCACAGCCAGTGCTCTATGCAATACATACCCTCCGCCCGACTTTATATTTAAAAACTCTTAACAAAAATACATAGTACCCAAGACCAGAGGAGTTCATGGCTTTCCTTACCAAAAAATGATTCACGTTCAAAAAATTTTTGACACTAACATGAATAGATGCAGGTTTAAACATTTTGATCTTGAGTAGTTGTTTAATCCCACATTGTCCATCAAGACAATACCCCTCACTCAGAATGGTAACATCCACATTCTCACTGAGAGGCCCATAATAGGTGTTCACTTTATGAATGACTAATTTCCAAATCATAAAATATCTGAAAAAAATACATTACAAAAGCATCTTTCATTTTCCACCTGATTCAATAAGATAGCCTCCTGGAGGCGAACCATAAGAGACTATGTACTCTGAAAAACAACCTGAGGGTTTTGAAGGGTCAGGGGTGGGAGGTTGGGGCAACCTGAGGGTTTTGAAGGGTCAGGGGTGGGAGGTTGGGGGAACAGGTGGTGGGTAATGGGGAGGGCACGTTTTGCATGGAGCACTGGGTGTTGTGCAAAAAGAATGAATACTGTTACACTGAAAAAATAAATAAAATGAAAAAAAAAAAAAAGATAGCCTCCTGGGTCTAATCAAAATATCAAAATCAAATCTTTGAAAACCTAAAAACCAAGATCTAGAATCACAGAACTGAGGATGGCCTGGAAACACATACCACAAACCTTCTGCTCTAAAGAGAAGAAGGTGAGACCAGACTTTGAAGCATGTTAGAACCATTCATGTAGTAAGATATAAAAACAAAAAACTCACCCTGTCACGACAGATCTGAGGAACCTGGTTGCTCTCTCTACCACTTCCAGCCACACAGAAGACACAGTGCTCTCATCAAAGAGTGAAGCCTCAGGCAGGGCTCTCAAGGCATCCAGGGACTCCTGCAACAGCTCGCTGCAGAGATCCGCATCCTCCCCTGGGCACACACATGCATCAGAGGAGGCCACCCACTCCTCAGGAAGCACTGACAAGTAAAGCCCTCCCCACTTTTTCAGAAGGGCCTCCTACCCCATCATGTGAGAGAAGCCATTATTCCATTTTCAATCCCTCATTTTCCTCTCAATGAGATACTCCAAGAACTCAAGAGATTAGAACTTAATACAAGTGCCCCAAAGTCAGTTCTTTATTTTATGACTCTGCCATGTGCAATCCTAACTTCTTGTTCCAGAAAATAAATCAGCATTGATGTACACTGCAGTGGTTTACCTGGGATGTATGCACATACACACTTTTTCTTTCTTTCTTTCTTTTTTTTTTAAGAGAACAGTCCTAGAAAATCAGACAGACTGAAGCCTCTCATTCTACAAACAAGAAAAAGGAGGCACAGAGAGCATACAGGATCAGCCCAAGGGCATGTGGTGGCAGAACTGAGAAGACAATCCAAGTCTCCCGATGGGGGGAAACTGAACATTCTGGGCCCACATACCTGACCGCCAGGCCCTGCGTAAGAAGGCAAAGGCAAAGGAGAGAGCTGCTCGGGATCCAACTCTTGCAAGACCTTCCACTCCTTTGCCTGTGGGCCGGGAACTGTGGACAACACACATGGAAGATGTGATAACTGGTCAGTCAGAGGAATGTGCAAATACTAAAATAAAATAAGTAACATGGAAGGATGTGTACAAAAAATGTGATGAATAGATTTCTTTAGACAGCAGAATGACAATGTGTGACTTTTAGTTTCATATATAAAAACTTTTATCAAATATCCTTTGTAAAGGAAGTTTTCTCTTTAAGAAAAAGATATTTAGAAAGAATCTTAAATGATCTGCAGAAATGTTCACAAAATGATCTCTGGGAACTGATATTATGAGTTAGGGAGAGACACATGAAAAACAGAAAATAAACTGATAAATACATAAATGGGAGGTTAAAGGTCATGCAGTAAAGAAAAGGCAGTGAGGGGGTTGAGGAACACACAGAGAACAATACAACAAATGCCTAAGACTGCACCCAGAGCTATGCAATCTGTATTTCCTTTGGACTCTCTTAGGTCTATATGATGACCAGATTAGAGACCCATGTATACATCCTATTCTCTTTCACCCCCATGCCTGCTGAGCTTATCCTCTTCTGAATTTAGTGCTTATCATTCTCATGTTTTTTAAGTTTTTTATTACTTATATTGTAAAGTTAACAAGATTCGCTTGTTTAAAGAAGCTATACAAATGGCATACCATAAAAATCATTCTAAGAAAAACTAGAATATAAAAAGTATACAATATAAACTCAATCATGCCTAGCAAGTAATTTTATTTTCAACTTTACACTGTTGAGTATTTCTACTACATACTGTATTCTTCAAACTTACTAAAACTCGCTTTCACTATCGGGGGAAGTGCTATTTAAAATGGTAATGATATGGAATCATTGTCCCAAGATACAACAGCAAGTAAAATTAGCGTAAAGAATGTGGGGACCCCAGAAAGGCAGCTAGTATGCACATATCTATAAATCCTGAGCTTTAGGAGGGAGGCTCATGAGGAGACACAAAAAACCTTAATGAGTGACTGCCTCTAATAAGGGGACTGAGTGTCTGAGAGATAGGCATAGGAAATTTAAACTTTATTTCTGCATGAGAAATACAGTGGTCTTTGAAACAGAAAGAACACATGCTGAGTCTATTCAGATGAGGTAGGAAGAGCCCTCACCAGGAGAAAACTGCTTCAGAAGAAACATGAAACTCGGGTTCCCCCTCAGGCAGTCATAACCTTGGCCCTAGAGAAAGAGCCCAACAGTCCTAAATCTGTACAGTGTAAGAACTGCTATAACTTCAGTAAGTCACTCTCTTTTTTACAGATACTCAAGGAAAACAAACAAACAAACATTCAAATAGCCTGGTACCACGCCCATCCACAGCAGTCAACTATCCAACCCACTGCTCCTTGATAAAAACCCATCACTATCCAATTAAGTTGAGAAATGAGGAAAAGAAATCTACAAAAATTCAGAAGATATCACTACACATCTAACAGAATAGCTAAAACAAAGAAGCAACACCACCAAATGCTGACGAGGATGTAAAATAACTAGACCACTGATACATACTGATGAGACTGTAAAACTGTACAGCTATTTTGGAAAGAGTATAGCAATGTCCTACAAACCTAAACGTAAGACATAAGAATTGAACTCCAGGGCATTTATTCCAGAGAAATGAAACAGGTTCACAAAAAAACCTGTCCACAAATACTCTCAGCAGCTTTATTCATAATGCTCAAAAACTGTTAATAACTGAGATGTCCTTCAATTAAGGAATGAGCAAACAAAATGAGGATCATCCATGACAGAGAATTCTACTATGCGATGATGATACATGCAACTACTTGAAAAAATCTGAAGGAGATAATACTGATTGAAAAAAGCCAATGTTACATACTAGACATAAAGAATCGATCAGGGGCTGCCAGAGGATAAGGCAGAGGGGAGGGGAAAAGGAGGTAAGTGTGATATAAAAAGAATCCTGGTCCTGTACTCTAAATGCGGCAGTGGTAACAGAAATCCACACCTCTGATAAAATCATATGGAAACACATGCATATATGCATGTACACACAAACAGAGGTAAGAACATGTACAACTAAGGAAATCTGAGTGAGAGAGGTAATCTGTATCAAAGTCAATATTGTCATTGTGATAGTATACCAGTTTTGCAAGTGGCTACCACTGGGGGAAATTAGATGAAGGGTATAAAGAATCTGCACTATTTCTTACAACTCCATGTGAACCCACAATTATCTCAAAATACATATTTTTTTTAAATTTTAGGAATTTGCCTGATCTAGTGAAAGGCAGATTACAATTAATCCATCAATACTTATGTAACCACAAAGGAAAAAACACAGAAAAATCAGTTGGGGTCTTACCCACTTCTGCATCTTAGAGAATTCAGTCTCATTCAACATACACACAGGAGTGCTCAGTCTCAGAATCTACCACCCCCTTATGCAGAACTCCTCTCTGATCAATGATCACCACAAAGGATCACTCCCTTTTCAGTCAAGAAGGAAAGAAAAGACTGTGCTGTTCACTAACACCACATAGGTAGGAATCCTCTGTCACTTGGTTTAATTTACCTTAAAACTCCTATCAAATATAGCACACGTAAGTGATTTCAACTAGATTAAAAAAAAAAAAAAGAAAGAAACATGTTAAATTTAGCACTTCTTTGCTTCTTTCTGCCCCTGTGCATTCTATGCATTCTATAGGGAATAAAAGTCAGTATAACGTTCAAATAAAACCAACACTTCTGGCTATGTAAAATATGAGTTATATCTAGAAATCTTTTAGTCAAGCCTTCTGAGAACAAAACTGTGGTAGACAGCTACATTTTGGAAAAATAAAACTTCATACAAGCCTTAAGCATTCAGTTAATGTCTCAGAAAATGTACTGCTGTATAACAATATATTAAAAAAGATCTGCCTGAAAGAATCTCTTGTAATAAAAGAATATCACATTAGGAAGAAAAAAATAGGCATCTAAACTATGTAAATATCATGATTTGACTATTCCCTATCCAGTAGTAAAATAAAAAAAAAAAAAGAATATCATATTCAGACCCCATTTGCAAAAATCTAGACATGCTTATCTGCACTCTTACTGGCTTCCACAGTTACTGACAGGAAAGGGTTTTAAAATAGGGGCACAAATTAGGAAGCAGAGTCTGTTAATCTGAGCAAATTAGCAAAGCCATTCTCCAGATTATATGAAACATACAAAAAGGGAAAACAAGAACAAAATATCGTAAGATGAAAAACGGAACTATAGTGCAAGTTGTACTTAAACTTTCTTAAACAAAACAGCCTGCATTTTGTATTTAGCTGGTATCAAGATTCCTTCATTATATTATTACCTTTTTTTGTCCATAGGAGGCAAAGAAATGCTGCTACTTTTCCACTTAACCTTAACATTCTCCTGGAAAACAGTTCTATTCAAGGCAATGAAATATCGTTCCAAGATGACCAGCCTCTGCTTGAGTCTCAGGGCTGAAAGAGTAGTAGTGGCTGACTGGATGGCCAGAGCTTGCTGCTCTTTAACCAACACAGAAAGACATTCCTTCAATTCATTCACATCTAGAAAACAAGAAAAGAAAATACCCAACCTCTCAATATCTTGCCTATAGTTTGTTACAACATTGATAAAATGGATAATAGCAATAATATATAACACCTGAGTACTTAATAGGTGCCAATAAACGGTTTTAAGCACCTTACACACCTTACACCTTAAGCACCTTACAACTTACCTATGAGAATTAAGTAATTCTCATAGTCACCATCAAGAGGTAATATTGTACATGAATTTTAAGGAGCAGGAAACTGAGGCACAGAGAATTTGCTCAAGGTGACACAGAGGATTATGGCACATGAGACAGACCACTCTTAGTCACCATGGTATGCTGCCTCTCTGAAACACTGTAATAAAACTTTTAATACAAAATTATAAAGTCAATACTTCTCAGCAGCACATTTCCTACTCACACAAAAAAAACTCTATTATATTCATGTTATATAACCAAACTCAAAACAAAAATGTTTCAATAAAATTTTCCGGCATATATGATTCATGAAAGGTAATACATTTACAGGAATATTTTGGAGGAAGATAAAATAATTACAACTGACGCTTAAACAACACAGTCTTATAACAGTTGCCTGCCTCTTTTTTTTTTTTTTAAGATTTTATTCATTTGACAGAGAGAGATCACAAGTAGACAGAGAGGCAGGCAGAGAGAGAAAGAGGGAAGCAGGCTCCCTGCTGAGCAGAGAGCCCAATGCGGGACTCGATCCCAGGACTCTGAGATCATGACCTGAGCCGAAGGCAGTGGCTTAACCCACTGAGCCACCCAGGCGCCCCTAAACAACACAGTCTTAAGCTACACAGATCCACTTATACACACATTTTTTTCAATAAATATATTGGAAAATTTTTTGGAGATTTGCAACAATTTTTAAAAACTCACAAACAAATCACAAAGCCTAGAAATATCAAAAAAAAACTTAAAAGGTATGCCATAAATGCAAATATATGTGTAACTACTATTCTATCATTTACTACCATAAAATACACACAAATCTATTATAAAGTTAAAAGTTATCAACTTACACACAAAAATACTTAGAAAACCCCTACAAAGTTAAGAGAAATGTAAACAAATCTAAAGATGCAGTATTAAATCATAACAGCATAAAATTAACCACAGTATGTACTTAATGTAATGTACTACTCTAATAATTTCATAACCACTCCTGTTGCTATTGCAGTGAGTCAAGCGTTCTAAGTATCCGTTTAAAACAACACTAAATGCTAACCATCTCCACATGAGCAGCTGTCTCCAGTAAACTGTGTATTTACTGCAGTAAAAAATGATCTCTAGTAGTTCTCATGTATCTTTCATTGTTTAGTGCAATACTGTAAACCTTGAATAACACCATGGTACCCATACATAGTGCCACTAATGATGCCAGACATGCACCCAAGAAGCAGAGAAAAGTCGCAACATTATAAGGAAAGGTTGAATTGTTTGATAAGTACTATAGATGGAGGTCTGCAGCTGTGCAGATATGGCCTGCCATATCAAGATAAATGAATCTGGTTTAAGAACCAATGTTAAGGGGCACTTGGGTGGCCCAGATCAAGACCCACATCAGCCTCCCTGCTCAGCAGGAAGACCACTTCTTCTTCTACTTCTCCCACTCCCCCTACTTGTGTTCCCTCTCTCACTATGTCTCTCTTTGTCAAATAAATAAATGAAATATTAAAAAAAAAGAAGAGGAAATTCATGAAGCTGACATAGCAGTCACACCAGCAGACATGAAAACATTGTACTTTCTACAAAATACCTTTTCATGCAGTACTAAAAATGCAGCTTTTTTTTTAAGATTTTATTTCTTTATTTGACACAGAGACAGAGATCACAAGTAGGCAGAGAGGCAGGCAGAGAGAGAGGAGGAAGCAGACTCCCTGCTGAGCAGAGAGCCCAATGTGGGGATCCCAGGACCCTGAAATCATGACCTGAGCCTAAGGCAGAGGCCTAACCCACTGAGCCACCCAGGTACCCCAAAAATGCAACTTTTATGTGGGTGCAGAATGCTATAAGAAAGGAATACCTGGGGCGCCTGGGTGGCTCAGTGGGTTAAGCCGCTGCCTTCAGCTCAGGTCATGATCTCGGGGTCCTGGGATCGAGTCCTGCATCGGGCTCTCTGCTCAGCAGGGAGCCTGCTTCCCTCTCTCTCTCTGTGCCTGCCTCTCTATCTACTTGTGATCTCTCTCTGTCAAATAAATAAATAAAATCTTAAAAAAAAAAAAAAAGAAAGGAATACCTGTAGAGACGCTAATGTGATTTGAGAAAAAGCAAAGTCATTATATGATGACAACCTAAAGCAAAAGGAAGGTGAAACTCAAAAGTTGGAAAATTTGATGCCAGTAAGTTGGTTTGGTAATTTCAGAAAGAGATTTGACTTAAAAAAATGTCAACAGGAGAAGCAGCTTCTGCCAATCAAGAGGAACTAGACAAGTTCCCCGATGCCATTCAGACAGTCATTGAGGAGAAAGAAAACATGCCTGCACAGGGTTTTGATGCAGATGAAAGTGTCCTATTTTGGAAAACAAAAAACAAACAAACAAACAAAAAAAAAAAAAAAACGACTCCACAAACAGCATTTATTACTAAGAGAAGTGAGCACCAGGACTTAAAGCAGGCAGGGGTAGATGAACTACACTGTTTTGTACAAATGCAGTAGGTTTACAATCAGGACTGCCCTTTTCTATAAAGCTCCTAACCCCCGACCCTTGAGGGACCAAGATAAACACCAACTGCCAGTTTTTTAGTTGTCCATCAAGAGGCCTGGATGAGAACCCTTTTTCTGGAAAAGAAAGGGAACTAATTAGTAACAAGAAAACATATGAAAGTACAAATCTCACTGGAAAGATAAATACACAGTAAAGGTAAGTGATTACTCACTTACAAAACCTCGCATAAAGGTTAAAAGACAAGATTAGTAAAAATAACTACAACTACAATAACTAGAAGATACATAGGATACAGGCACCTGGGTGGCTCAAGTGGGTTAAGCCTCTGCCTTCGGCTCAGGTCATGATCTCAGGGTCCTGGGATCCAGCCCCGCATTAGGCTCTCTGCTCAGCAGGGAGCCTGCTTCCCCCGCCCCTCTCCCTGCCTGCCTCTCTGCCTACTTGTGACCTCTGTCAAATAAATAAAAAAAATCTTAAAAAAAAAAAAAGATACACAGGATAAAAAGATGTAAATTATGACATCAAAACATAAAGCATGAGGGTGAGGGTAAAAATTCAGAGCTTTAGAATGCTTTCAAACTTATGCTGTTCTCAACTTAAAATAGACAGTTATAAATATATAACCTCATGCTAACCATAAAACAAATACCTATAGCAGATACATAAAATATAATGATACAGAAATCTAAGCATAACAATAAAGGACGCCATCAAACCACCAAGGAGGAAAGCAAGAGGAGAAAAAAGGAACAAAGGAACTACAAATCAGCCAGAAAGCAATTAACAAAATGGAAATAAGCACATAACTATCAATAATCAATGTACATGTAAATACAGAGAATTCTCCAATTAAAAGACATGGAATGGCTGAATAAGCTGTCTACAAGAGATTCACCTACAGACATAAGGACACAAACAGACTGAAAGTGAAGGGATGAAAAAAGATATTCCATGCAAAGGACAACCAAAGCTAAGTGGGCATACTTACACTTGCATCAGACAACACAGACTTAAAATAAAGACCGTATAAAAAGCCAAAGAAAAAGAAAAGCATTACATAATGATAAAAAATAATATAAAAATAGTCCACCCAACAGAAGATATAACATTTATAAATATTTAGGCACCCAATATAGGAGCAAATAAATATATAAAGCACACCTCAATAAACATAAGGGAGAAAAAAAAAATCAGTACAGTTATATCAGGGGACTTTAATATTCTACTTTCATCAATGAATAGATGATCCAGCCATAAAATCAATAAGGAAATATCACCTTAAACTATGTATCAGACCAGATGGACTTAACAGATATATACAGCAAAAAAAAAAAAAAAAAAAAGAATATACTTTCTTGTCATGACAACATGAAAATTCTCTAAGACAGATCATATATTAAAGCATAAGAAAAGTCTTAATAAATTTAAGGATACCAAAATCACATCAAGAAACTGTTCCAACCAAACTAGAAATCAATTATAAGAAAACTGGAAAATTCACAAATATGTGGAGATTAAACAACATGGTACTTGGCAACCAATGGGTCAACAAAGAAATCAAGAGGAATCAGAAAATACCTTGAGACAAATGAAAAGAAAAATACAGCATACCAAAACTTACAGGATACAGCAAAAGCAGTTCTAAAAGGGAAGGTCACAGTGATAAATGCCTACATCAAGAAACAAGATACATATCAAATAATCTAACTTTATACCTCAAGGAACTACAAAAAGAACAAATGAAGGATAAAGTTAGTAGAAGTCAAAAAAACAAGAATAATGAAATAGATAATAAAAAGACAATAGAAAATACCAATGAAATCAAGAGCCAGTTCTTTGAAAAGGAAAACAAAATTGACAAATTTTGCTAAAGTCACCAAGAAAAAAAGAGAGGACTCAAATAGAATCAGAAATGAAAGAAGAGCTGTTACAACTTATACTACAGAAATACAAAAAATTGTAAGAAACTACCATGAACGATTATATACCAACAAACTATACAACCCAGAAGAAATGGACAAATTCCTAGAAACATACAACTTTCCAAAACTGAATAAGAAAGAAACAGAAAATATGAAAAGGAGATTTTAATCAGTAATAAAAATCTCCCCGCCTGGGTGATTCAGTCGGTTAAGCATCTCTCTTCAGCTCAGGTCATGATCCCAGGGTCCTAGGATCGAGGCCCACATCAGACTCCTTGCTCAGTCCCTCTCCTTCTGCCTGTCACTCCCCCTTTGTGCTCTCTCTGTCAAATAAATAAATAAAATCGTAAAAAAAAAAAAAAAAAAAAATTCAGAAACAGATGGCTTCACTGGTGAATTCCACTAAACATTCAAAGGAGAATTAATACCAACCCTTCTCAGACTCTTTCAAAAAACTAAGGAGGAGAGAACACTTCCTAATTCATTTTATGAGACCAGAATTACTGATCTCAAAGCAAGATAAGGACACCAGAAGAAAAAAAAAGATAGTTACAGGCCAATTTCCCTAACTAATGTATACACCAAAATCCTCAGAAATTAGCAAACTGATTTTGTCAATACAATAAAAGGATGCTACACCATCATCAACTGGGATTTATTCCCAGGGACACAAGGATAGTTCAATACCCACAAATCAATCAATGTAATATACATTAACAAAATGAAAAATAAAATCATAATATAAAAGAAAAGAAAAAATAAAAATAAAATCATAATATAAAATAAAATTAAAAATAAAAATAAAATCATAAAATAAAATAAAAATCATATAATTTCAATAGATGCAGAAAAAGCATCTGACAAAATTCAACATCCATTTAAGATAAAAGCTCTCAACAAAGCAGGTATAGAAAGAATGCACTTCCAAGATAATAAAGGCCATATATGACAAGCTCACAGCTAACACTGACTTAACACTGAAAAGTTGGAAGCTTTCCTTCAAAAATTAGGAACGAGACAAGGATGCTCACTCTCACCACTTTTATTCAACATAGTATTAGAATCCTAACCAGAACATTTAGACAAGAAAAAAAACAAAGGTATCCAAACTGGAAACAAAAAAATAAACTATCACTATTTGCAAATGACATGTTACATAGAAGATCCTAAAGACCACCAAAAAAAAAAAGAAAGAAAAACTGTTAGAGTTAATAAACAAATTCAGTAAAGTAGCAGGATACACATTAAGGAAGGCACTTGATGTAATGAGCACTGGGTGTTAAATTAAATGCAACTGATGTATCACTAAATTCTACCTCTGAAACTAATAATACATTTTATGCTAATTAATTGGTTTTGAATCTTTAAAAAATTAATTTTAGAAAAGCAGAATACAATTATCAATACACAAAAATCCGAGTCACTTCTATAAACTAGTAATGAATTGTCACAGAAAACAATCCCATTTATAACTACAACAAGAAGAATAAAATACCTAGGAATAAATTTAACAATGAAGGTCAAACACCTGTAAAAAGTATAAGACAATGATGAAAAAAATTAAAGATGGTGACATGGAAAGATAATCCATGCTCATGGACTGGAAGAATTAATATTGTCAAAATGTCCACACTATTCAAAGCAATCTACAAATTCAAAATCCCTATCAAAATTTCAGTGGCATTTTTCACAGAAATTCAATGATCCTAATATTTATATGGAACCATAAAAGACCAAACAACCAAAGCTATCTTGAGAAAAAAGAACAAAGCAAGAGGTATCATACTCCCTAATTTCAAACTATAATACTATGGTAATCACCATATGGTGATTATGGCACTGGCATAAAAACACACTGATCAACAGAAAGTCCAGAAATAAACCCACACGTGTATGGTCAGTTAATTTACAACAAAGGAGCCAAGAATATAAAGGGGAAAGGATAGTCTCTTCAGTAAATCTTACTGGAAAAACTGGAACTGGACCACTATCTTATATCACACACAAAAATTGACTCAAATGGATTAAAAACTTGAACTTAAGACCTGAAACCCTAAAAATCCTAGAATTCAACACTGATGGTAAGCTTCCTGACACAAATCTTAGCAATGATTTTTTTCAATCTGATACCAAAAGCAAAAGTAAACAAGTGGGACTCAACAAACTAAAAAGCTCCTGCAGAGCAAAGGAAACCATCAATAAAACGAGAAGGCAACCTACCAAATGGGAGAAAATATTTACAAATGTATCTGATAAGGGATAAAAGGTTAACATCCAAAATACATTTAAAAAAAAATTCTACAACTCAATAGCAAAAATTAAAAAAAAAATCCAATTAAAAATAAGAAGGGGAGGGCACCTGGATGGTTCAATTGGTTAAGCCACTGCCTTTGGCTCAGGTCATGATCCTGGAATCCCAGGATCAAGTCCCAGGTCAGGCTCCCTGCTCAGTGAGGAATCGGCTTCTCCCTCTGACCATACCCCCCTCATGCTCTCTCTCAAATAAATAAATAAAATATTTTTTTTAATTTTTTTAAAAAGAAGAGGAACTAAATAAACTAATATACTACATATCAATATCTATATCTATTATAACTCATTTTAAAAAAAGGAAAAATGAGCAGTCACAGGCATCTGTGGGAATGTAACAAAATATCTAACATTCTCCCCTTTGAACTATGGGTTGTTAAAAAACGGGTGGGGTTGAAAACTTCCCAAATTCAACAAGATGTAAATCTACAAATCCAAGAAGGTGAGCAAATCCGAACAGGATGAAATCAGAGAATCCAAATAAAGACACATCATTATTAAACTAAAAACAAAGAAAATATCTTAAAGCAGCCAGAGAAAAACATTTTATGGTAGAATAACAATTCATGTAACGGGAAATTTTTCATCAGAAACCCTGGAGGACTGCTGAAAGCAACAAAATATTTTTGAGGTGATGAAAAAAGAATCATCAACCTAGAATCTTAAATCTAGCAAAAATGTCCTTCAGGAATGAAAGGAAAATCAAATATTCTCAAGTAAAGGAAAACTAAGAAAATACATCATCATCAGAACCACACTAAAAGAATGGCTAAAGGAAGTTCTCGAAACAGAATGGCAACAATAAAAGGAAAACCTTGGAGCTCAGGAAGGAAGAACACTGTAAGTAACACAGGGGTAAATACAATAGGCTTTTCTTCATCCCTTGACTTTTCTAAATTGTATCTGAAGCTTTAGCAAAAAATGCTAAATGTTGTTATAAACATATGCAACAAAAATATTTAGGGCAATCTCTTGAACAGAAAAGGATAGAGGGAAGTAAGATTTGCGTGTGTCAACCAAACTGGTTAAATGACACAACCAGGAAAATATGCTTAATTATGTATATATAATGTATTAGACAAATCACTAAAAAAGTTACAGCAAAAAATAAGCTTAAAAACACTACAGATAAATCAAAATGGAATTCTAAAAATCGTCAAGTAAACCAGAGGGAGGTAGTATAAACAACACAAAAATGAAAAAACAGAGCAAACAGAAAACAAAATGGCAGTCTTAAACTCTAATTTATCAAAAATTACATGAAATTCAATGCAAACAGTCTAAATATACCAATTAAAGGACAGACATTGGTAGAGTGGACTAAAAACATATGACCCAACTATATGCTACCTACAAGAAAGTAACTTCAAATAGGCAAAATAAAAGTAAATGCATAAAGGGGTGCCTGGGTGACTCAGTTGGTTAAGTACGGACTCTTGATCTCAGCTCAGGTCTTGACTTCAGGGTCATGAGTTTCAAGCCTTGTGCTGGGCTCCATGCTGGGTGTGGAGCCTACTTAAAAAAAAAAAAAAAGAAAAAAGTAAATGCATACGATTAACAAAAAGCATACAAGCAAAAATCAAAGGAAATCAAGAATGGGTATATTAATATCAAATAAATCAGATGTCAGAGCAAAGATAATTACCAGGAATATAAAGCAATATTAAAAAAATAGGAAAATGGTCAATCCACCAATAAGACCTAACAACTCTAAATGTACATGCAACAAACAGCAGAAGATGTGACAAAAAAAACCAACAACTATATAGTCTTAGAGTTGGAGACCTCAACATTTCTCTCAACAGCTGACAGAACAAGAGAATAAGGAGATAGAAAATTAGCAAGGTTATAAAAAAACACAACACCATAACCAACAGGATCTAATCAACATTTAGAACACTCCAGTCAACAGCAGAATACACAATCATTCAGACTGTGTATACACAAATACACAAATATCAAAACAGATCATATCCTGGGCACAAAACAAACCTCAACAAATTTAAAAGAAATGAAATCATACAGAGTATGTTCTCCGAAACAATGGAAAGAAACTAGAACTCAGTAACAGAAAATACTGGGAAAATCACCAAACTCTTGGGAACTAAACAATACACTCTTAAATAACCCATGGGTCAAAAAAGGAGGGAGATCAAAAAAATACCGACCTGAATTAAAATGCAAATAGAATACATTAGAATGTGTGTGGCGGGGGAAGCTAAAGCAATCATGAGATAAATGCATAGTACTAAATGGGTCACTTGAAAAGTGGGAAACTTTCAAATCAATAAATATAAGCTCCCATCTCAGCAACCTAGGAAAAAAACTAGGAAAATAAACCAAAAAGTAAGCAGAAAGATGGAAATAATTAAGAGCAGAAACTATGAGAATGAAAATGGAAAAACAGAGAAAAATCAATGAGACAAAGAACTGGTTCCTGCAAAAGATCAATAGAACTGTCATACCTCTATGCAGGACTGACAAAACACAAAAAAGGAATAAACATAAATTACCAATATCAAGAAAGAAACAGGATCTACATAATTAGAGGCTACTAGGAAAAACTCTACACATCTAAATTACACAACTTTGACAAAATGGACTGATTCCTTAAAAAATACAAACTACCTCAATTCAGCAGATATGAAACAGATCATTTAAATTGCTGTACAACTACTGAGAAAACTGAATTCATAATTTTAAGAATCCCAAAAGGTAAATCACAAGGCCCATACTGCTTCACTGGAGAATGTTACCAAACATTAAAACAGAATTAATATAGATTCTAAACAACTGCTTCTGGAAAACAGAAAAAGAGCTACTTCACAACTCATTTTAAGAGACTAGTATTAGCATGATATCAAAACCAGAGACAGTACAACAAAAAAAATTACAGAATATTGTTCTCATGAATATAGGCACAAAATCCTTATCAAAATATTCATAAGTAGAATGAAGCAATATATAAAAAGAATTATACATCATGACCAAGAGGTGTTTTTTCCAGGACTGCAAAGCTGGTTTAACAGTCAAAAACCAGACCCTTCATATTAATAAACTAAATGGAAAAAAAAAATCATCAAGTGTACATCAAGTGATGTACAAAAAGCATTTGACAAAGTTCAACACTTACTCTTGATAAAACCTCTCAGGAAACCAGAATAGATACAAACTTCCTCACCTTTATAAAAAGCATCTACAAAAACTTACGTTAATGTTATACTTAACAACGAAAAGACTATTTTCCCCCTAAGATAGGAATGTAAGGTTATTCTCCCCACTCTTAAAGAACATAGTAAAGAAGTTCTAGCCAGAACAGTAAGGCAAAAAAATGTAACAGAAGGCAAATGGATTGAAAAGGGAGAAATAAACTGTCTATGTAGAAAATTTAAAAAAAAATTTCCTAGTCAATTCAGCAAGGTTGCAGGACACAAGACAAACATAAAGAAATAAACTGTATTTCTATATACTAAAAATGAACACATAGGTATTAAATTACCAAAAAGTTATTTAAATATTTTTTAGTTTAACAATTTATACGGAAAGGCAAAGGAACTAGAATTGCTAGAACAGTATGAAAAAAGAAGAAAATGGGAAGAACCAATCTATCTAATTTCAAGACTTACTCTTAGCTATAGTAATAAAGACTGTGGTGTGGGCAGAGAGATACACACGTGGATTACTAGAACAGAAACGAGAAATGAGAAATAGAACACACAAGTATACCCAACTTATTCTTGACAAAGGTGTAGAAGCAATTCAATAGTAGAAAGTTAGCCTGATTGCAAAAAAAAAAAAAAAAAAAAAAAAAGTGGTGCTGGAGTAATTAGTTATTGTAAGCATTAAAAACAAAAACAAAAACAAAAAAAACCTTGACTTAAACCTTACATTGCACACAAAATTTAACTCAAATGAACAGGAACATATATGAAAAACATAAAACTACAAACTTCTAGGAAAAAGCATAGGGCAAAATCTTCAGGCTCTAGGGCTAGGCAAAGAGGAGGAGGAGGAAGAAGCAGAGGAACGGGAAGAAGAAGAAAAAGGAGGAGGAGGAAGAAGCAAAGTCCACACTGAAGTTTATCAAAATTTTACAACTTCTGCTGCACTTAAGACACTGCTGAGAGGAGGAAAGACAGGCTATGAATTGAGAGAAATTATTCGCAAACCATATACAAGACAAAGGATTAGTATCTGGAATATATGCAGAACTCCAAAACACAAGATAAAGAAAAATCTAACTAGAAAATGGGCAAAGGACATGAACAAGTATTCCACTAAAGAGATACAGAAGTAAACAGCCACAGGATATACCCCAAATTAAAACCACAATGAGGTATCACCACACACCTAACAGAATGGCTAAAATTTTCTTAAAAAGTGATAACACCAAATGATGATAAGGACACAGAGAAACAGAATCATTCATAAATTGCCAGTAGGGATGTAATCTGGTGTAGTCACTGTGGATAAATTCACCAGGTCCCTAAAAACTTAAACAGAGAACTACCACATGATCCAGCAATTCTATACCTGGGTATATACACAAATAACTGAAAGCAGAACTTGTGTATACTTACACTCATTATTCAAAATAGCAGCATTATTCAAAATAGCTAAAGGGTGGGGGCGCCTGGGTGGCTCAGTGGGTTAAAGCCTCTGCCTTCAGCTCAGGCCATGATCCCAGAGTCCTGGGATTGAGCCCCATGTCAGGCTCTCTGCTCAGGGGGAAGCCTGCTTTCCTTCCTCTGTCTTTGCCTGCCTCTCTGCCTACTTCTGAACTCTATCTGTCAAATAAATAAATAAAATCTTAAAAAAAAAATAGCTAAAAGATGGAAGCAATATAAATGCCCATCCATGGATGAATGGATAAACAAAATGCAATATATACATATAATGGAAAATATTCAGTTTTTAAAAGGAAGGAAATTCTAACACATACTACAACATGGACAAGACTTGATGACATTAGGCTAAATAATGAAATAAGCTAGACATAAAAGGACAAATACTATATCACTGCACTTACACCAAGTAACTAGACTAGTGAGAATTCTAAAAACAAAGTAAAATTATAGTCTCTAGGGACTAAGAGTAGAGAAGAAAGAGGAGTTACCATTTAATAAGTACTGAGTTTCATTTTGGAAAGATGAAAAGTTTTTGGAAATGGATGGTGGTGGTGATTACAAAACAATGTGAACATGTTAAATGTCCTTGAACTGTATACATAAAAATGTTTGAAACGTAAATTGTAGGTCATGTAGAGTTTACCATAATATCAAAAGATTTTCAGTTAAATGTTTAAGAATTCCATAACAACAACAAAAAATCCATTTATGGTTATCTAGAAAAGAAGTGCCAGATCAAGCTTTTCAAAGTATCAGAATCTCAGTTTGTATTACCTGGTTGCTTGCCCCATACCCAGCTCTCTAGGATTAATTTGGCCCTACATGCAGGTGCAGGAGTTTCTTCTTCATCTTTTTTCTCTTTGTCATTCAGATCCTCTTTCTTTGTTCCACTCTGAGTATCAACACCATCATCTGGAAAATCAAAAATTTTTAAATATCTATTAAATTCCTTTTCAAAATGTAACATCCACTCATCAGTCTCTTTGCAAATGTCCCTCCCAGAAATGGAAAGGTTAAGTTACAATATACATCATTAGTTGAACATTTGATGATTTAAAGAAAATAATGAGTCATCACCACAAAGGTATATTGTGATTTATGAAGTAATGAATAGTTTAGTGGCCCTTTAATAAAGAAATCAATGTATCATTCAAATTCTTCTTTGAAGCAGGTCTCCTAAAGTATTCCATTAATTTCCTACTACATTTCACAACTAACAAACTTAGTCTTTGATATTACCTAATTGAATTTCATATGAACTGCTTTTATCCAGTGATCCCCAATTGCTGTGTCCAAAAGAAAGGAGGATGTGAAATGGTAGCATGATTTAAAAACCATTTTTAACTCTATATATTGCCATACTCCACCAACTGAGAACCACTGCTACACAGAATCACTACCATTGACAAAGTATAACTCAGAGCATTCAGACACACGAAAAAGCTGAAAACCAGGACTTTGGGCAACTGACAATTTAAAGTTTCAGTCAAGAACAAATGTCATGAAACTCCTTACGCACAGCAAATAAAGACAGAACCTAACCTTGAAGTATAAATGTGTCCTATCCTAGAATGCCCTTACTAAATGAATTATTTTCTAAATGAAAGAAATATACATCTAAATCTGTGAAAGGGATTATATCATATTACAAACAGTAAGAAGTATCTAAAAATAACTGAAACCAACAAGTAACAAATATTAAGGAACTCCTGCAATTTATAAGAGAAATACCAGATATCAAACAGAAGGAATCCCAAATAACTAATACTATGAAGAGATACTCAAATTCTGTTAGAAAAATTTAAATTAAAACAATGAAATACTGGGGCGCCTGGGTGGCTCAGTGGGTTAAGCCGCTGCCTTCGGCTCAGGTCATGATCTCAGGGTCCTGGGATCGAGTCCCACATCGGGCTCTCTGCTCCGCGGCGAGCCTGCTTCCCTCTCTCTCTCTCTGCCTGCCTCTCTGTCTACTTGTGATCTCTCTCTGTCAAATAAATAAATAAAATCTTTAAAAAAATAAAACAATGAAATACTACTTTACATTCACCAATAGACAATTATTGGCTCCAAAACGGGAATTTTTTCCCATTTCATCTGGTTTTATTCACTGATAAAACCTAAGTGCCTAGAAAAACACATGCCAGGAAGTAAGCTTTCAATGATCTGTTTGATAATTAAATAATGTCAAATAATTGGAGCCAGGGACATAAACCTTCAGGCACAGCTGGCCAAAGGGGTGGACCCCATACAACTAGCCTGGAGAGCAATCAACTGAGTTTCATACAAGGTCCTCTAATCCCTTCCAGGGGCTATGCTCACAAAACTCCCATACAGGCCCACTATTAGGAGGATGCAGAGGATATAAACCCACAGCAATCCAAAGTACTATGAATATGATTTTAAAATACAGTACTAGGGGCGCCTGGGTGGCTCAGTTGGTTAAGCCTCTGCCTACAGCTCGGGTCATGATCTTAGGGTCCTGGGATCGAGCCCCGTGTTGGGCTCTCTGCTCAGCAGGGAGCTTGCTTCCCACTCTCTCTCTGCCTGCCTCTCTGCCTACTTGTGTTCTCTCTCTCTCTGTCAAATTAAAAAAAAAAAAAATACAGTACTGAATAGCAAAAGGAACAAACTCAGGCTAAGGAATCATACATTCCATTAACGCAACCTAAAAATGAATGCATTTAACACTAGAATGTTTCATAATGATACACAAACACATTAGAAAGGAAAACATTTTTTTAAAGGTTTTATTTATGTATTTGAGAGACAGAGAATGAGAGAGAGACAGAGCATGAGAGGGGGAAGGTCAGAGGGAGAAGCAGACTCCCCGCCGAGCAGAGAGCCTGATGTGGGACTCGATACCAGGACTCCAGAATCATGACCTGAGCTGAAGGCAGTTGCCCAACCGAGCCACCCAGGCACCCAAAAAGAAAGGAAAACATTTTAAAAGATGGAGTTGAAATGGTGTGCCAGGAACTATGAAGCTGATTAACTTAACCCGGAGTTCCTGAAGCTGAAGAAAGGACCTCTGCCACTGGTACACATCATGTGTCCCATTCTTTCAACTTCCTGTCATAGCTATGACTAACAGTACCTCTACTATTTACAGAAATATCCAACTGGGCATTAAATACAGATTTTTTTGTAATATGTTCAAGTCCTAACTTCCTGTACCTATGAGTGTGACCTTATTTGCAAATAGGGGATTTTCAGATGATCAAATTAAGAAGTCATAAGGGTAGGCCCTAATCCAATATGACAGGTGTCCTTACAAAAAGAGTAAATTTGAACACAGATAGACATACACAGAGGAAAGACAATGTGAAGACATGGGG
This sequence comes from Meles meles, assembly GCF_922984935.1. Lineage (NCBI taxonomy): Eukaryota > Metazoa > Chordata > Mammalia > Carnivora > Mustelidae > Meles > Meles meles. Next base: position 28,872,816 of record NC_060071.1, read on the forward strand.
AAAAGGCAGCCATCTAGAAGGACAAAGGCTTGGAACACAGCCTTTTCTCATAACCTACAAAAGGATGCAATTTGATTTCAGACCTGTAGTCTCGAGAACTGTGAGACAATGTTTCTGTTGTTTAAGATTTCCCAGCCTGTAGCACTCTGTTACAGCAGCCCTAGGAAACTAAAACAAATACTCCTTCTTAGCACCCTCAGAGACATCTTCACTGAAGAGGCTTTAGGAACTTCCTCTCATACACCCTGGAGTCTCTGGACCACCTGTGATGACAACATGTTGACTACAAGATTCAGATGCAGGAAAAAAACTGCCCTTCCCAGACAGGTGCTATTCATCATTAGTGGAAAATGCTAGCCATATACTCAGCTTTCCTGGAAATAGAGGCTCCCAAAGACCCTGAGCCTGTAAACCTCCATGCACCCAGCTCCCCACTATACTTTGGGTCATGGAAGCAGCATCCCACAAGCTTGATTTAAAAAAAAAAAAAAAAAAAAAAAAAAGACCCAATCATAGGCTATCTTTAAAATACTCATTAATAGGGGCGCCTGAGTGGCTCAGTCAATTAAGCGTCTGCCTTGGGCTCAGGTCATGATCCCGGGGTCCCAGAATGGAGGCCCATATCAGGCTCCCTGCTCGGTGGGGAGCCTGCTTCTCCTCTCCCTCTGCCTGCCACTCTGCCTGTTCGTGTTCTCGCTCTGCCTACTTCTGCTCTCTCTCTCCCTCTGTCAAATAAATAATAAATTTTAAAAAATAAAAATAAAAAACTCACTAATACATAATGATACAAAGCAATTAAATGTAAGTGGGTGGGAAAAATATATACCAAGAAACACTAATGAAAGAAAGTTGAAATAGCTATATTAATGCGACAAAACAAATTCCACAGCAAAGAAAATTACCAGAGATAAACAGGACTAACACATAATAATAAAGGGGTAAATTCACCAAGAAAAACATGTGTACGAAGTCAACAGTAACACCTCAAAACACAAACTGAGAACTGAATAGAAAGATGGCCAAATCCACAATTATATTAGAGGTATCAACACTACCCTCTCAGTAATAGAACAAGTAGAAAGAAAACCAGCAAAAATAAGGAACTGAACATCATGATTATCAATCAAAAGGATGCAATCAACATTTTATACATTGAGCCACCCAACGACAGTAGAATATCATTCCTTTTTTATTTTTTTAAGATTTTTATTTATTTATTTGACAGAGGAAGAGACAGCAAGAGAGAGAACACAAGCAGAGGGAGTAGGAGAGGGAGAAGCAAGCTCCCTGCTGAGCAGGGAGCCCAATGTGGGGCTCAATCCCAGGACTCTGGGATCATGACCCAAGCCAAAGGTAGATATAACAACTGAGCCACCCAAGCACCCCAACATCATTCTAAAAAAAATGACACCTTGATTTCAGATCTGTATCCTCTAGAATGGTGAAGTACATATTAACTATTCACCAAGACAACGCCCATCTTAGGTCATAAAACAAATCTTAACAAATTTAAATGAGTTGAAATCAACCACATTAAGCATATGTCCTCTCCATATGCCATTAAACCAGAAATCAATAACAGAAAGATGACTAGACAATGTCAAAAGACCTGGAAGTCAAACAACACATTTCAAAGTAATGCACAGGTCTCAACAGAAATGTAATTAAATATTAAATAAATATTTTTAATTGAACGAAAATACATCAAAATATGTAGGGTGCACTTAAAATACTGCTTACACGGAGAATTTGTACTATTAAAAGTTTACGTTAGCAAAGAAAAAAAGGTCTGAAGTCAACAATCTAAACTTCTACCTTAAGAAACTAGAAAGAGGGGCGCCTGGGTGGCTCAGTGGGTTAGGCCTCTGCCTTTGACTCAGGTCATGATCTCAGAGTCCTGGGATCGAGTCCCACATCGGGCTCTCTGCTCCGTGGAGAGCCTGCTTCCTCCTCTCTCTCTGCCTGCCTCTCTGACTACTTGTGATCTCTCTGTCAAATAAATAAATAAAAATCTTTAAAAAAAAAAAAAAAGAAACTAGAAAGAGAAAAGCAAAATAAACCAAAGCAAACAGCAAGAAGGGAATAATGAGCAGAAATCAATAAAACTAGAAATAGAAAATAAATCAATGAAACTAAGCTGATTTGTTGAAAAGATCAATAAAATTAATAAACCTTGCATAAGACTACTGGTGGGGGGGAAGAGGAAGACAGTAATTAAAACATCGAGAACGAACAAAGGCTATCTCCACAGCCTGTGCAGATACTAAAAGGATAAAAGAATACTACATCAATAATAAACACATAAATTTAACAATTTAGTAGATATAGACCAGTTCCTCAAAAACAAACCACAGAAACTCACCCAAGAAGAACTTCATACGCTAAATAGTATGATAACTATTCAAGAAATTTACTTCCGAATTTAAAACCTTTTGAAATAGAAACCTCAAGACCTAGAAGGTTTCAGTGGAGGATTCAACTAAATATTTACATAAGAAATTTATACCAAGTCTACACAATCTCTCCCAGAAAATGGGAGGAGGAACATTTCCCAACTCGTTTTACAAAACCAGTATTACTCTAACACCAAAAGTAGACAAGAGTACAGTTGACCTCTGAACAACAAGGGTGTTGGGGTGCCAATTCCCCGCCTATTGAAAATCTGCACATAACTTTGGATTCCCCAAAAACTTAACTACAAATATAGGCTACTGTTGACCAGAAGCCTTACTGATGACATAAATAGCCAATTAAAACACATGTTTTATATATGTATTCTATACTGTACCATTACAATAAAGTAAGCTACTGAAAAGAAAATGTCAGGAAAACCGTAAGGAAGAGAAAATACATTTATAGTACTGTAAACTATGTGCATAGAAGTGAACATGCACAGTTCAAACCCATGTTGTTCGAGGTCAATCATACAGAAAACAGAGCTATAAATAAATATCCTTCATGAACACACATGCAAAATTCTCAACAGAATATTAGTAAACTGAATCCAGCAATACATATAAAAAATAATACTACTATAACCAAGAGGAGTATATCCCAGGAATACAATGCTGGTTCAATGTTTATAACTCAATCACTTGATACTACTGATGTATAAAAAGCTTTTGACATTACAATTGCACCCAAAACTGTAAGATACCTAGGGATAAACCTAACCAAAGAGGCTAAGAATCTATATGCAGAAAACTATAAAGTACTCATGAAAGAAATTGAGGAAGACACAAAGAAATGGAAAAATGTTCCATGCTCCTGGATTGGAAGAATAAATATTGTGAAAATGTCTATGCTACCTAAAGCAATCTACACATTTAATGCAATCCCTATCAAAATACCATCCATTTTTTTCAACGAAATGGAACAAATAATCCTCAAATTTATATGGAACCAGAAAAGACCTCGAATAGCCAAAGGAATATTGAAAAAGAAAGCCAAAGTGGGTGGCATCACAATTCCGGACTTCAAGCTCTATTACAAAGCTGTCATCATCGAGACAGCATGGTACTGGCACAAAAACAGACACATAGATCAATGGAACAGAACAGAGAGCCCAGAAATCGACCCTCAACTCTATGGTCAACTAATCTTCGACAAAGCAGGAAAGAATGTCCAATGGAAAAAAAGACAGCCTCTTCAATAAATGGTGCTGGGAAAATTGGACAGCCACGTGCAAAAAAATGAAATTGGACCACTTCCTTACACCACACACGAAAATAGACTCAAAATGGATGAAGGACCTCAATGTGAGAAAGGAATCCATCAAAATCCTTGAGGAGAACGCAGGCAGCAACCTCTTCGACTTCAGCCACAGCAACATCTTCCTAGGAACATCGGCAAAGGCAAGGGAAGCAAGGGCAAAAATGAACTCTTGGGATTTCATCAAGATCAAAAGCTTTTGCACAGCAAAGGAAACAGTTAACAAAACCAAAAGACAACTGACAGAATGGGAGAAGATATTTGAAAATGACATATCAGATAAAGGGCTAGTATCCAAAATCTATAAGGAACTTAGCAAACTCAACACCCAAAGAACAAACAATCCAATCAAGAAATGGGCAGAGGACATGAACAGACATTTCTGCAAAGAAGACATCCAGATGGCCAATAGACACATGAAAAACTGCTCCACATCACTCGGCATCAGGGAAATACAAATCAAAACCACCGTGAGATACAACCTCACACCAGTCAGAATGGCTAAAATTAACAAGTCAGGAAATGACAGATGCTGGCGAGGATGAGGAGAAAGGGGAACCCTCCTACACTGTTGGTGGGAATGCAAGCTGGTGCAACCACTCTGGAAAACAGCATGGAAGTTCCTCAAAATGTTGAAAATAGAACTACCCTATGACCCAGCAATTGCACTACTGGGTATTTACCCTAAAGATACAGACGCAGTGATCCGAAGGGGCACGTGTACCCGAATGTTTATAGCAGCAATGTCTACAATAGCCAAACTATGGAAAGAACCTAGATGTCCATCAACAGATGAATGGATAAAGAAGATGTGGTATATATACACAATGGAATACTATGCAGCCATCAAAAGAAATGAAATCTTGCCATTTGCGACGACGTGGATGGAACTAGAGGGTATCAAGCTTAGTGAAATAAGTCAATCGGAGAAAGACAACTATCATATGATCTCCCTGATATGAGGACGTGGAGATGCAACATGGGGGGTTAGGGGGATAGGAGAAGAATAAATGAAACAAGATGGGATTGGGAGGGAGACAAACCATAAATGACTCTTAATCTCACAAAACAAACTGGGGGTTGCTGGAGGGAGGTGGGGTTGGGAGAGGGGGAGGGGGTTATGGACATTGAGGAGGGTATGTGCTATCGTGAGTGCTGTGAAGTGTGTAAACCTGGTGATTCATGGACCTGTACCCCTGGGGATAAAAATACATTTTATGTTTATAAATTAAAAAAAAAAAAGAAAAGAAAGGATGAATACCCAACTTTTGTAGCAACATGGATGGGACTGGAAGAGATTATGCTGAGTGAAGTAAGTCAAGCAGAGAGAGTCAAGTATCATATGGTTTCACTTATTTGTGGAGCATAAGAAATGACATGGAGGACATTGGGAGATGGAGAGGAGAAGGAAGTTCAGGGAAATTTGAAGCGGAGGCGAACCATAAGAGACTATGGACTCTGAAAAACAACCTGAGGGTTTTGAAGGGGCTGGGGTGGGAGATTGGGGGAACCAGTGGTGGGTAATAGGGAGGGCACGTATTGCATGGAGCACTGGGTGTTGTGCAGAAACAATGAATACTGTTACGCTGAAAAAATTAATTAATTAATTAAATTTTTTTAAAAAAAAGCTTTTGACAATATACATCATCCATTCAGGACAAAAGTTCTCAACAAATTAGGACGAGACAAGAACTTCCTCAACCTGATAAAGAACATCTACAGAACTCTATAGTTCATCACACTTTATAATAAAAAACAGAATACTTTTCCCTTAAGATAAGGAATAAGGTAAGGATGTCCATTCTCTTTATCCCTATTTGATACTGTACTGGAAGTCCTAGTTAAAGGCGTAAGATAAAAGAAGATAAAAACTATTCCTCTTCACAAACTACATGACTGTCTTCAAGAAAATCCCAAGAAACCTACAAACAAACAAACAAACAAAACACTGCCTTTCGAGTTTAGCAAGATCATAGGAGACAAAATCAACACAAAAAAATGTAATAAATAGTATCAGCTACATACTGTTTTCTACATAACAGATATAATGCAGAAATTACACCATATAATATCACCATGGAAACAAAAAAAAATTTAACATTTATAATAGCTCCAAAAGAAGTAAATACTTGGGTACACACTATCAAAAATATAGCCCACTTAGGAAATGTATGTTGTAAAGTACAAAATCCTGATGAAAGAAATAAAACACTACCTAAACAAATGAAGATATACTATGTTCATGAATTAAAAAACAAAATACAGCAATGATGTAAATCTAGCACAATACCAAGCAAAAATCAAGCAAGAAATTTTTTGCTGATATTAGATAAGCTGATTTTTTTTTAAGATCTTATTTATTTGAGAGAAAGGGGGGAGCACAAGCAGGGTAAAGGACAGCGGTAGAAGCAGACTCCCCGCTGGGCAAGGAGTCTGATGTAGGGCTCAATCCTGGGACTCTGGGATCATAACCTGAGCTGAAGGCAGATGCTTAACCAAGTGAGCCACCCAGGCACCCTAGATAAGCTCTTCTAAAATGTACATATAAAAGCAAAAACTAGAATAAATAAAACAACTACAAAAAGTAACAATAAAGTTGGAAGAAGCAATTTAATACTATAAAGCCACAGTAACAAAACCAATTTTAATACTATAAAGCCAGAGTAATCATTGTGCCATTAATAAAGACACATATCAATAACTGGAAAGTCCAGGAATAATCACAGACAAAACGAGTCAATTAATTTTGACAAAATACAAAAGCAACTCAATGGGAAAAGGACAGTATTAGAAAAACTGGATATCCATATGAAAAATAAAAAATAGCTTCAACCCAAGCCTTATACTTTATACAAAAGTTAACTCAAAATGAAAAAGTTCACTCAAAAGTTAACTCAAAAGTTAACTCAAAGAGAACATAGGAGAAAATCTTTGTTACCAAACACTAATCAAAAAAATTCTTATACATGAGACCAAAAGCACAATCCATAAAAGAAAAAACTACAAAATACATATTAAGAGAATGAAAATTTAGGTACTAGACTTGAGAGAAAATAAATGATGTATCTGAGAAAGAACCTAGAACAAAAATACAAACCATAAAATATATTCAAAACTGAACAAAAAGAAAACAAACAACCTAATTCACCAATTAATAAAAAGATGTAAACAGAAACTTCACCAAACAGGATATAAGAATGAAAAATAACCACATGAAAGGGTATTCAATGTGATTTGCCATTAAGGTAATAAGCTCATACTACACGATGAGCTCATACTACATAATTATAAGAACAGCTAAAATTAAAAGTGCCGATAATACCAAGCGCTGACAAGGATACAGAGCAACAGGCACTAACACACGTGCTCGAGGGAAGGCAAAATGAAAAACAATTTGGCAGTTTTGTATAAAATGAAAACTGCCCTTACCATATAGACCAACAATCACACTACTAGGTATTTATCCTAGAGAAATGGAGACCATATCCATGAAAAATGTATATAGAAATGTTAATAGCACCATTATTATAATTACCAAAGAACTGGTAACAAACAAAATGTCCTTTAGTAGATAAATGGATAAATACACTGTCATATATTCAAATTATGGAATATTACTCAGTAATAAAAAGAACTGTTGATACAACAATATGGATGAATTGTAAAGATACAACTAGTGAGTAAAGGAAGCCAACTTTAAAATGTTATATAATGAGGATTTGGAGGAAGCTGACAGAGGAGTAGGGGACCCTAGGTTCACCTGATTCCTGGAATTCAGCTAGATAGCTATCATTCTAAACACCTGTGAACTGAACTGGATGTCTAAGAAAAGAATTGCTTTAATTCTACAAATAGAAAAGTGATCACATTTTACAAGGTAGGAGGTGCAGAGAAGTCAATCTGATTCAATAAATCATGAGATTAAACCATATGGGGAGGACCCTCTGCAAGCCCACCACCAGAAAGTGACAGAGGAGTGGAGTGCAAAACCAGAACTTAACAAAAGTCGTATTGGGTGAGAGACGTCCCTGCCCGAAAAGTGCTCAGGTGGCAAAGGTGACAGAACTCTAGGTGGGAGAATGTGGCCTCCGGATCCCGTGGGTCATAGAAAGAATGGGGGACCTGTGTGTGGCAGAGTTCCGAAGCATCAGAGTAGGGAAGCCAGCTGCAGTCAGGGAGCCCAGGAGTGGGCATAAACCCTGAACTGCAGCACGGCTGGGCAACTGCTCTCTGAGCAGGAGCCCAGCAAGTGGCAGAACCAAAGGGAGACCCTCCTCCTTCCTCGGACAGAAGTGGTGAGGTGCGTGCCAAAGGAGTCTGCTAAGTTTGGAGACTCAAACCAGAGGCCCATACCTGTGATAAAAAAAAAAAAAACACTGTCACAAACTGGGTGAACCCAGAGTGTGGAGGGAAAATCACGGAGACAAAAGTGATTGACTACTTTTCCTTAGGGTGCATTGAAGAGTGGGGGCCGAGATCTTTCAGCTCCTGGAGATGGGGTGCTGCCATTTTTATTTTCATCCTTTAAAGTGGTGGGAAAAGTCTTCAGGGAACAAAAGTTACACAGAGCAATCTGGAGGTGCTTATACAGAGCCTAGCCCCCTGGCAAGAGGGGAGCAATTATGCCCCAGCAAAGACAACTGAGAATCAAAGCAGCACATCCTTCCCCCAGAATATCGGCAAGAAAATCTGGCTAAGACCAAGTTTACTGATTACACACAGAACTGCAAATTGCAAAACTCCAGTGCTAAGGGAAAACAGTATATAGAATTTATAGTTTTTTTTTCCTCATGATTCTTTGTTCTTTCAATTTTAATTTTTTTCTTTTACCTTTTCAATGGATTTCTTATCAACTCTCTTAACTTTACTAATTTTCATTTTTATAGTTACATTCTATCTTTTCATTGCATTTAATTTTATTTCTGTATATATGTGTGTGTTTTCCTTTACAATTTGGGATGTAGCTTCTTCTGACAGACCAAAACATAATTGTTCTGTTCTGTTCACCTGACTATATTCTTTCTTTTATGTCTTTTTTAATTTTCATTTTACAGTTACATTCTATCCTTTCACTGTATTTAAATTTATGTATATAAATATATATTTTTATATATTTACCTATAAATATATATTTATATAAATTTATGTAAGTTTAAATATATAAATTATATAAATTTATATAAGTTTATATAAATTTATATAAACTTGTATGCTTATATAAGTTTATATTTAAATATATACATATATTCACATGATATATGCATTTTATACACATAATACACACATATATAATAATATATACATATACATTTAAATACATACACAAATATATGTGTGTATACATATATACACACATACACACATTCTTTTGTATATCATATACTTATATGATATACAAAAAAAACTTATATGTATATATATATATACATGTATATATATATATACATATAAGTTTTTCTTTCTTTACAATTTTGGGATCAGGTTTTCCAACAGCAGACCAAAATACACATAAGATCTAGTATATTGTTCTATTTTGTTCAGCTGTCTGATTATATTGCCTTTTTTGTTGTTGTTACTGGTTTTTGGTCTCTCGTGATTTGTTTAGTGTATAATTCTCTGGAGTCATTTCTATTACAGTGTTTTGATCTCTCATTCCTCTATTCTTCTCTGGACAGAATGGCAAGAAAAAAAAAATCACCTCAAAAAAAGAAAACAAAAGGCCATATTGACTCCCAGGGACCTAATCAGAATGGATAGAAGTAAGATGACAAAACCAGGGTTCAGAGTAACAATTACAAAGATACTAGCTGGTCTTGAAAAAAGCCATAAGATTAGAGAATCCTTCCTGGAAAAATAAAAGAACAAAATCTAATCAAGTTGGGGAAAAAAAGGCTGTTAATGAAATGCAATAATAAATGGAGGCTCTTGGGGCACCTGGGTGGTTCAGTGGGTTAAAGCCTCTGCCTTCAGCTCAGGTCACGATTCCAGGGTTCTGGGATCGAGCCCTGCATCGGGCTCTTTGCTCGGCGGGGAACGTGCTTCCTCCTCTCTCCCTGCTCTCTCCCTGCCTGCCTCTCTGCCTACTTGTAATCTCTATCAAATAAATAAAAAAATCTTTAAAAAAAAATGGAGGCTTTAGGTGCTAAGATAAACAAGGCAGAAGAGAGAATAAGTGATACAGTAGAAGACAAAAGATGGAGAATAAAAAAGATGAGAAAAGGAGAGATAAACAACCAATGGATCACAATGGGATAATTCAAAAGATAAGTGAACCATAGAGCAAAACCGTATTAGAATAATTTGGGTCCCAGAAGAAGAGGAAAGAGAGAGAGAGATGGATGAATAGAAGGTATATTTGAGCAAAATATAGCTGAGAACTTCCCTAATCTGGGGAAGGAAATAGGCATTCAAGTCCAGGAGGCACAGAGAACCACCCTCAAAATCAATACAAATAGGTCAACAACTGGACATATAATAGGAATATATAAAAGCTTGCAAATTTCAGAGATAAAGAGAAAATCATGAAAGCAGCTTGGGACAAGAGGCTCTTAACCTACAAGGGTAGAAACATAAGACTGGTAATATACCTATCCACAGAAGGGCCAGAAAGGACTGCCATGATATAATTATTCAATGTGTAAATGGGAAAAATACACAGCCAAAATACTTTATCCAGCCAGGCTGTCATTCAGAATAGAAGGAGAGATTAAGAGCTTCCAGGACAAAGAGAAACTAAAGGAATTTGTGAACACCAAACCAGCCCTGCAAGAAATATTAAAGGAGCTCTGTTATTCGAAGAGAGGGCTCAACAGTAACATGGACCAGAAAGGAACAGAGACAATATACAGAAAGTAATTTTATATGTAATGCAATGGCACTAAATTTATATCCTTCAACGGTTACGCTGAGTGTAAATGTGTTAAATGCTCATTCAAAAGACAAAGGTTATCAGACTGAATAAAAAAGCAAGACCCATCAATATGTGGTCTATAAGAGATTCACTTGGACCCAAAGACACCTCCAGATTGAAAGTGGGAGGGGGATAAAAACTAAGAGCTTTTTCCCCTAAGATCAGGAACATGACAGGGATATCCATTCTCACCACTGTTGTTCGACATAGTCCTGGAAGTCCTAGCCACCTCAACCACACAATAAAACATAATAATAATCATAATAATAATAATAAAAGATATCCAATCAGAAGAAGACAAACTCTCACTCTTCATAGGTTACATGACACTCTATGTAAAAAACACTAAAGACTCCATCCCAAAATTGCTGGATCCCATACAGGAATCTAGCAAAGCAGCAGGATAAAAAATCAATGCACAGAAATCAGTTGCATTTCTATAGACTAACAATGTTAACTGAAGAAAGAGAAATTAAGGAATCAATCCCATTCACAATTACACCAAAAACCACTAGATACCTAGGAATAAACCTAACCAAAGAGGTAAAAGATCTGTACTCTGAAAATTATAAAATACCTATGAAAGAAATTGCGGAAGACACGAAGAAATGGAAAAACATTCCATGCTCATGGATTGGAAGAACAAATATGGTTAAAATATCTATGCTACCTAGAGCAATCTACACATTCAATGCAATTCCTATCAAAACACCATCAACACTTTTCACAGAGCTGGAACAAACAATCCTAAAATCTGTATGTTACCAGAAAAGACCCTGAATAGCCAAAAGAAAGTTGAAAAAGAAAACTAAAACTTAAAAAAAAAAGAAAAGAAAAAGAAAACCAAAACTTGTGGCATCACAATTCCAGACTTCAAGCTCTATTACAAAGCTGTCATCATCAAGACAGTACGGTATTGGCACAAAAAAGACACACATATAAGTGGGACAGAATAGAGAACCCAGAAATGGACCCTCAACTCTATGGTCAACTAATCTTCAATAAAGCAAGAAATAATACCCAATGGAAAAAAGACAGTCTCACCAACAAATGGTGAGCAAAATTGGACAGCCACATGCAGAAGAATGAAACTGGACCATTTCCTTCCACCATATACAAAAACAGACTCAAAATGGATGAAAGACTAAAAATGTGAGACAGGAATCCATCAAAATCCTAGAGGAGAACACAGGCAACCACCTCTGTGACCTCAGCCACAGCAACTTCTTGCTAGACAGGTCTCCAAAGGGGGAAGCAAGGGCAAAAGTAAACTATTGGGACTTCATCAAGATAAAAAGCTTCTGCACTGCAAAGGAAAACAGTTGACAAAACCAAAGGACATCAACAGAATGGGAGAAGATATTTGCAAATGTCTTATTGATAAAGGGCTAGTATCCAAGATCTATAATGAACTTACCAAACTCAACGCCCCCCAAAAAAATAATCCAATCAAGAAATGGGCAGAAGACATGAACAGATATTTCTCCAAAGAAGACATACAAATGGCCAACAGACACATGAAAAAATTCTGAACATCAGGGAAATCCAAATGAGAACTACAAAATACCACCTCACGCCAATCAGAATGGCTAAAATTAAGTCAGGAAACGACAGCTGTTACTGAGGATCCAGAGAACTCTTACACAGTTTGTAGACATGTAAGCTGGTACAGCCACTCTGAAAAACAGTATGGAGGTTCCTCAAAAAGTTAAAAACAGAGCTACCCTAGGACCCAGCAATTACACTACTAGGTGTTTACCCGAAGATACAAATGCAATGATCCAAAGGGGAACCTGTTCACAGCAGCAATGTCCACAACAGCCAAACTATGGGAAGAGCCAAGATGTCCACCAATAGATGAATAGATAAAAAAGAACCAGCGTGTGTGTGTGTGTGTGTATGAATGAAATGGAATATTACTCAGCTATCAAAAAATAAATAAATCTTGCCATTTGCAATGAAATGAACAGAACTAGAGGGTATTATGCTAAGCAAATAAGCCAATCAGAGAAAGACAATTATCATATGATTTCACTCATATGTGATATTTAAGAAACAAAACAGCATCATAGGGGAAGGGAGGGAAAAATAAAACAAGACAGAATGGGGGGGGGACCATAAGAGATTCTTCATTAAGGGAAACAAACTGAGGAAAGGGGAGAAGGGAGAGGGATGGAGTAACTGGGTGAGGGACAATAAGGAGGGCCCAGGATGTACTGAGCATTGGGTATGATATAAGACTGATCAATCACTAAACTCTACTTCTGATATGAAAAATAAACTATATGTTAATTAAATTTACATTTCAAAAAATAAAACTTGAAAAAATTAAAAATAAAAAAATGTCATATATATATATCATTCCATTTATATGACAGTTCTCAAAACGACAAAACCACAGTGATGGACAACAGATGAGTGGTTGCCAGAAATCAGGTGTTGGGGGACTGTGTGACTCAAGGAGCAACAGGAAAGAGTTTTCTAAGGATGATGAAACTGTTCTGAATCATGATCACAGTGTTGGTTATGTGAATCTATATATCTGTTAAAATTCACTGAACTAAACACCTAAAAGGAATAAACTATACCATATTAATTTTAAAAATAGAAACTGTTCAAATACTTTTCCCTAAAATTACAATAAAATTTCAATTAAGTTCAAACATGTATTTACCACCCAGCACATCAAAGCACCATGGTAAACACTTTGATACAAAAGTAAAATCCTTCTATAGCCCAAAAGAACCTCTAGAAAAGATATAGCACAAAATCAGTACAAATCTGGATTTGGCAAGGGTCCTGAGTCAAGTATCAAGGAGTGGGGAGGACAGCTGGAAGAGAGTCTGGAAGAAGTATTTTCAGGCAAGAGCTGGCCCTGAAAGCTGGAGCAGGACATAGCCTTGGGCCAATAAGACATGAGGAAATGTATTAAGGATGAGGGGAGAACTAGTCTCTACCTGCAATAGATAATCAGCTACCTTTTTATTTTTTAAAGATTTTATTTATTTATTTGACAGACAGAGATCACAAGTAGGCAGAGAGGCAGGCAGGGGGCGGGGCGGGGAGCAGGCTCCCCACTGAGCAGAGAGCCGGATACGGGGCTTGATCCCAGAACCCTGAGATCATGACCTGAGCCGAAGGCAGAGGTTTAACCCACTGAGCCACCCAAGCACCCCAATAATCAGCTATCTTGACCATAGAAACTAAACACAAATCTAAATAAGTCTGATTTATTTAGTCCCTTATTTTAAACTAATAACATGGAAAGTGTGACAACAAAGTAGAATCTTACATGAAATATATGGGCATTTGTGTGCCTCAGTCGGTTAATTGCCTGACTTTAGCTCAGGTCACAATCCCAGGGTCCTGGGATCACATCCTGCATCAGATTCCCTGCTCAGTGGGGAGTCTGTTTCTCCCTCTGCTTCTGCCCCACCCCCCTACCTGTGAGCACACCCTTTCTCTAATAAATAAAGAATTAAATAAAAAACAGGATATATTTAATTCTCAAAAATCATATCCCAGAAAGTAGCACACGAGGGGTGGGGCAGCTAATGGAAAATGAAAATAAGTTGTTGTGAACTACATACGACTACATAAAAGTACCTAGCAAAACAACATTATACTTTTTAATCTTTACAAATGACCTTTCAAGGAGATAGGCTTTCCTGTCTCTGGTTCACAGATGTAAAAACTGTTCCTAGCCAGGGAAACAGAGCTGGGATAGAACACAGTGTTGGCTCTAACTGTAAGGATCTATTTTCTGGGGGGTGGGCGGTCCTGTCCACTGACAGAGCCAGGGGCCAACTCTAATTCAAGGCTAGTTTGTGTTTGACCCAAAAGCGAAGATTTTATGATTTTAAATGACTAAAAAATAATCAAAAGAAGTATAATAGTTTGTACTATGAACATTATATGAACTTCACATTTTAGTGTCTGTTAATAAAGTTTTATTGGCATGCTGCCACATCCATTTGCTTATTAGTTTTATATATGGCTGCTTTGGCACAACAACTGCAGGGTCCCATAGTTACCACATCATTATGGCCCACAAGGCTTAAAATATTTGCTACCTGACCCTTTACAGAAACTTTGCCAACCCCTGATCTACACCATTCTACAAATGTTACAAATAAGGATACAAAATTCTCATTTTATTTTTTTAAGATTTCACTCATTTATTTGACAGAGAGAGAAAGAGAGAGAGCACAATCATGGAGAGCAACAAAGGAAGAGGCAGGCTCCCCATTGAGCAAGGAGCCCAATATGGGACTTAATCCCAGGACCCTGGGATCACAACCCGAGCCAAGAGCAGACACCTAACCAACTGAGCCATTCAGGCGCCCCCAAAATTCTCATTTTAAAGTTGATATACTGGTCATGTAACCTTTTGTCCAGGATGAAAAGCTTTGTTTGACAGTCACCAGGAAGCAGACAAGAAGCAACACTAAGCACACGTAACATTTTACTCTCAGGAGCATAAATGAGAACATCCACAACAGCAAAGGCAGGATAACATCACTGGAGGTTAAAAAAACAACAGAGAATAATAATGAAAAATAATTAGAAGAAGATTAGGATGACCAGTTCAGAGACAACATTTCAGTATCTGCTCTCTTTTTTATGGATGCAGGGTTCAAAGTTTATAGAGAGAGAATAAATATCCAACACAAACTGCCCAAACAAATCACAGATCATGGAAAGCTCAGGAGAAGGGGAAAGTGGGGAAGCTGACCTTCCTATGAACCCAGGACAATAAACCCTGAGGGGCCACTGATGGGAGACAGCTCTGCCAACTGGTCCCTGAAAATGGAACTAGGACTAGATGACCTCAGGACTACATTCCTGTCCAATTACATGAGGAGGTTTTTACAAACCATCCAAAGTGATTTCCATTCAAATCTCTGTGTCTAGGACCCACAGAAGGAGTTTCAAGGTGCAAAGGCTTGGCCAAGGCTTGGGGCCGAAGGGCAGCAGCAGCCTAGAGGCAGGAGAGGCTATGAGGCTCCCCCAGGGCTGGCAGGAAAGGCATAGCTGCGACAGCCCTGGGCCACAATCACGAAGACCAGCATTTCAGTGTTGGAGAAGGTTCACTTATGTTTTTGTTTTTACCTTAATCACTACGGTTAAGAAAGCTTGTTCACTATCATTTGCTTCTCAAAAATAGACTGTAGGAGAAAACTTTGGGTAACTAAGCATATTAGTCAGTGTTCTCCACAGAAAGAGAACCAACAGAATGTGTAGAGAGAGATAAAGGGAGAGATGGAAAGGAAAAGGCATTTATTTTAAGGAATTGGCTCATACAATTATAGAAGTACAAGTCCGTGTTGGGCTCAAGACCCAGGAAACAGTTATGTTACAGTCTGAATCCAAAAGCAATCTGGAGGCAGAATTCCTTCTTGTTGGAGGTGGTCAGTCTTTTTGCTATTCAGGCTCTTCAACTGACTGGATAAAGCACACCAACATTATGAAGAATAATCTGCTTTACTCAAAGTCCATGGATTTATATATGAATCTCACCTAAAACACACCTTCACCTGGAAATATCCAGAATAATATCTGATCAAATATCTGGGCACGATGGCCCAGCAAACTTGATACATAATTATCACACTGAGTCCCAATTAATCAAATACTAGTTAAAAATAGGGGGTATAGCTCAGTGGTAGAGCATTTGACTGTAAATACTAGTTGAAAAGAGAGATATTGTATGTTTTTCTATGACATTGAAATTTTTTTCTATTTATAAGGAAGTACAATTTTAAGAGATTTTAGCTATGAAAACTTTCTAACAGAATACAAACATAGAAGTGGCCATTCAAATTTCCCTTGAGATTCTACTGCATTATAAAGATACAATGTAGTATCTACTATGTCTATCTCATGATTAGTAACATAATACATGTAACATGGCACCCTTACAATTTAAAGGTTTTAGCAGCAGATTATATACAAAGATGCATGTGTTCAATTGACAGGAAATTTTAATTGTCAAGTGAAAGAGAAAAAGTGATCCATCAAATCAATAATGGGATTTTAAAAGACAGAGAAATAAAATTACGGAAGAATACTCAGTAGAATGGATAACAGAGTAAGAAAAGCTTAAAGTATCCACCTGAATGACATAAAAGGGCACTTACCCTCAATGTCCCATCCTCCTCGGGTAATTTGTATGCCCCTAGTCGGCCTGAAGCTGAGAGCACACACTAACTCACAACACAAATTACTTATTGGATTCTTCTTGGATGGTACTCTGCTCAGTGCTGGGGGGTACCACCGTGAAAAAACAGAGCCTATCCTCACAGGTCATGGCCATTATACAGTTGTTACGGGCAGGCTGAGGGACATCAACGTCAAAGCACAGCAGGGTGAGGGGATGTGAACAAGGCACAGGGCCTTGGCATGTGATCTCAGAGACCTTCCCTGGGAGCTTCTGGAATCTCCATATTCTGTTTTTTTCATATCTCTTTTCTTCCTGCTGACACTTTTTTATTGGTTGTCGCACTTTCAGTGTAAGCTCCCGGAAAGCAGGGGGCATACCTGGCTCATTTACCACCAGATCCTAGTACCTACAACCACCCTCACTGACAGAAGAGGACCCCGACAAGCTGAATGAGACTGTGACTCAATGACCAAATGAATGAATGACCCACATGCTGCACAATTCACCACATCTACAGAGGGAGAGTACTTTTTTTGTTTGTTTGTTATTTACAGCATAACAGTGTTCATTGTTTTGGCATCACACCCAGTGCTCCATGCAGTACGTGCCCTCCCTATTACCCACCACCTGGTTCCTCAACCTCCCACCCCCCCCCCCCCCCGGCCCCTTCAAAACCCTCTGGTTGTTTTACAGAGTCCATAGTCTCTCATGGTTCATCTCCCCTTCCAGTTTCCCTCAACTCCCTCTCCAGGAGAGTACTTTTTAAAGAAGTTCCAAAGACCGTGGTGTGGAGAAGGATCTGAATGGCTAACACAGGGAGCAAAGAAGAAGCTACAATTCCACAGCACAGCTCAGGATGATCCATGGTCCTAGGCAGTCCACCCACAGTCCGCAGCACCACTGCAACATGGGTTGTGCTTCTCAACCCACACACTCGTCTCTCCTTGACTCAATGCAGATGGGCTCAGGAGGAGTAAATCTACTGATTTCAAAGAAAGATAAACTAAAGTCAAGGGCAGAGAATGAGAGTTAGACTCTATGATACATTTTTGTACATTTCTCCTAAATTCTGATATACCTCATCCTGGAATACTTTTAATTTTTACTTAAAATGAAGGGCATGTTGGGGCACCTGGGTGGCTCAGTGGGTTAAAGCCTCTGCCTTCGGCTCAGGTCATGATCCCAGAGTCCTGGGATCGAGCCCCACATCAGGCTCTCTGCTCGGCGGGGAGCCTGTTTCCCCCTCTCTCTCTGCCTGCCTCTCTGCCTACTTGTGATCTCTGTCTGTCAAATAAATAAATAAAATCTTAAAAAAAAAATGAAGTGCATGTTTCACATATGTACTTATATGTCCATATATCATCTCTGGAAATATTCTAAAACTAGTAATAATACTACTAAGAAGCAGAAAAAAGTGTCTGAAGAACAAGATTGGGAAGGAAGGAACTCTACTAAAAATTCTGGCTATAATCTGGGCATCAGTGTAAATACTTTTAATAAGATAAAAATGTTTAAAAGGTCTAACACTAAACTTAGAAATAAGTATGTAATATAAAAGATTTGAATTCATTCTTGCTGCACCTCCTCTAATCAAAAACAGGAGTTTCAGTCTCTCAGGCAGACATGTCCCTTCACCAGCTGACTTATTTAACATGGGAACATGGACATCATTCACCCTAGGTACTCAGCACAGGGGATTCACATAGACAAGAGAACTCATGAACAGACAGGACACTGACACTTCTGCCTGTACTTATACACCACTATGAGAATCACAAACTATTAAGCAGCACAGACTGGGAGCCAGGTACTGTTCTGTGCACACCATAAATCAATTCAATAATCAATTTCAACCCCATGAAGTAGGTGTCTGTCTTTCACCAATCCCGAGATGCACCTTTCCCAAAAGTCAGCATGCCAAATAGGATGAGTCAGATTCATAGGCAGTGAATTCTCTCCTGGTGATAAATAACAGCTCATCTTACTGCTGAGGCTTCTTAAACTTGTTGAAATGTACTTCTTACCACCCGGATAGTGCACAGAGCACATATCTCACCCAGAGCCCTGGACTAGTAAGGGCAGCACCACCCCACCACATGCCCCAAGGTCTGTGTACCTCCCCACCTCATAGCAACTGCAAGGTCATATACCATATGCTGGCCAGATTTGTTTTGGATGGATGAGACTATGGTGAAACATTGGACAAAAATATTTCAGACTCATTCAATGGGAAACCCTATACAGTCAAACAGACCCTTGATATCAAATACCACTGCAAGTACCCTTCACTATGTATGTATATATCTTCTCACCTCTGCAAAGAATTATTAACCATGAAGTCTATTAAATCTACTGGTACTCCTATTCTGATTCTTTTAAAAGGAATAATAAAGGTTTACACAATCTAATAAAATGGAAATCAAGAATGCCCAGAAAACAAAGAAGCTTCTAATACCTAAACAGCAGCCAGCCTTTTAAGGAGGAGAAAAAAAAAATCTTTCAGAAATGAAAACATTGTGCACTATTGGTGGGAATGTAAACTGGTACAGTCACTGTGGAATACAGCATGGAAGTTCCTCAAAAAAACTTAAAACAGAACTACCATATGATCTGGCAATACCACTCCTGGGTGTATATCTGAAGGAAATGGATGAATTCAAACAGGTATCTGTACCCCCTTATTTCATTGCAGCATTATTCCTAATAGCCAAGAAATGGAAAGAACCTAACACTGTGTCAACAGATGAATGGATAAAGATAGATGTGGTGTGGAATGGAATATTATCTCAGCCATAAAAAAGGAAATCCTGCCATTTACAACAATGGATGATTAGAACAGATGCTAAGTGAAATAAGTCAGAGGAAGACAAGCACTGTATGATCCATTTATATGTAGAATCTAGAAAAGGTAAACTCACAAGGAATAGACTGGTGGTAGCCAGGGGCTGCAGGAGTGGGGGAAAGGGGAGATATTAGTCAAAGGATATAAACTTGCAATTACAATAGGAATTGTAGGGACAGGGATGTAATGTACCTTATAGTGACAATGGTTAACAACAGAGTTTTGTTTACTTGAAATTTGCCAAGAGAATAATGCTTAAATGTCCTCACCACACACAAAAAAAATAATAATTATGTGATCGAGGTGTTAAGCAACCTTACTAGGGTAATCATTCCACAATGTATATGGGCATTCAAATCATCACACTGTACAGCTTAAACTTACAAAATTTTAATATATCATTATATTTCAATATAGCTAAAGAAAAGAAAAAATCTCTTAAGGAAAAAAATCTCTTAGAAACTGCTAAATCGGGGCGCCTGGGTGGCTCAGTGGATTAAGCCACGGTCTTCGGCTCAGGTCATGATCTCGGGGTTCTGGGATCGAGCCACACATCTGGCTCTCTGCTCCACAGGGAGCCTGCTTCCTCCTCTCTCTCTGCCTGCCTCTCTGCCTACTTGTGATCTCTCTGTCAAATAAATAAATAAATAAATAAAAATCTGTAAAAAAAAAAAAAAGAAACTGCTAAATCAGAAGCACCTTTATACATAGAATTCAGATTCACATAATCCAGATTTCCCAGAATTCACATTAGTTCCGAGGATTCACATAATCCTGATTTCCCTGCAGAAATTAGACTGACTAGCTCTAATTCTATTCCCTGATGTGCTACCACAATGGCATACAACAGAGCATGTAAGTTTTCTAAACCTGGGGTTTGTTTACTCAAGAGACTTTTCTAAACCTCCTACATGAGTTTTACTCATCAGGTAACCTGACATGACTTCCAAATGTGTAAGACGGTGAAAATGTAAGATTATAGGCTCACTCTAATTGAATTAATATAAAATTCTGACAAACTTTTTTTTTTAAAGATTTTACTTATTTATTTGACAGAGAGCGAAACAGCAAGAGAAGGAATACAAGCAAGGGGAGTGGGAGAGGGAGAAGCAGGCTTCCCACTGAACAGGGATCCCAATGCAGGGTTCGATCCCAGGACCCCAGGATCATGACCTGAGCCAAAGGCAGATGTTTAACACCTAAGCCACCCAGGCACCTCCTGAGAAACTTTTTTATAACAGCAAAAATTATGCTGTTCTGTAATGTATTAGCTTAAAAACAATATTCAAGTCTTTCATTACCTCGAAGACATTTGTCCTAATATTAAATTGATTAAATCAATAGGTAACCTGTGAACCCCTGAACTAATGCTAAGAGAGAATTCTAGCTCATCAGCCACCAGGTTAATAAATACAAACACAAATATTTTTCTCTCAGATTGTTACTACAATAGCAGGATGCAAAAACTTTGCAACTCTTTTTTTTTTTTCATTTATTGAGATATGTGAAAGAGTTAGAGAGACAGAGAGAGTACATGCCCAGAAACAGGGGCAGAGGGAGACAGAATCCTCAAGCAGACTCCTGGCCTAGTGCTGAGCCTCATGCAGGGTTCAATCCCAGGACCCTGAGTTCATGACCTAGGCTGAAATCAAGAGTCAGTTACTTGACTGCGTCACCCGAAGCACCCCCCACTTTGCAACTCATAATAAGCATGTTCTTTTTGCTCATTAAACATGCAAGATGAGGGGGGGGTCTTATAATGTGGACTTCAGAGCTCTGCTAAAATGCTCTAACACCTACTCCCTGCTTTTTTTAATCCGTGGTATAATAAAAATATATATTTGGTCTCAGAGCTCCTAAATACCTTGGAATTTACTGAGGATAGGCATGCTTTTGGTTATTCTTAACATACCCCTTTCCACCACATCAGAGTTTATACTAGTTTATACTAGTGAGCTGACTTGGGGTAGAGCCATTAGACAGCCTCAGTGTGGGCTGGTCACTGAAAGGAGAAGTGATTAGAGAGTAAGAGCTGTCAGCCTCACCTCCTGACCTCCAAGAGGGGAGGGAGGCTGGGGATTAAATTATAGAAACTCTTAAACTATAAGTTTGGGGAGTTTCCAGGTTGGGGACACTCGGATGTGCTGAGGGAGTAGAGGGACCAAGAGAGGGCACAGAAGCTCTAAGCCCCTTCCCCAGTTTACATTCCCACCGATAGTATACAATTGAGTTTACCTTTTCTAGATTCTACATTTAAGTAGATCATAAACTATTAGCTTCCCCTATTCCTTGCTCTATGCATATTTTCCATTTGCCTGTTTCTGAGTTGTATCCTTTATAATAACCCAACAAACATTAAGTAAAGTGTTTTCCTCCATTCTCTGAGTGGTTCTCGAGAATTATGGATCCTTTGAAGAGACACAGAAGCCCTGAATTTGTAGTCAGCCAGGTAAAAGTGTGAGAAGTCTGGGAATCCCATTTGTGACTGGCACCGAAAATGAATGCAGTCTTGTAGGACTGAGACTTCAATTCATAGGGCCTGCACTAACTCTAAAATTGAACTGAATTGCTTGACACCCAGTTGGTGTAGGAGAATTATAGGACTGGTGTAGATAAACATGTATCTGATACCAGAAAAAAACATTATCTAAATTAGAAGTTACTTAATTTGGATAAAAGTAATATGGATGATTGAGATTAAACCAGAAAGAATGTGGCAGAGAAATATAAATATATATGCAAATGATGAATGTTTCTATCAAGGAAAAAAGATAGCATTTTGTCTTAAAGAAAAATGTCTAGTTATACCAGAATATGAAAGAAGATGGTAAGGGCCAAGTGAGCAGATACAGTAAAATGTATAAGATTCCAGAGAAAGTGAAAGTTATCTGCCTTGGTTTACAAAACCAGCAAAAATGTGTCAGAATTCACAAAGCTGATCAATAAACAAAACTGTGAGCCTTTTACTGACTAAGAGACTGGGCTTCCTCTCTTCCTCTCTCCCATGCCAGCATGGAAAAGTCACAGTACAGCCATTTTCTCTCAAGCCCAGGTCAGCCTATCCTGGAAGCTGTTTGATACCATCTTCCCAGGATCAGACTCGAAATTCTGAACTAAAAAATCATCAAGGTGTTTTTATATCCAAATGGCCTTTGGCACTTTTCAGATCACCAGAATAACAAACATGGGTTCCCACAACACAGAATTCATGATGAAATGCTCACAAGCAGGAGTAAGGCTGAACATAAAATTAGGTAGAGCTGGGATGTTCCTTATTTCTCTATTAGCTCACCACTATCATTAAAGTTTCCCTATGTTCCAAGCCCATAATATGGGAAGAGCTAGCAAATCAAAAAAAAAAAAATTTAAGGTGCCTAGATTAATTTCATACAAGTATAATGTTATGTAAACAAACACTCTACAGTTCCCAGTACAGTGAGAGGCCCTAGAGATGCAACCATGCCTCACTGCCCTTGCTATGTTCTAACCCCCAGGGTGGACAATAACCAAATCCTCACACACAGCCATGAAGCCCACCCTGCCTAGAATTTTAATCCTATCCATTCTGATACTGGTGCTACGTATAATTAATTAACCAGAGCTTTATGTATTACCTGTTTCCTTCCAAAGTTAAAAGCCAAAAATGGGTCTTCAACAAACAAGAACAAACACAGAGCCTCAGTGGAACTACCAATTCTGTAGGGAACAGACTCCCGCAGAAGCTGACATCACCCCTTACAGTAGACACCAGGCAGACTCCCAGAGGTGGGTTAAGCCTTCCATCAAGGGCTCAAGATCCAAAGCAACAGGAATTAATTATGGAGAGGCGCCTGGGTGGTTCATTCGTTAAGTGTCTGCCTTCAGCTCAGGTCGTGATCCCAGGGTTCTGGGATCGAGCCCTGCCATTGAGGCTCCCTGCTCGGCGGGAAGCCTGCTTCTCCCTCTTCCACTCCCCATGCTTGTGTTCCCTCTCCCGCTTTGTCTCTCTATGTCAAATAAATAAAACAAAATTCTTAAAAAAGGGAGGGGGGGGCAGGTGGTGCATAAACAATGAATCTTAGAACACTGAAAAAAAAAAATTTAAAAAATAAGAATAAAAAAATAAATAAAAATTTAAAAATAAGAATAAAATAAATAAATAAAAAAGAATTAATTATGGAGGACAGAATAAAATTATTAGGGAAATCTAATTTGCTTCAGAATATCGTTGGGTTTTTTTAATAGTCTTATTTCCGAAGCCACTCATGAAACTTTTTTCCTTTCCTGTCTGTCTCTAACTCCTAATGCAATAGACTGTGCCTGTACAAACAGCATGACACAGCCTTTGAAAAGCAGGCCTCATCAGGGGGACTTGGAAATGTGCTAGAAATGCAAATTCCCAGGCCCCATCACAACTCTAAGGAATCAGAGACTCTGGAGGTGGCACCAGCCATCGGTAGCTAACCAAGCCCTCCAGGTGATTCTAATGAACAACAAAGCTGAGAACCCTTGGGCTAGGGATTCAAGATTTAATTCTTTGAGTTCCCACTGCAGGGGAGTGTCTTGATTAATTTTCCTAATACTCGTGGCCATCCCTGCAGTGGCTTTCAAACTTCAGAGTATAAATATGCAACTTGGGGAATGTGTCCACTGCATGAACAGACATACTTCCCAGGATTTAGATGCAACAGGGAACATGAAAGAATAGATTTTACTCCAGTATGACACAACCCACTTCTGCCGTTTCTTGCTCCCTGCTCTCTTTTCTGTCACCCCTACGCACCCACCGCCTGTTCTGCTTTCCACAGTCCTCCACTTGGAGGCCAGTGCCCACTTCTCTTCTATGACCCCAAACACCACTATCCATCAAGCACAAACCAGGTCTCTGTAACTGTTGCTCAAACTTCAACCAAGACTCCACACCTAAGACGCTCCCACCCTGCATATAGGTGACATCAGAGGGTCTTTGTCCTCCGTTACACATCCTGGTATATGGATGCCTTTTTTTGCCCGTAATCATGACTTATTGAGGGAGAAAGTCCACATTTAATGCTTTTTTACAACCTCCAAAGAAAGCTATAAAACCAGCAGGAAAGCTGCCAATCAGCACAGAATATAATGGAAACATTCCTGTTCCAAAAGAAAAAAAATGAAAAACTTATCTTTGAGCTCTTAAAATTAAAACACATAAAGAGTACTGACTAGATGCCACACACATACAAAAACCTCCAAACAATTACCATATTTATATACAATATGAAGTCATAAGCTCCATGGAACTATAAAATGTTGATCCCAATGTCAATAAATTACATTTATAGTATAACAGAAACAGCAGTGACATTTTCTCAAGAGGCCTGGCTTCAATTTCCAGCTCTGTTCCCGTTATTTGTGCAAACTGTGGCTTTTGCTTCTTGGTAGAGTTGAGGATTAAAAGAACTAATGAGAAAATATTTTTAAGAAAACATGTAACAGCAAAGCAAAGTATTGAGTAATATCACTTCTACTATCTGCATAGACTGAAAAGGTTTATAATAAATAAAAAAGCTCATGCTTAATTCTTCATACAAGGCCAGACCTAGACAAAAATAAAAAATAAGCTTAGTGTATCTTTTCGTAGCCTCTTTAGCTTTCCTTTTTTTATATACTATATTCCCTCCTGTACCTTCCCTCAAAATAATAAATATAAAAACCCTAAATGAGGTATTAATAAGAAACAGTCACTTGAAAAAGTCTAAGACTATAATCCAGCCCGTTTTTTGTAAGACAGGTCCAGGGTGGGTACAAGCATCCATTTCTTTTTAAAAGCTCAACAGTTTTTGTCTCATAACCAAAATCAAGAGCAAATGAATTGTCATTGAAAGTCTTGCTGACTTTTCATAACAACAGGCCTACACAAGAGTATTTACTGGTATTTCCCTGTGAAAAATACAAGATTAAATAAAATAAGGGGCAAATTGCAGTCCACAGGCCAAAGGCTTCCAAAAAGTGTTTTCTATGTTGCCACAGGAGAGTAATACAGGAAAAATTTCAGGAATAACTATTTCCACTGAATCTTAAAATAATCACTATTCACTATTTATAATTAGTCAAGACAAGATATATTATAAAACTTAAAAGAAAAAATGTTAAATGGGAAGGATACCACACCAAGGTAGTTTTGCAACAGGAAGACCCTCATTCAAAAAGAGCAATGAAATTCAAGTAGCTCATAATGTTAACTACAATGTAGACAACAATCTCCAAAGTGAAAACAAAATTTCAGAATTATGCTTAGACACTCCTATTCCTATTGCACATTCCAAAATTGCTATAAAATATAACTTATAAAGGTCTTTACAAAATGAAAACTACTAGTAAAAGGTCCTTACCTTTTCTAGGAGGAAGCTCTCCATTCTGGTTTAATTCTGTTCCCGTATATACAATTTCTCCATCTTTAACCATTTCATTCCACAAGCCACAGAGCCCATCTCTTGTGAATGCAAGCTGGTAATGATAAATAACATAAACTTACAGAACAATCATAGAGTGCAATTCTTAAAGAATGATATATTAAAAAAACAACTCATTTCCTCTCATTTATTCAATCATCAACGTTTAATAAAAATCATCCCAAAAAATATAATTAAGTGAAAAAGGCACAGTGCATAATAGTATATAAACAATGCTAGCTTTGCATAGATACAAGAAAGAAGACATGCACATGTGCCCTAGAAAGATAAACCAGAAACAAATAATGATTACCTATAGAGAGATACCTGTGACAGAGGAACATGGGCACCAGAGATTAATGAAAGCAAGATTTTGAGTAAACGTTATATATTTTTACTTCTAAAACATATAAATAATTTTCATCTTCAAAAATTCAAATTAAATCATAAAAAGGAAAAATCTACAACTGGCAACAAGCAAATTAACCTATGTTTATCACAGAGAAAAGTATTTCAAGGATCTTTTCGATTATACCTCTTCAGTCAAATATACTCTAAGGGAAAAATTTCTTCAACATTATTCACTGGTCTTACTGATAATCATAGTATTGATATTAAAATTTTAGAACTATCTCATACATATTGTGTGATACAGCAATGTTAACAAAATAAAACATGTTGATAACAGTTATGTTAGTGTTATTAGAAACAAAGGTTTTAAGTGTAAAAGAGATACAAAATCAAGGACATTTTTAAGAATAAACTGGACTGGAAATATCATTACAAATTTACATTTGAACATATGTGCTTGAGAAGGACCCAGAATGAATGACAGACACAGACACAGAGCAATGAGTACACCCAGAACCTAGACATCAGTTTTTAAGTCTCACTTTCCAGTAAACAAAACCTGGGCTCTTGGAGAAAAAAGGCTGATGTCATGGTCAGGGCAAACAAGATGAGCCAAGAATATTTTGTGTTTTCACCCCCACCCCAAAAAAGGCTGTGTAAGGCCTTATGGGGACTCTCCTGGCCAAAATTAAAACAATTTTGAGCATCAAAATACATAACTGCAGTGGACTGCAAAAGTAAATAAAAACATGAGTCCACAGTGATATTCAAAGGAAAAAACATAAAACAGACTTGTCAGTATTAGGAGTCAGAAAAGGCTCCCCAGAGCAAGCAGCCAACGAGGGCAAGGGCACAGTAGACACCCAGATGAGGCATCCATTCTGAAAAGTGCAGGTACAACAGAAGCCCTCTTATCAGAAACACAAAACACTTTTCACTAAAATAGGCACATCTGTTAGGCCATCTTTTAACGAAAAGCCAGCACCTTTCCTTTATTTGTAAGTCCACTAACTCACTCCTTGTCATCATTCCAGCATGCACCACCCTTATAAAGCATCCACTACTTCGAGTCTCCATTTCTCTACTTTTTTTTTTTAAGATTTTATTTGTTTGAGAGAGAAAAAGAGAGCATGCAAGCACCAGCAGGGGAGAGGGAGAAGCAGACTCCCTGCTGAGTAGGAAGCCCAACGCTGGACTCAATTCCAGGACCCCAAAATCATGACCTAAGCCAGAGGCAGATACTTAACCTACTGAGCCACCCAGATACCCCTCCAGTTCTTTAAATGTAGCAAGAATTAAAAGGCAGTATGTCAGTAATCTCAATATAGAATTCCTCTAGACTTTTAAGACATTTTCCCCAATCCTTTATAGTTCTTTTACCTAACCTGTCCAAGTAACTTTTTTAGCAACTCACTTTTATCCAAAGCATGTGTAGTAAGCAAAACTCTAAGACAGCCCTTAAGATCCTCATCCCCTGGTTCACACATACTCTGTGTAATGCCCTCTGAGTGTTGGTAAGACTCATGAAGAATAAGATGGGACATCACACCTGGGACCAGGTTTTGTTTCCATCTACGGCAAAGGTAAAGGAATTTCTCATATATAATTAACGTCCCACAACTGTTGATTTCTACTTATCAAAAGGAAGATTATCCTGGGGTCTTACTTAATCAGGTGAAAGCCCTTAAAATATGGGGCCATACAGAAGAGACATTCTCTACAGTCACAAAGAGGTGAGCTGCCATGGGCTACCTAAGCAGAGGGGCAGCATCTAGGAGCCCATGACTTCCGTTCCCAAACTGCAAGAGACTAAATTCTGCCAAGGAGCACCAATGAGACCCCAGAGCACAGCATGGCTGACACCCTGAGTACATGCAGCCTGTTAGACCCAAAGCAGAGGACCCTGCTAAGCCTTGGCCAGACTCCTGACCCACAGAAACTGGGAAAGAGAATAAACATGAGTTGTTTTAAGCTGCTAAATTTATAGCCAGTAACTTTTAACATAGCAACAGAAAACCAATTCAGCATCCAACTTAGTTTTTATAAAAGCAACAGCTTTCTTTCAGCACACCTATTTTATTTGTTCACCTCACTAACAAGACAATTGCCATAAACATACTTAGAACTAAAACATAGGACTCTTGATAAAAGTATCAACTGGCAGGGAAAAAGTAAAGAGTGAGGCACAAACATTCATCACCCCTTATGTTTTAGTGGGGGGATGGAAAAGTTTGGCTCATTTGCTCATTCAAGTAAGAGGAGGGCTAATACTGCTAGGGTTCATTTCAGTCCAGCTCCCACACAACCACATAAGGATGGGAGGCAAATAGGAACCAGACTAAACAGCCCCATGTGTGCTGTACCCTGGCAGTTACATGCCATCTTTAGATGGTCCAGGGAATAAATGAGCATAACTTAAAGCATGGATGGAGGCAGAGGAAGAAACTAGAAACAGAAAAGAATTTAGGAGGCCTCTGCCAAAAGTCTCCCCAAAAAAGGGTGACAGCGTAAGCCAAGATAAGGAAAGTACCTAAGACATTTCAGATCAAATGAGACAGATCCGATGTGAAAAGAAAGGAGACAGGGAACACAATCAGATGAAAAAGAACCAGCTCAGTGTTAATGATTCAGATTTGCACTATGAACATAAGCAATGGAGAACCTCTCCCCACGCACACCTGCATACACTCATACGCATAGCCACATATGTACATACATAAGTGTGTTACACACACACACACACACACACACACACTGCAAATACAAATCCAGTTCTTAACAGAGTGTCAGGAATTAGGACACTAATTAGGAATTAAAGACACTAATTAGGAATTAGAGGTTTAAATCTGGAGTCATCAGCAAATGGGATATAGACCATGACCTGGAGGAAATGCCAATGTCCAAAGAAAGAGAGTAACCAACATCCTCAACCCTGACTGCATTACCCATGAGGTGACTGTATCAGTGTTTTTAGATACAGTTCAGGATGAATAACATTGGTGTTTAGAGCTATAAGAAAAGAAAAACAAACATGAATTAAAGAATAAGCCAAGGAAGAAGCCCAGTTTATGTGGAAACAAGAATTGTTACTATCATGTCAAGAGGAAGAAAAGTAGGGCAGAAGCTGTGTGGAAGGTGGAGCCTGGGTATCTGGAGGGACACATACTGTAGAAGCCTCCTAGGAACTGAGGACACAAAGATGTAAATGAGACATGGACTTGAATAAACACCATTTAAAACACAACGGTCTGGGCATCTTAAGGATTTGAGTAAAGAGGAACATTACTAAGGCAACAAAGCAAAGTTCCCTGGAGGAGGGCAGGAAAGAGCTAGGGTGTGGAAGGCAAAGATGAAGCTTAGGGGAAAGGATTCAGAGCAATGGAAGGAAAGTACAGAATCCCAAAGAGAAAGCCAGGAAATCAAAAATAATCACAGCACTGTAAGAACAGCCTGTACAGGAAATAAAAATTAGCAATCTGTGAATTTAAGAGTGTCTGTACAACAATTAACTTGTCCTCTTTTTTTTTAAGATTTTATTTGTTTGACAGAGAGAGAGAGATAGCAAGAGGGGAGTGGGAGAGGGAGAAGTGGGGAAGTGGGAGAGGGAGAAGGAGAAGCAGGCTTCCAGCAGAGCAGGAAGCCTGTTGTGGGGCTCGATCCCAGGACCCTGGGATCAAGACCTGAGCCGAAGGCAGATGCTTAAAGACCCAGGCACCCCAACTTGTCTTCTTTAATAGCTAACTTACATTAAAAAATACCCAATGGGTAATGACACAGGTTTTAAATTTTAACTGTTTTTGGACAGAATCCAGATGCTTCTAATTAGTTTACTTGGTCTCAGGTTCCTTTTCCAATTTCTTCTCACAGTCTTACTTTATACCTCTAAAATGACATAGCAGGTAAAGTCATTTTCACCCTGAAAAGCAGACAATAAGAGGAGTATTAACAGGCCCAGTTCTAAGGGATAGTAAACTCAAACTCAGAGGCTCAATTATTTGACCAGGATCACACAACACTGAGGCTATGAGAAGTAGGATTTGGAAAAAGTCCTAATGCCCAAGCTTGTTCTTCTCTCACCAACACCACAACGTGCACCCACATATGCACGAAAGAGGCCTGGAAGAGCCGATGAATCCCCCACTACTACTACTGGTGCTACTGACACTTAAACACTAAATAGGATTGGGCAAGGGTTAGTCTATTAAAATGACTACTTCAGAGGGTACCTGCCTGACTCAGTCAGTAGAGTGAGCAATTCTTGGTCTTGGGGTTGTAAGTTCAAGCCCCATGTTGGGTGTAGAAATTACTTAAAAATAAAATTTTTTTTTTAATTTATTTATTTGACAGAGAGAGATCACAAGTAGGCAGAGAAGCTGGCAGAGAGAGAGGAGGAAGCAGGCTCCCCAGTGAGCGGAGAGCCCGATGTGGGGCTTGATCCCGGGACCCTAGGACCATGACACGAGCCGAAGGCAGAGGCTTTCACCCACTGAGCCACCCAGGCGCCCAAAAATAAAATATTTCTAAAAAATAGACAAAATGATTACTTCAGAACTGTATAATTATATAACAGAATCCAAAAAAGAATATACCAAATGCTTAAATGACATGTTGATTAACTTATAGGTTAGAAAATGTTTATTTTACTTTATTTTTTCAGTGTTCCAAGATTCATTGTTTATGTTCCACACCCAGCGCTCCATGCAATACGTGCCCTCCTTAATACCCACCACCAGGCTCACACATCCCCCCCACCATCCTCCCCTCTAAAACCCTCAGTTTGCTTCTCAGAGTCCACAGTCTCTCATGGCTCATCTCCCCCTCTAATTTCCCCCAATTCACTTTTCCTTTTCTTCTCCTAATGTCCTCCATGTTATTCCTTATGTTCCACATATTTTACTTATCTTTAAAACATGCCTGATATGTAATCTGTTCAAATACTTACAGATACTAAAGTAAAGATATCTGGCTTTTTTTCCCAGCCTACCAGAAAAATAACAAATACCTGTTAAACACAGGACAACATATCAACTCCAAAAAAATTTTAAGAACAGGTTTCTTAAGCAACTGGGGAGGTCAGACAGAAACATAAACTACCACTGTTTTAAGACATAGGGCAGTTAGGAATAGAAAGCCTGAGACCCAAGAGAGGAGACAGTGCAAAGAACCTAAGGCTGCTTTCCTGAGAGGCACCTGCCAATTCTGTGAGCATAGCTAAGACCAAGAACTGAGCAGAGCTGCTGAGGGACAGGCTTCAGACAGGGTCTTCATGGGGGAAAGGCCTGTTAAACACACCATGCTTTGAATAAAACTTCAAAGGCCCACATACCAGAAATAGGTAGGGGTGAGGTAGAAGCAGATGGCCTTCCCAGGGAAGGAGCCCAATTTTTAATTATCTCAGCCCCCAAGTGCACTTCAGTGACCTGGGACTGTTAGTGATGTTTGATTGGTAGATCTCCTCCAGAGGAGGAAAGTGTCACCCAGGGCCTCAAATGATCACAATAATTTGTCATATATAGTATCTGAAACCCAAACAAAAATAATAATTCATAAAGCAAGATGATGTGACAGAAAAATGAAAAAAATATATAGTAGACAACAGAAACAGATCAAGAGTAGATGCAAGAAAACAGAAATACAGAAACGGACTTGTCCTCAAAAGGAGAGCCTGAGCAATGGATTCACTTGGCAGACACCAGCCCAGAGCAGTGGGAGGCAGGGAAGGGGGGGACAAGAGAACACACAAAGCACAAGACACAATATGTTACCACATGGGTAAGCAAACTAAGGCCTAGACTACAGGCCAAATCTAGCCCACCATCTGATTTCATATGGCCCCTAAGCTAAGAATGGTTGTTGAATTTTTCAATGGTTGAAAAATAATCAAGGAAAATATTTTGTGACACATGAAAATGATGACATTCAAAGTTCAGTATTTACAAAGCTTTACTAGAACTCAGACACAGTTGTTTATGTATTGTCTGTGGCATGCCAATAGCAGAGTTAAGTAACTGTTACAAAGAACAGAGGACTCACAGAAATATTTGCTATCTAGCTCTTTACAGAAAGTTTGCTGACTCCTGTTTTACTGCACTGGCCCCTACTCCACAGTGAACAGAAGATACAGAAGGTTGTCTACTAGGTACATTCACTAAGCAAGTGGGACTCTTCTACAAGTTTTATAAGAAGAAATTATGGAATAGTCCAAGGGGGGAAGAAAAAAAAAGGAATTAAAATACCAGAGCCCTTATCAGTGCTTGCCAAGAGGTGAATGTTCAGTCCATGGGGAGCTAACTCCTACTCCCCAGCACCTTGTAGCCTATGTCATTGGCTCCATGGTAGGCAGCTGGGATGCAGTAACCCACACCCTGTTGTGTAACATTACATTCAAGATTGAAGTGGAAGGGTCACCGATGGGCATGCTAGGTGTCAACCCAGAGGGAAGGAGAGACATAGTCAAGGAAACTAGAACATGGTTAAGTAAAAAAAAAAAAATACAAAACACTTGAAACTAAACATTTAAAATAGATGCATCTCACTAAACTATACCTTACAGTAACTATAAGTAACTATATATTATTAAAATTCATTTAAACGGAACCACGGAAATTCGAGAACCAAAAAATACATTAACTATAATTAAGAACACTGAATGAGATGAAAAGCAGACCAGGAAGTCCTGTGCTTCTTCTGCCTCTGAGGGATTAACTTCTTTACGAATTATCTCTCCACTATAATGAACTAGAAAATCAAACAAAATATACTGCAGCCCAGAGCTATGATCCCTTAGAAGGGCAATGAATGAAGCCCTACAACTGGCCAAGCTTACTGCCTAGAAGCAGCTTCAAGGATCCAGCACGGGAAAGGGGAACCCAAATAGAGCCAAGAGCAGAGGAGACAGATCAGCTATAAGTAGGTTAAAATGACAAGGAAACAGGTAAAGGGGGATCTGCAGAGAAAGAGTGAACTCCAGACATGGGCAGAGGGGACCCCTTCAGTCTTGGGCTGAATACTGATTTGAGCATGGGCTGAGAAAACTACCAAGGCTGGGAAAAGAAGCACTAGAAAGTAGAAGGCAGAATCCCCATGATTCCCAGTCTTGTTTCCATCAACCAGAATGAAAAAGACCCCTATCACACCACTTGGAAGAGTCCTATGAAGGCAGATAAATTAGTGCATGACTAGAGGTTGTGCTAGATCAGCCTGAACAAACCTAAGGATCAAGCTTCGAAAAAATTAAATTGATCCCAAATAACTTACATGAATCCCAGACAAAACTAATGCTCTTTAAAGAAATAAAGCAAAATTCAGCACAGAACAACATAATAAATACAATGTCCAACATTCAATAAAAAATTACCTAGCATGCAAACACACCCCATGACCAAAGCAATCAATCAAATGACAGAAGCAATCAAGAGAAATAAATCCAGATGTGATAGAGATGATGGAATTAGCAGACAAGAATATTAAAAGCTCATTATAGATACATCCAGATGCTCACAAATAGGAAACTATGAACCAGGTAACAAGTGAAATGGAAGATATGAAAAGGACCCATATGGAACACCTAGAGATGAAAAATACAACTGAAGTGAAAACTTCAATGCACAGGATTAATAGCTTAGGTACTGCAAAACAGTTATATTATAATGTACCATGTCTAAGCAGACAGCTATTACATGTTATCTCCCTTTTAAAATTCATTTATTCTAGGTTCCAAACATAACTGCAGGTGTAATGACCACCATCAGACTTCATGTTAATCTACAGTCATTCGGTCATCTAAAGATCCTTCTCTAGGATCCTTCTCTAGGAAGAGCTCATGGGAACAGTATTTATTCATTGATAAAGTTGTGTTCTTTTTATCTGAAAAGTCAGTTTTGCTAGAACATAACATCCTTGCCTCACATTTTCTTTTCTTGGGAGTCATAAATATGTTACCGAATTTTCTTCTCCAAAAAAGTCCTGTGATTAGATCTGATGGTAACCTCATTATCTTTCCCTTATAAATATTATTAGTCTTTTCTAAGAACCAAAAGTTAATTTTTTTTTAAATTTTTTAAAAGATTTTATTTATTTATGTGACAGACAGATCATAATAGGCAGAGAGGCAGGCAGAGAGAGAGAGGGAAGCAGACTCCCTGCTGAGCAGAGTCCAGTGTGGGGCTCATTCCCAGGACCGTGAGATCATGACCTGAGCAGAAGGCAGAGGCTTAACCCACTGAGCCACCCAGGTGCCCCACAAAAGTAAATTTTTTTAAAAAGACTAACAAAATGTATAAATCCCTGACAAGATTAATCCAAAATATAGAGAAAACACAAATAACCAAAATCATGAATAAAAAAGTGAGCTATGCTACCTATCCTACAGACAAGAAAGTAATCAGAAGACGTCATTATGAATATTAAGTTACCTGTATTTATAAAATTCTTTAATTTCTACATCTCATCTGTCAATTGGAAAACCTGAGAATAGAATTTACCAAGATGATCACGTTTATGTTCTTTAATCTACTCATATGCTAAGCATAAAGTAACAATACATACATTTAACAATTTTAATTTTAAAATTTAACTTTTATCTTTACTCATTCTAAATTGATTAGAAGAGGAGACAAATAAATGATTCGAATTTAATTATTAATATACTCAACAACTCTGACGAACTGCAAGGGCATTACACTGCGAACAAAACCAGTCTTAAAAGGTCACATACTATATGACATTCTCAAAATGGCAAAATTAAAGAGATGGAAAACAGATTAGTGATTGCCAGGGGTCAGAGATGGTGGGGGAAGGATGGTGTGACCTATAGAGGGGCAAGAGGAAGAAAATCTTTGTGGTGTGATTACACAATTGGCACAGAACTCTGCATACACTCTACCAATGTCAATTTCCTGATTTTGATATTGTACTAATAGTTACATAAGATGTAACCACTGGGAGAATCAGGGTGAAGAGTATACAGTGACCTCTCTTTGCAACTTCATTTGAATCTATAAATTATTTCAAAATAAAAAGTTAAAAAAATTGCATCATATTTGAATCTATAAATTATTTCAAAATAAAAAGTTAAAAAAATTGCATCATACGTATCTAATATCATGCTCTACTTCAAAGAATCCAAAAATAGAAATTGCAGGAGATTCATCTGAGTACAGATTATGCAAGAAAAAGAAAACACCATTCTTGGATCCATGCTCAAAGACACAACCTTAGCCTTACATCAAAACTAGCAAAAAAATGTGCACATATGATTTAAGAATAAAAAGCTTTTAAGGTATCATATACCATTTTTTATAGGTTCTTTGCTTAATTGACTTTTCGATCCAATGAGAAGTAAGCAATCACATCAGACAGGACTTTTACTTTAAATATAAGAATGGTAATGGTAGTGATTATGTAGCTAACATCTCTTAGCTCTATTTTATTGCCTCTTCAAGAGAGTTGCAAAGGAAATGACAATTCAAGGTACTCCACACATCAGTAAAGAGTGCTGAAAAAGTAAAAAGCATTATATATGTAAAAACCACTTATATGACTGCCATACAATTGCCACTCCATTTAAGGCAGCTTGTTGCAACATCGTAGACCTGATACATTGTAGGTCTAAACATCTATCAACAAGAGAGCCTAGGATTAGTGTCTGTATTCTTTATAATATACACATATTAAAAGTTGTCACAGCCTCCAAAAATATTTCCTTTCTAAAGTCACTAAAACCTTCATACACATTTCAAACAAAAATAGCCATAGAAAATAGTTTGTTAATAGTTGTTAAATCCTGTGGCTAAGAAACATGTTTATATAACTTTTGTTCCCAATACAAAAGCCCTACCTAAGGAATGGGACACATCCCACTCCAGTTGGGAGAGATATCCCCAATAGGGTAAAAGTAAAAGCTGTTAGGCTTGTATCTGCAATGTGTGCCTGCAAGAAGGATTCCAAATAGTGAAACTAAGTCTAAAGTCATTTGTTAGGGTAAAACAACATTTGTTCCTCACATTTAATAAGCAATGCTGGAAAAACTATATAAAAACAAGGTCAGTGATCACTTTTTTCACATTAAATAGCTTCAATACCTACAACACATTTTCCCACTGGGGCACACTCCAAAATCTAAGTCTTGGGGCACCTGGGTGGCTCAGTGGGTTAAGCCGCTGCCTTCGGCTCAGGTCATGATCTCTGGGTCCTGGGATCCAGTCCCACATCGGGCTCTCTGCTCAGCAGGGAGCCTACTTCCCCTTCTCTCTCTGCTTGCCTCTCTGCCTACTTGTGATCTCTGTTAAATAAATAAATAAATACTTTAAAAAATTTTAAAAAACTAGGTTTTCTTCATGTACTCCTAAGATGAGCTTGGATGACTTTTGACTAGTTGAAATGTCTAAGAAGAGTTAAGCACTGTATATTACACTAAATAAATCAAAAGTAAAATAGTAAGCACTCTAAGGCATAAGTGGTGTTTCTTTTTATGTATATCTGCCTAACTCATCATAGGCACTCAACTCAGTATTAAACTGGTTTTAGATCAAGATGCTAAAACTCATATTAAGGAGTTATTCAATTATGATTAGAAAGAAAAACTTCATTGGTAAAGTTCTTTACCTCAACAAGTTCTACAAAATACACAAATACTAATAAAAAATGAAGTCTTGAAGTCAGTTTGCCTGAATCTCAAGATTTCAAAAATAAGAAATTATTCATCTCACCTCCCCGCCAACCACGCTTTAAAAAAAAAATAAATGACAAAGGAAAACAAATAGTAACTGCTAAATAAAAAGCAACGTGCAAACAAAAACCAAACAGTCACTACTATGCCAATTCTTGCCCCAATTCTTTGTGCTGTAATCTAACATTACCCCATTATTAATAACTATCCCAAAATCCACAACATAGTTCTAAGCACTTGGCTCTCACACCTACTAGGATGCAACACTTTAAAATAAATAAATAAATAAATAAAGGTAACAATACTTCACTACAAGTATCTACGATCAAGTGCTTATAGAATATATGAGTCTTGATAAACTGTGATGCACTATGTAGGATTGTATTGAAAAATGTAGATTACTTGAGAAATACTTAAAATGGTTAACCTTAGGAAAGAGAAAGAAAAGCCATATATAGTACGAAATATTTCAGACACTTTTTTGCTGTTAATATGGAGTTACAAAAGTAGTTTTTCCAAACCATCTGCAAAGAAAACTAAGTTGGGGGAAAAAAAAAAAGTCTATAGAAACATTACTGCTATTATTTACTTGATAATTTCTGGACAAGCTTACAATTACATTATTAAAACATTAGACAGTCTAAGGCCAACATTTTGTTTTCACACATTCTTTATGTGAAAACCTGAGCACTCCTCTTTATAAGACCAGTCACAAAAATAAAGAGCTCAACTGCACTCTTGTCTCCCCAGAAAGACAAAAGACAGGGTCCCATGAAATGAGTTTCTGCAGGACATAATACATTACTACATGTTTCTCCCCTCATTAATTGAACATCTCAAAACTATCACTAAACAGTTAACAAGGTATGGTTAAGAATACTACAGACCTGTTAAAAATAATAGGAAAAATGTTTGCATAACTAGATCTCAAGTTTCTTGCACTTACACATAACTGCAATTAAAATGTAGCCACACACAATCTATAAAAACTGATACAATAAAGGTGCATTTTAAATTATAGGAAATAAACTTGCTTCTCTAATATGCAAGATACGATCTGCATCCTCTTACTTATCCTTTATAAAACCTTAACCAGAAATTTAAATATGGAGGCAGGAACACACCAAGAAAAAAAAGCATGTCAAAACCCCACCTGTATATCTGTTTTCAACCATTTGGAGTCAAGTCGAGTCTGGGCAGCCAAACAGAAAGAATCAGAGGGCATCTTTCCTCCAGTTCCCTCCCAGTTGTCAATCCTGCAAGTAAAACATAAACGTTGGAAGACCTAAAGCTTTTCAAAATTGTACAAAGACCCTCCCACAAGGTTTAATGCGGCAAAAAGAACAGAAAGATGGGAGAGGAGAACAGATGGGGGAGGGGAGAGAGAGGAGGAGAAAGGAAGAGAAAGATGGAGAGAGACAAGGAGGAGGATGGAAGAAAAAGCCTACTTCCAATACAGGTAAGAGCCACACACGGGATTCGCCTGGTTTCTGTACTACGTCGGCGAGACCTTGAGAATAGACGGTCACCGGAGACCAAATCACAACGTCATCCCCTTCCCTTAAATCCAAAAGGTAAAGACACAGACGAGACAGGAAGCCCACATTTCAACGACAAATGACAGCAGCATGCATCTGCCGCTTTATCCCATACCAGTAAGTGGTGCGTGAAACAAATTAATCAAAAGACACGTCGGAGGAAAAATCCAAAACAATAATCACTTTGAAATGGAAAGACAGCCCGAGCCGCGCGCCGCGGGCGGTCCGCGCAGGCCCAGGTCCGGCGGTCGCGCCAACGCCCGCGGCGCCCCAGCTCGACCGTACCCTGGGTTCCGACCCGCACCGCCCTAGCGGCTGGCCGCCCTCGCCGCCCCCAGGGACGAGGACCTGAAGCGCAAAGGCCCCGCCGCCTCCTTTTGACGGCGTGCGAACAGAGCCTCCAAGCCGCCACTGGCTTCGCCGGCGCTGGTGATCCCGGTATCTCTCGCGACCCGAGGGGCGGACCAACTCGGGACTACCGCCCCCGCAGATCAGCCAATCACAGCGAGGTTGTTGCGTTGGACCAGCCAATGGGAAAGAGGAGCCCTCTCGCCCTTCCTCCCTACTCTGTTTCCTTCAATCCCGCTCGTCTTCCTTCTTGGGGTTCAACCCTTGCGGTCATGACCAACCGCAGGCGCCGGGGGGCGGGATTTCCGCCGTACGCAGGCACTCCTGTCCCGGGTTCCGTACAGTGCTCGCGAAAAAGCTGGGGGCGCGGTAGAATGTGAGGTGACTGAGGAGCTTCAACCTGGAGGGCGAGGGTGTGTGCTATGGACGCAAGTACTGGGCAGAAGAGACTCGAGGCTGGCTCTAGTCGGCTAGAGCCTCCTCCTGTCTGTCCCACTGAAAGCAGCTAAAATCCCAGGCTGAATTCCTGGAATGGCTGGTAGCGGGGGACTTGGAGAAGGAAATCAGAGTTTTTGCCCTAACACATAACTTCAATTATACACCATAATACCACCATAATACAAATCTTAAGAAATTTCAAACAATTGGAGTCATACTTATGTACTCTGACCATAATGGAATTAATCGTTAAAACTAAACGCTGGTACTTTGGAAAGATAAAAGGTAGAGGACGCCTGCGTGGCTCAGTGGTTACACATCCCACTATTGATTTTGGCTCAGGTCAAGATCTCAGGGTCCAGAGATAGAACCCCCCACATCAGGCTCACCACTCAG
Organism: Meles meles; assembly: GCF_922984935.1. Lineage (NCBI taxonomy): Eukaryota > Metazoa > Chordata > Mammalia > Carnivora > Mustelidae > Meles > Meles meles. Next base: position 28,912,592 of record NC_060071.1, read on the forward strand.
CAGAGAGTCAGCTTGGGATTATCCCCCTCTCCCCCTTTCTCTGTGCTTCCCCCAGCTCTCTCTCTCTAAAAATAAATAAATCCTTTAAAAAAAAAAAAAGACAAAAGATATCTGATAAGGCTGCCTAAGAGAGAGAGAGAGAGAAAGAAAACATACAGGTTACCAATATCAGCAATACCAGAAAAGGTATCACTAAAGACCCCCACAGAATTAAAAATGAGGGTGGGGTGCCTGGTTGGCTCAGTGGGTTAAGCCTCTGCCTTCGGCTCAGGTCATGATCCCAGGGTCCTGGGATGGAGCCCCACATCGGGCTCTCTGCTCGGTAGGGAGCCTGCTTCCTCCTCTCTCTCTGCCTGCCGCTCTGCCTATTTGTGATCTCTCTCTATATCAAATAAATAAATCTTAAAAAAAAAAAAAGAGGGTAAGTGAGGGGCACCTGGCTGACTAGGTCAGAAGAGGTGTGATTTTTGACTTCAGGGTTGTAAATATCATTCCTGTGCTGGGTGTAGAGATTACTTAAAATCCTCAAAAGGAGAGTAAGAGAATACTAGGAAAATTCTACGCATACAAATTTGATTATTAATATGAAATGGACTAATTCCACAGAAGTCATACACTGCCAAAATGAAAAAGATAACCTGAACAGTACTATACCCACTTTAAAATTTGAATTCACAATTTAAAACTTTCCAAAAAAAGAAATCTCCAGGCCCAGATTGTTCTACCAGATATTTAATAAAGAAAGGGCATCAATTCTATATAAACTCTCCAGAAAATTGAAGAGGAGTAAAAACTTCCATTATATAACCACAGCATTACCCTGATAACAAAACCAGAGAAAGACATTGCAAGAAAACTTAGAACCAATATCTTTCATGAACATTATATATAAAATTTCTTAGCCAAGTTTTTGCAAATGGATTCCAGCAACATTAGAAAGGATAACACATCATAACTGGAGTTTATCCCAAGAATTCAAGATTGGTTTAACATTCAAATCTAAGTGTAATTCACCATGAAATCATCTCAATAGATGAAGAAAATGCTTTTGGCAAAAATCAACATCTCGTTTTAAAGAAAAAAATCAACATCTCGTAAAAACTCTGTGCAACCTAGTAAGAGAAGGGAACTCCTCAACCTGCTAATGAACATCTATGAAAACCTACATCTAAGCCAAAACAGTCTTGAAAAAGAACAAAGTTGGAGGACTCACATTTTCTGATAATAAAACTTACTACAAAACTATGGTAAACAAATTAGTGTGGTACTTCCATGAGGATAGATATGTAGATCAACGGAATAAAACCCAAAACCCAAAAACCAACACTCATATATCTGATTAATTGATTTTTTTGGTTCTTTTGTTTGTTTTGTTTTTGTTGTCATCGTTGCTTTAATTAACATATAATGTATTATTTTTTTCAGGGGTACGAGTCTGTGAATCCTCAGTCTTACACAATGCACAACACTCACGGTAGTAGTCAATTGATTTCTTTAAAGGGTGCCAAGACCATACAATTGTGAAAGAGTAGTCTTTTCAATAAATGGTACTTGGAAAGCTGGATTTTCACATGCAAAAGAATGAAGGTGGATGCTTACCTTTCACCATACATAAAAATTAACTAAAAATGGATCAAACTTAAATGTAAGACCTACAAGTATAAAACACTTAGAAGAATACATGGAGAGCAAGTTTTATGACATTGGATTTACAATGATTTCTTACATATGGCACCAAAAGCACTGGCAACAACAACCCAAAAAGGATGAGTATATTTAAAGTTTTGTATATTCCTAATCTTATTTCTTATCCCTACACTTATCTCTATCTTTAGGTCCCTATTTTTCATCTATTCCTCAACTCCCACCCCTGAACCCTGTGGAATTTACAGGCATATTCTTTTTTTTTAATTTTTTATTTAAATTCAATTAGCCCCCCAAAAATAAATAAATAAATTCAATTAGCCATCATATAGTACATGATTAGTTTCAGATGTAGTGTTCAATAATTTATCAGTTGTGTATAACACCCAGTGCTCATCACATCATGTTCCCTCCTTAATGCCCATCACCCAATTACCCCATCCCTTCCCATTTAGTTTTCCTTCCCTTCCCTTACGATCCTCTGTGCTGTTTCTTATATTACACATATGAGCGAAACCATATGGCAATTGTCTTTCTCAGTTTGACTTATTTCACTCCACATAATACCCTCCCATTCCATCTGTGTCAATGTAAATGGTAAGTATTCATCCTTCCTTATGGATGAGTAATATTCTGTTGTATATACCACATCTTCTCTATCGATTCATCTGTTGATGGACATTTGGACTCTTTCCATAGTTTGGCTATTGTGGACATTGCTGCTATGAACATTGGGGTGCAAGTTCACTACATTTGTATCTTTGGTGTAAATACCTAGTAGTGCAGTTGCTGAGTCCTAAGGTAGCTCTATTTTTAACTTTCTGAAGAATCTCAAAACTGTTTTCCAGAGTGGCTGTACCAGCTTGCATTCCCACCAACTGTGTAAGAGGGTTCCCTTTTCTCCCCATCCTCACCAACATTTGTTGTTTTCTGTCTTGTTAATTTTAGCTATTCTGACTTGTCTGAGGTGTTATCTCATTATGGTTTTGATTTGTATTTCCCTGATGCCAAGGGAAGGGAAACATTTTTTCATGTGTCTGTTGGCCATTTGCACGTCTTCTTTGGAGAAATGTCTGTTCATGTCTTCTGCCCATTTCTTGACTGGATTCTTTGTTTTTTGGGTGTTGAGTTTGATAAGATCTTTAATAGATCTTGGATACTAGCTCTTTATCTGATATATCATTTGCAAATATCTTCTCCCATTTGGTAAGTTGCTTTTTAGTTTCGTTGACTATTTACAGGCATATTCTTATCATGTTACTGTTCTAAAACGTATAGTCTTCTGTGGAAAGCAGTGGCTTTTTATTCTTCCACATGCATACATCTTGGGCATGAAGTGGATCCCTGCCACATTTAGACTAATATTCCACCTGCTTCACTTAAAACAAAACAACTTCTTTGAAACACTTGATATCAGATTATATCACTCTCAGATCCTGATTGCAATAATCCATGCTACTATCCATCAGTTTCCATGTTCACTGAGGATTTAAGCACTCCACTCATGACCTTTATACCACTGCTACCACTGGCCCATTCTCAGGGCCTTTCCTAACATAGGAGTCACTCGCTCAGTGTCCCTGCCTCTCTGTTCCTCGTGGCCTTACTTTTAAACCTCCTGCTTCCTGCTCCACCTGAACCACTCACCACCCTGATCTGTTCCATTCATGAAATCACCTTGAAGATCACAATTGTGAGCCTCTGACTCTTAAGTCACTGCATCTTACCTTTCTAGTTCAATTCTTTCAGTAACTATGCAAACAAACTTCAGCCCCTCTAGAAGTCTGGCCCACAACCTCACTTTCCTTTTTTGCCAAGTTAGATTTTACAGCCCAGCATATGCCCATAATCTCTAATCACTTATTCCTCTTTCTCTCCACCCTGGCAAACAGCATCCACTCCACTCACTTAGTATGTGGCTAAACTCCTGAGACACACATCTGCATATCTACTCCACGGACTCTTCCCTTCCCCTTGTGCCACAAAGCCATCTGGTACCAAGGATACAACGGGCCTAAGAAAGAAAAGTCAGCCCTCTGGGGTGGCAACAAAGTGGAAGGATGGAAGAAGTCTCTGGAAATCATACATGCACCAGTGGCCCAATCTTGTGTCCATCCACCCCAAGACTTACTGAGGTTAGAAGTAGATAACAAGCAGATATTAGGGGCGCCTGGGTGGCTCAGTGGGTTAAGGCCTCTGCCTTCGGCTCGGGTCATGATCTCAGGGTCCTGGGGTCGAGCCCCGCATCGGGTTCTCTGCTCAGCAGGGACCCTGCTTCCCTTCCTCTCTCTCTGCCTGCCTCTCTGCCTACTTGTGATCTCTCTCTGTCAAATAAATAAATAAAATCTTTAAAAAAGAAAAAAAAGGGGCACCTGGGTGGCTCAGTGGATTGAGCCGCTGCCTTCGGCTCAGGTTATGATCTCAGGGTCCTGGGATCGAGCCCCGCATCGGGTTCTCTGCTCCGCAGGGAGCCTGCTTCCTCCTCTCTCTCTGCCTGCCTCTCTGCCTACTTGTGATCTCTCTCTCTGTCAAATAAATAAATAGAATCTTTAAAAAAAAAAAGAAAAAAGAAAAAAAAAGCAAGCAGATATTATCACAGCCAGGAACACCTTAGCTGATGAAACAGTTCTCACCATGAAAATTGCCACAATAACTGTCTGCAGTTTCCCCCTTCCATTCTGTTACTGTGAACAAAGCTTCCTGTATCTTATGGATAGACAATCTCCCTACTAGTGCTCTGGGTCCACCCCTTCACCTATCAATGATGCCAATCAGGTATTAGATCTGCCTTGCCTCCCTCCACCCTTCCACAAGCATCTCCTTCTCTGCTGTGTCAGTTCTATCAACTTACAAATATGCCTAAGATACTAGTTTTAAAGACCTTCCTTTGAACTCCATGTATCCTTCCAGAAGCCATCCTATGTCTCTGATTTTTTTAACAGAAAAATTCCTTTTCAAATGGTCTCACTTTCCACCTTTACTTCACCTCACTCTTACTTAAAGCACAACAGTCAGGCTTTGTTCCTATCACTTCACTGGAATTCTCTTACAGAGGTTACTAATGACCATCAGTTGGCCAAATTTCATGTCAGCTATCAGTCCTCACCATATGTATGCTCCCAGTAGTATGTTCACAGTTGCTCACAACTTCATAAATGAAATATTTTCTTCACATTTTCCAGTTTCCTCCTATGTGATGGAAATCCCTCATCAAGTTGTTTATTTCCTGACCTTGCTCTGTTGGAATGACCCAAGCTTATTCCTCAGCTCTCTTCTTTATCAACACTCCCCAGGTAATGTCATCTAATCTCATGACTTTCAATATGCTAATAACTCCCAAGTTATTATTTTGACAAATAATAAGTTTGACATCTTTCATTAAATCCAGATGCACTGATGCCATTATTTTCTTTTTTTTTTAAAGGTACTTTTTTTAAAAAAATATTTTATTTATTTATTTGACAGACAGAGATCACAAGTAGGCAGAGAGGCAGGCAGAGAGAGAGAAGAGGAAGCAGTCTCCCTGCAGAGCAGAGAGCCCGATGTGGGGCTCGATCCCAGGACTCTGGGATCATGACCTGAGCCGAAGGCAGAGGCTTTAACCCACTGAGCCACCCAGGCGCCCCTCCATTATTTTCATTTTACTAAAAGGTGTCAAAGAAAATGTCATAACTAAGTCACAACTGCCACTTGTCTGACAGCCCATGATTTCAGAGATAATAATATACAGAAAATGTGTACCTCAAAATTGAAGACATAAGGTATATAGCTCTCCAGTTCTAAATAAAATGTGTGAGCTGGGTAAGCACTTATAACGTATCTGTTAAAATTTCTTTCTCTCTCTTAATAAAGTCTAAGGCAAAGCCAGACCTGATTGATCACGTTTGTAGTGATTAAGAGGAAAATCCTTGCAGTCAGACTGCCTATGTCAAATCTTGTTTCTATACTTACTAGCTATGTGAATTTTTGCAAGTTATTTAGCCCAATTCTAAAATGAGGACAATAAATTAATTTATCTCATAGAGCTACTTCAGAGATTGAAGCAATTGATGCCTAGCAACATCTTAATATATGTTATCATCATTGTCGTCATCATCATCATCAACATTATCACCATTATTTTCCTTGGCCTCATCCTAATTTCAGTTATACTTAGGGTTATCCAGACCCTAAGGAGACCCCAAACTCCAAGACTGACCCTAAGAGAAAGATAAGAGAAAAGATATTTTCATCCCACTATCCCCTGCAAAAGATTCCTCCTATAAGCTGTAGAGTCACAAAGACCTGGACTTGAATTCTGAGTTTGTTATTTTCTATGCGACCTTGTGGAAATCTTTTAACTTCATTTTCTTTGTTTATGGAGAAGGGATATCATTACTTACCTATTGGAATGTTCAGCCAGTTGGAGACAAAATATAGTAAGTGGCAGGCAAAAAGTAACTTGTTCAATAGCCAGTAGTAGTACCAACAATAGTTCTACTTCTTTTCCAGGCACATGGGAAGATTGCATTTCCCCTTGAAGTGAAGTAGTATCAGTGGTTGTGTCTAGAAGTGATGTGTGTCATTTCCAGGCTGGAACAGTAAGTTGCTAATGTCAAACCTTCTAGAATCATGGGAGCAGGTGTTGAATTTGAGCTTCCATCAACCTGAGTCCCTCAGTGTTTGTGAGTATCTCACCACCAACCCATGTTTGACATAAAGTCTGACCAAGAACTAAACTTTATTTTTCGTCCTTGAATGTAATGATTTGTTTGTTACTGTAACATATCCCTACCTATTCTGATGACATGCTTTCCAGAATAAGTCAGATAATAAATATAGACATAGTGACATACTTAAGAAATCATTCACTCTTTGGTAAATTCTAATAACATTGACTCAGGCATTCCTACAGCAACACCACCCAAATGGTTTCCTTGTCATAAGGGGAAAGACTTAATGGTCCTGAATGACATCATCCTAATTCAGTGGCCACTCTTAACATCACATATGAAGAGTCAACTATAGGGGCGCCTGGGTGGCTCAGTGGATTAAGCTGCTGCCTTTGGCTCAGGTCATGATCTTAGGGTCCTGGGATCAAGCCCCAGGGAGCCTGCTTCCTCCTCTCTCTCTGCCTACCTCTCTGCCTACTTGTGATCTCTCTCTCTGTCAAATAAATAAAATTTTAAAAAATTTTAAAAAAAGAGTCAACAATATATTTTGAGTCTTCTGACACAATATTTAATGCACAATATCACCATGATACACACTAGTTTTTTAAAAAAGTGTTTTCATTAACCCAAATCTTTAGGCTCTTAAAAATTTTGAGTAATTAGAAACACAGGAAGCAAAGGTATATGCTAAAGTCAACAAAAGAAAAGAATATGACCTAGTCTCATCTACAAGTCAATGATGTGAATAAAAGTTCTCAGATAAAAAGAGAATTAAGGGGCGCCTGGGTGGCTCAGTGGTTTAAGCCGCTGCCTTCGGCTCAGGTCATGATCTCAGGGTCCTGGATCAGGGTCCTGGATCAGGGTCCTGGATCGAGTCCCACGTCCGGCTCTCTGCTCTGCGGGGAGCCTGCTTCCTTCTCACTCTCTCTACCTGCCTCTTTGCCTACTTATGATCTCTCTCTGTCAAATAAATAAATAAAATCTTTTAAAAAAAAGAGAGAGAATTAAGAGCTAGTTAAGCAATTTAAGAGACCAAATATAAATGCAGAACCCTGGCTTAGATACTTTTGAGTATTTGTATGTCAAGGCTGTTTGGAGGAAAATGGGAGAAATCTGAATAAAATTTGGATTTTAAATTATGTGAATATATACTGACATCGAATAGGTGGATATCACTGATGGGGAAAAAACAAGTTGCAAAACAGAATGTATAGAATGGAAATATTTTAGCAAGAAGTATATGTATGTGTGTGTTCATACATAGAAAAAGCTCTGGAAATGTATATTCTAAGGGATTAATAGTGATAAATTTTGGGCAGTGGGAAATGATGTTATTATTCTCTTAGTTATGCTTGTCTGTCTTTTCTAATTCTCCAAACATACAAAGATAAAATTATATTCTTAAAAATAATTAAAACTTCAAAAGAAAAAATTGGAGGGTAAATGTTTATTTTAGTTATCTAACAAAATTTGACTACTGGAAATATGATGGAATCGATTTTCTGAGGAAAAGAAAACCCTACCACGAAAAACACCTAGACATAATGGAAATGATACTGCATGTTCAATATAGCCAAGTTCGAAAATCTCAAGAATATTTCTAGGATCAAATGCAAATAGAAATGAGGGCTAAAGCAATGACAGAGGGAGAAAGTGTTTGTGACATAAAGGTAGTTGGCCATATTTGAAATGTAGATACCTGGGAACCTAAATCTGAGAAGATTTGGAGCACAGAGAAAAGTTGCTTATCCTGGGACCCTAAGTCTAGGACCAGCAAGCAGAGGAGACAAGGCTGTGTACCCTGGTGAAGTTAGCCATACTCAGAACCTAGATGTCTGAAATCTACCAAGGAGAGAAACATGGCTTTGTTGCCCATGGAGTAGAGGCTCATTCCCAGAAATCAGAGGCCAGGGATGCAACAAGCAGAAGAGATAGGACCTCGACAACCTAAGGGTAGGTAACCCTATATGGAACATAGTTATATAGAATCCTTATAATCTGAACCTGAATAACCTGATTCAAACAAGCAGTTGAGACAGCTATAATGCCCTGATAATAGTTATCCATAGTTGGAACAAAGACCTGAGATCTAACCAGCAGATGGCCTTTGTGCTTCTGGGTATTAGACCAGAAACTGGGGACTGATTTCCATCAAGCAGAGGAGACAATGTCTTAAGGCTCGGCCCTGGGCAGAAAAGCTTTGATCCAATAACCAGAGACAAGGCCTCAGTACCCTGAAAATAGGTACCCATACTTGGAACCTCAGCTCATAAAATCAAACTAGCAGTGGAGACAAAGATTCAGAGTCCTACAATTAGTAGTCAACCCCCAGAATATATACTAGGAATCGAAAATGCAGAGGAGCCAATGCCTTAGTGCTGGGATATTTTCCCATAATCAGAACATGAGATCCAACAAGCGAAGAAGAAAACTTTGTGTCCTAGGAGTACTTGCCAACTCTCAGACTCTAGAGACCTGGGACCCACAAAACAGAATATGTCAGAATTTCTTGCGTGGGGAGGAGTTGCCACTATTGAAAACATATGGACCTGGAATCCAAGAAGGAGAGGACACAGGTCTTGGTACCCTGAGAGCGGTTGTCCATACTCAGCTCAGAGATCCAGAGTGTGAGAAACAACGAAGATGCCTTGAAGCCCTCAAAAGAGTTTTCTGAATCATAGAAATGAGATCCATCAAGAAAAAGAGACAAGGCTTTGATGCCCTGAGAATAGGTTCTCATACTTAGGAAGAAAAAAATTAGAGAACACAGATAGGATATAGCTTTTGGTTCCCAGGGAACAGTTCCTCATAATCTGAACCTGGAGGGCACCTGGGTGGCTCAGTCAGTTAAGCATCTGCCTCTGGCTCAGGTCATGATCTCAGGGTCCTGGAATCAAGCCCTGTATCAGGCTCCCTGCTCAGTGGGGAGTCTGCTTCTCCCTCTACCCTCCCCCACCTCAGTCATGCTTACTCTCTCTTACTCTCTCTTTCTCACACACATGCTCTCTTTCTCAAATAAATAAATAAAATCTTTAAGCAAAATAATTATCTGAACCTAAAGTCCTGAATTCCTTCAAGCAGAGGAGTCAGAGGCTTTGTGCCCTGGGGGAACAGTTGTTTATGCTCAGATCATAGAATTTCAAAGTCTGTTAAGGAGAAAAAACAAAGTCATGGGTGCCCTTGGTATTGTTGTTCCTTCTGGGATCCTAGATATTTAGACTCCAACAAGCAGAGGAAACTATGACTCTGTGTCTAGAGATTATTTGCTCGTAATCAAAACTTAAAGATATGATATCTGACAAGCAGAGGAAAATAGATCTAGTGCTCTAAGAGCATGTAACAATTTTTGCAATCTAGAAACCTGGAGTCCAAGAAGCAAAATATGTGAGACTTCATTGCCAGGAAAGAACTTACCCCAACCCAAAACATAGATACCTGGTGGGGAACAAGTGGGGAAACACAAGAATTTTGTGCCTTGGGAATAGTTCTTCTGCTGCTTCCTAGAAAACTGGGACCATAAAGCAAGGAGACAAGCTTCTGTGCCTTGGAAGATATATGTACTCAAGATTTAGAGACCTGGAAAAAATAGCAAAGGAGGCAACTTACTGGTATTGTGTAAATAGTTTCTCATAATCTGAATTTAGAGACCAGGATTCCAACTAGCAGAGGAGATGTACTCTTGGCACCCTGAGAATATGTGCCCATACTCAGAACATAAATATCCAGAATCTATCAAGCAAAGGAGGTGAGGTCTTGATTCCCTGAGTATTAGTTACCCATGTTCAGGACATAGTTACCAGGAATCCCATAAACTGAGGAGAAAAGGCATGATGTCCTCAAAGTCACTGCCTGTATCCAGAACCTAGAGACCTAGAGTCTAATAAGGAAAAGAATACCTAGTTTCATGCCTTGGACATGGTTTCTTTTACTCAAACTCAGAAGACTTTACATACAATAAATTGACTTTTTTAAAAGTTACGATGTTTAGAGATTAGTGGCTCATACTCAGAAGCTCTAGAAGCTCATTTTTAGCAAAGAGATTTGACCAGGTCTTGGTGCCCTAGGAGTATTTTCCCAAACTTGAATAGACACCTGGGATGCAACACAAAGGACACAGGCCTTGTTGCTCAGATTGGTTCCTACACACCAGAGATCCAACAAGCAGAATAGAGTAGGCCTTGTTAAGCTGGGAGTAGTAGCCCATATTAGGAACCTAAAGTCCTGCTACACAAAAACACAAAAAGGCCTTAGTCTTAAATTATGGCAAATATTTTTAACCCACAGCCCTAAGATCCAACAGACAGAATTCAGGTCTTTGCATACTGGGGTTTGTACCTTCTGTGTAAACCTAGACTTTGGTACCAACGAGAGAGAAGGTCAGCCCTGTAAGTAGCTGTCTATATTTGGTACAAACACAGTAACTGCCCTGTGAGTACCTGTCAATATTATGAACCTAGAGACTTTGGATCCAACAAATATGTAGTACAAGGTCTGAGTGCCTAGGAAGTATGTTCTCATACTTGAAACCTAGACATTTTGTTTTGTGTTGGTCTCAGCTATAGAATAGTGATACTCTCAGCTAGGAATGCTTGGGTCACTCATCTGGACCTGTATTACCTGTGGCAGCCCCCAGAGACATTTCTCCAACTGCAGCCAATGTTGTGGCTGGACAAACCCTTGTGGTTTTTATTATGATTCTTAAACACACTTCAGCAACAGCAATCGGGAAACTTTATAAGAACAAGTTTTATTATTCATAGGTCCTAGAAGGTAAACTGCATGCCCAGACCTTTACAGTGAGGTCAAGGTAGAGATAGAGAGAAAGCAGATCTGGGGTATTGACTTTATTGGAATTGAGGGTGGGGTGTCTGGGATTTCACAAGTTCACTATTTAACGCGTAAGAGCAGGAATTAAAGTGTGGGAAAAGAAAAGCAGGGTCACTCAATCAGTCAGTTATCGAGGTCACTATGAGCTTTCTAAAAGGGGAACTTCATGGGTAAGACAGCCTGGCTCTTTATCTAGTTGTGTAGCTGGTACTGTGTCACATAGCTGGCAATATGTTTATTTAAAATGTATATCTTCACTATGAGCAACTCTACGCCAACAAATTTGACAATCTGGAAGAAATGGATGCATTCCTAGAGACATATAAACTACCACAACTGAACCAGGAAGAAATAGAAAACCTAAACAGGCCCATAACCAGTAAGGAGATTGAAACAGTCATCAAAAATCTCCAAACAAACAAAAGCCCAGGGCCAGACGGCTTCCCAGGAGAATTCTACCAAACATTTAAAGAAGAACTAATTCCTATTCTCCTGAAACTGTTCCAAAAAATAGAAATGGAAGGAAAACTTCCAAACTCATTTTATGAGGCCAGCATCACCTTGATCCCAAAACCAGACAAGGATCCCACCAAAAAAGAGAACTACAGACCAATATCCTTGATGAACACAGACTCAAAAATTCTCACCAAAATACTAGCCAATAGGATTCAACAGTACATTAAAAGGATTATTCACCATGATCAAGTGGGATTTATTCCAGGCCTGCAAGCTTGGTTCAACATCCGCAAATCAATCAATGTGATACAACACATTAATAAAAGAAAGAACAAGGGGGCACCTGGGTGGCTCAGTGGGTTAAAGCCACTGCCTTCGGCCCAGGTCATGATCTCAGGGTCCTGGGATCGAGCCCCGCATCGGGCTCTCTGCTCAGCAGGGAGCCTGCTTCCTCCTCTCTCTCTGCCTGCTTCTCTGTGATCTCTGTCTGTCAAATAAATAAATAAAATCTTTAAAAAAAAAAGAAAAGAAAGAACAAGAACCATATGATACTCTCAATAGATGCTGAAAAAGCATTTGACAAAGTACAGCATCCCTTCCTGATCAAAACTCTTCAAAGTGTAGGGATAGAGGGCACATACCTCAATATTACCAAAGCCATCTATGAAAAACCCACCGCAAATATCATTCTCAATGGAGAAAAACTGAAAGCTTTTCTGCTAAGGTCAGGAACACGGTAGGGATGTCCATTATCACCACTGCTATTCAACATAGTACTAGAAGTCCTAGCCTCAGCAATCAGACAACAAAAAGAAATTAAAGGCATCCAAATTGGTAAAGAAGAAGTCAAACTATCACTCTTCGCAGATGATATGATACTATATGTGGAAAACCCAAAAGACTCCACTCCAAAACTGCTAGAACTTGTACAGGAATTCAGTAAAGTGTCAGGATATAAAATCAATGCACAGAAATCAGTTGCATTTCTGTACACCAACAACAAGACAGAAGAAAGAGAAATTAAGGAGTCAATCCCATTTACAATTGTACCCAAAATTATAAGATACCTAGGAATAAACCTAACCAAAGAGGCTAAGAATCTATACACAGAAAATTATAAAGTACTCATGAAAGAAATTGAGGAAGACACAAAAAAATGGAAAAATGTTCCATGCTCCTGGATTGGAAGAATAAATATTGTGAAAATGTCCATGCTACCTAAAGCAATCTACACATTTAATGCAATCCCTATCAAAATACCATCCATTTTTTTCCAAAGAAATGGAACAAATAATCCTAAAATTTATATGGAACCAGAAAAGACCTCGAATAGCCAAAGGAATATTGAAAAAGAAAGCCAAAGTTGGTGGCATCACAATTCCGGACTTCAAGCTCTATTACAAAGCTGTCATCATCAAGACAGCATGGTACTGGCACAAAAACAGACACATAGATCAGTGGAACAGAATAGAGAGCCCATAAATCGACCCTCAACTCTATGGTCAACTAATCTTCGACAAAGCAGGAAAGAATGTCCAATGGAAAAAAAGACAGCCTTTCAATAAATGGTGCTGGGAAAATTGGACAGCCACATGCAGAAAAATGAAATTGGACCACTTCCTTACACCAAACATGAAAATAGACTCAAAATGGATGAAGGACCTCAATGTGAGAAAGGAATCCATCAAAATCCTTGAGGAGAATGCAGGCAGCAACCTCTTCGACCTCAGCCGTAGCAACATCTTCCTAGGAACAACGGCAAAGGCAAGGGAAGCAAGGGCAAAAATGAACTCTTGGGATTTCATCAAGATCCAAAGCTTTTGCACAGCAAAGGAAACAGTTCACAAAACCAAAAGACAACTGACAGAATGGGAGAAGATATTTGCAAACGACATATCAGACAAAGGGCTAGTATCCAAAATGTATAAGGAACTTAGCAAACTCAACACCCAAAGAACAAACAATCCAATCAAGAAATGGGCAGAGGACATGAACAGACATTTCTGCAAAGAAGACATCCAGATGGCCAACAGACACACGAAAAAGTGCTCCACGTCACTCGGCATCAGGGAAATACAAATCAAAACCACAATGAGATATCACCTCACACCAGTCAGAATGGCTAAAATTAACAAGTCAGGAAATGACAGATGCTGGCGAGGATGAGGAGAAAGGGGAACCCTCCTCCACTGTTGGTGGGAATGCAAGCTGGTGCAACCACTCTGCAAAACAGCATGGAGGTTCCTCAAAAAGTTGAAAATAGAACTACCCTATGACCCAGCAATTGCACTACTGGGTATTTACCCTAAAGATACAAACATAGTGATCCGAAGGGGCACGTGTACCCGAATGTTTATAGCAGCAATGTCTACAATAGCCAAACTATGGAAAGAACCTAGATGTCCATCAACAGATGAATGGATAAAGAAGAAGTGGTATATATACACAATGGAATACTATGCAGCCATCAAAAGAAATGAAATCTTGCCATTTGCGACGACGTGGATGGAACTAGAGGGTATCATGCTTAGTGAAATAAGTCAATCGGAGAAAGACAACTATCATATGATCTCCCTGATATGAGGACATGGAGAAGCAACATGGGGGGTTAGGGGGATAGGAGAAGAATAAATGAAACAAGATGGGATTGGGAGGGAGACAAACCATAAATGACTCTTAATCTCACAAAACAAACTGGGGGTTGCTGGGGGGAGGTGGGATTGGGAGAGGGGGAGGGGGCTATGGACATTGGGGAGGGTATGTGCTATCGTGAGTGCTGTGAAGTGTGTAAACCTGGCGATTCACAGACCTGTACCCCTGGGGATAAAAATACAATATATGTTTATTAAAAAAAAAATTTGGAAGGGGAGGCGAACCATAAGAGACTATGGACTCTGAAAAACAACCTGAGGGTTTTGAAGGGTCAGGGGTGGGGTGTTGGGGGAACAGCTGGTGGGTAATAGGGAGGGCACGTTTTGCATGGAGCACTGGGTGTTGTGCAAAAACAATGAATACTGTTACACTGAAAAAATAAATAAAATGGAAAAAAAATGTATATCTTCAAAATGGATGCCTTAGCAATTGAAAGCTTAATGTTAGGCACTTACAATTAGAAAAAAAAAACTAATTGTCCGGCACTTAGACTACACATCTGGGACCTAACAAGCAGTGGAAACAAGCTTTAAAGCCCTGAAAGTAGGTACACATATTGGAAAACTAGAAATGTTTAATCTAACAGGCAGTCGGCTTGCTGACCTGGAAGTTGTATCCTATATTCAAAACCAAGACCTGGGATCAAACAAGCAGAGAAGACAAGGAGTTTGTCATACTTGGAACAGAAAGAACTGTTATGTAACAAATAGAAGGGAAAAGGCCTTGGTGCCCTGAAACTAGTTATCCTCTCTTGTGTCCAATAGTTAGAAGAAATGAGGTCTTAGTACCCTGAGGTGTTAGTATCCATAATTGAATCCCACCAACTTAAGACCTAGCAAACTGTGGAGAGATGGCTTTGGAACTCTTGAAAGAGTTATACGTATTCAGAAACTAGAAATGTATAAACCAACAAAGAAGGAACGAGTCAATCTTAGTGGGAATTTTTGCCCATTCTTGGAACCTAGTTCTGAAATCTGGGATGGAAAAAATTAAAAAGGGCAAGATCTGTCACTCCCAGGAGTGGATCCACTTATTCATGTCCAAGGGACCTTTGAGTGATGAAGCAGTGAGGGAAAGTCCAGAGCAACTAAAATTGTTACCCATTCTCACAACATATATATTAGTTTTACAACCAAACAGAAGATTTAGTATCTTGATGTCCTGAGTACAGTTGCCCATCTTCAAAACCTACACATTCTGGATCTAACACAAAGAGGAGATAAATCTTTCTTACCTATGGAATACTTGTCCAGGATCAAATCTTAGACACAGAGATTTGCAAGAAGAATATAAGAGTGAAAGAACCCTCCATGTTTGCTGTAGACTAAAATATTGATATCTCCCCAAAATTCACATGTTGAAATTAATTCAATCTCAGGTTTTTAGCAAGAGCAATTACTCCCAAAACATAAATGCCTTGTTTTCTCTGTGTGCCAAATCCTAAGTTAAAGGTTCTGAGTATGAGCAAGTATTCCCATTACTCAATGTGATATTATTAGTAGATGGAGCATTTGGGAGATGCTTAGGTTGAGGTTGGAGCCCTCATGGAGTACTCCCTTGCCTCTTCCACCATGTGAGGGCACAGTGACAAGACAGCCAGATATGAGGAAGTGGACCCTCACCAGACACTGAATCTGTCAGTACCATGGTCTTCAACTTCTAGCCTCTAGAAATATGAGGAATAACTTTCTGTTGTCTATAAACCATCCAGTTTATACAAACAGAGGATGTTTTTGTTACAGCATCCAGACTAAGACACACTTGTGCTCATATTCAAAACCTACAGAACTTGCAAAGGGGTACATGTACCATGATGTTTATAGCAGCATTATCAACAATAGTCAAACTATGAAAAGAGCCCAGGTGTCCATCAACTGATGAATGGATAAAGAAGATGGGGAAGATATATTCCACACATACAATGGAATATTAGTCAGCCATCAAAAAGAATGAACTCTTGCAATTTACAACAAATGGATGGAACTAGAGTATAGTATGCTAAGGGAAATAAGTCAGTCAGAGAAAGACAAATACCATATGATTTCATTCATGTGTGGAATTTAGGAACAAAACAGTTGAATGCATGGGAAGAGAAAGAAAAAGTGCACATGCGAGAGAAAGAGAAAGGGAAGCAAATCATAAAAGACTCTTAAAGATAGAGAACAGAGGATTGATGGGGGGACGTGGATGGGGAAGGGCTAAATGGGTGCTGGTTATCAAGGAGGGCACTTGTTATGATGAACACTGAGTGTTACACGTAAGTGATGAATCACTAAATTCTACTCCTGGAACAAATATTACACTATTTATTAACCAACTAGGTTTCAAATAAAAATTTGGAAGAAAAAAAAACCACAAAACCTACACAACTTGGATCCAAGAACCAAAGGTACAAACCCATAGCATGGTAACAGAAATTACTTTTCCTTAGAACCTGGAAGCATTAGTTCTAACAAAAAAGTAGATAAGACCTTGTTGTCCAGTGAAGAGTTGCCAATAGTCAGATCCCAGAGATAAGAGAAATAACAAGGAAAGGAGATAAGATTTGGTATCCTAGGAATACTTGCTCATAATCAGAACCTACAACTAGTCATTCAACAAACAGAGGAAACAAGGTCTTTTTGTCATGGGGATAATTGCCCTTACTGAAACCTAAGGGATTGAAATAGCAAAACCTAACTGTGACTGCCAAGGTATCAACTAAAAAAATAACAAAAAATTATATGATAAAGAAACAACAAGAAAATTATAGTGACACTCTAGAAAATATTTATTTAACATAAAATGGCAATAACTGAGGAATAGAATAACAAAAGGACATAAGACATCTCAAAAAACAGCAAAATTAAAGACATACTTCTTGGGCGCCTGGGTGGCTCAGTGGTTTAAGCTGCTGCCTTCGGCTCAGGTCATGATCTCAGGGTCCTGGGATCGAGTCCCGCATCGGGCTTTCTGCTCAGCAGGGAGCCGGCTTCCCTCTCTCTCTCTGCCTGCCTCTCTATCTACTTGTGATCTCTCTGTCAAATAAATAAATAAAATCTTAAAAAAAAAAGACATACTTCTTACCTTCTCAGTGATTACACTAAATATAAACAGACTAAACTCTTCAACCTAAAGGCAAACACTAGCTGAATGGATTTAAAAAGAAAAGAAAAGAAAACAAAACAAAACCTAGCCTGCATGATCCAGCAATACATTATCTATAAGAGACACACTTTAGATTCAAAGATAAGAATGGGTTGAAAGTAAAAGGATGCAAAAAGATACACCATGCAAATAGTAACCAAAAAAAGCTGAAGTGACCATACTAATATCAGACAAAATTAACTTGAAGTCAAAAAATTTCCAAGAGACAAAGAAGGACCTTATATACTAATAAAATGTCAACTCTGATAAAAAGATATAGTAGTTAGAAACATTATTCAATAAGAGATCCATAAAAATAAAACAAAAATGAACAGAATTGAAGAAAGAAATAGATAACTCAAATTAATTGTTGGAGATGTCAGTACACCACTTTCAATAATGGAGAGAAGAACTGGGCAGAAAATCAACAAGGAAATAGAAGACTTAAACAACGCTATAACCAAATAGACTTAACAGACATCCTTTGAACATTCCATCCCACAACAATAGCATAACAGATATTCCTCTTTGGTGTACATAGCACATTCTCCTGGAGAGACCATATGTTAGGTCATGAAACAAGCAGCAATAAAATAAAAATGACTGAAATTAAACAAAGTAATTTTAACTCTACCAAAATTATAAATTAATAGAAAGAAACTTGGTAAGTCAAAAGTATGTAGAAACTTAAAACATTTTTATTTTTTTAATTTAATTTAATTTTTTCAGTGTTCCAAGATTCATTGTTTATGCACCACACGGAGTGCTCCATGCAATATGTACCCTCCTTAATACCCACCACCAGTTTTACCCATCCCCCAACCCCCTCCCCTCCAAACCCCTCAGTTTGTTTCTCAGAGTGCACAGTCTCTCATGGTTGGTCTCCCCCTCCAATTTCTCCCAGCTCACTTCTTCTCTCCATCTTCCAATGTCCTCTGGGTTATTCCTTGTGCTCCACAGGTAAGTGAAACCATATGATACTTGACTCTCTCTGCTTGACTTATTTCACTCAGCATAATCTCTTCCAGTCCCATCCATGTTGATACAAAAGTTGGGTATTCCTCCTTTCTGATAGAGGCATAATACTCCATTGTATATATGGACCGTATCTTCTTTATCGATTCGTCCGTTAAAGGGCATCTTGGCTCTTTCCACAGTTTGGCGACTGTGGCCATTGCTGCTATGAACACTGGGATACAGATGGCCTTTCTTTTCACTGCATCAGTTTCTTTGGGGTAAATACCCAGTAGTGCAATTGCAGGGTCATAGGGAAGTTCTATTTTTCTTAAGGAATCTCCACACTGTTTTCCAAAGTGGCTGCCCCAACTTGCATCCCCACTAACAGTGTAAGAAGGTTCCCCTTTCTCCACACCTCTCCAACACTTGTTTAAAACATACTTTTAATAAATGAGTCAAAGAAGAAAACAGATGGAAAATTACAAAATACTTTTGAGATGAATGAAAATGAAAACACAAAATACCAAAACTTATGGCATCCAGGAAAAGTAATAGGAAGAAAGGGAAATTTATAGCTGTGAATGCCTACTTTTAAAAAGGAAGAAAGACCTCAAATAAATAATCTAAGCTTCCAACTTAAAAACTAGAAGAGCAAACTGAAGTAGACCAAACAAAACCCAAAGCAAGCAGAAGGAATGAATAATAAAAATTAGAGTGGAAATAAGTTACAGAAAAGAAAATTCTTCAAAAGAATCAAACAAAATTGACAAGTCTTTTGTCAGACCAGTAAAAAAGAGAGATAACTCAACTTACTAAAATCAGGAAAATATCTGGGGATATTATTTGCCAACTTCACAGAAATAAAAGAGATTATAAAGGAATACTATGAAAATTATCAACAAATTAGATAACCTAGATGGAATGAAGAAATTCCTAGAAAGACAAAAATTGACTTGAGAAGAAATGGAAAATCTGAATGGACCTATGAAAAGTAAAGATATTGATTAACATTCAAAAACTTTCCACAGAGATAAACTCAGAACTAGATGGCTTCATTGTTGAATTCTACCAAACATTTGAGAAATTAACATGAGCTTTTCACAAATTCTTCCAAAAAATAGAAGAGGTAACATTTCCTAGCTCATTCTATGAGTTCAATATTATCCCAATTCCAAAACCAGACAAAGATATCACAAACAATAAGCCAATATCTCTTATAAATGTAGATGCAAAAATTCTCAACAAAATACCAGCAAACAAAATCCAGTGCTCTCTCTCTCTCTCTTTATATATATATATATGACTATATATTTTGAGCAAGTGGGATTTGGTTGTTTCAACATATGATAACGTTTGTAAAACATCATATTAATAGGGAAAAAAAGGAAACACATAATCATCTCAATAGACTCAGAAAAAGAATTTGACAAAAGCTAGCATCCATTCATGATTAAAAAAAAAATCTCTCAACAAGTTAGAAATATAAGAGAGGGGTGCCTGGGTGGCTCAGAGGTTTAAGCCTCTGCCTTCAGCTTAGGTCATGGTTTCAGGGTCCTGGGATAAAGCCCCTCATCGGGCTGTCTGCTCAACAGGGAGCCTGCTTCCCCCTCTTCCTACTTGTGATCTCTCTCTCTGTCAAATAAATAAATAAAATCTTAAAAAAAAAAAAAGAAGAAGTATAAGGGAACTTCCTCAGTCTGACAAAGGGCATCTACAAAAAATTTGCTAACATCATAGTTAACACTGCAAGACTGAAGTCTTTCTCCCTAAAATCAAGAATAAGAGGGGCACCTGGGTGGCTCAGTGGGTTAAGCCTCTGCCTTCAGCTCAGGTCATGATCTCAGGGTCCTGGGATCGAGTCCCACATCGGGCTCTCTGCTCAGGCGGGGAGCCTGCTTCCCCCCCTCTCTCTGCCTGCCTCACTGCCTACTTGTGATCTCTGTCTCTGTCAAATAAATAAATAAAATCTAAAAAAAAAAAAAAAGAATAAGATAAGGATGTCTGCACTTGCTACATCTATTCAACAAATTCAACTTGAGGTTCTAGGTAGTGTAATTAGGCATGAAAAAGAATGAAAGGCAACCTGGTGGGAAAGGAAGATGTACGAATTTTTTGCAGATGACATGAGCTTTATATAGAAAACCTTAAGGAGTCTACTAAAAATTTATTAGAGGTAAGAAGAAACAATTTCAGCAAGGTTACAGGATATAAGACCAATATTTAATAATCAATTGCATTTCTCTACATTAGCTATAAACAATTTAAAAGTGAAATTAAAAGACAATTACATCTATAATAGCATCAGTTGACTGATGGTTGTGCCAAGAGACTCTGTCACCAGGTTTTCCCCCACCTAACTGCCAGAGAAGTAGGCAGCAGTAAATTCCCAGTTGCCAATATTCCCTGCAGCTGGAGAAAATTGGTAGAGCTCTCGCTACAAACTACAAACTACAAAACCTCACCTGGGAACCCCAATTTTTTTCTGAAGAATCAGGTAGGAAATATTTTTGACTTAGCCGGCCATCTGGGTCTCTGCAGCAACTACTCAACTCTGCTCTTGTATCCTGAAAGTAGTTATAAACAGTATAGTACATAAAGGAATGGGTGTGATTATATTCTATCAAAACTTAATTTAAAAACAGACTAGGTTCCAGATTTGGGAGGCCATAGTTTTCCAACCCTTGAACTGCCCTTAGGATGTAAAGCTCTAAAGAAAAGCAAGAGAGTAGTTCCCTCTAGTATGGGAGGAGGTGGCTCTGAGACAGGAGCAGTCAGGTTCTTCTGGGCGGCAGTCAACCATGTAGATCATGGCCCGGTTGATGGTTACCTGGGAATTGACTTTATAATACTTTGTTTCACTGTACATTTGTTTTATGTACTTTTCCAAATGTGTTATATTTTATAATAAAAAAAATAACTGATAGCTATGTATGGTCATTCCTCATGAAGAATTCTTTCTTCTCCTCACCTAGATAGTTCCCTCTGCAGAAATGCTGAGAGAATTTTAGAGGTGAGAGATTTAAAAAAAAAAATTGTTAATGGATCTAACTCAAAATCTTATTTTCAATTTACCCATATCACCCTAAAATATATTCATCTTTGTTTCCTAAAATCTTAAAGCCCACACCCCGTGACTCCCATTGCACTTAAAATCCAATCCATTTGCCAAGACTCCTGAATAGGCTATTGCTAGCCCCTTATGGAAACTCCAGTTTGTATATCATGCATAATGCATGTGTTGATTTAGAACAGATCTTCTCAAGGCCTTTTTTAGCTCTAGAAATCTGTTATTCACTAGTTGGTATGTGGGTCAGTATTTCTAGATATTGTTAGAAATCATAGAGCAGGTGCCCAAGGCTCATATAGACCTGCACCTGGGATGGCTTTGTTTCTTTCAAGGTCAGAGCTGCTGGACTTTCCTCTGCTCCATTCTGCTCTGCTCATACCTAGTTGACTCAGCCCAGAATGCCACAACCCCAAGCCCACCTCTTGAACTTGTATGAGTGTTCTTTAGGATGGAGACAAACACTGCCTTCTCAAGGCCCACCACTTGCCCAGAAGGCTTTTTCTGGGGAACATTAATCACAAGACCTGGAGGCTCACTCTGACCAGAGGGCTGCCACCTTCAAGAAAGGACCCCTTGATTGTCCTGGCTCCCCTCATGGGGACCCCTCCAACAGAGCTGGGAGACTTTGCTTTAAACCATGCTTAATAAATGAACATATGAAGGAACTATGGATTTCAGAATTTCTGAAACAGGAGCCAGAGGACTGGCGTCTCGCAGCAGGTGAGGCAGGAGACACTACTCTCTGGCCAGTAGGTGTCAGAGCTTTCTCTCTCTCTCTCTCTTCCTCTTCCTCTCTCTGTCTCATCATTCTCTCTCTCTTTCCCTCTTCCTGTCTCAGAAGCCCAAGGGTGAAAAAGACCAGAGGAGACAGCATGCCAGAAGGAAGCTTCTCAATTCCTTCTCATCCACTTGGGACTTGAGAGTATGGGATACATAGCTTATCAAAGCAACATGTGCTTCATTGGGAGGGTTTTGTTAGGCTTCTTTCCCCATTCTGGCCACATCATGGTTTTCGGTACCAGAATTAGATGAAAAAAATCAATGTTTTACTGAGGTTTCTTCAGGAACATGCATACTATTCTGGATCTTCCCATTATTTTATCTCTGCTGGGAGTTAAAAAGATTAAATGTGAATATCAGAAAGCTATGGTGGTATCAGAACTGTCAAACAATGGTGGTGGGAGTATAGAGTGGTATAATCACATTGGAAAACTGGTGTTTTCTATTAAGACTGAACATACGCTTACCTTCTGAAATTCCACTCTTAGGTATGTACACATGACTGCTTATGTTCACAGAGAGACTTGTATAAGAATGTGCATAGCTGTTTTCATTCATAATAATCCCCAAATGGATACAACCTAAATGTCCATCAACAAGAGAAAGAATAAACTGTGTGTGTGTGTGTGTGTGTTTAAAGATTGTATTCACTATTGAGAGAGAGTTATTTGAAAGAGAAATAGAGCACAAGCAGGGGGAGTGGCAGGCAGAGGGAGAGGGAGAAGCAGAGAGCAGAGAGCCTGATGCAGGTCTTTGGGGCCTCCATGCAGGACTCAATCCCGAGACCCTGGGATCATGACCTGAGCCGAAGGCAGACGCTTAGCTGACTGAGCTATCTAGGTGCCCAGATAAATTGTGTTATATTCATCTAATGGAATACGACCCCACACAAAAGAGAATAAAGAATAAAGTAGTGGAACATTCAACAACATGGATGGATTTCACATACTAGGTTGAGTGAAATAAACCAGCTATAAGAGAGAATGTGCTGTATTTCACTTGTGAAGTTCAAGAAGGCAAAACTAAATAATAATGATAGAAGTCAGAATAGTAATTTTATTGAGGAAGGATGTAGATCAGGAGGGAACTTCTTTTATTTTCTTTTTTAAAAATTGTACTTTATTCAAATTCCATTAATTAACATACAGTGTATTATTTGCTTCAGAGGTAGAGTTTAGTGAATCAGCAGTCACATACAACACCCAGTGATCACACATCATGTGCCCTTCTTAATGCCCATCACCCAGTTACCCCATCCCCCACACCTCCCCTCCAGGAACCCTCATTCTGTTTCCTATTGTTAAAAGTCTCCTATAATTTGTCTCCTCTGATTTCGTCTTACTTTATTATTCCCTCACTTCCCCTATGACTCTCTATTTTCTTTCTTGAATTCCACATAGGAGTGAAATCAAATGATAATTGTCTTTCTCTGGCCTATTTCACTTACTCTCCTACCCTCTAGTATGTTCCATTCGTATGGTTGCCAACAGTAAGATTTCATTTTTTGAAGACAGAGTAATATTCTATTGCATATATATATATATATATATATATATATATATATGGTATATATATATACCACATCTTCTTTATCCATTCATCTATGGATGGACATCTGGGCTCTTTCCATACTTGGCTACTGTGGACATTGCTGCTATAAACATTGGGGTGCATGTGTCCCTTCAATCATTACATTTGTATCTTTGGGGTAAATACCTAGTATTCCTGGGGACTAAAGCAGCTCTATTTTCAACTTTTTGAGGAATCTCCATATTGTTTTCCAGAGTGGCTGCACCAGTTTGCATTCTCACCAACAATGTCTGAGAGTTCCCTTTTCTCCACATCCTCTCCAACATTTGTTGTTTCCTGCCTTTTAATTTTAGCGATTCTGACTGGTGTGAGGTGGTATCTCATTATGGTTTTGATTGACATTTCCCTGATTCCAAGGGATGTGAAATACTTTTTCATGTGTCTATTGGCCATTTGTTGGTCTTCTTTGTAGAAATGTCTGTTCATGACTTCTTGACTAGATTCTTTGTTTTTTGGGGGTGTTGAGTTTCATAAATTCTTTATAGATCTTGGATACTAGTCCTTTATCGATAAGACAGTTGCAAATATTTTTTTCCCATTCTGTTGATGTCTTTTGGTTTTGTCAGTGTTTCCTTTGCAGTGCAGAAGCTTATTATCTTGATGAAGTCCCAATAGTTTACTTTTGCCTTTGTTTCCCTTGTCATTGGAGACATGCCTAGCAAGAAGTTACTGTGGCCGAGATCACAGAGGTGGTTGCCTTTGTTCTCCTCTAGGATTTTGTTGGATTCCTGTCTCACATTTAGGTCTTTCATCCATTTTGAGTTTCTTTTAGTGTATAGTGTAAAACAATGGTTCAGTTTCATTCTTCTGCCATGGTTGTCCAATTTTCCCAACATTTGTTGAAGAGACTATCTTTTTTCCTGCTTTGCTGAAGATTAGTTGACCATAGAGTGGAGGGTCCATTTCTGGGCTCTCTATTCTATGCGTTTATTTTTGCACCAGTATCATACTGTCTTGATGATTACAGTTTTATAATATAGCTTGAAGTCTGGAATTGCGATGCCACCAGCTTTGGTTTTCTTTTTCAACATTCCTCTGGTTATGTGGGGGCTTTTCTGGTTCCATATAAATTTTAGGATTGTTTGTTCCAGCTCTGTGAAAAATGTTGATGGTATTTTGATAGGGATTGGATTGAATGTATAGATTGCTCCGGTTAGCATAGAGATTTTAACCACAGTTGTTCTTCTAATCCATGAGCATGGAATGTTTTTCCAATTCTTTGTGTCTTCCTCAATTTTTTTCATAAGCGTTCTACAGTTTTCAGAGTACAGATTCTTTACCTCTTTGGTTAGGTTTATTCCTAGATATCTTATGGTTTTTGGTACACTTGTAAATGGGATTGATTCCTTAATTTTTCTTTCTTCTGTCTCATTGTTAGTGTATAGAAAAGCAACTGACTTCTGTGCATTGGTTTTATATCCTGCCACTTTGCTGAATCACTGTATGAGATCTAGCAATTTTGGAGTGGAGTCTTTTGGGTTTTCCACATAGAATATCATGTCATCTGTGAAGAGTGAGAGTTTGACTTTTTTGCTGACTTGGATGCTGTCGCTTCCTGTCGGCGAACAGGAGAAGAATGAGGCACAAACAAGTCAGCTGCAAGAGAAAGGGAGCAGGGAACAACAGTAGAGAAGACTGTTGCCCTGAACAACTCCTCAGTCCCGCTTTTATTAGATAGAACCCACAGAAGAGCCGAAGAAGGCCAAACATTAGTCATATGCCTTGTAGATAAACAAGAAGGAGGGCAAAATATGTCTGTACAAGCAATATAAAGTTTATAGTTGAACAAGCACATTCAAAGGACTTATCTAACTAGCCACAGGCCCTTTTTGGGGGAGAAAGGGGAGATAACGGAAAAATGAAGCAGGCCACATTCTGCCTTGAGTGAGCCGGGCATCCCCCGCTGCTCAGCTTCAAGGCCGTATATCATATATTGTTCTCTCCCCCAAAGGCCTGTTGCCAGTATGTGTTTTTCTTAAGGCTCTATCTAAATGTGCTTGGTAACTAGTAAAATTTTCCATGGGTTATATTTTAAGTAATACATTGTTCTGGGGGACAGTTGCATTTCCCCCTTTTTGTTTGTGAAGAAGTAGAAAAGTCGATTTTGCAGCTTCTTGATTCTTCAGTCGTTGGAGGGATTTTCACGTGCATCTGAGGACTAAGCATAAAAAGATTATAGTAATAAAAAGAATAATCATTTCACCTATAATGCCGAGCCCAGTTTGTTTGATCCAAGTAAAAGGGTTTAAATTAGACAGAATATCGTTAATTCTTTGAGTAAAACTCACTCCTGGAACTGATTGTAGTGATGAGTGAGTAATGCTTTGAATAGTATCTTGAAGTTGCCTAATATCTAAAGTTAGACTATCACCATAATGATTAGTAATATGTTGGTGAATTTTGCTCCAAGATATTTCTGATTCATTATAGGCACGGGGAAAACACAGAAGGAAGAAACATTCCAGTCACATAAAATATGAAGTCTAAGTTTTATATTTTGAAGATCATCTCCTATATATATAATGGCTGCATCAAAATCAGAGATGCTCTCATCTAATGTTTGATCTATGATCATTTGTTGATTCCAAGTTTTGTTAGCATTCTCGTGCTACTTTTATACAAATTGTGTGGTTTGTACAGTTTGATGCAAGGCTATTCCTGTAGTGGTAGATGTCGCAGTAATGGCTATAATTTCTAAAATAGTTGTTATAAGTAACCCAAGAAATCTTTTTGTTCTATGGACCCAGTCTTTCAAAACTATTAAAAGTCCATGCATATCTGGAGAGCTTTCCCAAACATGGTGGTGTTCACTGGTAACCAAACGCCTATTTTTCTTCTAACTATGAGAATGATAGAATTGTCTGTATAAACATTCTCATCCACACAGGTGAACATTTTACATTTGAGACAGTTTATTTTTCTATTGTTATGATCAAAAGTCATTTTTTCAATAACAAAAACATAGGAATCTCTAACACAAGCTTTCACCCATTCTTCATCCATTAGGAAAAAGGAGAATGCATAGTTATTAGACTGATAAATGTAAGAGCTGTCCAAACTCTTACGTGATTTAAAGCAGTGGTGACCTTCCATAAATTCTTTTGTCTTTTATGATAATTAACAAAAGGGGATGGCATCGAAAGTCCTTGCCCAAGACAGGTAGAGGTATATCTCCTGAGGTTAAGGTTTGTGGTAAAATGAGATCATCAAAAACTTGCCATTTTAAATTGTAATTTACCCAGTGTAATTGGTGACTGTCATCCCCTTAGGGGACCAGTCCCATACAATTCCATAGGAATCATTAATAACAATACTGGGGTGAGTAGCTCGACAATCCTCCCATAAAGGGCGAATTCCCTTATCAGACCACATTTGTATTAGTTTGCATTCGGAAATAGGAGTTGCTGCTGTACTGTAGCTAGGACCCTGATATTCATTGGCTAGGAATCCTTTAGTGAAGAGAAAATGTAACTGAACTTTAGTCAGATAATTATCAGTAGGAAAGTCCACCAACCATCTTTGATCATCAGGGATAAGACAACTGGAATGATTGCCGACACATATTGGTCTATTTTGATATCCTAAGGTAAGATTAATATTTGTGCCCTCCTCTGAGGGCAATAGCGGCAATCTAGGATCCAAAATTCCAGGTACCCATTTTGAGGCACTTAAATAAATTCATATTATATCATCTCCCCACTCTACTTGACGGAGCAGGGGAGGATTGGGTATAATAGCCCAATAACTAAAGTTACTTATTTGTATATAACATCCAGGAAGACTTATGGTTACCGTGATGAGTGTCTTCATAGTACATCAGATGTAGAAATAGTAGTAGTTTCAATGTGCTGCAAAACATACACTGTATATAAAGAATCAGATAACAGATTAAATGTAGAAGAAACATCTTGAAACAATGTAATAACCGCCATTAATTCTGATTTTTGTGTTGAGAGACCAGTAGTAGATATGACCTTCGAGATAGGACCGTAATAACAGACTTTACCTTTGACGGAGCCATCTGAAAAGTAAGTAGGGGCATCTGTTATTGAATTATTAGAAGTAATTTTAGGAAGGACAAAAGCAGTATGTTTTAAAAAGGAAACAACAGGTGAAGAGGGATAATGAGAAGTGTGTTTCTAGTAAAGTCATTAAGGGCAATTTGTCAATTTAAATTATTTTGGAATGCTGTTTCAATTTGTGTCTTATTTAAAGGCAGAATAATAATCTGCGGGTCATACCCCTGTATTTGGCGAGTTCTTTTTCTTCCTAATTGAGTAATAATGTCAATATGGTCTATATAGGTAGTGAGTGTTTTAACAGTATTAATTGGGAGAAAAATCCATTCTATAATTAGTTTTTTCTGAATAATTAATCCAGTGGGTGTATGTGGGGTATGAAAAATGAGAAGATCTAATGGTATCTCAGGTTGGACTCTCTCCATTTGCATTGAATGAATCTGGCTTTCAACAAATTGTAATTCTTTTAAGGTCTCTTTTGATAGGGTCCAAGGGCTGTTTAAATTAGGATCTCCCTTTAAAGAGGCAAGTAGATGCTGTAAAGCATAAGTGGGAATTCCAATTTTAGGTCTTATCCAATTAATGTTTCCCAATAATTTTTGCAAATCATTCAAGGTTGTAATTTTATCTGTACAGATTTGAACTTTTTGTGGTTTAACTGAGGTCCTGTCCATAATGAACCCCAAATATGAAAAAGGTGTGATGGCTTGTATTTTTTCTGGAGCTATAATTAGTTTGTATTTTTCAAATTGTATTGAAGCATTCTAAATGCATCCTGCAATTGCATGTTATCAGAGGCTGCACATAATATATCATATATATAATGGAAATTGATTTCTAACCAGCTGTATAACTTTTGCCACATACTCCTGACAGATAGTGGGGCTATTTAACATTCCTTGTCAAAGAACTTTCCATTGATATAGTTTGGCTGGTTCTCTTAAATTTACACTGGGAATAGTGAAAGCAAAATGGGGACAGTTTTCCTTAGCAAGTGGTATAGTATAAAAGCAATCCTGTAAATCTATGATAATTATTGGCCACTCGTGTGAGACTAGATTAGGCGAAGGCAATCCAGGTTGGAGAGACCCCATGGTTGGATAGCATAATTAACCACATGCATGTCTGTTAAAAGTCTCCATTTTCCTGATTTTTTCTTAATAAGAAAGACTGGTGAATTCCAAGGACTCTGAGATTCTTCAATATATCCTTTTTTTACCTGTTCCTCTAGGGCTTGCAAAGTAAGTAATTTCTCTTGTGTTAAGGGCCACTACTCCACCCAAATAGGTTTGTCATCTTTTCAGTTTAACTTAATGGGTTTAGGAGCAGTGGCCCTCACTGAAAAATCTGGGAATCCTCCTTAGGGGAAGGTATAACCAGAGAGGCTTCCCATTGACTTAGTAAAATCTCACCCCCAAAGGTTAATGGGTAAGTCTACAATATATGGCTGTAGATAACCCTTTTGACCCTCAGGTCCTTCACAGAAAAGAATATAAGAGCTCTGACACACATTGCCAGTCTGTCCTAATTCCATAATAGTAACAGAAGAGGAATTATATGGCCATTTTTTAGGCCAATGTAATAAGCTTATGATAGAGACATCAGTTCCAGTATTAATTAGACCTGAAAATTCCTTTCCTTGTATTTTAAAATGACAAATTTGTCTATCTTGATAAATTTTCTCAGTTAAATATGCTCCAGTTTTTCCAGTACTCTAAACCCATTGGAGTTTTTTTGTTTGCTTTTAGATTGACCCTGGAGATAGGGTAAAAGTAGTAACTGGGCAATGCAATCTCCTTTTTGAAAATGGTATGAAGCCAGAGTAGTTAACATCATTGAAATTTCACCACTATAATCTGAATCAATAATGCCGGTGTGAACTAGTAGTCCCTTTGAAGTAAGGCTAGGTCTCCCCAAAAGTAACCCAGCGGTCCCCTTTGGTAAACGGCCATAAATACTAGTTGGAATTTTAGCGGGAATCTTGGCAGGCATTAAAAGATAATCTCTGGGAATGGGGAAATCTAATCCAGCACTACCCGGTGTGGCATGTAATAAATTTAAAATGGTACATTTGTTTGAAAGCTGGGTGTTAAGGGAGATTGGCCCCCTTGTTTTTTGGGGCTGAGGGCTTGCCCCGAAATAAGTTTCCTTAAGGGGCGATCCTTGTTAAATTTGGAATGACATTGACTTGCCCAATGGTTTCCCTTTTTACATTTGGGGCAGAGACCAGGTGTTTTATTTTTTACATTTTGCAGAGGGAATTTTCCTTTTTCTTACATTGAGTTTTAGTATGCCCTGCTTGCCCACGGTTGAAACATTGTCCTTTAAATTTTCCTGTGGTCAGAGCAGCCATTGCTTGAGCTAACAAATCAGCTTTATAGGTCTCTGTTCCTACTCCTTGGCATAGCTTAATATAATCTGTCAATGTTCCCTTGCCCTTCAATTTCTTACAATCAGCATTAGCATTCTCATAAGCCAACAGCTGAAGAATGGTATCAGCAGCCTTAATATTATTTATTGGTCTCTTGATAGTCTCTTATAATCTCACAATACAATCAGTATAGGGTTCTTTTGGACCTTGTACCACATTTTGAAAAGAGCACTTTTATCCTTGGGATTCTATTCTCTCCCAGGCTCTCACACAGCAACGCTGGAGCTGCTTAATAGCTTGATCATTCATTAGTACCTGGTCTAGCACCCCGGCCCACGACCCAATACCCATGAGCTGTTCCATGGAAATAGGAACATTACTAGCTCTCTTATGGGCAGCTGCTGTTTCTGCATGATCTTGCCACCATGTTTTAAATTGTATGAACTCACTTGAAGATAGAACTAACAATGACCAATCAATCGGAATAAGTCGATTGCCTTCTGCGATGCCTTGAATGATTCCTATTGTAAATGGAGAATTAACTCCATAGTTTTGTACTGTTTGTTTTAGTTCCTTCAATAATTTGAAAGGAAATGGCTCATGCTTGGTCTCATAGGTATACCATTAGGGTTGTTAGGATCATGTCCTGGAGCGACATGTTTTTTAATAATAACCGGGAAATTAAAATGTAAGGCATCTAGGTCTCCCGCTCGCTGTGCTTCAAGGAGGCCTTTTTGAATGGCTGATAGCATGTATTTTTCATCTTTTTCATTAAATGTTTTCTTATAGAATGATGGAGCCAATGGCGGCAGTACCATTTGCACCTTTTGTTATTGGAGGAGGAGGAGATTCCTCCTTTATATATTCCTTTATGATGGCCTTAGTAATTTTTTTCTCCTCCTGGATGGCATGTTCAGGTTCCTGTTTTTCAGTTGCTCCTGAACATTCATTATCGCTCTCCGAATTAGGGGTTTGTAAAGGCTCCAAAATGGAGCGAATTAGAGTCCAAGTAGGCCATATAGTAATTGGAATTGGTTTTCCTTTAGTATGCAGAAGTTTTAACTCATGACCTACTTTTTCCCATGTTTGTAAATCTAAAGTCCCTAATATAGGGAACCAGGAGCAATGTTCTTTAATTACTTTTAAAAGCTCCATAAGTTGGCCCTCGCTGACTTTTGCTCCTCCTGCATTTAAGAGCTGTCTCAGTAAGCAAACATAAGGGCGATAATCATTCATGCTCTCTAGATTACCCATACCCTGCAATAAGTACCCACAACTCACCAGCGGGAAAAAGGCACGGCCATGCAAAAACTCAGGTTGGGGCTTCTTCTGTTTCATTTCTGGTCCCTGTTCAGGGCCACTTGCCGCTTCCTGTTGGCGAACGGGAGAAGAATGAGGCACAAACAAGTCAGCTGCAAGAGAAAGGGAGCAGGGGACAACAGTAGAGAAGGCTGTTGCCCTGAACAACTTCTCAGTCCTGCTTTTATTAGATAGAAACAGTAACCCACAGAAGAGCCAAAGAAGGCCAAACATTAGTCATATGCCTTGTAGATAAACAAGAAGGAGGGCAAAATATGTCTGTACAAGCAGTATAAAGTTTATAGTTGAACAAGCACATTCAAAGGATTTATCTAACTAGCCACAGGCACTTTTGGGGGGAGAAAGGGGAGATAACGGAAAAATGAAGCAGGCCACGTTCTGCCCTGAGTGAGCCGGGCATCCCCTGCTGCTCAGCTTCAAGGCTGTATGTCGTATATTTTTCTCTTCCCCAAAGGCCTGTTGCCAGTATGTGTTTTTCTTTTTTCTTTTTTTCCAATATGTGTTTTTCTTAAGGCTCTATCTACATGTGCTTGGTAACTAGTAAAATTTCCCATGGGTTATATTTTAAGTAATACATTGTTCTGAGGGACAGTTGCAGCATGCCTTTTATTTCTTTTTGTTGTCTGATTGCTGAGGTAAGACTTCCAGTCTTACAACATTCCAACTGTGTTGAATAGGAGTGGTGAGAGTGAACATCCCTGTCATGTTCCTGACCTTAGGAAGGCTCTTAGTTTTTCCCCATTGAGTATGATATTCATTGTGGGCTCTTTGTAATATGGCTTTTATGATATTGAAGTATGTTCTTCAATCCTTACACTGTGGAGTTTCAATCAAGAAAGAATGCTGTGTTTTTGTTAAATGCTTTTTCTGCATCAATTGAGAGGATCATATAGTTCTTCACCTTTCTTTTGTTAATGTGATGTATCACATGGACTGATTTGCAGATGTCTAACCACCCTTGCAGCCCAGGAATAAATCCCACTTTGTGTTGGTGAATAATCCTTTTAACTTCTGTTTACACTATTGGCTAGAATCTTGGCATCTATGTTCATCAGAGATATTGGTCTATAATTTTCCAATTACAATGGTGGGGTCTTTGGTTTGGGATAAAGGTAATGCTGACCTCATAGAATGAGTTTGGAAGTTTTCAGGCAGAAACTTTTGGGGGTCTTAGAAATCTGCTCTATTTTGATTTGGGTGGGAGGGTGATAGATATAGATATAGATATAGAGATATGGGTAGACCAAGCTGTACACAACCACAGATTTAATGAAAAATTAAATTTCAGAGCTAATGAATCAAATAGAATATCACCGTTATTCTATTAGTGATTATAGACATAGAGGATAAATATCAAGATTTTTTTTATAGATTTTATTTATTTTATTTGACAGACAGAGATCACAAGTAGGAAGAGGCAGGCACAGAGAGGGGAAGGGAAGCAGGCATCCTGCTGAGCAGAGAGTCTGATGCGGGGCTCGATCCCAGGACCCTGGGATCATGACCTGAGCTGAAAGCAGAGGCTTTAACCCACTGAGCCACCCAGGCACCCCAAATATCAAGATTGTTAAGAAGAAAGCAAATGTAATAGAAGACTATCCAATATAGAGATAATCCGTGTTCTTAAAATAGGAAACTCACCTTATAGGACATAAGAAGGGGAGGGGTATCTTGGAGATATTTAAAAATACAGTGGTAGAAAATTGCTGGAGGCCCCTGGATAGCTCAGCCAGTTAACATAAGCATCTGCCTTCAGCTCAGGTCATGATCTTGGGGTCCTGGGATCATGCCCCACCATGGGCTCCCTGCTGAGCAGGGAGCCTGCTTCTCCCTCCCCCTCTCTCCCTTCCCCACTCGTGCTCACTCTCTCCCTCAAATAAATAGAAAAAATCTTAAAAAAAAAAAGAAAATTGCTGAAAGAAAGAAAAACAATCTACAAAAGAAAGGATATACTCTGTACTAGGAGAAATGGTACAGATTGGTCAATATTGTGATATATCCTAAATGAGTTATTGAGCTTCAAGGATAATAACTAATTCTGCAGATGCCAGGCAGAAAAAAGAGAGATGGAATAAAAGAGAGCCTTTGCTATTGCATATTGCCTTTAAAATTTTGAAGAAAATACATTAAAATAATAAGATTAGATAGATTTGAAGGGATGAGTACATGGCTTTTTAAAAATGTTATCCTCTGCACTTTGATATACATTTGAAATATTTTATAATGAAGGGAAAAAAAGCAGATTATTCCATCTTTCCTGATTCCTTATTTGTATTTAAACCCTTCTCATAGAAATAAAAAAAATTTTTTTTTGACAATCAGGCTGACTTCAAAGTTAAAAAAATATACAAACCCACAAATACTTCTATTAAGAATGTTTGCAGGGACATCAAAGGAAATAGTCAACAAAACAAAGAGGCAACCCATTGAATGGGAGAAGATATTCACAACTGACACTATAGACAAACGGCTGATATCCAAGATCTATAAAAAACTCCTCAAACTCAACACCCACAGAACAGATTAACATGTCAAAAAATGGGCAGAAGGAGGCGACTGGGTGGCTCAGTGGTTTAAGCCGCTGCCTTCGGCTCGGGTCATGATCTCGGGGTCCTGGGATCGAGTCCCGCGTCGGGCTCTCTGCTCGGCGGGGAGCCTGCTTCCCTCTCACTCTCTCTGCCTGCCTCTCTGCCTACTTGTATCTCTCTCTGTCAAATAAATAAATAAAAAATCTTAAAAAAAAAATGGGCAGAAGACATGAACACACACTTCTCCAATGAAGACATACAAATGGCTAACAGACACATGAAAAAATGTTCATCACATTAGCCATCAGGGAGAGTCAAATCAAAACCACATTGAGATATCACCTTACACCAGTTAGAATGACCAAAATTAACAAGACAGCAAACAACATGTGCTGGAGAGGATGTGGTGAAAGGGGAATCCTCTTACACTGTTGGTGGGAATGCAAGTTGGGGCAGCCACTTTGGAAAACAGTGTGGAGATTCCTTAAGAAAAATAGAGCTTCCCTATGACTCTGCAATTGCACTACTGGGTATTTACCCTAAAGATACTGATGCAGTGAAAAGAAGGGCCATCTGTACCCCAATATTCATAGCAGCAATGGCTATTGTGTATTCCTCAACTTTTGTATCAACATGGATGGGACTGGAAGAGATTATGCTGAGTGAAATAAGTCAAGCAGAAAGTGTCAAGTATCATATGGTTTCACTTACCTGTGGAGCATAAGGAATAACCCGGAGTACATTGGAAGATGGAGAGGAGAAGTGAGTTGGGGGAAATTGGAGGGGGAGACAAACCTTGACAGACTGTGGACTCTGAGAAACAAACTGAGGGTTTTGGAAGGGAGGGGGTGGGGGATTGGGTGAGCCTGATGGTGGGTATTATGGAGGGCATGTATTGATTGCATGGAGCACTGGTTGTGGTGCATTAACAATGAATGCTGGAACACTGAAAATAAAATAAAATAAAATGAAAAAAAAAAAAAAGAATGTTTGCAGGGGTGTCTGGGTGGCTCAGTCAGGTTTTGATCTCAGGGATGTGAGTTCTGGCCCCACATTAACTTCCATGCTGGCCATGGAGCCTTACTTAAAAAGAAAAAAAGAATGCTTTCAAACACATAAAGAGAAAATAGCATGCAATCCTCATATACTTTGTACTTGTCGCCCAACTTAATTAGCAACTTTCTGGTGTTTTTACTCTTTCAATCTGAAAGGGAAAGGCAATTACATGTGTGCAGTCTTCTGGCCCCTGTTTGGCTGCATGAGAATGGGTGTAGGGCCTAGAATTCTTTTTCCAGACATATAGAGCCTTGGCAGCCTGTGCTGGGCTTATCACCTTGTATGACAATATCTTTCACTGCCTCAGATTCTATGCAGTCCTCTGATCTGCTTAAGATGTGGGGTCCTTAGCTTGTAGCCAAAGAGGGGTGAATGCAGGCTATTGCCCTGCATTGGCCACAGACTGGGACCTGATGACCATGATGGACTAAAACCCATTGTTGAAGCTGATCTTGCTTTGTTTCTATGTGTGAGAGTTAAGTGTTGTTCTATCCAGTGCCTATGTGAATTACGT
The DNA here is from genome assembly GCF_922984935.1 of Meles meles. NCBI lineage: Eukaryota > Metazoa > Chordata > Mammalia > Carnivora > Mustelidae > Meles > Meles meles. The sequence continues at coordinate 28,948,151 of NC_060071.1, forward strand.
CTCTCTTGGTGACCCTGGCATTTATAAACATTTGTAAGCTATTATAAACTATTTATAAACTATAGTAGACATCTTGTGACTACTGCTCTTGGTGGCAAGTATCCATACCCTATTTTGCTATCCTCCCTGCAGTAGGAATCTTCTTGCGGGGAGGTGGTAACAGGTGTCATTTGCTTGATAAATCCATTTGCACATATGCTTACACACTCATTTTATCTCCTTATGAAATTTTAAAAAGCAAATCCCCAATGTAATCATTTCATATGTAAATACTTCAGTTGTCTGTAATAAAGATATTAATACAACTACAATTTCATTAGCACACCCAACACAATTTATAATCATTTCTAACATTAACATTAACCCCATTTGTATTCAATGTGACTTCAGACTCTTTTTAAATTTTTATTTATTTATTTGACAGAGAGAGATCACAAGTAGGCAGAGAGGCAGGCAGAGGGGGGGCGGGAAGCAGGGTCCCCACTGAGCAGAGAGCCCAATGTGGGGCGCGATCCCAGGACCCTGAGATCATGACCTGAGCTGAAGGCAGAGGCTTAACCTACTGAGCCACTCAGGTGCCCCATGACTTCAGACTCTTAACATAACATTTAATGCCAGAAGATGAGACAATGCCTACAATGTTTTAGGGAAAGAAAGTACAGTTTGAAAATATTATGTTTTCCATTTTGTTGTTCAGGCAAACATTCCATAACAAAAGAACTCAAAGATTACAGCACCCATGGTTGTTTATTTTTAATATATGCTCATTGAAAATTTTCTAGGGAATTAAAAGAGAGAAAATTGGTTAAAGGATGATGTGAATATGAACCCAGTTAAATATATATGTAAGATTATAAAAATACAGAATTATGAATACAGGGTAGTCTCTAAATGTTATACACCTTGACAAAATTAAAAAAAACAACAACACAAGGAGCTGGTAAGTGAGCAGATTTCCTCATTTGTCATTGCAAGGAGTTAAGTCATACTGTCTAAAAGTTAAGAGTTAAGAGAAACATAGTAACTCCCATCTCATAGTGTTTTTCACTCACCTTAATTTTAGAGGCATCTTTTAGGAGCCAGAATCTCTTGTAGTAGAATAGTACTTATCTCAGCTTCGGTGGTCACTCCATTTGTATACCAGCTTTTTAAATTTTATACCATTTTATACCAGCTTTTTAAATGTTAAATCCAGATAATATATAGTTTTTGCTTTCAAATTAAAATACCATATGCGCCTTCCCATTTGATAAATGTCTATCCTTTTTCTCATATACTCATCTGGAAAAATGTTTGGAGTGGAGTTCTTAGTGGTAGTAATAGTTATTTTAGGGTGATGGAATTTGGGGTGAGGTTTTATATTCTCTGGCATTTATTGAATTCACTGAGGTTTTTTGTTTGTTTGTTTTAATGAGCATGACTATTTTTGCCAAAAGCTCTAATGGCATTATTTAAAATTTACATATATATACATTTGTATTAAATAATACTGGCATTATTAGAAAAGTCAATAATTGTGATTATGTTGGCAATGCTCTTGCTGCTGCTTTCATTTGCTTGCTTCTGCTAAGATTTATGGTAGAAGTTAGTATTTACTTCAGGAAACATCACTTATGCTCACAGATATATTTAAAAATAATAAGAACCACTTCACACCTACTAGGATAACTATTAAAAAAAGACAGCTAGAAAACAACAAATATTGGTGAGAATGTGGAGAAACTGGAACCCTTATATCCTGCTGGTAGGAAAATGGTGCAGAGACTATGATAAAGTTTGGCAGTTCCTCAAAAACATAAACATAGAATTACCATATGACTCAGCAGTTCTACTCTTAAGTACTCTATACCCAAAATATTTTAAGTTAGGTACTCAAAGAGATACTTTCACGCTCATGGCCTTCGCAGCATCATTCACAAAAGCCAAAGGGTGGGAACAAACCAAATGTCCACCAACAAATAACAGATAAAATGTATATATGTACAATGGAATAATACTCAGCTATAAAAAGGAATCGAGTTCTGACAGATGCTACAATATGGATGAATCTTAGAACCAAGGGAAAATCAAGCTAAGTGAAATAAGCCAGCCACAGAAGGACAAATATTTGTATAATGCCATTTAAACAAAATATCTAAAATGGGCTAATTCATAGAGACTGAAAGTAGATTATAAATTATCAAGGAATAGGGAGAAGGGGAAATGGGGATGACTGCTTAATGGCTCTAGAGCTTCTGTTTCAGATAATGGACAAGTTTTAGAAATAGTGGTGAGAGTTGCCCATCATCAACATAATTAATGCCAGTGCACTGTACATTTAAAAATGGTTAAAATGGCAAGTTTTATGTTATACATAACTGACTTTTGAACAAAGTGGGGGTTAAGGGCCAGACCCCTTCCCTACACAGGAAAATCTGTGTATTCCTTTTGATACCCTAAAAACTTAACTACTACTACTAGCCTACTGTTGACTAGAAGCCTTATCAATAACATAAACAGCAGATTAACACATATTTTATGTTATATGTATTATATACTGTAGTCTTACAATAAAGTTACAGAAAACATCAAGAAAATCATAAGGAAGGAAAAATACATTTATAGTCCTATATATTTTTTTTAAGATTTCATTTATTTATTTGACAGAGAGAGATCACAAATAGGCAGAGAGGCAGGCAGAAAGAGAGAGAGGGGAAAGCAGGCTCCTTGCTAGCAGACTGCCGGATTTGGGGCTTGATCCCAGGACTCTGGGATCATGACAGGAGCCCAAGGCAGAGGCTTTAACCCACTGAGCCACCCAGGCACCCCTATAATACTATATTGTTAAAAACATGAGTATAAGTGGACCCAAGCAGTTCAAACCTTGGGTTGTTAAGAGTCAACTGTTACAACAAAAAAGAATAAACCATTACACTCATTCAGCATAAAAATTTTCATACAGAATAGTGTATGATTTCATATTGCTCCACAAACTAATAATGCTGTATAGATTTACACACTTCAACCTAGTATTTTAAAAATTTAGGAAGATGTTCATTACAGCATCATTTATAGTAGAGAAAAAACTGGTAGCCAAAACAACCAACAATTGCTAAACAGTTGGACAAATTATGGTAATTAAATTTATGGGAAATTATACTGTCATTAAAATAATTATGTAGCAACATGGAAACTGACTATAACATTAAATAAAATGGATATTTTATATATTGTAATTGGAAATATGTAAAATTATGTACCTAAGGGAAAACACCTAAATAATAATTACGCTAGGGTTGTGGGGCTGTGGAATTTTTAAATAACTATTTCCTCATTCCCGAATTTTGATATGTTTTACTAAAAATAAATTGGGAAATTAGTACGGTTACAAGCTCACTGCTCCATTGTGGAGGCAGCTTGATTTCACCCTGGTCAGCCGTCCCATTTGAGCGTCTACAGCTGAGTCGTCCAAGTATCTCAGGCCCTACTAGAGATTTCCTCATTGGCCTCCGCCGAGAGGCTTTGTGGGAATCGGGATCCCAGCAAAGGCTGCGTCCTGCCGGTCCGGGGTGGTCCAAAGTATTGCATGGGACACATACTAAAAAATTATTTATCTGAGATAAAACTTAGTGGGCTTCCTGTGCTTTCATTTGCCAAATCTAGGAACGCTACCTGCACCCATCCTCCTACCGCCTTTCCCTTTCCTCAACACCGCCCCTTTTATCACTCCCCTCTCTCAATTCCTTCCTCACGGTCAACTTCCCTCCTCTCCACTCTCACTATCCTCCCTGAGCCCCGGATCCATCCTCCATCTCCGGGTACGCGGAACCCGGGCTCCGCCCCCACTAGCCGAGCCCCGGGTCCCCTCACCGCAACCTTGTTGCGGAGCCCAAGTTCCCCTCCTCCTCTTTTCCGCCTCGGCGGAACTCGGAAATCTCTCCACCCCCCACTCCGTTGCGGCCAGGCAGATGCTCAGATCCCAACACCAACCTCCACTTTGTCCGGTTCCCGCGGATCCCCGGGTCCACACCCCCACCCCCACCTCCGGACCCGGCGCACGCGGCGCGCAGGCGCAGGCACGGAGGGCGGGCGCGGGCGGAATGGGGACTGCAGCGGCGGCAGCGGCGGCGGCCGGGGAGGGGGCGCGCAGCCCGAGCCCCGCCGCCGTGTCGCTTGGCCTGGGCGTGGCCGTTGTGTCGAGCCTGGTGAATGGGTCCACGTTCGTGCTTCAGAAAAAGGGCATCGTGCGCGCCAAGCGGCGAGGTAGGGCGGGCCGCGCGGGCTGTGCTCTGAGTCGGGGTTGGGGGTGGAGGGAAGGGCGGCCAGGTGGTGGAAAGATGAGCGGCCGCAAGTTGGGGGGCGGTTTGGGTCGCCGTTTGGGGCAGGGCCCAGGGAGAAGGCGGAGCATCTCGGAGGGGCGCGCTGCGCGGGCGGGAGACAACTCGCCCACTTGCACGCAGGCACGGTCGCGGCCCTGCGCCCCAGAAGCGTTACAGTAGCTGCCGTGTTTTGCCCTCCCGCAGTTCCAGAAGCCGCCCGGGCCCTGGTAGTTGTGTGTCCCCCACGCTTTTTCTCCCTTCCTAGCGGCTGGAGAGGCCTTGTTCAGTCTGATAGGGTTTCTCTAGCTGACTTCTTTCTTCCTTCCCAGACCCTCCCACTCCTGCAGCCGCGCAGCCCACCAACCTGCCCTCCGGTTGGAGCCAGGTGTCCCTGTCACCCGCATCCACCCGCTGCTAGGGAAACCTTCCGGTTTATCGTATTCCCGAAATGGTCGAAGCGCAGGGCTTGCCCAGAAGGAGCGACGACCCTTTCGCCTTGGCGTGGCCCTGGCCTCGGGTGCACTTGGAGAGCAAGACCCGCTCATTTGCGCCCCACCCCTCCTGCAGTGGCCTCGCCAGTGCCGAAATAAGAACTATGCACTAGGCAGGCCAGGGCGGGACGGGTGGGCCAAGGAGGCGCTCACTCTCAGGGTCAAGGAAGAGATCTGTGCTTTGCTTTAGCTTCTGTTCCTGGAGTCCTTGATGGAGCCACTCTGGTTTAGACTTGAGCCATCTGATTCCAAGTGATCTTTACTGTGAAGAAAGCTCAGGGCAGATTTTTTTTAAAAAGCAAAAAAATGGACCAAGTTAGTATTCCTCTGGTGGATACACCACCAAACCCCACTCCTTAGTAATGTAGAAAGTGAGAGAGATGTAGCACAGTTCTTTGCCAGTGTCCCTCTGTTTTAAGAGAGGCCTGAGACAGTTTACTGAATGCAAAATGTAGCATGCTTTGAAACTGAAAAGAAATGCTCCCAGAAGGACAGAGAATCTTGTGGTTGTTAGCTGTATTTTCACAAGAATGGTGTTAAGAGTTCTCTGGGGGGAAACGAGACTACCAGGTCATGGGTTTGATAGTTCTGATTCCAGATCATAGGTGAAACGTTCTGAGTGTCCTGAATGGTGAGCCGGGAGTCCCTTCAGGAAAGAGATAAAGGGGCCTGTAATCTCAAAGGACAATGTAAAATCACGGATATTCGTTTAAAGAATTAAACTTTGAAGTGAAAACACTGAAGTTTACATAAAATATAAATAAAAGCAAGTATGACTTTCTTAGGATGCAGATGTGAAGACACATCTGGCAGTGGTATGTTTACAGCGAGCGCGTATCAATTTGATTGGCTTCAGGGGTGTGTTAAGTGTTTGCAGTGACTCAAAACTAAGCAACACATGTGCCTACTGGTAAGATGTGTGAGAGGAGAATTCCGCCTCTATGGTGGTCCTTCCAAAAACCTACAACCCCAGTCTCACCATGAGAAAAACATCAGACAAACATGAATTGAGGAATAAGCCTGCAAAATGTCTGACCAGTCCTTTGCTGAGGTTGTAAAGTCTGAGAGACTGTCACAAGAGGAGTCTGAGGACACATGACCATATTAGGGAAAATCTAAGGAAACCTTAATACAGACTTTAGTTAATTAAAAAAAAACACAATTTTTGAGTAAAACTTAAGTGTTATTTTAGCTCAACTTATGTGTTTGAGGGAATTAGTGAATAAGAAAATAAAAAACAAATCAACCAGAAAAAAAAAACAGCCATGATTTATACTGTTATTTATAACTACATATTATGCCTTTAAATGAATAAAAGTGAAAATGTGATATTTGCTAATTTCATACTTTCCCACTTACCCCCCACTGCCACAGATTCAAGTTAGGTGGGTTGCTCATAGTGATGGAAGGCAGACATACACATTTGTTTTGATAAATTTAGTGTTGATTTGTTCAATAAATATTCATGAAGCTCTTATTATGTACCAGGTACTGTAGGTACTGAGGATATGCAGTTTTAGAATCTACTCTTCCTAAAATCTTTTCCCACCTCTGCTAACAAGCAGCAGAGTTGACCATTATGAAATGTCTGAAATGGAGGAGATAGGAGTTATGAAGAGGTAGCTAAGGACTAGGAGGTCAAGTTCCTGCATTAAAGGAGACTGGTCAGTTTCCTATACCATAAAAACCTGTCTCACTGAAAATTTCCCCTTTATTTTCTTTAAACATTTTATTTCTATATTTGACAAAGAGAGAGAGCACACAGCAGGGGGAGTGGCAGGCAGAGGGAGAAGGAGAAGCAGGGAGAGAGAGAAAGGGAGAAGCAGACTCCACACTGAGCAGAGAGCCAGATGTGGGGCTCCATCCCAGGCCCTGGAATCATGACCTGAGCCAAAGGCAGACTGAGCCACCCAGGTGCCCCCTGAAAGTTTCAACTTTAAACGAATTGCCACAAGAGAGCATTTCTTTGGAGTTTTAACTTCAGGACAGGTAAGTTCTAGTCTCAGCCCTTCTACTGGGGGTTTTAGGGCAAGGCTTCCTCTGTTACAGGCTTTCACATACTTTTGAAAGGCCCTTCCCAGTGAATGGAGTACACAGGTAGTCCAGAGGCACTCTCCACAACACAAGCTCATGGGGGACTGCCTGACTCCTGTCCATTGAAGGACTCTGCATGGGAAGAGGGAAGAGGACACAGATTGTTTACAGTGTTAGAACCCATTTAAAGCAGGACTTAAGTGAGAGAAACAAGGTAATCATTAGGTGTGAAAGCATTTGTGGAAAGCTAGTTACAACTTTTAGAATTTCTGTGCACATAGGTGAGGATGCCCAAGGAGTCTGATGGCATGAGGGTGGTATCCTGCCCTCGAACAGGCTTTGTGGAAGCAATCTCAGGAAAGTCATGTGTTTGAATTTGCTGCAGGCTTTGGAGAATTGCATAGTAAGTTACTGTATGTAGAATGCCCTAGACCGGGATGAACCAGCTGATCTTTTTAAAATCCCTTTCATTGGGCACCTGGGTGGCTCAATGGGTTAAGCCTGTGCCTTCGCTCAGGTTATGATCTCAGGGTCCTGGGATCGAGGCCTGCATTAGGCTCTCTGCTCAGCAGGGAGTCTGCTTCCCTCTCTCTCTGCCTGCCTCTTTGCCTACTTGTGATTTCTCTCTGTGTCAAATAAATAAATAAAATCTTTAAAAAGAAATAAAGTCCCTTTCATCAAAACCCAGAGATGCCATCTCATACCCATTAGAATGGTTATTGTAAAAACAAAACAAAAAACAAAGCATAAAATCACAAATACTAGTGAGGGTGTGGAGAAATTGGAACTCTTATGCACTGTTCATGGGAATGTAAAATGATGCAATTGCTATGAAAAACAGTATGGCGAGTCCTCAAAAAATTAAATGTAGAATTACTATATGATCCAGCAATCCACTTCTGTGTATAGACCCAAAAGAAGTGGAAACAGGGTCTTGAAGAAATATTTGTACACCCATGTTTATTGCAGAACAAAAGGATGTAGCATAGACAAAAGGTAAAAACAACCCAAATATCCAGATATTGACAGATGAATGGATAAACAAATTGTGGTATATACATTCAAGAGAATGTTATTTAACCTTAAAAAGGATGGTAATTCTGACACATGCTACAACATAGATCAACCTTGAGGACAATACACTGTCTGAAATAAGCCAGTGAGAAAAGGGCAAACACTTTATGATTTTACTCATATGAGGTACGTAGTCAAATTCACAGACACAGAAAGTAGGATGGAGGTTGCAGGGACTGCAGGAAGCAGGGAATGGAGAATTAGTGTTTCATGGGTACATTGTTCCTGTTTGGGAAGATGAAAAAGTTCTGGAGATCAGTGGTGGTAATGGTTGCACAACAATGTGATTGTACTTAATGTCATAGAATCACATACTTAAAAATGTTTAAAATGGTAAATTTTATGTTACATATATTTTACCATAATGAAAAATCCTTTTCAGATTTCATAGTCTCTTTGCTGAGAAGTACAGCCTAGAGGTATAGTAACACTGTTAAGACACTCAGAAGTTGAGTGAGTTGTCTTGTGAGAGTGGAAACTGGTAATTCAGGTGTTCCACCTGTTACCCCAAGCCTGGCTATGGTATATATGTGTGCTTTCTCCTTGCCCCTTCAGCCATCTCCAGATACACACTTAGGCACATGTGCATCTACACCCAAAGACAAGACAAGCACATGTTGTCTTCAGGTAGCTCTTTGGTCTGTAGTTAGTTTCCACTGCTTCTGTGAACCCTCAAGACCTTGACAAATGAGGTCAGTTGTCTCTTCCCTGTGCTTTCTTAGCACTAGTCCTCAACACCCTTCTGCCCCTGAAACCCGTGGGTTGATGGCCTGTTTACTTGTCTGTGTTCCCCTGGATCTTGGCTTGTCAAGGCAGGGCATAGCTCCTGTCCACTTGGGATGCATGTGGTGGACACTCAGTAATGCTATCTGACTGGCCATGAGTAACTGTGGAGTGAAGAGGGTAAAACTGAACCTTATATTTCCTGGCAAAATTGCAGCATGTTCTTCAGTTTACTTAAAGCTAACCTCATTTATCTGTGGCCCCTACTAAGTAAAGGAGGCCAGAGTTACCGCTAGATCTGAACATCTACACCTATCTGATCTCTGTCTAATCTGGAGGAGAGATCATCGATAAGGAATATGGTGAGAGGTAGCAGGAGAGCAGCTCTGCAGCCTGTCCCTGGTTTAACTGATATTGTTTCCATAAGAAGAGAAGATAAAGAAGACTTATAGAAGACCCATGGTGTCCCAGACTCATGTATCCATCAGCTTGCTGAGCCCCCCTCTCTCTTTCTGTCCCCCCCCTCTCTCTTTCTGTCTCTTCCTCCTTTTCTCCTGTCCTCCATCTCTCCATGTATTCTCTTCACATGTTGCCACCTTGGGTTTCCTTACGCTATGGTGATCTCAGAGATGTCAGACTCCTTACACAGTGGGTAGTTTCCCCTAGACCAAACTTCCAGGACCATGGTGGAAGCTGTGTAGATATTTGTGGCCTGATCTGAGAAGTCTTGCCACATTTTATTAGCTTACTCAGGGCCCAGCCAGGTTCAGTGTGGGAGGGGAATGTTGTGAGGGCATGAGGTGTGATACAGAAGATGAAGTTGAGGCTTACACCTGATGTGGGGACTGCTGGTGTCAGGATTTGAACCCAGCTCATGCTGATTATGAAGATCATCTATTTTTACCGCGGTCGCTGTAGGGAAGGTAGGGAGGAAGATAGACAAATTTCACCTGCAGAGGATAAGGCTTTTCTCTTAAGGGTCTTCACAGTTTATTTGGTAATACGATATTGAGTTATTATAAGTGTGGATAATACCCAAAGACACGAGGGCAAATAATTTATTCTCAGGGCACCTGGGTAATTCAATTGGTTAAGTGTCCAACTCTTGATTTTGGCTCGGGTCATGCTCTCATGGTTGTGGGATCAAGTCTGGAGTGGACGCTCAGCACAGAGTCTGTTTGGGATTCTTTATCTCCCTCTGCCCCTCCCTTTGCTCGTGTTCTCAATCCCTTTCTCTCTCTCTCGCTCTTTAAATAAATAAAATCTTAGAAAAATAATTTATTTTTATTTTCATATGATATAAGCAAAATACCCTTGGTCTTATTGGACTCGTGTTGGACAGAGTATATTTTTTCCTCAAAAATATCTATAAATATAGTATAAAATATAATGTTACTTATATTTTCAACCTTTTAATTAAGTCCTTAGTGAGTAAACAGACCTTAAAAAAATTTTTTTTGACCCTGAGGCACTAGAAAAGACCACTCTTCACATTAAATAGCTGATGGAGATTAAGCAGTTCACTTGTGATGAGCACCAGTTGATATATGGAGGTGTTCTATTGTACACCTGAGACTAATACAACATTGTATAATTGTAATTTGAATACAAACTTAAATACCACTTTTCAAAAAGTAATATGCACAATCCCACATGCCCTAGGCCCACACTACCTAATATTTCTGTGCCAGAAACTTGTGACTGTGAATTGATCCCATTTAGACATTGCCTGTAACAGCCTGAGAGGCAGTGTCCTTGACCCAGGAGACGGCAGGCAGGCTGAGGGTTTGCCTTGCTTGTTCATGCCCAATCATTGCTCTTTAGGGTGATGTAATTATTCAGCAGAGTGTATCATGAATTCCCAGAACCTGGGCATAGTCATGTTCTTTTAAAAAAGCATCTTATTCCTGACTGTAGAGTTTTTGGTTATTGTTTAAAGTCTGGGAAGTACATAAAACTATGAATAGGAGTATAAAAAGTATCACCTCTTCAACTTGAGATAACTGCTGTTATATTTAGGATGTACTTCTTCCTTGTCACTTTCTTTCTTTTTTCTTTAAAGATTTTATTCATTCATTTGGTAGAGAGAGAGAGAGAGCACAAGCAGGAGGAGCAGCAGGGAGAGAGAGAAGCAGGCTCCCCTCGGAGCAAGAATCCCAATGTGGGGCTCTATCCCAGAACCCTGGGATCATTCCCTGAGCAGACACTCAACTACCTGAGCCAACCAAGGTGCCCTTCTTAGTCACTTTCAATAATTATCTTTCAAAATAGAATTTTAATGAAAAAATTCAACATACAAAATATATCTAACACTGATCTAGGGTATAAAGTAATAAACACCACACATCAGATATTCCAAAAATATATGTACCCTTAAAATCTTAAAAAATCCCACTTTTTATTTTGGAAAATATCAAACACATACATAGAAAAAATAGTGTAATAGACCCCAAGGGTACCTAACATTTAGCTTCAACAATCATCAGTTTGGCCAGTCTTATTTGATCTACACTTCAAGGGCCATCCCCTCACCTCCACCCCAGTAGAACTTTTTACCCAAATTTCAGGCGGAATACTATTTCATTTAGATATTTCAGTAAGTATCTCTTTCTTAAATAAAACCATAATATATTTATTGCACCTAAAAATTAACAATCTTTCTTTAATACTGTCATGGTCAGTGTTTAATATTCTGTGATTATCTCAAGTTTTTCCTCACTTTATCTTTAGAATCAAGATCCAGTTTTGGCCCATATATTGCTCTTAGGTAGTACATCTCTTCATGTACCTTTTTAAAAATTTAAATTCAATTAGACAACATTTAGTACATAATTAGTTTCAAATGTAGTCTTCATCAGTTATGTATAACACCCAGTGCTCATCATATCATGTGCCCTCCTTAATGCCCATCAAATGTACTTTTTTTTGTAGTCTTTTTTTAAATTTAATTTTTCTCAGTGTTTCAAGATACATTGTTTATGCACCACACCCAGTGCTCCATGCAATACATGCCCTCCTTAATACCCACCAACAGACACCATCACATGTACTTTTAAAAATGAGACAGAACATACACAAGTCTGTGCTCTGTGTGTCAGTTTATATCCTGTGGTTATGCTCCATCTGTCATGAATTCATCCCATGTTGTTAAATATTCTTTGAAAAAATATTCAGTGGCTGCATAAATGTTACCATTCTCCTTTTGTAGGACATGGGTGTTTCTAGTTTCTTTGTTTGTGTAATATATTATATTGAATATCCTTACATCTAAATCTTTGTGGGTTAGTTCCGTTGGGTAGCTCCCTTGCAATAGAATTTTGAAAGTGATATTCTTATAAGCTAAATTAATTTCCAGGAAAAAATATATAATATCTATTCCATTCCCACCAGCAGTGCTTGAGAGCAATGCTCATGTTTAAATGTAGTAGAAATATAAACATGTATGCCCAAATTTCATTTTCCACAATTTTGGCTTATCTCTGTTATAGTTCCATTCTAGTAGTCATGACTGAGAGCTCATTATCCTAGATTGTTCTGTTCACATCAGTAGAGCACACTAGTACAGGTATAAATATCTGACATCTACCTTCATGAATGCAGGAATCAACTGCCTTGGCTTCTCTGCCCTCAAGGTGTGTCGAGGGCAGCCTCCATCTGTGTGAGGAAAAAACTGGGAGAGAAAGCTCTGCAGTTATGGCAAGGAGAAAGTACATGCTCTGTAAGGGTAGAAACCTTGCTTTGGGAATCCTTTTAAGTCTGGTATTCACTAAGGACTGCATACCTGATGGTTCTAGTAAATACCTAGTAGATGGGCAGAGCAAGGAAATAGATTACAACTATTGCACTGAGCTTCCTGGAGGGAGTAGGATGAGAAAGGAGAATGTGTTGATATATACCACATTAATTCTCCTTTGGAAACACAGAATGTCATTTTCTGAAGAAACAGAGAAACTTTATCACAGAAATTAATGCATTATAGTCAACATTATGTGGGGCAACCTAGAAGTTTAAGTATTGTTTATAAACTATTTATTTTTAAAAATATTGGAGTATAATTACATAGAGTAAACTCCACAAATCATAAGGGTACAGTTTGATGAGTGTTGACAAATAAATATACTTGTGTAACCAATACCCCAGTAATGATTATTGCCATAACCCTAGAAAGTTCCCTCATGTCCTTTTTCTTTTTCTTTTCTTTCTTTCTTTCTTTATTTGACAGACAGAGGTTACAAGTAGGCAAGAGAGGCAGGGAGTGAGAGAGAGGAGGAAGCAGGTTCTCCGTGGAGCAGAGAGCCCAATGTGGGACTTGATCCCAGGACCCCGAGATCACGACCCGAGCCAAAGGCAGAGGCTCAACCCACTGAGCCACCTAGGCGCCCCCAATAGTACATTTCCATTTCCATAGTACCATTGTTTGAATATACCATAATTTGTTTATTCATTTTCCTGTGATGAACATTTTGATTGTTTCTAAATATTTACTATTTGAATCAAGCTGCAAAGACAATTCTTACATAATCCTTTTAAAAACATAATGTTTTCATTTCTTTCCAGTAAGTGCCTTGGAGTAATAGTGTTGGATCATGGAGTAGGTATATAATTAAATTTTAAGAAACTACTAGCGTTTCCCCAGTATAATTGCACCATTTTATGTTCTCATTAGCAGTGTATGAGGGTTTCAAGTGTTCCACATTCTCTTCAACATTTTGTGTCATCACTTGTTTAATTTGAGCCTTTCTGGTGAGTGTATAGTGGAATCTTGTGACTTTCATTTGCATTTCCCTGATACCATATGATATTGAGTATCTTTTTTTTTTTAAGATTTATTTGAGAGAGAGAGAGAACAAGTGTGTGTGCACACAAGCTAGAGGGGCAGAGGGAGAGAGAATCTCAAGCAGATTCCACGCTGAGCATGGACCCTGACATGGGGCTTGATCCCACAGCCCTGAGTCACGACTTGAACCAAAAACGAGTGGGTTGCTTAACCAACTGCACCATCCAGGTGCCCCAATATTGAGTATCTTTTAATGAATTTATTGGCCATTTGTATATGCTCTTTAGTGAGATATCTTTTAAAGAGTTTTGCTTATGGGGATGCCTGGGTGTCTCAGTTGGTTAAGCGGCTGCCTTCAGGTCATGATCCCAGCGTCCTGGGATCGAGTCCCACATCCGGCTCCTTGCTCGGCAGGGAGCCTGCTTCTCCCTCTGCCTCTGCCTGCCACTCTGCCTGTGCTCACTCTCTCTGACAAATAAATTAAAAAAAAAATCTTAAAAAAAAAAAAAGTTTTGCCTATGTTTTATTGGATTGTATCTTTTTATTATTTATTGTGTGTATATATATATACACATATATATATATATATATTCTGGATACAAGTCCTTTGTCAGATTTAGGAATTGAAAATTTTTCTCTGTGGCTTGCCTTTCATTTTCTTAATGGTGCATTTGGAAGAACAGAAAATTCAAGTGTTGATAAAGTGTAACTTTTTAAAATTTTTTTTTTAAAATTCCAGTTAGTTAACATACAGTGTTATATTACTTTTGGATATACAATATAGTGATTCAGCAATTCCAGAAATCACCTGGTACTCATCACAAGTAGTGAGTACTTAATCCCCACCCCTATTTAACCTATGCCTACCCTATTCCCCTCTAGTAACCATCAGTCCCGCCCCCCACTTTGCTTGTTTGTTTTGTTTCTTAGGTTCCACATATGAATGAAATCATATGGTATTTGTCTTTTTCTGACTGACTTATTTCACTTATAATTTCTAGCTCTATCCATGTCCTTGCAAATGGCAAGATTTAATTCCTTTTAATGGCTAAATAATAATCCATTACGTATATATATACCACATCCTCTTTTTTTTTTTTTAAAGATTTTATTTATTTATTTGACAGACAGAGATCACAAGTAGGCAGAGAGAGAGGGAGAGGGGGATCATGACCTGAGCTGAAGGCAATGGCTTAACCCACTGAGCTACCCAGGCGCCCCTACCACATCCTCTTTATACATTCATCTACTGATGGATATTTGGGCTGTTTGCATGTCTTGGCTATTGTAAATAATGCTGCTGTACACATAAGGATGCATGTACTCTTTGAACTAGTGTTTTTGTGTTCTTTGGGTAAATACCTGGTAGTGCAATTGCTGGATCATAGGGAAGTTCTATTTGTTTAACTTTTTGAGGAACCTCCATACTGTTTCCTAGAGTGACTGCACCAATTTGCATTGCCATCAACAGTACACAAGTGTTCCTTTTTCTCCATATCTTCACCAAAAACTGTAGTTTCTTGTGTTGTTGATTTTCACCATTCTGACAGGTGTGAGGTGACATCTTATTGTAGTTTTGATTTGCATTTCTCTGATGGTAAGTGATGATGAACATCTTTTCATGTGTCTGTTGGCAATTTGTAGGTCTTTGGAGAAATGTCTGTTCATGTCTTCTGCCCATTTTTTAAAATATATTTTGAAAAGATTTTTATTTATTTATTTGACATAGAGAGAGATCACAAGTAGGCAGAGAGGCAGGCAGAGAGAGAAGGGGAAGCAGACTCCCTGCTGAACAGAGAGCCCGATGCGGGGCTCGATCCCAGGACCCTGAGATCATGACCTGAGCTGAAGGCAGAGGCTTAACCTCCTGAGCCACCCAGGCACCCCTTCTTTATATATTTTGGATGCTAACCTTTTATCAGATATGTCATTTACAAATACCTCTTCCCATTCCATAGGTTGCCTTTTAGTTTTGTGGATTGTTTCCTTTGCTGTGCACAAGCTTTTTATTTTGATGAAATCTCAGTAGTTTATTTTTGCTTTTGTTTCCCTTGCCTCAGAACACATGTCTAGAAAGAGGTTGCTATGGCTGATGTCGGAGAGTATACTTCTTATGTTCTCTTCTAGCATTTTTATGATTTTACATTTCACATTTAAGTCTTTAATCCACCTTGAATTTATTTTAGTGTATGGTGTAAAAAAAAGTGGTCCATTTTCATTCTCTTGCATGTTGCCATCCAGTATTCCCAACACTGTTTGCTGAAGAAACAGTCTTTTCTCATTGGATATTCTTTCCTGCTTTGTTGAATATTGGTTGACCATATAATTGTGAGTTCATTTCTGGGTTTTCTATTCTGTTGGTCTATGTGTCTTTTTGTGCCAGGACCATATTGTTTTGATTGTATTACAGTTTTGTAATATAACTTGAAGTCCGGAATTGTGATGCCTCCAGCTTTGCATCTTTCAGGATTGCTTTGGCTATTTGGGGTCTTTTGTGGTTCCATACAAATTTTAGGATTGTTTGTTCTAGCTCTGTGAAATATGCTGTTGGTATTTGGGACTGTATGAAATGTGTAGATTGCTTTGAGTATTATAAACATTTTAACAATATTTGTTCTTCTACTCCATGAATGTGGAATATTTTTCCATTTCTTTGTGTCATCTTCAGTTTCTTTCATCAGTATTTTACAGTTTTCAGAGTACAGGTTTTTCACCTCTTACATTAGTTTTATTCCTAGGTATCTTATCATTTTTGGTGCAGTTGTAAATGTGAGTGATTCCTCAATTTCTCTTTCTGCTGCTTCATTTTTGGCGTATAGAAGTGCAACAGACTTCTATATATTGATTTTGTGTCCCGTGACTTTGCTGAATTCATGTATACAGTTCTAGCAATTTTGGGATGGCGTCTTTCAGGTTTTCTATATAGAGCATCATGTCATCCACAAATAGTGAAAGTTTTTCTTCTTTGCCAGTTTGGATGCCTTTTATTTCTTTTTGATTGCTGTGGCTAGGACTTCTAGTACTATGTTAAATAACATGGTGAGAGTGGACATTCCTGTCTTGTTCCTGCAAGTAGAGGAAAAACAGTTTTCCCCAATAAGGATGATATTAGCTGTGGATTTTTCATAGATGGCCTTTATTATATTGAGGTATATTCCCTGTATCTCTGCTTTGTTGTGGGTATTTATTATGGATGGATGTTGTACTTTGTCAAATGCTTTTTCTGCATCTATTGAAAGGATCATATCCTTTCTTTTATTAATGTGGTGTATCACTTTGATTTGAGAATATTGAACCACCCTTACAACACAGGAATAAATCTCACTGATTGTGTTGAGTAATTTTTTAAATGTATTGTTGGATTGGGTTTACTAGTGTTTTGTTGAGGATTTTTGCATCCATGCTCATCAGGAATATTAGTCTGTACTTATCTTTTTTTTTGTAATTTTTTTTAAAAAAGATTTTATTTGTTCATTTGACAGAGAAAGAGATCACAATTAGGCAGAGAGGCAGGCAGAGAGAGAGAGGGAAGCAGGCTCCCCGCTGAGCAGAGAGCCCTGATGCGGGGCTCAATCCCAGAACCCTGAGATCATGACCTGAGCCAAAGGCAGAGGCTTTAACCCACTGAGCCACCCAGGCACCCCTGTACTTCTCTTTTTCAGTGTTATTTTTATCCTGTTTTGGTCTGAAGGTAATGCTGTCTTCATATAATGAATTTGAAAGTTTTCTTTCCTTTTCCTTTTTTGGAACAATTCGAGAAGAATTGGTATTAACTCCTCTTTAAATTCTTGGTAGAATTCGTCTGTGAAGACATCTGGCCCTGTGCTTTTGTCTGTTGAGAGATTGTTGATTAGTGGTTCACTTTCTTTCTTGATTATCAGTTTCAAATTTTCTGTTTCTTCTTGTTGCAGTTTTGGCAGTTTATATGTTCCTAGGAATATATTGTTTTCTTCTAGGTAGTCTAATCTGTTCACATATAGTTTTTCATAGTATTTTCTTTTCTTTTTTTTTTTTTTTAAGATTTTACTTATTTATTTGACGGACAGAGATCACAAGTAGGCAGAGAGTCATGTGGTGGTGGTGAGGGGGGGAAGCAGGCTCCCTGCTTGCAGAGAGCTCAGACCCAGGACCCTTGAGATCTTGACCTCTGCTGAAGGCAGAGGCTTAACCCACTGAGCCACCCAGGTACCCCTTCATAATATTTTCTTATGATTGTATTTCTATATGTTGGTTGTTATTTCTCCTCTCTCATTTGTAATGTTGTTTTTTTAGTCTTTGTTTTTTTTTATAAGTCTAGCTAGAAGTTTATCAATTGTATTAATTTTTTTTATCAAAGAACCAGCTCAGTCATCTGTTTCTGTTGTTTTCATTGATTTGGTTTCATTGATCAGTTCTATTTTTGTTTGTTTGTTTTTTAGTTTTCTTTTGTTCTTTTTTTTTTTTTTAGTTTTATTTTCTATATCATTTATTTCTGCTCTGATCTTTATTATTTCCTTCCTTCTGGTTTTGGGTTTTGTTTGTCATTCTTTTTCTAGCTCCCTTAGGTGCTAGAAAGGGTAGGTTGTATTTTTTTTTGTTTTTGTTTTTGATATTTTTCTTGCTCCTTAAGATAGGCCTGTATTGCTATAAACTTCCCCTGTTAGAACTGCTTGCTGCATCTCAAAGGTTTTGAACTCTTGTGTTTTAGTTTTCATTTTCATTCTTCTTTGATTTCCTTGCTGACCCTTTCATTGTTTAGTAGCATGTTACTTAACCTCTGTGTATCTTAGTTAACAAATTTTTTCTTGTGGTTGACTTCTGGCTTCATAGCATTGTGGTCAGAAAAGATGCATAGTAGGACTTTGGTCTTCTTGAATTTGTTGCAGTTTGTTTTGTTGGCTAATATGCGATTTATTATGGAGAATATTCCATGTGCACTTGAAAATAATGTGTATTCTGCTGTTCTAGGATGCAGTATTCTGAATATATCTGTTAAATCCAAACCTTCCAGTATGTCATTCAAACCATTTTTTCCTTGATATTCTCTTTAGATGATCTGTCTATTGATGTAAGTGGGATGTTAACGTCCCCTACTATTGTTGTATTAATATCAATTAGTTCCATTATGTTTGTTATTAACTGTTTTATATATTTGGCTGCTCTCATGTGAGGTGCATAAATATTTACAATTGTTGTATATTCTTGTTGGATTACCTTCTTTAGTGTTATATAGTGTCTTTCTTTGTCTCTTGTTACAGCCTTTGTTTTAGTCTATTTCGTCCAATATAAGTATGCTCTGCACACTTTCTTTTGACATCTATTTGCATGATAGATGTTTTTCCATTCCCTCACTTTCCATCTGCAGGTGTCTACATCTGAAATGAGTTGCTCTCCCTTATAGATCGGGCTTGTTGTTTTTATGCATATTTCATAGATAGCTATGTTATGCCTTATTTCTGTGTTAAGGGTCTCACTCATGTCTTCCACTCTTTGCTCAAGTCCAGTGAATATCCTTATGATGGTTATTTTAAATTCTCTTATCAGGCTACTTATATCTGTTTTATCTAGATCTCTGGTCATGACTTGCCCTGTTCTTATATTTGGCATAAATTTCTCTGTCTTCTCATTTTGTCAGAGTCTCTGTGCATCTCTTGCTCTAGAGAGTAATGATCTTATGAAGACTAGGCCATGTAGTGCCCTGCAGTGTGTTGTCCTCTGTTGCCCAGGGCCTGGCACTTCCAAGAGTATCTCCAGTGTATGCTGCATATGTTCTGCTATTTTGTCCTAGCTGCTTTATTGTTTAAGCCAGTCATTTGCAGAGGTTGTCTTTGTCTGTTGTGGGAAGTTTGCTCTGGTCTGTCTGTGAAAGGAGACCTGTCACCACTACCACCTAAACCAAGGCTCCACAAAACCTCCAAGGTCGAGGAGGCACAGTGTGAACAGGGGTTTGTGCTCGTCTTCTGAGGGTGGGGGCCTGATGTGCTGGGACTAAGGCAGGGGTGACTGAGAGGGGTCGTTCCACCAGAGTGTGTATGTGGGGGTGAGACTTGGTGTAAGCAAGTTAGGTAGTTTCAGTGCTGTGCTGGTACCTGCAGGTGACCCTGTGCTTATGAGAGGCAGGGGAGGGAAATGGCACCAGCCTGTTCCTTTGTTTTTGGAGGGGTCTCTCTCTGTGGACATTGTGTTTCGAGGATGAGCTCTGAGAGGAGTGAATAACCTTCTCACTTTGTGCCCTAGTCGCTCTTCAGATTGCTTGTTTCCACATTGTATGTCCCTGGATTGTTGCCTGCCTTCTCTAAGACCAGCAGAATGCCCTCTGGTCTCTAGCCCCGCCAAGTCTGATGACCTTTAAAACTCCAGGTTTTAAGCCTGGCTGGTTGCCTCAATTCAAGAAATTTGGCCCCTCTTGCTTTCCAGGCTGATTGCTATGTGGATTTGCTTTCCCTGAGGGCTTCCCTATATGTTAGCCTGTCTTTCACCCTTCTCCATGACTGTGGCTACCTCTCCACCACAGTTGCCATGGTTTCTCTCCCAAAATGTGTCTCTGCACTTCCTACCTTCAGTGATGTGGCATCTTCTCTACGTTTAGTTGTGGAGTTTGTTCTGCCAGGCTTCAGGTGGATTTTGGGGGTATTTAGGATGATGGGATAGTTATCTAGTTGTATTTGAGGGATGAAGAGAACCTATGGTCCTACTCTGCCACCATCTTCCAACCTTTGTAATTTTTTAAAAAATATCTTCTATGTCTTTGGTCTTTTTGATTTGATTTCTGCCTAAGAAGTCACTGTTTCTTCTCGGGTCATGGTGGCATCCTTCTGTACTTTCCTTTAATATTTTATGGCTTTTACCTTTAGGTCTGTAAACTATCTTGAGTTAACTTTTGTGTATAGGTGAGGCATGATTCAAGGTTCAGTATTTTCCTTACCAATATCCAGTTGATGCAGCACCATTTGTTAAAGAGACTTCCCCATTAAGTTATACTGCTGCTTCACACTATGATTTGACTACATGTGTGGGTCTGTTTCAGAAGTTTGTTCTGTTTCTTTGTATATGTCTATCCTTATGCAAGTGCCACAGTCTTGATTCTATAGTTTTATAGTAAATCTTAAAGTCAAATAGTGTAAGTCCTACAACTTTGTTTCTCTTTTTCAAGACTGTGAAACTATTTCTTTAGGAAAATAAGTTCTACATATTTAATAATTGAAGTACAAAAGGACTTTGAGTACTAAATCCCTGTATAAGTCAGTGAATACTAGTGCTCAAATTGATTTTAATGAATACCCTCATCTAGGTATGTTGGTGTTTGGAAATAAAGTTTCTTTATTCTTAGTACTTTTTACAGAACTCTTTTTACACATTTTTTGAAGTCAAGGTGTAACTTCATTAGTAAAGGACATAGTGATGGACTCTAGTTTCGCTGTTTGTAGCAACTTCTATTTGTTGCTGTAAGACCACATGAATTGAAGCAATTTTTCTGTATTATAATCCAGAAGGTAAATAAACTAGATGGCTATCTGTATTTTTATGCTAGAAAATCATGTCTTAAGGATATTTCTGATGCACTTACACAACTAAATGGAAGGTTTTAGAAGCCACAAGTCCATGGTTGGACAGTGTCCCTGCCAATTGATGTTATCATCCTGACAAGTCTCTTTTGTATTTGCACAACATTTCTTTGTTTTATCCTTCAACTGTTATAAACTGCCATTCAATCCCCAGTTAGCACCCAAGTTTTCCAATGTGAGACAAAAACCCGTACAACTTAGGTATTGGTACCTCTGCAGCCCATACCTAGGAGTGGAGGGTAGAGGACACATAAGTGTAGTCAAACAGACAAACAAAATCCTCAGTGTTCTATAATTCCGTGGCTCTCTGTTCTTGCGGAGTCCAGAGGACTTGAAGTGTCTTGGGCATTAGCTGGAAAGAGGAGTGTGGGTATAGGCTTGAATGAGTGCCTTCTGAGGTTATCAGGTGAGTGACTTTAGGATCTTTAGGTACAGTGATGTTTGAAGATGAAGCTGTAGAGACCAACTGAGTTTAGAACGTAAGAGAAAAATATCTATGGTGGGCTGAAGGGTATTATGGAATGCAAGCACCCAGGAACTCACGGCTGTAGAAGTAGGAAAAACCTGAGGCAGCCAGCTCAGTGAGGAGGCTGTGCACAGGTTGATAGGTAAACAGAGCTATGGACCTCCTTCAAGGCAGAGCACAAGGGAGGCTACTGGTTTGAGGCCTTTGGGGACAACCTGGAGGAGCTTCACATTGGTCTGTAGTAAGGGTTGGTGGGACAGGTAACCAGATAGAAAATATGACTTGGAAGTATTCATAGAAGCAGAAAAATTTTGCCTAATGACTTAAAATGTGAGGTGATCTAAACAGCTTTTAGATTTCAGCAAATACAAGCTCTTCCTGGAGTGTGTGAATGGAAGGACTGAAAGATTTGGACTGTTTGACAAAAGGGTGATCAGAAGCTTGTCATTTCCCCATCCCTTAGTACCTGGTATCCCAGGTGTCTCCCCATTTTAGTAACACATTTTTTTTCAAACCTCCAAGTGTATGTGCTATATGGTGGTCAGTGGTGCTGGGAAATGTAACAATGAAATAGGAGAGCCCATGGTTCCCATTGCATTGGCCACTGGCATCCTTGGACCAGTTTTCACTTCAGGAGGGTCACTCAAACTCCAGCTACTGCTGTGGCAGCAATCCCTGGCTCCATAAGCACTGATGACCAAACTATAACCATTACAATAAAAGCAGTTGGTGTTCCTTTCCCCAAACATTCTGTGTACCCCACTAGGAAAGATTATTTGTGATTCTTGGAATTTAAGACCCTAAAATCTTTTTATATCATATACAGAACTTTAAAAAGTTGTTGAGTACATGATTGTGTACATCTGCCATAAAAATGAACTTCAAAATGTTATAGAATGGTAATACATTTATAATTATTTGAATTAATGAATAAGATATTAAACTGATAAGAACAGATGACACACTTGATCTTAGTCAAAAGGCCAAGAAGTGAAAAATTAATGAATAAGAATATTTACTTATACACAAAAGAGTACTGGGGTAATTATACTAATGTGAAACAAATAGATTTTTAAGACAAAAATTGTTATCAGAAACAAAGGGCATTTTATAACAATGAAATTCATCCATCTATCAGGATGATGTAACGATTATAAATCAATATGTGCCTAACAACAGTCTCAAAAATACATTAAACAAAACATAATAAAGAAATAGAAAATTAAATCATAATAGTTGGAAAAATCAGTACCCTATTTAAAAAATTTATTTAAAAAAATTTTATAGAAAACTAGGCAGAAGATCAACAAGGAATAGAAGACTTGGATGACACTATAAACCAACTGATTTTAGTATTTTAATTATTATAGTTGGATTTATGTATGCCATTTTCTCTGTTGTATTTGTCTCGTACTTTCTGTTTGTATACTCATTTATTATTTTATTTGCATAAAATGAAATTTCCTAATGTTTTATTAATTCCTTTAGTCATTTTTCAGTATATATATTTTTGTTATTGAAGTATTTTATTGAAGATGACATTCAACATTGTATTCGTTTCAGGTGTACAATGTAGTGATTTGATATTGACATATATTACAAAATGATCATGACAAGTCTAGTTACTTCTGTCACCAAACAGTTATTAAAGTATAACTGACTATGTTTCCTGTGCTGTTCTTTATATTCCCATGACTTATTTTATAGCTGGAAGTTTAGACTTCTTAATCCTCTTCACCTGTTTTACCCATCCCCCCACACTTCTGTTCTCTGGCAGTAGTTCTTTTTATGAGTCTGCTTCTGTTTTGTTTTCTTTGTTCATTTGTTTTATTTTCTAGATTCCACATGTAAGTGAGATGACACTATATTTGTCTTTTTTGTCTGACTTCATTCTAGTCTATCCATGGATTCTAGTCTATCCATGTTGTCACAAATGGCAAGATTTCATTCTTATGGCTGAGTAGTATTACACTGTGTGTATATATCTATGTATCTATGTCTGTATCTATCTACATCCCCCCACACCCCACATTTTCATCCATTCATCTGTCAATGGGCACTTCAGTTGCTTCCATAATTTGGCTATGGTAAATAATGCTGCAGTATACATGGGTGTATATAGCTTTTGAAATTCGTATTTTTGTTTTCTTTAGGTAAATACCTAGCAGTGGAGTGATTAAATCACATGGTAGTTCAATTTTTAATTTTTTGAGGAAGCTTCATAGAGTTTTTCCTAGTGGCTACACCAATTTACATTCCCACCAGCAGTGCATGAGGGTTTCCTATATCTGTATCTTTACTGACACTTGTCATTTCTGGTCTTTTTATTAGTAGCTATTCTGACAAATGTGAGATGATATCTCACTGTGGTTTAGATTTGCATTTCCTTGATGACTAGTGGTGTTGAGCATCTTTTCGTGTATCTGTTGGCCATCTGTATGTCTTTGGAGAAATACCTATTTCAGGTCCTCTGTGCATTTTTTAATCAGATGGTTTGGAGTTTTTTGGTGTTGAGTTGTGTGAGTTCTTTATATATATATATTTGGATGTTAATCCCTTATCAGGTATTTCACTTGTAAATATCCCAGTTATCATGGTGCCTCTTTGTTTTGTTGATAGTTTGCTGTACAGAAGATTTTTAGTTTGATATAGTCCCAATAGTTTATTTTTTTCTTTTGTTTCCCTTGCCTGAGGAGATGTATCCAGAAAAATGTTGTGGAGCTTTATGTCCACAAAATTACTGCATATGTTTTCTTTTAGGAATTTTATGATTTCAGGTCTTACATTTAGGCCTTTAACCCATTTTGAGTTAACTTCTGTATATGGTATAAGAAAGTGGTCTAGTTACATTCTTTTACATATAGCTGACCATTTTTCTGAATATCAGTTATTTTCTCCATTATTTTACTCCATTGTATGCTCTTGTCTTCTATGTTATAGATTGACTATGCAAGCATGGGTTTATAACTTGCTCTGTATTCTTTTGATCTGTGTGTGTGTGTGTGTGTGTGTGCACGCGCGCCTGCACACCAGTACTGTACTATTTTGATTGCTATATAGCTTTGTAGTATAGTTTGAAATCAGGGAACATGATACCTCCAGTTTTGCTCTTTCTCAAGAACACTTTGGCTGTTTGGGGGTCTTTTGTGGTTCCATAAAAATTTTAAGATTCTTTGTAATATTTCTGTGAAAAATGCCATTAATATTTTTGGTAGAAATTATATTGAATCTATAGATTGTTTTGAGTATGCACATTTTTTAAAAAGATTTTATTTATTTATTTGACAGACAGAGATCACAAGTAGGCAGAGAGGCAGGCAGAGAGACAAGAGGAAGCAGGCTCCCCGCTGAGCAGAGAGCCTGATGTGGGGCTCCATCCCAGGATCTTGGGATCATGACCTGAGCCGAAGGCAGAGGCTTTAACCCACTGAGCCACCCAGGCACCCGATTATGCACATTTTAACTATAAATTATTCCAGTCCATGAGCAGGGTATATCTTCTATTTGTATGTGTCATCTTTAATATCTTTCAGCAGTGTCATAGTTTTCAGCAGTGTCTTATAGTTTTCTTTCACTTCCTTGGTTAAATTTATTCTTAGATATTTTATTCTTTATGATGCAGCTGTAAAAGGGATTATTTCCTTAATTCCTCTTTCTGCTCTTTCATTATTAGTGTATAGAAACACAACAGAGGAGTTAAGATGGCAGAGGAGTAGGGGACTTTAAGTTTGTCTCATCCCTCAAATACAAACAGATAGTTACCAGATATTTCTGAACAACCAAGAAATCAGTTAGAGATCTGAGAAAACATATGCTGCAAGTCTGCAGAAATAAGTCTACAAGTCTACAAGTAGAAAAGCAACCACTGTTTGGAAGGTAAGAGGTGCGGAGACTTGAATCCAGTGTGTATGTGTGATAGCTTAGGATATGTCAGTGGGGAGGAAGCCTGTTTAAGGAGGCTCTACAAAGTATTGTAAACAGCAGAGTGCAAAGTTGGAACTTTTAGAAGTGTGCTATACTGGGGTACGTGCCTGGCTTAAAGGTGTTTAGGTGGTAAGTGGGGTGGAATCCCAGGTATGATGTTGTGACCTTAGGATCCTGGGGGTTTCAAAAAGAACAGGTGGTGCCTGAATTTGACAGAGTTCCCAGGCATAGGAGCTTAGAAACTGGCTGAGAACAGTGTGTCTATGCGCTGACTTTATGCTCTGTGTTGACATAAACTGCAAACTGCTATGCAGTCATAGGACCATTTTCTGGGAGTGGTCCAGCAAAGGGCAGAAGTGTAGAGGGGACCTCCTCCCTCCCCCGGGAGGAAAGGTGAGGTCCGTGCTGTGGGAATCCCTAAAATTTGGAGTTTTGAAACTCAATGACATGTCTGAGATAAAAACGCTGGATCACAGGCTGGATAAGCACAGAGTTCTGATGGTAACAGCGGAGACAGAGTGATTGATTGTTTTTCTCTGAGAGCCCACTGAAGAGTGGTGGGGAGGGCGTGTGTGTGTGTGTGTGTGAATTTTCATCTCTGGCCCTAGAGAGAGGGCACAACTGTGTTCATCCATCCTTTCAGTGTTGAAAGCCTTCAGGGAGCAAAACAGTGCCACCTAGTAGAGTCTGAAGCTGCTTACAACAAGCCCTGCCTCCTTATACCCTGGAAAAACATTTTTACTCAGGCAGGTCTTTTTCAAGTGCAGCAGACCCATCCCCCAGAAAACCAGCTCAAACAACTTGTTCTTGCCGATTTTACTGATCATAGAGTGCTGCAAACCTTCAGCTCTTGAGGGAAACAGTATATAGCATTCTTTGTGTTTTTATTCTTTATTCTTTTATTTTCTTACTTTCTCAATTCTTCTTTTACTCTTTTTAATTTTAATTTTTATATATACTTTACATATTTTTAAATTTTTTGTTTCATCGTAATGTATATGTTTTTCTTATTTTAGGATCTAGTTTCTTTTAACAAGCAGACCAAAACACATCTAGGAGCTAGGTTTTTTTGGTTATTGTTGTTATTGTTTTCTTTTTCTCTCTTCTTTTCTTTTCTGGAAAAATTGAGGAGGTGGGGAAGCTTACCCCCCAAAACAGGAGGTAGTACACACTAGCAGGGACTTAATCAATATGGATGTAAGTAAGATGTCTGAACTAGAATTTAGTTATTTTTATTTTTTAAAATTTTTAAAAAAGATTTTATTTATTTGATAGAGATCAAGGTAGATGGAGGGGCAGGCAGAGAGAGAGGAGGAAGCAGGATCCCTGCTGAGCAGAGAGCCTGATATGGGGCTTGATCCCAGGACCCTGGGATCATGACCTGAGCTGAAGGCAGAGGCTTTAACCCACTGAGCCACCCAGGCACCCCAAGAATTTATTTATTTATTTTATTTATTTTTTTTTTAAAGATTTTTTATTTATTTAATTGACAGAGAGAGATCACAAGCAGACAGAGAGGCAGGCAGAGAGAGAGGGAAGCAGGCTCGCTGCTGAGCAGAGAGCCCGATGCGGGACTCGATCCCAGGACTCTGAGATCATGACCTGAGCCGAAGGCAGCAGCTTAACCCACTGAGCCACCCAGGTGCCCCTAGAATTTATTTATTTTTAAAGATTTTATTTGTCTGACAGAGAGAGAAAGAGAGAGCACAAGCAGGGGGAGTGAGAAAGGGAGAAGTAGGGGGAGCCCAGTGCGGGACTTGATCCCAGGACTCTGGGATTATGACCTGAGCTGAAAGCAGACACTTAACTGACTGAGCCACCTGGCACCCCTCTGAACTAGAATTTAAAACCATGATTATAAAGATACTAGCTGGGCTTGAAAAACACATAGAGGACCTAGAAAATCCCTTACTGTAGATGTAAAAGAACTAAAATCTGGCCAGGCCGAAATTAAAAATGCTGTTTCATAGAGGCAATGCCCCCAAGTGGAGGACATAAAAATGAGGATGAATGGATCAGTGGAGCCAGTCAGTGATATGGAACATAAAATGATGGAAAACAATGAAGTTGAAAAGAAGAGGGAAATAAAACTATTAGATCACGAAGGTAGACTTAGGGAACTAAGTGATTCCGTAAAGCAAGATAATATCCATATTATAGGAGTCTTAGAAGATGAAGAGTGGAAAAAAGGGGTGGAAAGTTTTTTTGAACAAATTATAGCTGAGAACTTCCCTGATCTGGGGAAGGAAACAGGCATTCAAGTCCAGGAAGCACAGAGAACCCCCCTCAAAATCAATAATAATAGATCAACACCTCGATGTATAATAGTAAAGCTTGCAAATTTCAAAGACAAAGAGAAAATCCTGAAAGCAGCTTAAGACAGCAGGTCCTTAACCTAAATGTTAGACACATAAGTCTGGCAGCAGACCTATCCATGGAGACTTGGCAGGCCACAAAGGACAGGCATAATATATTCAAAGTGTAAATGGGAAAAATATGCAGCCAAAAGTACATCATCCAGCAAAGCTGTCTTCAGAATAGAGAGAGAGAGAGTTTCCAGGGCAGACAGAAACTAAAGGAAATTATGAACAATAAACCAGCCCTGCAAGAAATATTAAAGGGTATCCTTTGAGCAAAGAGAGAACCCAAAAGTAACATGGACTAGAAAGGAAGAGAAATAATCTACAGAAACAGTGACTTCACAGGTAATACAATAGCACTAAATTAATCTTTCAGTAATTACTCTGAATGTAAATGGACTAAATATATTAATCAAAAGACACCGTGTATCAGAATGTATTAAAAAAAACAAGATCAATTGATATGCTATCTACAAGAGACTATTTTTAGACCCAGAGATACCTCTAGATTGAAAGTGAGGGGGTGGAGAACCATTTATCATGCTAATGGACATCAAAAGAAAACTGGAGTAGCAATCCTTATATAAGACAAACTAGATTTTAAGCCAGAGACAATAATAAGACATGAAGAAGGACACTATATTTAAGAAAGGGGCTTATCCAATAAGAAGATCTAACAATTTAAATATTTATGCCCCTAACTTGGAAGAAGTCAAATACACAAACCAATTAATAACACACTTAAAGAAACTCACTGAAGAAATACAATAATAGTAGGAGACTTTAACACCCCACTCAGCAATGAACAGATCATCTAAGCAGATCAACAGAGAAATGAAGGCTTTGAATGACATGCTGGACCAGATGGACTCCACGGATATATTCAGAGCATTTCATCCTAAAGCAGAATACACAGGCTTCTCGAATGCATATGGAACGTTCTCTAGAATTGATCACATACTGGTCACAAATCAGATCTCAACCAGTACAAAAACATTGAGATCATACCATGCATATTTTAAGACCACAATGCTATGAAACTTGAAGCCAACCATAAGAAGATATTTGGGAGGACCCCAAATATTTGGTGTTTAAAGAACATTCTACTGAGGAATGAATGGGTCAGCCAGGAAATTAAAGAATTAAAAAAGTACATGGAAACAAATGAAAATGAAAACATGACAGTTCAAAATCTTTGGGATGCACCAAAAGCAGTCCTAAGAGGGAAGTATATAGCAATATAGGCTTTCCTCAAGAAGCAAGAAAAGTCTCAAATATATAACCTGACCTTATATGGCAAATAAAGCCTAAATCCAACAGGAGAAGGGAAATAATAAAGATAAGAGCAGAAATCAGTGATACAGAAATTAAAGTCTCCAGGAGAACAGATCAACAAAACTAGGAGCTAGTTCTTTGAATGATTTAGTAAGATTGATAAACTACTAGCCAGACTTATCAAAAAGAAAACAGAAAGGGCCCAAATAAATAAAATCATAAATGAAAGAGGAGAGATCACAACCAACACCAAAGAAATACAAACAATTAAGAGTATTATGAGCAATTATATGCCAACATTAGGCAATCTGGAAGAAATGGATGCATTCCTAGAAACATATGAACTACCAAAACGGAAACCGAAAGAAATAGAAAACCTGAACAGGCCCATAACCAGCAAAGAAATTGAAGCAGTAATCAAAAATCTAACAAACAGGAGTCCAGTGCCAGATGGCTTCCTAGGATTATCCTACCAAATATTTAATGAGGAGGTAATACCTATTTTCTGAAACTGTTCCAAAAAATAGAAATGGAAGGAAAACTTCAAACTTATTCTATGAGGCCAGCTTTACCTTGATCCCCAAACTAGGCAAAGATCCCACTAAAAAAGAGAATTACAGACCAATATCCCTGGTGAACATGGATCCAAAAATTTTCACCAAGATACTAGCTAATAGGATCCAGTAGTACATTAAAAGGATTATTTACCATGATCCATAGGATTTATTCTTGGGCTGCGTGGTAGTTCAAACCCAGAAATCATTTAATGTGATACTCCACATTAATAAAAGAAAGGGTAAGGACTGTATGATCCTCTCAGTAGATGCAGAAAAAGTATATGACAAAATACAGCATTCTTTATTGATAAAAATCATCCCCCATATAGAGATAGTGGGAACATACCTCAATATCATAAAAGCCATGGCAAAAGACTCACAGAGAGTATCATCCTCGATGGGGAAAAATTGAGAACTTTTCCCCTAAATTCAGGAACATGACAAGAATGTCCACTCTCACCACTGTTCAACATAGTACTGGATGTTCTACCTCAGCAATCAGAGAAGAAAAGAAATTAAAAGGCACCTGAATTGGCAAAGAAGTCAAACTTTTACTCTTCACAGATGACATGATACTCTTTGTAGAAAACCCAAAAGACTCTACCCCAAAATTGCTAGAACTGATATAGGAATTTAACAAAGTCACAGGGTATAAAATCAATGCACAGAAATTAGTTCCATTTCAATACACTAACAATGAGACAGAAGAAAGAGAAATCTAGGAATTAGTCCAATTGTACCAAAAACTGGAAGATACCTAGGAATAAACCTAGCCAAAGAGGTAAAAGATCTGTACTCTGAAAACTATAGAATGCATATGAAAGAAATTGAGGAAGATACAAAGAAATGGAAATCATTCCATGCTCATGGATTAGAAGAACCAATATTATTAAAATGTTTATGCTATCCAAAAGCAATCTATACATTCAGTGTAATCCTTATCAAAACACCATCAGCGTTTTTCACAGAACTGGAACAAATAATCCTTAAATTTGTGTGGAATCAGGATTTAAAAACAACAACAACAACAACAACAACAAACAAACCCGGAAGCTAAGAATGTTGAAAAAGACCACCAAATCTGGAGGCATTTCCAGACTTTAAGCTGTATTACAAAGCTGTAGTTGTAAAAACATAATGGTTCTGGCACAAAAACAGACCTATAGATCAGTGGAACAGAGTAGAAAACCCAGAAATGGGCCTTCAACTCTTATGGTTAACTAATCTTCAAGAAAGCCGGAAAGAATATCCAATGGAAAAAAAAAAAAAAGTCTCTTTAACAATGGTGTTGGGAAAATTGGACAATCACAGCAGATGAAACTGGACCACTCTCTTAACACCATACACAAAAATAAATTCAAAATAGATGAAAGACGTAAACGTGAGACAAGCATCCTTTAAAATACTTTAAAACACAAACAGTAACCTCTTTGACCTTAGCCACTGCAACATCTTGCTACATACATCTTCAAAGGCAAGGGAAACAAAAGCAAAAATGAACTATTGGGACTCCCTCAAGACAAAAATCTTTTGCACAGCAAAGGAAACAGTCGACAAAACTAAAAGGCAGCCTACAAAATGGGAGAAGATATTTGCAAGTGTCTTATCAGATAAAGGACTAGTATTCAAAATCTATAACTTATTAACCTCAACACCCAAAAGACCCAGAAAATCCTTCCAGAAATGGGCAGACAACATGAAAACACATTTCTCCATACAAAGACATACAAACATGACATGAAAACACATTTCTCCATACAGAAGACATAACAAATGGTCAACAGACACATGAAAAATGCTCAACATCACTCAGCATCAGGGAAATACAGATGAAAATTCCAGTGAGATACCATGTCATGCCAGTCCTGGGTAAAATTAACTCGGGAAACAACAGATGCTGGTGAGGATATGAAGAAAGGGGAACCCTCTTACACTGTTGGTGGGAATGCAAACGGATACAGCCACTCCGGAAAACAGTATGGAGGTTCCTCAAAAAGTTAAAAATAGAGGTACCCTAGGACTCAACAATTGCACTACTAGGTATTTATTCAGAAGTTACAGTGATTCAGTGGGGCATATGCACCCCAGTGTTTATAGCAGTAATATCCACAATAGGCAAACTGTGGAAAGAGCTCAGATGTCACACGCACACACACACACACACACGCGCGCGCGCGTGCGCACACACAATGGAATGTTAATCCATCATCAAAAAGAATGAAATCCTGCCATTTGCAGTGAGGTGGATGGAACTAGAGGATAGTATGCTAAGCAGACTAAGTCAGAGAAAGACAAATATGATGATTTCATCATGTGAAATTTAAGGAACACAACAAATGAACATGGGAAGGAATGAAAAATAAAATAAGACAAAATCAGAGATAGAGACAAACCATAGGAAAGTCCCAACTGTAGGAAATGAACTGAGGATTGCTGGTGGAGAGGTAGGTGGAGGGATGGAGTAACTGGGTGATGGGCATTAAGGAGGGCAGTTGGTGTAATGAGCACTGGGTGTTATATGCAACTGATGAATTACTAAATTCTATCTCTGAATGTAATAATACACTTATGTTAATTTAAATTTAAATAAAAAATTATTAAAGAGCTTACGAAGAAAAGCAAATACAGATTTATAGAGTTCTGTATGTTAACCTGCTTATTTACCATTCCTTGTTTTCTTTATTTTTATGGCATTCAGGGTATCAGTTACCATGTTCTTAACTCTTATCATGTTCACTTACTTTATGTGAGCCATAAAACTGCTCACTCCTACATCCTTTGTGTTGTTATTGTTAAGTATATTACAATTTTATGTTATAGATCCAACAACACATTTATATGCATATTTACCCCATAGTTTTTCAAATCAGATAAGCTGAGAAAGGAGAACAAATTTGTGTTTTGTAATTAAACATTTTAAATTTAAGTTTTAGTTAAAATTTGCTGAGATATCTGTTGTTAATCTTACTTAGATTGTCTTGCATATTATCAGTCATTTTTCTATTCTTTTAAAATTCTCTCTTCATCTTTGAGCGCTTTTATTAACATATGACGTGTGTGGAGCTCTTTAGAGCTTGTTTAGCTTTTTGGATTTTCATCACATTTGGTAAATTTCAGCCCTTTTTTTTTTCTTGAAAATTTTTTTCTATTACTCTTTTCTTTCTGTCTAGTAGTAACATTATGAGTCTGCTGATTTGTGTGATGGTGTCACATTTCTCTAAGGTTCTGTTCATTTTTCTTTATTCTTTTTTCCTTTTTCTTTAGAACGTATGATCTTTATCAATCTATCTTCAAATATACTGACCCTTTCTTCTGCCAGAAATATTGAAATGTGGTATTGATTTCTTTTTTCATTCTAGTTATACTTTTCAACTCCAGAATTTCAGTTTGGGTTTTTTAAAAAAATCGCTTCTATTTCTTTATTAATAGTCTCTATTTGATAGGTTGTTCCTTTACTTCTTTAAGCATACTTTCGTTAGTTATTTGATCATATAACGTTTTTATTTTAATTCCAGTTTGAATATATTTTTAATGGATGGTTTGAAGTTTTTGTTAAGTCTAATGTCTAGGCCTTCTTATAGGCAGTTTTTGTTGCCTGCACTTTTTCTATTTGTTTAGTATATGTGATATAGGTCACATTTTTCTGGCTTTTTCGCATGTCTTGGTTTTGGGGGTCTTTCAGGGACTTTTTTTGGTTCTTATTTTTATTATTACATGTCCTCTCCCAGCACTTTTTTTCTCTCAACTTTTACACCTAATACAATGGAAGCCAACATCATTCAAGCAGTTAATTATAGTTTATCTTGTATTCTTCGCTTCTGTTTCATGTGTAACAAAAGGAACAAGAGTATTTTATCTATAATCATGACATCAGTAAACAATAGCTTTCACATAAGTATAAAGTGTTCCTCATTCCCAACATGCAGAATAAGCAGAAAAACTTGCCTTGTTTCTTCCTGATACTACTTAACCCCTGAAGAGACCTATAAGGAAAAAGATGAAGACAGATTGTGAATAACACAAAGACACAGAATCTCTGCAGAATGGTCCTTTCACCCATCTTCTTGGTATATTTGAACACCAAAAAGAAATTTTGAAAGACACAGTTTTCACATCAAGAAGCACAGCCTGCAGTGATTTGTTTGGCCAGCAACTGCTCCTCCTGAAGTTAAATAGCATCTAGGTTATAGGAGACCCAATGATACAGGGTTCAAGGACCACTAGATGTCAATAGTATCAGTGTAAGGTGAACTGCAGATATTATGAAGGCTCCAGGCACTCCTACCATGGGCATTCTGATTTATGACTCAGAATGTTGGAAGCTCTTAAATCAGTTCCTACCTTAAGATGATAGGGGAGTCATGGGGCTTAACATTTTCAGGCCTCTGTTCCTCCAGCTATTTTTTTGTTGGGGCAAAATATATATATTTTATGCATGCCATAACATTTACTATTTTAACCACTTTTGACTGTATAATTCAGTAGTGTTAAATATATTTATGTTGTACAAAAGATCATCAGTATCTATTTCTCGAACTTTTTCATAATCCCTTTATGAAACACTGTACTCATTTAACAGTAACTCCCATTCCCACTCCCAACCCCTGGTAACCACTGTTTGTCATTCTATCTCTATGAATGTGATTACTCTAAGTACAATACGTAAGTACACTCATAAAATATTTGCCATTTTTTGACTGGTTTATTTCACTTAGCATTATTGTCTCCCAGGTTCATCTATGTTCAGGTATATATCAGAGTTTCATTCCTTTTTAAGGCTGAATAACAGCCCTTCTTATGCTGCTGCTTACTGCTCTTTCATGTATAACAAAAAGAACCATGTCCCTTTTATTTTGTCTATCCATTTGTTTGTCCATTCACCTGTTGAAGGACACTTGGGTTGTTTCCACCTTTTGTCTGTTGTGATTAAAGCTGGTATGAACATGGTTTACAAATAAATATATCCTCAAGTATCTGCTTTCAGTTCTTTTGGATATATACCCAGAAGTGGAATTGCTGGACCTTATGGTGATCCTATATGTAACTCTTTGAGGAACTGCTGTTCTGTTTACCACTGTGGCTACACCATTTTCCATTCTTACCATCAGTGCACAAGGTTTCCAGTTTCTCCATATTCTCACCAACACTTGTTTGATTTTCAGTAGTCCCTGTAATGAGTGTAAATTTGATTTTTGTGTTTCCCTAATGATTAGTAATGTTGAGCATCTATTCATGTGCTTATTAGCCATTTGTGTATCTTTTTTGGAGAAGTGTCTATTCACATCTTTTGGCTATTTTTGAATTGGGTTGTTTGTTTTGTTGTTGTCTGATGAATTTTGTTGCTACCTGGGCATTTTAGGTAATATGCGGTATCAACTCTGGAATCTGATTCCCTTTCCTCTCTCTGTGGATTGTTGTTTGCTTGTTTGTTTGTTTAGTGGCCTGGGTGGAGTATTTTGGTAGTCCTTTCCCCTGCAGTGTGAAGCCTGTAATGGCACACCTCAAAGGTTACAGTCTTGGCTATGTACATCTTTATTTGGGATGACTAGCTGGGCTATCTTTGACTATTTCTCTCCCCCGTTTTTCTCTTATCTGTCTCATTGGGTATTATCCAACTGTTAGGCTCTACTAATTTCTGGATGATTAGTCTGTTACTTTGACAATGTTCTGGTGTATAAATTGCCTTACAGTCTTGTCCAGTTGACTCCAGGCTGGTATATTCATTGAGATTAGTTATTGGGAGTGGTTGATAACATCTGATCTTGCTTGCCTCTCCAGGTATGAGATCTGTACTCTACTTTCAAGCTTGGAACAGGATGATCAGGGCCTGTCCTAGCAGGGGTAAAGCCTCCGGGTAGGGATTGAGTTGGGGAAAGAAGCCCCCAAATTCTTGGATGCACTAACCAGATATTTAGCCTCTTCAGTATGGGGAAGGGGATGAGAAATGCTGAAGGACTGTTCTTCCTGGTGATGGAGAACTAAGAGGAGAGGGGACCCTATTTTCTTTGTCACCATTCTGGAGTACAGCTTCTATGAAACTGAATTGCAGTGGGGGAGAGAAGGAGTGGGTTGTAGCTAATGTGCTAAGGACTTACAGTGTTCTCACTGAGATATAATAGATTTTTCTTGAGTACATGTTTCTTCATTTGCTATATACTCTTAGAACAATTTCAGAGCCTTGAAAAATATTTTTAATATTTTATTCTCCAGTTGTTGTTTCACTGGGCAACTCGTCCATGGGGCTGTTCACACCAGCATTCTGGAAGTAAACTTTATGAACTTGCATCCTTCAGCTTTTTTTTCCCTCTTATTATTATGTTCACTTAGCCACCGAGTCAGCCCTGCAAGAAATTTAATGAACTTGCATCCTTAAAATTCAGCATGCAGGGGCACCTGGCTAGCTCAGTTGATAGAGCATGTGACTCTTGATCTCAGGGTCATGAATTCAAGCCTCACATTGGATGTAGAGCCTACTTAAAATAAAAATAAAACAAAATTTTAAAAATTCAGCATGCATTTTTGGGATACTGGGACATTCTCTTAAATAGACACAGTGTAATTAGCACATTCAGGAAATTCAACATGGATTCTGTACTAATAGCTGATAACTGTTCTACAGTACTTACTGGGAGGTGGCTTTCTTAGGCTCAGCTCTACTTTCCTACTTATAGGACAACGTGGTCCACATTTACCTCAGACACACTCTGAGGGACACAGGAGAGGAGCCATAGCCAGTGTCATGCCCTTTCCTGCTGGAGGTTGGCAGCAGAGGCAGACTATGTCTCAGGCTTGGAGGCAGAGCTGCAGGAGGCATTGCTACAACAGCCCTGCCTTATGAACCCTGTTAAAGTCACAGAGGCAGAACTCCCAAGCCTGACAAGATATGCCTGTTCCCAGAGACATTGCTCTCTGGGGAGTCCAAGTAATAGGATCTCTTCCAGATGTTCACCACACTCCCAGTCATTTGTCCATCAAAAGTCACTTCTAGGTGCTGTCTTCTGGCCACGTAGCTATCAGGTTCCTAGCCAGAAAGTGAACCTAGAGTCACGTTCTCATGCAGAAAGAGAAGGAGTTTGGGAAGTCTTTTATTTACAACAGTCCCTATTCATATTTTGCCAATTGCCCCAATACTGTCCTTTATAGTACCTTTTTTTAGCATCTTTGTGTTGAGTCACCATGTCTTCTTTGTTTTCTTTTGTCTGCAAGAGTCTTTTAGCCTTTCTTTGTCTTTAGGACCTTGCCTTTTTTGAAGAGGGGAAGCCAGCAAATTTAATAATAGTTTTATGATTAGATTCAAGTGATGCATTTTGGCAGGAATACCAAAGATGTGATGTTGTATCCTTCTCAATGCATCCTTTCAGGAGGCATGTGATGTTGGTTTGTCCCATTGCTGATGATGTCTACTTTGACTGCTTGGTTAAGGTGATGTCTATCAGGTTCTACAGAGTACTGTAAAGATAAGTTTTTCTCTTCATAATTAATGAGAAACTGGTAGAGGTAATTAATGGAGACTATGTGGCAATCCTACATTCTTCCTCAACAAACTTTTATCCACTTGCTTTCATTTCCATTGATGATTCTTGCCTAAATTGGCTTTTATTGTGATGTTGCCAAATGGTGATATTCTAACTCACCATTCTTCCTACTCTGTCATTACGTATTGGCCCAATTTTATTTTTTTCAAGTACTTATTGTAATATCTGTAGCTCTGTTCCTCCATGAAGCAGGCTGAATTCCTGTGTTCATTATACGAAATTACTATGAATTAAAATGTCTGATTAGATTTATTTTATTTTTTTAAAATAATTTCTCTACAAAAGTAACTACAGAGTTACTTTTTTTATTTGAGTGTAGTTGACACAGAATGTTACATTAGTTTCAGGTGTATAGCTTAGTGATTTGATAAGTTTATACATTATGCTATGTACATCATAAGTATAGCTACCATCTGTCCCAATTACATTACCGTTATAATATCATCAACTACTGAATGGGAGAACATATTTGCAAATGATATATCTCATAAGGGTTAATATCCAAAGTATATCAAAAACTTAAAAAACTCAATACCAAAAAACCCCAAACAATATGGTTGAAAAATGGGTTGAGGACCTAAGTAGACATTTTTCAAAAGAAGACATACTGGTGGCCAACAGACACATGGAAAGAGTCTCAGCATCACTCATCATCAAGGAAATACAAATCAAAACCACAATAAGACATCACCTCACACCTGTTAGAATGGCTAAAATCTAGAATTAGCTATTTTAATCTGAAGTGAAGAAACCTGTCAGATGAGCATTTTGACCTATCTGAAGTAGTATAGCTGTGTGTCTCAAAGGTTGGGAGACTATCTTGCTGTAGGTTCCTGTCATACAGGCAGGAAGAGGGACCCATCTGATGGGGAGGCCCGGGCACCTGCCCATGTTTCTGTCTGACTATACATGGGGGTACATGAGGGTAACCTAAGAGAATATGGTTGACTGTGTAATGTCATATCTATGTAATGCCAAATCACTGAGTGAGTAAAAAGTCTGCTGCCCATATGGTTGAAAAAAGAGACATATCATAAAAGTTCTACTTTATGAAATTTGAGTAACTTGTTCAGACACTAAGTCATTGAATCCTATGCTCATAATTATCATAGAAATGGGTTGCTGTAATGTATGAAAGAACTGGACTTCATATAAAACTTAATGCCAAATAATATTTGTATCTCTGGGTGGCAATATGAGCCAAAAAATATTTTTTTAATGAAGGTTTCACTTGTTGTTTGGGTTAGCTTGTTCTTATTGCAAAAAATATCTGTATTTGCCACTTGTAGTGGTTTCTCATGCTGCTATCTATAGACTAAATGATTCTTTAAAGGGTGAATAAGCAGTATGACATTCATTATTCTTCTCAATTTTATTTTCATGTAAAAACTCCTCTTTAAGTATATAGTTTGTAAACCTCTTGCTTTGTACTTTTCTCACATTTTTATCTCACTCTCTCATAGGTACCTCCTATTTAACAGACATTGTATGGTGGGCAGGCACAATTGCAAGTAAGTACCCAGTGTGGTGAAGAGCTTGGTTTGCTTTCTTTCTAAGATCAGTCATTCTTCTGGCAGGACTGGAGGAGGTGGAATGAGTGCAGCTCCATTCTTTGGGCTGAGGACTAGGCTGGGAGGAATTGGAGGGAGGAAATATAGGTTCCTACTGCCTGCAGTTAGCTCTGAATTTAGTCCAGGTCAGACTGCCCTGGGCCCAAAGAAATTGAAACAGCTCCCTCCTAGTCATCTGTAATCATACTATTGATATTTGGTGAAATTATGTTTTGTTAAACATAATTCGTTTTACAAAGGAGAGTTTCTTCACTTAGCCTTAAGTACAGGATCATATGCTATTGTATAAAAGAGGTCATGTGCAGAGGTTATGTAGTATCATATAAAAATAAATAACAAAATTGAAGTTCATATTGAACCCTAAATATATAAAGAAAAATTATATTAGAAAATTCAGAAATATGATGAGGTTTATTTGTAACACATTATCTTTTAGGCAAGCTGTTGTCTAGCAGATGTCTCCTTTCATTGAGGAGCTCATCTTTAAGCTCTGTCTCGGTATAGCTCTGGGTTCAGTCCTGTGCAGGCAGTAGTTTTTCCAGTTGGTGTTCCTGCAGCATGTCACTGTGGCCAGTAGTCTGTACTGTAGTAGATCCCAGACCATTGAAAGGACAGGAAATTCTACATGATTAGTGTTAAAACAAGGATGTGTTAAGGAGGGAGTGGAAATATACTTTGTTGCATCCACTGTCAATCATGGCCATTTAGTTTGGGAATTTCCACAGAGGGCTGAAACTACTTCTGACTGATTGGGTCTGTGATCCATGGGGCCTGCTCTCTCTGCCTTCAGGACCCTTAATTATGCAAATGATGCCCCACATTTGCTTCCTCACAAGTAATGAAAAGAAGTAGCCCTTTCAGAACAGAGCCTTGACAAACTAAACTCTGCGATCATTGCTAAAAGAGAGCTGTAATTGCAAGTGGTATCCTTGTGATTCTCTTGACAGTGGCTGTTGGCCAGATTGGAAACTTCTTGGCTTACACTGCAGTCCCCACGGTCCTGGTGACTCCACTGGGTGCTCTTGGAGTGCCGTTTGGGTAAGAACTGGGATCCTGTGTTTTCGTTTTTATTTTTTAAATTTTTAAATTATTTTTAAAATTAATTATATTTTTTCATTGTTCCAAGATTCATTGTTCATGCACCACACCCAGTGCTCCATGCAATACATCTTCTCCTTAATACCCATCACCAGGCTCACCCAGCTCCTTTCTCCTCCCCTTCAAAACCCTCAGTTCGTTTCTCAGAGTCCACAGTCTCTCATGCTTCTCTGTGATCACCCAGACAGCATGGTACTGGCACAAAAACAGACACATAAACCAGTGGAATAGAGTAGAGAGTCTGGGGGCGCCTGGGTGGCTCAGTGGGTTAAGTCTCTGCCTTCGGCTCAGGTCATGATCCCAGGTTCCTGGGATGGAGCCCCACATCAGGCTCTCTGCTCTGCGGGGAGCCTGCTTCCTCCTCTCTCTCTGCCTGCCTCTCTGCCTACTTGTGAGCTCTGTCTGTCAAATAAATAAATAAAATCTTTAAAAAAAAAAAGAGTAGAGAGTCTGGATATGGACCCTCAACTCTATGGTCAAATAATCTTTGACAAAGCAGGAAAAAATACCCAGTGGAAAAAAGACGGTCTCTTCAATAAATGGTGCTGGGAAAATTGGACAGCTTTGTATAGAAAAATGTGTTTTGGTTTTTTATGTGTAGTTTGGGTTTTAAACGAACTTTCCGTTTAAATGTTTCTGTTCAAATAATAAAAGCAAAATTACAACTGAAGGTAGGTTTTCAGTATTCTACTCTATATGGTTTAATTTTAACTTCAAATTTAGTTGTTGTTTTTTTTTTTCTTCAAGATTTTATTTATTTATTTGACAGAGATCACAAGTAGGCAGAGAGGCAGGCAGAGAGAGAGAGAGGAGGAAGCAGGCTCCCTGTCGAGCTGAGAGCCGGATACAGGGCTCGATCCCAGGACCCTGGGATCATGACCGGAGCTGAAGACAGAGGCTTTAAGCCACTGAGCCACCCAGGTGCCCCTCAAATTTAGTTTTTTGAATTAACCATTCTTTTAGAAATTTCAGACCCTAACTTATGAGTGGACATCAGCGGATGTGATTCTGTCATTCTCCTAGTCTTTGCCCTGGAAGACGTCCAAGAGACTAGAGTCTTCCTGGTACCTTGGCAAGTGAGTCTGAGAACTCATTAAGCAAAACTAGTCTCTTGGTGTTTTATTTGTGTGCCTGACATCCCCTACCAGACACTGAACAATTCTCCCACTCACTCCATCCTGGGAAATTATGGAAGTGGGACAAATGACACCTGGACACCAATGGATACAAAATAGAATTTATAACTCCTAACAGTTAACAATAGATGGATCCCCATGCCCAGGGGAAGGGCTTCTGTGTGGTCCAGAGGGAAAGGAGTGAGGTGGAGCTTTGGGTTTTTATTGTAGTTTAAAAGGGAGTGGGGTGAAGGTTCGTACACTCAGGAGGGACTTGGATGGTTTGAAATTTCTGCCATTGCCAAGGGCTGGAGGACACCAGAGTCTGAGCGTGCTTTCTTATAAGGTCACCCAGATGTGGGGCAAAGAGAGTAAAGTAGAACTGGGGACTTGAAGGCTGCCAGCCACTATGCATTGCAAGTAGAGTCCTTGTATTACATTTGGCTTACTTGTTAAAATGATTTTATGAGACATTTATTGAATAGCTCAACACATATCCTCCCATGAACCTATTTATATTCTGTTTTAACTTTGAAGAAATTACTAAGAAACAGATATAATAGAAGAGAAGTAAAATCCTAGTTTCCAACTCATTTATATAGCGATACTCTGCTGGATTCTAGACAGATTCCCAGATCCTTTCAGAGAAGTGTGTATATGATGGATATATTTAAATTATACTTTCGAGTCAATTAGGCTTTAAGATTCTATAGCCTAAAAAGCATAAATATGTTTTATATAGGTTAACCTTTGGAAATGTGTGTTTAGAATGTTTTTCTTATCCAAACAAAAGACTAATATAATATGTAGCTTGATGTCACTTTGTGTTTGGATGGTCCTGAAGAGCTTGGATTGCGTGAGTATTACTCACTTCAGGGATCACTGCTCTAGGTTCTCACAGCCCAGCCTCACTCTTTGATTTGTTCTCCTGAGAAAACGTCAAGCAAATAAATAATCTGACCCTAGGGTCTTTGCACATTGCACATTTAATATGCATATATTAAAATATTTTGCCTAGAGTAGGCAAGAACTATTCTCATGGCTTTGAAAATTAAGTCACCTCACCAGAAATGTTCACTGCTGCAAGTCTTCAGGAGACAGACTAGAAATAGAGAAGAGAAATAGAGAAATAGAATAGACTAGAAATAGACTAGGAAGCCCCAAAATAGGTCCACTTTTCTCTGTAATGATTCATTGTATGACAAAGTAAACATCACAGCACAGTACTTTTTAAAAGAAGTTTAAAAACACTTTATTTGGAAGTAATTTCCAAATTACAGAAAAGTTACAAGATTAAGAATAATCAAAATGGGATGGTTAAATGGGTGGTGGGGATTAAGGAGTGTACATATTGTGATGAGCACTGACCTTATAATGTAAGTGTTGAAACACTATATTGTACCTCTGAAACTAATGTACTATATATTAACTAACTGAAGTTTAAATGAAAACTGAAAAATAAAAAGAATAATCATAACAACACCTGTATACCCTTCACCTATGCATACCTTCTGTTGATATTTTATCTCACTTACTCCATTATTTGCTTTCTCTGTATCAAGGTTTCTCTGCCTCAACACTGTTGACATTAGAGGCCAGATCATTCTTTGTTGTGAGGGCTGATTTGTGCATTGTAGGGTGTTTTGCATCCCTAGACTCCACCAACCAGATGCCAGGAGTAACCTCCCCTAAAATGTGTCCAGACATGGCAAATGTCCTGGGAGGGGACAAATCACCCTCAGCTGAGAACCATAAATGTGGTATTTGCTTTGGTTGTTGTTGTTGTTGTTGTTCCTTTGTTTTTATTCTTTTAGACTACTTCTGTCATGACTCTTCATCCTTAAATAGGTTGATTTGTGTTTCCTAACACTACAAATATTCTTTTAATAACCACAGTACAATAATAAATTTCAATAACTTTAAGATTATAGTACATGTATCTAATCTGCCTTCTGTATTCCAGTTTTGTTAATTGATCCATTATACCCTTATTTTATGCCATTATCCTTTTATACCTTTATTTTTATAATATGCCCGATATGGGGCTCGATCCCAGGACCCAGGGATCATGACCAGAGCTGAAGACAGAGGTCTGAAGCTGAAGACTTTTATACCATTGTTTTTTTTTTTTTTCCTTTGTACTATCATTTTTCCTTCTAGTAAAAGATCCAGTCTAGTATTGGAGCTGCATTTAATTGTCCTGTCTGCAGTCTAAAAGAGAGATTTTTTTTCTTTAAATAAATACTATTGGGAGAACTGGTAAGCAATTTATAGGAACATCAATTTAAATCATAGCACTGTCAAAATATGACCTAAGTGAATTAAGTATTATATACAGAATGGCCATCAAATGTGGAAATAGAGGCAAATACAACCTTGAATGGTTTGTTGATACTATTCCAGTGCATGACTGAAGTGGTGTATTGAAGGATGTTTTCTTGCTCAGTAATGCAGAGTTCAGTGTTCTGTGTAAAGCTGTGGTAAGCCCAATAAATTAATGTGCCCAATTATCTGTTGCATACAGTTGTAGACATTTTCTGTCTCTGATTTTCACTGATTAAGACTACATCTCTAACATAACCCAGAGTATATATTACAGAGGTTTAATCTGTAAAGGAGGAGGAAAAAAAAAAACTTAGCTATGTTTCCATGGTTTATGGCCTACATAT
This sequence comes from Meles meles, assembly GCF_922984935.1. Taxonomy (NCBI): domain Eukaryota; kingdom Metazoa; phylum Chordata; class Mammalia; order Carnivora; family Mustelidae; genus Meles; species Meles meles. Next base: position 28,991,662 of record NC_060071.1, read on the forward strand.
AAAATATTTTTACAACTTGAAAAAACGGAAGTCTTTTAGATCTTAAAAGGATAAGAAATTTCTATAGCTTGAAGTAATAACAGTGAAAAGTTTAACTTACTACAGTAAAAAAGTAAAATGGGGAAAAAATTTAAATCAAATATGACAGTAATTAATATGACATAAGGAGTTTCTTAAATTGGTCAGAATAATATGAAACATACCTGAAAGAATAAAGAGTAACAGACAATTCAAGAATAATAGTTACAACTTTCAATACCCTACTTTCAATAATGGATAGAAAAACTAGGCAAAATATCAAGAAGGATATAGAAGACTTGAATGACACTATAAGCCAACCAGACAAAATAGACATCTGTAGAACACTCCACCCAACAAACAGTGGAATTCACATTCTTCCCAAGTGTATATGGAACATTTTCCTGGATAGACCATATACTAGGCCATAAATGAAATCAGAAAGCAAAACCAGTGAAATTTGTGAAATTTACAAATAGTGGAAATTAAATAGCTTATTACTAAATGACCAGTCGGTCAGAAAGAACCTCACAAGGGAAGTTAGAAAACACTTTGAGATGAATAAAAATGGGAGACTGTCGTGGCCGGCGCGACAAATCGACCTGGAAACATGAGGGTAAGAGGATGGTGAAAAGAAGCTAAAGACACAAAGAGATGGGGGCAGGAAGAACACTGAAGAGGATGTCCAACAGTGCCAAGTTTATTAGGGGCATTATGGCCATATATATAGTAGTTTTACAATAAGAGAAGCAATACACCGGTGTCTAGTTAAACAACCACAAATTCCCATAATCAGTTCCCCTAATCAATCTTGTAAATGATCACACACAGACTTCACAACTCCAAAAGGCTGGAGCTAAGACATTGTTTCAATATTGATTCAAGAAGTGACAACAATCTCGAGAGTAATCTACAAGTTTGTGCTGGGACAGCAAGGACCCGTTAAGGATTTACAACCCCGTCGGAATTGTATTCAAAACTAACTGCATGTGGGCAGTCACGTGGGCGAGCGCACAACACATAGCACAGACCCTTTCTCAGTGCAACTCAACTCCATTATCTTCTGTCTTTAATCAGCCAGTTAGACAATAGAGGAGACAAAAGTCAGGGCCTGGTTTGGTTCTCGTCTTGAGCCTTATCATGGCCTCCCACATCTCCCCCTTCCTTTTTAAATAAGTCAAGCATATGAATTTGTGCTTGAGTATTTAGTCGTTGCTGTCCCGCATGAAACGAGGAAACAGCCCAGCCAACAAGCAGAGCAGCAAGTATAACAAAGATTATTACAAAGATCCAAAAGGAATATTTCATTATATTGCCTGGATTAAATCCCTGAAGACCTCCTAAAATTTTTGCCACTACATCAGCAGGATTTTCTAGTTCTAGTTGTGCATGTCCTATATTAGTTATTTCCTTTTGCAATTCAGCAAGATCCAGGCTTACATTATTGTGAAACCATACCCCCTGGAAGTGATGTTTAACTGCATCCCAAGAATAATTGGAGGCTTTAAGGGGAGTAACCTATATATGCTGAAATCCTCCATGGCAAGTCAAAGACAATTGCGTCCTTAGGCAGATAACTGTCCCCCCAAATATTCGACAGCTTCCTCCAGGCCTTCTAATCGACTTAAAATTTTTTCGTCTATGTGCTCTTGGGTGGCCAATGCAAGTGAAATGTTTTTAGCTAGAGAATTAACATGTCTAGCAGTTTGTACAGATTGCGAGAGAGCTACAGCAGAGACGGTAGCAGTAGCAATCAAAGAGACTAATACAGTTATTCCAGCTATCAACAACCCTAAGAAGCGTTTAACCCTGTTGATTTGTTTTTATAACTCTATAGCTAATTGGTACCGTAATTAGCAGACCAGGGATCCTCAACCTCCACTGGCAACGGCACATAAGGAGGTTGCATGACCAGAAAAATCATAACAGGGGAGTCCCCAAAAATTGGAGAAGTAAGAGGTAGACAATTAGTTAGTACTACATCCATCACATTCAATTTGATAGGTAGGAAAACGTCCCTTGGATCCCTCGTAAACCTGTGGATAAACAGTACCAGGGCCCACAATTAGGAGAAAAGGACGAGGGACACAAGCCTTAATGGAAATATCCACCTGAGCAGCTTGCTCAAGATTATGATCCCCTATCCTAACAGAAATCGGGCCCAAAGCTGTCACTAGCTTCCATAGTTCAGAATGGACCATGCTTTTTGTGGTGAAAAGTCCTCCTGGAATAGTCACATTGTGAAACTATAAACAAGGTGTATGAGGTCCTCCTGGACGAAGGCTGCGTCTTCGGAATGAATACTTAGGCTTCTTTGACCAGTCAGTGATAGTGAACCTAGGGATTCTGGGGGGTGTTATAAGCCGTGGCACCTCTTGTATACATTCACTCCATATAGGACCTGAAAGGAGGCAGATGTCGCCTTCGCCTCCGCTGATTTCTGGGATTCAAGGCCAGCATCTCGATGTGTTGTCGTAGGGGGGAGGAGTGGGCACCACCTTTCTGGGAGCCAGCACCTGGTATCCTCATCCTGTGGAAAAATACAAACAAAACCTCGCCCTTTACGGAGTACTGGATCTGGGCCTTTCCATACTCCGGTCAGGGGATCCATCCACCGGGCGTGTGGAAGTGGAGAAAAGTCAGGATGCCAAAATCGCTCGGCAGCTGTCCGGCCTGTATCATCAACATTCAAAAAATTTAAAACATATAAAGTTAAATTTAAATGCATATGTGGGGAGTATTTCACTTTTCCCTGTAGTATCTCCCCTCTTTTAATTTTTTAAGATAGGATTTAAGGGTGCTGTTTGCATGCTCCACAATAGCTTGCCTTGGGAATTATATGGAATGCCTGTGGAGTGTGCTATCTGAAAAATGGCACAGAAAGTTTGAAAAGCTTGGGATGTATACACAGACCCATTATCTGTTTTGACTGCCTTTGGCGTGCCTAGGATGGCAAATGCTGAAAGTAAATGATTTTGAACATCAGTGAAAGATTCTCCAGAGTGTGCTGTAGCATGTATAAATCCAGAAAAAGGTATCAATAGAAACATGGAGGTTGGGTGCCTGGATGGCTTAGTGGTTTAAGCCTCTGCCTTCAGCTCAGGTCATGATCTCAGGGTCCTGGGATAGAGCCCCACATCGGGCTCTCTGCTCTGCAGGGAGCCTGCCTCCCCCCCTCTCTCTGCTTGTCTCTCTGCCTATTTGTGATCTCTGTCTGTCAAATAAATAAAATCTTTAAAAAAAAAAAAAAAGAAACATGGAGGTATTTCAGTTTCCCAAACGGGGGAAAGATAGTTACATCCATTTGCCATAAATGATTAGGCATTAGGCCTCGAGGATTTACAGCGTAAGTTGGCTGAGGATGATAGTAGCAGAAGCGAGGGGAAGTGTCTGAACAGGAATATTCACCATAGTAGGGGTAGTGGAAAGAAATTGTAATAATTTATCCGCTGGCAAGTGATACTTAAGTTGCCCTGGATAATTAGAAAGAGCTATTTGCCAGTTAAGATTAAAGCTAAATAACGTTTGCACACGCTCAGTAGTCAGCATTGGTAGGACCAAGAATTCAGGTTCCTTACCTGTAATATGAATAATCCTCTGACGACCCCGGGTAATCAGTTGTGTTAATAACTCTACCTGCCCAGTGATGACATGTAGCTGGTGTAAAGCTAAGTGAATCCACTCCAAAGGCCCATGAACTTGCCATATAACTGCTAAAGGTAACCTGGATGGCATTAATAGGATTAGATACATTGGCGTGGCAGGATCTTAGGGATAGAGCTGTGCTTGTGATAGTTTATCATTAACTAGTTGTAATGCTGCTTTAGCGCTCTCATTCAAAGTTTGAGGAGAGGATGGGGAACTATCCCCTTTTAGGATATCAAATAAGAGCTTCATGTCATCAGCCGTTAGATGTAAAAAGGGTCTAATCCAGTGAATATCTCCTAATAATTTCTGAAAATCATTTAAGGTATGTAAAGACTGTGTTTGCAAAGAAATTTTTTGAGGACGAACTCTTTTATTCTCAATGACATATCCCAAATATTCAAAAGCCTCCATTTTCTGCCCCTTTTCAGGGGCAACTACTAAATTATATTGCTGCAATTGAGCAACTAAAAAGGCAAAGTCTCGTTGTAAAATTTCCTCCGTTTCAGCCGCTAAAAGAATATCATCCATATAGTGTATACAGTAAACCATTGGCTCAAATTGTGTCCGAAATGGAGAAATTGCACGAGAAACAAATTCCTGGCATAGAGTAGGACTATTAGCCATGCCCTGAGACAGGACCTGCCACTGATAACGTTTAGCAGGTTCCTTATGATTAGTGCTGGGGAGGGTAAAGGCAAATTGTTCACAATCTTGGGGGGCTAGCGGAATGGTTAAAAAAAAAACAACAACAACAATCATTTAGATCTAATATAATCAGCTTGTATTGAAGAGGAATGGCCGATGGTTGAAGGTTGAAGGGCCCCCATAGGCTTCATAGTAGCATTTACTGCCCTCAGATCTTGTAAAAGTCTCCACTTTACTAATTTCTTTTAAATTACAAATATAGGAATATTCCAAGGGCTAACGGATTCCTTTAAATGACCCAAAAGCAGCTGTTCTTCCGTTAAAGTCGCTGCTGCTGCCAGCTTTTCTGCAGGCAAGGGCCACTGATCCACCCATACAGGGTCATTAGATTTCCATTCGATGGGCAGCGCATGAGGGGATTTCAGTGGCCCTGAGGAAAACCCAAACCAGCCTTAGAATGCTGCGATTGTATCTGGAGTGGATCTGGCTTTCACTGCAAAGTCTGTCTTAAACCTTTGCCTTGTGTGTATCCCATCTTTTTCGTAAGGGCCATTGCGACCAAGGGCTGTTTATCCCTGGGAATAGGGGCTGTTGTTAAAGAAACGCCCATGTCTGTTAAAACATCACCGCCCCATAGATTAAGGTCATTTGTAATACAAAGGTCTGGAACACTCCCTGATGGCCCTCAGCAGTAGACCAATTTAGAAAATTTGCACTTAGGAGCGCAAGCTTGTCCCACACCCCTAATGGAAGTATCCGAATCCACAAGAGGCCAGTTTTTAGGCCAGTGTTGGGAAGCAATCACTGAAACATCCGCTCCTGTGTCGACTAACCCCCAAAAGACTCGGCCCTGAATTATCAGAGTCAAGTAAGGTTTATCTGCAGAAATTAATTGGGCCCAACATACATCAGTCGAGCCAAAACCTCCAGTTCCTCTCTTGCCTTTTACGGCTGGATTACTAGTTTCCATTCATGGCATAATAATTAATTGAGCAATGGGGACTCGAGGTTGCAAGGAGAGCACTCCTTCCTCAAGGTAGCCATAATTTTAATTTCTCCTGTATAATCTTAATCTTACAAAATAATTAAAACAATTACAAATGACAAAAACTCAGAATAGATATGGCTAAATTACCAAGTGATGACCTTATCAAAACATTATAACTTTAGGAAATGTATAGAACCCATAGAGTATTTACAGCACTTACCCAAATGCAACCCAAGGTTTATTATTGGTTTAGCAGTACTTAGTGAGTAACTTCTCATACCAAGGAAAAGCCTGGGTTAAGATCTCATTTACAATTTAAATCTTGTCAACAATTGCTAAAACCTTAGAAAGTTTTAAAATACATGCCTAACTATAATTAGGGATGTTAAACACCTGATAAAACAAAACATAAAAACTGGGTTTTCTGGGCAGGCAAAGAGAAAACCATAACATTTTTTTTTTAAACAGATCAATTAACCTAAGAAAACTTTGCCCTTTTAAACAGAGAGAAAACCAGCTTTTTTATACCAGTGTCTTTTTATTTTTAAGCATGCAGTCTTAAGATAGTGGGTTTATTAGGTTTCCCTCCTATCGTGAACGTCTCTCAGGGGAACTTAGGAGCGTCTTAGCTAAGGTCTGTCCGTATAAACCCCGGACCAGGCTTCTCCGTGGAGTAGATGACCGTTATGCCATATGACGCCCCGCGAGACTCAGGGTGCAGCCCACTCAGACTCTGTAGCCTAAGCGGTGGAGCCATACAGACACATTCACACAGTCTGGCACTCTTCAGATTCAAACAGGTTGGACACCCTCCCTCTGGGTATCCCTGGCTAATGGGAGGTGATCAGTCTCCCCTTTCATTCTTTATGAATGGGTCTAGCTCCGACACTGCCTCAGGGCTGTTGCAACAGAATTCAGTTAAGCACAAAAGATGTTTACCAACACATTTCAAAAGCACAAACCTAGTTCCAGTAACCAGGGCTCTAGCATTTTATCCCATTTGGTTTAAAGTTTCAGGTTAGCAAAGACTTTGAAAGCTATTTTAACAATTATCCATTAAACTTTGAGACAGACAATTAACCATCAGTTTAGTCATCTCTTTGCTAACAAATTTTAACAAATAACATGAGCTTATTTGACCTTCATTAAACTTTGATAGAATAAAAGCTTCACATTTACTGCTGTAACTTCAAAGACATGTCTATCTTAATTAAACCACCAAACCCAACTTAGGGTTAAGCAGTCCAAGTCAGGCCAGAGAAAGCAGGGAACTTCGCCGAAACAAAGAGAGTTTCTGCAGCTGCTTGGGAATATTCCCTAAGGTCTCTGACCCGAGTTAAACCAACCTCAGTTAGCTCCAGTTTCAGCCTTTAACACACGAAATGAGTGAGGGAGAAGTCCCACATCTATTAGGAGGAACAGAGAGATGAAAGAGTCCCCTTACTCCCTGCTTGCCTCATTTCTCCAAACACAATAACAACGCAACAGACAACAAAAAGACAGGACAAAGACAACCGCAGACCTAGCAGTCCTCCCGGGGCCATCCAACATTAAAGGATGGCCATTCAGACATGCAGAAAGTCCAAAACTTTCCCTTTCATATGTCCGTGCTCAGGTTATGAGCTCTTTCCCTAATGTCTGAGAAGTGGTCAATCATCAGGGACAGGGGAGTTGTCTGCATCTGTTCCATCATGTCCTCAGTCCACAACAAGACAAATACACTTACGACAATTGACAAAAACACACAAAGACAAACGATCCCACATGGCCGCGATCCAACTAAACTAGCGATTAACTCAGGAGAGGGAAGGGGAATATCTGCATCCAAACTCATGGTTCCTACTTTGGGGAACCATGGGCACAATTCTGAGACTGTACAAAAAATTTGCTGCAAGGCCTTCTTAAAGACCTTGTATGGACCCTTTCTGCTTCAAAAGGGCCTGCAACACTGTGACAAAAAGATCCTGTTCCAAAGACTGAGAATGCCCCATATTATTTTACTCCTGCTGTGGCCCGTCAACCCGGGCTCCTCTTACCTGACTGTCAGTAACTACTTACCTGTATGCGCGCTCCCCTGAAATGTGCTCATGGTCCCTGTTCAGGCGCCACTTGTCGCGGCCGGCACGACAAATAGACCTGGAAACGTGAGGGTAAGAGGATGGTGAAAAGAAGCTAAAGAGACAAAGAGATGGGGGCAGGAGGAACACTGAGGAGGTTGTCCAACAGTTTATTAGGGGCAAGTTTATTAGGGGCATTATGGCCATATATGTAGTAGTTTTACAATAAGAGAAGCAATACACCCGTGTCTAGTTAAACAACCACAAATTCCCATAATCAGTTCCCCTAATCAATCTTGTAAATGATCACACACAGACTTCACAACTCCAAAAGGCTGGAGCTAAGACATTGTTTTAATATTGATTCAAGAAGTGATGGGGCGCCTGGGTGGCTCAGTGGATTGAGCCGCTGCCTTCGGCTTGGGTCATGATCTCAGGGTCCTGGGATCGAGCCCCGCATCGGGCTCTCTGCTCTGTGGGGAGCCTGCTTCTTCCTCTCTCTCTGCCTGCCTCTCTGCCTACTTGTGATCTCTCTCTCTGTCAAATAAGTAAATAAAATCTTTAAAAAAAAAAGAAGTGACAACAATCTCGAGAGTAATCTACAAGTTTGTGCTGGGACAGCAAGGACCCGTTAAGGATTTACAACCCCGTCGGAATTGTATTCAAAACTAACTGCATGTGGGCAGTCACGTGGGCGAGCGCACAACACATAGCACAGACCCTTTCTCAGTGCAACTCAACTCCATTATCTTCTGTCTTTAATCAGCCAGTTAGACAATAGAGGAGACAAAAGTCAGGGCCTGGTTTGGTTCTCGTCTGGAGCCTTATCGCGGCTTCCCACAGGAGACATATACCGAAGCTCACGTAACTCAGGTAAAGACATACCCAGAGGGAAATTTATATCTGTAAATGCCTGCATTAAAATGAAAAATCTCAAATCAACAACCTTTATAGGGCCAACTAAACCCAAAGGAGGTAGAAGGAAGGAAATAATAAAGATCAGAGTAAATAAATGAAATAGAGATTAAAAATAAACACTGAAAAGCAGAAAAACCCAAAGATTGTCCTTAGAAAAGATTAACAAAATTGATAACACTTCAGTTAGACTGACAGAGAAGACAAATTACTAAAATCAAGAACAAAAAGGGGATATTTCTACAAAACTGGAATTATAAGCGAATACGATGAACCAGCAGTATACCAACAAATCAGATAACTTAGATGAAATGGCCATATTCCTAGAAAGACTCAAACTAATGAAAATGTTTTAAGAATAGAAAATCTGAATAGACTTAGAGAAAGTAAAGAGACTGAATTGGTAAGAAACAAAACAAAACAACTTCCAACAAAGAGAGGTTCAGGTAGAGGGGGTTTCACTGATGAATTCTTTCAGACGTTTAAAGAAGAATTAGTAAAATTAAATAAAATAAAAATTAATAAAATTCTTCAAAAACTTTTCCAAAAAATAAGAGAGATGGGAACTCTTCCCAACTCCATGAGGTAATACTATCTTGTAATGAAACCAAAGAAATCATCAGAAAGGAAAACCACAAACCAGTTCTCTTATTAATATAGATGGAGGAATCCTCAACAAAATACTAGCCAATTGAATTCAGCAATATATAAAAAGGATTATACACCATGACCAAGCGGGATTTATCTCAAGAATGCAAGGTAGATTTAGCATCAGAGTAAATTAGTTAATATACCTCATTGATAGAATAAAGGTTAAACATATCTCAACAGACAGAGAAAAGTCATTTTATAAAATTTAACACCGCTTTATGATGAAAACAAACAATATGCCAGAAATAGAGGGACCCCTGGGTGGCTTAGTTGGGTAAGCATCCAATTCTTCACCTCAGCTCAGGTCTTTTATCTCAGCTCAGGGTTGTGAGTTTAATCCCTGCATTGGGTTCCAACTGGGCATGGAGACTACTTTAAAAAATGCTAGAAAGAAAGGGTAACTTCCTAAGCTGGCTGAATATCTCTATGAAAACACCCCAGCTAACATCATACTTAATGGTTAAGGAGTGGATGATATCCCCCAGGGGATCAGGAACAAGACATCTACTTTTGCCACTTGTATTCCGCTTTGTACTTTTGTATCAAAGGTTCAAGCCAATATAGTTGGGCAAGCAAATTGAATGAGTGAGAATGAATTAAAAGACATCTTGATCGGAAAGGAAGGAGTCAAACTATCTCTGTTAGCAGAGCTGACATGATCTTGTATATGGGAAATTCTATGGAACTGCTAAGAAACTATTGGAACTGATAAGTTCAGCAAGGATGCAATTGTATCTGTATACAATAGCAGTGAGCAAGCCAAAAATGAAATTAAGAAAGCAATTCAGTTATAGAATAGTACCAAAACAAATAAAATACTTAAGAACACATTTATAAAAAGAAGCACAAAACTTGTACTCTAAAACCATAAAAACATTTTTAAATAAATTAATCCTAAATAAATGGTCCATATTCACATATCCCATATTCACATATTAACAAGAATTAATATTATTAAGATGGTGAAACTGCCTCATCTACAGATTCAGTGCAATCTCAGAATCTTAGGGGGCTTATTTGAAATTGACAAGCTGATCTTAAAATTCATATAGAAATGCAAGAGACTGAGAATAGCCCAGTCATGATAAGTAAATACACAGTTGGAGGACTCACATTTCTTAATTTCAAAACATTTTATAAAACTACAGTAATCAGAACAGTGTGGTACTGAATTAGGGAGATAGATACACACACATATATATAAATTTATATATATATTTAGATATATTTATATTTTTAGATATATATATATAAATAAAATTGAGATTCCAGAAATAAATGCTAACAGTTATAGTCAACAGATTTTTACACGTGGTTAATGACAATTCAGTAAGGAAAGAATAGTCTTTTCAATAAGTGGTGCTGATATAACTGGGTATCCAATTCAAATGAATGAAGTTATACTCCTATCTCACACTATATATAAAAATTAACTCAAAAGGGATCAAGTACCTAAATTTAAAAGCTTAAACTATAAAACTCTTGAAGGAAAGGTATAAATTTTTGTGACATTGGATTAGGCAATATTTTCCTAGATTTGACACCTAAAGCACAAGCAACAACAAAAAATAGATAAATTTGGCATTATATAATTTTTTAAAGATTATTTATTTATTTGACAGAGATCAGAAGTAGGCAGAGAGGCAGGCAGAGAGAGAGAGAGAGGAGGAAGCGGGCTCCCTGCTGAGCAGAGAGCCCGATGTGGGGCTCGATCCCAGGACCCTGAGATCACGACCCAAGCCGAAGGCAGAGGCTTAACCCACTGAGCCACCCAGGCGCCCCGGCATTATATAAATTTAAAACTTTTCTGCTTTAAAAAATCCAATCAAGAAAGTGAAAAGTCAGGAAAAAACACAATGTCACCAAAATGGTTATGTGTGGGAATCCACTCTCTGTCCCCTCAGAAAGATTAATGATTAGACAGTTATCCATGAAGAGAAACGTTTCTGGGAGAGCTCTGGAGTCTGTTTAAGAAACTTCAGCAATACTGTAGAACAAAAAAACGTGAAAATAACCACAAAAGAATAGAAAGAAGACAACTTCATTTTGCCTGCATCTTTCCTTCCCCCAAGCTGACACTGCAGAGCACCAGGAGGGAACTTCACAACCAGAAAGAGTTTCCCTTACCAGGAAAGGAGGAGCAGAGTGAGCAACCAGCTTTCCCAGCCTTTCAGGACATTGCCACAAGGTTCTGCTTTGGTTTCATTGCAAAAGCTGAGACAGACAGAGGTGGCTAGGAGGAACAAGGCAGAAGAGGGATACCAATAGCAGCCCTGCAATGAGAATGATTGTGGCTCACTCACCTGCTCTGCAGACAAACCCAGCAGATTTTTGCTGCTGAAGAAGCCAATGGCAAGCACAGTTGCCACGGACACCTGGAGCTTTCATCAGCTTATACCCCAGAGGCATTCACATTCAGTGATACTAGCCATCAGAATCCCTCCTCATTCCAATTCCCACCCCACCGTTGCCAGCTCCCAGGAACCACATGAGCATCCATCCCAGAACTCTGTAGCTATATGAGTACAAGACATCAGCCTAGACTCCTCCAACTGACCAAGTGTGTGTTCAGGGTTAGCCTTTCCAGCTGTGCCCTTCCATACTATAGGGTGCCATGTGTGAGATGGGGCTAGCCTGTCCATTTGTGCCCTTCCATACTGTAAGTCTGGAATCTGTCACCAACTTCCAGTTCAGTCTGCATGTATGCAGGGGTACTACTGTGCAGCCACGACAGAATATGCTGACAATTGGAGTCTTTGCAGGAGCCTGTTGGCCCGATTAGTCCTTACCATCTGTCACTGCCCTGCACCATTATGTTCACCTGAAGCTAGATCCTCCACCTTTGCACCTGCACATCTCCAGCCTGACCCCTATGACTGCTGTACACTGTAGGCACACCAATAGCCAGGGCCCTTGTAGCTGCCAATGAGCTTGTAGTTGGCCCTGGCCTTTACTGCCTGTGTTAGGCCTGAGCACTATATATGTGTCTGCAACTGGATCCTGTGACTACACAAGCACATGCAGCTGGCCCCTGCAGCCAGCCATGTGCACACCAGCTCTGGCCATCACCACTGCCTGCCCTGTGTGCTCTCATCCACAAGTAAAAGTCTTCAGTAAAGCTTCAGTAAAGCTGATACCATTGCCTAAAGTCTGGAAGAGGTGACAACATTTTCAAATGCACAGACATCTACATAAGGCTACAGGGACTCCTCCAAACAAATACAGAAACTTCTGGTTACTGGCCCCAAAGAAGTACAGATCCAGGAATTGCCTGACCAAGAACTCAAAAAATAGTTCCCTTAAAGATGCTATGAGAATACATGTAAACAATTTAAAGACATTTGGAAAGTAACCCAAGAACAAAATGAGAAGTTCAAAAAAGAGGCAACCTAAAAAAGATCCAAACCAATTTTGGAGCTGAAGAATAAAATTGATGTACTGAAGAATTCAATAAAGAACCTCAACAGCTCCCTTGACCAATAGAAGAATTAGTTAGCTAGAAGACAGATCAGTTGAAATCATCTACTCAGAGGAGCAAAAAGCAAAAAGAATGAAGAAAGGCTATAGGACTTATGAGGCACCTATATGGAAACAGTACCATAGTTGTAAAAAGAGAGAGAGATAAAGGACTTAGAAAGCTTATTTAAATAAATAGTGGTTGGGGGCGCCTGGGTGGCTCAGTGGGTTAAAGCCTCTGCCTTCAGCTCAGGTCATGATCCCAGGGTCCTGGGATCGACTCCCGCATCGGGCTCTCTGCTCAGCAGGGAGCCTGCTTCCTCCTCTCTCTCTCTGCCTGCCTCTCTGCCTCCTTGTGGTCTCTGTCTGTCAAATAAATAAATAAAATCTTAAAAAAAAAAATAGTGGTTGATGTGTCACGTGGGTGGCTCAGTGGGTTAAAGCTTCTGCCTTCTGCTCAGGTCCTGATCCCAGGGTCCTGTTATTGAGCCCCACATCAGGCTTTCTGCTCAGCAGCGAACCTGCTTCCCCTTCTCTCTCTCTGCCTGCCTCTCTGCCTACTTGTGATCTCTGTCTGTCAAATAAATAAATCTTAAGAAAAAAGAATTTAAAAATAAACACACACACATAAATAAGTAAATAAATAAATAGTGGTTGAGAACTTCCTAAACCTGGGAGAGATTTTGGATATCCAGGTTTTTGAAGTTCATAAGTCACCCCAAAATTTCAATCCAAAATGATCTTCACCAAGACATAATAATACTGTCTAATATCAAAGATGAAAAGGGTATTTTAAGGACAGCAAGTGGGGGGTGCCTTGATGGCTCAGTTGGTTAAGCATCTGCCTTCCACTCAGGTTATGATCCCAGGGTCCTGGGATCAAGCCCCATGTTGGGCTCTCTGCTCAGCAGAGGAGTCTGCTTCTCCCTTTCCCTCCCCACTCTTGTGCACTCTCTCTCTCTCTCTCTCACTTCTCTCTCAAATAAATAAAAATCTTGAAGAAAAGGGAAAAAAAACAGCAAGAGAAATAAGATTCTCTCATACGAGGAACTCCCATATTATCATCAGATTTCTTACAAAAGACCTTGTAAGCCAGGAGGTAATGGGATGGTATATTCAAAGTGTCGAAAGAAAGAAACTGTATAGCAAGAATACTTTACCCAGCAAAGTTTCCGTCAAAATTAAAGAGATAAAGACTGTGCAGAAATTTGTATTTGGATACCAGTAGTTTATTTTTGCTTTTGTTACCGTTGTCTTAGGAGCCATATCTGAAAAAATGTTGCTATGGCCAATGTCAGAAATGTTACTGCCTATGCTCTCTTTTAGGATGTTTATGGTTTCATAAATGGTTTCAGGTTTAAATGGTTTCAGGTTACACGTTAGGTCTTTAATCCATTTTGAGTTTATTTTTGTGTATGGTGTAAGAAAGTTGTCCAGTTTCTTTTTCTTTTCTTTTTTTTTTTTTGGCATCGAGCTGATCATTAAAAAAAAGATTTTATGTATTTATTTGACAGAGAGAGCAAGGGAGGGAACACAGGTAGGGGGATGGAAGAGAGAGAAGCAGGCTTCCCGCTGAGCAGGGATCCTGACACAGCTGTTGATCCCAGGATCCTGGGATCATGACCTGAGCCAAAGGCAGATGCTTAATGACTGAGCCATCCAGGTGCCCCTGACCAGTTTTTCCATAGAGAACAAACTGATGGCTACCAGAGGGAATGTGGGTGGGGGAATGACTTAAATTGGTGGTGTATATTAAGGAGTGTACTTGTGATGAGCACTGAGCGATGCATGGAATTGTTGAACAAGTATATGGTACACCTGAAGCATCTGCCTTCCACTCAGGTTATGTTATACAGACAATACAGCTAATATAACACTGTATGTTAACTATACTGGAATTAAAATTTTTAAAAAAGAGATAAAGATTTTACCTGATGAACAACAGGTAAAGGAGTTCATCATCACTAGACCTGCCTTATAAGAAATGCTGAAAGTTCTTCAGCCTGAAATGAAATGGTGCTAGTTAGTAACATGAAGATATATAACACATGGGTAAAGGTAAGCAGATACTCAGATTCAGAATATTCTACTACTGTAATATGGTGGTGTGTTAATACTAACTCCAGTATACTGGTTAAAGGACAAAAATATTAAAAATAACCATAACTACAATGATTTTTTAGTTGATACACAGTATAAAAAGTTGTAAATCGTGCCAGCAAAAACAAAACATGGGTAGTAAAAGAGTAGAGTTTTTGTATGGGATTAAAGTCAAATTGCAATCATTATAAAATAGGCTGTTAAAAGTATAAACTGTTGTCTGTATGCCTCATAGTAAACAAGAAGTGAAGCCTCCAGTGGATTCACACAAGATAAAGACAAGGGAATCAAAGTATATCACTATAGCAAACCATCAGTTCAGTTCATGAAAGAAGATAGAAAATGTTTAAGTTAGGAACAAGAGAACCACAAACAGCCAGAAAACAATGAATTAGATGACATTAGTAAGTCCTCACCTATCAATAATTACTCTAAATGCATGTGGTGTGAATTTTCCAATCAAAAGACAAAGATTAGCTGGGTGGGTAAAAAAAGAGTAATATACTGCCTACAATAAACTCAATTCATCTTTAAGGACACACATAGGCTCAAAGCAAAGAGGTGGAAAAAGCTATTACAAGCAAGTAGAAACCAAAAGGGAGCAAGGATAGCTGTACTTGGACAAAGTAGACTTTAAGTGAAATATGGCAATAATGGACAAAGGACAAAATAGACTTTAGATGAAATTTGGTAATAAATGACAAAGACGTAATGATCAATTCATTGAGAAGATATAACAGTCATATATGCACCCAGCATCAGAGCACCTAAATATATTACGCAGATACTAACAGATACAATGGGAGACAATACAGCAATACAGTAATAGTAGGGGACTTTGATGTCAAACTTTCAGTAATGGATAGATCATTCCGGTAAAAAATCAAAAGGGAAACATGACACTTGAAACACACTTTAGAACAAATGGACCTAAGAGGCATACACAGAACATTCTATCCAACAACAGGAGAGTACACATTCTTCTCAAGTGCACATGGAACATTCCCCAGGATAGATGAAGTTATAGGTCACTGAAGAAGTCTTAGAAAATTTAAGAAGGTTGAGATCATGCCAAGTATCTGACTATAATGGTATTGAATTAGAAATCAGTAACAGGAAAGGAGCAGGAAAATTCACAAATATGTGAAGATGAGGTAACACCTAAACAACCAAGGGTCAAAGAAGAATTCTAAAGGGAAGTAAAATGATCTTGAAACAAATGAAAATGGAAATTCAACATATTACAACCTATGGGATGCTGCAAAAGCAATTCTAAAGGGAAGTTTATAGTGATAAATGCGTGTTTTAAGAAAAAAATTATCTAAACCTAACTTTACACCTCAAGGAATGAAGAAAAAGAACAAGGTAAACCCAGCATAGTCAAAAGGTAGGAAATAAAAAAGATCAGAAATAGAGACCAGAAAAACAATAGAGAAGATTAATGAAATTAGGAGCAGCTTTTAAAAAAGATAACATGGACATAGCTTTAGTTAGATTAAGAAAAAGGAAAGAAGACTCAAAATTAGGAATGAAAGAGACCTTACAAGTGATACCACAGAAGTACAAAGGATCATAAAGCACTACTATGAACAATTATATGGCAACAAATTGAACAGCCTGGAAGAAATGGATAACTTCCTAAAAATATACAACCTACCAAAGAAACAAAATCAGAATAGACCAATAATAAGTAAGGAGATGGAGTCAGTAATAAAAAACTAACAAAGAAAAGACCGGGGCGCCCGGGTGGCTCAGTGGGTGAAAGCCTCTGCCTTCGGCTCAGGTCATGATCCCAGGATTCTGGGATCAAGCCCCGCATCAGGCTCTCTGCTCCGCAGGGAGCCTGCTTCCTCCTCTCTCTCTGCCTGCTTCTCTACCTACTTGTGATCTCTCTCTGCCATATAAATAAATAAAATCTTAAAAAAAAAAAAAAAAAAAAGAAAAGCTCAGGACCAGATGGCTTCGTGAGTGAATTCTGCCAAATGTTTGAAGAAGAATTAATGCCAGTCCTTTTCAAATTCTCCAAAAAAACTGAAGAGGAGAGAACACTCCCAAGCTCATTTTATGAGCTGGCATTACCCTGATACCGAGGCCAGATAAAGACACTACGAGAAAAGAAAACTAACTACCAATATCCCTGACGCATTTATTCCCAATTCATCAACAAAAATTCTCAACAAAATATTAGCAAGTCAAATTTAGTAGTATATTTAAAGGATCATACATCATCATCAGGTTGGGATTTATCTGTGGGTTGCAAGCATGGTTCAACATATGAATACTAATACATGTCATATACCACACTAATACAGTGAAAGATCAAAATTAAATTTCATCTCAGTAGATGCAAAAAATCTGGATAAAAATCAACATTATTTCATGGTAAGAAGCTTTTAACAAACTCGGTATAGAGGTAACATACCTCAACATAGTAAGGGCCATATATGACAAGCTCACAGCTAACATAATCAGCAGTGAGTATTTGAAAACTTTCCTCTAAGATCTAAGACAAGTGTGCCCACTCTCACCACTCCTATTAAACATAGTACTAGAAGTCCTAGTCAGTGGACTTAGGCAAGAAAAAAGAAAGAAAAAGCACCTGAATCAGAAAATGAGAATTAAAATTTTCTTTGTTTGAACACGACATGATCTTATATACAGAAAGTCCTAAAGGCTACACCCAAACACTGTAAGAAAAGGTTTAAAAAATTCAGTAAAGTTTCAGGATAGAGAAATCAGTTGTGTTTCTCTACATTAACAACAAAATACCTGAAAAACAAATAAAATAATTCTGTTCACAGTAACATCCATAAAATCCTAAGGAATCAATTTCATCAAGGAGATGATCTGTACACTGAGATCTACAAGAATTTTTTTTAAGATTATTTGTTTGTTTGTCAGAGAGAGAGAGAGAACACAAGCAGGGTGAGTGGCAGGCAGAGGGAGAAGCGGGCTTCCCACTGAGCAAGAAGCTTGATGCGGGACTTGATTCCAGGACTCTGGGATCCTGACCCAAGCCAAAGGCAGATGCTTAACTGACTGAGCCACCCAGGCATCCCAAGAATTTTTTAAAATTAAAATTGACCTGCTATGTTATATTAGTTTCAGGTACACAACATAAATGATTCAACATTTCTATAAATTACAGTGCTCATCACAATAAATATAGTTACCCTCTGTCACCAGTTATTACAGTCTTACAGACCGTTTATTTCCTGTGCTCTACTTTTCAACCCTGTGGTTTATTTTATAACTGGAATTTTAATCTTAATCCTCTTCACCTATTTCACCTATCTCTCCACACCCGTTCCCCTCTGGCAACCACCAGATTGTTCTCAGTGTTTATGAGCCCTCAGGGTTTTGTGTGCTTTGTTGTTTGTTCATTTTGTGATTTAGATTCCACATGTAAATAACATCATACAGTATTTGTCTTTCTTTGTCTGACTTTTTCACTTGGCATAGTATTCTCTAAGTCCATCCATGTTGTCACAAATGGCAAGATTTTGTTCTTCTTATGGCTGGGTAGTATTCTATTGTGTGTGTGTATGTGTACACACACATACCATTCCTTCTTTATCCATTCATCTATCCATAAGGACTTAGGTTCCTTCCATATCTTGACTCTTAAAAATAATTCTGCAGTGGTGCCTGGGTAGCTCAGTGGGTTAAAGCCTCTGCCTTTGGCTCAGATCATGATCTCGGGGTCCTGGGAGCGAGCCTCACGTTGGGCTCTGTGCTCAGTGGGAGCCTGCTTCCTCCTCTCTCTCTCTCTGCTTGCCTCTCTGCCTGCTTGTGATTTCTATCAAATAAATAAATAAAAATCTAAGAAAATAATAATAATTCTGCAATGACATGATACTTTACATGGAAAACCCAAAATACTCTACCCCTAAACTACTAGAACTCATACAGCAATTCAGTAATTGGGGTTAGGAGAGCCTGGTGTTGGGTATTATGGAGGGCATGTATTGTATGGCGCACTGGGTGTGGTGCATAAACAATGAATTTTGAAAAAATAAAACTTAAAAAAAATTCTGCAGAAAATATTGAAGTACACATATCTTTTGAATTAGTGTTTTCCTTTTATTTGGGTGAATACCCAGCAGTGGAATTATTGAATCAAAAGATAGTTCTATTTCTCATTTTTGAGGAACCTCCATACTGCTTTCTATAGTGGCTGCACTAATTTACAATCCACCAAAAGAGCATGAGAGTTCCCCTTTCTCCTTATGAACACTGTTTTTCTTGTCTTTTTTTAAAATTTAAAATCAATTAAATAACATGATGTATTATTAGTTTCAGAGGTAGAGTTCAGTGATTCATCACTTGCATATAACACCCAATGCTCATTATGACAAGTGCCCTCCTTAATGCCCATCACCCATTTACCCCATTCCTCCACCTGCCTTCCCTCCAGCAACCCTCAGTTTGTTTCCTATAGTTAAGAGTCTCTTACGGCCCCTTTCTAATTTTGTCTTATTTTATTTTTCCTTCCCTGCCCCTATGTTCATCTGTTTTGTTCCTTAAATTCCACATATGAGTGAAATCATCTGATATTTGTCTTTCTCTGACTTATTTCAAATAACATACCTTCTAGTTCCACCCACGTTATTGCAAATGGCAAGATTTCAGTCTTTTTGATGCCTAATACAATTTCAGTGTATATATATACACCACATCTTCTTTATCCATTTGTTTATTGATGGACATCTGGTCTCTTCCCATGTTTTGGCAATTGTGGACATTGCTGCTATAAACATTGGAGTGTGTGTGCCCCTTCGAATCACTATGTTTGTATCCTTTGGATAAATATCTAGTAGTGCAATTGCTGGGTCATAGGGTGGCTCTATTTTTAACTTTTTGAAGAACCTCCATACTGTTTTCCAGAGTGGCTGCATGAGTTTGCATTCCCAACAACAGAGTGATAGGGTTCCCTTTTCTCCACATCCTCACCAGCATCTGTTGTTTCCTCAGTTGTTAATTTTAGCCATGCTGAGTAGTGTGATGTATCTCATTCTGGTTTTGAATTTTATTTCCCTGATGCTGAGTGATGTTGAGCATTTTTTTTCCTGTATTTATTGACTGTTTGGTCAAATTTCCTGTATTTGTTGACCATTTGGTCTCCAAAACACATTTTGAAGAAATGTGTTTTCTTCATGTCTTCTGCCCATTTCTTTTTTTTTTAATTTATTCATTTTTTCAATGTAACAATATTTATTGTTTTTGCACAACATCCAGTGCTCCATGCAATACGTGCCATCCCTATTACCCACCACCTGGTTCCCCCAACCTCCCACTCCCCGCCCCTTCAAAACCCTCAGGTTCTTTTCAGAGTCCATAGTCTCTCATGGTTCACGTCCCCTTCCAATTTCCCTCAACTTCCTTCTCCTCTCTATCTCCCAATGTCCTCCATGTCATTTGTTATGCTCCACAAATAAGTGAAACATATGATACTTGACTCTCTCTGCTTGACTTATTTCACTCAGCATAATCTCTTCCAGTCCCATCCATGTTGCTACAAAAATTGGGTATTCATCCTTTCTGATGGAGGCGTAATACTCCATCGTGTATATGGACCACATCTTCCTTATCCATTCATCCGTTGAAGGGCATCTTGGTTCTTTCCACAGTTTGGCGACCGTCTTTTGCCCATTTCTTCACTGGATTTTCTGCTTTTGTTTTGTTTTTATTTATTTATTTATTTATTTTTGTTGTTTTTGTTATTGCTGTTGTTTGTTGGTTTTTTGGGGGGGGAGTGTTGAGGTTAATAAGTTATAGATTTTGAATACTAGTCCTTTATCTGATAAGACAATGAAAATATCTTCTCCCATTTTGTAGGTTGCCTTTTAGTTTTGTCAACTGTTTACTTTGCTATGCAAAAGCTTTTTATCTTGATGGATTCCCAGTTGTTCATTTTTGCTTTTGTTTCCCTTGCCTTTGAAGATGTATCTAGCAAGACATTGCTACAGCCGAGATCAAAGAAGTTGCTGCTTATGTTCTCTAGTATTTTGAAGGATGCTTGTCTCACATTTAGCCATCCATTTTGAGTTTATTTTTGTGTATGGTGTAAGAGAGTGGTCCAGTTTCATTCTTCTGTACGTGGCTGTCTAATTTACCCAACACCGTTGGTTAAAGAGACTGTCTTTTTTCCACTGGATATTCTTTCCTGCTTTGTCAAAGATAAGTTAACCATAGAGTTGAAGGCCCATTTCTGGGTTTTCTGTTCTGTTCCACTGATCTATAGGTCTGTTTTTGTGCCAGTACCGTACTGTTTTTATGACTATAGCTTTGTAATACAGTTTAAAGTCTGGATTTATGAAGCTTCCACCTTTGATTTTCTTTTTCAACATTCTTGCCTCTCTTCTTTCACTCATGGCAGCCAATTACCACTTTGGCATAGCCTTCCCATCAACCCAGGCTCTCCTCTTTCTCTGAGAGCCTCCCACTCCTCTGGTTTCCACCTATGTGCAGTTATGTGTAATCCCTCAAATGAACACCCAGTGGTGTATTATGATATATTTTGTTGGCTCTTTTAGGGATGTTTATTTTTCCAAGTACATTGGCAGGGTTTCCTTGAGGACCAGGCTATCTAGAGATAGACACAAAATGTTATAAGTAAAAGGAACTTTGGCGTTACGTTGTATCATTACCATGATTTCATCTCTTCTTAGCCTTGTGGCTTTGGGTTCAGTGCTTATCCTTTTTGAGGCTGTCTCTGTATCTGTAAAATGAGGATTAGAAAGAAATAATCCCATATATCTACTGTGCCCTCTTGGTGGATATTTGTGTTCCCCGAGTGCCTTTGGCAAGGATAATAACAAAGTGACAGTTACTAGTCCCATGATTACTAAAAGCCTAGAATTTCCAATTCATACTTCATACTGATGTTACATGGGGAATTAAGAAACATATTATGAATCTTTTTTCAAGAGAATTTATTTTATTTATTTTTTAAAAACGATTTAATTTATTTATTTGACAGAGATCACAAGTAGGCAGAGAGGCAGGCAGAGAGAGACAGGGAAGCAGGCTCCCTGCTGAGCAGAGAGACCGATGTGGGGCTCGATCCCAGGACCCTGAGATCATGACCTGAGCTGAAGGCAGCGACTTAACCCACTGAGCCATGCAGGTGCCCCCATATTATGAATCTTAAGATTATAGAAGTTTTAAAAGGAATACTTTTTTGTGTGTGTATTATAAAAGTAATGTGACCACATTTTTAAAGTTTTGGATATTGGGGCACCCAGGTAACTCAGTCAGTTAAATGTCCAATGCTTGATTTTGGCTCAGCATTATGAGATCAAGTCCTGATGTGGCTCTGCACTGGGTGTGGAGCTGTCTTAAGATTCTCTCTCTCTCTGTCCCTTCCTCCTCCTTCCTTTTCCCCTTCCTTCCCTCCCTTTCTGCTCCCCCACCTCTCTCTTTAAAAAAAGTATTATAGAAGAGAAAAATTATCAATGACTCACACATAATGCAATTACTATTAGCATTTTGGTTTTTTCCCTTTTTGTGTGTGCATTTTATCAACTTATTTTAACTTAAGTGTTTTCATCAGGAATGACTTGTAATTATTTTAAGTTTTTAAATCTACTTGCCCACTTGACATAGTTTGTTTGCTTTCATTTTTTATTTTAAAAAATACTTTATTTATTTATTATAGAGAGAGTGGGAGAGGAACAGAGGGAGAGAGAATCTCAACAAAACTGCACTGAATGGGGAGCCTGAGATCATGACCTGAGTCGAAACCAACAGGTGGATGCTCAACCGGCTCTGCCACCCAGGCACCCCAGTTGTTTGCTTTTAAAAATAAGGAAGGGCAAATTGAAGCAAGATGGTAGAGGAGTAGAAGACCTTAATTGCTTCTGGTCCCAGAAACTCAGCTAGATCATTACCAAACCATTCTGAACACCAACAAACTCAACAGGAGATTGAAGAAAAGAATAGCAACAATTCTATGAAGAGAAAAGTGACCACTTTCTGTCCGATAGGACACATGGAGAAGGGAATCCGAGGCAATATACAGGAAGATAGACCACTGCGCGGAGGGAGCCTCCCTTAGCTGGCTTCCAGCAAGTGATAGAGCAGTGCAGCACAAAATCAGAACTTTTATAAGTCTGCTCCACTCAGGGACATTGCCCCAGAGGCTCAGCAGAGGGTGATATCCTTGCTGAGACACTGTGATATCAGGTCCCTTGGGGGTCACAGAAAGGCCAGGGGTCCCCAAATGCAGCACAGTTCCCAGGTATTGGAGCGGGAAAACTGGCTGCAAAGATAGAGCCAAGGGCTCTCAGCTCAAAGTTGCTATAAACCGTGAACCCCGGCACAGTTGCGCCACTGCTTTTTGAACAGTGACTCCACAAGTGACAGATCCAGGGAGACTCCCCCTTCCTCCACTAGAAGGAGTGGTCTGGGAGCGCACTGCTAGAATCTCAGAAGCTCTTGGTCACAGGCTGGGTGAACATGGAATGCAGGAACACAGCTGGAGACCAGGGAGATAGGCCTGATTGACTGCTTTTCTCTCAGGGCTTACTGAAGAGGGGGCCTCGAGCTCTTGACTCCTCTAGGGCTGGAGATTGGGAAGCTGCCATTTTCATTCTTGTCCTCCAAGCTGTACAGAAAGCTTCAGGGAACAAATGCTACCAAGAGCAAAACTGAGCAGATAACTTAGCCTGGCCCCTGGCAAGGGTGATGCAATTCTGCCTCAGGCAAAGACATTTGAGAATCACTGCAACAGGCCCCTCCCTCAGAAGATGAGCAAGAACATCCAGCCAAGACCAAGTTTACTGATCAATGAGAACTGCAAAACATCAATGCTGCAGAATATAGCACATAGAATTCATGGTTTCTCCCCCATGATTCTTTAGTCTTTCAAAGTTAAATTTTTAAAATATTCTTTCTCTATTTTGTTTAATTTTTCCTCCTTCCTATTTTAACCTATTTTAACTATCTTATCAATACCTTTTTCAAAATATTTTTTAATTTTCATTTTTATAGTCATATTCTATCCCTTCATTGTATTCAACCTTATTTTTTCTATACATACAGGTTTTTCTTTCTTTAAAATTTTGGGATACAGTTTCGTCTGTTAAGAAGAACTTTGGTCTGTTAAGACCAAAGTATACCTTAAATCTAGCATACGGCTTTGTTCTAGTCTCCAGCCTGATCACATTCCTTTTTTTTCTTTTTTCAACCGACTTCTTTTTTTTTTTTTTAAGATTTTATTTATTTATTTGTCAGAGAGAGAGAGAGAGCACAGGCAGACAGAGTGGCAGAGGGAGAAGCAGGCTACCTGCAGAGCAAGGAGCCCGATGTGGGACTCGATCCCAGGACGCTGGGATCATGACCTGAGCCAAAGGCAGCTGCTTAACCAACTGAGCCACCCAGGCATCCCTCAACCAACTTCTTATCAATTACTTTTTTAAAATATTTTTAAAATTTTCATCTTTATAGTCATATTCCATCCCTTCGTGTTTACCCTTATTTTTGTATATATGTAAGTTTTTCTTTCTTTAAAAATTTGGGAGGCAATTTCTTCTAACAGACCAAAATACACCTAAAATTAAGTGTGTGGCTCTGTCTTGTTCATCAGCGTAATCATATATTCATATAAATGAATACATGACATATATTCACATATATCGTATATATAATATAATAGATAACATTGTAATATAATATATATAAATATAAATATATGTATATTTATATTTCTTTTTTTTCCCGCTTCTCCCCTTAGTTTCATCCCTCTTCTGATTTGGTTAGTGTATAATTTTTTGGGGTTGTTGTTACCCTTTTAGCATTTTGTTCTTTCATTCATCTGTTCTTCTCTGGATAAAATGACAAGGTGGAACAACTCACCTTAAAAAAAAAGAATAAGAGGTAGTACTGACTGCGGTGGACCTAATCAATACGGACATTAGTAAGATGTCAGAACAAGAGTTCAGAGCAATGATTATAAAGATGCTAGTTGGGCTTGAAAAAAGCATAGAAAATAGAGAATCCCTTTCTGGAGAAATAAAATCCCTTTCTGGAGAAATAAAAGAACTTAAGTCTAACCAAGTTGAAATAAAAAAAGCTATTTATGAGGTGCAATAAAAAATGGAGGCTCTCACTGCTTGGATAAATGAGGTAGAATTAGTGATACAGAAAGACCAAATGATGGAGAATAAAAAAGCTGAGAAGAAGATAACTACTGGATCATGAGGGTAGAATTCGAGAGATAAGTGATACCCTAAGATGAAGCAATATTAGAATAATTGGGATCCCAGAAGAAGAAAGAGAGAGAGGGGCAGAAGGTATATTGGACCAAGTTATAGTGGAGAACATCCCTAATTTGGGGAAGTAAATAGGCATCAAAATCCAGGAGGCACAGAGAACCCCCCTCAAATCAATAAAAATAGGTCATCACCCTGTCATATAATCGTAAAATTTACAATCTTCAGAGACAAAGAGAAAATCTGGAAAGTAGCTTGGGACAAGAGGTCTATAACCTACAATGTTAGAAATATTAGATTGGCAGCAGACCTATCCACAGAGATCTGGCAGGCTGGAAGGGACTGTCATGATATAATCAGACCACTAAATGAGAAAAATATGCAGCCACGAATACTATATCCAGCTAGCCTGTTGCTGAAAATAGGAGAAATAAAAAGCTTTAATAAATAAATTTAATAAATAAAAAGCAGGATAAACAAAAACTAAAAGAATTTGCAAACACCAAACCAGCCCTACAGGAAATATTGAAAGGGGTCCTCTAAGCAAAGAGAGAGCCTAACAGTAACAAAGACCAGGAAGGAACAGAGACAATATACAGTAACAGTCACCTTACAAACAATACAATGGCACTAAATCCATATCTTTCAATAGTTGACCCTGAATGTAAGTGGGCTAAAACCAGTCAAAAGACACAGGGTCTCAGATTCGATTAAAAAAAAAAAAAACAAGACCCATCTATATGCTGTCTGCAGGAGACTCATTTTAGACCCAAAGACACTTCCAGATTTAAAGTGAGGGGGTGGGGGGCGCCTGGGTGGCTCAGTGGGTTAAGCCGCTGCCTTCGGCTCAGGTCATGATCTCAGGGTCCTGGGATCGAGCCCCGCATCGGGCTCACTGCTCGGCAGGGAGCCTGCTTCCCCTCCTCTCTCTCTGTCTGCCTCTCTGTCTACTCGTGATCTCTCTCTGTCAAGTAAATAAATAAAATCTTTAAAAAAAAAAAAAAAAGTGAGGGGGTGGAAAACAAATTACCATGCTACTGGACATCAAAAGAAAGCTGAGGTGACAATCCTTATATCACACAAATTAGATTTTAAGCCAATAACTATAATAAGAGATGAGGAAGGACACTATATCATACTTAAAGGGAATGTCCAACAAGAAGGTCTAACAATTTTAAATATCTATGCTCCTAACATTAGAACAGCTAATTATATAAGCCAATTAGTAACAAAAGCAAAGAAAAACATTGACAATAATATGATAATAGTAGGGGACTTTAACACTCCCCACACACTGAAATGGACAGATCATCTAAGCAAAACATCAACAAAGAAATAAAGGCTTTAAATAACACAGTGGACCAGATGGTCATCACAGATATAGTCAGAACATTCCATTCCAAAGCAGCAGAATACACATTCTTCTCTAGTGCACATGGAACATTCTCCAGAATAGATCACATCCTGGGTCACAAATCAAGTCTCAACTGGTACCAAAAGACTGGGATCATTCCCTGCATATTTTCAGACCACAATGCTTTGAAACTAGAACTCAGTCACAAGAGGAAAATTGGAAGTTACTCAAATACACGGAGGCTAAAGAGCATCCTACTAAAGAATGAATGGGTCAACAAGGAAATTAAAGCAGATTTGAAATAATTCATGGAAACAAATGAAAATGAAAACACAACTGTTCAAAATCTTTGGGATGCAGGGATAGCAATCCTACGAGGGAAGTATATAGCAATAAAAGGCTTTCTCAAGAAACAAGAAAGGTCTCAGATACACAACCTAACCCTACACTGAAAGGAGTTGGAGAAAGAACAGCAAATAAAGCCTAAGCTCAGCAGGAGAAGAGAAATATTAAAGATTGGAGCAGAAATAAATTCAACAGAAACCAAAAGAACGGTAGAACAGATCAACAAAACTAGGAGCTTGTTCTTTGAAAGAATTAATAAGATTGATAAACCCATAGCCAGATTTATCAAAAAGAGAAGAGAAAGGACCCAAAGTAATAAACTCATGAATGAAAGAGAAGAGATCACAACCAACAGTAAGGAAATAAAAACAATTACAAGAACATGTTATAGACAAGTATACACCAGCAAATTAGACAAGTAGAAATGGATACATTCCTAGAGATGTATAAACTACCAAAAGTGAACCAGGAAGAAATAGAAAACCTGAACAGACCCATAGCCAGCAAGGAAATTGAAGCAGTAATCAAAAATATCCCAACAAAATGCTCAGGGTTAGATGGTTTCCCTGTGAAATTCTACCAAACATTTAAAGAATTAATACCTATTTTCCTGAAGTTCTTCTAAAATAAAAAAAAGAAATGGAAGGAAAGCTCCTAAGCTCATTTTATGAGGCCAGGAGTACCTTGATCCCAAAACCAGACAAAGACCGCATCAAAAAGGAGAATTACATACTAATATCCCTGATGAGTATGGATGCAAAAATTCTCACCAAAATACTAGCCAATAGGATACAACAGTACATTAAACGGTTGTGGGATTTATTTCTGGGTTGCAGGCTTGGTTCAACATCTGCAAAGTTGGTTCAACATCTGCAAAACAATCTGTGTCATACAATACATTAATAAAAGAAAGAACAAGAATTTATGATAGTCTCAATAGATGCAAAAAAGCATTTGACAAAGTATAGCATCCTTTCTTGATTAAAACTCTTCACAGTGTAGTGATAGAGGGTACATACCTCAATATCATAAAAGCCATCTATGAAAAACTCACAGCAAATATCATGCTCAATGGGGGAAAAACTGAGAGTTTTTCCCCTAAGGTCAAAAACAGCAGGAATGTCCACTATCACCACTACTGTTCAACAGTACTAGAAGTCTAGTACTAGAAGCTAGCCTCAGCAACCAGGCAACAAAGAGAAATAAAAGGCATCTGAATCGGCAAAGAAAAGTCAAACTCTCACTCTTTGCAGATGAAATATCCTTTATGTGGAAAACCCAGAAGACCCTATCCCCAAACTGCTAGAACTCATACAGGAATTCAGTGAAGTGTCAGTATACAAAATCAATACACAGAAATCAGTTGCATTTCTATACAGCAACAAGACAGAAGAAGGAGAAATTAAGGACTTGATCCCATTTACAATTGCACCCAAAACTATAAGATACCTAGGAATAAATCTAACCAAAGAGGTAAAGAATCTATACTCAAAAAACTATAGAATACTCATGAAAGAATTTGAGGAAGACACAAAGAAATGTAAAAACGTTCCAAGCTCATGGGTTGAAAGAACAAGTATTGTGAAAATGTATATATTACCTAGAGCAGTCTACACATTTAAGGCAATCCCTATCAAAATACCATCAACTTTTTTCAAAGAAATTTAACAAATAATCCTAAGTTTATATAGAACCAGAAAGCCCCCACCTAGCCAGAGGAATGTTGAAAAGAAAACCAAAGCTGGCGGAATCACAATTCCAGACTTCAAGCTGTATTACAAAGCTGTCATCATCAAGACAGTTTGGTACTGGCATGAACACAAACACATAGATCAATGGAACAGAATAGAGAGCCCAGAAATGGATCCTTAGCTATATGGTCAACTAATCTTCGACAAAGCAGGAAAGAATGTCCAATGGAAAAAAGACAGCCTCTTCAATAAATGGTGCTGGGAAAATTGGACAGCCACATGCAAAAAAATGAAATTGGACCACTTCCTTACACCACACACGAAAATAGACTCAAAATGGATGAAGGACCTCAATGTGAGAAAGGAATCCATCAAAATCCTTGAGGAGAACACAGGCAGCAACCTCTTCGACCTCAGCCGCAGCAACATCTTCCTAGGAACAACGGCAAAGGCAAGGGAAGCAAGGGCAAAAATGAACTATTGGGATTTCATCAAGATCAAAAGCTTTTGCACAGCAAAGGAAACAGTCAACAAAACCAATAGACAACTGATAGGATGGGAGAAGTTATTTAAAAATGACATATCAGATAAAGGGCTAATATCCAAAATCTATAAAGAACTTATCAAACTCAATACACAAAGAACAAATAATTCCATCAAGAAATGGGCAGAAGACATGAACAAACATTTCGGCAAAGAAGACATCCAGATGGCCAACAGACACATGAAAAAGTGCTCAGTATCCCTCGGCATCTGGGAAAAAGAAATCAAGACTATAGTGAGATACCACCTCACACCAGTCAGAATGGCTGAAATTAACAAGTCAGGAAATGACAGGTGTTGGCAAGGATGCGGAGAAAGGGGAACTCTTCTACACTGTTGGTGGGAATGCAAGCTGGTGCAGCCACTCTGGGAAACAGTATGGAGGGCCCTCAAAAAGTTGCTACCCTAAGACCCAGCAGTCGCACTACCCTAAAGATACAAATGTAGTGACCTGAAGAGGCACGTGCACCCCAATGTTTATAGCAGCAATGTCCACAATAGCCAACCTATGGAAAGAGCCTTGATGTCCATCAGCAGGTGAATGGATAAGGAAGGTGTGGTATATATATATATAATGGAATACTATGCAGCTATCAGAACCCTGAAATCTTGATATTTGCAATGGCATTGATGGAACTAGAGGGTATTTTGCTATGTGAAGTAAGTCAATCAGAGAAATACCGTTATCATATGATTCTCACTGATCTGAGGGATTTGAGAAACAAGACAGTGGATCATAGGGGAAGGGAAGGAAAAATGAAACAAGACTAAACCAGAGAGGGAGACAATCCCTAAGACACTATTAATCTCAGGAAACAAACTGAGGGTTGCTGGAGGGACGGGAGTGCAAGGAATGGAGTGGCTGAGTGATGGACATTGAGGAGGTTATGTGGTATAGTGAATGCTATGAATTGTGTAAGACTGATGAATCACAGACTTGTACCCCTGAAACAAATAATACATTATACATTATATGTTAATAAAAAAAATAAAAATAAAGAAATATTTTTATTTAACAATAAAACTTCATTTTAATGAATGATAAATTTACTTTTCTGGTATTTTTTTTCATATTATTTAAATAATATATAGCAGTATGGGTTAAGATTCATTAACTATATACTTACTGCATGGAATTGGTATGAAAATCCTTCATGTTTAAGTAAAATTTCAATAAATTTCTGATGTTTTCTACTCTTAAAAACTGAATTAAAAACAAATATGGCTATCAAGAAAATAAGGCTTTTCCAAAATACATATAATTAGTAGATACAGGTCAAATATATGGTTTAAATTTTAATGATTTTTCTCTTTTTTTAAACAAAGGTCCATTTTAGCTTCTTATCTTCTGAAGGAAAAGCTCAACATCTTGGGCAAGTTGGGGTGTCTGCTAAGCTGTGCAGGTTCTGTTGTGCTGATTATCCACTCCCCAAAATCCGAGAGTGTCACTACTCAGGCTGAACTGGAAGAGAAGCTGACTAATCCAGGTAACTCCTTTGTAGCAACACTGCCAAGAGAGCCTGCTTGTCAGTGTGATCCTTCCAGGCATAGGCTGGAATTGACTTACCTATGGTCTGTTCTCCTAGACCCTCTGTTTGACTTTGCCTATGAGTGGCCCTCACTGTACCCTGCAGGCTATAGCATCCCTCACTCCTGCTGCCCCAGGTGTGGAAATAGGCCTGGTGGTCCCTGTGTTCCAGACCTTGCATATGCGCTCCATGATGTTCAGAACCTCTTCTGCTTTCTTCTGGACCTTGGAGACCTGGTGCGGGTCACTGCATCATCTGGCCCTCTCCACAACAGTCTCATCCATTCCAGCCTCCCTTCCACTCCCACCCAACTCCTGCTTACAATGGCCTTCCCATTCCCCTACCTCCCACGACTCACATTCCCCGCATATCTCCCCCTCCAGCCTCTCACTTCTCCCCACCTCCCAGTTTTCCTACCCTACCTCTTTTCTTGGATTCCTGCTGTCACTGTTTCTTGGTGTTATTCCTTCTGGCGTCTGCTTTGGGTCATGTTCCTTTCAGGTCCACTTTGTGTCCAAGCCTCTGCACTTCCCTCTGATGTGAAGCTTAGAGCTGAGAGCCAGTTTATCTTTGGATCTCCCATAGAAATCTCTCTGTGTTTTTTCTGTGTATTTTTGATGTACTATATATTTCTTGACAAATGCTTTATAAAAAAAAGCAAAGTCTACATAATTATACCAGCCTAAAGTATAGATTCTTCTAAATTATTCCCAGTAGACCATCTTAATGTTGTTTACCAACAATTTTAGACAGGTACCAGCACAAAACTGCATCCACATGAATATCCCAAATCCAGACATCTCTGGGCCACAAAAAATCTGACCATTCTTTTACATCTCTCAACTGGCCATGACTGAGTTTGCAGCAGAAATTTCTGTAAAATATAAAAGGGATTCATAATGAAATTAGCCAAGGCTATTTTTTTGTAATCCCTAAATATTTAGTATTATTTTATTTACTTCATCCTATAAAAGCCAAAAAATTTCCAAAACTGTGAGAAATGAGAGTACAAATACATGAAAAATAATCAGAAAACTGGATATGAATGTCCTGCTGAATTTACTTTATGTAATTTTCAGAACAATGTATCTTGTTTTGTTTTGTTTTCTTTGAGTGGGGGCTGCAGAGGGAGAAGGAAAGAGAGAATCTCAAGCAGATTCCCCTCTGAGCCTGGAGCCTGTCTCCAGGCTTGATCTCACAACCCTGAGATCATGACCTGAGCTGAAACAGAATCAGATGCTTAACAGACTGGGCCACCCAGGTGCCCAAAGGCCCCTTACTTTTTGATAAATCTGGATGTTACCAGTATATTCAGGTCCTAACTTAAAAAAAAAAAGTATAATTTGAATACTACCATAACAATTTGATGTGAAGATACAATGCCAGTAAAAAGATTTTTGTTTTTAACATGAATAACTTTGTTTTAACCTGGAATATAAATTGATATTATCCTATCCACTTAATGTATTAAGTTAAAGAGGTTTCTAGTTTTTAAAATTTTTTTAAATATATATATTTTAAAGATTTTATTTATTTATTTGACACAGAGAGATCACAAGTAGGCAGA
The DNA here is from genome assembly GCF_922984935.1 of Meles meles. Lineage (NCBI taxonomy): Eukaryota > Metazoa > Chordata > Mammalia > Carnivora > Mustelidae > Meles > Meles meles. The sequence goes on from NC_060071.1 coordinate 29,023,383, forward strand.
GAGGCAGGCAGAGGGGGTGGGGGAAACAGGCTCCCCGCTGAGCAGAGAGCCCGATGTGGGCCTGGATCCCAGGACCCGGAGGTCATGACTTGAGCCGAAGGCAGACGCTCAACCTACTGAGCTACCCAGGCGCCCGAGGTTTCTAGTTTTTAAAAATTTTTTCCTAAGGGTGGAAAACCAGAATGAATTTTTTTTTTAAAGATTTTATTTATTGACAGAGAGCATATCTAAGTAGAGCAGCAGGCAGAGGGAGAGAGAGAGAGAAGGCAGAGGCTTAACCCGCTGAGCCATGCAGGTGCCCCTAGGCTGTGGTAATTTTAAGCCTATCTTTCACTTATAAGTCCAAGGAGGCAATCAGAAGTTGTGAGGAGAATGGGATGATTTTTGATTGTGCAAAACTATCTCCACATCCTAGGCTCCATGGCCTTTGTCTACTGTATGTAGGCTTTGATCACTACAACAGCCACAAATACTCGTACAGTTTTTTCACATGTTCTTTAAGAAACTTCCCACTATGGCCGCACACACGGGAGCACCGTCTGCCTAGGTTTTGTTGAATTGACTCTAAAGTAAAATCATCTGTTTTCCAGTGTTTGTGGGCTATCTGTGCATCGTGCTGCTTATGCTGCTGCTGCTCATCTTTTGGATTGCACCAGCCCATGGGCCCACCAACATCATGGTCTACATCAGTATCTGCTCCTTGCTAGGGAGTTTCACCGTGCCTTCCACCAAGGGCATCGGGCTGGCAGCCCAAGACATCTTCCACAACAACCCATCCAGTCAGCGGGCCCTCTGCCTGTGCCTGGTGCTTCTGGCTGTGCTCGGTTGCAGCATCATCGTCCAGTTCAGGTACATCAACAAGGCGCTTGAGTGCTTCGACTCCTCTGTGTTTGGGGCCATCTACTACGTCGTGTTCACCACCCTTGTCCTGCTAGCCTCGGCCATCCTCTTTCGGGAATGGAGCAACGTGGGCCTGGTGGACTTCTTGGGTATGGCCTGTGGGTTCACCACTGTCTCTGTTGGGATTGTCCTTATACAGGTGTTCAAAGAGTTCAATTTCAACCTTGGGGAGATGAACAAATCTAATATGAAAACAGACTAGGATGCAACAGAGGTTTGGGTGGCTCAAGGAATAGGAAATGAATGTGGTTTCTGGCTCTCATTTGATGTGAAGTGGAAGAGACACTAATCAATGGTATTAAAGTTACTTGCATATTAATGGGTGGTCTGATGGACAGTGGGGAGCATCACTCAGCACCAGGGTGGGGGCCCAGCCCTTTGCCGTCTGAAGTTGCTAAATGGTTGCCTGGGCATCATCTCTCTCTGATGAGAGGAATCTCATGTTCATTGCCATTAACCTGGAAGCTTTCATGAATACCCTTTCCTTTTAAAATATTTTAACATTATTTAATAGAAAATAAAGATGGGCTCTTTCTGATTAGTCTTTGCAGGGAGCAGATATTCTTATTTAGAAGATTACTTTGGAAATGGGAGAAATTGTTGTCTTGAAGTATGACTATACAGTAAATGTGTCCGTAGTTGTGTTATTTTGCATTAAGCATGTATAACATTCAGGTACCTCATCCAAATGAGAAGTATATACATTTAATTTTTTTTAATCCTCTAATGAGCTGACTCTCCCACCCCCTACTCCAAGACTTTTTAATTGAAAATAGAGAGACTACATGAACATGATACAGAGTTCCATTCACAGGATGACTTTCAATAGCTCAAATCAATTTCAGTGCCTTTATCACTTGAACTCTTCACTTAATTTGATGATTACTATGTGTATGTTCTCTTAGATTAGAATAACTCTTTGATTATACTTTAATATTTCACTATTCAAAATATAAATATGTAAAGCATTTAGAAATAACAGTATATTCATTTGTTGGAAGAAAGTCAAGGTGAAAGACACATAAGAGCAAATTGATCCTTTTAGCATGTAGTTACTATCCAATTAAAGACAATTGACTTAAATAGCATAAGATTTTATTTGCATTCAGTCTATGCACCTGGGACCCGGTATCAAATATATCCATGTTCTCTTTCAGTGGCCATTCAGAAGAAATAAATTATTTAACTTGATAATAACGCTGTTAGATGAGAGAGTTACTATTTAATAGCATATATATCAAGTTCCCTGTAATACAGGAACAGATTAAAGGACACAGTGAAGCTCAGTCTAATTTCTGCAAATTGGAACACATATAGTAAGTTTTCAAAAGAATTTCTAGCAAAAATGAAAACAATTAACATATCCATCTCCCTATTGTTTGAGATGGCAGAGCACCCTACAGTTCATCACCCAACCTCTCATTAAGCTTCTGAAATGCAAAATAGCCACTAACTATGCCAGTATTCGGGTCAAACAGATCATTCGTCTGTTTATAGTCACCTTGTATGTATATTAAATGGGAGCAAAGCACAAAGTGATGCACATTATTTCATTAAGATATAATGTACTTCATGTGCAGTGTTTTATCTAAATAGGGAATGGGATTGGGTAAGGTAGAGTTGGAGAACTAGAATATCAAATTTAATAATACCCAATTGAAGTTACTCACAAAGGGAAAAAAAAAATTTTTTTCAGGCATAAAGAACATTTCTAAAGACAAAAGAAATTGTTCCCCAGAGTGTTGAACGAAAAAGTTAAATGAAATGAGGATAGTTTAACATAAAGTGAAGAACACCTTTAAGAATTAAAAGTACATCTGATGATTGTGGGTTGTCAGGGCTTAATGAACTAAGAGCAGCAACAAAATTGTTTTAAAATTTTTTACATCTTATATTCACTGATAGTTAATAAATATTCAAAAGTCCCTCACTCTTTTTATCAGCTCTTGGAAGTTTTTTTATTATGTGGTATTTTTAGGAATGCAAGCCTTAATTTATTGAACTGAACTTTGGAAAACGTCATGTAGTTGTATCAGTATACTTTTAGGCATAAAAATAGTTTCCTAGATATGGAGTTTGAGATATTAAAAGAATACATGTGATAACACAAGTATACTGAGAAAGTTCATGTATCTTATGGAAATTACCTTATTAATTTTGTTATATTTACAGGTGAAGATAGTTTAAATTCATTTATTAGTGTTTCTCATTATGTTTTAATTCACAGTAATACCATGGGTATTCAGAGGCGATATTTTCTGGATGATTACCCCTGTGATTTTTTAGAGTTTAACAAAATCTAAAAGTAGTAATAGCGGGTCTCTTCTTCAGGGTGACTTATTCTGGAACAGTTAGACTCTCCTAGTTTTAGCAGATTATTTTCCTTCCAGTAAACAAAGTTCTTATGATTGTATTTCAAGTGTGTGACTCTAGCCTCAAGTAATTGACATGACCAGCAGTGTATTCAAGTTTGACATAGAGCATATAACTTGACTTGAAATTATTATTATTTTTTTTACAAATTCACATTTTCTTAATTCATTTGGAATTGCAAAGAAAAAAGCTTCAAAGTGAGAGTTTTAGGGGAGGGCCTAGAATGGGAACGGGTCTCATTGGTCTCTCCAAAAGTAAATACATATGAAACATTTCCATTATTATACTATTCCTTGGGTTTTAATCTCTGATAAAGTAAGAAAAAAATACCTACTGTCTATTTGTTTTCAAGCCTCTTCTAAAATCTTATGTTTCTGATCACAATTTGCAAATTTATTCTGGATAGATACTTAAATAAGCCATTTCTCTCCTCTAGTATTCAGTCAATGCTTTGTTTTCTTATCTGAATCTTTACATTTAAAAAGATTGCTTTCTTGATTTGCTCATTAGGGGTTAGCACTGAGACCACCCTGGGCATTTTGCTGTTTGGGAGGACCATTCCATGTCTGTAGAGAAGGTTCATAAGAGGAAGGGCATTCTCCTCCTTGCCACACATACAGCAAGAATGTCACTATGATATTTTCATACTAGAATGTTAGCGAAATATACTTTCCTGCTTTTGGTTCAGCAATAAGAAATATTCTTTCAATTCCTACTTTTCAAGCCAATTAGTTATACTCAGTTTTATTTCCAAAAGTTCATTCCAGCTGTAGTAGGTTGGGTTTTGTTCTTTTTCTTTGGGTTTCATGTCTGATGGAAGAGAACACTGTTAACATGTGCAGTTACCCCTCCCCCTCCTCCTTCCTTGACGGCTCCTCTCTTTGTAAATACTGTGCTCATTTCTAGAAGCTAGTTCCTAGACATTTATAAAGCACTGAGATGCAGGATCTCCCAGGTATGGACAAACACTTTGGTCCATGGAGACCAAGATGTTGATGAGCTGCGTAGTTCTTGTTGGAAGATGATACCTCTCTTTTCCAAGCTGCTCAACTAATCTAGAAGAGGGGAGAAAGTGCTCCGATTGTTTACAGAGCCATGCCCATTGCTCTTTTCTGATGCCTACTTGATCCTGATTTAGGCCTCTTGTACAGAGTAGGAAACCAGAGAGAGAAAAATGCTTTAGTTTAGATCTGTTCACAACTGTCTGATTGGTTCCAGTGGTCTGAAGGAGTTGTCCTTCTCACTGTGTTTGAGACACCAAGGAAGTAGTTCACCCATCAAGCAGGATTAGATGGAATCTTGGTGTTCCGCCTTCTCAGGGACCAAAAATGTAACATTAACAACTTAGCATCGACCTTCTTCCCAAGGACATGTCCATGTTAGTTTTCATATGTTTTACTCATATTCGTAGCTAGAGGTCTGTTAACTTGAGTTGGAAAGAGAAAAGATCTAGTTACACACCAGTCACACACCATAAAACAGTTTATCATACAAAATACCTCAATTTTCTGTATTCCTCATTTCCACCTCATAGTTGTACTGGTGATGAATTTTAAGGGTCTGTCCTTTAGCTTTGAAGTGATTTTTCACATCTGGCCAGATTCTTATACCTCCATCATATACTTGAAAAGATTAAGAATTAGAGGAACGAGAATGAGAATTTGGCCCAGTATCACTACCTGTTTATTTTCATACACATTTCTCACATGCTATTAAATGCAACAAGAGAATTATATTTTAAGAAAATGTAACTTTATGTTACATCAAAAAATGTTGTCTAGTAAAAATTGATACTCAGTAGAACAATGATCATGTAAATAAATCTATTTCAAATGTACCCAATGTGATAAAAAGCATAGTGTAGGGCCCAGAGCATGAGCCAGGGAGAAGGATTTATTTGTTCTTTTCTCTATTTTTCCTTGAATTGTGCAACTCTAGGTGAGTCACTTAACCTTTCTGTGCCTCAGTTTCTCTACCTCTAAAGGGGTGAGATGGTTCTCCAAATCACCTGTTTTAGAGCGCTCACACTTTCAGCGTGTGTTGATAGCTCAGACAAGAGTGTTCTGTGCAGGATTGCTCTGGAGTGATGCAGTGGAAGCTCAGCTTGCACTGGGCATCCTGTTTGCTCAGGACTGTGTTACTGACATGCAGCTTCAAGCACTGAGTAAGCAAAGGAAGTGCTGGGTGTAAAGTTTGCACGATTCCATAAAGCTTTAATTTTCCTTTTTTTGTTTTAAAAGGAAGGGTTTTTTATATTCTATTATAAAATATGGAAATTAAACAGGGACTTTAAAAAGCTGCACTGAAAGATCACATTCTGTTGGTGTGATGAGATTTTCTGACATTCTGCATAGGTTTATGTTCTGCAGAAGATTCAGTGACCTATGAACCAGATCGATTCTGTTGTGTTAGATTTATAATGAATGATGCTGAACTTCCTGCTTCCAAGCAACTCAACCCTGACCATGAACTACCTGATACCAGGTAAATGTCAGGAGCTCCCAAACCACTAGTGCCAAAAGGTCAAGTTGAAAAGTTCAGACTCTTTCCTTTATTTGTCAAAATATGATAATTTGACCCCCACTCCCATGTCAGTGTTTTTGCACTTTGGAATAATTTAAGGGTACTGTTTTTCAGTTGCATTCCTGAGTGTTTTTGCCTTTTTAAATGATAAACATTTCTTTCTTGTAAAATGGAATATAACCGTGAAGGAGGTGATGACTAGATTTAAAAAAAAAATGTAACATGTTGATTGATTGCATAAGTTTTTTTCCTGTAAATGTATCAGGGGAGCTTCCAATTAGCATACATACACACATTTGTCAATGGCTAAGACTTGCTTATATTTTGCTTTATAGAAATAGTCACAGCATGTTGTAATTGCCTTATGTAAATATGAAAGGCTATTTATTAAGTTTTCCAATAATATTTATTAATCTGTATGTGTTTTAAAATAAAATAACTTATTTCTAGCTGAACACTTGTTACTTTTTTTTTACCCACTACTTGAAACGTTCATGGAGTCTCAGGTTCCATATCATCCTAATGAATTCCTCAATTAAATACTTCCCATTTTCTTTATAGAAACAAATAGCCCAGGTCCCCATCATGATATAGAAAATGTCTACCTGTGCATATCTTAGGGAGCAAATCCATGATATGTGAAGGAATTTATCATCTAGTGATTACCTTCTGATACAATGAAATGATGGTATTAAAGAAAAGCAGCTATATTTTAACATGTTAATGCATTTTACATGTTTGGGAGTATAGAACATGACATTTGATCATATTTTAAGCACATGGAAAATTAGAGAATCATAACATATTTTAAAACTATAAGAGTCATCGGAAATCTTGTTATTAATCTTTATTAGTGTCCTGTTAAGTGGAAGAATACTGGATGCCTGGGTGGCTCAGTGTCATTTCGGGGCAGGTCATGATCTTGGGGTCATGAGATCGAGTCTCCACTCTGGGTGTGGAGCCTGCTTAATTCTCTCACTTCTTCTCCTTTTGACCCCCCCCCCCAAAGAAAAGGAAAAAAAAGTTTTATTTGAACAAAATATGTATTTTGAGGCTCTGTCCAAAAGGATTTAATTACTCACACTTTTAAAAACAGATTTTATTTATGTATTTATTTTAAAAATATTTTATTTATTTATTTGAAAGAGAGAGAATGAGAGAGACAGCATGAGACAGGGGAGTGTTAGAGGGATAAGCAGACTCCCTGCTGAGCAGGAAGCTGATGTGGGACTTGATCAGAGGACTTCAGGATTATGACTGAGCTGAAGGCAGTTGCTTAACCAACTGAGCCACCCAGGCACTCCATAAAACGGATTTTATTTTTACTTAATCTCTACACCCAATGTAGGGCTCCAACTTAAATCCCACGAACAAGAGTTGCATGCACCATCAGCTGAGCCAGACAGGCACCTCTAATTACTTATATTTTGATCAAAGTATAGCTATATAGAAATTGGGAAAAAAACATTTTAAAAACCATCAAATGTTTCTATGGATACTCCTTTCCACACAGGTTTTGGGGTTGTGAAAGGAATAAGTGCCAAATTCTACAAAGACCTGCCCTGGTTGGGTACGAGCACAGAATTGTTAGTTCTATCTTCTAGTAGTAGCTAGTAGCTCTGCACCTAGTTCTGAGGGTTATATAAAATCAGGCATGCTCCCTGCCCTCCAAAGAGCTTATGTTCTAGTTCCTCTGTTGCTAAATCATGTCCCTGTCTGATGACCCTGAGGCATGACATTTTTTGGCAACTTTGTTGTAATGGTAATCACCCTGGTACACTGCATTTCCAACCTCATGTAGTAGTTTCATAAAGGTTTTTTTATGTTGGAGAGCTGAGGCACAGTCAATAAATAAGTAAAAAGATATTTTTTATCTGTATTAGCAGTTGAGAAGGGAAGGAGTAATTTCAGCTGAGAAAATTTGAAAGTTGGGATTGGAATTGCACCATGGCAAACAGGATAGGAGGGATGCCAATTAAGTAACACAACAAATCCATATGAAGTAACTGAGATGAAGGAACAGAAGATGGAGAAGAATTCAAACCATAGTTACCTGTCTATAAAATGGAATCCTTTTATTTTTAATGATGATGTTTGGGGGATCTTAGTGTCCTCCTTACTCTAATTTGGTATGCTTATTCACTGTATTGGTTTTCTATTGCTGTTCCAACAAATTACCACCAACTTTTTGGCTTAAAACAACACAAATTTACTATCTCACAGTTCCAAAGGTCAGAAATCCAACACAAATTTAACTGGGCTAAAATCAAGGTGTGGGCAAGATTATATTCCTCCTGGAAGCTCTTAGTAAGAATCTGTTCTCTGCCTTTTTCAGTAGAGGCCTTGCACATTCTCCTTTCTCCTTTCTCCATTCTCCTTTCTCCATCTTTGAAGCCAGCAGTGTTGCACCTCTCTGACCCTTCTTCCATTCACATCTCATTCTCTGACTCTGAGACTTCTGCCTTCTTCTTACAAAGACCCTTCTGATTATTTAAACATCAAGGATTATCTCCCCATCTTGAGACCCTTAATTTAATGACGCCTGCAAAATTCCTTTTGCCTGTAAGGTAACAGTCACATGTTCTGAAGGTTAGGACTGTGGACATCTTTAGGAGGTGGGGCATAATTCTGCCTACCATATCCACTCACCATTTTATTAAATGAGGCAATTATTAAAAGCCAATTCCTGGCTTTTAATGAACATCCTAGTACTCGACCTAAATTTACTTCAAGTTTTTACTGTCTTTTTCATAGAAATTTCCTCTCTCCTCCCAACAAATGTTTTGGAAAATGCCCTACTACATTTCTAAGTCATCTATGATCTTGAGTAAATGTAATAATATTAATTGGAAAACATTTATATAATACTAGCCTTTTAAAATACAAGGGATACCAGAGGGGAAGTGGGTGATGGGGGAGGAGATGGGTTAAATAGGTGATGGGGGTTAAGGAGGGCCCTTATTGTGATGAGCACATAGATGATGTGTGGAAATATTTAATCACTATATTGTACACCTGAAACTAATATTACACTGTACGTTAACTAACTGGAATTTGAATAAAAACTTTAAATACATACATACATACATACATATGTAAAATGCCACTATCTACTTTGGAAGGACAAAAGGCAAATTTAGTGATAGGGAGTTGAGCTAAAGAAAAAATAATAATCTATTTTGCTGTTATGCTCCTGGCTGGCCTCTGTGGTAACAAAACCAAAACATAGAAGAGCAACTAAAGAACAATTTATATATGAGAAACTATTTGATTTACATGGTTTTTAAAAACACTGTTTATTAAAGAAGTCTTGCTTATACTTCTATAACAAAGATTTTCACAGCTTTATTGAGGTGTGATCAACATACTCTAAACTGCACATATGTAAAATATACATTTGGTAGGGTTTAATACATGTTGTATGATATTATAGGATGAAAGCATCACCAGAGTAAAAACTCAACATATCCATCACCTCAAAGTTTCTTTTTGCCCCATTGTAATCCTTCTGCTCTTACTGTCTCCTTTACTCCCAGTCAACCATCTACTTTCTGTTGCTACATATTACCTTCCATTTCCTAGAATTTTATAGAAGCATATAATTGTTTATTATATACTTTTGGTCTGGCTTCTTTCACTTACCAAAATTATTTTGAGAATTAGCCATGTTATAGCATGTATCGACAGTTCATTCCTTTTATTGTTTAGTGGTATTCTATTATACGGATATACCACATTTGCTTTGTTATTGGACATTTGAGTTGTTTCCATTTTTTTTTGACATTACAAATAAAGCTGCTATTGAATGTTCATTTACAAGTCTTTTAATGGATATATGCTTTCATTTTTCTTGGGTAAATATCTAGGAATAGAAAAGCTGGGTCATATGGTTGATATATGTTTAACTTTTTAAGGAACTGCCGAACTGTTTTCCAAGGGCACTGTTTTATAATCCCAACAGCAGTATATGTAAAGGAAATGGATTTTTAAAAATGTAAAAATATTTATGGTCAATGCTTGAACACTAAGTTGTGTAACGTCGTGTGCTGGAGAAGTGGTCTGGACATTGAAGGAGCGTGCATAATGTTAGCAGGTATATTATATACACTTATAAAAACAATGTACTGTGTAATGTGACTCTTAAGTGTCAAGTGGGAGGTCCAAATAAATGTGAGAGGAGACTGTGAGCTACAACAAAGAAAGAAAGCTGATTAGATGAGACAGGGCTTTTCCCGGGATGATTAGAATACTGGTAGAAAGACCCGTAAGCAAATTCCTTAGGTTAACATAATTTGTAAGCATTTTCTTTTTTTTAAGAGTCTATCTATTTGAAGGGTGCCTGAGTGGCTCAGTGGGTTAAAGCCTCTGCCTTCAGCTCAGGTCATGATCCTGGGGTCCTGGGCTCGAGCCCCACATCAGGCTCTCTGCTCCGCAGGGAGCCTGCTTCCCTTCCTCTCTCTCTGCCTGCCTCTCTGCCTACTTGTGATCTCTGTCTGTTGAATAAATAAATAAATAAATCTTAAAAAAAAAAAAAAAGAGTCTATCTATTTGAGAGAGAGAGAGGGAGAAGCAGGCTGCCTGCCAAGCAGAGAGCCTGGCATAGGTCTCCATCCCAGAACCCCATCATGACCCAAGCCAATGGCAGATGCTTAACCAACTGAGCCACCCAGATGCACAGTTTCTAAGCATTCTTGTTCATAAAAACTAACGACTACTTTCATTGCAATCATCTGCTTCCTACATGAATCTGATGGCACTTGTTAGTTATTGCTACATACCATCTCTATCAAAACTGGTGGCTTAGAACAATCATTTAGTCTTTTTCATATGTCGATCAACAGTGCACATTTGTGGATCTCAACCAATCAAATCAGTCTGTTGTTGGATCAATCTCTGGTGTCTAGACAGTATGCTTCATCTGGGTAGCTTTGCAAGTAGTCTGTTCTATGTAGTCTCCTCCAGCAAACTAGTCCAGGTTTCTTAGCATAATTTAGGCTGGGAACCACCATATTTTCTTGGCCAAAACCAATCCCAAGGCCAAGGCAGAATCAGGATGGGGTGGAACTGCAAAGTAACTCTGCAAGATGTGTGGACACATGGATGGGTAGAGAAATGTAGCCATTTTTCATCAATTTACTATAGCATCAGAGATCAACATGCCAACCATCTTTCAATACTTAATGTAATTCCTTATTTGACTATGTAATCTAGCTATAATTTGGCTGAGACCAAAGAATTAAGTAAAAAAAGTCCTCTGAGCCAGTTCGAAATGCAAGTTTGGCTGGTTACCAAGCTCACAGATTAAAGGCTTTTAAATTAGTAACTGCAATAAATAAGTAAGTAGATAGGTACACAGTCACCTATAATGAAACCGGAGGTTGGTGCCTACTCCAATTAGTCTGAAAAGCAAACTATATTTGTTATTTTCTGGTTCAACAAGCATTCACTTAAAAAATATTCCCACCTAACATGATTTACATTTCTAGTGTTTTTGTATTTACTCAGAAACTAGAACAGCATACCCAAAGGATCTTGACACCTGTAACTGAGATATTATTAACAGGTCTCACTCCTGAACTGGCTTGTTCTTCGCCCCACATATCCTCCCCTTCCCCCACCCGCCTTCTTAAAAATGACCCCTCTTTGTCCATTTTATTACTTAAAAAAAAAGATTTATTTACTTCTTTTTAGAGAGCAAGCCAGCTGCAGGAGTGGCAGAAGGAGAGAGAGAATTCTCAAGCAAACTCCCAGCTGACTGCAAAGCCCAAGGCCGGGATGGATCCCAGGACCCTGAGATCATGACCTGATAGAAAAAGAGTTGGAGGTTCAACCGACTGAGCCACCCAGGCACCCCTCTCTCTGCCATTTTAGAGAAAACCAGGGTGTCTGGAAGGCTCTGTCAGTTGGGCTTCAGACTCTTATTTCAGCTCAGGTCATGATTTCAGAATCCTCAAACTGAGCCCCAGGACGGGCTTAGTGCATGAGATTTTCTCTTTCCCCACCCTTCCGGCTTCCTGGCATGCATAGGCGCTCTGTCTCTAAAATAAATCTTTAGAGAAAACCATGATGGTGGGTCCTAGGGAAGTTTTCCAATGGAGAGGCCAAGGCGGGGTAGCCTAACAGTAAGTTTCCTGTGCATCTCATGAAAAATACATCTCTGCTCCAAGTGTCTCCGGACGCGCTTTCACCAAACCACGTACCTCGCCCAAAGAACGCATCTTTCTGGGTTTCGGTTAGTTTAGAAAGCGCCCTACACTGAGTCCCGCCACTCCGCGTTCCCACCCACTCCCAGCCTCCTGGCTCAGCTCTAGTCCACCGCTTTCCCCTTTCAAAGCACCTTTTTCTAGGGGATCGCTAGGGACACTGCTTAAAATGCAGTTTCACATGCTAAATGCGCCTGGGAATTCGCATTTTAAGAGAGCGGCAGTTACTCTGATTTTGATCACCTGGTCGGCGAGCCTACCTTGCAAAATACTGCCTCCAATTGTTCTCCCTTGTCCCGCCCTCCACCCTCCTCTTTTTCCTCCCCGCTCTACAGGGCCAGCTAAAGAAACCGGAAATCTACGGGAAGAAGCCCCGGGGGCCGACCTTCGCTGCGTTGCACTGCGCGTGCGCGCGCTGTCTTGCGTCACTCGGCCGCGCCCAGGCTCTCCGCGACGGCCCTTGGTCTTGACCGCCGCGGGGGTCGCAGGTCGTACGGGGCAGGATCTCCTCGTCGCTTCCCCATGGAGGAGGCGGCGCTTACGGCTGCAGCACCGGATGCTCTCACCTCCTCCTGTACGGCGACGAAGGCGCTGGCCGCGCGAGCTCAAGAGGCGGCGGCCCGTGCGGCCTGTGTGGGCGTGTAAGCGGAGGTGACCAGGGCCAAATAGTGGAGGGGAAGCCGCATGGCAGGCCTCCAGCTGGGGTGAGGTGGCCACTCTTTCTTTCAGGCAAGCGTGAAGGGGCTAACTGGGCGCATCTGCCGGTCTTGGGTTGGTAGAGGCCCTTCAGGGGCGCTTTTCTCTGCCCTGGGGACACGTGTGTTCAGAAATGGAAGGGCTTTTTCTCATCCTGCATCGAGTGATCCGGCCGTGAATTGGATTGCTGTTAAATCCCTAGGAAGCCTGACTTGGCCGTGTCGGGCGCGTGTTCATTAAGCTCATTCAAATAGTTCCGTTTTGTTGTGGTAGTTTTAGATGGTTTCAGCTACTGCGGAGATAAAATTAACAACTGAACAAGCCTTAGGAGTCGGCCGTACGTTTTGAACATGACTGTTTTAATGTCCTAACTTTTATAAAGTCACTTAATCCTGTCTTCCTCTCCCTACAACTGTACAAAACTATTAGTTTTGTATTTGTGTCTGTTTAGTTTCTGCACTCGGTTTTTCAGTTCGTTTAATACAAGGTTATGTTTTAGTTATATTTCTAGAAATCCTCTATATGCCATATGCCTAACTAGTAATAAAGGTAATATTAAAAGTAATAAAAGGACATATGAAAGAATAGAGATCTTTGTTTTATTGGAGTAAGTTATCTGTTGAAGCAGTGTGTTGTCCTTGGATGAGTAGGTTTCACGTTGTTAAGTAAAACGAGTATGCAGGCTAGTAGCCAAATTTTTGTAAGTATTTAGTAACTATGTAGTCCTTTTGCCTACTCCTGTATTTTCTTCTTTCCAGGCTGGAGCTACTCTGTCAGGGTTTAAAACTTTAAATGAGAATAAAGAGTATTATTTACAAGGAAATGAAAGTGAATAAGTCATCTCTGACTGCTTCCAGACTTTTTTTCACAAGAGACCATATTAAAGTTACATGTAAGTTAAAATTTTAATTTATAACTAATGTTGCTAAATTAGGTTGGAGATTTAGGTTCTGTAGTATTTATAAGTACTGCTTTTAAAAATAATGAGCTAAGTAAGAGATTGGAAAAAATTAATGTAGTGGAAACCAAACAGAAGTAAAGAGTAAGAGCTCTTAAAGTTTTCCTTCAGTGTGGGCTGCCCATATAGAAATAGAGTCCAGGCCATTTAGGTTCTGTTTCAGGCTGTGTAACTTTCTCTGTGTTCCTCTGCATGTAATTTAACCCCTTGGAAGTTTTGTTTCTTTAATTGTAAGGTGGGGATAATGATACCTTCTTCTCATTGTGTGTATTAGAAATAATGTGATTCAGAAACCTGGAACAGTGCTTCACAGGTGTGTGCAGTAAGTGGTAGCTATTACTATTAAAAATATTAAAAGAATTCCACTTGTTTTTAGGATATTTGTTTTATATAAAAATACCCTGCAGTGGTATCCTAGTTACCCTTGTTCACTCAGTGTCAGCCGCAGTAGCCTTTCTTTTCCTAGAGAACTGCATACCAGTTCATACCTCTCTGCCTTTGCATTTCTTCCTCTGCTTCGTTCTTTTTCCTCTCTCTTTGAAGCCTTTGCTCAATGTTACCTTCTCCACTAGGCCTCTTAACCAACCTAGTTCGTTGGTTAAATAGAAGTCCCCTAACCCAACTCCCCAGTGCCCTTAATCATAGCATTTACCGCCTCCTAAAATAATGTTCTCATTTATTTTTATTGTCTTGCCCTACCTCCAACACAAGGTAAACTCCATAAAGGCAGTGATTTGATTTGTTTAATTCACTGCTGTATCCCCATTCCTAGTGCATAGTATGTATTCATGTAAATGTTGGCTGAGTAAATGAGATAAGCACCTGCCCACAGTGAAAGGGATATAAGTAATATATATAAGTAACTGTAATACAGGCTAGGAAAATGTCCAGAGAGAAGTGTAGGTTGAAGGCCAGGAAATTCAGAAAAGGTTGGTTAATCTGGCTTGCAGAATTCAAGCAGGGCTTCATTGTGGAGGTGCCTTTCGAATTGGCTCCTTTAAGATGAAAGGAGTAATGTAAACAAAGATAGGGAGGATGAAAAGGAGTAAGTAACAATGGGAGTGGTGTGTTGACCTCGGGTGGAATACAAGGTATATGAAATATAGTATTGGGAAATAAGATTCAAAAGTTAGGTTTGGAGCAAATAGTGAAAGGTCTTAGTGGATTACAAAATTTGAGATTCTTTCTTTAAACAGAGGGTAGCCAGAGAATGAGATGGCACAGATCTGTTTTATAGAGCAGTGTGACAGCATCATTTATTGAAGCCGAATGAGCATTGGGAGAGACATGGAAGTGCAAGGCTGTATTTCACAAAGGTAGACTCCATCTGGCATTCTTGGCCCTTGTATCCAGTTTGTTTAATGAGGATTGAGAAGCCATGGTCACAATACAAGGAGGAACAGATTGGGGAGGTAGATGATGACCTACACGGAGAGCCTGGTTGGAGCTGCCACTTGCATGTGTTCCACTTCTGAGACTAAATGGAGACTCCAGTGGGCAAGGCAAATAAGGAGAATCCAGCTGCTGGAGAAGTTGCTTAATACCTTTGTGCCTGTTTTCTAATCATGGGGCCCTCACCATGTATCTTTCAGGTTTTTGTGAAAATGAAATGGTAAAAATGCTGTGACAAGTTTAAAGCTGTAAATGTATTTCTGTTGGTATATTCTTTTTTTTTTTTTTAAAGATTTTATTTATTTATTTGACAGAGAGAGATCACAAGTAGATAGGCAGGCAGAGAGAGAGAGAGAGAGAGAGAGAGAGGGAAGGAAGCAGGCTCCCTGCTGAGCAGAGAGCCCGATGCGGGACTCGATCCCAGGACCCTGAGATCATGACCTGAGCCGAAGGCAGCGGCTTAACCCACTGAGCCACCCAGGCGCCCTCTGTTGGTATATTCTTAAAAATTATCTAATTTTGGTAATTGTGTTGCCTACTGTTAGTCATTTTTGCAAAGCAAATCTTAATTTCAGTTTACCTTATAGATGTTAGAATACTAGTTTATTTTTTCCTGTTCCTTAAGTTATGTGTTCTCTGTGTTTTAGAAGTAGACCAATTTCAGAATTTTATTTTAAAATTTATTTATTTCATTTTCAATGTAACTTGTATTTAATGAAAGTTAACATAAATATTCATAAATATTAGTAAAATAAGCTGTGAGAATTAAATTAAAATTTAGAAAGAACAAGCTGGAAATTCTAAGCCTTTAAAAGTGTGTTTAAAATTAAAATGGGTCATTTTCAGAGTTCTCAGTTCACTCAGCTGTGGAATCCTTGAGGACAGGGACTTGTGATCATCTTTATGACTACAAAGTTTGGCACATTAGAGCTGCCCCATATATGCTTATTGAACAGATGGCCACATGTAAGTAATAACAACAGCTTGGAGGGGAGGAGTGTGGGATGGGTCCTTCCACCTATGTCTCCCTGAGAGGTAAGATGGGCAGGTTACCATATGGAGCTTGTTCTCTCTGTGTTAGGAAAATAGTTGAAGTGAAACTTAGTAAGTTTTCTTGTTTAGCTGCCCTTAAACCTGGCCCTATTTTATAGTTAATCCTTAAGAATAAAAGATAATCTGTTTTAGGCTCTCCCAGCTGTGATTGACCTTTATAGTTATAGAGTGGGAGCAGATCTGAGAACAGTGAAGCAAACTCATTCCTTTTAGGACATTCACACTGATGTCCTATTTTCAAACAAATGAGAAAGTTAATTTACTTAATTTAGTGGTGAAGACTGCTTTATAATTTGAGGGTTTGCAGGTTCTCTGTTGTTTGTCTCTACCCCCAACCCCTTCTGCCCACCACCACACTGGTATACTTCCATGAGTGAACAAACAGATAACCTTATTTATATAAAGGCTTATAAATCAGATTTGCCACTTAAATGAGTGCCTTTTGTGGGGTAGGAAAACCACCACTACGAACCAAAGTCATTGGCTTTTTTTTTTCCCTCTAGAGAGAGATCACAAGCAGGCAAAGAGAGGGGGAAACAGGCTCCCTGCTGAGCAGAGAGCCCAATGCGGGGCTTGATCCCAGGACCCTGAGATCATGACCTGAGCCGAAGGCAGAGGCTTAACCCGCTGAGCCACCCAGGCGCCCCCAAAGTCATTGTCTTTAAGTACCTTTTATCTTCAAAGATAGGATAGTAATTGAGAGTTTAATTTTAGAAGGCTGACTAAAAATAAGTGCAAAGGAAAGAAATGCCTTTGGGCTAATGAAGAAGTCTTTGTAGCACAGCTTGACTTGTGAACTGGTGTTGGGAGGAGGACAGGAGGGCTGTGGTGTATCTGGGCAGTGATGACACTTGTCTGAAGGGAGCCTTGGTCTTGTTTTGGTAAGTGAGTGGGAGAGTTGCAACTCTCCAAAACTAGCATAACATTGACCAACCTGTGAAAAAAGGCTTTCTGTCTACTTTTGTGTGTTCAGAATTTTGTATAATAAATAGGTAAAAGGAGCCTGGGTAAAATAAATAGGTAAAAGTCTGGGTGGCTCAGTGGGTTAAGCCTCTGCCTTCAGCTCAGGTCATGGTCTTCAGGGTTATGGGATCAAGCCCCGAATCTGGCTCTCTGCTCAGCAGGGAGCCTGCTTACCCACCCCCGCTGCCCCCCCTTGCCTGCCTCTCTGCCTTCTCGTGATCTCTCTCTTTCTTGCTCTCTGTCAAATAAATAAATAAATTGAATAGGTAAAAAGAAGAAAATAGATTTTAAATAGCATCATGAAATTCTACGTAAAATAAATACGGAGAAAATTCATATATAGGGATATATAGGTACATGTTAAGAACAATGAACTTTCAATAACTTTAAGATAAAATGAATAAGATTCTATTATAATGTATTGTTTTCATCACCTCTTTTTCACCTTATTCATAGGGCTAGAATTCCCTCCCCATGGCACATGACACTGGGTACATGAGAGTGAGGTGGTTTATTAATCTCACTCAGCTCAGGCAGAAGGATGTGGTACACTGCACAGGGCCACAAGGGGTGGTGGTGGGGGACTGCAGAGTGAAGAATGAGTTGCTGTGGAATGTAGGCCTTGAGTAACAAGTGTTTGAGGTGCACCCCTTAGATCCTGCAGGAGAATGTGATTGGCTTGCTTTAAAATAATTCCACAGTCTGGGAGGGCAGTGAAGCCTAGTACTTGGATATAAGCAGGAAATATGCCAGGTCTCCACGATAAGAATGGTTATTTAGCCTTTTTTAAAAAAGTAATCTCTACACCCAGAGTGGGACTCAAACTCATGACCCCAAGAGCAAGAGTCATAGGCTTTACTGACTGAGCTAGCCAGGTACCCCAAGGAAGGTTATTTGCCTTTGGGACCTTATCTACAGGAGCAGAGTGGGGAGGGAACATATAGTTAGGCCATTAAAAGCCCTCTCCATTTTACCAGATGTCAAGGCAACACAAAATATTGGATCTTTATTTTTTAAATTTTTTTAAAGGGAGTGATTTATTTAAGTAGGTTCACAGCTAACGTGGGGCTTGAGCTCAAAACCCTAAGATCAAGAGTGGCATGCTCTGCTGACTGAGTCTGCCAATAACTTGAATCTTAATTTTTGACCTTACACTGCATGTATGTAATTTACACATAGTGCAAGTTAACATTAAGTGTTAGTGTTAATAAATTAAACATTACTAAATTAATAGTTACACATTTGGTATTTGAAAGTCAGGTTTATTTAAGTGCAGTCTAAATTTGGATTTGTGAGGCTATCATTATACTGGGATTGGAATTGTAGATAAACCTGAATTGTCTCTGGGTATCATTTTTGCAGATAATAAAGTTACATTTTATTGATTCCAGAATATTCAGACTTACACTTCAGTTCATTTTCTTCAGACCTTCAAAAGGGGACTTTTATAGACAAGGGAACTTTAAGTAGTAGTCACTTCCTCAGTAGAATTCACATGATAATTAACATTGCCTGATGATGATAATAGTTAAAGGAGTTGATTTTACATTATGGTGTACTTTCAAGAATCTTAGGTGACCCATGGTCATTGGAATACAGAGTGGGCTGCAGTGTTTGGTAGCTGGGTTATACTCCTATTTTCCCAGATTTTTTTATTATTACCTTTGCATTTTCACTTGTATGTAGTGCTGTCACTTCCCAGTATACTTCAACAACTTTTTACAGCTTTAAGAAGTTTATGGGTTGTAAGAAAGTTGGTACATCTTAGGATGCTGATCTAAATGACACAGCTTTATTTTTAGGGCTAGTTATAATTATTTCCACTTATCTATATTAACCCAGAAAACATATATTAAGATACTTTTTTGAGACTACCGGATAGCTAGGTGCATAGGATTAAAAAGGTGACTCGTAGGAGTCTAGGGGCTGGCAGTCTGGTGAGGGAAACTGGGTCATAAACACTGTTAAGCCAGTCATTTAGATGCAGTGGGAACACTGTAAACACACTTTCTTGTTGTAATAGTCTTTATAGTCTATAGAAGTAATTCTTGCTACTAACCATTTTGTTCCCAAATTGTCTGCCTCCCACTTTCACTGCATGTTTATGTCTTTATACATACGATTGTCACAGTCCAGAATTATTCCAGAGGCAGGCTGATGAAGCTCGAGGTTACTAATGTTTGGCACATAACGCGACCATAGTTTAAAATTTAAGTTTAAAATTTAAAAATCAGTAGTAACTTTATAGATTGTTTAGTTTCTTTTGTTAGTGTGTATGTTAAGGTTGTGACTCATTCAAGGTCATGCACCCAGCTAGAGGCAGGACTTAGTCTCCAAATTCCCCACCTAGGACTTCCTGAATGCATATTCTTGCTTTAAGAGTGGCATTAAGAGGATTGGGGGTACTTTTCCAAATACCTTGTAAGAGAGATTGATTCTGGAAAGATGTCAAGTACACAGCTAACCTCATCCATATTGTATGTGACTGATGCTTAAAAAGCTCAGAGCACCTCCCTGACTTGAGTTCTTTCCACGTTTCAGTATTATCTTGTTCTAGATTGTGAAGTGACTTTGCTTTTCAGATTGTTAGGGTTTCTTTTTTCTTTTCTCCTTCTCTCCTCCCTTCCTGTGGGCTCCAAACCAGCACAGGGCCTGAACTCATGATCAAACCTGAACTGAGAACAAGAGTTGGCCACCCAATGGACTGAGCCACTTGGTTACTTGTTACTCGGTTCTGTCCTGACATCCCTGCAACTCTTGGGAAACAGCCCATGTTTTAAAAACCTTAATATGGAAATGTCCAGACATACATAGTATATGCAGTAGAGAGAATGAAACAGTGAACCCTGGGTGTGCCTACTACCCATCTTTACCACTGATCCCCATTTCTGCAGACAAGTTTTGGCTTTTCAAAAATCTGATGGGAATTTTACATTTACCCAGTAATAAGCCTGTTCAGATATGTAAGTTAGCTATCCCAGTAGCATTTAGCAATAAGCATTTGTGATTGTGTTCACAGGTCTTTAGGTCAGCAGGGATGACTCTGTGTTTTGCTCTGCACGGGATGGAAGGGTGCCAAGGGGCAAGCAAAAATACAAAGGTTCTCTTTATATGTACACTCAGAACTGGCAGTCCTGTCACACCTACCTCCTATTGGCCAAAGTAAGCCACGGGGACCACGCCCCAAATCTGTGGGGGTGGGAAGGACTGTTCTTATGAAGTGTTCCAGGAACCATAACGTGACTCAACAGGCAAATCTAAACACTGGCCCCATTGTCAGTGTCATCTCAGTGTGAATACTTTTTCCATTATTACAGAACATTATCACCCATTATTTTACTGCCTTTTGTCTTTCTCCCCACTGAAGACTAAAATTTAGCTATCACTATTTTATCCTTAGCATGTTTAATGCACACAGCATTTGTTTGGTAAATACTATTTGAGTAAATGGATAACATAATTGAGGGGCTAGGTGAATAGGAAGTTGCTTTTGCTAAAGGCCAGAACCTCATAACCTGAAGAACAGAAAAACTTGTCTGGTCAGCAAGGGTTAATGTGTGAGGATCCTACTGAATTGCAGATTAGTTCTGGAACTCAGTAGTTGTACTAAAAATACCAGAAAGTTGGGCTGGTAGTCAGTTATAACCAATCCTAAACCTTGTTGCTGAGTAATGTTTTTTTCCTCTGCTTTCTGCACTTTGCTTTCGTTCATTTGTTAGCAGTGTTTATGAGTTGGCCATTTGAAAAAAAAAAATGTTCAGTCTTTGGTAAGCCTCTGCTTCCTATCTGGTCTTGTGGCTTGAGCCTTCTAGGTCCATAGTCATCATGTTCTCTGAAAAGTCCGTCAGTATCACACTTGCACCTTGGCAAATTTCTGTCTGCTAGAATCATCATCCTCTGCTAACAAAATGATAATGACAAATGATAAATCTGCACACCTCCAAATAGGCTAAATAAGAAATAAATTACCATTTGCTTTTATCTACATAGATTTTTTTCAATGAGTGCAAGAGAATTTTTTATTTATTTTTTAAATTATGTTCAGTTAGCCACTGTATAATATATCATTAGTTTTTGTTTAGTGTTCAGTGATTCATTAGTTGTGTATAACACCTAGTGCCCATCATGACCCATGGTCCCCTCTTTTTTTTTTTTTAATATTTTATTTATGTATTTATTTGTCAGAGAGACTGAGAGAGAGCACACAAGCAGGCAGAGTGGCAGGCAGGCAGAGGCAGAGAGAGAAGCAGGCTCCCTGCCGAGCAAGGAGCGAGATGCAGGACTTGAGCCCAGGACCCTGGGATCATGACCTGAGCTGAAGGCAGCAGCTTAACAGACTGAGCCACCCAGGCATCCCCCCATGTCCCTTCCTTAATACCCATCATCCTGTTAGCTGTCCTCCCATGCTCCCCCCATCTGAAACCCTCTCTTTGTTTCCCAGGGTCCATAGTCTGTCATGGTATGTCTCCCTCTGATTTCTCCCCCCTTCAGTTTTCCCTCCCTTCCTCTATGTTCCTCCATGGTATTCCTTATGTTCTACATAAGGAATATGAGTGAAACCATAGAATAATTGTCTTTCTGTGCTTGACTTAACTCCCTCCAGTTCCATCCATGTTGATGCAAATGATGGGTATTCATCCTTTCTGATGGCTGAATAATACTCCATTGTATATATGTACCACAGCTTCTTTATCTGTTCATCTGTTGAAGGGCATTTCGGCTTCCACAGTTAGGCTATTGTGAACATTGCTGCTATAAACATTGGGGTGCACGTGCCCCTTCTTATCAAAGCATCTGTATCTTTGGGATAAATACCTAGTAGGGTAATTGCTCGATTATAGGGTAGCTCTATTTTTAACATCTTGAGGAAGCTCCCTACTGTTTTTCAGAGTGGCTGTACCAGCTTGCCTTCCCACCAAGAGTGTCAGAGGGATCCCCTTTCTCCACATCCTCATCAACATTTGTTGTTCCCTGTTTTTTTAATTTTTGCCATTGTAACTGATGTAAGGCGGAATCTCATTTATGGTTTTGATTTGTATTTCCCTGATGGCTGGTGATGTTGAACATTCTTACTTGTGTCTGTTAGCCATTTGTATGTGTTTTTTGGAGAAGTGTCTGTGCATGTCTTCTGCCCATTTTTTGACTCGGTTATTTGTGTTTTGAGTGTTGAGTTTTGAGAAGTTCTTTATAGATCTTGGATATCAACCCTTTATGTGTAATGTGATTTGCAAATATCTTCTCCCATTCCATGGTTTGCCTCTTAGTTTTCTTGACTGTTTCCTTTGCTGTGCAGAAGATTTTATCTTGATGAAGTCCCAGTAGTTCATTTTCGCTTTTGTTTCCTTTGCCATTGGAGACATGTCTTAAAAGAAGTTGCTGCAACTGATGTCGAAAAGGTTACTACCTGTGTTCTCCTCTAGAATTTTAATGGATTCCTGTCTCACATTGACGTCTTTCATCCATTTAGAATTTATGTTTGTGCATGGTGTGAGAGGATGCTCCAGTTTAATTTTTCTGTATGTAGCTGTTTTCCCAGCACCACTTATTGAAGAGACTCTTTTTTCCATTGGATATTCTTTCCCGATTTGTCAAAGATTAGTTGACCATAGAGTTGAGGGTCCATTTCTGGGCTCTCTGTTCTGTTTCATTGATTTATATGTCTGTTTTGTGCCAATACCATGCTGTTGTGGTGATCAGAGTTTTGTAATATAGCTTGAAGTTAGGCAGCATGATGCCCCCAGCTTTGGTTTTCTTTTTCAACATTCCCTTTGGCTATTTGGGGGTCTTTTCTGGTTTCATACAAATTTTAGAATTGTTTGTTCCAACTCCTTGAAAAATGCCAATGGTATTTTAATAGGGATACTATTGAAATTGTAGATTGTTCTGGGCAGGATAGACATTTTCACAATGTTTATTCTTCCAATCTGTGAGCATGGAATGTTTTTCCATCTTTTTGTGTCTTCCTCAATTTCTTTTATAAATCTTCTGTAGTTACTAGAGTATATGAACCTCTTTGGTTAAATTTATTCCTAGGTATCTTATGGTTTTTGTTGCTATTGTGAATGGAATTGATTCCTTTATTTCTCTTTCTACAGTTACATTGTTAGTGTATAGTAAAGCAACTGATTTCTGTGCATTGATTTTGTATCCTGCCACATGGCTGAATTGCTGTATGAGTTCTAGTAATTTGGGGTTGGAGTCTTTTGGGCTTTCCACGTAAAGTATCATGTCATCTGTAAAGAGAGAGTTTGACTTCTTTGGCAGTTTGTATGCGTTTTCTTTTTGTTGTCTGATTGTTGATGCTAGGACTTTAGTACTATGTTGAACAATAGTGGTGAGAGTGGGCATCCCTGTCATGTTCCTGACTTTAAGGGAAGAGCTTTTCCCCATTGAGAATGGTATTTGCTGTGGGCTTTTTGTAGATAATTTTTATGAAATTGAGAAATGTTCCCTCTATCTCTACACCCTGAGGAAAGGATGTTGTATTTTGTCAAATGCTTTTTCTGCATCAGTTGAGAGAATCATAGGTTCTTATCTTTTCTTTTATTAATATGCTCTATCATGTTGATTGATTTGTGAATGTTGAACCACCCTTGAATCCCAGGAATAAATCCGACTTGGTTGTGGTGGATAATCCTTTTACTGTACTGTTGGGTCCTATTGACTAGGATCTTGTTGAGGATTTTGGCATCCATGTTCATCAGGGCTATTGGTCTGTAATTCTCCATTTTGATGAGCTCTTCGCCTGGTTTTGGGATCAGGATAATACTGGCCTCATAGAAGGAGTTTGTTTACGTAGATTTCTAGGAAGAAGGTGTATTCATGAGAAAACCCTGAGCTTCTCTGTATACATTATTCAAAAAGGACACATCAAATTGGTAAATGTATTGATAAACTAGATTTGTATATTCTCTTGCCTGATTTTCATTCTGTGGAAATTTTTTTTTTTTTAAAGATTTTATTTATTTATTTGACAGAGATCACAAGTAGGCAGAGAGGCAGGCAGAGAGAGAGGAGAAAACAGGCTCCCCGCAGAGCAGAGAGCCTGATGCAGGACTCGATCCCAGGACCCTGGGATCATGACCTGAGCCGAAGGCAAAGGCTTTAACCCACTGAGCCACCCAGGCGCCCCGGAAATTTTTTTCTTAACAGCAAAGTTTTGTTATTAGGGACTGTCAACTAAGACTGGAGACATTTAAATATGAAACTAGAGTTCATAAAGCCAATTTAAATTTTAAACAGTATTGGCATATAAAAGTAGTTGTAGTTTTATTTTTTTCAGTTTTATTGAGTTATTGTTGACATATAACACTGTATTAGCTAAGGTATGCGACATAGTGATTATATGTGTATTGTAAAATGATCACCACAGTAAGTTTAGTTAACATCACACATACGAATTTGTTTTCCTGTGATGAGAACTTTTAAGATCTCTCTTAGCCACTTTCAAATATGTAATACAGTATTGTTAGCTGTAGTCACCATGCTGTACATTAACATCCCCAAACTTATAACTATATCTTTTTACCACCTTCACCCATTTCTGTCACCTCTCTACCCCCTCACCCATTTTTGTCACCCTTTTACCCCTGCCTCTGGTAACCACCAGTCTGTTCTCTGATTTTATGATTTTGGTTTTTAAGTATGGCCTTACATCACAATCCCATCTTTGCCATAAGTATGAGAAATATAATTTTACATTGGTGGTAAATTATAAATGGTAACTATATTATCAGTGGTAGTAATGAAAATATTCCTTTATGAATGGAGAAGTGGGGTAAAATTTTGAATTACATACGGATTATCATCATTCTGTTAAAAAATCAAGTTTTGTTTTGTTCTGCATTTTTTAGATTTGAAGATTGCATAGTCCTGCCTCCAGCACCAGTGGTTTCTCTGTTTTGTGATCAATGTGATTCACAAGAACTTCTTTAGTAACAAACGAAATGAACCAGGGGCGAGGAAAATATGACTTTTACATTGGTCTGGGATTGGCTATGAGCTCCAGCATTTTCATTGGTGGGAGTTTCATTTTGAAAAAAAAAGGTCTTCTTCGACTTGCCCGGAAAGGCTCCATGAGAGCAGGTAGGCTGTGTCCTGTGTGACTGTGAAATAACATCAGTGTGTGCTTGTGTACTCAGGTTCTTTGTTGGTAGACAACCATATCTTTGTTCCTACTTAATATATTTGAAACTTTGAACTTTGCAAGCCTTGTAAATGTTTATAGAGAATCAGACATCAGTTTTGTGATGAGAAAAATTAAAAGTGAGACAATGTCAAAATAAGCTATTAACTTCTGCAGTTATTATCAAAGTAGAAATAGGGACCAAGGCCCAATTAGCATCCAGCCTTATCTTTAAATTTTGTTATGTCTGTAGTGAAGGAGATAAAGGGTTTATGAACAGAATCAGAATATTACTGAAGCCTAGGATTTTTTTATCTAGGATACTGAAGTTTTACTTTTACCTTAAGACATTTTAACTGATGATATCAAATTGACATGAAGGAAAGAGAAGGCTTACTACGGTTAAAGAGTATTCTGTTCAGTGATTTTTCTGAAGGGTGATATAGGTTATTTCCCCAGAAACTGCTGACAAGTCATGAGACCTTGGGGGATACTCAGTGTGATAAAACCCCACTCTGACTTCATTTGGTGCATTCATGACAGCATTATGTTGCTTTCTGGTCATACTCTATCATTCAGGCTCTGCTTTAGTTCCAAACCCGATTCTGACCTCACAGGAAGACCTGCTTTGGCAGTAAAAAAAAAAAAAAAAAAAATCGAACTTCTTCCTCTTTCCTGTGCCATCTTTATGGCCAGAGCTAATCAGTCTTAAAATAGTAGCCTCTGTTAGTGGGCAGAGAAGAAAGTATTAGCTGCCTGAATAAGTAAGTATATTCCTCATTCTTGTCTGAAGGCAGGTACTCTCATTGTCTGTGATAGATATGCTTGTCAAAGGGTTCATTTGCATTGGCTTTTTCTTTTGGATAATGGCTTAAGTACCAATTGCTTTCTGATTTTATTAATTTTTTGGGGAGGAAAGTCAAGTAGGAAGATGAGGATCCTGGCAGCTCCAGACTGTGATGAATGCTCAGTCTTTTTATGTATGGTCAATATAAAACCCCTTCTCTGAGATTACTTCCTCATAAGTGGGACTGACCCACACCTATATGGCTTATCCACATTCAGACTAATTTATTTGAAGTTGGGTTACTTCTTACTGGTTCTTTTTCTTTGTTTATTGAAGCTGAGTTCACAAAACAAAAGAATGATGTATAGACTGAATGTAAGGATTGATTTAATTCCTTTACTCAACAGTATAGTGCAAACCTAAAAATTTTTAACATTGTCATGATCCTCATCCCTTTTTCTAAGATAATCATAAAAAGATTATTTTAGAAATCTCCTTACACAGTCATGGTGGAACCTTTATTCAAAATAATAATAATAAACAAATGAGATATTTCAAAATCTGTAATTGCTAATAGTTGTCATAAATTATAAGAGTCTGATAATCTTCCAAAAAAGCTAAATTTTACTTTTTCATTTGCAGGTCAAGGTGGCCATGCATATCTTAAAGAATGGTTGTGGTGGGCTGGATTGCTATCAAGTATGTATAGAGAACATTTCAAGGATATTTTATAGTTGTATATTAAAATATTTGCACGTACTAATACTGTCTCTTATTAGCACATTGTTACTTGTTTATTTAATTTTTTAAGATTTATCTATTCTAGAGAGAGAGAGAGAGACAGAGCAAGTGAGGGTGGGGAGGGGCAGAGAATCCTGAAGCAGCCTACCTGCTGAGCACAGAGCCTGATGCTGGACTGGAATCCAGCATCCCAAGATCACAACCTGAGTCATTCAAGAGTCTGCTGCTTAACTGACTGAGCCACCCAGGTGCCCCTAGCACTTTTACAATTTTTAAATAAATCCTTGCTTTTTTAATGAATAGTACTCAAAATATATAAAATTGAAGCCAGTAAAAGTCATTTAGCAGTTTAATAGTTTATTTAATTTGAGAAAACTTTCTTTTACCTGTCTGATTGAAATATGTCTGATATACCTATGTGTTTTTTTAAGATTCTCAGTTTAAGAGGTAACTTTGTTAGTAAAATATCCTGTGTTAAAATATCCTGTATATCCTGTATAAAAATTCCAAAGAATATACAGATAACTTAAGATTTAGCAAAGTGTTGGATATAAAGTCAACATATAAAACTAAGCTGCATTATGAGCAGCAATTAGAAAATGAAATGTTGGGGCACTTGGGTGACTCAGTTGGTCAAGCATTTGCCTTTGGCTCAGGTCATGATTTCAGGGTCCTGAGATTGAGTCCAACATTGTGTGCTCTGCTCAGTGGGGAGTCTGCTTCTCCCTCTCATTCTCTCTCTCTGCTCTCCCTCTCTTGCTCTCTGTCTCTCAAATAAATAAATATCTTTAAAAAAATGTTAAAATGGTACCATTTTCATATAATTTTTAAAAACAGGAATTATTTAATTATAAATGTAACAAAAGATGAGGAAGATACCTATGGAGAAAATGATATCATTACTGTGAAAAAGAAGACAAATAGAGGGATTTATTATTTTCATGAGTTGAAAGATTCATTATTGGAAAGTCATCATTTCCATAGTGACAGGTTAAATGCTATTCCATTTAAAACTGTAGGTGGGGGGCACCTGGGTGGCTCAGTAGGTTAAAGCCTCTGCTTTCGGCTCAGGTTATGATCCCAGGGTCCTGGGATTGAGCCCCACATAGGGCTCTCTGCTCAGCAGGAGGCCTGCTTCTCTTCCTTTCTCTCTCTGCCTGCCTCTCTGCCTACTTGTGATCTCTGTCTGTCAAATAAATAAAATCTTAAAAAAAAATAAAAAAATAAAACTGTAGGTGGTCATGTGGCAGATGGTAAGTTGATTTAAAATTTGTACAGTAGGGCACCTGGGTGGCTCAGTTAAGGATCTGCCTTCGGTTCAGGTCATGATCCTGGGGTCCTGGGATCGAGTCTTGCTCAGCTTGGAGTCTGCTTTTTCCTCTCTCTCTCTGCCCCTCCTCCCTGCTCATGCTCTCTATCTCAGATAAATTGGGGGAGGGGAAAAAAAGACTACCCTAAAAATTCAAAACACATTTTAAAAAAATAAGTAAAATTTATATGGTAGTACAGAAGTCCGAGTAAAGCGAAGATACTCTTTTTAATTTAAGTTTTGATAGTTAACATGCAGTGCAATACTGGTTTCAGGAGTAGAACTCAATGATCCATCACTTATATACAACACCTAGTGCTCATCACAAGTACCCTCTTTAATACCCATGCCCCATCTACCCCATTCCACACCCACCTCCCTTGGTCAGCCATCAGTTCTCTACCGTTAAGCTGCTCTCCTTTCTTTCCCCCCTTCCCTTATGCTCATCTGTTTTCTTTCTTAAATTCCACATATGAGTGAGATAAGGTATTTGTCTTTTGTTGATTTATTTCACTTAGCATAATGCACTCTTGCTCCATCCATGTCATTGCAAATGACAAGATTTCATTCTTTTTGATGGTTGAAAATACTATTCCATTGTCTATACATACCACATCTTCATTATCCATTCATCAGTTGATGGACATTTGGGCTCTCTCCATAGATTGGCTATTGTTGATAATGCTGCAGTAAACAAGGGGAGTGTATGTACCCCTTTGTATCTGTATTTTGTATCCTTTGGGTAAATACCTAGAAGTGCAATTGCTGGATTGTAGGATGGAAAAATCTCTTTTTAACTTTTTGAAGAACCTGTAACCTGTTCTCCAGAGTAGCTACACCAGTTTACTTTCCCACCGACAGGCAAAAAGTTTCCCCTTTTTCCACATCCTCACTAGCATCTCTTGTTTCTTGTGTTGTTAATTTTAGACATAGTACAGGTTTGAGGTGGTATCTTCTTCTGGTTTTGATTCATATTTCCCTGATGATGAGTAATGTTGAGTATCTTTTCACATGTCTCTTAGTCACCTGGATATCTTTAGAAAAGTGTCTATTCATGTCTCCTGCCCATTTATTAACTAGATTGTTTGTTTTTTGGGTGTTGAGTTTGGTATGTTCCTTAGAGATTTTGGATACTAACCCTTTGTTAATATGTGATTTACAAAATATCTTTTACTGTTCTGTGGGCTGCCTTTTGTTTTGCGATTGTTTTCTTTGCTGTGCAGAAACGTTTTATCTTGATGAGGTCCTAAAAGTTCAGTTTTGCTTTTGTTTCCCTAAGCAAAGATATTCCTAAGCGGTGAAAGTATTTGCTATACTGGGCATCGAGCTTTATTATGAAGCTGTACTAATTAAGTCAGTATGGTAGCATGTCAAAACACATAAACCAGTAGAATAGAATGGAGAACCCTAAAACACCCACACACAGTCTATTTATTGCAAAGGTGGTATTGAAATACGGAAATGTGCTTTTCAGTAAATATTGCTGAAACAGTCCATATGGAAAAATTACAGTTTGATTTCTACTGCACTCCATATGTAAAGATCAATTCCAGGTGGTTCGTAAACTTAAATGTGAAAGGTAGCACACTAAAAGAATTTCGAGAAAGATCTCTCATACAAGAAATAGGTAAGATAGGGGATTAAAAGTACACTTAAGCACTGAATAATATATAGAATTATCTAATCACTATATTGTACACTGAAACTAATAGCACTGTATGTTAACTATACTCGAATTAAAGAATAATTAAATAAAAATGATTTCTCGGGATGCCTAAGTGGCTCAGTGGGTTAAGCCTCTGCCTTCGGCTCAGGTCATGATCTCAGGATCCCGGGATCGAGTCCTGCATCAGGGTCTCTGCTCAGAGGGGAGCCTGCTTCCCTCTCTCTCTGCCTACTTGTGATCTCTCTCAAATAAAATCTTTAAAAAAATGATTCTCATGCAATTTGTATGAAGCACCTACCACAAAGGAGAACATTTTAAAATTTGATGTTAAAATTAAGAACTTTTGGTCAAGAGTATAAAAGAATGAAAAGGCAAATTACAGAAAGTAAAAAAAAAAAAAAAAAAAAAAAGGACTGATGTTTTTAACCCACAGAAGTTTCATGTCCAAAATATGTAAAGAATTACCTCAAATCAGTAAAACAAATAGCTTAAGAGCCCAACAGGAAAAATAGTTGACCAGTTGCGTCACTAAAAGGTTTTACTTGGCCAGTGAACACATGAAAAAGGGAACTGCAAATTGAAAGAATAATAAAATAATTCCATTTTCCATTAACAGATTAGCAAGTTTTTGTACCAAGTGGGACAAAGGGAGCTATCAAATTCTGCTCAGTGAAATTTGGTATAACTGTTTTGGAAAATACAATAGCCTTAAGTGATCTTTCTGTAAGATTACCTCCCCTGCATAAGATTCCCTAGTGGCTTTTCAATTCAGATGAAATCTGTATCAGGATTCACAAAGGTTGTGTACCATGGGGCCCTGGCTACCTCTGACCCCAGGGCTACGTTCACCAATACTCCATTCCTTTGTACACTTCATGTTAACTACTTGACATGTATTTTGCCTGTTTTCCTTCACTAAAATGTAAGTTTTAAATGTGAAAATTAAAAAATTTAAAAAACGTAAAATGTAAAATTTTAAAATGTAAGAACAGTATTTTCATCTTTTAAAAAGAGAGAGAGCATGAGAGAGAGAGTGAGCAGAAGCGGGGGGGAGGGGCAGAGAGAGAGCATGAGAGAGAGAGAGTGAGCCGAAGCGGGGGGGTGGGGGGCAGAGGGAGAGGGACAAGCAGAACCTGGATGCAGGACTCCATCCCAGGACTCAGGGATCATGACCTTGGCCGAAGGCAGATGCCTAGCTGACTGAGCCACCCAGGCGCCAGGAGAACAGTATTTTCGTTTTGTTTACTGCTCTATTTCCTGATCCTAGAACAGCATCTGGCCCATTGTAGGTACCTAAGGATGTCTTTTAAATATGAGTTGGGTTAAAAAAAAATAAATAATAACCCCAAACTAATGAAAAAGACAGGAGAGATGTTTTCACACAGTTTTAGCTGCTTTTAATTGATTTCTGTTTGTTGTGATAGGATATAAATATTTATTAAATTTTTAAAAAAAATTTTATGTAAGGTAAATTGGATCTCTTCAATTAAAATTAGATTATTATTTTTTCTGATTGGTTTGGATTCTGTTCTAATGTTGATAATTTACAGGAGAACCCTTATGAGTAGATGGGAAAAAATAAAGAAATTACTAAATACAATTGAAATAGCATATAAAAAATATAAATGTACCTTTGACCCTTCAACAACATGGTAGTTGGGGCAGTGACCTGCTGTGCAGTTGAAAAGCTACATATAACTTTTGACTCCCAGAAGCTTTACTCTTAGCATACTATTGACCAGAAGCCTTAATAAAGGCTTCTCTTAACACATACTTTGTATGTTATAGGTAATATATACTGTATTCCAAACAAAATAGAGGAGAGAAAATCATACAAAATACACTTACAGTGCTATTAAAAATCCACTTAAGTGGATCCTGAAAGTTTAAACTCCTGGTAAGTTCAAGGGTCAACTGTATATGAAAATCACATATAGGCATTTTCATTTTGAGTGATTTGTTCTGAGAGTTTTCTTTTGTTGTCTATCTCCAAGTGGGAGCCGGTGAGTTGGCTAACTTTGCTGCATATGCCTTTGCACCAGCCACCCTAGTGACTCCATTAGGAGCTCTCAGCGTCCTAGTAAGGTAAGGATGCTATGCTTCTTGTGTAGGAACAGTAGTCATAAAGCGTTCAGTAGTCCGTACAGTAGTCCCTAAAGCATTCAGTGCCATCTAATTAATTACACATGCTCAGCATAATTGACATTTAAACAATCTTGAGAACCTTTTTTTAAGCTGTGTAGTAATTGCTTTTAAAGGGTTCTCTTTTGTGCACAGGTGTGCTGTCAATTCGTAGCAGAAACTATGCTCCCATGCTTTGTCTTGCTTTTATTAGAATATTTTAAAATTTCAAGTTTGACTTGTCACACCACTTAACATTTGAGACACAGACACTTTGGTAAAATGGTGGTTGGTGATAAGTCAGTTTCTATACCTACAGTAAACCAATGATTGGTGCAAGGTTGTGTACCTCCCTCTGAAGACTGCTCTGGGGGTACCCCTTCGGAAGGAGCAGTTTTTTTTTTTTTTTTTTTTTCAAGGATATAAGGTTCTTGTTTATTCGGTTATTTTTCAAATGTATATTGTATAATTCAAAGTAGAAAAATAAAGACAAAGTAAATCTTATAAAACACAATGTTTACACCAAAGCGGTCGAGTCTCATGCTGAAGAGGACACTGTCCACGCAGGCACAGAAATCCGGGTGTTGCTCTCCGCCAGGGCGAGCGTGCCCCGCCTCCAGTGTGTGCACAGCAGCAGGTGCACCGTGACGGCAGCATGGCCACACTGTCCTTCCCGTGCACCGTGAGAGACCGTGCCAGCCACGTGGGCCACCCTGCGGCTCCGTGGGGTGTGTTGAGACATAGGCCTATCTGGCAGCCGCTGCCGAGCTCGTGTGCAGGTGGGGCCGGCTCTGGTCAGCGGAGCGGGGCGTCCGTGGGCAGCAGCCATGTGCCTGAGCCGACAGTTACAATAGCCGTGCCGATGGCGGAAGGCGCCCCAGTGGATGTCCGTCTGTCCGTTTGCACAGGAGTTTTCGAGCAGCAGATGTGGGCATCCAATGGTGAGACATGAGCTGCCGGCCCTGGGCCAGGTGGCTCCTCTGATCCTGGGGACCCCGTCGGGCTGACGGGACAGCCACCCACTGGCCTCTCTTCTCCGAAAGAATTAAAACAGAAAAAAAGTAAATTTTTTTGATTAATCATTTTAATGATTAGTCCAAACAGCCAAGCCCATATTGAAGTTTGGATTTTGGTTACTATTCTCAGAGTTTTTGATGGTTTTTTTTTTTAAGTCTTTGTTTCCTCCCAGGGTAGTGTGTGTGTGTATAAGTCGGTATTATATTTAAGTTACATGATTTTTCAAGATACTATATAATCTAGTATATAAAGATACATTGTGGTACATGTCTTTTACCCTTAATTTTCTGTATGTTATGTCATATTTATAGGTTTACATCATATGTTTTTTAGATTTGGTTAAAACTGGCTTTTAAGTATTAAAACTTGATCATTTATTGAAGGGGCGGGGGGTGGGAGGTTGGGGGAACCAAGTGGTGGGTAATAGGGAGGGCACGTATTGCATGGAGCACTGGGTGTTGTGCAAAAACAATGAATACTGTTACGCTGAAAAAAAAAAAGTAAAAAAAAAAAACTTGATCATTTAATAGGCAAATTATATAAAATGACACGAACACATAGAAAGGCTGCATCAACCAGTATGGATAAATTAAAGTTGAACAAATTTTAAGCATTGGTTTGGACATAGATTCTTAGATTATAAATTTGTATTGTACCTCCATTTATTGTGAATTTCATATTGATTTTCTACAGTAGAAATATGGGAACTATATTGGTTTAGTGTTCCATTGTTTTGCTGGAAACTTCCATTTTATGATTGAATGTGCCTTTTCTTTACCTTTTCTGAAAGCCAAAGAATCTTCACAAGTTTGTAGTGTTTTAGTTTTTTAATACTTTAAATTCTGTGTTGTGTTGATTTTTAAAAATGAGAAAAGTAGTTGATAATTTTAATGTTCTCCATTCCCCTCCCCCATTTTAGTGCCGTTCTTTCTTCATACTTTCTAAATGAAAGACTTAATCTTCATGGGAAAATTGGATGTTTGCTAAGTATTCTAGGATCTACAGTTATGGTCATTCATGCTCCAAAAGAAGAAGAGATTGAGACTTTAAATGAAATGTCTCACAAGCTGGGAGATCCAGGTAAGAAACAAGAAAAGCTTTATCAGTCTCACTATTTTACTTTTTAATTTAGTTTTTATTTTAACCAAAATTTTATGTGCATATAAAGAGGCAAATTGTTCTACATGGCTTATTATGAAAAATAATGGTCATTTTCCTCTCCTACCAGCCCCAAATGCCTTGTTAATTTTGTTCTTTAACTCTGTGTCTCTAAGAAACATGCTTAAAGTGCTGCTACTCTCTTTGGCTTTAGGCATCATATGTGTGTCTACTACCTACTGTATCTACCTGATTTTGTTTAAATGATTTGTTTACATTATAGTCATTATATAACTTTTATTCCCAGCTTAGACATATACAACTACTTTTCCTTCCTTGCTTATGTTTATTCTTAACTGGTAATGATCTTTTTTGATCACTTTTCTATGAATTTATCATTCTGTCCTAAAACTCTACTCCAGTGGTCTTAATTCTACCCTCAGTAATTTCAAACCCATATTAGGTATTAGGTATTCTGCAGTTTCAACTCTTCTGGAAATTTCTCCCCAAATCTTATTTGGCCTTAGTCCAAGCTGGTATCTTGAGCTGCTGGCACATTTTGTTATTGTGGACTTTTCTTCATCAGCATCCTGAAGGGGTCCCCTTTACTTTTTTCTTGGCTCTGAATCCTGGGTTTCCTCCTTCATTTTGGTTGGAGCCACTATTGTAGGAGACAAAAAAGGCACACAAGAGATGAGACTTTCTAAGTCCTTGTATATATAAAAATGTCTTTAGTCCATGTAACCTCATTGTCTTCTCACTTCCAGTGTTGCTAAGAAATGACAGTTGATTCTTTTTATTTATTTATTTTTAATTTTTTAGATTTTTAATTTTTTTTAAATTTCTTTTCAGTGTAACAGAATTCATTTTATATATTTTATATATTTATATATATATATATTTATATTTTATTCTTTATCTTTTATATTTTACCCGTATTTTGTCTTTAGCAACCTTTAGGATGTCCTCTTTGTCCTCATCATCTGAATTTTCCACTGAGGTAGTTAGATGTGGGCTAGTTTTCATCCATTGTGCTAGGTATTTGATGGATTTTTTAAAATTTGGAAATGTCTATCTTATTCAATTTGTTCTTTGATATTCTTTCTTTTCTCTTTGTGAAATTCTTCTTACTCTTCTATTGATTGGACCTCCTGAAATATATAGTGACTTTTCATATAGACAAGTACGCATGTGCGAACATGTACATACACGTACATATATATACACATATGTACATACATACATATATACATAATATATAAATATGTATATATACACATATATACATATGTATATGTATATATGTATATATACATATATATGTATATACACATATATATGGCTATATGTGTATATATGTTTGTATGTACACATACATATATGTATGTATGTGTGTATACATACATATATATGTATACGTATATATGTATATATAGGTATGTGTATTTACATCATATATTTTTATATATTTTATAATATATGAATATATAATTTTTATATATTTATATATTATGCATAATATATATATTTTTTCATCTTCCTGTTTTTACTGCTTTTTCTTTTTAGCTCTGCCTTCAGGAATATTTCCTCAGTTTTGTCTTAGCAGCCCTTTTGAGTTTTTATTTCTGCTATTACATTTTTAATTTCCAAGAGCTTGCTTTTGCTCTTTGGTTGTATGTGTATGTGTCAAAAAAAACAAACAAAATGTGAAATTCACCTTCAACATTTTGCAGATGTACAGTACACTATTGTTACCCACATGTGTTGTGCAGCAAGTCCCCAAAGAGACCTGGTTATTTAAAAGTATTTCTGCAAACTTCAATATTGGGATTGTTTGTGGGCTCTGTTTTTCTTTTGCTTTAGTCATTTAGTTTTGTCTTTAGGAAGTTTTGAATAAATGCTGGACGTAGAATATTAAAAAGTATAAAGACTCTAAGTGATGTTTTATTCCTTCAGAAAACCTAAATTTTTTTGTTGGACAGATACAAGTACCACAGATCACTTTCTTTCTTTCTTTCCTTTTTCTTTTTTTTTTAAATATATTTTTATTTGACAGAGATCACAAGTAGACAGAGGCAGGCAGAGTGAAGGGGAAGGAGGCTCCTCGCTGAGCAGGGAGCCCGATACGGGGTAATCCACTGAGCCACCCAGGCGCCCCACAGATCACCTTTAACTTGAAGTGTTGTTTCACTCTTTGTTGAGGCTGGTTTCTTTCCATTTTGCCTGTATTTCTTTTTCTTAAGATTTTATTTATTTGACAGAAATCACAAGTAGGCAGAGAGGCAGGCACAAAGAGAGGGGGAGGCAGGCTCCCTGCTGAGCAGAGACCCCCCGATGCCGGGCTCAACCCCAGAACCCTAGGATCATGACCTGAGCCGAAGGCAGAGGCTTTAACCCACTGAGCCACCCAGGCGCCCCTTGCCTGTATTTCTTAATCATAGACTCTCAGCTGATACCCTGGGATGTTTACTTGGACCATCCACCTGGGTGAACTTTTAATGGCAGTGTCTGTGTCAGCATTCCAAGACTGCAGATGTCTTCACTCCACTCTCTGGCATTTTTACCAGGCTATTTGGTTT
This sequence comes from Meles meles, assembly GCF_922984935.1. Classification (NCBI taxonomy): domain Eukaryota; kingdom Metazoa; phylum Chordata; class Mammalia; order Carnivora; family Mustelidae; genus Meles; species Meles meles. Next base: position 29,059,887 of record NC_060071.1, read on the forward strand.
CTAAAAACCTAGGCATATATAGCTTCTCTTCCCACAATGCCTTAAGGGGAGTTGCATACAGAAATTTGGGCTCCACTTCACTTCAGCTCCTTCCTTTCTGGAATCTTGGCCCTTGTGTCCCAGCTGCTTAGGCAGCCCAAAATGCCGTTTTTATTTTTACCTAGTCTACTGACACTTCCACAAGCTCCAGGTCACCACTTTCTGCTGTAGTTTATGCTTGTCCTTATCCCTGCAGTCATCACAAGGGAGAAAGCAGAGGTGAGTGTTGATCTTACCTTTTTCTCCAGATTTTCACCTTTCAAGTTCCAGCTGCTTTAATTGCTCTGGTATTTCATCAGTATCTTTCTGAAGATTTATTAATAGTAGTTTTTATTGTTTTTGTGGCATGGCAATTTATGTGTTCCTCTGTTTTCCTCTGTCTACACCAAGCAAACAAAGGTTTTGTGTTTTCCTTGTTTTGGTGCTTCTTCTGGTGAACCTTGGGTGCCTTCTGAAATCAGACTTGTCAGATCCCCAGCAAAGTCTCCTGCCCGAGTCGTAGGAGTTGAGTGGGAAAGAATATGAACACAGACATAGACCTTCCCCAACCCCCTGTTTTAGTGTATTACCTACACGCTCAACTGGCCAGAGTACTCCAGTTTGCTGTGGCAGTTCCTTAGATGTTCAGAACTGAGCAGAGTTCCTGGATCTTAATGCTTCTTTAATAGACTTGAAACCAGGTCTCCTGTTTTTGTCTCTCCTATATAATGGATCGCTTCCAGATATCCATTATATATTCGGCGTGTTCCGTGCTGCAAGCTAAGTTACTTTCCCATCTTTCATCATTGTTGATGTGGGATTCGGCCTTCTTGGATGTGTTGTACAGTTATGAGTTTATCTTCTGCTTTCTGGCTTCCATAATATTGTTACTATCACCTCCTTTACCTGTTCTTGTTTTTGTATGTTTGCTTCTTTAAGAGTCCTATTACTATTTATTTTATTGGCAGAGTTTAAGGAGGGAACAGAGTAAATTTATGTGACTTCTGTGGCTCAGTTTCCTCATCTCAAAATGCATATGATGGTATCTATATTATAGGGTGGATGTGAGGATTAAATGAGTTAATCTGTGCAAATTGCTGAGAAAAGTGGCTGGGCCATGGTGCTACACAGTTGTTCACTATTACCATGCTGGGTTCAGTTCTCCACATTCAACTAGAACCTGACAGTATTTTTGATTCTCTTACTGATTTGCTCTTTACCCCAGTGGTTGTCTCTAAGTATTTGAAAAATGTACTCCTTTTAGGACAAATTTGAATTTTAACTGCTGTTCTTTTTAGCATCTGTAAATTGAGTGTTCAAGGTCATCTCATGATTTCTCTCCATTAGTTTGTTTATATTCTTGGAGTTAGGGCATTCCAGTGGGTGGGAAGTAGTGAGCTGTTCTAGAGTGGATGGCTGCAAATCAGCCTCATCTCCATTTTCTGTGATCTAATTATCAGGAGCCCTAAAATGCTATGTTAAAAATGTTAGTAACAGTTTATGAATATGAAGCGTAGTGTAATCTTCCCGTATATATATCTCACCAAATTTTTATGAGTGTACTTTTGCTGGGGCAGCCAAAGAAAGCTAATATTTATTTTAAGGTCACACCTTTTCTCCTTCCTATTGAGTTAATATTTGTTTTGGATTCTCAGGGTTTTTGTTTTAGTACTTACACATTTGACTAAATACAACTTTTCTTTGCCTCCCCCAGGTTTTGTGGTCTTTGCAACACTTGTGGTCATTGTGTTATTGATACTAATCTTCGTGGTGGGACCTCGCCATGGACAGACAAACATTCTTGTGTACATAACAATCTGCTCTGTAATTGGAGCATTTTCAGTCTCTTGTGTTAAGGGCCTGGGCATTGCTATCAAAGAGCTGTTTGCTGGAAAACCTGTGATAAGACATCCCCTGGCCTGGATTCTGCTGCTGAGCCTTATAGTCTGTGTGAGCACACAGATTAATTACCTGAACAGGGCCCTGGATATATTCAACACTTCCATTGTGACTCCAATATATTATGTATTCTTTACAACATCAGTTTTAACTTGTTCAGCTATTCTTTTTAAGGAATGGCAAGATATGCCTATTGATGATGTCATTGGTACTTTGAGTGGCTTCTTTACAATCATTGTGGGAATATTCTTGTTGCATGCCTTTAAAGACGTCAGCTTTAGTCTAGCAAGTCTCCCTGTGTCTTTTCGAAAAGATGAAAGAGCAATGAATGGCAATCTCTCTAACATGTATGAAGTTCTTAATAATAATGAAGAAAGCTTGACCTGTGGAATTGAACAACACAGTGGTGAAAATATCTCCCGAAGAAATGGAAATCTCACAGCTTTTTAAGAAAAATGTAATTAAAACGTTAATCTGTAATTGTGTTATCAAGTGAATTTGAATATCAGAATGTGTCTGAAAAAGCATTGTTCTCAAAAAATGTTCTCTGGAGACAATCTTTTATAAGTTTCACTGAATGGACCAAGAAACTACTTTATTATATTTACATGATGGTAGCTCACCTAAAATGACCTCAGTACATGGCCAGTTTCTATTAACATTGTATTATTGTAGAGATATTTTAAATTTTTCTTTCACCACAATCTAAATGCACTGACAGTTTTAAGTCGCTAAAAATGCCTTATTTTTTCATTGGTGATTAAAATCTGAAATGTACATTTGTCATCCCCAGTCCATCAATCACTGACCATTTGAAGGCTTTTGATTTAAAAAGGAACAAAATTTTCCCAATACCCTATCTTGTGATTTACCTTACCTAATTAAGAATGACTCCTGTTTGATGAATATTTTTAATTTTGAAATGTTAGTTTAAGAGAATCCTAAGTTATGAAATGAAGAAAAACTCAAATTTACCAAACAATAAAGGGTAGGAATTTCCTCCATGGGAGATGTTTCTCACACTGTGACTTATCACCCCACATTTGATGGTCTTTACTATTCCTTGATGGCACCTTGCTAAACCAGTGCATCCTACATTTGTCAGGCTGCAGCCTGACTGGTTTCATTCTTTACTTACTGTAATCCCTTGATACTTGGAATCTTGATTTACCATTTTACATCAGCTCTTGTACTTTTCAGTATATTTTTCATAATGAGTTATATTGTCATTTAGATCTTCTAACAACTCTGGGAAATATAGTCAAAGACTAATTTCTTAAATTTAGCTCATGTTATAATAAAAAGACAAATTGAAACAGTTCTTTTCTAAGTCTGAATGCTTAGAACAAACAATATGGTTATAAAATACGGTTTCTTTTCCCAGTATTTTACTTAGCTTTAGTGTTTGTTCAGACCATTGTATATTTTGGTCTTTTAAAAATGTCCATGAAAAAATGTTTGGAAAGTTTCAAATGTATGCAAAAAAGGTAGACTAGTATAATGAACTCCATCCAGCTTCAGATCCTATCATCATAGCAATCAACTGGGCTTAAAAAAGTAAGCCTTTTCCACCTAGGTTGCAGGAAGAACACGGGCTTGCTCCCATTGTGCCGCTCCTGCCCAAGATCATACAGCTTGATCCCTACTGTGTAACCAGTCACCCCTGTTGCCTCACTGTCCTTGCCAGAGGATTGCCAGAGCCTCACTGTAGTGATGGTGTCCTGCCACACAGATCTCCACTGGCTTTATTAGGGCAGAGTTAATGGTTTCCAGGTTTCACGAAATAAAATCCCTTTCCCCAGTATTTTTTTTTTTTTTTTAAAGATTTTATTTATTTATTTGACAGAGAGAAGATCACAAGTAGGCAGAGAGAGAGGAGGAAGCAGGCTCCCTGCGGAGCAGAGAGCCCGATGCGGGGCTCGATCCCAGGATCCCGAGATCATGACCTGAGCCGAAGGCAGCGGCTTAATCCACTGAGCCACCCAGGCGCCCCCCCCCAGTATTTTTTAATCCTCTAAGGAGCCTTTGCAGACATTTTTTCCTAATTGCCTCCCCCATTAATCTTAATATCACAGATATACTATGTGTTTATGTACTGTATATCTGTACTTTGTACCTAATAGAGTTAGAACCAATTTTCACCCCCATGGCTGTGATATGGCACTCAGAATGCAGATTAATATAAATTCTTAATTCAACATTTTTTTAAATAAATTTTTTAAAAGATTTTATTTATTTACTTGGCAGAGATCACAAGTAGGCAGAGAGCCCAATGCGGGGCTCGATCCCAGGACCCTGGAATCATACCTGAGCTGAAGGCAGGGGCTTAAACCCACTGAGCCACCCAGGTGCCCCCTTAATTCAATATCTTAATAGCACTGGAAATTGCATTAATGTTTAATAAATGTTAATAAATGTTTAAATTTGGTTTATAACTGAGTCAGACAATTTAGTAATATGAATCACTTAATTTTAGGCATTAATCATAACTCTCATAGTCTATACTTCAGTATAGTGTGAGCAGATACTACCCTCAGTCTGTGGCAGAATGCTGGCCCCAGCGTTAGCCACATTACCTAAAGCAACATTTTTAGGTAACTCGGTAATGAACAGTTCTGTTTTATAGTAAGTCAAGGTTAAAAGAGTCCAACGGAGTAGTTCACAGACTTCATCTTCAGTAGCATGTAGGATGGGTTTTAGTGTTCTGTTTCCAAAGCCATATGGCAATTACTCCCTATCATGATCTTGTCCCGTCTTTCAAGGCGGCAGGTGACCTAGACCATAGATCTCCTGGGCCAGGTCTGTGCAGATAAGTATCTTGCCCCACCCAGGGCACAGGGTCACAATACTAAATGAATAAACACAAATAAGTTTTATTAGTTTTATTTCTGTAACCTTTAAATCATACCTTACAAATTAGATTCTGTCACAACTGGATTTAGTAGAAGCAGAGGAATCAAGTTCACTATTTTCTGAAACACTGACACAAAAAAGGGAAGGGAATAATGACTTAGAAAAGGTTACTCATAAAAGACGCATCAGGAAAAAATCCCCGAACAAAAGCTAAATAATTAAGTTTAATTATAATTAGTAGTGCATTTAATTACAATGAGCTGGTAGTAAGTTTCTTAAGTCCGTAAATCTTTCCCCAAACATTATTAATCCTTTGCTAAGGAATAAATGGATGACCTCAGCAGCAATTTGACATAGCTAGCTGTTGGAACATTCCATAGAAAAAAATGGAAAATTATTCTTTAAGAACATGATGGCAACAATCAGCAGCCAATATTCTCAGACTTCCTAATTACCAAAAGCATATACAATTTTAGTCTAGAAAAATAAGTCAATTTTATAAAATTAAGCTTTTAAATTGAAAAGTACCCCTTTTAATAGGCACAGAGATAAGGAAAAATAGTCCCTAAAAATCTCACTAAGTAGTTTATGGAAAGGAAAACATGCCCTTAAAAGTTATTAAATGCAGTCAGTACTGGGACTCTTCAAAAACATGATGTACATGTCCTCAGCTGCTGGCCAGGGACTGGTGGATAGGTGGCTGAAAGCAGCGAACATGCTCCACAGGGGTGCTTTCTCCATCACCAGACTTCAAGTATTTGTCCAAGATAGTAATTATTTCATCATTTAGAATCTGGAACTTGCGAATTCTCTCTACCATCTTCTTTAATGGCTGCAACAATTAAAATTAGGATGTTTTATTATCAAAACATGTATATTTATTCATGTTTCAAAATGGTAGGATTTTCACATTTTCTCATAAAAATTAGAGCAAACTACTAGCACACACATCTCTCTAATGTACTTCTTGGAACAATGAATATATTTTGCATTTGAACACATCATTGGTTTCATGCTACTGACAATATTACCTGTACAACTGACAGACCTATTCATTCAACACAGGTATTAAGCTGCTGTGTACTAAAAACTGGGACTGTAAAGAATGTCAGTGGAGAAATGCCACTATAAGTCTTAGATTCCAGTTCTTGTGGACAGGATACTTCAATAAGACTGCTGGTACAACAGAACTGGATAAAGAACACATGCATGTACACACACACATACACAAGATGACACTTTAAAAAGCATTGCAGGTTTTGTCTATGCAGGAGTTAAAGTAGAAGCCAGGACCTCCTAAAGGAAAGATGGCACCAGTGGCAATGGGATGAGATGTTCCGAGGTATAAGCAAGTGGGATTACACCTAGAAACTCCCAATAAAGCTAGGCCCCTCTAAAGTGACTCCAATTTGGTTAACAGTCCGTGGAGATGAGAAGCAAATAAAAATCTAGGGAGGAAAAAAACATCTGGGGAGAAAAGCAATCCATGGGACGTCTGACTCTTGGTTTTGGCTTAGGTTGTGATCTCAAGGTCATGAGACTGAGCCCCACATGAGGCTCCACACATCGTGGAATCTGCTTGAATTTCCCTCTCCCTCAAATAAATCTTAAAAGCAATCTAAGTTCAACTGGACAAGAGTTGGCAAATAAACCCAACACACAAAACATTTCAGAGTTTTAGATAACCTTTGAGGCTTCAGATACTAGAATTACAGGGGCACCTGGGTGGCTCAGTGGGTTAAAGCCTCTGCCTTCGGCTCAGGTCATGATCCCGGGGTCTTGGGATTGAGTCCCGCATTGGACTCTCTGCTCAGTGGGGAGCCTGCTTCCTCTCCCTGTCTGCCTGCCTCTCTGCTTACTTGTGATCTCTGTCAAATAAATAAATAAAATTAAATTAAAAAAAAAAGATACTAGAATTACAAGATATACATGAAATTTGTAAAAAAAAAAAGAAAAAATTCATTGAAGACAAAATTATCAATTACCACCAAGATTTGAAGAACTAAACTTTTAAATATAAATTCAATCAAAATTAAAAACAGTAGATTAGAGCTGAAGTTAATCAGTTAACTAAATAATACACTTTTCTGGGAACAGACCAGAGATAAGAAAATGAAGATATGGGAGGTAGAATGGCCCCTCAAAGACATCCACGCCTCAATCCCCAGAACCTATAGACATGTAGCCTTTCAAGGCAAAAGAGACTTTGAGAATGTAGTTAAGATTATAGACTTTAAAATGGGGAAAGTACCCTAGATTTTCCAGTGAGCCCCCAATCTAATAATATGAGAAAAGAACTTTCTTCAGGTGGAGGCAGGAGATACCGCAGAAAGACTGGAAGCGAGGGAGGGACTTGAGATGTGGGCTAATGCTTAGCCCTCCAACTTCGAGGGACTGTGTCCCGCCAACCACCTGAACGAGCCTAGAAGCAAATTCATCCCTAGATGCTCCAGAAATGAACACAGCCCTACAGATACACTAATTTTGGCCTTGAGATGATAAAGGACCCAGATGAATCATGCTGTACCCAGATTTCTGACTGACAGAATTGAGAGAATAGGTGTTTTGTGGATTAGGAAACTAATTTGAAAACTAACATGGTAAGGGGTAAGGGAACCAGAAGAATGTCTAATAAGTACGCAACTGCAGTCCTCAAAGAGGAGAATAGAGAGAATGGGAGAAAAAACTAAAATATTTGAAAAGATAATGGCTGAGTACTTTAGAATTCAATTACAAAGAATCCATAAAATGACAAAGAGAAAACGATCTAAAGGCAGCCAAAACAAGCAAACAAACCAACAAATCAAACAAAACCCACACACCCTTTGGCCACAAAAAAAGAAGCCAAAAGACTGGAATAGTACACCAATAATCTGAAAAGGCAGATTCTATAAGACTGTATAATATGAAGCAGATCTAAGTACCCTAAAAAGAGAAAGAAAATGGAAAAATTAGCACTTTAACTGCCTGACTGCTTTACTGTTTTACTTATCAAGTATATTTAGATTCATTCTGGAAATGAAAAGAAAGCTTCTTCAGTTGGTGTCACCTTATGTCCTGGGATGAAAAGCATTCTGCAAAAAGGCCTTTTAATAAGTACAAAGTATGATTATTTTGTGAAACTTCCACATATGGTGTAAGTCTCTTTCACATACCACATTTTTTATAATCTCATCTTTGCCATCATGTTTCTGGACTTTAAGTAGATGGTAGCAGAAATCCAGGACAGCAAAGCGCCGCTGTTGCCCAAGAAGTACAATGATCATACAGCCAGCCCAGTGGAGCCCGTCGCCAAAGCACTGCCTAGAAATAAGAAGCAACAAGTACAATGGGTAATGAACAAAAAAAAAAATCATAAACTCTTCTATAAGTTTGTGTCCAGAGGTCAATGACCAAGGAATCTAATTGCAACAGGCCAGCAATGGAACTCTGAGCAGCAGGAGATGTGTCTTTCTTTTTGGTAAACATCTCTTTTGGGTTCCTCTGGCACATTCTTAACCATTTTTTTAGATCATGGATTCTTAAAGAAGAATGACTTCGGGAAGCTATGGACACTCCCCGCCTCCTCCCCCTAGAAAAATGCATACCCAACTTGCCCAAGTTTCTGTGGGTTCAAAGAACACCTAGAAACTTCACCCTGAGTCACCTCCTCAGCATGAAGTAAGAACTTCCACTTAATGGCTTTAAAGCAGCTCAGCAAACTTCTAGTGAACTTCCAGAGGAATGCAGCCTTCTGTGTTAGCCTGCTCCCACTTCCCCATCCACTGAACACATACTTACTCGACTGTAAACTCGTGGGTTCCCACAGGAATACAATAGACAAATTGCATGGCACTCCAGAGTCTGTGAAACTCAACACATTCATCCACATGCATGACTCCATTGCTGGGCAGAGGCCCACGCCAGATGGGGTCATCCAGAAAGGTCCGGATCCGAGTCAGGATGACTTCAAACATAGAGAGGCCACAGCAGAGACGCTCCTTTGTCAGCAAGTCCCCCTCTCTCGCTATTGCAATTTGCTGCACAAAAGACAGAATGTTATGAGCCAGGGTAGGAAGGCAGTAGATCGCTGAAACCAAACTACCCAGATTTGTTTCTGACTTACTAGAAAACTATCTTAATTTGCAGAAAAGGACTTTTATTAAATAAGCATCAACAAGATAAATATGTCAGCTATCACATATAGGTCTTTGTAGCTTAAATATATTTCAGTCAAGTAGAACTGTCTAGTACAGCTATTCTTAACTGGGAGTGCTTTTGCCTCCAGAGTACATGTGGCAAGGTGTGGAGACATTTTTTGGTTATCATAGCTTGGGGTCGGTGAGTGGCATCTAGTTGGTAGAGGCCAGGGATTTTTTTTTTTCCAAAAATTTTTCTTAAATTTTAATTCCAATATAGAGTGTTATATTAGTTTCAGGTGTACAATACAGTGATCCAAAAATGCCACGTACAACTCAGCGCTCATCAAGTATACTCTTAATACCCTTTACTTACTTCACACATCACCCCATCTAGTAACCATCCATTTGTTTGCGGTAGTTAAAGAATCTTTTTTATTAATTTTTTTTGTTCTTTTGTTCATTTGTTTTGTTTCCTAAATTCCACATATGAGTGAAATCATATGGTATTTGTCTTTCTGACTGGCTTATTTCGCTTAATGTTATACTCTCTAGCCCAATCCACATTGTTGCAAATGGCAATACTTCATTATTCATGACTGAATAATATTCCATTTTGTGTGTGTGTGTGTGTGTGTGTGTGTGTGTGTGAACACATATATACCACATTTTCTTTATCCATTCATTTATCAATGGACATGTGGGCTGTTCCCATAATCTACCTTTTATAAATAATGTTGCAATAAACACGGGGGTGCATATAACCTTTCAAATTAGTGTTTTGTATTCTTTAGGTAAATATCCAGTAGTACGATTACTAGATCACATGATAATCCTATTTTTAATTTATTGAGGAACCTCCATAATGTTTTCCAGAGTGGATCCACCAGTATGCATTCCCACCAACAGTGCAAAGTGTTCCTTTTCCTGGGTATCCTCAGGAACACTTGTTTCTTGTGTTTGGGGCTTTTAGCCATTCTGACAGGTGTGGGATGATATCTGATTATAGTTTTAATTTGCATTTCCCTGATGAGGAGTGACGTTGAGCATCTTTTCATGTGTCTATCTGGATGTCTTCTATAGAGAAATGTCTGTTCATGTCTTCTGCCCATTTTTAATTGGATTTTTTTTTTTTTGGTGTTGAGTTGTGTAAGTTATATATATTCAATAGTAAACCTTTATCAGATGTCACTTGCAAATATCTCCTCCAATTTAACCGGTTGTCTTTTGGTTTTGTTGGTTGTAACCTCTGTTATATGGAAATTTTTACACTTTGATGAAGTCCTAACAGATTGTTTTGTTTTCCTTGCTTCAAAAGACATATCTAGAAAGATATTGTTATGGTCAACATTAGAGAAATTACTGTGTTCTTTTCTAGGATTTTTATGGATTGAAGTCTCACGGTGAAGTCTCTATGTTTGCATGTAGTTATCAAGTTTTCCCAACACCGTTTGTTGAAGAGACTTTTTCCCATTTCATATTCTTTCCTCCTCTGTCAAAGATTAATTAACCACATAATTGTGGGATTACATCTGGTCTTCCTATTCGGTTCCACTGACCACCATTTTCTGCCTGTACCATACTTTTTGATTAGTACAGCTTTGCAGCCTAACTTGTAATCTAGAATTGTGACACCTCCAACCTGGTTTTGCTTTCTCAAGATTGCTTTGGCTACTTGGGAGTTTTTTGTGGTTCCATATAAATTTTAGGACTGTTTGTTCTAGTTGTGAAAAATGCTCTTGGTACTTTGATAGGGATTGCATTAAATCTGTAGATAGCTTTGGATAAAGGATTTTTAACAATATTTATTCTCCCAATCCATGAGCATGAAGTACCTATCCATTTGTTTGTATCATCTTCAATTTCTTTCAGCAATATTTTATAGTTCTCAGAGTACAGGTCTTTCAACTCCTTGGTTAAGTTTACTACTAGATATGTTACTATTTTTGGTACAACTGTAAATGGGACTGTTGTCTAAATTTCTCTTTCTGCTGCTTCATTAGTGTACAGAATGCAATGGATTTTGGTACACTGATTTTGAATCCTGGAACTATACTGAATTCCTTTATCAGTTCTAGTCATTTTTTGGTGGGGGTCTTCAGGGTTTTGTATATATAGTTATCATGTCCTCTGCAAACAATCAAAGTTTTACTTTTTCCTTACCAATCTGGATGTCCTTTATTTCTTTTTGTTGTTTTGAGTGCTGTGGCTAGGACCGACAGTAACTGTGTTGAATAAAAATGATCAGAGTGGACATCCTGTCTTATTCCCAACCTTAGGGGAAAAGCTCTGTTTTTTACAACTGAGTATGATGTTCACTGGGGGTTTTTCCATGTAAGGCCTGTATTATAATGATGTATGCTCCCTCTAAACATACTTTGTTGAAGGTTTTTATCATGAATGGATAAAATTCATTATCCATTTGTACTTTATCAAATCCTTTTTCTGCACCTATTCGAACAATCATGTTTTTTCTTTTTCTTTTTTGGGGAGCTGGGGCACAGGGAGGGGCAGAGGAAGGAGAGACAACCTTAAGCAGGCTCCACGAAACATGGAGCTTGACATGGGGCTTGATCTCACAACCCTAAGATCATGACCTGATCTGAAATCAAGAGTCGATGCTTAATGGACTGAGCCACCCAAGGTGCCCCAATGATCATATGGTTTTTATCCATTTTTCTTATCGATATGTCACACTGACTGACCTGTGGATAATGAAACACACTTGATTGTGAATGACTTCTAATGTATTTGTTGGATTTGGTTTGCTAGTATTTTATTGAGGACTTTTGCATCTATGTTCATCAGAGATCATGTTCATCATCAGAGATATTGGCCTATAGTTCCTTTTCTTTTCTTTTTTTTTTTGTGGTGTCTTTATCTCGTTTTGGTATCAGAGTGATGTTATCCTCATGCAATACATCTGGAAGTTTCCTTTCTTTTTCTGTTTTTTCGAATAGTTTGAGAAGAACAGATTTTGGTAAAATTTACCTGTAAAGTTGTCTGTTCTTAGACTTTTGTTTGTTGGGTTTTTGATTACTGATTCAATTTCATTGCTCGTAATTGGTCTGTTCAAATTTTCTATTTCTTCCTGCTTCAGGTTTGGGAAGTTAAATATTTCTAGCAATTACCTATTCTTCAAGGTTGTCCATTTGTTGGCATATAATTTTTCACAATATTCTCTTATAACTGCTTGTCTTTCTGTGGTATTGGTTGTGATTTCTCTTTTCTCATTTAAAAAAAAAAAGATTTTATTTATTTATTTGACAGACAGAGATCACAAGTAGGCAGAGAGGCAGGCACAGAGAGAGGAGGAAGCAGGCTCCCTGTTGAGCAGAGAGCCCAACGAGGGGCTCGATTTCAGGACCCTGGGATCATGACCTGAGCTCAAGGCAGAGGCTTTAACCCACTGAGCCACCCAGGAGCCCCTTTCACTTCTAATTTTTATTTGAGTTTTCGCTCTCTTCTTTTTTGAAAATGAAAGGTTTTAAAATGAAAGGCTAAAGGTTTATCAATTTTGATTTTTTTCAAGGAACAAGCTCCTGGTTTCAGATTTATTACATTATATGTATTTTAGATTCTATCTCATTTATTTCTGCTCTAATATTAATTACTTCCTTCCTTCTGCTGATTTTGGGTTTTGATAGCTGTTCTTTTACTAGCTTCTTTAGATGTAAGGTTAGGTTGTCTGAGACTGTTTTTGCTTCTTGAGGTAAGCCTTCATTGCTATAAACTTCCCTCTTAGAACCACCCTTATTGCATCTCTAAGACTTTGAACTATTGTTTTCATTTTCATTTGTTACCATGTAATTTTTAATTTCCTTTTTGATTTCTTGGTTGACCCATTTATTGTTTAGTAGCATGTTATTTGTGATCTTTCCAGATTTTCTCCTGTGGCTGACTTCTAGTTTCATAGTGTTGTGGTCAGAAAAGATGTATGGCATGACTTCAATCTTTTATAATTTGTTGAGACTTGTTTTGTGGGCTAATATGTGATCTATTCTGGAGGATGTTTTGTGTGCACTTGAAAAGAGTGTGTATGCTGCTGTTTTAGGAGGGATGTTTTGAATATACGTTATATACTTTAGTGTGTTATTCAAAGCCACTGCTTCCTTGTTGATTTTGTTTGATGTCCACTGATAAGTGGTGTGTTAAATTCCCCTAATATTATTGTATTACTGCCGGTTACTCATTTTATGCTTTATGTATCTGGGTATTTTCATATTGGGGGCATAAGTATTTATAATTGTTTTATCTTCTTGTTGTTCTTTTTATGATTTATACAGTGCCTTTCTTTATATCTTGTGACAGTCTTTGTTTTAAAGTCTGTTTTGTCCAATACAAGTATTGCTACCCTGGCTTTACCCTCACATCCATTTGCATGATAAATGTTTCTCCATGCCCTCACTTTCAATCTACATGTGTCTTTAGGTCTGAAATGAGTCTCTTGTAGGCAGCATATAGATGGGTCTTGTTGTTTTTTTTTTTTAAATCCATTCCATCACCCTATATCTTTTTATAAAATTTTTAAAAAAGATTTTTATTTGTTTGACAGACAGAGATCACAAGTAGGCAGAGGGGCAGGCAGGGGGTGGCAGGGGAAGCAGACTCCCCGCTGAGCAGAGAGCCTGACGTGGTTTTATAAATTTTTTTTTTAGGATTTTTAATCACCCTATATCTTTTGATTGGAGAATTTATATATTTACATTCAAAGTAATTATTCATGTATGTGTATTTATTGCCAATTTGGTACTTGTGGTTGTTTTTGTAGTTTATCTCTGTACCTTTCTTCTCTTCCTCTCTTCTCTCAGTTTGCCAGCTTTCTTTAGTGATTTACTTTGATTCATTTCTCTTTATTTTTTTGCCTGTGTGTTACTGGTTTTTGATTTGTGGTTAACATTAGGTTTATATTTAACATCTTCCGCATATTGCAGTCTATATTAAGTTGATGTTCGCTTAAGTTTGAACCCATTCTTTACTCCTTCCCCCCACATTTTAGGTACATGGTATCGTAAGTGATATCCTTTTATTTTTTAAGTCCCGGGACTTTTATGGATATGTTTATTTTTATTGTTTTTGTGCTTCCAATTTTTCTTAGTCTTAATTATGGTTTTTCCTTTCTACTCAAAGAATCCCCTTTAACATTTCTAGTAGGGCTGGTTTAGTGGTCATAAATTCCTTTAACTTGTGTTTTTGTGAGAAACTTTTTATCTCTTCTCCTATGCTGAATGAGAGCCTTATGAACAGGATATTCTTGGCTGATTTTTTCCTTTCAGTATAGATCATGCCACTCCTTTCTGTTCTTCAAAATATCTGCTGAAGAATCTTGATAGCTTTATTTGGTTTCCCTTATATGTAACAGTTTTCACTTTCTGCTTTTAAAATTCTCTATCACTACTTTTTGCCATTTTAATTACTACGTGTCTTGGTGTGACCTCCTTGGGTAGATTTTGTTGGTGGCTCTGCGTGCCTCCTGGATCGGGACTTCTCTTTCCTCTTTCCCAGATTTGGGAAGTTTTCATCTATTATTTCTTCAAATTAATTTTCTGCCCCCCTTCTCTTCCTTCTTCTGGGATCCCTATAATACAAATGTTATACTTGATCATGTTGCTGTGTTCCCTACATCAAATTTCATTCTGCATAATTTTATTTCTCTCACCTGCTCAGCTTGACTATTCTATATTTCTCTGTCCTCCAGGTCACTGATACGTTCTTCTGCTCTTCTAGCCTTCTATTTATTCCAGCTAGTGTATTTTTAATTTTATTTATTGTGTTCTTTATCTCTGATCAGTTCTTTTTGTTGTTGTTAAGGGTCTTACTGATGTGTTCCATTCTTTTTTTAAACCCAATGAGTATCTTTATAAGGTTACTTTAAATTCTCTATCAGGCACATTACTGATCTCCATTTGCTTAGGTCTCTGGTGTTTTTTTTTTTTCCCCCTGTTCTTACATTTGGGACATATTCCCCTCTCTCTTCATTTTCTTTAACTCTCTGTGTCTGTTTCTGTGTGCTGGGAAATTCAGCTATGTCTCCTGCTCTTGAAAGTAGTGGCCTTATGAAGAAGGTCTCTGCCATGCAGTGTCCCCTGTTCACCAGAACCTGACACTTCAGGGGTATCTCCTCTATGTGTTGTGTATGTCCTGCTATTGTGGCTGAGCTGCTTTTTCCTTCAGTCTAATTGTCTTCAGTGGCTCTCTCTGTCTGTTATGAGGAGTACTTGGTTCCTGTGGTGTTAATGGGCTAGTTTCGCACAACCTACAGCTTGAATTGAGTCAGACTAGGCATTTGCCAGAGATGCAATAGCACCAAACTTTCCCTGTGTTGTCCCCTGAACTTTTTTTGGTGGGCAGGGCTTGCAGACAGACCAGTTGTCTGCCCCAACCCACTGCTGGGCCCTCTTGTCTGACTGATGTGTGTGGTTATCTTGTCCTCTCTACAGGGTAAGAGTCACTTGGAAGTGGTGCTGGCCCCTGTCAAGGTGCTTGTACACTGCCAGGTTGTGACACCCCCCAGATGAGCTCTGGTCAAGAGTGTACTGAGAGGCAGAGCTGCAATGGTGAGGAGCTGGGGGCCATGGTATGGTGGTGTTAGCGAAGTTTGTGCAGCACCAATCCTTTGCAGGATGGTTCTTCCTGAGTCAGGAGTGAGGCATACCTGTTTAAAGGGTGCAGATCTGCTGTAGCACAGCACAGGGGAGTGGGGCAGCAGTGTTGGCAAGTGAGGTAGTTGAGTGTCAGCATGGTGCTGGTTATTGCAGGAGGCCATGTGTTTATGCTGGGGGGCAGGGGATGGACATGGTACCTGATGCTCTTTTGTTCCTAGAGAAGTCTCTCAAGGATTTCTGTTTGGCTTGACACGTTCCAAAATAAGTAAACTACTCTCCTTTTCATTTGCCCCAGGCGTTTTTCAAACTGCTGCTTCTAAGTTATATCTCCATGAGGCTGTTGTACCAGAGACACTGCTAAACATCCTACAATTCATAGGACAATCCCCACAATAAAAAAATATCTGGTCCAAACTGAGGACAGTACTGCATCTGAGAAACCCTGATCTAGCTTAAGTTGATATAAAATCATGGAAAAGTACCCTGACATCTTGCCTCCTGTATGAGACTCCCACTTTTTTCTGTTATTAAAAAACTATGGGGGCACCTGGGTGGCTCAGTGGGTTAAAGCCTCTGCCTTCAGCTCAGGTTGTGATCCCAGGGTCCTGGGATCGAGCCCTGCATCGGGCTCTGTGCTCAGCGGGGAACCTGCTTCCCCTTTCCTCTTTGCCTGCCTCTCTGCCCACTTGTGATCTCTGTCTGTCAAATAAATACATAAAAACAATCTTTAAAAAAAAACCAACTAGGAAAAAAGTCTTCCTCATGAAGAGATAGAAAACAAAAACAAGTAACATCTATTGTGTACATCTTATGTGCCAGATAATATCCTAAGCCCTTTGCATATGTTAGCTCATTCAAAACTCCCAACCACCCTGTGACAAGGTCTTGTTACAAACCCCACTGGAGACACTGAGACCCAAGAAGGCCCACTGAACTTCATGATGCCTTCCAGGGAGGGTCACCCAGAGCCTGTAATCTGAAGCTTCAGCCCCAGGCCTGATGTGGACACCAAACTTGCAAGAGTGACAGCTGTCACAGTATGCATTACCTGAGGGGTCCCCAGTCTTTCAATCAGAGGGACAAGATGCAGTGGTGCATACTTTGATTCCAGTCTTTTCATTTTGGCATCAAGTCTCTCTCCCTCTGCAGTGGAAAAAATATTTTAATTTCTGCATTTTTATTTTAATTTTTTGCATGAAAAACAATTGCTGAAGTTTAATTTTGTCAAAGAAACAAATGAAAGATTTCTTAAGTTAACATTATACATAGAGATTCTCTCTGAACATTACAGAATTTGCTTATTTTAATTCGAAATGATAGAATTGACTTTCTGTTCAATATTCATTTTTGAAACATAAAAATTCCAAATATAATCAAAATCAGAGAATAGTACTAAATCCTCTACCCATCTGCTGCATGAGTACCAATTCATGACACTCCCGTTTCATAGATACTCAACTGTTATGAAACAACAGGATAGCAGCTATTTTGAAGCACATCCAAGACGTATCTTTTCAGCCTTTAATACTTCAATTATTCAATACTAATCCAACCATGGTACATTACCAATTACCTCCAGTTATGATGGAACAGGCACTGAAACTCAAACAAAACTGGCACTAAGTTCTCTGGTCACAAGGACTAAGTGTCACCACTGCAAAGGGTAGTCTGCACTCCCTGGTAAGAGATACACAGACTCACCTTTCACATGGACTCTCGGCAGGATGTTCTGAAATGGGGCTGCGTGCAAGAGGTCACACACTTCTTCTAAAGACTAGACCAAAAGAAGAGGACTGCATTAGGACATTTACCTCATCCAAAGACAGACAGAAAAGTTATGCTGAAAACAAGATCTGTATTTGCCATTTAGTGTAAAACAAATACTCTAAGTGGCACCACAACAGTAGAATTCTCTGGGATGATGGAAATGTTTTCTGTTTGTGCTATACACTGACATGTTACCAGCCACATATGGCTAGTATACTTGAATAACTGAATTTAAATTGTATTTACTTTTAATTAATTTAAATATAGACATGAGTAAAAACCAGTGTTGAATCCTGAAAATAATGGCCTTTGTTTTCCAGGATTTACCAGTCTGGCAGCCCTGATCTGCTAATTTGCTACTAGCCTCTTAAGAAGTTTGTAACTTAGTTATAACAGTTTACAATAATATACTACTACATAGACAGGAGGAAGGGTAATTCCTCTGTGAACAGCACTAGATGCAAAAGGAAAGGCAGCATCACCTTTATACACAAACGAAGTTCTGAGCAGTCACTCTGAACCTGCTTTTGGATCACAACACTTCTGAAGAGGTAATAAAAACCCTGCAGAAGACCCATTCTCCAGAATATCGCTGTGTAAAGGGCAAGTTTACCTCTGATATCACAGGGGTTACAGAACTCCTAAAAACTTACCAAAAACCCAAATGTAGTCAAGAATGGGGTATTTTCCAGGCTCAGTGGCTCTTAAACTATAGAGAAGGGTCCTGAAGATTGGTGTGTTCCCCATGGGGCCAGTAGAAGATATGAATGAGTTCTCTCTCATGCCTCCTACTCTACAGTCATCTTGAAATCTTACAATCCCACAGTAATAAGACAAATTTCTTTTTTTTTTTTTAAGATTTTATTTATTCATTTGACAGACAGAGACAAGTAGGCAGAGGCAGGCAGAGAGAGAGGGGGTGAAGCAGGCTCCCTGCCAAGCAGAGAGCCCAATGCAGGGCTCCATCCCAGGATCCTGGGATCATGACCTGAGCTGAAGGTAGAGGCTTTAACCCACTGAGCCACCCAGGCACCCCAATAAGACAAATTTCTAAACAAGGAAACTGTTTCCAGAAAGTCAATAAGACATACATCAAATGATGGTATTTTTCCTTCTGAAAATTTCCCTAGATGATGGCAAAGCTAAGACCAAGAAGGGGAAGAGAAGACTTTTTTTACGTATCAAGTGAGGGTCCTATGGTCACATAACATAAATCTAGTGCAGCTGCCCCCTGTTCCACCAGGATACTCCAGAAGGAGATTTACCCCTGCATACCATGTCTCTGTTCCTGAGGCCAGCAGCAAAGCATGAATTCCTCATGCAGAATATATGTAGTAGAAGCTACCTCTAGACCAGTGTACCCAGGACCTATTCCCCTGGGCCTTCTATTCTAGGTGAGGATGATGTTGGGGGAGGAGAGAGGAACAAGCTAAAAAAGGGGACAAGATGAGATGATGACTCTGTGCTATGCAAACACATTAGAGGGTGGCATCAATGGAATACTATGCAGCTATAAAAAGGATAAGGAATGTCACCACTTCCTTCTAATGTACAATGATCTCCAGCATGTATTTACTGTTGAGTGAAAAAAGCAACATGGAGAGGAGTGAATGCTGGCCTGCACCAACAGAGTGTAGGGGGCAGTTGGAAGGTGACTGACTGCCAGAAAGTGGTCAGGCCAATGGATGGCAGGTGGGAGACTTGGTTAAGGAATGACAGCTGCCAAGCAGGAATGCTGGGGCAGAGCACACAGGAGAGCTCTGCGGGCAGTTAAAGGAGCCTATAGGCCAGCACAACTACTCAAGTGGGGAAGGGCTCATCCAGCTGTGTTGCTTCCGGGTTCTATTACCAATGAGCTCAAATTTTTGCTCCCAAACCAAACCAGAAAAATTGAGAATAGTTACAAAAACCAGCATTTAAAACAAACAAGCAATTGACACTATTCTAAAATAAAAAGTTTATTAAACACACACATAATCTAAAAACAAGCAAACAAACAAACCCTAAACCCAAACAAACCAAAAAACACCAACTACATGGTGTTTTATCAAACTTTCTGGGCTAGGTTATTTTTGGTTTTTAAAAGGTTTTTAATTTAAATCCCTTTTAGTTAGGGATGCCTGGGTGGCTCAGCTGGTTAAGCGTCTGCCTTCGGCTCAGGTCATGATCCCGGGATCCTGGGATTGAGCCCCGCATCAGGCTCCCTGCTCAACAGGGAGTCTGCTTTTCCCTCTCTTTCTCTCCCTCTGCCCCTTCCCTCTACTTGTTCTCTCACTCTCTGTCACATAAATAACATCTTAAAAATAAATAAATAAATCCAATTTAGGGGACATACAGTGTATTACTAGTTTCAGGGGTAGAATTTAGTGATTCAGCAGTTGCATATAACACCCGTGCTCATTACATCAAGTGCCCTCCTTAACGTCCATCACCCAGTTACCCAATTCCCCAACCTCCTCTCCAGCAACCCTGTTTGCTTCCTAGAGTTAAAAGTCTCTTATGGTTTGCCTCCCTCTTGTTTTTATCATTTTTCCTTCCCTTCCTTTATCTCTTTTGTTCCTTAAACGCCACATATGATTGAAATCATATGATATTTGTCTTTCTCTGACTGACTTATTTCGCTCAGTATAATACCCTCTAGTTCCATCCATGTCATTGCAATGGCAAGATTTCACTCTTTTTGTTGGCTACATAATATTCCTGTGTGTGTGTGTGTGTGTGTGTGTGTGTGTTTGCGCGCACGTGCGTGTGTGACCTTTTCCATACCAGGCTAGGTGTTTAGGGAGCAGAATTTGAAAAGCAGAATTTAACAAATTTCTTCAGAAAGTTAAATCTATCTACACAGTGCACGGATTTGGTAAGATCAACATTTTTGGCTACTGAATCCAATCCTGGCACTGGCTGGGGCCACCACTGCATGATAGCATGGGCAGGCCCCTGGGCCCCACCCACATGCTTGCTGCCCTGGCAACTGGGTCATAGTTACCAAACTTTTCTTTTCTTTTTTTTTTTTTTTAAAGATTTTATTTATTTATTTGACAGAGAGAGACCACAAGCAGGCAGAGAGGCAGGCAGAGAGAGAGAAAGAGAGGGAAGCAGGCTCCCTGCTGAGCAGAGAGCCCGATGCGGGACTCGATCCCAGGACCCTGAGATCATGACCTGAGCCGAAGGCAGCGGCTTAGCCCACTGAGCCACCCAGGTGCCCCGTTACCACACTTTTCTAACGTGACAATCTGATTTACCCTGAGTATCTCCAGTCATAATAGTGGGAACCCACACAAATACCAAAACATACTATCACCTTCCTCAGAGAGTCCTAAATAAGCACCAAGAACAGATGAATGTCTGGAGTCTTCAAAACTGTCCTTGGGTTTGATGGGATTTGAGCATAATCACTTGAGATGGAGTGAGAATAGCCATGCTGTCTTCAACCTTGGAGAGTTTCACACTGATGGGTCTATAGGAAATTGCACCTCCTACTTCCAAAAGGACAAAAGCAACACCACAGAATTCCAGTTTGGGGCCAGGTCTGCTGCCCAACACAGAATGCTTGGCTTCTCACCACTTGCACAAGATGCATGGACAAGGGAATCCAGAAAAAGGAGAAGTGAAGGGGTGACAGTGAGCAGAGGGTGTGAGGAGGGGTGGTGACAGGCATCCCTTTGAGGCAAGGCCACTGCTTCCATAAGAGAGTAATGCATGATGCTCACTATGCCTCACGCATGGGCCCTGCAATCTGCTGCACTTAACTTGGATGTAGATGATGCTCTTTTCATTCAGTTTCAGAAATATTCACACACTCATAAGCCAAAGTTTGCTCTCAAACCAACTGACAAATTTATAACATTTTTTAAAAAAAGATTTTATTTATTTATTTATTTTTGTCAGAGAGCGAGCGCACAAGCAGGCAGAGAGGCAGGCAGAGGCAGAGAGAGAAGCAGGCTCCCTGCCGAGCACGAAGCCCGATGCAGGACTCGATCCCAGGACCTTGGAATCATGACCTGAGCTGAAGGCAGCAGCTTAGCCGACTGAGCCACCCAGGTGTCCCAACAAATTTATAACATTTTATAACATTTTTCCTAGGTGCCCAGTACTGTCCTTACCACTCAAAGGAACTAAGCACAAGAGTATTCACCTAAGACACAAGCCTGGTTCCAGGAGGGAGAAGATGAGGGGGATCTGTGTCAACTGGGTGCTAGAGACCCAATACTCACCAGGCCTCCAAGGCCTAGAGGATCCCCTCACTGATGAGACCAATTCCCACTGAATGGTGGTGAGGTCTTTAAGAGTACTACGCGACTCTCACAAGGGACTCGCTTGTCTTGAGAAATATGGAACAGGTGTAATTGAAGGAACCAGATAGCAAGGATCACACTGGTTCAAGATCCCTCTTTTTCTAAGTTTCTAATACAGCATCACACTCCACCCTAAAGCCAGTGAGTGTCCAATTGTTGACCTGACAATGGGTGTACACTGTTCCTCTGAGCTAATGAGAGATAAGTTCTGCCCTTCCAGCATCAAACCCCTATGGTTCTATGATTCTTTTATGTCCATTCAAGGATCCTTGACATCTTTTATTTTGTAGGTGAAGAAAAGATTTTGATAGTTTATTTCCTAAAAGCACAGCTAAACCAGAGGAAAAACCAGCCTTCTATGGTTCCCTGCCACTAAGTGAATTCCATAAGCCAGTCCTCCTTCAGTGAAACTCAGGGCTTCCTGCCATAACCCAAAACCAGGGACTAAAAGGCACCTTCAGACTTAGACACATAGGGACAAGAAAAATTGCACTTTATGTCGCGTGTTCAGGAAAAGTCAGTACATGAAGAGAATCTTCCTATATTAAATATTTAAAATTCATGATAAGAAATTATGATTTAAAGTAATTCTTCCTGGGGTGCTTGGGTGGCTCAGTCAGTTAAGTGTCTGGCTTCAATTCAGGTCATGATCCTGGAGTCCTGAGATCAAGCCCCATATCAGAATCCCTGCTCAGTGAATCTGCTTCTCCCTCTCCCTCTGCCCTTCCACCCTGATCATGCCCTACTGCTCTCCCTCTCAAATAAATAAATAACATCTAAAAATAAATAAATAAATAAAGCAACTCTTCCTAACTTTTCTGGTTGTTAAGAATTCACAAATATTGGGGCACCTGGCTGGCTCAGTTGGTTAAGCCTCCAACTCTTAGTTTTGGCTCAGGGTCATGATCTCAGAACCATGGGACTGAGCCCTGTGTTGGACTCTGCTCTCAGCAAGGAGTCTGCTTTTCTTTCTTTCTGCCCCTCCCCCTAGTCACATGTGCTCTCTCTCTCTAAAATAAATAAATCTTTAAAAAAACATTCACAGATAGTGCAATAGAAGATTCAGTTCTCCCTAATGTTCCTGGAGCAAGGCTGGCCTGGATGTCAGCTGCTTGCTGGCCCCACAGCCAGCCTGCCTGCTCTTTGTAGGGCTGTCCAGCCCACCCTGTAACTTTGGTGGGTCCTCCACCTCATGCTGTCACTCCTGCTGTGGGAGAGGATGGCACATGAGGGGCTGCTCACTCAGAGTCCATGCCGACTAGCAGATGGCCTAGGGTGTCCTCTCATTGTTACCACGTGGAAAGGGTCTACCCAGGACCACAGCAACAGAGGGGAAAGCCAAAAGATACAGGTCCCGATGAGAGGCCATCAGCTCCCAGAGGTATCCACATCCAACTTGTGGACTACCTGACAACATATATCTATATCTATATATCTATATCTATATCTATATCTATATTTTTGTAATTGGATGTAAGGTGGCCAATCCAGTAACTTGGACCCTAGAAACATGCCAGTCTGAATGCCATGCCCTGAAAGGCATATGGTACCAGTCACTGCAAAACATGACCCTGTCCCTGTTAAGCTCCCAGGGCCCTGAAGAAAGGAGACTGCTTTAAGAAGCAACACAGCAAAAGATTTCCCCAAATAGGTCTAAAGACATAACCAATAAACACTTAAATGCCAGTATGCTTCTTCAATATATTTGGCAAGCTGATACCGATACTCTGAACTTTCAGAGCACAGCAAAGATATGTGAAGATGCAACATACCCTTGAAAAATATGGTAACGGAACAAGTCCTGTCAGTGAGGAAGACTTAAGTTAGAGCTATATGTCACATGTTTTCTAGCTGGAGCAAATACTATATAATAAAACATTCCACAGGGCTTACATAGTAAAACATTCTTAAATGATGAATTATCTTGCATTTTTGTTTCTTAGTTACAGGAAACAAATTCAAATTAAAATCTAAATAGTCATACACACAAAAAGAATGGTGCTTTACCCTCATTAAATAACCCTAATAAATCTGGCCTCTAGAAAAATGCCATTTTCAAGCACCTGTGGGGAATGACTCTGCGTGGCCTGGGGTTTGGTTGGGCTGAGCACTCACCAGGCTTTGCTCGATGAGCAGGCAGAAAAGGACAGCATTGCCCACTTCCCGCAGGTTTTGGAAGCACACTGTCTTCAGCTCCGCATACTCAACAATGTCCTTCAGCTGGTGGTGGAAGAACTCTAGGATGCCTGTGGTAGCAGAGAGTGAGTAAAGAGACTGAGGGGGTTGGAGGCATAGTCTGGGGTCTACAGCTGGGAGCACTTGTGCTAGCCATGAAACATCCTCGGACACTGCCACTGTGCCTGCTATGAAGATGGCCACATGTCCCCTGACCACAACATCTTTCTTGTTTGTCCATCACCTAGGCCTTGGACCTTGGCTCCAATGCCTCCATCTCTATCAACCCTGTATCTTCGGAGGAAGCACCACATCACAAGGATAAAAGAAAAAGACCACATCTCCAGCAGAAACAGAAAGGGTTTTGAAAAATTCAGTACCCCTCATAGGCACAGAAGGGAACATACTTAATCTGATACATGACATCTACAAAAAACCTGCAATGTCATACTCGTGGTAAAACCTGCATACTTTCTCCCTGAGCTCCAGAGCAAGACAACACATTTTCTTCACTATCCGAGAGATCCTGCACATTGTAAAGGGCACAAAAAGACCAGGCATAAAAGCTGGAAAGAAAGTTAATATTCCTTAATTTGATCTATATGTTCAAATGCCGACAAAGTTAAAAATCCACCAACTGACTCCAGAATTTATGTGGTCATGCAGAAGACCTAGAATAGCCAAAACAACTCAAAGAAGAACAAAGTTAGGTTTCAGACTCCTCAGGCCAACATGCCTGGTCCCAACTGCCATTCTGCAAGGACATCCAGGGCAGTTGACCCAGCAGATGAGTTCCCTGCCCCTCCCTGGTTGGTGATCTTCAAGGTCCCAATGCTGTCCAGGAGTCAAGGCCTCCCAGTGTTCAGAGCCCCATCATGTAGGCGACTAAGGGTGCTGCCTCCCCATTACCAGCTTCCTCCCTCAAATGTGGTTAATTCTAGCACACCTGCCCACCCACCTGCTCCCAGATGGAAGGCTGGTTCATTTGTTCTATTGGAAACAATCAGACTTTGATTAGATTCCTGGCTTCCTCCCACCTGGGCAAAGCAGATCCTATCCTTATCAGTAAATTTTGACTTGATTTCCTACACTGCGGTTTGACCACTCATGCTGTCCCCTTCATGCTGCACCCCCATGGAGGTGCCACACTCACCAGGAGAGCCATACTCGTGCCGGGGCAGGCGGCAGATCTTGGGCATCACCTCCATCAGTGTCTTCACGTACTGTAGGATTGTGCCTTGCAGCTGCAGGAGAGAGAGGCTGCATCAGCCACTGACGTCATTGTCCCAGAGGTTGTGAGTGGTGCATGGGGCTTCTAAAAAGCAGTCTGTTTGTAAAACACACAGCAATGAGCAGGACCGAAAATCACGTTGGCTGGGAAAGGAAATCCTATCCATAGAACGAAAACAACCGCCACCAGGGTGACTTAACAAGACTACCTAAATACATGTTCTAAAAACGATTCCCCAGGGCGCGCCTGGGTGGCTCAGTGGGTTGGGGCCTCTGCCTTTGGCTCAGGTTATGATCCCAGGGTCCTGGGATCCAGCCCCACATCAGACTCTGCTCAGCATGGAACCTGCTTCCTCCTCTCTCTCTGCTTGCCTCTCTGCCTACTTGTGATCTCTATCAAATAAATAAATAAAATCTTAAAAAAATATAAAAAAATAAAACACAATTCCCCTTTCAGGAGGCAAATGGTGTGAGCTGTGACAGTGGGAAGGCAAGGGACTCCAACTTTGATGAGTCACAGTGGCTTTGGGGAAACCACATCCTCATAGGGTGGTTCCTGTATTCTTCTGATCAATTTGGTGCAGCTCCAACACTGGACTCTGTCACCTCATGTGCCTAACACCTTCCAAGTTATGTGTTTTGGGGCAAAGGCTCTAGCTGAGGGTCTTAACAGAGACTGAGTGGGTCATGTAGTCATGGCTGTGTCAAAAGACCCAACTTTTATATATTCTAATTGATTTTTGATCCAAAAAGGTCGTATATTTTGTCAACTTCTGAGAATTCTGTCAACTTTTGCTTTGCATTGTTAATAATCATATCATCTCCTTGAGGATTGCCAGTTTTATCTGTGTGGCCAAAAATTCAGCTTTAAGGATGGAAAAGACCTGAAGAATCTTAAAGAAATGGGCTCAACCACAGAAAGACAATTAAAATAGGGGCACCTGGGTGGCTCAGTCAGTGAAGCATCTGCCTTTGGCTCAGGATCTTGGGGTCCTGGGATCAAGCCCCACACTGGGCTCCCCACTCAGCAGGAGTCTGCTTCTCCCTTTGCCTCTGACCCTCCCCCTGCTCGTGTCTTTCTCAAATAAATAAATAAATAAATAAATAAATAAAATCTTTTTAAAAAAGATTAAAAAAAAAAAAAGATTTAAAGTCATTTAAAAAATGACTAAAATAATGGAAAAAGATTAAAGATCAAGATTTTAAGAAGTTCTTCTCAGTTAACAGAAATAATACATAGTAAACTAAAACTATGTAGTCTACAAACATCATTTTCTCACTCTTTCTCTTTCCAGAAAGACTTAAATAAAAGACTTGTATACATAACTTCTGACCTCAAGTTACAGAGATGAGTGTCTGAATCCTTTATTCACAGTTTAATCCCTGGCACCCAGGAAAGGGGCACCCTGTAAGGGGGTAGGGAAGGCTACTTCTTCATATAAAGGCCACATTTATAAGGAAATGTGTATTTTGGCACTTAGCTTTTTCTACGAATTACTTAAAATAACATGGACCTGGCTTTTCCCCCCCCAGTGAATTCAAGGCTGTGTGAGATGCTGGTTTTTTTTTTTTTGTAATAAAAGCTTCATATATGGTCTTACCTGTTCCTAGCACAGAGCTCCTAAAACCCTTCAAATTATCCTAAAAGAGCTTCTTAAAGGTGTCTCTTGTTATGTTACTGAGGTGACTTTCGGAAAGCACCTACCCATGGTGGGTAGTTGCCAGAAGAACCAATCCCATGGTAAGATTTGGGACTTTTAGTCCCACCCCTAGATCTCTGGGGATGGGGAAAGGGGCTAGAGGTTCATTCAGTCACCAAAGGCCAATGATTTAATCAGTCCTGCCTATGTAGTGAAACCCCCTTAAAAACCTAATAGGGTGGGGTTTAGGGAGCCTACAAAGTTGGGGAACCAGAACAGTTCCAAAAGTCACCTTGAGGGGCCCCAAACTGCACGAGGACAAAAGTTCCTTTCTTTGGGATCTCTAGCTATGTAGGTCTTCACCTGGCTGTTGATTTGTATGCTTTGTAATAAACTGGTAATCTAGTGAGTAAACTGGTCTCCTGATTTTTGTGAGCTGCCCTAGCAGTTAACTGAACCCAATTAGGGAGCTGCAGAAACCTCTGATTTATAGCCAGTGGGTCAGAGGCACAGGTGACAAATTATACTAGAGATTGAGTGAGGGTGGGCGTGGGGCAGTCTTGTGGGTGAAAGCCCTTGAACTGTGCGATCTGATGCCACCTCCAGGTAGACAGTGCTAAAATTGAGTCGAACTGCAGGACTCCCAATTGATATCCAAGAATTGCTCAGTGGAGTGTTTGAATCCTTTATTCTTCCCCTCCTCACAGGACATTTGGGTGCAGAACCCTTCACCATGTAAAGGAAGTCCATGGAAGGAAACGTACCAGGCTCTTCACGACCTTCAGTAGCTCCTCCATGACCACAGCAATGCCCTGGTAGCCGAGCAGCCGGCAGATGACCTGGAAGTGAGGAGGCCCCACGAAGTTCCGGTAGCTGCCATAAATGCTAGAGTACGCCAAGTTCAAAGCCTGGGGGATAAAGAATGTAAGTGCTTCATGAAGTCTCCAGTGTTCTCCATATGCTTACTGTGCCACAAGATGAAGAACTGCTGCACCCAAGATCCAGTCACTATACATACCCTTAAGGCGGAGAACACCAAGGAATTTCTTAGACTGCCCCTTACTGGTATTTATGTCTTCAACATAAAGACATGACTAGCAAGTTTGTTAAAACAGAAAGAAAACCAATTTCAAAGATTCATCAAACTGCCAGTTCCAGTGCCAGTTCTACAGAAGCCATTTTGAGGTCCTGGAAAGAGAGACAAGCACATCCTCACTGCTGCCTCCTCAGAGCTGCTCCCAGTCTCCAGGGGACAGAAAACGACAGAGCAGTGGAAACTGTCTTCTCAGGGACACACATGGAGCTGGAGACAGAGGCCCCCACAAGGCGAGCAGGTGACAAAGGCAATCAGGGTGGTTTCCGGTAGGAGGTGGCCTCCAAGCTTATCTAAGGACATGGTGCACACTCAGCAGGAGGACGCCTAACAAGTATTCAGTGCTGTGTGTTTCCCTATTGGCACTTCTTCAGCTGTGTCTCACAAATTCTGATAGATTTAGATTTCATTTTGTTAGGTGTCTTTTTAAAAATTTCCCTGAAACTTCCTCTTGATCCATGGATCATATAGAAACGTAGTTTCCAAGCCTTTGGAGATTATCTTGTCATCTTATTATTACTGACTTCTAGTTTGAATCCACTATGGTCAGAGAACACACTCTGTATGACTTCAATTCTTAATTTTCTTGAGGTTTTATGGCCCAGAATATGGTCTATGTCAGGGAATGCTCCCTGGGCACTTGAAAACAATGTATGTTTTGCTGTTGTTGGGTGGAGTGTTCTAGATATGTCAATAATATCCTTTTGGTTAATGCTGTAAACAACTAAAGTTATTTATTGTTGCTGATTTTCGGTCTACTGACTTTATTGATGACTAAGAAGAATGTTGAATTCCCCAACTATAATTGCGGACTTGTTCATTGCTCCTTTCACTTATGTCAATATTTGCTTCAAGTGGTTTGAAGTTCTGTTACTTGGTACATAAACACTTAGGATTGCCATATTTTCTTGGTAGCTTGACCCTATAATATAATGTCCCTCTTGGGTCTCCGACTATCTTTGCTTCAAAATCTACTTTATGTTATATTAATATAGCCACTCCTTTCTTCTGATTAATGTTTGCATGATGTATTTTTATCCATCCTTTTACTTTCAACCCACCAACTTAGTTTATTTGAACTGCATTTCTTGTTCAATCATGTTTTTTAAATTCACTCTGCCAAACCTCAGTTTTTGACTGTATTTAGATCACTTACATTTAGTACATTTATATTTAGTAATTATACATAATGTAATTATTGATAGATAATCTAATTAGGGTCTGCTTCATTCTTCCTGACTTCTGGGTCACTTAAAGATTTCTAGAATTCCACTATGAATGATCTATAGTAATTTCAAGAGTATTTCTTCACCCAGACGTGTTAGTGGTTGTTCTAGGTCTTACATTATGAGTTATCACAATCCATTGTTATCAACATTTTACCACTTGGATTAAAGTATACCAACCTCCCCTTCATTTAGGTTCCCTGAATCCTCCCCTGCCCCCTTATCATTTTCTTAAATATTTCCTCTATATACACCAAAAACCACATCAAAAAGCTGATTCTGAAGAATCAGCATAGCAGGCCTGGATGCTCAGCTCTTGAGTATCTTCAGGAGCCCTGCTTCCAATTCCTGGGAATTTAGCCTGTAAAATGGTACCAACTGATAAGGTTGTTTTCTACCACTGGGACATTTAACCATGCTACAACTTGTCTAGGCTGGATGTATAAATAGTAATTTAATGGGGTTCCTTTCCTTCTGGGGGTTCTGCAGTTTTTAGTAGCTGTGAACAGTTAGGACAGGAGGCAAGTGCCTATGTACCCAGCCCTAAGAAAGCCTTGGACCTGAGCAATTGAGTGGGCTCCTATTCTCTGGGCAGAAAAACTGCATGAACCATGCAATTCCCATAAGGGACAACGTTTGTAGCCTGTGCCTGGTTCAACCACCACCTGATGTGTCTTTTTCCCTTACTGGTCCTGCTTTGCATCCCTCTGCAATAAGGAACTACAGCTGTGAGTATAACTGACTGAGTCTGTGAGTCCTTCTGGACAATCAGAATGTATGGGTGGTCATAGAACCCAAAAATAGAAAGTATGGGACTAAACAATTACCAAACACAACAAATGACCAGGTTGGAAGCTCCGCTAAGTGCCCATCCTGTGCCCAAGCCTACAGCCCCCACTTACAGCCATAATCCCACTTGAAAGGGGGCATAGTTTGAACAACAACTTAGATATACTTTCCTCTTCCCAATTGCTCCTTAAAGTACCACAATGTGTATTTAAATGCTAGGATTCAGTGTAAGGCTTTTGCTTGATAATAAATTATAATGTTTCAAAAGAAAACCATGAGAAATATCAGTGATATCTGATGGCCTCAGGAGCTTCGGAAGGTGCTGGAGGAGGAGGACCCTTAGCTTACCCCCATCTCATCTCCAAGATAATATCTATCTCCAAGTCAATAACTTGGAGAGTGATCTGAATCCTGTAAGAACAAACTCCATAATGACATACAGAGACGAAGCTACATCTGAAATATTAGGAAGACCAGAAAGGCAGAGGGAGGCTGCCCACAAGAGGAGGGAGCTGTGTGTCCAAAGAGGGCAAGGAAATAGGACCTTGCACCAGGAAGCTCACACAGGGAGGACTAATCTCCGTAACTTTTGGCTTTAAAACCAGAGGAGCTGCATCAAAATCAAAAGCAAGCCAACACCAGTCATATTATAGTTAAATTTGCAAAATATAGTGATAAAGAAAAAATCCTAAAAACAGCAAGACAAAGGAAGTCCCTAACTTACAAGGAAGACCCCATAAGGTTAGCAGCAAATCTCTTTGTAGAAATGTGGCAAACCAGAAGTGATAAATTCAATGTGCTGAGTAGGAAAAATCTGCAGCCAGGAATACTCTACCCAGTTAGGCTATCATTCAGAATAGACGGAGATGAAAGAGTTTCCCAGAAAACAAAAACTGAAGGAGTTCATGACCACTAATCCAGCCCTGAAAGAAATATTAAGAGAGATTCTGTGAGTGGAAGGAAAGACAAAAAAGCAACAAAGACTAGAAAGGAACACTAGAAAGGAACAGAAAAAATCCCCACAAACAATGACAAAACAAGTAAAAACAAGGTACTAAATACATATCTATAAATAATTACTCTGAATATAAATGGACTAAATGTCCTCGCCTCCACTGAGTGATGTTTGAAGCCAGCCTGACTATGGTCAGAACACTCAGCAGGGCAGCATTCTCCCCCACTCACAGCAAGGTCTGTGACATGTGGCACAAATAGACCTGGAAAGCGGAGTGGACATAGGCTCTAGGGATAAAGGCCTCTTCCTTTTAACCTCTCTAAATCCAGCCCTCCCTGACTTCAAAAACTGATACCTCGACTCACCAACTGCCAGAAACCTAGGAAAAACATCTTGGGTCTTCCTTTTCTCTCACCCTCCATCTTCAGGTCATAAGCAAGTCCCATCAAGTCCACTTCCAAAATATCCCCTGAACTTCTCATCACCTCTGTCAATGCCACTTAGTCCAAGGCACCACCTCCTGCTTGGACTAGGGTAACATCTCTCCACCAGCCATCATTCTCCATTTGCTTTCTGACGCCCCATCCCCCCAGCCCTAAGCTGCCTGCCATAAACCCCTACCCACCCCTATCTCATGACAGAGCCTTGGCCCTCAGGGCCCCCTGCAGGATTGGTTCCTCCTCAGCATCCAGACCTTGCCAGAGCAAGACCTCTCCAAAAACCAGCTCTGTCACAACATCCTAGGAGCACACTTTCTCATAAGGACATGCCCATCCTCCTACCCAGGTACATGCAAAGCATGTGGTACCACCCAAATGCAGAAAACAGAGATAGCATCAATTTCAGCTTGCAATTCCACATATCCTTGCAAAACACAGGTGGCTTCTATTTCTGCCAATGCTTATTTCCCCTTCACCCCAAATATATCCTCTACTTAACCCTCTGGCTTGTCCCACTAAGACATCTATCATTTTTTTCTTGGCTGACAGGTTGAAAACTTTAAATGGACACACTAGTTTGTAAAGTGTTGTTACGTTGTGATTAAGACAAGTGGGTGGCTAAAGGGAGATGACATCACAAGCCTGGAGAAGTTAGAGGAGAGAAGAAGAGTGAGCCAAGGACCTGTCTCTTCAAAGACCTGTCATAAGGGAAGACTGACATGTTGACACCCTCCTGAGAGCCACCACAAGGGACCTGAAGGTAGTCCTTTTATGTAATTATGTTAATAGGCTCATTTCTGCACCTTTGAGAAAAACGTGCAGAAAATACAGAGAAGATCTCAGTCCCTCAGAGCTTTAGAGCAGAATGAGCAGCAGCTGCTTAGCGCTAAAGGCTCAGAGGCCATAGGGCCTAGTGTCTATAGTTGGGAAAGGGGGCAAGCCCCCACTTTCCTACACAGCCCACAGGCTGGGCCGTGTGAAGACTGAGACCAAAACCAACAGTGGAGGGAGCAGCTTAAAATCCTAGTGAGAACAGTACAAACATATCACAGAGTTCAGAAAAGGAAAACCTTTCTCAGCCTCAGCTCTCCCACAGACAGCCACTGTTTAGCATTCCAATAATCTTTGCTCTGTATATATCTTTTTGTAATTAGGGTCATTCTATTTGGAGTTTGATTTAAGTTAATAAAATACAGATCCCACGAGATGTCACAAGACTTAAGTAAATATTTGTAATAAGCATATTGTATTCCACTGAACAATAAGATATTCTAATATTCTTGATGGTTAGTTAGGCTGCTTCCATATTTTTTATCACAGTGTTGTATGACCACCCCCATAACAGACCTTACTTTATACTTGTCTTATTCCTTAGCTATCCAACTTCCTACAAGTGGGAACATTAAAATTTTTAAAATTATTTTTAATATATAATGTATTATTTGTTTCAGGGGGACATGTCTGTGATTCATCTTATCTAATACACAGTGCTCACGATAACACATACCCTACCCAATGTCCATCACCCAATCACCCCAGCCCTCCCACCCCCCTCCACTCCAGCAACCTCAGTTTGTTTCCTGAGATTAGAAATCTCTTATGGTTCGTCTCCAGAGCTCTCTGGTTTCTTCTTCTTTCATTATTTTCCTCTCTTCCCATATAATCCTCTGCCTTGTTTCTCAAATTCTACATGGCAATGAGATCATATGATAATTATCTTTCTCTGATTCACTTATTTTGCTTAGACTAATACCATCTAGTTCTATCCACATCGCCATTGCAAATGACAAGATTTCATTTTTGATGACTGCATAATATTCCACTGTATGTACATGTGTATATATATATATACACACATACATACTTCATCTTCGTTATCCATTTATCTGCTGATGGACATCTGGCTCTTTCCATAGTTTCGCTATTATGGACACTGCTGCTATAAAACACTGGGGTAAGTACCCAGCAGTGCAATTGCTGGATCATAGGGTAGTTCTATTTTCAACTCTTTGAGGAATCTCCATACTGTTTTCCGGAGTGGCTGTGCCATCTTGCATTCCCACCAACAGTGTAGGAGGGCTCCCCTTTCTCTCCATCCTTGCCAACATCTGCTGTTTCCTAACTTGGTAATTTTAATCATTCTGCCTGGTGTGAGGTGGTATCTCATTGAGGTTATGATTTGTACTTCCCTAATGCCAAGTGATGTTGAGTACTTTTTCATGTGTCTGTTGGCCATTTGGATGTCTTCTTTGCCAAAATGTGTGTTCATGTCTTCTGCCCATTTCTTGACTGGATTATTTTTTCATTAGGTGTTGAGTTTGATAATTTCTTTATAGATTTTTTCCTTTATCTGATATGCCATTTGCAAATATCTTCTCTCATTCTATCAGTTGTCTTTTGGTTTTGTTGACTGTTTCCTTTGCTGTGCAGAAGCTTTTTATCTTGAAGAAGTCCCAATAGCTCATTTTTGCCCTTGTTTTCCTTGCCTTTGGCAATGTGTCTAGGAAGAAGTTGCTGCGGTTGAGGTTGAAAAGGTTGCTGCTTGTGCTCTCCTTTAAGATTTTGATGGATTCCTATCTCACATCAATTTTGAGGTTATTTTTGTGCATGGAGTAAGGAAATGGTCCAGTTCCATTCTTCTGCAAGTGGCTGTCCAATTTCCCCAACATCATTTGTTGAAGAGACCATCTTTTTTCCACTGGACATTCTTTACTGCTTTCTCGAAGAACAGTTGACCATAGAGTTGAGGGTCCATTTCTGGGTTTTCTAATCTGGGTTTTCTGATGTGTGTGTTTGTTTTTGAGCCATTACCATACTGTCTTAATGACTACAGCTTTGTAATAGAGCTTGAAGTCCGGAATTGTGATGCCACCAGCTTTGGTTTTCTTTTTCAACATTCCTCTGGCTACTCGAGGTCTTTCCTGGTTCCATATAAACTTTGGGGCTGTATGTTCCATTTCTGTGAAAAAAGTTTATGGCATTTTGATAGGGATTGCTTTGAATTTGTAGACTGCTCTATGTAGCACAAACATTTTCACAGTATTTGCTCTTCCAACCCATGAACATGGAATGTTTTTCCATTTCTTTGTGTCTTCCTCAATAACTTTCATGAGTATTCTATAATTTTCTGAGTGCAAATCCTTTGTCTCTTTGGTTAGATTTGTTCCTAAGTATCTTGATGCTTTTGGTGAAACTGTAAATGGGACCGACTCCTTAATTTCTTTTTCTTCTGTCTCATTGTTGATGTATAGAAATGCAACTGATTTCCGGCATTGATTTTATATCCTGCCATTTTACTGAATCCTTGTATGAGTTCTAACAGTTTGGGGTGGAGTCTTTTGGGTTTTCCACATGAAGTATCATATCATCTGCAAAGAGTGAAAGTTTGACTTCTCCTTTGCCAATTTGGATGCCTTTTGTTTCTTTTTGTTGCCTTTAACTTCTAGTACTATGTTGAACAGCAGTGGCGATGGTGTACAGTCTTGCTGAGTTCCTGACCTTAGGGGAAAAGCTCTCAGTTTTTACCCATTGAGAATGATATTCACTGTGGGTTGTTCATAAATGGTTTTTATGATATTGAGGTATGTACCCTCTATCCCTATACTGTGAAGTTTTAATCAATAAAGAATGCTGTACTTTGTCAAACGCTTTTTCTGTATCTACTGAGAGTATCAAATGGTTCTTGTCCTTTCTTTTATTAATGTAGTGTATCACATTGATTGATTTGTGGATACTGAACCAACCTTGCAGCCCAGGAATAAATCCCACTTGGTCGAGGTGAATAATCCTTTTAATGTACTGTTGGATCATACTGGCTAGTATTTTAGTGAGAATTTTTGCATCCATGTTCATCAGGGATATTGGTCTATAATTCTCCTTTTTGGTGGGGTCTTTGGTTTTGGGATCAAGGTAATGCTGGCCTCATAAAATGAGTTTGGAAGTTTTCCTTCCATTTCTACTTTTTTTTTTAAAAAGATTTTATTTATTTATTTGATAGACAGAGATTGCAACTAGTCAGAGAGGCAGGCAGGGAGAGAGGAGGAAGCAGGCTCCCTGCTGAGCAGAGAGCCCGATGCGGGGCTCGATCCCAGGACCCTAGGATCATGACCTGAGCTGAAGGCAGAGGCTTTAACCCACTGAGGCACCCAGGCGCCCCTCCATTTCTACTTTTTAGAACAGTTTCAGGAGAAGAGGTATTCATTCTTTTTTTAAATGTTTGGTAGAATTCCCCTGGGAAGCCAACTGGCCCTGGGCTCCTGTTTGTTGGAAGACTTTTGATTATTGCTTCAATTTCCTTGCTGATTATGGGTTTGTTGAGGTTTTCCATTTCTTTCTGATTCAGTTTTGGTAGTTTATACATCTCTACGAATGCATACATTTCTTCCGGATTGTCTAATTTCTTGTTATACAGTTGCTCATATGTTCTTATAATTGCTTGTATTTCTTCAGTGTTGGTTGTGATATCTCTTTCATTCATGATTTTATTTATTTAGGTCCTTTCTCTTTTCTTTTTGGTAAGTCTGGCCAGGGGTTTATCAATCTTATTAATTCTTTCAACGAACCAGCTCCTAGTTTTGTTTATCTGTTCTATTGTTCTTTTCATTTCTATTTCATTGATTTTGACTCTGATCTTTATTTCTCCTGCTGGGTTTCAGCTTCATTGGCTGTTCTTTCTCTAGTTCCTTTAGGCATAAAGTTAAGTTGTGTATTTGAGACTTTTTTTGTTTCTTGAGAAAGGCTTGTATTGCTATATAATTCCCTCTTAGGACTGCCTTTGCTGCATCCCAAGATTTTGAACAGTTATTTATATTTTCATTAATTTTTAAATTCTCCTTTGATTTCCTGGTTGATCCATTCATTTTTTAGTAAGATGCTCTTCAGGATCCATGTATTTGAGTTCTTTCCAACTTTCCTCTTGTGATTAAGTTCCAGTTTCAAAGAATTGTGGTCTGAAAATATGCAGGGAATGATCCCAATCTTTTGGTACCGGTTGAGACCTGATTTGTGATCTTGCATGTTAATATTTTGGAGAATGTCCCATATGCACTCAAGAACAATGTGTATTCTGCAGCTTTGGGATCGAAAGTTCTGAATATATCTGTGAAGTTTATCTGGTCCAGTGTGTCATTTAAAGCCCTTATTTCCTCGTTGATCTTGTGGTTAGATGATCTGTCCATTTCAGTGAGAGGGTGTTAAAGTCCCCTACTATTATTGTGTAATTGTTGATGTGCTTCTTTGATTTTGTTATTAATTGGCTTATATAACTGGCTGCTCCCATGTTAGAGGCATAAATATTTACAACTGTTAGATACTCTTGTTGGACAGACCCTTTAAGTATATTATAGCACCTTCCTCATCTCTTATTACAATGTTTGGCTTAAAATCTAATTTGTCTGATATAAGGATTGCCACCCCAGCTTTCTTTTGATGTCCATTAGCATGATAAATGGTTTTCACCCCCCCACATTAAATCTGGAGGTGTCTTTGGGTCTAAAATGAGTCTACTGCAGACAGCATAATGAAGGGTCTTGTTTTTTTATTCAATCTGATACTCTGTGTCCTTTGACTGGGGCATTTTAGCCCATTTATAATCAGGATAACTACTGAAACATAGGAATTTAGTGCCACTGTATTATCTGTAAGGTAACTGTTATTGTGTATTGTCTCTTGTTCCTTTCTGGTCTATGTTACTTTTGGGTTCTGACTTTGCTTAGAAAACCCCTTTCAATATTTTTTGCAGGGCTGGTTTGATGACTGCAAATTCTTTTAATTTTTGTTTGTCCTGGAAGCTTTTTATCTCTCCTTCTATCTTCAATGACAGCCTAGCTGGACAAAGTATTCTTGGCTGCATATTTTTCTTGTTTAGTACCTTGAGAATATTTAAATATTAGAAATATTTCAGAGGGTCCCCTAGAATCATACAGTCCCATGTGCACTCATTTTTCTTCAACTACTGGTGAGGCTAGATATCTATTTCTATTTTTTACTACATTTTTGGGAAATGCCTGCTCATCACTTGTTTCCTTTTCACTAGAGTGCTTTAAACATTAACAATACTATTCTTTAATAATACTCTTAACTTGTTGCAAATCCAGCAACCCTCAGCCTGGACATTTGTCTCACCTTACTAGACACACAGCAGGTGTTCTGTGACTTTTGTCTGCTTGCCTGTGGTTTCTGGATATCAATTCTCTTCTGCATGCTCCTTCCCACCTCACCCCTCCTTTTGTGGCATCACACCTGGACAAGATATTCTGGTCCCTCTATCACAGAAGAGCCTCTGAGCCTATTACACACCCTTTCCTTGTTTGATATTTTTAAACCTTTAACTATGCTGACAATCTCACTTATTTTAGGGCCAGGAATGAGGCCAGGCCTAGTCTGACACCCAACACATAGTCAGAGGGCTGTCCTGACACTACATTCCTTTTCAGGAAGTTGCTAATGGAAAAAGACAATAACATTTCAAACACGGCATGATATATTTAAATCATTAAAACTCACCTGATTTAAACTAAACTTGAAAATATGCTCCATTGTGAACTTAAAAAATCATTAACACAAACACAAAAGAACCTACTTTTGATCCATGCAAATACTGGGGTTGTGCATTAGGCTGTTTATCTCTTTGAAATTCTTGAGAAAATGGTAATACTGTCCGAACAAATCTAAACAAAAAGGATAAAAAGAAAAAAGAAAAGAAATTTAATGATAGTTCTTTAAAATTCAGAACTTTTCTGTTACCCATCAGTTACATCTTCTCCCAGTTAACTGATTTAATCATCACATAGGAAAATTCTAAGAAATCAAATACCATGAGATATAAACACTCCCACGTATAATGCAAGTATCCAGAGTTCATCAAAAGAGTAAGAACCCCGGGGTCGTTCCACTATGTAAGCAGTCTCCAAACTCCAGGAGACAATCTGGTTTATTGGCACCAGACCATTTCATGCCCAATGCAGTCCTTTGACAAGTGATAATGACCAAGCACTCAGGTGTTGTTGGGCATCTGGCCACACTGGTTCACTCCCATTCATCACTCCCATGAATGGGAGTGGGAAGGCAGATACAGCCAGTCATGTCCAGTTACTCAAATCACTAGTTACAAGCTAGCAGGAAGAATGAGCAACCTAAGTGCTTATAACCACACTCACAGAACCATGAGACTGTGGCCTAATAAAGGATTGGGAGACACTGAAAATCAAATGCTTGGATTTTAAAGCAAACCTGTCAAATTTGGCTGACTTTAAAATCAGAAGGGTTCATTTAAACATATGAAACTTTTTTTTTTAAAGATTTTACTTATTCATTTGACAGAGAGAGCAAAAGTAGGGAGGAGGGGCAGAAGAAGTATGCTTCCTACGGAGCAAGGAGCCCGATGTGGGTCTTGATCCCAGAACCCCAGGATCATGACATGAGCAGAAGGCAGATAGATACTTAACTGACTGAGCCACCCTGGTGCCCCTAAAATACAAAACTTTTATAAAGAAGCATCGTTAAGAAAAATATATGGATTTGCTAATTATTAAATTCAAAGAACCTAATTGACATATATTACACTTTAATAAATAAAAATGGGCCTAACTGGCAAAATATCACCAGTGCATGAAATGAACATGAACATCTGAGGGGAGGCCAGTGGCCTGTAGCAACAAGTGTCTGGATTTTGTTGTTATCCTTTAAAGTGCTGAGTTATTTTGGGCAGACTGTTGAACTGCTTTCAAGTCAGCTGGAACCTTTCATAATTAGGGTGGCACAGTAGTCAGCACCTGAGGAATAGTATGAAGGGAGGGCCTCTGGCAATTCTGTGAATGTGTGGGTACTCAAGGAAGTTTCCCCATTCTTGCCGGTAGGGCATCAAATGCTCCTAACTCTATGTCAGCTCTGGGAATTATTTGGCTCACAGCTCCCAAAAAGTTGCTCTTTGACTATCCTTGTGGAGTTCCACCCAATGCACACACAGTTTAATATTCAAGCAAAGAATAAAGGGCCCCTAACATGGCCTCAGGAGCTATTTCACTATGTAGCTCTCTCCTCTGTAGATCTGTACTGTACTGTAGATCTGTAGATCTGCCATGCAAATCCCAGCTGCTCCAGCTTCCTCAGTTTTGAATCTGCCTCCTCCACCAAACAAGACTTCCAAGCTGTATTTGGGATATCCCCCTTCATAATGAGGCCCAGAAAGTGCTTCCAGGCAGAAAGCAGGGAAGTCAAAGGGCTCACGTCTTTTTTTCCTTTCCCTCAAGGAAATGTAAAGTCTGAGAACAGTGGTTTGTCTAATTTTTCACTTGTTTAAGGCAAAAGGGTAATTCCAAACCCTGTTACTCCATTATTCCAAACAACTTTTAAACACCATATATATGTGTATGTATGTATGTGTGTGTGTGTGTGTATATATATATATATATGCACATATATGTTCTCAATGTAAAGACAAAAACACTGGAAACAAATATTGAATTCCAGTTAGTAGGCTTGTGTTTCATGGTAGGAAGGATCAGTAATTTTGAAACTATTTTCTGCATTTTCTAGAACTGAGCAAGTGAGTTAGTTAATACACCAAGAATAATGAAACAGGATTCTCAGTGTAGAAGGGAGTTACAAAAATGGAAAGGGAGGGAGAAAACAAGAATAAGACCCTCCAGGGCTGAACTGGAACTGAAGATACCAGTGTGGATTCGTAGATAAAATATGTAGACAGCTACAGAGAAGCCGTGCATACATGGGTTTGTACCCCAGAAAGATGATTTGGAGTCTTAATTACCAGTACCTCAGAATGTGATCTTATTCAGAAACAGGGACATTGCAGATGTAATTAGTTAAGATGAGGTCATACTGAGGTACAGCAGGCCCTTAATGAGTCTATATGACTCATGTCCTTCTAAGAGGAGAGACACACACAGGGAAAACACCACATGTCTAAAGAGGTAGAGACTGGAATGATACAGCTACACACTAAGGAAGGCCAAGAATTGCTGGCCACCACCTGAAGCTGGGAAGAGGCAAGAGAAGATTCTACCCAGAGTCTCAGAGGAAGCAGCATAGCCATGCTGACACACTGATTTTGGACATCTAGCCTCCAGAACTATGAGAAAAGAAATTTTTGTTTGAAGCCCCATGGTTTGTGATAATTTGTTAGAGAACCCTAACATGGTACATAGTCAGGAACTTCCTAGCTCTGAACATCAAAAGGGTCTAGAAACAATGACATCCCACTAACAATGATCATACCTCTTACTTTTTAATATTAAGCCTAGTTCTAAAATATTCTCCACTAGAAGGAATTCTGTGGAAGTGACAAGTTGCAATGATAGGGCCTTAGAAGTACAAGATAAACATGGAACTTCTTGAGGTACAAGAAGTGCTTCAAAATGATGGGGATAAGGGCGCCTGGGTGGCTCCGTGGGTTAAAGCCTCTGCCTTCGGCTTAGGTCATGATCTCAGGGTCCTGGGATTGGGCCCCCTATCGGGCTCTCTGCTCAGCAGGGAGCCTGCTTCCCCCTCTCTCTCTGCCTGCCTCTCTTCCTACTCGTGATCTCTGTCTGTAAATAAATAAAATCTTTAAAAAAAATTGATGGGGATAGCTAAAAGGACACAGAAATGACAATGGTTTTTAAAAAGCAGTCATAACACACACAGGCACATACACACGTACACACACATCCCTAGCATGTGCTCAAGGGGAACAGAAGCTAAGGGCACATGGAACAAACCTCAAATAGGTGGCTACCCAGTGCACAGAGGCCAAGACAGGGCTGTTCCAAGATTTGGACCGTATCATGAGGCTGAACCACATGAAACCGTTGCTGTCAACCATGCCACTCACCTCACTGGCCACTGTGTTGTTCAACATAGTAGCAAAGCATAGGTGGGTGAGAGGGTGGCTAACTGACAGATCTTTATATACCCCAACATCCCAGAATGGGTGAAAAACAGAGTCAGTGACTACTTCCCAACATCAGGTACAGAACCTGTAACTGCTGTCCACATGCACCTTGAGATCAAGCCCTGAGCTACAAGCAAGTGCCCCAGACGGGAACCCCAGCCTCCTGTGCTGTCTCCACATGGAAAGCTGTAAGACATGCCCAGGACTACCCTTGTAAAAAGAGGAGACTGGAAGGGCCTGAATACATGGACATGAGAAATGATAGGGAACAGCTGAGGGGACAGCAACCTAGTGAATAGCGTAGAGGCCCTGAGATCATCCCATTTAGGAACCCTTTAGCAAGGACATCCATGAGGTGGCATGCTCACCGATTGGTGGAGCCATTGTAGCAGTAGTTGGGCAAGAAGTCATAGTTGAGCTCCCAGAAGACATGGAGGGTGATTCTCCCATAGGGTGCGGACACATTGTGGTTGGCCTCTCGGAACATGGCGTCAAAGCTGTCCAGTGTCAGGTACCTGCTTAGCAGCTTGTGGGTCATGCGGTTAATTTCCAAAAGGCCATCCAACTCCTACAGGACCACAAAGTCGGGGTGTGAGGAGAGAAATGGGCCCAGCACAGTGGCCTTGATTCCCCACATGGGCAGTGCCACGGCTGGGGGCAGAGCAGAATGGGCAGAAGACAGCAGGACACACGGAGGTGAGGCTGGTGAGCGAGGAGAAGAATACACACAGTGGGGGTCTAGTAGCCCACAGGAGCTTGCTTCTTACACCTAAATTCATTATGTCCTCTCCACTGCCTCGAAATACACCTTTTTACTGTGGTCACACCCACAGAGTCATCATTCTTTCTCCACTGATGTCACTTCTGCATTGCTCCCACTGGCCTCCAACCACCCACAGGGTACAGATCACTGGGATGTGTCCACCCCCACCCTTGCTGGAGCACTGAGTCCTCAGGCATTAGCCTGAGTCAGCCTAACGTGCCTGGAATTATTCAAAAGCACAGCTGTGTAGCCGAGTCAGCCAGCACATTCACAGATGGCCTTCCAAGCTTCCCGAGTTTGCTCATAAGCACGCCTAGGTCTGTATTATCCACTCCAGCAGCCATGGGCCACAGATGGCAATGAGAATGCGGTTGGTTCAAACGGAGGTACACTGTGCATGTGAGTTACACACTAGATTTAAAAAATCAAGTATGAAGACAAAGAATGTAAAATATCCATTCAATAATATTTTAATTCTGTGGAAGAATATGAGGAGC
Organism: Meles meles; assembly: GCF_922984935.1. Taxonomy (NCBI): domain Eukaryota; kingdom Metazoa; phylum Chordata; class Mammalia; order Carnivora; family Mustelidae; genus Meles; species Meles meles. The sequence continues at coordinate 29,102,139 of NC_060071.1, forward strand.
ACAGCTCATCCTATGTGGAGATGCTCGAACCTGAGTTTGTCGTGCCCACTGCTCACTGAAGCCTCTCTGGGTCTACCCAGAACTGCATCTCTAGAAATGAACAATCTTTCCTGAGTTCTTGCATCTTCACTACCATTTGCCTGCAGGCTTCATTCCTGGGAAATCTATTTGGCTTTGCATGAAATCCTTAATTCATACTTCCTTTCCTTGGCTTTCCGCAGGAATTGCTAGGGGCAAAGCCCTGTGGACAAATTTTCTTTGTCTGATCACTCTGCTCAGATATCCAGAGGATTTTTTCTTTTCCTTTAAAGTCTAATACTTTTACTGCACTATTTCTTAGTGTTGGCCACTTTGAGTCCGTTTTCCCAGGCACATGCCATAAGCTTTTAATATGTATTTTACAGCATGTCTTAATTTTGTTAATAAATTTTTTTCATTCAAATTTTAGGTAGTTAACATACAGTACAATATTGGTTTCTGGAGTAGAATTCAGTGATTCATCACCAACATTCAACGCCCAGTGCTCATCCAAACAAGGGCCCTCTTTAATACCCAACACCCACCTAGCCCAACCCCAACCACCTCCCTCCGTTAACCCTCAGTTTGTTCTCTATCGTTGAGGCTCTTATGGTTTGTTTCCCTCTCTCCTTTTTTCTTTCGCCCTTTCCCATATGTTCATCTGTTTTCTGCTTTAAATTCCACATAGGAGTGAGACCATATGGCATTTGTCTTTCTCTGAGTTACTTCACTTAGCATAATATACTCTAGCTCCATCCACATCGCTGCAAATGACATGATTTCCTATTTCTTTGATTGCTGAGTAACATTCCATTGTGTATACAGACCACATCTTCTTTATCCACATTCATCAGTCAATGGACATTTGAGCTCTCTCCACAGTTTGGCTATTGTTGATAATAGCACAAGTCTTAAATTCTATCAATGTTTTCTTGAAATACAACTTTTAATATTTATTCCATCCTGTTGCTTTGGTTTTTCTTTATAATATAATATGTTCCCTATATGTATGTGAGATCTTCATTATTATTATTATATTATTATTATTTATTATGTACAATATAGAACATATATATTACATATTATATTATTATTATTATATCTTCTGTACCATTTTCTTTCAAATACTTTTTCTGTGATCACTTCTTTTTGATTTTTAAATTTTTCTTTCATTCTCTTGCCATAGTTACATGTAACTTACTCAGGGTTAGGATTACTTGTTCTTTGAAGTCAATTTAGAATTGTAACTACTAAGAGCAGACACTAAAAGAGCGATTGGATAGGCCACGCTTGTTCAGTGCATACCTTTTGATTCCTATGCAAAAACTAAGGACAAAATTAAAATTAGCTCCAATCCTTGTAACTAGTTTTCCACAAATCTGCTGAACCGGACAAAAGGGAGAGCACTTACAACTATTGATGTCAAATCTTCACTTTCAAATCGTCCAATAGCCAGTTCCAGAGACTTATACATGGCTGCTGAGACACGCTGAGTAATCAGGCGATTAAGGTCAATGGATCTTCCTAGGAGCTGGAAGATGGAAAAAGGAAAAAAAAAAAAAAAAACACTAACAATAAAAAACAAACAAGGGCACCTGGGTGGCTCAGTTGTTTAAGTGTCTGCCTTCGGCCCAGGTCACAATCCCAGAGTTCTGGGATCGAGTCCCATGTTGGGCTCCCTGCTCACAGGGAGTTTGCTCCTCTGTCCCTCTCCTTGCTCCTGCTCTTTCTCTCAAACAAATAAATAAAATTTTTAAAAAACCCCAAGAGACAAAAATGTATATATTCTCTCAGAATTCAATTCTAAGAGAAAGAGCAAACAAACAATATACAAAATGTAAACATTTTAGATCAAATGACATATACAGATATCATGATCAAATACCCTACCTTCCTGGCGCTGAAATTCTGCATGTCAAAACCATAAAGGACTTTTGTATTATCATCCTTTGCATTGAACTTACACTTATGTCATGGACAGAAACCCTAAGTTTCACCAAACACCCTGAAGACCCTGGGTTTGCAGTGAGGACACCCTCATGCTGCTGTTCAGGACCATCTGCCAGCATGCAGCAGCCTGAGCTTGCGGAACCTCCACAGTGGTACAATGAGTAGGAGAAAATTATTCCTATTTCAGAGTCCTAACAATGTATCTATGCCTCAATATCATTTCAGTAACAAAAGTATGGACAAAATCCTGCTGCAAATGTCTCAAAATGTGAATGGTGATTATCTGCAGAATTAAATGGAATTTTCCCTACAGTTTTTTTGTACTTTCCCAATTTATGATACATATACACACACATATTTGTAAGGAAACAAAAAATAAGAACTGTATTTTTTGTTCTTTGTGCTGGCCAAGAAAAAGCTCCTTTTCAACACGCAGCTGACAAATGTTTCTCACCTTCATTCTTTTTTAAAAAGTTCTAACTTTTGGGCTCTTGGAGAGGACCCAAGCCCTCTGGGGCCATGCCTTCCCCCTGGGAGCCAGAGCAGAGCAGGGTGCAGAGTGCTGCAAGCCTTCCCTTGGGTTTCAGGGTATCCAAAAGAAACTGTCTTTAAAATCTCCATACTTTATAAGGATGTAGCTGCAGTCACAGAAATACTGACATCTAGTAAAACTCATTGAGCTCTAAGAAAACCTCACCATTCCAATGCCAGCTCCACCCCCAACCATGACCCAGAAAAGTCTGACTCACCTGCACATGCCTCTGCTTAAGCAGGGTCTCATAGCGGTTAGACGGTGGGAGATGGATTGTTGCCCCCTGATTCTTGCATTCTGATCGTAAACGTTTATCAAGAAGCAAACTAGTATGGAAGAAAAGACATTTCTCATATTCTGTGAATTTTAATGGAAATGTCAGATCAAGTTACCCTAGATTTCATGTCCAAATCATAAACTATATACTCACCTTCCTGCCATAACCTTATAATATGCAAATATCTGGTCTGCCAGCTTATAAACAAATTGGTCAAAGCACAGATTCACCTGAAGAAAAAGAAAGCATATATTAGAGTTTTATTTCCTAAAGATCAAACAAGATAACTTAAAAAAAAACAAAAAACAAAACTTTTGATCCAGCAAATTCCATTTCTAGGTATTTAACCAGAAACACTGAAAATACTAACTTGAAAAGATATATGCACCCCCATGTTTATAGCACTATTTACAGTAGTCAAGACATAGAAGCAGCCTAAGTGTCCACTGATGGATGAACATATACAGAATTGTCTCTCTCTCTCTCTCTCTCTGTGTCTCTCTCTCTCACACACACACACACACAGGAATGCTCTTCAGTCATAAAAAAGGAAATCCTGCCATTTGCAACTGTATGGATGAACCCTGAGAATATTACATTCATTGAACTAAGTCAGACAAAGACAAATACTGTACAATCTCAATTATATGTGGAATCTTAAAAACAAACAAACAAACAAACGAATGAATGCATAGAGAACAGACTGGTGGTTCCAGAGGTAGAGATGAGCAAAATGGGTAAAAGTGGTCAAAAGGTACAAACTTCCAGTTATAAAGTGAGTAAGTTCTGGGAATATAAAGTTAAAAGCAAAATTTTTGTTAAGGCAACTAACAAAGGCTCTTTTATTAGAAAAGAAAAACAAGAAACAATCTCATTGTCCAAAAATAACAGATTAAATATATCACAGTGTGGCCAGGAGTGACCACTACACAGCCACTGAAAATTGTATCAGAACATCTCTTACTAATGAGAAAAATGCTCCCTGTCTCTTAAAGGCAAAGGAATATGAAAAAGTCTCCCTTCATCATGTGTTCCCACTGGCTAATGTGCACTGGATTTGGGTTCTGCTCCTGCCACCAGGCTGTGTATCCCAGGAACTGCTTGTGGCCTCCCCTGGAACACGGCTGGCTGCTCTGGGCACTGAGGTCAGGGAGGAGACATAGGATGGTTACAGCCTTGTGACTCCACCCCCAAAACTGAATTTTCCCTTGCAAATGGAGTTAGCCTCTCCATGCAGAACTCTGATAAGGATACCACGTGCTCAAAGGGAAACCAACCCCAGGACCTGCAAGTCTCTGCTATATGCCCACCCTACATGGCCCAGGAGCCTATGACATCTCCCCGAAGAAGCACTTTCTAGTATCTCTGTGAGGAGGCAGAGAGGGACATCTAGATGCACGGTGCAATTTGTTGAGGTTAAATGCTCTTAAATCTTAAGGTACAAAATAAGATTTATCTCCTTAGCTGCATAGTAATTCCACTTGTAGGAATTTGTCCTCAAAAAAGAACTGAACACAGCTAAAAAATTAGGTGCAAGAAAGTTCTTCAAAGCATTACTTACAATACACAAAAATAAAAAGCTAAAATGAAAGAAATAAAATAGGGGTTGGTTTAAACTGTGTTCATCAAAGAAGACAGGTGAGGATACACAGGTGCTTATGGCATGTAGTCAAGTATTATGTTGCAAGACCCCAATAACACAAGTGTAGATGCAGAAAGAAAAGTACAGATAGAAGGGTTTACTCCAAAATGTTTTTTCAGAAGTTCATTCTATTGTTTAAATCTCCTTGTATTATAAAGAAAATTTGCTTCCTTTAATACTCAGAGAAAAGGGAAATTAAAGTTTGTTAAAAGTGTCTGCGCCTTCACCTCTGCCTCAATTTCGTCGTAGAGAAACTGCTTGTTGAACCTGGTGAGGGCATAGTGTGCGCTGTCATTGTACAGGTCCAAGGAGTAGAGGACGTACCTGCAGAGGGGGCAAATGGTCAGCCCAGCCTTCAATATAGGGCCTCTCAGCTCTCACATCCCACACTCCAGATGAAATTTTACATTTGTTGCTGACCTCTCACATGAGGAAAACAATCTTTTACTTCGGACACCAAATGGGGTTCCTATCAAGGACCCTAACGGACCAAGGCAGATGATCCCACAGATGGGATGCATTTACTTAGGCCATGCCCACACCCCTGGAAGGACCAGAAGAGCCTCCTGTAATGGCATCTTCTCACTTATGCATGTTTCAAAAACTTTCACCACAGAATACAGTATTTTTTATAACCACAAAAACAAGTTATTTTCTTATTTCTAAGAATAAACTGTCGAACTTAATAAGAAAAACATATGAAGATCCTGGGTCCAGAGCTGACCACCATCATGTCCAGCATGGCCAAAAGCCCCTCTCCCCTACCCTAGCCCCGTATCTGGACAAAAGGCAGCAGCCAGTAGTCTCCAGTAGTAAGGACCCTCTGAGGGCGCAAGACCACTTCCACTTCACAGCAGGAAGGCTGTGTAAGAAGTGGGGCCAACCTCAACTCCAAAGATACAACACAGAGGCATGCCAAGGCCTTTGTGTTAGATCTCCATGTTCCTCCTCCCCTCTCTGGTACTGCTGAATGGATGTTACGGCCACTCCAGAGAAAGTAGAAGGCCATCCTCCTGACCACTTAAGAACTGACGTGCACGGGAAAAGACGAGGTGCTATACATTTGCTCTGTGTGCCGAAAAACCTGCTAGGTCAGTTCCCAGTCTGTTCACAAGACATCTCCCTTTCCTATTACTTTACCTTCGTGGAACCTCCTATTTTGAAAGTCTCCAACCCCGTACCCTGGCCTTGAGCCCTGACCTCAAAAGAAAGCCATTCAATTAACACTTTCTCTCCCAAATTCATCTGGCTCAGAGGCTGTGCCACATGATAGGCCAGGCCACCTCAACTCTTGTTGACAGGGTCTCACCTGACATGGTGGGACTTACTGACTCTTGCTGCCTAAGTTCTTGATTTTAGTCTAAAGCAAGAAGCCCGTTACCTGTATTAATCTCTGAAGTCTTACCCCAAGTATGACAACTTCAAATAAAGTGCTGAAAACAGCCCAGCCCCCTCCTCTGCCAGCTCCCAAATGCCACCAAGGACCCTGGTCATCACAAAGACCTAAGACATTCCCAGAGGGTACTCACTCCATCATTGACGCCTCCTTGGTCTCCAGGATGTGGTCCGTCAGGATCCAGGGCATGGACATCTCAATGGGGAACTGGATCCTCCTGCCCATTGTCAGTTCCAGAAAGAACTCTCGGAACCACAACTGTGAAAGGTCACAGCACTGCTGGAGTGTTTCTTGAAGGATTCAAATGATACCATGTTAATCTTCTGCAAGCAGAAGGAAGTCGGCAGGATGATCTAGGACAAGGAGTGGCATGTGCAAGGTGCCGGCTCCTTCAATCTCAGCCCTGAGCCATGCAGGAGTAGATGTGAGCAGGGAGGGGTGACACAGCATCTCAGACTAGAGATGAGACAACCATGATGTGGCTGCAAGCAAAGCCACCCTAGACTGTGCACATTCTCGGTCATAAAAAGAGCAGAGTCAGCATCTGGCCCCTGCTGTCCGGCATGGACACCACCACCCAACGATGGGAACTTGTCAACCCTGTGAGCTTCTCTGAGGGACTGGGAGGGGAGGAAAATGTCCTTTTTAAAAGGAGAAATAAAAACCACATTATTTTATTTTACTTAGGATAAAGATACAGCATTACGTGCATATTCAGTACAAGTTTATCTAATGTAAAATAGAAACAAATAAAAAAAATGTGTCCATCATTTGACAAGTGAACAACAAAAGCTTTGGTCTTTACTCCAAACCTGCAGCACTCACAGCCAAGATAGAGGCTTCCTGCTCTGAGCAAGCTGCTGCATGCAGCACCAGAGTAAACATGGACTCCACAATGACAAAGGATATCCACCCAGCGTCCTGCTCAATGTGACTGCCACCTTCCACACGTCACTATTCATGGAGACTGTTTCTGATATTTACCACTATTTTGTTCTCAAGCCAGGTGACAGATTACATTCATCTGTGCTTCTGACCTCGTATGGGTTACAAAGACCACATTCAAGTCACAGAGCCAGCCACAGGCTCGTGGCCCTCATTCTTCTAAGGGCTATGCCACATGGAGGGGACCCCTGGCTGGCTGTGCATTTAAAGCGACAGGTGAGAGAATATCATGAAGGTTACAACACAGGTCACCGCCTGGGTGTGTGCGGGGACCACAGCAGGGGAAGGTCAGCAGAAGCATTCTAGACGGTGTTAGCAGTGTTAGAACATGCTGGGCCAGATGCTGGTCAGCAGTATCTCTTACCACTGAAATTTATCAAGTGAGTATAGAAGAATGACTCTCGATGAAATTTTTCTATGTCCAATATGGTGGGCCCCTCAAGGCTACTTCTCAAGGTTTTCTTGGAACCACTTTTGTCTGCAATGAGGGACTCTAGCATGGTTCTCACCATGTAAAGCTGCATTATCCAAGGAAACATTTGTGGGGGAGAAAATATACATGGTACAATTAGTTACACCAAATTTAGATAAACCACAAGAGGAAGACTACTCCACTATGCCCTGACCAGAGCCGGGCTGGAGTGGTAAGCCTACCACTACATCAGCCCCTAAAAGGGGGTCTGGGCACTCATCTAAGTGCCCAAGTTGGTGCTGCTTGGGAGAAAGAATTTGTAGCAGAGCAGTTCACCTCTGTGCCATAAACATAAACAAGAAAAACAAATGATGTCTTACCACCAAAGGTTAAAAGAGGCGGATAGGTGTAGGACTGCCTCAGAAACGCGTTTACCACATGCAAGAGTCTTTCCATGCCCAAAGACTTGAGCTGCCTCAGCAGCTCGGCAGAGCTCAAGGACTCCGCCATGGTGCGCACCAGGTAGAGCTAGACACGGACAGATGAGGGGGAGAGGTGGGAGAGAGCCGTTAGTCACAGGACACACACAACATGGTATGGGGAGATACACATGGGAACAGAGGGTGGGGAGGCTGCATGCACATTGGACAGACCCAGGACAAGCATCCTCCTTAACTGGGCCAAATGCCTTCCTCCCAGATATTTGAGAGGTTTCATATAAAGCCAGCAATATGCTTTGCTGGTAGTTCTCTGCAAGGCTGGCAGAAGAGATTATAAAAGCCCCCAAAAGAAGAACAATGAGTAAGAAGTACTTGGCCCCAAAATGGGAAGAAAAAAACAGAAGGACGTTTTAAATCAGGTGTGAGAGTCAGAAGAAAGCTGCTTTTGGGGGTCAGGAGGCTGAGCATGCCAGAAGAGAAAACAGCAGTGGTGGCTTAAGACCAGGGACACAATAAAGCTACATTCTTAAATTTCTAAAAGTTTTATCTTCAGAAACAATCATTTTTAGTCCCAACATAGAAAGTATAACCATATATTTAAACACCCACCAGGAAACACAGCGTAAATATGGACACATAGACTTTCACCCACATTTTGGCAATGGGAGCTGATGCAGTCAAATTAAATTCTGTGTGCAAATGATCAAATCCGAGAATCACAAGACTATCTTGGCTAATGCTCCAGATTCACATGGGCAGGGAACAGAGGAGCAGAAAAGGCACAGGCAGTACTTGATCATCTTGAGCAGACAGTGGTTATGTCATTTTACTCCTGACCTTGCTTATCAACCCTCGGCTCAGGGTTAGCCCACTCAGGGGAACAGATGGAGCAGGGAAGCAGGGAGGATGAGAACCTGAGTGCTGGAGGGTCCTACAGCGCGCCGGGGCACTTTGATGTCAAAGCCGCTCTTGGGGTCCTTCTCGCCTCGCAGGGCTGGGTCGTTGAAGGGCTCATGCCCCGTCTCCCAGTCACACACGGTCTTCCTGATGGCCTGCAGGACACTAAACAGTCCCATCAAGTCATCAGTGAGGCACAGAGTGCTGACACCCTCACCACTTTAAAAATCACAGCATTGCCTCACCTAACACATAGCTCTCAGGACAGCCAACTCTCACACGTGATTTCCTCTGAGGGCTGCGGGGGACATGGTAATGGACCAATTTAAAGTGAAACTTTGAATAGATCATTTTCTGGGGGATATTACTAGCCCCAAAAGATCTGACTTAGCTGCAGTTTGCATCTATTAACCTGAAAGTGATGTTTTATTTCCTGAACATAGAGTCATGCAAAAGGTGGCAGGAGACAAACCACAAATATCCACCCAGGGAGCTGAAACTCAACTTCCTCTGGATGATTCCCTGATTTCTAACAGGAACATGTCACCAATACAACTGTACAGTCTGGGTCTATGTCTCAGACACATTTGGAACACGTTCCCATTCCCACCAGGGCTCTATCATATGGAGAGGCGCCCAATCCCCACCACAAGCAGGGGTAAATGTACCCATGTGCCTATCCTGTCACCTCGTGGGGAAAGCTCTGGCTAAAACCTGAGTTACTCTTAGACTACACTTCACATTTCCCATGTGGTAAGCCTCCCATTATGGCAAACATGAGCAAAATAGGAAGACTAACAGTATCAAATTTTATTACTGCAAAAAGTCATAATAAGCCAGGTGTCAAACATCAATTATAAAGCAACAAAATGAAATCAATATACTTGTGAGTCCCAGTGAGCTTCATTTTACACAAATGTCTCTGAAAGACAACTTGAAAAGGCTGTATTTTTTTTTTTATTAACATACAATGTATTACTTGTTTCAGGGGTACAGGTCTATGAATCATCAGTCTTATATAATTCATAGCGCTCACCATAACACATACCCTCCCCAATGTCCATCACCCACGCACTCCATCTCTTGGGCTCCCCTTCCCTCCAGCAACCCTCAGTTTGTTTCCTGAAATTAAGAGTCTCTTAGGGTTTATCTCCCTCTCTGGTTTCGTCTTGTTTCATTTTCCCCCTCCCTTCCCCTATGATCCTCTGTCTTGTTTCTCAAATTCCTCAAATCAGTGAGATCATATGATAACTTCTTTCTCTGACTCTTTCATAAAAGGCTATGTATTAAGAGTAAACCAGCTCAAGATCACTACAGGATCTCTGCAATATCTGTGTTAGTCTCTGACCAATTTGTAGGACAGGTCAAAAGGAACAGAAGCAAAAATACTGAAGACGACACACTTGAGATGGGAAACGTGATGCTGGGCTTCCTGTCTCCACAAGCCTGGTGATAAGAATCATTAAACAGATATTGAGACACTCTCCTGCCCCGAGATAAACACACCCTTGACCCTGCATCCCCACTGCTCAGACATTCTGTAGTCGATTTATTACACGTTGCTCAGGTGAATAGTTGGACCTATCGCATCACATTCAGAGAAAAATCACAGGAATGGCATCTATTAGAGGAGGTTGAAGATAAATGCACTGAGCATATTTATGAAAATCTAACTATATAGTTGTTTAATCTTAAACTGATTCGACAGCTTCAGACTCTAGCTCAAAGGGAGGTATTACACTGAGGCTGACCTCTGGATGACGTTCTTCTTCTTCTTGATGGCTTGCCTGAGTGGTTCCCGGAGGGTAACCTGGGAAAAGTCCTGCAGTGCAGCGTAGACGGTGTGCCGGATGGCATGGTTGAATACACTCTCCATCCTGCCCATCAGCACCTGCAGACCTTTGATCATAGCAATCACCTGTAGAGGGAGACACAACTGTCAGTGTGGTGGATGGTGACAGGAAATGGTTCCTTCTCAGGAGATGCCAAGTTGCACCTGGAAGCTGCCTCTCTCATACACAGCACCTCTGCCTGGCTTCCCAAGTTTCTGCTCAGAAGCTGCTGCCTGTAACTCTTCCCGAGAGCCGTGAGCTTAGATCTATATCAACAGCTGTCCATGTGCCTGGGTCTGACACCATTAAACCATGAGTGCCTTAAGGACAGTGATGGATCTGCTTGGCTTGGCATGGAGCTAACAGGGGTATTTAGTAACTCACTCAGAATACTCTCAAATGCATAAGGGTATATCCCTGTGAAAGATTTTAAAGGAAAAAGACTAAAAAAGATTCATGAAAGCAAGTATGTTATTAGCTGGAAAAGAAAAAAGAAGTTTTTTAGAGTTGGTAGCCCAAATCCCATCTATTAAACAGTAATAGCATGCTGAATTAATAGGCATATAAAGGCCTAGAAGAAAATACACTAAAATGCTTAAAGTTCATCTCTGTGATAGCATCACAGACACTATAATGTCCTTAAGGCACACTCATGTGTTCCATTCATTTGCTTTAGGGATCTGTTAGGTGGTTCTCTAATAAGGAAGAAAGAGGCATTTCTATGAAAAAAAAAAAAAAAAAAAAAAAAAAAAAAAGCAAATACCCCAAATCAAATTCAAACTGAACTGAATTCAAATTCAAATCAACTTGAAAAAAATACTATATATTCAAATTTATGGGATGTAGGAAAATGTATGCTAAAAAAGTAAATTTTGAACTCTACAGGCATACATTAGGAAACAAAAAGTCTGATAATAATAATCTTACATTCATCATAAACCTGTAAAAAGAACAGGAAAATACACCTTCCCCAAACTAGAAGGAAATAAATACTGACAAGTAAAAATTAACTAAACAGAAAACAAGCATATCATAGAAGGTGATCAACAAGGGCTTCTGGGTGGCTCAGGTCAACATCCCAGAGTCCTGGGATCAAGCCCCACATTGGGCCCCCTGCTCAGTGGGAAGTCTGCTTCTCCCTCTCCCACTCCCCCTGCTTGTGTTCCCTCTCTTGCTGTCTCTCTTTCTCTCTGTCAAATAAATAAATAAATAAATAAATAAATAAATCTTAAAAAAAAAAAAAAAAAAGGTGATCAAAAAAGATAAAGCTGTTTAAAAAAATAAGTAAATAATAGAATTGACAACTTTCCCGAAGGACTAATCAAGAAAGACACGGGCAAAGGCACAAACTACGAGCATTAAGAATAAAAAGGGGGGCATTATCACAGAGTTTACAGATAGTAAGAGATTATGTGACTATATCAGCATAGGATAAACATACAGATCAATGGAACAGAAACAGACATTTACAGTCAACTGATTTTCAACAACTGTGTGAAAACAATTCAACAGAGAAATATTATTTTTTCAACAAACAGTATCCACATGCAAACAATGAAGTTGGTCTCCTGTGTAGGACAGGGTTAACTGGTGAGGCCTGGAATGATCAAACCCTCCATATACCCAGGAAAGGCCTGTTTTCAAGACTGGCCCTTGGCCAGCTCCAAGGAACTTTTAGCTCTCAACCTGGAACTATCCTGCCTGAAAAAACCCAAGGTTCTGGACCATTGCAGTACCAGTGTTTATGACAATAATGTAATTTACGGTGAACAGCTATGTTTGCACTGGGAGTCTGGAGTCTGAGTAGCCAAGTCAACGAAGTTGTGTTGCATGCCAACAGTACTGACCCCCAATAAAAAACCTGGACACTAAGATCCTGGGTGAACTTCCCTTGATGGCAACAATTTCCAGGTGTTGCCACCCCTCTGTGCTGGAAAAATTAAGCACATCCTGCATAAGTGCACTAGTACGGGATTCCCAGAAGTTTGCACCTGGTTTCTCCTGGACTTTGTCCATGTGCCTTTTGCTGATTTAAATCTGTCTCCTTTCACTGTAATAAATTATAACCTCGAGTAGAACAGCTACTCAGTCCTGTGAGTCCCTCTAGCAAATAAAGCCTAAGAGCAGTTTTGGATATCTCTAACATAGCCCCTACCTCACACCATACAAGAAATTAACTCAGAATGAATCACACATTTAAACTGAAGAGGCAAAACTGTAAAATTCTTAGAAGAAAACATAAGAGTAAATCTTCATTACCTGGGTTGGAAAATGGCTTCTTAGATATAATAGCAAAAGCACGCAGCAAAAGAAAAAAACAGGTAAACTGAACATAATAAAAATTAAAGACTTTATGCTTCAAAGGACCCCAATAGTAAAGTAAAAAGACAACCAAAGAATGGAAGAAAAGAATATAAATCATATGTCTGAAAAGGAACTCTTATCTAGAATACATTGAGAACTTAATAAGAAGATAAATAATCCAATTTAAAAAATGGACAAAAAGGGTCTCGAGAGGAGTCAAGATGGTGGAGAAGTAGTGGGCTGAGACTACATCAGGTAGCAGATCAGCTCGATAGCTTATCTAAACATTGCAAACACCTACAAATCCGACGGGAGATCGAAGAGAAGAAGAACAGCAATTCCAGGAACAGAAAATCAACCACTTTCTGAAAGGCAGGACTGGCGGAGAAGTGAATCCAAAACGACGAGAAGATAGACCGTGGGGGGAGGGGCCGGCTCCCAGCAAGCAGTGGAGCAACAGAGCACAAAATCAGGACTTTCAAAAGTCTGTTCCACTGAGGGACATTGCTCCAGAGGCTAAACTGGGGTGAAGCCCATGCAGGGTCAGCGTGGCCCCAGGTCCCGCAGGGTCACAGAAGGATCGGGGGTGTCGGAGTGTCGCAGAGCTCGCAGGTGTTAGAATGGAGAAGCCGGCTACAGAGACAGAGCCGAGAACTGAGCTCTCAGCTCGGGGTTACCTTGAACCAGTCGCGGGCTGGGTGAGCTCGGAGCTTGGCTGGAGGCTGGGGATACGGGAGTGATTGGGTGCTGTCCACTGGGGGTGCACTGAGGAGTGGGGCCCCAGGCTCCCGGCTCCTCCGGGCTGGAGACTGGGAGGCCGCCATTTTCATTCTTGTCCTCCAGAACTCTACAAAAAGTGTTCAGGGAACAGAAGCTCCCAAAAGCGAACCCGAGCGGATTACTTAGTCTGGGCCCCGGTAAGGACGGTACAATTCCGCCTCGGGCAAAGACACTTGAGAGTCACTACAACAGGCCCCTCCCCCAGAAGATGAATAAAATATCCAGCCAGGACGAAGTTCATCTATCAAGGAAAGCAGGTTCAATACCTAGGACAGCAGCGGAATTCCAAAGGAGGAGAAAGCAAAGCACAGAACTCATGGCTTTCTCCCCATGATTCTTTAGTCTTGCGGTTAATTCAATTTTTTTTCTTCCTTTTTTCTTCTTCTGCTGAATTTTTTAAAACTTTTACCCTTTTCTTTTTTAACGTTTTTTGACTATCTAAAATATATTTTTTCTTTCTTTTTTATATTTTTTCTTTATTTGTTTTATTTTTAAAAAATTTTTCTTTCTTTTTTTTCTGAGCCTCTTTTTATCCCCTTTCTCCCCCCAACAATTTGGGGTCTCTTCTGATTTGGTTACAGCGCATTTTTCTAGAGTCTTTGCCACCCTGGTAGTATTTTATTTGATCCTTCATATCCTCTTATCTGGACAAAATGACAAGGCAGAAAAAATCACCACAAACAAAAGAAGAGGCAGTACCCAAGGCTAGGGACCTAATCAACACAGACATTGGTAATATGTCAGATCAAGAGTTCAGAATGACGATTCTGAAGGTGCTAGCTGGGCTCAAAAAAGGCATGGAAGATATTAGAGAAACCCTCTCTGGAGATATAAAAGCCCTTTCTGGAGAAATTAAAGAACTAAAATCTAACCAAGTTGAAATCAAAAAAGCTATTAATGAGGTGCAATCAAAAATGGAGGCTCTCACTGCTAGGATAAATGAGGCAGAAGAAAGAATTAGTGATATAGAAGACCAAATGACAGAGAATAAAGAAGCTGAGCAAAAGAGGGACAAACAGCTACTGGACCACGAGGGGAGAATTCGAGAGATAAGTAGACCATAAGACGAAACAACATTAGAATAATTGGAATTCCAGAAGAAGAAGAAAGAGAGAGGGGAGCAGAAGGTCTATTGGAGAGAATTATTAGAGAGAATTTCCCTAATATGGCAAAGGGAACAAGCATCAAAAATCCAGGAGGTGCAGAAAACCCCCCTCAAAGTCAATAAGAATTGGTCCACACCCCGTCACCTAATAGTAAAATTTACAAGTCTTAGTGACAAAGAGAAAATCCTGAAAGCAGCCCGGGAAAAGAAGTCTGTAACATACAATGGTAAAAATATTAGATTGGCAGCAGACTTATCCACAGAGACCTGGCAGGCCAGAAAGAGCTGGCATGATATATTCAGAGCACTAAACGAGAAAAACATGCAGCCAAGAATATTCTATCCAGCTAGGCTATCATTGAAAATAGAAGGAGAGATCAAAAGATTCCAGGACAAACAAAAACTGAAAGAATTTGCAAACACCAAACCAGCTCTACAGGAAATATTGAAAGGGGTCCTCTAAGCAAAGAGAGAGCCTAAAAGTAGTAGATCAGAAAGGTACAGAGACAATATACAGTAACAGTCACCTTACAGACTAATAATGGCACTAAATTCATATCTCTCAATAGTTACCCTGAATGTTAATGGGCTAAATGCCCCAATCAAAAGACACAGGGTATCAGAATGGATAAAAAAACAAAACCCATCAGTATGTTGCCTACAAGAAACTCATTTTAGACGCGAAGACACCTCCAGATTTAAAGTGAGGGTGTGGAAAACAATTTACCGTGCAAATGGGCATCAGAAGAAAGCTGGGGTGGCAATCCTTATATCAGATCAATTAGATTTTAAGCCAAAGACTATAATAAGAGATGAGGAAGGACACTATATCCTACTCAAAGGGTCTGTCCAACAAGAAGATCTAACAATTTTAAATATCTATGCCCCTAACGTGGGAGCAGCCAACTATATCAACCAATTAAGAACAAAATCAAAGAAACACATCGATAATAATACAATAATAGTAGGGAAATTTGACACTCCCCTCACTGAAATGGACAGATCGTCCATGCAAAAGATCAACAAGGAAATAAAGGCCTTAAATGACACACTGGACCAGATGGACATCACAGATATATTCAGAACATTTCATCCCAAAGCAACAGAATACACATTCTTCTCAAGTGCACATGGAACATTCTCCAGAATAGATCACATCCTGGGTCACAAATCAGGTCTCAACTGGTATCAAAATATTAGGATCATTCCCTGCATATTTTCAGACCACAAAGCTCTAAAGCTAGAACTCAATCACAAGAGGAAAGCTGGAAAGAACCCAAATACATGAAGACTAAACAGCATCCTTCTAAAGAATGAATGGGTCAACCAGGAAATCAAAGAACAATTCAAAAAATTCACGGAAACAAATGAGAATGAAAACAAAACGGTTCAAAATCTGTGGGACACAGCAAAGGCAGTCCTGAGAGGAAAATATATAGCGGTACAAGCCTTTCTCAAGAAACAAGAAAGGTCTCAAGTACACAACCTAAACCTACACCTAAAGGAGCTGGAGAAAGAAAAAGAAACCCTAAACCCAGCAGGAGAAGAGAAATCATAAAGATCAGAGCAGAAATCAATGAAATAGAAACCAAAAAAACAATAGAAAAAAATCAATGAAACTAGGAGCTTGTTCTTTGAAAGAATCAATAAGATTGATAAACCCCTGGCCAGACTTATCAAAAAGAAAAGAGAAAGGACCCAAATAAATAAAATCATGAACGAAAGAGGAGAGATCACAACTAACACCAAAGAAATACAGACAATTATAAGAACATACTATGAGCAACTCTACGCCAAAAAATTTGACAATCTGGAAGAAATGGATGCATTCCTAGAGACCTAGAAACTACCACAACTGAACCAGGAAGAAATAGAAAACCTGAAGAGAGCCATAACCAGTAAGGAGATTGAAGCAGTCATCAAAAATCTCCAAGCAAACAAAAGCCCAGGGCCAGACGGCTTCCCAGGGGAATTCTACCAAACATTTAAAGAAGAACGAATTCCTATTCTTCTGAAACTGTTCCAAAAAATAGAAATGGAGGAAAATTTCCAAACTCATTTTATGAGGCCAGCATCACCTTGATCCCAAAACCAGACAAGGATCCCGCCAAAAAAGAGAACTACAGACCAATATCCTTGAGGAACACAGATGCAAAAATTCTCACCAAAATACTAGCCAATAGGATTCAACAGTACATTAAAAGGATTATTCACCACGATCAAGTGGGATTTATTCCAGGCCTGCAAGGTTGGTTCAACATCCGCAAATCAATCAATGTGATACAACACATGAATAAAAGAAAGAACAAGAACCATGATACTCTCAATAGATGCTGAAAAAGCATTTGACAAAGTACAGCATCCTTTCCTGATCAAAACTCTTCAAAGTGTAGGGATAGAGGGCACATACCTCAATATTATCAAAGCCATCTATGAAAAACCCACCACAAATACCATTCTCAATGGAGAAAAACTGAAAGCTTTTCCGCTAAGGTCAGGAACACGGCAGGGATGTCCATTATCACCACTGCTATTCAACATAGTACTAGAAGTCCTAGCCTCAGCAATCAGACAACAAAAAGAAATTAAAGGCATCCAGATCGGCAAAGAAGAAGTCAAACTATCACTCTTCGCAGATGATAGGATACCATATGTGGAAAACCCAAAAGACCCCACTCCAAAACTGCTAGAACTTGCAGAGGAATTCAGTAACGTGTCAGGATATAAAATCAATGCACAGAAATCAGTTGCATTTCTGTACACCAACAACAAGACAGAAGAAAGAGAAATTAAGGATTCCATCCCATTTACAATTGCACCCAAAACTATAAGATACCTAGGAATAAACCTAACCAAAGAGGCTAAGAATCTATATGCAGAAAATTATGAAGTACTCATGAAAGAAACTGAGGAAGACACAAAGAAATGGAAAAATGTTCCATGCTCCTGGATTGGAAGAATAAATATTGTGAAAATGTCTATGCTACCTAAAGCAATCTACACATTTAATGCAATCCCTATCAAAATACCATCCATTTTTTTCAAAGAAATGGAACCAATAATCCTAAAATTTATATGGAACCAGAAAAGACCTCGAATAGCCAAAGGAATATTGAAAAAGAAAGCCAAAGTTGGTGGCATCACAATTCCGGACTTCAAGCTCTATTACAAAGCTGTCATCATCAAGACAGCATGGTACTGGCACAAAAACAGACACATAGATCAATGGAACAGAATAGAGAGCCCAGAAATAGACCCTCAACTCTATGGTCAACTAATCTTCGACAAAGCAGGAAAGAATGTCCAATGGAAAAAAGACAGCCTCTTCAATAAATGGTGCTGGGAAAATTGGACAACCACATGCAAAAAAATGAAATTGGACCACTTCCTTACACCACACACGAAAATAGACTCCAAATGGATGAAGGACCTCAATGTGAGAAAGGAATTCATCCAAATCCTTGAGGAGAACACAGGTAGCAACCTCTTCGACCTCAGCCGCAGCAACATCTTCCTAGGAACATCGGCAAAGGCAAGGGAAGCAAGGGCAAAAATGAACTATTGGGATTTCATCAAGATCAAAAGCTTTTGCACAGCAAAGGAAACAGTTAACAAAACCAAAAGACAACTGACAGAATGGGAGAAGATATTTGCAAACGACATATCAGATAAAGGGCTAATATCCAAAATCTATAAAGAACTTATCAAACTCAACACCCAAAGAACCAATAATCCAATCAAGAAATGGGCAGAGGACATGAACAGACATTTCTGCAGAGAAGACATCCAGATGGCCAACAGACACATGAAAAAGTGCTCCACATCACTTGGCATCAGGGAAATACAAATCAAAACCACAATGAGATATCACCTCACACCAGTTCAGAATGGCTAAAATGAACAAGTCAGGAAATGACAGATGCTGGCGAGGATGCGGAGAAAGGGGAACCCTCCTCCACTGTTGGTGGGAATGCAAGCTGGTGCAACCACTCTGGAAAACAGCATGGAGGTTCCTCAAAATGTTGAAAATAGAACTGCCCTATGACCCAGCAATTGCACTACTGGGTATTTACCCTAAAGATACAAACGTAGTGATCCGAAGGGGCATGTGCACCCGAATGTTTATAGCAGCAATGTCTACAAGAGCCAGACTATGGAAAGAACCTAGATGTCCATCAACAGATGAATGGATAAAGAAGATGTGGTATATATACACAATGGAATACTATGCAGCCATCAAAAGAAATGAAATCTTGCCATTTGCGACAATGTGGGTGGAACTAGAGGGTATCATGCTTAGTGAAATAAGGTAATCGGAGAAAGACAACTATCATATGATCTCCCTGATATGAGGACATGGAGATGCAACATGGGGGGTTAGGGGGATAGGAGAAGAATAAAGGAAACAAGATGGGATTGGGAGGGAGACAAACCATAAGTGATTCTTAATCTCACAAAACAAACTGGGGGTTGCTGGGGGGAGGTAGGGATGGGCATGGGGGAGGGGGGGTTATAGACATTGGGGAGGGTATGTGCTATGGTGAGTGCTGTTAAGTGTGTAAACCTGGCAATTCACAGACCTGTACCCCTGGGGTAAAAATACATTATATGTTTATAAAAAAAAAAAAAAGAAATAAAAGATACAAATTCTGGTTTAAAAAAAAAAATGGACAAAAAATCTGAATAAGCATTTCTCCAAAGAAGATATATAAATTGCCAATAAGCATATGAAAATATGCTCTGCATCATAGTTTTTAAGAAAATGTGAATAAAATCATAATGAGGTACATTTCACATGTGATAGGATGGCTAGAATCAATCAGACATACAAAAACAAGTGTTGCTAAAGATTCAGAGAAAGTAGAAGCCTCATACGCTATTGGTAGGAATATAAAATAGTGCTGCCACTTGGGAAAACCCATCTGGTAGTTTTTCAAAATGTTAAATAAATAGAGTTACCATATGACCCAGCACTTCTACTACTGGATGTATCCTGAGAAGAAATGAAAATATGCATTCATAGAAACTAGTATACAAAAGTTAATAGAAGCATTAGTCTTAACAGTGAAAAAGTAGAAACAACCAAACTAAAAAATCAGCTAAAAAGTAAATAAAATGTGATACATCCATTCAATGAAATGGGATCCAGCAATGGAAAGAGTGAAATACTGATATATGTGTGAACCCTGAAAACATGACGTTCAGTGAAAGAAGCCAATCACAATTAGCTACATATTGTATGATTTCATTTATATGAGTTGTTCAGAATAAGCAAATCTACAGTCACAAAGCAGATTGGCAGCTGCTTAGGGCTAAAGGGAGAGGAGAACTGGGGATGAATGCTAATGGGTGTGAAGTTTCTTTATGACCTAACTAAAATGTCCTAAATTTGATTGTGACTGTACAACTCTGTGAATATATATTTTTAAAAGGCACTGAAATTTTATACTTCAAGCAGGTTAACTGTATACTGTGTAGGGAAAAAAAACTGTTACTAAAATAAGATGAGAATTTATTTTGAAAAACTTTACGACAAATGTTAGAAAATTTTAAGTCTTGGAAAATTCCCTGAAAATGTAACTTACCATGCCTGAAAATACAACTTAACAAAAGTGATACAAATAGAAAGAGAAAATGTACATGGTAAAGAAACTGAATGTTTCAAAAACCATCTCATAAAGGGAAAACTTTACTAGTAAATACTAGCAAACATTGAAAGAAGAAATAACATGAACCTTATACAAACCCCTTCAGACAATACAAAAAGAAGGGAGCCCCCTATGAATTGTTTTATGAAGCCAGCAACCAGAAAACTAGAATGGAAAGTTATAACTAATGACAGTGCATTTTAATTATACTTAAACAAAAATAAATAAATGAATAAATAAATAGCAAATAGAAGTAAAAAAAAAAAAAAGTAACGTTAGTCTACACAGGTGTTGTTTGTGTGCAGTAACTTCCTTCTCTAAAGTACACTATGAAAAGGAGAAAGGAGAGAGGAAGATATAAGATATAGGGGAACTTCCTAATAGAGAAACCTGACAATACATCCTTGGCCAGATGAGCAAGGCCGATACCAACTGTGATGAGTTTGTTAACAGTATGTACTCTTGATGTGATGTGATGGAAATGATGCTTCACACCTCCGTGGTCCAACTTCCCCATACCTGTAACTCCAATCTAATTATGAGAAAAAGTCACAAAAATACCAACTGAGAAACATTTGACAAAATACCTGACGAGTGCTCCTGAAAACTGTCAAGGTCATCCAAAACAAAGGAAGTCTGAAAAACTCACAACCCCGATGAGCCTAAGGAGATATGATGACTTAATGTAATGTGGGATCTTAGATCAGAACTAGACATTATGGAAAGACTGAGTAAATATGAATAAAGTATGGACTTTGGTTAATAATAATGTATAATACTGGTTTATTAATTGTAACAACACTAATGTGTGTAAGGAACTATTTAGAAACTGTCCCTGCTCCCCTTCCCCCAGGGGATTGACTTGGAGACAAGTCCTGGAAACCAGCTTCAGGTATCAGCCCAGATGCAAGGGTGGGTCAGGCCAGGTGGAGACATCCGATCAGTGGGGGGTTGTATACTGTCTCCCTGGTTACCAAGGAGTAAGAGTTTTACAGATTATAAAAGAGAAAGAGAATCTAAATAGAGGATACACCATGTTCATAAAAGGCTTAATATTCTAAATTTATCAATTCTCCCTAAAATGACCTATATAGTTATTCATATCCCCATTAAAAATGTCAACAGATTTCACTATGAGATAGGAAATAATCATTCTAAAATGTATATGAAAATACAAACAGCAAGAATAACCAAGGAACTCTTGAAGACAGAAAAGCTTACTTTACCAGACACAGAATCAGCTATAGTAATTAAGACAGAGGGGCATGAGAACAAGGATAGACCAACAACAGTTAGAAAAATACATCCATACATGAATCGTTGCTTAATTGACAACAAAGGTGAGAGAGAGCAGTGGAGGCAGAGTGTTTTAAAAACTAACTTCGGGGGACACATGGATGGCTTGGTTAGAAGAGGGTATGACTTTTGATCTTGGTGTTGTGAGTTCAAGCCCCACATTGGGTGTAGAGATTACTTAAATAAATAAACTTAAAAAAAAAAAAAGAAAAAGAAAAAGAAAAACTAACTTCAGGTGCACTTGAGATCTAAATGTGAAAGCCAGGATAATAAACATTCAGAAGGTAGTGGAGAAGAACATCTTATAACCTTAGGGTATGCAAAGTTTTCTTAAACAAGAAAAAAAAGTCCAACTATAAAAGAAAAGAAACTCAATGGCATGGAAATTATCTACTCATAAAAAAGGCTCATGAAGACAGTACAGAGCTGAGGGAGCCAGAGCCAACATATGTGAGAGCAAAGAGCTTGGTGGTAACAGTTGGAAATATGGGGGCTCCTCTCTCTCAGGGTACCAGGTTATATCTTGTTCCTCTTCTCTCCCAATCAAAAAGATACTCCGGACACTTGTGAGTGCACCGCTGATCTACCCAGAGGAGTCATCAGTGCAGAGACCAGGAACCTACATACTATTTCATTGTTCTGCTGGCAACTAAGAAAGATGCAGAGGGCTGCCCTACACAGAAATGACAACATGAAACTGTGCACTGAATTTTACTCAAGTTTTTGCCTTTGCTTTGAACGGGAAGATAGTCTGAGGCAAGAGCAAAAGGAGGAAAAGAAAGCAAACCGTACCTCCACCAGGGCAAACTTCTCCTCACTGGTGTAGTTGTAGCGGGTGGCACGCTCATATTCCTCAGCATTGTCGGGACAGTCCTTGTTGGAGTACTTGTCCGTTGGGTGCACAAGTTTCCATGAATACTGTTGTGGTCAGAAAGGAGGAGACAGGCACACTGAATGCAAAGTGCTTATGTTCTGGTCATACTGACATGACTATAACCAAAGTGACCAAAGCCCAGCCTTCTAATATTAGCTGCATTTGAAAATCACACACATATATACATGCTCACACATACACGACACACACATACATTCATACAGTAAGCCCATCTCCATAAAATTGCAAGACAGTCTGGCACCATGACTTCAGTTTTAAGAAATATGTAGGGTAAAATGTCCTGGATATTTTGTGTTGCATTATCTAAAGACTAAAAAAAAAAAAAATCATTAAATAAAAAAATCATCCTTTCCAATGATCATATACTCATCCAGCTTAGTAATTTTTATCTGGTCAAAATAAACAACAAAAGGAAAAATCTTCTATGACTTATAGGTATCCAAATCTCCAAGAAACTATTTTACTAATGCTAAACAAAAGAAACCAATCGCTGGAACTCTATAGAGAAAACATTTTTTAAAACTGAGAATTAAAAATCATCATAATGCTACAAATTCTATCTATATGGTTTAAAAGATGAGGCCCTTTATTTGTAACACACATAAATGAAATGTACTTTGAGCCACCTAAGAAACATTTATAGTGATACAGAATTTTTTATTCCTGGAATCAAAGATAAAAAAAGTCAATTTGTTCTTGAACCAAAGACAGAAGTTAATGCAGAAAAAATACCAGTCAATTTCTTGGATGATTTTGGGAAAAGCACTTCTAATCAACCAGGGTAGCTTTCTTCCAGATCTCCGCATTTCCAAAGAAAAACAAGTACAGAGTGCCTACCACTTCCATCACATGAGCACTCCACTGTGACAGCAGCTGCAGGCCCTGAAGTGCCAGGTCAAACAGCTTCCGGTACTCAGTGTCTGTCTTCTGAGTCTCCTGGCGGCCCGACCCTGTGACAACCTAGAGCACCAGAGGAACACTGAGAAGTCACCCTATATAGAAAAACCAGTTAGGCATTTACCCCATGACCTAGCAAATCCACTAGGAATCTACCAGAAAGGTGCATCTGCAAAATTATGAAATGATAGGGGCATGCTTTACCATAGCAAAAGGCTGGTAACAGCAGAGCCCTGACAATGGACATTTTGTAGTTCTCTGGGAATGTCTCTGCAGACTGTGCTGGAGAGATCTCTAGGACATGGTGTTAAGAGAAACATGTGCATAGTTACTCTTCTACTTAGCTAATAAAGGAAAACATGCCACATCATGTGCATTTGCTTATATCAAAAAATGCAAAACTTATATTTAAGAATGGTTACCTAAAGGGCAAGAAGGTACAGGGTAGAGAGGAAAGCAGATTTCTTTGAATATACCTCCTATTGTACATCTGAGTTTGGAACCACATAAATATTTAATATAATTATGATATAAAATTAAATTATGGGATATAAGCAATCCCTAAAACTCAGAAGCAAAATGAAAGCATGAATGAAAGTACGTACTGAATTGGGTTCATGACCGCACTGAAGAACTATGTATTATAGGTACCTAACAACAAGCTTTTTTGATTACAGTAAGTGCCTGGCATTAAGCATTTGATAGCTGAGGCATCCATTTCAAGGACATCCATCTAGAATAAACACAGTGCCAGCTATACAAATAGATAAAGAGCCAGGCAGCCCCATCTATGAAGCTCCTCTCTTAGAAAGCTCTGGTTGACCTAGATAACTTATCACGTGAATGACCCCACTTTAGTGCCCTAATTCCTGCTCTTATGTTTGAAATGTGCCCATGAAATCCTACGTACCCCACCCTGGGCCCCAGTAAAGGCGGAGTCCCAGATCAACATGCCTTCTCTAGCACCACTTCACTTTGTGGCTCTAGGCATGCCATGTGCCTTCCAGAATTTGTAAGTAATGATCCTTCTTTTTCCCAAAAATGCCCTGAT
Organism: Meles meles; assembly: GCF_922984935.1. Lineage (NCBI taxonomy): Eukaryota > Metazoa > Chordata > Mammalia > Carnivora > Mustelidae > Meles > Meles meles. The sequence continues at coordinate 29,126,456 of NC_060071.1, forward strand.
GGTTGTTGCTGAGGTACATCTTGCAAGCACAATAAGAACCACAAGGACCTGTCCAGCCACAATATTGGCTCTGTTTAGGGAAATGTCTATGGGGGCTGCCAAAGATAGATGAGTCCTTCAGGCATCACTATCAGTAGGCTGAGACCAACACAAAACAAACCACTTCCAGTGACTTTGAAAAACACTGATTTAAAAGAAGGAAGGAAGGAAGAAAAGGAAAAAAGAAAGAAAGAAAGAAAGAGAGAAAGGAACCAATGATTTGTTCTCCATCCCTAGAGGGAGAAAATCTAAGGGCAAAATTAACTTACAAAATAGATTTAAAAACAACTTTTAGTAATTATATTGTCATCATAATACTGTAATGTTATATATTACAATATATAATTATATTGTTTCTAGTAATTATATTGTTATTAGCGTTGGTATTGCTATTTTAAGATGAAATCCTAGGTTCCCCACCCTGGGCCCCAGTAAAGGCGGAGTCCTATACACTGCCAAGTGTATACTAAGCTATCAAGTCAAAATATGCTGTAGTCATTAGGAACCAGGATTCTCAGCATGAAAGCCGTTGGGGGCAGAGGGAAAGAAACAAAGTAGATGAATTTTAAAACAGTACTCCAAAAAGTTTACCTAAGATAATGCTAGAGAATCAATTATTTGAAAAACTGATACATATAGCAATAGAATCCAGCTCTGACTCTCTCTCCTGAAGGAATCATACTGCAGAGAAAGGCTCAGCTGTTAGAGGAGGAGCTGAGGAGTGAAAGGACTAGAAGACCATCATGTTGCAGCCCTAATGAATCATATATTTGGCAGTGGACAATGGCTGTCCACACTCCAAAGAGAGACAGCCAGACGCTCTAGTAGTCTGCAGCACCGCCAACAAAGGGCCAGCTGCACTGAGAGGATGGAAGCGGAGTCTGATCAGGCCTCCAGATCTAATCACCCATGCAGAAGAAGAACAGAGGACAGAAGTCACTCCAAAGGACCCCACAGGGAGCAAGAGGGATGGAGAAGGGACAGATCTTCAAAGATGTGTCACCAATCAACTACAGTGTATAATACTCATGTGGATCCTGAGACAAATCAAGTTGGAAAAATAAAACCATCCATGACTCAACAGAGGAAACTGAACAATGACTCTGATATTAAGGAATATTTGAATTTTTTTTTAGGTGTGATAATGCTATTACAGTCATGTTTAGCGTTGGTGGTATAGTGGTGAGCATAGCTGCCTTCCAGTCATGTTTAAAAAGAGCCCTAGTAAAATGTAGCTTTTGGAAAAAAAGAAAAAAAAAAAGAGCCCTGATCTCTGTAAGACACATGGGAAACCCAAAGAAGAGGGTGGTTGGAACCTCTGATCTATACAGAGATCAGAAGTACATGAATACAGAGTTGCTTTTGGGTGTAATGAAAATGTTCCAATAATGGACTGTGGTATTAAACAATTCAGTGAATAAACAAAAACCTTTGAATTATACATTTTAAATGGGCAATTGTATGGTATGTAGATTAAATCCCCATAAACCTGTTTAAAAGTAAACTGAGCAGAGCATTCAAAGATAGATCTCTTTTTTTCTTATTAAAACTATTATCTTAATTATAAAGGTACTATAGCAGACATCAGAGGGAAAATAGACAGGAGCCATATGTGCTGTCAGACACACCTATTTTAAGGGTAGAAATCAACTCTACATGTCCTCTGAGAGCTTCCCACAAATTTGGTTTTCAATTACGTCAGCACAGCCCCTGCCTCTGTTTCCACCCTGTGGGTTGTGCTGTCAGCTGGGGAGACAGTGAGACAGCACCTCCTCCTGGGGGCACCAGAGGTCTGCTTGGAGCTAGTGTGTGCTCTGAACCATTTGGACTGTCTTCCAGTCATTCTGGTAACATGATGGCTAGTGTTTGCTGGCTGGGGGATAGGGGAGCTCATCATCCTGAAATGGATGGGGCCAACACACAGAACTTTTCCCTCCAAATGTTAATGATCCTACTGAGAATCTTGAGGTACCAGATTCTCAAAGACTAGAGAGGTGTGTATGTGGTCTCAAGTCTTCAGGTCCCTCTAAGTCTCTGTGTAGTACAGATACCGTGGACCATTGCCACATCCCTGACCTCGCTGCCCTGCCTGCTCACATGTAAGAAATGACATTCCCACTGCTTCTCTGCACTCAGAACTCCCCCCTCCTGTCCACCCCACATGCTGGTAGGGCTGGCCTGGAGCTGTGTTTGGCAGGTAGGAAGAATGTGACCAACCCAAACAAGGGCACAGAAAACCCAGCTGCCAAGCTGGAAGGACTTAAAAAGACCCATAGCTAAGAGACAGTACTTCCTCCTAGCCCCAACTCCAGGATCTCCTCCTCTGGGCACCTAGGATATACCCTCCCATTCAGACAAAGGTTCTCACACACCTCCGGCCTTAGGTACCGGCAAAGATGGGCACTGAAGGCCCACTTACCTCACTATTGCTGTAGCGTGCCAACTCTGAGATGAAGCGCATATGGTCCTCCCGGATCTGGATCATCTGCTCACAGATGTTGTACTGCGGGCTGCTGCTGGACGATGTGCATGTCCATCTGGCAGTGAAGGGGAAATGTGTGTTACCTGAAGAGGTGCCTGCTGAAGATTCATGCTTCACAATGCAGGGTGGCTGGGGACACAGGCATAGCAGGAACACAGGATGGCCCACTGGTCCTGCATGCTGGCTAGGACATAGAGGCTTGGAGAGAACATGAATTCTCAGCAAAAAACAGCTGGGCCAGCCCCATTCCCCTATGTCAGAGCCACTGTCCTACCTTCTCACATCTGTGTTTTGGAAAAGGAATTGTAATTTCTCCTTAATTAGCCAACTACTTTCAAAAAAGCTAAGAGCTGTTGCTGCATCACTCTTGCAAGGAAGGGCCCCTTAACTCCTATCTTTATTCCTCACATATGAAAACATAAGCTACAGCAGAAAACAAATCTGCCAAAGACTCAAAAAGTTACCCTTACGGGGAACTGAAAACTGACATTACTTGGAAGTTAGACAGTGCTGCCATAACTACTTATGTGCACAACACACCACTTCAGCTGCAAACAGATAGTCAATTTAGTGGAAAAGAGGCTTATTAACAGGGCACCTGGTTGGCTCAGTGGGTTAAGCCTCTGCCTTCCAGCATGGGTCATGGTCTCAGGGTCCTGTTACTGAGGCCCGCATAGGGCTCTCTGCTCAGCAGGGAGCCTGCTTCCCCCTCTGTCTCTGCCTGCCTCTCTGCCTACTTGTGATCTCTCTCTCTCTCTGTGTCAAATAAATAAAATCTCTAATAATAAAAAAAAAGCTTATTAACAATTAAAGCTGCTGGAGGTCTTAGGCAGAAAGCATGGGCTTTGGGGCTCTGACCACTGCTCCCTCACACTCAACACCAACACTCTCACCATGTTTTTAATGAGCTGGTCCTCTTTGCTTGAAGAGAAGGGATGCAGGTTATCCCTTGTCAAAATAATGGGTACACTGTCTCAAGCAGCATCCCTTTCTTACTTTCTGATTCAACTGTAGGATGATGCAATGATTATGTCGCCATCATCCAAGGTGGCTCCGAGTCTACGACGAGCATCTGAGGCCCATGCTTTATACTGGATTCTGCCCTCCATATACCTGCCACCCATGCAGGCCCCGAAAAGCATGTCTACCTCCGGCAAGGCCCTGGAGCCCAGAACTTGACTGCTGACACCGCACCCTCTGACCACCCCTCCTGGACCCAGATGCTGGTGCAGGGCTGCTGGGCTGACTGCTACATGCTCAGGCACGTCTCAAGGTGGCTATTAAACATACCCATTACCACCAATTAAATGCTATTGACTCATATCAAAAAGGTCCAAATAAGAATGCAAAACTCATTGTTTCCTGATTCTCTTACTGGTTTCACCATTACCTATCATCTAGAGCTCATCTGTGTTAGGCTAGAAGCACTGTGTAAGGACATGCTACTAGAGTTGTCACATTTTTAGCCTGCAGTCAGTCATGGCAGGGGTATTTACACCACGGAAAAGAGAGCTTAAATTGGTGCTGAAGCAGAAAGAGGTTTCAGTTTAATGAATGTAACTTAGAGGAGAATGAGAAATCACCTAACTGGATTTAAAGGCAGATTTATTAAGAAATAAGCTAGGACAGCACAGGCTAAATACAACCTGTATTCGTATGGCCCTAGAGTCATGTAAAATGGTACTTATATTTTCAGTGTTTAAAAAAAGAAAACCACAACAACAGCAAAGAAGACTATACGACAGATACCACATGTGGCTTAAAGTGTTTACAATTCAGCGTTTATTTAAAAAAAAAAAAATTTGGCTGACACCTGAGTATGCAGACTGAGATGTAACTGCATTTTTCAAAATCATGGCTGAATTGCAACTGTCGGTTGGCTACAGGTACACGTGTTTGGCAAGGGTCAACAAAAGCATCCTGCAAGACTCAGCTGGCTGTGTGAATCTCCAGAAAAATATGGTATTTTTTTTTTTCTATGGTATGTTTTTTATCATCTGTAATTGTAAGCCAAGGATCCTTTATGACAATGACGGGCTAGCTCTCTCTCTATAGGACCAGAAAGTAAATATATATACTTCAGAATTTCTAGGCTATATGTCTCAGTCACACAGCCATTGTCTTCTTTTTATTTATTTATTTATTTATTTTTTAAAAACCCCTTAAAAATATAAACACCATTCAAAGAAACTGAGATCTTACAAAAACAGCCCTGGGCTGGATTTGGCTCTTAGGTGATAGTTTTATAATCTCTGTGATATAAATGCAAAAGTCCTCATGCCCAGCAGGGCTACTTGTTAGGCATTGACCAGCACACCACTTTTAAGCTTGTATATTCTCAACTCATTCTACACAACAGAACTCTCTGAGATGATGGAAAAGCTCTCTATCTGTGCTGTCCAACACAGTAGCCACTACGGAACATTTGAAATGTGGATGTTCTAACCAAGAAAATTAAAAAAAGGTTTTAATGAATTTAAATGTAAGCAGTAACCAGTGACAAGGCCTACCATATGGGGCATTTGGTTCCAGATGGTTAAAAATGTCAAAGGTATTCTCTCTAGATAAATAAGTGTTATAAAACCACAATGAGAACACTGAAGAATGTTCCAACTGGACAGCTCACTCTCCTCCTACCGAGATTTATTTTCCTCATAGTGGGCGCTGGTCTTGATGTATCTTGCCAGTTCTATTTGCATGTCCCCGAACAGTGGAACCACCTGGAGCTGCTATATTTAAAGAACAACAACAAAAAAAAAGGTCACTATGTATGTTTAGTTACCAAATACAATCACAAGAATGAGTAATGCTGGTAATTACTATGTGCTGAATACTATCTCTGTAAATCATTTACTAGAAAAAAAATTGTAAGGAACTTACATATTCACTTTAAGAAGGACCATATACAATTGTAGAACCAATATTCATAAAACCAATTCAAATATTAAAATTAACTTACCTTGCTGCTAGACCCATAGTCATTAAAAAAAAAAAAATCAATTTGCATTTCTATATACCAGTACCAAATAGAAAATGAAAATCTAAAGAGAAACATTTGGGGCACCTAGGTGGCTCAGTCAGTTAAGTGGCTGCCTTCGGCTCAGGTCATGATCCGAGAGTCCTGGGATCAAGCCCCAGGTCAGGCTCCTGGCGCAGTGGGGAGTCTACTTCTCCCTCTGCCCCTTCCCCCTGGTCCTTCTCTCTCTCTCAAATAAATAAATAAATAAATAAACAATCTTTAAAAAAAAAAAAGGAGAGAGAGAGAAACGAAACCGATTTGTAGTAGAATTTTTAAAAAAAACTATAAATATGTATGAATAAATCTAACAAAATATGGCCAAGACCTCTAAACAAAAATACTACCAAAAATTCTAGAGAAAGTTTTGAAGTTCTAAGTGAATGGAGAAATATATCAGGTTCATGGACTAGAAGACTTGGTATTCTATTCCCTAAATTGAGCTATGGAATTGATCTGTGGAAGCCCAAACAATATTCCAAGAAGAAAAATGGTTTATGGGTAGTGTGTGTATATGGAAATCAACAAGCCAAATTATTTGAACAGTAAAGGGATGACACTCAAGACAATCTTGAAGAATGTAACTTGAAGGCTTTCTGATCAGCAGATCTGTTCTGTTACCAGAGAACTTGTATACACTAAGTCACCTGGATTCCCATAATGGGGAAAAGAAAAAGATCTAAAAATGTCAACTCCCGTTCCTCACATCATAAATAGAGGCCAGGTCGAGAAGGAATATAGATCTAGACAGAAAAGGAAATGGTGCTGTTTTTAGAAGGTAATAAGAAGGAAATTCTCATAAGCCTACCCTATACAAAGATTTCTAATAGTGGATATTAAAGGGATGTCTGGGTGGCTCAGTCAGTCAAGCATCTGACTCTTGGTTTCGGCTCAGGTCATGATCTTAGGGGTCCTGGGATCAAGCCCCACCTTGGGCTCCCCACTCAGCAGGAGTCTGCTTGTCTCCCTCTCTCTCTGTACCTCCTCCTGCTCTCACATGCTCACTTACTAAAATCAATCAATCAATCTTTTAAAAAAAGTAGATATTAAAGATTGATACACTAGACTACAATAAAATTGAGAACTTTTGTTCACTTAAGGCACTCTTAAGAAAGTGAAAAGGAGAGCCACATAGGGCAGAATGCATGTACTTTAGAACACATGAACCCAACAAATAACATGTACCCAGAATACATAAAGAAACTTGAAATGACACTTTACAAGACAACATACAAAACACTAATAGAGTGAAAAGTCACGAGGGAAATATCAACTAAAACACAAGGAAATACCAGCCAAAAATATAATGATGTACCACATTTCAGGATGCTCTTTCCCAAAAGAGTGACAGTGCCAAGTATTGGTGAAGATGTGGAGTGGTGAGAATGCAAATCAGCAGTCGTTAGGCTATATCTAACACTGAAAATATATATGCCTGTGGCCCCTAATCCTAGCCCTGGATAGACATATATTCAACAGAAACATGCACAGATGTGCACTAAATCAAAGCAGCACTGTTGTGTCAGCCAAAACTCACAAATGAATTATGTTCATCAGAACAGAATGGATAAATTAAGTTGAGGTGTAATCATAAAATGGACACCACGATGAAAACCTAAGGACTATCTATAGCTGTGAGATTTCACAGGGATGAATTTAATGAATGAGTGAAAACAGCTAGATGCAAAAGAATACACATAGCCACGATTCCCTTTACACAAGGTTCAAACCCAGGCAAAACTGATGCAGAATGGGAGGGAGGGTGGCCACCTTTGCAGACAGAAGCCAGTGACGTCATCCCCCATCCCTGCTGCCTATGCCCACATTTCCAGATGTGTGTCACAGAATTTACCTCCCAAAATTCAAATTGTTTACACTTGATAAAAATGCTTATCTAAAAAAAATGTAACTCACCTTGAAGTACTTATCGATTTTGGATAAGTTTATTCTTTTCTTGGCATCAAGTTTATAGATGTTGCTGACACTGCCATCCATCAAGTATAGACCGAACCCCATGACCTGAAAATCACAAAATGGCACAAAAAACTCAGCCCTGCAAGTTTAACTACCCCTAAGATCATAAATGAGAATTCACTCTTCTTTCAAAAGCACTTTCACAAGTTCCTTATAAATAAATAGCTATCCCTTCATATGAAGCTATTCTTCTATATGCGTCATTTCTTGTGGCTATTTTAAAGTCCTCCCTGAGCACAAACACCACCTCCCACCTCTCATCAAGCAAATGCAATACTAAATGTGGATTTCCATAAACATTCATGGCCAGAGGTTCCTGCTTTGATGGCACAGACAATTTCCACCGTCACAGAGTGCTCCACTAGACAGTGTCCTCCAGCACGGTGCTCTCCTGCAGGAAGCTCTTACAGGGAAGGTTTGGGGCTGACTGGACACCTAGCACAAGGTCCTTCAGGGCTATTCTCCCCAAAGGTGAAAGCAGAACAAATGCAATGGCAGAACTGGCTTCTCCTCTTTCCAGAAAGAAATGTCACTGAAAACCTCCCCAGGACACCTGGGTGGCTCAGTCAGTTAAGCACCTGCCTTCATCTCAAGTCATGATCCTGGGGTCTTGGATTTGAGTCCTGCATCAGACTCCCTGCTCAGTAGGGAGTCTGCTTCTCCCTCTATCCTTCCCCCTTGCATGTGATCTCTCTCTCTCTCCCCCTATCTCACTCAAATAAAAAGGTAAAATCTTGAAAAGGAAAGAAAAGAAAAAGAAAGAAAAGAAAACCTCTCTAATATGGTGAATGGTCATGTTCTTGACCAAAAAGAGTCTACTATAATCATGGAGACATAGTATTATTAATTCCTAAGAATCCTTAACAAGCAGAACCTGAGGTAACCTCTGCTGTAAGAAGCTAATGCTGAGAAAAGCCCTTGACCCCAGACCTCCTTATGCACGAGCACATTTTCCAGAGGGTGGTATATGATCCCAACTGGCACTGGGATCAAGCCTGAGACACAGTCATAGGAATGTGTTGAGAGTCTGTAGTGCATGCTGTGGGCACCAGAGAAGATACTGTATACATACACACACACACACACACGGCAAGCATAATAAAAAAAGGTTGGCAAAAGGATCATAATCAAAGCACAGCCTCTTCTCTCTATAGTTATGTAAGCCGTCATGCCCACACACGTACTTTGAGAAGCATGTGTTTCTCACTGGGTGTCAGGTACATCCTATTCTCGTAGTAATCCACACACAGATTCACAATATCGGCGAGAAGCTCTTCATAGCCAGAAATCACTTCAAGCTGTTGCTGCAAAGACTGAAACACAGAGTGTGAGATCCATGCCAGGGACTGTTCCCGGGACCCCAGACCCCAGCAGTGCGTCCCATCAGCCAGAGCAGCAAGAGTATGAGACTTACTTGTGTGATTTTGTTGTGGTTGGCCAGGAACATGGACAGATTTTGTGATTCCTGGATGGACTGTGGGTCTGCCATTTTCCGTAAAAACTGAGCAGCTCTTTGAAAGCAAAAAAAGTTAAACAACCAGTGTGCTTAATGACTTAAAAAAAAAAAAAAAAAGGCAGGGAAAATACAGATTACTTTATCTGGTGATAGTTATCTGTAAAAATGTGGGTCTTACTAGTTAGTTATAATTTCAGCCTCCTTGAGCTTGTCTACCCTGGAATCCAGGTCACTCTTTTGCCAGCCTGGACAGCTCACCACTTCAATGTCCACAGCTGATGGACTTCCTCAGAGATATGGCAGTGCTGACCACAGGCCTTCCTGAAGGGTCCCTGTATACTGGCCTCTCCCCACGGCTATCTGTTCCCAACTCTGAGAACAGAGAAAGAGAACTTTCTCTCTGAGAAAGACTGCCTCCCCCTCAGTGACTCCCACAATGTGGTAAAGATGTCCAGGTTCTCTGCCAAGAATCCTCCAGGCCACCATGCCTCTCAAAAGTCAGGGACCACATATAGTTTTGGTGCCAAACCTCAGAGATAAAATCCCGGTTTCCTCCACCAGTATGCTGCTCAATCTTGGATTAACCTCCTGAACTCTCCTGAACCTCACTTACCACATCTATAAGAATAACTGTCCATCATATCTGCCCTACTCACAGGGCAGATTTGAGGGGAGAGCGAACAGCATACACATAAATACCTTTACATTCAGGTCCAATAAGACTGCAGGGTACACATGAGTCTCTCCCTGGGTCTTGCAAAGCAATGCAAAGGTGGGTATGAGCATTGTGCTCATCTGGGGAGCCCCCCAAAAAGTTTAGTGGAAACTGGCCACAGAAGAACATGTCTGCAACCTAAAAACTTGGGAGTTTTAATGACGAATTCTCATGGTAAAGGCTGATAACCTACACCAACAGTCATTTACTCTGTGCCTCTTTAGAAATAAACCCCAAATTTCCATGCTACAGCAATGTGCATCATGTCCACATGACCAATGGTTGAGCCATGAGATATAATGAAAAACACTGCAAGGTACTTAGAATTTTACTTATAAAAGATAGTATGACCCCTTCTATCCTCCTTCCTCCCTGTTGACTGGAATGCAGAAACGATAGCTGGAGCTCAAGCCACCATCCTGGACCATGAGACAACACATGAAGACAGCAGAGCAGCAAGACAGCAGGAGCCCTAGTGTGAACACTGTGGAATCCTCTCATCAGCTGCAGACCATCTACCTCAGGACTTTCAGGGGAGAGAAATCATCTACAACCTTGTTTAAGCCACTGTTATTTCTGCAGGTTTTTGAAAAATTATAGATTTAAACCTAACATGAACTCTGATAATGATAACATTCTTTTTTAAAATGTTCACTTTACTGATTTGAGTAGTTGCTAAGACTAAATGAAGGGGTCAAAAATACTGTTTTCTATTTTCCTCAAGCCTCACCATAACCCCATGGGTTATCCTGGCATTTATACTCAGAAGATTAGCTATCGCTAGATGCAAAAAAAAAAGTTCGAGTGCAAATATGTGAGGGCTGAGAGAACTGAGGATAGGATGATAGGGGGTCCCAAACAGAGGTCATAGGAAGAAGCCACTGGAAGGCAGGAGGGGTGCCCCAAGCCCCCCTCTGCTCAGGAGAGCCTGGGCGACTCTTGGAGGGGGTGCTGACCCCCACACACATACCTTTCCAGAGAACAGTCCCATCTTTATACTATTTTATAGACTGGGCTCTCAGAATAAAGTTGCCGCTATTAAGGGGAAAAAAAAGCTTTTTTGAAATTGAAAACCACTGATGCTGTCTACCTCCTCTACTTTCCTAAGTCAGAAAGGTTGAAACAGCTGCTCAAAATCATGTGGCAAGGGACTTGTCCTTGCCTTGTCCTGGGCAGGGTTCTATCCTCTACCCTCAGAAGCCCCCATGCTCCACCCAGAGTCAAGCTTACTTCCACAAACACATCTGATAACGTCAACTCCAGGCTTTCCTGTTCAAGAGAGGTTAACAGATCAAGATCACCAGAGCTAACTCTAGGTGATGGATACATATACTTAATTTCATTATGGATCAAGCTTAAACCCTGGGTGATCTAGCCCAACTCCCACCGAAACCTCATCCTTAAATCTCAGTTTGGCACCATATCCCATGTTGATTTTATTTTAAAGACACGGCAACAATTTTATGATTTCAGATACAACATAACTACAGCCTATTCCAATGCAAAGTAAAATCTCATCAAATTTAATTTCATAGTGAAGATTCCTATCAAGCAGAAGAAACGGAAGTCAGCATCTCATTCCAGCTACTCATGCCTTCAACAGTACCAAGCACAGATTTCCTAAAGCAAGTCTATTAGAAGAGAGTTTGCGTTGCGCTGATTGACCACCCTCCATCTTCCTGCCACCCTCACAATTTTGCAGAAGCACACTACCATGCCACACCCACCTTTCCAATTCTCTTCTCCAGAAGGTCTCTCTAGCTCTGAAAGAGAGCTAGTCTCAGGGACCTGAAAGCTCAGTATGACTCCATGATAGTCCACAGGCCAGCTCTGCCCACTGCTGTGATGGTGTGTACCTTCCAGGAACGTGTAGCCAGGAAATGACATACACAGGTGGCGCCCTCAGGCTGTAGAACCTGCCTGTGCCCTCACCAAGATGCCTACTGAGCCAAAAGCCTTGCAGTGGCCCTAAGCCTCTGTAACAGGGACTTGTGTACTTCTGTGTTTTCACACGAGCTGAGCACCCACAGGTCCTCAACAAACCTTTGAGGATGACCAGATCCCACTCTAGTATCATGAAACCACAATGTACACATACCTGTGAGGGCACACCTTGATGCATCGCCACACACATAAACTGCCAGCTACGTCACATACCCTCACATACCTAGGTTTGTGTCCCCTAGGTTACTGTCCCAAGGCTGCCAAATAACTGCTAACAACCAGCTGCACTATTTCAGCACACGAGATGCACACCTACTATGTGCAGAGCATGTATCACACCAGGAACCACCCTGCCTGCCAGAGCACTCTCTGCAAGGACCTGGGGGAATGAGGTCAAAGCTCACCTCTTGTATGCCGAGTGGTCGTTCTTCACGCTGCACTTCATGTTCTTCAGTTCATCGAGCACAGCAAACATGTTAATGAACTTGCCCAGCGTGATCAAGTAGGCTTCAGACACGAAGTCCTTCCTTCTCTCCGCATGGCACAGGCGCCTCACCTCCCCACAGAATCGCTCTATGGCATTTCTCTGAGCAGAGGAGTGGAGGGCATAAAGGCCGCTATCAGTGACGGTCTAACTCCATGCCCAGCTTCAAGCATGTTATCTGGACTCACTATTCCTTTTTGATGAAATACCCACCCAAATGAGTGGATTTTACAGCTCAGTTAAAGAGACTTGTTTCTATAAAGTAATTTCCACATGCCTTTGCTCAGTGACAATCATCATTTATTTTCTACTTTACCAACTACATCCTAAAACAAAAGAATTTGGTTGATTATACAAGCAAAGTTACTGAGAAAATGCTCCAATAGAAGGTCTACAAATAGACATTTTAACACTCAGAGGTGAAAAGGGGTGTTAGGGAAATTTTTCCTCTTGACAACCCTGAAGATAAAACAAAAATTCTTCTCCTAGTTGTTGGGTCCCCCAATAATGGGTCCATGATTAAAGGAGCGAGACTGATACAAAGCGAAGGTCAATTTCGCACCAAGCATGGAGAATCAAACCGACCTGCAGGGGCCATGCCTCTTACAGAGAGCACGACCCCTCCCTGCCTCCCAGACTAACTTTTATAGAGCAAAGTCCATGTGGTTGGGCCTGGCCACACACAGGTGGCCAATGAGATTGTAACACACAGAGAAAGCTGCACAGTCATGCTAGGTCACACACGGGTGGCCAATTGAACTACAATTTACCCTATAGTAGACATTTGAACCAGCCCATCACCTTGGTCAGAACTGGTGCCCAAAAGGCGGGGCCCACACTTCTTGGTAGCTAGGGAAACAGTATGAGCGAGCACTACTGATTGGATGTCTCCACGAGACCCAACTCAGCCCTGCATTCAGGCTATTATCTCCACCTGACCAGATCCACCCTTGTATTTGGGCTTTGTTACCTGGGACTGGTTTCCGGACTTGCTTTTAAGTAAGTTCCCCTGGGGGGTGGGGGGCAGGGTCAGTGTAAGTTTTACTGCATAAACAACAAAATGGCTGTTCAACCAAGGTGGGGCCGCTCTGGCCAAATGGGCCCTTAAACTAGTAAGTTCTATCTTCTTCCTTTCCTGAAGAATCTATAATGAAAACTTCATACATGTCCAAAATAAATCTTTAAAAACTATCAAATCCCCTTCCTGTAACTACTCTGCCTAACCAGTGGGCCAAAGGAGCCAAGGCAGGGCAAGGACCACTAAGTGGACAGTTAGGAGAAGCTGAGAGAAAGAAAAGACCTGAAAAACAAGATGAATAAAAAGTATGAATTGACAGAATGACAAACACATTTGGAACTGACAGAAAACAGTCTTCATGGAGGAAACACAAATTGACTCTCAAAGAGACAAGAGAAGTGAAACACGAAAGAGGTATTTATTCTAGAATGGTCAGTAAAGCTTTACACTGACAAAGGCTTTGTTCCTTTTTGTCTCAGAAGCTGTTATGGTTGCTTTAATTCACATGCACTTTGTTTAGTAAGTCACGGTGATGGGTGAGAGTGAGCCAGATTCCTACTCCTCTGCATTAAACTCCTAGGATTATTTCACTGTTTTACCTGGAAGTACATAAAATTCATCAGTTTTGTGACCTCAGGCTCCAGGACCTCTACGGTTTTCTCATAAATTTCCACTCTATTAGGCTGCTCGTTACATTTCACCTAGGAATAAACATGTATGACATAAAGAGGCTTCAACTTAGCTAGAAGTGAGAGGGCAGGGCACTGTTAGGGCAGAGCCAGCAATCCCAACCCACTGTAGGTGGGTGTGGGGTGGGGAGGGGTGGGGGAGGGGGACAGGGCTGGTGGAGTGGGGGTGTGGTCTGGCTGAGATGGGGGGGACCAGAAGGGTAGGAGCATTGTCTGTAGTGGGAGGAGGGGGCCGCACAGCCAGCAGGGATGGAGTGAGGCATGGCTGGGATGGGGACACCTGTGGGATGGCCCGAGAGCAGCTCCTCCAGGTATACAGCATGACCGCGTACTCTTGACCCTCCTCCAGCATTTCATTCTGCAAGAGAATGAAATTTACACAGGGCAAATCAAAGGTAAGCAGGAAAACAATCGTAAAAAAGGAGACACCATTTTGCTAAAGTCCAGAGGCATAAACTCTCCTGACTCTCACTTTGAGGGATAGACAAGTACCAAGAACCGCACACCACTAGACAGTTGCTAAGAAGCTGATGACGCTGCAATGCAGCACTGTAGCCATAATGCCCACCCAAAACGCTCCCGTGGCTTCCCTTGGCTGGAGAGGAGCCAGCATGCCCCAGGGCACTTGCCACAGCCACTATTTCTCAACTCCACTCACCCCTAAACAACCTGCTGGCACTGCAGACCTGACGTTGAGAACAGGGGCCAGTATAGGGTAGATTTGCACAGGGTCTTCAAGGCCTTACCACCAGGCTACAGAGAGCCTCTGGGCTCATAAGACTGAGGCAACTCTGTCATCCCTAGTGCAGGGAAGGAAAAGCTAGAAGTATTTCTGCAGCACTTAAAATCCAGAGAGAGTACCCATGCAAAGACTGCCATTATTTTAAAAACTGCTTTCATGTCTACTCCTTTCACATTGTTTTCTATGGTAAAAATGGTAAAAGTGCAGAGATATTCTAAACATGTCAACTATAATTTCATCATGTTCTTGAGATCCTTTAAAATGTTTACCACTTTTGACCTAGTAACTTCACTTCGACAAATCCAGCCAATGCGAATAATGATGTGTTTGGAACGATATTCACCACTACATTTTTATTACAAAGAAAAAAGGGAAACTAAGTAAACATGCAAAAATAATTAAACCGAGAAAGTTTAAAAATGGGACTTGATAGCTATTAAAAGTTACTTTATCTGGCATATTTTCATGATATATGAAAAGTTTGTGAAATCATTAAAATACCTACCAACAGTGTAATTCATTCATGCAATCTGAATCACATTTGAGTGTATTATTGCTTGTATAAGTACAGATATAAATAATGAGAGAGAATGGACTCCCTCCAAATGCTGACAAAGGTTTTCTCTTTGTTTCATCTATGGATGCTCAATATTCAGAAAGAACATGTATTATTTTTATAATAAGAAAAACAAAGCCTTCTCTAAAAACATAAGGCATTTTCATCCACTTTCTTCTCTTTTTCCTTACTATATACTATATCAGGATAACACCAAAAAAGTGTACATTTGCCATTGACAGGTACTCTTCCTCCAAGGAAAACAAAAACATGCAGAAGGAATTACCATGCTTGAATGGACAGTTGCCTGTTCAATGTATCTTGCAATACCAGTAACAAATGCATTTCTGTCTTCAAAGTTAGTGTTGAAATTTGGCTGAAAGGAAGAGAAAAACCATCATGTGGTGGTCAGCATTGTAGATAGTGCACCCCACTCCTACCCAGCACAAACCTGGTAGAGCAGTGAGGATGGTGGGGGTTCAATGCAGGGCTGCTGGTCAGGCAAAGGCAGCTCTTCCAGGAGGTCCACATTGGACAATGCATCCTCCAGCGTCACCTGGGCCGCCATCTTGGCCTAGAACAAAACACAAAGCCACCTGAGCTGTGAGGAAGGGTGGAGATACTCTGACAGTCATTCCAAGGTGGGAAAATCAGACCCCCACTCGCCTGACCCCTCTCTTGAGGGCAATGGAGATGGCTGAAGTGATCATGGCCAATCTCTCCTAGGCTTGCTCACAAAGGAGTCATGATGTAGCCTCTTCTGGCCTACAGGAATGTCAAAGTATAGGATATATGGACCACCACACATACTGTTGCTTCCTTTCACCCTTCCCACCTTGGAGCCATTGTCCCTAGTAGGCTGTCTGGGAGGGTCTGACAACCCCGTCACGGAGCCAGAGGAGGGAATGTCCTCTTCAACAGTATGTCTGCCCCAACGAAGCCAGCACAGCCTCCAAGGGGGCAACAGTGCTTCCCTGCCTACAGACACTTCCCAGATGGTTCCTCTAAGCAAGGTTACACACTAACGATAAAGATGGTAAAGGTCAGAGCTCTTCCTCCAGGGACAGCCTGTAGGGACTACTAAGGTGGAGGAGGGGGCAACATGAAAAAGGGAGGGGACTGTTGGCAGAGGACTGAAAGCACAAACAAGGCCCCGTGCAGGGAAGCACAGAAATGGAGGTGGATGTCATCTAAACACATCTGCGCCAGCTCCAAGGGAGAGGAAACAGCACACACCAGCCTGCTTCCTGCCTCCTGCTGCTCTGACCCTGGATGGGATACAGGGAGTAGTAGCTCCATTCCCAGAGGCAATACACCAAGAAGCTCTGAACTCAGACAGGACATGTGGGGCAACGCTGACCCCAGATAGGACATGTGGGGCCACTATATGTATTGTAAGGAAAGAGCAGCAGGCAGGCTGGTGAGAACACTAAATGGAAGAAGTACCCAGTTGCTCCTCCCAACACTGGGCGTCAGACAAGGTGTGGGTGTAGAAGTGCATGGTGGAACTAGTTACTAAACCCTGAGCTATTGGCTAGCGAACCAAAAAGGGAACCCCAGGGCAGTGGAAAGCCCCACTGACAATGTGGAGAGGAAGAAATCTCAAAACAGCAAGTCCATAAAGTTGCTCATGAACTTTGGACCCACCCAAAGCTGTATGTGTATGAATCTGATTCTCTCACACCACAACCCCTGAGACCATAGCCGGCTCCCAGATGGCAACAGGCAGCACTCATGGAACAGACACAAATGGCACTGCAGAAGCTCTGAAACAGAACTGAACCAAATCATACCCCAGAGAAGGCAGGTCAGAACCACAGCCTAAATTGAACCAAGTGGTTTGCCTGCTAAAATAAAAAATGAGCATTCTCCCAGGACTTAAGATCCAGAGTCCCATTTCATAATATCCACAATGTCCAGTTGCAGTCCAAACTACTCAGCACACAAAGAACCAAGAATGTCTTAACTCCTACAGGAAAAGATGATTAACATATACCGACAATGAAAGAACACAGATATTACAATTATTTAGCAGAGTTTAAAGGAATGACTATGAAAATGCTCTGACAAACAATGATAACACTCTCAAACTGAAAGAAAAAAAAATCAAAAGCAAGGAAAAAAAAGATACCATATCAAAAAAAAAACAAATAAAAATTATAGAAATTTTAAAACTAAAAAATACCATACTAAAACCCATTAAAATACCATTTTAAAAACCCCCTACACAAGCTCAAGGCAAAAAAAGATTCCATGAACTTGAAGACAGAACAACAGAAATTATCTAATCTGAACAACAGAAAAAAGGTTGGAAAAACATGAGGAGACTTGAAGGACCTTTGGTACAAGAGAAATGGCCTAATATTTGTGTCATTAGAGTGCAATGGGTGCAGAAAGTGGGTGAAAACAATGGCCAAAAACCTCCTACATTTGGCAGAACACCCATGTATGACTTCAAGAAACTTAATGGATCCCAAATAGGATAAACCTAAAGAAATCCACACCAAGGGCACCTGGTAGTCAGTTAAGCATCTGCCTTTAGCTCAGGTCATGATCCCAGGGTTCTGGAATCAAGCCATGCATGGGGCTCCCTGCCCAGTGGAGAAACTGCTTTTCCTTCCCCCTGTTTGCGCTCCCTCTCTCTCTCACTCACTCACTTTCTCTCATTCAAATAAAAAATCTTAATTAAAAAAAAAAAAGAAATTCATACCAGACACATCATAGTCAACTGTTACAAACTAAAGAAAAAAAATATCTTGAATGAATAATCACAAGGCTACAAGGCACAGCATAAGGAACAGTCAACAATATTGTAATACTGATGTATTGGGACAGATGGTAGCTATACTTGCAGTGAACACAGAATAATGTAAAAACTTGCCAAATCACTAAGTTGTACACCTGAAACCAGTGTAACATTGTGTGTCAACTATACTCAAAATTTTTAAAAAAAATTAACTGGTGAAAAAAAGAAAAAAATATCTTGGAAACAGAGAAAAAATGCTTTATTACCTAGAGAAGAACAATTTGAATGCCTGTGGATTTCTCCTCAGACACCAAGGAGACCTGAGAAAGTAGAATGACACTTTTTAAGTCTGCAAGAAGTGTCAACACAGAATCCTAAAACAAATAAGAATATTCCCAGATGAAAGAAAATAAAAAGGATTCACAGGCAACAAGCTAATCAAAGTTCTTTTAGATAAAAGGGAAGTAATATCAGAAGGACTTGGGACACAGAACAAAGCAAAAGCAATCCAAATGTTAAAGAGGGAGCAAAGAGAATAGACTATTTTCTCCACAGTTCTTTAAACAATGTTTAGGGGTTGAAATAAAAAATTAAAACACTAATAGGGTTTTGCTGATTATAAATGTAATATATAAGAGAACTATGACATTAGAGGGGAGGCAAAAGGACCTACATGGTATAAGATTTCTACATTCCACTTGAACTAGTGAAATACTGATTTGAAGTACACCAAAAAGTTAAGCATGTGCTTTATAATCCCCAGAGCAAGCAAAAGACAGAAACAACAACAAAAAACACCACCAAAAAAAAAAAAAACATGAAAAGCAATATAACTTACAAAAGATCATATGTAATAAATTATAATGGAATACTAAAAATGTTCAGAAAACCTAATAGAAGGCAGGAAAAAGAAGCAGAGCAATGAAAAAATAGGAATCCTCTCTCTGCTATTTAAGGACATAATGAGAAGTTGCAACATAGAAAAGGGTCCTCTAAGTCTGTGACCAATTCCAATATGTGGCTTTTTTCCCCCACACCACCAAGTAATTCTTTTTTTTTTTTTTTAAAGATTTTATTTATTTATTTGACGGAGGGAGAGAGATCACAAGTAGGCAGAGAGGCAGACGGGGGTGGGGGGGGAAGCAGGCTCCCCGCTGAGCAGAGAGCCCAATGTGGGGCTCAATCCCAGGACCCTGAGATCATGACCTGGGCCGAAGGCAGAGGCTTAACCCACTGAGCCACCCAGGTGCCCCACCACCAAGTAATTCTTGAATACCAACTGGGTGTCCTACAATTCAGCTTAATTCTGACACTATCTACAGGCAGACAGCATCAGATCCCACAAGTTAAGGACTCAGTCCTACAAGGCTGCCCCCTCCTCCACTTCAGATACCAAGACCAGTCCGGATTCTCTAGTGTGCTTCTGATCAACCAGCCATAAACCAGAGGTTCCCATGACCCCCCTCCTCGGGTTCAATTAATTTGCCAGAGTAGCTCACACGACTCAGGAAAATGTTCTACTTACTAGATCACCAGTTTATTATAAATGATGTAACTCAGGAAAAGCCAGATGGAAGACAGACAGAGGGCAAGTTATGAGGAAAGCGTGCTGAACTTCTATGCCCTCTCTGAGTGCTGTACACTCTTCCCAAATATCCACATATTTCATCAATCCAGAAATTCTCTGAACTCTGTCCTTGTGGGCTTCCTTACATGAGTAAGAATGACTGATTAAATCACTAGCAATTGGCAAAGGATTTAACCTCCAAGGTCAGGAAGGTGGAAAAGTCCCATCCCTCTAATCACATGCTGCATCTCCTGACAACCAGCTCCCTTCTTAAGGGGCTTTCCAAAAGTCACCTCATTACCATAAACTCAGGTGTGGTTGAAAGGCGTTTGTTATGAATATCAATGTCTTCATTACCACTTAAGAAACTATAAGGGTTTTAGGAGCTCTCTGTCAGAAACAGATAAAGACCAAATACATATTTCTTATTAAAAATCAGAATGTTACAGACCCTCACTAGACAAGACCATGCTGGGACCCTGACACCCTGATCTCAGACTTTTAAGCCTCCAGAACTGTGAGAAATAAATTTCTACTATTTATTAAAAAAAAAAAAGTGAAAAAAAAAGTGTGTGTGTGTGTGAGATGTCCAAAAATATTAGGAATTACACTGATTATGTGTATTTATGTGTATATGTGTGTGTGTGTGTGTATGTATATATATATATTTATGATGGCAGATGAGTAGGAGACCTTAGTTTCGTCTAATTCCAGGAATTCAGCTAGATAGCTATCAAATCATTCTGAACACTTGTGAACTCAAGTGGAGAACTAAAAAAAGAATAGCTGCAACTCTACAAATAGAAAAGTGACCACTTTATACAAGAATGACAAGATGGAAAAATACACCTCAAAAAAGAGAACAAGAGGTAGTACTAACTGCAGGGACCTAATCAGTATGGACATAAGTAAGATGTTAGAACTAGAGCTCAGAATAATGATTATAAAGATGCCAGCTGGGCTTGAAAAAAGCATAGAAGACACCAGAGAATCCCTTTCTGGAGAAACAAAAGAACTAAAATCTAATCAAGTCAAAATCAGAAAGGCTATTAATGAGATGCAATAAAAAACTGGAGTCTCTAACTGCTAGGATAAATAGGGCAGAAGAGAGAATTTGATATAGAATACAAAATAATGGAAAATAAAGAAGCTGAGAAAAAAAAAAGACAACTACTGGATCACAAGAGGAGAATTCAAGAGATAAGTGATACCATAAAATGAAACAGTATTAGAATAATTGGGATCTCAGAAGAGGAGACTTAAAAAAAAATGTGAACACACTAAAAGCCAGAGATTGTCAGAAAGGATGAAAAAATCCTTAATTATATGCCAGCTATAAGAAACTCACCTCAAATATAATGACATATGTTGAAAGTAAAAGGGGAAAAGATAAACCATGCAAGTACCAGTCCAAAGGAAGCTGGAGTGGCCACATGAGTAGTAAACTTCAGAGCCAAGAAGACAACCAAGGATAAAGAGGTAGACTGTGCAATGACAGAAGGTCATTCAGCAGGGAGACAGAACAATGCTCAATGTGGATGCATCTAATAGGAGAGAGATCTTCAGACTACATCAAGCCAACACAAACAGGACTGAAAGGAGAAGTAAATCCATAAGCAACAATTCTGTCCTTGACAGGAAATCAGCCAGAACACAGAGGAAGTGAATACTGGGACCTAGGGGGCCTAAATTGGCATTTACACAAAACTCCTCTTGACAAAAGATCTCTACTCTGTATGTTTCTAACTATAAATTTAAAATGTAGCAGGTAATTTTTCAAAATATCTGGTCCTTTTACAGACAAGGAAAACAGCCTTTTAAAAACTTCCATGATCAACTTCCTTCTATCATTAGGACTTCCCGTTCCACATACTTAAAAAAGAAGATGCCCAGGATAGCAAAGCACTGAGTAGCAAGGGCTGGTCATCGCCCTTGCCACTGCCCTTGCAGAGTCAGTGTGGGGAGCCCCATGATGGCTTCTGAGGCACCAGGCTGCCAAACGTCGTGCCTCCTATGGATCCAGCCCTGAGTCCCACTTCTGGCCCTTGGCATGGCTGGAAACCATGCTATGCCAGGAGAGGCCTAGGGGCTTCTGCAGGCCTTCCATACACTCACACCACCCGTGTGGTCACTGAGAAAACTGGTTAGGCCAACCACTGAGGGCAGCCACACTGCCCATGTGACCAGTCACCTTGGCCTCCTGCCCAAAATGCATAGGACCCTTCCTCATCCCCCTCCTCTGTCCAAGAGAGACCACCCTTAGTGGGGGAAAAGGTAGTGCAGGAGGCTCACAGACAGGGTCAGTGACATAGTTAGGTCACATCCAAGCAAAAACATAAATGTTCAACTGAATCCAAATAAGTACTTAAGGACACTTTTCTCATATAAAAATAACAATATTTGTGTGGTACATACACACAATGAGATATAATTAATAAGGAAGGAAATTTTCACAAAGGCTACAACATGGATGAACCTTGAAGACATTATGCCAAGTGAAATAAATCTGTCACAAAAGGACAAATAATGTATGATTCCACTTATGTTAGTACCTAGAGTAGTCAAAGTCAGAGAGAAAGTAGAATGGTGGTTGTCAAGGCTTGGAAATGGGGAGTTAGCGTTTAATAGGTAGAAAGTTCTCATCTGGGAAGATAGGAAAAATTCTGGAGAAAACAGTGGTGATAGTTGCACAATACTGTGAATGCACTTAATGCCACTGAAGTGTACGCTTAAAAATGGTCAAAATGGTAAATTTGACCTTACAATTTTAAAAAATCGACCAAAAAAAGTAGCAATACTTATTGTACATAAATCAGGAAATATGGAAAAGGAAAAAAAAAAGCCAAAACCTCCCCATCCCCCATCCCCCACAGAAAGAAGATAATATGATACAAGCTGTTTTGTAAGCTGCTTTTTTCTTCCAACTTCCATAAAAGTGTTCAAGTTGTTGAACATTTATCTGCAGCACGTTTTTCACTTTTTGTGGACACTAGCCAAGGCCCTGGTATAGGTCACTGACGTTCTTTCTCATCTGTCACATTTTCATATTTCATCTTTTTCAGTCATAAACATTTCCCTAACAAACACTCTGCCATGCGGAGCCCTGTAGTTGCCATGAACACATGCACACACACACGCACGCACACACTCACTAGGACCGCACAAACACTCCCATGTCTCTCCATCCTGTAAGCCTCTTGCCTCTTCCACAAATGCATTTCTGCATGGCCTCTGCCTCAACCACATTAAGGAAAGGTGGGAACAGTGAGCTCTGGGTCCAAGCTTCCAAATTCTTGGTCCTGACTTGTTCTTTGACACCTCACAATTCTACCTCCAAGATTTCCTGTAAATCCTTTTACTTTTCTCCATCTCTAATTGCCACCAACAAACCCTATCCTTATCGTGGGTATCACACTACTCTAGGTACAAAGTGCATGCTCAGTGCAACCACTCTGGCCACAGGAACTCGCCCCTTCCTGCCTTGTCCCCTCAGGGAGTTTTGTCCCTGTGTGACAGCTGCCTCATGGCCACTGGTCCCCTTCCCTGATCACTGCCAATGCTGGTGCCAGCCCCCACAAAGCTTGTGTTGTGTCCCCAAGACAAGGGACCCCATCTGCCTAGCTATCATGTGACCCATGGGGCAGAGCCTCCAACTGCACCTGAAGGAGTGATGAGACTTTCTAACCAGCTTCCACAATGACAAGGCCCCAAAGCATAATTAAATGACTAATCTGGAATGGTACTCAACCCTGCCAGTGCTGCCAGGTGGGAATTTCCAGTTTAACAACTCCATCACATTTCTGTCTTCACCAATTCAGCTCACATGAACATGTACAGAGGTGTACACCAGTTGGGGGTCTGGTCACAGTAGGATGGCTTGTGACCACAAGCACAAAGGGAAGAACATGTGGGAGCAGAGAGTGAAGGTAGCCATCTGTAAGCCTAGGAGAGAAACCTTGGAAGGGATCAACACTGCTGACACCTTGATCTCAAACTTTAAGCTTCCATTAACTGTGAGACAATACATTTCTGTTGCTTAAGCCACCTGGTCTGTGGCATTTGTTTCAGCAGGCCAGGCAAACTAACACAGAGCTAAGAATGAGTCAAGAATTGCCCCAACAGGAGAGAAGTCAAGAGGGTGGAGAAGTAGCAGGCTGAGATGACATCAGGTAGCAGAAGATCAGCTAGATAGCTTATGAAACCATTCCGAACACCTACAAATCCAACAGGAGATCGAAGAGAAGAGCAGCAATTCTAGAAACAGAAAATCAACCACTTTCTGAAAGGTAGGACCGGCGGAGAAGTGAACCCAAAGCAACAGGAAGATGGACTGTGGGGGAGGGGCCAGCTCCCAGCAAGCAGCAGAGCAACAGAGCGCAAAATCAGAACTTTTAAAAGTCTGCTCCACTAAGGGACATCGCTCCAGAGGCTAAGCGGGGTTAAGCCCATGCAGGGACAGCGTGGTCTCAGGTTCCGCAGGGTCACAGAAGGATCGGGGGTGTCTGAGTGTCACAGAGCTCGTAGGTATTAGAGCAGGGAAGCCGGCTACAGAGACGGAGCCGAGGAGTGAGTTCTCAATGTGAGGTTACCTTAAATTGTGATCTATGGCACAGGCCACTGTATTCTGAGCAGGGACCCCACAAGATCCGGGGAGACACCCCCTGGAAAAGCGCAGGGATCTGCAGGGTTTGGAGACTCCAGGTGGGGCTGTGTGCCAGAGACAGAGATGGTTGGTCACAGGCTGTGAGCTCGGAGCGCAGCCAGAGGCCAGGGAGACTGGCGTGATTGAGCACTTTTCTCCGAGGGCACACCAAGGAGTGGGGTCCGGAGCTCTCGGCTCCTCCGGGCTGGAGATTGGGAGGCCGCCATTTTCTGTCCCGTCTCTACGGAAAGTGTTCAGGGAACAAAAACTCCCGAAAGCAAACCTGAGCGGATTACTTAGCCTAGCCCCTCGTAAGAGTGGTGCAATTCTGCCACGGGCACTTGAGAATCACTACAACAAGCCTCTCCCCCAAAAGATCAGCAAGAAATCCAGCCAAGACCAAGTTCACTTACCAAGGAGAAGAGCGGAATTCCAGAGGCGGAGAAAGCAAAGCATGGAATTCATGGCTTTCTCCCCATGATTCTTTACTCTTGCAAAGTTAATTTTTTTTTATTTTATTTTCTCCTTCTGCTAAAATTTTTTTTACTCTTTCTTCTGTTAATGTTTTTTAACTAGTTTATCTTGGCAATACCTTTCATTAAAAAAAAAATCTTTCTCGAACCTTCCTTATTACAGTCATATTTTATCCTTCATTGCATCTAACTTTATTTTTTGTATACACATAGGGTTTTTTCTTCTAAAAAAAATATGGGATACAACTTCATCTAATAGATCAAATTATACCCTAAATCTAGCATAGGGCTTTGTTCTAGTCTCCAGCCTGAGCAAATTCTCTCTACTTTCTTTTTCTTTATTCTGCCAACCAACTTATTTTATCAACTCCTTCTTTAGAAATTAAAAAAACTTTTTTTTTCATCTTTATAGTCATATTCCATCCCTTCATCTAACCCTTATATATGTTTTCCTTCTTTAAAATTTTGGGAAGTTGTTTCTTCTAAGAGACCAAATACTCCAAAATTAAGTGGGTGACCCTGTTCCAGTCACCAGTCTAATATATATATTTTTTCTTTCTTTCTTTTTTTTTTAATTTTTTTCTGAACTTCTTTTCACCCCCTTACTTCCCCCTACGATTTGGGGTCTCTTCTGATTTGGTTAAAGCACATTTTCCTGGGGTCTTTGCCACCCTTTTAGTATTTTATTTGCTCCTTCATATATTCTTACCTGGATAAAATGACAAGGTGGAAAAACTCACCACAAAAAAAAAAAAAAAAAAAAAAAAAAAGAACAAGAAGCAGTACCGAAGGCTAGGGACCTGATCAATACAGACATTGGTAATATGTCAGATCTAGAGTTCAGAATGACGATTCTCAAGGTGCTAGCCAGGCTCAAAAAGGCATGGAAGATATTAGAGAATCCCTGTCTAGAGAAATAAAAGCCCTTTCTGGAGAAATAAAAGAACTAAAATCTAACCAAGTTGAAATAAAAAAAAGCTATTAATGAGGTGCAATCAAAAATGGAGGCTCTTACTGCTAGGATAAATGAGACAGAAGAAAGAACTAGTGATATAGAAGACTAAATGACAGACAATAAAGAAGGTGGGCAAAGAGAGACAAACAACTACTGGACCACGAGGGGAGAATTTGAGAGGTAAGTGATACCATAAGATGAAACAACATTAGAATAATTGGGATTCCAGAAGAAGAAGAAGAAGAAGAAGAAGAAGAAGAAGAAAGGAGAAGGGAGAAGGGAGAAGGAGAAGAAGAAGAAGAAGAAGGAGGAGGAGAAAGGGGAACAGAAGGTATATAGGAGAGAATTAGTGTAGAGAATGTCCCTAATATGGCAAAGGGAAAAAGCATCAAAATCCAGAAGGTGCAGAGAACCCACCTCAAAATCAATAAGAATAGATCCACACACCGTCATCTAATAGTAAAATTTACAAGTCTTAGTGACAAAGGGAAAATCCTGAAAGGAGCCTGGGTCAACAAGTCTGTAATATACAATGGTAAAAATATTAGATTGGCACAGAGTTATCAACAGACCTGGCAGGCCAGAAAGAACTGGCATGATATATTCAGAGCACTAAACGAGAGAAAAACATGCAGCCAAGAATACTATACCCAACTAGGCTATGCAGCCAGGAATCCTATATCTAGCTAGGCTATCACTGAAAATAGAAGGAGAGATAATAAAGTTTCCAGGACAAAAAAAAAAAAGTAAAAGAATTTGTAAACACCAAACCAGCTCTACAGGAAATACTGAAAGGAGTCCTCTAAGCAAAGAGAGAGCCTAAAAGTAGTCGAACAAAAAGGAACAGAGAAAATATACATTTAATAGTCACCTTACAGGCAATACAATGGCAATAAATTCATATCTCTCAATAGTTACCCTGAATGTAAATAGGCTAAATGTTCCAATCAAAAGACACAGGGTACCAGAATGGATTAAAAAACAAGACCCATCAATATGCTGTCTACAAGAAACGCATTTTAAACCCAAAGACACCTCCAGATTTAAAGTGAGGGTGTGGAAAACAATTTACCATGCTAATGGGCATCAAAAGAACGCTATCATGGCAATCCTTATATCAGATCAATTAGACTTTAAGCCAAAGACTAATAAGAGATGAGGCAGGGCACTATTCATACTCAAAGGGTCTGTCCAATAAGAATATCTCAAAATTTTAAATATCTATGCCCCTAACATGGGAGCAGCCAACTATATAAACCAATTAAGAACAAATCAAAGAAACACATTGACAATAATACAATAATAGTAGGGAACGTTGACACTCCCCTCACTGAAATGGACAGATCACCCAAACAAAAGATCAGCTAGGAAATAAAGGCATTAAATGACACACTAGACCAGGTGGACATCACAGTTATATTCAGAACATTTCATCCCAAAGCAACAGAATACATATTCTTCTCTAGTGTGCATGGAACATTCTCCAGAATAGATCACAACGTGGGTCATAAGTCAGGTCTCAACCAGTATCAAAAGATTGGGATCATTCCCTGCATATTTTCAGACTACAATGCTTTGAAGCTAGAACAAGAGGAAATTGGGAAAGAATCGAAATACATTGATACTAAAGAGCATCCTTCTAAAGAATGAATGGGTTAACTAGGAAATCAAAAAAGAATTGAAAAAATTCACGGAAACAAATGATAACTAAAACACAACAGTTCAAAATCTGTGGGAAACAGCAAAGGCAGTCCTGATAGGAAAATATATAGTGATACAAGCCGTTCTCAAGAAACAAGAAAGGTCTCAAATACACAACCTAACCCTACACCTAAAGGAGCTGGAGAAAGAACAACAAAGAAAGCCTAAACCCTGCAGGAGTAGAGAAATCATAAAGATCAGAGCAGAAATCAATGAAATAGAAACCAAAAAAACTACAGAACAAATCAATGAAACTAGGAGCTGGTTCTTTGAAACAATTAATAAGATTGATAAACCCTTGGCCAGACTTATCAAAAAGAAAAGAGAAAGGACCCAAATAAATAAAATCATGAATGCAAGAGGAGCGATCACAACCAACATCAAAGAAATACAAACAATTACAAGAACATAATATGAGCAACTATACGCCAGCAAATTTGACAATCTGGAAGAAATGGATACATTCCTAGAAACTTATAAACTACCACAACTGAACCAGGAAGAAACAGAAAACCTGAAGAGAGCCATAACCAGTAAGGAGATTGAAGCAGTCATCAAAAATCTCCCAAGAAATAAGAGCCCAGGGCCAGATGGCTTCCCAGGGGAATTCTACCAAACATTTAAAGAAGAATTAATCCCTATTCTCCTGAAACTGTTCCAAAAAACAGAAATGGAAGGAAAACTTCCAAACTCATTTTATGAGGCCAGCATTACCTTGATCCCCAAACCAGACAAGGATCCCATCAAAAAAGAGAATTACAGACCAATATCCCTGATGAACACAGATGCGAAAATTCTCACCAAAATACTAGCCAATAGGATCCAACAGTACATTAAAAGGATTATTCACCATGACCAAGTGGGATTTATTCCAGGCCTGCAAGGTTGGTTCAACATCCGCAAATAAATCAATGTGATACAATACATTAATAAAAGAAAGAACAAGAACCATATGATACTCTCAATAGATGCTGAAATAGCATTTGACAAAGTACAGCATCCTTTCCTGATCAAAACTCTGCAAAGTGTACGGATAGAGGGTACATACCTCAATATCATCAAAGCCATCTATGAAAAACCCACCACTAATATCACTCTCAATGGAGAAAAACTGAAAGCTTCACCGCTAAGGTCAGGAACATGTCAGGGATGTCTTTGATCACCACTGCTATTCAACATAGTACTAGAAGTCCTAGCCTCAGCAATCAGACAACAAAAAGAAATTAAAGGCATCCAAATCAGCAAAGAAGAAGTCAAACTATCACTCGTTGCAGATGATATGATACCATATGTGGAAAACCCAAAAGACTCCACTCCAAATCTGCTAGAACTTGTACAGGAATTCAGTAAAGTGTCAGGATATAAAATCAACACACAGAAATCAGTTGCATTTCTTTACACCAACAACAAGACAGAGGAAAGTGAAATTAAGGAGTCAATCCCATTTACACAATTGCATCCAAAACCATATGATACCTAGGAATAATCCTAACCAAAGAGGCAAAGAATCTATACCCCGAAAACTATAAAGTACTTGTGAAAGAAACTGAGGAAGACACAAAGAAATGGAAAAATGTTCCATGCTCATGGATTGGAAGAACAAATATGGTGAAAATGTCTATGCTACCTAAAGCAATCTACACATTTAATGCAATCCCTATCAAAATACCATCCATTTTTTTTCCAAGGAAATGGAACCAATAATCCTAAAATTTATATGGAACCAGAAAAGACCTCGAATAGCCAGAGGAATATTGAGAATGAAAGCCAAAGTTGGTGGCATCACAATTCCGGACTCCAAGCTCTATTACAAAGCTGCTGTTATCAAGACAGCATGGTACTGGCACAAAAACAGACACATAGATCAACGGAACAGAATAGAGAGCCCAGAAATAGACCCTCAATTCTATGGTCAACTTATCTTTGACAAAGCAGGAAAGAATGTCCAATGGAAAAAAGACAGTCTCTTCAACAAATGGTGTTGGATAAACTGGACAGCCACATGCAGAAAAATGAAACTGGACCATTTCCTTACACCACACACTAAAATAGACTCAGAATGGATGAAGGACCTCAATGTGAGAAAGGAATCCATCCAAATCCTTGAGGAGAATGCAGGCAGCAACCTCTTCGACCTCAGCCTAAGCAACTTCTTCCTAGGAACATCACCAAAGGCAAGGGAAGCAAGGGCAAAAATGAACTACTGGGACTTCCTCAAGATCAAAAGCTTTTGCACAGCAAAGAAAACAGTCAACAAAACCAAAAGACAAATGACAGAATGGGAGAAGATATTTGCAAATGACATATCCAATAAAGGGCTAATATCCAAAATCTATAAAGAACTTATCAAACTCAACACCCAAAGAACCAATAATCCAATCAAGAAATGGGCAGAGGACATGAACAGACATTTCTGCAAAGACGACACCCACATAGCCAACAGACACATGAAAAATTGCTCCACATCACTCGGCATCAGGGAAATACAACTCAAAACCACAATGACATACCACCTCACACCAGTCAGAATGGCTAAAATTAACAAGTCAGGAAATGACAGATGCTGGCGAGGATGCGGAGAAAGGGGAACCCTCCTCCACTGTTGGTGGGAATGCAAGCTGGTGCAACCACTCTGGAAAACAGCATGGAGGTTCCTCAAAAAGTTGAAAATAGAACTACCCTACGACCCAGCAATTGCACTACTGGGTATTTACCCTAAAGATACAAACGTAGTGATCCGAAGGGGCACGTGCACCCGAATGTTTATAGCAGCAATGTCCACAACAGCCAAACTATGGAAAGAACCTAGATGTCCATCAACAGATGAATGGATAAAGAAGAGGTGGTATATATACACAATGGAATACTATGCAGCGATCAAAAGAAATGAAATCTTGCCATTTGTGATGACGTGGATGGAACTAGAGGGTATTATGCTTTGTTAAATAAGTCAATCAGAGAAAGACAACTATCATGTGATCTCCCTGATATGAGGAAGTGGAGATGCAACTTGGGTGGTTTGTGGGGTAGGAAAAGAATAAGTGAAATAAGATAGGATCGGGAGAGAGACAAATCATAAGAGATGCTTAATCTCACAAAACAAACTGAAGGTTGCGGGGGCGGGGGGAATGAAGGGGGTGCTGAGGGAGAGGGTGGTGGGGTTATGGACATTGGGAAAAGGATGTGCTATGGTGAGTACTGTGAAGTGTGTAAACCTGGATATTCACAGACCTGTACTTCTGGTGCTAATAATACATTATTGTTCAAAAATTAATTAAAAAAATCTGAACATTAAAAAAAAATATATTGCCCCAACAGGATCCTTACGCCCTTACACCAACTGGCTACTAAAATCCACCATGTGCTGGTATTTTTTGATCATGAAACAATACATGCTCAGTGCAGAAAAAGCAGATGGCTAGGAATAAAACCAAGGCCAGTGGACTGCTTGAACCTCCTTCTCAAAGAGCTACCACTGGCACTTCTGGTGTTTGACCCCCCCCCCACAGAAAACTGCAAATAAGACACTCTCCTTGGTTTACATCATTAAACAATGTCAAGCTAGGCTTTTCCCCATTGACTATTGGCAGTAGTCCCCAAACCTTAAGTTTGTCTCTAAGCGCTACAGCTTGTCAAATTATAAAACTGCCATTTTAACAAACCACCAACTGATTTTGTAAATTTAACAATTTTTAAAATAAAGATTTCAAATGACATATTGAATGTACTTTTTGCTCTTCCAGTGGCTGTTCGAATACCTCTGAATCACTCAAAGGGATCCCCTTGGCTCAGGCGATACCTCTGCTCTGGAGAGCTACTCAGCATTTTCACCATTGGTGAATGAGAGCTGGTCAGTGGTCTGAATTAGGGAACCCTGCACAATATGCTGTGTGCCCCACTTACCCAACTTATTCTTTCACTCATTCTGTGTCCATGGCATGACCCTGGCATGTGGACACATGCCCATGAGCTTGAAATGGAGAGAAGGGGAGCAGGGGAAGGGAGGGAAGGCTGTGCTGTGACACACTGGAACACTCTCAGCCCAGTGAGATCCCAGCTAGGCTTCTTCCTCCTCCCATGCCCTGTACTCCCTACCCTTAGGTGAGGCACTCCTGGGACACAGGGGACCTCAGGTGGGAGTCAAGCAACCACAGGTTGCTCACTACCAGGAAGAGACTCATGGAGAATGGAGGCTCAGGTCTGTGCAGGCCAGGGTCTTCAAAATCTTGCTAGCATCTAACTGTACATTCCCCTCTCCCACTGTGACACAGACCACCACACTGGAATGCACAAATCCCCCTCACATAGCCTTTACAACACTGCCAGTGCAGGTACTGCACAGAGCAAACTAGGGGCATCCCTTCCTTTCACCTTCCACCTGGAGCAAGAGCCCACAGATAATGCTGTGTACCACAGGTGGCCACCACAGGTGAACACCAGGGGACCCTAGGTGGGGATCAAGCAAACACATGAAGATAGGAGGATGGGGTTCCCCCAACACTGGGCTGGAGGGCCTCACAGCTGCCTGCTGGAAAGGCAGTGTCCACCCTCACTGGGCAATGTCTGCCCCTCAGCCTCAGATTCACCCTAATATCTCAACAAGTTGTCCCCTCAGCTGCCCTCAATGTGGGGCCATCACACCTTGACAGATGAGATCAAAGCTCAGAGGCCCCACAACCAGAGCAAGGACAGAATCACCCACCCCATCGCCAGGCACTCTGTCCACTTGGGTAAAGGCCAGAGGCAAACAAAGAGGTCAATAAAGTGAGTTTCACAGAGGTGAGTGCAGGTGTTAGGAAGCAGCCATGGAGGGGGTCCTTAGGTTTTAGCAGATGAGAGGATAAACTTCTATCACCATAGAGCTATTCCTCCATTCTATCACCATTCCCCTAGCACTGTTGTGGAAACAAAAAAAATTGAAAACGTTCTGGGTGGAATCATTTGCATGTATTTGGAAGAAGAACATTCATCCTCCAGTGTAAAAGAATGAAAATAAAGAGCAAAAGGAAATAAATGTCAATGAAGGTTGAACCTAGAGACAATGGACATCAGCTTAAGAAGGTGACTCATTTAGAAGGATGGCTCAAAAAACACTAAGAGAAACAGCTCAAAATGTAAACATAAGTAAACTGATTCTGGTTACTTCTGTTTCTAATACAGCCTCTAAATTTAAATCTTTATTAAATCAAACATTTAACTCCAGGAGGTCTCACATATTCACAAAGGAACTCAGCACAAGTTCCACAGATCTGTAACTTTTATCAAGGCAAGGTCTTACTTGGATGAATTGCTGTCCAGAAAAACAGAAATGAAATTAAAACTGTTACACTAGGTACATGCCTTTAAAAAATATTAAGCTTCCAAGTGCCAGGAACCAGACTGGGTTGGGTCTCACTGTCAGTAAGATATGGTGGCAGCTAACTCAATTCAGTCAGGACTAAAAACTGACCCCAAAGCCCTGGAGGGGCAGGTAGTAGTATGTATAGCAATAGCTAACACTCGATGTACCAAGGAAGGAATGAGGTACTGGGACACCAACTCAGGCCAGAAGTTGGGGACTCGGCGGTAAGTTGAGAGGTGGGGGCAGCACTAGCACCATGTACACGTGTGGTCACAGTCCAGCACAGTCTTAGATCCAAAGCCTCCCTCTGGGTGCATCTGCAAGGAGTGTGGCCCAGTGTCAGACACAAGCCAAGTGTAGGTGCATCTTATCCAAGAGTCAACAAGTGGGAGCTCCGCACAGGCAATGAAAGGAATAATCTTTGCTTAAAATAGAAACCGTCAGGGGCGCCTGGGTGGCTCAACTGGTTAAGCATCTGCCTTTAGCTCGGGTCATGATCTCTGGCTCCTGGGATCGAGCCCCACATCAGGCTCCCAGCTGAGCAGGGAGTCCACTTCTCCTTCTCCCTCTGCCTCTCCCCCTGCTTGGGCTCTCTCTGTCTCTCTCTCAAATTAGTAACTAAAATTTAAAAAGAAAAGAAAAGACTGTCAGGGAAGCTCAACACCAAGATTACAAAACATGGTGAAACCACAGGCAGTAAAATGCAGGACTGATCACTCTGGTGCCCATTCCTGCCTGTGGTACCCACAGTGGGAGTGCTGTGCATGTGTTGATTCCACCCTGAGTCAACGTGACCAAGAGGAGTCTTCTAAGTATTTTTAAGCTTTTATTTTAAAAACTGAAAAGCATTTTGCTCATCAAACTCCACAACATAACCAAATAAGAAACTATGAAATGATTCTGCTAACGCGTCGAAGATGAACACTGATTTTCTTCCTCTTCTATATGCAAATAAAGGTACTTCCCAGAAAGATAGAAATGTCCAATATTTTTGTGCAATCTGCTCACATGTAAAATAAATCATATGTGTATACACACACACACACACATACACACATAGAGGGATATTATTCAGCCATGAAAAAGAACGAAATCTTGCCATTTGTGACAACATATAGATGGAGCTAGAGGGTATTAAGCCAAGTGAAATAAGTCAGTTAGAGAAAGACAAATACCATATGACTTCATTCATATGCGGAATTTAGGAAATGAAACACACACGAGGGTTGGGGGAAGAGAGGCAAACCAAGAAACACTCTGTTAACTGTAAAGAACAAACTGAGGGTTGCTAGAGGGGAGGGGATGATTGGATGGGTTAAATAGGTGCTGGGGATTAAGGAGGGCATTAAATCACTAAATTATATACCTGAAACTAAATTTACACAGTATGTTAACTGGAATTTAAACAAATTTAACAAATGTTAACAAATGTTAACTGGAATTTAAACAAAAACTTGGAAAGAAAAAATAAAACAATGTGCTTTTCTGTATCACCAACTAGCATGGAATACAACTTATTTCTCCAGGTTAATGGGGGGAGATGGAAGTGCAGGAATGGGGCTGCTGTGATTACCAGGCAAAAAGTTCCTAATTAAAAACCAAATATCATTTTCTAGCCAAGCTTGAGCGCTGAAGAAACTCAATTGTTTTAATGCACAAAAACTTCAAATTCATTCTCAAAAGCAGAACTAGTCTCTTTTACAATCACCTCAAAAGAACTATTTGCATTGACAGAGAAACATAGTCAAGTTTGCTTGAAAATCACAATAAGGTGAAGTCTGAGATGGAGTCCGCTTGGGAATCTCGTATCTCTGGGCTCCTCCTTCCAGGCCACTGCTCTCCAGTGCCATGGGGTCTTCCCAAGACAAGAGCTGTCTGTCAGTCTCCTGAGCACTCTCGCCCCCTCTATAATTTCCTGCTACTGTCTCACTCTGTTGGACCAGCCCCTCTCTAGTCTGGAGTACTTCAAAGCTGCACTCATGTCTGCCACTCTTTTTCACTTCTTTTAACTGTACAAAGCACAACACTGATCATGTTACTCTTCTTACATTTGTACTACCTACAGCTGTGGCATTCAAACCATGTTCTATGAAACCAAAGGAAAGCAGCCCTGCTTTTAGCTATTATATACTGGTACACCTCCTGAGATTTCTGTGAAGAAACTACTCATATGCTAAACTAATCAATCAATAAAAGGCAGAATGGGCCCAGTATTTCAGAACAAAGTCTTAATCCCTGAGGTAAAGTCAGAGGCCCTCCTTACAGCCTGCAGCTGCCCTTCCTCAGCTCCCTAACACCCAGGCCTAGCCTGACATGCCTATACTGCGCTCTCCTACTCCCAGGGTCCCATGTGGGTCTCTTGGGAAAACAGAAATGCTAAAAATGTGTCCCCCAGACAAATGCAGGCACATGGGTGAGCACCACAGAACCTGATACAGTGCCATTTGACACATGCTCAGATTGGGCAAACTCTCTTTGGTGGGGTGGTTGTCTTTCTCCATGGTTTGGGATCTAGAGAGACATCATGGTCTACTAATTAATTACTGGATGTTTCCTTGTGCGAATGTGGTGGTCCTTCATCTTTCACATAGAATCCAGTAGATGTTTAAAAGACACCAAAGGAAGACAAGAATATGTCCAGCTCAGTACACTTTTTCTCGTAGAATATACCCTGCTGTGGCAGTCTCTGGTGCTCAGAGTAGGGGCCACATCCAGAAGTCAAGCATCACAAGTGCTCTGGGCACTGTGTTAAGCACTTGGTGAGGAATACCACTGCTCATCATTGTGGCTAGGCGTTCTCAGCCTTCTCAATTCCTGACAAACCCCCCTCCCCCAATATGTGACATACTCTGTAGGGCCAGATCCTATAGGTACCTCAGGAACATATCTCATGAAGATCAAACCCATGAGGGCTGCTTCTCCCTGGCATTACCTACAAGTGCTAGGACAGTTTCCTAAGTTCTCCTCCGAGGGCAGAGGAAACCACAGGACTGTGACCAAAGGCATAGAAGTTGCAGGGTCAACCTTCACCAGGGACCCCACACCACTTGAATGTGCCCTTTCTTCTCTCCTTGTCCTTTCCCTGATCCAGCAAGGACCGTGGCCTCCCACATCACCATCTAGCTGTCTGGGTGTAGATGGGCACAAACTAGGATTCTGAAAAGCTCTCCAGTGGTTCTGGAGCAGCCTGATAGCAGTCCAACCTCATCCCACTCCAGGAGCACCCTTTTAGGGGCTTCAGACTGGCAGTGGCCCTGGGCCAGACTCCACCTGGTACCCTCTGAGCTCTTCAATGGCATCTAGCTTGAGGTCAAGACCCTGACCTTGGTTACCTTACCTACATGCCACTCCCCAATTTCTACCAAGGATACTGCTGTTCAAGCCATTCAGGCTGAAGGTATTCACATCAGCCTTCTATCTTCCTCCATGCCCTGTGACCCCACTGTTCCCATGGAGCAGGTATGCCAAGGGGTCCTGGGACAGACAAGAGGCTTTCCCACAGAGATGCCAACTCTGCAAGCTGGGATGGAACTCAGAGGAGATCTAGCTTTCTGGAAACCAAACTCCTGGTTCTTACAGCTAGCTAACTCCTAGCCCTCTCCAGAACTGCAGGAAATCTGTCCAGGCTACTGAAGTGATCAACTGGCTCTTAGTCTCAGTGGGACAAGGACAGAGAGCAGTTCTTTCACCCAGCTCATACATTTTTTTTACACCATCACTGAAACACCTGCACAGCCAGAAACTTAAGAAACTTAGGAAGGGGGCGCATGGGTGGCCCAGTCGGTTAAGTGGCTACCTTCAGCTGGGGTCATGATCCCGGGGTCCTGAGATTGAGCCCCACATTGGGCTCCTTGCTCAGTGGGGAGCCTGCTTCTCCCTCTCCTGCTGTTCTGCCTACTTGTACTCTCTATCTCTGTGTCAAGTAAATAAAACCTAAAAAAAAAAAAGAAAAAGAAAAGAAACTTGGGAAGGAAACACACTAGTCTTCGGTCCCTAGGAGTGCACAGAAGAGGCCTGTCCTCCTAGCCTGTCTCAAGCTCAGTCCCCATAAATGGGGACCTAGATGGTTCCTGCCCAGGTTGCATCACCAAGAACCATCCGTGCTGGATGGCAGTCTCACCCTCATGTACACAGCTCATAAATGCTTGCCAAGGACTTGGACCCTTCATGTTAACCATTTAAGTTAATAAATTTTCTCTTCTAGAGAAAAGCCTAAATTAACCTTGCCTAGGCAAAAAAGTCAACATGCTTTCAGATGATTTTCCTAGAACATCCCTGGAGGAGATTTTTTTTTTTAAGATTTTATTTATTTATTTACAGACAGAGATCACAAGTAGGCAGAGAGGCAGGCAGAGAGAGGAGGAAGCAGGCTCCCTGCTGAGCAGAGAGCCGGATGCAGGACTCAATCCCAGGACCCTGGGATCATGACCTGAGCCGAAGGCAGAGGCTTTAAACCACTGAGCCACCCAGGCGCCCGCCCCCCTGGAGGAGATTCTTAAACAGAACTACTGTCTTCAGTGCTACAATTGATGACCCAAGAATCCCTCTTCTGAGTAGAAGGAAACAAAGGAAACAAAATCACTGCCTCAGAAAGATATATGCAGCCTATCTTCACTGCAGCATCATTCATAAAAGCCAAGACATAAAAGCCACCTAAGTGTCCACTGACAGAAGAATGAAGATGTGGTGCATATATACTATGGAATGTTATTCAGCCATAAAAAAAGGAAATCCTGTCATTTTCAACAACATGAATGGATCCTGAGGGCATTATGGTGAGCAAAAAAACCCAGAGTAAGATAAATACCGTAAAATCTCACTTATGTGTGGAATCTAAAAAAGCAAAGAAAAAAACAAGTGCAAAGGTAGAGCATAAAAGATTAGTAGTTGCCAGAAGCAGGGACTGGGGAATGCATGACACAGGTAAGGTGGTCAAAAGGTACAAACTTCCAGTTACAAAATAAATAAATCCTGGGGCTGTAATATACAGCACGGTGACTACAGTTAATAATGTATTGCGTATTTGAAGGTCCCTAAGGTAGTAGACCTTAAAAGTTCTCATCACAGGAAAAAAATTTTCTGTAACTATATGAAGTGGATGGATATTGCCTACACTTACTATGGTGACCATTTTGCAGTATATGTATGTAACAAATCCTTATGTTATACCTATAATGTTGCATGTCAATTATATCTCAGTTAAAAAAAAGCTACAAGTAGATTCAAGTGAGGTGCCCTCCCACAGAGTCCCACAGACAAGTGGAGCCTCAGCACAGCATCTAGAGATCACTTTCATTTTTATAATTTAGTGAGTGGAACCATATCTAAATGTTCTTTTAATATGTTTTAAATGTTCTTTTAATATGCATATGTATTATTGTTATTGTTATTAAGGTTGAATACATTCCTATACAGAAACCCACTGAGTTTTTTTTCTTTTTCCTTGTGTGACTTGACAGTTTGTCTTCCTGTTACTTCGTCCTTTGAAATGTTGGCATTTTCTTTACCAATTTACAAGGCATTCACTATAGCACTGATTAAAGACATTAGAGCCATGTGAAAGTTGCTGCATTTTTTTCCAGATCAGGCTACTTGTCTTTCTTTCTATGCCACATTTTCCTTTGAAACTTCAGTTTTAAATTTTTATCATATTGACCTTTTTCAGCCTTTTCCCACTGGAATTTCCTCTTTCACTTCTAAATTTACCCAGAAGAACTCTGCCAGCCCTGCCCAAAGAAGGAAGTAGTTTCTAATCCATGGCTCATATCTCAGCAAACTGCTGACCCACTACCATAAGTCAAACACTGCCCATCTGAGAAGCAGTTTTGAGGCAATAGTTAATCCCCAAGCATTAACCTGAAAGTAATGCTGAGATTCACAGAAAGTTTGGTAAACTGATTAATGGTAGCAGTTTTTTATTGGACCTCAGATACACAATAGTTCTGAGGAAAGGAATTAAAAATATTCAAAACAGATCTGTCCTAAGTGCTTGAATGGATGCATGTTTCCATAGCTCCTCACTGCTATGACCCATGGCAAGTTGACACACCTGCATCCACTTCAGAGTAAAATGCCTTTCCAACTACAGCACCTGTCTTAGAAATCCCTGTGTCTGGGAAGAGAGGAGTTTTGCCCAGGGTCCTACACTCCTAGAAGAAAGCTTCTGATAGAGCCAGGAGAATTGGGCCTGGAAAGCCACACATCCTCAGGCAGAGCTTTTAGAAAGGCTCTTGCAGGTTGCCTGGGTGGCTCAGTCGGTTAAGTCTGCCTTCAGCTCAGGTCATGATCCCAGGGTCCTGGGACTGAATCTTGCATTGGGCTCCCTGCTCAGTGGGGAGTCAGCTTCTCCTTCTCCCTCTGCCCCTCCCCCACCCCTTCATGCACAAGCATACACACATTCTCTCCCCTCCCCACCACGCGTGCACTCATTCTCAACTAAATAAAATCTTTAAAAAAACCCTAAAAAAAAAAGGCTCCTCTACACAAGTCAGTCCCCAGGAGTGATCATTTTAGTACTTTAATCAAAATGCTTCAGACCACTGCAAAATGCTGGGCTTTGTTTAAAAATAAACAGTACTCCAAAATTTGAGTTTCAGTTACTTAAGAATTTTATACTTCCCAGATATTTTGGATCAGGAAAAAAAAAAGTTTATAAAAAATAGTGAAAGATCTTGAAAGTGCAAAACCATTTCCACTTCTGACCCAGAAAAAGAGGAGCAAAACTCCCTACACTATGTGCTTAAAAATAACTCTATCTTTTGGAATATGTACTGAAGCATTCATAAATGAGATGAAATGCTGCATCTGGGATTTGCTTCAGAACACTGCATATGTCAGACAAACAGAGATCACTGGTGAGGGTTCATAACACTATTTTCTATGTCTCTGTACATTTTGTAATTGCTAGTAATGAACAGTTTAATACACATGTATATGACATTTCAAATCCCTCGTCCCTGTGAGTGATGAGGCAGTAGCTAGTGGCTTTGCCTACAGACACGAACGGTCCTCATGAAAGGGAAAAGAAGGCTAGCTGAGGACAAAGCAGAAGCTGGCACCTTACACCCCATATGTGACACTCCTCAGGCACGCCTGGCTGTGCTAAAAGAAAAACAAATAGTTAACTTGTAGAGATCACAATCCTGCAAGATAGGAGTCTCCCTTGGTTTACAAATGTCCTAGTGATTTACAACAAAGAAGCTATCTTACCAATAGCCTAACTTCCAGAGACAAGTAACTCAGTTCCTGAAGCCCTAACATCGCCCTCCCCTCTATGAAACTGAAGGAGGCTGAGGTGGAAGGAAATGTAAATAAAGTTGAATTTCTTCTAAACCTAAAGCTCATTGACAACGATGTGTGATAGGAGGAGTGTGACATTCCACCAGGAAACTCCCAACTGTCTTCATGTTAGTGCCTCATTAGAGGAAAAAACAGTCTTGGCTTGACAATAACCAGGCCTCCAGTATCCTGCAGTCTTCTTTACCGTGACAGCCCTTCTGAACACCACCTTTGTCCTCACCTACCCAACTCCCTGTATATAATCAGCCACTCCTCAGGATATCAGGGCAGCAGCTCTTCCTGCCCACCGGTTCTGTGCCCGGACTTTAATAAAATCACTTTTTTGAACCAGAGATGGCTTAAAAATTCTTTCTTGGTTGTCAGCTCTGGACCTCTACTTATATTCTAAAACTTCATCACTCAAGTCAGGCATATAGCCTGGCAACGACTCCCACCGATTTAAAACTCTTAAGTTCCTGCCAGCTTAGTTTTAATTGTCCACATCTTTTTTTTTTTTTTCCTTGTGGTAATTTAAAAGTCTTTCAGAGGTAAGAGTTTTTGCAAACAGCCATTTTTAGGCTGCTAAGATGAATACTTTACATTAGGTGAATACTTCATTCAGAAAAACATAAAACCCTGAGTGGATTCCTCCCACCCAATGCCCCAAGGGTCCCCAGGGAGTTGGGGTATGAGCTGGCTGTGACTAAACACTGCAGAAAATCACCAGGGAGGCTGAACACAAATGCCAAATCTCGGACCTCACCCCAATTCTTTAGGGGTACAGTGGCTCTGGATACCTGTGGTTTTACACATCTCCCCCCCCCCAACATCTCCCTTCCTGCCCCCATCTCCCACCACCACCTTGATCTAAGCGAAGAGTCTCTGGTCCACACTTTGAGAAACTTGTTTCAGGACACTGGTCTCCCGTATGTGGTATACCATATCGTACTCTGAAATGGTGTAAGAAAACAGTGGAACAACTGTATTTTTACCTAACAAGGATAAGGAATTAAGCCACACTAAGAGCTACTCACCTGGCCCCAGCCCTTCCTTGCCCTGTCTCCTCAAGAAGCAATGGGAGCCCACAAGTCTGAGGCCTCACAGGTGCCCCATCACTGAGGGCCTGGCCCAGGGAATAGAGGATTGCCACTGCTAACACTGAGTTTTAACTAAATGAACTGCTATGGGCTGAAATGTTCCCCTCACCCCAAACCCATATGTTGAAGCCCTAAGACCTCAGGGGAGTGGATTTTATAGGACTAATTAAGGTAAAATAAGGTCATAGTGTGGCCCTAATGCAATATGGCTAGCTAGTGTCCTTATAAAAAGACATTAGGACACAG
Organism: Meles meles; assembly: GCF_922984935.1. NCBI lineage: Eukaryota > Metazoa > Chordata > Mammalia > Carnivora > Mustelidae > Meles > Meles meles. Next base: position 29,167,617 of record NC_060071.1, read on the forward strand.
ACACATACAGAGAAAAGGCCATGTGAAGACAGAAAGGATGATCATCCATAAGCCAAGGAGAGGCTTTGTCAGGATAAACCACCCTTGCTGACACCTTAATCTTAGACTTCCAGCCTCCATAACTGTGAGGAAATAAATTCTTGTTGTTTAAGATACCCAATCTGTAGGACTTTGTTACAAGAGCCCTAAAGGACTAACACACAAACCCTGCGGCAAGGTTTCATTCCTGCAAAGATACTGGAGATGGGAGGAAATCAGGCGTACTGGCAGCCCCTGGCACCTTCTACAGTTAACAACTGGCCTCACTCCAAGTTGTAGGCACAGGAAGTACTGAACAGCTAGCAAAGGCCACCACAACCAACAAGCACACACACCATCTCCAACATTTTAGCCATGTCCTTTTCAAACTACTATGTATTATCAATTAGACACACTTTATGATTCACCCACCAAACTGGACACAGACACTGTTCATGCTTATAAACCACCAACTGGAATTCATGCTCAGAGTCATTTTAGGGATGGAGCAAGCAGATGAGATGACAGGGATATGAAATGCTGTGCTTGCCAAAATCACTTCTCCTTTTTCTTTTTTTCTTTTTTTTTTTTTTTTGCAGGAGGAGTTAATAAAGCAGATAAAAGATGAAAGGAGAAATACCCAGTAAGTGTGTATAATTTATTTAAACTAAATTATCAGGCAACATGAGGAACTCAGATGCATCGACTTGGGATATGGGTAGAGATATGGGATGAGAGGGCACTACCCCATCACTCCTTCACGGTAACTGCCAGCTGAAGGCAGAGGCTGGGAACCAGCATGGGGCTACAATCAGCAGGAACCAATAATTTCTTAAGCTTGGAGAGCTGTGCAAGAGTGTGAAGATGGCCTGGACAGATCTTGGCTGAGCTGGCCAGCTAAGGAACTTGGAAGAGGTGACTTGGCCTTCAGGCATGCATATCCCCTCCTGTGGCTAATATGTGATAACAGGATCTTCTAGAAGAGCTGGCAGGGCTGTCTCGTGGGGGCATGCTCTCCAATTACTCTAAATCAAGAAGCTCCTGAGGCACACAAGTTCTAAGCAAATTCTCAAATACACCATCTTGGCTAATTATGAAGAAAGCCACATGACCTGTGTAAAAAGGGAGAATTCAGAGGGAACCTGAGACTTTCACACTTAGAGTCTGCAGGAAGGGCATGCGTGACCAAGGTGCACAAGGCCACCCTTACCCATCTGTGGGGGGGCCCAAGGTTGAGTCACACCTAGACATCAGACAATATAGCCAATCTCCCTTCCTGCCTTGATCTTGTGGCAGAATCAGGGCAACAGAGAGATCCAAAGGCTTCTCAAATGCCCTTCTAGAATCACAACTAATTCCACACAACCTATGGGGTAAGCCCAAAATGTGTGATTGGAATATAAAAGATATATAGCAAACCCAGGACAGGGTCTCACAGAAGTGCAAGTCAGGAATCACATCCTCTATGGCAGCTGTCCCAGTCCTTGGCCATCCTCGCAGACAAATCCCCAAGTGGGCTCACCCCACTCTGTTCATTTCTGGTGTGGGGTGTGCTGTATGTGGCCATGGAAAAGGTTACAGCTCCCCACATCTCCCCACATCTGCCCGCAATATATGTGAAAGGATGTGTTCCCTTTCTCTGGTGGAGGGCAGTGGGGGACTGTTGATTCTCCCTTTACTCAGCTGGCAGTTCTGGAGGGCAAGGACCTCCTCATCTCAATATGTGCACCCTTTGCATGGGCTTACCTTGCAGGATGCACTCAGCCAGTCTTATTTGGAAGAGGCATTTATCTAAGAGGCAAATTATTAAAACACAAAAGAAAAGTTAAATGAAAATTAACCTTTAAATAAAAAAATTAAGAAGTTAAATATTATTAATTCAATGGAAAAATGTGATGGTTAACTTTATGTGATAACTTGGCTATGCTATGGTATTACTCCATTTTTGTCAAATGCCAGTTTAGACGTTGCTATAAAGGAATTTTTTGATGTGATTAACACTTAAATCAGCAGATTTTGAGTAAAGCAGATTACCCCCCACACTGTTGGTGGGCATCATCTAATCAGTTGATAGCCACGAAAGAAAACACAAGATGACTGAGGTCCTCTAAAAAGGTAGGAATTCTGCCTCCAGCCTGCCTTTGGACTCAACCAACCACATTAACTCTTCCCTGAATCTCCAGCCTATCTACTGTGAATTCAGACTTGCCAGCCTCCACATCCTGTGAGCCAACTCCTTAAGATAAATTCATCTCTCTCCCTCCCTCTCTTTCTACACACACACACACACACATACACACACACACACACACACACACACACACATTTTATAGGTTCTGTTTCTCTGGAGAATCCTAATACACACCCCGTGTCCATCAAAACAAAGGAAAAAATACAACTCATGTGTACAAAAACATTACCAGCGTGGTCTCCAGAGCAGCAGCAAGGATGACTTTCCAGAGTGTGAAATTATCATGCACATGCATAAGTTTGTTTGATTTAACACACAAGTTATTCAGTGATCTCTGGGGACAGCTTACCACAAGGAATCAAGAGTCCAGGCAATTTTAGAGCTCATTGGTTTTGTGAAGACTGGTCCTTATTTGTGGAAAAAGAAGAAAATTATTTAAAATAAGTAGCTGGAGTAGGGATTTAAATACAATGCAAATCCTTATCAGTACTTCTGACTTGAGGCTACAAGATTTTTTAGAGCAAAGTGTCCCTTCTTCTGAAGATTATCTTGAAGGATAAATAAATGCCCATTCCCACTGTCCTGTCCAAGACAACATGTGCACAAGGAATGATCATGCTAGCTCTGGGCACAAAATTCTGGGTATAGAATCAGGATCCAAGAAGGGAACTCAGTGCTCTCTAAGCACTGGTTCTTTTCCACTGTGGAGTAAAACATACCCAAGGGAGAGCAAAGAACTGGATCTAACAAGTTTGGCTAGTAGAGTATCTGAGATATAAATACAGATCATAAATATTCTGGTTTCTAGATCATAGTAGTTATCACTATCCATCTGTCTTATTCACAACTAAAAATTCTGAAAGCCATGTTCAAGATCCATCATTTCTATCCCCATAACCATGCATAGAGAGGAGGCAGTCATGATAAAACTGGGTGAGGGAGCAACCAGTTAAATGAATGCTTAATGAGCTTCTGCTGAACAGCACAAATGCACACCAGGCTTAAACCAACAGAGATAAAAAACACATCCCTATTTCCTTGAGACCATGCTCAATGCAGAAAATTCATACAAATGCAAATCTTATTCCTGGAATGTTCAGAAATCCTATTAGATAACCTAAAACTAGGCCAGAGCTGACATGTTTATACCCCACTCGTGGCCCAGGATCTCCAACAGTGCTTGCAGAGCTCCTGTGCTTAAGGCCCCCACTTGCCGCCAAAGGTTCTCCAGATATAAGGAAGACAAATAACAAAATGGCAGCTATAAATCCTACTATGTAAGTATTTATACGAAATATAATGGACTAGACAATCCAAAGGCAGACACTGACACCAAGAATTTTTAAAATTGAACCAATTATATGCTATCAGAGACATATTTTAATTCAAAGTTAAAAACAAGGTGAAGCTAAATGCACAGAAAAAGATATAACACATAAGGAGAAACCAAAAGTGGGCAAAAGTAGTTTTACTAATATTAGATAAAACGAGACAACATAGACTTGATGATAAAAATCAATATTAAAAACATAATAAAAGATCCAATCTCTCAGCAAGATTTAACAATTACAAACACATATGCATCTAACAACACAGCTTTATAATATATGAATATAATCTTTTACGTACAATATCCCAAAGATTCTACAAAAAAATAAGTTAGAATAAATGAGTTCAGCAAAGCTTCAAGATACAAAAGCAACACATAAAAATCAGGTGAACAGCCAGAAAATGTATTAAGAAAACATTCTAGGGGTGTCTGAGTGGCTCAGGTGGGCACCTGCCTTTAGCTCAGGTCATGTACTGGGATCAAGACCTGGGTTGGACTCTATGCTCAATGGGGAGTCTGCCTCTTTCTCTCCCTCTGCCCCTCCCCCCAGTCATACCCACTCTCTCACACACATGCTTGCTCTCTCTCAAATAAATAAATAAAACCTTTAAAAAGGAAAGAGGGAAGGGAGGAAGGGAGGGAGGAAGAGAGGGAAGGAGGGAGGGAGTGAACATTCCATTTACAGTAGCATCAAATTTTTTAAAAAGGAGAATCCTATCGTTTCTTGGCCTTTTGGCTAAGATCAAGTGTAAAAAGGAGGATCCTGAGTTTACCTCATCCAGTGGATACAACTAGGTAACACCCACATCAGTGTGAATAACCCAGAAAAGGACCTGAAGATTGGCAGAACAGACTTCCCACAGCTAAAAGTAGAGAAGAGGCCACAGAAAAGGTAGGAAGAGCAGAGAAATGGTCAAGAGCCAAATGGACCCATGGACTGTCCTCCAAAGAGAGGTACACTGTGGGCATGGAAAGGTGAAAGAAACAGACCCCTGTGCAATGCACCGGCACAGGGCAGACGACTGCCCATAACATTTAGCTTTGAAAAACAGAGGGGCCTAACTTAGCAAGTTCTTACAATCAGTGGGGCTTAATATCAGGAACTTTAAAAACCAGGAAGTTCAGCTTTGAGAGAGCCTAAGGGTGACAGGAAACTGAGTCCTCAGCCTTCAGGAGACCTCACAACAAACTGAAGTGCCACTGAAGCAACATTTTGAAATGCCTGGGGTATATGAGAAGGAGATCTGTTTACTATGTATATGCTAGAGGGACATGGTTCTTTGGGAGACTTCTCCAGGAACAAAAGAACTAGTGGGTGCCATTCCCTACGGCCCCCCCAACCAACACCCCCCAGCACAGATATAAGGACATCTTCGGAAGCCAGTGCAGCACCAACACTCCACATCTAGCTTGCTTATAGCACACCTCACCCCTATGTACACATCCACCAAATCAGCCAACATAGGCAGCTTACCCAGGCAGTACCAGGTCCTGCACTGGGCCATCTCAGACTCTGCAGGCACTGTGCAGCCCCATCCTGGCATTCTCCTAGGGACTGCCTCATCCAATACACCTTTGGCTCACCCAAAGAGGGGCCACAAGGCTGGCAGTATACAAGCAGCCCCAACAGAGGCCAGCACCACTTCAAAGTGACTCTGCGCAGGGAGAGGAGAAGATAACCATACACACCAGTTAGACAGCAGCCCCAGCAGTGGGTGGGCATAGACATTTGGTCTGACCACAGGCCCCATCCACCAGTGAAAGATCCTCAGCAGACAACACAAGGGAAGCACCCTTCAGTTCAGTGCTACTAGAGTTTTGGCAAATGCATGATCTGACTCAACTCAAGACCAAGAGAGCCCCAGACTAACCCACTCACAACAAAAGGACCAAAATTTGACCACAACAGGCAAAGAGAGCCACTGCACATAACTGGACTGAAGGCAAATGGAGCTCAGCCACAAAAGCAGGGCAAACGCAATATACATAGAAGACATTCCTGAAATGCCAGGTTCTGGTGAACAGGAGACATTGCACCATAAGGCACTTCAAGACCTCTTTATTCATAAGGCATTATTTTCAGGAGCAGGAAACATAGCTCTCCTAACACACAGAAACAGACACAGAAAGTTAGACTAAATGAGAAGACAAAGGAATATGTCCCAAATGAAAGAACAGAAAAATCATGGCAAGAGACCTAAATAAAACAGAGATAAATAATATGCCTTATAGAGAATTTAAGGTAATGATCATAAAGATACCAGACTTAAAAAAAAAGAAAAGAAAAGATACTCGGTGGACTTGAGAAAAAAGTGGAGGATTTCAAGGAGACTCTCAAAAAAGAGAAGACATAAAAAAGAATCAATCAGAGATGAAGAACTCAATAAATGAAATTAAAAATACACTAGAGGAAACAGAACAATGGATCAGTGACCTGCAGGACACAGTAACGAAGAGCAACCAAACTGAATAGGACAGAGGCACTGTGGAGCCCCATTCTGGAATTCTCATAATAATAAAAAAATGAGAACAGACTAAGGGAACTCAGCAATATCATCAAGCATGATAAAATTCTCATTATAGGTATCCAAGAAGGAAAAGAGAAAAGGAAGAGAAAATTTATTTTAAGAAATAACAGCTGAAAACTTCCTAAATCTGGTGAAGAAATCTACATCCAGGAGGCACAGACAGCCACCAACAAAACCACCCAAGAAGGTCCACATACAGACAAGTAATTAAAATGGTAAAAATTAGTCATAAAGAAAAAAAGTTAATGCCGCAAAAGAAAAGGAGACAGTTACATACAAGGAAAACCCCATAAGGCTATCAGTTGATTTTTTAGGAGAAACACTGCAGGCCAAAAGAAGAGTAGCATGATATATTTAAATGCTGAAAGAAAAAAAACTTGCAACCAAGAATATTCTATCCTGCAAGACAGAAGAGAAGACAGTTTCCCAGACAAAAGATAAAGGAATTCATCACCATTAAACCAGTCTTACAAATGTTCAAGGAGAGCCTCTCTGAGTGGAAAGGAAAGGCCATAAGTAGGAATAAGAAGAGCAGGAAGCATAAAGGTAATAAAATTAAATATATCTATACAATGATACTGATGGCAAGGGATTCACAAAAGGATGTAAAGTTGATACCATATACATAAATGTTGGGGGGAGAGGAGTAAAGAAAGGTTCAAACTTAAGCACCCATCAACTTAACATAGCTATATGCCTAAGATATCATAGACAAACCTAAAGATAACTACAAATCAAAAACAAGTGATATGTATAAAATAAAGAGAAAGGAATCTAAGTATATGCTTAAAGAAAGCCAGCAAACCATGTAAGAGAGTAAGAGAAGAAAGGAACAGAGAACTACAAAAACAAGTGTAAAACAAGTAACAAAATGGCAATAAACTCATATTTATCAATAATCGAATGTAAGTGGACTAAATCTTCAATCAGAGGGTAACAGAATGGATAAAAAAACAAGATTCATTTATATGGTTCCAACAAGAGACTTATTTCAGACCTAAAGACATGCAGATTGAAAGGGAAGAGATGGAAAAGTATTTATCAAGCAAATTAGAGTGAAAAGAAAACCAGGCTATCAACACTTACATGGCACAAAACAGACATTAAAACAAAGATGGTAACAAGAGACAAAGAAGGACACTATATAATAACAAAGGGGACAAATCCAACAATTGTAATATTTATGCCCCCAACTTGGAAGCACCCAAATACATAAAACGATGAATAACAAACATAAAGGAAATAATCAAGAGTAATATAATAAAAGTAGGGGACTTTAATGCCCTGCTTTAATCAGTGGACAGATCATCCACACAGAAAACCAACAACGGAACAGTGGCTTTGACTGACACTCTGGATTAAATGGATTTAACAGATATATTCAGAATATTCCATCCTAAAACACAAGGTTACACATTCTTTTCAAGTATACACAGAACATTCTCCAGAACAGATCACATGATACCAAATCTCAACAACTTCAAAAAGACTAAAAAGTCACACCATGCATCTTTTCTGACCACGATGCTATAAAATGAGATATCGGCCACAAGAAAAAAAATCTGGAGAGCACAAATATACAGAGGTTAAACAACATGCTACCAAATAATGAATGGGTCAACCAGGACATCAAAGAGAAAGTACAAAAATACCTGGAGACAAATGAAAATGAAAACACAACAATCCAAAATCTTTGGGATGCTGCAAAAGCAGTTCTAAGAGGGAAGTTCACAGCGTTGCAGGTCTGCCTCAATAAGCAAGAAAAATCTCAAATAACCTGCCTTAACATCTAGAAGAGCTAGTAAAAGAATAACAAAACTCAAAACCAGCAGAAAGAAGAAAATAGTAAAGATTAGAATAAATATATATGATAAAGAAACAACAACAACAAAAAACCCACAATAGAACAGATCAATGAAACCAGGAGCTGGTTCTTTGAAAAGATCAACAAAACTGATAACTTCCAGGAAGACTCATTAAAAAAAAAAAAAAAAAAAAAAAAAAAGGTGGGGGTGAGACAGAGAGAGGACTCAAATAAACAAAATCACAAATTAAGAGGAGAAATAACAACTGACACCACAGAAATACAAATGATTTTAAGAGACTATTAAGAAAAACTACGTCAACAAATTGGAAAACCTAGAAGAAATGGATAAATTCCTAGAAACACATAACCTCCAAAATTGAAGCAAGAAAAAGAGAAAATTTGAACAGGTTGATTAGCAGCAATGAAATTGAATCAGTAATCAAAAACCAAAAAGCAAAAGTCTAGGAATAGATAGCTTCACAGGTGAAGCATTTAAAGACTTAATATCTATTCTTCTCAAACTATTCCAAAATATAGAAGAGGAAGGAAAACTTCCAAATTCATTCCATGAGGCCAGCATTACCATGATATCAAAAGCAGATAAAGACACCACTAAAAAAAAATCTACAGGACAGTATCTCTGGACAACACATGCAAAAATCCTCAACAGTTCAAGAGTTAAGTGCTGGAGGATAGGACCCTGAGTGTGTCTTGTCTCTTGAACACAGGTAGATTGCTATCAAATCATTCTGAAAGACCCAATAAATCATTCAGGGGTCTGAAAAAACAAAACTGTAAATCTACATGTAAAAAAGCAACCACCCTGGAGTACCTGGGTGGCTCAGCTGGGTAAGCATCTGCCTTTGGCTCAGGTCATGATCCCAGGGTCCGGTGATCAAGCCCCTCCACCCCCTGCTCAGCAGGGAGCCTGCTTCTCCCCCTCTCTCTGCCCCTCCCGCACTCATGCTCTGGTCATGTGCATGTTCATTCTCTCTCTCTCTCATATAAATAAAATCTTAAAAGAAAAAAACCTAAACGACAACAAACATAATCATATTTATATCATAGAGTCCCAGAAAATGAAGAGAGAAAAATAGCTGAAAACTTCCCTAATCTGGGGAAGGACACAGACATCGAAATTCAAGAAGCACAGAGAACTCCCACTAAATTCAACAAAAGTCAACCACTGCTAAGGTATGCAATAGTCAAATTCACAAAATACACAGACAAGGAAAGAATCCTGAAAGAAAAAAGGGGCGGGGGGGGGAGTCCTTAACCTACAAGGGAAAACAGATCAGGCTCATAGCATATCTGACCAAAGAAATGTGGCAGGACAGAGAGGAATGATAGGAAATATTTAATGGGCTGAATGGAAAAAATATGCAGCCAAGATTTCCTTACCTGAAAGGCTGTCATTCAGAATAGAAAGAGAACTAAAGAAAGAGAACTAAGGAGTTCATGACCACAAGACCCGCTCTGAAAGAAATTTGAAGAGGGACTCCTTGAGTGGAGAAAAAAACCCAAAAGCAACAAAGACTAGAAAGGACCAGAGAATATCACCAGAAACACCAACTCTACAGGTAGCACTATGGCACTAAATTCACGTCTTTCAAAAACCTCTCTGAATGTAAATGGACTAAATGCTCCAATTAAAACAAATAGGATATCTGAATAGATTAAAAAGATCCATCTACATCCTGTCTCAAGAGACTCAATTTAGACAGACACCTTCATATTGAAAGTGAAGGAATGGAAAACCATCTGTTATGCGAATGGATGTCAAAAGAAAGCCAGGCCTACCTCAAGAAGCTAGGAAAGTATCAAACACAACCTCACCTTACACCTAACGGAGCTAGAACGGAGCAAAGCCTAAAGCCAGGAGAAGAAAGGAAATAATAAAAATTACAGCAGAAATAAACGATGTAGAGATTTTTTAAAAAGTAGAATAGAGAGCTGGTTCTTCAAAAGAATTAATAAAACTGATAAGCCCCTAATCAGAGTGATCAAAAGGAAAAAAGACCTAAATAGATAAAATCATGAATGAAAGAAAAGAGATCACAACCAACACCACAGAAATAAAAAACAGTTACAAGAGAATATGATGAAAAATTATGCGCCAACAAAGTAGGCAACCTGGAAGAAATGGTCAAATTCTTAGAACTTTACAAACTATGAAAACTGAAACAAACAACGAATCTTGGAACACTGGGAAAAAAAAAAAAGAAAAAAGAAAATTGAAACAGGAAGAAGGAGAAAATTTGAACAGACCCATAGCCAGCAAAGAAATTGAGTCAATAATCAAAAATCTCCCAAAAACAAAAGTCCTGGGCCAGATGGCTTTTCAGGGGAATTCTATGAGACACTGAAAGAAGAGTTGATACCCATTCTTTTCAAACAGCTCTAAAAACTAGAAATGGAAGGAAAACCTCCAAACTCATTCTATGAAGCCAGCATTACCATTGTTCCAAAACCAGGCAAAGACCCCACTAAAAAGGAGAATTACAGGCCAATAATGCTAACAAATATGCAAAAATTCTCAATAAAATACTAGCAAATCGAATGCAACAGTACTTTAGAAGAATTACTCACCACACTCAGGTAGGATTTATTCCTGGGCTGCAAGCCTGGTTAGATATTCACAAATCAATCAATGTGATACACCACATTAATAAAAGAAAGGATAAGAATCACATGATCTTCTCAACAGATGCAGAAAAAGCACTTGACAAAATACAGCATCCTTTCTGGATCAGAACCCTCAACAAAGTATGCATAGATGGAACATACCTCAACATCTTAAAGGCCATTTATGAAACATCCACACTCAACCAAGTGAACTCCCCAGGCACCCCTGCAACCAACATATCTGATAAAGGGTTAGTATCTAAAATCTATAAAAAACTTACACCACCAGGTATTTATTGAAAGGATATAAAAATACAGATTCAGAGGTGTATGTGCACCCAGATCTTATAGCAACACTATCAACAATAACAATAACAATGGAAAGAGCCCAAATGTCCATCAATTGGTGAATGGACAAGGAAGATGTGAGGTGTGTGTGCACGCATGCATGCATGCAATGGAATATTACTAAGCCATCAAAAAGGGGGAGTCTTGCCATTTGCAACAATGTGGATGGAGCTATAGTATATTATGCGAAGTGAAATAAGTCAGTCGAGAGAGACAAATATATGATCTCACTCACATTTGGAATTTAAGAAAGGAAACAGATGAACATACAGGAAAGGGGAAAAGAAAAAAAGGAGAAAAGGAAAGAACCATAAGAGACTCTTAACAACAGAGAACAAACAGGGTTGATGGAGGGAGGAGGGTGTGGGGTGGGCCAGATGGGTGATGGGTATTAAAGAAGTCACGTAAGAGACTCTGGAAACAAACTGAGGGCTGCTGGTTGCAGGGGAGGAATAGAGTGGCTGGGTGATGGACATTGGGGAAGATATGTGCTATGGTGAGTGCTGTGAATTGTGTAAGACTGATGACTCACAGACCTGTACTCCTGAAACTAACAATACATTACATGTTAATAATAAATAAATAAATAAATAAGAAGTCACTTGTGTGAGCACTGGGTGTTGTATGTAAGTGATGAATCACTGAATTCTACTCCGGAAACCAAAATAATAAGTAAATAAAAAAAAATCATCAGCAAAATACTAGCAAATCAACCAACTATGCATTAAAAATAATAATTTGCCACAGTGAAGTAGGATTATTGCCAGGATGCAAGGGTGACTCAATATTTGCAAATCAATCAATGGGATATATCATATCAATAAAAGAAAGGGTAAAAACCATATGATGCTTTCACCAAATGCACAAAAAGCATTTGATAAAATGCAACACCCATTCATGATAAAAACTCAACAAAGTAGAGTTAGAGGGAACATATAATTTAATAAAGGCCTTATGTGAAAAACCCACAGTGACTATCATACTCAATGGGAAAAAATAGAGCTTTTCCTCTATGACCAGGAACAAGATGAAGACGTCACTCTCACCACTTTTCCCCAACATAGTACTACAAGCCCCTGATATAGCAATATAAAAACAAATAAAAGGCATCCAAATTGGTAAGGAAGCAGTAAAACTTTCACTATTTGTAGATGACATGATACAATGCATAGATACCTGGAAGACTCATCAAAAACTATCAGAACTCATAAACAAATTCAGTAAAGTCCCAGATACAAAAATCAATGTGCAGATATATGTTTCATTTTTATACCTGAACAATGAAGCAGCAGAAAGAGAATTTTTTAAAAATTCCATTTATACTTATACCAAAATTAGTAAGATACCTGAGAATTAACCTAACCCAGGAGGTGAAAGACCTGTACTCTTAAAACTATAAAACACTGATGAAAGAAATGAAGATGACATAAAGAAATGGAAAGACATTCCATGCTCACGGATTAGAAGAATATCGTTACAATGTCTATACTACCCAAAACAATGGACAGATTTAATACAATACCATCCAAACAGCAACAGCATTTTTCACAGAACTAGAACAACCTTAAATTTATACATAACCACAAAAGTCACCAAAGAGTCAAAGCAATTTTAGAAAAGAAAAGAAAAACTGGAAGTATCATTATTCCAGACTTCACATTATATTACAAACATGTAGTAATTAAAACAGTATGGTACTGGCACAAAAATAGACACATAAGTCAATGGAACAGAACAGACAACCTAGAAGTAAACCCACAACTAGAGGGTAAACTAATCTTTGACAAAGCAGGAAAGAATATGCAATGGAAAAAAATATAGTCTCTTCAACAAAGAGTATGGGGAAAACTGGTGAGCTACAAGTAAAAGAATGAAAGTGGACCACTTTCTTGTACCATACATAAAAACAAACTCAAAATGGATTAAAGACCCAAATGTGAGACATGAAACCATCAAAATCCTAGAAGAACACAGGCAGTAATTTCTTTGACACTGGACACAGCCGTATTTTTCTAGATGGGTGTCCGAGGGAAATAAAAGCAAAAATAAACTAAGGGACTACATCAAAATAAAAAGCTTCTGCATAGCAAAGGAAAGAATCAAAGAAACTAAAAGGCAACCTATGGATTGGGAGAAGTTATTTGCAAATGACATATCAAAGGGTTAGTATTCCAATTACGTAAAGAACCAATAAAACTCAACACCCAAAACCAAATAATCCAATTAAGAGATGAGTGGAAGACATGAACAGACATTTCTCTAAAGAAGACATACAGATGGCGAAGAGACACATCACTCAACATCTGGGAAAATCAAACACAAATCAAAACTACAATGAGCTATCACCTCACGCCTGTTAGAATGGCTAAAATGAAAAACACAAGAAACAAATGTTTGTAAGAATGTGGAGAAAAAAGAACCCTTGTGCACTGTTGCTGGGCATCAAACTGGTGCAGCCAATCTGGAAAACAATAAACATACTCCTCAAAAAGTTAAAAACAGAATTACCCTATGATCCAGTAATCCCACTATTGGGTATTCTTCACTGGTATACTTTACTGGGTATACTTCACTACAATGAGGAGCAAAACACTACTTTGAAAAGATGGATGCACCCCTATGTTTATTGCAGCATTATTTTCAATAGCTAAATTACGGAAGCAACTCAAGCGTTTGTCAATAGATAAACAGATGAAAAAGATGTTTTATATATATATATATATATATATATAGCTATATATGTGTGTGTGTTTGTGTGTGTATACATATGATGTAATATTATTCAGCCATTAAAGAAAAGAATGAAATCTTGCCATTTACAACAACATGGATGGATCTATAATGCTAACTGAAATATGTCAGTTAAAGAAAGACAAATACCATATGATTTTACCCACGTATAGAATTTAAGAAACAAAATAAATGAAAAAAAAGAAAAAACAAGACAAACCAAAAAACAGACTCTTAACTACAAACTGCTGGTTGCCAGAGGAGAGGTGGGTGGAGGGATGGGTGAAACAGATGAAGGAGTTAAGAGTACACTTAACTTGATGAGAATTGCTGAATCACTATATTATACACCTAAAACTAATATAACACTGTATGCTAACTACACTGAATGCCAACTACACCAGAATTAAAATAAAATTTAAAACAAGAAAAATATATTTAAGAATAGATTTAACCAAGAGGTGAAAGATTTGTACACCAAAAATACAAAACACTGCTGAAAGTAATTAAAGACACAAATAAATATATTTCACATCCCTGGACTGGAAGACCTAATATTGCTAAGATGACAACATTACCCAAAGCTGTCTACAGATTTGATGTGATGTCTTTCAAAATTCCAACAGTATTTTTTGCAAAAATAGAAAATCACGGCCCCAAATTAATACGGAATTGCAAGGTACCCAGAATAGCCAAAAGATTCTTGAAAAAGAACAACAAAGTTGAAGGTATCACACTTACTGAATTCAAAACTTACTTTAAAGCAACAGTAAACAAAAAAAAAATGTGGTACTGGTGTAAAGACTGACATACTGGCTGATGACACAGAACAGAGAGCCCAGAAATAAACCCTTGTTTATAAGTTAGTGATTTTCAACAAGGGTGTCAATCTTTTTAACAAATAGTGCTGGGAGGGGCGCCTGGGTGGCTCAGTGGGTTAAAGCCTCTGCTTTCCGCTGGGGTCATGATCTCAGGGTCCTGGGATCAAGCCCCACATCGGGCTCTCTGCTCAGCAGGGAGCCTGCTTCCCCCACTCTCTCTGCCTGCTTCTCTGCCTACTTGTGATCTTAAATCTTTAAAAAAAAAAAAATAGTGCTGGGAAAACTGGATATTTGCATGCAAAGAATTAAACTGAGCCATTAGCTTACACTATCTATAAAAGTTAACTCAAATAAACAACAAGCTAAACATAAGAGGTAAAACTATAAAACTCTTGTAAGGAAATATATAGGAAAAGCTTCATGACACTGGATTTGGGAACAATTTCTTAAATACGTCACCAAAACACCGTCAACAAAGAAAAAAATAGATAAACTAGACGTAAAAATTAAAAACGAGCACACCCACCCAAGGATGATGTCAATGAGTGAAAAGACAACTTGCAGAATGGGAGAAAATATCTGCAAATCATGTATTTGATGAGAGACTGGCATCCAAAATACATAAAGAATTCCTCTAACTGGACAGCAAAAAGACAACATTAAAAAGTGTACAAAGGACTTGAAACAGAGTACCTTTCTCCAAAGATATATGAATGGCAAATATGTACAGGAAAAGATGCTCAACATTACTAACCATTAGGAAAATGCAAATCAAAACCAGAATGAGATACCATTTCACACCCATCAGGATGGCTTTATCAAAACCAAAAAAACCAATAAACCAGAAAAAAGTGTTGGTAAGGATGTGAAGAAATTGGAATCCCTGTACATTGTTGGGAATGTTGGTGCAGCTGCTGTGGAAAACAGTATGTCAATTCCTAAAACAAAAACAAAAAACAAAAACTAAACACAGTATTACCATATGATCCAGCAATTCCACTTTTGGGTATCTACCCAAAAGAATTGAAAAGAGGTATCTGTACACCCATGTTCATAGTAGCATTCTACAATAGCAAAAGGTAGGAACAACCCAAATGTCCATCAACAGATGAATGGACAAAGAAAATACAGTATATACATACAATGGAATATTATTTGACCTTAAAAGGGATTAAATTCTGATACATGATACAAATGGATGACCATACCAAATGGTCATACCAAATGAAATACGCCAGAAACAAAAGGACAAATAATGTACAACTGCATTTTTATATATGGCTGGAATAGTCAAGTTCATAGACAACAGAATGGTAGTTACTAGGTCCTGGGGAAATACACGAATGGAGATGTTTTGTTTAATGGGCACAGAATTTCAGTATGGGATTATGAAAAAGTTCTGGAGATGAATAGTGGTGATGGTTGCACAACAATGTAAATGTACTGAATTCTCCTAAACTGTACACTTGAAATGGTTAATATGGTAAATGTTAACATTTTTTCTTAGTAAAATAAAATCAAGTAGAGTGATTCCTCTACTTTATTTTTGTTTTTAAACATTTTAAAGCTATTCTGGTTTATTTCCCCCTTCATATAAAGTGTAAAACCAGCTTGCTTTTTTTTTTTTTTTTTTAATTTACTTGACAGAGATCACAAGTAGGCAGAGAGGCAGGCGGGGGGGGGGGGGGCGGGGACGGGAAGCAGGCTCCTCACTGAGCAGAGAGCCTGATGCGGGGCTTGATCCCAGGACCCTGGGACCATGAACTGAGCCGAAGGCAGAGGCTTTAACCCACTGAGCCACCCATGCGCCCCAGCTTGTCTTTTATTTATAAAAACATCCTGTTGAGGTTTCTTTTAAAAAAATTAAACACAGGGGTACCTGGGTGGCTCAGTCAGTTGAGTGTTCAACTCTCGATTTCAGCTCAGGTCCTGATCTCATGGGTCATGAGATCAAGCCCAGCATTGGGCTCTAAACTCAGCAAAGGGTCTGCTTGAAACTCTCTCTCTCCCTTTGCCTTTCCCAACCTCTTGTGTTCTTTCTCTCAAGTAAATAAATAAATCTTTTAAAAAAATTTTTTAATTAAACAAATTTTCTTATGACCCTGCAATAACACTACTTGATTTCTACCTGAAAGAAAATAAAACATATATCCATATAAAGACTTGCACATGGGTCTTTACAGCAGCATTGTTCATAACAGGCAAAAAAATGAAAACAACCAACAGTTCATCATCTGGCAAATGGATAAAGAAAAGGTGATATATCCATATAATGGAATACAATGTACCAAAAAGGAATGAATTACATGTTACAACAGAAATGAACTTCAAAAATGGTATTTTGGTGAAAGAAGCCACACATAAAGACTACAAATTGTATACTTTCCTTTATGTTAAATGGTTAGAAAAGGCAGAAGACAGAAAATAAACTAGTGATTAGCTGGAGTAGGGTTAGAAATGGGGATTACCTTTTGGGTCATGTGGAATCTTACTGGGCTGGTAAGTATATTCTAAAGCTGGTTATGGTGACGTATGTACAACCCTGTAAATCTACCGTAAATCACTGTATGACTCGAATAGGTGAATTATGTACATTATACTTCAATAAAGTAGTTTAAAATATCTCTTTGCTGAGATATTTGATTGGAATTATGTTAAATATAGAGATCAATTTGGAGAGAACTGACACCTTTATTATGATGAGTGTTCCAAACCCTGACTTCTCTATTTATTATTTATATCACCTTTGTTTTCATTCATCAGCATTTTGTCGTTTTCAGGACATATATCCTGTGGTTTTCGATTTGTATCTAAGTATTTGATTTTTTTGAAGCTACTGAAAATGGTATTTTAAAGTTTCACCTTCTAATCATACATTGCTAGTATGCAGAGTGACTGACTAACATGTGTTGACTTTGTATTTTGTGATCTTACTAATCTCACTTACTAGTCCTAATAGCCTTTTCATAAATGCCTTGGATTTTTCTGTAGATTATCACGTTGTCTGCAAATAAGAGTTTCACTTCCCCTGCCAACTTGCATGCCTTTTCTTTCTCTGTCCTTATTGAAGTGGCTAAAATAAAATTCTTAAATTATGTAGGTGTTATTAATCTATACTATCCCACGACTGCTATGAGATGGTTAAATTTTAGTAGCAAAAACAATAAAAATAGCTTCAATGGGTTACTTAAAACTTCACCTTTATAAAATACATTTTTCTAATATAAAAACTTCAGAAAACATAGCACTAATAATAACTGTTCCTTCTACAGTATTTTCCTATATTGTCTCATTTGATCTTCATGAGAATATAAGAGGTACTTTTCCCATGTTACCAAAGAAGGAAAATGTGTCAAGGCAGGCCAAACAATGTGCCCATTTGACCTCAGATAATCACACTGGAGCAGAAAGAATCAACAATCAAAGTAGAAGACTTGCCAGGACCCAACCTGATCTCATCTGCTCAAGTCTCTGTCTTCTAGGCATTGACCTGATCTCCCTATAAGGCAATGCTAGTGCAACGCAAACCAAAAACCACAGTCATAGAGTGAGAGAACAGGGGAGTAGGGAGGCAAATACTCCTGGAGTGGAACCTGAGCAAGCACGGTGCCTTAAAAGAATCACAGGTGATTCAGTGTGTGAGGGTCAGATCCTAGATTATAACATTTGGGGCAAGGTATATTGGTCAGATTCTAATTTTTAACCTGAAATATGTGAGTCAGGTGACTGGATTCAAAGTCTGGATCTGCTACTTACCAGGCATATAATCTTGGACATATACTCCATTTCTCTTTGTCAATTTCCTCATCTAATAACTGCACCTACTTTTGATGGTTGTGAGAATAATTAGTATGTAAAGTACTTAGAACAAGAATTAGCAACACTGCCTGTTTCTGTAACTAAAGTTTTATTAAAACACAGCCACAGGGGCGCCTGGGTGACTCAGTGGTTTAAGCCTCTGCCTTCAGCTCAGGTCATGATCTCGGGGTCCTGGGATCGAGCCCCGCATCGGGCTCTCTGCTCAGTGGGGAGCCTGTTTCTCCCTCTCTCTCTGCCTGCCTCTCTGCCTACTTGTGACCTCTCTCTCTGTCAAATAAATAAATAAAATATTAAAAAAAAAAACACAGCCACACTCTCATCACATATTGTCTATGCTGCTTTGATGTTACAACAGTAGAATGAGGTAGTTGTAATAAAGACCATATGGCCCCAAAAGGCATAAATATTCTCCATCTGGTCCTTTACAGGAAAAGAAGCCCTGGCTTAGAACAATGCTGGAGCATAGGTGCTCAAGAAATGTTAGCTATTATTTTAACCCAAACTCACTTCCAGAATAGTAGGCTTGAGTATGTGCACAAAGCTATAAACAAAAGCACTGACTATGGTGGTGACAAATATGAAAGAACAATATCAAATAATAAGAGGCTGATTAAATAAAATACCCACACCGTGGAACACTATACAACCATTAAAAAGAATGGGAGGCGCACCTGGGTGGCTCAGTGGGTTAAATATCTGCCTTTAGCTCAGATCATGATCTTAGGTCCTGGGATCCCTGCTCAGTAGGGAGTCTGCTTCTCCCTCACCCTCTGCCCCTCCACCTGCTCGTGCACACGCAGGCTCTCTTGCTCACTCTCTTTCAAATAAATAAAATCTTTAAAAAAAAAAAAAAGAGTGAAGGAAAATCTGTGTATACATACTGCATATGCCAACACGAAAGGATCTCCAAGATCTTAAAATGAGCCAAAATCATTAAGTGGAAAGGTATGATGAAATATGCAATATAATCAATCTCACTTTGTTACTAAAGGACACAAAAAAACTAAAAACTACATGTATGCACAAAAAAGGCTATATAGTACCACAGAATTACTGAAGGCATTTCACTTTTAATATACATGGTTCTGTGCTTTTCTATTTTTTAATAAGTGGGCATTTTATAATTTTTCTCATGACTTAAAAATACTATTTGAGGGGCACCTGGATGGCTTAGTCAGAGTGGATCGACAGCCTCTTGGTTTCCCCTCTGGCGGTGATCTCCGGTGGTGGGATCCAGCCAACCAGGGGCTCTGGGTTGATGGGAGTAGGCTTGAGATTCTCTCCCTCTTCTCCTCCTCCCACTCACACAGAAAGGCCTGCTCTCGCTCTCGCTCTCTCTTTCTCTCTAAGAAATAGATAAATCTTTAAAGAAATATATTATTTCAATCTCTCAGGTTGTATCCTAAATGTATACTTATCAAAACTTTATGTCTTTACCCTCAGGGACAAACTAGAAAACAGATTAATCTCAAATGCTTTATGCTAAATGAATTAAGCCACACTCAAAGGCCACATATTCTGGAAAAAGCAAAATGTAGGAGGGGAAAACAACTCAGGTGTTGCCAAGAGTTGTGAAAGTGGAGAGGGGCTGCCTACAAAGAGACAGTTGAAGGAATTTTGGGGGTGACAGAACTGTTCTGTATCTTGATTGCGATGGGAGTCCTATGACCGTGTACTTGTCAAAACTCATAATCATACACCGAAAAGCAAACTTTACTACATGTAATTTAAAAATAAATCCAAATAAACACACATACAAAAAAAACAACAGAAAATTTTTCTTTGAGCGACCTATCAGCATAGGAACATACATGTTGACACAGGAAATGTTTTCCACCACAATTCTGTTTGCCTCTGTCACGGAGATGATGCTGCGGGGGAAGAAGGCAGCAGGGAATCAAAATATTAGCACCAAATCCCTATTGAATTCCTACAAATGCATACTTCCTGTGGTCCAAGTTTAAATAATAGTGACTTCTTTTCAGCTCTGTGCCTGCACATTGATACTTCACACGGAAAACCACTATGACATTCAGGGATAAGGAACAGCATAGGTGGGACTCTCAGTGGTAGAGGCACCCCAGCACGCAGCAATCAGAAAATGCATCCTCTGGCTGCTGGACCTGGAGAAGATTTTCTGGCACAATCACTAAGCTACTCTGAGTTAGTGATGGAGTGTCAAGCACAGCAATCTGATACATGGCACCAGGTACCACTGCTGCTCCAATCACAAATCATTTAAGGCATGATATTAGAAAAAAGGCCAAGAAATTCCCCTGGGCTCAAGAAGCAGCAAAAACTGTCCAATGCAGCACACAGTACCCTCTACTACTAGAAAAGAAACACTCCAAAGTCTCAGTTGCCCACAGAAGCGCAGCTCATCCAACCCTGGGTTTAATAAGCAATTGCTCTCTGTACTGTTCAGACATAACACGAGTGGACATGGTCTGGACGCCACTCCCATCTTAAAAAAACACTCCTTAAACCCCATTTCCAAATTACTCACACCCACAACGTGCTGCAAACTAAACGCACGCATTTCAGGCTTAAAATACACAATTCAGTATGGCTGCGCGAACAGCGCTGCCCACGTTAACAATCCTGGAGCCTTAACAAAGCCCAAAACTCATCTCCAAGAATCTGTAAAATGGTTTCGCTTGGCCAGAGTCTCCCTTCTTCCCTCAAAGAGGGGCACAAAGAAGCAAAAACTGGTTCGGGTCTAGTCGCACGATATCAGTCCAAGCTGTCTGCTCCTTACTTTCCAACAATAACTACAAAACACCAATATACATACCCTCCCCACTGGAGCTCTGCCACGTGCAAGGGGCTACGGATGCGGGAAGCCGGGCGCAGGGGCCGGGGGCGCGGGGTCAGGGGTCAAGGGTCGAAAGGCTTTGGGGCAGGGAATGTGAGGGTGTCCACGGGCGCACAGACCGGGATGCGCTACAACTGGGGGTTCGGAGGCTCGGAAACTGGCTTGCCGGGGCCGGGGCGATCCCCGGGAGGCCGCGCCGGCAGAGAGGCCGCGCCGCGTAGAACCAAGTCCTGGCCGCCCGCGGGGCCGGGGTGCGGCCGCTTTGCCGTAATGCCCGATTGGGTTCCAGGGTCCGCCCGTACCCCACAGGAGTTGAAGGGCTGGGCAGGGTCAGCAGCCTTCCTCACCTGGGTCGGGGGCGGCGGTGGCTCCGGGGTCCCAGTCAGGCTCTAGGAGTTTCCTGGCTGAGTGAGTCACTCGGGCGGGCCGGGAATGCGCCAGGAAACACCCGGCCTCCTCCCCTTCCTCCCGGGGCGGGGGCTCTCCCGGCTCGGCCTCTTCCTCCCGGCGCTCCTCCCTCCGCGCTCCGGCCGCGGCCTGGCTGCTCCCTGCTTTGCCTGGTGCACTCTCCACAGCCCCGCAGATCTGCCCGGCAGCGCACGCCTTCTGCCTATCCGCTGTAAGGAGGCGACGGAGAGGCCCTGGCCGTGCTCTCCTCTGGCCGCCTAAGATGCTCTCTGGGGAGATCTCGGAGAGCCACCTGCCGGCTTAGACGACCTCAGCTCTGCGTAGGACTGCTGGGCAGCACGGCTGTGGGACTCCCCCCAGGGGAGCCGTTGGGCTCGTTTAGGAAAAGGGGCGGAGATCCACACCCCGCACCAGGTCTCCACCGGATCAGGGCTGTGGGTGGATTGGCTGCTGAAGAGGCTTGGCGGGGGCCGGGGGGTGGGGGGCGAGCACCCAGCGCACGCCCACAGGGCGCCACTGCCAGGTAGGAGGTGCACACACCTGCGCTTCGCAGGTCAGAGTGTGGCAGGCGGTAAAGTACTGGATGCGACAGGTACACACCGCCAGAGCTCAGCCAACTAGGAGAATATGACTTCGATGGGCCCCTGCAGTGATCCCATCTGTACAACGCCATCTCTCTCTGAGCCAGGGGGAAACCCGCGTGTGTGGGAATGGCTGACAGAAGAAAACTTGATTTGAACAAGTCCCCCAGAACAATCCTGAGACAGGTCAATTCAGTGACAAATTATATGAAAACAGTGAGTGGAGTAAGCTTGTCACAAACATGGTTACAAGAAAAATTACCCTAAACTCCGCACCGACCACCACCTATCCACTTCCCCTTCACCCACCCACTGGCATTCTGGTTCTAATGAAGAACAATAATGATGGGCATCAAGTATTCTAATCTGGCCACTAGACTATGAAAACCACAAGAGGTTTGCTTACTTCCGTCTGTCCTCTGGATAATGCAAAAAGTCACAGCAAATGGATCCTGACTAGACCAGAATCTACCTTTTGTCTACATATTCAGAGAACATTTTTTTTTAGAAGTTCCTGGAGGTCCCTGACACTCCTAAAAAGCATACGTTTTGAGTGACTTTCTGGTTCCCAGCCCGCACATTTTCAGTCAAATTACTGTTTATCTCTGCCCAGGGCTGAGCCTCAACGTTAGGTTCCAAAGGGGTTTGTTTTGTTTTATTTTGTTTTACATTGCAGGTGAAGTGATAGAATACAAATTAAAGGTGTATTGTGATATTTTTAAAATTCCTAAAACAACTAATAAAAAAAATAAGAGGCACAGCTAAAAATCCAAGAGAAGAAATAAAATAGAATGCTGAAATATACTGAGTCCGAAGAAGACAGCAAAAGCAAAAAGCATATAGGATAAGCAGTAACAATTAGCAAGCTATTAGGCTTAAATCCAACCATATTAACAATTACATTATATATATACACTATATATTATATATAAATATATAAATAAATATATAAATATATATATAATATATAAATATATATATAAAATATATAAATATATATAAATAAATAAATATTGTGTGTGTATATACATATAAATGGACTAAACACTCCAGTTAAAGATAAATTGTCACGTTGAATAAAACAAATCCCAATTATACGCTATTTAAAAGAGACATACTTTTGAGGTGTGGGCGGGGGTGGGGGGATTCTGTCCATTACGCAGTTAGGGGTCTGCCTTCAGCTCAGGTGGTGATCCCCAGGTCCTGGGATCCAGCCTTAACTGGACTCCCTGCTCAGCGGGGTCTGCTTCTCCTTCTCCATCTCCCCCTGACCCTGCCCTCACTCATCATGCTCTCTCTCGCTCTCAAAAAGGCAAATAAAATCTTAAAAAAATAAAAAAAGAGAGAGAGAGAGAGATGCTTTATAAGGACACAAAGAAATTGACATTAAAAAGATGGAAAACAGGAGCACCTGGGTGGCTCAGTGGGTTAAGCCTCTGCCTTCGGCTCAGGTCATGATCTCAGGGTCCTGGGATCGAGCCCCGCATCGGGCTCTCTGCTCAGCAGGGAGCCTGCTTCCCTTCCCCTCTCTCTGCCTGCCTCTCTGCCTACTTGTGATCTCTGTCAAATAAAAATAAAAAACCTTTAAAAAAAAAAAAGAAGAAGAAAAACCCACAGCAACATAGGGCACCTGGGTGTCTGACTCTTGATCTCAGCTCAGGCCTTGATCTCAGGGTCATGAGTGAATTCAAGCCCCCTGTTGGGGTCCACACTGAATATGGAGCCTTCTTAAAAAATAAAAAATTTAAAGGGGCACCTGGGTGGCTCAGTGGGTTAAGCCTCTGCCTTTCGCTCAGGTCATGATCCCAGCATCCTGGGATCGAGCCCCGCATCAGGCTCTCTCTTGGCAGGGAGCCTGCTTCCTCCTCTCTCTCTCTCTCTCTATGCCTGCCTCTCTCCCTACTTGTGATCTCTATCTGTCAAATAAATAAATAAAATCTAAAAAAAAAAATTAAAAAAAAAAGCGGGGTGGGGGGAGCACACATGTCACCTGGGTGGCTCAATCAGCTTAGCATCTGAATCTTAATTTCTGCTCAGGTCATGATCTCAGGGTTATGAGATCCAGCCCCGCCTTGGGCTCGCCACGGGGATCAGAGTCTGCTTAACGTTCTCTCTCTCCCTCTCCTTCTGCCCCTCTCACCCCCTCTCTGTCTCTCTCTTAAAAGAAGAAGAAGAAGAAGAATAAGAAGAAGAAGAAGAAGAAGAAGAAGAAGAAGAAGAAGAAGAAGAAGAAGAATCTGTAGCAACAAACAAATACACAATCAAGAAAGAGTTGCACTCAAAACATTCTAAACAAAAATTTCATCGCATTTTTAATCACCCTTGCCGACTCCCTCCCTGGCATAGATTTAAGAGGAAGCTGCTTAATTTCTTGTCCCTCCCTTACGGTGAAAGGAAAAAAGTGGGAGTTGTCTACAATGTTCTGACTTGTCTGGGGGTTGTTGGGGGAACTGGTTTTTGTCTTACCTGGCGTAGTGTGGTGACAGAAATGGTGAATTAGTTTGGATATCAGGTTGGAGGCTGATGAAAGACAAGACTCCCTCCTTTCCTTTCTGAGTCTCCCAGACACTCTGTCTCTATCTGCACTCCCTCTATATCTTCAGTAAACTCCGCTTTTACCTCCTGCTAGCTCAAGTTTGATTTCCATATGTGTAGCCCTGCTGGCTGGTCCTGCAGGACTCTCTCTGGGCCCCTGGAGCCAGCCTGCCAGCATCGCCACTACATCATATACATTTTTAAACAAAAATTACAAGCATACTAAGAGGCAAAAAACACAGTTTAAAGAGGTAGAGCAAGCAAAAGAACCAGACTCACATATGGCAGGGATGTTGGAATTATCAGAGTAGGATTTTTAAAAACTATTATTAAAATGCTAAGGACATATTGTCCAAGTATTCTATTTCCTTATTTGGTCAAAAATCATTTGACCACTTATCTGAGGGTTTCTTTGTGAGATTTCTATTCTATTTCATTGGTCTATATGTCTGTCTTTGTGCCAGTACCACATTGTTATGATTACTTTATGTTATGATTATTATAGCTTTGTAGTAAGTTTTTAAAATCAATCTGACCTAAAAAACACATACAGAACACTATTCAACAACAGCAGAATACACATTTTTCTTAAATGCATAAGAAACATTCTCCATAATAGACCAGATGTTAGGCTACAAAATAAGTCTTTAGAAAATTTAAAAGACTGCAATCATACAAAACATCTTTTTTGATTATGATGAAACTGGAAATCAACACCAGAAGGAGCTCTCTGCTCCTCCCTGTTCAATACATAGAGGCATCTTCTGGTGCAATGGCAGCCATGTCCCTGACACATGATGGTGAAGGTTGGAGTAAAAGAATTTGGCCATATTGGGCACCTGTTTAGCAGGGCTGCTTTTAAGTCTGGCAAAGTGGACATTGCCACCACTCATGATCTCTTCATTGACATCAACTACATGGTCTTCATATTCCAGCATGAGTTCACCCACTGCAAATTCAACAGCATGATTAAGACTGAGAATGGGAAACTTATTGTCAATGGAAATCCCATCTCCATCTTTAAGGAATGAGATCCTGCCAACATCAAATAGGGTGATGCTGGTGCTGAGTATGTTATGGAGTCTCTTCACCACCATGGAGAAGGCTGGGGCTCCCTTGATGGGTAGGGCCAAGAGGGTCATCATCTCTGCCCTTTCTGCTTATGTCCCTATGTTTGTGATGGGTGTGAGCCATAAGTATGACAACTTAATTCAAGATTATCCACAATGCCTCCTGCACCATCAACTATTTGGCCCTTCTGGCCACAGTCATTCATGACAACTTTGGTGTCATTGAGGGACTGATGACCACAGTCCATGCCAACACTGCCACCCAGAAGACCATGGATGGCCCCTCTGGGGAAGCTGTGGCATGATGGCTGAGGGCCTGTACAGAAAACCAACCCTGTTTCTACTGGCACTGCCAAAGTTATAGACAAGGTCATCCCTGAAGTGAATGAGAAGCTTAATATCATGGCCTTCCATGTCCCCATAACCAATGCGTCAGTCATGGTTCTGACCTGCTTCCTGAAGAAAGCTGCCAAATATGATGACATCAAGAAAGTGGTAAAGTAGGCTCAGAGGATCCCTTCAAGGGCATTCTGGGCTACACTTAAGACCAGGGTGTCTCCTGCAACTTCAACAGTGACACCCACTTCCACTTTCAATGCCAGGGCTGGCATTGCTCTCAATGACCACTGTGTCAAGCTCATTTCCTGGTATGACAATGAATTTGGCTACATCAAATGGATGGTAGACCTTATGGTCCACATGACCTCTAAAGAAAAAGAGTGCCCTGGACCACCTGCCCCACCGAAAGGAAGAAGAAGAGAGAGGTCCTCAGCTGCTGGAGAGTCCCAGCCCCAATTCATCCCCCAACACCCTAAGAATCTCCCCAGCCCTACACAGTTTCCATCCTAGACCCTCTGAAGAAGGGGAGGGACTTGGGGAGCTCTACCTTGTCATGTACTATCAATACCATCAACATAAAGTATATTGTACCAAGCCCCCCTCCAAAAAAAATAGCAGAAGGAAAATGGAAAAATCCACAAATATATGAAAATAAAAAATACACTCAAATACCAATGAAGAAATCAGAATAGAAATTAGAGAGGCACCTGGGTGGTACAATTTTTGGGGCATCCAACACTTGGTTTCCGCTCAGGTCATGAAATCAGGGTCCTGGGATTGAACCCTGGGTTGGGCTCTACACTCAGGGCAGAGTTTGCTTGAGATTCTCTCTTTCTCTCCCTCTGCCCTCCCACTCCTACTCTCTCTCTCTCTCTAAAATAAATAAATTAATTTTAAAAAAAGAGAGAGAATTTATGGGGCACCTGGGTGGCTCAGTGGGTTAAAGCCTCTGCCTTCGCTCAGGTCATGATCCCAAAGTCCTGGGATCGAGTCCCACATCGGGCTCTCTGCTCAGCAGAGAGCCTGCTTCCTCCTCTCTCTGTCTGCCTCTCTGCTTACTTGTGATCTCTGTCTGTCAAATAAATAAATAAAATCTTTAAAAAAATAAAAAATAAGAGAAATAAGAAGATATCTTGAAACAAATGAAAATGAAAACACATCATACCAAAACTTGTAAGATGCAGTTCCCATTTCAGGAATAGAATCTAGCGATTCATCACCCACATATAACACCCATTGCTCACCCCCAAAAGTGCCCTCCTTGAAACCCATAACCCATTTAGCCCATTGCCCCAACTGCCACCCTTCCAGCAACCAGCAATTTGTCCTCTTAACCATAGTCTCCTATGATTTGCCTTCATCTCTGTTTTTATCTTATTTTACTTTTCCTTCTCTTCCCTTATGTTCATCTGTTTTGTTTCTTAAATTCCACATATGAGTGACATCATCTGACATCAGTCTTTCTCTGACTGACTTATTTCATTTAGCATAATACCCTCTAGTTCCATCCACATTGTTTCAACTAGCAAGATTTCATTCTTTTGGTGGCTAAGTAATATTCAGTTTATACATATATACATACCACATCTTCTTTATCTAGTTATCTGTCAATGGACATCTGGGCTCTTTCTATATTTTGGCTATGGTGGACTTTGCAGTTATAAATATTGGGATGCATGTGCCCCTTTGAATCACTATATTTGTACTTTTTGGATAAATACCAAGCAGTGAAGTTGCTGGGTCATAGGGTAGTTCAATTTTTGTTATGAGGAAGCGCCATACTGTTTTCCAGAGTGACTGAACCAGTTTACATCACACCAACTGTATGAGTGTTCTCCTTTCTCCACATTCTAGCTAATGTCTGTTGTTTCCTGAGTTGTTGATATTATCCATTCAGACTGGTGTGAGGTGATATCTCATTGTGGTTTTGATTTGTATTTCCCTGATGCTGAGTGATGTTGAGCAATCTTCATGTGTCTGTTAGCCATTTGTATATCTTCTCTGGAGAAATGTGTTTTCATGTCTTCTGCCCATTTCTTGACTGGATTTTTTGTTTGTTTGTTTTTTGGGTGTTGAGGTTGATAAGATATATATATATATATAATACTAGCCCTTTATCCGACAAGACATTTTTGCGCTCGCTTCGGCAGCACATATACTAAAATTGGAACGATACACAGAAGATTAGCAAGACATTTGCAAATATATCTCATATTCTGTAGGTTGCCTTTTAGTTTTGTTGGCTGTTTCTTTGTTATGCAGAAGCTTTTTATCTTGATGAAGTCCCAATAGTTCATTTTTGCTGTTGTTTCTCTTGCCTTTGGAGATGTGTCTGGAAAGAAGTTGCTGTGGCCGAGGTCAAAGAGGTTATTGCTTGTGTTCTCTTCTAGGATTTTGATGGATTCCTGTCTCACAGGACAGGAAGGCCTTTCATCCATTTTTAGTCTTTTTTTGTTTACGATGTAAAGACAGTGGTCCAGTTTCATTCTACCTGTTGCTGTCCAGTTTTCCCAATAATATTTGTTGAAGAGACTTTTTTGCATTGGATATTCATTCTTGCTTTCTCAAAGAGTAGTTGACCATACAGTTGAAGGTTCATTTCTGGATTCTCTGTTCTGTTCCATTGATCTATGTGTCTGTTTTTATGCCAGTACCATACTGTCTTGGTGACTACAGCTTTGTAATGTAGCTTAAAGTCCAGAATTGTGATGCCTCCAGCTTTGGTTTTCTTTTTTGAGTTTCCTTTGGCTGTTTGGAGTCTTTCCTGGTTCCATACAAATTTTAGGATCAGTTGTTCCAGCCCTGTGAAAAATGGTGATGGTATTTTGGTAGGAATTGCATTAAATGTGTAGATTGCTTTGGGTAGTATAGATATTTTAACAAAGTTTGTTCTTCCAATCCATGAACATGAAATGCTTTTCATATTTTTCTTTGTGTCCTCTTCAATTCCTTTCGTAAGTGTTCTATAGTTTTCAGAGTATGGATCTTTACCTCTTTAGTTAGGTTTATTCCTAGGTATCATTGTTTTTTGTGTAATTGCAAATAGGATCAATTCCTTGATTGCTCTTTCTGATGCTTCATTGTTGGTGTGTAGAAATGCAACAGACTTCTGTGTGTTGATTTTTATATCCTGCAACTTTGCTGAATTCCTATATCAGTTCTAGAAATTTTGGGGTGGAGTCTTTTGGGTTTTCTACAAAGAGTATCATGTCATCTGCAAAGAGTGGAAATTTGACTTCTTTGCTGATTGGATGCCTTTTATTTCTTTTCATTGTCTGATTGCTGAGGCTAGGACATTTAATACTATGTTGAATAGCAGTGGTGAGAGTAGACATCCCTGTTGTGTTCCTTACCTTAGGGAAAAGCTCTCAGTTTTCCCCCCTTGAGGATGATATTAGCTGTGGGTTTTTCATATATGGCTTTTATGGTATTGAGGTATGTTCCTTCTATCCCTACACAGCAGAGAGTTTTTATCAAGAACAGAGCTGTGTTTTGTCAAATGCTTTTTCTGCATCTATTGAGATGACCATATGTCTCTTGTCTTTTCTTTTATTAATGTGCTGTATCACATTGTTTGATTTGTGGATGTTGAACCAACCTTGCACCCCAGGAATAAATCTGATTTGGTCATGGTGAATAATCTTTTTAACGTACTGTTGGATCTTATTAGCTAGTATCTTGGTGAGAATTTTTCCATCCATCTTCATCAGAGATTTGGTCTGTAATTCTCCTTTTTGGTGAGGGTCTTTTTCTGGTTTGGGAATCAAGGTAATTCTGGCTTCATAGAATGCGTTTGGAGGTTTTCCTTCCATTTCTATTTTTTGAGACAGTTTCCAAAGATTAAGTATTAATTCTTCTTTAAATGTTTGGTAGAATTCCATTAGCAGGTCATCTGCTGGCCCTGGATTCTTGTTTGTTGGGAGATTTTTGATTACTTATTCAATGTCTTTGTTGAGTATGGGTCTGCTCAGGTTTTTTATTTCTTCCTGTGTCAGTTTTGGTAGTTTATGTTTCTAGGAATGCCTCCATTTCTTCCAAGTTGCCTAATTTGTTGCCAATATAATTTCTCATAATATTCTCTTATAATTGTTTGTTTTTCTTTGGTATTGGCTCTGATCTCTCCTTTTTCATTCATGATTTTATTGTTTTGGGTGCTTTCTCTTTTCTTTTGGACAAATCTGGCTAGGGGTTTATCAGTCTTATTAATTCTTTCAAAGAACCAGATCCTAATTTCAGTGCTTTTCCATTTTTTTTTTAAATTTCTGTCATTGATTCTTGTTCTAATCTTTATTATTTCCCTTCTTCTGCTGGATTTTGGCTTTATTTGCTATTCCTCTTCCACCTCCTTTAGATGTAAGGTTAGATTGTGTATTTGAGGTTTTTCTTGTTTCTTGAGAAAGGCCTATATTGTTATGTATTTCCCTCTTAGGACCACCACTGCTGAATCCCAAAGGTTCTAAACTGTCATGTTTTCATTTTCATGTATTTTTAAAAAGATTTTATTTATTTCTTTGACAGACAGAGTTCACAAGCAGGCAGAGAGGCAGGCAGAGAGAGAGGGGGAAGCAGGCTCCCCACCGAGCAGAGCGCCCAGCGCGGGGCTCGATCCTAGGACCCTGAGACTGCAACCCGAGCCGAAGGCAGAGGCCCAACCCACTGAGCCACCTGGCGCTCCTCATTTTCATGTATTTTTTAAATTCTTTTTTAAGTTCCTGGTTGACCCATTCATTCCTTAGTAAGATGTTCTCTAACCTCCATGTATTTGTGTTCCTTCCACATTTCCTCCTGTAATTGAGTTCAAGTTTTGAAGTGTTGTAGTTTGAATACACATGGAATAATTGCAATCTTTTGGTACCAGCTGATACCTGATTTGTAGCCCAGGATATTATCTATTCTGAAGGATGTTCCATGTGCACTTGAGAAGAATGTGTATTCTGTTGCTTTAGGAGGAAATGTTCTAAATATGCCTGTAAAGTCCATCTGGTCCTTTGTGTCATTCAAAGCCCTTGTTTCCTCATTGATTTTCTGCTTAGATGATCTGTCCATCATTGTGAGTGGGGTATTAAAGTGCCCTACTGTTGTATTATTATCAATGTGTTTCTTTAATTTGGTCATTAATTGGTTTATATAATTAGGTGCTCCCTGGTTGGAAGTATAAATATTTATAACTTAGATCTTCTTGTTGGATAGACCCCTTTATTGTGATATAATGTCCCTTTTATCTTTTATTACAGTCTTTGGTTTAAAAGCTAATTTATCTGAGATAAAGATTGCTATTCCAGATTCTTTTGATGTCCATTAGCATGATAAATAGTTCTCCTTCCCCCCACTTTCAATCTGGAGGTGTCTTTGGGTATAAAATAAGTCTCTTATAGATAGCATATTTATGGGTCCTTTTAAAAAATCCATTCTGATACCTTATGTCTTTTGATTGGAGCATTTAACCCATTTACATTCAGAGTAATTATTGAAAGTTATGAATTTAGTGCTGTTATATAGTCACTGTTATAGTGACTATAAAGTCACTGTTCCTTTCTGGTCTATGTTACCTTTGGGCTCTCTCTTCATTCAAAGGATCCTCTTTAATATTTCTTGCAGGACTGGTTTGATGTTCACAAATTCCTTTAGTTTTTGTTTCTCTGAGAAACTCTTTATCTCTCCTTCTATTCTGAATGACAGCCTTGCTGGATAAAGTGTTCTTGGCAGCATATTTTTCCCATTTAACACCTTGAATATATCATTCCAGTCCTTTCTGGATTACCAGGTCTCTGTGGACAGGTCTGTCACCAGCCCTAGTGTCTACCCTTGTAGATTAAAGAACTCTCATCCCCAGCTTCTTTCAGGATTTTCTCTTTATCTCTGAAACTTATAAGCTTCACTTTTATATGTCAAGGGGTTGACCTATTTTTTATTGATTTTAAGGTGTAGGTTTTCTCTGTGCTTCATGGATTTGAATGCTGGTTGTTTCCTTCCTAAGATTAGGGAAGTTCTCAGCTATAATTTGTTTAAATAAACCTCTGGCTCTCTCTCTCTTCATTTTCTGAGACTCTTATTATCTGGATATTATTTTGCTTTATGGAATCACTGACTTCTTGAAGCCTCCCTTTGTGATCCGGTAGTTGTTTTTCTCTCTTCTTTTCAGCTTTTTAAATTTTCCATTACTTTATCTTATCACTGACTCTCTCTTCTACCTCATTTCCCTTGCTGTTAAATCCTCTATTATTGACTGCATCTCAGAAATAGTTTTAATTTCAGCCTGATTAGATTTTAGTTCTTTTGTTTCAACAGGAAGGGATTATCTAGTATCTTCTATGCTTTTTTCAAGCCCAGCCAGTATCATCTTCATAATCATTGTTTTAAATTCCAGTTCAGACATGTTACTTATTTCCATATTGATTAAATCCCTGGCAGAGAGTACTACCTCCTGTTCTTTCTTTTGCAGCGATCATATGTGGAATTTAGGAAACAAAATAGATGAACACAGGGAAAGAGAAGGAAAAATAAAATAAGATGAAATAGAGAGGGTAATAAACCATAAGAGACTCTTAACTATAGGAAACATACTGAGGGTTACTGTAGGGGAGGTGGGTGGGAGGATGGTATAATCTCGTGGTGGGCATTAAAGAAGGCACTTGAAGTAATGAGCATGGTGTTTTATGCACCTGATGAATCACTAAATTCTACCTCTGGAACTAATAATACAGTGTATGTTATTTCAAATTGAATTTAAATTAAAAAATTAAAAAACAGCTAAATTGAGGAACCAGCAAAGGACTTGAATAAATATTCTCCAAAGAAGAAATGCAAATGCCTAATAAGCACAGGAAAAGATGTTCAACATCACTAATTATTAGATAACTGCAAATCAAAACAACAATGAAATTACACCTCACCCACATTAAGATGGTTACTAGGAGCAAAATAACCACCCTCCCTCCCCACCACTAAAACCCAGAAAATAGCCATTGTTGATGTGGATGTGGAAAAATTGGAACCCTTATGTGTCACAAGTGGGAATGGAAAATGGTGCAGATGCTATAAAAACAGTATGCTCTCTCCTCAAAAAAATGAAACATAGAATCACCATATGATCTAGCAATTTCACTTCTGGGTATATATGTAAAACAACTGAAAATAAGGTCTCAAAGGGTTATTTGTACAACCATATTTATATTAGCTTTTTCCACTATGGTCAAAAAGTGGAAATAATCCAACTATCCACCAACAGATGAAGGGATAAACAAAATGTAATAAATAAATACCAGGAAATAATATTCAGTCTTAAAAAGAAATGAAATTCTGATGCATGCTATGTGGATGAACTCTGATCATAATTTTTTAAAAGATTTTATTTATTTATTCATCAGAGAAAGAGAGAGAAAGAGAGACAGCACAAGCAAGGGAAGTGAGAGGCAGAGGGAGAAGTGGCTTCCCACTGAGGAAGGAGCCAAATGCCGTACTCAGTCCCAGGACCCTGGGATCATGACTCAAGCTGAAGGTAGATGCTCAACTGACTGAGCCAATGAGACATCCCCTTGATCATAATTTTTAAAAAATAACATAAACATCCTCAATTAAATACTAACAAATGGAATTCCACAAAATATAAAAAAAAGTTTTACCCCATAATGTGTACATATGTGTACATATGTACAATGGGATTTATCCTAGGAAATCAGTTATTTAAACATACAAAAATTAATTAACATCATTATCAATAGATTAATAACAAAAATTACACAATCAACTCAATGATACAGAAAAAGTATTTGATCAAACCCAGTAACCTTTCATGATAAAAACATTTAACAAACTATGAATGGAAGTGAACTTCTGCAACATGAAGAAAGGCATTTATAGACATACCACACACAGACTGGATACTTTTCCCATAAGATTACTTCCACTCAACATTGTACTTAAATTCTACCTAAGACAATTAGAGAAAAATGAAAAGTATCTGTACTGAAAAAGAAAAAGTAAAAACTATCTCTACTAGCAAATGACATAATTTTGTGTGTAGAAAATCTTTAAGAGTCCACTAAAAACTACAAGAACCAATAAATGAGTTTAGCAAGGTTGCAAGATATAAGATCAGTATCTAAAAATCAATTGCATTTGTATGTACTTGCAATGAACAATCTGGGAAGGAAATAAAGAAAACAATTCCATTCACAATATATAAAGATGAATAAATTTCTTAGGAGTAAATGTAACCAAGGAGGTTAAAGACTTGTATACTGAAAACTATAAAATTTTGAAGAAAGGAATTAAAAATAATCTAAGTAAATTCTATTAAGGCAGCTGCTCCAGGATGATGATAGAACCAGTTAAATTCATGAGCATGGGCCCATTGGTGCATTTTATTTTTTTCCTTAGTGAGTTCATTGATCAGAAAGAATATTGTGTCTAAAACCATAATGATAGGGCGCCTGGGTGGCTCAGGGGGTTAAGCCACTGCCTTCGGCTCAGGTCATGATCTCAGGGTCCTGGGATCGAGTCCCGCATCGGGCTCTCTGCTCAGCAGGGAGCCTGCTTCTCTCTCTCTCTCTCTCTCTCTGCCTGCCTCTCTGCCTACTTGTGATCTTTCTATGTCACATAAAAAAAAAAATCTTTAAAACCATAATGACAGATAAGTGTGTTTATTGTGGAAAACTTTGGAAACCAGAAAACATTTTTCTCATTGCAATGTTTCTATGACAACTTTCTTCATCCTCTCCTTCTATTTCTCTTGGCCAGACCTGTCTCAAACTGACTCTTGTATATTTCTGTCGTGCAAGCACTCAACTCAAACATTCATAAAACTCTTTTCACCTCTGATTCCCAGGCTCTTTATCTGCTCAGCCACATTTATCACCATCTCATGGAAGGGTACCACTCATCATCCAGTTGCTTAAGCCATAAAATGAAGACTCATTCTTCTTTTTCATTTAAATGAAGACTCATTCTTTACTCTTCTCCCCCATCCTCCATTTGTAATCAAATTTGGCTTGGATTTGGGTCTAGTTTATTGGTTTAGATAGAAAGAACAGTTGTGAGGTAAGTCCTGATGAAGATCATTGGTGCCTCTCAGGGCAACTATCTCAGTGAGGACTATTACAGCAAAGAAGCACTAACATCCTCAGGCAGTGGTTGAAAGGCTGTTTGGGTTGTCAAAGAAGATTCAGCAGACTTTAGAAGTTTGATATCCCCAGCTTCATTTGGGATCATCCCATATGGCCCCATTCCAATTTTTAGGATCCCATCCTTCCCAATCAATTCCCTAACTTTAACAAGAGAACCTGTGAAGTTAGGAATTTGAATTATATTGTAATTCAGCTACTCAGTAAAGATGGTGGGTTCGATTTTCAGAAATCTCAGGCTTGCAGGGTATAAGATTTCTTTCAGGGCAGGTATAGAAGCTTTTAGGTCCTTTATACAGAGCTTTGGCTGGAAGTTTGAGGCTTTCAACTCTGTTTTTTATTCTTGTATAGTTAAAATGCAGTGTTATATTAGTTTCAGGTGTACACTATAATGATTCAACAATTCCATACATTACTCAGGCTCATCATGGTAAGTGTACTCTTAATCCCCTTCACCTATTTCACCCAACTGGTAACCATCAGTTTGTTCTCTACAGTTAAGAGTCTTTTTTTTTTTTAAATTTGCTTCTCTCTCTATTTTGTTCCCTTTGCAGTTTGTTTTGTTTGTTTGTTTGTTTCTTTCTTTCTTTTTTAGAGAGGGAAAGAGCAAGCACAAACAGGGGTGGAGGGGAGGGGCAGAGGGGGAGGGAAAGAGAGAATCTTAAATATATTCCATGACTCAGTCTAAAAATGCCGAGATCATGATCTGAGGCAAAATCATGAGTCATCTGACTGAGCCATCTAGGTGCCCCTCATTTGTTTTGTTTCTTAAATCCCACATATGAGTGAAATCATAGGGTATTTATCTTTTTCTGACTGATATATTGCACTTAGCATTATACCCTCTAGACCCATCTATGTTGTTGTAAATGGTAAGAAGATTTCATTCATTTTTATGGCTAATATATATAAATATATGTACATTATATAGTATATATTTTATATATATATATATATATATATATATATATATATATATATATATATATGAAACATGAGCTGAAGGTAGACATTCAACTGCCTGAGCCACCCAGAGAATTGATTCATAAGATTCTATTTCTCTGGAGCCGTGCTTAGTATCAAAATATGTATCAATCAGAATTCAACCAAAGAGGAAGAAACACTAGGAAATATATATGTGCATATGTAACACTTACATTAAAAGATTTATTACAAGGAACTTGCCTGCTTAATTGTGTGGACTGGAGCTAAGCAAGTTCAAAATGTGTAGGACAAAAAAAATGTGTAGGACAGGCCTTTAAGAGGGGAAGTTAGTGGGCATCCAGGAATTCTTAGGCATGGACCAATGCTGTTGTTCACATACTATCAGAAAAGGATGATCACAAACAGTATGGAACCCTACAGACACAAGCTAAATTTGGCATTCACAAGTAATCAGGAAAGGAAGAACCAGCTAACAGAGAACAACTATAGACCTAGCTGCTGTTCATAGTCTAGTTCAGACATAGGCAAGGGAAGGAAAAATAAAATAAGATGAAATCAGAGAGGGAGACAAACCATAAAAGACTCTTAATTATAGGAAACAAACTGAGGGTTGCTTCCTTTATAAAGGAAGACACGATGCAATGACCACTGGGTATTATATGCAACTGAAGAATCTGAAACTAACAATACACTATTTGTTAATTAAATTAAATTTTATATAAATTTTTTTAAAAGAGTCTAATTCATAGAATGTCTAAGCCTTCTTTTACTGTGCTTCCACTGATTGATAATCAGTTGACTTATAGTTAGTTGACTTATAGTCAACTAATTGGGAACTTAATCACACCTGGAAAATTATTTTCATGCATCAAAACTGATCATAATAATATTAGCAGAATTGGGACCCTTGGATTCACCAGCAGTAGATATGAGGCTGGACCCAAAACTGAAAAGCACAGGCAAGGCTTTATTGGGTCAACAACTACAGGTAAGGGGAGACACAGTCACAACAAAGGTGTTAGACTAGCTCTTCCAAAAATAGGGAAAGTTTTCAAGGGACTGAGGTAGGAAAGGAGTGATGTATAAGCATGTAAGGATATGGAATACAGGAAATTGGGGGTGGAGTTGCAGTTGATACAACATGCTTCTTCATACATTATATGTTTCATTTGCATGTTAAGTCTCCACCTCTGGGTGTGATTTTTAACATTAAAATGAGGGGAAAAGTCAACAAAAGGTCATATTCCCTGCAATTGCACTACTGGGTATTTACCCCAAAGACATAGACGTAGTGAACAGAAGGGCCATCTTTACCCCAATGTTCATAGCAGCAATGGCTACAGTTGCCAAAATGTGGAAAGAGCCAAGATGCCCTTCAACAGACAAATGGGTAAAGAAGATATGGTCCATGTATACAATGGAGTATTATGCCTCCATCAGAAAGGATGAATACCCGGAGGGAGTCCAGATGGCGGGGAAGTAGGAGGAGGTGCTGTTTCAACCTGTACCCTAAAGTGAGCTGATTACCTACCAAAGAACTCCGATGACTCATGAAATCAGCCTGAGATCAGAATTATACATATCTGGATCTCTACAGGAGCAGAAGATGCCAGTGGGCGGGTAAAGCGGAATGGGAACATCAGACTGATACCGGAAGATAAACAAAAGGGTGAGGGAGCCACCAGAGGTGACCGATTGGAAAATAATACCCCAATATGAGAGTGCCCTGCATCTGGGGACCAACATTAACTTGGAGTCTGGTTGAAAGCACTCAAAAAAAAGAGCAAAGGATCGCGGGGGAGAAATTGTGGGAATCGGGGTGGTTAGGGACAGGGGCTTAAGTCCCTGGACCCAGGACAGCCTCCCCTGGTGCTGAGCCAGAGAGAGTGGGGCAGAGAAACCAGGTCTTGGTCCCTGAGCTACCAGCGCTCCTTAGCCGCCAGCGCGCCCGAGAATACTGCGGTCCGGCTCCCCTGAGGGGCTGGGAACCTCGCCAGACTGCGTTCCTGAGACGCGCGCGCCCCACACCCTCCCTGAGAGAGGTGCAGGCAGGCATTAGCCTGGCGCTCTAAGACCCCCACCAAGGGATCAGAGCCTTAGACATGAGAGCCCCACACCCTCCCCTGGGAGAGGTGCTCACAGGTGCTAGCTGGGAACTCTGGGACCCGGAAAAACCAGGCACTCCCAGCCCGGGCCAGCGAGAAAATCTCAGTGTGCAATCGCTGCTTGGAACCTCTCTGGTGGTCTGGAGCTGCCCAGACAGCCATCGCTGCTGTGGTTTTGGGTACAAGGAGGAGATCCTGCATCCCCAGGGACCGTGACTTGGATCCTACTCTGCCATCAGAATGCTTGGATCAACCAGGAGATCAAAGAAGAACTTGAATAATTCATGGGTACCAATGAGAATGAAGATACTTCGGTCCAAAACCTATGGAATACAGCAAAGGCGGTTCTAAGGGGGAAATACATAGCCATCCAAGCCTCCCTTAAAAACATTGAAAAATCCAGAATACACCAGCTGTCTCTACACCTTAAAGAACTGGAGAATCAACAACAAATCAAACCAACTCCACATGCAAGAAGGGAAAAAATCAAGATTAGAGCAGAGATCAATGAGGTAGAAACCAGAGATACAGTAGAACGTATCAATGAAACTAGAAGCTGGTTTTTTGAAAGAATCAATAAGATTGATAAACCATTAGGCCACACTAATCCAAAAGAAAAGAGAGAAAGCCCAAATTAATAAAATTATGAATGAAAAGGGAGAGATCACAACTAACACCAAGGAAATAGAAACAATCATCAGAAATTATTACCAACAGTTATATACCAATAAGTTAAGCAACCTAGATGAAATGGATGCATTCCTGGAACGATAAACTCCCAAAATCGAACCAGGA
This sequence comes from Meles meles, assembly GCF_922984935.1. Lineage (NCBI taxonomy): Eukaryota > Metazoa > Chordata > Mammalia > Carnivora > Mustelidae > Meles > Meles meles. The sequence goes on from NC_060071.1 coordinate 29,206,549, forward strand.
GGAAATTGACAACCTGAAGAGACCAATATCTAGTAAAGAGATTGCAGCAGTGATCAAAAACCTCCCCCAAAAACAAGAGCCCAGGACCTGACGGATTCCATGGGGAATTCTACCAAACTTTCAAAGAAGAAATAACACCAATTCTCCTGAAGCTGTTCCAAAAAATTGAAGCAGAAGGAAAACTTCCAGACTCTTTTTATGAAGCCAGCATTACCCTGATCCCCAAACCAGGCAAAGACCCTACCAAAAAGGAGAATTTCAGTCCAATATCACTGATGAATATGGATGCAAAGATTCTCAACAAGATCCTAGCAAACAGGATCCAGGAGCACATTAAAAAAATTATCCACCATAACCAAGTGGGATTCATCCCTGGGTGGCAAGGATGGTTCAACATTCAGAAATCAATCAATGTGATAGAACAAATCAATAAGAGAAGAGAGAAGAACCACATGGTCCTCTCAATTGATGCAGAAAAAGCATTTGACAAAATCCAGTATCCATTCCTGATGAAAACGCTTCAAAGTATAGGGATAGAGGGAACATTCCCGAACTTCATAAAATCTATCTATGAAAGACCTGCAGCAAATATCATCCTCAATGGGAAAAAGCTTGCAGTCTTCCCATTGAGATCAGGAACACGACAAGGATGCCCACTCTCACCACTCTTTTCAACATAGTATTAGAAGTCCTAGCAATGGCAATCAGACAACAAAGAGAAATAAAAGGTATCCAAATTGACAATGAAGAAGTGAAGCTCTCTCTCTTCACACATGACATGATTCTTTATATGGAAAACCCCAAAGACTCCACCCCCAAACTACTAGAACTCATACAGCAATTCAGTAACGTGGCAGGATACAAAGTCAATGTACAGAAATCAGTGTCTTTCTTATACACTAACAATGAAAATACAGAAAGGGAAATTAGAGAATCGATTCCATTTACTATAGCACCAAGAACCATAAGATACCTGGGAATAAACCTAACCAAAGAGGGAAAGGATTTGTATTTGAGGAACTACAGAACACTCATGAAAGAAATTAAAGAAGACACAAAAAGATGGAAGACCATTCTATGCTCTTGGATCAGAAGAATAAACCTTGTTAAAATGTCTATACTGCCTAGAGCAATCTATACTTTTAATGACATTCCGTTCAAAATTCCACCAGTATTTTTCAAAGAGCTGGAGCAAATAATCCTAAAATTTGTATGGAATCAGAAGAGACCATTATCAAGAGAATTGATAAGGAAATGCTGAAAAAGAAAAACAAAACTGGGGGCAACCTGTTACCTGATTTCAAGCTTTACTACAAAGCTGTGATCACCAAGACAGCATTGTACTGGCATAAAAACAGACACATAGACCAGTGGAACAGAGTAGAGAGCCCAGATATGGACCCTCAACTCTATGGTCAAATAATCTTCGACAAACCAGGAAAAAAATAGTGGGAAAAAGACAGTCTTTTCAATAAATGGTGCTGGGATAATTGGACAGCTATACGTAGAAAAGATAAACTTGAAATGGATAAAAGACCTCAACGTGAAATAGGAATGTGAGACAGGAATCCATCAGAATCCTAGAGGAGAACATAGGCAGTAACCTCTTCGATATCAGCCACAGCAACTTCTTTCAAGATATGTCTCCAAAGGCAAAGGAAACAAAAACAAAAATGAACTTTTGGGACTTCATTCATCAAGATCAAAATCTTCTGTACAGCAAAGGAAACCATCAACAAAGCAAAGAGGCAACCCACGGAATGGGAGAAGATATTTGCAAATGACAGTACAGACAAAAAGTTGATATCCAGGATCTATAAAGAACTCTTCAAACTCAACACACATAAAACAGATAATCATATCAAAAAATGGGCAGAAGACATGAACAGACACTTCTCCAATGAAGACATTCAAAAGGCTACCAGACACATGAAAATTTGCTCATCATCACTAGCCATCAGGGAGATTCAAATTAAAACCACATTGAGATACCACCTGACACCAGTTAGAATGGCCAAAATTAGCAAGACAGGAAACAATGTGTATTGAAGAGGATGTGGAGAAAGGGGAACCCTCTTACACTGTTGGTGGGAATGCAAGTTAGTGCAGCCACTTTGGAGAACAGTGTGGAGATTCCTCAAGAAATTAAAAATAGAGCTTCCCTAGGACCCTGCAATTGCATTACTGGTATTTACACTAACGATACAGATGCAGCAATGGCCACGGTCGCCAAACTGTGGAAAGAACCAAGATGCCCTTCCACGGACGAAAGGATAAGGAAGATGTGGTCCATATACACGATGGAATATTATGCCTCCATCAGAAAGGATGAATACCCAACTTTTGTAGCAACATGGACAGGACTGGAAGAGATTATGCTGAGTGAAATAAGTCAAGCAGAGAGAGTCAAGTATCATATGGTCTCACTTATTTGTCGAGCGTAACAAATAACATGGAGGACATGGGGAGATGGAGAGGAGAAGGGAGTTGAGGGAAACTGGAAGGGGAGATGAACCTGAGAGACTATGGACTCTTTTTTTTTTTTTAAAGATTTTATTTATTTATTTGACAGAGAGAGACCACAAGTAGATAGAGAGGCAAGCAGAAAGAGAGAGAGAGGGAAGCAGGCTCGCCACTGAGCAGAAAGCCCGATGTGGGACTTGATCCCAGGATCCTGAGATCATGACCTGAGCCGAAGGCAGCGGCTTAACCCACTGAGCCACCCAAGTACCCCAAGACTATGGACTCTTAAAAACAACCTGAGGGTTTTGAAGGGGCGGGGGGTGGGAGGTTGGGGAACCAGGTGGTGGTAATATGGTGGGCACGTATTGCATGGAGCACTGGGTGTGGTGCAAAAACAATGAATACTGTTACACTGAAAAGAAATTTTTAAAAAGTGAAAAAAAAAGAAAAATAGAAAGGATGAATACCCAACTTTTCTATCAACATTGATGGGACTGGAGGAGATTATGCTGAGTAGAATAAGTCAAGCGGAGAGAGTCAATTATCATATGATTTCATTTACTTGTGGATCATAAGGAATAACACAGAGGACATTGGGAGATGGAGAGGAGAAGTGAATTTTGGGAAATTGGAGAGGGAGATGAAGCATGAGAGACTGTGGACTCTGAGAAACAAACAGGGATTTGGAGAGGAGGGGGGCGGGGAGCTGGGAGGGCCTGGTGGTGGGTATTAGAGGGCATATATTGCATGGAGCACTGGGTGTGGTACATAAACAATGAATCCTGGAACACTGAAAAAATAAAATTAATTTAAAAATATAAAATAAAAGGTCATATTTTATGACCATCCTGTCTCAGGCTTGCTTCTTGGTTCCTGCTCTCTGCTCTGCAAGAAAAGCAGTAGCAGCCAACAGGGAGTGTCCTTGGTGTATAGGGGCTTGTTCTCAAGGTCCCTGACTATCTCACTACTGTTGTCAAAGTCTTTATTTCTTCATTCCAATCTCCATAACTGGAATAATCACCTACTTGAAGTTTCTGTCTCTCTTTTTCATTAATTCTGCATACCACTCCCGGATTAAACTTTCTAAAATGTTGCATTTCTGTGACTGTGGTTACAGGTCAAATTTCAATTTGAGATGTAAAACCTATGAATAATGTAGCTTAAATATAAATGTGCATGGAAAATATTAATAACAATTCAGAACTGTCAATTAATAAGGCATTCTAAAATTTGAATTAGTACTATTTAAAATCTACAATTTTTTAAGTGAAACGAAATTCACACAATGTAAAATTGACCATTTTAAAAGGAATGATTTGGTGGCATCTGGGTGACTCAGTGGTTTAAAGCCTCTACCTTCGGCTCAGGTCATGGTCCCAAGGTCCTCGAGCCCCGCATCGGGGTCTCTGCTCGGCAGGGAGCTGCTTCTCTCTCTCTCTCTCTCTCTCTCTCTCTCTCTGCCTGCCTTTCTGCTTAATTGTGATTTTGTCTGTCAAATAAATAAATAAAATCTTTAAAAAAAATAAAAGAAATGATTTGTAGCATTTAGTACATACACAATGTTGTACAACCACCTCCTTTATCTAGTTCCAGAATCTTTCATGATCCTAAAAGGGACCCCCACTCCAATTAAGCATGCTACCTTTCCTCTAGTCTGGCATCCATCAATCATTTCTGAGCCTGCACCTTCCCTAAGTTTGCACGCTTACTTTCTAATTTTTCGTATATATGCAGTTGTTTTTGATTGTCCTAGTCTTTAAAAAAAAAAAAAACCCACCGAGCCACCCAGGCGCCCCCTAGTCTTTTTTTTTTTTAAAGAGAGAGAGGGAGAGAAAGAGAGGAGGGGGAAGGCTAGAGGCAGAGGGAGAGAGAGAAAGAATCTCAAACAGGCTCCATGCCTAGCATGGGGCCCAACTTGTGGCTCCATCTCACAACTCTGAGATCATGACCTGAGCCTATATCAAGAAATGGATGTTTAACTGACTGAGCCACCCAGGTGCCCCTGAATGTCCTATCTACTCTTTAATGTCTGTCTCCTGAAAGGGGAAAAAGTGAAAAATGAAGGGTGGGGATGAAGAAAGGATTATATATCATGAAAATCATTTCAGACAGAAGGGAAAGGGCTTTCAACAAGCATTGGCTGCCCACCTCTTTGCATCTTGTGATCAGAAGCACAATCAGCAATAAGAGCACAGATTCTGATATTTGGAGGACAGGGTCATTTTTTTGCTCATCCTGGCTCCTGTAAATGCCATGCAAGCTGTTCTTTGAATACATGCATGGCTGCCTGCCATGTTGCTGGGGTGGAAAGTGGTAAGTCCTATTGTTCTAAGAGCTAAAATGGACTTAAATTAACTGCAAGTTACTGTCCCAGTCTTCCCCCTGGATGTTGCAAGTAGCAGACCCCTTCTAAAATAGTTTTATCAGGGGTGCCTGGGTGGCTCGGTGGGTTAAAGCCTCTGCCTTTGGCTCAGGTCATGGTCCTAGGGTCCTGGGATTGAGCCCTGCATCGGGCTCTGTGCTCAGGGGGGAGCCTGCTTCCTCCTCTCTCTCTCTGCCTGCCTCTCTGCCTACTTGTGATCTCTCTCTTTGTCAAATAAATAAAATAAAAAAAAAATAAAATAGTTTTATTAGACAGATTCTGCCAGAGCAATTGCTAGGTGTGGAGACAGATTTCTGGTCCTTCCCACTCTGCCAACTTCCCTAATTCATATACATTTAAAGTACACTTAAAGTAATTACTGAAAAGAAGTACTTATGACATTTTGTTATTTGCTATTTTGTATGTCTTATATCTTTTGTATTCCTCATTTCCTCCATTACTCCCTTATTTGGTGTTTAATTGGCTTTTATGTGTACTGTTTTAACTATCTTCTCATTTATTGTATGGGCATTTTAAAAGATATTTTCTTGGGGCGCCTGGGTGGCTCAGTGGGTTGAAGCCTCTGCCTTCGGCTCAGGTCATGATCCCAGGGTCCTGGGATCGAGTCCCGCATCGGGATCTCTGCTCCGCAGGTAGCCTGCCTCTCTGCCTACTTGTGATTTCTGTCTGTCAAATAAATAAGATCTTAAAAAAAAAAAGATATTTTCTTTCTCATTACTATGGAGTTAAAATAACATTCTAAGTTTATAACAATCTAGTTTGAATTGATACAAACTTAGGTTCAATAGCATATAAAAACTCTGCTCCTATAGAGTTTTGCTCCCTCCCATCACATAATCACAAATTACATTTCTATATATTTCTTGCACATTACCATAGATTTATAATTATTCTCTTATGGATTTATTTTATGTAATTAATTAATTTCTAGATTTTGAGATATAACTGACAAATAAAAATTTAAAATATATTGGAGGATACAATGTGATAAATTTTTTTAAAGATTTATTTGTCAGATGGGGCGCCTGGGTGGCTCAGTGGGTTAAAGCCTCTGTCTTTGGCTCAGGTCATGATCCCAGGGTCCTGGGATTGAGCCCCACATCGGGCTCTCTGCTCCGCAGGGAGCCTGCTTCCTCCTCTCTCTCTGCCTGCCTCTCTGCCTAGTTGTGATTTCTCTCTGTCAAATAAATAAAATATTTTTAAAAAAGATTTATTTGTCAGAGAGAGAGTGCACAAGCAGGGGAAGTAGCAGGCAGAAGGAGAAGCAGCAAGGTATCCCATGTAGGACTCTCTCCCAGAACCCTGGGATCATGAACTGACCTGAAGGCAGATGCTTAACTGACTGAGACACCCAGGTGTCCCTACAATGTGATAGTTTGATATACATATACCTTGTGAAATGACTACCGCGATCAACCTAGTTAATATATCCATCACTTAATATAGTTATCTTTTTTTCTAATAAGCACATTTAAGATTTACTGTTCTAAAGCATGCATTTTTAAAATAATCAAGTAGGAAGTACAAGAAGGAGTTACAAACCAAAATACAATTATAGGGACACACACACACACATTTTTTATTTATTTGAATGTCTTTAATTTATTATCTAATGTCTTTTTTTTAAGTTTCAGAGAGAGAGTTTAGTAGTCCATCAGTTGCATTTAACACCCAGTACTCATTACATCAATTGCCCTTCTTAATGCCCATCACCCAGTTACACCATCCCTACACCCACCTTTCCTCCAACAACTCTGTTTTGTTTCCTATAGTTAAAGAGTCTCTTATGGTTTGTCTTCCTCTCTGATTTTGTCTTATTTTATTTTTTCCTCCTTTTCTTCTTTTTTTTTCCTAAAGATTTATTTATTCATTTGACAGAGTTCACAAGTAGGCAGAGAGGGAGGCAGAGAGAGAGGAAGGGAAGCAGGCTCCCCGCTGAGCAGAGAGCCCGATGCAGGGCTCAATCCCAGGACCCTGGGATCATGACCTGAGCCAAAAGCAGAGGCTTTAACCCACTGAGCCACCCAGGTGCCCTCTTCCTTTTCTCTCTGATCCTCTGTTTTGTTTCTTAAATTCCACATATGAGTGAAATTATCTGATATTTGTCTTTCCCTTGAGTTCCATCCAGATCATTTCATTTTTTTGATGGCTAAGTTCCACATATATATCTCTCTCACATCTTCTTTATCCATTTATCTGTCAATGGACACATCTAGGCTCTTTCCATAATTTGGCTATTGTGATCACCTAATGTCCTTTCATTACATCCTGATGAACTCCCTTTTAGCATTTCTTGTAAAGCAGGTCTACTAAAGGTAAAATCACCCAGCTGCTGTTCATCTGGAAGTGTCTCCTTTTCTCCTTATTTTTCAAGAGTAATTTTTCCAGATATAGAATTTTTAGTGGACAGTTTCTTCTTCTCTTTCTTTCTTTCTTTCTCTTTCTTTCTTCTTTTTTTTAGTTTCCTTCTTTAAGCATTTAAAAAATGCCATCCCGTTGCATTCTTGCCTCTATAGTTTCTGATGAGGAATCAGTTGATATTCTTCTTGAGAATCCCTGGATGGAGTGCATTACTCCGCTTGCTGCTTTGAAGATTCTTTGTCCTTGGTTTTTGATGATTGGATGATAAATTCCAATCAGTGTGAATCTCCTTGTGTTCATCCTACTTGAATTAATTGAACTTCTTGATTGGATAATAAATTCCAATTCAGTGTGAATCTCTTTGTGCTTATCCTTCTTGAATTCATTGAACTTCTTGAATGTGTAGATTCATTTCTTTCACCAAACTTTAGAAGTATCTGGCCATTATTTTTTCAAATATTATTTCTGCCCCTTTCTCTCCTTCCCTTCTGGGATTCCTATTATCTTTATGTTGGTCACTTGATGGCTGGTCTCATACGCTCTCATATTTTTCATCATCCTTGTTACACTTGCTAATTTCAATCCACTGATCTTCAAGCCTGCTGTTTCTTCTTTAGAATATAATGAAAGGACATTCTTTTTTTCAAATCTCTTTTGAAATCCTCTAGGAAAATTCTTACTTCATTTATTGTATTTGTCAGCTGCAGAATTTTTTTGGTTCCTTTTTTATAATAGTGTCACTTTATAAATATTCTTTTTATTTGTTCAGATATTCTTCTGCTTCAGTTTGTCTTTTTATCCATGATTTCCTTTAGCTCTTTGAATATATTTAACACAGCTGACTTAAAGTCTTTGCCTAGTAACCCCAAAGTCTGTTGTTTCCTCAGGGTTGCTTTTAATTTTGCCTGGGAATGTACCATACTCCTTTTCTTTGAATGCTTCATAAATTTTTGTTGTTGTTGTTTAAAACCAAATCAAAGCAAAAAGTAAAAAACAGTGCTGATCTGGGGCCCCTGGGTGGCTCAGTGGGTTAAAGCCTCTGCCTTCAGCTCAGGTCATGATCCCAGGGTCCTGGGATCGAGCCCCACATCAGGCTCTCTGCTCAGCAGGGAGCCTGCTTCTCTCTCTCTCTCTCTCTGCCTGCCTTTCTGCCTAATTGTGATCTCTGTCAAATAAATAAATAAAATCTAAAAAAAAAAAAAAAAAGAACAGTGCTGATCATCTTTCCCTTATTCCTGTTGTGGAGGAAAGGGCTAGTGGCCCATCAGTAGTTTCTTCCCCTATTTCTTTGTTAGTGAATGGGTCACCTCCATGACCACCTTTACCTTTTCAGCTGGGTGCACATTTCCCTGCCTCGTTTACAGCTAAGTGCAGTTAGATACAAAATTCTGACCATTGCGACCCAAGTAGAAGTAAGTGTGAAGTTTCCGAAAGATGTCTTTAAAGGAAGAATATGCCAGTCTGTAGCACTTCCTTTTTTCTGTTGGCTGATGAAACCCTCATGAAATATAAAATGAAGCCTTGTGCTGAAGACGGAGGGCCAAAAATATTGAAGTATAGGACTTTGCCACCAAGAACTGCCATAACTGAGTTCCTATAATTCCATAGTTTTTTAGTTTTTACATGAGAGAGAAAACTGTTTTCTTTATGTTCCTGGTATTTTAGGGTTTCTACAATTTTTCTGAGTCTAATCTTGATATGTTCCTTATTCTACACAGTCCACACAACTTAGCTTAAATGTAGCAGAAATATTTTAGGTTATGGGTTATTTTACTCCAGTATACTTTCTAACCTATTATTAGTATATAGGAAAGTATTCTTATCAGTTTTAGAGAATTGTCCTCTGATTTTGAGAGGAGGAGGGTCTAGGAAGACAATTATATTATCTTCAAATGATAATAATTTTATTTCATTCCAATATTAATAATTTTTCTTACAGTATGAACAAAAACCCAAATTTCTTCTTAGCTAATCCCATCATTCCACAGTGGGAGGATCTCACTAGCCATATTTGTACAATATAATCTCACATTTCTTTTCACACTTTATTAAACCTGGAGTGGACACTAAACCTAAGTTGTTGCAATATACCACATTTCCTTGGGAGTTTTTTTTTAAAGACATTATTTATTTATTTGAGAGAAAGAGATCACAAGTAGGCAGAGAGGCAGGAAGAGAGAGTGAGGGAAGCAGTCACCCCACTGAGCATCCCACAATGCGGGGTTCCATCCCAACACACTGGGATCATGACCTGAGCTGAAGGCAGAGGCTTAACCTACTGAGCCACCCAGACGCCCCTCCTTGGGAATTTAGAGTTTGAAAAGGATTATTCACATCTCATCAGTCACATTTCATCCTGACCTTTGTTCCATCTGCAGTAGGTCTGTGTGGTCTTCAATCAAAAACCATGGTGTCCACATGGATTTCTCACCTCCTAACCTGGAGCTTCCTTATTGACAATGAAGCACCAGAGTCTGTGAAGCTTGCACATGGACCTCACAGATCAGGGGAGGGTACATCTTTCTCTTTTGGGCAAAGATTTAACTTGTGACATAGGGGAACTAAAAGACAAATTCTCTTTCCATCCTGACACAAGAGTTTATGTTGTCTCTTGGGAGCATATCTTGAGAGATGGAAATTGGGCATACTTAGCTTAATGCTGCACTCCCACATCCATTGCTCTCTTCCTTCCTTGACTCCTTGACTTCCTCTTCTCTCTGACTCCTGTCATAGGGATTGTGCTTCATCAGAAAGTGGAAGAACATGCATCTTCACCCTAGGCTGAATTTTCTGTGGGAACTCAAGCTAAGGCAGGAATCAAGAACCAGTCATGTGCATTTGGGAACTTTGAGAGTCTGTCTTCCAACCACCTCAGTCACAGTGCTGCAGAGAGAAGTCTTCTCCCAAGAAAGAAAATAAAGCGTATATGTTTAGAGAAATAGAAACCAGATACAGAGGGGAGGGGGAGAGTTCCTTGAGTACAGAAAAAGTTTCTTTTTATGGGTTCAAATCCCTACATTCCTGACCTCTGGTTATATGAATGAAGGCTTCCCTTTATAATAAATTACCTTTTCTTAACTTAATGTTAACTTTAAGTGATGGAGTGGCTTTGTGATATGCTGTTGGTTTTGCTGACCTCCATTTACCAGAATTGTCTTTCCTGTATGTTTCTAAAGTGACACAAGAGAGGTTTTTAAAAAAAATTTAAAAGCAGAAACAATTATTAATTTTAATAAATCTCAACCCTCAAGTGTATGGGTTTTTTTTAATCATGTGGGACAAAATGGGGGAGTATACACAAAGTACTTCTGCACAGTGAATATGATGGTGGCCTCCAGGAAAAGCACCTAGGCAATTGTTTGAGTTGTTAGCAGAATGGGCCACTGGTTGCCATAGAATATCATGAAATAACAACTGACAAACTGGTTATTCAGACTTGGGTTTTTTTAAATTAACATACAATGTATTATTTGCCCTAGGAGTACAGGTCTGTGAATCATCAGGCTTACACTTTCCACAACACTCACAGTAGCACATACCCTTCCCAATGTCCATAACCCAGCCACCCTATCCCTACTCACCTCCAGCAACACTCAGTTTGTTTCATGAGATTAAGAGTCTCTTATGGCTTATCTCCCTCCTGATCCCATCTTGTTTCATTTTTTTCCCCCTCCCTACCCCTACAACCTCCCGTCCTCCCTCTCAAATTCCTCCCATCTCAAATATCAGAGACATCATATGATAATTGTCTTTCTCTGATTGAATTATTTTTGTTTTGTTTTGTTTTATTTTATTTTATTTTTTCTCTGATTGACTTATTTTGCTTAACGTAATACCCTCCAGTTCCATCCATGTCATTGCAAAAGGCAAGATTCAGACTTGGGTCTTTAAAAGATACTTTCTTGGGGTGCCTGTGTGGCTCAGTGGGTTAAACCTCTGCCTTGGGCTCCGGTCATGATCTCAGGGTCCAGGGATCGAGCCCCACCTCAGGCTCTCTGCTCAGCGGGGAGCCTGCTTCCCCTTGTCTCTCTGCCTGCCTCTCTGCCTATTTGTGATCTCCCTCTCTCTCTCTCAAATAAATAAATAAAAATCTAATAAATAAATGAATAAATAAATAAATAAAAAAGACATTTTCCTGAAAATGGATGAAGCTAGCTTATGACTTTCAGAAAAAAACAGTATTTATTGTCAAGGATTAAAATTAGAGTTTTCAAGCAAAATTTAGAATTTTGGAAAGCTCCTAAATACCACTGTGAGCTTGAGAGCTTCCATTCCTTTTTAAAAATATTTTTAATTTAAATTCAATTTAGTTATCATATAGTGTATTATTAGTTTCAGAGGTAGAATTTTGTGAATCGTCAGTTGCATACAACACCCAGTGCTCATTACATCAAGTGCCCTCCTTAATGCCCATTACCTAATAACTCCGTACTCCTACCTACTCCCCTCCAGCAACCCTCAGTTTGTTTCTGATAGTTGAGAGTCTCTTATGGTTTGCATCTCTCTCTGTTTTTATCTTATTTTATTTTCCTTCCCTTCTCCTATGTTCATCTATTCTATTTCTTTTTTAAAAATGTTTTGTTTAAATTCAATTTAATTAACATATAGTGTATTATTAGTTTCAGAGTAAAAGTTAGTGAATCATCAGTTGCATACAGTACCCCTGCTCATTAAATCAATTGCCCTCCTTAATGCCCATCCTCCATCCTCCCACACACCTCCCCTCAAACACCCCTCTCCCTCTATGATTTTGTATCATTTTCTTTTTCCTTCCCCTTTCCTTCTTAATCTCTACATATGAGTGAAATTATCTAATTTTGTCTTTCACTGACTGATTTCCCTTAACCTGTAGTTCCATCTATATCCACTGCAAATGGCAAGATTCCATTCTTTTTGATGGCTGACCAAGATTCCATAGTGTGTGTGTGTGTGTGTGTGTGTGTGTGTGAGTGTGTGTGTGTGTGTGTGTGTGTGTGTGTGTGTGTATCACATCTTTACCTATTCATCTGTTGATGGACATCTGGGCTCTTTCCATAGTTTGGCTCTTATGGACTTTGGGCTTCATGTGCTCCTTCAAATCACTATGTTTGTATCTTTGTATAAATGTCTAGTGGTGCAATTGCTGGGTCATAGGGTAGTGCTACTTTTAGTGGCCTACAGGAAAAGCACCTAGGTGCTTTTTGAGCATGTTCTGAGGAACATATATACTTTTTCCCAGAGATTTTCACCAGTTTGCATTTCACCATCCCACTTATGTAAGAGAATTCCCCTTTGTTCACATCCTTGTCAACATACATTGTTCCCTGAGTTGTTGATGTTAGGTATTCTGACTGGTGTGAGGTGACATCTCACTGTAGTTTTGATTTGTATTTCCCTGATGCTGAGTGATGTTGAGCATTCTTCATATGTCCGTTAGCCACTTGTATGTCTTCTCTGGAGAAATGTATTTTCAAGTCTTCTTCCCATTTCTTTTTTTTTTTTAAATTTATTTTCAGTGTAACAGTATTCATTGTTTTTGCACCACACCAAGTGCTCCATGCAGTGCGTGCCCTTCCTATTACTCACCACCTGGTTCCTCAACCTCCCACACACCCCCCGCCCCTTCAAAACCCTCTCGTTGTTTTTCAGAGTCCATAGTCTCTCATGGTTCATCTCCCCTTCCAGTTCCCCTCAACTCCCTTCTCCTCTCCATCTCCCCATGTCCTCCATGTTCTTTGTTATGCTCCACAAATAAGTGAGACCATATGATAATTGACTCTCTCTGCTTGACTTATTTCACTCAGCATAATCTCTTCCAGTCCTGTCCATGTTGCTACAAAAGTTGGGTATTCATCCTTTCTGATGGAGGCATAATACTCCATCGTTTATATGGACCACATCTTCCTTATCCATTCATCCGTGGAAGGGCATCTTGGTTCTTTCCACAGTTTGGCGACCGTGGCCATTGCTGCTATAAACATTGGGGTACAGATGGCTCTTCTTTTTTTTTTAATTTATTTTTTTTATTTGTTTATTTGTTTATTTACAGCATAACAGTGTTCATTGTTTTGGCATCACACCCAGTGCTCCATGCAGTACGTGCCCTCCCTATTACCCACCACCTGGTTCCTCAACCTCCCACCCCCCGCCCCTTCAAAACCCTCTGGTTGTTTTTCAGAGTCCATAGTCTTTCATGGTTCATCTCCTCTTCCAGTTTCCCTCAACTCCCTCTCCTCTCCATCTCCCCATGTCCTCCATGTTCTTTGTTATGCTCCACAAATAAGTGAGACCATATGATAATTGACTCTCTCTGCTTGACTTATTTCACTCAGCATAATTTCTCCCAGTCCTGTCCATGTTGCTACAAAAGTTGGGTATTCATCCTTTCTGATGGAGGCATAATACTCCATTGTGTATATGGACCACATCTTCCTTATCCATTCATCCGTTGAAGGGCATCTTGGTTCTTTCCACAGTTTGGCCACTGTGGCCATTGCTGCTATAAACATTGGGGTACAGATGGCCCTTCTTTTCACTACACCTGTATCTTTGGGGTAAATACCCAGCAGTGCAATTGCAGGGTCATAGGGAAGCTCTATTCTTAATTTCTTGAGGAATCTCCACACTGTTCTCCAAAGTGGCTGCACTAACTTGCATTCCCACCAACAGTGTAAGAGGGTTCCCCTTTCTCCACATCCTCTCCAACACACGTTGTTTCCTGTCTTGCTAATTTGGGCCATTCTAACTGGTGTCAGGTGGTATCTCAATGAGGTTTTAATTTGAATCTCCCTGATGGCTAGTGATGATGAGCAAATTTTCATGTGTCTGGTAGCCTTTTGAATGTCTTCATTGGAGAAGTGTCTGTTCATATCTTCTGCCCATTTTTTGATATGATTTTCTGTTTTGTGTGTGTTGAGTTTGAGGAGTTCTTTGTAGATCCTGGATATCAACCTTTTGTCTGTACTGCCATTTGCAAATATCTTCTCCCATTCCGTGGGTTGCCTCTTTGCTTTGTTGATGGTTTCCTTTGCTGTGCAGAAGATTTTGATCTTGATGATGTCCCAAAAGTTCATTTTTGTTTTTGTTTCCTTTGCCTTTGGAGACATATCTTGAAAGAAGTTGCTGTGGCTGATATCGAAGAGGTTACTGCCTATGTTCTTCTCTAGGATTCTGATGGATTCCTCTCTCACGTTGAGGTCTTTTATCCATTTTGAGTTTATCTTTGTGTATTGTGTAAGAGAATGGTCGAGTTTCATTCTTCTATATATAGCTGTCCAATTTTCCCAGCACCATTTATTGAAGAGACTGTCTTTCCCACTGTATATTTTTTTCCTGGTTTGTCGAAGATTATTTGACCATAGAGTTGAGGGTCCATATCTGGGCTCTCCACTCTGTTCCACTGGTCTATGTGACTGTTTTTATGCCAGTACCATGCTGTCTTGGTGATCACAGCTTTGTAGTAAAGCTTGAAATTGGGTATGTCATGCCGCCAGTTTTGTTTTTGTTTTTCAACATTTTCTTAGCAATTCGGGGTCTTTTCTGATTCCATACAAATTTTAGGATTATTTGCTCCAGCTCTTTGAAAAATACTGGTGGAATTTTGATCAGAATGACATTAAAAGTATAGATTGCTCTAGGCAGTATAGACATTTTAACAATGTTTATTCTTCCGATCCAAGAGCATGGAACGGTCTTCCATCTTTTTGTGTCTTCTTCAATTTCTTTCATGAGTGTTCTGTAGTTCCTCGAGTACAGGTCCTTTACTTCTTTGGTTAGGTTTATTCCCAGGTATCTTATGGTTCTTGGTGCTATAGTAAATGGAATCGATTCTCTAATTTCCCTTTCTGTATTTTCATTGTTAGTGTATAAGAAAGACACTGATTTCTGTACATTGACTTTGTATCCTGACACGTTACTGAATTGCTGTATAAGTTCTAGTAGTTTGGGGGTGGAGTCTTTGGGGTTTTCCATATAAAGAATCATGTCGTTGGTGAAGAGAGGGAGTTTGACTTCTTCCTTGCCAATTTGGATACCTTTTATTTCTCTTTGTTGTCTGATTGCCATTGCTAGGACTTCTAATACTATGCTGAAAAGAGTGGTGAGAGTGGGCATCCTTGTCGTGTTCCTGATCTCAATGGGAAGACTGCAAGCTTTTTCCCATTGAGGATGATATTTGCTGCAGGTCTTTCATAGATAGATTTTATGAAGTTCAGGAATGTTCCCTCTATCCCTATACTTTGAAGCGTTTTCATCAGGAATGGATGCTGAATTTTGTCAAATGCTTTTTCAGCATCAATTGAGAGGACCATGTGGTTCTTCTCTCTTCTCTTACTGATTTGTTCTATCACATTGATTGATTTGTGAATATTGAACCAACCTTGTAACCCAGGGATGAATCCCACCTGGTCATGGTGGATAATCTTTTGAATGTGCTGCTGGATCCTGTTTGCTAGGATCTTGTTGAGAATCTTTGCATCCATATTCATCAGTGATATTGGTCTGAAATTCTCCTTTTTGGTAGGGTCTATGCCTGGTTTGGGGATCAGGATAATGCTGGCTTCATAAAAAGAGTCTGGAAGTTTTCCTTCTGCTTCAATTTTTTGGAACAGCTTCAGGAGAATTGGTGTTATTTCTTCTTTGAAAGTTTGGTAGAATTCCCCATGGAATCTGTTAGGTCCTGGGCTCTTGCTTTTTGGGAGGTTTTTGATCACTGCTTCAATCTCATTACTAGATATCGGTCTATTCAGATTGTCAATTTCTTCCTGGTTCAATTTTGGGAGTTTATCTTTTTCCAGGAATGCATCCATTTCATCTAGGTTGCTTAGCTTATTGGTCTTCTGCCCATTTCTTGATTGGATTTTTTTGCTTTGTTTTTTGACTGTTGAGGTTGATAAGTTCTTTATGTATTTTGAATACTAGCCCTTTATCTGACAAGGCATTTGCAAAAATATTCTCACGTTCTGTAGGTTGCCTTTTAGTTTTGTTGGCTGTTTCTCTTTCTGTGCAGAAGCTTTTTATCTTGATGAAGTCTCAATAGTTCATTTTTGCTTTTGTTTCCCTTGCCTAAGTGTCAAGCAAGAAGTTGCTGTTGCCAGGGTCAAAAGAGATTTCTGCCTGTGTTCTCCTCTAGGATTTTGATGGGTTCCTATCTTACTGTTAGGTCATTCATCAATTTTGAATTTTTTAAAAAGATTTTATTTATTTATTTGTTAGAGAGAGAGAGCACAAGGAGGGAAAGAAGCAGGCAGTGGGAGAAGCAGGCTCCATGTTCAGCAAGGAGCCTGATGTGGGATTCAATCCCAGGACCCTGGGATCATGACCTGAGCCAAAGGCAGATGCTTAACTGACGGAGCCACCCAGGCATCCCTTGAGTTTTTTGTGTGTATAGTGTAAGAAAGTGGATTCTTTCTTCTACATGTTGCTGTCCAATTTTCCCAACACCTTTTGTCTTAGAGACTGTCTTTCTCTACTGGATATTTGTTGAAGACAAGTTAAGCATAGAATTGAGGGTCCATTTCTGGATTCTCTATTCTGTTTAATTTATCTATATGTCTGTTTTTATGCCAGTACCATACTGTCTTGATGATTACAGCTTTGTAATACAGCGTGAAGTCTGGAATTGTGATTCCTCCAGCTTTGGTTTTCTTTTTTGACATTCCTTTGTCTATTCGGAGTCTTTTCTAAGTTCTGTATAAATTTTAGGATTGTTTGTTCCAGCTCTGTTAAAAATGCTTGTGGATATCCAGGATCTATAAAGAACTCCTCAAACTCAACACACACAACACAGATAATCATACCAAAAAATGGGCAGAAGATACAAACAGACACTTTTCCAATGAAGACATACAAATGGCTATCAGACACATGAAAATTTGCTCATCATCACTAGCCATCAGGGAGATTCAAATTAAAACCACATTGAGATACCACCTGACACCAGTTAGAATGGCCCAAATTAGCAAGACAGGAAACAACGTGTGTTGGAGAGGATGTGGAGAAAGGGGAACCCTCTTACACTGTTGGTGGGAATGCAAGTTAGAGCAGCCACTTTGGAGAACAGTGTGGAGATTCCTCAAGAAATTAAGAATAGAGCTTCCCTATGACCCTGCAATTGCACTGTTGGGTATTTACCCCAAAGATACAGATGTAGTGAAAAGAAGAGCCATCTGTACCCCAGTGTTTATAGCAGCAATGGCCACGTTCGCCAAACTGTGGAAAGAACCAAGATGCCCTTCCATGGACGAATGGATAAGGAAGATGTGGTCCATATACATGATGGAGTATTATGCCTCCATCAGAAAGGATGAATACCCAACTTTTGTAGCAACATGGACAGGACTGGAAGAGATTATGCTGAGTGAAATAAGTCAAGCAGAGAGAGTCAATTATCATATGGTTTCACTTATTTGTGGAGCATAACAAAGAACATGGAGGACATGGGGAGATGGAGAGGAGAACGGAGTTGAGGGAAACTGGAAGAGGAGATGAACCATGAAAGACTATGGACTCTGAAAAACAACCTGAGGGTTTTGAAGGGGTGGGGGGTGGTCTGTTGGGAGAACCATGTGGTGGGTAATAGGGAGGGCATGTATTGCACGGAGCACTGGGTGTGTTGCAAAAACAATGAATACTGTTACACTGAAAAGAAATTTAAAAAATTAAAAAAAATCTGTTTTCTACTTCTTCCTGTTTCAGTTTTGCTAGTTTGTAAGTTTCTATGAATTTGTCCATTTCTCTCAGATTGCCTAATTTTTTGGCATCTAATTGCCATAATATTCTCTTAAAATTGTTTGTATTATCCAGTGTAGTTGTGATCTCTCTTCTCTCATTAATGATTTATTTATTTGGGTCCTTTCTCTTTTATGTTTATAAGTCTGGCTAGGGGTTTATCAATGTTAATTCTTTCAAAGAATCAGCACATAGTTTTGTTGATTTGCCCTTCTTTTTTCTTTGGTGTTGTTTGTTCCTATATCATTGATTTCTGCTCTAATCTTTATTATTTCCCTTCTGCTGGATTTAAGCTTTATTTACTGTTCTTTTACCACCTGCATTAAGTGTAAGATTAGTTTGAGTATTTGAATCTTATCTTGCCTCTTGAGGAAGACCAGTATTGCTATATACTTCCCTCTAAGGACTGCCTGTATCCCAAAGGTTTTGAACTTTCATGTTTTCATTCTAGTTTGCTTCCAAGTATTTTTAAAATTCTTAATTTCCTGGTTGACCCATTCATTTCTTAGTAGTACATTTTTAATTTCCATATATTTGTGGTCTTTCCAGTTTTTTTCTTGTGGTTGACTTCATGTTTCATAGTGTTGTGGTCTGAAAATATCTCAATCTTCTTTTACCAGTTGATCATAAGTTCTTTTACTCCTAATTGGTGACCCAGTATGTGATCTATTCTGGAGAATGTTCCATGTGTACTTGAAAAGAACATGTATTGTGCTGCTTTAGGATTAAATGCTATGAATATATCTGAAGTCCTTTTGGTATAGTGTGCCATTCAAAGTCTTTGTTTCCTTGTTGATTTTCTGCTTCGATGATGAGTCTATTGCTGTGAGTGGGATGTTAAAGTCCCATACTTTTATTGTGTTATTATCATTGTTAACTTTTTAAATTAATGGGTTTATATTACTGGCTACTGCCAAGTTAGAGACATAAATATTTACAGTTGTTGGATCTTCTTGTTAGACCCCTTTATTATTTTTTTCCTATATTTTCACATTTTCTTATATTTCTTTTTTATTATGTTAAGTTAGACACCATACAATACATCATCAGGTTTGATGTAGCATTCAATGATTCATTAGTTGCATATAACACCCAGTGCTCATCACATGTGCCCTCCTTATTACCATCATCTGGCTATCCCATCCCCCCCCCCAAAACCTTCAGTTTGTTTCCTGGAGACCATAGTCTCTCATGGTTTGTCTTGCTCTCTGATTCCCCCCCCTTCAATTTTCCCTCCCTTCCCCTATTCTCCTCCATGTTATTCCTTATGTTCCACATATGAATGAAACCATATTATAATTGTCTTTCTCTGCTTGACTTAATTCACTTAGCATAATCCCCTCCAGTTACATCCATGCCGATGCAAATGATGGGTATTCATCCTTTCTGATAGCTGAGTAGTATTCCATTGTATATATGAACCACATCTTTATCCATTTATCTGTTGAAGGGCATCTCAGCTTCTTCCACAGTTTGGCTATTGTGGACATTGCTGCTATGAACATTCAAATGCATTTGTCCCTTCTTTTCACTACATCTGTATCTTTGGGGTAAATACCTAATAATGCAATATCTAGGTCATAGGGTAGTTCTATTTTCAACATCCTGAGGAAATTCCATGCTGTTTTCCAGAGTTACTGTACCAGTTTGCATTCCCACCAACAGTGTAAGAGGATTCTCCTTTCTCCACATCTTTGCCAACATTTATTGTTTCCTGTTTTGTTAATTTTTGCCATTCTAACTGGTGTAAGGTGGTATCTCATTGTGATTTTGATTTGAATTTCCCTGATGGCTAATGATGTCGAACATTTTTTTATGTGTCTGTTAGCCATTTGTATGACTTCTTTGGAGAAGTGCCTGTTCATGTCTTCTGCTCATTTTTTGACTGGATTATTTGTTTCTTTGGGTGCTGAGTTTGAGAAGTTCTTTACAAATCTTAGATATCAGCCTTTTATCTGTAATGTCATTTGCAAATATCTTTTCCCATTCTGTGGGCTGCCTCTTAGTTTTGTTGACTGTTTCCTTTGCTGTGCAGAAGATTTTATCTTGATAAAGTCCCTAAAGTTCATTTTTGCTTTTGTTTCCCTTGTCTTTGGAGATATGTCTTGAAAGAAATTACTGTGGCCAATGTTGAAGAGGTTATTGCCAATGTTCACCTCTAGGATTTTGATGGATTACTGTCTCACATTGAGGTCCTTCATCCATTTAGAGTTTATCTTTGTGTATGGCATAAGAGAATAGTTCTGTTTCATTATTCTCTATGTAGCTCTTCAATTTTCCGAGCACCACTTATAAAAGAGACTCTCTTTTTTCCATTGGATTTTTTCCTCCTCATTTGTTAAAGATTGACCATGGAGTTGAGGGTTCATTTTTGGAGTCTCTCTTCTGTTCCACTGGTCCATGTGTCTGTTTTTGTGCCAATGCCATGCTGTCTTGGTGATCACAGCTTTGTAATATTGCTTGAAGTCAGACAACGTGATGCCCCAGCTTTGTTTTTCTTTTTCATCATTCCCTTAGTGATTCAGTGTCTTTTCTGGTTCCATACAAATTTTAGGATTGTTTGTTTCGGCTCTTTGAAAAATGCCAGTGGTATTCTTAATAGGGATGGCAGTGAATATGTAGGTTGTTCTGGGCAACATAGACATTTTCACAATGTTTAGTCTTCCAATTCATGAGCATAGTGTGTTTTTGCATGTTTTTGTGTCTTCCTCAATTCCTTTTATAAGTTTTCTATAGTTTCTAGAGTATAGATCATTTACTTTTGGTTAGATTTGTTCCTAGGTAGTTTATGGTTTTTGTTGCTATTGTGAATGGAATTGATTCCTTAATTTCTTTTTCTACAGTGACATCGTTAGTGTGTAGGAAAGCAACTGATTTCTGTGCATTGATTTTGTATCCTGCCACATTGCTGAATTGCTGTATGAGTTCTAGTAATTTGAAGGTGGAGTCTTTTGAGTTTTCCACGGAACATATCATATCATCTGTGAAGACTGTTTGGCTTTTTCTTTGCCAATTTAAATGCTTTTTATTTCTTTTTGTTGTCTGATTGATGGTGCTAGGACTTTAGTACTATGTTGAACAATAGTGGTGAGAATAGGCGAGTAGGCATCCCTGTCGTGTTCCTGATCTTAAGGGAAAGGTCTCAGTTTTTCCCCATTGAGAACAATAACCGCTGTGAGATTTCATAGATGGTTTTTATGATATTGAAAATGTTCCCTCTTTCCCTATACTCTGAAGAGTTTTAATAAGGAAAGGATGCT
Organism: Meles meles; assembly: GCF_922984935.1. Lineage (NCBI taxonomy): Eukaryota > Metazoa > Chordata > Mammalia > Carnivora > Mustelidae > Meles > Meles meles. The sequence continues at coordinate 29,227,723 of NC_060071.1, forward strand.
GTATTTTGTCAAATTATTTTTCTGCATCAACTGAGAAGGTCATATCATTCTCATCTATTCTCTTATTATTCCATCACATTGACTGATTTGTGAATGCTGAACCACCCTTGCATCCCAGGAATAAATCCCACCTGGTGGTGATGGATAATCCTTTTTTAATGTACTGTTGGATCCTGTTGTCTAGGATCTTGCTGAGTATTTTGGCATCCATATTCTTCAGGAACATGGTGTGTAATTGTTCTTTTTGGTAGTGCAATTGGGTTTGGGATCAGGGTAATACTGGCCTCATAGAACGAGTTTGGAAGTTTTCCTTCCATTCCTACTTTTTGAGACAGCTTCAACAGAATAGGTATTATTCCTCCTTTAAATGTTTGGTAGAATTCCCCTGGGAAGGCATCTGGCCCTGGACTTTTGTTTTTTTTTGGTAAGTTTTTGATTACTGTTTTAATTTTGTTACTGGTTATTGGTCTATTCTATTTGTCTATTTCTTCCTGTTTCAGTCTTGGTAGTTTGTAAGTTTCCAGGAAGGCATCCATTTCTTTCTTATTGCTTTATTTCTTGACATATAGTTTCTGAACTGCTTCTATTTTCTTTGTATTAGTTCTGATATCTTTGTTTTCATTCATGGTTTTGTTAATTTGGGTCCCTTCTCTTTTCTTTTGGATAAATCTAGACAATGGTTTATCAATCTTATTAATTATTTCATAGAGCCAGCTCCTAGTTTCATTGATCTTTTCTACTGTTTTTCTGGTTTCTATTTCATTGATCTCTGCTCTTATCTTTATTATTTCTCTTCTCCTACTTGGTTTAGGTTTTACTTGCTTTTCTTTCTCCTGCTTCTTTAGGTGTAAGGTTAGCTTGTGCATTTGGGTTTTTTTAAATTTTCTGAGAGACGCTTGAATGGCTATGTATTTCCCTCTTAGGATGACCTTTGTAGTATCCCATAGGTTTTGGACTGAAGTGTTTTCATTCTCATTAGTTTCCATGAATTGTTTAAGTTCTTTAATTTTCTGGTTGATCCAATCATTCCCTAGCAGGATGCTTTTTAACTTTCAAGTGTTTGAATTCCTTCCAATTTTTTTTTCTTGTGACTGAGTTGCAGTTTCAAGACATTATGGTCTGATATCATGCAGGGAATAATCCCGCTCTTTTGGTATTGACTGAGACCTGATTTGTGACCTAGTATGTGGTTTATTTTGGGAAAGTTCCATGTACATTAAAGAAGAATGAGTATTCTGTTGTTTTAGAGTGAAATGTTCTCTATATATCTGTGCTATCCATCTGTCCAATGTGTCATTCAAAGCTCTTGTTTCTTTGTTGATCTTCTTAAATGATTTTATTTATTTATTTGTCAGAGAGAGTGAGCACAGGCAGACAGAGTGGCAGGCAGAGACAGAGAGAGAAGCAGGCTCCCCGCCAAGCACGGAGCCCGATGTGGGACTCGATCCCAGGACGCTGGGATCATGACCTGAGCCGAAAGCAGCCGCTTAACCAACTGAGCCACCCAGGCGTCCCCTTTGTTGATCTTCTGTTTAGATGATCTGTCTAATGCTGAAAGCAGAATGATAAAATCTCCTACTATTGATATATTATTTTTGATCTGATTTTTTATTTGGTTAACAGCTGGCTTATGTAGTTGGCTACTCCCTTGTTGGGGACATACATATTTACAATTGTTAGATCTCCTTGTTGGATAGACTCTTCAAGTATGATATACTGTCTCTGTACATCTCTTACTACAGTCTTTAGTTTAAAATATAACTTGTCTGATGTAAGAATTGCTACCCCAGCTTGCTTTTGAGGACCATTGGCATGATAAATGGTTCTCCATCCCCTCACTTTCAATCTGGAAGTATCTTTAGGGTCAAAATGAGTCTTTTGTAGACAGAATGTGGTTGGGTCATCTCTTTTTTTTTTTTTTTTTTGCCCTCCTTTTTTTTTTTTATTTGTTTATTTACAGCATAACAGTGTTCATTGTTTTGGGATCACACCCAGTGCTCCATGCAGTACGTGCCCTCCCTATTACCCACCACCTGGTTCCTCAACCTCCCACCCCACCCCACCCCCCTGCCACCCCTTCATAACCTTCTGGTTGTTTTTCAGAGTCCATAGTCTCTCATGGTTCATCTCCCCTTCCAGTTTCCCTCAACTCCCTCTCCTCTCCATCTCCCCATGTCCTCCATGTTATTTGTTATGCTCCACAAATAAGTGAGACCATATGATACTTGACTCTCTCTGCTTGACTTATTTCGCTCAGCATAATTTCTTCCAGTCCTGTCCATGTTGCTACAAAAGTTGGGTATTCATCCTTTCTGATGGAGGCATAATACTCCATTGTGTATATGGACCACATCTTCCTTATCCATTCGTCCATGGAAGGGCATCTTGGTTCTTTCCACAGTTTGGCGACCGTAGCCATTGCTGCAATAAACATTGGGGTACAAATGGCCCTTCTTTTCACTACATCTGTATCTTTGGGGTAAATACCAAGCAGTGCAATTGCAGGGTCATAGGGAAGCTCTATTTTTAATTTCTTGAGGAATCTCCACACTGTTCTCCAAAGTGGCTGCACTAACTTGCATTCCCACCAACAGTGTAAGAGGGTTCCCCTTTCTCCACATCCTCTCCAACACACGTTGTTTCTTGTCTTGCTAATTTTGGCCATTCTAACTGGTGTTAGGTGGTATCTCAATGTGGTTTTAATTTGAATCTCCCTGATGGCTAGTGATAATGAACATTTTTTCATGTGTCTGATAGCCATTTGTATGTCTTCACTGGGGAAGTGTCTGTTCATATCTTCTGCCCATTTTTTGATATGATTATCTGTTTTGTGTGTGTTGAGTTTGAGAAGTTCTTTATAGATCCTGGATATCAACCTTTTGTCTGTACTGTCATTTGCAAATATCTTCTCCCATTCCGTGGGTTGCTTTTTTGTTTTGTTGACTGTTTCCTTTGCTGTGCAGAAGCTTTTGATCTTGATGAAGTCCCAAAAGTTCATTTTTGCTTTTGTTTCCTTGGCCTTTGGAGACATATCTTGAAAGAAGTTGCTGTGGCTGATATCGAAGAGGTTACTGCCTATGTTCTCCTCTAGGATTCTGACAGATTCCTGTCTCACGTTGAGGTCTTTTATCCATTTCAAGTTTATCTTTGTGTACGGTGTAAGAGAATGATCGAGTTTCATTCTTCTACATATCGCTGTCCAGTTTTCCCAGCACCATTTATTGAAGAGACTGTCTTTTTTCCATTGAATATTTTTTCCTGTTTTGTCGAAGATTATTTGACCATAGAGTTGAGGGTCCATATCTGGGCTCTCCACTCTGTTCCACTGGTCTATGTGTCTGTTTTTATTCCAGTACCACGCTGTCTTGGTGATCACAGCTTTGTAGTAAAGCTTGAAATCGGGTAACGTGATGCTGCCAGTTTTGTTTTTGTTTTTCAACATTTCCTTAGCAATTCGGGGTCTCTTCTGGCTCCATACAAATTTTAGGATTATTTGCTCCAGCTCTTTGAAAAATATCGGTGGAATTTTGATTGGAATGGCATTAAAAGTATAGATTGCTCTAGGCAGTATAGACATTTTAACAATGTTTATTCTTCCAATCCAAGAGCATGGAACAGTCTTCCATCTTTTTGTGTCTTCTTCAATTTCTTTCATGAGTGTTCTGTAGTTCCTCGAGTACAGGTCCTTTACTTCTTTGGTTAGGTTTATTCCCAGGTATCTTATGGTTCTTGGTGCTATAGTAAATGGAATCGATTCTCTAATTTCCCTTTCTGTATTTTCATTGTTGGTGTATAAGAAAGCCACTGATTTCTGTACATTGACTTTGTATCCTGCCACGTTACTGAATTGCTGTATGAGTTCTAGTAGTTTGGGGGTGGAGTATTTGGGGTTTTCCATATAAAGAATCATGTCATCTGCAAAGAGAGAGAGTTTGACTTCTTCCTTGCCAATTTGGATACCTTTTATTTCTCTTTGTTGTCTGATTGCTGTTGCTAGAACTTCTAATACTATGTTGAACAAGAGTGGTGAGAGTGGGTATCCTTGTCGTGTTCCTGATCTCAATGGGAAGGCTGCAAGCTTCTTCCCATTGAAGATGATATTTGCTGTGGGTCTTTCATAGATAGATTTTATGAAGTTCAGGAATGTTCCCTCTATCCCTATACTTTGAAGTGTTTTCATCAGGAACGGATGCTGGATTTTGTCAAATGCTTTTTCTGCATCAACTGAGAGGACCATGTGGTTCTTCTCTCTTCTCTTGTTTTTTTTTTTTTTCCTATTTTATTTATTTTATTTTTTTTCATTTTATTTATTTTTTCAGCGTAACAGTATTCATTCTTTTTGCACAACACCCAGTGCTCCATGCAAAACGTGCCCTCCCCATCACCCACCACCTGTTCCCCCAACCTCCCACCCCTGACCCTTCAAAACCCTCAGGTTGTTTTTCAGAGTCCATAGTCTCTTATGGTTCGCCTCCCCTCCCCAATGTCCATAGCCCGCTCCCCCTCTCCCCATCCCACCTCCCCCCAGCAACCCCCAGTTTGTTTTGTGAGATTAAGAGTCATTTATGGTTTGTCTCCCTCCCAATCCCATCTTGTTCTTCTCTCTTCTCTTATTGATGTGTTCTATCACACTGATTGATTTGCGAATGTTGAACCAACCTTGCAACCCAGGGATGAATCCCACCTGGTCATGGTGGATAATCTTTTTAATGTGCTGCTGGATCCTGTTTGCTAGGATCTTGTTGAGAATCTTTGCATCCATATTCATCAGTGATATTGGTCTGAAATTCTCCTTTTTGGTAGGGTCTTTGCCTGGTTTGGAGATCAGGGTAATGTTGGCTTCATAAAAAGAGTCTGGAAGTTTTCCTTCTGCTTCAATTTTTTTGGAACAGTTCAGGAGAATTGGTGTTATTTCTTCTTTGAAAGTTTGGTAGAACTCCCCAGGGAATCCGTCAGGTCCTGGGCTCTTGTTTTTTGGGAGGTTTTTGATCACTGCTTCAATCTCATTACTAGATATCGGTCTATTCAGGTTGTCAATTTCTTCCTGGTTCAATTTTGGGAGTTTGTAGCTTTCCAGGAATGCATCCATTTCATCTAGGTTGCTTAGCTTATTGGCATATAACTGTTGGTAATAATTTCTGATGATTGTTTCTATTTCCTTGGTGTTCGTTGTGATCTCTCCCTTTTCATTCATAATTTTATTAATTTGGGCTTTCTCTCTTTTCTTTTGGATTAGTGTGGCCAATAGTTTATCGATCTTATTGATTCTTTCAAAAAACCAGCTTCTAGTTTCATTGATACGTTCTACTGTATCTCTGGTTTCTACCTCATTGATCTCTGCTCTAAGCTTGATTATTTCCCTTCTTGCGTGTGGAGTTGGTTTGATTTGTTGTTGATTCTCCAGTTCTTTAAGGTGTAGAGACAGCTGGTGTATTCTGGATTTTTCAATTTTTTTGAGGGAGGCTTGGATGGCTATGTATTTCCCCCTTATAACCGCCTTTGCTGTATCCCATAGGTTTTCGACCGAGGTGTCTTCATTCTCATTGGTTTCCATGAATTGTTGAAGTTCGTCTTTGATCTCCTGGTTGATCCAAGCATTCTTAAGCAAGGTGGTCTTTAGCTTCCAGGTGTTTGAGTTCCTTCTGAACTTTTCCTTGTGATTGAGCTCCAGTTTCAAAGCATTGTGATCGGAGAATATGCAGGGAATAATGTCAGTCTTTTGGTATCGGTTGAGTCCTGCTTTGTGACCCAGTATGTGGTCTATTCTGGAGAAGGTTCCATGTGCACTTGAGAAGAATGAATATTCTGTTGTTTTAGGGTGGAATGTTCTGTATACGTCGATGAGGTCCATCTGGTCCAATGTTTCATTCAATGCTCTTATTTCTTTATTAATTTTCTGCTTCGATGATCTGTCTATTTCTGAGAGAGGCGTATTAAGATCTCCTACTATTATTGTATTTGTATCAATATGACTCTTTATCTTGATTAATAGTTTTCTTATGTAATTGGGTGCTCCCATATTGGGGGCATAGATATTCACAATTGTTAGATCGTCTTGGCGGATAGTCCCTTTAAGAATTATGTAGTGTCCTTCTGTATCTCTGACTACAGTCTTTAGTTTAAAATCTAATTTATCTGATATGAGAATCACTACTCCGGCCTTCTTTTGAGGCCCATTGGCATGAAAGATGCTTCTCCATCCCTTCACTTTCAGTCTGGGTGTATCCTTAGGTTCAAAATGGGTCTCTTGTAGACAACATATGGATGGGTCCTGTCATTTTATCCAATCTGCAACCCTGTGTCGTTTTATGGGCGCATTTAGGCCATTCACATTGAGAGTGATTATTGAGATAGGTTTTTATTGACATCGTGTTGCCTTTGAAGTCTTTCTGTCTATAAATTGTTTCTGTATTTCTGTTCAATGATATTCTTAGGATTTTTCCTCTCTTATAGGACCCCCCCTTAATATTTCCTGCAGTGTCGGCTTGGTGGTTGCATAGTCTTTTAAGCCTTGCCGGTCTTGGAAACTCTTTATCTCTCCATCCATTTTAAATGTCAGTCTTGCTGGATAGAGTATTCTTGGTTGCATGTTCTTCTCATTTAGTACTCTGAATATATTTTGCCAGCCCTTCCTGGCTTTCCAGGTCTCTGTGGAAAGGTCTGACGTTATTCTAATGGGCTTTCCTCTGTATGTAAGAAGCTTCTTTGTCCTAGCTGCTTTTAAGAGGGTCTCTCTTGAAACAAAATTCCCCATTCTAACGATAAGGTGCCGTGAGGACTTTCGAGAATCTAAAATCTTGGGAGGAAATCTTTCTGCCTCTAGTACATGAACGTTGTTTCCATTCGTGAGATTGGGAAAATTTTCATAGACAACTTCTTCCACTATATCTTCTAGACTTCTTTCTTTTTCTTCCCCTTCAGGGATTCCAATAATTCTGACGTTGGAACGTTTCATGGCATCGTTCATTTCCCTGATTCTGTTTTCGTGGCTTCTGAGCTGTTTGTTCCAGGCTTCCTCCTGATCCTTTCTCTCTGTTTGTCCTCCAGATCACTAATTCTATCTTCTGTCTCAGTTACCCTAGCTTTTAGAGAATTTAGATTGGATTGGAACTCGTTGAGAGCATTTTGAACATCATCCCTGGTGGCTTTCAGTTCTGCCCTAACATTGTGAACATCATCCCTGGTGGCTTTCAGTTCTGCCTTAATCAATTCTGTTTGGTCATCCATGGCTTTCTCCAACCTAGCTATTGCCTGGATAATTGTTTTTTTTTTTTTTGTTTTTTTTTTTTTAAGATTTTATTTATTTATTTGACAGAGAGAAATCACAAGCAGGCAGAGAGGCAAGCAGAGAGAGAGGAAGGGAAGCAGGCTCCCCGCTGAGCAGAGAACCTGATGTGGGGCTCGATCCCAGGACCCTGAGACCATGACCTGAGCCGAAGGCAGAGGCTTAACCCACTGAGCCACCCATTGCCTGGATAATTGTTAGTCTGAATTCTTTTTCTGACATATTGTCTATGTCGATAGGCATTAGCTCTGTTGCAGAAGACCCATCCTCTGTATTTTTCTTCTGTTGGGTATTCCTCCTCCTAGTCATTTTGGTAAGAGATGACTAAACAGATGCAGCTGGACTTATCGATTGTGGTGCAGTCAATGTGCACCCTGGAACGCTTCTGTGCAATCAGGATTCCACACCCAAATGAGAGAAAAAGGAGAAGAAAAAGAAATAGAGAAGGAGAAAGAAAAAAAAAAGGGGAAAGAAAAAAGGAAAAAAAAAGAGAGAGAGAGATAGGAAAAAAAGGGAAGATAAAAGAGAAGGCTCAGCCCAAATGGGCCACAAGGTAAGATTTGTGGAGTATACAAACAAAAACAGATAGACAAAAAGAGTGATAAAAGTATATGACAAGAGAAAAAAATATGTATATATAAGCAAAAAAAAAAAAAAAAAAGGGAAGAACCTCATCAGAAAGAACCCCAAGTATAAGGTTTATATATTATCAGGACAAACACAAATTCACAGAAACACTGACAGAAGGAAAAATTGGGAGAGTGGTTATAGATTCTCAGTGTGGGTGAGGAAGGTTATTTTGATTCTTCCTGAAGGTATCTTGATGTTTTTGTTAAGGGACTCAACTTTCCTAAGTTACAGGGGGATTAGAAACTGGTTTGCCTATAGGGGTAGCATTGATTGGGGAAAGGGGATTACCTTGAAGTTTAACTCTATATGTATAGTAGAAAATAAAAATTAAAAAAGAATAAACTAGACTAAACTAAGTTAAAATTAAAAAAGAATTTAAAAAATAGAAAAACAAAAGAAAAACACGGGTGTATGTATCAAAAAGTTCAGGTTAGAAGGTTATTAAAGAATTTGATGTACTGGACATCTCGGTGTGATGGTAAATAGGTTAAAAAATTATCTGTATATATAAAAAAAAAAAAGAACCAGAATATTGGTAAAGAGTTAAAAATAAAAGTTGTATTTATGAAGTAGTGGTGATTGTTCTCTTGTAGTCTTTTTTTTTTTTTCTTCCTTCCTGGTTAGTTTTCTGGGGGAGGGGCCTGCCACGTGGGTTTTCAGACAATGATGTTCCCTGAGTTAGGTCCTCCCGCTCCCCTCAAGGGGGTGAGCTCTTTTTTTTCAGGAAACAGTTTTTTTTCAGCCTTTTGTTCTCTGGGGGTTTTTATGTTCTTTCATCTGCTTTCTCTCGCCTTGACAGCTTTTGATGGTTTTTGGAGGTTTAGAGGAGAGCAAACAGCACCCCAACCTCCCTCTCAGAGAGAAGCCTCAGACTGTTTTGCAAAAACTGCTGGCAGAGTCGGTTCTGAGTCACTGTCCCTGGGGATGCAGGAGCTCCTCGTTGTACCCAAAACCAGGGCAGCGGTGGCTGTCTGGGCAGCTCCAGACCGCCAGAGAGGTTCGGAGCAGAGATCGCACACTGAGATTTTCCCGCTGTCCCGGGCTGGGAATGTCTGGTTTTTCCGGCTGCCAGAGCTCCAGGCTAGCGCCTATGAGCACCTTTCCCAAGGGAGGGTGTGGGACGCGCGTGTTTCAGGATTGCCGTCTGGCCAGGCTCCCAGCCCCTCACGGGAGCCAGACCCCACTCGTTCTCGGGCACGCTGGCGTTCAGGTGCACTGGCCGCTCAGGGATGGAGACCTGATTTCTCCGCCGCACTCTCTCTGGCTCCGCACCAGGGGAGGCTGTCCTGGGTCCGGGGACTTAGGTCCCTGACCCTAACCGCCCAGGTTCCCACTATTACCCCCCGTGATCCTTTGCTGTTTGTTTTTTGAGTGCTTTCAACCAGACTCCAAGTTAATGCTGGTCCCTAGACGCAGAGCACTCTCGTGTTGGGGTGTTATTTTCCGATGGGTCACCTCTGGTGGCTCCCTCCCCCTTTTGTTCATCTTCCGATATCAGTCGGACGTTCCCAGTCTGCTTTACCTGCCACTGGCGTCTTCTGCTCCTGTAGAGATCCAGACGTGTATAATTCTGATCTCAGGCTGATTTCATGGGTGGTCGGAGTTCTTTGGTAGGTAATCAGCTCACTTTAGGGTACAGGTTGAAATGGTGCCTCCTCCTACTTCCCCGCCATCTTGACTCCGGGTCATCTCTTTTTATCCAATCTGCAACCCTGTGTTGCTTCATTAGGACATTTAGACTGTTCGCATTGAGAATGACTATTTAAAGATATGATTTCTGTGCCATCATATTGCCTGTGAAGTCCCTGTTTCTATAGATGTTTTCTGTGAATTTCTGCTCTATATTACTTTTGGGGTCTTTCTTCTTTTCTGGAACCCCACTTAATATTTTTTGCAGAGCCAGCTTGGTGGTCACATATTCTTTCAATTTCTGCTGGTCCTGGAAGTTCCTTTCCTCTCCATCCATTCTGAATGATAGCCTTGCTGGATAAAGTATTCTTGGCTGCATGTTCTTTTCATTTAGTACCCAGAATATGGCTTGCCAGCCCTTACTGGCTTGCCAGGTCTCTGTGGACAGGTCTGACCTTATTCTTATGTTCCTCCTTCTGTACATAGGAAATCTCCTTTCTTGTTGCTCTTGGGATAGTTTCCTTAGCTCAAGTTTTACTATTATTGACCTTGGGAGGGGTCTTCTCTGCCTCTTGGATATCAATGCTTATTTCCTTCCCCATATTAGGGAAGTTTTCAGTTATGATTTGCTCAAACATACCTTCTCATACTCTCTCTCTCTCCATGCCCTCAGAGATCCCAGTAATTCTGACATTGAAACATTTCATGGTGTCATTGATCTATGTCTGGTTCTCATGAGCTTATCAGCTTATCTTGTAGATCATTAATTTGTTCTTCTGCCTCATTTACCCTGGCTGTTAGAGCATCCAATTTAGACTGCCTCCTATTCATAGCATTTTTACATTTGGCCTGATTAGATCTCATTTCTGCTCTTAAAGATTCTTCATTATTGCTAATCATTTTCTCAAGCCTAGATATTCATAATCTAGACATCATAATTGCTACCCTAACGTCTATTTCTGACATCTTGCTTATATCCATTAGGTCTGTGGCAGAGACCATTGTCTTTTTTCTGTTGGGAGTTCCTCCTCCAAGTCTTAATACTGAGGGGTGGTTGAGGGAATGTACAGAGTCCAAAATATCAACCATGACCCAAGAAAGATGCACCCTAGGAAAATCTGGAGTGGTTAGAAGCCACCACCAATAGAAAAAAAAAACCAAAATGAAACACAAGAATACAATTTATAAAATTAAAAAATAAAAAAGGGGGCAAAGGCAAGGGGCATTATAATTTATCAGTGTGGGCAAAGAAAGGTATTTCAGTTGTTCTGGTTGTATTTTGTTCTGTTTGTTAGAGGACACTGCCTCCCAAAATTACAGGCAATGTAAAATTTGTATATATATAAAAGCAATATTGAATGGGAAAAAAGGAATACAGTGAAGTATATATATATACTTCATATATATATATAATATATGTATACTTCACTGTGTGTGTGTGTGTGTGTGTATATATATATATATATATATATATATATATATAGTATAGGTGTGAAAAAGTTTAGGTTAAAAAAGCTACTATGACATATAAGTTGATATATTAAACATCTAATTGATCTGAGAAAAAGGTAACAATCAAAAAACAGAGAAGGGTAAGAGAAAGAATAAAAAGAAAAAGAGTTTTACATAAAAAATAAGCTGTGAGGCATTGTCTGGAGCAGAATATAGTATTTTCCCCGTGTGTTGGGATTTTTCAGTTTCATAGGGATGCAAGAGTTGTTCAATAAGGTTGAACAAGAAATCCTCTTGATCCTTCAACCTGCCTTTTGGGGAGAGGCTTGCCATATTGTTTTCCAGGCAACTCTGCCCCTATTGGGAGACTGGGCTCAGTGGAAACAAGTTTTTTGAGCTTTTGTTCTCTCGTGGCTTTCTGTGTCTCTTCTGAGGGTCAGAGCAAAAATGACTGCACCCAAACCTCTGTCCCAGCACAGAAGAATCACAGTCTGCTCTTCACTGCGCCCTCCAGGACACAGTCTCTATTTCTGTATGTGCTGCTGAAAACCACAGACTCCTGAGGTGTGCTCACAGCCACTCTCCCAGAGATTGAACCCGAGGACTAGATGTGGCTCTGTCCTTTGGGCTTCTAAAATTGTGAGCAGAGACTGGAGAAGGGGCAAGATGGTGGAGAAGTAGGAGACCTTGTTTCAGCTGGTCCCCTGAAGTGAGCTAAATATCTACCAAAACACTCTGAATACCCATGAAATCAGCCTGATATGTAAGATTATACACTTCTGGATCTCTATGGGGGCAGAAGAACATCAGCAGAGAGGTAAAACAGAGTGTGAGCACTCAGACTGATATTGGAGGATAAACAGAAGGGGGAAGGAACCACGAGAAGCAGTAAATTGGAAAGTTATACCTCAATACAAAAGTACTCTGTGCTTGGGAACCAGCATTAATTTGGAATCTGTTTAAAAGCACTCAAAAAGAACAAAGGGTCTTAAGGGGCAACTGGTGGAATTGGGTGGCTATGGGCACTGGCCTAAGTCCATGGTTCCAGGATGGTCACTGCCTACACCCACCTGTGCCAGAGAGAGCCTGGCAGGAGCTCCAGTTCATGGTCCTGGAGCCTGTGGTTTCCTGTGGCACCACTGCTCAGGCTGAGGGCAATGTTGCTCATGCCTGAGAGCCCAGCACAGGCTCCAGCCTAAGGCCCCTGGCCCCGCAGCCTCATACCTACAGTGTGAGTGCACCCAGCGTGGGTGTGGACTCCAGACAGCAGTCCCAGCAACAGCAGCCACCAGAATCAGGCTCCCTGGACCAATATTGCTTTTTTAAAGGCACAAGGTTGGAGAGATAAACAGGGGCCTAGGGCGACCACTGAGACAATTGCTGGGGGTACGCATTGCCTGGGGGAGGTTGCGGTGTGTTCAGCAGATTTTGCAAAGGGGGAGACTTTGTGTTCTGGACCATCCAGAGGGGAGCAGATTGAGACTTCTCTCTGAGGCAGAGGTCTAGGTGTGGACAGTTTACCCTTTGAAAAGCCACAAAAAGCCACTGAACAACAAAAACCTCCAAAGAACAAAAGCCTGAAAAGCCAGTTTCCACAGAGCCAAACACATTGATGGGAGCAGCGTGACTCAGTTCAAGCAAGACTGACTGAAAACAACACTGGCAGGCCCCTCCCTCAGAATACAAGCCAAAAGAACAAGAGGACACCCACCATGGGTCCCCATATCGGGTAAAACAATATATTAATATATTAAGCTCTGGTATTGCCCCCAAACCAGTATATTTCATACATACAACTTTTTTTTGGTCTTGTTTTGTTTTTAAATTTGTTCTCATGAGGGGGAGGAGTCAAGATGGTGGAGAAGTAGCAGGCTGAGATGACATCAGGTAGCAGGAGATCAGCTAGACAGCTTATCAAACCATTCCAAACATCTACAAATCCAACAGAAGATCGAAGAGAAGAAGAGCAACAATTCTAGAAACAGAAAATTGACTACTTTCTGAAAGGTAGGACCAGCGGAGAAGTGAACCCAAAGTGATGGGAAGATAGACCATGGGGGAGGGCCAGCTCCTTGCAAGCAGCGGAGCAACAGAGCACAAAATCAGAACATTTAAAAGTCTGCTCCACTGAGGGACATCCCTCCAGAGGCTAAGTCGGGGTGAAGCCCACATAGGGACAGCATGGTCTTAGGTTCCACGGGGTCACAGAAGGATCAGGGGTGTCGGAGTGTCCCAGAGCTCACAGGTATTAGAGTGGGGAAGCCGGCTACAGAGACAGAGCTGAGGAGTGAGCTCTCAACGTGAGGTTACCTTAAATTGTGATCCATGGCACAGGCCACTGTATTCTGAGCAGGGATCCCACAAGATCTGGGGAATGCCCCTGGAGGAGCACAGGGATCTGCGGGGTTTGGAGACTTCAAGTGGGGCTGTGTGCCAGAGACAGAGACACTTGGTCACAGGCTGGGTGAGCTTGGAGTGCAGCTGGAGGCCAGGGAGACTGGCATGATTGAGCGCTTTTCTCCAAGCGGGCACTAAGGAGTGGGGCCCTGAGCTCTCCGCTCCTCTGGGCTGGAGATTGGGAAACCACCATTTTCTTTCCCATCCTCCAGAACTCTACGGAAAGCATTCAGGGAACAAAAGCTCCCAAAAGTGAACCCAAGTGGATTATTTAGCCTCCTGGGAAGGGCGGCTCAATTCTACCTTGGGCAAAGACACTTGAGAATCACTACCACAGGCCTCTCCCCCAGAAGATCAGCAAGAAATCCAGCCAAGATCAAGTTCACTTACCAAGGAGAACAGGGGAATTCCAGAGGAGGAGAAAGCAAAGCATGGAATTCATGGCTTTCTCCCCATGATTCTTTAGTCTTGCAAAGTTAATTACTTTTTTTAATTTTATTTTTTCTTCTAGTAATTTTTTTTAACTTTTACCCTTTCCTCTTTTAACATTTTTAACTAGTTTATCTTAACAATAGCTTTCATAAAAAATTTTTTTTGAACCTTCACTATTATACTCATATTTTATCCTTCATTGTATCTAACTTTTTTTTTTAGGATTATTTATTTATTTATTTGAGAAACAGAGATCACAAGTAGGCAGAGAGGCAGGCAGAGAGAGTGAGAGGGAAGCAGGCTCCCTGCCGAGCAGAGAGCCCGATGCGGGACTCGATCCCAGGACCCTGAGATCATGACCTGAGCCGAACGCAGTGGCTTAAACCACTGAGCCACCCAGGTGCCCCTCATTGTACCTAACTTTATTTTTAGTATACACATAGGGTTTTTTCTTCTAAAAAAATTTGGGATACAACTTCTTCTACCAAAATATATCTATCTTCTATCAAAATATACCCCCAAAACAAAGCACAGGGCTTTGCTCTGGTCTCCAGCCTGAGCAAATTCTCTCCACTTTCCTTTTCTTTTTTTTCCCAACAAACCTATCTTATCAACTCTTTTTTTAGAAATTAAAAAAAAAAACTTTTTTTTTCATCTTTATAGTCATATTCCATCCCTCCATCATGTTTAACCTTATATATGTTTTTCATTCTTTAAAATTTTGGGAGGTAGTTTCTTCTAAGAGACCAAAATACTCCCCAAATTAAGTCAGTGATCCTGTTCTACTCACCAGTTTAATATATATAATATATTTTTTTCTTTATTTTTTTTTTCTGAATTTCCTTTCACCCCCTTATTGGGGGGTCTCTTCTGATTTGGTTAAAGCACATTTGCCTGGGGTCTTTGCCCAGTATTTTTAGTATTTTAGTATTTTAGTATTTGCTCCTTCATATATTCTTATCTGGATAAAATGACAAGGTGGAAAAACTCAACACACACACACACACACACACACACACAAAAGAACAAGATGCAGTACTAAAGGTGAGGGACCTAATTAATACAGACATTGGTAATATGTCAGATCTAGAGTTCAGAATGATGATTCTCAAGGTGCTAGCCAGGCTTGAAAAAGGCATGGAAGATATTAGAGAAACCCTCTCTGGAGAAATAAAAGCCCTTTATGGAGAAACAAAAGAACTAAAATCTTAACCAAGTGGAAATAAAAAAAGCTATTAATGAGATACAATAAAAAATGGAGGCTCTTACTGCTAGGATAAATGAGGCAAAGAGAGAATTAGAGATATAGAAGACTAAATGACAGAGAATAAAGAAGATGAGCAAAAGAGAGACTAACAACTACTGGAACATGGTGTAGAATTTGAGAGATAAGTGATATCATAAGATGAAACAACATTAGAATAATCGGGATTCTGGAAGAAGAAGAAAGAGAGAGGGGAGCAGAAGGTATATTGGAGAGAATTATTGTAGAGAATTTCCCAAATATGGCAAAGGGAAAAAGCATCAAAATCCAGGAGGTGCACAGAACCCCCCTCAAATCAATAAGAATAGATCCATAGCCGTCATCTGTCATCCAATAGTAAAATTTACAAGTCTTAGCGACAAAGAGAAAATCCTGAAAGCAGTCTGGGACAAGAAGTCTGTAACATATAGTGGTAAAAATATTAGATTGGCAGCAGACTTATCCACAGAGACCCGGCAGGCCAGAAAGAACTGGCATGATATATTCAGAGCACTAAACTAGAAAAACATGCAGCCAAGAATACTATACCCAGCTAAGCTATCATTGAAAATAGAAGGAGAGATAAAAAAATGTTCCAGAACAAAAAAACAAAAACAAAAACTAAAAAAATTTGTAAACACCAAACCAGCTCTATAGGAAATATTGAAAGGGGCCCTCTAAGCCAAGAGAGAGCCTAAAAGTAGTAGATCAGAAATGAACAGAGACAATATACAGTAAAGGTCACCTTACAGGCAATACAATGGCACTAAATTCATATCTCTCAATATTTACCCTGAATGTAAATGGGCTAAATGCTCCAATCAAAAGACACAGGGTATGAGAATGGATAAAAAACAAGACCCATCAATATGCTGCCTACAAGAAACTCATTTTAGACCTGAAGACACCTCCAGATTTAAAGTGAGGGGGTGGAAAAGAATTTACCATGCTAATGGGCATCAAAAGAACGCTATCGTGGCAATCCTTATATCAGATCAATTAGATTTTAAGCCAAAGACTATAAAAAGAGATGAGGAAGGACACTATTTCATACTCAAAGGGTCTGTCCAACAAGAAGATCTAACAATTTTAAATGTCTATGCCCCTAACTGGGAGCAGCCAACTATATAAACCAATTAAGAAAAAATCAAAGAAACACATTGACAATAATACAATAATAGTAGGGAAATTTGACACTCCCCTCACTGAAATGGACAGATCACCCAAGCAAAAGATCAAATAGGAAATAAAGGCGCTAAATGACACATTGGACCAGATGGACATCACAGATATATTAAGAACATTCCCTCCTAAAGCAAGAGAATACACATTCTTCTCTAGTGCACATGGAACATTCTGCAGAATAGACCACATCCTGGGTCATAAATCAGGTCTCAACCTGTATCAAAAGATGGGGATCATTCCCTGCATATTTTCAGACCTCAATGCTCTGAAGCTAGAACTCAATCACAAGAGGAAATTTGGAAAGAACCCAAATACATGGAGACTAAAGAGCATCCTTCTAAAGAATGAATGGGTCAAACAGGAAATTAAAAAAGAATTGAAAAAATTCATGGAAACAAATGATCATGAAAGCACAACAGTTCAAAATCTGTGGGACACAGCAAAGGCAGTCCTGAGAAGAAAATATATAGTGATACAAGACTTTCTTAAGAAACAAGAAAGTCTCAAATACACAACATAACCCTATACCTAAAGAAGCTGGAGAAAGAACAACAAAGAAAGCCTAAACCCTGCAGGAGAGGAGAAATCATAAAGATCAGAGCAGAAATCAATGAAATAGAAACCAACAAAACAAAACAAAACAAAACAAAACAAAACAACCAAGAGAACAAATCAATGAAATAGAAACCAACAGAACAAAACAAAACAAAACAAAACAACCAAGAGAAAAAATCAAGGGAACTAGGAGCTGGTTCTTTGAAACAATTAATAAGACTGATAAACCCTTGGCCAGACTTATCAAAAAGAAAAGAGAAAGGACCCAAATAAATAAAATCATGAATGCAAGAGGAGAGATCACAACCAACACCAAAGAAATACAAACAATTACAAGAACATATTATGAGCAACTATACGCCAGCAAATTTGACAATCTGGAAGAAATGGATGCACTCCTAGAAACTTATAAACTACCACAACTGAACCAGGAAGAAATAGAAAACCTGAAGAGAGCCTTAACCAGTAAGGAGATTGAAGCAGTCATCAAAAATCTCCCAAGAAATAAGAGCCCAGGGCCAGATGGCTTCCCAGGGGAATTCTACCAAACATTTAAAGAAGAATTAATCCCTATTCTCCTGAAACTGTTCCAAAAAACAGAAATGGAAGGAAAACTTCCAAACTCATTTTATGAGGCCAGCATTACCTTGATCCCCAAACCAGACAAGGATCCCATCAAAAAAGAGAATTACAGACCAATATCCCTGATGAACACAGATGTGAAAATTCTCACCAAAATACTAGCCAATAGGATCCAACAGTACGTTAAAAGGATTATTCACCATGACCAAGTGGGATTTATTCCAGGCCTGCAAGGTTGGTTCAACATCTGCAAATAAATCAATGTGATACAATACATTAATAAAAGAAAGAACAAGAACCATATGATACTCTCAATAGATGCTGAAATAGCATTTGACAAAGTACAGCATCCTTTCCTGATCAAAACTCTGCAAAGTGTACGGATAGAGGGTACATACCTCAATATCATCAAAGCCATCTATGAAAAACCCACCACTAATATCACTCTCAATGGAGAAAAACTGAAAGCTTCACCGCTAAGGTCAGGAACATGTCAGGGATGTCTATGATCACCACTGCTATTCAACATAGTACTAGAAGTCCTAGCCTCAGCAATCAGACAACAGAAAGAAATTAAAGGCATCCAAATCAGCAAAGAAGAAGTCAAACTATCACTCGTTGCAGATGATATGATACCATATGTGGAAAACCCACATCTGCCCTCTCTGCTCCTCGGAGAGCCTGCTTCCTCCTCTCTCTGTCTGCCTCCCTGCCTACCTATGATCTCTCTCTCTCTCTGTCAAATAAATAAATAAAATCTTTTAAAAAAACTATTGTATATGGACATAAAAAGTATGTTGGAAACAGAATTCAGGGTAACAATTATCCAGGCAATGGCTAGGTTGGAGAAGACCATTAGTGGCAACATAGAATCTCTAAGGGCAGAAGTGAGAGCTGACCTGGGAGAACTAAAAAAATGCTACCAATGAGATCAATATAATCTAAATACTCCAACAGCTAAAGTAAAAGAGGCAGAAGATTGAATTAGTGATCTAAAATACACACTGTAGAAAAGAAGGATCAGGAGGAAGCCTGGAGCAAACAGCTTAGAAGTCATGAAAACAGAATTAGGGAACCAAATGACACTCTGAAACATTCCAGTGTCAGAATTATTGGGATCCCTGTGGGGGGTAGAGAGAGAGAGAGAGAATACTTGAAGATACAGTTGAACAAATCCTGGATAAAAATTTCCCTAATCCGGGGAATAGGATAAGTGTTGGTGTCCTAGAGGCAGAGAGGACATCCTTGCACCCACGATCAATGAGGCTAGAAAGACCTCCAGGCACATAATTATGAAATTCATGAGTCATAAATTCAGAGGAGATGTCTTAAGTGCAGCCAGGGTAAGAAATTTCTTATGTACAGAGGGAGGACCATCAGAATAATGTCAGACCTGTCCAGAAATCTGGCAATCCAGAAAGGGCTGGCAAGGCATATTCAGGGCACTAAAAGAGAAGAACATGCAGCCAAGAATACTTTATCCAGCAAGCCTGACATTCACAATGGACAGAGAGATAAAGAGCTTCCAAGACTGGCAAGGATTAAAAGAGTATGTGACCACCAAGATGGCACTACAAGAAATAGTAAGGGGGGGGTCTATAAGAGAAGAAAGAACCCAGGAGTGACATAGAACAGAAATTTTTGGAGACAATTTATATAAACAAGGACTTCCCAGGCAATATGATGTCAATAAAAACTTACTTTCAATAATCACTCTCAATGTGTATGGCCTAAATGCTCCCATAAAAAGGCACAGGGGTGCAGACTGGATAAAACAACAGGACCTGTTCATATGATGTCTACAAGAGACACATTTTAAAAAAGATTTCATTTATTAATTTGAGAGAGAGAATGAGATAGATAGATAGATAGAGAGAGAGAGAGAGAGAGAGTATGAGAGAGGAGAGTGTCAGAGGGAGACGCATACTTCCCACTGAACAGGGAGCCTGATGTGAGACTCAATCCTAGGACTCAAGGATCATGACCTGAGCTGAAGGCAGTTGCTTAATCACCTGAGCCATGCAGGTAACCTGCAAGAGATGCATTTTGAACCTAAAGATACATCCAGACTGAAAGTGAGGGATGGAGAAGCATCATTCATGCCAAACGGGCCTCAAAAGAAAGCTGGGGTAATGATTCTCATATCAGATAAATAAAATTTAAATTAAAGACATTAGTCAGTGATAGAGAAGGACACTGCCTCATTCTCAAGGGCTCTATTCACCAAGAAGACCTAACACTTGTGAATATTTATGCTACCAACATGGGAGTAGCCAACTACGTAAGCCAACTGTTAATCAAAATGAAGACTCATATTGATATGAATACATTAACTGTAGTGTATCTTAACATGCCACTCTCAGTGGTTGACAGATCATCTAAGCAGAAAATCAACAAAGAAACAAAAGCATTGGGTGCCTGGGTGGCTCAGTGGGTTAAGCCTCTGCCTTCAGCTCAGATCATGATCTCAGGATCCTATGATCAATCCCACATTGGTCTTGCTGCTCAGCAGGGAACCTGCTTCCCCCCTCCCTTCACTTTCTTTATTTTATTTTATTTTTTTCAATATTACCCAACTTTTATTTATATAATGAAATATTCTAAGACATTTTTTCTCAATAGTTGATATAGTTATTCTTTTTAAAAATTATTTAATTATTTATTTTATTAATTTCTTTTCAGATAACAGAATTCATTGTTTATGCACCACACCCAGTGCTCCATGCCATACGTGCCCTCCATAATACCCACCACCTGGCTCCCCCAACCTCCCACTCCCTGCCCCTTCAAAACCCTCAGATTGTTTTTCAGAGTCCATAGTCTCTCATGGTTCACCTCCCCTTCGAATTTCCCTCATCTCCCTTCTCCTCTCCATCTCCCTATGTCCTCCATGTCATCTGTTATGCTCTACAAATAAGTGAAACCATATGATACTTGACTCTCTCTGCTTGACTTATTTCACTCAGCATAATCTCTTCCAGTCCCGTCCATATTGCTACAAAAGTTGGGTATTCATCCTTTCTGATGGAGGCATAATACTCCATCATGTATATGGACCACATCTTCCTTATCCATTCGTCCACTGAAGGGCATCTTGGTTGTTTCCACAGTTTGGCCACTGTGGCCATTGCTGCAATAAACATTGGGGTACAGATGGCCCTTCTTTTCACTACATCTGTATCTTTGGGGTAAATACCCAGCAGTGCAATTGCAGGGTCATAGGGAAGCTCTATTCTTAATTTCTTCAGGAATCTCCACACTGGCCTCCAAAGTGGCTGCACCAACTTGCATTCCCACCAACAGTGTAAGAGGGTTCCCCTTTCTTCACATCCTCTCCAACACACGTTGTTTTCTGTCTTGTTAATTTTGGCCATTCTAACTGGTGTAAAACGCTATCTCAATGTGGTTTTAATTTGAATCTCCCTGATGGCTAGTGATGATGAACATTTTTTCATGTGTCTGATAGCCATTTGTATGTCTTCGTTGGAGAAGTGTCTGTTCATGTCTTCTGCCCATTTTTTTAAATTAATTTATTTATTTTTATTTGCTTATTTACAGCATAACAGTGTTCATTGTTTTGGCATCACACCCAGTGCTCCATGCAGTACGTGCCCTCCCTATTACCCACCACCTGGTTCCTCAACCTCCCACCCCACCCCACCCCCTCCCGCCGCCCCTTCATAACCCTCTGGTTGTTTTTCAGAGTCCATAGTCTCTCATGGTTCATCTCCCCTTCCAGTTTCCCTCAACTCCCTCTCCTCTCCATCTCCCCATGTCCTCCATGTTATTTGTTATGCTCCAGAAATAAGTGAGACCATATGATACTTGACTCTCTCTGCTTGACTTATTTCGCTCAGCATAATTTCTTCCAGTCCTGTCCATGTTGCTACAAAAGTTGGGCATTCGTCCTTTCTGATGGAGGCATAATTTCTGCCCATTTTTTTGACATATTATCTGTTTTGTGTGTGTTGAGTTTGAGAAGTTATTTATAGATCCTGGATATCAACCTTTTGTCTGTACTGTCATTTGCAAATATCTTCTCCCATTCTGTGGGTTGCCTCTTTGTTTTGTTGACTATTTCCTTTGCTGTGCAGAAGCTTTTGATCTTGATGAAGTCCTAAAAGTTCATTTTCACTTTTGTTTCCTTTGCCTTCAGACACGTATCTTGAAAGAAGTTGCTGTGGCTGATATTGAAGAGGTTACTGCCTATGTTCTCCTCTAGGATTCTGATGGATTCCTGTCTCACGTTGAGGTCTTCTATCCATTTTGAGTTTATCTTTGTCTATGGTGTTAGAGAATGGTCAAGTTTCATTATTCTACATATAGGTGTCCAATTTTCCCAGCACCATTTATTGAAGAGACTATCTTTTTTCCACTGTATTTTCCTGCTTTGTCGAAGATTATTTGACCATAGAGTTGAGGGTCCATATCTGGGCTCTCCATTCTGTTCCACTGGCCTATGTGTCTGTTTTTATGCCAGTACCACGCTGTCTTGGTGATCACAGCTTTGTAGTAAAGCTTGAAATCAGGTAACAGGTTGACCCCAGTTTTGTTTTTCTTTTTCAGCATTTCCTTATCAATTCAGGGTCTCTTCTGATTCCATACAAATTTTAGGATTATTTGCTCCAGCTCTTTGAAAAATAGTGGTGAAATTTTTATCGGAATGGCATTAAAAGTATAGATTGCTCTAGGGCGCCTGGGTGGCTCAGTGGGTTAAGCCGCTGCCTTCGGCTCAGGTCATGATCTCAGGGTCCTGGGATCGAGTCCCGCATCGGGCTCTCTGCTCAGCGGAGAGCCTGCTTCCCTTCCTCTCTCTCTGCCTGCCTCTCTTGTGATTTCTCTGTCAAATAAATAAATAAAATCTTTAAAAAAAAAGTGTAGATTGCTCTAGGCAGTAGAGACATTTTAACAATGTTTATTCTTCTGATCCAAGAGCATGGTATGGTCTTCCGTCTTTTTGTGTCTTCTTCCATTTCTTTCATGAGTGTTCTGTAGTTCATCGAGTACAGATCCTTTACCTCTTTGGTTAGGTTTATTCCCAGGTATCTCATCGTTCTTGGTGCTATAGTAAATGGAATCAATTCTCTAATTTCCCTTTCTGTATTTTCATTGTTAGTGTGTAAGAAAGCCACTGAATTCTCTACATTGACATTGCATCCCCCATCTTACTGAATTGCTGTATGAGTTCTAGTAGTTTGGGGCTGATGTCTTTTGGGTTTTCCATATAAAGTATCATGTCCTTTGTGAAGAGAGAGAGTTTGACTTCTTCATTGCCAATTTGGATACATTTTATTTCTCTTTGTTGTCTGATTGCTGTTGCTAGGACTTCTAATACTATGTTGAACAAGAGTGGTGAGAGTGGGCATCCTTGTGTTCCTGATCTCAATGGGAAGACTGCAAGCTTTTTCCCATTGAGGATGATATTTGTTATACATTTTTCATAGATATATTTTATAAAGTTGAGAAATGTTCCCTCTATGCCTATACTTTGGAGCGTTTTCATCAGGAACGAATACTGGATTTTGTCAAATGCTTTTTCAGCATCAATTAAGAGGACCATGTGGTTCTTCTCTCTTCTCTTATTGATTTGTTCTATCACATTGATTGATTTGCTAATGTTGAACCATCCTTGTCACCCAGGGATGAATCCCATCTGGTCATAGTGGATAATCTTTTTAAAGTGCTGTTGGATCCTATTTGCTAGGATCTTGTTGAGAATCTTTGCATCCATTTTCATCAGTGATATTGGTCTGAAATTCTCCTTTTTGGTGGGGTCTTTGCCTGGTTTGGGGATCAGGGTAATGCTGGCTTCATAAAAAGAGTCTGGAAGCTTTCCTTCTACTTCCATTTTTTGGAACAGCTTCAGGAGAATAGGTGTTATTTCTTCTGTGAAAGTTTGGTAGAATTTCCCAGGGAATCCGTCAGGTCCTGGGCTCCTGTTTTTTTGGAGGTTTTTGATCACTGCTTCAATCTCATTACTAGATATCAGTCTCTTCAGGTTGTCAATTTCTTCCTGGTTCAATTTTGGGAGTTTATCGTTTTCCAGGAATGCATCCATTTCATCTAGGTTGCTTAACTTATTGGCATATAACTGTTGATAATAACTTCTGATGATTGTTTCTATTTCCTTGGTATTATTTGTGATCTCTCCCTTTTCATTCATAATTTTATTAATTTGGGCTTTCTCTCTTTTCCTTTGGATTTGTGTGGCCAATGATTTACCAATCTTATTGATTCTTTCAAAAAACCAGCTTCTAGTTTCATTGATACGTTCTACTGTATCTCTAGTTTCTATCTCATTGATCTCTAATCTTGATTATTTCCCTTCTTGTGTGTGGAGTTGGCTTAATTTGTTGTTGATTCTCCAGTTCTTTAAGGTGTGGAGACAGTTGGTGTATTCTGGATTTTTCAATTTTTTTGAAGGAGGCTTGGATGGCTATGTATTTCCCTCTTAGGACCGCCATTGCTGTATCCCATTTTTTTGGACCGAAGTGTCTTGATTCTCATTGGTTTCCATGAATTGTTTAAGTTCTTCTTTGATCTCCTGGTTGATCCAAGCATTCTTAAGCAAGGTGGTCTTTAGCTTCCAGGTGTTTGAGTTTCTTCCAAACTTTTCCTTGTGATTGAGCTCCAGTTTCAAAGCATTGTGATCTGAGAATGTGCAGGGAATAATCTCAATCTTTTGGTTTTAGTTGAGTCCTGCTTTGTGACCGAGTATGTGGTCTATTCTGGAGAAGGTTCCATGTGCACTTGAGAAGAATGAGTATTCTGTTGTTTTAGGGTGGAATGTTCTGTATATGTCTATGAGGTCCATCTGGTCCAATGTGTCATTCAATGCTCTTGTTTCTTTATTGATTTTCTGCTTGGATAATCTGTCTATTACTGAGCGAGGCATGTTAAGATCTCCTATTATTAATGTATTCATACCAATATGACTCTTTATCTTGATTAGTAGTTTTCTTATGTAATTGGCTCCTCCCATATTGGGGGCATAAATATTTATAATTGTTAGATAATCTTGGTGGATATTCCCTTTAAGAATGATGTAGTGTCCTTCTGTATCTCTGACTACAGTTTTTAGTTTAAAATCTAATTTATCTGATATGAGAATTGCTACCCTGATTTTCTTTTGATGCCCATTGGCATGAAAGATGCTTCTCCATCCCTTCACTTTCAGTCTGGGTGTATCTTTAGGTTTGAAATGGGTCTCTTGTAGACAGCATATGGATGGGTCCTGTCATTTTATCCACTCTGAAACCCTGTGTCATTTTATGGATGCATTTAGGCCATTCACATTGACAGTGATTATTGATAGATACATTTTTATTGACATTGTGTTACCTTTGAAGTCTTTCTGTCTGTAGATTGTCTCTATATTTCTGTTCAATGATATTCTTAGTATTTTTTTCTCTTTTATAGAACCCCCCCCTTAATATTTCCTGCAGTGTCGGCTTGGTGGTCGCATACTCTTTTAAGCCTTCTGGTCTTGGAAACTCTTTATCTTGACATCCTTTTGAATGTCAGTCTTGCTGGATAAAGTATTCTTGGCTGCATGTTCTTCTCATTTAGTGCAATGAATTCGTTTTGCTAGCTCTTTCTGGCTTGCCAGTTTCTGTGGACAGGTCTGATGTTATTCTGATGGAGTTTCCTCTGTACATATGGAGCTTCTTTGTCCTAGCTGCTTTCAAGAGATCCTGTCTACATTTATGATTTCTCAATTTTACTATCAGGTGCCTTGATATTTTTCTAGATTCTATAATCTTGGGGTAGACTGTTCTGCCCCTAGTATATGAACGCTGGTTCCATTCGCGAGATTGGGAAAATTTTCATGGAGAATTTGTTCCACTCTATCTTCTAGTCTTCTTTCTTTCTCCTCCCCCTCAGGGATTCCAATAATTCTGATGTTGGAACATCTCCTGGTGTCATTTATTTCCCTAAGTCTGTTTTTGTGGCTCTAAGCTGTTTGTTCCAGGCTCTTTCCTGATCCTTTCTCTCTATCTGTTTGTTCTCCAGATCACTAATTCTATCTTTTGTCTCAGTTACCCAAGCTTTTAGAGAATTTAGATTAGATTGGAACTCATTGAGAACATTGTGAACATCATCCCTGGTGGCTTTCAGTTCTGCCCTAATCAATTCCATTTGGTCATCCATGGCTTTCTCCAACCTAGCTATTGTCTGGAAAATTGTTAGCCTGAATTCCCTTTCTGACATATTGTCTATGTCGATAGCCATTAGCTCTGTTGCAGAAGGCCCAGCCTCTGAATTTTTCTTCTCTTGGGTATTCCTCCTCCTAATCATTTTGGTGAGAGATGGCTGAATGGATGTAGGTGAATGTGTTGACCGTGGTGCAGGCAAGGTGCACCCTGGAATGCTTCCGAGCAATCAAGAGTCCCCACCGAAATGAAAGAAAAAAGAATGAGAGAAAAAAGAAAAAAAGAGAGAGAGGAATAAAAGAAAGGTAAAATAAAAGAGAAGGCCCTGCCCAAATGGGCCTCTAGGTAAGATTTATGACGTACACAAACAAAAACAGACAAACAAAAAGACTGATAAAAGTAGATGACAAGAGAAATTATATATATGAACAAAACAAAAAAAGAACCTTGTCAAAAAGAACCCCAAGTATAGGATTTATATACTACCAGGACAAACACAAATACACAGAAACACTGGTGGAAGAAAAAGTTGGGAGAGTTGTTATAAATTCTCAGTGTGGGTAAGGAAGGTTATTTTGATTCTTCCTGGATGTATCTTGATATCTTTGTTAAAGTACTCAACTTTCCTAAGATAGAGGGGGATTAAAAATTGGTTTACCTATAGGGGTAGCATTGATTGGGGAAAAGGGATTACCTTGAAGTTTAACTCTATATGAATATTAAAAAATAAAAATCAAAAAAAGAGTAAACTAAACTAAAATAAAATTTAAAAAATTAAAAAATAGAAAAGCATAAGAAAATCACAGGTATATGTATTAAAAAGTTCAGGTTCAAAGGTTATTATAGAATTTGATGTACTGGACATCTCACTGTGATGATAAACAGGTTAAAGAATTATCTTAAAAAATAAAATGAACCAGAATAATGGAAACAAATTAGAAATGTATTTGTATCTATGAAGCAGTGGTGGTTGTTCTCTTGTTTTTTTTTTTGTTGTTGTTGTTGTTGTTTTTTTTTTTTTTTTTTGGTTGGCTTTCTGGGGGAGGGGCCTGCCACGTGGGTTTTCAGTCAATGATGTTCCCTGAGTTAAGTCCTCCTGCCCCCATCAAGGGGGTGGGCTCTGAGGAAACTGGCTTTTCAGGCTTTCGTTCTCTGGAGGTTTTTTTATTTGTTTGTTCAATTGTTTTCTCTTGCCTTGTCAGCTTTGGATGGTTTTTGGAGGTTTAGAGGAAAGCAAACTGCACCCAAACCTCCCTCTCAGAGAGAAGCCTCAGTCTGTTCCCCTCTGGGTGCTCTAGAGCACATAAATTCCCCCTTGGCTGCTGGCAGAGCACGTTCCCAATCGTGCGGTCCCTGGAGACACAGGAACTCCTGCTTGTACCTAAAACCACGACAGCGGCGGCTGTCTGGGAAGCTCCAGACCACCAGAGAGGTCTCAGGCAGTGAGAGCACACTGAGATTTTCCCACTGGCCCAGGCTGGGAGTGCTCAGACTTTCCAGGTCGAGAGCCCTGGACTGGCGCCTTCATGCACCTCTCTCAAGGGAGGGTATGGGGCGCGACTCAGACTCTGGTTGTCCAGCCTGTGCATGTGGAGAGTGCCAAGGACTGTGGTTCTGCCAGCTGGCGAGGCTCCCAGCCCCTCAAGTAAGCTGCCACCCAGGTGCTCTCAGGCATGTTTGAGACTCAGGGACCAAGACCTGGTTTCTTCGCTGCACTCTCTCTGGTTCAGCACCAGGGCTGAATTTCCTGGGTCTGGGGACTTAAACCCCTGTCCCCAACTGTCCTGATTCCCACAGTTTCCCCCCATGATCCTTTGCTCTTTTTGAGTGCTTTCAACCAGACTCCAAATTAGTGCTGGTCCCCAGTCGCAGGGCACTCTTGTATTGGGGTATTACTTTCCAATGGGTCACTTCTGGTGGCTCCCTCCCCATTTTGTTTATTTTCTGATATCCGTCTGACGTTCCCACTCCGCTTTACCTGCCCACTGGCGTCTTCTGCCCTGGTAGAGATCCAGAAGTGTATAATTCTAATCTCAGGCTGATTTCATGGGTGATCAGAGTTCCTTGGTAGGTAATCAGCTCACTTTAGGGTACAGGTTGAAATGGCACCTCCTCCTAGTTCCCCACCATCTTGTCCCTCCTTTCCCTTCACTTTTCTTTCTGCCTACTTGTGATCTCTCTCTCTCCATCAAATAAATAAATAAATTAAAATCAAATTAAATTTAATTTAAAAAAAGAAACAAAAGCTTTGATTGACACATTGGACTAAATGGACTTCATGGATATATACAGGACATTCCACCATAAAACAAGAGAATACTCATTCTTCTCAAGCACATATGAAACTTTCTCCAGAATACACCACATACTGGGTCACAAATCAGATCTCAATCGATACCAAAAGATTGAGATTATTCCCTGCATAGTCTCAGCCCACAGTGCTTTGATACTGGAACTCAACCACAAGAAAAAGTTTGGAAGGAATTCAAACACTAGGTAGCTAAAGACCATCCTGCTCAAGAAGGATTGGATTAACCAGGAAATCAAATAAGAATTTTAACAATTCATGGAAACCAATGAGAATGAAGGCACACCAGTTCAAAACCTCTGAGATACAGCAAAGGCAGTGCTAAGGGGGATATTCATAGCCATCCTAGCCTCACTCAAAGAAAAAAAAAAAAAGGAAAAATCCCGAATACACCAACTCTCTTTACACCTTAAAGAACTGCAAATCAACAACAAATTAAGCCAACCCCACTCACAAGAAGGGAAATAATTAAGATTAGAGGAAAGACCAATGAGTTAGAAACTAGAGATACAGAAGAATACATCAATGAAACTAGAAGCTGATTCTTTGAAAGAATCAGTAAGATTTAAAAAACCGCTAGCCAAACTAATCCAAAAGAAAAGAGAGAGGACCCAAATTAATAAAATTATGAACCAGAGGGGAGAGATCATGACAAACAGCAAGGAAATAGAAACAATTATTATCAGAATTATTATCAAGGAAATAGAAATCATCAGAAATTATTATCGACAATTATATGCCAACAAGTTAAGGAACCTAGAAGAAATGGATGCATTCCTGGAAACCCATAAAATTCCAAGACTGAAACAGGAAGATATTGACAGAATGAATAGATCGATAAGTAGTAAGGAGATTGAAGCAGTGATCAAACACCTTCCCCCAAAACAAAAGTCCAAGAGCAGATAGATTCCCTGGGGAAGTCTACCAAACATTCAAAGAGGAAAGAACACCTATTCTCCTGAAGCTGTTTCAAAAAATAGAAACAGAAGGAAAATTTCCAGACTCTTTCTATGAAGCCAACATTACTCTGATCCCCAAACCAGGCAAAGACTACACCAAAAAGGAGAATCAGACCAGTATCACTGATGAATATGGATGCTAAGATTCTCAACAAGATCCTAGCTAATAAGATCCAACAGTACATTAAAAATATTATCCACCATGACCAGGGGGATTTATCCCTTGGATGCAAGGGTTGTTCAACATTTGCAAATCAATCAACGTGACAGAACAAATCAATAAGAGAGAAAAACTACACAGTCCTTTAAATTGTTGCAGAAAACGTATTTGACAAAGTAGAGCATCTGTACCTGATTAAAACTCTTTTTAGAGGGAATATTCCTCAACTCATAAAATCTATCTATGAAAAACCCACAGTGAATATTATTTTCCATGGGGAAAAGCTGACAGCATTCCCATTGAGATCAGGAACATGACAAGGATGCCCACTCTCACCACTGTTGTTCAACATAAAACTAGAAATCCTAGCAACAGCAATCAGATAACAAAAGAAACTGTGTTTCTTTGCCAGGTGTTCAAACTGGCAAAGAAGAAGTCAAACTCTCTCTTTTTGCAAGTGACATGACACTTTATATGGAAAATCCTAAAGACTCCACCCCCAATCTACTAGAACTCATGCAGTAATTCAGTAATGTGACAAGATACAAAATCAATGCATGGAAATCAGTTGCTTTCTTATACACTCACAATGAAACTATCAAAAGGGGACTTAAAGAAGAGATTTCATTTACTATAGCACCAAGAACCATAACCATACCTGGGAATAAACCTAACCAAAGAGGTAAAGGATCTGTACTCGAGGAACTACAGAGCACTCATGAAAGAAATTGGAGAAGACACAAAAAGATGAAGAAGTATTCCATGCTTATGGATCAAAAGAATAATTATTGTTAAAATATATATACTGCCCAGAGCAATCTATATTTTCAATGCCATCCCAATCAAAATTCCCCTGGCATTCTTCAAAGTGCTGGAACAAACAATCCTAAAACTTGTAAGGAACCAGAAAAGACCCAAATCACTAAGGAAATGTGAAAAATAAAAACAAAATGGGGGGCATCACGTTGCCTGATTTGAAGCTTTACTACAAAGCTGTGGTCACCGTGACAGCATGGCACTGGCACAAAAACAGAAACATATAGACCAGTGGAACAGAGGAGAGTCCAGATATAGACCCTTAACTCTATGGTCAAATAATCTTCAACCAAACGGGAAAAAATATGCTGTGACAAGAACAGTCTCTAAGACATGGTGCTGGGAAAATTGGACAGCTATGAATAGAATGAATCTCAACCATTCTCTTAAATCATACACAAAGATAAACTTGAAATGGATAAAAGACCTCAACATGAGGCAGGAATCTATCAAAACCTAGAGGAGAACATAGGCAGTAACCTCCTCGACATCGGCCACAGCAACTTCTTTTAAGACATGTCTCCAAAGGTAAAAGGAAACAAAAGTGAAAATGAACTTTTGGGACTTCATCAAGATCAAAATCTTCTGCACGGCAAAGGAAACAATCAACAAAACAGAGAGACAACCCACAGAATGGGAGAAGATATTTGCAAATGACACTACAGGAAAGAGTTGATATCCAAGATCTATAAAGAACTCCTCAAACTCAACACCCAAAAAACAGATAACATGTCAAAAAAATGGGCAGAAGACATAAACAGGCACTTCTCTAAAGAAGATATACAAATGGCTAACAGACACATGAAAAAATGTTCATCATCATTAGCCACCACGGAAATGAAAATCAATACCACATTGAGATACTACCTTACACCAGTTAGAATGACCAAAATTAACAGGACAGGGAACAACAAGTGTTGGAGAGATTGTGGAGAAAGGAGAACCCTCTTACACTGTTAGTGGGAATGTACATTGGTGCAGCCACCTTGGAAAACAGTGTGGAGATTCCTTAAGAAATTAAAAATAGAGCTACTCTATGACCCTGCAATTGCACTATTGAGTATTTACCCCAAAGATACAGATGTAGTGAAAAGAAGGACCATATGTACCCCAATGTTCAAACAGCAATAGCCACAATACCAAACTATGAAAAGAGCCAAGATGCCCTTCAATGGACGAATGGATAAAGAAGATATGGTCCATATACACAATGGAATATTACACCTCTATCAGAAAGGATGAATACCCAGCTTCTGAATCAGCATGGATGGGACTGGAGGATATTATGTTGAGTGAAATAATTCAAGCAGAGATAGTCAATTATCATATGGTTTCACTTACATGTGGAGCATAAGGAATAACACGGAGGAGATTAGGAGAAGGAAAGGAAATTGGGGGAAAGTGAATTGGGGGAAATTGGAGGAGTAGAAGAACCATGAGAGACTGTGGACTCAGAGACAAACTGAGCGTTTTGGAAGGGAGGGGATTGGAGGTATGCGTGAGCTGGTGGTGGGTATTAAGGAGGGCACGTACTGCATGGAGCACTGTGTGTGCATAAACAATGCATCTTGGAACACTGAAAAAATAAAATAAAATTAAAAAATAAAATACACCAACAACAAGACAGAAGAAAGAGAAATTAAGGAGTCAATCCCATTTACAATTGCACCCAAAACTATAAGATACCTAGGAATAAATCTAACCAAAGAGGCTAAGAATCTATACACAGAAAATTATAAAGTACTCATGAAAGAAATTGAGGAAGACACAAAGAAATGGAAAATGTTCCATGCTCCTGGATTGGAAGAATAAATATTGTGAAAATGTCTATGCTACCTAAAGCAATCTACACATTTAATGCAATCCCTATCAAAATACCATCCATTTTTTTCAAAGAAATGGAACCAATAATCCTCAAATTTATATGGAACCAGAAAAGACCTCGAATAGCCAAAGGAATATTGAAAAAGAAAGCCAAAGTTGGAGGCATCACAATTCCGGGCTTCAAGCTCTATTACAAAGCTGTCATCATCAAGACAGCATGGTACTGGCACAAAAACAGACACATAGATCAGTGGAACAGAATAGAGAGCCCAGAAATCGACCCTCAACTGTATGGTCAACTAATCTTCGACAAAGCAGGAAAGAATGTCCAATGGAAAAAAGACAGCCTCTTCAATAAATGGTGCTGGGAAAATTGGACAGCCACATGCAGAAAAATGAAATTGGACCACTTCCTTACACCACACATGAAAATAGACTCCAAATGGATGAAGGACCTCAATGTGAGAAAGGAATCCATCAAAATCCTTGAGGAGAATGCAGGCAGCAACCTCTTTGACCTCAGCCGCAGCAACATCTTCCTAGGAACAACGGCAAAGGCAAGGGAAGCAAGGGCAAAAATGAACTATTGGGATTTCATCAAGATCAAAAGCTTTTGCACAGCAAAGGAAACAGTTCACAAAACCAAAAGACAACTGACAGAATGGGAGAAGATATTTGCAAACGACATATCAGACAAAGGGCTAGTATCCAAAATGTATAAGGAACTTAGCAAACTCAACACCCAAAGAACAAACAATCCAATCAAGAAATGGGCAGAGGACATGAACAGACATTTCTGCAAAGAAGACATCCAGATGGCCAACAGACACACGAAAAAGTGCTCCACGTCACTCGGCATCAGGGAAATACAAATCAAAACCACAATGAGATATCACCTCACACCAGTCAGAATGGCTAAAATTAACAAGTCAGGAAATGACAGATGCTGGCGAGGATGTGGAGAAAGGGGAACCCTCCTCCACTGTTGGTGGGAATGCAAGCTGGTGCAACCACTCTGGAAAACAGCATGGAGGTTCCTCAAAATGTTGAAAATAGAACTACCCTATGACCCAGCAATTGCACTACTGGGTATTTACCCTAAAGATACAGACGTAGTGATCCAAAGGGGCACGTGTACCCGAATGTTTATAGCAGCAATGTCTACAATAGCCAGACTATGGAAAGAACCTAGATGTCCATCAACAGAAGAATGGATAAAGAAGATGTGGTATATAGACACAATGGAATACTATGCAGCCATCAAAAGAAATGAAATCTTGCCATTTGTGACGACGTGGATGGAACTAGAGCGTATCATGCTTAGTGAAATAAGTCAATTGGAGAAAGACAACTATCATATGATCTCCCTGATATGAGGACATGGAGAAGCAACATGGGGGGTTAGGGGGATAGGAGAAGAATAAATGAAACAAGATGGGATTGGGAGGGAGACAAACCATAAATGACTCTTAATCTCACAAAACAAACTGGGGGTTGCTGGGGGGAGGTGGGATTGGGAGAGGGGGAGCGGGCTATGGACATTGGGGAGGGGAGGCGAACCATAAGAGACTATGGACTCTGAAAAACAACCTGAGGGTTTTGAAGGGTCAGGGGTGGGAGGTTGGGGGAACAAGTGGTGGGTAATAGGGAGGGCACGTTTTGCATGGAGCACTGGGTTTTGTGCAAAAACAATGAATACTGTTATGCTGAAAAAAATAAATAAAATAGGAAAAATAAAATAAAATAAAATACAATTCAATTGCAAGCAGCCTGTGCTTGCAGAGGGGCACCAGCAGCTCCTGGATCCTCTCTGAGTACTTCTCTAGGGCCCTTTCCCTGCCACTATCATTCTGTGAGTTTTTGTCTGGTCCCTGGTACAAGACGCTTTTGTGCTCTGGTGTTATCACTTTCCAGGCCCCAGCTTATGGAGGCTTTCTCTCCATTCTGTTTATCTTCTGATATCTCCCCTTCTCTTTTTTTAAGAGAAAAGGAAATGAAAAAACAAACAAACTAAAAAACAAACAACCTGATTGTAAAAGAAAAAATATAGAGCCTGATCCTATTTCCACCAGAACTGCCAGCGACGCTTTAAAGCAGTGTATGATCAGTAGATTTGTTGCATTTGCTGCCTGTGCTGGTCTTCTGAGGAAGAGGCCTACTCACTGGCTCATAGTCCTGTCCCAGTATATATGCACTTTCCAGGCACTGGGGGATGGGGTTTGGTATAAGCAGCTCCCACCTCTACTGCAGGCTGTCGTGTTGTTCTCTGTATTTTGATCATGTTTGTCTCAAGGGACAATGGTGTCATCTCACTCTTGTCCCTGGACAGAGGCTCCAGCCACCCCCCTCAGCTATTCGGGAAGCCCTCCCAGAAAAGCAAGGGCTGCCAGCACATCTGGCCCCACAGCTCTCTAGCGTTTTACCTTTGGCACATGGCTGGGATTCAAAACTCCAAATCTTAAAGGACCAGTTACCACGTGGATTCACTCTCTTCTCTGGAGTAGAGGCTCCCTGCCATGCTATGTGTAGTGTACTTTGTCCCAGAAAAACAATCCCATACCTGCATGGTGTACAGAATGTATGTTGTAGGACTGTAAAAAGCATCGACTAGGTTAGCCACCCTCTGTCCCCTGACAACAGAAGGCCGTTTGCTGTGCCTATAGGGTCTTTTGTCCTTGGAGAGGCAATATATCCTCCTCCAAATGTATTCCAGGAGGGGGGATGTTTTCTCCCAGTGCAACCCAGGAGAACTCAACACCACTTTGTGCACCAGCAACAGCTCTGCTCCAGCAAAAGTCACGTACTTCCAAAACCAAAGTTTGAGATCCATACATACTGTTTGCAAAAACCCTGTGATACTTTCTCTTTACTCACCAGTTGGTGGTATTGAGAGGGCTCTCTTCTGGTGTGGACCCAAGGCCATACTCTCTTGAGCATTCCTTCTCTCCCTTTATTCTCCCAGTGGAAGGAATTCCCTCCTCTCTGCACATGACAGTTTTTCTCCCCACCAGTTCACATCCATATATTTTGCTCCTGTCACATTGTCTTCCTCAATAGTGGAAATCCTTCTTCCAATCCTCAGATGGATTTCCTGGGTATTCTAAGTGATATAACCTCAATACAGCTGTGTTCGATGGATAAAGAAAATCTAGGGTCCCCCTACTTCTCCACTGTTTTAACTCCTCTCTTCTACATAGAGTTTTACATGCTGTTGCCCATAAATGTTGTCTTAGATTTGGCTGTCTGAAAAATGTATTTTCATGTGCCTAGGAAGTTTCAAAATGGAAAATAACTTTGACCATTATCAATAAATGTAAAATCCAGCTTCATTTTGGGCCAACTGTTGGTACATACTATTGGTTCTGAGGAATTTTTGTAAACTAGCTATTTATATCTTAAATGAAATTAATCTTCCTCTTCAAATTTTCCATTTTCTTTGTAGACTTCTTGGTATTTTTTTAGTACTTATGACTCAACACTATATATGCCACTTATTTTTAAAAGCAACCACTAAAATCCAAGTGGCCTCAGAGCTGACCACCAGGGATCCACCCTCCCCCATGCTCCCAGTCCCCACCTAAGATACAATCTCAGTCATCTTGCAGCATCATATTTCCTGCAAGTAGGTGGTGAAGTCTGGGAACAACTCCCCCTGGGAGCAGCAAAGATCTGGGGCTTTACTCTGAGGTTTTGGAAGAAATTCAGTGAGGGGGCCTTCAGATGTCAGAGGATGAATTTTACTTCCATGTCTCAAGAAAATACTCCAGTATAACCTAACGAGTGTAAGATATGTGAAGTTTCTTGAGACCTGGTCCTGTTATGTCAATATCTTCCATAAAGCAGTCATGATGGACTTGAGTTTTAAACAATGATCGGTTGACTCTTCTGGCAAATTTCTTTTTACAAGCATACCTCGTAGATAATCACAGGTTCAGTTCCAGTCCATAACAACAAAGCAAATTTTGTAATAAAATAAGTCAAATTAATTTTTGGATTTCCCAGTGCATATAATAGTCATGTTTACACTATACTGTATCTGTTAAGTTTCCAATAGCAAGTGTTAGGTGTCTAAAAAAAAGCAATATACACATGTCAATTATAAAAGACTTTATTGCTAAAAAATGTTGACCATCATCTGAGCTTCCAATGAGTCATAATC
This sequence comes from Meles meles, assembly GCF_922984935.1. Lineage (NCBI taxonomy): Eukaryota > Metazoa > Chordata > Mammalia > Carnivora > Mustelidae > Meles > Meles meles. Next base: position 29,263,492 of record NC_060071.1, read on the forward strand.
TTTTGCTGGTGGAGGGTCCTGCCTTGATGTTGATGGCTACTGACTAATCAGGGTGGTAGCTGCTGAAGGTGCGGGGAGCAGTGGCAATTTCTTCAAATAAGATAAACTGATGGGCTAATTCTGCTGACTTATACCACAGGCTGGTTTTTCTTTTTGGCCAGTCTACCTTTCCCCTCTTTCCACTGGGCAGTCTGCATGTCTAACTCCATCTTGGAGGCTGCTTCTCAAAGAAACTAACTGGTGACAGTTATAGTTTATTCTTCTTCATATTTATTTTATTTTTAAAAAAGATTTTATTTGAGAGAGAGAGAGAGAGCGCTTGCACAGGAGTTGGGGGAGGGGAAGAGGGAGAGGAAGAAGGACAAGCAGACTCCCTGCTGAGCAGGGAGCCCAATGCAGGCCTCCATCCCAGGACCCTGAGATTAAGATCGGACACTTAACTGACTAACCCACCCAGGCACCCCTTTTCCTCCAATTTAAACTTGCTAGTATTTCCTTGGTAACTCTTAAAATCATTAAAATAGGTCAAATATAGATACAGTGTAAAGTCAGAGAGTACAGATTTCTAAATTTTTACTTAGGAGACAAAATGTTGGGAAACCACTGAGTTAGAGCATAAGTTCAACTTTTGTAACAGACCAAAGTACATTTCTGTGAAGAAAGTAGTATATTCTCTCTCCCATAACAGTGCAGAGATCAGAGGGTGATTCAGGGTGGATGAGTGGCTCCACACCATAAGGTTGTTCACAATGCAGGTTCCTTAAATTTGCTCTGCCTTTGCCTTTGGTGGTGCCCTTGTTTCCAAGGTCAAATGGAAATGGAATTCTGGTTGGCAGAACTGTCCACCTCCCAGCCCAAAGGAGGAAGGAAGAGAAGCAGAGGGCAAGCAACTTTCTTACATGGTTATACCTAGTTGCAAGGAGGCTGAAAATTTAGTTACACTATTTAGAGCTCCAGGTTTTTTGAAATACTGATATGTTATTTACAAGTACTCACCTTCTAAAAAAGATTTTATCTGAGAGAGTGAGCATGTGTGTGAGAAAGCAAGTGCGTCAGCCAGCACAAGTGGGGCCACTGGGGTGTGGGGAAGGGCAGAAGGAGAGGGAGAAGCAGACTCCCTGTTGAGCAGGGGGCCTGATACAGGTCCTGATCCCAGGATCCTGGGATCATGACCTGAGCTGAAGCGACTGAGTCACCCAGGCACCCTACAATTATTCACTTTTATCAGAGATTTGTCTGAGACTTCATTCAAATTCTATCTCAGAAAATGTTCTGCATACTTCTGCTTGGGGTTAGGATATAAAAGACGCTAAAGACCTTCACTCTTGTGGTTAACAAGGCAAAAATAAAATTTATAGTCTTCTATGGGATTAGTGCAGATGGTCTATACAGGAAACTTGAACTGAATTCCAGAGAGAGATAAGCCCTTTGAAAGAGAGTGAAGAGTTTTGCAACTTCCATACCCTGGGAGGGATGAATGGGGAAGATGTGGGTTGGCAGTAGGATCTAGTCTGCCACCAATGGAGGGAACATACAGGGATGAGAAGGATTAAATCAGCTGAGCCTTTAACAAACAGTGTAGTCTGCTAAAATGGATTGGAACACAAAAATTGCAAATACAAAATCAATCACTTGTTCTAACAATTTTCTCTCCCAATCCTGCCCAATTTTGCTAAAGTGGCAGTAGATAGAAAGCTGGGAGTGTAGGCATTTTCAGAGAGACTGGATTCTGGAGCCCTAACAAAGCTAAATCCAAAGGCAAACCAACAATATCTGAAAAGGTAGCTCAACCCCTCCTATTTCAAAAGCTCATGAGATGAAAAGGTAGTGATATTGGAGAGTAGAGATTGGAAATTCAGATGACTTCAATATAAAGCTGAAGTCCAGCTGCAATTCAACTCAAATCTAGAAGGAATCTGAGAAATTCTTTCCTGTCACAAAATATAGGACTCAGATTTTGCATTACATTTCTGGTGTGTATGTGTTTTTTCCCCACAAAGCAATTTTCCAACTAGCTGTCTTACAGTTCAACTCAATTGAGTTCAACTCAATTCTGACACTATCTACCTGCAAATAGCTTCCTGTAAGTTAAGGGCACAGTCCTACAAGAATGCCTCCCACTCCCACTTCAGACACCCATTTTAAGTTCAGATTTGTCACTTCTTCTGACTTACCAGATATAGATCAGAAGTTCCAACAATCCTCTCTTTGGGTTTGGTTAGTTTGCTAGAGCAGCTCACAGAACTCAGAGAAACATTTTACTTAGTAGATTACTAGTTATTATGAAAGGATATAATTCTGCAACAGCCAGATGAAAGAGACGCATAGTGCAAAAGACATAGGGGAAGGGGCACATAGTTTCAATGCCCTCTCTAAGCACTCCATAATTCTAGAACCTCCATGTGTTCACCAACCCAAACGCTCTCTCTGAACTCTGTTGATTTTAGGTATTTAAGAAGGATTTGTTACATAAGCATGATTGATTAAATCTTGGCCATTTGTCATTGAAGTCATTATTTAGTTCTTCTCCCCTCCCCAAAGGCGAGAAGTAAGACTGAAAGTTCCAACTCTCTAATCACATAATTGGTTCCTCTGTGACTAACCTCCATCCTTAGGTTACCCAGAAAGTTTTAAAAAGTCACCTCATTAACATAGCAAAAGATACATTTATTGTTTCCATCACAGGAAATCCCAAGGGTTTTAGGAGATCTGTGCCAGGAATGGGACAAAGACCAAATATATGTATTTCTTATTCTAAATCACAATACTGCCAAGGACAGACTTGTATTCTCTGGAAGAAAGTAATATTATGTTATAATGTGCAATATTCTTTTTTTTTTTAAATTTCAGTGTTCCAGAGTTCATTGTTTATGTACTACAACCAGTGCTCCATGCCCTCCATAATACCCAACACCAGGCTCACCCAATCCCCCCATCCTCCTCCCCTCCAAAGCCCTCAGTTTGTTTCTCAGAGTCCACAGTCTCTCAGGGTTTGTCTCCCCCTCCAGTTTCCCCCAACTCACTTCTCTCCATCTCCCAACGTCCTCGGGGACATGTCCTCTTTATGCTCCACAAGTAAGCAAAACTATATGATAATTGAATCTGTCTGCTTGATTTATTTCACTCAGCATAATATCTTCCAGTCCCATCCATGTTGATACAAAAGTTGGGTATTCATCCTTTCTGATGGAGGCATAATACTCCACTGTATATATGGACCATATCTTCTTTATCCATTTGTCTGTTGAAGGACATCTTGGCTCTTTCCACAGTTTGGCAACTGTGGCCATTGCTGCTATGAACACTGGGGTACAGAATGCCCTTCTTTTTTTTTTTTTTTTTACAAACAATTCTTATTTTTTTTATTTGTATATTTTCAGCATAACCGTGTTCATTGTTTTTGCACCACATCCAGTGCTGCCCTCCCTATTACCCACCACCTGGTTGCTCAAACTCACACCCCCCCCGCCCCTTCAAAACCCTCTGGTTGTTTTTCAGAGCCCATAGTCTCTCATGGTTCATCTCCCCTTCCAGTTTCTCTCAACTCCCTCTCCTCTCCATCTCCCCATGTCCACCGTGTTCTCTGTTATGCTCCACAAATAAGTGAGACCATATGATACTTGACTCTCTCTGCTTGACTTATTTCGCTCAGCATAATTTCTTCCAGTCCCGTCCATGTTGCTACAAAAGTTGGGTATTCATCCTTTCTGATGGAGGCATAATACTCCATTGTGTATATGTACCACATCTTCCTTATCCATTCGTCCGTTGAAGGGCATCTTGGTTCTTTCCACAGTTTGGCAATCGTGGCCATTCAGAATGCCCTTCTTTTCACTACATCTGTATATTTGGGGTAAATACCCAATAGTTGTGCAATGTTCTTTTATAGACATCCAGAATAAACTCTCAAAACTTAAAGACATGTAACTAAGTGTGATACATAAAAAAAAATGTCATAATTGAGGAAAAACAGCCAAGTACTTTGAAATAATTATAGGTGTGTTGAGGAATTTGCAGGAATAGATGGCATACATGGCAAAGAAAATAGGTATTTCAGGACAGAAATGGGAAATTAAAAAAAAAAAAACAACTTTAGAACTGTAAAATACAAATTCTGAAATTTAAAACATTATTCTGCCAAAAGTTTAATAAACTTGACAGGTCACTAAAAATTAGAGAATGAACAAAAGAAGGCAAAAATTAAGGGTACTTACCATTGAAAAGGGAATGATACTGGGTGAGACACACATCTATATGGCTTTCTCTAAGAGCACTTCCAGAATGCACAGCACAGAGCAGACCAATCTCATCCAGAAAGCTGAAGTCTCATTGACCTTGGACTTCAGGTATTAAATCCTTCTTGGATCTTTGATTCCTAATCTATGCATGTATATGGTAAGATATCAAAGATCCAAGGAGTAGCACAACAGCTGGTAGTAAAAAAAAAACTGAACAAAGATTCTGAAAGATACTCCCTGAAGACAAAGTGTTAAGTTGGAGGCCCATTTGGTTAGACTCAAGAAAAAAAAAAGCAAATTAAACCAAAAGAAAGTGGGCTAAATAATGAGAACAATTAATGCATAAGGCGATAAAAGGGATAAAACATTTTATGAATACAACATAACGCTGATAACAAATTTATAGGGGACTTCAAGAAAAGAAAATTACAGAAAAAAAAATCCCTCATTAGATGGACCCCAAATTCCCCAATGATATCAAGTATTTAAGTAAATCAAATTCACCAGAGGATTTATCTCATAAATGCAGGGTTGGTTCAACATTTGAAAATCAAACAATGTAATCACATATTAACAACAGAAGGGACAAAAACCATCCAATCATCTTAATAGATGTGGAAGTATATTTGAAAAAAAGCCAACAACCATTCATGATTAAAAACTCTCAACAAATTAGGAAAAGAAAAATATTTTCTCAACCTAATAAAAAACACCTTTAAAAAAATGCCATACTTAATGGTAGATCAAATGCTTTTACTTCTAAGGTCAGGAACAAGGTAATATTTGCTCCTAACACTTCTGCAATATTATACTGGACGTTCTAGCCAGTGCAATAAAGAGGAAAAAGAAATAAAAGGCATAAAGATTGGAAAATAAGTAAAATCTGTCTTTATTCATAAGTAACATAATTGTGTATGTTGAAAGTATAAAGGAATCTCAAACTACTAAAACAAATAAGTGAATTTAATAAGTTCATAAGATTCAAGGTCAATATAAAAAGTATTTCTATATTAGAGCAACATACTGAAAAATTTTAAATAAGCAAATATAATAAAGTGGTATTTATAGGATAAAACTAGGTGGTGGGTTCACTGTAAAATTCTTTCAACTTTCCTGTATGTTTGAAATTTTTATAATAAAATATTAGAAACCAAAGATCATAAAATATAACATTGAAAATATTAACTTATAGGGATGCATTTAATATAAGATATACAAGATCTTTACATTGACAACTATAAAGTTGCTCAGAGCAACTATAAAGATTATTCAGAGAGATTAAATACCAAAATGAAAAGATATACCATATTTATGAATTAGAAGATTCCATGTGGATGTCAGTTCTTTCCAACTGACCTACAAAATCAGCAGAACCCAAATTAATTCCAGCAGACATTTTGTCAATGACAGGCTGATTCTAAAATTTTTATGAATATGCAAAAGAATAATCAAAGTAATCTCGAAGGACAATATTAGAGGACTTCATTACCTCATTTCAAAATTTTCTATAAAGCCACAGTAATCAAGATTAGTGTGGTACTGGCAAAAAGACAAACAGATTAATGAAACAGAAGAGTCCAGAAAGAGACTTATAGATTGATTTCTTTAAACTAAAATGCCAAATGGAGAAAGAATGGTTTTTAAACAAATGGTGCTAGAACTGGATTATTTAAATTATATGACATTCTGGAAAAGGCAGAGAAAGTAAAAAGGTCAAGGGCTGGAGGGATAGAGGAATGAATAGATGGAACGCAGAGGATTTTTAGGGCAGTAAATCTACTCTGTAGGACACTATAATTGTAAGTACAAGTTGTTAAACATTTGTCAAAAACCATAGAATGTGTAACACCAAAAGTTAATCCTAATGTAAAGAATGGACTTTGGGTGATTATGTGTTAATGTAGGTTCACTGACTATAATAAATACATACGTAAATGTATAGCTCTGGTACAAAATGTTGATAGTATGGGACGATGTGCAAGGAGAGCAGGTATATGGGAAATCTCTACCTTCCTCAGCGAATTTTGCTGTGAACCCAGAACTGTCCCCCAAAATAAAGTCCATTTCTAAAAAAGTAACATATTGCTGACACACACAACAACCATTTCAAGATCTTTATGTTGATGAAAAGAAATCAGACTTAAAAAGATTCATGGTATATGATTCCATTTATATAAAGTTAACAACAAGCAAAACTAATATATATTGATGTAAACTGGAGCCGTGGTTGCCTCTGGGTAGGGCATGGTGCCAAAGGGGCAAGAGGCAGCTTTCTAGGGTAATGGAAACGTTCTTTAGCTTTTTTGGTTACACAGGTATCCACATTTGTCAAAACTTACCAAACTACAGCTGTAAGATCTGTACACTTTACTATATATGTTATATCTCAATTCTAAAAAGTAAATTTTAATTTTTATTTATTTATAAGATTTTATTTATGTATTTGAAGAGAGAAAGAGCAAGCACAAGCAGGGGAAGGGAAGCAGACACCTTGCTGAGTGGGGAGCCTAACGTGGCACTCAAACCTAGGACTCTGGAATCATGACCCGAGCCAAAGGCAGACACTTAACGGACTGAGCCACGTAGGTGCCCTAAAAAGTAAATTTTAAAAAATTCAACATAATTAGGGGCACCTGCCTAGCTCAGTCAGAAGAGCATGCAACTCTTAATCTCAGGGTTGTGAGTTCAAGCCCCACACTGGGTGCAGAGATTACTAAGGGGAGGTGAACCATGAGAGACTATGGACTCTGAAAAAGAACCTGAGGCGGTGGGTGGGAGGTTGGGGGAACCAGGTGGTGGGTAATAGGGAGGGCACATATTGCATGGAACACTGGGTGTCGTGCAAAAACAATAAATACTGTTACGCTGAAAAAAAATAAATAAAAATTTAAAAAAATAGATTAAAAAAATTCGGCACAATTACATACCATTTACACACCTATTAAAGTGGCAAAATAAAACAAGAAGCTGACAATATCGAGACCTGATGTGAATGTAGAACAACTGGAATTTTCATACTTTGCTGGTGGGAATATAGAATGGTATAACCACTTTGGAAAAAGGTTTTCTATAATATTAAACAAATACTTATCATGGCCTACCAATCCCAGTCCCAGGCATTTACCCAAGAGGAAGTAAAATTATGTTCACATGAAAACTTGACACAAATGTTTACAGCAGCTCTATTCATGAGGGCCCAAACCAAGAGACCATCCACATGTCCATCACTTGGTCTATGAATAAACAGGACCAATTCATAGAACACAATACTGTTCAGCAATGAGAAGACATAAATTAACAACCTGGGTGAATCTCAAAAGCAGTGTTAGGTTAACCCATCCTCAAATGGCTACACAGAAATATATGGTTTCTTTTATATGATATTCTGGAAAAGACAAGACCATAGGACAGAGAACAGATTTAAGTTGTTGCCAGGGGCTGGGGGAAGACTAACACAAAATGGCGTGTGAGAACTTCTGGAGATTATAAAACTTCTCTATTTTGACTGGAGTAATGGGTATATCAGGATTCACAGAGCTGCATATCTAAAAAGATTAACTTTTACTCAAGTTTTACCTCAATAAACTTGACTTTAAGGTAGAAAGTAGAGGAACCTGTCTGGCTCAGTTAGTAGAGCATGTGACTCTTGATCTTGGATTTTTAAGTTTAAGCCCCATGTTAGGTGTAGAGATTATTAAAAATAAAAGTTTAAAAAATAGAAAAAATAAAAAGAGAAAGTCAATTTACAAACCAGTAAATGGAAAACTTTATTCAAACTGAAGTTTTAACTAACTCAATGCAAAGAATCTGACCTGATTTGTAAAAGGGAACAAACAACAAGAGCATAACTGCACTTCTTATATGCTGGACTATAGCATGTAGCTCTGATTCTAGTTTATATGAGGATGTACAGGTTCATGATATAGATGATCCATTTTTCATTGTGCTAGGTATTCACTCATCCAACAAACACTGAGCACTTCCTGTACACCTTGCCCCCTGATAGATGCCGACCATTAACATTGTCAGATATAGGTCTAGTCTCAAAGATCTCACAATGCAGTGAAGAGGACAAATAAGAAACAAATACATCATAAACAAGAAGGCAGATTTATCTTCAATAAATTAATTATACCTTGTCATTTTCACCATCAGACATAGGAATGTCCACATTCATTATAATACATCCTAAATGGCAATTTGGCTACCTGAAGCCCTATCCTTTGTATGTTTCCTTTGTTTATTTTACTCAGATGTCAACTTAAAATAAAAGCCAATTTAAAAATCCTTTTGCAGAGAGTAGTTAAGATGATGGAGGAGTGGATGGGGGAGCCCCAAGCTTGCTTCATCCCTTGAACACAACTGAATAAATATCAAATCATTTTGAACACCCAAGAAATTGATCTGAGAGAGCAAAACTGCAAAAGAGGAAGCAAAAAATGACCATATCAAGGTGGGAGCTGTGGAGAGTTGATTTGGGGGAGAAAAGAACTGAGGGTGCTGTAATGGGGAGGGAGCCCTGATAATGAAAAGCGGGGGTCGGGGGAGCAGGGAGACACACACAGACACACACACAGTGAATCAGGATGCAGGGCATTTCACAAGAAAAACTCTTCCCCAAAACTACTGCCTGGGAAAAGGAAAGGGGCTTACTACTGCAAGCACTGATAAGCAGTGGAGCACAAAGTCTGAAGTTTTGGAGGTTTTACCTGGTAGGTTTGGCAGTGCTCTGGTGGGAAAGAAGGGTGGAAGCCTGGGAGCAGGCTGTGTGGTCTCATGATCCCCACAGTCCCAAGGGGAGAAACAATTTTCCTGCTTACAGTGCATTTGGGAGAGGGGACACAATCTCTCCGGAGACAAAAGACCTCATGGGCACTACTGAGCTGCCCTGTTCCCTTGCATAGGAACAAAGACACCGGGTGAGGGCAGCAAACCATCTTTTACCGATCTTTTTGCTGATCTTTACCATAAACTCCAAACTGCTGCGCTATCACACAACTGACTTCTGGGACACACTGGCAAATGGCAAAAGTGTGGGGAGACCCTCACCCAGAGAATCAGCATTGCGCCTCAGGGATCTCTAAAATTTGGAGTTTTGAAACTCAGCCCCGTGCCTAAGACAAAACACAGGAGTACTGTACCACCTAGCAGGCGGACAGCTCGGAGGCAGGCGGGGTGAAGGCAGGGATCTTACAGAAGCTAGGGATACAAGAGAGGTGATTGTTTGATCTTTTATGAGAGCTTCCTGAAGAGTGATGGGTGTGAACTCACTGCTCAGGGGTCAAGGGAAGATGGCAACCCCATTCCCCCTACTGCCCTCCTACCCCTGCCCATCAGCACTGAATTAGTATCTTTAAATAGTCACTCTGAATGTAAAACGGCTTAACTGCTCCAATCAAAAGACAGAGTATCAGAAGGAATAAAAAACAAGACCATCTATATGCTGCCTACAAGAGACTCATTATAGACCTAAAGATATCTATAGATTTAAGGTGAGGGGGTGGAGAACCATTTATCGTTACTGGATATCAAAAGAAAGCCAGAGTAGTCATATTTATAACAGACTACATTTTTTTTTAATTTTTAAAGATTTTATTCATTTGACAGAGAGAGGGGACACAAGCAGGGGGAGTGGGAGAGGGAGAAGCAGGTCTCCTGCTGAGCAGGGAGCCCAATGTCAGGCTCAATCCCAGGACCCCGGGGATCATGACCTGAACCAAAGGCAGATGCTTAATGACTAAGCCACCCAGGTGCCCCCAGACAAGATTTTAAACCAAAGACTGTAATAAGAGATGAAGAAGGGCACTATATTATAATTAAGGGGTCTATCAAACAAGTATATCTAATAATTATAAATATTTATGCCCCCAGCTTGGGAGCACCCAAACATATAAATCAATTAATAACAAACATAAAGAAACTCACTGAAAATAGTACAGTAATAACAGAGGATTTTAACACCCTACTCACAGCAATAGACAGATCATCTAGGCAGAAAATCAACAAGGACAATGGCTTTGAGTGATACTGAACCAGTTGGACCTAACAGATATATTCAGAATATTTCATCCTAAAGCAGAGGAAAACACATTCTTTTCAAGTGTACATGGAACATTCTCCAGAACAGATCACATACTGGGTCATAAATCAGGACCCCACAAGTATAAAAAGATCAAGATTATACCATGCATATTTTCAGATCACAACACTATGAAACTTGAAGTCAACCACAAGAAAAAATTTGAAAAGACTACAAATGCATGAAGATTAAAGAATATCATACTAATGAATGAATGGGTAAACCAGGAAATAAAAGAAGAAATTAAAAAATACATGGAAGCAAATCAGAATGAAAACAAAACAGTCCAAAACTTTTGGACTCCAAGGTCCAAAACCTTGGACTTCCTCAAGAAGCAAGAAGAGTCTCAAACACTACCCAACCTTATACCTCAAGGAGCTATAAAAGAACAGCAAATAAAGCCTAAAGCCAGGAGAAGGGAAATAATATAGAACAGAAATAATAATATAGAAGGCTGCCTGGGTGGCACAGTCAGTTAAATGTCCAACACCTGGTTTAGGCAAAGATCGTGATCTTGGGATTTTGAGATTGAGCCCTGCATTGGGATTTGTGCTTAGCTTGCAGTCTGCTTAAGACTCTCTCTCCGTGGGCGCCTGGTGGCTCGGTGGGTTGAGCCGATGCCTTCGGCTCGGGTCGTGATCTCGGGGTCCTGGGATCAAGTCCCGCGTTGGGCTCTCTGCTCGGCAGCGAGCCTGCTTCCCTCTCTCTCTCTGCCTGCCTCTCTGACTGCTTGTGATCTCTCTGTCAAATAAATAAATAAAATCTTTTTAAAAAAAAAAAGACTCTCTCTCCGTCACTCTCTGCCCCTGCCCACTGTGCTTTGTCTCTCAAATAAATAAATAAATAATTGTTAAAAAAAAAAAAGAAACAAAACAAACACCAATAAAACAGATCAATGAAACTATGAGCAGGTCAGGATGGGTAAAATCACAACTCAGTAAAGAAGAGATGTTGGCAAGAATGTGGAAAAAGGAGAATCCTCTGACACTGTTGGTGGGAATGCAAATTGGTGCAGTCACTCTGGAAAACAGTATGGAGGTTTCTCAAAAAGTTAAAATAGATCTATCCTATGACTCAGCAATTGTACCACTACATATTTATCTAAAGGGTACAGACATGGTGACTCAAAGGGGGGGCACATGCACCCCAATGTTTACAGCAATATCCACAATAGCCAAAATATGGAAAGAGCACAAATGTCCATCAATAGATGAATGAATAAAGATGTGATATATATGTAGACAGAGTGGTATATTACTCAGCCATCAAAAAGAATGAAATCTTGCCATTTGCAATGACATGTGGATGGAACTAGAGGGTATTATGCTAAGGGAAATAAGTCAGTCAGAGAAAAACAAATACCATATGATTTCATTCCTACGTGGAATTTAAGAAACAAAACAGATGAACATAGGGGAAGGGAAGGAAAAATAAAATAAGACAAAAATCAGAGAGGGACCATAAGAGACTCTTAACTATAGGGAACAAATTGAGGGTTGCTAGAGGGGAGGTGGGTTTTAGGGATGGGTAACTGGGTGATGGGAATTAAGGAAAGAGCTTGAAGTAGGGCTGTGGGTGATGAATCACTAAATTCTACCCCTGAAATTAATAACAGAGTACATGTTAACCTACTTGAGTTTAAATAAGACCTAAAAAAAAAAAAAAACCAGAAACAAAGAAAAACTATATAAAAGTTTCTGTGGCCAAGCAAAAGGAGAATAGAATCTAAAATGCTTTCTTTTTAGACTGCATTTCAAGTATGACATAATTCACACTTAAATACACAAAAATGTATTTTACAGTAGGACATATAAGTATAAGAGGCTTATATACATTTTGCTTTATTGATATAATTTATACACATAAGCTTATATACCATCCGATAATCTCCAAAGAAAACACCTATAAATGTACTTGTCTAGACAGTATAGACAAGTTTTTAAAATGAACCAAAATAGAGATTCTGATTTCTCAGCTGCATGTGGTGGAATTATTTATGTATAAAGATCAAATATTAGGTATTTACTACATTAAAGAGATTTAACTTTGTTCCATGCCAGCCATGAGTGACAGTGCGAGAGACTCCACTGTGGAAAGAATAAAAATAAGGTTAAAAAATAGGTTTAAATATTTGAAAATAAGGCTTCAATAATTTCAGAACTGAAAGTATTTGACTTTCCAAATTTTAATTCTTATTTTAAATGTAAATAAAGATGATAATTGGCTTATTAAATACAAATTGAAAAAGTAGCATTTATTTTACATTTCAAATTAATGTTGAAAACAAAACACCTGGCATTTCACTGAACAAATCACAGTTGTCCCCTATGTCATAGAATCTGGAGTCAGTTCATAACAAAATGCTATGTTCTAACCTATGAATGGATCCTATCTGTGTTACAATCACCCAGTGTAAAAATGGACAAATAAGTCAGTATTTCCTCTAACATGTTTCTAACAGAATTTTTAAAAAATGTTCAGAGCTATTCTTAATTAGTACACCATGATTAGAATATGCAGAAAAAGGAAAGAGATTAACCCTGCATGCTTAAAAAAAAAGTTGTGCAAAGAGATATTACTTAGTCCTCTGTTTCTACAAATGAAACAGCTCTCTTCTCCCTGTGACTCAATCCACAGACCTGTCTCCTCACATGGTATTTTGAACTGTTACACCTGTACTTTCCTGGAGTTTTTGAAATCGCTAAAACAAAACATAACAAAAACCTCAATGCTTATTTTTTGAAAAGGAATAATTATAAAATCTATACATAATAGTAAAATATGACTGAGATCTAGTCTACCATCTGCTTTACTTAATAATAGTTCTAGAGGGGCACCTGGGTGGCTCAGTGGGTTAAAGCCTCTGCCTTGGCCCAGTCATGATCCCAGGGTACTGGGATCGAGTCCTGCATCAGGCTCTCTGCTCAGCGGGGAGCCTGCTTCCCTTCCTCTCTCTCTGCCTGCCTCTCTGCCTACTTGTGATCTCTGTCTGTCAAATAAATAAATAAAATCTTTAAAAAAAAATAGTTCTAGGGCGCCTGGGTGGCTCAGTGGGTTAAGCTGCTGCCTTCGGCTCAGGTCATGATCTCAGGGTCCTGGGATCAAGTCCTGCATCGGGCACTCTGCTCAGCAGAGAGCCTGCTTCCCTCTCATTCTCTCTGCCTGCCTCTCTGCCTACTTGTGATCTCTGTCAAATAAATAAATAAAATCTTAAAAAAAAAAAGTTCTAGATATCCACTAGTGTAACATATCATATACTAAAAAGCAGTATCTTTAGTCTCAGCGTTTTACATCCAATATTCACTCACCACATTGTAATTCTGAAAAAAACAAGTCAACGCATGGCACAACTGCTGAGGGATTTTCTATGTTGGAAATGGTGAAATTTTCTAATTCTTCATGAGATTAGAACCAAAACAGTAACAGTAGCCATAGCTATAAGAAAATATAAAAGCGGTTAATAATTTAACATGGTATACTCACGATGGGGAAAGGATCCTCTACAGACAGCTTTGTTTAAAATGGTTACAAGAAACATATGGCAGTTTTTAAAATCGGACTCCATTTTCTCTATAGATTCCATTCTAGGAAAGAAAGTAAATTTCAATTTAGTAAGTATATACAGGGTTAAGGGTAGGCTACAAAATGCCTTTGGATTAATTTCAAATGTACTTCAGTTTACTTTCTTAAGTCTTAAGATTATGAAATATAAAATTTCCTCCCCCACCTTAAAATATAAACTTTCCAAATATTTGAAGGAAAAAGTCATTATGACATAAAACTATGCTCTTTTTGGGTGGTACTGAGTTCTGAAGCTGGGATGACGGGGGATGTTCCATTTTCCATTACACATTTCTGTATTTTTCATTTGCATATCTTCTTTTTGAAACAACAAATACATTAAAGATATAAAACCCTACATTTTAAAGTTATTAAAAAATGGGAATGAAAAATCAAGTAAGACGAAATCAGAGAAGGAGACAAACCATCAGAGACTCTTAACTATAGGGAACAAAAAGAATTGCTGGGGGCAGGCCAGGTGGGAGGATAGGGTAATTATGGAGGCTACATGATGAAATGAGTACTGGGTGTTATTTTCAACTAATGAATTACTGAACTCTAACTCTGAAACTAATGATACACTATATGTTAACAAATTGAATTTAAATAAAATGTTATAAAAATTAAAATCTTAAAAAAAATAAAAATTTATTATGGACAATATGGAACATACATAGGAGAGAGTGCAGAGGACACTCACATACCCACATCCAGCCTCAGCAGTCATCTACTGCAAAAAGGCTCTGTGCATAGCCCAGATCCACCACATTTAGAAACAAATTTGAGACCTCATAGCCCTTTGGTCATAAATATTTCAGTGTGTATACATTAAAGATACAGACTCCTCCAAGAGGAGTCAAGATGGCGGAGAAGTAGCAGGCTGAGACTACATCAGGTAGCAGGAGATCAGCTCGATAGCTTATCTAAACATTGCAAACACCTACAAATCCAACGGGAGAGTGAAGAGAAGAAGAACAGCAACTCTAGAAACAGAAAATCAACCACTTTCTGAAAGGTAGGACTGGCGGAGAAGTGAATCTAAAACGACAGGAAGATAGACCGCGGGGGGAGGGGCCGGCTCCCGGCAAGCGGCAGAGGAACGGAGCACAAAATCAGGACTTTTAAAAGTCTGTTCCACTGAGGGACATTGCTCCAGAGGCTAAACCAGGGTGAAGCCCACGCGGGGTCAGCATGGCCCCAGGTCCCGCAGGGTCACAGAAGGATCGGGGGTATCGGAGTGTCGGAGAGCTCGCAGGTATTAGAACGGAGAAGCCGGCTGCAGAGACAGAGCCGAGGACTGAACTCTCAGCTCGGGGTTACCTTGAACTGGTCGCGGGCTGGGTGAGCTCGGAGCGTGGCTAGAGGCTGGGGATACGGGAGTGATTGGGTGCTGTCCTCTGGGGGCGCACTGAGGAGTGGGGCTGCCATTTTCATTCCCGTCCTCTGGAACTCTACGGAAAGTGTTCAGGGAACAAAAGCTCCCAAAAGCGAACCCGAGCCGATTACTTAGTCCGGCCGCCAGTAAGGGCAGTGCAATCCCGCCTCGGGCAAAGACACTTGAGAGTCACTACAACAGGCCCCTCCCCCAGAAGATCAACAAAATATCCAGCCAGGACGAAGTTCATCTATCAAGGAAAGTAGGTTCAATTCCTAAGACAGAAGCGCAATTCCAGAGGAGGAGAAAGCAAAACACGGAACTCATGGCTTTCTCCCCATGATTCTTTAGTCTTGCGGCTACTTCAATTTTGTTTTCTTTTTTCAATTTTTTTTCTTTTTTCTTTTTTCTTCTTCTGCTAAATTTTTTAAAACTTTTACCCTTTTCTTTTATAACGTTTTTCGACTAGCTTATCTAAATATATATATATATTTTATTTGTTTTATTTTTTTAAATTTTTTTCTTTTTTTTTCTGAAGCTCTTTTTATCCCCTTTCTCCCCCCCCACAATTAGGGGTCTCTTCTGATTTGGTTACAGCGCATTTTTCTGGAGTCTTTGCCACCCTGGTAGTATTTTATTTGATCCTTCATATCCTCTTATCTGGACAAAATGACAAGGCGGAAAAAATCACCACAAACAAAAGAACAAGAGACAGTACCGAAGGCTAGGGACCTAATCAACACAGACATTGGTAATATGTCAGATCAAGAGTTCAGAATGACGATTCTGAACATTCTAGCCGGGCTCAAAAAAGGCATGGAAGATATTAGAGAAACCCTCTCTGGAGATATTAAAGCCCTTTCTGGAGAAATTAAAGAACTAAAATCTAACCAAGTTGAAATCAAAAAAGCTATTAATGAGGTGCAATCAAAAATGGAATCTCTCACTGCTAGGATAAATGAGGCAGAAGAAAGAATTAGTGATATAGAAGACCAAATGACAGAGAATAAAGAAGCCGAACAAAAGAGGGACAAACAGCTACTGGACCATGAGGGGAGAATTCGAGAGATAAGTGACACCATAAGACGAAACAACATTAGAATAATAGGGATTCCAGAAGAAGAAGAAACAGAGAGGGGAGCAGAAGGTCTATTGGAGAGAATTATTGGAGAGAATTTCCCTAATATGGCAAAGGGAACAAGCATCAAAATCCAGGAGATGCAGAGAACCCCCCTCAAAGTCAACAAGAATAGGTCCACACCCCGTCACCTAATAGTAAAATTTACAAGTCTTAGTGACAAAGAGAAAATCCTGAAAGCAGCCCGAGAAAAGAAGTCTGTAACATACAATGGTAAAAATATTAGATTGGCAGCAGACTTATCCACAGAGACCTGGCAGGCCAGAAAGAGCTGGCATGATATATTCAGAGCACTAAACGAGAAAAACATGCAGCCAAGAATACTCTATCCAGCTAGGCTATCATTGAAAATAGAAGGAGAGATCAAAAGATTCCAGGACAAACAAAAACTGAAAGAATTTGCAAACACCAAACCAGCTCTAAAGGAAATATTGAAAGGGGTCCTCTAAGCAAAGAGAGAGCCTAAAAGTAGTAGATCAGAAAGGTACAGAGACAATATACAGTAAAGTCACCTTACAGACTAATAACGGCACTAAATTCATATCTCTCAATAGTTACCCTGAATGTTAATGGGCTAAATGCCTCAATCAAAAGACACAGGGTATCAGAATGGATAAAAAAACAAAACCCATCAGTATGTTGCCTACAAGAAACTCATTTTAGACGCGAAGACACCTCCAGATTTAAAGTGAGGGGGTGGAAAACAATTCACCGTGCAAATGGGCATCAGAAGAAAGCTGGGGTGGCAATCCTTATATCAGATCAATTAGATTTTAAGCCAAAGACTATAATAAGAGATGAGGAAGGACACTATATCCTACTCAAAGGGTCTGTCCAACAAGAAGATCTAACAATTTTAAATATCTATGCCCCTAACGGGGGAGCAGCCAACTATATCAACCAATTAATAACAAAATCAAAGAAACCCATCAATAATAATACAATAATAGTAGGGGACTTTAACACTCCCCTCACTGAAATGGACAGATCATCCAAGCAAAAGATCAACAAGGAAATAAAGGCCTTAAATGACACACTGGACCAGATGGACATCACAGATATATTCAGAACATTTCATCCCAAAGCAACAGAATACACATTCTTCTCTAGTGCACATGGAACCTTCTCCAGAATAGATCACATCCGGGTCACAAATCAGGTATCAATTGGTATCAAAAGATTAGGATCATTCCCTGCATATTTTCAGACCACAATGCTCTGAAGCTAGAACTCAATCACAAGAGGAAAGCTGGAAAGAACCCAAATACATGGAGACTAAACAGCATCCTTCTAAAGAATGAATGGGTCAACCAGGAAATTAAAGAAGAATTGAAAAAATTCATGGAAACAAATGATAATAAAAACACAACAGTTCAAAATCTGTGGGACACAGCAAAGGCAGTCCTGAGAGGAAAATATATAGCGGTACAAGCCTTTCTCAAGAAACAAGAAAGGTCTCAAGTACACAACCTAACCCTACACGTAAAGGAGCTGGAGAAAGAACAAGAAAGACACCCTAAACCCAGCAGGAGAAGAGAAATCATAAAGATCAGAGCAGAAATCAATGAAATAGAAGCCAAAAAAACAATAGAAAAAATCAATGAAACTAGGAGCTGGTTCTTTGAAAGAATCAATAGGATTGATAAACCCCTGGCCAGACTCATCAAAAAGAAAAGAGAAAGGACCCAAATCAATAAAATCATGAATGAAAGAGGAGAGATCACAACTAACACCAAAGAAATACAGACAATTATAAGAACATACTATGAGCAACTCTACGCCAACAAATTGGACAATCTGGAAGAAATGGATGCATTCCTAGAGACCTAGAAACTACCACAACTGAACCAGGAAGAAATAGAAAACCTGAACAGGCCCATAACCAGTAAGGAGATTGAAACAGTATTCAAAAATCTCCAAACAAACAAAAGCCCAGGGCCAGACGGCTTCTCAGGGGAATTCTACCAAACATTTAAAGAAGAACGAATTCCTATTCTCCTGAAACTGTTCCAAAAAATAGAAACGGAAGGAAAACTTCCAAACTCATTTTATGAGGCCAGCATCACCTTGATCCCCAAACCAGACAAGGATCCCACCAAAAAAGAGAACTACAGACCAATATCCTTGATGAACACAGACGCAAAAATTCTCGCCAAAATACTAGCCAATAGGATTCAACAGTACATTAAAAGGATTATTCACCACGATCAAGTGGGATTTATTCCAGGGCTGCAGGGTTGGTTCAACATCCGCAAATCAATCAATGTGATACAACACATTAATAAAAGAAAGAACAAGAACCATATGATACTCTCAATAGATGCTGAAATAGCATTTGACAAAGTACAGCATCCCTTCCTAATCAAAACTCTCCAAAGTGTAGGGATAGAGGGCACATACCTCAATATTATCAAAGCCATCTATGAAAAACCCACCGCAAATATCATTCTCCATGGAGAAAAACTGAAAGCTTTTCCGCTAAGGTCAGGAACACGGCAGGGATGTCCATTATCACCACTGCTATTCAACATAGTACTAGAAGTCCTAGCCTCAGCAATCAGACAACAAAAAGAAATTAAAGGCATCCAAATTGGTAAAGAAGAAGTCAAACTATCACTCTTCGCAGATGATATGATACTATATGTGGAAAACCCAAAAGACTCCACTCCAAAACTGCTAGAACTTGTACAGGAATTCAGTAAAGTGTCAGGATATAAAATCAATACACAGAAATCAGTTGCATTTCTGTACATCAACAACAAGACAGAAGAAAGAGAAATTAAGGATTCCATCCCATTTACAATTGCACCCAAAACTATAAGATACCTAGGAATAAACCTAACCAAAGAGGCTAAGAATCTATACACAGAAAATTATAAAGTACTCATGAAAGAAATTGAGGAAGACACAAAGAAATGGAAAAATGTTCCATGCTCCTGGATTGGAAGAATAAATATTGTGAAAATGTCCATGCTACCTAAAGCAATCTACACATTTAATGCAATCCCTATCAAAATACCATCCATTTTTTTCAACGAAATGGAACAAATAATCCTCAAATTTATATGGAACCAGAAAAGACCTCGAATAGCCAAAGGAATATTGAAGAACAAAGCCAAAGTTGGTGGCATCACAATTCCGGACTTCAAGCTCTATTACAAAGCTGTCATCATCAAGACAGCATGGTACTGGCACAAAAACAGACACATAGATCAGTGGAACAGAATAGAGAGCCCAGAAATCGACCCTCAACTGTATGGTCAACTAATCTTCGACAAAGCAGGAAAGAATGTCCAATGGAAAAAAGACAGCCTCTTCAATAAATGGTGCTGGGAAAATTGGACAGCCACATGCAGAAAAATGAAATTGGACCACTTCCTTACACCACACACGAAAATAGACTCCAAATGGATGAAGGACCTCAATGTGAGAAAGGAATCCATCAAAATCCTTGAGGAGAATGCAGGCAGCAACCTCTTTGACCTCAGCCGCAGCAACATCTTCCTAGGAACAACGGCAAAGGCAAGGGAAGCAAGGGCAAAAATGAACTATTGGGATTTCATCAAGATCAAAAGCTTTTGCACAGCAAAGGAAACAGTTCACAAAACCAAAAGACAACTGACAGAACGGGAGAAGATATTTGCAAATGACATATCAGACAAAGGGCTAGTATCCAAAATGTATAAGGAACTTAGCAAACTCAACACCCAAAGAACAAACAATCCAATCAAGAAATGGGCAGAGGACATGAACAGACATTTCTGCAAAGAAGACATCCAGATGGCCAACAGACACACGAAAAAGTGCTCCACGTCACTCGGCATCAGGGAAATACAAATCAAAACCACAATGAGATATCACCTCACACCAGTCAGAATGGCTAAAATTAACAAGTCAGGAAATGACAGATGCTGGCGAGGATGTGGAGAAAGGGGAACCCTCCTCCACTGTTGGTGGGAATGCAAGCTGGTGCAACCACTCTGGAAAACAGCATGGAGGTTCCTCAAAATGTTGAAAATAGAACTACCCTATGACCCAGCAATTGCACTACTGGGTATTTACCCTAAAGATACAGACGTAGTGATCCGAAGGGGCACGTGTACCGGAATGTTTATAGCAGCAATGTCTACAATAGCCAAGCTATGGAAAGAACCTAGATGTCCATCAACAGATGAATGGATAAAGAAGATGTGGTATATATACACAATGGAATACTATGCAGCCATCAAAAGAAATGAAATGTTTTGTTTTTTTTTTAAAGATTTTATTTATTTATTTGATGGAGAGAGAGATCACAAGCAGGCAGAGAGGCAGGCAGAGAGAGATGAGGAAGCAGGCTCCCTGTGGAGCAGAGAGCCTGATGCGGGGCTTGATCCCAGGACCCTGAGATCATGACCTGAGCCGAAGGCAGTGGCTTAATCCACTGAGCCACCCAGGCGCCCCAAAAGAAATGAAATCTTGCCATTTGTGACGATGTGGATGGAACTAGAGCGTATCATGCTTAGTGAAATAAGTCAATCGGAGAAAGACAACTATCATATGATCTCCCTGATATGAGGACATGGAGAAGCAACATGGGGGGTTAGGGGGATAGGAGAAGAATAAATGAAACAAGATGGGATTGGGAGGGAGACAAACCATAAATGACTCTTAATCTCACAAAACAAACTGGGGGTTGCTGGGGGGAGGTGGGATTGGGAGAGGGGGAGGGGGCTATGGACATTGGGGAGGGTAGTGCTATCGTGAGTGCTGTGAAGTGTGTAAACCTGGCGATTTACAGACCTGTATCCCTGGAGATAAAAATACATTATATGTTTATTAAAAAAAAAAATTTGCAAGGGGAGGCGAACCATACAAGACTATGGACTCTGAAAAACAACCTGAGGGTTTTGAAGGGTCAGGGGTGGAAGGTTGGGGGAACAGGTGGTGGGTAATAGGGAGGGCACGTTTTGCATGGAGCACTGGGTGTTGTGCAAAAACAATGAATACTGTTACGCTGAAAAAATGAATAAAATGGAAAAAAAAAGATACAGACTCCTTTTAAAACAGCCACGATACCATTTGCTTGAAAATATTTAACAATGATTTTTTAATATCATCAAATAACCAGTGTTCAAAATTCACATTGCTTTTGAAATTTTTCACTCTTCTGCTCTAAGTCTGAATCAGGATCAATTAATTTCCATAAACTATAATGGCTGATAATGCTTCTAAAGTCCTCCTCACTCTGTGTTGTTTTTCTCACAATTTACTTTTTGAAGAAACTGAAACAATTCAATTTTAGCCAAGCAAATGCAGCAGTGTTATTTCCACCTCTACGTCCCAGTGATATGGAAAGAAAAATGTGCTTTACATTTGAGACAGCCATAACAAAGCAAGTAAGAATTTTATTTTCATCCTGCAATGAAGAATTCTAAACTACACTTAGTTTCTTTATTCAGAGCATTTTGAAATAGCATAGATTAAGGTTTTAATTTGATTAACACTATCATAAATTCTTATCTCCTTACTGATATGTACAAGCTATTATTCCAACAGTCTGGTCAACCAGACTTGCACTTTCCTTTTAGGGAAGTTACAGAGGCATTATCATTAACTTTATGAACAAGACAGGGGCAAACTACTGAACTGTACACTAACAGTAGAGTATGGTACTTTAGATATGAAAAGCAAGCTCCTGGCTCCACAACTGTCCTCTGACTTTATGGCATCTGTCTTTCTATATGATTCTGGCTTTCTTTTGATGCCGGTTAACATGATAAATGGGTCTCCACCCCCTCCCTTTCAATCTGGAGGTGTTGCTGGATCTAAAATGAGTCTCTTATAATCAGCACATTGCTGGGTCTTGTTCTTTTATATACTAATACCCTATGTCTTATGATTATTTAGTCCATTTACATTCAGAGTAATTATTTAAAGATACGAATTTAGGGGCGCCTGGGTGGCTCAGTGGGTTAGGCCTCTGCCTTCGGCTCAGGTCATGATCTCAGGGTCCTCGGATCAAGCCCCACATCGGGCTCTGCTCAGTGGGGAACCTGCTTCCCCTTCTATCTCTGCCTGCATCTCTGCCTATTAGTGATCTCTCCTCTATTAAATAAATATTAAAAAAAAAAGATACGAATTTAGTGTCATTGTATTACTTGCAAAGTCACTGTACTTGTAGACTGCCTGTTACTTCTTGGTCTTTGTTAGTTTTGGGCTCTGTCTTTGCTCAAAGGATTCTCTTTAATATTTCTTGCAGGGCTGGATTAGTGTTCACAAATTCCTTTGGTTTTTGTTTTCCTGGGTACTCTTTATCTCTCCTATTCTGAATGACAGCCTTGCTGGATATTCTTGGCTGCATATTTCTCCCATTTAGTACACTGATTATATAACATGCCAGTCCTTTTGGACTGCCAGGCCTCTGTGCCCAGGTCTGCTACTAGCCTTATATTTCTATCCTTGCAGATTCAGGACCTCTTTTCCCCAGTGGCTTTCAGGATTCTCTCTTTATTTCTGAAATTTGTAAGCCTCACTATTGTATGTCAAGGGGTTGACCTATTTTTATTGATTTTTGAGGATGTTGTTCTTTGTGGTTTCTGGATTTGAATGCTTGTTTTCTTCCCCAGATTAGGGAAGTTCTCAGCTATAATTTGTTCAAATAAACCTTCTGCCCCTCTCTCGCTTCATTTTCGGGGACCCATATTATTTGCATATTATTTTGCTTTCAAGAATTGCTAATTTCTTGAAGTCTCCCTTTGTGATCGGTAGTTATCTTTCTCTCTTCTTTTCAGCTTCTTTATTTTCCATCATTTTGTCTTCTCTATCACTGACTTGTTCTCTGCCTCATTCATCCTTGGCATTAGAGACTCCATTTTTGACTGCATCCCAGTAATAGCATTTTTAGTTTTGGCCTGATTAAATTTTAGCTTTAATAGCTTCTGCACAGCAAAGGAAACAGTCAACAAAACAAAAAGGCAACCCACGGAATGGGAGAAGATATTTGCAAATGACAGTACAGACAAAAGGTTGATATCCAGGATCTATAAAGAACTTCTCAAACTCAACACACACAAAACAGATAGTCATATCAAAAAATGGGCAGAAGATATGAAAAGACACTTCTCCAACGAAGACATACAAATGGCTATCAGACACATGAAAAAATGTTCATCATCACTAGCCATCAGGGAGATTCAAATTAAAACAACATTGAGATACCACCTAACACCAGTTAGAATGGCCAAAATTAGCAAGACAGGAAACAATGTATGATGGAGAGGATGTGGAGAAAGGGGAACCCTCTTACACTGTTGGTGGGAATGCAAGTTAGAGCAGCCACTTTGGAGAACAGTGTGGAGATTCCTGAAGAAATTAAAAATAGAGCTTCCCTATGACCCTGCAATTGCACTGCTGGGTATTTACCCCAAAGATATAGATGTAGTGAAAAGAAGGGCCACCTGTACCCCAATGTTTGTTGCAGCAATGGCTACGGTCGCCAAACTGTGGAAAGAACCAAGATGCCCTTCAACGGACGAATGGATAAGGAAGATGTGGTTCATATACACAATGGAGTATTATGCCTCCATCAGAAAGGATGAATACCCAACTTTTGTAGCAACATGGACGGGACTGGAAGAGATTATGCTGAGCGAAATAAATCAAGCAGAGAGAGTCAAGTATCATATGGTCTCACTTATTTGTGGAGTATAACATATAACATGGAGGGCATGGGGAGATGGAGAGGAGAGGGAGTTGAGCGAAACTCGAAGGGGAGATGAACCATGAGAGACTATGGACTCTGAAAAACCACCAGAGGGTTTTGAAGGGGCGGGTGGGTGGGAGTTTGAGCAACCAGGTGGTGGGTAATAGGGAGGGCACGTACTGCATGGAGCACTGGGTGTGATGCCAAAACAATGAACACTGTTATGCTGTAAATAAACAAAACAAAAAACAAAAAACAAACAAACAAAAATTTTAGCTTTTATTTCTCCAGTAAGGGATTTTGTAGTGTCTCCTATAGTTTTTTCAAGCCCAGACAGTATCTTTATAATCACTTCAAATTCTAGTTCAGACATCTTACTTATATCCATATTTAAATCCCTGGCATTGAGTGCTATGCCCTGTTCTTTCTTTCATGGTGAATTTCTCCATCTGGTCATTATGTCCAGAAAAGAATAAAAGAAAGAGAAAAGACAACATACCAACAAGAACAACAGAAAAAATAACAAAACATACCAGAAGAAAATAAAAACAAGAAAAAATAAGAAAAAAACCAAACCACAAATGAACTGAATGAAACAAAATACTAGATCCTGGGTTTATTTTGGTCTGCTTATTAAAAGAAACTAGATTCCTAAATAGGAAAGAAAGGAAAACATATATATATATGTGTGTGTGTGTATATATATATATATATATATATATATATATGAAAATAAAGTAAAATAAAAGTAAAGTAAAATATACAATGTATAGAAAATAAATATATGTATATAAAACATATAAGTAAAAGTTAAAATAATTGAAAAAATAAGAACACAGCATAGAAAAAATAAAACTGAAAGACTAAAGAATAATAAACTGCAAACGTTATATACTGTTTTCCCCATGAGCTAGTTTTGCAGTTCTGTATGATCAGTGAATTTGGTGCTGGTTGGATGTTCCTGTTTGTCCTCTTGGGGAGAGGCCTACTGTGCTGATTCTCAGGTGTTCTTGTGGTGGTGAAACTGCACCTCCCTTGCTAGGGGGCCAAGCTCAGTGTTAGTGGCTCTGGATTCCACTTTGTGGTGCTGTTTTGCTCCTTGAAGGGTTTGAGCACCAATGGGGGCAGGGGATGAAAATGGCGGCACCCCATTCTTGAGCCCCAGAGCTGAAAGTTTGTGTTGCCCACTCTTCAGTGAGCCCTCACAGAAAAGCAGTCATTCATAAGCCAGTTTTAGAAGGGAAACCGAAATGCTCAAATCGTAGAGGTTCCACAAGCTACATACTTACTGCCATGCTCCCAGACCTGCTTGCCAACCATCTGCAAACATGAGAGCCAAATTCAATACCTTCATGATGGCTTCTTTCACAAAACTGACCTGGAGATTAAAGCCACAGACAGAATATAGGCTCTGTAACTATGTTTGGACACTGATACCAACACTTTTATTTAATCTACATGAGTCACAGAAAAAGTTCATCAATGCAGTGACA
The DNA here is from genome assembly GCF_922984935.1 of Meles meles. NCBI lineage: Eukaryota > Metazoa > Chordata > Mammalia > Carnivora > Mustelidae > Meles > Meles meles. The sequence goes on from NC_060071.1 coordinate 29,289,060, forward strand.
GCTTTCAATATAATACGGAAGGGTGCTGGCTGTGAGTAAGTGCACCTGGAATCAGGCCATGTATCTAACGCACCTGTGATATAGGGCATATTAGCAGCAGAGTCTGACCAACAGAGCAAGTGACTATTTCATTACCATGGCCATTTACATTCACCAACAAAAGGGAGCAAGTAATCTAATGGCTATAAATTGACTTAATTCTTTATATTCTCACTAAGCTGGTTGCACTTTCTGACTAAAGCACTATTATTCCACAATTGCAGACACAATCTTCCAATTGAATCTAAGTGCAGTGCATGGTGCAGATGATCGTAATACAGTTCACATCTGTTTCTCTTTAACCGGCTTCTGGGTGGCTCAGTCACATCTGTTTCTCTTAGATATAATTTCTCGTAATATGGCACAAATTCATAACTTAATTTGGTCATTCCTTATAGACTATTCTGCTTACTAAGTATAAAATACTGAAGTGGAGAGACAACCTTCCTTGGCCAGCTTTATTCCTGCCTCTGTGGCCAAATCTGCAGATACCATCTCACATACCTTTTCTCTTAGCAAACAACGATCATGGATGGTTGACAAGTATCTATAGTGAATCTTAATCAACTGATCTAAATCCTTGGCTTCCTCGACTTGATGTTGAAACTCCAGCCCTGTACTGTGAAGAATCTTGAAGAGAAAGATGAAAAGTTTAATCATCAGACTTCTTTGAGGACGTGCATGCTAGACAAAAAACTTTATATCAATCTCTTCTACTCCTCTCAAATTCTTTCTTCAATAATTACATCTGTAAAATTTACAAAATGCCTTCTTTAAAGGCTGAGATTCTTATCTTAGAATAATGATGGGGAGCCAGTTCTTTAGGAAATCCATTCATAGAGTAAACAAATGCCTTACTCTGGACTAACAGAGTGTTCCTGGTGGGAAGGGGCAAGTGTATCAAATCACACACAAAAAGCATTTTTTAAAAAACTATCAGGTAAATTGAACTTCTATGTTTTCAGAAGTTCCAATATTTTTATAATAATCTTTAAAAGGAGCATAGATGTACTTTAACTAGAAAATAAGAAGAAAAAATTAAACTCCTACCATATACTCTCAATAATAAGGGTTTAAGGCTGCCTCTGAAAGCCAATGCATGATACACATCACATCTAAAACACAGACTTCAAAGGCTCACTTCTTCCAAATAAAATGAGTTCTAGAACTTGTATACAAATAAGTTTTTCTTTTTAAACCAATCATTTTAAATCCCAAATGAATACTGTCTTCTTAGAATTCTGCTATTGTTCAATTATCTGAACTCCTCTTTCAGATCTCCTCTAGATCTGGTTTTAAGATGTATAAGAAAAGCAGTTTCATTTACTTTGTAATGAGTTGTTTCTTGTTTGTAGGAAAATATATATATATATATATATATATATATATATATATATATATATATATAAAATCTGGCTGCATCTTCCTTCTTACACACCACACTAGCCTGACAGTAGCTAGCTGTTACTAAAATTTGAAGCCATTTTCTAGGGACAGATCTGTCACCACTGATAAAGTTTAAAAGTATACTGCAAGTTCTGAAGGCAATTCCAGAAGAGGAGCTCTGGGTATGCCCATCCTAAGAGGTTGCTGGACAGAGGGACAGGAGTTTCCAGATGCATGTGCTCTGGCATGTTTAAAAAAACATTTCCCCCCACTGTCATGTTATTTTATGATCAAATATTTTACATGCGCTATTGTTACACTTACAGTCTACAAATACTTTGTGGGCTCTTATAAATATATCACAAGTAACCCAGACACAAACCCTGGTCATGATGTAGTTGTGTAAGCTGTTCACAAAGTGCATGAGCTTTACTCTCAAGAGGAACATACGATGAATCTGCTGTCTTATTGGTTCCTTTTGTGATCCAAACTGAATAGTTGTGCCTTGTTCACATAAAAATCCGTCTCTGAGTTGTGGTTTTCCAGCAGTACTAGCTAGTTCTGTACAAGATTGAAAGAGCAGAGTAAGTGAGAACAACATCTACTCAAAGTGCACCCGTGCCACTGCACAGGGGTGCGACTTCTGATGTGGTTATCACCTGCAAAGGGCACTCTCCAGGAAGCACATTACGGACCCTACCTTCAGTGTCTCTGGAAGGTAAAGTAGTGAAAAAAGTTCCCCTTATCTCTGTCATTAAAACCTAAATGCCAACTTAAGGAAAAAAAAAACCCCAAAAAACAACTAAATGCCAAGTCCCAATACTCTGTCATTAAATTTTTTTTTCATAATTTAAGAATATTTATTCTGGCTAAATTCCTCATCAAGCTGTTACATTTCAGACTGACTGCAGTACAATTCCCTGGTATTTCATTCAGGGAAGTTAATTTTGACAACTGCAAAACTGTTGCTATAAATACTTGTCATCTGGGCACTTGTGACCAAAAATTACCCATTTCTTTATTTCAGGGCTAAAATGCAACTATAATTTATCTGTTGAAAACAAATCTTACCACCAAATAGTAAAACATCCAGACTATACTTTGCCCATTTTATTTGCAATAAGAGAAGGAACACCTGATTATAAATTTTTTGACATTCCAAACTTATAACAATATCCACAGGCCATGGGATCTATGAAAACAAAAACAGAAAATTAGAGTAGAAAGTAACCTACCTATTACTTGCATGGTGTAATTTTAATAGAAAATAATACTCTTATAAAATCTATCAGCACATACCTTATAGCTCAGGGTCAGACCATCTAAGATATGAACAGGGAGTTTCTTCTTGGTTGTGTCAACATTTTCATAAGATATAGACAGACTAGACAAAGAAATTTCAGTTTTAGTTTGTGAAAGTACTAAGCTCAAATAAAAATACTCTTTAAAAAACCATCAGCATTTTAACATTTATATCATATTTCAAAGAAGACATATTTCATAAAAAGAATGCAAATATTTCAATAAAGGTTTTCTATCATGTATTCCAGAATAGAAATTTGGTTTTAGAAGTAAGTAAGAGGAGCAAAGTTTTTTAATAATGGGTTTACCTGTGAAAGAGAAGAGACAGTTATATGTAGTAAGTTAGGAAAAAAGATGACCTCAGGGAAGAAGATATAATGGTAACAGCCTAGGTGCTTAATTCAGATAAAATTCAGGCAACAGGGCAGTGGAGGGAGACTGCTTTCGTTGCCCTGGACAGTGTGTTCAAGTCCATCGACAGAAGTGGGGACTGCTTCTAAAGCAAAGGTGTATACACACTGATTTACCTACTCTTTTCTAACACTGGTTTGAATGTGACTCTCAAAAAAAAGAAGCAACAAATGTGCATGGAAACATCTTTGTACCAGGTGCCACATGGGCACTTAATTGCCCTTACTCATTTAATTCTCACAGTAGTCATATAAGTGGACTGGGAAATGATGTAACTTTCCCACAATAACATGGGCACCAAGTGATGAAACCATGGAAGTTTTTTTTTTTTAATTTATTTATTTTTATTTTTTTATTTACAGCATAACAGTGTTCATTGTTTTGGCATCACACCCAGTGCTCCATGCAGTACGTGCCCTCCCTATTACCCACCACCTGGTTCCTCAACCTCCCACCCCCCGCACCCCCCCTGCCGCCCCTTCATAACCCTCTGGTTGTTTTTCAGAGTCCATAGTCTCTCATGGTTCATCTCCCCTTCCAGTTTCCCTCAACTCCCTCTCCTCTCCATCTCCCCATGTCCTCCATGTTATTTGTTATGCTCCAGAAATAAGTGAGACCATATGATACTTGACTCTCTCTGCTTGACTTATTTCGCTCAGCATAATTTCTTCCAGTCCCGTCCATGTTGCTACAAAAGTTGGGTATTCGTCCTTTCTGATGGAGGCATAATACTCCATTGTGTATATGGACCACATCTTCCTTATCCATTCATCCGTTGAAGGGCATCTTGGTTCTTTCCACAGTTTGGCGACCGTAGCCATTGCTGCAATAAACATTGGGGTACAGATGGCCCTTCTTTTCACTACATCTGTATCTTTGGGGTAAATACCCAGCAGTGCAATTGCAGGGTCATAGGGAAGCTCTATTTTTAATTTCTTCAGGAATCTCCACACTGTTCTCCAAAGTGGCTGCACTAACTTGCATTCCCACCAACAGTGTAAGAGGGTTCCCCTTTCTCCACATCCTCTCCAACACACGTTGTTTCCTGTCTTGCTAATTTTGGCCATTCTAACTGGTGTTAGGTGGTATCTCAATGTTGTTTTAATTTGAATCTCCCTGATGGCTAGTGATGATGAACATTTTTTCATGTGTCTGATAGCCATTTGTATGTCTTCGTTGGAGAAGTGTCTTTTCATATCTTCTGCCCATTTTTTGATATGACTATCTGTTTTGTGTGTGTTGAGTTTGAGAAGTTCTTTATAGATCCTGGATATCAACCTTTTGTCTGTACTGTCATTTGCAAATATCTTCTCCCATTCCGTGGGTTGCCTCTTTGTTTTGTTGACTGTTTCCTTTGCTGTGCAGAAGCTTTTGATCTTGATCAAGTCCCAAAAGTTCATTTTTGCTTTTGTTTCCTTGGCCTTTGGAGACATATCTTGAAAGAAGTTGCTGTGGCTGATATCGAAGAGGTTACTGCCCATGTTCTTCTCTAGGATTCTGATGGATTCGTGCCTCACGTTGAGGTCTTTTATCCATTTCGAGTTTATCTTTGTGAACGGTGTTTAAGAGAATGGTCGAGTTTCATTCTTCTACATATCGCTGTCCAGTTTTCCCAGCACCATTTATTGAAGAGACTGTCTTTTTTCCATTGAATATTTTTTCCTGTTTTGTAGAAGATTATTTGACCATAGAGTTGAGGGTCCATATCTGGGCTCTCCACTCTGTTCGACTGGTCTATGTGTCTGTTTTTATGCCAGTACCACGCTGTCTTGGTGATCACACCTTTGTAGTAAAGCTTGAAATCGGGTAACGTGATGCCGCCAGTTTTGTTTTTGTTTTTCAACATTTCCTTAGCAATTTGGGATCTCTTCTGACTCCATACAAATTTTAGGATTATTTGCTCCAGCTCTTTGAAAAATATCGGTAGAATTTTGATCGGAATGGCATTAAAAGGATAGATTGCTCTAGGCAGTATAGACATTTTAACAATGTTTATTCTTCCAATCCAAGAGCATGGAACAGTCTTCCATCTTTTTGTGTCTTCTTCAATTTCTTTCATGAGTGTTCTGTAGTTCCTCGAGTACAGGTCCTTTACCTCTTTGGTTAGGTTTATGCCCAGGTATCTTATGGTTCTTGGTGCTAGAGTAAATGGAATCGATTCTCTAATTTCCCTTTCTGTATTTTCATTGTTAGTGTATAAGAAAGCCACTGATTTCTGTACATTGACTTTGTATCCTGCCATGTTACTGAATTGCTGTATGAGTTCTAGTAGTTTGGGGGTGGAGTCTTTGGGGTTTTCCATATAAAGAATCATGTCATCTGCGAAGAGAGAGAGTTTGACTTCTTCCTTGCCAATTTGGATACCTTTTATTTCTCTTTGTTGTCTGATTGCCGTTGCTAGAACTTCTAATACTATGTTAAACAAGAGTGGTGAGAGTGGGCATCCTTGTCGTGTTCCTGATCTCAATGGGAAGGCTGCAAGCTTTTTCCCATTGAGGATGATATTTGCTGTGGGTCTTTCATAGATAGATTTTATGAAGTTCAGGAATGTTCCCTCTATCCCTATACTTTGAAGCGTTTTCATCAGGAACGGATGCTGGATTTTGTCAAATGCTTTTTGTGCATCAATTGAGAGGACCATGTGGTTCTTCTCTCTTCTCTTATTGATTTGTTCTATCACACTGATTGATTTGCGAATATTGAACCAACCTTGCAACCCAGGGATGAATCCCACCTGGTCATGGTGGATAATCTTTTGAATGTGCTGCTGGATCCTGTTTGCTAGGATCTTGTTGAGAATCTTTGCATCCATATTCATCAGTGATATTGGTCTGAAATTCTCCTTTTTGGTAGGGTCTTTGCCTAAACCATGGAAGTTTTAAGTGTAACACAGAGGTGGCGAGGCAGCCTTACAACCAGAAATGGAAAGCACAGTGTGTTATTTATAAATTAGTCAGTTCATTCCATGTCACAGGCACTGGTTAGTATTTTTTTAGATTGTAAGTTATGTGCCTCTACTGCGTACTTAGTAGGCACTTACAGAATACCTTGTCAGTCATCATGCCAAGCAGGTGAAAGAAAGTCAATCCCCAGAGAAAATCCCAGAGCAGACACATGGTGCTGCACCAATCCAGGCCAAGCAGGACTTTGTAGGACAGCAGACCATTGCCAGGCCATGCAAATAGAAGAGCATAAAACTGGAGGAAGCGGGGCGCCTGGGTGGCTCAGTGGATTAAGCCGCTGCCTTCGGCTCGGGTCATGATCTCAGGGTCCTGGGATCGGGCCCTGCATCGGGCTCTCTGCTCCGCCGGGAGCCTGCTTCCTCCTCTCTCTCTGCCTACCTCTCTGACTACTTGTGATCTCTCTCTCTGTCAAATAAATAAATAAAATCTTTAAAAAAAAAAAACCAAAAAACTGGAGGAAGCTATGAAGCAGGGAAAGTATAGCTCTTCAGCAAACCAGAAATATTCCAAATTCCTGAAATGAAAAGTTTGGTAGGAGAATATGATGTGTCTGTATGTGTACACATACTAGAATTGAGGCTGGGAAATGAACCAGATAGTAAAACTTGCCCTCTCATGAGAAGGAGCTCAGCCCATCTGTTACAAGGAGCCAATGAGCCTGAATACAACTGGTGGTTGGAGTTGCTGTAACACGATAGTCACTCTGGTGGCCCTGTCTGGGTCAAATGGAAGGGACTGAAGCTGAGACACAGAGTCAGGAGGTGTCAGGGAGGAGCTCTTGAGTAAGCACTGAGCAGTAAGGGGAAATGTTACCTAGGACGCAGAACTGAACAACCAGGGAGGTGTGGGAGCTAGGACAGAGGAAGGAATCTAGGGCGAGCCACACTGCTTTTGGGCGTTGGGATGAACAATGGTGCTTGACAATGATGAGCTCAGTTTTGGATACATGACATCTAGTGTAGGCGCAAGCTGCTGCCTGTGCAGGCACGGGGGCTAAAGGTACTAATGGTGCATAAGGGGTCCCTAAAGCCATTAACAGGGACTGGAACTGTCCAAGGCAGGAGTACTGAGGCTGTGCCAAAGGCAGGTGGGAAGCACGAGGCCCAGAGAGAGATTACAGAAAGAGCAAGAGGGATGTAGAAGGCTTGTAAGGCAGGGATTCTAGGCAGGGCAGGGGAGCAGCACTGGCACTGATGCTGGAATTGAGAGGGAAACTGGAGGGCCAGACTCAGCAAGCCTGAGGATGCAGACCGCTGCTTACAACATATGGAAGCCACAGCGGAAGGGTTGGCTCATTTCTCCTGAATTATACTAGGAATAGAATGCAATCTCAATAAAAATACCATCAGAGTTTTTGTTTTGGTGGAGCCAGACAAGTTGACAATAAAGTACCTTTGGAAAAATAAATAAGAAAAGCCAAGAAAGCCCTATTATTAAAACAGGATGTTATCGGCACATCAATAAACAGAACAGGGAAATAGAATGGAAAATCTAGAAAGATACTCAAGTACATATGAAAATTTAATGATAAAGGGCATGTCAAATAAATGCAGGAAACATGGATTGTTTTTTTAAAGGAGTAAGTGATGGGGAAAGAAAAGAAATAAGTGATGGGAACAAATCAGTCATTTAGAAAAAGATAAAACTAGATCTATTTCTCATGTTTTTAGCTGGATAAATTCCAAATGGATCAATATCAAATGTAAAAACAGTGTATTCAAGTTTAGAAGAAAAGATGGGTGAATTTCTTTGTAACCTGGGGAAAAAGTAAAACCTTTTTTAAAAGATTTTATTTATTTATATGAGAGAGAGAGAGAGAATGAGAGAGAGACCATGAGACAGGAGAGGTGAGAGGGAGAAGCAGACTCCCTGCTGAGCAGGGAACCTGATGTGGGACTCAATCCCGGACCTCCAGGATCATGACCTGAGCCGAAGGCAGGTCATGCTGCCTAACTAACTGAGCCACCAGGTGCCCCAGGTAAAACTTTCTTAACTCAAAACCTAAAAGTACTAAGAGAAAAGACTGGTAAGTTATAGAACTAAAAAAATCTGTATCACACAACAACAACAAATTATTATACCATAAGCAGAATGAAAGGACAAATGTCTAACTGGGAAACATATGTAATATAAACAGCTTCTAAAAATGGAGAGAATAAGAGACCAGTAACCTGATATTAACAGAAATGGTGGCAAAAGATATGGATAATTTACATTAAAAAATTCAAAAATAAACATACGGAAAGATGATAAAGTTCACTCTTATTAGAAAAATTAAAATGAGGGGTGCCTGGGTGGCTCAGAGGGTTAAGCTTCTGCCTTCAGCTCAGGTCATGATCCCAGGGTCCTGGGATCGAGCCCCGCATCGGGCTCTCTTCTCAGCAGGGAGCCTGCTTCCTCTCTCTCTCTCTCTGCCTGCCTCTCTGCCTACTTGTGATCTCTGTTTGTCAAATAAATAAATAAAATCTTAAAAAAAAAAGAAAAAGAAGAAAAATTAAAATGAAAACTATACTGAGATACTGTTTCTCATCAGACTGGTAAAATTCCAAAAGTCTGACAACCTATTCTGTTGGTGAGGCTGTGGAGAAAGCCACTCTACACATAAGACAGTCCATATGAAGAGAAATTTGGGAATAGCTAGCAGAATTATATACACATTTACCCTTTTACCCAGCAATCCCATTCTAGGAATATATTCCAAAGTTACACTGGCAAAAATATGAAGTGAGATGTACAAGACTACTCAGTCATTGCAGATATGCACAGCAGAAGAACAGAAACCCAAATGCCCACCAACAGAACAACTGATTGAAAGAATACAGTGGAAAGCCAGTCAGCTGTAAAGGAGTAAGGACAAGCTCTCTAGCTTATAAATGGAGTGGGTGGGAGATACATTAGTAACATAAGAAAAATAAAGATGCCAGAGTGGGCAATGCATGTTACCTTTTGTATTACATGCAACAGTTGCCTAAAGGAAAGGGAGGAAAAGGGCAGAAACAGAAACAGAAGACAGATCTTCCTAGAAGTACCACTGTACCAATGATTTTAACTTAGGAAATATACAGCTGTTTACATAATTAAAAAACAAAATTGAATCAAGAAATAAAACAAAACAAAGCAGTTCCTAAAAGTAGAAAATAAACTAAAGCAAATGAACTTGACCCTATGTTAAGTTGGTGGCATAATCACATGGGGAATTATTCCAAGTGACCTTGAAATAAAATATTCTGATGATTTGACAGTGTAGGAAGAGAAAAGAATCACAAACAGTAATTTCAACTCTCAGTGGGCTTGTTGCTATTATGGTTACTTTGGAACTATTACATATTATAGAATTAAAAAAAAACATTAGTTATGTCAGTGTGTTAATAAGCACTCAAGAAATACAAAGAAAGAAGTAAAAACTAAGCTTTAATATAAACTGGAAATATCAATATGAAATTATGATTAATTTATTTTTCCTACACATTCATTTCTCTCTTCACCGAGAAAACGTAGTAGTACTGACAATCCAATGCTGATGAATACTCTGGCACCCGATAAAGGGCTTTTTAAGCCACCAAATAGATGGGTCCAGTGCTCCTGGGAAAGGTGTACAGACCTAAGGCGGAAGGTGCACAGGACAAGCCTGTACATCTGTCTAGTCCTGAAAGTAAGGACACTCTGAAATTACTAGGGTCATATGAAGGGGTTCCCTCTGGGTAAAAATGCGAGTCTGAGCAACAAAAAAAGAAAAACTATAATAGACTGTGGCATTAAACATAACAAATCCATGAGTTTCTGCTGGTAGTGAAAAACAACTTTTCCTTCTTATGAAAAAAATCCAGCTGTTAGTCTGCTTTTACTAACCATACAATTGACAAAAATTCTGCTTTTATGGAAGAATTAAAGGTAATAAATAAGGAATGAATCCACTAAGTAGTAGCTTGGTAACCTGGCATGGCTGTGAGGAAAAGAATGCTTTGTCTGGCATGTCACGTTAATTATTATGACTACTATTTTTGAAGGACCAGTGAGGGAGCTGAGAAAGGGAGCTAAGGAAGAGAGCTGAGCAGGGACATGGGGAAGGAAAAAGGAATGCCAGGCAGTGTAGAAGATGAGTCTGCTTCACAAAGATCTGGTGGTACCAGCCCACAGACCTGGGTGAGTTGAATGTTCAGCAGGCAGACTGATATGGAGACAGGGCTGATTAGCTCCACAACTGGTCATAAGCTGACATAACAGCTTGAGAGAGCCACTAGATCACTAAGGATGACATAACAGTCTGAAAACATGCAATTCCGTCCAGTAAGTGGTGGAATTTATTTTCCACTCCTAAACCTGGGCTGACCTGTGACTCGGTTTGACCAATAGCATGTGGTGGAAGTGAAGGTCTATAAAGCCTGGAGCTCAGGTCTCAGCAAGTCCTTAGGGTTTTGTTCTCATTGTCTCAGAGGATCGCCTAAGACTCCTATGTGAGGAGGCCAGCACAGCTGGCTGGAGGGCAAGGCCAATGGAACAGAGAGATGCCACACCCAGTGGCTAGCACTGACTCCAGTCTTGTGAGAGAGGCCATGAAACCCTGACAGCCTACTTGGCCTCATCTTACCATCTTTTATTTAGTGGGCAAATCATTTAGCTATCTTCTGCTTCGGTTTTATAATATGAAACATAATACTGCAAAATTCATAGGGTTAGTGTGAGGATTAACTAGTATATGTAAAAATTCGTAGAAATAATATATGTAAAAATTCATAGAACAAAAATTCATAGAAGAAAATACACATATGTAAAAAAAATAGAATCTGTTGTGCATGGATAATTTTATATTATTTAAAATAAAAAGGTGCCTCCTATATTTTACCGTGAACTATCTTCAGGATACCGTTGTCCTACTGCTTCTTGAAGCTGGACATTAAGAAAAGACACATTCTGCCAGGTTTCCTTTTCTCTTATTTTATCAAAAATCGATGTATAGAAGTCATACATGGTATCTCCACCTTCCATTAAGAAAAAATTCCTCATGGCTTGCAAGTACTCAACCAACCTAAATGGAGAGAAAATAAGCGACAGAAAGATCTTATACTCATGAGACAGAACTCTGGACAAGTACCAGTTTTTGTAAACTACTAATTTTGAAATAGGTTTACATTCTACATTTAGTAAAAACAGAAACATTAACAACTTTTTTAAAGAGTTATAAAATAACAAAAATAGTATATGGCTGCCTTTAATAGTCAGAAAAAAATAAATTACTTTTCTATAACATTGAAGAAGGATAGGAAATATCAAAAAAGTAAAATAAACTAAAGTTAGTCCAAATCCTGCTATTCATAGTGAATTTCTATTGTTAATATTGGGGTATTTCTTTCCCGTGTTTTTTCCTATGCATTAAAAAATATAGTTCCCACCATATTATATATTCTGCTTTTTAAGCTTTAAGAACATTTTACATTATTTAAAACTCTGGATAAACATAATTTATAACATGAACTTTATAAAGTTCATACACAACATGGATATACTTTTATTTAAAGAACTAGTCATCCATTACTAGATAATTTCATGTTCTTCCCTCTGACAGCAAACTCTCTGATGGGTATTTTTGTGCAACAAGCTTTTTCTGTATTACTTTCAGGACAGAGTCTCAGATACAAAGGATTAAATTTTGCAATATAATGGTGTGAAACACTGATGATTAGTTGATTCTCTCAAAAGAAAACCGTTTACTAAATATCCATTTCCTACTCAATTAAAACTAACAACTTGAAATATAGGTTTTAAAATAATTTCAACTGTTCTTAAAGTACAGTAAGCTATCTAAACTACTCCCTTATACCTGTAATCCTTTTTTAGAGTTCGCATGAGGTTTCCACAGCACTCTAGGTATTGCTTATCAATATGAGGATAGAGGCAAGATCTCAGTGTTAACTCAAAAGTCTGGCACGTCACAGATTCTGATGATCTATCCACACATATATCTCCACCAGCAAACTTCTCATGAAAGTCACTCTGTTCCAAATACAACCTTTAAAAAAAAAAATGTGAGTCTCTTTTTATGAGCTGCTGTCAACAGAATTCCCTTAATCAAAACTTCAGAGTCCCATTTTTATATTTAGTGTTAAAATACCAACTATTACAGAAAGAAACTTTTCACCCCAAAATATCCTTCAATGAAAGTTTTTCAGCCACTTCTGCCTTAAGGGTCAAGTACTGGGTAGGTCTTTTTTAGCTACCTGGCCTCAGGCAGTGAAATGGCCGTTAGATAATAGGGTGCTGTGTGGGTATTAATGATTTACTTCATTAGGCTCTGCACCTAAAAGCACCTAAGGGCCAAGATGCATTTTAATCAGGGAGTGTGTGTGTGTGTGTGTGTGTGTGTGTGTGTGTGTTTGTGTGTGTATGTGATGCCTGCACACGACCCAGACTTTCAGAAATATCTTTTGTTTGAGCAATGGCAACTCCCAACAGATATAGGGCACATGAAAGTCTGAGAACTTTAACAAACAAGGAGACCAAATTGAATGCAATGTCTTCTTGCACTCTATTCATTAGAAAAGATAAGCTACAAAGGTTTTTTTTTTTTTTTTTTTAAAGATTCATTTATTTGACAGAGAGAAATCACAAGAGAGGCAGGCAGAGAGAGAGGAAGGGAAGCAGGCTCTCCGCTGAGCAGAGAGCCCGACGCGGGACTCGATCCCAGGACCCCGAGACCACGACCCGAGCCGAAGGCAGCGGCCCAACCCACTGAGCCACCCAGGCGCCCTAGAGTCGAAAAGCCCTACCCGGCAGAAATAAATGGTTACTAAATAGAAACTGCACAGATTCTATTTCAATCATCCCAAATCTTGCAGGTATACATCACCTTGCAAAGTTAATTGCCAGGAGTGGATCGTGAACATCATCCAGTTCAAGATGTCTTTCAGCAATGGACTGCATCTTAATTAAGTTCTCTTTGGTAGCCTGCTGCTCAGTAAGGACCTGTGCAGTAGAATCTTCTCCATGTCGAAGACGTGACTGTACAGATTCCAGAAACAGGGTATATAAGCTTTTTCTTTCTGCATCTGAAACATAAAAAAAAAATGTACAGTGAACTGTGTTCTGGTATATAATAGTAAGTAATGTTAAGAAGTATTAAGTAGTTTTATCTTAATATAGCCTGGTATTTTTCTTTAGCCTTTGAGAGTCTATCTCTGTTTCTTTACTTCTATAGTACAGTACAACTAAGTAGTTTTATATCCTGTTAGACAATTGTCAAGTTCATAAACATTCAAAGTATAAGCTAATTTTTTTTCTGAACAGAGTAATAACCTAAGCAGAATCCTTAAAGGTTATCACTATAGTGGATGGCACTATGATTGATACAAACAGGAGTCATAATTTCACTGGGGAAAACACTTCTGGCAGTGGCCCTGGAAGCTGATTACATTTTATTATTCAGTCGAAAAGGAAATATTCGGCAAAGTGAAAATATTATTTAAATAAAATAATACAAAGTAATGTAACATTAAGGTGATTTACAAACAAATAATTAAGGTCACAAGTCTATCAAGTCTTTTTAGTCAGTTGATAAAACTTGAAGTATACTACCTAAATCATATCTAGATTTTCCCAAAATCTACGATCAAGTCTGAGTTGTTAAACCAACAAATTCCTATCTACCAGGGCTTCTATTTATGGTCCTCAACAGCTAAATGCTATGCTGCATTAAGAAATGCCAGAAAATTATTTTTTAAAGGACCAGTTTTAAGGAATCAAGATTAAGGAAAAAGTATGTGGAACTTATTATCACTGCTATCACTGCCTTTGAAACACAGTGCTAAAAGTTTCCAGTGAGGACAATCTTTTTAATCAGGAGCACTAATTTGATCAAGGGCATAATTTCCACAAAAATAAAAGGCTTTGATAATTTTCAAACTACAAAATAATTACTATCTATCTCAGGATGACAAGAGTAAAGAGAGAACAGATGCTTGAATGCTGAGGGATACAGGAAGAAGGAAACTGCTACCTCTGGCTGTGTCCTGGGATGTGGTGCTCTCCACACACTGCAGGTTCTTCAGCAGCTGCATTGACTTGCCAGCCATAATTATCTGCTTAAGGACAGGTTTGAGGAAGGACACCATGGTATGCTGCCTGCTGGAGGGCCCCTGGTCACTGCCAGAACTTGCACTAGCATTATCACTCATTTTTTCTTCATTTTCTGTCCTTTCCGATACACTGTATAGTGTATAAGTTGCATACCAAAAGTCTCTGTGATTTACTGGAACATTTTTGTTTCTATAGAGATTCAAAAGAATTATAAAATTCAACTTTTCTGCCGTAAAAACAACAATATGTCTGTTCTAGCTGAGAGCATTGCCCAGACATTCCAAAACACAGTAGTATCTATTATTAGTAAAATGAAGCAATCTTCAGGCAAATGGTGCAGAGGTTTTATTTGACTTCAGTTCAACACAGAGAAGTGGATAAATACTCTGAATGGCATGGGTGAAATTTAACTAAGTAGAAAGTTTCCTGAATTGGAATTAAAGAAAATATGATTACTTTGATTCTCTTTACAGGTGGAATAAAAATTTACCTATTTTGTCATTTCTTACAAAAATAATCTCTAGACTTCTCTTTTTCTCTACATATATATATATATTTTTTAATGTAGGCTCCACACCCAGCATGGAGTCCACCGTGGGGCTTGATCTCAAGATCCTGAGATTAAGACCTGAGCTGAATCAAGAGTTGGACACTTGACTGACTGAACCACCTAGGTGGCCCTCAACATAGATCTTTTTTTTTTTTTAAGAAAATGATTTTATTTATTTGTCAGATAGAGAGCGAGGGGACAAGCAGGGGGAGCAGAAGTCAGAGAGAGAAGCAGACTCCCGCTGTGCAGGAAGCATAATGCAGGACTCCATCCCAGGACCCTGGGATCATGACCTGAGCCAAAGGCAGATACTTAACCAACTGGGCCACCCAGACATTCCTCCACATAGATTCTTAACTGAACTGCTTTTAACAATGAAACAGTGCTCACTCATCCCCCTTTAAGAACAACCAGAATCCCATTTTCACAAAAATTATCATGTAAAATCAATGAAAAACAATATAATGTCAGACATGACTCAGAGAAGGCCTGCTAATTTATATGAGCACTGCATAAACAGGGTTACCTTTTCAGAGCGGTAAGGACTTAATGTTCTCCTTCCTGATAAGTTAAATGGATAGCTATCCATAAAAACCATATTATCTAAACAGGCTGCGTAATTTAAAATTGAGTTAAGAGAGTTCTACACATTGCAGTTTGTATGATTCTGTTCAGAAAAATCAATTTACTGAAGGGTAAATCATAATAAATGAATCATGATTTTCCATAATTGTTTTATTTTAATATTATACTAAGAAGGTTAACAAAAAACCATAGCTAATTTGGAGAAATAATATTTTTTGTAATATTTTCATATCTTTTATCCTGTCGATAATTTATAATGGGAATTAGTTGAAGCCATTTGATATCACCTAAATTCATTCTATGGAAAGCAATGTGCCTTTTATAGTACCAGCGAACCATAAACACACTACCACTTAAAAAAAAAAGAATTTGCTAAGAAAAGCTGTAAATGGACATTAAAATTTGGAAACTATTTTTGGTACCTGACATCTCCTATAAAAACGCAAAAGAACTTGTTTATGGTAAAAACACAGCTCTGTCACTCACACTGGTTTCCCACAGTATTACCTGAACTAACAAAATTGCATGATTTTCCTGTGAGAGAAAAGAGGTACAAGCTGTGCCCCACACTCCCCAAGCTGTGCGTGGGACCTGACCTCTGGATGATGAACTCCCTTGCGCAGTCACATAGGCGCCCATGCACGATCCATTCATCCACAATCTGTAGGTAGGGTCGCACCGTTTCCACCCAGAGAGAGAACAGCAGTGAAACCTGAGGACAGAGTCAATCTCAGAACTCCCTTGTCTCTGGATAAAATGAAGTTTAAACATTTCTGATATACTTTTTTTTTTTTTTAAAGAGAGGGAAAGAAAGAGAGAGAGCATGTGCATGAGGGGGCAGATACCGAGAGGGAGACAGAATCTTGAGCAGGCTCCATGCAGAGCATGGAGCTTGATGGGGGTGGGAGGGGGGTTGATCTTAACAAACCTGAGATTATGACCTGAGCCAAAATCAAGTCAGATGCTTAACCAACTGAGCCATCCAGGCACCCCTCTAGAACACCTTTTAAAAAGTGATCGGATTTCTGTTTTTTGACACAAAGAAAGTAAAAATCCAAAACATACCCTATAAAATCCTTATGAAAACTCACCTAATATGAGATAACCACATTGTCTATAGTCCATACCAGGACTCTCTTGAGAGTGAAAGTTAAAGAGGGACAACAGCTCTAAGCTGGATAATCCAAAATCAGGTACAGCTACCCTATCTAACATACGCTATTAGCAAAATGTCCATTAAGAATGAGGAAATGAGAGATACTTGGGTGGCTCAGTCAGTTAAGCGGCTGCTTTTAGCTCAGGTCAGGATCCCAGGGGCCTGGGATCAAGTACCATATCAGGCTCCTTGCTCAGCTAGGGAGTCTGCGTGCCTCCCTCTCCCTCTGCCTGCCTTCTCCCTCTGCTTCTGCTCTCTCTCTCTGACAAATAAATAAAATCTTAAAAAGAATAAGGAAACGATTTCATTTTACTATAGTTCCCAGTAGGAAAAAAACTGCATAGCTGAAAGAAATCAACCTGTTTTATACTGAAGTGCAGTACCAAAATGGTGAGAAAACAGTTATATCAATAAACTAGGAAAGACCTAAAATGTGTATCCAAACAAACATGCAGCTTTCTAGATTATATTCTCTTGAATTTTTAAAAAATTGTGGCCAAAAAGAGTAACACAAAAATACACTATCTTCACAGACCTGTACCCCTGGGGATAAAAATACATTACATGTTTATAAAAAAAAAAAAAATTGGAAGGGGAGGCGAACCATAAGAGACTATGGACTCTGAAAAAGAACCTGAGGGTTTTGAAGGGTCAGGGGTGGGAGGTTGGGGGAACAGGTGGTGGGTAATAGGGAGGGCACGTTTTGCATGGAGCACTGGGTGTTGTGCAAAAACAATGAATACTGTTATGCTGAAAAAATAAAGAAAAAAAAGAAAAAACAAAAAACAAAACAAAACAACATTTCAAATTAAAAAAAAATACACTATCTTAAGCATTTTTTTAAAAGATTTTATTTATTTATTTGACAGACAGAGATCACAGGTAGGCAGAGAGGCAGGCAGAGAGAGAGAGAGGGGAAGGGAAGCAGGCTCCCTGCTGAGCAGAGAGCCCGATGCGGGGCTCAATCCCAGGACCCTGGGATCATGACCTGAGCTGAAGGCAAAGACTTTAACCCACTGAGCCACCAGGTGCCCCCTATCTTAAGCATTTTTAAGAGTACAATTCAGTAGTGTTAAGTTTATTTATATTATGAAAACAGATCTCGGGCAATATGCTGAGAAACTGAAACTCTGTACCTATTAAACATCTTTCCTTTTCTCCTCTCCCCAGTCTATGGCAGAACCATTCTTTCTGTTTCTATGAAATTTGACTACTCTAGATACCTTTTATAATAGATTTCTATTTTTACTGAAAAAAAGAGCTGTTGCAAACATCCATATATATAAGTCAGCTAGCTATTTTTCAAATCTAGCTTTTATGTTTTGCTTTGTCCTTGTTGCACCCTCCCCATGATCTCTGTGATTAGAGCCAAGAAGCTGGTTTCTTGTAGCCTTGAATTTAGAAGCTAATTTTTAAACTAATTTTTTATTTTTTCAGTGTTTAAAAACTCTGAACAGCTGTCTAACACAGTGTGATTTAAGCCCTATTTTGACAAAGAGCTATAACAGGCTATCCACCACTCCTTCGGCTGAACAGAATGGAGTCATACAACTTAGGATGAAAGTCTTACATACTGTTTGCTCAGAGGCTTCTCCAACATTGTCATATTCGAGAATGGCCTTGTACAGTGTGTTGAGTAGGTGAGATGCCCGAACAACATTTCGAGTGTCAGGTGGAACTTCTGCTACTCCAGTACTAAATACTTTATGCAGAACCTTGAGCTGAGCCAGTCGAGGTGACAACTTGTCCATCACTATTGCAAGAGTTACTGTAGTGTCTGCAAAATATTAAGAAACCAAACTCATTAGCAAGGAAGAATATCTGCATTGAGAATGTGATATAAATGCTAAGTCACTTATGGCAAACTGGTGGGTTTTAATCTCATATCATAAGGAGCTAATTTCCCTAAAGAAAGAAAAAACAGCTCAGAAGAAAAATAATGTGTAAAGGAACTGACAGTTAAGGGGAGAGGAAATAAAAGTGATTCTTAAACATATAGAGATATTCAACCTCAATTATAATAGAAGAAAACAAATTAAAACTACACTGGGCAAATAAAAAACAGACTTCAGTGGGCTACCTTATTAGTGAGGGGGTGGTTACTACAAAGGGGAACAAGAATAAGTTTTTTCATGGGGATGGCAGAGCTCTGTATCCTGAAGATGGAAGAGGATATACAAATATATACATGTGATATGGTGTCACAGAACTATACATGAAGATATTACTCCCCTCCCCACAAAACAGCAAATACCTATAAAACTGGTGAAATTCATGTCAGGTCTGCAGACCAATTAATGTATTGTGCCAATGCCAATTTCCTAGTTTGGATAACATAATATGATTATGTTGGGTGGGAATTATTGGGAGAAGTTAGGTGATAGGAACCTAGGACTTCTGGGTACTATTTTTTTGTACTAGTTGAAAATGAAAGTAGAGGGCAGGGGAAAGCTGACACTGGTTAACATTTTATACCTGTTTGATAATACACTGTTGAAAACCCTGTTCATTGGCAAGAGGATGAGGAAACAGATATTCATGTACATTGCTGGCAACTAGTCTCTATGGAGAACCATGCAGCAATATGTATCAAAATCACACATGTCATCACATACACACATCACATGCCATCATATACCACAGGAATTCCATTAAGAAATTATGCTATAGGGATGGGAAAAGATGGAGGAGGACTAGGGGATCTGATTTCAACTGGTCCCCTGAATTTAGTTAGATATCTACCAAATGATTTCTGAATACCCACGAAATCAGCCTGACATCTAAGAACATATATCTAGATCTCTACAAACAGAATATCCCCCACGGTCTTGAGGTATGAAGCAGGGAGCCACAATTCTGCATGTAGATATCGGAAGATAAATAGAAGGGGGAGGGATGTAACACTGGAGCACAAAGGCTCCTGGGCTGGGGCCTGGGCACAGACTTACAGACCAGTAGTAGAAAGGACTTTAGTGCAGCCCCCAGGATCCAGGAGCCGTGGGTGTGCGTGTGTGAACCTGGGCGGCCTGTGGGTTTAGAAGCACAAAGGGCAGAGATGGGCCCAGGCCTGGATTCCACTGCTGGGAGTGTTGCTGTGGGATGCACAACTGGAGAGGCAGCACAGATAGAAAGGGAAATAGTGTGGCCTGGTGAGCTCAGTTAAGAGCATACTGTGATTTCTCTGTTCTGAGACAGAGGTTTGGAATCAATCACTTATGCTCTGGCTCAGGGAAGAGATGCCATCAGAGAACAAAAGCCCCTCAAAAAATGGTTTTCACTGAGGACCTCCTTCCCCCGCATCCCCACCAGGGGGTTAGGTAAGTCTGCCCAAGCAAGGTTGCCTGAGTAACAGTGCAGCAGGCCCCTCCCACAGAAGACAGGCTAGAAGAATAAAACGATGACAGCCCTAAGGTTCCTTTAAACCAGGTGCATCTTGCTTGCATCGTGGTTAATACTTTGGACTCTGTACATTCCCACAACCACCCCCAACTGAATGACTAAAAGAGGAACCCCCAACAAAGAGAAGAATCAGAGACTGTGGCCTCTGTCACAGACCGAATAGATATGGAAATAAGCAAGATGTCAGAAATAGACTACAGAGTAACAATTATGAAGTCTGTATCTAGCCTTGAGAAAAATATTAGTGACCATATAGAATCTTTAAGGACAGAAATGAGATCTAATCAGGCCAAACTTAAAATGCTGTGAATGAGATGCTCTCTAAACTGGATATTCTGACTGCCAGGATAAATGAGGCAGAAGAACGAATTAGTGAGCTAGCAGATAAGATGATAGAAAAGAAGGAAACCAAGGAGGAATGGGAAAAACAGATTAAAGCCCAAGAGATCAGACTGATAGGATAAATAATGCAATGAATCATTTTAATATCAGAAGTATTAGAATCCCTGAGGGCTGGGGGGAGAGAGAGAGGTCTAGAAAATATATTGGAGCAAATCATAGCTGAGAACTTCCATAATCTGGAGAAGGAAACAAGCATTCCTATCGATGAAGCAGAGAGGACCTCCCAAGATCAATGAGAACAGACTGACTCCCTGACACATAATTGTACAATTTGGAAATCTTAGGTCCAAGGAAACAATCTTGAAAATGGCTAGGTTTCCCTGGAGACTTCTTATGTACAGAGGGAGGAACATCAAGATAATGTTAGACCTGTCCACAGAGACCTTGCAGGCCAGAAAGGGGTGGCAAAACATATTCAGGGCACTAAATGAGAAGAACAGGCAGCCAAGAATACTTTATCCACCAAGGCTACCATTCAGAATGGATGGAGCGACAAGGAGCTTCCAAGACTGGCAGAAACCCAAAGAATATGTGACCACCAAGCCGGCCCTGTAAGAAATATTAAGGGGGGGCTCTATAAAAGAAGAAAGATGCCCCAGAATAACATAGATGATTTACAGAGACAATTTATAGAAACAAAGACTTCACAGGCAACATGATGGCAATAAAAATCATATCTTTCAATAATCACTCTCAATGTGAATGGCCTCAATGCTCCCATGAAATGGCACAGGGTTGCAGACTGGATAAAAAGATAGGACCCATCCATATGCTCTATACAAGAAACTCCTTTTGAACCTAAAGATACATCCAGACTAAAAGGATAGAGAACCATCTTTCATGCCAAATGACCACAAAAGAAAGCTGCGGTAGCAATTCTCATATCAGACAAATTAGATTTTAAGCTAAAGACTGTAGTAAGAGATATAGAAGGACACTGTATCATTCTTAAAGAATCTATCCAACAAGAAGATTTAACAGTTATAAATATCTATGCCCCCAACACAGGAGCAGGCAACTACATAAGCCAACTGTTAACTAAAATAAAGAAAAATATTGATAATAATACGTTTATAGTAGAAGACCTCAACATTTCACTCTCAGCAACAGACAGATCATCTATGCTTAAGATCAACAAAGAAACAAGAACTTTGAATGACACACTGGGCCAGATCAATAGATATATATAGAACATTCCAACCTAAAACAATAGAATACTCATTCTTCTTAAACGCACATGGAACTTTCTCCAGAATGGACCACATACCAGGTCACAAATCTGGTCTCAATTGATACTAAAAGATTGAGATTATTCCCTGCATATTCTCAGACCACAGTGCTTTGAAACTGGAACTCAACCACAAGAAAAATGGAAGGAATTCAAACAATTGAAAACTAAAGTCCATCATGCTTAAGAATGTTTGGGTTGACCAGGAAATTAAAGAAGAACTCAAACAATTCATGGAAACCAATGAGAACAAAAACACATCAGTCCAAAACTTCTGGGATATGGCAAAGGCGGTCCTAAGGGGGAAACAGATAGCCATCTAAGCCCAACTCAAAAAAAAATAGAAA
This sequence comes from Meles meles, assembly GCF_922984935.1. NCBI lineage: Eukaryota > Metazoa > Chordata > Mammalia > Carnivora > Mustelidae > Meles > Meles meles. The sequence goes on from NC_060071.1 coordinate 29,310,898, forward strand.
AATCCCAAATATACAAACTAACTTACACCTTAAAGAACCAGAAGAACAACAAATAGACCCTAAGCCACCCATAAAAAAGAGACATAATTAAGATCAGAGCAGAGATCAATGAATTAGAAACCAGAAATACAGTAGAACACATCAACAAAACTAGAAGCTGATTCTTTGAAAGAATCAGTAAGATTGATAAACCACTGCCCAGACTTATCCAAAAGAAAAGAGAAAGGACCCAAATTAATAAAATTATGAACCAAAGGAGAGAAATCACAATTAACACCTAGGAAACAGAAACAATGTTTGGAAATTACTATCAACAACTATATGCCAATACATTAAGCAACCTAGAAGAAATGGATGCCTTCTTTGAAACCTATGGACTACCTAGACTGAAACAGGAAAAAAATTGACAATCAATAAGAGAAGAGAGAAGAATCACATGGTCCTCTCAATTGATGCAGAAAAAGCATTTGACAAAATACAGTATCCTTTCCTAATTAAAACTCTTCAGAGTGTAGGGAAAGAGGGAATATTTCTCAATATCATAAAAGCCATCTATGAAAAGCCCATGGTGAAAAGTGGGGAAAAGCTGAGAGCCTTTCTGTTAAGATCAGGAATATGATAAGGAAGCCTACTCTCACCACTATTGTTCAGCACAGTATTAGGATGTCTAGTAAGAGGTATTCATATTGGTAAAGAAGTCAAACTCTCTCTCTTCATAGATGACATGATACTTTATGTGGAAAACCCAAAGACTCCGCCCCCAGTTTACTAGATATACAGCAATTCAGTAATGTGGCAGGATACAAAACCAATGCACAGAAATCAGTTGTTCTTCTATACACTAACAATGTAACTGTACAAAGAGAAATTAGAGAATCAATTTCATTTATAATAGCACCCAAACCCACAAGAGACCTACGAATAAACCTAACCAAAGAGGTAAAGGATCTATATTCTAGAAACTTCAGAAAAACTATGAAAGAAATTGAAGAAGACACAGATGGACTAGGGGACTCTGTTTCAATCATTGCCTGATTTCAAGCTGTATTACAAAGCTGTGATCACTATAATAGTATGGTATTGGCACAAAACAGACATACAGATCAATGGAACAGAATACAGAGAGCAGATATGGACCCTCAACTCTATGGTCAAATAATCTTTGACAAAGCTGGAAAAAATATCCAATGGAAAAAACACCATCTCTTTAATAAATGTGCTGGGAAAATTTGACAGCTATGTACAAAAGAATGAAACTTGACCACTCTCTTACACCATACAGAAATAAACTAAATGGATTAAAAACCTCCATGTGAAAAGAAGGGGCACATGCACCCCAATGTTCATAGCAGCAATATCCACAATAGCCAAACTATGGAAGGAGCTGAGATGCCCTTCAACAGTGAATGGATAAAGAAGATGTGGTACACAATGGAATATTACTTAGCCATCAGAAAGGATGAATACACGTCATGTGCACTAACATGGATGGGACTGAAGGGAATTATGCTAAGTGAAATAAGTCAAGCAGAGAAAAACAATATGGTTTCACTTATATGTGGGAGATAAAGAATAGCATGGAGGACATTAGGAGAAGGAAAGGACAAAGAAGGTGGGGAATCAGAGGGGGAGATAAAACCATGAGAGACTATGGACTCTGGGAAACAATATACGCATTTCAGAGGGGAGGGGGGCTGGGAGGATGGGGTAGCCCAGTGATGGGTATTAAGGAGGGAGGGTACTGCAATGAGCACTTGGTGTTATATGCAAACAATGAATAATGGAACACTACATCAAAAGTGAAGTACTGTATATAGTGACTAACATAACAATAAAAAAAAATAAAACAAAAGTAAAAAAAATCTTGAAAAGAAGAATTATGCTGTAACTTGCTGCACATGTATATAATTACTTACATGTAAGTGGTTATTATTATAGCAGTGTTGGCAACTGAAGTTCAGAAACAACTTAAATGTTCATCAAAAGAGGACTGGTCTACGATATATTCACAGAATTAAATACTCAATTTGTAAAAAAGAGCGAGGAGGCTCTTTACATTTTTGTATGGTATAATCCTCACAAATTAAATTAGATAATAATTTGAAAGGAGAAGTTAACAGACTACTAGGTATGTATATATGAATATGCATTGCTTGCATATGTTTACGTTATTTCTGGAAGGATGCAAAAGAAACTTAAGACTTGGTTGCCTCAGGTGAGAGGAACTGAGTACTTGGCTTGAGAACTAGCATGGAAGAGTAATTTTCACTGTAAACTTTCTGTATTATTTGCATTTTTAGAGAATGAATGGCTTAAAATATAAATTTAAAATGATCATGAGTATTACTTATTTGTCATGTTATTTACAAACATTGTATCAATTAATAACATAGATGGCATTCAAAATATGACTTATGTGTCCTATGAGCAAAAGGGAAGGAAATTTAAATACCATTATTAATGATGTACTTCTCAATGTCCGTAAGTTCCTTTTTGAAACTAATGAAATATTTGTATAGGGCCCACATGAAAGCCTGGTATGTCCTAAAGGGAGCTTCAGTCAACTTCTTAGGAAGAGAACCATTTCCAGGTAACATGCCTTCAGAGCTGTGCCCCATAACTTCATCGATGAACTCCTGGAGTCGGAACACAACCTGGCCATATGCTGCCATTTGTTCTAGTACTGATTGTAAACAGCTCTGTAATAGAAGCAAACCACAAACATTTGAAGCCTTCTATAAACATTCATATACATACTCTTTCACTAAAATATTTATTTTGTGACTATTTTAAATAGTATGCTTAGTATAAGAAAATAGTTTCATACTCAAAGGAAATAATGTGAGCATTAATTTCTACAGAATACAGAATTCTAGCTTATACTTTAAAAAAACACATATAAAGTAAATAAATGTACTACAATCAAAAAAAGTTATAGTACAGAGCTTCCCAATACTGACAGAATTAAAAAGGAGAAAACACAAAATGAAACTAAATGTAACTATAACAAAAATATTTAGAATTCTCTTAACACTGTAAAGATGCACAATTTAATTCTGCCCTTTGGATCTTCAGTATATTTCATAATTAATTTTAATATTGCAAAATGTTTTAAAGTTACAGAACAGTTTACATAAATCCTATTATTTAATATTACTTGCAATAAATACAAATAACTTACATGTGTCAAATGAGTTACCACAATACTGTTTCTCACAGTTACTTTCCCATCTGTCAACTGAAATATAAAGAGCTTTTTTACCCCCGAAAGTAACCTGAAATGAAATAAAAAAGATGAATGTACTTTAAGTTTACAAAAATATTCATTACAGTAATGCCTAAGAAATTCTTTTCTTATAAATTTTTATTTAAATTCTAGTTGGTTAACATATAGTGTAATATTGGTTTCAGGAGTAGAATTTAGTGATTCATTACTTACATCTAATACATAGCACTCATCATAACAACTGACTTCCTTATCAGCCCATCCCCCACCCATCTCCCTCCAATAACCTTGTTTGTTCTCTATTGTTATGAGGCACTTATGGTTTCCCTCCCCACCTCTCCTCTTTTTTTCTCCCTTCCCACACATTCATCTGTTGTTTCCCAAATTCCACATATGAATGAAATCATATGATACTTGTCTTTCTCTGACTTATTCACTTAGCATAATACACTCTTAGCTCCATCCTTGTGACTGCAAACAATACTTAAGAAATTTTAATGAAAGATTCAGAATTGGGGGTTGGACAGATCTTCCCATTTTCAAAAATGTTAGTACTCAGAGAGGAATGATAGTAGAAGAGTAAGGGACTTCATTTCATCTGGTTCCCTGAATTAAGCTAGATAACTATGAAATCATTCTAAGCACCTATTAATTCAACCTGAGATTTAAGAAAATAATTGCTGGAATTCTGCAAATAGGAAAGCGAACACTTTTTCAAGGTAGGTGTGTGGAGAAATGAAACTGATGGGATATATCGGAAGACAAATGACAGGGTAGGGAGCCTCTGAAAGTCAGCTACTGGAAAGTGATATAGTAGCCTCCAAGCACAAAAAAACAGAACCTTTAGAAATGTGCGTCAGTGAGAGACATCCCTGCCTGAAAGGTGCTGCGATGAAAAGGGGGCAGAATCCTAGGTGGGACACAATGGGCTCAATATCCCTGGGGTGACAGGAAGAATGGGGGTGCCTGAGCTGGTAGAGTTCCCAAGCACTGGAGCTGCGAAACCAGTTATGGTCAGCGAGCCCAGGAGGGGGCTCTCAGCTCAGTTCACCATAAACTACAAACCAATGCCTGATCTGATGACTGCTCTCCGTTTGGGGGCCCTGCAAAGGACAGTGACCCAGCAACCCTCTGCCTTTCCCCAGAAGGATCAGTGTGGGCACGCATAGCAGAAGCCTGCAGAATTTGGCACATAGCGAAATTTTTCAGCTCTAGGGCTGGAGATGGGGGTGTGGCAGTTTTTATTTTCACGCTCTAAAGAGGTGAATGGAAAGCCTTCTGGGAACAAAAGCCACACAGAGAACCAGCTTACACTGAGACCAGCCCACTGGTAAGGGGGCAGTGAAATTCCATCCAGGCAAAGACACCAGACTATCAGCAAAGCAGGGCCCTCCCCCAGAGGATCAGCTGGAAGAACAGGTGAAGAGCAAGTTTATGGATGAAAGAGGACTGTAGAACTCCAGTGGTAGGGGATAACAGTATATAGAATTTGAGGTTTTTCCTCATGATGCGTTTATCTTTCAGTTTAAAAATTTCCATTTTCTCCTCTTTTTCCCTTTTCAACTAGTTTCTTATTTTATAAACTCTTTGTTAAAAACAAAGTCTTAACTTCCATTTTTTTTGCATTTGCTTTTTTGAGATATATTCTTCAATTTGGGGTTCTGCTCACTGTATTCATTTGTATTTTTTATGTGTATAAGTTCTCTCTCTAGACAATTCTCTTTACAATTTTGGGATCTAGTGTCTTCTAACACACAGACCAAAATACATTCAGGACCAAGTGGATCACCCTGTCTTGTCTACCCTGAGATTATATTCTCTCTTCCTCTGCCCCTTCTCTTTCCTTCTTTTTCTTTTCTGTTTTGGTTTCTGACCTCCTAGGATCTGTCTAGTGTGTATTTTACTGGGTTGTGGTTGATATTTTTTTATTTTGTTCATTCATTCATCCATTCTTCTCTGGGCAAAATGACTAGAAGGAGGAATTCACAACAAAAGAAAGAACAAGAGGTCTGAGGTCTCTCTGCTACAGATCTAATGAATAAGGTTATAAGTAAGACAGCAGAGCTGGAATTCAGGCTAACAATTATGAAGTTACTTACCAGGCTTGAAAATCACATAAAAGAAACAAGTGCAAAAATGAAATCTAATCAAGCCAAAATAAAAAATGCTCTAACTGTGATGCAATCTAAATTGGATGCTCTAACAGCTAAGGTAAATGAAGCAGAAGAAAGAGTAAGTAACATAGAAGACAAGCTGACAGAAAGGAAGGAAGCCAAGGAAAAGAGAGGATAAACAACTAATGGACCATAAGGAGAGGCATCAAGAAATCAGCAATGCCATAAAATGAAATAATATTAGAATTACTGGAGTCCCCATATGTGGCACATAAGGAATAGCATGGAGGACATTAAGAGAAGGAAGGGAAAAACAAAGCGGGGAATCAGAGGGGGAGATAAACCATAAGAGACTATGGACTCTGGGAAACAATCTGAGGGTTTCAGAGGAGAGGGGGGCAGAGGAATGGGGTAGCCTGATGATGGGTATTAAGGAGGGCACATGTTGTAATGAGAACTGGGTGCTATACACAAATAATGATTCATGGACCACTACATCAAAAACGAATGAAGTACTATATAGTGATTAACATAACAAAAAATATATGTTTTACTTGATCTTATTTGTTTCTAAGACATTTATAAAGCATGTAAAGAGCTCTTATTATACTACGTAAGCAATTTGTACTCACTAAATGATATTTTAGGGGAAAAAGCAAACAACAACAAAAAAGAATTATTGGAGTCTGTGAGGGAAAAGAAAGAAAAAGGAGGACATTAGAAGAATGAAAGGAAAAGTAAACTGGGGTAAACTGGAGGGGTAGACGAACCATGAGAGACTCTGGACTCTGAGAAACAGGGTTTTGGAGTCAGGTGGGATAGGTGAGCCTGATGGTGGGTATTGAGGAGGAAACGTATTGCATAGAGCACTGGATGTGGTGCATAAATAATGAATCTTGAAACACTGAAAAAAATGAAATAAAATTAAAAAGAGGGACAGAAGGTATATTTGAAGAAATCATAGCTGAGAACTTCCCTACTTTGGGGAAGGAAACAGGCATTCAAGTCCAAGAGGTAGTGAGGGCCCCTCCCCAAATCAATAAAAACAGATTAACACTCCAACATGTAATAAGGAAGCTTGCAAATTTCAGAGATAAAGAGAAAATCCTGAAAGCAGCTCAAGACAAGAGGTTTTTGACATACACTGGTAGAAACATTAGGCTGGCAACAGACCTATCCACAAAGACCTGGCAGGTGAAAAGGGACTGGCATGATATTCAGGGTGCTAAATGATAAAAATATGCAGCCAAATACTTTATCCAGGAAGGCTGTCATTCAGATTGGAAAGAGATAAAGAGCTTCCAGGACAGACAGAAATTGAAAGAACATGTAACCACTAAACCAGCTGTTCAAGAAATATTAAGGGGGATCCTGTAAGCAAAGAGAGAGCCCAAAAGTAAAAAGACCAGAAAGAAATGGAAATAATCTAAAGGAAACAGGGACTTTACAGGTAATACAATGGCCCTAAGTTTGTATCTTTCAACAATTACTCTGAGTGTAAATGGGCTAAATGCTACAATCAAAAGACACAGGGTATCAGATTGGATAAAAAAGCAAAACCCATCCCTATGCTTTCAACAAGAGACTCATTTTATTTTTATTTTTTTTTCATTTTATTTATTTTTTCAGCGTACAACACCCAGTGCTCCATGCAAAACGTGCCCTCCCCATTACCCACCACCTGTTCCCCCAACCTCCCACCCCTGACCCTTCAAAACCCTCAGGTTGCCCCAACCTCCCACCCCTGACCCTTCAAAACCCTCAGGTTGTTTTTCAGAGTCCATAGTCTCTTATGGTTCGCCTCCCCTCCCCAATGTCCATAGCCCGCTCCCCCTCTCCCAATCCCACCTCCCCCCAGCAACCCCCAGTTTGTTTTGTGAGATTAAGAGTCATTTATGGTTTGTCTCCCTCCCAGTCCCATCTTGTTTCATTTATTCTTCTCCTATCCCCCTAACCCCCCATGTTGCTTCTCCATGTCCTCATATCAGGGAGATATGATAGTTGTCTTTCTCCGATTGACTTATTTCACTAAGCATGATACGCTCTAGTTCCATCCACGTCGTCGCAAATGGCAAGATTTCATTTCTTTTGATGGCTGCATAGTATTCCATTGTGTATATGTACCACATCTTCTTTATCCATTCATCTGTTGATGGACATCTAGGACATTGCTGCTATAAACATTCGGGTACACGTGCCCCTTCGGATCACTATGTTTGTATCTTTAGGGTAAATACCCAGTAGTGCAATTGCTGGGTCATAGGGTAGTTCTATTTTCAACATTTTGAGGAACCTCCATGCTGTTTTCCAGAGTGGTTGCACCAGCTTGCATTCCCACCAACAGTGGAGGAGGGTTCTCCTTTCTCCACATCCTCGCCAGCATCTGTCATTTCCTGACTTGTTAATTTTAGCCATTCTGACTGGTGTGAGGTGATATCTCATTGTGGTTTTGATTTGTATTTCCCTGATGCCGAGTGACGTGGAGCACTTTTTCATGTGTCTGTTGGCCATCTGGATGTCTTCTTTGCAGAAATGTCTGTTCATGTCGTCTTCCCATTTCTTGATTGGATTGTTTGTTCTTTGGGTGTTGAGTTTGCTAAGTTCCTTATAGATTTTGGATACTAGCCCTTTATCTGATATGTCGTTTGCAAATATCTTCTCCCATTCTGTCAGTTGTCTTTTGGTTTTGTGAACTGTTTCCTTTGCTGTGCAAAAGCTTTTGATCTTGATGAAATCCCAATAGTTCATTTTTGCCCTTGCTTCCCTTGCCTTTGCCGTTGTTCCTAGGAAGATGTTGCTACGGCTGAGTTCGAAGAGGTTGCTGCCTGCATTCTCCTCAAGGATTTTGATGGATTCCTTTTTCACATTGAGGTCCTTCATCCATTTGGAGTCTATTTTCGTGTGTGGTGTAAGGAAGTGGTCCAATTTCATTTTTCTGCATGTGGCTGTCCAATTTTCCCAGCACCATTTATTGAAGAGGCTGTCTTTTTTCCATTGGACATTCTTTCCTGCTTTGTCGAAGATTAGTTGACCATACAGTTGAGGGTCGATTTCTGGGCTCTCTATTCTGTTCCACTGATCTATGTGTCTGTTTTTGTGCCAGTACCATACTGTCTTGATAATGACAGCTTTGTAATAGAGCTTGAAGTCTGGAATTGTGATGCCACCAACTTTGGCTTTCTTTTTCAATATTCCTTTGGCTATTCGAGGTCTTTTCTGGTTCCATATAAATTTGAGGATTATTTGTTCCATTTCGTTGAAAAAAATGGATGGTATTTTGATAGGGATTGCATTAAATGTGTAGATTGCTTTAGGTAGCATAGACATTTTCACAATATTTATTCTTCCAATCCAGGAGCATGGAACATTTTTCCATTTTTTTGTGTCTTTCTCAATTTCTTTCATGAGTACTTTATAATTTTCTGTGTATAGATTCAAGAGACTCATTTTAGACTTAAAGATACCTTCAGATTGAAAATGAGGGGGTGCAGAACCATTTATCATGCTAATAGGCATCAAAAGAAATCTGGGATAGCAATCCTCATATCATACAAATTAGACTTTAAACCAAAGACTGTAGTATGGGATAAAGAGGGATACTATATCATACTTACAGGGTCTTTTCAACCCTTTAAGATCTAACAATTATAAATATTTATGCTCCTAACTTGGGAGCAGCTAATAATATAAATGAATTAATAACAAAATTAAAGAAACACATTGATAATAATACATTCATAGAAGGGGATTTTAACACCCCACTCACAGTAATGGACAGATCATCTAAGCAGAGATCAACAAGGAAACAAGGGCTTTGAAAGACATAATGGACCAGATGGACTTCACAGATATATTCAGAGAATTCCATCCTAAGGTAACAGAAAATGCATTCTTCTCGACTGCACATGAAACATTCTCCAGAATAGATCATATACAGGATCATAAATCAGGTGTCAATCAATACCAAAAGTCTCGGATTATTCCCTTAATATTTTCAGACCACAATTCCTTAACCTTAAACTCAATTACAAGCAGAAATTTGGAAGCCAACACAAACAACTGGAGGTTAAAGAGCATCCTACTAAGGAATGAATGGGTCAACCAGGAAATTAAAGAACAATGTAAAAAATTCATAAAAACATATGAAAATGAAAATAACAGTTCAAAACTTCTGGACATAGCAAAGGTGGTCCTAAGAGGACACTGCAATATAAATCTTTCTCAAAAATTAGAAAAATCTCAAATACACAAGCTAACCCCCTGAACCTAAAGAAGCTGGAAAAAGAACTACAAATAAAGCCCCAAACAAGCAGAAGAAGAGAAATAATAAAGATTAGAGCAGAAATTAATGAAATAGAAACCAGGAAAAACAGTAGAACAGATTAAAGAAACTAGAATCTGGTTCTTTGAAAGAATTAATAAGATTGATAAACTCCTAGCTTCTTATCAAAAAAAGAGAAAGGACCCAAATTAATAAAATCATGAATGAGAAGGGAGAGATCACGACCAATACCAAGGATACAGAAACAATGTTAGGAACATATTATGAGTAACTATATGCCAATAAATTAAGCAATCTGGAAGAAATGAATGCATTCTTGGAAACTTACAAACTACCAAGACTGAAACAGAAGAAAAATCTGAACAGACCAATAACCAGCAAAGAAACTGAAGCAGTAATATAAAACATCCAAAAAAAACCTCAAGTGTTCAGGGCCGGATGGCTTCCCACGGGAATTCTACCAAACATTTACAGAAGAAATTAATACCTATTCATCTGAAGCTGACTCAAAAAACAGAAAGGGAAGGAAAATTCCCAAACTTGTTCTATGAGGCCAGCATTACTGTGATTCCAAAACCAGGCAAAGACCCCATCAAAAAAGAGAATTACAGACCAATGTCCCTGATGAACATGGATGCCAACATACTCACCAAGACACTAGCTTAATTTGTTGGCATACACTTACTGATAAAAAATTTCTAACAATTGTTTCTGTATCCTTGGTGTTGGTTGTGATCTCTCCCCTCTCATCCATGATTTTATTAATTTGGGTCCTTTCTCTTTTCTTTTCGATAAGTCTGGCCAGAGGCTTATCAATCTTCTCAATGCTCTCAACAAATACCAACAGTACATTAAAAGGATTATTCCCCACAGCCAAGTGGAATTTATTCCTTGGCTATAAGGGTGGTGCAACATTCGGGTATTAATCAATGTGATACATTAATAAAAGAAAGGACAAGAGATATATGATTCAATTGATCAGAGAAAACATTGTATCAGAGAAAGCATTTGACAAAATATAGCATGCTTTCTTGAATAAAACTCTCCAGTGTAGGGTATTTACCCCAAAGATACAGATGTAGTGAAAAGAAGGGCCATTTGTACCCCAATGTTTATTGCAGCAATGGCTACGGTCGCCAAACTGTGGAAAGAACCAAGATGCCCTTCAACGGATGAATGGATAAGGAAGATGTGGTCCATATACACAATGGAGTATTATGCCTCCATCAGAAAGGACGAATACCCAACTTTTGTAGCAACATGGACGGGACTGGAAGAAATTATGCTGAGCGAAATAAGTCAAGCAGAGAGAGTCAAGTATCATATGGTCTCACTTATTTGTGGAGCATAACAAATAACATGGAGGACATGGGGAGATGGAGAGGAGAGGGAGTTGAGGGAAACTGGAAGGGGAGATGAACCATGAGAGACTATGGACTCTGAAAAACAACCAGAGGGTTATGAAGGGGCGGCGGGAGGGGGTGGGGTGGGGTGGGAGGTTGAGGAACCAGGTGGTGGGTAATAGGGAGGGCACGTACTGCATGGAGCACTGGGTGTGATGCCAAAACAATGAACACTGTTATGCTGTAAATAAGCAAATAAAAATAAATAAATTAATTAAAAAAAAAAAACCTCTCCAGTGTAGGGATAGAAGGAACATACCTTAATATTTTAAATGCCATCTATGAAAAGCCTACAGAGAGTATCATTCTCAATGGGGAAAAACTGAGACCTTTTCCTCTAAGGTCAGGAGCATGACAGGGATGTCCACTCTCACCACTGTTGTTTAACACAGTACCGTAAATTCTAGCCTCAGCAGTCAGACAACAAAAAGTAATAAAAGACATTCAAATTGGCAAAGAAGTCATCAAACTCTCTCTCCACATATGACATGATCTTTATCTCGTCAGGATGTAAAAAATAGAGCTACCCTACGGCCCTGCAACTGCACTACTGGGTATTTACCCCAAAGTTACAGCTGGAGTAAAAAGAAGGGGCACCTACACCCCAATGTTCTGGTAGCAATGTCCACAATAGCCAAATTGTGGAAAGAACCAAGATGTCTCCTGACAGTAGAATGGATAACGGATAAAGGAAATGTGGTATGTATATACAATGGAATATTACTTGGCCATAAGAAAGGATGAACACACTATTCACATCAACATGAATGAACTGGAGGATCTTATGCTAGCGAAATGAGTCAGAGAAAGACAATTATCATGTGGTTTCACTCACATGCGGAGTACAGGAAACATCATAGAGGATCATGGGGTAGGGGAGTGAAAACTGAATGGGAAGTCATCAGAGAGGGAGAACCATAAGAGACTCTTGACTATAAGAAGCAAACTGAGTTGCTGGAAGGAAGGTGGGTGGGAGGATGGGGTGATTTGGTGACGGGCATTAATGAGGGCATGTGATATGATGATCACTGGCTGTTACATGCAGCTGATGAACTGCTGAATACTACATCTGAAACTAAGTATGTACTATATGTTGGCTAATTGAATTAAAAAAAAAGCTGCAGAAGTTGCAGAAGTATCAGGGAAAAAAATAAAAGAAAAGAAAAAAAGAATGTCAATATTATCCTTTGTGGCTGAGAGTAACAGAATCTGGAAATCTTAGTAGTATTAGACTACATGTTGCATTTCTCATTTTCAATTTTATGTGGACACAATTTAAATTTTCTTTTTTTTTCCACAACGTAAATTCATAGATTCCTGGTTTCCAGGTATAAGACACAGGTTCTCGCTGATATACTCTGCCTAGCAAACTAGGAGTCTTTCGTTTACTCAGTTGAACTGAGTAATTAAAAAATAAAAAAAAATAATAATGGTATAACCTAATTAAATAGCATACTACATGATTTAAAACAGAAAAGAAGTAAACATCAAATTCTCACAATCTCTACAATTGACTTTGAAGTTTAGGTTTTCTCAGTCCCGCAACTTATGCTTTAGGTGCCCATTAGAAACAGTTTTCGGTTAAACCCAATGGCCTATTTCTAGTATGCATGTGAAGAAACAATGAATACTTTCCTTAAAAAACCAAAATTCTGCCTCTTAGTAAGAAAGTCTTCTATACTAGTAATTAGCTTAACAGGTCTTACCATAAGGTTTCTCGAATAACCTGTGTCTCAGTTACAAAAACTCTGTCATCTGGAACATATAACAGGTCACTGCTATACAAGTGTTGGTCCCTATTAGACAGCAAACAGCAAATGTCAATAAAAAGGTTTCTCATGAAGTAAAATTACATGCGTTAAGGAATATATGCATTTAGTGGTAATTTAACCAGTAATCAATAAGCAAATAAACATAACAGGTTTAAATGCCCTCACATACTCATTTCTACATGTCAACTGTAATATTCTCAGAGAAGTACTTTCAGAACAATTCCAATTTTTTTAAGAAGATAGTATTTATTTATTTCAGAGAGTGAGAGAAATAGGTAGAGAAAGCATAAGCTGGGGGTAGGGGTGATGAGGTGGGGAGAGAGGGAGAAGGCTTTCTGCTGAGCAGGGAGCTTGACATGGGGCTCAAACCCAGGATGCTGGAACCATGACTGGAAGTAAAGGCAGATGCTTAACCAACTGAGCCCCCCAGGCAACCCAGAATAATTCCAATTATTATATTCTTTGCTGATTTAGCCAAGTGTTCAAAACTATGTATTGTTTTAGAAAAATGGTAATTGTATTTTTATAGTAGGTGCATTAGATTTTAAAAAAGAAATCAAATAGATGACCTAATTCATTAGCTACCAATCCATTAGCTTTGAAAGTAAAAAACAAAAAACAGACAATAATTAAATAATAATCTCATTTTAAAAATAAATAACTGAAAATATGTTAAATTAGAATTGCTAAAAATTTTTTTAAATTTCAGGGAAGTTTTTTTATTTAAATCATAAATCAAAAGCAAATATTAAAATATAAAAGCTTCTTAACACATTAAATGAAAAACTTAGCTTCTTACCAGACAGCAGCTAGATTGGAGTGCAAATGTAAACTATGAGGAAACCTTGAGGATCTGGCTGTCCAGTACTGATGAACCACATGCTGTTCCAGCCAGCTTCGGCCATCTGTCTCATCTACTGGAAGGATATTTAAAAAGTTTAAATTATAAGAATTAACAAAAAAAACACTTGAGCAACTACACCACAATTCTGGATTTATGACTCCATTCAAATAGTCAATTGAGAAAGGCTCTTTTTCTTATCAAATTCAACACCTATGAAACAAATAATACATTACTAAATGGGCAGAAGACATGAATAGACATGTTTCCAAATAAGACACCCAGATGGCTAATAGATACATGAAAAGATCCTCAACATCACCATCATCAGAGAAATACAAATCAAAACCACAATGGGTTACCACATTATACCTGTCAGAAAGGGGTAAAATTAACAACACAAGAAGAAACAACAGGTGTTGACAAGGATACAGACAAGGGGAACCCTCTTGCACTGTCGGTAGGAATGCAAACTGGTATAGCCACTCTGGAGAACAGTTTGGAGGTTCCTCAGAAAGTTAAGAATAGAACCACCCTATGATCTGGCAATTGCACTACTAGGTATTTACCAGTATATAAAAATACAGATTCAAAGGGGTATATGACACACCCCGACATTTATAGCAGCATTATCAACAATAGCCAAACTATGAAGAGAACCCTAATGTTGATCAACTGATGGATAAAGAAGATATGGTATCTATACACAATGGAATATTATTCAGCTAAAAAAAAAGAATGAAATCTTGCCATTAGGGGCGCCTGGGTGGCTCAGTGGGTTAAAGCCTCTGCCTTCAGCTCTGGTCATGATCCCAGGGTCCTGGGATTGAGCCCCGCATTGGGCTTTCTGCTCAGCCGGGAGGCTGCTTCCCCCTCTCTCTCTGCCTGCCTCTTTGCCTACTTGTGATCTCTCTCTCTCTCTGTCAAATAAATAAATAAAATCTTAAAAAAAAAAAAAGAAATCTTGCCATTACCAGCAGGTGGATGGAACTAGAGTGTATTATGCTAAGTGAAATAAGTCAGAGAAAGACAAATACCATATAATCTCATTCATATGTGGAATTTAAAAAAGAATAGAGATGAACATATGGGAAGGGGGAACAGAAAAAAAAGGAGGAAAACAAGCGATAAGAGACTCGTAACAACAGAGAACAAACTGAGGGTTGAAGGAGATGGGTGGGGGATAGGTTAGATGAGTATTAAAGAGGGCACTTGTGATGAGCACTGGGTGTTGTATAAAAGTGATGAATCACTGAATTCTACCCCAGAAATCAATATTGCACTGCATGTTAACAAACAAAATTTAAATTGAAAAATAAAAAGGCTCTTTATATATACATATATAGAAATGCACATACAAAATGTAATTAAATATCACTGGCTATAAAGAAAAAAATTAGTCAATTTTAAATGACCCCATGAATAAGAAGACATGAACAGTATATTCAAATATTTCAATAATCATAAAAGAAATTGAAATAGTAACCAAAGATATTCTCAAGAACTCCCAAAGCCTCAGGACTGGTAGTAAGCTTTAAAGAATTATAATCTCTTATAATATTATAAGGCTAACATAACTTTGCTTCTTTTTTTAAAAAAATATTTTATTTATTTGACAGAGAGAAATCACAACTAGGCAGAGAGGCAGGCAGAGAGAGAGGAGGAAGCAGGTTCCCTGCAGAGCAGAGAGCCCGATGTGGGGCTCGATCCCAGAACCCTGGGATCATGACCTGAGCCGAAGGCAGAGGCTTTAACCCACTGAGCCACCCAGGCGCCCCCATAATCTTGCTTCTTTTTTTTTTTTTTTTTAAGATTTTATTTATATATTTGACAGAGAGAAATCACAAGAGAGGCAGGCAGAGAGAGAGGAAGGGAAGCAGGCTCTCTGCTGAGCAGGGAGCCCGATGTGGGACTCGATCCCAGGACCCTGAGATCATGACCTGAGCTGAAGGCAGCGGCTTAATCCACTGAGCCACCCAGGCGCCCAATCTTGCTTCTAAAACCAGATAAAGACAGAAAAAAGAAGTTCATAGAATAAAAATGGAAAATCCTAAATTAAAGAATAGCTAACCCAGGGGCACCAGGGTGGTGCAGTTGGTGGATCATGTGACTCTTGATCTCAGGGTCTTGAGTTTGATTGAGCCCCACATTGGGCATAGCGCTTATTTTTAAAAAAATGTAGTAAAAAGTAACAGAAACATTATGGGAATTCAGCTCAGGCATTCAAGGATGATTCACTATCAAAATCTATCTATGTAGGAATAGAACAAAAGAGAAAGATTATATATAGGATTATCTCACAGATAAAGAACATTTGATAAAGTTCAAGACTCCTAGAAAAACAGGAGTAGAAGGAAACTGTCTTAATTTGATAAAGACCACATACCCAGAACCTATACCAAAACCCAACACACTTAACAGAGGAATTTAAGGTGCAACCCTCTTAGACTGAGACCCACTCCAGGAAAACTGCTCTAACTGCTGATGCTTCCTCTGCAGACTAAAGGCGTAGCCAGAACAGACACCATTAATGTGTCACAAAGAAAATACAAGATATAAGAATTTACATGAGGGGGGAGGAGTCAAGATGGCGGAGAAGTAGCAGCCTGAGACTACATCAGGTAGCAGGAGATCAGCTCGATAGCTTATCTAAACATTGCAAACACCTACAAATCCAACGGGAGAGCGAAGAGAAGAAGAACAGCAACTCTAGAAACAGAAAATCAACCACTTTCTGAAAGGTAGGACTGGCGGAGAAGTGAATCTAAAACGACGGGAAGATAGACCGCGGGGGGAGGGGCCGGCTCCCGGCAAGCGGCGGAGGAACGGAGCACAAAATCAGGACTTTTAAAAGTCTGTTCCACTGAGGGACATTGCTCCAGAGGCTAAACCAGGGTGAAGCCCACGCGGGGTCAGCGTGGCCCCAGGTCCCGCTGGGTCATAGAAGGATCGAGGGTGTCAGAGTGTCGGAGAGCTCACAGGTTTTAGAACGGAGAAGCTGGCTGCAGAGACAGAGCCGAGGACTGAACTCTCAGCTCGGGGTTACCTTGAACTGGTCGTGGGCCGGGTGAACTCGGAGCACGGCTAGAGGCTGGGGATACGGGAGTGATTGGGTGCTGTCCTCTGGGGGCACACTGAGGAGTGGGGCCCCAGGCTCTCGGCTCCTCCAGGCTGGAGACTAGGAGGCCGCCATTTTCATTCTTGTCCTCCGGAACTCTACGGAAAGTGTTCAGGGAACAGAACCTCCCAAAAGCGAACCCGAGCCGATTACCTAGTCCGGCCCCCGGTAAGGGCGGTGCAATCCCGCCTCGGGCAAAGACACTTGAGAGTCACTACAACAGGCCCCTCCCCCAGAAGATCAACAAAACATCCAGCCAGGACGAAGTTCATCTATCAAGGAGAAAGCAGATTCAATTCCTAAGACAGCAGAGCAATTCCAGAGGAGGAGAAAGCAAAGCACGGAACTCATGGCTTTCTCCCCATGATTCTTTAGTCTTGCGGCTACTTCAATTTTTTTTTCTTTTTTCAATTTTTTTTCTTTTTTCTTTTTTCTTCTTCTGCTAAATTTTTAAAAACTTTTACCCTTTTCTTTTTTAACGTTTTTTGATTGGTTTATCTAAATATATATATTTTTTCTTTCTTTTTTATATTTTTTCTTTATTTGTTTTATTTTTAAAATTTTTCCTTTTTTTTTTTCAGAACCTGTTTTTATCCCCTTTCTCCCCCCCACAATTTGGGGTCTCTTCTGATTTGGTTACAGCGCATTTTTCTGGGGTCTTTGCCACCCTTTTAGTAGTTTATTTGCTCCTTCATATGCTCTTATCTGGACAAAATGACAAGGCGGAAAAAATCACCACAAACAAAAGAACAAGAGACAGTACCGAAGGCTAGGGACCTAATCAACACAGACATTGGTAATATGTCAGATCAAGAGTTCAGAATGACGATTCTGAACATTCTAGCCGGGCTCAAAAAAGGCATGGAAGATATTAGAGAAACCCTCTCTGGAGATATTAAAGCCCTTTCTGGAGAAATTAAAGAACTAAAATCTAACCAAGTTGAAATCAAAAAAGCTATTAATGAGGTGCAATCAAAAATGGAATCTCTCACTGCTAGGATAAATGAGGCAGAAGAAAGAATTAGTGATATAGAAGACCAAATGACAGAGAATAAAGAAGCCGAACAAAAGAGGGACAAACAGCTACTGGACCATGAGGGGAGAATTCGAGAGATAAGTGACACCATAAGACGAAACAACATTAGAATAATTGGGATTCCAGAAGAAGAAGAAACAGAGAGGGGAGCAGAAGGTCTATTGGAGAGAATTATTGGAGAGAATTTCCCTAATATGGCAAAGGGAACAAGCATCAAAATCCAGGAGACGCAGAGAACCCCCCTCAACGTCAACAAGAATAGGTCCACACCCCGTCACCTAATAGTAAAATTTACAAGTCTTAGTGACAAAGAGAAAATCCTGAAAGCAGCCCGAGAAAAGAAGTCTGTAACATACAATGGTAAAAATATTAGATTGGCAGCAGACTTATCCACAGAGACCTGGCAGGCCAGAAAGAGCTGGCATGATATATTCAGAGCACTAAACGAGAAAAACATGCAGCCAAGAATACTCTATCCAGCTAGGCTATCATTGAAAATAGAAGGAGAGATCAAAAGATTCCAGGACAAACAAAAACTGAAAGAATTTGCAAACACCAAACCAGCTCTAAAGGAAATATTGAAAGGGGTCCTCTAAGCAAAGAGAGAGCCTAAAAGTAGTAGATCAGAAAGGTACAGAGACAATATACAGTAACAGTCACCTTACAGACTAATAACGGCACTAAATTCATATCTCTCAATAGTTACCCTGAATGTTAATGGGCTAAATGCCTCAATCAAAAGACACAGGGTATCAGAATGGATAAAAAAACAAAACCCATCAGTATGCTGCCTACAAGAAACTCATTTTAGATGCGAAGACACCTCCAGATTTAAAGTGAGGGGGTGGAAAACAATTCACCGTGCAAATGGGCATCAGAAGAAAGCTGGGGTGGCAATCCTTATATCAGATCAATTAGATTTTAAGCCAAAGACTATAATAAGAGATGAGGAAGGACACTATATCCTACTCAAAGGGTCTGTCCAACAAGAGGATCTAACAATTTTAAATATCTATGCCCCTAACGGGGGAGCAGCCAACTATATCAACCAATTAATAACAAAATCAAAGAAACCCATCAATAATAATACAATAATAGTAGGGGACTTTAACACTCCCCTCACTGAAATGGACAGATCATCCAAGCAAAAGATCAACAAGGAAATAAAGGCCTTAAATGATACACTGGACCAGATGGACATCACAGATATATTCAGAACATTTCATCCCAAAGCAACAGAATACACATTCTTCTCTAGTGCACATGGAACCTTCTCCAGAATAGATCACATCCTGGGTCACAAATCAGGTATCAATTGGTATCAAAAGATTAGGATCATTCCCTGCATATTTTCAGACCACAATGCTCTGAAGCTAGAACTCAATCACAAGAGGAAAGCTGGAAAGAACCCAAATACATGGAGACTAAACAGCATCCTTCTAAAGAATGAATGGGTTAACCAGGAAATTAAAGAAGAATTGAAAAAAATTCATGGAAAGAAATGATAATGAAAACACAACAGTTCAAAATCTGTGGGACACAGCAAAGGCAGTCCTGAGAGGAAAATATATAGCGGTACAAGCCTTTCTCAAGAAACAAGAAAGGTCTCAAGTACACAACCTAACCCTACATGTAAAGGAGCTGGAGAAAGAACAAGTAAGATACCCTAAACCCAGCAGAAGAAGAGAAATCATAAAGATCAGAGCAGAAATCAATGAAATAGAAACCAAAAAAACAATAGAAAAAATCAATGAAACTAGGAGCTGGTTCTTTGAAAGAATCAATAAGATTGATAAACCCCTGGCCAGACACATCAAAAAGAAAAGAGAAAGGACCCAAATCAATAAAATCATGAATGAAAGAGGAGAGATCACAACTAACACCAAAGAAATACAGACAATTATAAGAACATACTATGAGCAACTCTACGCCAACAAATTGGACAATCTGGAAGAAATGGATGCATTCCTAGAGACCTAGAAACTACCACAACTGAACCAGGAAGAAATAGAAAACCTGAACAGGCCCATAACCAGTAAGGAGATTGAAACAGTATTCAAAAATCTCCAAACAAACAAAAGCCCAGGGCCAGACGGCTTCCCAGGGGAAGTCTACCAAACATTTAAAGAAGAACGAATTCCTATTCTCCTGAAACTGTTCCAAAAAATAGAAACGGAAGGAAAACTCCCAAACTCATTTTATGAGGCCAGCATCACCTTGATCCCAAAACCAGACAAGGATCCCACCAAAAAAGAGAACTACAGACCAATATCCTTGATGAACACAGACGCAAAAATTCTCGCCAAAATACTAGCCAATAGAATTCAACAGTACATTAAAAGGATTATTCACCACGATCAAGTGGGATTTATTCCAGGGCTGCAGGGTTGGTTCAACATCTGCAAATCAATCAATGTGATACAACACATTAATAAAAGAAAGAACAAGAACCATATGATACTCTCCATAGATGCTGAAATAGCATTTGACAAAGTACAGCATCCCTTCCTAATCAAAACTCTCCAAAGTGTAGGGATAGAGGGCACATACCTCAATATTATCAAAGCCATCTATGAAAAACCCACCGCAAATATCATTCTCCATGGAGAAAAACTGAAAGCTTTTCCGCTAAGGTCAGGAACACGGCAGGGATGTCCATTATCACCACTGCTATTCAACATAGTACTAGAAGTCCTAGCCTCAGCAATCAGACAACAAAAAGAAATTAAAGGCATCCAAATTGGCAAAGAAGAAGTCAAACTATCACTCTTCGCAGATGATATGATACTATATGTGGAAAACCCAAAAGACTCCACTCCAAAACTGCTAGAACTTGTACAGGAATTCAGTAAAGTGTCAGCATATAAAATGAATGCACAGAAATCAGTTTCATTTCTGTACACCAACAACAAGACAGAAGAAAGAGAAATTAAGGAGTCAATCCCATTTACAATTTTACCCAAAACTATAAGATACCTAGGAATAAACCTAACCAAAGAGGCTAAGAATCTATACACAGAAAATTATAAAGTACTCATGAAAGAAATTGAGGAAGACACAAAGAAATGGAAAAATGTTCCATGCTCCTGGATTAGAAGAATAAATATTGTGAAAATGTCTATGCTACCTAAAGCAATCTACACATTTAATGCAATCCCTATCAAAATACCATCCATTTTTTTCAACGAAATGGAACAAATAATCCTCAAATTTATATGGAACCAGAAAAGACCTCGAATAGCCAAAGGAATATTGAAAAAGAAAGCCAAAGTTGGTGGCATCACAATTCCAGACTCCATGCTCTATTACAAAGCTGTCATCATCAAGACAGCATGGTACTGGCACAAAAACAGACACATAGATCAGTGGAACAGAATAGAGAGCCCAGAAATCGACCCTCAACTCTATGGTCAACTAATCTTCGACAAAGCAGGAAAGAATGTCCAATGGAAAAAAGACAGCCTCTTCAATAAATGGTGCTGGGAAAATTGGACAGCCACATGCAGAAAAATGAAATTGGACCACTTCCTTACACCACACACGAAAATAGACTCCAAATGGATGAAGGACCTCAATGTGAGAAAGGAATCCATCAAAATCCTTGAGGAGAATGCAGGCAGCAACCTCTTCGAACTCAGCCGTAGCAACATCTTCCTAGGAACAACGGCAAAGGCAAGGGAAGCAAGGGCAAAAATGAACTATTGGGATTTCATCAAGATCAAAAGCTTTTGCACAGCAAAGGAAACAGTTCACAAAACCAAAAGACAACTGACAGAATGGGAGAAGATATTTGCAAATGACATATCAGACAAAGGGCTAGTATCCAAAATCTATAAGGAACTTAGCAAACTCAACACCCAAAGAACAAACAATCCAATCAAGAAATGGGCAGAGGACATGAACAGACATTTCTGCAAAGAAGACATCCAGATGGCCAACAGACACAAGAAAAAGTGCTCCACGTCACTCGGCATCAGGGAAATACAAATCAAAACCACAATGAGATATCACCTCACACCAGTCAGAATGGCTAAAATTAACAAGTCAGGAAATGACAGATGCTGGCGAGGATGTGGAGAAAGGAGAACCCTCCTCCACTGTTGGTGGGAATGCAAGCTGGTGCAACCACTCTGGAAAACAGCATGGAGGTTCCTCAAAATGTTGAAAATAGAACTACCCTATGACCCAGCAATTGCACTACTGGGTATTTACCCTAAAGATACAAACATAGTGATCCGAAGGGGCACGTGTACCTGAATGTTTATAGCAGCAATGTCTACAATAGCCATGCTATGGAAAGAACCTAGATGTCCATCAACAGATGAATGGATAAAGAAGATGTGGTACATATACACAATGGAATACTATGCAGCCATCAAAAGAAATGAAATCTTGCCATTTGTGATGACGTGGATGGAACTAGAGCGTATCATGCTTAGTGAAATAAGTCAATCGGAGAAAGACAACTATCATATGATCTCCCTGATATGAGGACATGGAGAAGCAACATGGGGGGTTAGGGGGATAGGAGAAGAATAAATGAAACAAGATGGGACTGGGAGGGAGACAAACCATAAATGACTCTTAATCTCACAAAACAAACTGGGGGTTGCTGGGGGGAGGTGGGAGAGGGGGAGGGGGCTATGGACATTGGGGAGGATATGTGCTATCGTGAGTGCTGTGAAGTGTGTAAACCTGGCGATTCACAGACCTGTACCCCTGGGGATAAAAATACATTATATGTTTATTAAAAAAAAAAATTTGGAAGGGGAGGCGAACCATAAGAGACTATGGACTCTGAAAAACAACCTGAGGGTTTTGAAGGGTCAGGGGTGGGAGGTTGGGGGAACAGGTGGTGGGTAATGGGGAGGGCACGTTTTGCATGGAGCACTGGGTGTTGTGCAAAAACAATGAATACTGTTACGCTGAAAAAATAAATAAAATGGAAAAAAAAAAGAATTTACATGAGACAAAACTGTAGCTGATAATCATCATTTATATTAAAAAACTAATGGGAGAGAAGTCCAAGATGGCAGTGTAGGAAGACTCTGAACTCCCCTCCTCCCACAAACACACCCAATGTATACCTGTATATGGAGCAATTCCTCTTGAAGAACATGGCTGATTGAACAGCTTCTGCACAACGAAAGATAGAGGGACCACAGAGAGAAGGGAAGGAGAGACAGAAACACAGTAATGATAGGAATCTGACCTCTGATGCTGTGAAATGCAGTGGGGATGAGAGTACTGAGGGACCAGTAGAAGAGATGCCCACCCTAGGTCACAGAAAAAAGCTGCAGATTTAAGGGCAACTACACTAGAAGTGATGGAAACCCTTTTACTACCCCAGAGTGTCCACCAAACAGCAGAGGAATAGCTAGCACTCTCTCCAAATCAGAGGTGCTGGGGAACACCATTGTTTATGTTCTTCCCCACCTTGATATACAGACAGGAGCAAAGTCTGGGTGTTTCAGGTAGCCTGTTGCCTTGGTGAGTCTTGGGCACCCAGTCCAAACCAACTCCAGCTGCATACCCAAGGTAGTACCCTTGCCTGTACCATCCTAGCTCTAGTCTCCCAGTAACGCTATCCCAGTGTGGTAGGTAATGGAACAACCCTAGCCTGCACTGACTATAGTTCCAACCCTCTTGCCAAAATGGCCCTGATGTGGAGGCACCTCGGGGACTCCCTGACCTGTGCCTGGTCCAGCAGCAGCTTTTCTGAAATGACACCCCCTACATGGCACAGCCAGGTTTGTGGCTGTTCACCTGTCCATCAGGGTGTCCCTGATGCAGAGTGCCCTCATGCCCCTAGGC
This sequence comes from Meles meles, assembly GCF_922984935.1. Lineage (NCBI taxonomy): Eukaryota > Metazoa > Chordata > Mammalia > Carnivora > Mustelidae > Meles > Meles meles. Next base: position 29,334,504 of record NC_060071.1, read on the forward strand.
TGTACCTGCTACAGCTCCAGCCAGCCAGCCTAAGTTGCCAGGCATACTCAGTCTATGCAGGAGATATTCCTACACTTGGCCATACCTTCCAGACTGGGAGATGTAGCTGTTCCATCTAATTCATAGAATCAAACACAGAAAGTAAAACATAACGAGGAGACAAAGAAATATGCTCCAAACGAAAGAACAAGGGCCCCCTGGGCGGCCCAGTCAGTTAAGCGTCCAACTCTTGATTTTGGCTCAGGTCATGATTTCAGGATCCTAAGACCGAGCCCTGCAACAGCCTCCATGCTTAATGGGGAGTCTGCTTCTCTCGTTCTGCTTCTACCCCTCCTCCTCCCATTCTCTCTCTCTAAGTCTTTAAAAAAGTAAATGAGAGAACAAGACTAAAGAACCAAATGAAATAGAGATACACAATCTAGCTGATAGAGTTGAAAGTAATAATCATAAAGAGCCTCACTGGAGTTGAGAGAGGACTGGAGGAACTCAGAACTTCAACAAAGAGGCAGAAAATATAAAAAAGAACCAATCAGAGCGGAAGAATACAATAACTTAAATGAAATATATATTAGAAGGAATCAGCAGCAGATTAGAGGACATATAACAATGGAGCAGCTACCTAGAATACAGAATACTGGAAAGTATCTAAGCTGAACAGCAAAAAGAAAAAAAGAATTAAGAAAAAGCCCACCAAGGATAGGTTAAAATACCGCTGAAACAATAAGCATATTAACATTAATATTATAGTAATCTCAGAAGGAGAAGAAAGAGGGAAAGGCAAAAAACAAACCTTGAAAAAATAATAGTTGAAAACTTTCCTAACCTGAGAAAGGAAATGGACATCCAAGTCCAAGAAGCACAGAGAACCCCCAAAAAATGACCCAAGAAGGATCACGCCAAGTCACACAATAAGGAAAATGTCAAAAATTAAAGATTAAGAGAGGCTCTTAAAGTCAGTAAGAGAAAAACAACTAGTTTTGTACAAGTGGAACCCCATAAGACTATCAGCTGACTTTTCAGCAGAAACCTTACAGATAAGAAGAGAGTGGCTATATATATATATATCAAGTGCTGGAAGAAAAAAACCTACAACCAAGAATACTCTACCAAGCAAGATTATCATTCAGAATTGATGGAGAGATATTTTCTAAAACAAAAGTTAAAAGTAGTTCATCATGACTAAACTGGCTTATGAGTAGAAGAAAATTATGAAAGGAAAACAATTTCACTGGTAAACAATAAAGTTGGTAGATCAATCACTTATAAAGCTAGTATGAAATTTGAAAAGACAAAAGTAGTAAACTACATAAAAATTAGTTAAGGACTTATAAAATAAAAAGATGTAAAATACGACATACATAAAACATTAAGGAGTAAAAATGTGCCTTTCAAATGTGTTCAAACTTAAGCAACCACCAATTTAAGTACAGAATGTTATATACCTCAGATGTTATATATGAACCACATGGTAACCCAAAACCAAAAAAATATAAAAAAGATATACACACAAAAAAAGAAAAGAATCCAACTTTCATAAAACTAAAGAAAGTCATCAGTCAGGGGTCAGAGGGAAGACAGCAAGAGAGGAAAGGAACAGGAAAGAACCACAAGAATAAACAAAACAATTGACAAAATGGCAATATCATTTTATATATACCTATATACCTGTCATTAATTACTTCACATGAAAATGGAGTCAATACTCCAATCAAAAACACAGGATAATTGAGTGGATAAAAAGACAGGACCCATTTATATGCTGCCTACAAGAGATTCACTTCAGATCCTAAGACACATTCAGACTACCAAAAATGAGAGGATGAAAAAGATATCCCATGAAAATGTAAGACAAAGGACAAAAGATAAAAAAGAAAATGGGGCAGCAATACGTACACAAGGGAAAACACTTTTTAAACAGATTCTGTAATAAGAGACAAAGGGCATGATGTAATGATAAAGGGATGAATTTCTAACAAAAGGACTTAACAATTACACATATTTATGCACCTAATATAAAGCAAATATTAACAGACATAAAGGGAGAAACTGACAATAATACAATAACAGTAGGAGACTTTAACACCATATTCACATCAATGGATAGATCATTCAGACAGAAAATCAATATGGAAACAGCAGCTTTGAACCACACAACAGATCCGATGAACTTAATAGATGCATGCAGAACATTTCATCCCAAATCAGCAAAATATACTTTCTTCTTGAGGGTACATGGAACATTCTCCAGGATAGATCACATGTCAGGCCACAAAACAAGTCCTAATAAATTTAAGATGGAAATCACATCAAGTATCTTTTCTGAGCACAACGGTATGAAACCAGAAATTAATTATAAGAAAACTGGAAAAAGAGGAGAGAGAAGATGGCGGGGAAGTAGGAGGCGCCGTTTCAACCTGTTTCAACCTGTACCTTAAAGTGAGCTATTACCTACCAAAGAACTCCAATCACCCATGAAATCAGCCTGAGATTAGAATTATACACATCTGGATCTCTATGGGGGCAGAAGACGCCAGTGGGCAGTCTTTTTGTGTATCTGTTTTTGTTTGTATACTTCATAAATCTTAACTTGGGGCCCATTTGGGCTGAGCATTCTCATTCATCTTTCTTTTTTTCCCTCTCTCTCTCTCTCTCTCTTTTTTCTTTCGTTTGGGTAGGGACTCTTGATTGCTCAGAAGCATTCCAGGGTGCACCTTGACTGCACCACGGTCGATACATCCAGCTACATCCGTTCAGCCATCTCTCACGAAAATGACTAGGAGGAGGAATGCCCAACAGAAGAAAAATTCAGAGGCTGGGCTAATGGCTACCGGCATAGACAATATGTCAGAAAGGGAATTCAGGCTAACAATTATCCAGGCAATAGCTAGGTTGGAGAGCCATGGATGACCAAACGGAATTGATTAGGGCAGAACTAAATGCCACCAGGGATGATGTTCACAATGTTAGGGCAGAAATGAAAGCCACCAGGGTTGATGTTCACAATGTTCTCAATGAATTCCAATCTAATCTAAATGCTCTAAAAGCTAGGGTAACTGAGACAGAAGATAGAATTAGTGATCTGGAGGACAAACAGATAGAGAGAAAGGATCAGGAGGAAGCCTGGAACAAATAGCCTAGAAGCCACGAAAACAGAATTAGGGAAACAAATGATGCCATGAAACATTCCAACGTCAGAATTATTGGAATCCCTGAAGGGAAGGAGAAAGAAAGAAGTCTAGAAGATACAGTGGAACAAGTTCTCCATGAACATTTTCCCAATCTTGCAAATGGAAACAGCATTCATGTACTAGAGACAGAACGGTCTCCGCCCTAGACCCCCAAGATTATAGATTCTCGAAAGGCCTCGAGACACCTAATAGTAAGAATGAGGAATTATAATTGTGGACAGGCTCTCTTGAAGGCAGCTAGGACAAAGAAGCTCCTTATGAACAGAGGAAAGCCCATCAGAATAATGTCAGACCTGTCCACAGAAACCTGGCAAGCCAGAAAGGGCTGGCAAGATATATTCAGGGCACTAAATGAGAAGAACATGCAACCAAGAATACTTTATCCAGCAAGACTGACATTCAAAATGGATGGAGAGATAAAGAGTTTCCAAGACTGGCAAGGCTGAAAAGAGTATGTGACCACCAAGCCGACACTGTAGGAAATAATAAGGGGGGGGGGGGTTTCTATAAAAGAGAAAAAAATCCTAAGAATATCATTGAACAGAAATATAGAGACAATCTACAGACAGAAAGACTTCAAAGGTAACACGATGTCAATAAAAATGTATCTATCAAAAATCACTCTCTTGGGGTGCCTGGGGGGCTCAGTGGGTTAAGCCGCTGCCTTTGGCTCAGGTCATGATCTCAGGGTCCTGGGATCGAGTCCCGCATCGGGCTCTCTGCTCAGCGGAGAGCCTGCTTCCCTTCCTCTCTCTCTGCCTGCCTCTCTATCTACTTGTGATCTCTCTCTGTCAATTAAATAAATAAAATCTTAAAAAAAAATAATCACTCTCAATGTGAATGGCCTAAAGGCACCCATAAAACAACACAGGGTTGCAGATTGGATATAACGACAGGACCTATCCATATGCTGTCTACAAGAGACACATTTTGAACTTAAAGATACACCCAGATTGAAAGTGAAGGGATGGAGAAGCATCTTTCTTGCCAATAGGCCTCAAAAGAAGGCCGGGGTAGCGATTCTCACATCAGATAAATTAGATTTTAAACTAAAAACTGTAGTCAGAGATGCAGAAGGATACTACATCATTCTTAAAGGGTCTATCCACCAAGATGATCTAACAATTGTAAATATCTACACCCCCAATATGGGAGCAGCCAATTACATAAGAAAACTATTAATCAAGATAAAGAGTCATATTGATATGAATACAATAATAGTAGGAGATCTTAACATGCCTCTCTCAGTAATAGACAGATCAGCCAAGCAGAAAATCAATAAAGAAATAAAAGCATTGAATGAAACATTGGACCAGATGGACCTCATAGACATATACAGAACATTCCACCTTAAAACAACAGAATACTCATTCTTCTCAAGTGCACATGGAACCTTCTCCAGAACAGACCACATACTCGGTCACAAAGCAGGACTCAACTAAAACCAAAAGACTGACATTATTCCCTGCATATTCTCAGATCACAATGCTTTGAAACTGGAGCTCAATCACAAGGAAAAGTTTGGAAGAAACTCAAACACCTGGAAGCTAAAGACCACCTTGCTTAAGAATGCTTGGATCAACCAGGAGATCAAAGAAGAACTTGAACAATTCATGTGTACCAATGAGAATGAAGACACTTCGGTCCAAAACCTATGGGTTACAGCAAAGGCAGTTCTAAGGGGGAAATACATAGCCACCCAAGCCTCCCTTAAAAAAACTGAAACATCCAGAATACACCATCTGTCCCAACACCTTAAAGAACTGGAGAATCAACAACAAATCAAACCAACTCCACACACAAGAAGGGAAATAATCAAGATTAGAGCAGAGATCAAGGAGGTAGAAACCAGAGATACAGTGGAACATATCAATGAAACTAGAAGCTGGTTTTCTGAAAGAATCAATAAGATCAATAAACCATTGGCCACGCTAATCCAAAAGAAAAGAGAGAAAGCCCAAATTAATAAAATTATGAATGAAAAGGTAGAGATCACAACTAACATCAAGGAAGTAGAAACAATCATCAGAAGTTATTATCAACAGTTATATGCCAATAAGTTAAGCAACCTAGATGAAATGGATGCATTCCTGGAAAACTATAAACTCCCAAAATTGAACCAGGAAGAAATTGACAACCTGAATAGACTGCTATCTAGTAACGAGATTGAAGCAGTGATCAAAAACCTCCCAAAAAACAAGAGCCCTGGACTTGACGGATTCCATGGGGAATTCTACCAAACTTTCACAGAAGAAATAACGCCTATTCTCCTGAAGCTGTTTCAAAAAATGGAAGCATTCCAGACTCTTTTTATGAAGCCAGTATTACCCTGATCCCCAAACCAGGCAAAGACCCTACCAAAAAGGAGATTTTCAGATAGTATCACTGATGAACATGGATGCTTAGATTCTCAACAAGATCCTAGCAAACAGGATCAAGCAGCACATTAAAAAGATTATCTACCATGACCAGGTGGGATTCATCCCTGGGTGACAATGATGGTTCAACATTTGCAAGTCAGTTAATGTGACAGAACAAACAATAAGAGAGAAGAACCACATGGTCCTCTCAATTGATGCAGAAAAATCATTTGACAAAATCCAGCATCCGTTCCTGATGAAAACGCTTCAAAGTATAGGGATAGAGGGAATATTCCTGAACTTCATAAAATCTATCTATGAAAGACCCACAGCAAATATCCTCAATGGGAAAAAGCTCAGAGCCTTCCCGTTGAGATCAGGAACACAAGGATGTCCTCTCTCCCCACTCTTGTTCAACATAGTATTACAAGTCCTAGCAGCAGCAATCAGACAACAAAGAGAAATAAAAGGTATCCAAATTGGCAAGGAAGAAGTCAAACTCTCTCTTCACACATGACATGATACTTTATATGGAAAACCCCAAAGACTCCACCCTCAAACTACTAGAACTCATACAGCAATTCAGTAACGTGGCAGGATACAAAGTCAATGTACAGAAATCAGTAGCTTTCTTATACACTAACAATGAATATACAGAAAGGGAAATGAGAGAATCGATTCCATTTACTCTAGCACCAAGAACCATAAGATACCTGGGAATAAACCTAACCAAAGAGGTAAAGGATCTGTACTCGAGGAACGACAGAACACTCATGAACGAAACTGAAGACGACACAAAAAGATGGAAGACCATTCCATGCTCTTGGAGTAGGGGACCTTGTTTCATCTAATCCCTCAAATTTAGCTGGGTATCTATCAAACCATTCTGAACACATATAAATTCAATCTGAGATGTAAGAAAATATATCTGAATCTCTATAAGCAGAGAAACCACTTTTTGCAAGGTAGGAGGTATAGAACCTTGAATCTTTGGGAGGAAATGGAAGATAAACAGCAGGAAGGGAACCTCCATAAGCTGGCCACCAGAAAATGGTAAAACATGAGAGCACAAAATTGGGACCCTTAGAAATCTGCTCCAGTGATATCCCTTTCTGAAAAGGGCACAGGGGATGAAGAATAGGGCAGATTCTAAGTTGATCACTGTGGTCTCAGGATCCCAGGAGACTCAGAAAGAATGGGGGTGCCTGAACTGATAAGAGTGTTCAAGCAGTGGAGCAGGGAGACTGGTTACAGTCAGTGAGCCCAGAAGGGACTCTTAGCTCTGGTCACCATTAATTGTGAGCCGAGCTGGTAGGGAGACCACTCTCTGCCTGAGCACCCTGAAAAGGACAAGGAGGCTAAGGCTGTTGAATATCCTAAGGGAGATATGAAATGGCTTGCACCCACAACAGGGCAACAGGGTGGTGTGGCCCCAAAAGGACAATGGGGCAGCATCCAACCATCACCTGGGAGCTGTGGAAGAGAGCTGCATGCACAAGCCCACAGCTGCTTGCAACTGCAAAGCTACAAAGCACACAGACACTCATGGTACCCTGAAACTCCCCTGGGGAGTTGCAGCGGTGTGAATAGCAGGAGTCTATGGAGACTGGTACACACAGATGTGGAAACTGTTTGACCTGGAGGTTTTATTGGAGGAAAGGAGACCGCAACCCTGCAGCTCTGGGCCAGAGACTCCTGCATGGCCATATTTTCTCTGACTCTCTAAAGAGGAGTGGAAAGCTGCCAGGGAACAGAAGCCACACAGACAGCCCATCCCCTTGACAAGGGGTGGTGCAACTCCACCCAGGCAAAGACACAGAACAGCTGAGCAGCAGCCACCCCCCCCCCCAAAAGTTAGACTGCAAGAACAGGTGAACGGCAAGATTATTTCCCACAGGACTGTAAAACTCCAGCGCCAGAAGAAAGTAACATATTGGGCTTCAAGTATTCCCTCATGACTCATTTGTACTTGAGGTTAGAATTTTACATTTCTTTTTAGTTTTTCTTTTTTCTTCCTCCCCCCTTTTTTCTCTCTTCTGGCTTCACAAAGATTATTTTCCAACTTATGTTTTTAACTACTTTTTAACTCCCCCCACCACATCTATGTTTTATAGATTTATTCCCAATACAAATCCACTCTATTCAATTTTATCTTGATATATATATAAATTCTGATTTCTTTACAATTTTGGATATAGTGTCTTCTCACACAGAGATCAAAAATTAATCAAGAACAGAGGAGTCAAGATGGTGGGGAAGTAGGAGGAGGCGCCGTTTCAACCTGTACCCTAAAGTGAGCTGATTACCTACCAAAGAACTCCGACCACCCATGAAATCAGCCTGAGATCAGAATTATACACGTCTAGATCTCTACAGGAGCAGAAGACGCCAGTGGCAGGTAAAGCAGAGTGGGAACATCGGACTGATATCGGAAGATAAACAAAAGGGGGAGGGAGCCACCAGAGGTGACCGATTGGAAAGTAATATCCCAATATGAGAGTGCCCTGCGTCTGGGGACCAGCATTAACTTGGAGTCTGGTTGAAAGCACTCAAAAAACAAAGAGCAAAGGATCGCGGGGGGAAATAGTGGGAACCTGGGCGGTTAGGGACAGGGACCTAAGTCCCCCGACCCAGGACAGCCTCCCCTGGCACTGAGCCAGAGAGAGTACAGCGGAGAAATCAGGTCTCCGTCCCTGAGCCGTCACTGCACCTGAGCCACCAGGGTGCCCGAGAACGAGTGGGGTCCGGCTCCCGTGAGGGGCTGGGAGCCTGGCCAGACGGCAATCCTGAAATGTGAGCGTCCCACACCCTCCCTTGGGAGAGGTGCTCATAGGTGCTAGCCTGGAGCTCTGGCATCCGGAGAAACCAGACATTCCCAGCCCGGGATAGCGAGAAAATCTCAGTGTGCGATCTCTGCTCGGAACCTCTCTGGCGGTCTGGAGCTGCCTAGACAGCCACCGCTGCCCTGGTTTTGGGTACAACGAGGAGCTCCTGCATCCCCAGGGACCGTGACTCGGAACCGACTCTGCCAGCAGCTCTGCAGAGCATTCTGAGGCTTCTCGCTGAGAGGGAGGTCGGGGTGCAGTTTGCTCTCCTCTAAAACTCCAAAAACCATCAAAAGCTGTCAAGGCAAGAGAAAACAGATGAAAGAACATAACAAACCCCAGAGAACAAAAGCCTGAAAAAAACAGTTTCCTCAGAGCCCACCCCCTTGAGGGGAGCGGGAGGACCTAACTCAGGGAACATCATTGTCTGAAAACCCACGTGGCAGGCCCCTCCCCCAGAAAACCAACAAGGAAGGAAGAAAAAAAAAAAAAAAAGAAGGCTACAAGAGAACAACCACCACTACTTCATAAATACAACTTTTATTTTTAATTCTTTACCAATATTCTGGTTCTTTTTTTTTAATACATACAGATAATTTTTTTACCTATTTACCATCACACTGAGATGTCCAGTACATCAAATTCCTTAATAACCTTCTAACCTGAACTTTTTGATACATACACCCGTGTTTTTCATTGCTTTTCTATTTTTTTAATTCTTTTCTAATTTTAACTTAGTTTAGTCTAGTTTATTCTTTTTTAATTTTTATTTTCTACTATACATATAGAGTTAAACTTCAAAGTAATCCCCTTTCCCCAATCAATGCTACCCCTATAGGCAAACCAGTTTCTAATCCCCCTGTAACTTAGGAAAGTTGAGTCCCTTAACAAAAACATCAAGATACATTCAGGAATAATCAAAATAACCTTCCTCGCCCACACTGAGAATTTATAACCTCTCTCTCAAGTTTTCCTTCTGTCAGTGTTTCTGTGAATTTGTGTTTGTCCTGATAATATATATATCTTATACTTGAAGTTCTTTCTGATGAGGTTCTTCCCTTTTTTTGCTTATATATATATATATTTTTTCTCTTGTCATATACTTTTATCAGTCTTTTTGTCTGTTTTTGTTTGTATACTTCACAAATCTTACCTTGGGGCCCATTTGGGCTGAGCCTTCTCTATTATCTTCCCTTTTTTTCCTGTCTCTCTCTCTCTCTCTCTTTTTTTTTTTCCTTTTTTCTTTTCCTTTTTTTTCCTTGTTCTTCTCTATTTCTTTTTCTTTTCTTATTTCTCTCATTTGGGTGGGGAACCCTGATAGCACAGAAGCGTTCCAGGGTGCACCTTGACTGCACCACAATCGATACATCCAGCTGCATCTGTTCAGTCATCTCTTACCAAAATGACTAGGAGGAGGAATACCCAACAGAAGAAAAATAAAGAGGATGGACCTTCTGCAACAGAGCAAATGGCTATCGACATAGACAATATGTCAGAAAAGGAATTCAGACTAACAATTATCCAGGCAATAGCTAGGTTGGAGAAAGCCATGGATGACCAAACGGAATTGCTAAGGGCAGAACTGAAAGCCACCAGGGATGATGTTCAAAATGCTCTCAAAGAGTTCCAATCTAATCTAAATTCTCTAAAAGCTAGGGTAACTGAGACAGAAGATAGAATTAGTATCTGGAGGACAAACAGACAGAGAGAAAGGATCAGGAGGAAGCCTGGAACAAACAGCTCAGAAGCCATGAAAACAGAATCAGGGAAATAAATGATGCCATGAAATGTTCCAACGTCAGAATTATTGGAATCCCTGAAGGGGAGGAAAAAGAAAGAAGTCTAGAAGATATAGTGGAAGAAGTTGTCTATGAAAATTTTCCCAATCTCACGAATGGAAACAATGTTCATGTACTAGAGGACTAGAAAGTCCTCACGACACCTTAGAGTTAAAATGAGGAATTATGTTTCACAACAGACCCTCTTAAAAGCAGCTAGGACAAAGAAGCTTCTTACATACAGAGGAAAGCCCATTAGAATAACGTCAGACCTTTCCACAGAGACCTGGCAAGCCAGGAAGGGCTGGCAAAATATATTCAGAGTACTAAATGAGAAGAACATGCAACCAAGAATACTCTATCTAGCAAGACTGACGTTTAAAATGGATGGAGAGATAAAGAGTTTCCAAGACCGGAAAGGCTTAAGAGACTATGCAAGCAACAAGCCGACACTGCAGGAAATATTAAGGGGGGTCCTATAAAAGAGAAAAAATCCTAAGAATATCATTGAACAGAAATATAGAAACAATCTACAGACAGAAAGACTTCAAAGGTAACACGATATCAATAAAAACCTACCTCTCAATAATCACTCTCAATGTGAATGGCCTAAATGTGCCCATAAAACGACACAGGGTTGCAGATTGGATAAAACGACAGGACCCATCCATATGTTGTGTGCGCGCACACACACACACACACACACACACACACACTTTGTTTCTCAAACTTTAATGAGTTAAAAATTATTTGACAGTGTCACGGTGACTGGGTGGCTCAGAGGGGTAAGCATCTACCTCTTGATTTTCGCTCAGGTCATGATCTCAGGGTCCTGAGATCAAGCCTTGCATTGGGTCCTGTGCTGAGTGTGGAGCCTGCTTCAGGTTCTCTCCCTTCGCCTCTCTTCTTCTGCTTATTTTCTCTCTCTCTCCCTCTCAAAAAAAAAAACATTATTTGACAGTGTCAATATGGTGATGACACAATATGGTGAATTCACTAGTTTATCAACTCAGGAAATAAAATATACTTGCATGTACAGAGTTAACCACTATGTTGCTGATATTTGAGTTCTATGAACTACAAGAGACCCATTATGAACCTAAGGATACACCCAGACTGAAAGTGAAGGGATAGCGAAGCATCTGTCATGCCAATAGGCCTCAAAAGAAGGCCGGGGGTAGCGATTCTCATATCAGATAAATTAGATTTTAAACTAAAGACTCTAGTCACAGATACAGAAGGACACTACATCATTCTTAAAGGGACTATCCACCAAGATAATCTAACAATTGTGAATATCTACACCCCCAATATGGGAGCACCCAATTACATAAGAAAACTATTAATCAAGATAAAGAGTCATATTGATATGAATACAATAATAGTAGGAGATCTTAATACGCCTCTCTCAGAAATAGACAGATCATCCAAGCAGAAAATTAATAAAGAAATGAGAGCATTGAATGAAACATTGGACCAGATGGACCTCATAGACATATACAGAACATTCCACCCTAAAACAACAGAATACTCATTCTTCTCAAGTGCACATGGAACCTTCTCCAGAAGAGACCACATACTGGGTCACAAAGCAGGACTCAACTAAAACCAAAAGACTGACATTATTCCCTGCATATTCTCAGATCACAATGCTTTGAAACTGGAACTCAATCACAAGGAAAGTTCAGAAGGAACTCAAACACCTGGAAGCTAAAGACCACCTTGCTTAAGAATGCTTGGATCAACCAGGAGATCAAAGATGAACTTGAATAATTCATGGGTACCAATGAGAATAAAGACACTTCGGTCCAAAACCTATGGGATACAGCAAAGGCGGTCCTAAGGGGGAAATACATAGCCATCCAAGCCTCCTTCAAAAAAATTGAAAAATCCAGAATACACCAGCTGTCTCTACACCTTAAAGAACTGGAGAATCAACAACAAATCAAACCAACTCCACACGCAAGAAGGGAAATAATCAAGATTAGAGCAGAGATCAATGAGGTAGAAACCAGATACAGTAGAACGTATCAATGAAACTAGAAGCTGGTTTTTTGAAAGAATCAGTAAGATCGATAAACCATTGGCCACACTAATCCAAAAGAAAAGAGAGAAAGCCCAAATTAATAAAATTATGAATGAAAAGGAAGAGATCACAACTAACACCAAGGAAGTAGAAACAATCACCAGAAATTATTACCAACAGCTTTATGCCAATAAGCTAAGCGACCTAGATGAAATGGATGCATTCCTGGAAAACTATAAACTCCCAAAATTGAATCAGGAAGAAACTGACAACCTGAATAGACCGATATCTAGTAGTGAGATTGAAGCAGTGATCAAAAACCTCCCAAAAAACAAGAGCCCAGGACGTGACGGATTCCATGGGGAATTCTACCAAACTTTCAAAGAAGAAATAACACCAATTATCCTGAAGCTGTTCCAAAAAATGGAAGCAGAAGGAAAACTTCCAGACTCTTTTTATGAAGCCAGCATTACCCTGATCCCCAAACCAGGCAAAGACCCTACCAAAAAGGAGAATTTCAGACCAATATCACTGATGAATATGGATGCAAAGATTCTCAACAAGATCCTAGCAAACAGGATCCAGCAGCACATTCAAAAGATTATCCACCATGACCAGGTGGGATTCATCCCTGTGTTGCAAGGTTGGTTCAATATTCACAAATCAATCAATGTGATAGAACAAATCAATAAGAGAAGAGAGAAGAACCACATGGTCCTCTCAATTGATGCACAAAAAGCATTTGACAAAATCCAGCATCTGTTCCTGATGAAAACGCTTCAAAGTATAGGGATAGAGGGAACATTCCTGAACTTCATAAAATCTATCTATGAAAGACCCACAGCAAATATCATCCTCAATGGGAAAAAGCTTGCAGCCTTCCCGTTGAGATCAGGAACACGACAAGGATGCCCACTCTCACCACTCTTGCTCAACATAGTATTAGAAGTCTTAGCAGCGGCAATCAGACAACAAAGAGAAATAAAAGGTATCCAAATTGGCAAGGAAGAAGTCAAACTCTCTCTCTTCGCAGATGACATGATTCTTTATATGGAAAACCCCAAAGACTCCACCCCCAAACTACTAGAACTCATACAGCAATTCAGTAACGTGGCAGGATACAAAGTCAATGTATGGAAATCAGTGGCTTTCTTATACACTAACAATGAAAATACAGAAAGGGAAATTAGAGAATCGATTCCATTTACTCTAGCACCAAGAACCATAAGATACCTGGGAATAAACCTAACCAAAGAGGTAAAGGACCTGCACTCGAGGAACTACAGAACACTCATGAAAGAAATTGAAGAAGATACAAAAGGATGGAAGACCGTTCCATGCTCTTGGATTGGAAGAATAAACCTTGTTCAAATGTCTATACTGCCTAGAGCAATCTATACTTTTAATGCCATTCTGATCAAAATTCTACCGGTATTTTTCAAAGAGCTGGAGCAAATAATCCTAAAATTTGTATGGAATCAGAAGAGACCCCGAATTGCTAAGGAAATGTTGAAAAACAAAAACAAAACTGGCGGCATCACATAACCCGATTTCAAGCTTTACTACTAAGCTGTGATCACCAAAACAGCATGGTACTGGCATAAAAACAGACACATAGACCAGTGGAACAGAGTGGAGAGCCCAGATAAGGACTCTCAACTCTATGGTCAAATAATCTTCGACAAAACAGGAAAAAATATACAGTGGAAAAAAGACAGTCTCTTCAATAAATGGTGCTGGGAAAACTGGACAGCGATATGTAGAAGAATGAAACTGGACCATTCTCTTACACTGTACACAAAGATAAACTGGAAATGGATAAAAGTCCTCAATGTGAGATAGGAATCCATCAGAATCCTAGAGGAGAACATAGGCAGTAACCTCTTCGATATCAGCCACAGCAACTTCTTTCAAGGTATGTCTCCAAAAGCAACATGGGGGGCTAGGCGCATAGGAGAAGAATAAAGGAAACAAGATGGGATTGGGAGGGAGACAAACCATAAATGACTCTTAATCTCACAAAACAAACTGGGGGTTGCTGGGGGGATGTGGGGTTGGGAGAGGGGGAGGGGGTTATGGACATTGGGGAGGGTATGTGCTATCGTGAGTGCTGTGAAGTGTGTAAACCTGGCGATTCACAGACCTGTACCCCTGGGGATAAAAATACATTATATGTTTATAAAAAAAAAAAATTGGAGGGGGAGGCAAACCATAAGAGACTATGGACTCTGAAAAACAACCTGAGGGTTTTGAAGGGTCAGGGGTGGGAGGTTGGGGGAACAGGTGGTGGGTAATAGGGAGGGCACATTTTGCATGGAGCACTGCGTGTTGTGCAAAAACAATGAATACTGTTACGCTGAAAAAACAAATAAATGAAAAAATAAAAAAAGATATGTCTCCAAAGGCCAAGGAAACAAAACCAAAAATGAACTTTTGGGACTTCATCAAGATCAAAAGTTTCTGCACAGCAAAGGGAACAGTCAACAAAACAAAAAGGCAACCCACGGAATGGGAGAAGATATTTGCAAATGACAGTACAGACAAAAGGTTGATATCCAGGATCTATAAAGAACTTCTCAAACTCAACACACACAAAACAGATAGTCATATCAAAAAATGGGCAGAAGATATGAACAGACACTTCTCCAACGAAGACATACAAATGGCTATCAGACACATGAAAAAATGTTCATCATCATTAGCCATCAGGGAGATTCAAATGAAAACAACATTGAGATACCACCTGACACCAGTTAGAATGGCCAAAATTAGCAAGACAGGAAACAACGTGTGTTGGAGAGGATGTGGAGAAAGGGGAACCCTTTTACACTGTTGGTGGGAATGCAAGTTAGAGCAGCCACTTTGGAGAACAGTGTGGGGATTCCTGAAGAAATTAAGAATAGAGCTTCCCTATGACCCTGCTGGGTATTTGCCCCAAAAATACAGATGTAGTGAAAAGAAGGGCCATCTGTACCCCAATGTTTATTGCAGCAATGGCCACGGTCACCAAACTGTGGAAAGAACCAAGATGCCCTTCAACGGATGAATGGATAAGGAAGATGTGGTCCATATACACAATGGAGTATTATGCCTCCATCAGAAAGGATGAATACCCAACTTTTGTAGCAACATAGATGGGACTGTAAGAGTTTATGCTAAGCGAAATAAGTCAAGCAGAGAGAGTCAAGTATCATATGGTCTCACTTATTTGTGGAGCATAACAAAGAACACGGAGGACATGGGGAGATGGAGAGGAGATGGAGTTGAGAGAAACTGGAAGGGGAGATGAACCATGAGAGACTATGGGCTCTGAAAAACAACCAGAGGGTTTTGAAAGGGTGGGGGGGGGGGTGGGAAGTTGAGGGACCAGGTGGTGGGTAATAGGGAGGGCAGGTACTGCATGGAGCACTGGGTGTGGTGCAAAAACAATGAACACTGTTACACGCTGAAAATAAACAAATAAAAAAAAATGACTGAATAAAATATACTAAAAGAAAAAAACAATTAATCAAGAACAGGCAGATCACTCTGCTTTGTCCCCCCAAGAGATTATAGTTTCCTCCCTCCTTTTTTTTTTTTTTTTGGTTTTGTTTTGTCTGTTTTGTATCATCTTGACTATGCGGATCTGTGGTAGTTTCCCACCACTTTGAATTTTTTTCTAGGGTACATTTTGTTTGGGTCCTGGTTGATATTTTGGACCCTGTTCATTCACTCAACCATCCCCTCAACACAATGACTGGGAGGAGGAACTCTCAACAAAGAAAAGAACCAGAGACAATGTCCTCTGCCACAGAGCTAACAGATATGGATATAAGCAAGATGTCAGAGACAGAATTCAAGATAGTAATTATACAACTAATAGCTAGGCTTGAAAAAAGCATACATGACAATATAGACTCTCTAAGGGCAGAAATGAGATTTAATCAGGGCAAAGTTAAAAATGCTATGAATGAGATGTAGTCTAAGCCAGATGCTCTAATGGATAGGGTAAGTAGGGCAGAAGAGAGAATAAGGGATCTAGAAGACAGACTGATGGAAAGGAAGGCAATTGAAGAAAAGAGAGAAAAACAACTCACAGCACCTGAAGAGAAACTTAAGAGAATTTAATGATACATTGAAAAGAACCAATATCAAGGTCATCGGGATCCAAGAGGGGGTGGAAAGGGCTAGGATTATTTGAGCTAACTATGTCTGAGAACATCCCTACTCTGGGGAAGGAAACAAGGGTTCACATCCAAGAGGCAGAAAGGACTCCTCCCAAAATCAATAAAAATAGATCAACACCCTGATATATGTTAGTGTAGTTTGTAAATCTTAGAGCCAGGGAAAGTATCCTGAGAGTAGCTAGGGGGAAGAGATTTCTCACATATGGAGTGAGGACATCAGAATAACATCAGACGTATCCACAAAAACTTGGCAGGCCAGAAAGGACTGGCAACATATATACAGGGTATTAAGTGAGAAGAAATAGCAGCCAAGGATTCTTTATCCAACAAGGGTATCATTTAGAGTGGAAGGAGAGATAAAGAGTTTCCCCAACAGAAAGAAACTGGAAGAATATAGGACCACCAAGACAGCCCCTCAAGAAATATTAAGGGCAATACTATAAGTAAAGAGAAACAACAAAAGTAATATAGACCAGAGTGTCAGAGACTCTGACACTCCCAGAAAGCTGGGATAAGAAAGTGTCAGAGACAATCTACAAAACAGGTACTTTACAGGCAATACAATAGCACTAAATAAATATCCAATAGTTAGTCTAAATGAAAATGGACTGAATGCTCCAATAATAATTATTTAAAAATCCAGATATCAGACTGGATAAAAAGCAGGACCCATCAATATCTGTCTATAAGAGACACATTTTGAACCCAAAGACACCTCTATATTGGAAGTGAGAGGATAAAGAACCATTTACCATGCTAATGGATCTCAAAAGAAAGCTGGGATAATAATCCTCCTATCAGACAAATAAGATTTCAAACCAAAGACTGTAGTAAGAGAGTAGAGGGCCACCATATCCTACTTAAAGGGTCTATCCAACAAGATCTAATTATTGTAAATATCTATGCCCCCAACATGGGAGCATCCAATTATATAAACCAATTAATAACCAAAGAAAGGAAACATATTGATAGTAATACATTAATACTAAGGGACTTGAACACTCCACTCACAGCAATGGACAGATCATTCAAGCAGGAGATCAGTAAAGAAACAAGAACTCTGAATGAGACATTGGGCCAGATGGGACTTCACACACATATACAGAACATTCCATCCTAAAACAACAGAATATACATTCTTCTAAAGTGCACAGGGAAATTTCTCCAGAACAGACCACATACAGGGTCACAAATTAGGTCTCACCTGATATCAAAAGCCAAAAGACTGAGATTATTCCCTGCATATTTTCAAACCACAGTGCTTTGAAACTGGAACTCAATCACAAGAAGAAGTTTAGAAGGAACGCAAACACCTGGAGCCTAAAGATCATCCTACTAAGGAACAAATAGGTCAACCAGAACTTAAAGAAGAACTTAAATAATTCATTGAAACTAATGAGAATGCAAACTCATTGGTTCAAAACCTATGGGATACTGTAAAAGTGGTCCTAAGAGGGAAGTACATAGCCTTCCAAACCTCTTTCAAAAAGTTAGAAAAATCCCAAATGCACAGCTAACCTTATACCTAAAGGACCTAGATAAAGAACAGCAAATAAAGCCTAAATCAAGTAGAAGAAGAGAAATAATAATGACTAGAGCAGAAATCAATAAAACAGAAGCCAGAAAAAACAGAAAAGATCAACAAAACTAGAAGCTGGTTCTTTGAAAGCATTAATAAGATTGATAAACCTCTGGCCAGATTTATCCAAAAGAAAAGAGAAAGGACCCAAATTAATAAAATCATGAATGAGAGGGGAGAGATCACGACCAACACCAAGGATACAAAACAATGTTAGGAACATATTATGAGTAACTATATGCCAACACATTAAGCAATCTGGAAGAAATGGATGCATTCCTGGAAACTTATAAACTACCATGACTGAAACAGGAAGAAAAATCTGAACAGACCAATAACCAACAAGGAAATTTAAGCAATAATATAAAATGTCCAAAAAAACCAAGTGTCCAGGGCCAGATGGCTTCTCACGGGAATTCTACCAAACATTTAGAGAAAAAATTAATACCTATTCATCTGAAGCTGTCTCAAAAAACAGAAATAGAAGGAAAACTCCCAAATTTATTCTATGAGGCCAGCATTACTGTGATTCCAAAACCAGGCAAAGACCCCATCAAAAAGGAGAATTATAGACCAATATCCTTGATGAACAAGGATGCCAACATACTCACCAAGATACTCGCCAAGATACTAGCTTAATTTGTTGGCATACACTTAGAAAAAAATTTCTAACAATTGTTTCTGTATCCTTGGTGTTGGTCGTGATCTCTTCCCTCTCACCCATGATTTTATTAATTTGGGTCCTTTCTCTGTTCTTCTTGATAAGTCTGGCCAGAGGCTTATCAATCTTATTAACGTTCTCAACAAATACCAACAGTACATTCAAAGGATATTCCCCACAGCCAAGTGGAATTTATTCCTTGACTGTAAGGGTGGTTTGACATTTGGGTATCAATGTGATACATCACATTAAAAAAAGAAAGGACAAGAGCCATATGATTCAATTGATCAGAGAAAGCATTTGACAAAATATAGCATGCTTTCTTGAATAAAACTCTCCACAGTGTAGGGATAGAAGGAACTTACCTCAATATCTTAAATGCCATCTATGAAAAGCCTAGAGCGAACATCATTCTCAATGGGGAAAAACTGAAACGTTTTCCTCTAAGGTCAGGAACACGACAGGGATGTCTCACATGAGACATCACATGAACAGACACTTCTCCAAAGAAGACAAACAAAAGGCTAACAGACACATGAAAAAATGCTCCACATCACTTGGCATCAGGGAAATACAAATCAAAACCACAATGAGATACCATTTTACACCACTCAGAATGGCAAAAATTAACAAGGCAGGAAACAACAAATGTTGCGAGGATATGGAGAAAGGGGAACCCTCTCACACTGTTGGTGGGAATGCAAGCTGGTACAGCTATTCTGGAGAACACTATGCATTTTCCTCAAAAAGTTAAGAACAGAGCTACCCCTTGGGGCACCTGGGTGGCTCAGTGGGTTAAGCACCTCTGCCTTTAGCTCAGATCATCATCTCAGGGTCCTGGGATTGAGTCCCGTATCGGACTCTCTGCTCAGCTGGGAGCCTGTTTCCTCCTCTCTCTCTGCCTGCCTCTATGCCTACTTGTCATCTTTCTGTCAAATAAATAAATAAAATCTTAAAAAAAAAATAGAGCTACCCTTGACCCAGCAATTGCACTATTAGGTATTTACCCCAAAGATACAGATGTAGTGAAAAGGAGGAGCACATGTACCCCAATGTTCATAGCAGCAATGTCCACAACAGCCCAACTGTGGAAGTAGCCAAGATGTTCTTTAACAGATGAATAGATAAAGAAGATGTGGCTCATATATACAATGTAATATTACTCAGCCATCAAAAGGATGAACAGCTACCATTTATATTGACATGGCTGGAACTAAAGGGTATTATGCTAAATGAAATTAATCAGAGAATGACAATTATCATATAGTTTCACTCATATGGGGAACATAAAGACTAATGCAGAGGACAATAGGGGCTGGGGGGAAACTTAAATGGGAAGAAATAAGAATAAAATACCATTTGACACTCTTGACACTAGGAAACAAACTCAGGGTTGCAGAAAGGAAGGCCGGTGGGGGGATGTGGTAACTTGGTGATGGGCAGTAAGGAGGCCACATGATGTGATCACCACCGGGTGTTACACTGAACTGATGAGTCATCAAACATTATATCAAAAGCCAATGATGTACTATACCTTGGCTATTTGAATTTAAACCAAAAAAAAGATTAAAGAAAAAGAACTAATAAATGAATTCAGTAACATTTCAGGAGACAGAATTAATGTAAAGAAAACTATTGTGTTTTATAGAGAAAAATTTTAAGAAAACAATCCCATTTAAAATTGCACGAAAAATTATAAAATACTTAGGAATAAAACTAACCAATGAGGTAAAAGACCTGTATTCTTTTTTAAAAATTTTTATTTATTTATTTATTTTTTAAAGACCTGTATTCTAAAAGCTACAAAATACTGATGAAAGGACCTGAAGATGACACAAAGAAATAGAAACATACCCTGCTCATGGATTGGAAGAACACTATGTTGTTGTTTTTTTTTAATTTCATTTATTTATTTGTTAGAGAGAGAGAGAACAGAAGCAACGAGGTTGGCAGGCAGAAGGAGAAGCAGGCTCACTGAGAAGTAAGGAGCCCGATGCAGGACTTGATCCCATGACCCTGCTATCATGACCTGAGACAAAGGCAGACACTTAGCTGACTGAGCCACCAGGCATTCCTGGAAGAATACTGCTAAAATGTCCATATCACCCAAAGCAGTCTACTGAGTCAATGCAATCCCTATCAAAATACCAAGAGTGTTTTTCATAGAACTAGAAGAATACTAAACTTTGTATAGAACCACACAATTCCCCAAATAGCCAAAGTAACCTTGAGGGAACAACAAAACTGGAGGTATCACAGTCCCAGATTTCAAAGTACAAAGTTAACAGGAATCAAAACAGTACGATACTGACACAAAGATCAACAGAATAGAACTGAGAGATAAATCAACACTCACATACTCAATTAATCTATGACAAAAGAGGCAAGAATATACAATGGGGAAAAGACACGAAATTAGAAAGCGTGGGTAGCTACATGCAAAATAATGAAACTGGACCACTATCACAAAGATAAACCAAAAAATGGATTAAAGATCTAATGGAAGACCCGAAACTACAAAACTCCTAAAAACAAAACAACAGAAACAAAAACAAAAACAAAACATAAGCAGTATCTCCTAGACATCAGCCCTAGCAATATTTCTCTAGATATGTTTCCTAAGGCAAAGGAAACAAAATAAAAAAGAAACTATTTGGATTATATCAAAATAAAAAACTTTTGCACAGAGAAAGAAACCACCAACAAAATAAAAGGGAAACCTACAGAATAGAATAAGATGCATGGAAATGATATATCCCAATCAATAAGGGTCTAATATCCAAAATATATAAAGAACTTATACAACCCAATACCAAAAACCCCCAAAAAATCTGATAAAAAAAAAAATGGGCAGAGGTCCCAAATAGACAATTCTCCAAAGAAGAAATGCAGATGCCAGACACATGAAAAGATGCTGAGCATTACTAACTTTCAAGGAAGTTAATCAAAGGAAATGTAGGAAGGCAATGTAAATCAAGGAAATGTAAATCAAAACCACAATGAGCTATAATCTTACTATGCAGAATAGCTATGCGGAGGGGCTAGTATCAAAAAGATAAGAAGTAACTGGGCAGAATGCCTAGTCTCAAAAAGACAAATAATAAGAGGTTTTGATGAGGATACGGAATAAAGGGAACACTTCTGCACAGCTGGTGGGAGTGTAAATTGGTGTGAGAAAACAGTATGGAATATTTCCTCAGAAAATTAAAGTAGAAATACCAATGACACAATAATTTCAGTTCTGGGTATTTACCTGAAGAAAATGAGAACATTAATTTGAGAAAATATACGTACCTCTATTTTTGTTGCAGCATTATTTACAATAGTCAAGATGTGGAAGAAACCTAAGTCACCTAAGTGACTGTCAATAGATAAATGGATAAAAAAGATGCAGTATATCTAGAGAGAATTGAACTATTATTCTGTAATAAAGGATAATGAA
This sequence comes from Meles meles, assembly GCF_922984935.1. Classification (NCBI taxonomy): domain Eukaryota; kingdom Metazoa; phylum Chordata; class Mammalia; order Carnivora; family Mustelidae; genus Meles; species Meles meles. The sequence goes on from NC_060071.1 coordinate 29,356,529, forward strand.
GTCTTACTATTCATGACAACAATGATGGACCTACAGGGTCTTATGCTAAATGAAATAAGTCAAGAAAGAAAGACAAATATCATATGATTTCACTTATATGTGGAATCTAAAAAACAAAACAAACAAAAAACAGAAATAGACTCATAAATACAGAGAACTAACCAGTGATTGCCGAGGGGAGAGGGATGGGGGGGATAGGTGAAACAGGTGGAAGGGATTTAGAGGTACAAACGTCCAGTGATAAAATAAGTTATAGGGATGAAGACTACAGCATAGGGTATATAGTAAAAAATACTGTAATAACTTTGTACGGTGACAGATGGTAACTACATTTACTGGTGGTGAGCATTCGGTAATGAATACAATATCAAGTCACTAGCTGTATGCCTGAAACTAATATAATACTATATCAACTATACTTCATTTTAAAAAAATCAAAAGAAAGTAAAAAAGACTAAATGAAGAACCAGGTAACCCCTAATTTGTGGTTTGCCTGCTTCAAAAATCTTGGCAATTCAAAATTACATTTTTGTTTACATTTATTTGCTTACTGACATTTTCACATGTTGGTAAACACGTTTAAAAACTTTTGTTAATGGTTTTCATTAGCTCCTATGAGGCAAATAATTACCTATCCAAACTCATTCTTTAAAATATCACTTTGCATATTGTTGGCTTTCTGTGAAACTGAATTTTGGTGCAAAAAATATTTAATATTACCAAACAACAGTGACTTTTTCTAATTTAAAATGAATTAAATAACATATAGTGTGTTCTTAGTTTCAGAGGTAGAATTTAGTGATTCAAGAGTTGCATATAACACCCAATGCTTATTACATCAAGTGCCCTCCTTAATGCCCATCACTCAGTTACACCATCCCTCCAACCACTTCCCCCTCCAGTAACCCTATTTGCTTCCTACAGTTGAAGAGCCTCTTATGGTTTGTTTCCCTCTATGATTTCCTCTTATTTTATTTTTCATTACCTTATGCTCACCTGAAAAACCGGTTAACTTTTAAGATACTTCTACAAACAATAAGTTGTATATGAGTCCAACATTTAATATACAGGCATTAAATATGAATCAGTATTAAAAAGAGTTCAGCCAAAAATAGTAAAAAGCTATTAACATATCAAAATACTCTTTTGAGAACCACACTACTTTCAAATATAACTAAAATCATTTAGTTGAATGATCTAATAGTTCTGGGATCTCAAGTAGGATTCTAATTCATAAACATCTATCTCAGTGTGATCTATGACAGATTTCAGAATCACCTGGAATTTTAGTTTAACATACAGATACCTCAAACTGAACCTACTAAAAATCAGACTCCCTGAGTTAGGTGCCCCAGAAACAGTGTTTTTTTGTTTTGTTTTTTTTTTTTTTTTGTCATCCATACGTTTACTTTGCTAAACAGAAATTACAAATTCTGAATGGGTCAAATCTATAAATCTTTCCCTTCAGTGTATGTGATTTTTGGATCTTTTTTTTTTTTTAATTTATTTATTTTTATTTGCTTATTTACAGCATAACAGTGTTCATTGTTCTGGCCTCACACCCAGTGCTCCATGCAGTACGTGCCCTCCCTATTACCCACCACCTGGTTCCTCAACCTCCCACCACACCCCACCCCCTCCCACCGCCCCTTCATAACCCTCTGGTTGTTTTTCAGAGTCCACAGTCTCTCATGGTTCATCTCCCCTTCCAGTTTCCCTCAACTCCCTCTCCTCTCCATCTCCCCATGTCCTCCATGTTATTTGTTATGCTCCACAAATAAGTGAGACCATATGATACTTGACTCTCTCTGCTTGACTTATTTCGCTCAGCATAATTTCTTCCAGTCCCGTCCATGTTGCTACAAAAGTTGGGTATTCGTCCTTTCTGATGGAGGCATAATACTCCATTCAGAAACAGTGTTTTTAAAGTTTCTCCAGGTGGCTTCTTATGTGTAATAAAATTTTAGAAATAATTACTTTCAAGACCAAAAATATAAATTCTTCTAAGTTGTCTTGACTCTAGTCAACATTTCCTGCCTCTCAGATAAAGTTGTTCCATCCTTTAGGTTCTCTAAATCATTACAATTTATTTATAGCACTTACCACACTGAATCACAATGCACCTGTTAACAATATAGTTTTCCACACTAGAATGTGAGTTCTAAAGCACTAGACTCTGCTTTTTGTTTTTGTATCTTTAGCCCAACAACATCTGATGAACAGCAAGAGCTCAATGAATCTGGTTAAATGAATAGATGAATACATGAAACATCACAGTTCTAAAAAGAACATGTGACTTTCATTTGTCCTCAGATGAAAAAACTTACCCATTTCCAATCCCAAATGGTATAAAATTAGCATCATATTAATCTGCCCAATAATCAGTTAAAATCTGGGGGGGGGGGGCAGTGAGGAAAACAGAATGTTTAAAAATTCTAGATACAACTTTAAAACTTCAGCTTTCTTAAGTTTTTCAGTCTCAAAGAAAAAAAAAAAGGAGAAAGTCCCCATGGAACCAACAAACTATAATTAATAGTAAGTTTAGTAAGAATGCTGGATATAAGAGCACTTTATGAAACCCAACAGTGTTCTTGTACACCAGCAATAAAACAAAAAAGGTATCATTCACAGCAAAAACTATGAACAGATATCAAAATTAATACTTATGATTTTTATAAAAAGAATTTCCAAATCTAGTAAAATGAAAAATTAGAATTAATGTAAATATTCTCATAGTAAAAATGTCAAATCTCCCCAAGCTAAATATGTAAATTCAATGCAATCCCAATAAATTCCAGCTGGATTTTAAGAAGAATTTACTGTCTCTAAAAAGTCATGGAAGAATAAGAGTTCAGGGACACCTGAAGGGCTCAGTGGGTTAAGCCACTGCCTTTGGCTCAGGTCATGATCTCAGGGTCCTGGGATCGAGCCCCACATCGGGCTGTTTGCTCAGCGGGGAACCTGCTTCTCTCTCTCTCTCTCTGCCTGCCTCTCAGCCTACTTGCGATTTTTCTCTGTCAAATAAATAAATAAATAAATCTTAAAAAAAAAAAGAAGAGTTCACAAATAAAGTCAAATTTTTGTTCTAATACATTACATGTGTAGACTATATTATATATGACATACTATATATAAATACTGTATATAATTTTTTCCCTTTTTTTAACTGAAATTTTGATAGTTAACATATAGTGCAATATTAGTTTCTGGATTAGAATTCAGTGATTCATTACCTACACACCCACTGCTCATCATAAGAAGTGCCCTGCTTAATACCCATCACCCATCTAGCTCAATCCCACTTGCCTCCCTCCATCAAACTTCATTGTTCTCTGTCATTAAGAGTCTCTTAAAGGTGTTATATGCAACTAATGAGTTGTTGAACACTGCATCAAAAAGTAATGATGTACTGTATGCTGACTAACTGAACATTAAAAAAAAAAGTCTTTAAATGGCTTGATTTCCTCTCTCCTTTTTTTTCTTTTCCCCCTTCCCATTCGCTCATCTATTTTCTTTCTTAAGTTCCACATATGAATGAGATCATATGGCATTTGTCTTTCTCTGATTTATTTCACTTAGCATAATACACTCTAGCTCTATGCCTGTTATTGCAAATGGTAGACTGCTTTCTTTTCGGTGGTTAAATAATATCCCATTGTGTGTACGTGTGTGTGTGTGTATGTGTGCCACATCTTTTAAAATTTTTAAATATTCAATTAACATACAGTGCATTATTAGTTTCAGAGGTAGAATTTAGTGATTCATCAGTTGTGTATAATACCCAGGTTCATTACATTACATGCCCTCCTTAATGCTCATCACCACATCCCTTCACTCACTTCACCTCCAGCACACTGCAATTTACTTCCTATAGTTAAGAGTCTCTTATGATTTGTTTCCCCTATGATTTTGTCTTATTTTATTTTTAACTCCCTTTCTCTATGATACTTTGTTTTATATCATAAATTCCACATTTATGAGTGAGATCATATAATTGTCTTTATCTGAATGACTTATTTTCCTTAGCATAACACTAATTCCAGCCACATCACTGCGAAGGGCAAGATTTCACTTTTTGATGGCTAGGTAGTATTCCTGCGTGTGTGTGTGTGTGTGTGTGTGTGGTTGCTATAAACACTGGGGTGCAGGTGCCTCTTCAGATCACTAAGTTTGTATCCTTTGAGTAAATACTCAGTGGTGGAATTGCTGAGTAAATACTCAGTGGTGGAATTTCTGGGTCCTAGGGTGGCTCTGTTTTTAGCTTTTTGAGGAACATCCATACTGTTTTCCAGCATGGCTGTACCAGCTTGCATTCCCACAGGCAGTGTAAGAGGGTTCCCTGTTCTCTGCATCCTTGCCAACATTTGCTGTTTCCTGACTTGTTCATTTTAGCCATTCTGACTATGTGAGTTGGTATCTCACTGTGGTTTTTATATGTATTTCCCTGATGCCAAATGATGTGGAGCACTTTTTCATGCAGCTGTTTGCCATTTGTATGTCTTCCTTGGAGAAGGTCTATTCATGTTTCTCTTGCCTTTGAAGATGTGTCTAGAAAAAAGTTGCTGTGGCCAAGGTCAAGAGCTGCCTGTGTTCTCCTCTAGGATTTTGATAGATTCCTATCTCACATTTAGGTCTTTCATTTTGAGTTAATTTTTGTGAAGGTGTAAGACAGTGGTTTACTTTCATTCTTCTACACATGGCTCTCCAGGTTTTCCCAGTACCATTTGTTGAAGAGTCTGTCCTTTTCTCATCAGATATTCTTTCCTCCTTTGTGGAAGATTAGCCGGCCACACAGTGGAGGGTCCATTTCTGGGTTATCTATTCTGTTCCACTGATTTATATGTCTGTTTTTGTGCCAGTACTATTCTGACTTGATGATTACATCTTTGTAATTTTGCTCAAGGTCCAGAATTGTGATGCCACCAGCTTTGGTTTGCTTTTACAACTTTCCTCTGGCCATTCAGGGTATTTTCTCAGTCCATACAAATTTTAGGGTTGTCTGTTTCACTTCTGTGAAAAATATTGATATTTCCATAAGGATTGCATTGAATGTGCAGATCACTGTGGGTAGCATAGACATTTCAACAATGTTTGTGGTTCCAATACATGAATATAGAAAGTTTTTCCATTTCTTTGTGTCTTCCTCTATTTCTTTCATAAGTGTACTATAGTTTTCAGAGTATAGATCCTTTACCCCTTTGGTTAGGTTTATTCCTATGTATCTTAAGGTTTTTGGTGCAAGTGTAAATGGGAACAATTCCTTGATTTCATTTTCTGTTGCTTCATTATTGGTGTACAGATTTGCAACTGATTTCTGTGTATTGATTTTACATTCTGCCACATGACTGAAATCCTGTATGAAAGATAGCAATTTTGGGGTGGAGCCTTTGGATTTTCAACATAGAGTGTCATGTCATCTGTGAAGTGTGAGACTTTGACATCTTATTTCTTTTTGTTGTCTGATGCTGAGGCTAGGACTTCTAGTACTATATTGAGCAACAGTGGTGAGAGTGGACATCCCTGTCATGTTCCTGACCTTGGGGAGAAAGCTCTCAGTTTTTCCCCCTTGAGGATATTCACTGTGGGCTATTTGTAGATGGCTTTTATGATACTGAGGTATATTCTCTCTATCCCTACACTGCACAGTTTTTATCAAGAACAGATGCTATATTGTCAAGTGCTTTTTCTGCATCGAGAGGATCATATGGTTTTTGTCCTTTCTTTTACTAGTGTGATGTATGCACATTGCTTGATTTGTAGATGTTGAACCAGCACAGGAATAAATCCCACTTGGTCCTAGTGAAAAATCCTTTTAATGTACTGTTGGATCCTAATAGCTAGCATCTTGATGAGAATTTTTGCATCCATATTCATCAGAGATTTGGTCTGTAATTCTTTTTGGTGGGGTCTTTGGTTTTGGGATCAAGGTAATGCTGGGGCACCTGGATGGCTCAGTTGGTTAAGTGTCTGTCTTTGGCTGAGGGTATGATCCCAAAGTCCCGGGACTAAGTCCCGAAACTGAGCCCCACATTGGGCTCCCTGCTCAGTGGGGAGCCTGCTTCTCCCTTTCCCTCTGCTCCACCCCCTACTCATGCTCTCTCTCAAATAAATAAATAAAATCTTAAAAAAAAAAAAAAAGGTAATGCTGGCCTTATAGGCTGAGTCTGGAAGTATTCCTTCCATTTCTACTTTTTCAAACAGCTTCAGAAGAATACGTTTTAATCCTTCTTTAAATGATGGGTAGAATTCCGCTGGGAGGCCCCCTGGACCTGGACTATTTTGTTGGGGGATTTTTTATTACTGCTTCAATTTCTTGGCTGGTTATGCATCTGTTCAGGTTTTCTATTTCTTCCTGTTTCAGTTTTGGTCGTTTATGTTTCTAGGAATGCATCCATTTCTTCCAGATTGCCTAATTTGTTGCAATACAGTTGCTCACAATATTCTCTTATACTTTGTTGTTGTTGTTGTTGTTGTTTTTGCTTGTATTATCAGTGTTGGTTCTGATCTCTTTATGATTTATTTGGGTCCTTTCTCTTTCTTTTTGATAAGTATGGCTAGGGGTTTATCAATTTTGTTAATTCCTTCAAAGAACCAGCTCCTTGTCTTGTTGATTTATTGGTTTTTTATTTGTTTGTCTCTCATTGATTTGTCCTAATCTATATTATTCTCTTCTCCTGCTGGATTTAGGTTTCATTTGCTGGTCTTTCTCTAGTTCCTTCAGGTATAAAATTAGGTTTTGTATTTGAGACTTTTCTTATTTCTTGAGAAAGGCTTGCATTGCTATATACTTCCCTCTTAGGACAATCTTTGCTGCCTCCCAAAGGTTCTGAACTGTCGTGTTTTCATTTTCATTTACTTCCATGAATTTTTAAATTCTTCTTTAATTTCCTGGTTGACCTGTTCATTCCTTAGTAAGATGCTCTTTATCCTCCATGTATTTGTGTTTCTTCCAAATTTTTCCTTGTGATTCAGTTCAAGTTTCAAAGCACACTGGTTTGAAAATATGCAGGCAATAATCCCAATATTTTGGTACCAGCTGAGACCTGATTTGTGATCCTGTATGTTAATTATTCTGGAGAATGTCCCATATGCACTCAAGAAGAATGTGTATTCTGTTGCTTTATAAAGGATGAAATGTTCTGAATAGACCTGTGAAGTCCACCTGGTCCAGTGTATCATTCAAAGCCCTTTTTTTCTTGTTGATCTCTGCTTAGATGATCTGTCCTTTGCTATGAGTGGAGTGTTAATGTCCCCTACTATTACTGTATTATTTTCAATGAGTTTCTCTAGTTTTGTTATTTGGTTTGTATAACTGGCTTCTCCCAATTTAGCAGTATAAATATTTATGACTGTTAGATTTTCTTATTAGATAAACCCTTTAATTATGATACAGTATCATATTACAGTCTTTGGTTTAAAATCTAACTTGATATAAGGACCGCTACTCCAACTTTCCTTTGATGCACATTAGTATGATAAATGGTTCTCTATCCCCTCACCTTTTTTTTTTTTTTTAAAGATTTTATTTATTTGACAGAGAGAGAGAGTGAAAGAGGGAACACAAGCAGGGGGAGGGAAGAGGGAGACGCAGGCTTCCTGCAGAGCAGGGAGCCCAGTGTGGGGCTTGATCTTAGGACCCTGGGATCATGACCTTAGCTAAAGGCAGACACTTAACAACTGAGCCACCCAGGTGCCTCCCTCCCCCTTCAACCTGGGGATGTCACTGGGTCTAAAATGAATCTCTTGTAGACAGCATATCAGGGTTCTTTTTTAATCCACTCTGTTACCCTGTGTCTTTTGATTGGAGCATTTAGCCTATTTACATTCAGAGTAATTACTGAAAGATATGAACTTAGTGCCATTGTTATTACCTGTAATGTCAATGTTTCGGTGTAATGTCTTTGTTCCTTTCTGGTTTTGTTACTTTGGGGCTCTCTCTATGCTTATAGTACCCCTTTTAATATTTCTTGTAGGGCTGGTTTAGTGATCACAAATTCTTTTTGTTTTGGCAGCTTTTTATCCCTCCTTCGATTCTGAATGACAGTTTTGCTGGATCAAGTATTCTTGGCTGCATTATTTTTCTCATTTAGCATGTTGAATATATCATGCCTGTCCTTTCCGGCCTGTCAGGTCTCAATGGCCAGGTCTGCGTGGCCAGGTCTGCTGCCAACCTTATGTTTCTACCCTTTAAGGTTAAGAACCTCTTGTCCCAAGTTGCTTTCAAGATTTTCTCTTTATTTCTGAAATTTCTAAGTTTCACTATTTTATGTCAAGGTTATCGATTTTGAGGGTGATTTTCTGTGCTTCCTGGACTTGAAAGCCTATTTCCTTCCCCAGATTAGGGAATTTCTCTGCTTTAATTTGTTCAAATAAACCTTCTGCCTCCCTGCCTTCCTTTGGAACCCAAATAATTCTAATATTGTTTTGCTTTATAGTAGTGCTGATTTCTTGAATCCTCCCCTTGTGATTCAGTAGTTGTTTATCTCTCTCAGTATCCTTATTCTCCATCATTTTGTCTTCTATATCACTGACTCCCTCTTCTGCCTGATTTATCCTAGCAGTCAGAGCTTCCATTTTTTAATTGCATCTCAGTAATACCCTTTTTGATTTTGACCTTATTATATTTTAGTTCTTTTATTTCTCCAGCAAGAGATTCTCTACTGTCTTCTATGCTTTTTTCAAGCGCAGGCAGTATCTTTATATTCATTGTTTTGAATTCTAGTTCTGACATCTTACTTATCTCCATATTGATTAAATAACTGGAGTGAGTACTGCCTTTTGTCCTCTTTTTTGGAATGGGTTCTTCCACCTTGTCATTATATCCAGAGAACTGAAGATGAAAGAGAGGGAAGATGCAAAAACAGCAACAACGAAACCAGAAAAATATGCGCTATACAAATCAGTAGAGAACAGAAACCAGAGAAAAGGAAAGAAAGAAAAATAAGAATAAATCAAACAGAAAGTTGAACAGAAGAATAAACTATATTGTGGGTGTATTTTGTTTTGTTAGAAGAAACTGGATACCAAAATGGGAAAGAAAAACTTATATACACACAGAAATGTGGTTGAATACAATGAAAGGAAGCCAAAAATGAAAAAATATTTATAAACCTTAAGTGAAAAAATGAAAATTAAAAAAGACACAAGTAAAGAATTGATATGATAAGAAAACAGCTGAAAAGGATAATAAAATATAAAACTGAAATGAGAGCAGAAAAACATGTACTAATCAGAAGAGAACAGAAACCAAAAAGAAAAGAAAAGGAAAAAAAAATGGGAATAAAATCAGATAAGAAGTTGAACAGAATATTAAACTAGATCCTGGGTGTATTTTGGTCTGTTTGTTAGAAGAAACTAGATCCTAAAATAGGTAAGATAAACTTATGTATATACATAAAAATTTAGTTGAATACAATGAAAGGAAGCAAAAAATAAAAAATACTTATATAAACTGTAAGTGTAAAAATTAAAATTAAAAATGACTTAAGAAAAGCATTGCTAAAATAAGAAAATAGCTGAAAAGGCAAATAAAATATAAAACTCAAAGACTAAGGAATGATAAGAATAAACCACAAATGCTACATAAACCGGAGTTTTACAGTTCTGTATTATCAGTAAACTTGCTATTTACCAGAAGTTCCTGCTAGTCTTCTGGGCGAGGGGCCTGTTGCAGTTTCCCTGGTGTCTTTGCCTGGGTGGAATTGTACCACCCTTGCCAGGGGGCCAGGCTCAGTGTATACAGATCCAGACTGCACTATGTAGTGCTATTTTGCACCTTGAAGGCATTTTGCACTGATGTGGGGAATGAAATGGTACTGTCCCAATCTCTAGACCCAGAGGTGAAAGTTCATGCCTCCTACTTGTCAGTGAGACCTCAAAGAAGAGGAGTCAATCACTCATGTCTCCCTGGCTTCTGTCCAAACTATGTGTTCACCCAGCCTGTGATGAACATTTTTATCTTAGGCACATGACCCTGATTTGAGTTTCCAAACTTATGGACTCTTGTGGCACACACCCATACCACACCTCCTGTGGGAGGGAGGAGGGTATCCTTGTGGTTCTGCCTCTTGCTGGGCCCCTGCTCAGAAACTGGTGGCACAACCATGCAGTGGTTTGCAGTTTATGCCAACACCAAGCAGAAAGCCAGCACCTGAACTCACTGTTTGTAACCGGCTTCTTTGCTCGAAAGCTTGGGATCTCTGCTGCACTCAGGCACTCCCTTCCTTTTTGTGACCCTAGGGATCCTGAGACCATGCTGTCTCACCTAGGATTCCACCCTGCTCTGCCTCCTGAGCACCTTTCAGGCAAACTTCTAAAAGTTCCAATTTTGTACTCTGCTGCTTATAAGACATTTTGGTACCTGGCTTATGGAGGGTCTCTCCCACCGTGGTTTATCTTGCGGTATATCACCTCAGATTCATGTCTCCACATCTCCTACCTTACAAAAAGTGGTTGTTTTTCTATTTGTAGAATTGTGGCAATTCTTTTTTCAGATCTCTGGTTGAAGGTTTTCAGAATGATCTGACAACCATCTAGATGTTTTTAAGGAACCAAGAGCCCCTGAGGGAAACTAAGATCTCCTACTCCCTTGCCATCTTACCTCTGTCACTTACCACATCTTCTTTATTGGATATTTGGGCTCTCTCCATAGTTTGACTGTTGTTGATAATGCTGCTAAGCCAATTTTGAAAAAGGATAAAGGAGGTGATGGGGAAACTTGCCTTCTTGTGTTGCAATACATTATCATACAGCCATATAAACAAAAACATTCTGTTCCTCAGCAACTCAGACTGAAGGGAGAGAACAGTGTTCAGAAATACATATATATATGAAAATCTGATATATAATAATAGTAGAATCACAGAACAATGTGGATAGAATGGGTTATTTACTAGATGCTTCTGGGAAAACTGGCTCATGATATTGGAGAAAGGTAAGTTAGACCCTTTAATCTCAGTTCATATGTAAAAGTGGACCTGCTGGTCACTAAAGACCTAAACGTAAACTATAAAAAATCAAAGAGAAGGAAAATACAAAGGAATGTTTTTGTAGAAAAAATATCAAGACCTAAATGTTTACTGTATCATGAAAAAATTTACAGGTCTGAGTACAACAAAATAGTGAAAAATATCATAGATTTTGTTTGAAGTATCTCATGAAAAATGTTAATAGTAAGGTGACTAGATAACTGCAATGTCTAAACCTAGGAATAAATATCGAGACATACAACAAACTCTGAAGGATGGGGTTGGGAAGGAAATCATGAAACCCAAAAGAAAACAGGCAGAGGGTATCAAAGGGAACTTCACAGAAGGAGCAAGACTGAAGGACCTGAAGAGCCACAAGTACTTATCCTGAACACTCAGACAAATGCAAATTAAAACAAAAGCAGCCCAAATCAGAGAGGTGGATCTTACCAAGTAGGGAGTAGACTGTAGGCCAAGTCCATAATGGGCATGGCACTAGGTAGAGGGGGCAAAAGCAGCTCAGGGACTGTCCACAGGGAAGTGATACTTTAAATGTGGTACTGCAAACTGCAGAAACATATACAGCAGTTAGGGGTAACAAAAGAGATGTTCACAGAGTTGACAGAGGCAGATTTAAAACAGAGATAAATAATAGAACAAAGTCTGCACATGGAATAATACCAGTACATAATTTAAAACAGAAAGCACCGACCAACAGAGAGTATTTTACAAGAATGTGACTTGTGTGAGAACACAGGTATCAAATACATTACAACAGGCACCTAGAACTGGGCTAGCCAAGAAAGGGAATGGGGAGCAAGAATCAGAAATAGCAGAACAGATGACATAAACCAAACTAAAAGTTCCTGCATGGACTAATAATGGCCATACTCTGCCATAAAGGTCTGATATAAAAATTAAAAAGGAAAGGATAGAAAAAATAAGCCAGAAAATCATTAGGATGCTAAATCAGCTTTAAATACTCTGTCTATTTAGCAAGGTTCAAGTTCAGTGATCACAGTCTGGTTACATATCCCAGCTTCTGGGGTTAGTTTCACAGCTACATAATCACAGAAATACCAATGTCACTAGGACTTTGTTTCCTTACCTACAAAAGGAGGAGAAGGATTAGATAATCTAATCTCTGAGGTTGCTTCCCGTTCTTTCTAGAGTCTACCCATTCATAGTTCCTCACTAAAACTCAAACATTGCAATTTAAAATTCAATTGTACCAATGTTTTTTCCTTTTATTTGGTTACTAACTTTAGCAAAGTCAACCCTCCTCCAATAAAAAACAAACTGAAATATTTAGGACTAGTAAAGTTCTCAGAACTATAAAAAAAAGAACAGAATTTCACTCTAAATCACTTCAACATTAATTTTGTAGTGCCACTTCTTAGACACTACAGATCTACTAATGGTTTAAAAAGATTTATGAGGATGGCAGAGCTTTTCATATCTTAAATCACACAGAACTGATTCTCAAAGCGTGCTTGTACTATCACAAGAAAATGATGCAACTGAGAATACACAGTACCTTTCCAGCTGACACAAGGCCCCAGTTTTCTGTTTTGATCTTGTTCTTCTAATGGTGTCCTGTCCACCTGAATCCCAGAGTCTTCTCTACTTAAGGGATGTTGACCATCTTCATCTTCGCTGTCTTCAGACCAATTCTGATTAAAAAGGGAATATATCTTACTCTTAAGAAATGTATGGTGACTGGAGCTATTTAGATGAAAAGATTAAGAAAATTTCAGAAAAAAAGCAAAAACTACACCTAATGACACTTCTTTCTAAATGTGTTGAAAATTACTATGATAGCCTGGAATTATTTTTGGTGGCAAAACCTCCAAGGTTAAAAGATACTCCTTCAAGGATACTTACTTTCATTCCATTCAGCTTCCTAGTACTATTGATTCAGTGCAAAATCTTAATAAATCTTTGATAATAAACTACTCTAATTTAGTGAAGAGTGTTTTTGCTTTAGTTAAGTTGCTCTAGGGTAGAAGGAACCCCAAAAATAATGTATCCCTTGGCATATATTTATATTTTCAATAACAAAACTATTGCCACTTACTGGAGTGTCTATATTTGGACCAAGATCAATTTCTTCACCTTCCATCAAGTATTTTCCCCAGTCAAAATCATCTTTCTTTTCTAAAATGTAACAGAAAAATTTCATCAGCATTATCACAAATATGTGGGGGAAAAGACCCCCAAACTATAAGAAAAAAGTCTAACAAAACTCAAAATGCACTCAGGAGACGACAAAGTTCAAAAAATACTGAAACACTCAATAAATTGATACTCTAATACATTTTAAAATTTAAAAATTTTAAAATCTTCAAAGTGATTTTTCTCTTTATATAATCAAAACTAGTTTAAAGTCAGAACTTAAAATTTTAAATTATTTGTAATATGCAATTTGTGATACAATTTGCAATATAAATTGTGTTTGCAATACAAATTTGTACAATTTGCAATACAAATTTGTAATACAACTTGCAAATGTATCCAAAGCAAGAGAAATTTTTACAAGTTTTTATAAAATGTCTGATAAGTAATAAAAACAATTTCACTTTTGTTATATATTAAACATTTGGCAACATACCCACTTCTTTATCTCTTGGTGTTTCCACATAATTGCTGTTTGAAGGAGAATCAGATAGACACAGAAGCAGTGACAGTATGGAATAATGTGCATCTGTCTTTAAAACAAAAAATGAAGATATGAATCACTGAGGTTGGTGAGAGCTTTCAAAAGTAGTTTAAGAAAAGATAACCCCTTGTCAATTATGTCCCCAATATTTTTTCTAGTTTGAGAAAATGTGAATTATATCTAAATAAGTCCTAATCTCTAAACCTTTTTTAGCGTTCAAATGTGTACACATAAAGAACATGTCAAGAATGCATTACCTGGGCTAGGCAAGATGGCAGAGGAGTGGGGGACTCCGTTTCAACCAGTCCCCTGAATTTAGCTAGATTATCTACCAAGCCACTCTGAACATCCATGAAATTAGACTGACACGTAAGATTATGTGTCTGGATCTCTACGAGGGCAGAGGATCATCAGTCAAGAGGTATGAAGGACAGAATTATGACTGCATGGACAGATGTCAGAGGATAAACAGAAAGGGGAGGGAGCTACCAGAATCTAGCCACTGGAAAGCAATACCCCAGTGTAAAAGCGTCCTGTGCCTGGGGACCAGTGACAGCTTCCAGAGCAGTGGTGGTGGCATGGGAAGGGCTTGATAACAGTACCTAAACAGAATCTAGGAGCTTAAGGGGCAAATGTCAGACCCGGGCAGCTGCAGGTGTGGACCTGTGCCTACAGACCCAAGGGCCCCACTGCTACCACTGCTTCTGTGACTGCCCATGCCCAAGAGGACCCAGTGTGGACCTGGGGTTAGCTGCTGCCACCTGCCCAGACTGGGATTGATCGTGGTTTTGGAGGCACAAGGGGCAGAGACAACTGGGGGCCTGGACAACCACTGAGAGGACTGCTGGGGACGTGTACCACCTATGGGAGGCTCCAGTTTTCAGCAGCGCTTCAGAGGGGGAAACTGTGTGTTCCAGAGGATTCAGAGAGGAGCAGGCTGTGGCTTCTCTCCTCTGGGGCAGAGGTCTGGATGCAGACATTTTCCTTTGCTCTGACCCCTTGAAAAGGTATGAAAAGCTGCCAGAGAACAAAAGCCATCAGAGAACAAAAACCCAAAACACCAGTTTCCACAGAGCCCAAACCCTTGATAAGGGGTTAGAGCAACTCCTCCCAAGCAGGCTTGCCTGAAAAATAATGTGGCAGGCCCCTCCCTCAGAAGACAAGCTGGAAGAAAAAGAGGAAGAGAACCTGAGGGTCCTCCAAAACTGTAAAACCCCAACACCAGGGGAAAATAGTATATTGAGCACCTGGTCTTGCCTTATAGCTTGTGTATTTCTTAGATACAATTTTTTTTTAATTATTTCTCATGATTCTTCTTTTTTTTTCTTTTTACCTACTTATCATTCCAACTAGATGTTTAATACAATATTTTTTTTTTTTTTGCAGGAAAAAAGCATTTAATAAAACTCAATACCTGTTCCTGATAAAAATCCTAGAAAACTACAAATAGAGATACTATTCCTTAATCGGATAAAGAGTGAATTTTAAAATACAATATATTTCATAGTAATTTTTAACTTGTACTTTTCACACCGATACTTTTTTTCTTTATCTTTTTTTATATATAGGGATATAAGCTTCCATGTAGTCCTTTTTTCCCATTCAGTACTATCTTTTTTAGTCTCCCTGTAACTCTGGGAAGTAGTGCTCTCTAACAAAGAGAACAAAAATACACCCAGGAAGAACTGAAACACCCTACCTCGACTGAGAGATTATAGCCCCTTTCACCTCACCACCCCCCACCCCGTTTTGAACTTTATAAATCTTATTCTTGGGTTTCATTTTGGCTAGGTTTTTTTTGATAGGCTTCTGATTGCTCTGCATTTTCCTAGGGTGCACCTTGCCTGGATTGTAGTTGATATTTTCAACTCCATACATCCCCTCAACCACCACTCAACACAATGACAAACAAAAAAAAGAAAAGAAAGGAAAAGAAAAGAAACAGACACAATGGCCTCTCCTGCAGACCTAATTGATATGGATATAAGCAAGATGTTTGAAATAGCCTTCATGGTAACAATTATGAAGACAATAGTCAGCATTGAGAAAACCACTGATGGCAACACAGAATCTCTAAGGGCAGAAATGACAGCTAATCAGGCTGAACTTAAAAATGCTATGAATGAGTCTATAATAGATACTCTAATTGCTAGGGTAAATGAGGCAGAAGAACAAATTAGTGCTCGAGAAGATAAACTGATAGAAAGGAAGGAAGAGGAGGAGGTCTGGAACAAACAGCTTAAAATCCATGAGAACAGACTTAGAGAAATCAATGACACCATTAAATGTTCCAATGTCACAATTTTGGGGATCGCTGGCGGGGGGGGGTGGCGAAGAGAGAGAAGGACTGGAAGATATACTGGAGCAAATCATAGCTGAGAACTTCCCTAATCTGTGGAAGGAAAGAAGCATTTGTGTCCCAGAAGCAGAGAGGATGCCTCCTAAAATTGGGAAGAACAGACCAATGCCCCCGCATGTAATACCAAAACGCACAAATCTTAGAACCAAGGAAGCCATCCTAAGTGCAGTTAGGGGGAAGAGATTCCTTACGTACAGAGGAAGGAACATCAGAATAATGTCAGACCTGTCCGCAGATACAAGGCAAGCCAGAAAGGGCTCTGTATATGGGCTAGTACTCTAGAAATATAGAACATTAATGATAGAAACTGAGAAAGACACAAAATGATGGAAAAATATTCCATGCTCATAGATTGGAAGAATAAACTTTGTGAAAATATCCTTCCCAAAGCAATTTACACTTCCAATGCCATCCCTATTAAAATACCATTGTCATTTTTCAAAGAGCTGGAACAAACAATCCTAATATTTGTATGAAACCAAAAAAGATGCTGAATCACCAAGGGAAGAATGAAAAAGAAAACCACACCTGGGGGCATCACGTTGCCTGACTTCAAACTATATTACAAAGCTGTGATCACAAAGACAGCATGGTATTAGCACAAAAACAGACACACAGACCAAGGGAACAGAACAGAGACTCCAGATACGGACCCTCAGCTCTATGGTCAACTACTCTTTGATAAACCAGAATAAAATATCCAATGGAAAAAAGACAGTCTCTTCAATAAATGGTACTGGGAAAACTGGACTGCTACACATAGAGGAATAAAATTGGACCATTGCCTCACACCATACACAAAGATAAACTCTAAATAGATGAAAGACTTCAATGTGAGACAGGAATCCATCAAAATCCTAGAGAACACTGGCAGTTACCTCTTTGACACTGGCCACAATAACTTCTTCCAAAACATGTCTCCAAAGGCAAGGGAAACAAAAGCAAAAATGAACTGTTGGGACTTCACCAAGATAAAAAGCTTCTGCCCAGAAAAGGAAACAGTCAACAAAACTAAAAGGCAGCCCATGGCATGGGAGAAGATATTTGCAAATCACATTACACGTAAAGGGCTCATATCCAAGATCTATAACGAACTTTTCAAACTCACACTCAAAAATAAATAACCCAGTCAAAAAAGGGTAGAAGACATGAACAGACACTTCTCCAAAAATAGACATATGAATGGCTAACAGACACATGAAGAAATGTTCAACATCACTAGTCATCAGGCAAGTACAAATCAAAACCACAATGAGATACCACCTTACACTAGTAAGAATGGCAAAAATTAACAAAACAGGAAACAAATTGTTGGCGAGGATGTGGAGAAAGGGGAACCCTCTTACACTGCTGGTGGGAACGCAAGCTGGTACAGCCACTCTGGAAAACAGTATGGAGGTTCCCCAAAATGTTACGAATAGAGTTACCCTATGATCCACTAGTTGAACTAGTAGGTACTTACCCCAAAGATACAGATGCAGTGAAAAGAAGGGACACCTATGTTCATAGCAGCAATGTCCACAATAGCCAAATTGTGGAAGGAGCCCAGATGCCCTTCAACAGATGAATGGATAAAGAAGATGTGGTACATATAACAGTAGACTACTACTTAGCCATCAGAAACAATGAATATCTACCATTTACATCGACATGGATGGAACTGGAGAGGATTATGTTAAGTGAAGTAAGTCAAGCTGAGAAAGACAATTACCATATGGTTTCACTCTTACATGGAACATAAGCAATAGCACAGAGGGCCATAGGGGAAGGGAGGAAAATCCAAAAGGGGAGAAATCAGAGAGGGATTGAACCATGAGAGACTATGATCCCAAGAAACAATCTATGGTTTTCAGAGGGGAGCAGCATTGGGGGAGGGGGTAACAGGGTGATGGGTATTAAGGAGGACATGTGCTGTGATGAGCACTGCGTGTTATACTTAACTAATGAATCAATGAACACTACATAAAAACTAATTATGTACTACACAGTGGTTAACAGAACACTAAAAAAAAAAAAAGTTGGATGCCTAATCGACTGAGCCACCCAGGTGACCTGCCATTTTTAAAAAATTAGTATTACGGTGTCATAGGGTTTAAATTAGTAAATCCTAAAGTCTAAAGTCTACCCAAGGAGCTATATAAAATAAATCAAGAAAAGATCTAAAAAAAATTTACCTTCTCTTTACAAGTGGTCCTTGTAGGAATAATACGCAGAAGTGTATTTCTAAGCTTTAGGACATGGGTTCAGAGCTCTATGCAGCTCTCTTTTCCAGAAGTATTTTTATAGGCTTTCCCTAAATGGATACACAGTTTCAAAAATTATTTAAAGCTCTCTTCCTTATGATGAAGGAAGCTCTCTTTTTTTTTTTTAAAAGATTTTATTTATTTATTTGACAGAGAGAGAGATCACAAGTAGGCAGAGAGGCAGGCAGAGAGAGAGGAGGAAGCAGGCTCCCCGCGGAGCAGAGAGCCCAACGTGGGGCTCGATCCCAGGACCCTGAGATCATGACCCGAGCCGAAGGCAGCGGCCCAATCCACTGAGCCACCCAGGAAGCTCTCTTCTTTACCACTTCCCACAATACAGACAAAGGGAAACCCTAACGATTACAGAATACCTCACAGTATTTACTGTGAGGATGAGTTAATACATGTGCACAATAAAGGGTTTACTCAGGATGCCTGAATTGCCCAAACTCTGAACATCTCAAAAGTCTTTAGGACTGGCCCTTGACTAGCTCCTGAAAGATAACCTCTGAGCTCTTGGAATATCCTCCTGAGAAGAGTGTTTCTGTATGCCCAGAGGCTTTGGGCCATGCAGTATCAGTTTGACTACTTAGCTTATGCTAACAATGCGACGTACATGAACACATTTTCTTATGCCTGAGGTCCTTGGTTTGACCTCTGGGGGTCTGGAAACTGAAAAGCTATGGTCAGCCACATGTGCACTGCACATCCATGTGAATGACCCCCAACCAAGATGTTAGACACCACGGCTCAGATGAACTTCGTTGGTTTGCACACTTTGCACATGTTGTCATATGTTATCACTGGGAGAATTAAGTGCATCGTCATGCAACTCTACTGGGAAGGCACACCTGGAAGCCTATACCTGGTTTCTTCTGAACTTTATTCTATGTATCTTGTCCCTTTGATTATTTTTAAATCCATATCCTTTTACTATAAAAAACCTAACAGTGAGGATAGCAGCATTTTTAAAGTTCTATGAATCCTTCTACCGAATCATCATGTCTAAGGGTGATCTTAGAGACCCACAACTGAAAATGAATGAGCTTAGGATAGTACATGGCATTTGGTTAGCATTACATAAGTAATTATTATTACCAAGTGCTGAAAGCCATTTAAAAGTTTTAAGACAGCCAGATGGTACTATTATTTGTGCTGATCTCTGATCTCAATTTTCAGAGAAGGTTCAGCTAAGCAGAGAATTAAACAAAAACATGCTTTTTCAACACTGGGTTTGATGACAATGCTTAAGTCAATTTCCAGAAGGTTCAGCTCCAATTAGCAGATAATTATAAAACAGAATGAGTGTTTAAATAGTTAACAGAAAAAATGTGATGATAATAGATTTGAAACAGTATAATACATAGGAGATGTCACAATATAATGCATACCTTTGTTTCCTTTATGCTCAGAAGTGATGCATTTAGAAATTCTTCAGTTAATCTCTTCCAACTAGCAGCTTTGCTGAGATCAGAATGAATGATGAATTTTTCATAAATTCTAAAATATATTAAAAAATAAACCAATAGTTAAAAACTTACATTAATAAAAAGATCTACAAGTAAAATACATATATTCCTGAATATACATATGAATATACATATGAAACTAACTTACCCTTCTATTGTCTTTTCTACTTTGTGGCTGTTAACATCCAAGAAACGATGAAATCTAAAAGATAAAATGCAATTCTTACATGAATCTTGTCATATACCTAAGTGGAATTGTCACAGAGCCCTAAATATCCCTACAGATATACTATATTCAGCAATATTACTTCCAGGAGTGCCCCTCTCCTCCTATCACCTCTACCATCCAGGCAAACAGCCACTCAGTGGTCTTAGAGACTGCTCAAGCACATATCATCTTTAGCCTCCTTTGTCCTCTGATTTCCTTATCTTCTCATAATGCTCTGCATTTAAGACCAGCACAGCACATTCTATAGCAGGGGTTCCTAATCTTTTTATGCCATAGTGAAGTCCACAGAAGTTTAGGGATCCCTTCTCAGAATAATGTTTTTAAATCATAAAATGAGATACAAAGAAAACCAAGTATACTGAAATATAGTTGTGAAATATTTTTTAAAGTTTGCTGATATAGTAAGATACATATTTATTAAAGCATTAAATAACAAGATCTAGCAGTAGATCCATAACTATCATTAAAGTAGTAGTAAAAAATATTTAGAAATATCTGCCACAACTTTGTGATGTGAACTATGTGATTTCTACATTTGACAGTCATAGGTAAAGAAGTATCACTTGTTGCTTTCATTCATAATTTAAGAAAATGCTACTTTTTAGTGTTAATTTTTTTCTTGTCCAAATTCATAACACCCAAATTCTATCTTCAGATTCTCAGGTTAAAAACTCCTATTCTACATCATATGTAATTAACTTTTGTCTCTGTTTTCCTTTAGGAAAACTGAAGCTGGATCTCACTTACCTAAATTTCTAGGGCCTAGAACATGGCCACAATTTAAAAAAAAAAAACCAAACATGAATAGTTCATTTTTTTGATGGATTAAAGCATTATAAAATTATAATATAGCTCAACTAACTCTTCTTTTCCATTTTTTAGTATCAAAGACAACAATCTGTATTTAAAAGAATTTACATACCAAATAATATACTTAATTCTTTCCCAGTAAATGGCTGAGTAGAACACCACTTTAACCTATTATTATTTAGTTTATTTTTTTTAATCTTTAGTTTCTCAATGTGTAACAGGAGATAGTAAATTCTAATGTCTCTCCCAAGTCTGAAATCATGTCCATCTACTTAATGCCATTGAGAAATTAATTAAGAGAGAAATTATTTGGGATATAGCACTTAAATTTCCATCTTATATGACCTATTCAGACAGTTACAGGTTACATTTAAGAATTGAGCTTATTATTTCAGAAACTTGGTGAGCTTTTAGACTAATTGTTCTCATTATAAACCAAGTAGGTATTATATGTATGATTGTTAAAGCTGATATTCAAGATTACAGATACTGAAAAACTGTTTATTATTCAAGATTTCTACTGAAGTGACACCTAGATGGCTCACTCAGTTGGGCACCTGCCTTCAGGGTTCTGGGATGAAGTTCCTCTGCATTGTGCTCCATGCTCAGGGGGAGCCTGCTTCTCCCTCTGCCTGCTGCTCCCCCTACTTGTGCTCTCTCTCTGACAAATAAATAAATAAAATCTTTATTTAAAAAAAAAAGATTTCTACTGAAATTAAGCAGGCAGAATATTAACACTGAACATTCTTTTAGAAATACTTCCATTAAAGATAATGATCATGACAGTAGACAACTTCCATAAATAAAAATAAGAGCTCTGACTTCACCTGAGTATCTAAACCAGATAAATCTTGAAAAATTACATGAGAAACTATATTAGAAGTTGTATTATTGGGTGGCTTAGGACTATGTGCCAGGAACTGTTCTACGTGTTGGGATAAGAAATGAACAAAACAGACTAAGATCCCTAACCTTGTGGAACTTAGATTCTAGCTGGAGGTAGCGGTGAAGGAGACAAACAGTAAACAACATACAAGTTATCCAGTGTATTATGCTGTGTGTTTTTGAAAAAGAAAAAAAGACCAAGGTAAGAGAAATCTGGAGTGGCCCAAGAAGAGATAGGGTACCAGTAAGAATACAGTGTTAGAGTGTGACCCTTATTCTGCTCTAAAATTTCACTTACCTATCCATTCAAAAAATGATCTGCAGTGTATCCTGCTAAGCGCAGTGGGTGGAGCAAGGTACAGACAAACACAGACCCGTTCTCTAGAAGTGCGCTTCTAAGGATAAGGACCTTAACAATCCACAACCCACTCTTTCAGTATGCTTGTATCACAGCGACAGGGATCCAGGGGGCATTAGGGCGCCAGGCTGCTGCCGGAGCAGCAGGGTCCACGAGAGCTTTGCTGGGGGTGGGGAAAACCGGCCGCGCGCCCAGGATACTGCTTGATCCCTTCCTGTCCCTAGCCTCGGCCCGGGAGCCGCGCCCCCCACCTGAAGTTGGACCAAGCAAAGTGCAGGGCGAGCTGGAAGTTAGGGTCCGCCTCGTCCTGAAGGCCAGCCACATGGCGAACGAGCTCGCGAACGTCGCGCTCCTGCTGCTGGTCCAGTTGGCCCCAAGGTAGTGTCAGCCGAGACATATTGCCGGAACTCCCACGGCAAAGCACCTCGGCGGGGTTGTGCCCGCTCTCGCGAGAGTTCGCGCTCCCGGTGCTTTGCTACTCTGAGAGGCTCAGGACGTTGTCGCGAGAGTTCGCGCTCCTTCTGAGTTGAGTGTGCCCGCTGGTCCTTGCTGGCGGTTCCGGGTAGCGTTTTGCAGCTTCATCTCGGTATGTTTAGGAGCGGGTTGAAACAGTTAGACGTTAGATTAGTAATAATAATACTGATGATAATAATAATAATAGCGTGCTTAAAGAATTAGCCGTTAGATTAATCATAATAATAACAACAATAATAAAATAATTGATCATCTCTGGCAAACTTTGGTTGTTGTTTAATTTGCCATGTTTCGAGAGCAGCCAGTTAGTTTTCATTCAGTGCACCTATTTGCATTTGCCTTTCAGATTCCGTGACCAGTTAGTTGTCCGTTCTTATCCCAGCTTTAGTTTCTCCTTCTAGTGGTGATCTCTAATGATCTCTCAGTTTCACTCTGTCTACTTAGGTCACACGACCTGGTCCACAGTATAGCAGATGTCAGCAAAAAGGCTTGCCTGGCAGAGGCAGACAGGCTGAGCGCTGCTCCACTGTGATTGGGAGCAGCCAAAGGCGATTTTATAATCTCTGTTGATCAAAGATGGAGTATTGTCTTTGTTGTTCATAATTAAAACCTTTGAACTGACTTTTTGTTAAATATTGTATGTAACTATTCCAGAAACCTGTTACATACACCTCTATTTTTTCTTTTAGTGATCTGCTGGGTTTTCATGTGGTTTATCATATTGCATTACTGTAGTAATGGATAGCTGATACACCACTGTCAATTCTTTGGGGCTCTTGAAACGAAATACCACGAACTGGGTGGCTCCTAGTTCTCACAGCTTTTGAGGCTGTGATGGGTGTGTCAGCACTGAGTTGGTGAGGGCCTTCTTCCTGGAGCAGACTTTTAGATGTATCCTCAATGTGGTAAAAGGGGCAAGAGAGCTAACTGGGGCCTCTTTTATATGGGCACTAATTCCATTCATGAGGGCTCTATTCTTATGACCTGATCACCTCCCAAAGGCCCAATCTGCTAATACATTGGTCATTAAGATTTCAATATGTACATTTTGGGGGTACCATTCAAGACACCATAGCAACTAGCTAAAACGTGGACTGCAGGCGATTGCACAAATCTCACAAGGAGAGAATCTTAGTGTTAGAAATGGTTCTGTGGAAGGGGATTTTTACTCTTTTCCTGTGGAATCTTTTCTACTCCAGTTTCACCTATCATCTCTATGTTTATAACTCTCACATCTGTGTAATAAGTTCGCATTTTTCTTAGCTCCTCAAATCTATAATCGCTTACCATATATCTCTAAAAATCAAAGTATGTACACACACTTGCATGTGTCTCCATTTCCTTGTCCAGACTGTTGGTCCTGGCTTTTGGAGGGAGTCTTAGAAAACTTTCCACAGGTTACTCCCAGTAATTTGGACCTCTTAAAAACTGAGCCCCTCTCCTGAACTTCTCTGGTTGACCTGAGTCAGTGTCTTGTTTCTGAAGAGGGAGTTGGAAAAATTTTCAGAGGTGCCCTGGATGACTAAGCCCCACTTAAAATAGCACAGGGCTCTAGATACCTTCTGTAGACCTATAAGGCTGGCTCTTGCTGGTCACCCCTTCTAGAGTGGACATGGAAATTTTGGGAAGTACAGATGAAGATAGGACAGCAAACAAGTCAAGCACATTGTCACCTTTTCCTTGCTGACCTGGATCAATGCTGTCCTCTGGAATGTCACTTAGATAAATTTTCTGGAAGTGCACGCAATGTCTGAGCTCCATGCATGACTGCAGCCTGGGCAAAAGAGCCATCTTCGCCCTACTTGTCCATCTTGTCCCAACACTCCCACCACACGCTTGCTTGAAGGGTCTTAGAAATATTCAAGGGGTGTTTCTGTCAAATATGCTGCATTTGAGACTATGCCAATCTGGGGATACCTATCACAGACCTGCATGCCTACCCAAATCTGTATTGGCTTCTGAAGGGGACTTACAAAATTTGGGGGAGATATAATCCCCTTCTCTTCATCCATGACCAGCCTGAGGCAGTGCCTACCTCTGGAAGGGAAATTGGAAATGTTTTGGGGAGACAGAGTCAATGACCTGGACTTATATGGGAATTGTGGCTGACAGAGTGCACCCCCCAGGCCTGATTGTACTAAGTGAGCTGGTCTTGGTCTTTGGAGGGGGAGTTAGAAACTTTTTGGGTGAAGTTCCTAATACCAGGACCCATCAAAGCTCCTTCTCAAGAACTTGGTGGCCTGCCCAGTCTTTTCCATACCAGAGAGAAACTTAGAAATGTTTTCAGGGTGCCTCCAAAGAGCATTTCCGAGGGAGGGCCACAGCCAGCCCCATGGTACTCTTCTAAGACCCCCCAGGGCTACCCTGGTGATTGCACCCTTTGGAGGGAGGCATAAGCTTTTTCAGAATGTGCATTCAGCTTTCAGTCTCCCAAATGGGATCACACTAGAACTGGACTGACCTCTCGGGCCTCCCTGTTAACCTGTAAAAAGCTGCTTGAGCTTACTCCTATAAAGTAAAGAGATGCCTCCCAAAAATGTTTCTCAACCCACGTCCAGTGACTGAGATGGAAACAACCTGTCAAGAAGGTCTGAGACGGCACTAAGGATTATGCCCTGGTCCTGTGTGGTCATTGGATGGCATCTGTATATCCCTCTTGGGAGGATATGGGCACTGGCTGGGTCAGTAAGGGCTGCCCAGAGAGGGTACCTCATATGAAGTCTAGGTTGTGCCCCCAGAAATATTTTCTATGTCCTCTTTTGAGGTGGACATCAGCCTATTACTGACATGGGAGCCACAGCAGGGCATCTTGGTCCTGGCCATGGTTGCCAGATACCCCCTTGCAAATGGAGATTGATCCAAGCTGGCCAGAGAGAATTTAAGTGGGTGCCTATGGCCCAGCTGTGGCCCTGCATGGGACCCAGTCATATAGCGCACTCCCAAAACATTCCTAAGTGCCACTCGAAAGATGGGGACCCAGTGAGAACCAAAAAGGGGATCCCAGGCCTGGCATTTTCCCATGTGGGGCTGCTTGCCACATGTAGCCCCACACGTATTTTCAGTCTCTCACCAGAGAAGGGAGCACTACAGATAGGCCAGATAAACTCGAGATTGCCCTCCAGGCTTATGGAGATCTAGTGTAGGGCCAGTCATCGGAAGTACCACCCAACACATTTCTTAAGCTCTCTTTGGAGACCCAGCCTTGCTTCGGTGGGTAGAGAGCCTTGTGAAAGTGTCCTGACCATGGTCAAGTGTGGGTACTCAATTACCTGATGTGCCTGTGGAAAACATTTCTGAGTCCTGTAGGTGGCGCTGGGTAGCGATGCCATGGGATGGTGCCAGAACCCAAACACAGTCCTCAGAGAGGCCCCGGTACCAGATAGGACTCTTGTATTTTTTTTTTTTAGTCCCATTTTGAAGAAAAGATTAGCCTGGGATTGACGAGGAGGCCCAGTGATAGCATGGTCTTGGTCATAGTCCTGGGTGTGTTTATGTGGTGTGATGCGCCTTCTAAATATTTTTCAAAATGTTCATCATCGCTAGCCATCAGGGAGATTCAAATCAAAACCACATTGAGATACCACCTTACACCAGTTAGAATGGCCAGAATTAACAAGACAGGAAACAACGTGTGTTGGAGAAGATGTGGAGAAAGGGGAACCTTCTTACACTGTTGGTGGGAATGCAAGTTGGTACAGCCGCTTTGGAAAACAGTGTGGAGCTTCCTTAAGAAATTAAAAATAGAGCTTCCCTATGACCCTGCAATTGCACTACCGGGTATTTACCCCAGAGACACAGCTGTAGTGAAAAGAATGGCCATCTATCCCAATGTTTATAGCAGCAATGGCCACGGTCGCCAAACTGTGGAAAGAACCAAGATGCCCCTCAATAGACGAATGGATAAGGAAGATGTGGTCCATATACACTATGGAGTATTATGCCTCCATCAGAAAGGATGAATACCCAACTTTTGTAGCAACATGGATGGGACTGGAAGAGATTATGCTGAGTGAAGTAAGTCAAGCAGAGAGAGTTAATTATCATATGGTTTCCCTTATTTATGGTGCATAAGAAATAGCATGGAGGAGGGGCGCCTGGGTGGCTCAGTGGGTTAAGGCCTCTGCCTTTGGCTCAGGTCATGATCCCAGGGTCCTGGGATCGAGCCCCGCATCAGGCTCTCTGCTCAGCAGGGAGCCTGCTTCCCTTCCTCTCTCTCTGGCTGCTTTTCTGCCTACTTGTGATCTCTGTCAAATAAATAAATAAACTCTTTTAAAAAAAAGTATTAAAAAAAGAAATAGCACGGAGAACATGGGGAGATGGAGAGGAGAAGGCAGTTGGGGGAAATTGGAGGGGGAGACAAACCGTGAGAGACTGTGGACATGGAAAAACAATCTGAAGGTTTTGGAGGGTTGGGGGTGTGGGAGGTTGGGTGAGCCTGGTGGTGGGTATTATGGAGGGCATGGAGCACTGGGTGTGGTGCATAAACAATGAATTCTGGAATACTGAAAAGAAATCTTAAAAATAAATAAAAATTTAAAAAAATAAATATTTTTCAGATCTCTGGAGTGTCCAGCCAGAGACATCTGTGGAGTGGTCAGTGGTCTGGTCATAGTCCTGCATGGACTCCTGTCATCACATGCCCATCTAGAAAATGTTTTCAGGTCCATTTCTGGACCAGGCAGGGAGGCCTGGAAGAGGTGTCTGGGTACCGGCTTCCCACTTCCAGGGTTGGCAGTACCTCAAAAAACTTTTCCTATAGCGCTGGAATGATCTTGCTAGAGAGGGGTGACCATGGAATTTGTCATGGAATTTCCAAGCCTACTCACACTCCTGCATGGGGTCCACTCACCTCTGTGTTGGTAGAAACAGAGTATTCTGAGAGGCCCTGGGGGGTGAAGACTGCAGAACTCTCAGCACATAACAATTCCCTCCAAATCCCTGCACTAAAAGACTTGGCCAAACTCTAGCATGTCTTTTTGCAGCATAAGGCTATATCCTTAGGATGACTCCCCAAACTCTCCACCCCAAAACCCACCTGCTGGAGCCCTTCTCTAGAATTCACCTTGCACCTGTTGGTGCTGTTTTCTCCATTTCTTCATTTCCATACTTTTCCTACACACTGTACCTTTCAATTATAATTTACAGAGAAATAATAACTCCTTGCTCACCCATTCTACATCATCCTGACCTGACTCCTTGCACATGTAGATGTTCCATGCACCTAATAATTTGCTCACGAATTGTGTTATCCAGTTTATATGCCTCATGCCCATTATGAGCTATCACATTTCCAGCCATTGCACACTGTCTTTTAGCTGTTTGAAGATCCACTTCCGCTTCTCGGACATCAACTTTCACTTTCAGTACCTGTGCTATGTTGACTCAAAGCCACTGTCTGAATACCAATTGGCAATGACCTATGTCTGCATTTTTTAAAAGATTTTATTTATTTATTTGACAGAGAAAGACATAGTGAGAGAGGGAACACAGGCAGGGGGAGTGGGAGAGGGAGAAGCAGGCTTTCTGCCAAGCAGAGAGCCCGATGTGGGACTTGACCTTAGGACCCTGGGATCATGACCTGAGCTGAAGGCTGACACTTAAGGACTGAACCACCCAGGCAACCCCCGATGTCTGCATCTTGCACACCTGCTGCCATTCATTCAGATATCAGTCTTGCATTCCTACTGTGTGTGTTTCAATAGTCACTTCTTGTTCATTCATCTGCACTGTCCAACATACACTTCATGCACACCCTTGTTGGTGCCATTCAACTCTCTTTTCCTTGCCCACCCATTGTATTCACTGCAATTTCCATTTGATGCCCACCTCTGTGCTATTCAACTTATACCAAGGTAGACTGTACCATTGACTTCCAATTACTGTTCATCAACAATTTTCCAACTAAATACCATGCCCCTCAAACTTGCTTGTGATTCAACCACTCTATTCAGAACCATTCTGTATCATTTAGCTATCACTCCTTGCACGCCCAACATGTACTATTCAACTCGACTCCTTGCACATCTAGTGGATTCCATTTTCTGTAATGCTATTCAACTTCTATGTATTCCCTAGAAAAACTATACTATAAAATTATGCCAATAGCACATACAGTTGACCCTTGAACAATCTGGAGGCTAGGGTTCCTGGCTCCCACACAATTGAAAATCCCAATATAACTTTTGATTCCCCAACAACTACTAATAGCTGACTATTGATCAGAAGCCTTACCAAATAACACAAATAGTTGATTAATGCATATTTCATATGTTATATGTATTGTATGCTGTATTATACAATAAGGTAAATTGGAGAAAAGAAAATGTTACTAAAATCATAAGAGCTTCCAGGCTCATGCCTCAACTGCACCATGGTTTCCAAAGGTGGTTTCAAGCAGCAATCCAAGGAGGACCTGCTTCTACAGGATTTGGCCATGTCCTCAGTGCACTGTTTTGGGAATACATTCATCATGTCCACCATCCCTGGCCAGTTATATTTGTGAATATGGCATATGGATCCTAGTCAGTCTGTTGTTCTCTATAGTGTGATGATCCTAGTAAGCACTTATTTGGTAGCCTTTGCAGACAAAAATGTGAAATTTGTTCTCAAACACAAAGTAGCACAAAAGAGGAAGGATGCTGTTTCCAAAGAAGTGACTCAAAAACTTTCTGAAGATGATAAAGGAAAGATGTCTCAAAAGAAAGAATATGAAAGAATCTTGTGGAAGAAGAACAAAATTACCAGTTATGAAGCTACAACATTTTCCATCTTCTATAACAACCTCCTATTCCTGGCCTTTGTCATTGTTCCTTTCTTCTTTATAATGATGAACTTTAACCCCACAGTGGACTATATTTTGTCCATAACTCTTTCATCAGTCCTCATTGCCCTCCTGCCTACTGGCTCCAAATGGGGCGTGTCAGCTTTGCCCCCTGGATTTGTAATTATTTGTGGCCCATAGTATATGGAAAAATAGCAGTGTGGTCAGGGGAGAGACACAAAAGATGTTTTTATTTTCTTAATTATTTTTTAAATTTAAATCAATTATCCAACATATCCAACATCATTAGTTGCAAATGTACTGTTCAAAAATATATAACACCCAGTGCTATATAGATGTAGTGTTCAATAATATATAACACCCAGTGCTCATCACATCATGTGCCCTTCTTAATGCCACACAAACCCACCTCCCCTCCAGCAATCCTCAGTTTGTTTCCTATAGTTAAAAGGGTCTCTCATGGTTTGTCTCCCTCTCTGATGACTTTCATTCAGTTTTCCCTCCCTTACTCTCCGATCCTCTGTGCTATTTCTTATATTCCACATGAGTGAAAACATGATAATTGTCTGTCTGAATGACTTATTTTGCTCAGCATAATACCCTCAAGTTCCATTCAATTCGATGTAAATGGTAAATATTCATCTTTTTGATGACTGAATAATATTCCATTGTGTGTATATGTGTGTATACATGCACATAGACACAGACACACAAAGATCACATCTTCTTTTTAAAAAATTTTTATTTATTTAAATTTCTTTTCAGTGTTCCAAGATTCATTGTTTATGTACCACACCCAGTGCTCCATGCAATACGTGTCCTCCATAATACCCACCACCAGGCTCACCCAACTTCCCACCCTCCTCCCCTCCAAAACCCTCAGTTTTTTTCTCAGCGTCCACAGTCTCTCACGGTTAGTCTCCCCCTCCAATTTCCCCCAACTCCCTTCTTTCCATCTCCCCATGTTGTCCATGTTATTCCTTATGCTCCACGAATAAGTGAAACTATATGACAATTGACTCTCTCTGCTTGACTTATTTCACTTAGCATAATCTCCTCCAGTCCTGTCTATGTTGATACAAAAATTGGGTACTTATCCTTTCTGATAGAGACATAATACTCCATAGTATATATGGACCATATCTTCTTAATCCATTTGTCTGTTGAAGGGCATCTTGGTTCTTTCCACAGTTTGG
This sequence comes from Meles meles, assembly GCF_922984935.1. Taxonomy (NCBI): domain Eukaryota; kingdom Metazoa; phylum Chordata; class Mammalia; order Carnivora; family Mustelidae; genus Meles; species Meles meles. The sequence goes on from NC_060071.1 coordinate 29,386,959, forward strand.
CGACTGTGGCCATTGCTGCTATGAACATTGGGGTAAAGATGGCCTTTCTTTTCACTACAGCTATGTCTCTGGGGTAAATACCCAGTAGAGCAATTTCAGGGTCATAGGGAAGCTCTATTTTTAATTTCTAAAGGAAGCTCTACACTGTTTTCCAAAGTGGCTGTACCAACTTGCATTCCCACCAACAGTGTAAGAGCGTTCCCCTTTCTCCACATCCTCTCCAGCGCACGTTGTTTACTGTCTTGCTAATTTTGGCCATTCTAACTGGTGTGAGGTGGTATCTCAATGTAACACCACATCTTCTTTATCCATTCATCTGTTGATAGACATCTCGGCTCTTTCCATAGTTTGGCTATTGTGGACATTGTTGCCATAAACATTGGTGTGCATGTGTCCCTTTGGATCATTACGTTTGTCACAAGATGTTTTTATAGTCTGCGGTTTGAGAGTTTAAAAAAACCCAACACAATATAACTCAGTATTTATTGGCTCTTTTTTGACAGATTGTTGAAATTAAATGAATTGAAAGGGAACTCAAAGTACCAGGATGTTTATTAAAAGGCAAAAGTTTGTCTGGCAATGTGCTATAATCACAAGAGGAGAAAATAACTGGCTTCCTTGATATGTCAGAGGTCACAGTAAGCTGGACTAAACTATTATTTCTTGTAATAGTAGCTAGAGGTTAATAACCAGTTCTGGGTGTTCTAGCCATAATATTACAACTTTTTCTGAACCATAAATTCAGTGAAGCCTCAGGTTTACAAGTCTTTGAATTTGTGATTTGAAATAACTCAAAAATAAGGTGTCTCCAACTTGGGGAAGAGAAACTTATGGAAGAGCCTTTTTTTTTTATTCATTTATTTGTTTATTTACAGCATAACAGTGTTCATTGTTTTGGCATCACACCCAGTGCTCCATGCAGTACGTGCCCTCGCTATTACCCACCACCTGGTTCCTCAACCTCCCACCCCCCACTCGCCCCTTCGGAACCCTCTGGTTGTTTTTCAGAGTCCATAGTCTCTCATGGTTCATCTCCCCTTCCAGTTTCCCTCAACTCCCTCTCCTCTCCATCTCCCCATGTCCTCCATGTTCTTTGTTATGCTCCACAAATAAGTGAGACCATATGATACTTGACTCTCTCTGCTTGACTTATTTCGCTCAGCATAATCTCTTCCAGTCCCGTCCATGTTGCTACAAAAGTTGGGTATTCATCCTTTCTGATGGAGGCATAATACTCCATTGTGTATATGGACCACATCTTCCTTATCCATTCATCCGTTGAAGGGCATCTTGGTTCTTTCCACAGTTTGGCGACCGTAGCCATTGCTGCAATAAACATTGGGGTACAGATGGCCCTTCTTTTCACTACATGTGTATCTTTGGGGTAAATACCCAGCAGTGCAATTGCAGGGTCATAGGGAAGCTCTATTCTTAATTTCTTCAGGAGTCTCCACACTGTTCTCCAAAGTGGCTGCACTAACTTGCATTCCCACCAACAGTGTAACAGGGTTCCCCTTTCTCCACATCCTCCCCAACACACGTTGTTTCCTGTCTTGCTAATTTTGGCCATTCTAACTGGTGTCAGGTGGTATCTCAATGAGGTTTTCATTTGAATCTCCCTGATGGCTAGTGATGATGAACATTTTTTCATGTGTCTGATAGCCATTTGTATGTCTTCGTTGGAGAAGTGTCTGTTCATATCTTCTGCCCATTTTTGGATATGATTATCTGTTTTGTGTGTGTTGAGTTTGAGAAGTTCTTTATAGATCCTGGATATCAACCTTTTGTCTGTACTGTCATTTGCAAATATCTTCTCCCATTCCCTGGGTTGCCTTTTTGTTTTGTTGACTGTTTCCTTTGCTGTGCAGAAACTTTTGATCTTGATGAAGTCCCAAAAGTTCATTTTTGCTTTTGTTTCCTTGGCCTTTGGAGACATAGCTTGAAAGAAGTTGCTGTGGCTGATATCGAAGAGGTTACTGCCTATGTTCTCCTCTAGGATTCTGATAGATTCCTGTCTCACGTTGAGGTCTTTTATCCATTTCGAGTTTATCTTTGTGTACGGTGTAAGAGAATGGTCAAGTTTCATTCTTCTACATATCGCTGTCCAGTTTTCCCAGCACAATTTATTGAAGAGACTGTCTTTTTTCCATTGAATATTTTTTCCTGTTTTGTCGAAGATTATTTCACCATAGAGTTGAGGGTCCATATCTGCTCTCTCTACTCTATTCCACTGGTCTATGTGTCTGTTTTTATGCCAGTACCACGCTGTCTTGGTGATCACACCTTTGTAGTAAAGCTTGAAATCGGGTAACGTGATGCTGCCAGTTTTGTTTTTGTTTTTCAACATTTCCTTAGCAATTCGGGGTCTCTTCTGATTCCATACAAATTTTAGGATTATTTGCTCCAACTCTTTGAAAAATACTGGTGGAATTTTGATCGGAATGGCATTAAAAGTATAGATTGCTCTAGGCAGTATAGACATTTTAACAATGTTTATTCTTCCAATCCAAGAGCATGGAACAGTCTTCCATCTTTTTGTGTCTTCTTCAATTTCTTTCATGAGTGTTCTGTAGTTCCTCGAGTACAGGTCCTTTACCTCTTTGGTTAGGTTTATTCCCAGGTATCTTATGGTTCTTGGTGCTATAGTAAATGGAATCGATTCTCTAATTTCCCTTTCTGTATTTTCATTGTTAGTGTATAAGAAAGCCACTGATTTCCGTACATTGACTTTGTATCCTGCCACGTTACTGAATTGCTGTATGAATTCTAGTAGTTTGGGGGTGGAGTCTTTGGGATTTTCCATATAAAGAATCATGTCATCTGTGAAGAGAGAATTTGACTTCTTCCTTGCCAATTTGGATACCTTTTATTTCTCTTTGTTGTCTGATTGCCGTTGCTAGGACTTCTAATACTATGTTGAACAAGAGTGGTGAGAGTGGGCATCCTTGCTGTGTTCCTGATCTCAACGGGAAGGCTGCAAGCTTTTTCCCATTGAGGAGGATATTTGCTGTGGGTCTTTCATAGATAGATTTTATGAAGTTCAGGAATGTTCCCTCTATCCCTATACTTTGAAGCGTTTTCATCAGGAACGGATGCTGGATTTTGTCAAATGCTTTTTCTGCATCAATTGAGAGGACCATGTGGTTCTTCTCTCTTCTCTTATTGATTTGTTCTATCACATTGATTGATTTGTGAATGTTGAACCAACCTTGCAACCCAGCGATGAATCCCACCTGGTCATGGTGGATATCTTTTGAATGTGCTGCTTGATCCTGTTTGCTAGGATCTTGTTGAGAATCTTTGCATCCATATTCATCAGTGATATTGGTCTGAAATTCTCCTTTTTGGTAGGGTCTTTGCCTGGTTTGGGGATCAGGGTAATGCTGGCTTCATAAAAAGAGTCTGGAAGTTTTCCTTCTGCTTCAATTTTTTGGAACAGCTTCAGGAGAATTGGTGTAATTTCTTCTTTGAAAGTTTGGTAGAATTCCCCAGGGAATCCATCAGGTCCTGGGCTCTTGTTTTTTGGGAGGTTTTTGATCACTACTTCAATCTCGTTACTAGATATCGGTCTATTCAGGTTGTCAATTTCTTCCTGCATCAATTTTGGGAGTTTGTAGTTTTCCAGGAATGCATCCATTTCATCTAGGTTGCTTAGCTTATTGGCATATAACTGTTGGTAATAATTTCTGATGATTGTTTCTATTTCCTTGGTGTTAGTTTTGATCTCTCCCTTTTCATTCATAATTTTATTAATTTGGGCTTTCTCTCCTTTCTTTTGGATTAGTGTGGCCAATGGTTTATCGATCTTATTGATTCTTTCAAAAAACCAGCTTCTAGTTTCATTGATACGTTCTACTGTATCTCTGGTTTCTACCTCATTGATCTCTGCTCTAATCTTGATTATTTCCCTTCTTGCGTGTGGAGTTGGTTTGATTTGTTGTTGATTCTCCAGTTCTTTAAGGTGTAGAGACAGCTGGTGTATTCTGGATTTTTCCATTTTTTTGAGGGAGGCTTGGATGGCTATGTATTTCCCCCTTATAACCGCCTTTGCTGTATCCCATACGTTTTGGACCGAGGTGTCTTCATTCTCATTGGTTTCCATGAATTGTTTAAGTTCATCTTTGATCTCCTGGTTGATCCAAGCATTCTTAAGCAAGGTGGTCTTTAGCTTCCAGGTGTTTGAGTTCCTTCTGAACTTTCCTTGTGATTGAGTTCCAGTTTCAAAGCATTGTGATCTGAGAATATGCAGGGAATAATGTCAGTCTTTTGGTATCGGTTGAGTCCTGCTTTGTGACCCAGTATGTGGTCTATTCTGGAGAAGGTTCCATGTGCACTTGAGAAGAATGAGTATTCTGTTTTTTAGGGTGGAATGTTCTGTATACGTCGGTGAGGTCCATCTGGTCCAAAGTTTCATTCAATGCTCTTATTTCTTTATTAATTTTCTGCTTCAATGATCTGTCTATTTCTGAGAGAGGCGTATTAAGATCTCCTACTATTATTGTATTCATATCAATATGACTCTTTATCTTGATTAATAGTTTTCTTATGTAATTGGCTGCTCCCATATTGGGGGCATAGATATTCAGAATTGTTAGATCATCTTGTCGGATAGTCCCTTTAAGAATTATGTAGTGTCCTTCTCTATCTCTGACTACAGTCTTTAGTTTAAAATCTAATTTATCTGATATGAGAATCGCTACTCTGGCCTTCTTTTGAGGCCCATTGGCATGAAAGATGCTTCTCCATCCCTTCACTTTCAGTCTGGGTGTATCCTTAGGTTCAAAATGGGTCTCTTGTAGACAACATATGGATGGGTCCTGTCGTTTTATCCAATCTGCAACCCTGTGTCGTTTTATGGGCGCATTTAGGCCATTCACATTGAGAGTGATTATTGAGATAGGTTTTTATTGACATCGTGTTGCCTTTGAAGTCTTTCTGTCTGTAGATTGTTTCTATATTTCTATTCAATGATATTCTTAGGATTTTTTCTCTTTTATAGGACCCCCCTTAATATTTCCTGCAGTGTCGGCTTGGTGGTTGCATAGTCTTTTAAGCCTTGCCGGTCTTGGAAACTCTTTATCTCTCCATCCATTTTAAATATCAGTCTTGCTGGATAGAGTATTCTTGGTTGCATGTTCTTCTCATTTAGTACTCTGAATATATTTTGCCAGCCCTTCCTGGCTTGCCAGGTCTCTGTGGACAGGTCTGACGTTATTCTAATGGGCTTTCCTCTGTACGTAAGGAGCTTTTTTGTCATAGCTGCTTTTAAGAGGGTCTCTTTTGAAACATAATTCCTCATTCTAACTATAAGGTGCCGTGAGGACTTTCAAGAATTTAAAATCTTGGGAGGAAATCTCTCTGCCTCTAGTACATGAACGTTGTTTCCATTCGTGAGATTGGGAAAATTTTCATAGACAACTTCTTCCACTATATCTTCTAGACTTCTTTCTTTTTCCTCCCCTTCAGGGATTCCAATAATTCTGACGTTGGAACGTTTCATGGCATCATTTATTTCCCTGATTCTGTTTTTGTGGCTTCTGAGCTGTTTGTTCCAGGCTTCCTCGTGATCCTTTCTCTCTATCTGTTTGTCCTCCAGATCACTAATTCTATCTTCTGTCTCAGTTACCTAGCTTTTAGAGAATTTAGATTAGATTGGAACTCATTGAGAGCATTTTGAACATCATCCCTGGTGGCTTTCAGTTCTGCCCTAACATTGTGAACATCATCCCTGGTGGCTTTCAATTCTGCCCTAATCAATTCCGTTTGGTCATCCATGGCTTTCTCCAACCTAGCTATTGCCTGGATAATTGTTAGCCTGAATTCCTTTTCTGACATATTGTCTATGTCGATAGCCATTAGCTCTGTTGCAGAAGGTCCATCCTCTGTATTTTTCTTCTGTTGGGTATTCCTCCTCCTAGTCATTTTGGAAAGAGATGACTGAACAGATGCAGTGGGACTTATCGATTGTGGTGCTGTCAATGTGCACCCTGGAATGCTTCTGTGCAATCAGGATTCCCCACCCAAATGAGAGAAAAAAGAAAAGAAAAAGAAATAGAGAAGAAGAAAGAAAAAAAAAGGGGAAAGTAAAAAGGAAAAAAGAGAGAGAGAGAGAGAGGAAAAAAAGGAAACATAAAAGAGAAGGCTCAGCCCAAATGGGCCACAAGGTAAGATTTATGAAGTATACAAACAAAAACAGACAAACAAAAAGACTGATAAAAGTATATGACAAGAGAAAAAAATATATATATAAGCAAAAAAAAAAAAGGGAAGAACCTCATCAGAAAGAACCCCAAGTATAAGATTTATATATTATCAGGACAAACACAAATTCACAGAAACACTGACAGAAGGAAAAATTGGGGGAGTGGTTATAAATTCTCAGTGTGGGTGAGGAAGGTTATTTTGATTCTTCCTGAAGGTATCTTGATGTTTTTGTTAAGGGACTCAACTTTCCCAAGTTACAGGGGGATTAGAAACTGGTTTGCCTATAGGGGTAGCATTGATTGGGGAAAGGGGATTACCTTGAAGTTTAACTCTATATGTATAGTAGAAAATAAAAATTAAAAAAGAATAAACTAGACTAAACTAAGTTAAAATTAAAAAAGAATTAAAAAATTAGAAAAGCAAAAGAAAAACACGGGTGTATGTATCAAAAAGTTCGGGTTAGAAGGTTATTAAAGAATTTGATGTACTGGACATCTCAGTGTGGTGGTAAATAGGTTAAAAAATTATATGTATGTATAAAAAAAAAGAACCGGAATATTGGTAAAGAGTTAAAAATAAAAGTTGTATTTATGAAGTAGTGGTGGTTGTTCTCTTGTAGTCTTTTTTTTTTTTCCTTCCTTCCTTGTTGGTTTTCTGGGGGAGGGGCCTGCCACGTGGGTTTTCAGATAATGATGTTCCCTTAGGTCCTCCCGCTCCCCTCAAGGGGGTGGGCTCTGAGGAAACTGTTTTTTCCAGCCTTTTGTTCTCTGGGGGTTTTTATGTTCTTTCATCTGCTTTCTCTCGCCTTGACAGCTTTTGATGGTTTTTGGAGGTTTAGAGGAGAGCAAACTGCACCCCGACCTCCCTCTCAGAGAGAAGCCCCAGAATGTTTTGGAAAAGCTGCTGGCAGAGTCAGTTCCGAGTCACGGTCCCTGGGGATGCAGGAGCTCCTCGTTGTACCCAAAACCAGGGCAGTGGCGGCTGTCTAGGCAGCTCCAGACCGCCAGAGAGGTTCGGAGCAGAGATCGCACACTGAGATTTTCCCGCTGTCCCGGGCTGGGAATGTCTGGTTTTTCTGGATGCCAGAGCTCTAGGCTAGTGCCTATAAGCACCTATCTCAAGGGAGGGTGTGGGACGCGCGCGTTTCAGGATTGCTGTCTGGCCGGGCTCCCAGCCCCTCATGGGAGCCAGATCCCACTCGTTCTCGGGTGCGCTGGCGTTCAGGTGGACTGGCGGCTCAGGGACAGAGACCTGATTTCTCCGCCGTACTCTCTCTGGCTCAGCGCCAGGGGAGGCTGTCCTGGGTCCGGGGACTTAGGTCCCTGACCCTAACCGCCCAGGTTCCCACTATTACCCCCCGCGATCCTTTGCTCTTTGTTTTTTGAGTGCTTTCAACCAGACCCCAAGTTAATGCTGGTCCCCAGACGCAGAGCACTCTCGTGTTGGGGTATTACTTTCCAATTGGTCACCTCTGGTGGCTCCCTCCCCCTTTTGTTTATCTTCCAATATCAGTCCGACGCTCCCAGTCTGCTTTACCTGCCACTGGCGTCTTCTGCTCCTGTAGAGATCCAGACGTGTATAATTCTGATCTCAGGCTGATTTCATGGGTGGTCGGAGTTCTTTGGTAGGTAATCAGCTCACTTTAGGGTACAGGTTGAAATGGTGCCTCCTCCTACTTCCCCGCCATCTTGACTCCTGGAAGAGCCTTTTTAAAGGAGAAAGACAGCCAAGGTAATAACCTAAAAATAGTGGCTGAGCACATGAGACTTGTCCTTTGGTATTGAAGCACATACTTTTCTTCTGTAAAGCTTTGTTCTTGGGTGGCCAGGAAGGTCAATTCAGCCCTACCATGTTGGTTTGAACTATTAAAAGATGGGAATCATTGTTTTCCTTGACTAGGTCTCATACTACTAGAGGAATGTTTAGCAGAGAACCTCTTTACTGAATATTGATATGTAAAAGACCTAAGTAATGTTTATGATCTTATTTCTAGAATTCTAAGAACTCTCCAAAGAACTGCAGTAGTTTTTGTGCTTGTCAACATCTTTTCACTAGGACTTTCATAAATTTGACCCTTCAGTCCATGGATTTCCATCCATTGTGAACAAAATATAAACCTCTAAAATCCTTGAGGTCCAGCCAAAAAAAAAATCACAAGAGAAGATACATTTACAGTTCTGTAATGTATTTATTTTAAAAATCTGCATATAAGTGGACCCACATGATTCAAGCTCATATTGTTCAAGGATCAACTGTACTATACCTGTTGTCCAAATGTACATCCAGAAAATGGGTCTGTAATTATAGCCACTGCACAACACTGTGAGGTGCTGTGTATAATGGGATATGTGTGTGAGACACTGTTCTGTTGTGTGAGTGTGTCTATTTGTTTATTATGTATATAAGACAGTGTTTTGTATTGTGGTGTGTGAATGAGACCTGCTGTATGTATGTGACACTGTTTAGTGGTTTTTATGAGGGAACAGAAGGCTGGCTGAGGGCAAAGCAAAAGCTGACATCCTGCAACCTTCCCCCACCCCCACTCCTGTGTGGGACATATTGTGACATTCTTTAGGAATCTCCCAACTATCTTAACGTTAATCCCTTGCTAAAGGGAAAAGCCTTGACAGTGAAAGGCCTCTTCCTCATTGTTCCTTTTAGCATATGAAAGTTCTATTGAAAGCTGCCTTTTTCCTTACCTCCCCCAACCCCATCATACACCCCTCATAACCCGGGGCAGCAACTCTGCCCATGGGTCTTGTCCCATGCTTTAATAAACCACTATTTTGCATCAAAGATGTCTCAAGAATTCTTTCTTGGTCTTTGGCCCCGGACTCTACCCCACTGAACCTCACCTATATTCTAAAACTTCATCATTTGGCCCCCGAATGTGAGGCTTTGAGTCTTTACATCTGGACTCTGAGCTTCGGCGCAAAATTGGTGAGTACTTTCTCTCCTCTTCCTTTACTCTTATTTTAGGGGCTCATCAAGGAGTACAGTCTTATCAGAACAAGTTCATGTCAATTGCTCAGGCCGCAATCCTCTAGCCCATGGCTACTCTACAGGGAGGTGGAAGTCTGACTTTTGGCTGGAAGTTAGTGCCCTGGTCATTAATGATGACCAATGATTATGGTCAGTATGGTCAATGATGGTAATAAGACCCAGAAACTTGATGCCCTCTCTCTGTTCCTGTTCTTATACAAAGTTGTCTGTCTTGAGCACGGGACAGCCACCTAAGTCACCAGGACGGCTGCCAATCTTAAGACTCCTGTGTGAGGTTTCCTCCTGATTGATCTAATGTGATCCCCTTCATATTCCTGGTCTAGCCACTTCTGGTCTCAGGATCTCCACTGGAAGCCAGCCCAAACCAGTACCTGATTGAATTAAAACCCAACTAGGGAAGTTGGCTGTAAAGACCACATGTGTTGGAATGTCGCTTAGACCATGATGGATTTCAATCTTGTACTGATTCTTGTCAGTGTCCTCTACTAACTACTAAAAGCTATAAAACTGGGTAATTTCCTCTTGTAAAAACTTTTCTAGTATTTTCCATGGGTTAAAATGGCAGGGCAGCACACAACCTTCAGGACATAAGATGGCATGGCATGGCACAGCACGGTATTTCAGTCCACTCACCAGGCACCTATCTATAGTCTAGGATGCAATGGGGAAGGGGAAGGATGCCAGCACCCCTCCGGGGACTTTTATGGCAGGAAAGCCTTCACGAGAGGGCAGAATTGTGCTTAATAGCAATGTCTTGTTTGACACTGGTTGCTTTTGACACACGGGAACCTCTGACATATCCTGCGTGGGAAGCCACCCAGGAGTCAGGGGATTTGGTAATGGACTTTCTTTGCTTTTCTGGGAACGTGGCCTCAGTAGGCTTCTTCAGTTCCCAAGGATTCTACCTTGGAATGCCCTTCAACCCACTGGAAGCAAATTGCATTGCAAAACTTAGGAAAGGACTGAGCTCCTGGAATATTCTATGGCCCCAGTGGGATGTATCAGTTAGATCTTCACAGAAAATAGGGCAAATGGACCTACGGTACCTTCACTGCTCTACACCAAGACCCCAACCTAAGGGCCTCTTAAGAATACATTTGCCTGAATATGTCTGGTTAGCAAACCCCCTCCTGAGGTATTGGATGATAATTATCTAAATAAACCTCCTCCTGGTAAATCCAGGTTGCCAGAAGATACACAGGCCATCCCTAGCAAAGGGGACTCTCTCTCTGTTCCTCCTAATAGAGGTCTCTGTCTTGAGTTAGACTAACCACAGTTGGCTCCAGGTATAGCCACTAACTGGAGGTGGAGACTTGAAGGAATATTCCCAAGCAGCTGCTGAAACTCCCTTTGTTTTGGGGAAATTCCCTGTGTTCTCTGGTTGGACATGGACTGCCTAATATGCCCTCGGTGGGAAAACATGGTGTCTGCTCCTCTGTTGGAGTTGATGAGCTCTAAAACCAGGAACCCTTTCTCTGCCTTCTGGCAGAAATTTTATCTCTTCTGTCTCTGCCTTCTGTTTCTGCCACCTCATGTGTGGCCTGCATAAATGGCCTGCATACCATCCTTGGTGCTTCCTGCACCATGGCTCCTTCTCTCTTCACTGTCAAGGGGCAAGAAGAGCACCTCCTGGACCTAACACCTTCCACTCCAGATTTCCCTGTGTCTCAGGTAAAAATTGAAAGTCCTGTGGGCCCAGGTGGAACACAAATCAGTATTTAAACTAAGTTAGTTTGTTGTTTTAATTAGGATAGACATGTCTTTGAAGTTACAGCAGTAAATGTGAAACTTTTATTCTATCAAGGTTTACTGAAGGTCAAATAAGTTCATGTTATCTCTGTTACAATATGTTAGCAGAAAGATGACTAAACTGATGGTTAATTGTCTCAAAGTTTTCATGTGTAATTGTTAAGATAACTTTCAAATTCCTTGGTAACCTGAAACTTTAATGTTCTGCTTGGGTGGTAAATGGAATTAAATTCATTGGACATCTAGATCTTTCAAATAGGATAAAATGCTAAGTCATTAATTACTGGACATAGATTTGTGCTTTGACTTACTGCAAAGAAACCAAGGGTATTTAAATCTGTTGGCAAACATGTTTTGTACTTAACTGATTCACAAATTTGCCATCTAAAGAAGTATGGTGTAACAGTTCACAATTGGTTAATACTTAGTCTTCACTGGAAATCAAGGTTTGTAAAGAATACAAAATTCTAGAAATGACTGATGGGAATGCATTTTTGTTGAAGATAAAAGAAGGTAATTTTGTTCTACATGAGATGGCTGTTTGGGAAGAAGTGGCTTCGGACAAAATCTGAATGCAAAGGAGTTGTAGAAGGTTTATGATGGAAAAACTTGGGAAAGGAATTTTAGGTGTGGTCAGGACAGACTAAGATGAAAACAAATGGGTTTTAAAATGCGCTGGCATAAGGTTGACATTCTCTCTGTTCAAAAAGACAAAGTTTTCTAAAATTAATTTATCTGCTGTTAAGAAGAAAACATAAACAGTTGTTTACTCTTTGCCTGTCCAGAAAAGCCATTTTCCACATTTTTGCCTATGTCAGGTCTTTAACATCCCTATAATATTTAAGCAAGTGCTTTAAAATTTGCTAAGATTTTAACAAGTGTTGACAAGATTTAAATTGTAAATGAAATCTCTTTAACTTATTATGCTTTTCCTTGGTATGCTAAGTTACTCAGGAAATACTGCTAAACAAATGATAAACCCTGGGTTACATTTGTTAAATGCTATAACTATTCTAGAGGTTCTAAGCATTTCCTAAAGTTTTAATGTTTTGATAAGGTCATCACTTGATATTTTATTTTATTTTTTAAAATGTATTTCTTTTCAGTGTAACAGAATTCATTGTTTATGCACCACACCCAGTGCTCCATGCAATATGTGCCTTCCCTAATACCCACCACATGGCTCCCCCAACCTCCCACCCACCCCCGCCCTTTCAAAACCCTCTGGTTGTTTTTCAGAGTCCATAGTCTCTCATGGTTCACCTCTCCTTCCAATTCCCCTCAACTCCCTTCTCCTCTCCATCTCCCCATGTCCTCTGTGTTATTTGTTATGCTCCACAAATAAGTGAAACCATATGATAAATTGACTCTCTCTGCTTGACTTATTTCACTCAGCATAATCTCTTCCAGTCCCATCCATGTTGCTACAAAAGTTGGGTATTCATCCTTTCTGATGGAGGCATAATACTCCATCATGTATATGGACCATATCTTCCTTATCCATTCATCCGTTGAGAGGCATCTTGGTTCTTTCCACAGTTTGGCGACCGTGGCCATTGCTGCTATAAACATTGGGGTACAGGTGGCCCTTCTTTTCACTACATCTATATCTTTGGGGTAAATGCCTAGTAGTGCAATTGCAGGGTCATAGGGAAGCTCTATTTTTAATTTCTTAAGGAATCCCACACTGTTCTCCAAAGTGGCTGCACCAACTTATATTCCCACCAACAGTGTAAAAGGGTTCCCCTTTCTTCACATCCTCTCCAACACACGTTGTTTCCTGTCTTGCTAATTTTGGTCATTCTAACTAGTGTAAGGTGGTATCTCAATGCGGTTTTAATTTGAATCTCCTGGATATCATTCTTTTGCCTGTACTGTCATTTGCAAATATCTTCTCCCATTCCATGGGTTGCCTCTTTGTTTTGTTGATGGTTTCCTTTGCTGTGCAGAAGATTTTGATCTTGATGAAGTCCCAAAAGTTCATTTTTGCTTTTGTTTCCTTTGCCTTTGGAGACATATCTTGAAAGAAGTTGCTGTGGCTGATATCAAAGAGGTTACTGCCTATGTTCTCCTCTAGAATTCTGATGGATTCCTGTCTCACATTGAGGTCTTTTATCCATTTTGAGTTTATCTTTGTGTACGGTGTAAGAGAAAGGTCGAGTTTCATTCTTCTACATATAGCTGTCCAGTTTTCCCAGCACCATTTATTGAAGAGACTTTTTTCCACTGTATATTTTTTCCTGTTTTGTCAAAGATTATTTCACCATAGTGTTGAGAGTCCCTATCTGGGCTCTCTACTCTGTTCCACTGGTCTGTCAGTACCATGCTGTCTTGGTGATCACAGATTTGTAGTAAACTGCTTGATATTTTAACTATTGAAGTGTTATGTGTGACAGAAATAACCTGATTTCCTTGACAGCTCTATTGTAAACTCTCATCTCATCAGCTCTTTAACCATATCTATTCTGAGTTTTAGTCATTTATAATTGTTATAATTCTTTTGTAAGATGAGTTTCATCTTAAAGGAGATTCATATAAAGGACTTTTAGGACAACACAGGTATTCAATATCTTTAAGATCAGAACTGAAATGAGTAAAAATTTCCAGACTAACTAAAATGGAATTCAGACTAAACCGGAATTTTAGTAACATGGGACTAAATAAACTAAAAGATTATAGTGTTGTGACTCTTGTTTGAAACTTTGTTGGTTCTCTAATGTTTGCTCTTCCAGTCTGAGGAAAATTTTTCTTAAGATACCCGTGACTTACAGAAATGTAAAAATACTCATTTTTAAACAAATCAAAACATTCAACTTTTCTCTCAGCCTGAACCCTCAAACTCAAAAGGTCTCAGCAAGTATTCTTCCATGGCAATCCTAGTCATTTCTATAAGTTCAATAAGAACCTGTTCTCCTTGTAACCGGACAACATTGGAAACATGGGTTATTTTACGAAGGCTTTAACTGGAATGTCATATTTGAGAAAGACATGCATAGGCACAGATATGACCAGACATCTTTAAGGAACTAAGGTGGACTTTATGAAACCTGGAGCCATAAACCCCTTGGGACTGTTGGCCTGGTACCTTGGTTACAGAGTTTCCAGCAGCCTCACCAGGTGACTAAAAAATGTCACTTACTGGCAGGTGCAGGAACCTCAGGATACTCTGGGAACCTCAGGAAGAGGAATTTGTCCAATCTACATGTATTGCAGGCATGTCTGATGGCAAATAGTTGGCTTAGTTTCTGAGATTCCTTATGAAGAAGTTCCAGCAAAGCAGATTCTTAAAGATCTATATGATCACTCACTGTTCTTGCTGAGCTTATGTAAATAATTAGGCCAAATCTGTTTAAACTGGATTTGTTTTTCAAATAAATTAGTCCTAATTTGGCTATCTCTGGAAGTGAGGGTTATTTTAGAGAGAAAAATTATGTTTCAATAACACAGTTTGTGGATGTTAAGTTCTAGATATGATTGTCTTTAAACGTTTGTTGTTTACCTAAGCTAGACAACTTGAGGTAAACTTAAGAGAAATTACCACAATAACTCATATGTAGACAATCTTTTTACTATTCGGTGGGGATAATAACAGAACCCCAGGGGCACATAATTACTTAAACAGCTGGAAAATGGGATTAATTCCCCAACAATTATATAACTCAAGTAACACCTTGCCAATTCCGTGTGGTTGAGATGATGACCTCATTCCTAAAAGCCAGAGCATACCCCACTCCACAGGGTTAACTACAAACTTGGGGAGATAATGGAGGGTTCCACCTCTTTATGATTGGATTGGATGATGCACTTGGGGATGCCCTTATCTCCTGAGACAAGATTTCTCCCACTTGCCAGTTATCCTTTGTAATTATGATATTGTTAAAACCAGACCACTCAAAAAGGACTTTGTAAAAAAATGATTTTATTTATTTATTAGACAGACAGAGATCACAAGTAGGCAGAGAGGCAGGCAGAGAGAGAGAGAGAGAGAGAGAGAGAGAGGAAAGCAGGCTCCCATTGAGCAGAGAGCCTGATGCGGGGCTTGATCCCAGGACCCTGAGATCATGACCTGAGCTGAAGGCAGAGGCTTAACCCATTAAGCCACCCAGGCGCCCCTCAAATAGGGCTTCTTAATGGTTTTATCCTTTAATCATATTTATCCTAGAAGCCACCTCTACTGAAATACAATTGCAAACAAAAGCTTTAGCTAAGCATATAACAGTGCTCTTGGTAAAAGAGCCTCAAATCTCATTATGGGACAGTCCATGACTGTAAAGACTTCACATCAGGTCCAAAATGTCTTCAAAACCAAAGGCCACCAATGGATGATGGAGGTCGACTTACTAAATACTGGGCTACACTTACATATATGCCAGAAATAATACTTAAAACTTGTCAAAGTTTAAACCTAGTTACCTGTATGCCTGAACCTAACCATTGTACTTCTTTCTCTATAGAGCAAAACTGTTCAGAGGTTATTGATCTTGCTTACTCTCTAGTTGACCTGATGTATTTGTATTAAATACAAATGTATTTGTATTAAACATACAAATAACAGTTGGTTCAAACATGTTCCCAAATAACAGTGCTCTGGGCTACTGACTAGTTTGCTACAGATTGGGTTAGGTGACCAGGCATCAGATGGCTAGCTCCAAATAGAACCCACTGATATGTGGAACTAACCTGCTGTAGTGCTGGCTTCCTCTGCCTCAATGGATAGGTAGCTGTTCCTTAGGTTTTGCCTGGATTTATGGAAGCATTTCTACAACCATAACTACTCCGGCTCATTTCCTGAATTTAAACAATGGTGGATACAGATTTTGTTACATTGGTATGACCACCTAGCATCCATCTTGTTCCTCTTTGAGACTGGAGGATGTTTGACACATGAAAGCTCTTAATAAGTAAATGGCCCACTCTAAATGACCCTCAAAGTAGCATTTCTCTATTAAAATGCTATGGTAATACAAATGTGAAGCAGTTTTGCAAAATAGAATGACATTGGATGTTTTAACTGCTACACAGGTGGAAGTTGCACTATCACAAAAACAAAACACTATGTATATGTTCCAGATTATCACAAAATATTTCTGGGGTTCTGACATCCTCAAGTTGGCACTTTAAACAGTTCCTCTGTCCTTTAATGATTGATTAAACTCCTGGACTGGAAAAGAACCCTTGTCAACTAGCAGAAAACTTATATGAGCTTCATTTTCTTTTTGTTACACTAATCATGTTTTGCTGTTTTCTCCCAGGTCTCCCCACCTGGTGTTGACTCCTTCATTGTCATAACTTCCACAGATGATCCTTTCCACTTGGGAAGATTACTTGAGCAGTCTCCCCTGGACTCAGCTGCTGTTGCCTTTCACAACTCCCCTATACATTTCCCAAGTAGCCAATATTGACCCATAGGTAGGGACATTTCTATGCCCCTCTTCATCAGGAAGAACTTACAGAAGCTGAGACCTTCCACCTTCAACAACCTTAAAGATTTAAGGGTCAAAATTGTTCAGGGGGGAATGATGAGGTAACAGAAGGCTAGCTGAGGACAAAGCAAAAGCTGACACCCTGAAACCTTCCCCTAACCCCACTCCTGGGTGGGATATATTGTGATATTCTTTAGGAGTCTCCCAACTATCTTAATGTTAATACCTTTCTAGAGGGAAAATCCTTGACAATGACAAGGCCTCAAGGCATCTGGTATCTTATAGGTCCTCTTTAGAATGTGAAAGTTCTATAGAAACCTCCCTTTTTCCTTATCTCCCCTAACCCCATCCTCCCCCAACCCCATAACCTGCCACATAACCTGCCATCCCTCACAACCCTGGGGTAGCAGCACTCTCTGCCCACAGGGCCCTGTCCCCATGCTTTAATACACCACTATTTTGCACTGAAGGTATCTCAAGAATTCTTTCTTGGTCATCAGCCCCAGACTCCACCCCACTGAACCTCACCTATATACTAAAACTTCATCAGTATGTGTGTGATAATCTGTTTCATGGTGTTTTGCTTATTTGTGGAACAATGTGTCTTGGGTGTAAGACAATTTGCTTAATGGTTTGAGTGTCTGAAATACTATTTGGAGAGCTGTGTGTGTGTGTGTAATTTTGTTTATCATTGTGTGTGTCAGACACTGTGTTAGGTTAGTTAGGGCTTTGTGTCTGTGTGAAGGCACTGATTTTATTTGTGTGTGTGTGTGTGTGTGTGTGTGTGTGTGTCAGAGAGTGAGAGAGAGAGAGATGAAGAGAAAGAAAATGAAAGAGAGAGAGAGAGAGATTGTTTAATGGTTTTATGCATTTATGAGTCACGTTGCCTTGTCCCCAGGAGGGCTCTTTTAGCTACCTCCACCCTCCTCTGGGTGGTGAGCAGGCTTCAGTGAACTTTTGTTCTTAAGAGGTTTATCTATAGTTTTCAAGGGCACTTTGCTACTGCTCTGAGCAGACTTTAGTTATTAAAGCTAGCAGGGTTGAAGGCAGGTGTTATTGGGGTGGAGGGGTGGGGTGTGGTGGTGGTTGGTGATCAGGACTCCAGTATTCTCAGCCCTATATAGGCTGGGTAGAGAAAGAGACCCCTTAATTGCTCAGCTGCATAAACCAGAAATTTATCCTTTTCAACTTGAAGTTGCAAGGGATGGGAAATTCTGGGTGCCTGACAGATCAATGGGAAATTGAAGAGAGTGGAAGCCGATAACTACCTGGAGTAGAGCTTCCAACAAATTGAGAAGGTTGGGGGGGGGTTGCAGGAAGGGAGCAGACTGTGGCTCAAATGCTACAGACTCTCAGTTTTTTGTGTGTTTTTTTTTTTGTGTGTGTGTACATATACGTGTATATTATATAAAATGTATAATATATATGTTTCTATTTTTTTAGTAATCTCTACACCCAGTTTGGGCTTGCACTCACAATCTCAAGGTCAAGTCACATGTTCTTCTGATTGAGCCAGGAATGCACTCCTTTTTAAGAAGACTTTTTTTATTTTTTTGTTATTATTATTTTTTTTTAAATTTAGTGATTCATCATTTACATGCAACACCCAGTGAGTATATTTTAAAAAAATAAATGTTTCTTCATTTTCTTTGGGCCCTTAGGACAATTTTCAGGTATTTTAAATGTATTTTTCTTAAATAGTTTTCACAGCTTTGCTTCTTTTGCTGGCTCATGGAGCTTCTTTTGGTAGCATTACATAAATAGAACTCTTTCTTGTCTTTTTAAAAAAAAATTACTTAGCTAACATACAGTGCAATATCAATTTCTGGAGTAGAATCAGTGACTCATCATTTACATGCAACACCCAGTGCTAATCATAACAAATGTCCTCTGTAATACCCATCCCCCACCCACTTCCCTCCATCAACCCTCAGTTTGTTCTCTGTCATCAAAAATCTCTCAAGGCTTGTTTCCCTCTTTCCTTTTTTTCATTTCCCCCTTCCCATATATTCATTGGTTTTCCTTCTTAAATTCCACATATGAGTGAGATCATATGATATTTATCTTTCTCTGACTGACTTATTTCACTTAGCTCCACCTTATTGCTAATGGCAAGATTTAATTCTTTTTGATGGCTGAATAATATTCCATTGTGTGTATATACCACATCTTCTTTACCCATTTATCAGTTAATGGACACTTGGGCTCTCTCCATAGTTTGGATATTGTTGATAATGCCATAAACATCGGCGTGTACATACCCCTGTGAATCTGTATTTTTGTATCCTTTGTGTAAACGCCTAGTAGTGCAATTGCTAGGTTGTAGGGTAGTTCTATTTTTAACTTTTTGAGGAAACCTCCAAACTGTTCTCCAGTGTCCCAACAATAGTGCAAGAGGTTTCCCCTTTCTCTTCATCCTTGCCAACACCTGTTGTTTCTTGTGTTGTTAATTTTACCCCTTTCTGACAGGTGTGAGGTGGTATCTCATTGTGGTTTTGATTTGTATTTCTCTGATGATGAGTGATGTTGAGCATCTTTTCATGTGTCCCTTAGCCATCTGGATGTCTTATTTGGAAATGTGTCTATTCAGGTCTTCTGCCCATTTCTTAAGGGTTATTTTGGTGGGGGGGGGGTTGTTGAGTATGATAAGTTCTTTATAGATTTTGGATACTAGTCCATTATCAGATATGTCATTTACAAATATCTTCTCTGATTCCATAGGTTGTGTTTTAGGTTTGTTCATTGTTTCCATTGCTGTGCAGAAGCTATGTATCTTGTTGAGGTCCCCAAAGTTCATTTTTGCTTTTGTTTCCCTTGTGTTTAGAGATGTGTCTTAAAAAACATTGCTGTGGCCAGTGTCAGAGAGATTACTGCCTATGTTCTCCTCTAGCATTTTGATGAATTTCTGTCTCACATAAAGGCCTTTCATCCATTTAGAGTTTATCTGTGTATATGGTTAAGAGAATGGTTCAGTTTTATTCTTCTGCATGTAGCTGTCCAGTTTTCCCAGCACTATTTATTCACAGACTGTCTTTTTTCCATCAGATATCCTTTCCTGCTTTGTCAGTGATTATTTGACCATATTAGTTGTGGATCCATTTTTGGGTTCTCTATTCTGTTCCATTAATCTATGTGTCTGTTTTTTTAAAAGATTTTATTTATTTATTTGACAGACAGAGATCACAAGTAGGCAGAGAGACCGGCGGGGGGGTGGGGGTGGGAAGCAAGCTCCCCACTGAGCAGAGAGCCCAATGTGGGGCTCAATCCCAGGACCCTGGGATCATGACCTGAGCCAAAGGCAGAGGCTTTAACCCACTGAGCCACCTAGGCACCCCATGTGTCTGTTTTTTTTTTCCATTTTATTTATTTTTTTCAGTGTAACAGTATTCATTCTTTTTGCACAACACCCAGTGCTCCATGCAAAACGTGCCCTCCCCATTACCCAACACCTGTTCCCCCAACCTCCCACCCCTGACCCTTCAAAACCCTCAGGTTGCCCCAACCTCCCACCCCTGACCCTTGAAAACCCTCAGGTTGTTTTTAAGAGTCCATAGTCTCTTATGGTTCACCTCCCCTCCCCAATGTCCATAGCCCCCTCCCCCTCTCCCAATCCCACCTCCCCCCAGCAACCCCCAGTTTGTTTTGTGAGATTAAGAGTCATTTATGGTTTGTCTCCCTCCCAATCCCATCTTGTTTCATTTATTCTTCTCCTATCCCCCTGCCCCCCCATGTTGCTTCTCCATGTCCTCATATCAGGGAGATCATATAATAGTTGTCTTTCTCCGATTGACTTATTTCACTAAGCATGATACCCTCTAGTTCCATCCACGTCGTCGCAAATGGCAAGATTTCATTTCTTTTGATGGCTGCATAGTATTCCATTGTGTATATATACCACATCTTCTTTATCCATTCATCTGTTGATGGACATCTAGGTTCTTTCCATAGTTTGGCTATTGTAGACATTGCTGCTATAAACATTCGGGTACACGTGTCCCTTTGGATCACTATGTTTGTATCTTTAGGGTAAATACCCAGTAGTGCAATTGCTGGGTCATAGGGTAGTTCTATTTTCAACATTTTGAGGAACCTCCATGCTGTTTTCCAGAGTGGTTGCACCAGCTTGCATTCCCACCAACAGTGGAGGAGGGTTCCCCTTTCTCCACATCCTCGCCAGCATCTGTCATTTCCTGACTTGTTAATTTTAGCCATTCTGACTGGTGTGAGGTGATATCTCATTGTGGTTTTGATTTGTATTTCCCTGATGCCAAGTGATGTGGAGCACTTTTTCGTGTGTCTGTTGGCCATCTGGATGTCTTCTTTGCAGAAATTCCTGTTCATGTCCTCTGCCCATTTCTTGATTGGATTGTTTGTTCTTTGGGTGTTGAGTTTGCTAAGTTCCTTATAGATTTTGGATACTAGCCCTTTATCTGATATGTCATTTGCAAATATCTTCTCCCATTCTGTCAGTTGTCTTTTGGTTTTGTTAACTCTTTCCTTTGCTGTGCAAAAGCTTTTGATCTTGATGAAATCCCAATAGTTCATTTTTGCCCTTGCTTCCCTTGCCTTTGCCGTTGTTCCTAGGAAGATGTTGCTATGGCTGAGGTTGAAGAGGTTGCTGCCTGCATTCTCCTCAAGGATTTTGATGGATTCCTTTCTCACATTGAGGTCCTTCATCCATTTGGATTCTATTTTCGTGTGTGGTGTAAGGAAGTGGTCCAATTTCATTTTTCTGCATGTGGCTGTCCAATTTTCCCAGCACCATTTATTGAAGAGGCTGTCTTTTTTCCATTGGACATTCTTTCCTGCTTTGTCGAAGATTAGTTGACCATAGAGTTGAGGCATGTGTCTGTTTTTATGCCAGTACCATACTGTCTTGACTGCAGCTTTATAAGATAGCTTGAAATCCAGAACCATGATGCCTCCAGTTTTGTTTTTATTTTCCAGAAATGCTTTGGCTCTTTTCTGATTCCATAAAAATTTTAGGATTATTTGTTCTAGCTCTGTGAAAAATGCCAGTGGTATTTTGAGAGGGATTGTGTTAAATGTGTAGATTACTTTGGGTAATATAGACATTTAACAGTATTTATTCTTCCAATCTATGATCATGGATGGACTGCTTTTCCATTTCTTTGTGTCCTCTTCCATTCCTTTTGTAATTGTTCTACAGTTTTCAGAACGTGTATCCTTTACCTCTTTAGTTAGGTTTATACCTAGATATCTTATTGTTTCTGGTGCAGTTGCAAATGGGATGAATTCCTTGATTTCTTTTCCTCTGCTTCATTATTGGTGTATGCAACAGATTTATGAACATTGATATTATATCCTACAACTTTGCTGAATTCATGTATTCTAGTAATTTTTTGGTAGAGTCATTCAGGTTTTCTATATAAAGTATCATGCCACCTGCAAATAGTGAAAGTTTGGCTTCTTCCTTGCTGACTTGTATACATTTTATTTCTTTTTGTTGTGTGATTGCTGAGGCTAAGACTTCCAGTACTGTGTTAAAGAGTAATGGTGAGAGTGGACATCCTTGTCTTGTTCCTGACCTTAGGGGGAAAGCTCTCAGTTTTTCCCCATTGAGGGTAATATTCACTGTGGGTCTTTTATATATGGCCTTTATGATGTTGAGGTGTGTTCCAGCTATCCCCACTTTGTTGAGCGTTTTTAATCAAGAAAAGATGTTACATTTTGGGACGCCTGGGTGGCTCAGTTGGTTAAGCAGCTGCCTTCGGCTCAGGTCATGATCCCAGCATCTTGGGATTGAGTCCCACATCGGGCACCTTGCTCAGTGGGGAGCCTGCTTCTCCCTCTGACTCTGCCTGCCACTCTGTCTGCCTGTGATCCCTCTCTCCCTCTCTCTCTCTCTGACAAATAAAAAATAAAATTTAAAAAAAAAGAAAGAAAAGATGTTATATTTTGTCAAATATTCTTTTCTGCATTTACTGAGAGGATCATATGGTTCTTGTCCTTTAAGTGTGGTGTATCACATTGATTGGCTTGTGAATATTGAAGGAGCCCTGCAGCCCAGGAATAAATCCCAGTTGTGCATGGTGAATAATCCTTTTAATGTACTGCTGGGTCCTATTAGTTAGAATCTTAGTGAGAGTTTTTGCCTCCATGATCCTCAGGGATATTGGTCTGTAATTCTCCCTTTTAGTGGGGTCTTTGTCCGTTTTTGGAATCAAGGTAATGCTAGCCTCATAGAATGAGTTTGGAAATTTTTCTTCCATTTCTATTTTTTAGGCCTTATCTATCTTTCTACCTGTCTGTCTGAATATGTATCCATTTTTTTCCATTTCTCTCTGTCTATGGTGTGTTTCCTATCTAACTATTCATATATACTTCTATTTGTCTATATAGTCTTCAGTATGTCTTGTTTTCTGTTTGTCTAGATGTCTTAATTTCTGTTCACTTTAATGACTATTTGTCAGCCTATTGGTTTTCTGTCTGATTTTCTGCCTGTTTTTCTGTTTCTCTATTTTTCTATGGTTTACCTCTTTGCTCTCTAACTGACTGTATCAGACAGTATCAAACTATCAGTTTGTCCATCAATATGTCAATTTATCCATCTCATCATCTATTATTCCATCTTAATAATATCTTTCTGAGTCTTTTTCCTGATTTTCTGTCTGTCTCTGTGTATCTGTCCCTTTCTGTGTTACTACTATTAGTATAATTTTTTAATTAGCTAATTGTCCATGCATCTGTCTGTCTTTATGACAGTCTGTCACTATATTTTTCTATCTTTCTATTTTCTATCCATTTTCCTATGCATCCCTTCATCTACATAGGTATGTGTTTAAGTATGTTTATATGGCTGCCTCTATCTATCTTTCTATCATCTATCTATATATCTATATAGCTATCATAAATCATTTCTCTTTTTGTTCTTGGTGCTCATTAGTCCATCTTTCTGTCTTTGCACTACTTGTATAGCTACCTCTCTATCAATCATAGTAATTAACTGTTCATCTGTGTATCTGTATGACTGTCTCTTTGGCTTTTTACCTCTTTTTCTGTCTATATTTATGTTTCTATATCTATCATATCTGTTTTTCTATCTTTCTATCTGGTATTTTTTTGTCTATTTGTTTTCTAGACAAATGAATGTGTAGACATATGAATGCCTATATGTATATTTACCTATCACTCTTCCTGGTCATTGATTTATCCATCTCCCTATCTCCCTATGTATGTATCTATATATCCATCCATCATTTATCTACCTGTCATCTATTTCTCTTTATGTATTTTCCTAGGTGTTTCCATCTTTGTCTTTCTGTTTCTTTTTTTGCTATTTGTATGTCTGTCTTTCAAACCATCTTTATGTCCATCTGTCTATTTTTAATCTATTTATGTGTTCATATGCTGGTCTGTCATTTTTTTTTAAGATTTTATTTATTTATTTGACAGAGAGAGAGATCACAAGTAGGCAGAGAGGCAGGCAGAGAGAGAGGAGGAAGCAGGCTCCCTGCAGAGCAGAGAGCCCCATGCAGGGCTCGATCCCAGGACCCTGAGATCATGACCTGAGCCGAAGGCAGCGGCTTAATCCACTGAGCCACCCAGGTGCCCCTGGTCTGTCATTTTTTGAACATCTTATGGATATAGAATTAACATATCATACATTTCAACCATTTAAACTGAGTAATTCAAGCTGAAGCAGCTGCAATGGTGGTGGTAGATGGCTGGGGTTCCAGTGGGAAGGTCTGAACAACATTGGGGCATTGGTGGAGCTGGTAATGCAGCTCCTGAGGGCAGTCTAAACACTCACAGGGGCCAAAGTCTGTTGCTTCCTCCTCCTGGTGGTCCCCTGCAGTTCCTGAAAGATGGTCCCCACCTGTGGTCCCAATGAGCCCTGAAGAGTCCAAACCCTGGGACCAGTCCAAGGGATACTCCTGTGGTTTCAGGCAAGGAAAAACAAAAAATCAGGTCTGGAAGAAAATGGATCAGTAAAAATTGTACCAAATTTACTAAAAGTCACTAAGCCCAATGAAATAGTTTCACAAATATTCTCTTCTGCCAATCTAAATTTAGAAAAACAGAAAAAGGATTCTCACATTTATTGCTGCATTGAGCCTTGGAGACAGATACTCTGGGAGGCTGATATGAAAGAGCAGAGCACTTCTACATATCACCAGGCTCTCTTGCACCACCTGGCCCAAAGCTGTTTAGACCCTCCTACTTTATACATTTTGGATACTAGTCCTTTATCTATTAAGATGTTTGCAAATATCTCCTCCCATTCTGTAGGTTGTTTTTTAGTTTTGTTGACTGTTTCCTTTGCTGTGCAAAAGCTTTTTATTTGGATGAAGTCCCAATACTTCATTTTAATTTTGTTTCCCTTGCTTTTGAAGAGGTTTCTAGCAAGAATTTGTGACAGCTGAGATCAAAGAGGTTGCTGCCTGTGTTCTCCGCTGGGATTTTGATGGATTCCTTTCTCATATTTATTCTTTAATCCTTTTTTTTTTATGTTAGTCACCATACAGTACTTCATTAGCTTTTGATTCATTACTTGCATATAACACCCAAGTGCTCATTGTATTATGTGCCCTCCTTAATACCCATCACTGGGCCAACCCATCCCCCTCCCTCCCCAAATCCTCAGTTTGTTTCCCAGAGTCCATAGTCTTTCATGGTTCTTATCCCCCTCTGATTTCCCCCTTTTATTTTTCCCTTCAATCTCCTAATGTCCTCCGTGTTATTCTTTATATTCTGCATATGAATGAAACCATATGATAATTGTTTTTCTCTGCTTGACTTATTTCACTTAGCATAATCCCCTCCAGTTCCATCCATGTCAATGCAAGTGATGGGTATTCATTGTTTTTGATGGCTGAGTAATAGTCCATTGTACATATGTATCCATTTATCTGTTGAGGGATTCTTAGTTCCTTCCACAGTTTGGCTATGGTGGACATGCTGCTATGAACATTGGGGTGCATGTGCCCCTTCTTTTCACATCTGTATCTTTGGGGTACATATCCAGTAGTTTGATTACTGGTCATAGGGTAGCTCTATTTTTAACTTTTTGAGGAACCTTCATAATGTTCTCCAGCATGCAATCTCACCAAGAGTGTAAGAGGGTTCCCCTTTCTCCACATCCTTGCCAACATTTGTTGTTTCCTGTTTCGTTAATTTTTACCATTCTAACTAGTGTGTAATCTCAGTGTGGTTTTGATTTGAATTTCCCTGATGGCTAATGATATTGAACATTTTTTTAATGTGTCTGTTAGCCATTTGTATGTTTTCTTTAGAGAAATGTCTATTCATGTCCTCTGCCCATTTCTTGACTGGAGTATTTGTTTTTTGGGTGTTGAGGTTGAGAAGTTCTTTATAGATCTTGGATACCAGCCCTTTATCTGTAATGTTATTTGCAAAGATCTTCTCCCATTCTATATATCATCTCTTTTGTTGACTGTTTCCTTTGCTGTGCAGAAGCTTTTTATCCTGATGAAGTCCCAAACGTTCATTTTCACTTTTGTTTCTCTTGCCTTTGGACATATATCTTGAAAGAAGTTGCTGTGGCTGATGTCAAAGAGGTTACTGCTTATATTCTCCTCTAGGATTTTGATGGATTCCTGTCTTACATTGAGGTCTTTCATCTGTTTTGAGTTTATTTTTTGAGTATGGTGTAAGAAAATGGTCCAGTTTCATCCTTCAGCATGTGGCTTCCCAATTTTTTCAGCACCATTTGATGAAGAGACTGTCTTTTCTCCACTGAATATTTTTTCCTGCTTTGAAAAGATCAGCCGACCATAGAATTGAGGGTCATAAAAAATTTGGAAGGGGAGGCGAACCATAAGAGACTATGGACTCTGAAAAACAACCTGAGGGTTTTGAAGGGTCAGGGGTGGGAGGTTGGGGGAACAGGTGGTGGGTAATGGGGAGGGCACGTTTTGCATGGAGCACTGGGTGTTGTGCAAAAAGAATGAATACTGTTACGCTGAAAAAATAAATAAAATGGAAAAAAAAAGAATTGAGGGTCAGTTTCTGGGTTTTCTATTCTGTTACATTGATCTATGTGCCTGGTCTGATGCCAGTACCGTAATGTCTTGATGATTACAGCTTTGTAATACAGGATGATGTCCAAAATTGTGATGCCACCAGTTTTGGTTTTTTTTTTTCAACATTCCTTTGGCTATTTGGGGTCTTTTCTGGTCCCAAACAAATTTTAGGGTTGTTTGTTACAGCTCTTTGAAAAGTATTGATTATATTTTGATAAGGATTGCCTTGAATGTGTAGATTGCTTTAGGTAGCATAGACATTTTAATAATATTTCTTTTCCAGTCCATGAGCATGGAATACTTTCCCATTTCTTTGTGTCTTCCTCCATTTCTTTCATAAGTGTTCTGTAGTTTTTTAAGTATAGAAACTTTACTGCTATGGTTGGATTTATTCCTAGGTAATTTATTATTTTTTTCCCTTTCCTTTTTGGTGACTAACATAGCATAATAAAAATAAATAAAATAAAATAAAATAAATGCAATTCAAATTCAATTAGTCAACATATACTTCATCATTAGTTTTTGACATAATGTTCAATGATTCATTAGTTGCATGTAACACCCAAAGCGCATGATAACATGTGCCCTTCTTCATGTAAATCACCCAGTTACCCATCCCTCCACCCATCTCCCTTTTCTCAACTCTCAGTTTGTTTCTTGGAGTCAGGAGTCTCTCATGGTTTGTCTCCCTCTCAGATTCCTCCCATTCAGTTTTCTCTTGCTGTCTCTATGATTCTCTGTGCTATTTCTTATATTTCACATATGAGTGAACATACATGATAATTCTGTTTCTGTACTTGACTTATTTTGCTAGGCATAATACTTTCAGTTCCACCCACATCAATGTAAATGGTAAGTATTCATCCTCTCTGATGACTGAGTAATATTCCATTGCATGTATGAACCACATTTTTAAACATTAAATTATTTATTTTTAAAATTTCTTTTCAGTGTACCAGAATTCATTGTTTTTGTACCACACCCAGTGTTCCATGCAATATGTGCCCTCCATAATACCCACCACCAGGCTCACCCAACCTCCCTCCCCCCGCCCCTTCAAAACCCTCTGGTTGTTTTTCAGAGTCCATAGTCTCTCATGGTTCATCTCCCCTTCCAGTTTCCCTCAACTCCATCTCCTCTCCATCTCCCCATGTCCTCCGTGTTATTTGTTATGCTCCACAAATAAGTGAAACCATATGATAATTGACTCTCTCTGCTTGACTTATTTCACTCAGCATAATCTCTTCCAGTCCCATCCATGTTGCTACAAAAGTTGGGTATTCATCCTTTCTTATGGAGGCATAATACTCCATAGTGTATATGGACCATATCTTCCTTATCCATCCATCCGTTGAAGGGCATCTTGGTTCTTTCCACAGTTTGGCCACTGTGGCCATTGCTGCTATAAACATTGGGGTACAGTTGGCCCTTCTTTTCACCACATCTGTGTCTTTAAGGTAAATACCCAGTGGTGCAATTGCAGGGTCCTAGGGAAGCTCTATTTTTAACTTCTTAAGGAATCTCCACACAGTTCTCCAAAGTGGCTGCACCAACTTGAACTCCCACCACCAGTGTTAAGAGGGTTCCCTTTTCTCCACATCCTCTCCAACACACGTTGTTCCCTGTCTTGCTAATTTTGGCCATTCTAACTAGTGTAACTTGGTATCTCAGTGTGGTTTTGGTTTGTATCTCCCTGATGGCTAGTGATGATGAACATTTTATCATGTGTCTGTTAGCCATTTGTAGGTCTTCATTGGAGAAGTATCTATTCATGTGTTCTGCCCATTTTTCACATGATCATCTGTTTTGTGTACATTGACTTTGAGGAGTTCTTTGTAGATCCTGGATATAAGCCTTTTGTCTATACTGTCATTTGCCAAAATCTTCTCCCATTCTGTGGGTTGCCTCTTTGCTTTATTGACTGTTTTCTTTGCTGTGCAGAAGCTTTCGATATTGATGAGGTCCCCAAAGTTCATTTTTGCTTTTATTTCCTTTGCCTTTGTAGACAACTTTGAAAGAAGTTGTTCTGGCCAATGTCAAAGAGGTTACTGCCTATGTTCTCCTCTAGGATTCTGATGGATTCCTGCCTCACGTTGAGGTCTTTTATCCATTTTGAGTTTATCTTTGTGTATGGTGAAAAAGAATGGTTGAGTTTCATTCTTCTACATATAGCTGTCCAATTTTCCTCAGCACCATTTATTGAAGAGACTGTCTTTTTTCCACTGTATATATTTTTCCTGTTTTGTCGAATATTATTTGACCATAGAGTTGAGGGTCCATATCTGGGCTCTCTACTCTGTTCCACTGGTCTATGTGTCTGTTTTTATGCCAGTTCCATGCAGTCTTGGTGATCATAGCTTTGTAGTAAAGCTTTAAATCAGGCAACGTGTGGCCCTCAGTTTTGTGTTTCTTTTTCAACATTTCTTTAGAAACTTCAGGTCCCTTCGGATTCCATATAAATTTTAGGATTGTTTGCACCAGCTCTCTAGAAAATGCTGGTAGAATTTTGATTGGAATGCCATTGAAAGTAGAGATTGCTTTAGGCATATAGACATTTTAACAATGTTTATTCTTCCAATCCATGAGCATGGAATGGTCTTCCATCTTTTTGTGTCTCCTTCGATTTCTTTCATGAGTGTTCTGTAGTTCCTTGAGTACAGATCCTTTATCTCTTTGGTTAGGTTTATTCCCAAGTATCTTATGGTTCTTGATTGTAAATGGAATCAATGATCTAATTTCCCTTTCTGTATTTTCATCGTTAGTGTATAAAAAAGCAAGTGATTTCTGTACATTGACTTTGTATCCTGACTCATTGCTGAATGAGTTCTAGTAGTTTGGGGGTGGAGTCTTTTGGGTTTTCCATATAAAGTATCATGTCCTCTGTGAAGAGAGAGAGTTTGACTTCTTCATTGTCAATTTGAATGCCTTTTATTTCTCTTTGCTGTTGTTAAGACTTCTAATACTATGTTGAACAAGAGTGGTGAGAGTGGGCATCCTTGTCGTGTTCCTGATCTCAATGGGAAGGCTATGAGCTTTTTCCCACTGAGGATGATATTTGTTGTGGGTTTTTCATAGATAGATTTGATGAAGGTGAGGAATGTTCCCTCTATCCCTATACTTTGAAGTGTTGTAATCAGGAATGGTTGCTGGATTTTGTCAAATGCTTATTCTGCATCAACTGAGAAGACCATGTGGTTCTTCTCTCTTCTCTTATTGGTATGTTCTATTACATTGAGGTTTGAGAATGTTGAACCACCCTTGCAACCCAGGGATGAATCCCACCTGGTCATGGTGGTAATTTTTAATGTGCTGTTGGATCCTATTAGCTAGGATCTTGTTGAGAATCTTAGCATCCATATTCATCAGTGATATTGGTCTGAAATTCTCCTTTTGGTGGCGTCTTTGGCTGATCTGGGGATCAGGGTAATGCTGGCTTCATAAAAAGAGTCTGGAAGTTTTCCTTCTGCTTCCATTTTTTGGAACAGCTTCAGGAGAATTGGTGTTATTTCTTCTTTGAAAGTTTGGTAGAATTTCCCGGGGAATCTGTCATGTCCTGGGCTCTTGTTTTTTGGGAGGTTTCTGATCACTGCTTCAATCTTGTTACTAGATATCAGTCAATTCAGGTTGTCCATTTCTTCCTGATTCAGTTTTGGAAGTTTATAGTTATCCAGGAATGCATCCATTTATTTCATCTAGGTTGCTTAACTTACTGACATATAACTGTTGATAATAATTTCTGATGATTGTTTCTATTTCCTTGGTGTTAGTTGTGATCTCTCCCTTTTCATTCATAATTTTATTAATTTGAGCTTTCTCTCTTTTCCTTTGAATTAGTTTGGGCAGTGGTTTATGGCTTGGATGGCTATGTATTTCTCCCTTAGGACTGCCTTTGCTGTATCCCATAGGTTTTGGACCAAAGTGTCTTCATTCTCATTGGTTTCCATTATTGTTTAAGTTCTTCTTTGGTTTCCTGGTTGATCCAAGCATTCTTAAGCAAGGTGGTCCTTAGCATCCAGGTGTTTGAATTCCATCCAAACTTTTCCTTGTGGTTGAGCTCCAGTTTCAAAGCACTGTGATCTGAGAATACACAGGGAATAATCTCAAGCTTTTGGTATCAGTTGAGCCCTCATTTGTGACCCAGTATGTGGTCTCTTCTGGAGAAGGTTCCATGTGCACTCGAGAAGAAGGATTGTTCTGTTAATTTAGGGTGGAATGTTTTGTATATATCTATGAGGGCCATCTGGCCCAATGTATCATTCAATACTCTTGTTTCTTTATTGATTTTCAGCTTGGATGATCTGTCTATTATGGAGATTGGTGTGTTAAGATCTCCTACTATTCATGTATTCATATCAATATGACTCTTTATCTTGATTAACAGTTTTCTTATGTAATTGGCTGCTCCCATATTGAGACGTAAATATTTACACTGTTACTTCTTCTTGGTGGATAGTCCCTTTACGAAAGATGTAGAGTCCTTCTGTATCTCTGACTACAGTCTTTAGTTTAAAACTAATTTATCTGATATGAGAATCACTACCCCAGCCTTCTTTCGAGGCCCACTGGCATGAAAGATGCTTCTCCATCCCTTCACTTTCAGTCTAGATGTATCCTAAGGTTCAAAATGGGCCTCTTGTAGACAACATATGGATGGGCCCTGTCGTTTTATCCAATCTTCAACCCTGTGTCATTTTATGGGCACATTTAGGCTACTCACGTTGAGAGTGATCATTGAGAGATACGTTTTTACTGACATCGCGTTAGTGAAGTCTTTGTTTCTATAGATTGTCTCCATAAATTTCTGTTCAATGATATTCTTGGTTTTTTTCCTCTTTTATAGAACCCCCCTTAATATTTCTTGTAGTGCCTGCTTGACGGTCACATATTCTTTTAAACCTTGCTTGTCTTGGAAGCTTTTTATCTCTCCATTCATTTTGAGTGTCAGTCTTGCTGGATAAAATATTCTTGGCTGCATGTTCTTCTCATTTAGTGCCCTGAATATATCTTTCCAGCCCTTTCTGGCTTGCCAGGTTTCTGTGGACAAGCCTGATGTTATTTTGATGGGCTTTTCTCTGTATGTAAGGAATTTCTTCCCCCTAGCTGCTTTCAAGAGCTCCTGTCTACAATTATGATTCATCATTTTCACAATCAGGTCTCTCGAGTTCTTTCTAGAATCTATGATCTTGGGGAAACCTTTCTGCATCTAGGACAGGAACACTGGTTCCATTCCCCAGATTGGGAAATTTTCATGGAGAATTTGTTCAACTATATCTTCTAGTCTTCTTTCTTTCTCATCCCTCTCTGGGATCCAATAATTCTGATGTTGGAATGTTTCATGGCATCATTTATTTCCCTAATTCTGTTTTCATGCCTTCTAACTGTTTGTTCCAGGCTTCCTCCTCATCCTTTTTCTATATCACTTTGTCCTCCAGATTACTAATTCTATCTTCTGCCTCAGTTACCTTAGCTTTTAGAGAATCTAGATTAGATTGGAACTCATTGAGAACATTGTTAATATCTTCCCTCATGGCTTTCACTTCTTCCCTAATCAATTCCATTTTGTCATCCATGGCTTTCTCCAACCTAGCTATTGCCTGGATAATTGTTAGCCAGAATTCCCTTTCCAACATAGTGTCTATGTCCACACCCAATAGCTCTGATGGAGAGGGCACAGTCTCTGAATTTTTCTTCTGCTGGGCCTTCCTCCTCCTAGTCATTTTGGTGAGAGATGGTGGAACAGATGTGTAGCTGAAAGTATCAACCATGGTGCAGGCAATGTGAACTCTGGTATGCTTCTGAGCAATTGAGAGTCACCACCAAAAGGAAAGAAAAAAGAAAAAAAGAGAGAGAGAGACAGGAAAAAATAAGAAAGAAAAAATAAAAGAGAATGTCCAGCCCGAATAGGACCCAAAGGTAAGATTTACTAAGTATACAAACAAATACAGACAAACAAAAAACCGACAAAAGTAGATGACAAGAGAAGAGAAAAATTAAAAAAAGAAATCTGTCAAAATGAATCCCAAGTATAAGATTTATATGCTACAAGAACAAAAACAAATACACAGAAACACTAACAGAAGAAAAAGATGGGAGGGTGGTTATACATTCTCAGCGTGGGCGAGGAAGGTTATTTTGATTCTTCCTTGGTGTATCTTGATATCTTTGTTAAAGGACTCAAGTTTCCTGAGATGAAGGGGGGTTAAAACTGGTTAACATATAGGGGTAGCATTGATTTGTGAAAGAGGATTGCTTTGAAGCTTATCTCCAAATGAATATAAAAATAAAATAAAATAAATAAAAAATAGAAAAGCAAAAGAAAAACACAGGTATATGTATCAAAAAAGTTCAGATTAAAAGGGTATTATGGAATTTGATGTACTGAACATCTCACTGTGATGGTAAATAGGTTAAAAAGTTACATTAAAATAAAATGAAAAGAACCAGAATAGTGGGAACAAATTGGAAATAAAAGTTGTATCTATGAAGTAGTGGTGCTTGTCCTCTTTTTTTTTTCCCCCTTTTTTTGGCTGGCTTTCTGGGGGAGGAGGCTGTCACTTTGTTTTTCAGGAAGTGTTGCTAGAGTTAAGTCCTCCTGTCCCCATCAAGGAGCTGGGCTTGGAGGAAACCGGTTTTTCAGGCTTTTGTTCTCTGGAGATTTTTTTGTTTGTTTGTTCATTTGTTTTCTCTCCCCTTGGTGGCTTTTGGCGGTTCTTTGGAGGTTTAGAGGAAAGCAAACTGCACCCAGACCTCCATCTCAGAGAAGCCTCAGTCTGCTCCCCTTTGGGTGCTCCAGAGCACATAAATTCTCCCTCTGCCACTGGCAGAGCATGTCCCCAGTCACAGTATCTGGGGTCACAGGAACTCCCACTGTACCCAGAACAATGAGAAATACTAGCAATGGCTGTCTGGGCAGGTCTAGAACACTGGGGAGGTCCAAACCAGAGATAGCACACTGAGATTTTCACACTGGTCCAGGCTGAGAGTGTTCAGAATTTCTGGGTCCTAGAGATTGCTGGCTAGTGCCTACATGGACCTCTCTCAGGGGAAGGTGTGGAGTGCGACTCAGACCCTGGTCTCACCCTGCAGGTGCAGAGCACAAAAGGCTCTGGTTCCAGAGAGCACCAGCTGTCGTCCACATCAGTGTCCCTCATGGGCACCACCACCCAGATGCTCTCAGGCGAGCTGGTGGCTCAGGGACCAAGACCCGGCTTCTTCTCTGCACTCTCTGGTTTTCCGCCAGCAGTAGCCATCCTGGGTCTGTGGGCTTAAGTCCCTGTCCCTAATCGCCCAATTCCACTAATTTCCCCTTAAGATCTTTTGCTCTTTTTGAGTGCTTTCAACTGTTAGTTGACCACCCCTCAATGAGACAGAGAACACTCTCGATAATGCAAGTCACACAGCGAGGTTTATTGCCAGCTAGCTGGGGTCCAAGTATCTGCCCAGCGCAGCGGGTTTCAACAAGGACCCCAAGCACTCAAAGCCAAGGGTTTATATACCATTTTCAAGGCACTTTTTCATAGCTACATCCATATCTTGCACCCCACTTTGACAGTTTAACTTTGTTTAACTTTTTGCCACCCAGGTGTCACCCTGGCGGTTAAGTGAGATTTAGGTTTAGAAGAAATTTAACTTTCTTTATCTTTCCCTCTGCCTCAACCTCCTTCAGTTTTATGGTGGTGAGGGTGACCTTAGGCCTCAAGGAACTGAGATATTTGTCTCTGGAAATTGGGCTATTGAGAAGATGGCTTCTTTTTTGTAAATCACTAGGACATTTGTAAACCAAGGGAGACTCTTGTCTTGCAGGATTGTTGTGGTCTCTGCAAGTTAACTATTTGTTTTTTATTAACATCTGGTTTCTGTGGCGCCACTGCCTAACCGCCCTGGTGGTATATGATTAAGTTGCTTTTTCAGGTTTTAGCCAGTTCCTCTTATCTCAAGTCACATATGCAGTATGGCCTTTTAGTGATGCTCAGTAAAATGGCTTCCCAGCCTTCAGGATGGCCATTATTATGCTAACCCACTCTTACAGTGCAAGGTGCCAGCTTTTGCTTTGCCAAGATGGCTGTACTTATGTCAGGGCTAGACTCGAGGTGAGTACAGCTTTGTTTTTCTTGGCCTCCACACCTGGAGCTGGTTTCCAGGACCTGTTTTTAAGTCCCCTGGGGGAAGGGGAGCAGGGACAGTTTAAGGGTTAAACAACAAAGTTATTGTTTAACCTCAATGGAAGCCTCTGGCTAAAATAGAAATATAAAATAGGTCCTTACACAACCAGACTTCAAGTTAATGCTGGTCCCCAACCACAGGGCACTCTCGTATTGGGGTATTACTTTCCAAAGGGTCACTTCTGGAGCCTCCCTCCCCCCTTTTGTTTATCTTCTGATATCAGTCTGATGTTCCCACTCTGCTTTACCTGTCCATTAGCGTCTTCTGCCCCCATAGAGATCCAGAAGGGTATAATTCTAATCTCAGGCTGATATCATGGGTGATCAAAGTTCTTTGATAGGTAATCAGCTCACTTTAGGAGACAGGTTGAAACAGAGCATCCTACTTCTCCACCATCTTGTCTCCTCCCCCTGCCTAGCTATTTCTATATAAACAGCTTCTCTTCTTCTCTTGCTTCTATATAAATTATACATGAAATATTTTAGGTAAATATAAAATAACAACTTAGCACTGAGAGGGCAGGGTGGCATAGAAATGACACTGGATTGAACTACGGACCGTCCTTTTAGGAAAACCCCTCATTCTACAGGTAAGTTCTTGACTCCTAGGTGAGGAGATGCTGGCTTTTTAAGAACACCCGGGTTATTGGGAAGGGACTGATGCTGTTCGGCCCTCCTGACCTCAGTGAAACTGATGAAGGGAGGGGGGAGAGAAATCCGCCTGGAACTTACCATAATGAATATGCAGAAGCCTTTGAGTATTATCTCCCCTCTGTCACTAGCATAGGAAAGCTTCAAATAGAATAATGTCCTCCTCAGGAGATTAAACCATAAGAGACTTTTAATCCTGGGAAACAAACTGAGGGTTGCTGGAGTGGAGGGTAGGTGGAAGGGATGTGGTTTTGTGATGGACATTGGGGAGGGTATGTGCTATGGTGAGCTATGAGAATTGTGAATTGTGTCACAGACACAAAATGAGTCACAGACCTGTATCTCTGAAACAACTAATAATTATATATTAATAAAAAATAATTAAAAAAAGAAAAAGAACAATTTCCTCCTCATGCCTTCTACAGTCACATTCTTACAAAATGCTCTTTTAGAATATTTGAGGTTAATGGTGAAAACATTTTTCTAGATGTAGGCATAACATACTTTTGATCCAGTAATTTCTATTCTCAGCATTTATCTTAAAGAACTAATTAAGCATGTATATCAAGATTTAGTTACCAAAGCTGAGGGAATATGACTAAAAGCCTCATACATTGATAAGGCAATCAGAGAAATCCAAACATTAAATATTTGATGATACTATAGAATTATTGCTTAACTTCTTACATGTGACAATAGCTTTATTATTACTATTTTATTTTTTAAGTGAGAGTCCTTACCTTTTAGAGCTATTTATTGATGAAATAAAGAACAAATACTTGATTAAAATATTTATTCCACCTCTTTCATAGTAGTAAAAGACAAGAAAGGACAAAGGGTCTTAGAACTGGATATGCTGTAAGGTTGGTATATCCACACAATGGAATAACATGCTGCCATTAAAATGAAGTTGTATATAGATATGGAAGGATACACCAAAATGTTAACAATGGTCATTTCTTGGTGGTAACTTCTCAAGCAATTTCAATGTTCTTACTCCTTATTTATTGTTTCTGAAGTATTTTTATTGAACATGCTATTTATGTAATGAAATAATTTTAAATTGATTTACTGATCTTTAAGGTAAGAGAGAGGTAAATCAGAGGAGGATTTTGCAAAGAAGTTTTAAAGGGCCAGTGAGTATGTGGCTGCTGTTCTTTTGATCACAAAAAGACACCTGGCATAGAGGCAGCTCAGAAGCTGAAACAAACAGCCAATTTAACTGACACTGTTGTTTTATCCTCCTTTGGATGAATTCCTCCTCTCCAGACCAAGGTGAGCAAAGCTTTTTAAGTCTTAAGTGCTTGCTGTCAGGCCTTCTACTGAGACTTTAGTCCTTCATGCAGAGTAACTTCTGGGTGAACTGAGACCTCATTGCCCACAATCCAGTGCTTCAAGCTGGTGTTGTTTCCAGAAGGAATTTATGGAAACACATACTTGAGTCTATGTTTGGGTTTTCTCTAATCAATTATGCTAGGACTTGGCATCGCCAAGATGTCTGGAATCTATAGTTGTCTTCTTGGTTACAATTAGGTGTCATTTTGCAAGGTGAAAAATTAAGTAGCAACAAGCACAGTCTTTCAAGACATGATAGCCCAAGGAGACAAGGCCCTAGCTCATACAAGATGGGTATAATTTTAACATTTACAAACATGTTTCTCCTGCTGAAAACCTTGGGCTCCACACAGGGATGAATAAATGAAACCAGGGAAGAGGTTGAGTGTCTGTGGTAGAAAACCAGAGGAGTGGTCAGGAGATCTGGAAGCCAGTTCTGGCTTCTGTTAGGGCCAATTTAATGTTAAAACCTGTTTAACTGGGGCGCCTGGGTGGCTCAGTGGGTTAAGGCCTCTGCCTTCAGCTCAGGTCATGATCCCGGGGTTCTGGGATCGAGCCCCGCGTCGGGCTCTCTGCTCTGCGGACAGCCTGCTTCCTCCTCTCTCTCTCTGCCTGCCTCTCTGCCTACTTGTGATCTCTGTCTGTCAAGTAAATAAATAAAATCTTAAAAAAAAAAAAAAAAACCTGTTTAACTATTAGGGCCTGCTTAGCCAGAGCAACTCCATATTGCCTAGGTAGCCATATTGTTGTTTACATCCACGGACTTCATTCCAGGAATAAATGCCCCCGTAATTCCTGGTATGATTCCGGGTATCGATTCTGGGAGTAAACACCTTAACAATAGAAGCCACGTACCTTGGGTCTGCGGTTATGCCCTATGAAACAAGCCTGTGAGATCGGGATGGGGTCATTTTCTTCGGAGGCAGCCCTGGCCAGTCAGTCTGACTTCTAATGCTTGGCATAGAAAAAAACTTCACATAACTTTCACTTCGTCTCAGTCTCGTTCCCCTGGCTGGTCAGTCTAACTTCTAATTCTTGGCATAGAATAAGGCTTTACATAACTTTCACTTTGTTTCAGTCTCGTTCCTTTGATAATGGGCCCCAACATTCTGGGGTCTTGTCCATGATCTAAGGACGAGAACTGAGTCAGCATCAGAATTTCTGGGAAAAGCCTCCCGAGGTAAGATCTCAAGATTTTATTCTGCAGGATCTGGTCTGTCTGTCTGGTTGCAGAGCTCCAAGGCATAGCCCACCATGGAGGAGAAGCTGGACGCAGCATTGCTCCCCAGGGCTGGAGTGGAAGCGAGGATGCCCCACCCCTCCACTGGGAGATTGCCAGGGGGTTTGAATCCCCTTAGGTGGTCAGGGGACCTGTTCGAGTCCCCCTACGCAGTCAGGGGACTGAGAAAATCCCCACCAGTGGCAGGTTGTATTTTTGAGTTGGGATTATATCTTGCACACCCTTAGACTTGATATCTGGTTGAGGAAGGGCTGCTGGGTCTGGTCTGTTGTTATCTTTGTCTTGTCTTTTTGTTGTCTGTTAGGTTGTTTGTTGTGTGTAAAGAAATGGGGCAAGCAGAGAGTAAGGGACCTATGATACCCCTAAGTCTTGTTCTCCAGCATTTCAAGGATTTTCAAGGTAAAACCACCAGTTGGGTGACAAGGTTTACCCATGAAAACTCTCTAAAACTGGGAATCCTTTCTCTGCCTTCTGGCAGCACTCCCCCTTCTGTTTCTGCACCAACTTGGGTATGGCCTGCATAACTGGCCTCTAGACCATCCTTGGTGCTTCCTGCACCATGGGTCCTTCCCTCTTGACTGTCAAGGAGCAAGAAGAGAATCTCCTGGACCTAACACCCCCCACTCCAGATCTTCCCACCCCTGTCTCAGGTAAACATTAAAAGTGGAGTGGGTCCAGATGAAACGTAAAACAGTATTTGAACTAAGTTAAGTTTGTTGGTTTAATTAAGATAGACATGTCTTTAAAGTTACAGCAGTAAATGTGAAACTTCAATCAAAGTTTGCTGAGGGTCAAATAAGCTCATGCTATTTGAAGTGGCCATTATGCATTGCCCAGGGCACCAAAAGGGGACTAATCTGGTTTCAAAAGGAAACCAATTAACAGATGGGAAAGCAAAGCAAGCAGCCAGGGAAATGGCTCAAGAACTGATTACACTCCCAGCTCTAGCCCTACCAGAAAAACCAGATTATTCAGAGAAAGGTTTAAAATATTTACAAAAATTGACTAAATTAGACTGTGAAGGGGATTGGGCTAAGACTAGGGCAGAAAAGTTAATTCTTCCTTGAAGACTAGGAAAAAAAATTAGTAAGCCAAATACATCAGGGCACTCACTTAGGGACACGCAAGCTTAAAGAGCTTGTGGGTAAACAGTTCCAGGTTTCTAAATTAGGGCATATGGCTCAGGATGTTGTTGATAGATGTGTTCAATGTCAGGTGGTAAATGCGGGAGGAACTAGGATGGGAAGAGGAAAAAGAGAAAGAGGAAGGGAGCCATGAATTTATTGGGAAGTAGATTTTACAGAGATGAAACAGGGAAAGTATGGACACAAGTATATGTTAGTTTTTGTGGATACCTTTTCAGACTGGGTAGAGGCTTTTTCCACCAAACATGAAATGGCAGGAATGGTAGCCAAAAAGCTATTAGAAAAAATAATTCCTAGGTTTGGGTTGCCTCTCGCAATTGGGTCAGACAACGGCATTTGTGAGTTCAGTCTCACAGGCATTGGCCAAGGCCATAAGCACTAATTGGAAACTACAGTGTGCCTTCCGACTCCAGAGCCCTGGACAAGTAGAGCAAATGAACCAGACTCTTAAAGAGACTTTAACAAAGTTAATTCTGGAGACTGGTGGTGGATGGGTGGATCTTCTTCCCTTTGCCCTCCTTAGGGCGCAATGTACACCCTACTTAAACAAGGTTACTCCATTTAAAATAATGTTCAGGAGACCCCTTTTACTCTGCCCATGGCTACAAGCGGTTGCCCTAACAGAAATGACTGATCAATCTGTACTCCAGTCACTGCAGGCACTACAGTCTTAAAACGAGCCCACTCAGGGATCCGAATTGCCTACACTGAGATGGAGACGGAGGTGGAACCACATCCTTACCAACCCAGAGACTTGGTTTGCATACGCCGCCACCAAATGGAAAACTTAGAGCCTCGTTAGAAGGGACCATTCACTGTCATCCTGACCACCCCCACGGCAGTATGCATGTCATGTGAAATGAACTGAAAACAAGAATGCCTCCCAAAAATGGGAGCCACTGCCAGTGGACCTCACTAACTGTGGACTAAAACTAAGACTCAAAAGGATTTCATAACTTGGTCACTTTTAACCCTGTTCCTACTCAGCAGCAGCCATGGGACACCTCATCGGCCTAAAAACAGCCCAATTGAAAATTAGAAAAACAGCGGATGGAACAACACTCAAGGTTAATGACACCTCAGGTCAGCCTGTTTTCACCCTCAAGAACTGGCTGAAGAGTCAAAGAATTGACTAATCTCCAAAGAAAAGTGTGTGTGGGGGGGAATGTTAGGGCCAATTTAATGTTAAAAACTCTTTAACTATTAAGGCCTGCTTAGCCAGAGGAACTCCATATTGCATAGGTAGCCATATTGTTGTTTACATCCACAGGCTTCATTCTGGGAATAAACACCCCCCGTAGTTCCTTTGATAACAGACCCCCAACAGCTTCCCTAGTTACTCTCCATGGAACATGTGGTCAGTCACGTCCCCTGTGTCTGGGGTTCTTTGTGTGTTTGACAAGATTCATAGTTTCGTTATTCACTTACTTCATTTCAACTTTGTGCAAGACAGTTTGCTAGCTCCAAAGGGAATAAAGTGTCAAGGAACTTTTAGTCCTGAAGGCAGTACAAACAGGAACATGGCAAAAGATTAGACAGTGTGAAAATAGGATGGTAAGTATGTTTTTTTTGGTGGTTGTGGTGCTGGGGGAGTGGGAGAGATGGGCCAGACAAAGATAAATATTTTGTCTTGAT
This sequence comes from Meles meles, assembly GCF_922984935.1. Lineage (NCBI taxonomy): Eukaryota > Metazoa > Chordata > Mammalia > Carnivora > Mustelidae > Meles > Meles meles. The sequence continues at coordinate 29,427,513 of NC_060071.1, forward strand.
TGAGGGACAATCAAATAGATTGATTTGTTTTCTACTTTAAAAAAAAAGATTTTATTCATTTATTTGAGAAAGAGAGAGACAGAGACAGCAAGAGAGCACAGTTGGGGAGGAAAGGGAGAAGCAGGCTCCCAATGAGCAGGGAGCCCAAGTACATGGGGCTCAATTCCAGGACCCAAGACCCAGGACCCCATGATCATGACCTGAGCTGAAGGTAGATGTTCAACGAACGGAGCCACTCAGGACTTCCTGTTTTCTACTTTCTAAATATAACAGTTCCATTAGTTAGCTTCTCTCTAGATTTCTAGCAAGTCCAGAGTTGGTCTTGGGTTCTCCCAGAATTAAACTCTGAGGTAAAGATTCCACTGCAGGCAATTTATTTTGAAGGGGATCCCAGGAAGTGCTAATAGAGATTGGGGCAATGAGACACAGAAGAAAAACAGATTATCATGTGGACAACTGTAGCACCACCCCCTCCAGCTTAGTCTGGGAACATTATAGAATATGCCTCAACGTTATCCCAACTAGGGGGGAGAAAATTAGTATATCTATTTACCAGATCCTCATTCATTATTGGTTATGGGCTGCTTCTGGAAGCGTTCACTCTGGCACATCTAGCTTACATTGTGAGCAGAACACACCCCACGAAAGAGGGCTGCAAATGCTGGCAGGTTTCTTATTTTTGGATATTCAAGTTCCTTCTTGTGATAGATTATTAACTGTCTGAACCCTAACCCCATTCATTCCCCTCTTTCAAAAAGAGAGTTTTAGTTGGACATATAGCCACCTAACTAGAGACTACCTTTCCTAGAGACACACTTACCCAGGTAAGTGTGGCCAAATAACCTGGTTATGAAGAATGGGGTGTGCCTAGAAGAATGTATGCCACTTCCAAGTCTTACTCTTAAAAGGATGGGAAAGGTGCTCTACTACTGCCCTGCCCCCATTTCCCATTTCCCTCTAGTGGGGATGCTGAGATCAGAGCATCCAGCTTGGACTCAGTGATAGAAGCTACATGTTAATGATGGAAGGGCCACTCTTCCAGCTCTTGAATGTATCTCCTATTGCATAAGACAGAAATAAAGTTTCTGGTTTAAACATTGTGTTTTTGTGTTTCTTTGTTTTATCAGCTTAGCTTATATATTAAACAATACACTCCCTCCCTCTTAAGGACTTTTTTATTTTTCCTTTTTAGTCTTATTTTATAACTTCTGTTGGATTATGTCATTTCATATGATTCCTTACATGTTTCCTGCAAAGAGGCAAGCAATTAAAAATAATGAAGAACCATCAAACCCTGTTTTCAATATTTGCCCTATTCATTGCTGCAGTCATACCTTAAATCCTCTCTCTATATTTGGGAAGTTTATGTCAAATGTAAATACAGCTGGATATTAGTTAAACATATTTTATTAAGGAACTACTGACAGCAGAGGAAAATAATGAGCTCCACTCCCATTTGTGCAGAGTCAACTGGGCATTTTAAAGGGAGAATGAAGTAACAGGAAGAGGGAGAGAGCAAGGGACTCCTGAAAAATTATAAAGGGTTGTTCAGCATAAACGTAATTAGACCAGCAGGGTCTCTTGACTGGCAATTGTGGAAGTTAGGATTCTCTCCTCCCACATAGACTGGGATACAGAGGCTCTATCCCTCCTAACGATGACTTTAAAGGAATGGCTTTTAGGTCCTGGATTGTAGGAGATACACATGCATCTTGAAGGGACAAAGGAGGGATTTACAATTGCAAGTCTTTTTAATAAATCCTCTAGGAAAGGGAGATCAGAGACCTTCAGTAGTTGGCTAGTATAGACAGTAAATTCCTTTGACAGCCCTAAGCTTTTCCAGACAGGAGCTCAGGAGGGGGCTGGGTTGTCCCAGAGATGCAGCCACAGGCCACTAGAAGCCATGTAAAATTTTGGTTAAGTCTCTTAGTGTAGGAGATTGAATGGAACATTTGTGCCAAGTGTTTCTGTAGTTCTCAGTTCTCACAGCATGTATCCCATGTCTTCAGGATAGGAGTGGGAACTCACATCTCTTTTGAAGTTAGGGTAGAGGCATTTGACCGAGGTTTTGCTATACTCTTAAATGGATAAATGAGGAACATGATGAGGAGGCCAGGCTCAGGGAAAATGATCTTTGAGTAAGAATAGCGAGGAAGATATAGGTATTTGGGGGCAGAAGCCCAAGGTCTTTGAGGGGGATGTGGCAAGACTGCATTTGAGAGTGTAAACATACTGCAAATGGAATTGTTTGCTGCTCTTGAGACCAACTGCCATCACTGGGATGGAGGAGTACAGGTGGGGTAATGCTGACAGGAATAGGAAGGAAAAACAAGAAAAGAATGAACACTTCTTCCTTTCTCCAGCCTTCCCATCTCCATCAAGCAACCCCTACTGCCCTGTAGGCAAAAAGAAATATGGTCCATAGCACAAAACTCCAAGCAGAGTATTGAAGGGTGGATTTGAAGCTAAGAAACAATACGTTAATAATGAACGCAGATCTCAAAAATAAAGTTGTTATATATTCTTAGCTGTAGCGTATTTCTTGCAATGGAATAAACTCTTGATCAATGGAATAAACTCAACGATCTCTTCCAGGGTTCCAATTATGGTCTTTATGAACTTACCCCCGAATTTCTATTTCTAACGCAGATGGTTTTTTCCTGCACTGTAATCTTGTATATCCAGCTGCCTTCTCTGTATCCTCTCCTCTTTGTCTCTCAGGCCCCTAAAACTTAATGTGTCTAAACTCTTTTTTAAATGATTTATTTGTTTACTTTAGAGAGAGCAAGAGGACAGAGAGAGAGAGAGTGTACTGGTGTAGGGGGAGGGGCCGAGCAGACTCCCTGTTGAGTATGGAGCCTATCATGGGGCTTAATCCCACAGCCCACGAGATCATGACCTGAGCCACAACTAAGAGTCTGATGCTCAAGCAACTGAGCCACCCAGGCACCCTGTGTCTAAACTCGTAATACTTCCCCTCTTCCTCATTTTTCACATCCCTTTAATGCCAAATTCTGTGGGCCTACCTTCTCAATATCTTTGGATGTCTTCTTCACATTTCTCTACATTCACTATACCTGCCTTGGTCCAAGCCACCATCTTCTCTTACCTGAACTGTCACAATAGTCTTCTAAGCAATTCCTTGGATCCACTTTTGCTCCCCACCAGTGCAGTCTTCTCAGCGATCCCTTACAAATATGATCATAACATGTCTATGTTTAAAGCCCTTTGGTGGTTTCCCATGATCTTCAGGTTAAAATCTAGAATTCTGACCATGGCTTACAAGGCTCTGAAATGTTAGACTCTACCTACCATCCTAAACCATTTTACATCCCTCTCACTTTGACTAATTACACACTAGGCCATGGGTCTGCTTTCAGTCATTTCAAAACTCCTTCTCAGTACTGCCTTAGGACCTTTGTACATGTCTGCCTGGATTTCTCTTCCTATATCCTGGGCTCTTCACCTCACTATCCTCTACTCATTCTTCAAGACTTAGCTTAAATATCACTTCGCCAGGGAAGAAGAACCAAGATCTAACCACTATCCCTGCCACCTGTGCTAAGTGAGGTCCACATTTATGAGCTTTAATAGCATCCTCTAATTTTTATTGGCATTGATCACCTTATAATAATTATTTGTTAAGGGGCACCTGGGTGCCACAGTTGGTTAAGTGTACAACTTTTGGTTTTGGCTCAGCTAATGATCTCAGGGTTGTGAAATCAAGCCCCAGGTTGGGCTCCACACTTGGCATGGAGTCTGCTTAAGACCTTCTCTCCCTAGTGGAACACTCTTACACTGTTGGTGGGAATGCAAGTTGGTGCAGCCACTTTGGAGAACAGTGTAGAGATTCCTTAAGAAATTAAAAAATAGAGCTTCCCTATGACCCTGCCATTACACTACTGTGTATTTACCCCAAAGATACAGATGTAGTGAAAAGAAGGGCCATCTGTACCCCAAAGTTTATAGCAGCAATGGCCACGGTCGCCAAACTGTGGAAAGAACCAAGATGCCCTTCAACGGACGAATGGATAAGGAAGATGTGGTCCAAACACACTATGGAGTATTATGCCTCCATCAGAAAGGATGAATACCCAACTTTTGTAGCAACATGGACGGGACTGGAAGAGATTATGCTGAGTGAAATAAGTCAAGCAAAGAGAGTCAATTATCATATGGTTTCACTTATTTGCGGAGCATAACAAATAACACGGAGGACATGCAGAGATGGAGAGGAGAAGGGAGTTGAGGGAAATTGGAAGGGGAGATGAACCATGAGAGACTATGGACTCTGAAAAACAACCTGAGGGTTTTGAAGGGGTGGAGGGTGGGAGGTTGGGGGAGACAGGTGGTGGGTATTGAGGAGGGCACGTATTGCATGGAGCACTGGGTGTGGTGCCAAAACAATGAATTCTGTTATGCTGAAAAGAAAAAAAAAAAAAAGACCCTCTTTCCTTCTCCCTCTGCTATTCTCTGCTGTGCTCTCTAAATCTCTATCTCTCTCTCAAAGAAATAAATTAATCTTTAAAAATGTTAATAAATTTTTTTTAGTTTTATTTATTTTAAAGATTTTATTTACTTTTTGACAGAGAGAGAGACAGTGAAAGAGGGAACACAAGCAGAGGGAGTGGGAGAGGAAGAAGCAGGCTTCCTGCTGCACAGGGAACCTGATGCAGGGCTTGATCCCAGGACGCTGGCATCATGACCTGAGCTGAAGGCAGATTCTTAATGACTGAGCCACCCAGGCACCCCCCCCAAATGTTAATAATTATTTTAATATGTCTTCTCACTACACTTATGCTCCATGAGTACAATTTCTGCTTTGTTCATTGCATGTGGTCCTAGCTACATATCACTGCTCTAGGCACAGACATACATTTGATGACTAAATGGAAGTGTGAATTATAAGAAAGCTACCTTGACAAGCAGTATAGCATAACAGAAATCACACTGGACTAATAGTCACAAGACCTGGATTCTGAATCTAGTTTCATCATTTCCTGGGTAATCTTTAGCAATAATAAATTTCTTTGAACCTCAGGGTCCTAATCTTTAAAACAAAGAGAAATCTCTAAGGTTTCTTCAGCTTCTAAATCAGTGAGTCTTACTCTCTAGTGATAATTTTGGTGATCACATAATCCATGTGGACTCCAACTCTGCAAAAATAGAGCAATACCTTTCTCCAGGCTCCCCAATCACCTTTCCCAGGTCCTCCCAGTACACCATTTTTTGTTTGATCACAGCATAAATATCCCTGTTGTCACCACCAATCAACAGCTGACTGCTCTGTTTGGGAGACTGAGAAATAAGAGGAGAGCTTAAGGTATGTCAAGCCTCTAGCCAAGACAAGAACCTGGTTACCCTTAAACAGCTTTCCTTCTCCCACTTAAGAATTATGGAGTAAATTTAATGCAAGTTCCTGAACTCTTCCCAAACCCCTAGCTCCCACCAACACATTCATGGGGGAAAAGCATTTAGGTGGGAACAAGGGACAGTGCCGAGGGTAGAAGTGAGTTCACACTTTCACCTCATTCTCATCAGGCTTTGGGATAGTTTTGGGATCACTTGCATGTAGGTGTGTCAGGCATTCTGGGAATTCATATCAAAGAAAATTACTTCTCTACAAGAAGAAGGACTGAAAGTACAAGACACTGATGAATTCTCTAGTTTCCCTATACTGCTCATTTAATTTCTTCCCTGCTTCCCAACCCACCCCAGGGATAAGCACACCCTCTCTGTGAGTGGTACCCAGTTCTAGCCAGAAAGAGCTAGTTCATAATACCACTCCACCACACTCCCTGGGGCTACTCTCAGTCATGAACCACGCACTCTGGGTTATAAAGGCCTTTCAGGGGCAACACAGTTCTATATGCCCTGAGAGATCCTGTGACCCAGTTGGAGTATAATGCTACCATTTGATTTAAGCCAGCAAGGGCTCCCCTCCAACATTTAGGAAACTAAGGAGGAAATGTGTGAAAAGGATCACCCTGCCAACAAAAACATCACATGTCCGTAAAATCCAAGTTGTAAAATAAGTGCTCTCAGAGATCCATGCTTAATTGGTCACATTTCTAAGATGGAGTGACCTGATGGCTTGCTCAGCCTAGGGTAGACCAGCTGCATTAAGATTTTCTTCTCTGGAAGACAACACAAGCAGTAACATCTCTGACATGGTCCACAGCAACTTTTTTTTCTAGATATGTCTCCTGAGGCCAGGGAAACAAAAGAAAAACTAAACTATTGGGACTACATAAAAATAAAATCTTCTGCACAGCAAAGGAAACCCAACAAAACTAAAAGGAAACCTATGTGTTGGAAGAAGATATTTGGAAATGACTTATCTAATAAAGGGTTTGGACACAAAATATATAAAGAACTTATTAAACTTAGCATCCCCCAAACAAACAATCCAGTTAAAAAAGTGGGCAGATCATTAACAGACATTTCTTCAGACATACAGATAGCCAACAGACACATAGAAAGATGCTCAACATCACATCATCAAGGAAACATAAAACAGAGCTACAATGAGATACAATCTCACACCTGTAAGAATGGCTAAAATCACAAGGCAAGAAAAAACAGGTATTGATGAGGGTGTGGAGAAGGGGGAACACTCTTGCACTGTTGATAGGAATGCAAACTGGTGCAGCCATTCTGGAAGACAGTATGGAAGTTCCTCTAAAAGTTAAAAATAGAACTACCCTACAACCCAGCGCACTACTAGGTCTTTACCCCCAAAATGCAAAATATTAATTCAAGGAGATACATGCACCCCAATGTTCATAGAAGCATTACCTACAATAGAATATTATTCAGCCATAGAAAGAATGAAATCTTGACATTTGCAACAACATGGGTGGAAGCAGAGAGTATAATGCCAAGTGAAATAAGTCAGTCAGAGAAAGACAAATACCATATGATTTCACTCCTATATGGAATTTAAGAAACAAACAAACAAAGGGTAAAGAAAAATAAAAAGAGAAATTAAGAAACATATTTTACACCTGAAAATAATGTAACACCATATGTTAAATTAACTGGAATTAAAACTTTATAATGATTTTGTGTTTTGTTCAAGTGAAGAAAGCTTGGTTTTTGGGGAGCTGAAAGCAAGCCCACCCTCAATGCTCCAAGCCCTGCATTTTGAGGGTTGCTTCCTTCCAGACCCTGCACCTTTTTCTAATCCACATAAAGGCCCAGTATGAGCTAGTGATGCTCTGGCTGAGGCCTCCAGAGCTAGAGGGACTATCTCAGGGAGAGACATAGTTCATGTTGTGCCTTTGGCCCTCAACTTTTTGGGTCTTCCTGCAAAACATTACCTTATTTCCCCTAAGCAGTATCTGGCCATTTATTTAATGCACTTGTATCGTCCATATTCTCTGTCTTGGGCAGTGTACTATATTAGGAGGTGTATCAGAAAACATTCCCAAGAAAATAGATGACACTCTTAGATTAGGATAATTCAAATAGGAGGTTTATTAACAAAATAATAATTTATAAAGGTGTAGTTGGGGGGAAATAACACAGAAGAGTACAGTAACCTAGAGCACCTGTGCTGTTACCATACCTAGGCTTGAAGAGATGAAGGGAGAAAGTGATTACTGGAAATTAGAATCTGACAGAATATGTGGTCTTACTCAAAATGTGATTTGAAGAACTGTGCAGGTCTGCACACTCTTAGTTTATGAGGAGATATGTATGGCAATTAAAAAAAGTAGATGGTTAGAAAATTTTATAGCAATTTGACATTGCCATAATATCAAAGTGTGTGATTAGTGTCAGATGATATAATATGAAACTAAACTTTAGGGATGCCTTGATGGCTAAATTGATTAAGTGGCTGCCTTTGGCTCAGGTCATGATCCCAGGGTCCTGGGATCAAGCCCTGTATCAGGCTTTCTGCTCTGAGGGGTGCCTGCTTCTCCCTCTTCCTCTGCCCCTCCTCCAGCCTGTGCTCTCTCTTTCACTCACTCTCTGTCTCTCAAATAAATAAAATCTTAAAAAACAAAACAACTTTTGTGTAGGAATATGTTCTGATGATGCAGCAGAAATGATGAAAAAAATATTTTGGGGTACTTATTCAGATTAAAAAGCTTGTGCCAGAATGTAAATCAACATGCTGCTTCCTTCATGGAGAAAGTCATGCTCCTTCTCCCCATGCATAGATAGATAGATAGATAGATAGAAAAATATTGTGTGGTTGGTGTAGGCATTTGTCAAAATGCTTTTATTCTATCTAGAGAAAACTAAACAGCTAATATTTTATTCCTTCTTATATAGAATAGTGATTTGTTTGCTTTCATTTGTTATACTATATTATGTATATATAATTGTCATATATATGATATATAATAATATAAACTGTTATAATATAAAAACAATTGTTATTTGTTATTTAACTATTTAAATAAAGAAAGTGAAATAAGTAAATTAGTAAAATCAACCAAACTCTAGCTAGGTGACATGTAAAAAGTGTTAATTCCTGATGCTTTCAATTTGAGATTATTTTCCTTTCTATGTGATAAGCTGATCATGGACAACTGTAATTATATGCTAAAATATGACAGTTAGCTAAAGGAAAAGTTCTATCAAGAATGTTTGAACTGGGTGCCTGGGTGGCTCAGTTGGTTGAGCGAATGCCTTCAGCTTAGGTCATGCTCTCGCAGTCCCAGGATTGAGTCCCTGCAGCCCCAGGATCCAGTCCCACATCTGGCTCATTGTTCAGCAGGGAGTCTGATTCTCTCTCTGACCCTCCCCCTCTCATGCTCTCTCTCTCTCATTCTCTCTCTCAAATAAATAAAATCTTAAAAAAAAAGAATGTTTGAACTACAGGGCACCTGAATGGCTCAGTCAGTTAAACATCTGACTCATGATTTTGGTGCAGGTCATGATTTCAGGGTCCTGAGATTGAGCCCAGCATTAGGTTCCATGTTGAGTGTGGAGCCTACTTAAGATTCTCTCTCTCTCTCTCTCTCTCTCTCCCTCTGCCACTCCTCCACTGCTCACACACACATGTGTGCAATTTCTCTCTCTCTCTCAAAAAGAATGTTTGATCTACAGAATGAAGTCTTAGCATTTCTGTAAAATAAAGCATCGGTTTAATTCCAACCTTTGCAGTTTGTGAACTGATCAGCCAGACCTGATATTTTGTTTGGTATTTTGAGTATTTGTAGTGCTCTTAAGAGTTTCATGGAAGGAAGGAATACTAGCTTGGAAATTGTGATAGTACATTGTATTAACAATGATCAATGAAGTTGTTAAAGTACTGATATTTCCTAAGCATAAAAGGTTAACAACAAATATCTTACAAATTTGATAGAACAATTTCAGTTTTATTTTTCATCAAAAGAAGAGCCCTGTGTTAGAAATTAATAGATCCAGAGCCATAACCTAATGGGATAAATTGTTCATGGCTATTGATAAAGAACCGGTGATTTTGAAACACAGCACTTGCCTCATTTCATATAGAAATAAAAAATGAGGGGCGCCTGGGTGTCTCAGTGGGTTAAAGCCTCTGCCTTTTGCTCAGGTCATGATCCCAGGGTCCTGGGATCGAGCCCTACATTGGGCTTTCTGCTCAGTGGGGAGACTGCTTCCCCCCCCCGCCTACCTCTCCACCTACTTGTGATCTCTCTCTCTGTCAAATAAATAAATAAAAATCTTTTAAAAAATGATAGCCTGAGCCTATTGAGATTGCTTCAAATCTCTTCTTCCATTCCTGTCAACATATATTTTTCAGATTGACTTCTCTGCTATAGTGCAATTAAAAAAACAACAACATTGAAACCATTTATACACATATCAGGTCTTGTCAGTTTCAATGATGTCCATTAGATGAATTAACAAGCAAAAAGCTAGATGTTTGTCACATTAAAAACTTAAAATCGGTATCTACATTGTTATTTCAAAGTGTGTGCAAACATTTAACACAGACAGTTACTATATCCTTCCTAATTTTTGGTTTAGGTAACATTACAGAATAGAAGCTATGCATGTAATAACAATTCTCTGTTAATTATTTGAATGCAGACTCCCAATGAACAACTGTGTAAGTTTTATCATCTTTTTCCCCATGTCCGTTCCAATTATATTTTTAAAATATAACTTTATGCACTTGACTGGAAGCAAAACAAACTGAATCTTCATCCCAGATAGTTTGAGGAGGAAGAAGAGGACCAAGAAGAGGACTGTAAAATTGAGTGGTACAGCCAACCTGAAACCATCTCTTAAGGAGGAAGCCAGGAACAAACACCAGGACTTCACACCCTGCCCTCCAGTCTCCTGCTGGGGCCTCTCCCATTGACCCAAACCAACCAGAAGCCAGAGGTCAAAGAACCCTACAGTAGTGGTCCTTCAAGGTCAGCCTCCAGGGCAGAAGACAACATGGCAGACAGGAGAAGGTACATTTTGGGGGGCACTGAGATCAAAGACAAAAGCCAGAGTTTGTGTCTCAAAGTGGGGATTGCCTTTGTGGGGGTAAAAGCAAACACACAACCAAAAGGCAATGTAATCAGTGTCAAGATATAAGGAAAACCAGGATCCTGTTGGAGTACACATTTAATCTAGGGTCCATCCAAGCCAGCCTAGTTGTTAGTTTGGGGCCAGCGATTGTCAGTATGGAGTGGCTTTCTAGAGAATGGGATGTCTGAGCTGAGGAATAAAGAAAGTACAACAGTTAGCCAGGAGTCAGACCTCAGGGAATGAGGCTAAGTGTGCCCAAAGGGAACAGCCCATTCAAAGGTGTAGAAGCTGAATGACAGGAACATATAATGAAAGGGGTGAGGCAGGAGAGGTGGGACTTCAGGTCATGGGGCATCTCACACTGGGGAAAGAATTTGACTTTATTGAGAAAAAAATGGGTATCAGGTTTATGCTACAGAAGCAATGACTGGGAAATGCTTGAATTGAAAAGCCACGGGGAGTTTTCTAAAATTTTTTTTTGAGAGAGGCTTGTATTGTAATGTACTTCCCTCTTAGGACCACCTTTGCTGTATCAGCTTTTGAACAGATGTGTTTTCATTCTCATTAGGTTCCATGAATTTCTTAAATTCTTCTTTAATTTTCTGATCGACCCGTTCATTAGTAGGATGCCCTTTAGTAGGATGCCCTTGAACCTCCAAGTGTTAGAATTCTTTCCAAATTTCCCCTTGTGAGTGAGAGTCCAAGTTTCAAAGCACTGTGGTCTGAAAATATGCAGGGAATAATATCAGTCTCTTGGTGACTGATTTGAGACCTGATTTGTGACCCAGTATGTGATGTGTTCTGGAGAAAGTTTCATGTGCATTCCAGAAGAATGAGTATTCTGTTGTTTTTTGGAGGTTCTGTGTACCTCTGTGAAGTCCATCTGGTCCAGTGTGTCATCGAAAGCCCTTGTTTCTTTGTTGATCTCCTGCTTAGATGATCTGTCCATTGCTGTGAAGGGGTGCTAAAATCCCCTACTATTAATGTATTATTATCAATGTGCTTCTTATCTTTGGTTATTATTTCATTTATATAATTGGCTGCTCTCATGTTGGGGGCACAAATATTATAATTGCTAGATCTTCTTTTGATAAACTCTTTAATTGTGAAATAGTGTCCTTCTTGGTCTATTATTACAGTCTCCATGAATACTCACCATTTACATTGACATGGATGTGAAGGGTATGTGGACAAAATGACAAGACCAATACAAAATGAAAGTAAAGCAAAGCTTTATTTCACGCCAAGCATTGAGAACCAAACTGACCGACTGGGGCTTCCTCTTACAGAGAAGGTGACGCCTCCCAGCCTCACAGACTAACTTTTATAGAGCAAGTCCATGTGGTTGAGCCTGGCCACATACAGGTGGCCAATGAGATTGTAACACACAGAGAAAGCTGCACGGTCATGCTAGGTCACACATGGGTGGCCAATTGAATTACAATTCACCCTATAGTAGCTATTTGAATTAGCCTATCACCTTGGTCAGAATTGGCCCCCAAAAGGCACCCAAAAAGCAGGGCCCACATTCTTTGGTAGTCAGGAAGATAGTATGTGCGCTTTACTGATTGTGATGTCTCCACCTGGTCTGACTTGTCCTTGCATCTGGGCTCTGTTATCTCTCCCTGACCTGACAAGTCCTGGTATATGGGCGCTTTTATCAGGGGCTGGTCAGCCATATTTTACTGGTTTCCCAGACTTGTTTCTAAGTAAGTTCCTTGGGGGGGGGGCAGGGTCAGTTTAAGTTTTACTGCATAAACAACAAAATGGCTATTCAACCAAGGTGAAATCACTCTGGCTAAATAGGCCCCTACAGGTGGAACTGGAGGGGATTATGTTAAGTGATATGAGTCAAGCAGAGAAAGACAATTATCATATGGTTTCACTCATATGTGGAACATAAGGAATCACATGGAGGACCATAGGGGAAGGTGGGGTAAATCAGAGAGAGAGAGACAAACCATGAGAGACTCTGGACTCCAGGAAACAAACAGACTTTTCAGAGGGTTTCAGAGTGGAGATGTGGGGGGATGAGGTAGCTGGGTAATGGGTAATAAGGAAGGCATGTGTTATGATGAGCACTTGGTGTTATACACAGCTAATGAACTAATGAATCACTGAACACTAAACTTAAAATAAATAAAATCAGATCAGTAAAATAAAATAAGTTAATAAAATCTAGTTTGTCTGCATAAAAATTGTCAATAGACACATGAAAAACTGGTCCACATCATTTCTCATCAGAGAAATAAAAATCAAAACCACAATGAGATACCACCTTATCCCAGTCAGAATGAATAAAATTAACAAGACCAGAAACAACAAATGTTGGTAAGGATGTGGAGAAAGGGGAGTCTGCTTACACTGTTGGTAGGAATACAAGCTGGTACAGCCACTCTGGAAAACAGTATGGTGGCTCCTGAAGACATTAAAAATAGAGTTTCCCTATGACCCAGCAATTGCATTACTAGGTATTTTCCCTAAAGATATAGATCTAGTGAAACAAAGGGGCACTGCATGTTCACAGAACACCAATGTTCATAGCAGCAATGCCCACAAGAGCCAAACTGTGGAAGGAACTGAGATGTCCTTCAACAAATGAATGAATAAAGAAGATGTGATGATGTGGTTCATATATATAACAGAATATTACTCAGCCATTTGAAAGGATGAATACCTATTATTTACATTGATGTGAATGGAACTAGAATATATTATGCTAAATCAATCAGAGAAAGACAATCATCATATGGTTTCACTCATATGTGGAATATAAGAAACAACACAGAGGATCATAGGGAAAGGGAGGGAAAACTGAGAAGAAATCAAAGAGGGAGACAAACCATGAGAAACTCTTGACTCTGGGAAACAAACTGAGGATTGCAGAGGGAAGGTGGGGACATGGGGTAACTGGGTGATGGGCATTAAGGAGAACATGTGATATGGTGAGCACTGGATGTTACATGCAATTGACAACATCTGAAACTAATGATATACTCTACTTGGCTAACTGAATTTAAATTAAAAAAAAAGAAAAGAAAAGCCATGGGGAAGATCCAAAATCTGTAAAGAACTTATCAAAGTCAACATCCCAAAAACAAATAATCTTGATAAGAATTGGGGAGAAGACCTGAATAGACAGTTTTCCAAAGAAGACATACAAATGTTAAAAAAAAAAAACCAAAACAAAAACAAAAACAAAAAAACAACAACGCATGAATAGATGCTCAATCAGGGAAATACAAATCTAAAGTTTGAGGGGATACCACCTCTTACCTGTCAGAATGGCTAAAATGAACAACACAGGAAAGAACAGATGTTGATGAGAATGTGGAGAAAGGGGAACACTCCCCTTCATCACCATTGATGGGGATGCAAACTGGTGCAGCCTCTCTGGAAAACAGTATGGAGATTCCTCAAAAAGTTAAAAATACAACTATCCTATAATCTAGCAATTGCTCTCTTAGGTATTTACCAAAGAAGATAAAAATACTGATTCAAAGGGGCACACAAACCCTGATGTTTATAGCAGCATTATCAACAATAGCCAAATTATGGAAAGAGCCCAAGTGTCCATTGACCGATAAATGGATAAAGAATATGTGGTATATAAACACAATGGAATATTACTTGTCCATAACAAAGAATGAAATCTTGCCATTTGCAGTGATGTGGGTGGAACTTGAGCTTATTATGCTAAGTGAAATAAGTCAGAGACAGACAAGTACCATATGATTTCTTTCATATGTGGAATTTAAAACAAAACAGATGAACATGGGGAAGGAAGAAAAAAAGAGAGATGGAGACAAACCACAAGAGACTATTAACTATAGAGAAAAAACTGAGGGTTGATGGAAGGAGATGGGTGGGGGATGGGCTAAATGGGTGATGGGTATTAAGGAGGGCACTTGTGATGAGCACTCAGTGTTATATGTAAGTTCTGCATCACTAAACTCTACTCCTGAAACGAATATTACACTATATTAACTAGACTTTAAATAAAAACTTGAAACAAATTTAAAAAGAAAGAAAAAATGAAAACAACAGAGAAAAGCAGAAAATAGCAAAGTCTGAATTAAGAGGGGAGCAGAGAGGGGTGCTTGGGTGGTTCAGTCATCTAAGCCCCTGACTCTTGATTTCAGTTCAGGTCATGATCTCAGGATCATATCAAGTCCTGTGTCCAGCTCCATGCTGAGCATGGAGCCTGCTTAATATTCTGTCTCTTCCTCTCGTTCTACCCCTCCTCATCCACCATCATCACTCTCATGTACTCTATAAGAAAGAAAGAAAGATAATTGTAGTAATAGCTAAGCCTCAGGGAGGGTTTACCAGATGCCACACATTGTTCTAAGTTCTTAATATGTATTAATTCATTTAATACTCCCAGCAACATTACCAAAGAGATGCTGATGCTATTCCCACTTTATAGATGAAGAAACTGAGGTACAGAGAGTTTGGGGGAATAGCTGGAGTTCCTACTGCTAGTGAAAAGGGCTGGCATTTGAACCCAGGCAGTCCGTCTCCAGCATCTGTGCTCTTTTAACATTTTTTTCCCATTTTATTTATTTTTTCAGCGTAACAGTATTCATTCTTTTTGCACAACACCCGGTGCTCCATGCAAAACGTGCCCTCCCCATTACCCACCACCTGTTCCCCCAACCTCCCACCCCTGACCCTTCAAAACCCTCAGGTTGTTTTTCAGAGTCCATAGTCTCTTATGGTTCGCCTCCCCTTCCAAATTTTTTTTTTAATAAACATATAATGTATTTTTATCCCCAAGGGTACAAGTCTGTGAATCGCCAGGTTTACACACTTCACAGCACTCACGATAGCACTTACCCTCCCCAATGTCCATAGCCCCCTCCCCCTCTCCCAATCCCACCTCCCCCCAGCAACCCCCAGTTTGTTTTGTGAGATTAAGAGTCATTTATGGTTTGTCTCCCTCCCAATCCCATCTTGTTTCATTTATTCTTCTCCTGTCCCCCTACCCCCCCATGTTGCTTCTCCATGTCCTCATATCAGGGAGATCATATGATAGTTGTCTTTCTCTGATTGACTTATTTCACTAAGCATGATACGCTCTAGTTCCATCCATGTCGTCGCAAATGGCATGATTTCATTTCTTTTGATGGCTGCATAGTATTCCATTGTGTATATATACCACCTCTTCTTTTTTTTATTTATTTATTTATTTATTTTTATTTGCTTATTTACAGCATAACAGTGTTCATTGTTTTGGCATCACACCCAGTGCTCCATGCAGTACGTGCCCTCCCTATTATCCACCACCTGGTTCCTCAACCTCCCACCCCCCCCCCTCCTGCCGCCCCTTCATAACCCTCTGGTTGTTTTTCAGAGTCCATAGTCTCTTATGGTTCATCTCCCCTTCCAGTTTCCCTCAACTCCCTCTCCTCTCCATCTCCCCATGTCCTCCATGTTATTTGTTATGCTCCAGAAATAAGTGAGACCATATGATACTTGACTCTCTCTGCTTGACTTATTTCGCTCAGCATAATTTCTTCCAGTCCTGTCCATGTTGCTACAAAAGTTGGGTATTCGTCCTTTCTGATGGAGGCATAATACTCCATTGTGTATATGGACCACATCTTCCTTATCCATTCATCCGTTGAAGGGCATCTTGGTTCTTTCCACAGTTTGGCGACCGTAGCCATTGCTGCAATAAACATTGGGGTACAGATGGCCCTTCTTTTCACTACATCTGTATCTTTGGGGTAAATACCCAGCAGTGCAATTGCAGGGTCATAGGGAAGCTCTATTTTTAATTTCTTCAGGAATCTCCACACTGTTCTCCAAAGTGGCTGCACTAACTTGCATTCCCACCAACAGTGTAAGAGGGTTCCCCTTTCTCCACATCCTCTCCAGCACACGTTGTTTCCTGTCTTGCTAATTTTGGCCATTCTAACTGGTGTTATGTGGTATCTCAATGTTGTTTTAATTTGAATCTCCCTGATGGCTAGTGATGATGAACATTTTTTCATGTGTCTGATAGCCATTTGTATGTCTTCATTGGAGAAGTGTCTGTTCATATCTTCTGCCCATTTTTTGATATGATTATCTGTTTTGTGTGTGTTGAGTTTGAGAAGTTCTTTGTAGATCCTGGATATCAACCTTTTGTCTGTACTGTCATTTACAAATATCTTCTCCCATTCCGTGGGTTGCCTCTTTGTTTTGTTGACTGTTTCCTTTGCTGTGCAGAAGCTTTTGATCTTGAGGAAGTCCCAAAAGTTCATTTTTGCTTTTGTTTCCTTGGCCTTTGGAGACATATCTTGAAAGAAGTTGCTTATACCACCTCTTCTTTATCCATTCATCTGTTGATGGACATCTAGGTTCTTTCCATAGTTTGGCTATTGTAGACATTGCTGCTATAAACATTCGGGCGCACGTGCCCCTTCGGATCACTATGTTTGTATCTTTAGGGTAAATACCCAGTAGTGCAATTGCTGGGTCATAGGGTAGTTCTATTTTCAACATTTTGAGGAACCTCCATGCTGTTTTCCAGAGTGGTTGCACCAGCTTGCATTCCCACCAACAGTGGAGGAGGGTTCCCCTTTCTCCACATCCTCGCCAGCATCTGTCATTTCCTGACTTGTTCATTTTAGCCATTCTGACTGGTGTGAGGTGATATCTCATTGTGGTTTTGATTTGTATTTCCCTGATGCCGAGTGACGTGGAGCACTTTTTCATGTGTCTGTTGGCCATCTGGATGTCTTCTTTGCAGAAATGTCTGTTCATGTCGTCTTCCCATTTCTTGACTGGATTGTTTGTTCTTTGGGTGTTGAGTTTACTAAGTTCCTTATAGATTTTGGATACTAGCCCTTTATCTGATATGTCGTTTGCAAATATCTTCTCCCATTCTGTCAGTTGTCTTTTGGTTTTGTGAACTGTTTCCTTTGCTGTGCAAAAGCTTTGGATCTTGATGAAATCCCAAGAGTTCATTTTTGCCCTTGCTTCCCTTGCCTTTGCCGTTGTTCCTAGGAAGATGTTGCTACGGCTGAGTTCGAAGAGGTTGCTGCCTGCATTCTCCTCAAGGATTTTGATGGATTCCTTTCTCACATTGAGGTCCTTCATCCATTTGGAGTCTATTTTCGTGTGTGGTGTAAGGAAGTGGTCCAATTTCATTTTTCTGCATGTGGCTGTCCAATTTTCCCAGCACCATTTATTGAAGAGGCTGTCTTTTTTCCATTGGACATTCTTTCCTGTTTTGTTGAAGATTAGTTGACCATAGAGTTGAGGGTCGATTTCTGGGCTCTCTATTCTGTTCCACTGATCTATGTGTCTGTTTTTGTGCCAGTACCATGCTGTCTTGATGATGACAGCTTTGTAATAGAGCTTGAAGTCCGGAATTGTGATGCCACCCACTTTGGCTTTCTTTTTCAATATTCCTTTGGCTATTCGAGGTCTTTTCTGGTTCCATATAAATTTGAGGATTATTTGTTCCATTTCGTTGAAAAAAATGGATGGTATTTTGATAGGGATTGCATTAAATGTGTAGATTGCTTTAGGTAGCATGGACATTTTCACAATATTTATTCTTCCAATCCAGGAGCATGGAACATTTTTCCATTTTTTTGTGTCTTCCTCAATTTCTTTCATGAATACTTTATAATTTTCTATGTATAGATTCTTAGCCTCTTTGGTTAGGTTTATTCCTAGGTATCTTATAGTTTTGGGTACAATTGTAAATGGGATTGACTCCTTAATTTCTCTTTCTTCTGTCTTGTTGTTGGTGTACAGAAATGCAACTGATTTCTGTGCATTGATTTTATATCCTGACACTTTACTGAATTCCTGGACAAGTTCTAGCAGTTTTGGAGTGGAGTCTTTTGGGTTTTCCACATATAGTATCATATCATCTGCGAAGAGTGATAGTTTGACTTCTTCTTTACCAATTTGGATGCCTTTAATTTCTTTTTGTTGTCTGATTGCTGAGGCTAGGACTTCTAGTACTATGTTGAATATCAGTGGTGATAATAGACATCCCTGCCGTGTTCCTGACCTTAGCGGAAAAGCTTTCAGTTTTTCTCCATTGAGAATGATATTTGCGGTGGGTTTTTCATAGATGGCTTTGATAATATTGAGGTATGTGCCCTCTATCCCTACACTTTGGAGAGTTTTGATCAGGAAGGGATGCTGTACTTTGTCAAATGCTTTTTCAGCATCTATGGAGAGTATCATATGGTTCTTGTTCTTTCTTTTATTAATGTGTTGTATCACATTGATTGATTTGCGGATGTTGAACCAACCCTGCAGCCCTGGAATAAATCCCACTTGATCGTGGTGAATAATCCTTTTAATGTACTGTTGAATCCTATTGGCTAGTATTTTGGCGAGAATTTTTGTGTCTGTGTTCATCAAGGATATTGGTCTGTAGTTCTCTTTTTTGGTGGGATCCTTGTCTGGTTTTGGGATCAAGGTGATGCTGGCCTCATAAAATGAGTTTGGAAGTTTTCCTTCCATTTCTATTTTTTGGAACAGTTTCAGGAGAATAGGAATTAGTTCTTCTTTAAATGTTTGGTAGACTTCCCCTGGGAAGCCGTCTGGCCCTGGGCTTTTGTTTGTTTGGAGATTTTTGATGACTTTTTCAATCTCCTTACTGGTTATGGGCCTGTTCAGGTTTTCTATTTCTTCCTGGTTCAGTTGTGGTAGTTTATATGTCTCTAGGAATGCATCCATTTCTTCCAGATTGTCCAATTTGTTGGCGTAGAGTTGCTCATAGTATGTTCTTATAATTGTCTGTATTTCTTTGGTGTTAGTTGTGATCTCTCCTCTTTCATTCATGATTTTATTGATTTGGGTCCTTTCTCTTTTCTTTTTGATGAGTCTGGCCAGGGGTTTATCAATCTTATTGATTCTTTCAAAGAACCAGCTCCTAGTTTCATTGATTTTTTCTATTGTTTTTTTGGTTTCTATTTCATTGATTTCTGCTCTGATCTTTATGATTTCTCTTCTCCTGCTGGGTTTAGGGTTTCTTTCTTGTTCTTTCTCTAGCTCCTTTACGTGTAGGGTTAGGTTGTGTACTTGAGACCTTTCTTGTTTCTTGAGAAAGGCTTGTACCGCTATATATTTTCCTCTCAGGACTGCCTTTGCTGTGTCCCACAGATTTTGAACTGTTGTGTTTTCATTATCATTTGTTTCCATGAATTTTTTCAATTCTTCTTTAATTTCCTGGTTGACCCATTCATTCTTTAGAAGGATGCTGTTTAATCTCCATGTATTTGGGTTCTTTCCAGCTTTCCTCTTGTGATTGAGTTCTAGCTTCAGAGCATTGTGGTCTGAAAATATGCAGGGAATAATCCTAATCTTTTGATACCAGTTGAGACCTGATTTGTGACCCAGGATGTGATCTATTCTGGAGAAGGTTTCATGTGCACTAGAGAAGAATGTGTATTCTGTTGCTTTGGGATGAAATGTTCTGAATATATCTGTGATGTCCATCTGGTCCAGTGTGTCATTTAAGGCCTTTATTTCCTTGTTGATCTTTTGCTTGGATGATCTGTCCATTTCAGTGAGGGGAGTGTTCAAGTCCCCTACTATTATTGTATTATTATTGATGGGTTTCTTTGATTTTGTTATTAATTGGTTGATATAGTTGGCTGCTCCCCCGTTAGGGGCATAGATATTTAAAATTGTTAGATCTTCTTGTTGGACAGACCCTTTGAGTAGGATATAGTGTCCTTCCTCATCTCTTATTATAGTCTTTGGCTTAAAATCTAATTGATCTGATATAAGGATTGCCACCCCAGCTTTCTTCTGATGCCCATTTGCACGGTGAATTGTTTTTCACCCCCTCAATTTAAATCTGGAGGTGTCTTCGCGTCTAAAATGAGTTTCTTGTAGGCAACATACTGATGGGTTTTGTTTTTTTATCCATTCTGATACCCTGTGTCTTTTGATTGGGGCATTTAGCCCATTAACATTCAGGGTAACTATTGAGAGATATGAATTTAGTGCCATTATTAGCCTGTAAGGTGACTGTTACTGTATATTGTCTCTGTACCTTTCTGATCTACTACTTTTAGGCTCTCTCTTTGCTTAGAGAACCCCTTTCAATATTTCCTGTAGAGCTGGTTTGGTGTTTTCAAATTCTTTCAGTTTTTGTTTGTCCTGGAAGCTTTTGATCTCTCCTTCTATTTTCAATGATAGCCTAGCTGGATGCTGGATAGAGTATTCTTGGCTGCATGTTTTTCTCGTTGAGTGCTCTGAATATATCATGCCAGCTCTTTCTGGCCTGCCAGGTCTCTGTGGATAAGTCTGCCGCCAATCTAAAATTTTTACCATTGTATGTTACAGACTTCTTTTCTCGGGCTGCTTTCAGGATTTTCTCTGTCACTAAGACTTGTAAATTTTACTATTAGGTGACGGGGTGTGGACCTATTCTTGTTGACTTTGAGGGGGGTTCTCTGCATCTCCTGGATTTTGATGCTTGTTCCCTTTGCCATATTAGGGAAATTCTCTCTAATGATTCTCTCCAATAGACCCTCTGCTCCCCTCTCTGTTTCTTCTTCTTCTGGAATCCCAATTATTCTAATGTTGTTTCGTCTTATGGTGTCACTTATCTCTCGAATTCTCCCCTCATGGCCCAGTAGCTGTTTGTTCCTCTTTTGTTCGGCTTCTTTATTCTCTGTCATTTGGTCTTCTATATCACTAATTCTTTCTTCTGCCTCATTTATCCTAGCAGTGAGAGATTCCATTTTTGATTGCACCTCATTAATAGCTTTTTTGATTTCAACTTGGTTAGATTTTAGTTCTTTAATTTCTCCAGAAAGGGCTTTAATATCTGCAGAGAGGGTTTCTCTAATATCTTCCATGCCTTTTTTGAGTCCGGCTAGAATGTTCAGAATCGTCATTCTGAACTCTTGATCTGACGTATTACCAATGTCTGTGTTGATTAGGTCCCTAGCCTTCGGTACTGTCTCTTGTTCTTTTGTTTGTGGTGATTTTTTCCGCCTTGTCATTTTGTCCAGGTAAGAGGATATGAAGGAGCAAATAAACTACTAAAAGGGTGGCAAAGACCCCAGAAAAATGTGCTGTAACCAAATCAGAAGAGACCCCTAATTGTGAGGGGGAGAAAGGGGATAAAAACAGGTTCTGAAAAAAAAAAGAAAAAAAAAAGGAAAAAAAAAGAAAAAAATTTAAAAAATAAAACAAATAAAAAAAATAAAAAGGAAAGAAAAATATATATATTTAGATGAACTAGTCAAAAAACGTTAAAAAAAGGGTAAAAGTTTTAAAAAATTTAGCAGAAGAAGAAAAAAGAAAAAAGAAAAAAAAATTGCAAAAAGAAAAAAAAAATTGAGGTAGCCGCAATACTAAAGAATCATGGGGAGAAAGCCATGAGTTCCGTGCTTTGCTTTCTCCTCCTCTGGAATTGCTCTGCTGTCTTAGGAATTGAACCTGCTTTCTTCTTGATAGATGAACTTCGTCCTGGCTGGATATTTTGTTGATCTTCTGGGGGAGGGGCCTGTTGTAGTGACTCTCAAGTGTCTTTGCCCGAGGCGGGATTGCACCGCCCTTACCGGCGGCTGGACTAAGTAATTGGCTCGGCTTCGCTTTTGGGAGCTTCTGTTCCCTGAACGCTTTCCGTAGAGTTCCGGAGGACGGGAATGAAAATGGCGGCCTCCCAGTCTCCAGCCTGGAGGAGCCGAGAGCCTGGGGCCCCACTCCTCAGTGCGCCCCCAGAGGACAGCACCCAATCACTCCCGTATCCCCAGCCTCTAGCCGCGCTCCGAGTTCACCCAGCCAGCGACCAGTTCAAGGTAACCCCGAGCTGAGAGTTCAGTCCTCGGCTCTGTCTCTGCAGCCGGCTTCTCCATTCTAATACCTGCGAGCTCTCCGACACTCTGTCACCCTCGATCCTTCTGTGACCCTGCAGGGCCTGGGGCCACGCTGACCCCGCGTGGGCTTCACCCTGGGTTAGCCTCTGGAGCAATGTCCCTCAGTGGAACAGACTTTTAAAAGTCCTGATTTTGTGCTCCGTTGCTCCGCCGCTTGCCGGGAGCCAGCCCCTCCCCCTGCGGTCTATCTTCCCGTCGTTTTAGATTCACTTCTCCGCCAGTCCTACCTTTCAGAAAGTGGTTGATTTTCTGTTTCTAGAGTTGCTGTTCTTCTTCTCTTCGCTCTCCCATTGGATTTGTAGGTGTTTGCAATGTTTAGATAAGCTATCGAGCTGATCTCCTGTTACCTGATGTAGTCTCAGGCTGCTACTTCTCCGCCATCTTGACTCCTCCCAGCATCTGTGCTCTTAACCACTCTTCTGGAGTAGGGGAGCAAGCCAGAGTAGGGAAAATGGGTATGGGGGCTAGAAGGTACTAAGAATAACATCTGCCTTCCCATTGTTTTTTCTATGGAGATCCCTAAAAGCATGAAAACCAAGCTACTTCCATCTTACAAATTGGATATTTCTCAATATTTTATTTGTTCTTACCCACATCCCTAAAATGCCAGGACATATCACCTTTGTTGGATGAGCTTTTCTCATTGCCATTTTGCTTATGATAAAATGGCAAGAAAATGAATTAGGAGACTTGACTCAAGTCCCAGTCTGAAGCATTTTTTCCCACGGAGCAATTTTCCCTCTTCCAGTAGCTCCAGTTTTGTCTTTTTGCAAAATCTGATACAAATTTGCTGTCTTTGCCACATTCACTCCCATTCTGGACATTTTGATGATTGACAACAATATTGTTATTATTGGTCTCTGACTACAGGCATTTGCTTTTCTAATCTGGGTTGCTTATGAAGTGTTTCATCATGTTTGTCATGGTAGTTCCTGGGTTCCTATTGGTGGCACAAACAAGCAACTTGGTGTGTGTGTGTGTGTGTGTGCATATGTGTCCCAAGGGAAGAAGGCTGATTAGCTCATGGTTTGTCAGCAAAATATGTTCACAAGAAGCAATTTGCTGTCATATCTATTGCAGTGAAGTCATGTTGCTCATGCTTTCTGTTTTTCAGAGTTTATTAGTTTTTGTGTATCCTCAGTTAATATCCAGTTCAATGGATTTTGTAAGTAGAATGACCCCCAAACACAAAGTCACCCTTTTAAAATATAATTGAAAATATAGGCACATTAATTGTGTGTTGCTAATGCTGGATATTATAATAGATAAGGTCACAGGATTGTGGAGCTAGACTGCCTGGGTTCAGATCCCAACTTAACCACTTCTTAGCTGTAAAAAACTTAACAGCTTTAAACCTCAGTTTCTTTTTCTGAAAAACAGAAATTATTAAATCAGATAGTCTATGGGAAACTCCAGCATACTGCCTGACTCAGGATAAGTCCTTAACCATTATTAGCTGTGATTAATATCATGCCAACTACACTTGCATTAATGAGTCAGGAAAGTACTCAAGCTCAACACCCAAGCATCCCCATTTTCTCAGACCAGGATAGATGCATGTGTGTGCATGCCAGAATTTTAACTCAGAGCCCTTAGTCTAGTGAGGTTCTTGACTCAGATAGTATCAAGTTTACTTTACTGTTGAGCTGATCTCTTTACTTCTGCTGATCAATGAAACTGACATAATGCTTTATTTATTTATTTACTTATTTATTTATAGCACCAGCCATGCACATAGCCATGTGTCAAGAGGAATAACATGCTTCAATCAGCTCGAGTGAGCAATCCAGTTTAGAGAATGACCAATTCTGGTGATGAAATAAGGAAAATAAACAGCCCTGGTAGGAATCACTGAAGGTGAGGTAATGGGGTGCAGTACTGAGTTAGGACAAAGCCAGTCATCCTCTGCTCCTGCAGATGGCTCTTTGGAGAAGAGACTAAGCCAGGCCCCAGGCCACAAATCCTAAGAGACTGTCAGCAGATCTAGGCTGTCTATGAAAAATGAGAAGAGATGTGAACATCTAGTTGGAAGTGCGGGAGAGAGCATGATTTGAATCCCTTATTTCCTGAGATGGAAACCGGAGATTTCGCCCACATCAGGAGACCTCAAATCAGAAGGCTGCCCACCTACACTCTTCTCCTCAGGGCTTGTTGACCACACAAAATGAATAAACTCTTTGGAAGGCCAGGCAAGATTCCTGCAACGGTGCCTACTAGGCCAGGCCTAGCTTCCCTTTACTTGTGCCTGAGGCTGGTGCCTGGCCCTTAAGCACTCTTAGAGACTCTTTCCATTGTGCCTACACAGATAGCTGTGTAGTATATTTTTGGTTTGCGGAACTGCATTACCAGTTGCCTTATACATATGTAGAATGCAAATGGGGTGCCCTAGAGCTTAGCTAAAATTTCTTTTCTCTCTAAAATAAAGAGACTACTAGTTCTGTTTGCCTTATGAAAAGTGGAGCTCTGACTGAGTTGTCAGAACATTTGAAGAAAGATTTGTTGGGAGGAAGCTAGTCTGAACCCTCAAGAGATTTTTCTCTTTTACTGGAGTACCAGCTTTGTAGTCCCAGCTTTTATTCCTGGCTCAGCCACTCTCCAGGCTTCATGAAGTTGCTTGACTATGCTGATTCTTGGCTTACTCATCTGTGAATGGAGTGATAATAACAGCTATATGTATGAAACATCTACTGCCCGGCATTCTTATAGGATGATGGTGACAGTTATGTGAAATAACACCTATGAAGAGCTTATTACATAACAGGCACATTGTAAGTATTCTATAAATGGTAGTCCCAATAAATTCTATAGTGATGTGGGGGGGGTGTCCCTTGGACTTAGCCCAAAGGCAAAAACATTTGAAAAGGCTGACTTAAATGATGGCTATTTTTCAAGATGCAGATCTCCACCTATTCACATCCCCAGAGACCCTTATTTGCTCCATGGGGCCCTTCAAACTCTTCACTCCTGGTTTGGGCTGAAGCACGTGCCCTTGGGCTGACAGGACTGCCACTTGCAGCTTCATTGCTGCAAGAGTCTTCCCTCCCCCAAGCTAATCACATGTAAGCCACTTGCATCATATGACTACAGGAACTCAAAAAGAATTAAAAATGTTACTACTGAACCACAGTTTATTCATCTTCTCTTCAGTTGATGGGAAAGTTTTGGATATCTTGAAGTGTTGTCAGGAACATTCTCTGTATATATCTCCTATTTTACATAAGAGCGAATTTCCCTTTGATATAGAATGGAATTGTTGAGTTGTGAGGCATATGAATATTTGGCATTATGATATAGAGCCAAAATGTTTTCCAAAATGGCTATGTAATTTTACACTCTTAGCAAGCAGTGCATAAGAGATCCTGGGATATTTATCCTTTGGTGTCATCAAGTGGAAGTCAAAAAGAATAAACACCAGATATAAACATTGTTTATGTGAATCTTAACAATTTATTAGAATTATAATGAAATTATAATTTAACTGAAAAAAGCAAATTCCAGAAGGGTGCATACAGGCGTGGGGGTATAGCTCAGTGATAGAGCATTTGACTGCAGAAGGGTGCATACAGTATACTTTACATAGCTTGGAAATTAACTAATACACACACACACACACACACAGATTATATAAAGATAAAAAAAGTTTATCAAAAACAACTCAAGGGGAAGGGATATTTGTAATCCATGTTCATAGCAGCCATTATTCACAACACCCAAAAGGTGGAAGGAACCTGTGTCCATCTATGGAGGAAAGGATGAATAAACTACAGTATGAACATACCATGGAGGGGTGCCTGGGTGACTCGGTGCGTTAAAGCCTCTGCCTTCGGCTCGGGACATAATCCCACAGTCCTGGGATCGAGCCCCGCTCGGGCTCTCTGCTTGGCATGGAGCCTGCTTCCCTTCCTCTCTCTCTGGCTGCCTCTCTGCCTACCTGTGATCTCTGTCTGTCAAATAAATAAATAAAATCTGAAACAAACAAACAAACATACCATGGAATATAGTTTGGTTTTAAAAGGAAAAAAATTCTGACATATGCTCCAATATGGATGAACCTTTAGGTCATTATGCTAAGTGAAATAAGCCAGTCACATAAAGACAAATCTTACATGATGCCACTAATGAAATAACTACAGTAGTCAAAATTCATAGACAGAAAGTGGAAGGGTGGATGTGAGAGGCTGGTGGGTGGAAATGGGGAGTTCAGAGTTTCTGTTTTGCAAGATGAAAGGAATTCTAGGGATTGGTTGTGCAATAATGTGAATGTACTTAACAATACTAAACTGTCCACCTAGAAATGGTTAAGAGAGTACATTTTCTGTTATGTGTATTTTACCACAAACAAACAAAAAGGAAGTAAAGAGGATCAGGAACATGAGATTCAGGAAAGTGGTGACCTGTGCATGTGTGTGTGTGAAGCAAGGGTAATGATGGGAAGATAGGATATGGGGAAGTACCATGTAGCTCTAATTTGTTGTCAAGACCCTACCTTTTGGGCACTTGGGTGGCTCAGTTGGTTAAGTGACTGCCTTCGGCTCAGGTTGTGATCCTGGAGTCCTGGGATAGAGTCCAATATCAGGCTCCTTGCTTGGGAAGGAGCCTGCTTTTCCCACTGACCTCTCTCTCTCATTTTTCTATCTCCCAAATAAATAAATAAAATCTTAAAAAAAAAACACCTCTAACTTCCAATTTGATTGGTGAATTCCCTTTTAAAATGCTAATTTAATTAAAAAATAAACAAATATGTAAAAGTACACCAATACACACCCCTAGGTGGCTCAGTGGGTTAAAGCCCTGCCTTCAGCTCAGGTCATGATCCCAGGTTCCTGGGATCCAGCCCCACATCAGACTCTCAGCTCAGCAGGAAGTCTGCTTCCCAGAATGTCTCTCTCTCTCTGACTGCCTCTCTGTCCACTTGTGATCTCTGTCTGTCAAATAAATAAATAAAATCTTAAAAAAAAGATTTTCCCTGAAAAACAGAAGTTAAAGGAGCTCTTCACTACTAAATCAGTTTTATAATAAAGGTTAAGTGGACATCATGAAGCATAAAAGGAAAGGACAGAAGTAGAAATAAGAAAATAATGAAAGAAAAAAATCTCACTGGTAAAAGTGGATTAACCATTTATAAATCTAATATTAAGGTTAGAAAGCAAAAGCAGTAAAGTTGAATACATCTATGATAATTAGTTAAGGGATACACAAAACTAAAAGGTGTAAAATATGACATTTAATACATAAAACATGAAAGCATGAGTAAAAGTGTACTGTTTTTGAATGTGCTCAAACCTAAGTGACCATCAATTTAAAGCATACTGCTCTATAGGCAGGATGTTTTCTCTTTTTTTATTATTATTATTTTTTATTTATTTGACAGAGAGAAATCACAACTAGGCAGAGAGGCAGGCAGAGAGAGAGGAGAAAGCAGGCTCCCTGCGAGCAGAGAGCCCGATGCAGGGCTCGATCCCAGGACCCTGGGATCATGACCCGAGCCGAAGGCAGAGGCTTTAACCCACTGAGCCACCCAGGTGACCCAATATATGCAGGATGTTTTATATGAAACTGTTGATAATCACAAACCAACAACCTAAAATAGAGACACAAAAAATAAAGAGAAATAAGTCCAAACATAACACTAAAGAAAGATCTCAAATCACAAAGAAAGAGAACAAGAGAAGAACTATAGGAACAATAAGAAAACAATAAGCAAAATGGAAATAGCTATATACATATCAATATTACTTTAAATGTAAGCAGAATAAATTTAAAAGACTGAAGTCATGTCAAGCATCTTTTCTAACCTCAACAGTATGACACTAAAAATCAGCAACAAGAAAAACACTTGCAAAACACAAATTCATGGAGGCTACTCACCATGCTACTAAACAACCAATGGGTCAATGAAGAAATCAAAGAACTAATAAAAATATACTTTGAAGATGTGATCTATGTCTATATCTATATCCTATATCTATATATCTACACACAATGGAATTTTATCCATCAAAAAGAATGCAATCTTGCTTCTCTCTCTCTTTCTCTTTTGCTGCCAAATAAATAAAATCTTTAGGGGCGCCTGGGTGGCTCAGTGGGTTGGGGCCTCTGCCTTCGGCTCAGGTCATGATCCCAGGGTCCTGGGATCGAGCCCCGCATTGGGCTCTCTGCTCCGTGGGGAGCCTGCTTCCTCCTCTCTCTCTGCCTGCCTCTCTGCCTACTTGTGATTTCTCTCTGTCAAATAAATAAAATATTTAAAAAAAATAAATAAAATCTTTAAAAATAGAATATTCAATGCAATTATATACCTTATCTGGATACTAGACATCTGGTGATATGAACTGCAGGCAAAAGCAAAGTAATTCTAGCTGTCACTGTCCTAGCTGGTATTCCATCTTCAGTTTTTGTGTTTTTCCTGACATGTCTTCATTTGACTTCTTGTGATCCTCTCCACCCAGCCCTTTAGCATGTTATTAAATGTGTGATCCCACTAGAACCTCCCTGTTACCACACCAGCTGTGTAGATTGTCGTATCCAGGGAAGTCCCTAATACCCCAGTGCTTGTACTTGCAAATATGTTCATATGTGTCATCAGATTTTGTATTTTGAATCTTAACCCATTTATAAACCTAATTTCAAAAAAAGGGAGGAGACTGCTGAACTAAACAAGAGACAGTCTGCCTTGTCAGCTCCTGAATGAAGTTAAGTTGGTTTTGTGTACATAGGTGTTTGACCTACAGTCACACTTTTTCTAAAATTATTCTATATTGTGTTAATACTGATGGCATTTTCCCCAGGCCCCAAAATGTTTACAGAATATCACTTTTAGACAATTAGTTAACTAGTTTCAGAAAGACACCTTGATTGTTCTTTGCATACAATTTTAACAACTATGTGTATTCCACGTTTGTATCATCACTTTGGTATTTAAAACAGGGATTCCTTAGTTTTGTTTTAAAGAATGCACTTTATGGGGCACCTTGGTGGCATAGTTGCTTAAGCATCTGACTTGGCTACAGCTCAGGTCATGATTTCAAGGTTGTGAGATTGAGACCTGCATTAGCTCTACTCTCAGCACAAAGTTGGCTTGAGAGTCTCTCTCTCCCTCCCCAGCCCCTCGCCTGTCCCCCTGCTCTTTCCTTCTCTCTCAAATAAAGTATTTAAAAAAATAAAGAGGGCATTTAAAAATTTTTAATTAAAATCCAATCAGCAAAATATATAGTACATCATTTTACTTTCCTGTAGTATGCAGTAACTCAGCAGTTGCCTATAACACCCAGTGTTCAACAAGAAATGCACTTAAAAAAAAAAAGAAGGAGACAAGATGGTGGAGAAGTAGGAGGAGGCACCTTTTCAACTTGTCCCCTAAAGTGAGCTGATTACCTAACAAAGAACTCTGATCACCCATGTAATCAGCCTGAGATTAGAATTATACCCTTGTGGATCTCTACGGGGCAGAAGACACCAGTGGGCAGGTAAAGCAGAGTGGGAACATGGAACTGATATCAGAAGATAAACAAAAGGGGGAGAGAGCCACCAGAAGCGACCCATTGGAAAGTAATACCCCAATATGAGAGTGCCCTGAGATTGGGGAGCAACATTAACTTGGAGTTTGGTTGATAGCACTCAAAAAGAGCAAAGGATCATAGGGGGAAGTTGGGGGAATTGGGCGGTTAGGGACAGGGGCTTAAGCCTGGGAACCAGGACTGCCACTGCTGGCGCTGAGCCAGAGAGAGTGCAGCGAAGAAGCCAGGTCTTGGTCTCTGAGCCACGGGAGCGCCTGAGAGCATCTAAGTGGTGGTGCCCATGAGGGTAAGGGAGCCTAGCCAGCCCGCAGAACCATAGCCTTTGGCACTCTACACGTGCACGTGCTGTGGGACCAGAGTCTGAGTCACGCCCAACACCCTCTCCTGAGAGAGGTCCATGCAGGTGCCAGCCAGCCCGCACTCTCTAGGACCCGGAGAGTCTGAGCATTCCCAGCCTGGGCCAGCATGAAAATCTCAGTGCACTATCTCTGCTTAGGACCTCTCTGGAGGTCCACCATGGCTGGTATTTCTTGTGGTTTTGAGTACAAGTGGGAGTTCCTGTGACCCCAGAGACCATGACTGGGGATGTGCTCTGCCAGTGGCAGAGGGGGAATTTATGGGCTCTGGAGCACACAGAGGGGAACAGACTGAGGCTTCTCTCTGAGATAGAGGTCTGGGTGCAGTTTGCTTTCCTCTAAACTTCCAAAGAACCACCAAAAGCTGCCAAAGGCAGAGAAAAAAAAAAAAAAAACAATCAAACAAACAAAAAAACCTCCAGAGAACAAAAGCCTGAAAAACCGGTTTCCTCAGAGCACAGCCCCTTGATGGGGACAGGAGGACTTGACTCTAGCAACACTTCCTGAAAACCACGTGGCAGGCCCCTCCCCCAGAAAGCCAGCCAAAAACAAAACAAAACAAAACAAAACAAAAGACAAGAGGACAACCACCACTACTTCATAGATACAACTTTTATTTTTAATTTGTTCCCACTATTCTGGTTCTTTTTGGTTTTCTTTAACATACTTTTTAATCTATTTACCATCACAATGAGATGTTGTAAGACCCGCGGATCCCGTACCCAAGAATTCAACACTGCCACAGGATGCAAATAGCAAGAGGATCTTTATTGTAAAGCGGGCGCCTGCGGGTGGTCAGCAGCTCCTGCCAGCTGAGCACACCAGGCTGGGGTGGTGCAGGGTTTTTATAGATAGGTACAAACAAGTTTTGGATGAGACGGAGCTGATTGGCTGACAATTTGAACATTTGAAAAAGGCATGCTTGGTGTTTACGGATTGGCTTTGGGAGACCCGCGCGCGCAAAGAGAAAGGCGGGAAAGGGAAACAAAGAGGGGAGTTTAGGCCTTGGGATTCAGCAGAAAAGTATCTTGTCTACGTGACTATGCAGCCCCCTGCCTACGTGACTAACGTGACTATGCGGCCCCCTGCCTACGTGATCAGGTATTAGGCCATATCTTACGAGAAAGCTGTTTGCAGGGAGTGCCCTATCTTGCTAAGAAACAGCTGTTATGAGGTTACCAACTAACATTGTATTGAGGGAGCCAAGCGGTTACAGAAAAGCAAAAGAGCAGTTAGTTAGTTACATCCTAAAAGCCAGGCAGTTACAGAAAGGCAAAAGAGCAGTTACATTGAATTCAACCCTGGGGGAAAGGTCTTTGCAGGCAGGGGTACTCTTTACATAACAAAGGAGCAGTTAATTAGTTGGCGACGGGGGGCCTTTCATTTCCCCCCTCTTTCTTGTTCATGGATAGAATCTTCTATCCATTCGTTCTGTTTGTTCTTCCGGGTGTGCCGCTTTCACATGGGAGGCGTGGATCCAGGCTGCAATTCCGTCGACCTTCAGTGCCGTGGGTGTTGTCAGGAGTACCGTGTAGGGTCCCTTCCAACGGGGTTCGAGGTTTGTGGCTCGATGTCTGCGGACCCAGACGGTGTCCCCAATTTTATAGGGATGGGGCCGCAGTGAGGTGTTAAGTTTCTCCTCGTAGGCGGCTGCCAGAGGTTTCCAGACCTCTTGTTGTACCAGCTGCAAGGCTTGCAGATGGGCCTGTATAGAGGGGGAGGGGGAATGAGTAGAGATATCTGGCACAAAGAATGTGACAGCAGGGGGCAGAGCGCCATAGAGAATTTCAAAGGGAGTTAGGCCATGCGGGCCTGGGGTGTTCCTGGCCCGATAGAGTGCTAGAGGTAGGAGCAATACCCAGTCTTTAGAGCCAGTTTCAAGCAGTAATTTAGTTAAAGTCTCCTTAATGGTTCTATTCATTCTTTCTACCTGTCCTGAACTCTGGGGTCTATAAACACAATGTAGTCTCCAATCAATCCCCAGAAGCTTGGCCACCGACTGACTTACCTGAGAGACAAAGGCAGGCCCGTTGTCAGACCCCAGTACCTCGGGCATTCCATACCTTGGGAAGATTTCTTCCAACAATTTCTTGGCAACTATGTTGGCAGTTTCCTTTTTGGTAGGAAAGGCTTCTACCCATCCTGAAAAGGTATCTAGAAAAACTAAGAGGTATTTATATCCATACATGCCAGGTTTAATTTCGGTAAAATTAATTTCCCAATGTGTGCCAGGTCGATGACCATGTACTCGGACCCCTGGTCCAATAACAGTCTTTCCAGGATTAACTTGAGCACAGGCTTTGCAATTAGCGGCCGCTTGATGAAGAAGGAAGTTTCTTTTGGGGATAAAGTCTTTTAGCTCTGCCCTATCCATGAGTCAACTGGTGAAGATGATTTATTAATTCTTTTGCCATTTTTATGGGCATTATGGCTTTTCCCTGGTATTCCCATCGGTTCAGGGCTGAGTTGTAATCGGCCCCTAACTTCTGTATGAAGTCCAAGTCGGCCTCCTCATAATTCCAAATGGGTGTCCCATCCATCCCTTCCGTCCCAGTGAGTATGGTGACAGTTAATAGCTGGGGCCCCAAAGCTGCCTGTTTGGCCGTTGCGTCAGCCAGGCGATTTCCTCTCGCCTTGGGGGTATCCCCTTTTTGGTGGCCAGGGCAGTGTCTTATGCTCAGCTTCTTGGGGAGAAATAAGGCCTTTAATAGGGCCAATATTTCAGTCTTATTTTTAATCTCTTTGCCGTCTGAGGTTAGCAGTCCCCTCCGCCGATAGATCTCTCCGTGAACATGGGCAGTGGCAAAAGCATATCTGCTGTCTGTATAGACATTAAGAATTTTATCTTTTGCCAGTTGGAGGGCCTGGCTTAGGGCAATTAATTCTGCCCGCTGCGCCGAGGTGTCTTCTGGCAGCGCGCTTGCCCATATAATTTGAGAGTCGGTCGTGATGGCCGCTCCTGCCCGTCGTTTTCCATCTTGCAGGTAGCTACTACCATCAGTATACCAGGTCAGATCTGCATCCTTCATGGGCTGATCAGTTAGGTTGGGCCGTGTCCCATGTGTTTCAGCAAGGATCTGGTGACAGTCATGCAATGGTGCCTCCCCAGGAGTGGGCAATAAAGTTGCGGGGTTAAGAGTCACTATAGGTCCGAACTGGATCCTGTCTGAGTCCAGGAGGAGGGACTGATCATGAGTCAGGCGGGCATTAGACAGCCAGCGGTCTGGTGGTTGGCAGATTAGAGACTCCACTGTATGTGGAGCCAGGATGGTTAGGGGCTGTCCCAAAGTTAGTTTGGTTGTGTCCTTGATGAGGACCGTGATTGCTGTTATCATTTTTAGACATGGTGGCCAGCCTGCCGCCATGGGGTCTAACTTCTTGGAGAGGTAGGCAATAGGGCGTCTCCAAGGCCCGAGTCTTTGAGTTAGGACCCCCTTAGCAAATCCTTGTTTTTCATCAACAAAGAGGTCGAAGGGTTTTGTTATGTCTGGCAGGCCTAATGCTGGGGATTTAAGGAGCGCTTGTTTGATATGGTCAAATGCCTGCTGTTGTTGCTCAGTCCAAACAAAAGGAGTATCTTGTTTGGTTAAGGGGTACAGAGGAGCCGTTATTTCTGCAAACCCTGGGATCCATAATCTGCAAAAACCCGCCGTTCCTAGAAATTCCCGCAGTTGCCTGTGGTTTTGAGGTGCGGGAATACCAGATATAGTCTCTTTCCTTGCAGTCGTCAGCCATCGTTGGCCATTATATAACTCGTAGCCCAAGTAGGTGACTTTAATCTGGCAAATTTGGGCTTTCTTTGCGGATGCCCTATATCCCAATTGGCCTCGGGCCTGTAGGAGATCCCCAGTACCTATTTGGCAGTCCTCTTTATTGGTAGCTGCTAATAGGATGTCATCGACATATTGGAGCAGGATCAGAGAGGGATGTCTTACCCGGAAGTCGGCTAGGTCCTGGTGAAGAGCTTCGTCGAACAGCGTTGGGCTATTCTTAAACCCCTGTGGTAGCCGTGTCCAGGTTAACTGACCTGATATTCCCAAATCTGGATCCCTCCATTCAAAGGCGAAGAGGGGCTGACTCTGAGGACTCAGTCTCAAACAGAAGAAAGCATCTTTGAGATCTAGGACTGTATACCAGGAATGGGTTGGAGGCAGGGTGCTAAGTAAGTTGTAAGGGTTGGGCACCGTAGGGTGGATGTCCTCTACCCTCTTATTGACCTCTCTTAGGTCTTGAACTGGCCGGTAATCATTGGTGCCAGGTTTCTTGACAGGTAACAGAGGAGTGTTCCAGGAGGACTGGCATGGGGCCAGAATCCCCTGGTCTAGTAACCGCCTTATGTGCGGTTTGATGCCCTGGTAGGCCTCATTGGACATAGGATATTGCTTAACATTGACAGGAACGGCCGTTGCCTTTAACTGTATGTGAATGGGGGGCTGCTGGATAGCTAGTCCCATTTCTCCTGTTTCCGCCCAGGCATCTGGGTAAGACGCAAGCCAGGACTCTGTATTTCTCTGAGGTTGGGAGGGCTCCTCATGAAGTCTATATTCTTCTTCTAATTGTAGGGTAAGGACGTGTAAAGAAATCCCGCTGGGGCCGGTCACAGTGGCCCCCTGAGGCTCAAAATGGATTTGAGCCTTGAGCTTAGTTAATAAGTCTCTCCCCAAGAGTGGATAGGGGCAGTCAGGCACATGAAGGAACGAGTGAGAAACTTTACCTGAAGCCAGATGTACTTTTCTCTCTGTAGTCCATCTATATTGTTTTCCTCCTGTTGCTCCTTGAACCCATGCCATCAGGTCACTTAATGGTCCGAGGCTCTTGGTTAGAACGGAGTGTTGAGCCCCTGTATCTACTAAGAAAGTGACTGGTTGCCCCCCAACGGTTAGGGTTACCCGGGGTTCAGGGGGGGGCTCCTGACCCTGACGGCCCTAGTCTTCGTCTAAAGCCATAAGTCTTGTGACTTGCTTAGCATTTCCTCTAAGGCATTGGGGATTCTTCGGGCAGTTCTTGGCCCAATGTCCTCTTTCTTTGCAATAGGCACATTGGTCTCGGTCTATCCAAGGCCTCCTTAAGTCTCCCTCCCTGTCTGGCTTCCCTACCTCTAAGCCCTGGCTGCCTTGCACTACGGCGGCCAAGATTTTACTAAGTTCCTTACTTCGTTTACATTCTCGTTTTTCTTCCCTTTCCTCAGCCTCCTTTTCTTCCTGCAACTTTCTAAGTCGTTCCTCTTTCTCTTCCTGAGTCTCTCTTTTATTAAAAATCTTTTCTGCCTCCTTTAATAAATCTTGCAAAGAGAAATCTTGTAGATTCTCTAAGCGCTGTAGTTTATTTCTTATATCTGGTGCTGACTGCCAAATGAATGCCATTGAAACATTTCCTCTCTGTTCATTACTATCTGGGTCAAAAGGCGTATACCTGTGATAAGCCTCCTTAAGCCTTTCTAGGAAAGCGGTTGGAGATTCCTCTGACCCCTGAGTGATCTGTCTTACCTGAGCCAAATTGGTGGGGTGGCGCCCCACATTATGGAGACCTGCTGTGAGTAACTGGCGGTAAAGATTTAGGTGGTTCCTACCTTCGGCCGTATTAAAATCCCAGGCAGGACGAGTCAAAGGGAAGGCAGCATCTATCACATTAGGGAGTTGTGTGGGCCTCCTCTTTCTTTTATCTCTCTGGCCAAGGGTCCAATGGCAGTCCTTGGGCCGTCCCAGGGGAGCCCCCAGGACCCATGTTACTAATTCTGGTTTAGTCCAAATGCAGCTCTTACTTCTGGAAATTCTTACCCATTTCAGTTTCAGTATTTTAACATATCAAAGACCTGTATTTGTCCTGAAAGTCTCCCATATGAATTTCTTCTAAGACGGAATTTATCTTATAAGACAATTAAAACAATTACAAATGACAAAAACTCAGAATGGATATGGTTAGAGCTGATGAGACGAGAGTTTACAATTTAGCTGGCAAGGAGATCAGGTTACTTCTGTGACACGTAACATTTCCATAATTCAAATGATGATCTCTCAAAACATTAAAACTTCAGGAAGTGCATAGAATCTCTAGAATAGTTATAGCATTTACCCAAATGTAACCCAAGGTTTTTTGTTGGTTTAGCAGTACTTACTGAGTAACTTAGTATACCAAGGAAAAGCCTTATGAGTCAAAGAGATCTCATTTATAATTTAAATCTTGTCAACAATTGCTAAAACCTTAGAAAGTTTTAAAACACATGCCTAAATAGAATTAGGGCTGTTAAACACCTGATAAAACAAAACATAGAAACTGGGTTTTCTGGGCAGGCAAAGAGAAAACCATAACAGATCAATTAACCTAAGAAAATGTTGCCCTTTTAAACAGAGAGAAAACCAGCTTTTTTATACCAGTGTTTTTCCTTTTTATTCTTAAGCATGCAATCTTAAGACAGCGGGTTTACTAGGTTTCCTTCCCATCGTGAATGATGTCGCAGACAAAGGGAGGGGGATCTTTTAGATGCTGTCCTGCTCGCATCCCTAGCAGGAACTTAGGAGCATCTTAGCTAAGGTCTGTCCGTATAAGTCCCGGACCAGGCTACTCCGTGGAGTAGATGACCGATATGCCATATGACGCCCCGCGAGACTCAGGGTGCAGCCCACTCAGACTCTGTAGCCAGAGCGGTGGAGCCATACAGACACATTCACACAGTCAGGCACTCTTCAGATTCAAACAGGTTGGACACCCGCCTCTGGGTATCCCTGGCTAATGGGAGGTGATCAGTCTCCCCTTTCATTCTTTATGAGTAAGAGTGAGTTTCTATGGTTACAGGCAATGGGGGATTGTAATGGGGTGTTTTCCCAGTCCCTCAAGGTTGGGCCGCTTTCTGAATCTCTCAAGGCCAAATGGCCCTTTCACTTGGAAGTATAATCTATGTGGAGGTATGTTAGGAGAGTGCTAAATCACCTTGAGGGCTGGGTTTTTTTTTTTTTTTTCAGTCCATCCTGACCGTATCTAAAATCCCTTTTCTGGAGATTTCCCTTCATAAACCTTCTACAACTTTCCTTTGCACTCAGGTCTCTTTCCAA
Source organism: Meles meles (assembly GCF_922984935.1). Taxonomy (NCBI): domain Eukaryota; kingdom Metazoa; phylum Chordata; class Mammalia; order Carnivora; family Mustelidae; genus Meles; species Meles meles. The sequence goes on from NC_060071.1 coordinate 29,464,751, forward strand.
GCCATTTTCTTCCAAACAACCATCTCATTTAGGACAAAATTATCTTCTCTTACCCTCAACAAAATGTATTCCCATTTCTTAAATCTTTCTTACATATCATCTACTTTCCACTGCGTTGTTTCCCTTATTTCCATCAGTCTTAGTTACACTAAGCATTTTGTACTCTTAGAAACACCTTAATCAGTTATTAACCAATTGTGAACTGTTACAACAGAATTCTTCAGATGGCAAATTTATTAATCATTCAAGCACAAAAAGTGTTTACCAACAGCACAAACCTAGTTCCAGTAACCAGTGCTCTAGCATTTTATCCCATTTGGTTAAGACCTAAATGTCCATATTTTAATTCCATTTCTCATCCAAGCAAAACTTTGAACTTTTAGGTTACTAAAGACTTTGAAAGCTACTTTAACAATTACCCATTAAAACTTTGAAACAGACAATTAACCATCAGTTTAGTAATTTCTTTTTGCTAACAAATTTTAACCAATAACATGAGCTTATTTGACCTTCAGTAAACTTTGAAGTTTTATATTTACTGCTGATAACTTAAAAGACATGTTGATCTTAATTAAAATACCAAACTTAACTTAGGGTTAAGCAGTCCAAGTCAGGCCAGAGAAAGCAGGGAACTTCCCCAAAACAAAGAAGTTTTGGCAGCTGCTTGGGAATATTCCTTAAGGTCTCTGTCCTGAGTTAGACCAACCCCAGTTGGCTCTGGTTACAGCCATTGGCTCCCTTATATCCTCCTGTCCATCATCTTTTTTGTTTCTATTTCTGGCATACTTGTCTCCTACTTACTGGTTCTGTCTCTAAAATCGCACATTTTCCTTGCTAGGCATAGTGTTTCCCTCTCTCCTAAGGGCATAGAGATGGCGAGCAGCTGCAGGAGTCGGGAGGCCCCCGACTGCCTGGACAGGCGAGCAGCTCAGAACTTGCAGCCGCGCCGTCGCACCGTGCAGCCCAGGCGGTAGGGGCGTTCCTTCTAGCTTCCGCTCTAGCCTGCCTAGCCCACTTCTGAGTTCCCTCTTTTTTTTCTTCGCCCCAGATGCACATTCGGGGGGGGGGTGGTAGTAATTGTTTGCCCCATTTTAGAGTCAAAGAAAACATCAAGGACAATAAGCAAGACACACAAAACAATTAACAAGAGGAACGCCGCGCGATTCCGGTACAAAACCAAAAGTACAAATTACAAATTCAACCGACCCAAGGGAGCCTCGAGGTCTCCCTGTGGTGGACAAAACCTGCCCAGGGGAACCAAGAGGCTCCCCTGTGGCGGACAAACAAATACAAATACTTTAATCCCTGGGGCGTCCCCCAGGGTGGCAGGGGAGAAGTCCGAGTTCGTCAACTCCTTCTCAAGCTGCCCAAAATACAAAGCAACAACGCGCTGTTGTACAATCCTATACAGGCATATAGGCAGGACGGAGGACAAACGAGAACACGAGACGGGAGACAAGAACACAGTTATTAAATTTTAAATGCTGGCCAGCTTACCTCCCGGTGGGAGTCAGTTGGATCCTTGGGCAGGAGTCCGATGATCTCGGTGGGACCTCCAAATGTAAGACCCGCGGATCCCGTACCCAAGAATTCAATACTGCCACAGGATGCAAATAGCAAGAGGATCTTTATTGTAACGCGGGCGCCTGCGGGTGGTCAGCAGCTCCTGCCAGCTGAGTACACCAGGCTGGGGTGGTGCAGGGTTTTTATAGATAGGTACAAACAAGTTTTGGATGAGACGGAGCTGATTGGCTGACAATTTGAACATTTGAAAAAGGCATGCTTGGTGTTTACGGATTGGCTTTGGGAGACCCGCGCGCGCAAAGAGAAAGGCGGGAAAGGGAAACAAAGAGGGGAGTTTAGGCCTTGGGATTCAGCAGAAAAGTATCTTGTCTACGTGACTATGCAGCCCCCTGCCTACATGACTAACGTGACTATGCGGCCCCCTGCCTACGTGATCAGGTATTAGGCCATATCTTACGAGAAAGCTGTTTGCAGGGAGTGCCCTATCTTGCTAAGAAACAGCTGTTATGAGGTTACCAACTAACATTGTATTGAGGGAGCCAAGCGGTTACAGAAAAGCAAAAGAGCAGTTAGTTAGTTACATCCTAAAAGCCAGGCAGTTACAGAAAGGCAAAAGAGCAGTTACATTGAATTCAACCCTGGGGGAAAGGTCTTTGCAGGCAGGGGTACTCTTTACATAACAAAGGAGCAGTTAATTAGTTGGCGACGGGGGTCTTTCAATGTTCAGTATATCAAATTCCATAATAACATTTTAACCTGCACTTTTTTGATACATATACCTGTGTGGGGTTTTTTTTGTTTTTTTTTTTTGTTTTTTTGTTTTTTTTGCTTTTCTATTTTTTTTTATTCGTTTATTTGTTTATTTACAGCATAACAGTGTTCATTGTTTTGGCATCACATCCAGTGCTCCATGCAGTATGTGCCCTCCCTATTACCCACCCCCCGCCCCTTCAAAACCCTCTGGTTGTTTTTCAGAGTCCATAGTCTCTCATGGTTCATCTCCCTTTCCAGTTTCCCACAACTCCCTGTCCTCTCCATCTCCCCATGTCCTCCATCTTCTTTGTTATGCTCCACAAATAAGTGAGACCATAAGATACTTGACTCTCTCTGCTTGACTTATTTCGCTCAGCATAATTTCTTCCAGTCCCGTCCATGTTGCTACAAAAGTTGGGTATTCATCCTTTCTGATGGAGGCATAATACTCCATCGGGTATATGGACCACATCTTCCTTATCCATTCATCCGTTGAAGGGCATCTTGGTTCTTTCCACAGTTTGGCGACCGTAGCCATTGCTGCAATAAACATTGGGGTACAGATGGCCCTACTTTTCACTACATCTGTATCTTTGGGGTAAATACCCAGCAGTGCAATTGCGGGTCATAGGGAAGCTCTATTCTTAATTTCTTCAGGAGTCTCCACACTGTTCTCCAAAGTGGCTGCACTAACTTGCATTCCCACCAACAATGTAAGAGGGTTCCCCTTTCTCCACATCCTCTCCAACACACGTTGTTTCCTGTCTTGCTAATTTTGGCCATTCTAACTGGTGTCAGGTGGTATCTCAATGAGGTTTTCATTTGAATCTCCCTGATGGCTAGTGATGATGAACATTTTTTCATGTGTCTCATAGCCATTTGTATGTCTTCGTTGGAGAAGTGTCTGTTCATATCTTCTGCCCATTTTTTGATATGATTATCTGTTTTGGGTGTTTTGAGTTTGAGAAGTTCTTTATAGATCCTGGATATCAACCTTTTGTCTGTACTGTCATTTGCAAATATCTTCTCCCATTCCGTGGGTTGCCTTTTGTTTTGTTGACTGTTTCCTTTGCTGTGCAGAAACTTTTGATCTTGAAGAAGTCCCAAAAGTTCATTTTTGCTTTTGTTTCCTTGGCCTTTGGAGACATATCTTGAAAGAAGTTGCTGTGGCTGATATCGAAGAGGTTACTGCCTATGTTCTCCTCTAGGATTCTGATAGATTCCTGTCTCACGTTGAGGTCTTTTATCCATTTCGAGTTTATCTTTGTGTACGGTGTAAGAGAATGGTCAAGTTTCATTCTTCTACATATCGCTGTCCAGTTTTCCCAGCACCATTTATTGAAGAGACTGTCTTTTTTCCATTGAATATTTTTTCCTGTTTTGTCGAAGATTATTTCACCATAGAGTTGAGGGTCCATATCTGCACTCTCCACTCTGTTCCACTGGTCTATGTGTCTGTTTTTATGCCAGTACCACGCTGTCTTGGTGATCACAGCTTTTTAGTAAAGCTTGAAATCAGGTAACGTGATGCTGCCAGTTTTGTTTTTGTTTTTCAACATTCCCTTAGCAATTCGGGGTCTCTTCTGATTCCATACAAATTTTAGGATTATTTGCTCCAGCTCCTTGAAAAATACCGGTGGAGTTTTGATCGGAATGGCATTAAAAGTATAGATTGCTCTAGGCAGTATAGACATTTTAACAAGGTTTATTCTTCCAATCCAAGAGCATGGAACAGTCTTCCATCTTTTTGTGTCTTCTTCAATTTCTTTCATGAGTGTTCTGTAGTTCCTTGAGTACAGATCCTTTACCTCTTTGGTTAGGTTTATTCCCAGGTATCTTATGGTTCCTGGTGCTATAGTATGAAATCGATTCTTTAATATTCCTTTCTGCATTTTCATTGTTAGTGTATAAGAAAGCCACTGATTTCTGTACATTGACTATGTATCCTGCCACATTACTGAATTGCTGTATGAGTTCTAGAAGTTTGAGGGTGGTGTCTTTTGGGTTTTCCATATAAAGTATCATGTCATCTGCAAAGAGAGAGAGTCTGACTTCTTCATTGCCAGTTTGGATACATTTTATTTCTCTTTGTTGTCTGATTGCTGCTGCTAGGACTTCTAATACTATGTTGAACAAGAGTGATGAGAGTGGGCATCCTTGCTGTGTTCCTGATCTCAACGGGAAGGCTGCAAGCTTTTTCCCATTGAGGATGATATTTGCTGTTGGTCTTTTGTAGATATATTTTATGAAGTTCAGGAATGTTCCCTCTATCCCTATGGATCAATCAGGAAATCAAAGAAGAACTTAAACAATTCATGGAAACCAATGAGAATGAAGACCCTTCAGCCCAAAACCTATGGGATACAGCACAGGCAGTCCTAAGAGGAAAATACATAGGCCTCCAAGCCTCCCTCAAAAAAATGGAAAAATCCAGAATACACCAGCTGTCTCCACACCTTAAAGAACTGGAGAATCAACAACAAATCAAACCAACTCCACATGCAAGAAGGGAAATAATCAAGATTAGAGCAGAGAACAATGAGGTAGAAACCAGAGATACAATAGAACGTATCAATGAAACTAGAAGCTGGTTTTTTGAAAGAATCAATAAGATCGATAAACCATTGGCCATACTAATCCAAAAGAAAGGAGAGAAAGCCCACATTAATAAAATTATGAATGAAAAGGGACAGATCACAACTAATACCAAGGAAATAGAAACAATCATCAGAAATTATTACCAACAGTTATATGCCAATAAGCTAAGCAACCTAGATGAAATGGATGCATTCCTGGAAAACTACAAACTCCCAAAATTGAACCAGGAAGAATTTGACAACCTGAATAGACCGATATCTAGTAACGAGATTGAAGCAGTGATCAAAAACCTCCCCCAAAAACAAGAGCCCAGGACCTGATGGATTCCATGGGGAATTCTACCAAACTTTCAAAGAAGAAATAACACCAATTCTCCTGAAGCTGTTCCAAAAAATTGAAGCAGAAGGAAAACTTCCAGACTCTTTTTATGAAGCCAGCATTACCCTGATCCCCAAACCAGGCAAAGAGCCTACCAAAAAGGAGAATTTCAGACCAATATCACTGATGAATATGGATGCAAAGATTCTCAACAAGATCCTAGCAAACAGGATCCAGCAGCACATTCAAAAGATATCCACCATGACCAGGTGGGATTCATCGCTGGGTTGCAAGGTTGGTTCAACATTCACAAATCAATCAATGTGATAGAACAAATCAATAAGAGAAGAGAGAAGAACCACATGGTCCTCTCAATTGATGCACAAAAAGCATTTGACAAAATCCAGCATCCGTTCCTGATGAAAACGCTTCAAAGTATAGGGATGGAGGGAACATTCCTGAACTTCATAAAATCTATCTATGAAAGACCCACAGCAAATATCCTCCTCAATGGGAAAAAGCTTGCAGCCTTCCTGTTGAGATCAGGAACACGACAAGGATGCCCACTCTCACCACTCTTGTTCAACATAGTATTAGAAGTCCTAGCAGCAGCAATCAGACAACAAAGAGAAATAAAAGGTATCCAAATTGGGAAGGAAGAAGTCAAACTCTCTCTCTTTGCAGATGACATGATTCTTTATATGGAAAACCCCAAAGACTCCACCCCCAAACTACTAGAACTCATACAGCAATTCAGTAACATAGCAGGATACAAAGTCAATGTACAGAAATCAGTGGCTTTCTTATACACTAACAATGAAAATGCAGAAAGGGAAATGAGAGAATCGATTCCATTTACTCTAGCACCAAGAATCATAAGATACCTGGGAATAAACCTAACCAAAGAGGTAAAGGACCTGTAGTCGAGGAAATACAGAACATTCATGAAAGAAATTGAAGAAGACACAAAAAGATGGAAGACTGTTCCATGCTCTTGGATTGGAAGAATAAACATTGTTAAAATGTCTATACTGCCTAGAGCAATCTATACTTTTAATGCCATTCTGATGAAAATTCCACCGTTATTTTTCAAAGAGCTGGAGCATATAATCCTAAATTTGTATGGAATCAGAAGAGACCCCGAATTGCTAAGGAAATGCTGAAAAACAAAAACAAAACTGGCAGCATCACATAACCCGATTTCAAGCTTTACTACAAAGCTGTGATCACCAAGACAGCGTGGTACTGGCATAAAAACAGACACATAGACCAGTGGAACAGAGTGGAGAGTGCAGATATGGACCCTCAACTCTATGGTGAAATAGTCTTCGACAAAACAGGAAAAAATATACAATGGAAAAAGACAGTCTCTTCAATAAATGGTGCTGGGAAAATTGGACAGCGATATGTAGAAGAATGAAACTCAACCATTCTCTTACACCGTACACAAAGATAAACTCGAAATGGATAAAAGACCTCAACGAGAGACAGGAATCTATCAGAAGCCTAGAGGAGAACATAGGCAGTAACCTCTTCGATATCAGCCACAGCAACTTCTTTCAAGATATGTCTCCAAAGGCCAAGGAAACAAAAGCAAAAATGAACTTTTGGGACTTCATCAAGATCAAAAGCCTCTGCACAGCAAAGGAAACAGTCAACAAAACAAAAGGCAACCCACGGAATGGGAGAAGATATTTGCAAATGACAGTACAGACAAAAGGTTGATATCCAGGATCTATAAAGAACTTCTCAAACTCAACACACACAAAACAGATAATCATATCCAAAAATGGGCAGAAGATATGAACAGACACTTCTCCAACGAAGACATACAAATGGCTATCAGACACATGAAAAAATGTTCATCATCACTAGCCATCAGGGAGATTCAAATTAAAACCATATTGAGATACCACCTGACACCAGTTAGAATGGCCAAAATTAGCAAGACAGGAAACAACGATTGTTGGAGAGGATGTGGAGAAAGGGGAACCCTCTTACACTGTTGGTGGGAATGCAAGTTGGTGCAGCCACTTTGGAGAACAGTGTGGAGATTCCTCCAGAAATTAAGAATAGAGCTTCCCTATGACCCTGCAATTGCACTGCTGGGTATTTACCCCAAAGATACACATGTAGTGAAAAGAAGGGCCATCTGTACCCCAATGTTTATTGCAGCAATGGCTACGGTCGCCAAACTGTGGAAAGAACCAAGATGCCCTTCAACGGATGAATGGATAAGGAAGATGTGGTCCATATACCCGATGGAGTATTATGCCTCCATCAGAAAGAATGAATACCCAACTTTTGTAGCAACATGGACAGGACTGGAAGAGATTATGCTGAGCGAAATAAGTCAAGCAGAGAGAGTCAAGTATCATATGGTCTCACTTATTTGTGGAACATAACAAAGAAGATGGAGGACATGGGGAGATGGAGAGGAGAGGGAGTTGAGGGAAACTGGAGGGGGAGATGAACCATGAGAGACTTTGGACTCTGAAAAACAACCGGAGGGTTTTGAAGGGGCGGAGGGGTGGGAGGTTGAGGAACCAGGTGGTGGGTAATAGGGAGGGCACATACTGCATGGAGCACTGGGTCTGATGCCAAAACAATGAACACTGTTATGCTGTAAATAAACAAATAAAAAAAAAGAATTATGTAGTATCCTTCTGTATCTCTGACTACAGTCTTTAGTTTAAAATCTAATTTATCTGATATGAGAATCGCTACCCCGGCCTTCTTTTCAGGCCCATTGGCATGAAAGATGCTTCTCCATCCCTTCACGTTCAGTCTGGTTGTACCTTAGGTTCAAAATGGGTCTCTTGTAGACAACATATGGATGGGTCCTGTCATTTTATCCAATCTGCAACCCTGCGTCGTGGCCCATTTAGGCCATTCACATTGAGAGTGATTATTGAGAGATAGGTTTTTATTGACATCGTGTTGCCTTTGAAGTCTTTCTGTCTGTAGATTGTTTCTATATTTCTGTTCAATGATATTCTTAGGATTTTTTCTCTTTTATAGGACCCCCCTTAATATTTCCTGCAGTGTCGGCTTGGTGGTTGCATAGTCTTTTAAGCCTTGCCGGTCTTGGAAACTCTTTATCTCTCCATCCATTTTAAATGTCAGTCTTGCTGGATAGAGTATTCTTGGTTGCATGTTCTTCTCATTTAGTACTCTGAATATATTTTGCCAGCCCTTTCTGGCTTGCCAGGTCTCTGTGGAAAGGTCTGACGTTATTCTAATGGGCTTTCCTCTGTATGTAAGGAGCTTTTTTGTCGTAGCTGCTTTTAAGAGGGTCTGTCGTGAAACATAATTCCTCATTTTAAGTATAAGGTGTCGTGAGGACTTTTGAGAATCTAAAATATTGGGAGGAAATCTCTCTGCGTCTAGTACATGAACATTGTTTCCATTCGTGAGATTGGGAAAATTTTCATAGACAACTTCTTCCACTATATCTTCTAGACTTCTTTCTTTTTCCTCCCCTTCAGCGATTCCAATAATTCTGACGTTGGAACGTTTCATGGCATCATTTATTTCCGTGATTCTGTTTTCGTGGCTTCTGAGCTGTTTGTTCCAGGCTTCCTCCTGATCCTTTCTCTCTATCTGTTTGTCCCCCAGATCACTAATTCTATCTTCTGTCTCAGTTACCCTAGCTTTTAGAGAATTTAGATTAGATTGGAACTCATTGAGAGAATTTTGAACATCATCCCTGGTGGCTTTCAGTTCTGCCCTAACATTGTGAACATCATCCCTGGTGGCTTTCAGTTCTGCCCTAAGCAATTCCATTTGGTCATCCATGGCTTTCTCCAACCTAGCTATTGCCTGGATAATTGTTAGTCTGAATTCCTTTTCTGACATATTGTCTATGTCGATAGCCATTAGCTCTGTTGCAGAAGGCCCATCCTCTGTATTTTTCTTCTGTTGGGTATTCCTCCTCCTAGTCATTTTGGAAAGAGATGACTGAACAGATGCAGCTGGACTTATCGATTGTGGTGCAGTCAATGAGCACCCTGGAATGCTTCTGTGCAATTAGGATTCCCCACCCAAATGAGAGAAAAAAGAAAAGAAAAAGAAATAGAGAAGAAGAGAGAAAAAGAAGGGAAAAGAAAAAAGGAAAAAAGAGAGAGAGAGAGAGAGATAGGAATAAAAGGGAAGATAAAAGAGAAGGCTTAGCCCAAATGGGCCACAAGGTAAGATTTGTGAAGTATACAAAGAAAAACAGACAAACAAAGGACTGATAAAAGTATATGACAAGAGAAGAAATATATATATATAAGCAAAAAAAAAAAAAAAAAGGGAAGAACCTCATCAGAAAGAACCCCAAGTATAAGATTTATATATTATCAGGACAAACACAAATTCACAGAAACACTGACAGAAGGAAAACTTGGGAGAGTGGTTATAAATTCTCAGCGTGGGTGAGGAAGGTTATTTTGATTCCTCCTGAATGTATCTTGATGTTTTTGTTAAGGGACTCAACTTTCCTAAGTTACAGGGGGATTAGAACCTGGTTTGCCTATAGGGGTAGCATTGATTGGGGAAAGGGGATTACTTTGAAGTTTAACTCTATATGTATAGTAGAAAATAAAAATTAAAAAAGAATAAACTAGACTAAACTAAGTTAAAATTAAAAAAGAATTAAAAAAATAGAAAAGCAAAAGAAAAACACGGGTGTATGTATCAGAAATTTCAGGTTAGAAGGTTATTAAAGAACTTGATATACTGGATCTCAGTGTGGTGGTAAAGAGGTTAAAAAATTATCTGTATGTATAAAAAAAAAGAACCAGAATATTGGTAAAGAGTTAAAAATAAAAGTTGTATTTATGAATAGTGGTGGTTGTTCTCTTGTAGTCTTTTTTTTTTTTTCTTCCTTCCTGGTTGGTTTTCTGGGGGAGGGGCCTGCCACGTGGGTTTTCAGACAATGATGTTCCCTGAGTTAGGTCCTCCCGCTCCCCTCAAGGGGGTGGGCTCTGAGGAAACTGTTTTTTTTTTCAGGCTTTTGTTCTCTGGGGGTTTTTATGTTCTTTCATCTGCTTTCTCTCGCCTTGACAGCTTTTGATGGTTTTTGGAGGTTTAGAGGAGAGCAAACTGCACCCCGACCTCCCTCTCAGAGAGAAGCCTCAGAATATTCTGCAAGAGCTGCTGGCAGAGTTGGTTCTGATTCACTGTCCCTGGAGATGCAGGAGCTCCTCGTTTTACCCAAAACCAGGGCAGCGGTGGCTGTTTGGGCAGCTCCAGACCGCCAGAGAGGTTCCGAGCAGAGATCGCACACTGAGATTTTCCCACTGTCCGGGGCTGGGAATGTCTGGTTTTTCCAGATGCCAGAGCTCCAGGCTAGGGCCTATGAGCACCTATCCCAAGGGAGGGTGTGGGACGCGGGCGTTTCAGGCCAGGCTCCCAGCCCCTCACAGGATCCAGACCCCACTCGTTCTCAGGCGCGCTGGCGTTCAGGCACACTGGCGGCTCAGGGACGGAGACCTGATTTCTCCGCCATACTCTCTCTGGCTCAGCACCAGGGGAGGCTGTCCTGGGTCCGGGGACTTAGGTCCCTGACCCTAACCGCCCAGGTTCCCACTCTTTCCCACCGCGATTCTTTGCTCTTTGTTTTTTGAGTGCTTTCAACCAGACCCCAAGTTATTGCTGGTCCCCAGATGCAGGGCACTCTCGTATTCGGGTATTACTTTCCAATCAGTCACCTCGGGTGGCTCCCTCCCCCTTTTGTTTATCTTCCGATATCAGTCCGATGCTCCCAGTCTGCTTTACCTGCCACTGGCATCTTCTGCTCCTGTAGAGATCCAGACGTGTATAATTCTGATCTCAGGATGATTTCATGGGTGGTCAGAGCTCTTTGGTAGGTAATCAGCTCACTTTAGGGTACAGGTTGAAATGGTGCCTCCTCCTACTTCCCCACCATCTTGACTCCCCCCCATATACTTTTCTGGAATCCCAATTATTCTAATGTTGTTTTGTCTTACATTTTCATTTATCTCTCAAATTCTCCCCTTGTGGTCCTGTATTTACTTGTCTCTCTTTTGCTCAGCTTCTTTATTCTCTGTCATTTAGTCTCCTATATCACTAGTTCTCTCTTCTGCCTCATTTATCCTAGCATTCAGGGCCTCCATTTTTGATTGCACCTCATTAATAGCTTTTTCAATTTCAACTTGGTTAAATTTTAGTTCTTTTATTTCTCCAGAAGGCTTTTATTTCTCTGGAGAGGGTTTCTCTAATATCTTCCATGCCTTTTTGGAGCCCGGCTAGAATCTTGAGAATCATCATTCTGAACTCTAGATCTGACATATTACCAATATCCATATTGATTAGGTCCCTAGCCTTTGGTACTGCCTCTTTTTCTTTCTTTTTTTTTTTGTGGTAAGTTTTACTGCCTTGTCATTTTGTTCAGATAAGAATATATGAAGGATCAAATAAAATACTAAAAGTGTGGCAACGACCCCAGGAAAATGTGCTTTAACTAAATCAGAAGAGACCCCAAATCATTGGGGGGAGAAAGCAGGTAAAAAGGAGTTCAGAAAAAAAAAATTAAAAATAAACAAATAAAGATATATATGTGTGTGTGTGTATATATATATATATATATATATATATATATGAGAATTGGAATAAAATAAAATAAAAATTGGTATTCCCACTTATGCTTTAGAGCATCTATTTAACTCTTTTAAGGGAGATCCTAATTTAAACAGCCCTAGGACCCTACCAAAAGAGGCCTTAAAAGAATTACAATTTGTGGGGCGCCTGGGTGGCTCAGTGGGTTGAGCCGCTGCCTTCAGCTCGGGTCATGATCTCAGGGTCCTGGGATCGAGTCCCGCATCAGACTCTCTGCTCAGCGGGGAGCCTGCTTCCCTCTCTCTCTCTCTCTCTCTCTCTGCCTACCTCTCTGCCTAGTTGTGATTTCTCTCTGTCAAATAAAAAAAAAAGAATTACAATTTGTTGGGGCGCCTGGGTGGCTCAGTGGGTTGAGCCACTGCCTTCGGCTCGGGTCATGATCTCAGGGTCCTGGGATCGAGTCCCGCATCGGACTCTCTGCTCAGCGGGGAGCCTGCTTCCCTCTCTCTCTCTCTCTCTGCCTGCCTCTCTGCCTAGTTGTGATTTCTCTCTGTCAAATAAAAAAAAAAGAATTACAATTTGTTGGGGTGCCTGGGTGGCTCAGTGGGTTAAAGCCTCTGCCTTTGGCTTGGGCCATGATCCCAGGGTCCTGGGATCAAACCCCACATCTTGCTCTCTGCTCAGCAGGGAACTTGCTTCCTCCTCTCTCTCTATCTGCCTCTCTGCCTTCTTGTGATCTCTATCTGTCAAATAAATAAATAAAATCTTAAAAAAAGAATTACAGTTTGTTGAAAACCAGATTCAATCAATGCAAATGGATAGAGTCCAACCTAAGATACCATTAGATCTTCTTATTTTTCATACCCCACATACCCCCCACTAGATTAATTATTCAAAAAAAAACTAATCATAGAATAAAATTTTCTTCCAAATAATACAGTTAAAACACTCACTACCTATATAGACCATATTAACCTATTATTCAATTAGGAAGAAAAAGAACTCACCAAATACAAGGATATGATCCACAAGTTATTGTTCTGCCTTTAAATAAAACACAAATTGAAACAGCATTCCAAAATAATTTAAATTGGCAAATTGCCCTTAGTGGCTTTACTGGAAATACTTCTCATTATCCCTCTTTACATGTTGTTTCCTTTTAAAACATACTGCTTTTATCCTTCCTAAAATTACTTCTATAAATCCAGTAACAGATGCCCCTACTTACTTTTCTGATGGCTCTGTAAAAGGCAAAGCCTGTTATTATGATCCTACCTTGAAGGTCATATCTACTACTGGTCTCTCAGCACAGAAATCAGAATTACTGGTGGTTATTACATTGTTTCCAGGTGTTTCTTCTGCAGTTAATCTGTTATCTGATTCTTTATATACAGTATATGTTTTACAACATATCACAACTGCTATTATTCCTACATCTGATGTCTCCCTCCACTCATTATTTCATCACTTACAATCATTCATTCATCAACATTCTGTCCCTTTATATGCTATTCATATCCAAATTCACACCAGCCTTCCTGGGCCATTAACCAAAGGTAATAAAATAGCCAATTCTCTTGTTTTCTCAGCTTTTCAGGAAGCTTTCAGTTTTTACTCTCTTACACAAGTAAACCAAAAAGGACTCCAACACAAATTCCCTGTCACTATGAAACAAGCAAATTCTATTGTTCACTCCTACCCTTCTTGTGCTGCCATCAATCTGCCTACACAGCCAATGGGCATCGACCCACGAGGCATAACAGTCAATGAAATATGGCAGATGGATGTTACTCACATCCCTTCATTTGGAAAACAATCTTTTGTTCATGTTACTATAGATACACATTCTTGCTTCATATGGGCTACAACTCAAACAGCAGAAATTTCTACACGTTATCAGACATCTCCACTTTGCCTTTGCAGTCATGAGAATACCCAAATCTATAAAAACTAACAATGTACCTGCTTATGTTTCCAATAAGCTACAATTCTTCTTTATTTTATGAAATATTAAACATTCCACTGGCAACCCATATAATCCTCAAAGAAAAGGAATTGTAGAGCGGGCTAATCAAATATTAAAATTACAGTTTCATAAACAAGGTCCTCCTCAGGAAATATTAGCACAACTTTTATTCACTCTTAATTTTTTGAATCGTGATGATAAAAACACTACAGCAAGAGAAAGACATTTTAGTAAACAGAAACAAGACAAAATATATCTTCCAATCTGGTGGAAAAATACTGCTTCTAAGCAATGGCTCCCTGGTAACTTAGTTACCTGGAGAAAAGGATATGCTTCTGTAGTACCTGATGAGGCCTTTGAGCTCATATGGCTGCCATCTGATTTCATAAAGGTTCATCATGAACAAAAGGAAAAGATTCAGATTTGAACCGGTCCCACTGATCATCAGCTTCGATGGTCTCATATTAAAGAGCACCCAAATCACGATGCCTGGGACTGAGCAAAGATTCCAACTTGGGGCCAGATAAAGAAGCTGACCAAGAAAGAAGAGGAAGTTCTGGAGAATGAGCAGCATGCTTTCACCCCTAACAACATGACGGTAACTATGATGGCAGTCATCATGGTAGCCGTTAAGTCTTCCTGGATATTATGTACAAATAGATAGCTTTACTTATTGGGTTTGTATACCCAATCCTCCCCTGCTCCATCCAGTAGAGTGGGGAGAAGATATAATACCAATTTATTTGAATGCCTCAAAATGGGTACCTGGAATTTTGGATCCTAGATTTTTACTATTGTCCCAAGAGGAGGGCACAAACATTAATCTTACCTTAGGATATCAAAATTGACCAATACACATCAGAAATCATTCCAGTTGTCTTATCTCTGATGATCAAAGATGGTTGGTGGACTTTCCTAATAATAATTTCCTAATATTCCCTAATAATAATTATCTGACTAAAGTTCAGTTACATTTACTCTCCACTAAAGGATTCCTAGCCAACGAATATCTGAGTCCTAGCTATAGCACAGCAGCACACCCTATTCCTGAATGCAAACTGACACAAATGTGGTCTGATGAGGGAATTCACCCTTTATGGAAAGATTGTTGAGCTTCTCACCTCAGTATCATTATTAATGATTCCTACAGAATTGTATGGGACTGTTCCCCTAAAGGGATGGCGTCACCAATTGCACTGGGAGACCCTGCTCCACTCACTGAAATTTAAAATGGCAAGTTTTTTATTATCTCATTATACCATAAACCTTAACATCAGGAGATGTGTCTCTGGCCTGGCATGGGCAAGGACTTTAAGCTCCATCCCCTTTTGTTAATTATCGTAAAAGACAAAAGAATTTATGGAAGGTCACCACGCTTTAAATCACATAAGAGTTTGGAATAGCTCTTACATTTATCAGTCTGATAACAATGCCTTCTCCTTTTTTCCTCATGAAAGAAGAATGGGTAAGAGCATGTGTTAGAGATCCCTATGCTTTTGTTATTGGAAAAATGACTTTTAATCATAACAATAGAGAAATAAACTATCCCAGATGTAAAATGTTCACCTGTGTAGATGAGAATGTTTATACAGATAATTCTATCATTCTCATAGGTAGAAGAAGAAGAGGCATCTGCTTACTGGTGAAACACCACCGCGTTTGGGAAAGCTCTCCAAACATGCATGTACTTTTAATAGTTTTGAAGGACTGGGTCCATAGAACAAAAAGATTTCTTGGGTTACTTATAACAGCTATTTTAGGAATTATAGCCATTACTGCTACAGTTACCGCTGCAGGAATAGCCTTGCATCAAACTGTATAAACCATACAATTTGTACAATAGTGACATGAGAATGCTAGCAAAGCTTAGAATCAACAAATAATCATAGATCAAAAATTAGATGAAAGAGTGTCTCATTTAGAAGCAGCCATGATATATACAGGAGATGATCTTCAAAATATAAAGCTTAGGCCTCACATTTTATGTGACTGTAATGTTTCTTCCCTCTGTGTTACTCCCCATGCCTATAATGAATCAGAAATATCTTGGAGCAAAATTCGCCATCGTATGACCAATCACTATGGTGATAATCTAACTTTAGATATTAAATGACCTCAAGATACTAATCAAGGCATTACTCACTCGTCATTACAATCAGTTCTAGGAGTGATTTTTGCACAAAGGATTAACAATATTCTGTCTAATTTAAACCCTTTTACTTGGACCAAACAAACTGCTCTTGGTCTTATAGGTGGAATGATTATTCTTTTTATTGCTATAATCTTTTTATGCTTAGCCCTCAGATGCATGCAAAAATCCCTCCAATGACTGATGGATCAAGAAGTTGCAAAATCGACTTCCCTACTTCTGCACAAACCAAAAGGGGGAAATGTAACTGTCCCTCAGAACAATGTTCTACTTAAAATATAACCTATGAGAAATTCTACTAGTTATCATCATGTTTAGATATAGCCTTCAGAAAAACACCTACTGGCAACAGGCCTCTGGGGGAGAGGACAATATATGTCCTTGAAGCCGAGCAGCTGGGGATGCCCGGATCACTCAGGGCAGAACGCTGCCTGCTTCATTTTTCCGTTTTCTCCCCTGACCCCCCAGAGCACCTATGGCTAATCAGGTAAGTCCTTTGAATGTGCTTGCTCAACTGTAAACTTTATACTGCCTGACCAGACATATTTTGCCTTCCTTCTTGTTTATCTATGAGGCATATGATTAATGTTTAGCCTTCTTAGTTTTCTTTGTTGATTACTGTCTATATCTAATAAAAACGGGACTGGGGAGTTATTCGGGACAACAAACTTTTCTACTGTTGTCCCCTACTCCCTTTCTCTTGTAGCTGACTTGTTTGTGCCTCATTCTTCTCCCATATGCTGTCAGGAAGCGGCAGCTACCAGGAGGGCTGACATCCTCCATTCCCATGGGAATGAGTACATCTGGCAAGAGGTTGAACTTTGTTTCCCTGTGCTACAGCAACATGGCCAGTTGCCTCTCAAAACCTCTGGCCCAGCCTACACACAAACATCTGATGCTGGCCTATTAAAACCCCCTATGCCTCCCAATATGCATATACTCCTGAGCCAAACTGCAAGGAATCCTGTGGCCAAACATGAAGCACAGGCCCAGGGACTTGGCCAGACTCCCAGTTGAAGGTAAAGACTATTGTTCGGAAACAGCTGAAAGTAGAGACTACTGAATGGCCTCAAGGCTGAACCTACTAAGGATGGATGAATCAGTGCATGGGAATGGATACAGAGGACCAGAGTTCTTCAGTAGAGAAGAGAATGTGAGCATGTTGAAAATGAGGTGACTAGCAGCATTTGCTAGTGAGCTAACCAGATCAGGAATAAGAAACATCTGTGGGCTTGGGCCAAGGGAACATCCATTGGCTCCACCTGGGAGCCCTGTCAGCCTTAGCCTGAGGCCTCAATTCTTGCTGCTGAGATGGGGAGAGAGATAGAGAGAGTGAGAGAGAGAGAGAGAGAGAGAGAGAGAGAGAAAGAAAGCTTCTGGCCGTGGCCCTTTTCCCTGTCTTTCCCACCAGTAAATACAGGTGGGAGTGGCTCAGGGATAGCAGGAGTGCTTTGGGGGCGACTCTCAAGTGTGTTTCACTGAGACTTGGTGTAGTAGTAAACGCAAGGCCTCTTTCTGGGCAGGCCATGCCATGATGTGTTCTGTGCATGGGTGAACTATCTTCTCTTCATAATGAAGGCATGTCAATCAGCTGGGAAAGGGAGACAAGCTGGGTAGATTGGAGCAGGCTGACACCAGCCATCCAAGAACTAGGTAAGCTTGTGTGTATGTGTGTCTGTGTGTATGTGCATGTGGGCCTTTGTGTGTTGTTGTGTATGGCCGCGTATGAAGACAGCATTTCTTGAGTGTGATGTGAGTCTGGGAGGCATTCTGTGATCGGGTGGTATTAGGGAGGTATATGTAAGTTGTTGTATATATGGGTATAGCTGTGTGGGTAGAGGTGTGGTGTGTGTGTATGTGTGTGTGCAGTTCTTGAGTGGTGTGTAGGTATTTTGTGTTTTTTTTGTGTTATATGTGTGGTTTGTGTTGGAGATGTGTTTTGTAAGGTGTATGTTTGGTGTTTGTGTAGTGTGTATGGGGGGTATGTGTGGTGTGTGTGTATGATATACATGCGGTGTGCTTGTGGTGTATATGTTATGCATGGGTTATTTGTTTGCACTGCTCATAGTCTATGTTCAGTGTGGTTTTGTGTGGTATGTGTGGACTGAGTGTGTTGTATGGATGGTGTGTGTGTGGTGAGTGTGTCTGTGTGTCCTTCTATGTGGTTCATATGTGGTATGTTGGTGGGAGATGCATGGTGTGTGTGGTGTATTGTGCGTTGTGTATGGTGTGTGTATTGTGTATGTTTGACCTGCTTTTCTGTGGTTGAAGTGTTGTGAATTTCTCATATACATGTGGTGTGTGTTATGTGAAGTGTGTGTATGTCATATATGCCGGTATTTATGTTGCATATGTGGTGTGCATTATACTGTGTAAAGAATGTGTTTAGCAGTTCTCTGTGGTTTCTGTGTGTGCATTTGGCGTGTGTCTGGTGTGTGTGTGTGAGGCCAATATGTTGAGTTTCTGTGGTAAGTGTGTCGAGATGTGAGGCGTGGTGAGTGGTAGAGTTGTGGCAACACTATAGAGAAAGTCAGTTACCCAAAGAGGGCAACCATCTGGGAGACAAGCATTTTCAAAACAGTGTGTGAAAGCTTGAGGAATGTGTCATCAATGACATGGTGAGTGAAAAACATGTCTGTTGAGAAAGCACCTTTCAACTCAAACAACATTTAAAGAAACCATCCATCCACAAACATGTTTTTGCCAGAGGACAGAAGTGTATTCAAAAGTGTGTATGAAGCATAAGGAAAACTGAAATAACCTCAATAGGAAGCCAAAGTGTGTGCAGAAGGTTAAGTTCAACAAATACCAGATTTCACATAGAGGATAAGTAAATTGCCATAAATGTAACTCTAAGAAACAACAAAGGAGAGAAAAGGCATTTCAGCTAACATCTCTCCCAAAGGTGGAAACCTATTCAAAACTAGGAATGAAGGGACACAGGGACTGCCATGTACTAACCTGGGAGATTCCAGTCTGTTGGCAAAGCGTTATCCCATGAGAACCTTGCTTCATGAAGAGAGAAGCGATTTCAAATGTACTTGAAGAAGCCTAAGTAAAGTGCCATGTATTAACTCTAAGACACTTTCCTTTTGGTAAAGCAGTTTCCATGAATATCATTCATGTAGATGGAAGTCCTTGGCAATATTTCTGTGACAGCTCAGCAAAGAGACCTGTCTGGACTTATGAGAAGGATTCCTGTCATGAAACAATCCTTCTGCTATCACCTCACAGGCAGCTGTGAGTTCTAGCTGAAGTCTGTGCTGCAGCACATGGTAAGTAACATATACTGGACTCTGAGGAACCAGTTCATGTTGAATGGATCTTTCAAGGCATGTCTCCCATCATGAAGACAGATCTCATTTCCAAACTAAGCTGTGAAGCCAGAAAGTATGCCGGGTGCATAAGGCTAAGAAGCAACACGGTTTTGTAAACTGTTAGAAAAAACAGGGGTGGGGCGCCTGGGTGGCTCAGTGGATTAAGCCGCTGCCTTTGGCTCAGGTCATGATCTCAGGGTCCTGGGATCGGGCCCCACATCGGGCTCTCTGCTCCGTGGGGAGCCTGCTTCCTCCTCTCTCTCTGCCTGCCTCTCTGCCTACTTGTGATCTCTCTCTCTGTCAAATAAATAAATAAAATCTTTAAAAAAAAAGGAAAGAAAAAACAGGGGTGCCTGGGTGGCTCAGTGGATTAAGCCACTGCCTTCGGCTCAGGTCATGATCTCAGGATCCTGGGATCGAGCCCCACATCGGGCTCTCTGCTCCGCAGGTGAGCCTGTTTCCTCCTCTCTCTCTGCCTGCCTCTCTGCCTACTTGTGATCTCTCTCTCTGTCAAATAAATAAAAAATAAAATCTTAAAAAAAAAGAAAAAAGAAAAAACAGCATTGATCAGGAAGACAGAGCATTTTCAAAAGAGTGTGTGAAAGCTTGAGGAACATGTCATGTACATCACTGTGAGTGAGTAAAAAGTCTGTTGGGAAAGCACCTTTCACCTCAAAAAATATTGTATACCAACCACACATCCACAAACATAGTCTTGAAAGAAGACAGAGTGTGTTTAAAACTGGGTATGAAGCATAAGGAAAACAGATACAATCTCACCTAGGAAGCTGGTTCTGAGTGTGCGAAGACCACTTCAGAAATTTCCCACTCTCAGCCTGACCATAGCTGTTGGCCTTGACCCTGTCTGGGTAGGTGAGAGGAAAGTGGCATGGTGGATACATATCTCATGGAAACATGCAGAAGTGAGGCACACCTTTAGGCTAACATACTCCAGGCTCCCTCAGCAGAGATGCCTTCTAAAAAGGGTGTATGGAAGCACAAGGCAAATGCAACCGGCTTACCTCGTGCAATCCCAGGATTCATACATGCCAAACCTGGTCCATAAAGAGAGATATTTCTAACACCAGGAAGAACAGAGTAGAAAGCTGGAATATCTCAGCTACAAAAAGGAGCAATGGAGGGGAGCACCATCAGATCCTGATTGGCCCAGAGGGCAGAAGCGATTTCATAGACATCAGGAAGGACACACATATGCTGAGGGGTGAAGCACAAACCTGAGAAACACGACGGTGCCCCAGGCACCAGAGACCTGACAGAGTCTTCAGGCAGAGAGTATCGTATGCACACAGACTCCTTGAAGTCATGGGAGTGTGCAGCCCTGAACTCTGAGGAACAGCTCCACGCAGAAAAACCTCTGCACGCAAACATGTCAGTGGAGGGTGAAGAGTCGCCGAGCCCGGGAAACAGCTTGTGGGCCATCGGGAGGGTGACGGGCCTTCATGGCTGGCCTCCCTCAGGTGATGGCCTTGGGCCCTGAGGGGGAAAGAAGCTGCCCAGGAAAGTGTAGGAACACTTGTGAGAAAAGGCCAACGGCCTCCTTGTGCGGAAAGTCATTGGTGAGGAAGCTGACTACAGGTACCATCACATGCTGGCCAAACGGGGAAGGAGTTTTCTCACACCACTGCATGGAAGCCCCAGCAGAGTGCTCTGCCCTCAAATCTGAGAAACAAGGCTGAAGCCCAGAAGCCATTTGCAATAATCAGTCGAACTTCTCTGAAGAGACCAAGAGGAGCCGCTCCTGTGGGGCAGCGGGCAGCCTAAGGAGGGGGCAGTGCGCTTATGTCCCGGGAACTCCGAGAAGGCCAGCGCTAACACGCACTACACAGCAGCAAGGCATGCTATCGGAACACGGGCTGCGGCCCTCTCCCCAGCTGCTACACGAACCAGGAGCCCCGGCAGAAGGACCCATAGCAGAACAGAGATTCCGCTTCTGAGGGCGCAAATACCACTGTGAAATCTCCCACTTTCAGTCGGCCCTGCTTATGCTGGAGACAGGTAGAGGAGAGCGGAACCAGAGCTCGGTAACTCCCAGAGGGCACGCAGGAGCAAGGCGAGCCTTCAGGCTAACATCGCACAGGTGCCCTGAGCAGGGAGGCCTTCCGACATTGGGCGGGGGAAGCAGAGGGCAAGGGCCACTGGCTTCCCTTGGAGAACAGTGCTGGGTACAAAGCCCATCCTGCTCTGCGGAGACTGAAGCACTTCTAACCGCAGGAAACCCAGGCGAAAGAGGGAGTATCCCGCCGCAAGAAGGAGCAACGGGCCAGGTGGGGAGCCCGGTCGTCTCCGCTTTGCGTGGGCATCCAGAAGCCTAGTGGCAGACACTGCTCGCTCCACCGAGAGGCTGGCAGGCCCTAGCGCCATGATGAGGGACCCGATTCTGCCCCAGGCACCAGAGGCCTGACAGGCAGAGAGTACCCTGTGCTCACATCCTCCAGGAAATCGCGGGAGGGAGCAGGCATTTTACTCGCAGGAGCAGCTCTCTCTGTGAATCCAAGGAGAGCACGTCCTTGGAGGGCCAAGCGTCGCTGTGCCCCAAACAACTGCCAGCCGTCGGGAGGGTGACGGGGCTTTACTGCCTGCTTCCTTCAGCTGACTGCCTTGTACTCCGGGTAGGAAAGCAGCTGCCCAGGAACGTGAAGGAACGCTTGCGAGAAAAGGCCAGCCACCACCCTGTGCGAAAAGGCATCGGAGAGGAGGCCGGCAACGGGAACACTCACACGCTGGCCTAACTGGAAAGGAGGCTTGCTCACACCACTGCCTTCAAGCCCCAGGACAGCGCTCTGCCCTTGCCCCTGAGCAACAAGGCCGAAGCCCAGATGCCCTTTCAGCCCATGGATCGCAAGTCCCTGAGGAGAGCAAGAGAAGCCGCTCATGTGGGGCAGGGGCATTCTAAGGAGTGAGCCCTGCGCCGAGGCATGGGAATCTCTGAGAAGGCCTGCTGCTCACAAGCCCAACATAGCCTCCAGGCATGCCGCCGGCAAACGGCGGCTGTCCTCTCCCCAGCTGCTACACAAACCAGGAGCCCGGGCAGCAGGACTCCCAGCAGACACAGACTCTGCTTCTGAGGGCGCAAAGACCGCGGTGAAATCTCCTGCTTCCTCCACTTGTCCGGAGCTGTCAGCCCAACCTCTGCCGCAGCCGGGGAGAGGAGCGCTGGCCAGGAGCTCCATAGCTTGCAGAGCGCATGCAGGAGCGAGGTCCTCCTTCAGGCTAACAATGCCCAGGCTTCACGGGCAGGGAGGCCTTCTGACATGGGTGGGGAAGGGCAGGCAAGAGCCACTGGCTTCCCTGCGGAGCGGAGCGGAGGAGAGAACAGCAAAGAGTAGGGAAGGCCAGGTGGCCGGCTGTGCCAGGCCTAGGGCCGGGGACGGGCGCCTGGGGGCGCTGAGTACACCACGCATGCACTCCGACCCACCCCCATGCCATCTGGGGAGCCACACGGCGCCAGCGCCGGGGCTGGGGAGTCCCGGAATGGGAGGGTGCCCCTACATTGGTGACACCAGGGTGCCGCAGGCTTCTGGAACCCTGGCCGCGTGGGGGTCGGGGGTGGGCAGGAGACCGGCGCCAGGCCCAGGCCCAGGGCAGGCGGAGGGAGGATCCGCGGCGCCCACGGGAACCAGGGAAGCGGTCAGCAGTCTCTTATGGTGCAGAGCTGCAGCAGCAGGCGTCTATGGCCATACCACCCTGAACGCGCCCGATCCCTCTGATCTCGGAAGCTAAGCAGGGTCGGGCCTGGTTAGTACTTGGATGGGAGATGGCCTGGGAATACCGGGTGCTGTAGGCTTTTTCTTCTTGGGCCTCCTTCCCTGGCCCTTGGCCGTCAACGCCGGGCGCCCTGCCCAAGTTGGCTGCCTCCAAACAGTCCCCGAACGCCTCAGCCCCTGACCCCGGTCCCCTCACCACCCTGACCCCTGACCGCTGGCTACCCCAGACCCAGCACCGCGGGCCCCTGCCCCAAAAGGGCGGCCAGCTGCACGGGCAGGCGGCCACAACGCAGCATTTCCACCTCTACACCACAAGGCCCACCCGTGCCTCAGCCGGGATTTGGGGGCTGCTGGCAGGGCGAGGCAATGTTGGAAGGGGCTCAGGGGCCGGAGGCATGGTAAGGGGTGATGACCAGGGTGAGGACTTCGGCTGTGCAAGCGGGGAGGGGCGTGGGGGCCGGGCTGTGGGAGGAGGGCAGGGGGTATGGGGCAGGAAGCCGGAGGGAGAGCGGGCCTCAACCCCGGGCTCGAGCTCCTTCCACGGGCAGGAGCTTCCGAGGCCCTAAATCCCACCCTGGGCCCGGGCCCTGGTCCCTGTTTCACCTGGCCAGGCCTTTGGGCTGCCCCCAGCTCCCAAGCCAATCGGCAGCCGCCCCTTCACCCTCTCGCCCCGTGCCCCCGGAGACCTGGGCTCCCCCACCCATCCCCCACACGCCTCCCCCCCCCACCCCCGCTTGCCACCACCACTTCTCTCCTCTGGGCCTGGGCTCCACTTAGCCCAGAAGGGTACTGGGAGCCTGCTTCCCCCTCTCTCTCTGCCTGCCTCTCTGCCTACTCTTCATTTCTGTCTGTCAAATCAATAAATTTAAAAAAAAAGAAACAAGCATGTGTCTCTCCTTCTCCCAAGAATTGGAACAGGCGTGTAGGCTTTAGGTGGGAGGTGCCTACTGATCCACACCTGACAACCCTTCTTTGATCTGGCTCCATGAGACCTGAAGTTTGGAAATCAGCGTCTGACTCCATCATGCAGCGTGTCCCAGGATGTCAGCGTTCAGAGAAAACAGCAGGCCCGTGTGGCACAGTGGCACATCCACGCCAGCATGGGAGGTATAACTTCTCTTTCACCCCAAACATCCTTGGTTTTCTCTCATCTGCACTGTAGCCAAAAAGTCACATGAACACAGCTGTCAGCCATGGAGAGTGGGTGCTAGGGTTCCTGAGTTTTCTTGCAGGGAGCACCTGGCAGGGGATCTCATTTTCTCGGCTTCCTTCTGGCTCACAGAGATATTGGGAACATCTCTTTCCTAGGAAATCCCTTGGATTCAAACCAGAAGATGAGATGGACTCAGTGTGTGTTTGGGACCTAGACTGTGTTCCTTCCTCGAACAGTGTTGATTCCATGGGTCCTCGGCTGTGGTGGAATGCCGGCATCTAGAGTGAGGTGGCTGTTTGTGGTCAGATAGAGTCTTGGAGGACGGCTTCTCCTTTGTCCAAGGGGATGGATCCTAATGGATTCGACTTTTTTATCCAAAGAGTTCCGACAAGGGCAGAGGGAACATTCAAAAGGATTCCAAGGAGCCTTGGACAATTGAAAAGGGAAGCTTGACTTTCTAGTTTCCCTCAGTGGACCATCTAGAGAGTGGGACATGTCATTCGTTCTCTGCAGTTTCATGGGTGGTGAAGTCAGAAGGAGAGTCTTTAGGAATTCCCCTGGATAGAGGCATTCTGATGGCTTCCCAGGGCATGGCGTCAGGAACCCTGGGGTGAACTTCTGGGGCTGCTTGCCGGACCCTGTCTGAGTCATGTTATTATCCCCCAGGTTTTCTGTTTCCTCCTCAGGAAATTGCTGGCAGGGAATGTTCTTCTTCCAGCGGAACCCTCCTGCACTGTTGGTGGGCATGCGGGTTGTTGCAGCCACTCTGGGAAGGAGCATTGTGGTTCCTCCGAAAGCTAAGAACTGAACAACCCTCGGATCCAGCAGTTGCCCTCCTAGGAATTTCCCTAAAGGGCACAAAAAGGCACATTCAATGGGGTACAGACACCGTGATACGGACAGCAGCATTATCAACCAAAGCAAAACAATGGAGGGAGTCCCAATGTCCTTTTGCTGATGCGTGAGATATAGATAGATAGATAGATAGAAATATCTAATCTCCCACATATTCTCAATGGAATAGGATCCAGGTTCAGAACGAATAAAATCTTACCATTTGCAAGGATGTGGATGGATCTAGAGTGCATTTAGCTAAGCAAAATCAGTGAGAAATGACCAAGAGCCTGTAATTTGACTTCTATGGAATTTCAGAAAGAAAACATGAATGTAGCAAGGGGAGAAGGATAGGGTCAATGAGGAAAGAGACTCCAACTTAGAGCACCAACCGAGGGTGGCTAGAGAGCAGGGGTGTGGAGGGGAAGCTTTCAATGGGTGACAGCTACTAGGGAGGGCACTTGTTGTGATGAGCTCTGGGTATTCTGTGCAGGCAAGGAATCACGAAATCCTACCCCTGAAGCAAAGGCATGAACACTGCATGGAAACAAATTGGAATGGAGGTCAAGGAAGGAAAGGAGACCGTGTTCTACTTCATGACGAGTGAGGTAAAAATGGAGTGATTTTCACTCTCTTGTTCTCTGGATGATCATTTGCAAGCACACCGTGGTACGATACACTAGTTTCTGTTTGCCAGGAAGATTCAGATGTCAGAGCATGCCCATGTTCCATGGATATGTTGCTCCAGTTTGCCCAGGTACAAAGGTAAGTGGGGAGAAATAAGGCAGAAGAGGAAAGGAGGTGTGAAGCAGTCAGGAGGTAGCCTTCCCCAATTGTCAAGAAAGCCTTGGGCTGATGTCCATCGAGAAGAAGGAGAGGGGCTCCCAGAGCATTTAGGCAGGCAGGGGAGGTCCAGTTCTGCCTAGAGATGACAGGGGTCCCTGAGGAGAGCTGAGGTACAGGTGTGGGATGCCCGAACTGCAGGTCTAGATGTTGGTTCCCCGAGGAACCGAGTTGAGGATGGCAGTCAGTCAGCACATCATGATCTGGAGGGCAGCAGAACGTGGGGGAGTACTCATGGGGACACACAAATTTTTACTGGCTCTGATGGCCCTGTGCAGCTCCAAAGAGACTGGTTACCTGCTAGGTAGGAGGCAGACTCCTACAGTGTGACTTCAGGGTTCCCAAGCCAGAGAGTCTGCGGGACAGACCCTGTAGAAGGAAGCATGAAAACGCAACTTAGGGTTAGGTTTATGGCCTTGGGAAAAGCTGCTCCGATCTACCAGCGCCGAGTGGGCTCCCCTTGGGGTTATGTTGAGGAAAGGTGTCCCACAGAGTGGCAGAATCTGGGATTCTGGCCAGGAAGAACAATGATGGTGGGAGTGGTTTACAACGGAGACAAGATTACTTCTGCTCCAA
Source organism: Meles meles (assembly GCF_922984935.1). Taxonomy (NCBI): domain Eukaryota; kingdom Metazoa; phylum Chordata; class Mammalia; order Carnivora; family Mustelidae; genus Meles; species Meles meles. The sequence continues at coordinate 29,491,071 of NC_060071.1, forward strand.
AATCGGATTAACATGAAGAGAACACTCCTGAGAATTGGACAGTGCTTGGCGGACTGGGGACCACCCGGGACCACGTGGCCGAGGGCCTTTTCTCGCTCAGGGCATGTCGTGGCCAGCCGGAAATCACGCCAAGACGACGTGGCCCTGCCGGGGGCCCAGGACCAGTGTAGCATCCCAAAGCAGAGTTGAGGGAAGGGTTGTGGCCGGACGTCCGCCTCCGCCTTTTCGGGCCGCCGGGGCACGCAGGGACGGGGCTGGTCTCTGTGGGGGAACGAATGGATCTCTCGCTCGATGGCTGGGGCGCAGCCACGACAGGCACCGTTGGCGCCGGGACGGTTGGGGGACTCGTGGTGCGGGACACAGTGTTCCCCAGGCAGAGGGCCCCCGGTACAGGACCCTGGCAATGGTGCCCGGACCGAGTTTGCCGGGAGTTTTCCGGTCAAATCTCACGAGGGTTCTGCCCAAATCACGACTGATTTGGGCAGAACGCTCGTGAGAATTGGTCGGCGTTGGGCATCCCTGGGGACTGCCCTGTTCCCGGTGGCCCAGGGTCCTTTCTCTCTCAGGGCATGTCGCGGCCACCGGGAAAATGTGCCATGATGACTGGCCCAGCTGCGTGACCTGGTGCAGGGGAGCTTTCTCGGGCAGAGTTGATGGAGGGGTAGTGGCCGGGCATCCGCCTCTGCTTTTTTGGGTGGCCGGGGCACCCGGGGATGGGCCTGGCCTCTGTGGGGGAACGAATGGATCTCTCCCTTGATGGCTGGGACGCATCTGCGAAAAGCATTGTTTGCGCCGGAATGGTTGAGGGACTCTAGGTGCGTGACTCAGGATTCCCCAGGCGGAGGCCCCCAGGGACAGGACCCTGGCAACTGTAGGTTGAGCAAGCAGGCCAGAGCCCAGGCCTGGCTTTTGGGGACAGGCCCGCCCGATCTGCCAGCGCCAGGGAGGGGAACCCCGGAGGCTGAGGAGCATGAGGGGTCGGCCTCACCGGCACCTGCCTCATGGAAGTCTTTCTGGCCGTGCTGGGACGGGACACCTCGGGCCCCCGGCCAGACCCAGGGGGGCAGCCCTGCAGACGTGCAGTGCCTGAATTGAGTTCGCTGGGCGTTTTCCAGCCAATTCTCACGAGCGTTCTGCCCAAATGATTTGGGCAGAACGCTCGTGAGAATTGGCCGGCGTTGGGCAGCCCTGGGGACCGCCCTGTTCCCCGTGGCCCAAGGCCCTTTCTCCCTTGGGGCATGTCGCGGCCACCCGGAAAACACACCGAGATGAAGTGGCCAACCAGGGGCCCCGGCACAGGGGAGCTTTCCCGAAGCAGAGTGATGGAGAGGTTGGGGCTGGGCTTCCGCCTCCACCTTTACGCATGGCTGGGGCACCCAGGGATGGCGCTGTTCTCTGTGGGGGAACCAATGGATCTCTTGCTCGACGACTGGGACACAGCCGCGAAAGGCACCGTTTGCACCAGGATGGTCATGGGACTCGTGGCGTGGGACTCAGGGTTCCCCAGGTGGAGGCCCCCTGGTACAGGACCCTGGCAACGGAAGGCTGAGCAAGCAGGCCAGGGCCTGGGCCTGGCTTTTGGGGCAGGCCTGGCCCCATCAGCCAGCGCCAGGGAGGGGACCCCCGGAGGCAGAGGAGCAGGAGGCGTCGGCCTTGCCAGCGCCTGACTCTCGGATGTCTTTGTGGTGGTGCTGGTACGGGACCCCTAGGGATCCCGGGCCAGGCCCAGGGGGTGGCCCTACGGACGTGTGGTGCCCAAAGCGAGTTCCCCATTGAGGAAAGAGCTTAGATGAACGACGGACTCTACGCAGGTGGGAAACTCTGTGCTAACTGCACGCCAATGCCCTTATGATTCCAAAAGGTATAATGGCATTTAAGGCGGACACTCATAAGTGGCAGTGTGTTCCCCGTTGAGGAAAGAACTTAGAGGAAGGATGAACTCTACGCAGGTTGGATACGCTGAGCTAAGTGCACTCCAAGGCCCTTATGATTCCAAAACGTATAATGATTTTAAGGCAAACAATCATAAGTGGCAGTGAGTTCCCAGTTGAGGAAAGAAGTTAGAAGAAGGACGTACTGTACGCAGTTTGAAACTCTAAGCTAAGTGCACGCCAAGGCCCTTATGCTTCCAAAACGAATAATGGCATTTAGGGCAGACAGTCATAAGTGGCAGTGTGTTCCCAGTTGAGGAAGAACTTAGAACAAGGCCGGACTATAAGCATGTTGGATACTCTGAGTAAGTGCATGCCAAGGCCCTTATGCTTCCAAAACATGTAATCACTCTATAGGTGGACGCTCATAAGTGGCAGTGTGTTCCCAGTTGAGGAAAGGAGATACAAAAGGACAGACCCGAGGCAGGTTGAATACTCTGAGTTAAGTGCACGCCAAGGTCCTTATGCTTCCAAAACCTATAATCCCCCTTAAGGCAAACACTCTCAAGTGGCAGTGTATTCCCAGTGGAGGAAAGAAGTTAGAAGAAGGACGGATTCTACGCTGGTTGTATACTCTGAGCTAAGTGCACTAAGGGCCTTTGTGCTTCCAAAACTTATAATGGCTATTAAGGTGAACACTCATAAGTGGCTGTGACTTCCAAGCTGAGGAAAGAAGATAGAACAAGGACGGACTCTAGGCAGGCTGGATACTCTGAATTAAGTGCACGCCAAGGCCATATGCTTCCAAAACGTATAATCCTGCTTAAGGCGGACACTCTTAAGTGGCAGTGTATTCCCAGTTGAGGACAAGAACTTAGGAGGACGGACTCTATGCTGGTTGGAAACTCTGAGCTAAATGCACACCAAGGCCCTTATGCTTCCAAAACCTATAATGGTTTTGAAGGGGAACACTCATAAGTGGCAGTGAGTTCCCAGATGATGAAAGAAGTTAGAACAAGGACGGACGCTAGGCAAGTTGGATACTCTGAGATAAGTGCACGCCATTGGAACACACTGCCAATTGTGAGTGTCCATCTTAAAAGCTATTATACGTTTTGGAAGCATAAGGCCCTTGGTGTGCACTTAGATCAGTTTCCAACCTGCCTCGGGTCTGTCCTTGTTGTATCTTCATTCCTCAACTGGGAACACATTGCCACTTATGGGTGTTCAACTGAATTGCCATTGCACGTTGTGGATTAATAAACACTTTGGCAGGCACTTATCTCAAAATCCCATCAGCCTAGCATCTGTCCTTTTTCTAACGTCTTCTCTCACCTGGGAATACACTGCCACTTTTGAGTGTTTGCCTTAAGAGTGATTCTATGTTTTGGAAGCAAAAAGGCCTTGGTGTCCACTTAACTCAGAGTATCCAACATGCTTATAGTCCGCACTTGTTCTAAGTTCTTTCCTCAGCAGGGAACAACAGGGAATTTTAGTGACTGCTTCCCAACGCTGACCTAAAAATTGGCCTCTTGTGGATTGGGATAATTCTATTAGGGGCGTGGGACAAGCTTGAGGCTCCTAGGCTAAGTGCTGATTGCTTGAATTGGCCCACTGCTGAGCACCATCAGGGAGTATTTCAGCCGTTCATGTTACAAGTTGACCTTAATCTGTGGGGCTGTGATGTTTTAACCGATATGGCTGCTTTCTTTAAGGACAGCCCCTATTCCCAGGCCCAAACCATGTTCCTCATTGCAATGGCCCTTATGGAAGAACTGAGATGCAAATGGGGCAAGGGTTTAGGGAAGGATTGCCAGGGAGAACCCAATCCCCTCCAGAGACAATCGCAGCTTCCAAGGCTGGTTTGGGTTTTCCTAGGGCCACTGATCCCCTCAGGCACTGCCTATCAAAGGGAAATCTAATGACCCTGTATGGGTGGATCAGTGGCTCTTGCCTGCAGAGAAATTGGAAGCAGCACCGACTTTAACCGGAAGAACCGCTGCTTTTGGGTCATCTAAAGGAATCATTTAGCCCTTGGAATACTCCTCTATTTGTAATTGAAAAGAAATCAGGAAAATGGAGACTTTTGCAGGATCTAAGGGCAGGATATGCCACCATGAAACCGATGAGGGCCCTTCAACCTGGACTACTTACACCATTAGCTATCCCTCTTCAATACAAATGAAATATATTAGATGTAAAGGATTTTTTTAAACCATTTTTAGCCCCCCCAAGACTGTGAACGATTTGCCTTTACCATTCCCAGTACTAACCCTAAAGAACTTGCTAAACGGTATCAATGGCAGGTTTGACCTCAAGGTATGGCTAATAGTCCCATTCTGTGCCAGGAATTTGTTTCTCATGCAATTTCTCCGTTTCGAACACAATTTGAACCGATGCTCTATTGCATACACTGTATGGATGATATCCTATTAACAGCTGAAATGGAGGAGATTTTACAATGAGCCTCTACCTATTTCGTTCCTCAATTACAACAATATAATTTGGTAGTTGCCCCTGAAAAGGTGCAGAAATTGGAACCTTTTGAATCATTGGGCTATGTCATTGAGAATAAAAGAATCCGTCCTCAAACAGTTTCCTAATGAATGCAATCTTTGCACACCCTAAATGATTTTCAAAAATTATTAGGAGATATTCACTAGATTAGACCCTTTTTACATCTAACGGCTGATGACATGAAGCCCTTGTTTGATATCCTAAAAGGGGATCGTTCCTCAAACTCTCTCTCTCTCTCTCTCCTCTCCTCAAACTTTGAACCAGAGCGCTAAAACAGCGTTACAACTAGTCCATGATAAACTATCCCAAGCCCAGCTCTGTCAGTATGATACTGCCATGACAAGATATCGAATCTTTTTAATGCCATTCAGATGACCTTTAGCAGTGATAGGGCAAGTTCATGGGCCTTTGGAGTGGATTCATTTAGCCTGACACCAACTCCATGTCATCACTGGGCAGGTAGAGTTATGAAAACAACTGATTCCCCGGGGTCCTCAGAGGATTATTCATAGTACAGGGAAGGAACTTGAATTCTTGGTCCTACCAATGCTAACTACTGAGCCAGTGCTTTTCAAACCTTTGGCACTACCTTTCAAATAGCGCACTCTACAGGTATTCCATATAACTCTCAGGGACAGGCCATCGTTGAGTGTGCAAATAATACTCTTCAATCTTACCTTAAAAAATTAAAAGAGGGGGAGATACTCGGGGAAACATAAAATGTTCCCTGCAGATGCATTTCAATTTAAGCTTCTATGTTTTAATTTTTTGAATGTTGATGAAATAGGTCGCACAGCAGCTGAATGCGTTGGGCATCCAGACTTCTCCCCTCTCCCTTATGCTAGGTGGAGGGACCCCCTGATGGGCACTTGGAAGAGTCCTGATCCTGTCCTTCGCAGAGCCCGCAGTTTTGTTTGGGTTTTTCCTCGGGATGAAGATCCCCTGCACTGGCTCCCAGAAAGGTGGTGCCAACTCCTCGCCTCTCCACCAGAGGATGACTTGCCTCATGCTGAATGGCCAGAACAGACGAAGAAGAAGACGCCTTTCCCCCTTACAGCACCATTTGGACAGAAGGTCTCCAAGAGAAGCCCTTGATCATCTCTCCTCATGGCATCCCTGATTTCTCTATGATGGACTGGTCGAGGAAGGATAGAGAAGCACCTCTGCGAGACTTTGCCTTCCCTCCTAGCTTCCCAATGCATCATGTGACCATTCCAGGAGGGATCTTCTCTAGGGCTGGAGGAATGTTCCATACAGAACTTTGGAAGCTGGTTGCTGCCCTGGGACCAATTGGGGTGCAAATAGCTAAGAGCGGTTAGACTATCACAAAAGAATTCAACCTAACCACATGGGCCTCTGTTCCTAGACCTTTTTGATGGGTAGTGGGCTCGGGAACAAGAGTTCTTACCTCCTTTGCGGGGGGACACCTACTGTCTAACATCCATTGTAATGACTGAGTGTGAACTACTTGTTTATCATACTAATGTTAGCCTTGATGGAGTGGAACTACCAAAAGATATATCAAGCATCAGTCAGTCTCGACTGGATGTCATTCACCCTGCTGAAGGGGTTGCACATATCCTAGATAGCCTCCATGGGTTGAACCCTGGTAACTGGTGAAAACATTCATTCTGGCTGTTTCCTGGACTTCTCCGTATGTTACTTACTCTTGTGTTCATATGGTACTTTGTACAGGTTTGTGCGGGACAGCAACGACTACGTGCCCAAGCACAACTATATTGATCTTGACTTCTTTCAAAAGGAAGGGGGAGATGTGGGAGGCCGCAATATGACTTGAGACGAGGACCAAGCCAGACCCTGACTTGTGTCTCCTTTAAAGTATTTAAAGTATTCCTTTGGGGAATAGCCTCCCCAAAGATTTAGGATGGAAAATTTGAGTAGCTCTGAGAAAGCGTCTGTGCTTTGTGTTGTGCACTCGCCAACGTGACTTCCCACACTTTTCCTAGTTAGATAAGAGCCAACTGGTTGGGATCATAAGCTCTTAACTGGTCCTTGTTGTTCCAGCACCGCTCCTAAATCACTCTCAGGTTTTACTTCTGACCAACACAACTGGACTAACATCAGCCATGGCCTACAGGGGTTGATCTGAAGTGGGCAAAACAGGCCTGGTCTGGAGGGATTTTGTGCACATAAGCAAGGTCTTTTGTAACCAGCTGAAGAGAGTTCCTGTTGGCTATAGAATGCCTCACTGCCCTGAATCAAGTCGGCACTGTTGGACATCCTCCTCAGTGCTCCTCCTGCCCCCATCTCTATTCTGAGTCTTGTCATTTGTAATGGTTTTAATGATTTTGTAAGATGAAGATTATACAGGAGAATTGAAAATGATGGCTACCATGAAGGAAAGAGCACTCTCCTTGCAACCTCGAGTCCCCATTGCACAATTAATTATCATGCCGTGGATGGAGACCAATAACCCAGCTCTGAAAGGCACGAGAGGAACTGGAGGTTGTGGCTCTACTGACTTACGTTGGGCCCAATTCATTTGTGCAGATAAACCTTACTTGACTCGGTTCATTCAGGGCTGAGCCTTTTTGGGGTTCGTCGACACAGGAGCAGATGTGTCAGTGTTTGCTTCCCAACGCTGGCCTAAACATTGGCCTCTTGGTGATTCCTATACTTCTATTAGGGGCATGGGACAAGCTTGAGGCTCCTAAGCTAAGTGCTGATTGCTTGAATTGGTCCACTGCTGATCGCCATCAGGGAGTATTTCAGCCTTTTGTGCTACAAGTTGACCTTAATCTATGGGGCTGTGATGTTTTAACCGATATGGGTGTTTCCTTTAATGACAGCCCCTATTCCAAGGACCAAACCATGTTCCTCGCAATGGCCCTGATGGAATAATTGCGAAGCATACGGGGCAAGGGTTTAGGGAAGGATTGACAGGGAGAACCCAATCCCCTCCAGAGACAATCGCAGCATTCCAAGGCTGGTTTGGGTTTTCCTCAGGGCCACTGTAATCCCCTCATGTGCTGCCTATAAAAAGGAAATCTAATGACCCTCCGTGGGTGGATCAGTGACCCTTGCCTGCAGAGTAATTGGCAGCAGCAGTGACTTTAATGAAAGAACCGCTGCTTTTGGGTCATCTAAAGGAATCTTATAGCCCTTGGAATACTCCTCTATTTGTAATTGAAAGAATTCAGGAAAATGGAGACTTTTGCACTATCTAAGGGGAGTAAATGCCACCATGAAACCTATGAGGGCCCTTCAACCTGGACTACCTACTCCATCGGCTATCCCTCTTCAATTCAAATGAAATATATTAGATGTAAAGGATTTTATTTTTTTTAACCATTCCTTTAGCCCCCCCAAGACTGTGAACGATTTGCCTTTACCATTCTCAGTACTAACCCTAAAGAACCTGCCAAACAGTTTCAATGGCAGGTTTGACCTCAAGGTATGGCTAATAGTCCCATTCTGTGCCAGGAATTTGGTTCTCGTGCAATTTCTCCGTTTCAAGCACAATTTGAACCCATGGTCTATTGCATACACTGTATGGATGATATCCTATTAACAACTGAAATGGAGGAGATTTTACAACGAGCCTCTCCCTCTTTCGTTCCTCAATTACAACAATATAATTTGGTAGTCGTCCCTGAAAAGGTGCAGAAATTGGAACCCTTTGAATCATTGGGCTATGTCATTGAGAATAAAAGAATCCATCCTCAAACAGTTTCCTTATGGACGCAATCTTTGCACACCCTGAACGATTTTCAACAATTATGAGGAGATATGAACTGGATTAGACCCTTTTTACATCGAACGGCTGATGACACGAAGCCCTTATTTGATATCCTAAAAGGGGATTGTTCCCCATCCTGTCCTGGAACTTTGAAGGAGAGCACTAAAACAGCGTTACAACTAGTCCATGATAAACTATCCCAAGCCCAGCTCTGTCAGTATGATCCTGCCACGACAAGATATCTAATCTTATTAATGCCATTCAGATGACCTTTAGCAGTGATAGGGCAGGTTCATGGGCCTTTGGAGTGGATTCATTTAGCTTGACACCAACTCTATGTCATTACTGGGCAGGTAGAGTTACGAACACAACTGTTCGTCGGGGTCGTCAGAGGATTATTCATAGTACAGGGAAGGAATCTGTACATTGGTCCTACCAATGCTAACTACTGAGCGTGTGCAAACGTCATTTATGTCTCAAGCCTTTCAAACCTTTGGCACTACCTTTCAAATAGCGCACTCTACAGGTATTCCATATAACTCTCAGGGACAGGCCATCGTTGAGTGTGCAAATAGTACTCTTCAATCTTACCTTAAAAAATTAAAAGAGGAGGTGATACTCAGGGAAAAGTCAAATGTTCCCCGCAGATGCATTTCAATTTAAGCTTCTATGTTTTAATTTTTTGAATGTTGATGAAATAGGTTACACAGCAGCTGAATGCTTTGGGCATCCAGACTTCTCCCCTCTCCCTTATGCTAGGTGGAGGGACCCCCTGACAGGCACTTGGAAGGGTCCTGATCCTGTCCTTCCCAGAGTGTGAGGTTTTGTTTGGGTTTTTCCTTGGGATAAAGATCCCCTGCACTGGCTCCCAGAAAGGTGGTGCCAACTCCTCGCCTCTCCATCAGAGGATGGCTTGCCTAATGTTGAATGGCCAGAACAGATGGAGAAGAAGAAGACGCCTTCCCCCCTACAGCCCCATTTGGACAGAAGGTCTCCATGAAAACCCCTTGATCATCTCTCCTCATGGCATCCCTGATTTCTCTATGATGGACTGGTCGAGGAAGTATAGAGAAGCACCTCTGTGAGACCTTGCCTTCCCTCCTAGCTTCCCAATGCATCATGTGACCATTCCAGGAGGGATCTTCTCTAGGGCTGGAGGAATGTTCCATACAGAACGCTGGAAGCTGGTTGCTGCCCTGGGACCAATTGGGGTGCAAACAGCTAAGAGCGGTTAGACTACCACAAAAGACTTTAACCTAACCTTATGGGCCTGTGTTCCTAGACCTTTTTTACTGGTAGTGGGCTCGGGAACAATAGTTCTCACCTCCTTTTCGGGGGGGACACCTAGTGTATAACTTCCGTTGTAATGATGGTGTGTAACTAATTGTTTATCATACTAATGTTAGCCTTGATTTAGTCGATCTACAAAAGGATATATGAAGCATCAGTCAGTCTGGAGTGGAAACATAAGGGCCTTTGCCTGTACTTAACTCAGAGTTTCCAACCTACCTTGAGTCCACCCTTGTTCTAACTTCTTTCTTCAACTGGGAAAACAGTGCCATTTATGAGTGTTCGCCTTAAGAGCGTTTATACCTTTTGGAAGCATAAGACCCTTGGCGTGCACTTAACTCAGAATATCCAACCTGCCAAGAGTCCGTCCTTGTTCTACCTTCTTTCCTCAACTGTGAAAACACTGCCATTTATGAGTGTTCACATTAAGGGGGATCATAAGCGAATATAAGTTTTGGGAGCATAAGGGCCTTGGCGTGAACTTAACTCAGAGTATCCAACATGCTTATAGTCCGCCCTTGTTCTAAGTTCTTTCCTCAACTGAGAAGAGACTTCCACTTACGAGTGTCTGCCTTAAAGGCCATTATACGTTTTGGAAGCATAAGGGCCTTGGCTTGCACTTAGCTCAGAGTTTCCAACCTGCATAGAATCCGTCCTTCTTCTAATTTCTTTCGGGGAACACACTGCCACTTATGGGTGTCCTCCTGAATTGCCATTCCATGTTGTGCAAGCATAAACGTTTTGGCAGGCACTTATCTCAGAGTATCCAATCAGCCTAGCGTCCATCGTTGTTCTAACTTCTTTGTTCAGCTGGGATGTCACTGCTAATTATGAATGTTTGCCTTAAAAGCCATTATATGTTTTGGAAGCAAAAGGGTGTTGACGTGCACTTATCTCAGATTATCCAGCCAGCATAGAATCGGTCCTTCTTCTAAGTTCTTTCCTCAACTGGGAATACACTGCCACTTAAGAGTGTCCGCCTTAAGTGGGATTATACATTTTGGAAGCCTAAGGGCCTTGGCGTGAACTTAACTCAGAGTATTCAACCTGCCTCGAGTCCCTCCTTGTATCTTCTTTCCTCGACTGGGAACACACTGCCACATATGGGTGTCTGCCTGAATTGCCATTCCACTTTGTGGAAGCATAACGCTTTGGCAGGAACTTATCTCAGAGGTTCCCATCTGCCTAGCGTCCGTTCTTGTTCTAACTTCGTTCCTCAACGGGGAATACAATGCCACTTATGAGTGTCCGCCTAGAGAGCAATTATATGTTTTGGAAGTATAAGGCCTTGCTGTGCACTTATCTCAGAGTATCCAACATGCTTATAGTCTGCCCTTGTTGTAAGTTCTTTCCTCAACTGGGAATACACTGCCACTTATGAGTGTTCGCCTTAAGTGGGATTATAAGTTTTGGAAGCTAAGGGCCATGGCGTTCACTTTTCTCAGAGTTTCCAACCTGCATAGAGTCCATCGTAATTCTATCTCTTTCCTCAACTGGGAACGCACTGCCACTTATGGGTGTCCACCTGAATTGCCATTCCATGTTGTGTAAGCATAAGCGCTTTGGCAGAGGCTTATCTCAGAGTATCCAATCAGCCTAGTGTCCTTCCTTGTTCTAACTTCATTCCTTAACCGGGAACACACTGCCACTTATGAGTGTCCACCTTAAGAGCAATTATACGTTTTGGAAGCATAAGGGCCTTGGCGTGCACTTAACTCAGAGTATCCAACATGCTTATAGACCACCCTTGTTCTAAGTTCTTTCCTCAACTGGGAACACACTGCCAATTATGAGTGTCCGCCTTAAATGCCATTACACGTTTTGGAAGCATAAGGGTCTTGGTGTGCACTGAGCTCAGAATTTCCAATCTGCATAGAGTCCATTCTTCTTATTATTTTTTTTAAGAAAAGATAGAAGTTTATTTCCTGCTCACATAAGTGTAGGCGGCTCCCTGGTCATAAGGGGCCCATTTCCTCCTGACCTTATTCTGACTTGAAATTTCCACCTCAGTGTCCAGGATTAATGTGTCTGGCTGCAGCCGTCATGTAAATATTCCATCTGATAACAAAGGCAAATAGGGAAAGAAGAAAAAGATACTTTCCAAAATTTCCTATACTATTGTCAATCTTCTATTGGCAAGAATCGAATTGTATGACCTTAAAGGAAAGGCTGGGAAGTTCAGGGTTTTTTTTTTTTAACTTTTATTTATTTATATATATTTTTAATTTGTTTATTTTCAGCGTAACAATATTCATTGTTTTTACACCATACACAGTGCTCCATGCAATATGTGCCCTTTCTATTATCCACCACCTGATTCCCCAACCTCCCATCCCCAGCCCCTTCAAAACCGTCAGGTTGTTTATCAGAGGCCATAGTCTCTCATGGTTCATCTCCCCTTCCAATTTTTCTCAACTGCCTTCTCCTCTCCATCCCATAGGTTTTGCAGTCAAATGCTCTACCACTGAGCTATACCCCCCCCCCCCCCCATCCCATAGGTTTTGGACCAAAGTGTCTTCATTCTCATTGGTTTCCATGAATTGTTTAAGTTCATCTTTGATCTCCTGGTTGATCCAAGCATTCTTAAGCAAGGTGGTCTTTAGCTTCCAGGTGTTTGAGTTCCTTCTGAACTTTTCCTTGTGATTGAGCTCCAGTTTCAAAGCATTGTGATCAGAGAATATGCAGGGAATAATGTCAGTCTTTTGGTATCGGTTGAGTCCTGCTTTGTGACCCAGTATGTGGTCTCTTCTGGAGAAGGTTCCATGTGCACTTGAGAAGAATGAATATTCTGTTGTTTTAGGGTGGAATGTTCTGTATACGTCGATGAGGTCCTTCTGGTCCAATGTTTCATTCAATGCTCTTATTTCTTTATTAATTTTCTGCTTCGATGATCTGTCTATTTCTGAGAGAGGCGTATTAAGATCTCCTACTATTATTGTATTCATATCAATATGACTCTTTATCTTGATTAATAGTTTTCTTATGTAATTGGGTGCTCCCATATTGGGGGTGTAGATATTCACAATTGTTAGATCGTCTTGGCGGATAGTCCCTTTAAGAATTATGTAGTGTCCTTCTGTATCTCTGACTACAGTCTTTAGTTTAAAATCTAATTTATCTGATATGAGAATCGCTACTCCGGCCTTCTTTTGAGGCCCATTGGCATGAAAGATGCTTCTCCATCCCTTCACTTTCAGTCTGGGTGTATCCTTAGGTTCAAAATGGGTCTCTTGTAGACAACATATGGATGGGTCCTGTCGTTTTATCCAATCTGCAACCCTGTGTCGTTTTATGGGCGCATTTAAGCCATTCACATTGAGAGTGATTATTGAGAGATAGGTTTTTATTGACATCGTGTTGCCTTTGAAGTCTTTCTGACTATAGATTGTTTCTATATTTCTGTTCAATGATATTCTTAGGATTTTTTCTCTCTTATAGGACCCCCCCTTAATATTTCCTGCAGTGTCGGCTTGGTGGTTGCATAGTCTTTTAAGCCTTGCCGGTCTTGGAAACTCTTTATCTCTCCATCCATTTTAAATGTCAGTCTTGCTGGATAGAGTATTCTTGGTTGCATGTTCTTCTCATTTAGTACTCTGAATATATTTTGCCAGCCCTTCCTGGCTTTCCAGGTCTCTGTGGAAAGGTTTGACGTTATTCTAATGGGCTTTCCTCTGTATGTAAGAAGCTTCTTTGTCCTAGCTGCTTTTAAGAGGGTCTCTCTTGAAACAAAATTCCCCATTCTAACAATAAGGTGCCGTGAGGACTTTCGAGAATCTAAAATCTTGGGAGGAAATCTTTCTGCCTCTAGTACATGAACGTTGTTTCCATTCGTGAGATTGGGAAAATTTTCATAGACAACTTCTTCCACTATATCTTCTAGACTTCTTTCTTTTTCTTCCCCTTCAGGGATTCCAATAATTCTGACGTTGGAATGTTTCATGGCATCGTTTATTTCCCTGATTCTGTTTTATTTTCTTCTGAGCTGTTTGTTCCAGGCTTCCTCGTGATCCTTTCTCTCTATCTGTTTGTCCTCCAGATCACTAATTCTATCTTCTGTCTCAGTTACCCTAGCTTTTAGAGAATTTAGATTGGATTGGAACTCATTGAGAGCATTTTGAACATCATCCCTGGTGGCTTTCAGTTCTGCCCTAACATTGTGAACATCATCCCTGGTGGCTTTCAGTTCTGCCCTAATCAATTCTATTTGGTCATCCATGGCTTTCTCCAACCTAGCTATTGCCTGGATAATTGTTAGTCTGAATTCCTTTTCTGACATATTGTCTATGTCGATAGCCATTAGCTCTGTTGCAGAAGGCCCATCCTCTGTATTTTTCTTCTGTTGGGTATTCCTCCTCCTAGTCATTTTGGTAAGAGATGACTAAACAGATGCAGCTGGACTTATCGATTGTGGTGCAGTCAACGTGCACCCTGGAACGCTTCTGTTCAATCAGGATTCCCCACCCAAATGAGAGAAAAAAAGAAAAGAAAAAGAATAGAGAAGAAGAAAGAAAAAAAAGGGGGAAAGAAAAAAGGAAAAAAAAAGGAGAGAGAGAGATAGGAAAAAAAGGGAAGATAAAAGAGAAGGCTCAGCCCAAATGGGCCACAAGGTAAGATTTGTGGAGTATACAAACAAAAACAGACAGACAAAAAGAGTGATAAAAGTATATGACAAGAGAAAAAAATATGTATATATAAGCAAAAAAAAAAAAAAAAAAGGGAAGAACCTCATCAGAAAGAACCCCAAGTATAAGGTTTATATATTATCAGGACAAACACAAATTCACAGAAACACTGACAGAAGGAAAATTGGGAGAATGGTTATAGATTCTCAGTGTGGGTGAGGAAGGTTATTTTGATTCTTCCTGAAGGTATCTTGATGTTTTTGTTAAGGGACTCAACTTTCCTAAGTTACAGGGGGATTAGAAACTGGTTTGCCTATAGGGGTAGCATTGATTGGGGAAAGGGGATTACCTTGAAGTTTTACTCTATATGTATAGTAGAAAATAAAAATTAAAAAAGAATAAACTAGACTAAACTAAGTTAAAATTAAAAAGAATTAAAAAAATAGAAAAACAAAAGAAAAACACGGGTATATGTATCAAAAAGTTCAGGTTAGAAGGTTATTAAAGAATTGATGTACTGGACATCTCAGTGTGATGGTAAATAGGTTAAAAAATTATCTGTATGTACAAAAAAAAAAGAACCAGAATATTGGTAAAGAGTTAAAAATAAAAGTTGTATTTATGAAGTAGTGGTGATGGGGCACCTGGGTGGCTCAGTGGATTAAGCCACTGCCTTCGGCTCAGGTCATGATCTCAGGGTCCTGGGATCGAGCCCCACGTCCGGCTCTCTGCTCCGCGGGGAGCCTGCTTCCTCCTCTCTCTCTGCCTGCCTCTCTGCCTAGTTGTGATTTCTCTCTGTTAAATAAATAAAATATTTAAAAAAAAATGAAGTAGTGGTGATTGTTCTCTTGTAGTCTTTTTTTTTTTTTTCTTCCTTCCTGGTTGGTTTTCTGGGGGAGGGGCCTGCCACGTGGGTTTTCAGACAATGATGTTCCCTGAGTTAGGTCCTCCCGCTCCCCTCAAGGGGGTGAGCTCTTTTTTTTCAGGAAACAGTTTTTTTTCAGCCTTTTGTTCTCTGGGGGTTTTTATGTTCTTTCATCTGCTTTCTCTCGCCTTGACAGCTTTTGATGGTTTTTGGAGGTTTAGAGGAGAGCAAACAGCACCCCAACCTCCCTCTCAGAGAGAAGCCTCAGACTGTTTTGCAAAAGCTGCTGGCAGAGTCGGTTCTGAGTCACTGTCCCTGGGGATGAAGGAGCTCCTCGTTGTACCCAAAACCAGGGCAGCGGTGGCTGTCTAGGCAGCTCCAGACCTGCAGAGAGGTTCTGAGCAGAGACCGCACACTGAGATTTTCCCGCTGTCCCGGGCTGGGAATGTCTGGTTTTTCCGGCTGCCAGAGCTCCAGGCTAGCGCCTATGAGCACCTCTCCCAAGGGAGGGTGTGGGACGTGCGCATTTTAGGATTGCCGTCTGGCCAGGCTCCCAGTCCCTCACAGGAGCCAGACCCCACTCGTTATCGGGCGCGCTGGCGTTCAGGCACACTGGCGTTCAGGTGCACTGGTGGCTCAGGGACGGAGACCTGATTTCTCCGCCGTACTCTCTCTGGCTCCGCACCAGGGGAGGCTGTCCTGGGTCCGGGGACTTAGGTCCCTGACCCTAACCGCCCAGGTTCCCACTATTACCCCCGGCGATCCTTTGCTGTTTGTTTTTTGAGTGCTTTCAACCCGACTCGAAGTTAATGCTGGTCCCCAGACGCAGAGCACTCTCGTGTTGGGGTGTTACTTTCAGATCGGTCACCTCTGGTGGCTCCCTCCCCCTTTTGTTTATCTTCCGATATCAGTTGGACGTTCCCAGTCTTCTTTCCCTGCCACTGGCGTCTTCGGCACCTGTAGAGATCCAGACGTGTATAATTCTGATCTCAGGCTGATTTCATGGGTGGTCAGAGTTCTTTGGTAGGTAATCAGCTCACTTTAGGGTACAGGTTGAAATGGTGCCTCCTCCTACTACCCGCCATCTTGACTCCTGGCATAAACACTCTTAAGGCAAACAGGCCTATGCGGCCAAGTGTTCCCATTTCAGAAAAGAACTTAGTACAAGGGCAGACAAGAATCTTGTTAGATACTCTGTGATAGGGCACACAAAGACGCTTATGCTTCCAAAAGGTAAACATGATCTTAAAGTGAAGATTCACAAATGGCAGTTTGTTCCCAGTTATGGAATGAAGTTAGAACCTGGGCGCACTAGAGGCAAGCTGAATACTCTAAGGTAAGTGCACGCAAGTCCCTTCTGCTGCCAAAACGTATAATCGCTCTTAAGGTTAAGTCCCATAAGTGGCAGTGAGTTCCCAGGTGAGGAAAGACCTAAGAACAAGGGCAGACTAGAAACATGTTGGACACTCTGAGATAAATTGAAGTGAAGGCCTTATGCTTCCAAAACCTACAAACGCACTGAAGTTGAACACTCCTAAATGGCAGTGTTTCCCCAGTGGAGGAAAGGTGCTCGAAAAAGGACGGTCTCTAGGCAGGTAGGAGACCCTGAGTTAAGTGCTCGCAAATGCGCTTCTGCATCCAAAATGTAAAAACCCGCTTAATACTAAAACCAATTCTGGCAGTGTTTTCCCAGGTGAGGAAAGAACTTAGAACAAGGACGTACTGAAGCCAACTTGTATACTCTGAGTGAAGTGCACACCGAGTCCCTTAGACTTCCAAAACGTATCATCGCTCTATAGGTGAAGTCTCAATTGTGGCAGAGTGTTCACAGTTCAGGAAAGAACTCAGAGCAAAGGCGGACGACAAGCAGTTGGAAGCTCTAAGTAAAATGCAGGCTAAGGCCGTAGGCTTCCAAAACGTATAAAGGCTCTTACTGTGAGGAGGCCTATTCTGCCGCGTGTTCCCAGTTCAGGAAAGAACTTAGAACAAGGGCAGACTAGAAGCCAGTTGAATACTCTGAGTTAAGTGCACGTCCAGTTCCTTATGCTTCCAAAACGAATAAATGCTCATAAGGCGAAGAGGCCCATGCGTCCGTGTGTTCCCAGTTCAGAAATAGCTTAGAACAAGGGCAGACTGGAAGCCAGTTGAATACTCTGAGTTAAGTGCATGTCCAGTCTCTTAGGCTTCCAAAGTGTATAAACGCTCTTAAGTCAAAGAGGCATATGCGACAGTGTGTTCCCAGTTCAGGAAAGAACTTTGAACAAGGGCAGACTAGAAGCCTGTTGGATACTCTGAGTTAGGGCCGACAACTACACTTATGCTTCCAAAACCTAAACGCGATCTTAAAGTGAAGATTCACAAATGGCAGTTTGTTCCCAGTTATGGAATGAAGTTAGAACCTGGGCGCACTAGAGGCAAGTTGAATACTCTAAGGTAAGTGCACGCAAGTCAATTCTGCTTTCAAAACGTATAATCGCTCTTAAGGTTAAGTCCCATAAGTGGCAGTGAGTTCCCAGGTGAGAAAAGATCTTAGAACAAGGGCAGACTAGAAACAAGTTGGACACTCTGAGTTAAATTGAAGTGAACGCCCTTATGCTTCCAAAACCTACAAACGCCCTGAAGATGAACACTCCTAAATGGCATTCTTTCTCCAGTGGAGGAAACGTGTTCGAACAAGGGCAGTCTCTAGGCAGGTAGGAGACCCTGAGTTAAGTGCTCGCCAATGCGCTTCTGCTCCCAAAACGTAAAATCCCGCTTAATACTAAAACGCATTCTGGCAGTGTTTTCCCAGTGGAGGAAAGAACTTAGAACAAGGACGGACTGAAGCCCACTTGTATACACTGAGTGAAGTGCACACCCAGTCCGTTAGACTTCCAAAACGTATCATCGCTCTATAGGTGAAGTCTCATTTGTGCCAGTGTGTTCGCAGTTCAGGAAAGAACTCAGAGCAAAGGCGGACCACAAGCGGTTGGAAGTTCTAAGTAAAATGCAGGCTAAGGCCGGAGGCTTCCAAAACGTATAAAGGCTGTTACTGCGAGGAGGCCTACTCTGCCATGTGTTCTCAGTTCAGGAAAGAACTTAGAACCAGGGCAGACTAGAAGCCAGTTGGATACTCTGAGTTAAGTGCACGTCCAGTCCCTTATGCTTCCAAATGGATTAAATGCTCATAAGGCGAATAGGCCTATGCGGCCGTGAGCTCTCAGTTCAGGAAAGAACTTAGAACCAGGGCAAACTAGAAGCCAGTTGGATACTCTGAGTTAAGTACACGAGCAGTCCCTTAGGCTTCCAAAATGTATAAACGCTCTTAAGGCGAAGAGGCCTATGCGTCTGTGTGTTCCCAGTTCAGGAAAGAATTTAGAACAAGGGCTGACTAGAAGCCAGTTGAATTCTCTGAGTTAAGCACACGTCCAGTCCCTTAGGTTTCCAAATGGCATAAACACTCTTACCGCAAACAGGCCTATGCGGCCGAGTGTTCCCATTTCAGAAAAGAACTTAGTACAAGGGCAGCGAAGAATCTTGTTCGATACTCTGTGATAGGGCACACAAAGACGCTTATGCTTCCAAAACGTAAATGCGATCTTAAAGTGAAGATTCTCAAATGGCAGTTTGTTCCCAGTTATGGAATGAAGTTAGAACCTGGGCGCACTAGAGGCAAGCTGAATACTCTAAGGTAAGTGCACGCAAGTCCCTTCTGCTGCCAAAACATACAATCGCTCTTAAGGCTAAATCCCATAAGTGGCAGTGAGTTCCCAGGTGAGGAAAGATCCTGGAACAAGGGCAGACTAGAAACATGTTGGACACTCTGAGTTAAATTGAAGTGAACGCCCTTATGCTTCCAAAACCTATAAACGCACTGAAGATGAACACTCCTAAACGACAGTGTTTCCCGAGTGGAGGAAAGGTGCTCGAACAAGGGCGGTTTTTAGGCAGGTAGGAGACCTTGAGTTAAGTGCTCGCCAATGCGCTTCTGCATCCAAAATGTAAAATCCCGCTTAATACGAAAACCCATTCTGGCAGTGTTTTCCCAGTTGAGGAAAGAACTTAGAACAAGGACGTACTGAAGCCAACTTGTATACTCTGAGAGATGTGCACACCCAGTCCCTTGACTTCCAAAACGTATCATCACTCTATACGTGAACTCTCAATTGTGGCAGTGTGTTCACAGTTCAGGAAAGAACTCAGAGCAAAGGCGGACCACAAGCAGTTGGAAGCTCTAAGTAAAATGCAGGCTAAGCCCGTAGGCTTCCAAAATGTATAAAGGCTCTTACTGCGAGGAGGCCTACTCTGCCATGTGTTCCTAGTTCAGGAAAGAACTTAGAACAAGGGAAGAGTAGAAGCCAGTTGGATACTCTGAGTTAAGTGCACGTCCAGTCCCTTATGCTTCCAAAATGAATAAATGCTCATAAGGCGACTAGGCCTATGCAGCCGTGAGTTCCCAGTTCAGGAAAGAACTTAGAACCAGGGCCGACTAGAAGCCAGTTGGATACTATGAGTTAAGTACACGAGCAGTCCCTTAGGCTTCCAAAATGTATAAACGCTCTTAAGGCGAAGAGGCCTATGCGTCCGTGTGTTCCCAGTTCAGGAAAGAACTTAGAACCAGGGCCGACTAGAAGCCAGTTGGATACTATGAGTTAAGTGCACGACCAGTCCCTTAGACTTCCAAAATGTATAAACGCTCTTAAGGCGAAGAGGCCTATGCGTCCTCGTGTTCCCAGTTCAGGAAAGAACTTAGAACCAGGGCAGACTAGAAGCCAGTTGGATACTCCGAGTTAAGTGCACGTCCAGTCCCTTAGGCTCCCAAAATGTATAAACGCTCTTAAGGCGAAGAGGTCTATGCATCCGTGTGTTCCCAGTTCAGGAAAGAACTTAGAGCAAGGGCAGACTAAAAGCCAGTTGAATTCTCTGAGTTAAGTGCACATCCAGTCCCTTAGGCTTCCAAAATGTATAAACACTCTTAAGGCGAACAGGCCTATGCGTCCGTGTGTTCCCAGTTCATTAAAGAACTTAGAACAAGGGCAGACTAGAAGCCAGTTGAATACTCTGATTTAAGTGCACATCCAGTCCCGTAGGCTTCCAAATGGTATAAATGCACTAAGGCGAACAGGCCTATGCAGCCGTGTGTTCCCAGTTCAGGAAAGACCTTAGAACAAGGGCAGAATAGAAGCCAGTTGGATACTCTGAGTTAAGTGCAGGTCCAGTCCCTTATGCTTCCAATACGAAGAAATGCTCATAAGGCGAATAGGCCTATGCGGCCGTGAGTTCCCAGTTCAGGAAAGAAATTAGAACCAGGGCAGACTAGAAGCCAGTTGGATACTCTGAGTTAAGTGCACGTCCAGTCCTTAGGCTTCCAAAATGTATAAACGCTCTTAAGGCGAAGAGGCCTATGCGTCCCTGTGTTCCCACTTCAGGAAAGAATTTAGAAAAAGGGCCGACTAGAAGCCAGTTGGATACTCTGAGTTAAGCGCACGTCCAGTCCCTTAGGCTTCCAAATGGCATAAACACTCTTATCGCAAACAGGCCTATGCGACCGAGTGTTCCCAGTTCAGAAAAGAACTTAGTACAAGGGCAGCGAAGAATCTTGTTCGATCCTCTGTGATAGGGCACACAAAGACGCTTATGCTTCCAAAACGTAAACGCGATTTTAAAGTGAAGATTCACAAATGGCAGTTTGTTCCAAGATATGGAATGAAGCTAGAACCTGGGTGCACTAGAGGCAAGTTGAATACTTTAAGGTAAGTGCACGCAAGTCCCTTCTGCTTCCAAAAGGTATAATCACTCTTAAGGTTAAGTCCCATAAGTGGCTGTGTGTTCCCAGGTGAGGAAAGATCTTAGAACAAGGGCAGACTAGAAACATGTTGGACACTCTGAGTTAAATTCAAGTGAAGGCCTTATGCTTCCAAAACCTACAAACGCACTGAAGATGAACACTGCTAAATGGCAGTGTTTTCCCACTTGAGGAAAGGTGTTCGAACAAGGGCTGTCTGTAGGCAGGTAGGAGACCCTGAGTACAGTGATCGCCAATGTGCTTCTGCTGCCGAAACGTAAAATCCCAGTTAATACTAAAACCCATCTGTCAGTGCTTTCCCAGTTGAGGAAAGAAGTTAGAACAAGGACAGACTGAAGCCAACTTGTATACTGTGAGTGAAGTGCACACCCAGTCTCTTAGACTTCCAATCCGTATCATCGCTCTATAGGTGAAGTCTCATTTGTGGCAGTGTGTTCACAGTTCAGGAAAGAACTCAGAGCAAAGGCGGACAACAAGCCATTTGGAAGCTCTAAGAAAATGCAGGCTAAGGCCTGTAGGCTTCCAAAACTTATAAAGGCTCTTTCTGGGAGGAGGCCTATTCTACCATGTGTTCCCAGTTCAGGAAAGAACTTAGAACAAGAGCAGACTAGAAGCCAGTTGGATGCTCTGAGTTAAGTGTACGTCCAGTCTCTTATGCTTCCAACGAAGAAATGCTCATAAGGCGAAGAGGCCTATGCGTCCGTGTGTTCCCAGTTCAGGAAAGAAGTTAGAAAAAGGAAAGATGAGAAGCCAGTTGGATACTCTAAGATAAGTGCACGTCCAGTCCCTTAAGCTTCCAAAAATGTATAAACGCTATTAAGTCGAAGAGGCCAATGCGACGGTGTGTTCCCAGTTCAGGAAAGACCTTAGAATAAGGGCAGACTAGAAGCCAGTTGGATACTCTGAGTTAAGTGCACGTCCAGTCCCTTAAGCTTCCAATACGTATAAATGTTCTTAAGTCGAACAGGCGATGCGGCCGTGTGTTCCCAGTACAGGAAAGAACTT
The DNA here is from genome assembly GCF_922984935.1 of Meles meles. NCBI lineage: Eukaryota > Metazoa > Chordata > Mammalia > Carnivora > Mustelidae > Meles > Meles meles. The sequence goes on from NC_060071.1 coordinate 29,512,726, forward strand.
AGAACAAGGACAGACTAGAAGCCAGTCGAATACTCTGAGTTAAGTGCACGTCCAGTCCCTTAGGCTTCCAAATGGTATAAATGCTCTAAGGCGAACAGGCCTATGCGGCCGTGAGTTCCCAGTTCAGGAAAGAACTTATAACAAGGGCAGACTAGAAGCTAGTTGGATACTCTGAGTTAAGTGCAGTTCCAGTCCCTTATGCTTCCAAAACGAATAAATGCTCATAAGGCGAATTGGCCTATGCGGCCGTGAGTTCCCAGTTCAGGAAAGAACTTAGAACCAGGGCAGACTAGAAGCCAGTTGGATACTCTGAGTTAAGTGCACGAGCAGTACCTTAGGCTTCCAAAATGTATAAACGCTCTTAAGGCGAAGAGGCCTATGAGTCCTTGTGTTCCCAGTTCAGGAAAGACCTTAGAACAAGGGTCGACTAGAAGCCAGTTGGATACTCTGAGTTAAGCGCACGTCCAGTCCCTTAGGCTTCCAAATGGCATAAACACTATTACCGCAAACAGGCCCATGCGGCCGAGGTTTCCAGTTCAGAAAAGAACTTAGTACAAGGGCAGACAAGAATCTTGTTGGATACTCTGAGATAGGGCACACAAAGACGCTTATGCTTCCAAAATGTAAACACGATCTTTAAGTGAAGATTCACAAATGGCAGTTTGTTCCCAGTTATGGAATGAAGTTAGAACCTGGGCGCACTAGAGGCAAGCTGAATACTCTAAGGTAAGTGCACGCAAGTCCCTTCAGCTGCCAAAACGTATAATGGCTCTTAAGGCTAACACCCATAAGTGGCAGTGAGTTCCCAGGTGAGGAAAGATCTTATAACAAGGGCAGACTAGAAACATGTTGGACACTCTGAGTTAAACTGAAGTGAACGCCCTTATGCTTCCAAAACCTACAAACGCACTGAAGTTGAACACTCCTAAACGGCAGTGTTTCCCCAGTGGAGGAAAGGTGCTCGAACAAGGGCGGTCTCTAGGCAGGTAGGAGACCCGGAGTTAAGTGCCCGCCAATGCGCTTCTGCATCCAAAATGTAAAATCCCGCATAATACTAAAACCCATTCTGGCAGTGTTTTCCCAGTTGAGGACAGAACTTAGAACAAGGACGTACTGAAGCCAACTTGTATACTCTGAGGGAAGTGCACACCCAGTCCCTTAGACTTCCAAAACGTATCATCGCTCTATAGGTGAAGTCTCAATTGTGGCAGTGTGTTCACAGTTCAGGAAAGAACTCAGAGCAAAGGCGGACCACAAGCAGTTGGAAGCTCTAAGTAAAATTCAGGCTAAGGCCGTAGGCTTCCAAAACGTATAAAGGCTGTTACTGCGAGGAGGCCTACTCTGCCATGTGTTCTCAGTTCAGGAAAGAACTTAGAACCAGGGCAGACTAGAAGCCAGTTGGATACTCTGAGTTAAGTGCACCTCTTGTTCCTTAGACTTGCAAATGTTATAAACCCTCTTAAGGCAACAGGCCTATGAGGCCGTGTGTTCCCAGTTCAGAAAGAACTTAGTACAAGGACAGACCAGAATCTTGTTGGATACTCTGAGTTAGGGCACACAACGACGCTTATGCTTCCAAAACCTAAACGCGATCTTAAAGTGAAGATTCACAAATGGCAGTTTGTTCCCAGTTATGGAATGAAGGTAGAACCAGGGCACACTGGAGGCAAGTTGAATACTCTAAGGGTAAATGCACGCAAGTCCCTTCTGCTTTCAAAACGTATAATCGCTCTTAAGGTTAAGTCCCATAAGTGGCAGTGAGTTCCCATGTGAGGAAAGATCTTAGAACAAGGGCAGACTAGAAACATGTTGGACACTCTGAATTAAATTCAAGTGATGCCTTTGCGCTTCCAAAACCTACAAACGCACTGAAGATGAACACTGCAATACGGCAGTGTTTTCCCAGTGGAGGAAAGGTGTTCGAACGCGGGTGGTCTCTAGGAAGGTAGGAGACCCTGAGTTCAGTGCTCGCCAATGCACTTCTGCTGTCAAAACGTAAAATCCCGCTTAATACTAAAACCAATTCTGGCAGTGTTTTCCCAGTTGAGGGAAGAAGTTAGAACAAGGACAGTCTGCACCCTACTTTTAAACTCTGAGTGAAGTACACACCCAGTCCCTTAGACTTCCAATCCGTATCACCGCGCTTTAGGTGAAGTCTCATTTGTGGCAGTGTGTGCGCAGTTCAGGAAAGAACTCAGAGCAAAGGTGGACGATAAGCAAGTTGTAAGCTCTAAGAAAAATGCAGGCTAAGGCCCGTAGGCTTCCAAAACCTATAAAGGCTCTTACGGCGAAGAGGCCTATTCTGCCGCGTGTTCTCCGTTCAGGAAAGAACATAGAACAAGGGCAGACTAGAAGCCAGTTGGATACTCTGAGTTAAGTGCACGTCCAGTCCCTTATCCTTCCAAATCGTATCAATGCTCTTACGGCGAACCGGCCAATGCGGCCGTGTGTTCCCAGATCAGGAAAGAACTTAGAACAAAGGCAGACTAGAACCCAGTTGAATACTCTGAGTTAAGTGCACGTCCAGTCCTTAAGGCTTCCAATACGTATAAATGCTCATAAGGTGAAGAGGCCTATGCAGTCTTGAGTTCCCAGTTCTCGAAAGAACTTAGAACAAGGGAAGACTGGAAGCCATCTGAATATTCTGAGTTAAGTGCACGTCCAGTCCCTTAGACTTCCAAAATGCGTAAAACCTCTTAAGGCGAAGAGGCCTATGCGGACGTGTGTTCCCAGTTCAGGAAAGAACTTAGATCAAGGGCAGACTAGACGCCAGTTGGATACTCTGAGTTAAGTGCAAGTCCAGTCCCTTATGCTTCCAAATCAGATCAATGCTCTTACGATGAACAGGCCTATGCGGCCGTGTGTTCCAGTTCAGGATAGAACTTTATTACAAGGGCAGACAAGAATCTTGTTGGATACTCTGAGTTAGGGCACACAATGACGCTTATGCTTCCAAAACCTAAACGCGATCTTCAAGTGAAGTTTCACAAAAGGCAGTTTGTTCCCAGTTATGGAATGAAGTTAGAACCTGGGCGCACTAGAGGCAAGTTGTATGCTCTAGGGTAAGTGCACGCAAGTCCCTTCTGCTTTCAAAACGTATAATTGCTCTTAAGGTTAAGTCCCATAAGTGGCAGCGAGTTCCTAGGTGAGGAATGATCTTAGAACAAGGGCAGACTAGAAACATGTTGGACACTCTGAATTAAATTGAAGTGAACGCCCTTATGCTTCCAAAACCTACAAACGCACAGAAGATGAATACTCCAAAATGGCAGTGTTTCTTCTGTGGAGGAAAGGTGTTCGAACAAGGGCGGTCTCTAGGCAGGTAGAAGACCCTGAGATAAGTGCCGGCCAATGCGCTTCTGCTTCCAAAACGTAAAATCCCGCTTAATACTAAAACCATTTCTACCAGTGTTTTCCCAGTTCAGGAAAGAAGTTAGAACAAGGACGGTCTGACGATACTTGTATCCTCTGAGTGAAGAGAACACCCAGTCCCTTAGACTGCCAAAACGTATCATCGCTCTTTAGGTGAAGTCTCAGTTGAGGCAGTGTGTTCACAGTTCAAGAAAGAACGCAGAGCAAAGGCGGACCACAAGCAGTTGTAAGCTCTAAGTAAAACCAGGCTAAGGCCGTAGGCTTTCAAAAGGCATAAAGGCTCTTACTGCGAGGAGGCCTATTCTGCCGCGTGTTCCCAATTCAGGAAAGAACTTAGAACAAGGGCAGACTAGAAACTAGTTGCATACTCTGAGTTTAGTGCACGTCCAGTCCCTTACGGTTCCAATATGTATAAATGCTCTTACGGCAAACAGGCCTATGCGGCCGTGTGTTCCCAGTTCAGGAAAGAACTTAGAACAAGGGCAGACTAGAAGCCAGTTGAATACTCTGAGTTAAGTGCACGTCCAGTCCCTTAGGCTTCCAATACGTATAAATGCTCTTACGGCAAACAGGCCTATGCGGCCATGTGTCCCCAGGTCAGGGAAGACCTTGAACAAGGGCAGACTTGAAGCCAGTTGAATACTCTGAGTTAAGTGCACGTCCAGTCCCTTAGACTTCCAAAATGTGTAAACCTACTTAAGGCGAAGAGGCCTATACGGCCATTTGTTCCCAGTTCAAGAAAGAACTTAGAACAAGGGTAAACTAGAAGCCAGTTGGATACTATGAGTTAAGTGCACGTCCAGTCCATTGTGCTTCCAATACGTATAAATGTTCTTTAGGCGAACAGGCCTATGCGGCCGTGTGTTCCCAGTACAGGAAAGACCTTAGAACAAGGGCAGAGTAGGAGCCAGTTGGATACTCTGAGTTAAGTGCACTTCCAGTCCCTTAGGCTTCCAAATATTATATATGCTCTTAAGGCGAACAGGCCTATGCGGCCGTGTTTTCCCAGTTCAGAAAAGAACTTAGTACAAGGACAGACAAGAATCTGGTTGGATACTCTGAGTTAGGGCACACAACGACGCTTATGCTTCCAAAACCTAAACTCGATCTTAAAGTGAAGATTCACAAATAGCAGTTTGTTCCCAGTTATGGAATGAGGTTAGAACCTGGGCACACTGAAGGCAAGTTGAATACTCTAAGGTAAGTGCACGTTGTCCCTTCTGCTGCCAAAACGTATAATCGCTCTTAAGGTTAAGTCCCATAAGTGGCAGCCAGTTCCTAGGTGAGGAAAGATCTTAGAACAAGGGTAGACTAGAAACATGTTGGACACTCTGAGTTAAATTGAAGTGAACGCCCTGATGCTTCCCAAACCTACAAACGCACTGAAGATGAACACTCCTAAGCGGCAGTGTTGCCCCAGTGGAGGAAAGGTGTTCGAACAAGGGCGGTCTCTAGGCAGGTAGGAGACCCAGAGTTAAGTGCTCGCCAGTGCGCTTCTGCTTCCGAAATGTAAAATCCCGCTTAATTCTAAAACCCATTCTGGCAGTGTTTTCCCAGTTGAGGAGAGAAGTTAGATTGACGGTCTGAACTCTGCTTGTATACTCTGAGTGAACAGCACAACCAGTCCCTTAGACTGCCAAAACGTATCATCGCTCTTTAGGTGAAGTCTCATTTGAGGCAATGTGCTCGCAGTTCAGGAAAGAACTCAGAGCAAAGGCGGACGATAGACAAGTTGTAAGCTCTAAGTAAAAGGCAGGCTAAGGCCCGTAGGCTTCCAAAATGTATAAAGGCTCTTACGGCGAGGAGGCCTATTCTGCCTTGTGTTCTCCATTCAGGAAAGAACATAGAACAAGGGCAGACTAGAAGCCAGTTGGATACTCTGAGTTAAGTGCACGTCCAGTCCCTTATGCTTCCAAATCGTATCAATGCTCTTACGGCGTTCAGGCCTATGCGGCCGTGTGTTCCCAGTTCAGGAAAGAACTTAGAACAAGGGCTGACTAGAAGACAGTTGAATACTCTGAGTTAAGTGCACGTCCAGTCCCTAAGGCTGCCAATACGTATAAATGCTCATAAGTTGAAGAGGCCTATGCGGTCGTGTGTTCCCAGTTCTCGAAAGAACTTAGAACAAGGGAAGTCTGGAAGCCAGCTGAATACTCTGAGTTAAGGGCAGGTCTAATCCCTGAACCTCCAAATGGTATAATCGCTCTTAAGGCGAACAGGCCGATGCGGCCGTGTGTTCCCAGTTCAGAAAGAACTTAGTACAAGGACAGACAAGAATCTTGTTGGATACTCTGAGTTAGGGCACACAACGACGCTTATGCTTCCAAAACCTAAACTCGATCTTAAAGTGAAGATTCACAAATAGCAGTTTTTTCCCAGTTATGGAATGAGGTTAGAACCTGGGCACACTGAAGGCAAGTTGAATACTCTAAGGTAAGTGCACGTTGTCCCTTCTGCTGCCAAAACGTATAATCGCTCTTAAGGTTAAGTCCCATAAGTGGCAGCCAGTTCCTAGGTGAGGAAAGATCTTAGAACAAGGGTAGACTAGAAACATGTTGGACACTCTGAGTTCAATTGAAGTGAACGCCCTGATGCTTCCCAAACCTACAAACGCACTGAAGATGAACACTCCTAAGCGGCAGTGTTGCCCCAGTGGAGGAAAGGTGTTCGAACAAGGGCGGTCTCTAGGCAGGTAGGAGACCCGGAGTTAAGTGCTCGCCAGTGCGCTTCTGCTTCCGAAATGTAAAATCCCGCTTAATTCTAAAACCCATTCTGGCACTGTTTTCCCAGTTGAGGAGAGAAGTGAGTACAAGGACTGTCTGAACGCTACTTGTATACTCTGCGTGAAGAGCACACACAGTCCTTTAGACTGCCAAAACGTATCATCGCTCTTTAGGTGAAGTCTCATTTGAGGGAGTGTGTTCACAGTTCAGGAAAGAACACAGAGCAAACGCGGACCAGAAGCAGTTGGAAGTTCTAAGTAAAAAGCAGGCTAAGGCCGTAGGCTTCAAAAACGTATAAAGGCTCTTACTGCAAGGAGGTCTATTCTGCCGCGTGTTCCCAGTACAGGAAAGAACTTAGAACAAGGGCAGACTAGAAGCCAGTTGAATACTCCGAGTTAAGTGCACGTCCAGTCCCTTAGGCTTCCAATACGTATAAATGCTCATAAGGTGAAGAGGCCTATGCGGTCGTGTGTTCCCGGTTCTGGAAAGAGCTTAGAACAAGGGCAGACTGGAAGCCAGTTGAATACTCTGCGTTAAGTGCACGTCCAGTCCCTTCGACTTCCAAAATGGGTCAACCCTCTTAAGGCGAAGAGGCCTATACGGCCGTTTGTTCCCAGTTCAAGAAAGAACTCAGAACAAGGGTAGACTAGAAGCCAGTTGGATACTCTGAGTTAAGTGCACATCCAGTCCATTGTGCTTCCAATACGTATAAATGTTCTTTAGGCGAAGAGGCCTGTGCGGCCGTGTGTTCCCAGTTCAGGAAAGACCTTAGAACCAGGGCAGACGAGGAGCCAGTTGGGTACTCTGAGTTAAGTGCACTTCTAATCCCTTAGGCTTCCAAATGTTATAAACGCTCTTCAGGCGAACAGGCCTATGCGGCCGTGTGTTCCCAGTTCCGCAAAGAACTTAGTACAAGGGCAGACAGGAATCTTGTTGGATACTCTGAGTTCGGGCACACAACGACGCTTATGCTTCCCAAACCTAAACGCGATCTTCAAGTGAAGATTCACAAATGGCAGTTTGTTCCCAGTTATGGAATGAAGTTAGAACCTGGGCGCACTGAAGGCAAGTTGAATACTCTAAGGTAAGTGCACGCTGTCCCTTCTGCTGCCAAAACGCGTATAATCGCTCTGAAGGTTAAGTCCCATAAGTGGCAGCCAGTTCCTCGGTGAGGAAAGATCTTAGAACAAGGGCAGACTAGAAACGTATTGGACACTCTGAGTTCAATTCAAGTGAAGGCCCTGATGCTTCCCAAACCTACAAACGCACTGAAGATGAACACTCCTAAACGGCAGGGTTTCCCCAGTGGAGGAAAGGTGTTCGAACAAGGGCGTTCTCTAGGCAGGTAGGAGACCGTGAGTTAAGTGCCGGGCAATGCACTTCTGCTTCCAAAACGTAAAATCCCGCTGAATTCTAAAACCCATTCTGGCAGTGTTTTCCCAGTTGAGGAAAGAAGTGAGAAGAAGGACGGTCTGAACGCTGCTTGTATACTCTGAGTGAACAGCACACCCAGTCCCTTTGACTGGCAAAACGTATCATCGCTCTTTAGGTGAAGTCTCATTGGAGGCAGTGTGTTCGCAATTCAAGAAAGAACGCAGAGCAAAGGTGGACCACAAGCAGTTGTAAGCTCTAAGTAAAACCAGGCTAAGGCCGTAGGCTCCCAAAATGTATAAAGGCTCTTACGGCGAGGAGGCCTATTCTGCCGCGTGGTCCCAATTCAGGAAAGAACTGAGAACAAGGGCAGACTAGAAACTAGTTGCATACTCTGAGTTTAGTGCACGTCCAGTCCCTTACGCTTCCAATACGTATCAATGCTCTTACGGCGAACAGGCCTAGGCGGCCGTGTGTTCCCAGTTCAGGAAAGAACTTAGAACAAGGGCAGACTAGAAGCCAGTTGAATACTCCGAGTTAAGTGCACGTCCAGTCCCTTAGGCTTCCAATACGTATAAATGCTCATAAGGTGAAGAGGCCTATGCGGTCGTGTGTTCCCGGTTCTGGAAAGAGCTTAGAACAAGGGCAGACTGGAAGCCAGTTGAATACTCTGCGTTAAGTGCACGTCCAGTCCCTTCGACTTCCAAAATGGGTCAAGCCTCTTAAGGCGAAGAGGCCTATACGGCCGTTTGTTCCCAGTTCAAGAAAGAACTTAGAACAAGGGTAGACTAGAAGCCAGTTGGAGACTCTGAGTTAAGTGCACATCCAGTCCATTGTGCTTCCAATACGTATAAATGTTCTTTAGGCGAACAGGCCTGTGCGGCCGTGTGCTCCCAGTTCAGGAAAGACCTCAGAACCAGGGCAGACGAGGAGCCAGTTGGGTACTCTGAGTTAAGTGCACTTCTAATCCCTTAGGCTTCCAAATGTTATAAACGCTCTTAAGGCGAACAGGCCTATGCGGCCGTGTGTTCCCAGTTCCGCAAAGAACTTAGTACAAGGGCAGACAGGAATCTTGTTGGATACTCTGAGTTCGGGCACACAACGACGCTTATGCTTCCCAAACCTAAACGCGATCTTCAAGTGAAGATTCACAAATGGCAGTTTGTTCCCAGTTATGGAATGAAGTTAGAACCTGGGCGCACTGAAGGCAAGTTGAATACTCTAAGGTAAGTGCACGCTGTCCCTTCTGCTGCCAAAACGCGTATAATCGCTCTTAAGGTTAAGTCCCATAAGTGGCAGCCAGTTCCTCGGTGAGGAAAGATCTTAGAACAAGGGCAGACTAGAAACGTATTGGTCACTCTGAGTTCAATTCAAGTGAAGGCCCTGATGCTTCCCAAACCTACAAACGCACTGAAGATGAACACTCCTAAACGGCAGGGTTTCCCCAGTGGAGGAAAGGTGTTCGAACAAGGGCGTTCTCTAGGCAGGTAGGAGACCGTGAGTTAAGTGCCGGGCAATGCACTTCTGCTTCCAAAACGTAAAATCCCGCTGAATTCTAAAACCCATTCTGGCAGTGTTTTCCCAGTTGAGGAAAGAAGTGAGAAGAAGGACGGTCTGAACGCTGCTTGTATACTCTGAGTGAACAGCACACCCAGTCCCTTTGACTGGCAAAACGTATCATCGCTCTTTAGGTGAAGTCTCATTGGAGGCAGTGTGTTCGCAATTCAAGAAAGAACGCAGAGCAAAGGTGGACCACAAGCAGTTGTAAGCTCTAAGTAAAACCAGGCTAAGGCCGTAGGCTCCCAAAATGTATAAAGGCTCTTACGGCGAGGAGGCCTATTCTGCCGCGTGGTCCCAATTCAGGAAAGAACTGAGAACAAGGGCAGACTAGAAACTAGTTGCATACTCTGAGTTTAGTGCACGTCCAGTCCCTTACGCTTCCAATACGTATCAATGCTCTTACGGCGAACAGGCCTAGGCGGCCGTGTGTTCCCAGTTCAGGAAAGAACTTAGAACAAGGGCAGACTAGAAGCCAGTTGAATACTCCGAGTTAAGTGCACGTCCAGTCCCTTAGGCTTCCAATACGTATAAATGCTCATAAGGTGAAGAGGCCTATGCGGTCGTGTGTTCCCGGTTCTGGAAAGAGCTTAGAACAAGGGCAGACTGGAAGCCAGTTGAATACTCTGCGTTAAGTGCACGTCCAGTCCCTTCGACTTCCAAAATGGGTCAACCCTCTTAAGGCGAAGAGGCCTATACGGCCGTTTGTTCCCAGTTCAAGAAAGAACTCAGAACAAGGGTAGACTAGAAGCCAGTTGGAGACTCTGAGTTAAGTGCACATCCAGTCCATTGTGCTTCCAATACGTATAAATGTTCTTTAGGCGAACAGGCCTGTGCGGCCGTGTGTTCCCAGTTCAGGAAAGACCTTAGAACCAGGGCAGACGAGGAGCCAGTTGGGTACTCTGAGTTAAGTGCACTTCTAATCCCTTAGGCTTCCAAATGTTATAAACGCTCTTAAGGCGAACAGGCCTATGCGGCCGTGTGTTCCCAGTTCCGCAAAGAACTTAGTACAAGGGCAGACAGGAATCTTGTTGGATACTCTGAGTTCGGGCACACAACGACGCTTATGCTTCCCAAACCTAAACGCGATCTTCAAGTGAAGATTCACAAATGGCAGTTTGTTCCCAGTTATGGAATGAAGTTAGAACCTGGGCGCACTGAAGGCAAGTTGAATACTCTAAGGTAAGTGCACGCTGTCCCTTCTGCTGCCAAAACGCGTATAATCGCTCTGAAGGTTAAGTCCCATAAGTGGCAGCCAGTTCCTCGGTGAGGAAAGATCTTAGAACAAGGGCAGACTAGACACGTATTGGACACTCTGAGTTCAATTCAAGTGAAGGCCCTGATGCTTCCCAAACCTACAAACGCACTGAAGATGAACACTCCTAAACGGCAGGGTTTCCCCAGTGGAGGAAAGGTGTTCGAACAAGGGCGTTCTCTAGGCAGGTAGGAGACCGTGAGTTAAGTGCCGGGCAATGCACTTCTGCTTCCAAAACGTAAAATCCCGCTGAATTCTAAAACCCATTCTGGCAGTGTTTTCCCAGTTGAGGAAAGAAGTGAGAAGAAGGACGGTCTGAACGCTGCTTGTATACTCTGAGTGAACAGCACACCCAGTCCCTTTGACTGGCAAAACGTATCATCGCTCTTTAGGTGAAGTCTCAGTGGAGGCAGTGTGTTCGCAATTCAAGAAAGAACGCAGAGCAAAGGTGGACCACAAGCAGTTGTAAGCTCTAAGTAAAACCAGGCTAAGGCCGTAGGCTCCCAAAATGTATAAAGGCTCTTACGGCGAGGAGGCCTATTCTGCCGCGTAGTCCCAATTCAGGAAAGAACTGAGAACAAGGGCAGACTAGAAACTAGTTGCATACTCTGAGTTTAGTGCACGTCCAGTCCCTTACGCTTCCAATACGTATCAATGCTCTTACGGCGAACAGGCCTAGGCGGCCGTGTGTTCCCAGTTCAGGAAAGAACTTAGAACAAGGGCAGACTAGAAGCCAGTTGAATACTCCGAGTTAAGTGCACGTCCAGTCCCTTAGGCTTCCAATACGTATAAATGCTCATAAGGTGAAGAGGCCTATGCGGTCGTGTGTTCCCGGTTCTGGAAAGAGCTTAGAACAAGGGCAGACTGGAAGCCAGTTGAATACTCTGCGTTAAGTGCACGTCCAGTCCCTTCGACTTCCAAAATGGGTCAACCCTCTTAAGGCGAAGAGGCCTATACGGCCGTTTGTTCCCAGTTCAAGAAAGAACTCAGAACAAGGGTAGACTAGAAGCCAGTTGGAGACTCTGAGTTAAGTGCACATCCAGTCCATTGTGCTTCCAATACGTATAAATGTTCTTTAGGCGAACAGGCCTGTGCGGCCGTGTGTTCCCAGTTCAGGAAAGACCTTAGAACCAGGGCAGACGAGGAGCCAGTTGGGTAGTCTGAGTTAAGTGCACTTCTAATCCCTTAGGCTTCCAAATGTTATAAACGCTCTTAAGGCGAACAGGCCTATGCGGCCGTGTGTTCCCAGTTCCGCAAAGAACTTAGTACAAGGGCAGACAGGAATCTTGTTGGATACTCTGAGTTCGGGCACACAACGACGCTTATGCTTCCCAAACCTAAACGCGATCTTCAAGTGAAGATTCACAAATGGCAGTTTGTTCCCAGTTATGGAATGAAGTTAGAACCTGGGCGCACTGAAGGCAAGTTGAATACTCTAAGGTAAGTGCACGCTGTCCCTTCTGCTGCCAAAACGCGTATAATCGCTCTGAAGGTTAAGTCCCATAAGTGGCAGCCAGTTCCTCGGTGAGGAAAGATCTTAGAACAAGGGCAGACTAGACACGTATTGGACACTCTGAGTTCAATTCAAGTGAAGGCCCTGATGCTTCCCAAACCTACAAACGCACTGAAGATGAACACTCCTAAACGGCAGGGTTTCCCCAGTGGAGGAAAGGTGTTCGAACAAGGGCGTTCTCTAGGCAGGTAGGAGACCGTGAGTTAAGTGCCGGGCAATGCACTTCTGCTTCCAAAACGTAAAATCCCGCTGAATTCTAAAACCCATTCTGGCAGTGTTTTCCCAGTTGAGGAAAGAAGTGAGAAGAAGGACGGTCTGAACGCTGCTTGTATACTCTGAGTGAACAGCACACCCAGTCCCTTTGACTGGCAAAACGTATCATCGCTCTTTAGGTGAAGTCTCATTGGAGGCAGTGTGTTCGCAATTCAAGAAAGAACGCAGAGCAAAGGTGGACCACAAGCAGTTGTAAGCTCTAAGTAAAACCAGGCTAAGGCCGTAGGCTCCCAAAATGTATAAAGGCTCTTACGGCGAGGAGGCCTATTCTGCCGCGTGGTCCCAATTCAGGAAAGAACTGAGAACAAGGGCAGACTAGAAACTAGTTGCATACTCTGAGTTTAGTGCACGTCCAGTCCCTTACGCTTCCAATACGTATCAATGCTCTTACGGCGAACAGGCCTAGGCGGCCGTGTGTTCCCAGTTCAGGAAAGAACTTAGAACAAGGGCAGACTAGAAGCCAGTTGAATACTCCGAGTTAAGTGCACGTCCAGTCCCTTAGGCTTCCAATACGTATAAATGCTCATAAGGTGAAGAGGCCTATGCGGTCGTGTGTTCCCGGTTCTGGAAAGAGCTTAGAACAAGGGCAGACTGGAAGCCAGTTGAATACTCTGCGTTAAGTGCACGTCCAGTCCCTTCGACTTCCAAAATGGGTCAACCCTCTTAAGGCGAAGAGGCCTATACGGCCGTTTGTTCCCAGTTCAAGAAAGAACTTAGAACAAGGGTAGACTAGAAGCCAGTTGGAGACTCTGAGTTAAGTGCACATCCAGTCCATTGTGCTTCCAATACGTATAAATGTTCTTTAGGCGAACAGGCCTGTGCGGCCGTGTGCTCCCAGTTCAGGAAAGACCTCAGAACCAGGGCAGACGAGGAGCCAGTTGGGTACTCTGAGTTAAGTGCACTTCTAATCCCTTAGGCTTCCAAATGTTATAAACGCTCTTAAGGCGAACAGGCCTATGCGGCCGTGTGTTCCCAGTTCCGCAAAGAACTTAGTACAAGGGCAGACAGGAATCTTGTTGGATACTCTGAGTTCGGGCACACAACGACGCTTATGCTTCCCAAACCTAAACGCGATCTTCAAGTGAAGATTCACAAATGGCAGTTTGTTCCCAGTTATGGAATGAAGTTAGAACCTGGGCGCACTGAAGGCAAGTTGAATACTCTAAGGTAAGTGCACGCTGTCCCTTCTGCTGCCAAAACGCGTATAATCGCTCTGAAGGTTAAGTCCCATAAGTGGCAGCCAGTTCCTCGGTGAGGAAAGATCTTAGAACAAGGGCAGACTAGACACGTATTGGACACTCTGAGTTCAATTAAAGTGAAGGCCCTGATGCTTCCCAAACCTACAAACGCACTGAAGATGAACACTCCTAAACGGCAGGGTTTCCCCAGTGGAGGAAAGGTGTTCGAACAAGGGCGTTCTCTAGGCAGGTAGGAGACCGTGAGTTAAGTGCCGGGCAATGCACTTCTGCTTCCAAAACGTAAAATCCCGCTGAATTCTAAAACCCATTCTGGCAGTGTTTTCCCAGTTGAGGAAAGAAGTGAGAAGAAGGACGGTCTGAACGCTGCTTGTATACTCTGAGTGAACAGCACACCCAGTCCCTTTGACTGGCAAAACGTATCATCGCTCTTTAGGTGAAGTCTCATTGGAGGCAGTGTGTTCGCAATTCAAGAAAGAACGCAGAGCAAAGGTGGACCACAAGCAGTTGTAAGCTCTAAGTAAAACCAGGCTAAGGCCGTAGGCTCCCAAAATGTATAAAGGCTCTTACGGCGAGGAGGCCTATTCTGCCGCGTGGTCCCAATTCAGGAAAGAACTGAGAACAAGGGCAGACTAGAAACTAGTTGCATACTCTGAGTTTAGTGCACGTCCAGTCCCTTACGCTTCCAATACGTATCAATGCTCTTACGGCGAACAGGCCTAGGCGGCCGTGTGTTCCCAGTTCAGGAAAGAACTTAGAACAAGGGCAGACTAGAAGCCAGTTGAATACTCCGAGTTAAGTGCACGTCCAGTCCCTTAGGCTTCCAATACGTATAAATGCTCATAAGGTGAAGAGGCCTATGCGGTCGTGTGTTCCCGGTTCTGGAAAGAGCTTAGAACAAGGGCAGACTGGAAGCCAGTTGAATACTCTGCGTTAAGTGCACGTCCAGTCCCTTCGACTTCCAAAATGGGTCAACCCTCTTAAGGCGAAGAGGCCTATACGGCCGTTTGTTCCCAGTTCAAGAAAGAACTCAGAACAAGGGTAGACTAGAAGCCAGTTGGAGACTCTGAGTTAAGTGCACATCCAGTCCATTGTGCTTCCAATACGTATAAATGTTCTTTAGGCGAACAGGCCTGTGCGGCCGTGTGTTCCCAGTTCAGGAAAGACCTTAGAACCAGGGCAGACGAGGAGCCAGTTGGGTAGTCTGAGTTAAGTGCACTTCTAATCCCTTAGGCTTCCAAATGTTATAAACGCTCTTAAGGCGAACAGGCCTATGCGGCCGTGTGTTCCCAGTTCCGCAAAGAACTTAGTACAAGGGCAGACAGGAATCTTGTTGGATACTCTGAGTTCGGGCACACAACGACGCTTATGCTTCCCAAACCTAAACGCGATCTTCAAGTGAAGATTCACAAATGGCAGTTTGTTCCCAGTTATGGAATGAAGTTAGAACCTGGGCGCACTGAAGGCAAGTTGAATACTCTAAGGTAAGTGCACGCTGTCCCTTCTGCTGCCAAAACGCGTATAATCGCTCTGAAGGTTAAGTCCCATAAGTGGCAGCCAGTTCCTCGGTGAGGAAAGATCTTAGAACAAGGGCAGACTAGAAACGTATTGGACACTCTGAGTTCAATTCAAGTGAAGGCCCTGATGCTTCCCAAACCTACAAACGCACTGAAGATGAACACTCCTAAACGGCAGGGTTTCCCCAGTGGAGGAAAGGTGTTCGAACAAGGGCGTTCTCTAGGCAGGTAGGAGACCGTGAGTTAAGTGCCGGGCAATGCACTTCTGCTTCCAAAACGTAAAATCCCGCTGAATTCTAAAACCCATTCTGGCAGTGTTTTCCCAGTTGAGGAAAGAAGTGAGAAGAAGGACGGTCTGAACGCTGCTTGTATACTCTGAGTGAACAGCACACCCAGTCCCTTTGACTGGCAAAACGTATCATCGCTCTTTAGGTGAAGTCTCATTGGAGGCAGTGTGTTCGCAATTCAAGAAAGAACGCAGAGCAAAGGTGGACCACAAGCAGTTGTAAGCTCTAAGTAAAACCAGGCTAAGGCCGTAGGCTCCCAAAATGTATAAAGGCTCTTACGGCGAGGAGGCCTATTCTGCCGCGTGGTCCCAATTCAGGAAAGAACTGAGAACAAGGGCAGACTAGAAACTAGTTGCCTACTCTGAGTTTAGTGCACGTCCAGTCCCTTACGCTTCCAATACGTATCAATGCTCTTACGGCGAACAGGCCTAGGCGGCCGTGTGTTCCCAGTTCAGGAAAGAACTTAGAACAAGGGCAGACTAGAAGCCAGTTGAATACTCCGAGTTAAGTGCACGTCCAGTCCCTTAGGCTTCCAATACGTATAAATGCTCATAAGGTGAAGAGGCCTATGCGGTCGTGTGTTCCCGGTTCTGGAAAGAGCTTAGAACAAGGGCAGACTGGAAGCCAGTTGAATACTCTGCGTTAAGTGCACGTCCAGTCCCTTCGACTTCCAAAATGGGTCAACCCTCTTAAGGCGAAGAGGCCTATACGGCCGTTTGTTCCCAGTTCAAGAAAGAACTTAGAACAAGGGTAGACTAGAAGCCAGTTGGAGACTCTGAGTTAAGTGCACATCCAGTCCATTGTGCTTCCAATACGTATAAATGTTCTTTAGGCGAACAGGCCTGTGCGGCCGTGTGCTCCCAGTTCAGGAAAGACCTCAGAACCAGGGCAGACGAGGAGCCAGTTGGGTACTCTGAGTTAAGTGCACTTCTAATCCCTTAGGCTTCCAAATGTTATAAACGCTCTTAAGGCGAACAGGCCTATGCGGCCGTGTGTTCCCAGTTCCGCAAAGAACTTAGTACAAGGGCAGACAGGAATCTTGTTGGATACTCTGAGTTCGGGCACACAACGACGCTTATGCTTCCCAAACCTAAACGCGATCTTCAAGTGAAGATTCACAAATGGCAGTTTGTTCCCAGTTATGGAATGAAGTTAGAACCTGGGCGCACTGAAGGCAAGTTGAATACTCTAAGGTAAGTGCACGCTGTCCCTTCTGCTGCCAAAACGCGTATAATCGCTCTGAAGGTTAAGTCCCATAAGTGGCAGCCAGTTCCTCGGTGAGGAAAGATCTTAGAACAAGGGCAGACTAGAAACGTATTGGACACTCTGAGTTCAATTCAAGTGAAGGCCCTGATGCTTCCCAAACCTACAAACGCACTGAAGATGAACACTCCTAAACGGCAGGGTTTCCCCAGTGGAGGAAAGGTGTTCGAACAAGGGCGTTCTCTAGGCAGGTAGGAGACCGTGAGTTAAGTGCCGGGCAATGCACTTCTGCTTCCAAAACGTAAAATCCCGCTGAATTCTAAAACCCATTCTGGCAGTGTTTTCCCAGTTGAGGAAAGAAGTGAGAAGAAGGACGGTCTGAACGCTGCTTGTATACTCTGAGTGAACAGCACACCCAGTCCCTTTGACTGGCAAAACGTATCATCGCTCTTTAGGTGAAGTCTCATTGGAGGCAGTGTGTTCGCAATTCAAGAAAGAACGCAGAGCAAAGGTGGACCACAAGCAGTTGTAAGCTCTAAGTAAAACCAGGCTAAGGCCGTAGGCTCCCAAAATGTATAAAGGCTCTTACGGCGAGGAGGCCTATTCTGCCGCGTGGTCCCAATTCAGGAAAGAACTGAGAACAAGGGCAGACTAGAAACTAGTTGCATACTCTGAGTTTAGTGCACGTCCAGTCCCTTACGCTTCCAATACGTATCAATGCTCTTACGGCGAACAGGCCTAGGCGGCCGTGTGTTCCCAGTTCAGGAAAGAACTTAGAACAAGGGCAGACTAGAAGCCAGTTGAATACTCCGAGTTAAGTGCACGTCCAGTCCCTTAGGCTTCCAATACGTATAAATGCTCATAAGGTGAAGAGGCCTATGCGGTCGTGTGTTCCCGGTTCTGGAAAGAGCTTAGAACAAGGGCAGACTGGAAGCCAGTTGAATACTCTGCGTTAAGTGCACGTCCAGTCCCTTCGACTTCCAAAATGGGTCAACCCTCTTAAGGCGAAGAGGCCTATACGGCCGTTTGTTCCCAGTTCAAGAAAGAACTCAGAACAAGGGTAGACTAGAAGCCAGTTGGAGACTCTGAGTTAAGTGCACATCCAGTCCATTGTGCTTCCAATACGTATAAATGTTCTTTAGGCGAACAGGCCTGTGCGGCCGTGTGTTCCCAGTTCAGGAAAGACCTTAGAACCAGGGCAGACGAGGAGCCAGTTGGGTAGTCTGAGTTAAGTGCACTTCTAATCCCTTAGGCTTCCAAATGTTATAAACGCTCTTAAGGCGAACAGGCCTATGCGGCCGTGTGTTCCCAGTTCCGCAAAGAACTTAGTACAAGGGCAGACAGGAATCTTGTTGGATACTCTGAGTTCGGGCACACAACGACGCTTATGCTTCCCAAACCTAAACGCGATCTTCAAGTGAAGATTCACAAATGGCAGTTTGTTCCCAGTTATGGAATGAAGTTAGAACCTGGGCGCACTGAAGGCAAGTTGAATACTCTAAGGTAAGTGCACGCTGTCCCTTCTGCTGCCAAAACGCGTATAATCGCTCTGAAGGTTAAGTCCCATAAGTGGCAGCCAGTTCCTCGGTGAGGAAAGATCTTAGAACAAGGGCAGACTAGAAACGTATTGGACACTCTGAGTTCAATTCAAGTGAAGGCCCTGATGCTTCCCAAACCTACAAACGCACTGAAGATGAACACTCCTAAACGGCAGGGTTTCCCCAGTGGAGGAAAGGTGTTCGAACAAGGGCGTTCTCTAGGCAGGTAGGAGACCGTGAGTTAAGTGCCGGGCAATGCACTTCTGCTTCCAAAACGTAAAATCCCGCTGAATTCTAAAACCCATTCTGGCAGTGTTTTCCCAGTTGAGGAAAGAAGTGAGAAGAAGGACGGTCTGAACGCTGCTTGTATACTCTGAGTGAACAGCACACCCAGTCCCTTTGACTGGCAAAACGTATCATCGCTCTTTAGGTGAAGTCTCATTGGAGGCAGTGTGTTCGCAATTCAAGAAAGAACGCAGAGCAAAGGTGGACCACAAGCAGTTGTAAGCTCTAAGTAAAACCAGGCTAAGGCCGTAGGCTCCCAAAATGTATAAAGGCTCTTACGGCGAGGAGGCCTATTCTGCCGCGTGGTCCCAATTCAGGAAAGAACTGAGAACAAGGGCAGACTAGAAACTAGTTGCCTACTCTGAGTTTAGTGCACGTCCAGTCCCTTACGCTTCCAATACGTATCAATGCTCTTACGGCGAACAGGCCTAGGCGGCCGTGTGTTCCCAGTTCAGGAAAGAACTTAGAACAAGGGCAGACTAGAAGCCAGTTGAATACTCCGAGTTAAGTGCACGTCCAGTCCCTTAGGCTTCCAATACGTATAAATGCTCATAAGGTGAAGAGGCCTATGCGGTCGTGTGTTCCCGGTTCTGGAAAGAGCTTAGAACAAGGGCAGACTGGAAGCCAGTTGAATACTCTGCGTTAAGTGCACGTCCAGTCCCTTCGACTTCCAAAATGGGTCAACCCTCTTAAGGCGAAGAGGCCTATACGGCCGTTTGTTCCCAGTTCAAGAAAGAACTTAGAACAAGGGTAGACTAGAAGCCAGTTGGAGACTCTGAGTTAAGTGCACATCCAGTCCATTGTGCTTCCAATACGTATAAATGTTCTTTAGGCGAACAGGCCTGTGCGGCCGTGTGCTCCCAGTTCAGGAAAGACCTCAGAACCAGGGCAGACGAGGAGCCAGTTGGGTACTCTGAGTTAAGTGCACTTCTAATCCCTTAGGCTTCCAAATGTTATAAACGCTCTTAAGGCGAACAGGCCTATGCGGCCGTGTGTTCCCAGTTCCGCAAAGAACTTAGTACAAGGGCAGACAGGAATCTTGTTGGATACTCTGAGTTCGGGCACACAACGACGCTTATGCTTCCCAAACCTAAACGCGATCTTCAAGTGAAGATTCACAAATGGCAGTTTGTTCCCAGTTATGGAATGAAGTTAGAACCTGGGCGCACTGAAGGCAAGTTGAATACTCTAAGGTAAGTGCACGCTGTCCCTTCTGCTGCCAAAACGCGTATAATCGCTCTGAAGGTTAAGTCCCATAAGTGGCAGCCAGTTCCTCGGTGAGGAAAGATCTTAGAACAAGGGCAGACTAGAAACGTATTGGACACTCTGAGTTCAATTCAAGTGAAGGCCCTGATGCTTCCCAAACCTACAAACGCACTGAAGATGAACACTCCTAAACGGCAGGGTTTCCCCAGTGGAGGAAAGGTGTTCGAACAAGGGCGTTCTCTAGGCAGGTAGGAGACCGTGAGTTAAGTGCCGGGCAATGCACTTCTGCTTCCAAAACGTAAAATCCCGCTGAATTCTAAAACCCATTCTGGCAGTGTTTTCCCAGTTGAGGAAAGAAGTGAGAAGAAGGACGGTCTGAACGCTGCTTGTATACTCTGAGTGAACAGCACACCCAGTCCCTTTGACTGGCAAAACGTATCATCGCTCTTTAGGTGAAGTCTCATTGGAGGCAGTGTGTTCGCAATTCAAGAAAGAACGCAGAGCAAAGGTGGACCACAAGCAGTTGTAAGCTCTAAGTAAAACCAGGCTAAGGCCGTAGGCTCCCAAAATGTATAAAGGCTCTTAGTGCGAGGAGGCCTATTCTGCCGCGTGGTCCCAATTCAGGAAAGAACTGAGAACAAGGGCAGACTAGAAACTAGTTGCATACTCTGAGTTTAGTGCACGTCCAGTCCCTTACGCTTCCAATACGTATCAATGCTCTTACGGCGAACAGGCCTAGGCGGCCGTGTGTTCCCAGTTCAGGAAAGAACTTAGAACAAGGGCAGACTAGAAGCCAGTTGAATACTCCGAGTTAAGTGCACGTCCAGTCCCTTAGGCTTCCAATACGTATAAATGCTCATAAGGTGAAGAGGCCTATGCGGTCGTGTGTTCCCGGTTCTGGAAAGAGCTTAGAACAAGGGCAGACTGGAAGCCAGTTGAATACTCTGCGTTAAGTGCACGTCCAGTCCCTTCGACTTCCAAAATGGGTCAACCCTCTTAAGGCGAAGAGGCCTATACGGCCGTTTGTTCCCAGTTCAAGAAAGAACTCAGAACAAGGGTAGACTAGAAGCCAGTTGGAGACTCTGAGTTAAGTGCACATCCAGTCCATTGTGCTTCCAATACGTATAAATGTTCTTTAGGCGAACAGGCCTGTGCGGCCGTGTGCTCCCAGTTCAGGAAAGACCTCAGAACCAGGGCAGACGAGGAGCCAGTTGGGTACTCTGAGTTAAGTGCACTTCTAATCCCTTAGGCTTCCAAATGTTATAAACGCTCTTAAGGCGAACAGGCCTATGCGGCCGTGTGTTCCCAGTTCCGCAAAGAACTTAGTACAAGGGCAGACAGGAATCTTGTTGGATACTCTGAGTTCGGGCACACAACGACGCTTATGCTTCCCAAACCTAAACGCGATCTTCAAGTGAAGATTCACAAATGGCAGTTTGTTCCCAGTTATGGAATGAAGTTAGAACCTGGGCGCACTGAAGGCAAGTTGAATACTCTAAGGTAAGTGCACGCTGTCCCTTCTGCTGCCAAAACGCGTATAATCGCTCTGAAGGTTAAGTCCCATAAGTGGCAGCCAGTTCCTCGGTGAGGAAAGATCTTAGAACAAGGGCAGACTAGAAACGTATTGGACACTCTGAGTTCAATTCAAGTGAAGGCCCTGATGCTTCCCAAACCTACAAACGCACTGAAGATGAACACTCCTAAACGGCAGGGTTTCCCCAGTGGAGGAAAGGTGTTCGAACAAGGGCGTTCTCTAGGCAGGTAGGAGACCGTGAGTTAAGTGCCGGGCAATGCACTTCTGCTTCCAAAACGTAAAATCCCGCTGAATTCTAAAACCCATTCTGGCAGTGTTTTCCCAGTTGAGGAAAGAAGTGAGAAGAAGGACGGTCTGAACGCTGCTTGTATACTCTGAGTGAACAGCACACCCAGTCCCTTTGACTGGCAAAACGTATCATCGCTCTTTAGGTGAAGTCTCATTGGAGGCAGTGTGTTCGCAATTCAAGAAAGAACGCAGAGCAAAGGTGGACCACAAGCAGTTGTAAGCTCTAAGTAAAACCAGGCTAAGGCCGTAGGCTCCCAAAATGTATAAAGGCTCTTACGGCGAGGAGGCCTATTCTGCCGCGTGGTCCCAATTCAGGAAAGAACTGAGAACAAGGGCAGACTAGAAACTAGTTGCATACTCTGAGTTTAGTGCACGTCCAGTCCCTTACGCTTCCAATACGTATCAATGCTCTTACGGCGAACAGGCCTAGGCGGCCGTGTGTTCCCAGTTCAGGAAAGAACTTAGAACAAGGGCAGACTAGAAGCCAGTTGAATACTCCGAGTTAAGTGCACGTCCAGTCCCTTAGGCTTCCAATACGTATAAATGCTCATAAGGTGAAGAGGCCTATGCGGTCGTGTGTTCCCGGTTCTGGAAAGAGCTTAGAACAAGGGCAGACTGGAAGCCAGTTGAATACTCTGCGTTAAGTGCACGTCCAGTCCCTTCGACTTCCAAAATGGGTCAACCCTCTTAAGGCGAAGAGGCCTATACGGCCGTTTGTTCCCAGTTCAAGAAAGAACTCAGAACAAGGGTAGACTAGAAGCCAGTTGGAGACTCTGAGTTAAGTGCACATCCAGTCCATTGTGCTTCCAATACTTATAAATGTTCTTTAGGCGAACAGTCCTGTGCGGCCGTGTGTTCCCAGTTCAGGAAAGACCTTAGAACCAGGGCAGACGAGGAGCCAGTTGGGTAGTCTGAGTTAAGTGCACTTCTAATCCCTTAGGCTTCCAAATGTTATAAACGCTCTTAAGGCGAACAGGCCTATGCGGCCGTGTGTTCCCAGTTCCGCAAAGAACTTAGTACAAGGGCAGACAGGAATCTTGTTGGATACTCTGAGTTCGGGCACACAACGACGCTTATGCTTCCCAAACCTAAACGCGATCTTCAAGTGAAGATTCACAAATGGCAGTTTGTTCCCAGTTATGGAATGAAGTTAGAACCTGGGCGCACTGAAGGCAAGTTGAATACTCTAAGGTAAGTGCACGCTGTCCCTTCTGCTGCCAAAACGCGTATAATCGCTCTTAAGGTTAAGTCCCATAAGTGGCAGCCAGTTCCTCGGTGAGGAAAGATCTTAGAACAAGGGCAGACTAGAAACGTATTGGACACTCTGAGTTCAATTCAAGTGAAGGCCCTGATGCTTCCCAAACCTACAAACGCACTGAAGATGAACACTCCTAAACGGCAGGGTTTCCCCAGTGGAGGAAAGGTGTTCGAACAAGGGCGTTCTCTAGGCAGGTAGGAGACCGTGAGTTAAGTGCCGGGCAATGCACTTCTGCTTCCAAAACGTAAAATCCCGCTGAATTCTAAAACCCATTCTGGCAGTGTTTTCCCAGTTGAGGAAAGAAGTGAGAAGAAGGACGGTCTGAACGCTGCTTGTATACTCTGAGTGAACAGCACACCCAGTCCCTTTGACTGGCAAAACGTATCATCGCTCTTTAGGTGAAGTCTCATTGGAGGCAGTGTGTTCGCAATTCAAGAAAGAACGCAGAGCAAAGGTGGACCACAAGCAGTTGTAAGCTCTAAGTAAAACCAGGCTAAGGCCGTAGGCTCCCAAAATGTATAAAGGCTCTTACGGCGAGGAGGCCTATTCTGCCGCGTGGTCCCAATTCAGGAAAGAACTGAGAACAAGGGCAGACTAGAAACTAGTTGCATACTCTGAGTTTAGTGCACGTCCAGTCCCTTACGCTTCCAATACGTATCAATGCTCTTACGGCGAACAGGCCTAGGCGGCCGTGTGTTCCCAGTTCAGGAAAGAACTTAGAACAAGGGCAGACTAGAAGCCAGTTGAATACTCCGAGTTAAGTGCACGTCCAGTCCCTTAGGCTTCCAATACGTATAAATGCTCATAAGGTGAAGAGGCCTATGCGGTCGTGTGTTCCCGGTTCTGGAAAGAGCTTAGAACAAGGGCAGACTGGAAGCCAGCTGAATACTCTGCGTTAAGTGCACGTCCAGTCCCTTCGACTTCCAAAATGGGTCAACCCTCTTAAGGCGAAGAGGCCTATACGGCCGTTTGTTCCCAGTTCAAGAAAGAACTTAGAACAAGGGTAGACTAGAAGCCAGTTGGAGACTCTGAGTTAAGTGCACATCCAGTCCATTGTGCTTCCAATACGTATAAATGTTCTTTAGGCGAACAGGCCTGTGCGGCCGTGTGCTCCCAGTTCAGGAAAGACCTCAGAACCAGGGCAGACGAGGAGCCAGTTGGGTACTCTGAGTTAAGTGCACTTCTAATCCCTTAGGCTTCCAAATGTTATAAACGCTCTTAAGGCGAACAGGCCTATGCGGCCGTGTGTTCCCAGTTCCGCAAAGAACTTAGTACAAGGGCAGACAGGAATCTTGTTGGATACTCTGAGTTCGGGCACACAACGACGCTTATGCTTCCCAAACCTAAACGCGATCTTCAAGTGAAGATTCACAAATGGCAGTTTGTTCCCAGTTATGGAATGAAGTTAGAACCTGGGCGCACTGAAGGCAAGTTGAATACTCTAAGGTAAGTGCACGCTGTCCCTTCTGCTGCCAAAACGCGTATAATCGCTCTGAAGCTTAAGTCCCATAAGTGGCAGCCAGTTCCTCGGTGAGGAAAGATCTTAGAACAAGGGCAGACTAGAAACGTATTGGACACTCTGAGTTCAATTCAAGTGAAGGCCCTGATGCTTCCCAAACCTACAAACGCACTGAAGATGAACACTCCTAAACGGCAGGGTTTCCCCAGTGGAGGAAAGGTGTTCGAACAAGGGCGTTCTCTAGGCAGGTAGGAGACCGTGAGTTAAGTGCCGGGCAATGCACTTCTGCTTCCAAAACGTAAAATCCCGCTGAATTCTAAAACCCATTCTGGCAGTGTTTTCCCAGTTGAGGAAAGAAGTGAGAAGAAGGACGGTCTGAACGCTGCTTGTATACTCTGAGTGAACAGCACACCCAGTCCCTTTGACTGGCAAAACGTATCATCGCTCTTTAGGTGAAGTCTCATTGGAGGCAGTGTGTTCGCAATTCAAGAAAGAACGCAGAGCAAAGGTGGACCACAAGCAGTTGTAAGCTCTAAGTAAAACCAGGCTAAGGCCGTAGGCTCCCAAAATGTATAAAGGCTCTTACGGCGAGGAGGCCTATTCTGCCGCGTGGTCCCAATTCAGGAAAGAACTGAGAACAAGGGCAGACTAGAAACTAGTTGCATACTCTGAGTTTAGTGCACGTCCAGTCCCTTACGCTTCCAATACGTATCAATGCTCTTACGGCGAACAGGCCTAGGCGGCCGTGTGTTCCCAGTTCAGGAAAGAACTTAGAACAAGGGCAGACTAGAAGCCAGTTGAATACTCCGAGTTAAGTGCACGTCCAGTCCCTTAGGCTTCCAATACGTATAAATGCTCATAAGGTGAAGAGGCCTATGCGGTCGTGTGTTCCCGGTTCTGGAAAGAGCTTAGAACAAGGGCAGACTGGAAGCCAGTTGAATACTCTGCGTTAAGTGCACGTCCAGTCCCTTCGACTTCCAAAATGGGTCAACCCTCTTAAGGCGAAGAGGCCTATACGGCCGTTTGTTCCCAGTTCAAGAAAGAACTCAGAACAAGGGTAGACTAGAAGCCAGTTGGAGACTCTGAGTTAAGTGCACATCCAGTCCATTGTGCTTCCAATACGTATAAATGTTCTTTAGGCGAACAGGCCTGTGCGGCCGTGTGCTCCCAGTTCAGGAAAGACCTCAGAACCAGGGCAGACGAGGAGCCAGTTGGGTACTCTGAGTTAAGTGCACTTCTAATCCCTTAGGCTTCCAAATGTTATAAACGCTCTTAAGGCGAACAGGCCTATGCGGCCGTGTGTTCCCAGTTCCGCAAAGAACTTAGTACAAGGGCAGACAGGAATCTTGTTGGATACTCTGAGTTCGGGCACACAACGACGCTTATGCTTCCCAAACCTAAACGCGATCTTCAAGTGAAGATTCACAAATGGCAGTTTGTTCCCAGTTATGGAATGAAGTTAGAACCTGGGCGCACTGAAGGCAAGTTGAATACTCTAAGGTAAGTGCACGCTGTCCCTTCTGCTGCCAAAACGCGTAGAATCGCTCTGAAGGTTAAGTCCCATAAGTGGCAGCCAGTTCCTCGGTGAGGAAAGATCTTAGAACAAGGGCAGACTAGAAACGTATTGGACACTCTGAGTTCAATTCAAGTGAAGGCCCTGATGCTTCCCAAACCTACAAACGCACTGAAGATGAACACTCCTAAACGGCAGGGTTTCCCCAGTGGAGGAAAGGTGTTCGAACAAGGGCGTTCTCTAGGCAGGTAGGAGACCGTGAGTTAAGTGCCGGGCAATGCACTTCTGCTTCCAAAACGTAAAATCCCGCTGAATTCTAAAACCCATTCTGGCAGTGTTTTCCCAGTTGAGGAAAGAAGTGAGAAGAAGGACGGTCTGAACGCTGCTTGTATACTCTGAGTGAACAGCACACCCAGTCCCTTTGACTGGCAAAACGTATCATCGCTCTTTAGGTGAAGTCTCATTGGAGGCAGTGTGTTCGCAATTCAAGAAAGAACGCAGAGCAAAGGTGGACCACAAGCAGTTGTAAGCTCTAAGTAAAACCAGGCTAAGGCCGTAGGCTCCCAAAATGTATAAAGGCTCTTACGGCGAGGAGGCCTATTCTGCCGCGTGGTCCCAATTCAGGAAAGAACTGAGAACAAGGGCAGACTAGAAACTAGTTGCATACTCTGAGTTTAGTGCACGTCCAGTCCCTTACGCTTCCAATACGTATCAATGCTCTTACGGCGAACAGGCCTAGGCGGCCGTGTGTTCCCAGTTCAGGAAAGAACTTAGAACAAGGGCAGACTAGAAGCCAGTTGAATACTCCGAGTTAAGTGCACGTCCAGTCCCTTAGGCTTCCAATACGTATAAATGCTCATAAGGTGAAGAGGCCTATGCGGTCGTGTGTTCCCGGTTCTGGAAAGAGCTTAGAACAAGGGCAGACTGGAAGCCAGTTGAATACTCTGCGTTAAGTGCACGTCCAGTCCCTTCGACTTCCAAAATGGGTCAACCCTCTTAAGGCGAAGAGGCCTATACGGCCGTTTGTTCCCAGTTCAAGAAAGAACTTAGAACAAGGGTAGACTAGAAGCCAGTTGGAGACTCTGAGTTAAGTGCACATCCAGTCCATTGTGCTTCCAATACGTATAAATGTTCTTTAGGCGAACAGGCCTGTGCGGCCGTGTGCTCCCAGTTCAGGAAAGACCTCAGAACCAGGGCAGACGAGGAGCCAGTTGGGTACTCTGAGTTAAGTGCACTTCTAATCCCTTAGGCTTCCAAATGTTATAAACGCTCTTAAGGCGAACAGGCCTATGCGGCCGTGTGTTCCCAGTTCCGCAAAGAACTTAGTACAAGGGCAGACAGGAATCTTGTTGGATACTCTGAGTTCGGGCACACAACGACGCTTATGCTTCCCAAACCTAAACGCGATCTTCAAGTGAAGATTCACAAATGGCAGTTTGTTCCCAGTTATGGAATGAAGTTAGAACCTGGGCGCACTGAAGGCAAGTTGAATACTCTAAGGTAAGTGCACGCTGTCCCTTCTGCTGCCAAAACGCGTATAATCGCCCTGAAGGTTAAGTCCCATAAGTGGCAGCCAGTTCCTCGGTGAGGAAAGATCTTAGAACAAGGGCAGACTAGAAACGTATTGGACACTCTGAGTTCAATTCAAGTGAAGGCCCTGATGCTTCCCAAACCTACAAACGCACTGAAGATGAACACTCCTAAACGGCAGGGTTTCCCCAGTGGAGGAAAGGTGTTCGAACAAGGGCGTTCTCTAGGCAGGTAGGAGACCGTGAGTTAAGTGCCGGGCAATGCACTTCTGCTTCCAAAACGTAAAATCCCGCTGAATTCTAAAACCCATTCTGGCAGTGTTTTCCCAGTTGAGGAAAGAAGTGAGAAGAAGGACGGTCTGAACGCTGCTTGTATACTCTGAGTGAACAGCACACCCAGTCCCTTTGACTGGCAAAACGTATCATCGCTCTTTAGGTGAAGTCTCATTGGAGGCAGTGTGTTCGCAATTCAAGAAAGAACGCAGAGCAAAGGTGGACCACAAGCAGTTGTAAGCTCTAAGTAAAACCAGGCTAAGGCCGTAGGCTCCCAAAATGTATAAAGGCTCTTACGGCGAGGAGGCCTATTCTGCCGCGTGGTCCCAATTCAGGAAAGAACTGAGAACAAGGGCAGACTAGAAACTAGTTGCATACTCTGAGTTTAGTGCACGTCCAGTCCCTTACGCTTCCAATACGTATCAATGCTCTTACGGCGAACAGGCCTAGGCGGCCGTGTGTTCCCAGTTCAGGAAAGAACTTAGAACAAGGGCAGACTAGAAGCCAGTTGAATACTCCGAGTTAAGTGCACGTCCAGTCCCTTAGGCTTCCAATACGTATAAATGCTCATAAGGTGAAGAGGCCTATGCGGTCGTGTGTTCCCGGTTCTGGAAAGAGCTTAGAACAAGGGCAGACTGGAAGCCAGTTGAATACTCTGCGTTAAGTGCACGTCCAGTCCCTTCGACTTCCAAAATGGGTCAACCCTCTTAAGGCGAAGAGGCCTATACGGCCGTTTGTTCCCAGTTCAAGAAAGAACTCAGAACAAGGGTAGACTAGAAGCCAGTTGGAGACTCTGAGTTAAGTGCACATCCAGTCCATTGTGCTTCCAATACGTATAAATGTTCTTTAGGCGAACAGGCCTGTGCGGCCGTGTGTTCCCAGTTCAGGAAAGACCTCAGAACCAGGGCAGACGAGGAGCCAGTTGGGTACTCTGAGTTAAGTGCACTTCTAATCCCTTAGGCTTCCAAATGTTATAAACGCTCTTAAGGCGAACAGGCCTATGCGGCCGTGTGTTCCCAGTTCCGCAAAGAACTTAGTACAAGGGCAGACAGGAATCTTGTTGGATACTCTGAGTTCGGGCACACAACGACGCTTATGCTTCCCAAACCTAAACGCGATCTTCAAGTGAAGATTCACAAATGGCAGTTTGTTCCCAGTTATGGAATGAAGTTAGAACCTGGGCGCACTGAAGGCAAGTTGAATACTCTAAGGTAAGTGCACGCTGTCCCTTCTGCTGCCAAAACGCGTATAATCGCTCTGAAGGTTAAGTCCCATAAGTGGCAGCCAGTTCCTCGGTGAGGAAAGATCTTAGAACAAGGGCAGACTAGAAACGTATTGGACACTCTGAGTTCAATTCAAGTGAAGGCCCTGATGCTTCCCAAACCTACAAACGCACTGAAGATGAACACTCCTAAACGGCAGGGTTTCCCCAGTGGAGGAAAGGTGTTCGAACAAGGGCGTTCTCTAGGCAGGTAGGAGACCGTGAGTTAAGTGCCGGGCAATGCACTTCTGCTTCCAAAACGTAAAATCCCGCTGAATTCTAAAACCCATTCTGGCAGTGTTTTCCCAGTTGAGGAAAGAAGTGAGAAGAAGGACGGTCTGAACGCTGCTTGTATACTCTGAGTGAACAGCACACCCAGTCCCTTTGACTGGCAAAACGTATCATCGCTCTTTAGGTGAAGTCTCATTGGAGGCAGTGTGTTCGCAATTCAAGAAAGAACGCAGAGCAAAGGTGGACCACAAGCAGTTGTAAGCTCTAAGTAAAACCAGGCTAAGGCCGTAGGCTCCCAAAATGTATAAAGGCTCTTACGGCGAGGAGGCCTATTCTGCCGCGTGGTCCCAATTCAGGAAAGAACTGAGAACAAGGGCAGACTAGAAACTAGTTGCATACTCTGAGTTTAGTGCACGTCCAGTCCCTTACGCTTCCAATACGTATCAATGCTCTTACGGCGAACAGGCCTAGGCGGCCGTGTGTTCCCAGTTCAGGAAAGAACTTAGAACAAGGGCAGACTAGAAGCCAGTTGAATACTCCGAGTTAAGTGCACGTCCAGTCCCTTAGGCTTCCAATACGTATAAATGCTCATAAGGTGAAGAGGCCTATGCGGTCGTGTGTTCCCGGTTCTGGAAAGAGCTTAGAACAAGGGCAGACTGGAAGCCAGTTGAATACTCTGCGTTAAGTGCACGTCCAGTCCCTTCGACTTCCAAAATGGGTCAACCCTCTTAAGGCGAAGAGGCCTATACGGCCGTTTGTTCCCAGTTCAAGAAAGAACTCAGAACAAGGGTAGACTAGAAGCCAGTTGGAGACTCTGAGTTAAGTGCACATCCAGTCCATTGTGCTTCCAATACGTATAAATGTTCTTTAGGCGAACAGGCCTGTGCGGCCGTGTGCTCCCAGTTCAGGAAAGACCTCAGAACCAGGGCAGACGAGGAGCCAGTTGGGTACTCTGAGTTAAGTGCACTTCTAATCCCTTAGGCTTCCAAATGTTATAAACGCTCTTAAGGCGAACAGGCCTATGCGGCCGTGTGTTCCCAGTTCCGCAAAGAACTTAGTACAAGGGCAGACAGGAATCTTGTTGGATACTCTGAGTTCGGGCACACAACGACGCTTATGCTTCCCAAACCTAAACGCGATCTTCAAGTGAAGATTCACAAATGGCAGTTTGTTCCCAGTTATGGAATGAAGTTAGAACCTGGGCGCACTGAAGGCAAGTTGAATACTCTAAGGTAAGTGCACGCTGTCCCTTCTGCTGCCAAAACGCGTATAATCGCTCTGAAGGTTAAGTCCCATAAGTGGCAGCCAGTTCCTCGGTGAGGAAAGATCTTAGAACAAGGGCAGACTAGAAACGTATTGGACACTCTGAGTTCAATTCAAGTGAAGGCCCTGATGCTTCCCAAACCTACAAACGCACTGAAGATGAACACTCCTAAACGGCAGGGTTTCCCCAGTGGAGGAAAGGTGTTCGAACAAGGGCGTTCTCTAGGCAGGTAGGAGACCGTGAGTTAAGTGCCGGGCAATGCACTTCTGCTTCCAAAACGTAAAATCCCGCTGAATTCTAAAACCCATTCTGGCAGTGTTTTCCCAGTTGAGGAAAGAAGTGAGAAGAAGGACGGTCTGAACGCTGCTTGTATACTCTGAGTGAACAGCACACCCAGTCCCTTTGACTGGCAAAACGTATCATCGCTCTTTAGGTGAAGTCTCATTGGAGGCAGTGTGTTCGCAATTCAAGAAAGAACGCAGAGCAAAGGTGGACCACAAGCAGTTGTAAGCTCTAAGTAAAACCAGGCTAAGGCCGTAGGCTCCCAAAATGTATAAAGGCTCTTACGGCGAGGAGGCCTATTCTGCCGCGTGGTCCCAATTCAGGAAAGAACTGAGAACAAGGGCAGACTAGAAACTAGTTGCATACTCTGAGTTTAGTGCACGTCCAGTCCCTTACGCTTCCAATACGTATCAATGCTCTTACGGCGAACAGGCCTAGGCGGCCGTGTGTTCCCAGTTCAGGAAAGAACTTAGAACAAGGGCAGACTAGAAGCCAGTTGAATACTCCGAGTTAAGTGCACGTCCAGTCCCTTAGGCTTCCAATACGTATAAATGCTCATAAGGTGAAGAGGCCTATGCGGTCGTGTGTTCCCGGTTCTGGAAAGAGCTTAGAACAAGGGCAGACTGGAAGCCAGTTGAATACTCTGCGTTAAGTGCACGTCCAGTCCCTTCGACTTCCAAAATGGGTCAACCCTCTTAAGGCGAAGAGGCCTATACGGCCGTTTGTTCCCAGTTCAAGAAAGAACTTAGAACAAGGGTAGACTAGAAGCCAGTTGGAGACTCTGAGTTAAGTGCACATCCAGTCCATTGTGCTTCCAATACGTATAAATGTTCTTTAGGCGAACAGGCCTGTGCGGCCGTGTGCTCCCAGTTCAGGAAAGACCTCAGAACCAGGGCAGACGAGGAGCCAGTTGGGTACTCTGAGTTAAGTGCA
Source organism: Meles meles (assembly GCF_922984935.1). Classification (NCBI taxonomy): domain Eukaryota; kingdom Metazoa; phylum Chordata; class Mammalia; order Carnivora; family Mustelidae; genus Meles; species Meles meles. Next base: position 29,543,847 of record NC_060071.1, read on the forward strand.
CTTCTAATCCCTTAGGCTTCCAAATGTTATAAACGCTCTTAAGGCGAACAGGCCTATGCGGCCGTGTGTTCCCAGTTCCGCAAAGAACTTAGTACAAGGGCAGACAGGAATCTTGTTGGATACTCTGAGTTCGGGCACACAACGACGCTTATGCTTCCCAAACCTAAACGCGATCTTCAAGTGAAGATTCACAAATGGCAGTTTGTTCCCAGTTATGGAATGAAGTTAGAACCTGGGCGCACTGAAGGCAAGTTGAATACTCTAAGGTAAGTGCACGCTGTCCCTTCTGCTGCCAAAACGCGTATAATCGCTCTGAAGGTTAAGTCCCATAAGTGGCAGCCAGTTCCTCGGTGAGGAAAGATCTTAGAACAAGGGCAGACTAGAAACGTATTGGACACTCTGAGTTCAATTCAAGTGAAGGCCCTGATGCTTCCCAAACCTACAAACGCACTGAAGATGAACACTCCTAAACGGCAGGGTTTCCCCAGTGGAGGAAAGGTGTTCGAACAAGGGCGTTCTCTAGGCAGGTAGGAGACCGTGAGTTAAGTGCCGGGCAATGCACTTCTGCTTCCAAAACGTAAAATCCCGCTGAATTCTAAAACCCATTCTGGCAGTGTTTTCCCAGTTGAGGAAAGAAGTGAGAAGAAGGACGGTCTGAACGCTGCTTGTATACTCTGAGTGAACAGCACACCCAGTCCCTTTTGACTGGCAAAACGTATCATCGCTCTTTAGGTGAAGTCTCAGTGGAGGCAGTGTGTTCGCAATTCAAGAAAGAACGCAGAGCAAAGGTGGACCACAAGCAGTTGTAAGCTCTAAGTAAAACCAGGCTAAGGCCGTAGGCTCCCAAAATGTATAAAGGCTCTTAGTGCGAGGAGGCCTATTCTGCCGCGTGGTCCCAATTCAGGAAAGAACTGAGAACAAGGGCAGACTAGAAACTAGTTGCATACTCTGAGTTTAGTGCACGTCCAGTCCCTTACGCTTCCAATACGTATCAATGCTCTTACGGCGAACAGGCCTAGGCGGCCGTGTGTTCCCAGTTCAGGAAAGAACTTAGAACAAGGGCAGACTAGAAGCCAGTTGAATACTCCGAGTTAAGTGCACGTCCAGTCCCTTAGGCTTCCAATACGTATAAATGCTCATAAGGTGAAGAGGCCTATGCGGTCGTGTGTTCCCGGTTCTGGAAAGAGCTTAGAACAAGGGCAGACTGGAAGCCAGTTGAATACTCTGCGTTAAGTGCACGTCCAGTCCCTTCGACTTCCAAAATGGGTCAACCCTCTTAAGGCGAAGAGGCCTATACGGCCGTTTGTTCCCAGTTCAAGAAAGAACTTAGAACAAGGGTAGACTAGAAGCCAGTTGGAGACTCTGAGTTAAGTGCACATCCAGTCCATTGTGCTTCCAATACGTATAAATGTTCTTTAGGCGAACAGGCCTGTGCGGCCGTGTGCTCCCAGTTCAGGAAAGACCTCAGAACCAGGGCAGACGAGGAGCCAGTTGGGTACTCTGAGTTAAGTGCACTTCTAATCCCTTAGGCTTCCAAATGTTATAAACGCTCTTAAGGCGAACAGGCCTATGCGGCCGTGTGTTCCCAGTTCCGCAAAGAACTTAGTACAAGGGCAGACAGGAATCTTGTTGGATACTCTGAGTTCGGGCACACAACGACGCTTATGCTTCCCAAACCTAAACGCGATCTTCAAGTGAAGATTCACAAATGGCAGTTTGTTCCCAGTTATGGAATGAAGTTAGAACCTGGGCGCACTAAAGGCAAGTTGAATACTCTAAGGTAAGTGCACGCTGTCCCTTCTGCTGCCAAAACGCGTATAATCGCTCTGAAGGTTAAGTCCCATAAGTGGCAGCCAGTTCCTCGGTGAGGAAAGATCTTAGAACAAGGGCAGACTAGAAACGTATTGGACACTCTGAGTTCAATTCAAGTGAAGGCCCTGATGCTTCCCAAACCTACAAACGCACTGAAGATGAACACTCCTAAACGGCAGGGTTTCCCCAGTGGAGGAAAGGTGTTCGAACAAGGGCGTTCTCTAGGCAGGTAGGAGACCGTGAGTTAAGTGCCGGGCAATGCACTTCTGCTTCCAAAACGTAAAATCCCGCTGAATTCTAAAACCCATTCTGGCAGTGTTTTCCCAGTTGAGGAAAGAAGTGAGAAGAAGGACGGTCTGAACGCTGCTTGTATACTCTGAGTGAACAGCACACCCAGTCCCTTTGACTGGCAAAACGTATCATCGCTCTTTAGGTGAAGTCTCATTGGAGGCAGTGTGTTCGCAATTCAAGAAAGAACGCAGAGCAAAGGTGGACCACAAGCAGTTGTAAGCTCTAAGTAAAACCAGGCTAAGGCCGTAGGCTCCCAAAATGTATAAAGGCTCTTACGGCGAGGAGGCCTATTCTGCCGCGTGGTCCCAATTCAGGAAAGAACTGAGAACAAGGGCAGACTAGAAACTAGTTGCCTACTCTGAGTTTAGTGCACGTCCAGTCCCTTACGCTTCCAATACGTATCAATGCTCTTACGGCGAACAGGCCTAGGCGGCCGTGTGTTCCCAGTTCAGGAAAGAACTTAGAACAAGGGCAGACTAGAAGCCAGTTGAATACTCCGAGTTAAGTGCACGTCCAGTCCCTTAGGCTTCCAATACGTATAAATGCTCATAAGGTGAAGAGGCCTATGCGGTCGTGTGTTCCCGGTTCTGGAAAGAGCTTAGAACAAGGGCAGACTGGAAGCCAGTTGAATACTCTGCGTTAAGTGCACGTCCAGTCCCTTCGACTTCCAAAATGGGTCAACCCTCTTAAGGCGAAGAGGCCTATACGGCCTTTTGTTCCCAGTTCAAGAAAGAACTCAGAACAAGGGTAGACTAGAAGCCAGTTGGATACTCTGAGTTAAGTGCACATCCAGTCCATTGTGCTTCCAATACGTATAAATGTTCTTTAGGCGAACAGGCCTGTGCGGCCGTGTGTTCCCAGTTCAGGAAAGACCTTAGAACCAGGGCAGACGAGGAGCCAGTTGGGTACTCTGAGTTAAGTGCACTTCTAATCCCTTAGGCTTCCAAATGTTATAAACGCTCTTAAGGCGAACAGGCCTATGCGGCCGTGTGTTCCCAGTTCCGCAAAGAACTTAGTACAAGGGCAGACAGGAATCTTGTTGGATACTCTGAGTTCGGGCACACAACGACGCTTATGCTTCCCAAACCTAAACGCGATCTTCAAGTGAAGATTCACAAATGGCAGTTTGTTCCCAGTTATGGAATGAAGTTAGAACCTGGGCGCACTGAAGGCAAGTTGAATACTCTAAGGTAAGTGCACGCTGTCCCTTCTGCTGCCAAAACGCGTATAATCGCTCTTAAGGTTAAGTCCCATAAGTGGCAGCCAGTTCCTCGGTGAGGAAAGATCTTAGAACAAGGGCAGACTAGAAACGTATTGGACACTCTGAGTTCAATTCAAGTGAAGGCCCTGATGCTTCCCAAACCTACAAACGCACTGAAGATGAACACTCCTAAACGGCAGGGTTTCCCCAGTGGAGGAAAGGTGTTCGAACAAGGGCGTTCTCTAGGCAGGTAGGAGACCGTGAGTTAAGTGCCGGGCAATGCACTTCTGCTTCCAAAACGTAAAATCCCGCTGAATTCTAAAACCCATTCTGGCAGTGTTTTCCCAGTTGAGGAAAGAAGTGAGAAGAAGGACGGTCTGAACGCTGCTTGTATACTCTGAGTGAACAGCACACCCAGTCCCTTTTGACTGGCAAAACGTATCATCGCTCTTTAGGTGAAGTCTCAGTGGAGGCAGTGTGTTCGCAATTCAAGAAAGAACGCAGAGCAAAGGTGGACCACAAGCAGTTGTAAGCTCTAAGTAAAACCAGGCTAAGGCCGTAGGCTCCCAAAATGTATAAAGGCTCTTACGGCGAGGAGGCCTATTCTGCCGCGTGGTCCCAATTCAGGAAAGAACTGAGAACAAGGGCAGACTAGAAACTAGTTGCCTACTCTGAGTTTAGTGCACGTCCAGTCCCTTACGCTTCCAATACGTATCAATGCTCTTACGGCGAACAGGCCTAGGCGGCCGTGTGTTCCCAGTTCAGGAAAGAACTTAGAACAAGGGCAGACTAGAAGCCAGTTGAATACTCCGAGTTAAGTGCACGTCCAGTCCCTTAGGCTTCCAATACGTATAAATGCTCATAAGGTGAAGAGGCCTATGCGGTCGTGTGTTCCCGGTTCTGGAAAGAGCTTAGAACAAGGGCAGACTGGAAGCCAGTTGAATACTCTGCGTTAAGTGCACGTCCAGTCCCTTCGACTTCCAAAATGGGTCAAGCCTCTTAAGGCGAAGAGGCCTATACGGCCGTTTGTTCCCAGTTCAAGAAAGAACTCAGAACAAGGGTAGACTAGAAGCCAGTTGGAGACTCTGAGTTAAGTGCACATCCAGTCCATTGTGCTTCCAATACGTATAAATGTTCTTTAGGCGAACAGGCCTGTGCGGCCGTGTGTTCCCAGTTCAGGAAAGACCTTAGAACCAGGGCAGACGAGGAGCCAGTTGGGTACTCTGAGTTAAGTGCACTTCTAATCCCTTAGGCTTCCAAATGTTATAAACGCTCTTAAGGCGAACAGGCCTATGCGGCCGTGTGTTCCCAGTTCCGCAAAGAACTTAGTACAAGGGCAGACAGGAATCTTGTTGGATACTCTGAGTTCGGGCACACAACGACGCTTATGCTTCCCAAACCTAAACGCGATCTTCAAGTGAAGATTCACAAATGGCAGTTTGTTCCCAGTTATGGAATGAAGTTAGAACCTGGGCGCACTGAAGGCAAGTTGAATACTCTAAGGTAAGTGCACGCTGTCCCTTCTGCTGCCAAAACGCGTATAATCGCTCTGAAGGTTAAGTCCCATAAGTGGCAGCCAGTTCCTCGGTGAGGAAAGATCTTAGAACAAGGGCAGACTAGAAACGTATTGGACACTCTGAGTTCAATTCAAGTGAAGGCCCTGATGCTTCCCAAACCTACAAACGCACTGAAGATGAACACTCCTAAACGGCAGGGTTTCCCCAGTGGAGGAAAGGTGTTCGAACAAGGGCGTTCTCTAGGCAGGTAGGAGACCGTGAGTTAAGTGCCGGGCAATGCACTTCTGCTTCCAAAACGTAAAATCCCGCTGAATTCTAAAACCCATTCTGGCAGTGTTTTCCCAGTTGAGGAAAGAAGTGAGAAGAAGGACGGTCTGAACGCTGCTTGTATACTCTGAGTGAACAGCACACCCAGTCCCTTTTGACTGGCAAAACGTATCATCGCTCTTTAGGTGAAGTCTCAGTGGAGGCAGTGTGTTCGCAATTCAAGAAAGAACGCAGAGCAAAGGTGGACCACAAGCAGTTGTAAGCTCTAAGTAAAACCAGGCTAAGGCCGTAGGCTCCCAAAATGTATAAAGGCTCTTAGTGCGAGGAGGCCTATTCTGCCGCGTGGTCCCAATTCAGGAAAGAACTGAGAACAAGGGCAGACTAGAAACTAGTTGCCTACTCTGAGTTTAGTGCACGTCCAGTCCCTTACGCTTCCAATACGTATCAATGCTCTGACGGCGAACAGGCCTAGGCGGCCGTGTGTTCCCAGTTCAGGAAAGAACTTAGAACAAGGGCAGACTAGAAGCCAGTTGAATACTCCGAGTTAAGTGCACGTCCAGTCCCTTAGGCTTCCAATACGTATAAATGCTCATAAGGTGAAGAGGCCTATGCGGTCGTGTGTTCCCGGTTCTGGAAAGAGCTTAGAACAAGGGCAGACTGGAAGCCAGTTGAATACTCTGCGTTAAGTGCACGTCCAGTCCCTTCGACTTCCAAAATGGGTCAACCCTCTTAAGGCGAAGAGGCCTATACGGCCGTTTGTTCCCAGTTCAAGAAAGAACTTAGAACAAGGGTAGACTAGAAGCCAGTTGGAGACTCTGAGTTAAGTGCACATCCAGTCCATTGTGCTTCCAATACGTATAAATGTTCTTTAGGCGAACAGGCCTGTGCGGCCGTGTGCTCCCAGTTCAGGAAAGACCTCAGAACCAGGGCAGACGAGGAGCCAGTTGGGTACTCTGAGTTAAGTGCACTTCTAATCCCTTAGGCTTCCAAATGTTATAAACGCTCTTAAGGCGAACAGGCCTATGCGGCCGTGTGTTCCCAGTTCCGCAAAGAACTTAGTACAAGGGCAGACAGGAATCTTGTTGGATACTCTGAGTTCGGGCACACAACGACGCTTATGCTTCCCAAACCTAAACGCGATCTTCAAGTGAAGATTCACAAATGGCAGTTTGTTCCCAGTTATGGAATGAAGTTAGAACCTGGGCGCACTGAAGGCAAGTTGAATACTCTAAGGTAAGTGCACGCTGTCCCTTCTGCTGCCAAAACGCGTATAATCGCTCTGAAGGTTAAGTCCCATAAGTGGCAGCCAGTTCCTCGGTGAGGAAAGATCTTAGAACAAGGGCAGACTAGAAACGTATTGGACACTCTGAGTTCAATTGAAGTGAAGGCCCTGATGCTTCCCAAACCTACAAACGCACTGAAGATGAACACTCCTAAACGGCAGGGTTTCCCCAGTGGAGGAAAGGTGTTCGAACAAGGGCGTTCTCTAGGCAGGTAGGAGACCGTGAGTTAAGTGCCGGGCAATGCACTTCTGCTTCCAAAACGTAAAATCCCGCTGAATTCTAAAACCCATTCTGGCAGTGTTTTCCCAGTTGAGGAAAGAAGTGAGAAGAAGGACGGTCTGAACGCTGCTTGTATACTCTGAGTTAACAGCACACCCAGTCCCTTTGACTGGCAAAACGTATCATCGCTCTTTAGGTGAAGTCTCATTGGAGGCAGTGTGTTCGCAATTCAAGAAAGAACGCAGAGCAAAGGTGGACCACAAGCAGTTGTAAGCTCTAAGTAAAACCAGGCTAAGGCCGTAGGCTCCCAAAATGTATAAAGGCTCTTACGGCGAGGAGGCCTATTCTGCCGCGTGGTCCCAATTCAGGAAAGAACTGAGAACAAGGGCAGACTAGAAACTAGTTGCCTACTCTGAGTTTAGTGCACGTCCAGTCCCTTACGCTTCCAATACGTATCAATGCTCTTACGGCGAACAGGCCTAGGCGGCCGTGTGTTCCCAGTTCAGGAAAGAACTTAGAACAAGGGCAGACTAGAAGCCAGTTGAATACTCCGAGTTAAGTGCACGTCCAGTCCCTTAGGCTTCCAATACGTATAAATGCTCATAAGGTGAAGAGGCCTATGCGGTCGTGTGTTCCCGGTTCTGGAAAGAGCTTAGAACAAGGGCAGACTGGAAGCCAGTTGAATACTCTGCGTTAAGTGCACGTCCAGTCCCTTCGACTTCCAAAATGGGTCAACCCTCTTAAGGCGAAGAGGCCTATACGGCCGTTTGTTCCCAGTTCAAGAAAGAACTTAGAACAAGGGTAGACTAGAAGCCAGTTGGAGACTCTGAGTTAAGTGCACATCCAGTCCATTGTGCTTCCAATACGTATAAATGTTCTTTAGGCGAACAGGCCTGTGCGGCCGTGTGCTCCCAGTTCAGGAAAGACCTCAGAACCAGGGCAGACGAGGAGCCAGTTGGGTACTCTGAGTTAAGTGCACTTCTAATCCCTTAGGCTTCCAAATGTTATAAACGCTCTTAAGGCGAACAGGCCTATGCGGCCGTGTGTTCCCAGTTCCGCAAAGAACTTAGTACAAGGGCAGACAGGAATCTTGTTGGATACTCTGAGTTCGGGCACACAACGACGCTTATGCTTCCCAAACCTAAACGCGATCTTCAAGTGAAGATTCACAAATGGCAGTTTGTTCCCAGTTATGGAATGAAGTTAGAACCTGGGCGCACTGAAGGCAAGTTGAATACTCTAAGGTAAGTGCACGCTGTCCCTTCTGCTGCCAAAACGCGTATAATCGCTCTGAAGGTTAAGTCCCATAAGTGGCAGCCAGTTCCTCGGTGAGGAAAGATCTTAGAACAAGGGCAGACTAGAAACGTATTGGACACTCTGAGTTCAATTCAAGTGAAGGCCCTGATGCTTCCCAAACCTACAAACGCACTGAAGATGAACACTCCTAAACGGCAGGGTTTCCCCAGTGGAGGAAAGGTGTTCGAACAAGGGCGTTCTCTAGGCAGGTAGGAGACCGTGAGTTAAGTGCCGGGCAATGCACTTCTGCTTCCAAAACGTAAAATCCCGCTGAATTCTAAAACCCATTCTGGCAGTGTTTTCCCAGTTGAGGAAAGAAGTGAGAAGAAGGACGGTCTGAACGCTGCTTGTATACTCTGAGTGAACAGCACACCCAGTCCCTTTTGACTGGCAAAACGTATCATCGCTCTTTAGGTGAAGTCTCAGTGGAGGCAGTGTGTTCGCAATTCAAGAAAGAACGCAGAGCAAAGGTGGACCACAAGCAGTTGTAAGCTCTAAGTAAAACCAGGCTAAGGCCGTAGGCTCCCAAAATGTATAAAGGCTCTTAGTGCGAGGAGGCCTATTCTGCCGCGTGGTCCCAATTCAGGAAAGAACTGAGAACAAGGGCAGACTAGAAACTAGTTGCCTACTCTGAGTTTAGTGCACGTCCAGTCCCTTACGCTTCCAATACGTATCAATGCTCTTACGGCGAACAGGCCTAGGCGGCCGTGTGTTCCCAGTTCAGGAAAGAACTTAGAACAAGGGCAGACTAGAAGCCAGTTGAATACTCCGAGTTAAGTGCACGTCCAGTCCCTTAGGCTTCCAATACGTATAAATGCTCATAAGGTGAAGAGGCCTATGCGGTCGTGTGTTCCCGGTTCTGGAAAGAGCTTAGAACAAGGGCAGACTGGAAGCCAGTTGAATACTCTGCGTTAAGTGCACGTCCAGTCCCTTCGACTTCCAAAATGGGTCAACCCTCTTAAGGCGAAGAGGCCTATACGGCCGTTTGTTCCCAGTTCAAGAAAGAACTTAGAACAAGGGTAGACTAGAAGCCAGTTGGAGACTCTGAGTTAAGTGCACATCCAGTCCATTGTGCTTCCAATACGTATAAATGTTCTTTAGGCGAACAGGCCTGTGCGGCCGTGTGCTCCCAGTTCAGGAAAGACCTCAGAACCAGGGCAGACGAGGAGCCAGTTGGGTACTCTGAGTTAAGTGCACTTCTAATCCCTTAGGCTTCCAAATGTTATAAACGCTCTTAAGGCGAACAGGCCTATGCGGCCGTGTGTTCCCAGTTCCGCAAAGAACTTAGTACAAGGGCAGACAGGAATCTTGTTGGATACTCTGAGTTCGGGCACACAACGACGCTTATGCTTCCCAAACCTAAACGCGATCTTCAAGTGAAGATTCACAAATGGCAGTTTGTTCCCAGTTATGGAATGAAGTTAGAACCTGGGCGCACTGAAGGCAAGTTGAATACTCTAAGGTAAGTGCACGCTGTCCCTTCTGCTGCCAAAACGCGTATAATCGCTCTGAAGGTTAAGTCCCATAAGTGGCAGCCAGTTCCTCGGTGAGGAAAGATCTTAGAACAAGGGCAGACTAGAAACGTATTGGACACTCTGAGTTCAATTCAAGTGAAGGCCCTGATGCTTCCCAAACCTACAAACGCACTGAAGATGAACACTCCTAAACGGCAGGGTTTCCCCAGTGGAGGAAAGGTGTTCGAACAAGGGCGTTCTCTAGGCAGGTAGGAGACCGTGAGTTAAGTGCCGGGCAATGCACTTCTGCTTCCAAAACGTAAAATCCCGCTGAATTCTAAAACCCATTCTGGCAGTGTTTTCCCAGTTGAGGAAAGAAGTGAGAAGAAGGACGGTCTGAACGCTGCTTGTATACTCTGAGTGAACAGCACACCCAGTCCCTTTTGACTGGCAAAACGTATCATCGCTCTTTAGGTGAAGTCTCAGTGGAGGCAGTGTGTTCGCAATTCAAGAAAGAACGCAGAGCAAAGGTGGACCACAAGCAGTTGTAAGCTCTAAGTAAAACCAGGCTAAGGCCGTAGGCTCCCAAAATGTATAAAGGCTCTTACGGCGAGGAGGCCTATTCTGCCGCGTGGTCCCAATTCAGGAAAGAACTGAGAACAAGGGCAGACTAGAAACTAGTTGCCTACTCTGAGTTTAGTGCACGTCCAGTCCCTTACGCTTCCAATACGTATCAATGCTCTTACGGCGAACAGGCCTAGGCGGCCGTGTGTTCCCAGTTCAGGAAAGAACTTAGAACAAGGGCAGACTAGAAGCCAGTTGAATACTCCGAGTTAAGTGCACGTCCAGTCCCTTAGGCTTCCAATACGTATAAATGCTCATAAGGTGAAGAGGCCTATGCGGTCGTGTGTTCCCGGTTCTGGAAAGAGCTTAGAACAAGGGCAGACTGGAAGCCAGTTGAATACTCTGCGTTAAGTGCACGTCCAGTCCCTTCGACTTCCAAAATGGGTCAAGCCTCTTAAGGCGAAGAGGCCTATACGGCCGTTTGTTCCCAGTTCAAGAAAGAACTCAGAACAAGGGTAGACTAGAAGCCAGTTGGAGACTCTGAGTTAAGTGCACATCCAGTCCATTGTGCTTCCAATACGTATAAATGTTCTTTAGGCGAACAGGCCTGTGCGGCCGTGTGTTCCCAGTTCAGGAAAGACCTTAGAACCAGGGCAGACGAGGAGCCAGTTGGGTACTCTGAGTTAAGTGCACTTCTAATCCCTTAGGCTTCCAAATGTTATAAACGCTCTGAAGGCGAACAGGCCTATGCGGCCGTGTGTTCCCAGTTCCGCAAAGAACTTAGTACAAGGGCAGACAGGAATCTTGTTGGATACTCTGAGTTCGGGCACACAACGACGCTTATGCTTCCCAAACCTAAACGCGATCTTCAAGTGAAGATTCACAAATGGCAGTTTGTTCCCAGTTATGGAATGAAGTTAGAACCTGGGCGCACTGAAGGCAAGTTGAATACTCTAAGGTAAGTGCACGCTGTCCCTTCTGCTGCCAAAACGCGTATAATCGCTCTGAAGGTTAAGTCCCATAAGTGGCAGCCAGTTCCTCGGTGAGGAAAGATCTTAGAACAAGGGCAGACTAGAAACGTATTGGACACTCTGAGTTCAATTCAAGTGAAGGCCCTGATGCTTCCCAAACCTACAAACGCACTGAAGATGAACACTCCTAAACGGCAGGGTTTCCCCAGTGGAGGAAAGGTGTTCGAACAAGGGCGTTCTCTAGGCAGGTAGGAGACCGTGAGTTAAGTGCCGGGCAATGCACTTCTGCTTCCAAAACGTAAAATCCCGCTGAATTCTAAAACCCATTCTGGCAGTGTTTTCCCAGTTGAGGAAAGAAGTGAGAAGAAGGACGGTCTGAACGCTGCTTGTATACTCTGAGTGAACAGCACACCCAGTCCCTTTTGACTGGCAAAACGTATCATCGCTCTTTAGGTGAAGTCTCAGTGGAGGCAGTGTGTTCGCAATTCAAGAAAGAACGCAGAGCAAAGGTGGACCACAAGCAGTTGTAAGCTCTAAGTAAAACCAGGCTAAGGCCGTAGGCTCCCAAAATGTATAAAGGCTCTTACGGCGAGGAGGCCTATTCTGCCGCGTGGTCCCAATTCAGGAAAGAACTGAGAACAAGGGCAGACTAGAAACTAGTTGCCTACTCTGAGTTTAGTGCACGTCCAGTCCCTTACGCTTCCAATACGTATCAATGCTCTTACGGCGAACAGGCCTAGGCGGCCGTGTGTTCCCAGTTCAGGAAAGAACTTAGAACAAGGGCAGACTAGAAGCCAGTTGAATACTCCGAGTTAAGTGCACGTCCAGTCCCTTAGGCTTCCAATACGTATAAATGCTCATAAGGTGAAGAGGCCTATGCGGTCGTGTGTTCCCGGTTCTGGAAAGAGCTTAGAACAAGGGCAGACTGGAAGCCAGTTGAATACTCTGCGTTAAGTGCACGTCCAGTCCCTTCGACTTCCAAAATGGGTCAAGCCTCTTAAGGCGAAGAGGCCTATACGGCCGTTTGTTCCCAGTTCAAGAAAGAACTCAGAACAAGGGTAGACTAGAAGCCAGTTGGAGACTCTGAGTTAAGTGCACATCCAGTCCATTGTGCTTCCAATACGTATAAATGTTCTTTAGGCGAACAGGCCTGTGCGGCCGTGTGTTCCCAGTTCAGGAAAGACCTTAGAACCAGGGCAGACGAGGAGCCAGTTGGGTACTCTGAGTTAAGTGCACTTCTAATCCCTTAGGCTTCCAAATGTTATAAACGCTCTTAAGGCGAACAGGCCTATGCGGCCGTGTGTTCCCAGTTCCGCAAAGAACTTAGTACAAGGGCAGACAGGAATCTTGTTGGATACTCTGAGTTCGGGCACACAACGACGCTTATGCTTCCCAAACCTAAACGCGATCTTCAAGTGAAGATTCACAAATGGCAGTTTGTTCCCAGTTATGGAATGAAGTTAGAACCTGGGCGCACTGAAGGCAAGTTGAATACTCTAAGGTAAGTGCACGCTGTCCCTTCTGCTGCCAAAACGCGTATAATCGCTCTGAAGGTTAAGTCCCATAAGTGGCAGCCAGTTCCTCGGTGAGGAAAGATCTTAGAACAAGGGCAGACTAGAAACGTATTGGACACTCTGAGTTCAATTGAAGTGAAGGCCCTGATGCTTCCCAAACCTACAAACGCACTGAAGATGAACACTCCTAAACGGCAGGGTTTCCCCAGTGGAGGAAAGGTGTTCGAACAAGGGCGTTCTCTAGGCAGGTAGGAGACCGTGAGTTAAGTGCCGGGCAATGCACTTCTGCTTCCAAAACGTAAAATCCCGCTGAATTCTAAAACCCATTCTGGCAGTGTTTTCCCAGTTGAGGAAAGAAGTGAGAAGAAGGACGGTCTGAACGCTGCTTGTATACTCTGAGTGAACAGCACACCCAGTCCCTTTGACTGGCAAAACGTATCATCGCTCTTTAGGTGAAGTCTCATTGGAGGCAGTGTGTTCGCAATTCAAGAAAGAACGCAGAGCAAAGGTGGACCACAAGCAGTTGTAAGCTCTAAGTAAAACCAGGCTAAGGCCGTAGGCTCCCAAAATGTATAAAGGCTCTTACGGCGAGGAGGCCTATTCTGCCGCGTGGTCCCAATTCAGGAAAGAACTGAGAACAAGGGCAGACTAGAAACTAGTTGCCTACTCTGAGTTTAGTGCACGTCCAGTCCCTTACGCTTCCAATACGTATCAATGCTCTTACGGCGAACAGGCCTAGGCGGCCGTGTGTTCCCAGTTCAGGAAAGAACTTAGAACAAGGGCAGACTAGAAGCCAGTTGAATACTCCGAGTTAAGTGCACGTCCAGTCCCTTAGGCTTCCAATACGTATAAATGCTCATAAGGTGAAGAGGCCTATGCGGTCGTGTGTTCCCGGTTCTGGAAAGAGCTTAGAACAAGGGCAGACTGGAAGCCAGTTGAATACTCTGCGTTAAGTGCACGTCCAGTCCCTTCGACTTCCAAAATGGGTCAACCCTCTTAAGGCGAAGAGGCCTATACGGCCGTTTGTTCCCAGTTCAAGAAAGAACTTAGAACAAGGGTAGACTAGAAGCCAGTTGGAGACTCTGAGTTAAGTGCACATCCAGTCCATTGTGCTTCCAATACGTATAAATGTTCTTTAGGCGAACAGGCCTGTGCGGCCGTGTGCTCCCAGTTCAGGAAAGACCTCAGAACCAGGGCAGACGAGGAGCCAGTTGGGTACTCTGAGTTAAGTGCACTTCTAATCCCTTAGGCTTCCAAATGTTATAAACGCTCTTAAGGCGAACAGGCCTATGCGGCCGTGTGTTCCCAGTTCCGCAAAGAACTTAGTACAAGGGCAGACAGGAATCTTGTTGGATACTCTGAGTTCGGGCACACAACGACGCTTATGCTTCCCAAACCTAAACGCGATCTTCAAGTGAAGATTCACAAATGGCAGTTTGTTCCCAGTTATGGAATGAAGTTAGAACCTGGGCGCACTGAAGGCAAGTTGAATACTCTAAGGTAAGTGCACGCTGTCCCTTCTGCTGCCAAAACGCGTATAATCGCTCTGAAGGTTAAGTCCCATAAGTGGCAGCCAGTTCCTCGGTGAGGAAAGATCTTAGAACAAGGGCAGACTAGAAACGTATTGGACACTCTGAGTTCAATTCAAGTGAAGGCCCTGATGCTTCCCAAACCTACAAACGCACTGAAGATGAACACTCCTAAACGGCAGGGTTTCCCCAGTGGAGGAAAGGTGTTCGAACAAGGGCGTTCTCTAGGCAGGTAGGAGACCGTGAGTTAAGTGCCGGGCAATGCACTTCTGCTTCCAAAACGTAAAATCCCGCTGAATTCTAAAACCCATTCTGGCAGTGTTTTCCCAGTTGAGGAAAGAAGTGAGAAGAAGGACGGTCTGAACGCTGCTTGTATACTCTGAGTGAACAGCACACCCAGTCCCTTTTGACTGGCAAAACGTATCATCGCTCTTTAGGTGAAGTCTCAGTGGAGGCAGTGTGTTCGCAATTCAAGAAAGAACGCAGAGCAAAGGTGGACCACAAGCAGTTGTAAGCTCTAAGTAAAACCAGGCTAAGGCCGTAGGCTCCCAAAATGTATAAAGGCTCTTAGTGCGAGGAGGCCTATTCTGCCGCGTGGTCCCAATTCAGGAAAGAACTGAGAACAAGGGCAGACTAGAAACTAGTTGCCTACTCTGAGTTTAGTGCACGTCCAGTCCCTTACGCTTCCAATACGTATCAATGCTCTTACGGCGAACAGGCCTAGGCGGCCGTGTGTTCCCAGTTCAGGAAAGAACTTAGAACAAGGGCAGACTAGAAGCCAGTTGAATACTCCGAGTTAAGTGCACGTCCAGTCCCTTAGGCTTCCAATACGTATAAATGCTCATAAGGTGAAGAGGCCTATGCGGTCGTGTGTTCCCGGTTCTGGAAAGAGCTTAGAACAAGGGCAGACTGGAAGCCAGTTGAATACTCTGCGTTAAGTGCACGTCCAGTCCCTTCGACTTCCAAAATGGGTCAAGCCTCTTAAGGCGAAGAGGCCTATACGGCCGTTTGTTCCCAGTTCAAGAAAGAACTCAGAACAAGGGTAGACTAGAAGCCAGTTGGAGACTCTGAGTTAAGTGCACATCCAGTCCATTGTGCTTCCAATACGTATAAATGTTCTTTAGGCGAACAGGCCTGTGCGGCCGTGTGTTCCCAGTTCAGGAAAGACCTTAGAACCAGGGCAGACGAGGAGCCAGTTGGGTACTCTGAGTTAACTGCACTTCTAATCCCTTAGGCTTCCAAATGTTATAAACGCTCTTAAGGCGAACAGGCCTATGCGGCCGTGTGTTCCCAGTTCCGCAAAGAACTTAGTACAAGGGCAGACAGGAATCTTGTTGGATACTCTGAGTTCGGGCACACAACGACGCTTATGCTTCCCAAACCTAAACGCGATCTTCAAGTGAAGATTCACAAATGGCAGTTTGTTCCCAGTTATGGAATGAAGTTAGAACCTGGGCGCACTGAAGGCAAGTTGAATACTCTAAGGTAAGTGCACGCTGTCCCTTCTGCTGCCAAAACGCGTATAATCGCTCTGAAGGTTAAGTCCCATAAGTGGCAGCCAGTTCCTCGGTGAGGAAAGATCTTAGAACAAGGGCAGACTAGAAACGTATTGGACACTCTGAGTTCAATTCAAGTGAAGGCCCTGATGCTTCCCAAACCTACAAACGCACTGAAGATGAACACTCCTAAACGGCAGGGTTTCCCCAGTGGAGGAAAGGTGTTCGAACAAGGGCGTTCTCTAGGCAGGTAGGAGACCGTGAGTTAAGTGCCGGGCAATGCACTTCTGCTTCCAAAACGTAAAATCCCGCTGAATTCTAAAACCCATTCTGGCAGTGTTTTCCCAGTTGAGGAAAGAAGTGAGAAGAAGGACGGTCTGAACGCTGCTTGTATACTCTGAGTGAACAGCACACCCAGTCCCTTTGACTGGCAAAACGTATCATCGCTCTTTAGGTGAAGTCTCATTGGAGGCAGTGTGTTCGCAATTCAAGAAAGAACGCAGAGCAAAGGTGGACCACAAGCAGTTGTAAGCTCTAAGTAAAACCAGGCTAAGGCCGTAGGCTCCCAAAATGTATAAAGGCTCTTACGGCGAGGAGACCTATTCTGCCGCGTGGTCCCAATTCAGGAAAGAACTGAGAACAAGGGCAGACTAGAAACTAGTTGCCTACTCTGAGTTTAGTGCACGTCCAGTCCCTTACGCTTCCAATACGTATCAATGCTCTTACGGCGAACAGGCCTAGGCGGCCGTGTGTTCCCAGTTCAGGAAAGAACTTAGAACAAGGGCAGACTAGAAGCCAGTTGAATACTCCGAGTTAAGTGCACGTCCAGTCCCTTAGGCTTCCAATACGTATAAATGCTCATAAGGTGAAGAGGCCTATGCGGTCGTGTGTTCCCGGTTCTGGAAAGAGCTTAGAACAAGGGCAGACTGGAAGCCAGTTGAATACTCTGCGTTAAGTGCACGTCCAGTCCCTTCGACTTCCAAAATGGGTCAACCCTCTTAAGGCGAAGAGGCCTATACGGCCTTTTGTTCCCAGTTCAAGAAAGAACTTAGAACAAGGGTAGACTAGAAGCCAGTTGGATACTCTGAGTTAAGTGCACATCCAGTCCATTGTGCTTCCAATACGTATAAATGTTCTTTAGGCGAACAGGCCTGTGCGGCCGTGTGTTCCCAGTTCAGGAAAGACCTTAGAACCAGGGCAGACGAGGAGCCAGTTGGGTACTCTGAGTTAAGTGCACTTCTAATCCCTTAGGCTTCCAAATGTTATAAACGCTCTTAAGGCGAACAGGCCTATGCGGCCGTGTGTTCCCAGTTCCGCAAAGAACTTAGTACAAGGGCAGACAGGAATCTTGTTGGATACTCTGAGTTCGGGCACACAACGACGCTTATGCTTCCCAAACCTAAACGCGATCTTCAAGTGAAGATTCACAAATGGCAGTTTGTTCCCAGTTATGGAATGAAGTTAGAACCTGGGCGCACTGAAGGCAAGTTGAATACTCTAAGGTAAGTGCACGCTGTCCCTTCTGCTGCCAAAACGCGTATAATCGCTCTGAAGGTTAAGTCCCATAAGTGGCAGCCAGTTCCTCGGTGAGGAAAGATCTTAGAACAAGGGCAGACTAGAAACGTATTGGACACTCTGAGTTCAATTCAAGTGAAGGCCCTGATGCTTCCCAAACCTACAAACGCACTGACGATGAACACTCCTAAACGGCAGGGTTTCCCCAGTGGAGGAAAGGTGTTCGAACAAGGGCGTTCTCTAGGCAGGTAGGAGACCGTGAGTTAAGTGCCGGGCAATGCACTTCTGCTTCCAAAACGTAAAATCCCGCTGAATTCTAAAACCCATTCTGGCAGTGTTTTCCCAGTTGAGGAAAGAAGTGAGAAGAAGGACGGTCTGAACGCTGCTTGTATACTCTGAGTGAACAGCACACCCAGTCCCTTTTGACTGGCAAAACGTATCATCGCTCTTTAGGTGAAGTCTCAGTGGAGGCAGTGTGTTCGCAATTCAAGAAAGAACGCAGAGCAAAGGTGGACCACAAGCAGTTGTAAGCTCTAAGTAAAACCAGGCTAAGGCCGTAGGCTCCCAAAATGTATAAAGGCTCTTAGTGCGAGGAGGCCTATTCTGCCGCGTGGTCCCAATTCAGGAAAGAACTGAGAACAAGGGCAGACTAGAAACTAGTTGCCTACTCTGAGTTTAGTGCACGTCCAGTCCCTTACGCTTCCAATACGTATCAATGCTCTTACGGCGAACAGGCCTAGGCGGCCGTGTGTTCCCAGTTCAGGAAAGAACTTAGAACAAGGGCAGACTAGAAGCCAGTTGAATACTCCGAGTTAAGTGCACGTCCAGTCCCTTAGGCTTCCAATACGTATAAATGCTCATAAGGTGAAGAGGCCTATGCGGTCGTGTGTTCCCGGTTCTGGAAAGAGCTTAGAACAAGGGCAGACTGGAAGCCAGTTGAATACTCTGCGTTAAGTGCACGTCCAGTCCCTTCGACTTCCAAAATGGGTCAAGCCTCTTAAGGCGAAGAGGCCTATACGGCCGTTTGTTCCCAGTTCAAGAAAGAACTCAGAACAAGGGTAGACTAGAAGCCAGTTGGAGACTCTGAGTTAAGTGCACATCCAGTCCATTGTGCTTCCAATACGTATAAATGTTCTTTAGGCGAACAGGCCTGTGCGGCCGTGTGTTCCCAGTTCAGGAAAGACCTCAGAACCAGGGCAGACGAGGAGCCAGTTGGGTACTCTGAGTTAAGTGCACTTCTAATCCCTTAGGCTTCCAAATGTTATAAACGCTCTTCAGGCGAACAGGCCTATGCGGCCGTGTGTTCCCAGTTCCGCAAAGAACTTAGTACAAGGGCAGACAGGAATCTTGTTGGATACTCTGAGTTCGGGCACACAACGACGCTTATGCTTCCCAAACCTAAACGCGATCTTCAAGTGAAGATTCACAAATGGCAGTTTGTTCCCAGTTATGGAATGAAGTTAGAACCTGGGCGCACTGAAGGCAAGTTGAATACTCTAAGGTAAGTGCACGCTGTCCCTTCTGCTGCCAAAACGCGTATAATCGCTCTGAAGGTTAAGTCCCATAAGTGGCAGCCAGTTCCTCGGTGAGGAAAGATCTTAGAACAAGGGCAGACTAGAAACGTATTGGACACTCTGAGTTCAATTCAAGTGAAGGCCCTGATGCTTCCCAAACCTACAAACGCACTGAAGATGAACACTCCTAAACGGCAGGGTTTCCCCAGTGGAGGAAAGGTGTTCGAACAAGGGCGTTCTCTAGGCAGGTGGAGACCGTGAGTTAAGTGCCGGGCAATGCACTTCTGCTTCCAAAACGTAAAATCCCGCTGAATTCTAAAACCCATTCTGGCAGTGTTTTCCCAGTTGAGGAAAGAAGTGAGAAGAAGGACGGTCTGAACGCTGCTTGTATACTCTGAGTGAACAGCACACCCAGTCCCTTTTGACTGGCAAAACGTATCATCGCTCTTTAGGTGAAGTCTCAGTGGAGGCAGTGTGTTCGCAATTCAAGAAAGAACGCAGAGCAAAGGTGGACCACAAGCAGTTGTAAGCTCTAAGTAAAACCAGGCTAAGGCCGTAGGCTCCCAAAATGTATAAAGGCTCTTAGTGCGAGGAGGCCTATTCTGCCGCGTGGTCCCAATTCAGGAAAGAACTGAGAACAAGGGCAGACTAGAAACTAGTTGCCTACTCTGAGTTTAGTGCACGTCCAGTCCCTTACGCTTCCAATACGTATCAATGCTCTTACGGCGAACAGGCCTAGGCGGCCGTGTGTTCCCAGTTCAGGAAAGAACTTAGAACAAGGGCAGACTAGAAGCCAGTTGAATACTCCGAGTTAAGTGCACGTCCAGTCCCTTAGGCTTCCAATACGTATAAATGCTCATAAGGTGAAGAGGCCTATGCGGTCGTGTGTTCCCGGTTCTGGAAAGAGCTTAGAACAAGGGCAGACTGGAAGCCAGTTGAATACTCTGCGTTAAGTGCACGTCCAGTCCCTTCGACTTCCAAAATGGGTCAAGCCTCTTAAGGCGAAGAGGCCTATACGGCCGTTTGTTCCCAGTTCAAGAAAGAACTCAGAACAAGGGTAGACTAGAAGCCAGTTGGAGACTCTGAGTTAAGTGCACATCCAGTCCATTGTGCTTCCAATACGTATAAATGTTCTTTAGGCGAACAGGCCTGTGCGGCCGTGTGTTCCCAGTTCAGGAAAGACCTTAGAACCAGGGCAGACGAGGAGCCAGCTGGGTACTCTGAGTTAAGTGCACTTCTAATCCCTTAGGCTTCCAAATGTTATAAACGCTCTTAAGGCGAACAGGCCTATGCGGCCGTGTGTTCCCAGTTCCGCAAAGAACTTAGTACAAGGGCAGACAGGAATCTTGTTGGATACTCTGAGTTCGGGCACACAACGACGCTTATGCTTCCCAAACCTAAACGCGATCTTCAAGTGAAGATTCACAAATGGCAGTTTGTTCCCAGTTATGGAATGAAGTTAGAACCTGGGCGCACTGAAGGCAAGTTGAATACTCTAAGGTAAGTGCACGCTGTCCCTTCTGCTGCCAAAACGCGTATAATCGCTCTGAAGGTTAAGTCCCATAAGTGGCAGCCAGTTCCTCGGTGAGGAAAGATCTTAGAACAAGGGCAGACTAGAAACGTATTGGACACTCTGAGTTCAATTCAAGTGAAGGCCCTGATGCTTCCCAAACCTACAAACGCACTGAAGATGAACACTCCTAAACGGCAGGGTTTCCCCAGTGGAGGAAAGGTGTTCGAACAAGGGCGTTCTCTAGGCAGGTAGGAGACCGTGAGTTAAGTGCCGGGCAATGCACTTCTGCTTCCAAAACGTAAAATCCCGCTGAATTCTAAAACCCCTTCTGGCAGTGTTTTCCCAGTTGAGGAAAGAAGTGAGAAGAAGGACGGTCTGAACGCTGCTTGTATACTCTGAGTGAACAGCACACCCAGTCCCTTTTGACTGGCAAAACGTATCATCGCTCTTTAGGTGAAGTCTCAGTGGAGGCAGTGTGTTCGCAATTCAAGAAAGAACGCAGAGCAAAGGTGGACCACAAGCAGTTGTAAGCTCTAAGTAAAACCAGGCTAAGGCCGTAGGCTCCCAAAATGTATAAAGGCTCTTACGGCGAGGAGGCCTATTCTGCCGCGTGGTCCCAATTCAGGAAAGAACTGAGAACAAGGGCAGACTAGAAACTAGTTGCCTACTCTGAGTTTAGTGCACGTCCAGTCCCTTACGCTTCCAATACGTATCAATGCTCTTACGGCGAACAGGCCTAGGCGGCCGTGTGTTCCCAGTTCAGGAAAGAACTTAGAACAAGGGCAGACTAGAAGCCAGTTGAATACTCCGAGTTAAGTGCACGTCCAGTCCCTTAGGCTTCCAATACGTATAAATGCTCATAAGGTGAAGAGGCCTATGCGGTCGTGTGTTCCCGGTTCTGGAAAGAGCTTAGAACAAGGGCAGACTGGAAGCCAGTTGAATACTCTGCGTTAAGTGCACGTCCAGTCCCTTCGACTTCCAAAATGGGTCAAGCCTCTTAAGGCGAAGAGGCCTATACGGCCGTTTGTTCCCAGTTCAAGAAAGAACTTAGAACAAGGGTAGACTAGAAGCCAGTTGGAGACTCTGAGTTAAGTGCACATCCAGTCCATTGTGCTTCCAATACGTATAAATGTTCTTTAGGCGAACAGGCCTGTGCGGCCGTGTGTTCTGTGTTCAGGAAAGACCTCAGAACCAGGGCAGACGAGGAGCCAGTTGGGTACTCTGAGTTAAGTGCACTTCTAATCCCTTAGGCTTCCAAATGTTATAAACGCTCTTAAGGCGAACAGGCCTATGCGGCCGTGTGTTCCCAGTTCCGCAAAGAACTTAGTACAAGGGCAGAGAGGAATCTTGTTGGATACTCTGAGTTCGGGCACACAACGACGCTTATGCTTCCCAAACCTAAACGCGATCTTCAAGTGAAGATTCACAAATGGCAGTTTGTTCCCAGTTATGGAATGAAGTTAGAACCTGGGCGCACTGAAGGCAAGTTGAATACTCTAAGGTAAGTGCACGCTGTCCCTTCTGCTGCCAAAACGCGTATAATCGCTCTGAAGGTTAAGTCCCATAAGTGGCAGCCAGTTCCTCGGTGAGGAAAGATCTTAGAACAAGGGCAGACTAGAAACGTATTGGACACTCTGAGTTCAATTCAAGTGAAGGCCCTGATGCTTCCCAAACCTACAAACGCACTGACGATGAACACTCCTAAACGGCAGGGTTTCCCCAGTGGAGGAAAGGTGTTCGAACAAGGGCGTTCTCTAGGCAGGTAGGAGACCGTGAGTTAAGTGCCGGGCAATGCACTTCTGCTTCCAAAACGTAAAATCCCGCTGAATTCTTCAACCCATTCTGGCAGTGTTTTCCCAGTTGAGGAAAGAAGTGAGAAGAAGGACGGTCTGAACGCTGCTTGTATACTCTGAGTGAACAGCACACCCAGTCCCTTTTGACTGGCAAAACGTATCATCGCTCTTTAGGTGAAGTCTCAGTGGAGGCAGTGTGTTCGCAATTCAAGAAAGAACGCAGAGCAAAGGTGGACCACAAGCAGTTGTAAGCTCTAAGTAAAACCAGGCTAAGGCCGTAGGCTCCCAAAATGTATAAAGGCTCTTACGGCGAGGAGGCCTATTCTGCCGCGTGGTCCCAATTCAGGAAAGAACTGAGAACAAGGGCAGACTAGAAACTAGTTGCCTACTCTGAGTTTAGTGCACGTCCAGTCCCTTACGCTTCCAATACGTATCAATGCTCTTACGGCGAACAGGCCTAGGCGGCCGTGTGTTCCCAGTTCAGGAAAGAACTTAGAACAAGGGCAGACTAGAAGCCAGTTGAATACTCCGAGTTAAGTGCACGTCCAGTCCCTTAGGCTTCCAATACGTATAAATGCTCATAAGGTGAAGAGGCCTATGCGGTCGTGTGTTCCCGGTTCTGGAAAGAGCTTAGAACAAGGGCAGACTGGAAGCCAGTTGAATACTCTGCGTTAAGTGCACGTCCAGTCCCTTCGACTTCCAAAATGGGTCAAGCCTCTTAAGGCGAAGAGGCCTATACGGCCGTTTGTTCCCAGTTCAAGAAAGAACTCAGAACAAGGGTAGACTAGAAGCCAGTTGGAGACTCTGAGTTAAGTGCACATCCAGTCCATTGTGCTTCCAATACGTATAAATGTTCTTTAGGCGAACAGGCCTGTGCGGCCGTGTGTTCCCAGTTCAGGAAAGACCTTAGAACCAGGGCAGACGAGGAGCCAGTTGGGTACTCTGAGTTAAGTGCACTTCTAATCCCTTAGGCTTCCAAATGTTATAAACGCTCTGAAGGCGAACAGGCCTATGCGGCCGTGTGTTCCCAGTTCCGCAAAGAACTTAGTACAAGGGCAGACAGGAATCTTGTTGGATACTCTGAGTTCGGGCACACAACGACGCTTATGCTTCCCAAACCTAAACGCGATCTTCAAGTGAAGATTCACAAATGGCAGTTTGTTCCCAGTTATGGAATGAAGTTAGAACCTGGGCGCACTGAAGGCAAGTTGAATACTCTAAGGTAAGTGCACGCTGTCCCTTCTGCTGCCAAAACGCGTATAATCGCTCTGAAGGTTAAGTCCCATAAGTGGCAGCCAGTTCCTCGGTGAGGAAAGATCTTAGAACAAGGGCAGACTAGAAACGTATTGGACACTCTGAGTTCAATTCAAGTGAAGGCCCTGATGCTTCCCAAACCTACAAACGCACTGACGATGAACACTCCTAAACGGCAGGGTTTCCCCAGTGGAGGAAAGGTGTTCGAACAAGGGCGTTCTCTAGGCAGGTAGGAGACCGTGAGTTAAGTGCCGGGCAATGCACTTCTGCTTCCAAAACGTAAAATCCCGCTGAATTCTAAAACCCCTTCTGGCAGTGTTTTCCCAGTTGAGGAAAGAAGTGAGAAGAAGGACGGTCTGAACGCTGCTTGTATACTCTGAGTGAACAGCACACCCAGTCCCTTTTGACTGGCAAAACGTATCATCGCTCTTTAGGTGAAGTCTCAGTGGAGGCAGTGTGTTCGCAATTCAAGAAAGAACGCAGAGCAAAGGTGGACCACAAGCAGTTGTAAGCTCTAAGTAAAACCAGGCTAAGGCCGTAGGCTCCCAAAATGTATAAAGGCTCTTAGTGCGAGGAGGCCTATTCTGCCGCGTGGTCCCAATTCAGGAAAGAACTGAGAACAAGGGCAGACTAGAAACTAGTTGCATACTCTGAGTTTAGTGCACGTCCAGTCCCTTACGCTTCCAATACGTATCAATGCTCTGACGGCGAACAGGCCTAGGCGGCCGTGTGTTCCCAGTTCAGGAAAGAACTTAGAACAAGGGCAGACTAGAAACCAGTTGAATACTCCGAGTTAAGTGCACGTCCAGTCCCTTAGGCTTCCAATACGTATAAATGCTCATAAGGTGAAGAGGCCTATGCGGTCGTGTGTTCCCGGTTCTGGAAAGAGCTTAGAACAAGGGCAGACTGGAAGCCAGTTGAATACTCTGCGTTAAGTGCACGTCCAGTCCCTTCGACTTCCAAAATGGGTCAAGCCTCTTAAGGCGAAGAGGCCTATACGGCCGTTTGTTCCCAGTTCAAGAAAGAACTCAGAACAAGGGTAGACTAGAAGCCAGTTGGAGACTCTGAGTTAAGTGCACATCCAGTCCATTGTGCTTCCAATACGTATAAATGTTCTTTAGGCGAACAGGCCTGTGCGGCCGTGTGTTCCCAGTTCAGGAAAGACCTTAGAACCAGGGCAGACGAGGAGCCAGTTGGGTACTCTGAGTTAAGTGCACTTCTAATCCCTTAGGCTTCCAAATGTTATAAACGCTCTTAAGGCGAACAGGCCTATGCGGCCGTGTGTTCCCAGTTCCGCAAAGAACTTAGTACAAGGGCAGACAGGAATCTTGTTGGATACTCTGAGTTCGGGCACACAACGACGCTTATGCTTCCCAAACCTAAACGCGATCTTCAAGTGAAGATTCACAAATGGCAGTTTGTTCCCAGTTATGGAATGAAGTTAGAACCTGGGCGCACTGAAGGCAAGTTGAATACTCTAAGGTAAGTGCACGCTGTCCCTTCTGCTGCCAAAACGCGTATAATCGCTCTGAAGGTTAAGTCCCATAAGTGGCAGCCAGTTCCTCGGTGAGGAAAGATCTTAGAACAAGGGCAGACTAGAAACGTATTGGACACTCTGAGTTCAATTCAAGTGAAGGCCCTGATGCTTCCCAAACCTACAAACGCACTGACGATGAACACTCCTAAACGGCAGGGTTTCCCCAGTGGAGGAAAGGTGTTCGAACAAGGGCGTTCTCTAGGCAGGTAGGAGACCGTGAGTTAAGTGCCGGGCAATGCACTTCTGCTTCCAAAACGTAAAATCCCGCTGAATTCTAAAACCCATTCTGGCAGTGTTTTCCCAGTTGAGGAAAGAAGTGAGAAGAAGGACGGTCTGAACGCTGCTTGTATACTCTGAGTGAACAGCACACCCAGTCCCTTTTGACTGGCAAAACGTATCATCGCTCTTTAGGTGAAGTCTCAGTGGAGGCAGTGTGTTCGCAATTCAAGAAAGAACGCAGAGCAAAGGTGGACCACAAGCAGTTGTAAGCTCTAAGTAAAACCAGGCTAAGGCCGTAGGCTCCCAAAATGTATAAAGGCTCTTACGGCGAGGAGGCCTATTCTGCCGCGTGGTCCCAATTCAGGAAAGAACTGAGAACAAGGGCAGACTAGAAACTAGTTGCCTACTCTGAGTTTAGTGCACGTCCAGTCCCTTACGCTTCCAATACGTATCAATGCTCTTACGGCGAACAGGCCTAGGCGGCCGTGTGTTCCCAGTTCAGGAAAGAACTTAGAACAAGGGCAGACTAGAAGCCAGTTGAATACTCCGAGTTAAGTGCACGTCCAGTCCCTTAGGCTTCCAATACGTATAAATGCTCATAAGGTGAAGAGGCCTATGCGGTCGTGTGTTCCCGGTTCTGGAAAGAGCTTAGAACAAGGGCAGACTGGAAGCCAGTTGAATACTCTGCGTTAAGTGCACGTCCAGTCCCTTCGACTTCCAAAATGGGTCAAGCCTCTTAAGGCGAAGAGGCCTATACGGCCGTTTGTTCCCAGTTCAAGAAAGAACTCAGAACAAGGGTAGACTAGAAGCCAGTTGGAGACTCTGAGTTAAGTGCACATCCAGTCCATTGTGCTTCCAATACGTATAAATGTTCTTTAGGCGAACAGGCCTGTGCGGCCGTGTGTTCCCAGTTCAGGAAAGACCTTAGAACCAGGGCAGACGAGGAGCCAGTTGGGTACTCTGAGTTAAGTGCACTTCTAATCCCTTAGGCTTCCAAATGTTATAAACGCTCTTAAGGCGAACAGGCCTATGCGGCCGTGTGTTCCCAGTTCCGCAAAGAACTTAGTACAAGGGCAGACAGGAATCTTGTTGGATACTCTGAGTTCGGGCACACAACGACGCTTATGCTTCCCAAACCTAAACGCGATCTTCAAGTGAAGATTCACAAATGGCAGTTTGTTCCCAGTTATGGAATGAAGTTAGAACCTGGGCGCACTGAAGGCAAGTTGAATACTCTAAGGTAAGTGCACGCTGTCCCTTCTGCTGCCAAAACGCGTATAATCGCTCTGAAGGTTAAGTCCCATAAGTGGCAGCCAGTTCCTCGGTGAGGAAAGATCTTAGAACAAGGGCAGACTAGAAACGTATTGGACACTCTGAGTTCAATTCAAGTGAAGGCCCTGATGCTTCCCAAACCTACAAACGCACTGAAGATGAACACTCCTAAACGGCAGGGTTTCCCCAGTGGAGGAAAGGTGTTCGAACAAGGGCGTTCTCTAGGCAGGTAGGAGACCGTGAGTTAAGTGCCGGGCAATGCACTTCTGCTTCCAAAACGTAAAATCCCGCTGAATTCTAAAACCCCTTCTGGCAGTGTTTTCCCAGTTGAGGAAAGAAGTGAGAAGAAGGACGGTCTGAACGCTGCTTGTATACTCTGAGTGAACAGCACACCCAGTCCCTTTTGACTGGCAAAACGTATCATCGCTCTTTAGGTGAAGTCTCAGTGGAGGCAGTGTGTTCGCAATTCAAGAAAGAACGCAGAGCAAAGGTGGACCACAAGCAGTTGTAAGCTCTAAGTAAAACCAGGCTAAGGCCGTAGGCTCCCAAAATGTATAAAGGCTCTTAGTGCGAGGAGGCCTATTCTGCCGCGTGGTCCCAATTCAGGAAAGAACTGAGAACAAGGGCAGACTAGAAACTAGTTGCCTACTCTGAGTTTAGTGCACGTCCAGTCCCTTACGCTTCCAATACGTATCAATGCTCTGACGGCGAACAGGCCTAGGCGGCCGTGTGTTCCCAGTTCAGGAAAGAACTTAGAACAAGGGCAGACTAGAAGCCAGTTGAATACTCCGAGTTAAGTGCACGTCCAGTCCCTTAGGCTTCCAATACGTATAAATGCTCATAAGGTGAAGAGGCCTATGCGGTCGTGTGTTCCCGGTTCTGGAAAGAGCTTAGAACAAGGGCAGACTGGAAGCCAGTTGAATACTCTGCGTTAAGTGCACGTCCAGTCCCTTCGACTTCCAAAATGGGTCAAGCCTCTTAAGGCGAAGAGGCCTATACGGCCGTTTGTTCCCAGTTCAAGAAAGAACTCAGAACAAGGGTAGACTAGAAGCCAGTTGGAGACTCTGAGTTAAGTGCACATCCAGTCCATTGTGCTTCCAATACGTATAAATGTTCTTTAGGCGAACAGGCCTGTGCGGCCGTGTGTTCCCAGTTCAGGAAAGACCTCAGAACCAGGGCAGACGAGGAGCCAGTTGGGTACTCTGAGTTAAGTGCACTTCTAATCCCTTAGGCTTCCAAATGTTATAAACGCTCTTAAGGCGAACAGGCCTATGCGGCCGTGTGTTCCCAGTTCCGCAAAGAACTTAGTACAAGGGCAGACAGGAATCTTGTTGGATACTCTGAGTTCGGGCACACAACGACGCTTATGCTTCCCAAACCTAAACGCGATCTTCAAGTGAAGATTCACAAATGGCAGTTTGTTCCCAGTTATGGAATGAAGTTAGAACCTGGGCGCACTGAAGGCAAGTTGAATACTCTAAGGTAAGTGCACGCTGTCCCTTCTGCTGCCAAAACGCGTATAATCGCTCTGAAGGTTAAGTCCCATAAGTGGCAGCCAGTTCCTCGGTGAGGAAAGATCTTAGAACAAGGGCAGACTAGAAACGTATTGGACACTCTGAGTTCAATTCAAGTGAAGGCCCTGATGCTTCCCAAACCTACAAACGCACTGACGATGAACACTCCTAAACGGCAGGGTTTCCCCAGTGGAGGAAAGGTGTTCGAACAAGGGCGTTCTCTAGGCAGGTAGGAGACCGTGAGTTAAGTGCCGGGCAATGCACTTCTGCTTCCAAAACGTAAAATCCCGCTGAATTCTAAAACCCATTCTGGCAGTGTTTTCCCAGTTGAGGAAAGAAGTGAGAAGAAGGACGGTCTGAACGCTGCTTGTATACTCTGAGTGAACAGCACACCCAGTCCCTTTTGACTGGCAAAACGTATCATCGCTCTTTAGGTGAAGTCTCAGTGGAGGCAGTGTGTTCGCAATTCAAGAAAGAACGCAGAGCAAAGGTGGACCACAAGCAGTTGTAAGCTCTAAGTAAAACCAGGCTAAGGCCGTAGGCTCCCAAAATGTATAAAGGCTCTTACGGCGAGGAGGCCTATTCTGCCGCGTGGTCCCAATTCAGGAAAGAACTGAGAACAAGGGCAGACTAGAAACTAGTTGCCTACTCTGAGTTTAGTGCACGTCCAGTCCCTTACGCTTCCAATACGTATCAATGCTCTTACGGCGAACAGGCCTAGGCGGCCGTGTGTTCCCAGTTCAGGAAAGAACTTAGAACAAGGGCAGACTAGAAGCCAGTTGAATACTCCGAGTTAAGTGCACGTCCAGTCCCTTAGGCTTCCAATACGTATAAATGCTCATAAGGTGAAGAGGCCTATGCGGTCGTGTGTTCCCGGTTCTGGAAAGAGCTTAGAACAAGGGCAGACTGGAAGCCAGTTGAATACTCTGCGTTAAGTGCACGTCCAGTCCCTTCGACTTCCAAAATGGGTCAAGCCTCTTAAGGCGAAGAGGCCTATACGGCCGTTTGTTCCCAGTTCAAGAAAGAACTCAGAACAAGGGTAGACTAGAAGCCAGTTGGAGACTCTGAGTTAAGTGCACATCCAGTCCATTGTGCTTCCAATACGTATAAATGTTCTTTAGGCGAACAGGCCTGTGCGGCCGTGTGTTCCCAGTTCAGGAAAGACCTTAGAACCAGGGCAGACGAGGAGCCAGTTGGGTACTCTGAGTTAAGTGCACTTCTAATCCCTTAGGCTTCCAAATGTTATAAACGCTCTTAAGGCGAACAGGCCTATGCGGCCGTGTGTTCCCAGTTCCGCAAAGAACTTAGTACAAGGGCAGACAGGAATCTTGTTGGATACTCTGAGTTCGGGCACACAACGACGCTTATGCTTCCCAAACCTAAACGCGATCTTCAAGTGAAGATTCACAAATGGCAGTTTGTTCCCAGTTATGGAATGAAGTTAGAACCTGGGCGCACTGAAGGCAAGTTGAATACTCTAAGGTAAGTGCACGCTGTCCCTTCTGCTGCCAAAACGCGTATAATCGCTCTGAAGGTTAAGTCCCATAAGTGGCAGCCAGTTCCTCGGTGAGGAAAGATCTTAGAACAAGGGCAGACTAGAAACGTATTGGACACTCTGAGTTCAATTCAAGTGAAGGCCCTGATGCTTCCCAAACCTACAAACGCACTGACGATGAACACTCCTAAACGGCAGGGTTTCCCCAGTGGAGGAAAGGTGTTCGAACAAGGGCGTTCTCTAGGCAGGTAGGAGACCGTGAGTTAAGTGCCGGGCAATGCACTTCTGCTTCCAAAACGTAAAATCCCGCTGAATTCTAAAACCCCTTCTGGCAGTGTTTTCCCAGTTGAGGAAAGAAGTGAGAAGAAGGACGGTCTGAACGCTGCTTGTATACTCTGAGTGAACAGCACACCCAGTCCCTTTTGACTGGCAAAACGTATCATCGCTCTTTAGGTGAAGTCTCAGTGGAGGCAGTGTGTTCGCAATTCAAGAAAGAACGCAGAGCAAAGGTGGACCACAAGCAGTTGTAAGCTCTAAGTAAAACCAGGCTAAGGCCGTAGGCTCCCAAAATGTATAAAGGCTCTTAGTGCGAGGAGGCCTATTCTGCCGCGTGGTCCCAATTCAGGAAAGAACTGAGAACAAGGGCAGACTAGAAACTAGTTGCATACTCTGAGTTTAGTGCACGTCCAGTCCCTTACGCTTCCAATACGTATCAATGCTCTGACGGCGAACAGGCCTAGGCGGCCGTGTGTTCCCAGTTCAGGAAAGAACTTAGAACAAGGGCAGACTAGAAACCAGTTGAATACTCCGAGTTAAGTGCACGTCCAGTCCCTTAGGCTTCCAATACGTATAAATGCTCATAAGGTGAAGAGGCCTATGCGGTCGTGTGTTCCCGGTTCTGGAAAGAGCTTAGAACAAGGGCAGACTGGAAGCCAGTTGAATACTCTGCGTTAAGTGCACGTCCAGTCCCTTCGACTTCCAAAATGGGTCAAGCCTCTTAAGGCGAAGAGGCCTATACGGCCGTTTGTTCCCAGTTCAAGAAAGAACTCAGAACAAGGGTAGACTAGAAGCCAGTTGGAGACTCTGAGTTAAGTGCACATCCAGTCCATTGTGCTTCCAATACGTATAAATGTTCTTTAGGCGAACAGGCCTGTGCGGCCGTGTGTTCCCAGTTCAGGAAAGACCTTAGAACCAGGGCAGACGAGGAGCCAGTTGGGTACTCTGAGTTAAGTGCACTTCTAATCCCTTAGGCTTCCAAATGTTATAAACGCTCTTAAGGCGAACAGGCCTATGCGGCCGTGTGTTCCCAGTTCCGCAAAGAACTTAGTACAAGGGCAGACAGGAATCTTGTTGGATACTCTGAGTTCGGGCACACAACGACGCTTATGCTTCCCAAACCTAAACGCGATCTTCAAGTGAAGATTCACAAATGGCAGTTTGTTCCCAGTTATGGAATGAAGTTAGAACCTGGGCGCACTGAAGGCAAGTTGAATACTCTAAGGTAAGTGCACGCTGTCCCTTCTGCTGCCAAAACGCGTATAATCGCTCTGAAGGTTAAGTCCCATAAGTGGCAGCCAGTTCCTCGGTGAGGAAAGATCTTAGAACAAGGGCAGACTAGAAACGTATTGGACACTCTGAGTTCAATTCAAGTGAAGGCCCTGATGCTTCCCAAACCTACAAACGCACTGACGATGAACACTCCTAAACGGCAGGGTTTCCCCAGTGGAGGAAAGGTGTTCGAACAAGGGCGTTCTCTAGGCAGGTAGGAGACCGTGAGTTAAGTGCCGGGCAATGCACTTCTGCTTCCAAAACGTAAAATCCCGCTGAATTCTAAAACCCATTCTGGCAGTGTTTTCCCAGTTGAGGAAAGAAGTGAGAAGAAGGACGGTCTGAACGCTGCTTGTATACTCTGAGTGAACAGCACACCCAGTCCCTTTTGACTGGCAAAACGTATCATCGCTCTTTAGGTGAAGTCTCAGTGGAGGCAGTGTGTTCGCAATTCAAGAAAGAACGCAGAGCAAAGGTGGACCACAAGCAGTTGTAAGCTCTAAGTAAAACCAGGCTAAGGCCGTAGGCTCCCAAAATGTATAAAGGCTCTTACGGCGAGGAGGCCTATTCTGCCGCGTGGTCCCAATTCAGGAAAGAACTGAGAACAAGGGCAGACTAGAAACTAGTTGCCTACTCTGAGTTTAGTGCACGTCCAGTCCCTTACGCTTCCAATACGTATCAATGCTCTTACGGCGAACAGGCCTAGGCGGCCGTGTGTTCCCAGTTCAGGAAAGAACTTAGAACAAGGGCAGACTAGAAGCCAGTTGAATACTCCGAGTTAAGTGCACGTCCAGTCCCTTAGGCTTCCAATACGTATAAATGCTCATAAGGTGAAGAGGCCTATGCGGTCGTGTGTTCCCGGTTCTGGAAAGAGCTTAGAACAAGGGCAGACTGGAAGCCAGTTGAATACTCTGCGTTAAGTGCACGTCCAGTCCCTTCGACTTCCAAAATGGGTCAAGCCTCTTAAGGCGAAGAGGCCTATACGGCCGTTTGTTCCCAGTTCAAGAAAGAACTCAGAACAAGGGTAGACTAGAAGCCAGTTGGAGACTCTGAGTTAAGTGCACATCCAGTCCATTGTGCTTCCAATACGTATAAATGTTCTTTAGGCGAACAGGCCTGTGCGGCCGTGTGTTCCCAGTTCAGGAAAGACCTTAGAACCAGGGCAGACGAGGAGCCAGTTGGGTACTCTGAGTTAAGTGCACTTCTAATCCCTTAGGCTTCCAAATGTTATAAACGCTCTTAAGGCGAACAGGCCTATGCGGCCGTGTGTTCCCAGTTCCGCAAAGAACTTAGTACAAGGGCAGACAGGAATCTTGTTGGATACTCTGAGTTCGGGCACACAACGACGCTTATGCTTCCCAAACCTAAACGCGATCTTCAAGTGAAGATTCACAAATGGCAGTTTGTTCCCAGTTATGGAATGAAGTTAGAACCTGGGCGCACTGAAGGCAAGTTGAATACTCTAAGGTAAGTGCACGCTGTCCCTTCTGCTGCCAAAACGCGTATAATCGCTCTGAAGGTTAAGTCCCATAAGTGGCAGCCAGTTCCTCGGTGAGGAAAGATCTTAGAACAAGGGCAGACTAGAAACGTATTGGACACTCTGAGTTCAATTCAAGTGAAGGCCCTGATGCTTCCCAAACCTACAAACGCACTGAAGATGAACACTCCTAAACGGCAGGGTTTCCCCAGTGGAGGAAAGGTGTTCGAACAAGGGCGTTCTCTAGGCAGGTAGGAGACCGTGAGTTAAGTGCCGGGCAATGCACTTCTGCTTCCAAAACGTAAAATCCCGCTGAATTCTAAAACCCCTTCTGGCAGTGTTTTCCCAGTTGAGGAAAGAAGTGAGAAGAAGGACGGTCTGAACGCTGCTTGTATACTCTGAGTGAACAGCACACCCAGTCCCTTTTGACTGGCAAAACGTATCATCGCTCTTTAGGTGAAGTCTCAGTGGAGGCAGTGTGTTCGCAATTCAAGAAAGAACGCAGAGCAAAGGTGGACCACAAGCAGTTGTAAGCTCTAAGTAAAACCAGGCTAAGGCCGTAGGCTCCCAAAATGTATAAAGGCTCTTAGTGCGAGGAGGCCTATTCTGCCGCGTGGTCCCAATTCAGGAAAGAACTGAGAACAAGGGCAGACTAGAAACTAGTTGCCTACTCTGAGTTTAGTGCACGTCCAGTCCCTTACGCTTCCAATACGTATCAATGCTCTGACGGCGAACAGGCCTAGGCGGCCGTGTGTTCCCAGTTCAGGAAAGAACTTAGAACAAGGGCAGACTAGAAGCCAGTTGAATACTCCGAGTTAAGTGCACGTCCAGTCCCTTAGGCTTCCAATACGTATAAATGCTCATAAGGTGAAGAGGCCTATGCGGTCGTGTGTTCCCGGTTCTGGAAAGAG
This sequence comes from Meles meles, assembly GCF_922984935.1. Classification (NCBI taxonomy): domain Eukaryota; kingdom Metazoa; phylum Chordata; class Mammalia; order Carnivora; family Mustelidae; genus Meles; species Meles meles. The sequence goes on from NC_060071.1 coordinate 29,576,823, forward strand.
CTTAGAACAAGGGCAGACTGGAAGCCAGTTGAATACTCTGCGTTAAGTGCACGTCCAGTCCCTTCGACTTCCAAAATGGGTCAAGCCTCTTAAGGCGAAGAGGCCTATACGGCCGTTTGTTCCCAGTTCAAGAAAGAACTCAGAACAAGGGTAGACTAGAAGCCAGTTGGAGACTCTGAGTTAAGTGCACATCCAGTCCATTGTGCTTCCAATACGTATAAATGTTCTTTAGGCGAACAGGCCTGTGCGGCCGTGTGTTCCCAGTTCAGGAAAGACCTTAGAACCAGGGCAGACGAGGAGCCAGTTGGGTACTCTGAGTTAAGTGCACTTCTAATCCCTTAGGCTTCCAAATGTTATAAACGCTCTTAAGGCGAACAGGCCTATGCGGCCGTGTGTTCCCAGTTCCGCAAAGAACTTAGTACAAGGGCAGACAGGAATCTTGTTGGATACTCTGAGTTCGGGCACACAACGACGCTTATGCTTCCCAAACCTAAACGCGATCTTCAAGTGAAGATTCACAAATGGCAGTTTGTTCCCAGTTATGGAATGAAGTTAGAACCTGGGCGCACTGAAGGCAAGTTGAATACTCTAAGGTAAGTGCACGCTGTCCCTTCTGCTGCCAAAACGCGTATAATCGCTCTGAAGGTTAAGTCCCATAAGTGGCAGCCAGTTCCTCGGTGAGGAAAGATCTTAGAACAAGGGCAGACTAGAAACGTATTGGACACTCTGAGTTCAATTCAAGTGAAGGCCCTGATGCTTCCCAAACCTACAAACGCACTGACGATGAACACTCCTAAACGGCAGGGTTTCCCCAGTGGAGGAAAGGTGTTCGAACAAGGGCGTTCTCTAGGCAGGTAGGAGACCGTGAGTTAAGTGCCGGGCAATGCACTTCTGCTTCCAAAACGTAAAATCCCGCTGAATTCTAAAACCCCTTCTGGCAGTGTTTTCCCAGTTGAGGAAAGAAGTGAGAAGAAGGACGGTCTGAACGCTGCTTGTATACTCTGAGTGAACAGCACACCCAGTCCCTTTTGACTGGCAAAACGTATCATCGCTCTTTAGGTGAAGTCTCAGTGGAGGCAGTGTGTTCGCAATTCAAGAAAGAACGCAGAGCAAAGGTGGACCACAAGCAGTTGTAAGCTCTAAGTAAAACCAGGCTAAGGCCGTAGGCTCCCAAAATGTATAAAGGCTCTTAGTGCGAGGAGGCCTATTCTGCCGCGTGGTCCCAATTCAGGAAAGAACTGAGAACAAGGGCAGACTAGAAACTAGTTGCCTACTCTGAGTTTAGTGCACGTCCAGTCCCTTACGCTTCCAATACGTATCAATGCTCTGACGGCGAACAGGCCTAGGCGGCCGTGTGTTCCCAGTTCAGGAAAGAACTTAGAACAAGGGCAGACTAGAAGCCAGTTGAATACTCCGAGTTAAGTGCACGTCCAGTCCCTTAGGCTTCCAATACGTATAAATGCTCATAAGGTGAAGAGGCCTATGCGGTCGTGTGTTCCCGGTTCTGGAAAGAGCTTAGAACAAGGGCAGACTGGAAGCCAGTTGAATACTCTGCGTTAAGTGCACGTCCAGTCCCTTCGACTTCCAAAATGGGTCAACCCTCTTAAGGCGAAGAGGCCTATACGGCCGTTTGTTCCCAGTTCAAGAAAGAACTCAGAACAAGGGTAGACTAGAAGCCAGTTGGAGACTCTGAGTTAAGTGCACATCCAGTCCATTGTGCTTCCAATACGTATAAATGTTCTTTAGGCGAACAGGCCTGTGCGGCCGTGTGTTCCCAGTTCAGGAAAGACCTTAGAACCAGGGCAGACGAGGAGCCAGTTGGGTACTCTGAGTTAAGTGCACTTCTAATCCCTTAGGCTTCCAAATGTTATAAACGCTCTTAAGGCGAACAGGCCTATGCGGCCGTGTGTTCCCAGTTCCGCAAAGAACTTAGTACAAGGGCAGACAGGAATCTTGTTGGATACTCTGAGTTCGGGCACACAACGACGCTTATGCTTCCCAAACCTAAACGCGATCTTCAAGTGAAGATTCACAAATGGCAGTTTGTTCCCAGTTATGGAATGAAGTTAGAACCTGGGCGCACTGAAGGCAAGTTGAATACTCTAAGGTAAGTGCACGCTGTCCCTTCTGCTGCCAAAACGCGTATAATCGCTCTGAAGGTTAAGTCCCATAAGTGGCAGCCAGTTCCTCGGTGAGGAAAGATCTTAGAACAAGGGCAGACTAGACACGTATTGGACACTCTGAGTTCAATTCAAGTGAAGGCCCTGATGCTTCCCAAACCTACAAACGCACTGACGATGAACACTCCTAAACGGCAGGGTTTCCCCAGTGGAGGAAAGGTGTTCGAACAAGGGCGTTCTCTAGGCAGGTAGGAGACCGTGAGTTAAGTGCCGGGCAATGCACTTCTGCTTCCAAAACGTAAAATCCCGCTGAATTCTAAAACCCCTTCTGGCAGTGTTTTCCCAGTTGAGGAAAGAAGTGAGAAGAAGGACGGTCTGAACGCTGCTTGTATACTCTGAGTGAACAGCACACCCAGTCCCTTTTGACTGGCAAAACGTATCATCGCTCTTTAGGTGAAGTCTCAGTGGAGGCAGTGTGTTCGCAATTCAAGAAAGAACGCAGAGCAAAGGTGGACCACAAGCAGTTGTAAGCTCTAAGTAAAACCAGGCTAAGGCCGTAGGCTCCCAAAATGTATAAAGGCTCTGACGGCGAGGAGGCCTATTCTGCCGCGTGGTCCCAATTCAGGAAAGAACTGAGAACAAGGGCAGACTAGAAACTAGTTGCCTACTCTGAGTTTAGTGCACGTCCAGTCCCTTACGCTTCCAATACGTATCAATGCTCTGACGGCGAACAGGCCTAGGCGGCCGTGTGTTCCCAGTTCAGGAAAGAACTTAGAACAAGGGCAGACTAGAAGCCAGTTGAATACTCCGAGTTAAGTGCACGTCCAGTCCCTTAGGCTTCCAATACGTATAAATGCTCATAAGGTGAAGAGGCCTATGCGGTCGTGTGTTCCCGGTTCTGGAAAGAGCTTAGAACAAGGGCAGACTGGAAGCCAGTTGAATACTCTGCGTTAAGTGCACGTCCAGTCCCTTCGACTTCCAAAATGGGTCAAGCCTCTTAAGGCGAAGAGGCCTATACGGCCGTTTGTTCCCAGTTCAAGAAAGAACTCAGAACAAGGGTAGACTAGAAGCCAGTTGGAGACTCTGAGTTAAGTGCACATCCAGTCCATTGTGCTTCCAATACGTATAAATGTTCTTTAGGCGAACAGGCCTGTGCGGCCGTGTGTTCCCAGTTCAGGAAAGACCTTAGAACCAGGGCAGACGAGGAGCCAGTTGGGTACTCTGAGTTAAGTGCACTTCTAATCCCTTAGGCTTCCAAATGTTATAAACGCTCTTAAGGCGAACAGGCCTATGCGGCCGTGTGTTCCCAGTTCCGCAAAGAACTTAGTACAAGGGCAGACAGGAATCTTGTTGGATACTCTGAGTTCGGGCACACAACGACGCTTATGCTTCCCAAACCTAAACGCGATCTTCAAGTGAAGATTCACAAATGGCAGTTTGTTCCCAGTTATGGAATGAAGTTAGAACCTGGGCGCACTGAAGGCAAGTTGAATACTCTAAGGTAAGTGCACGCTGTCCCTTCTGCTGCCAAAACGCGTATAATCGCTCTGAAGGTTAAGTCCCATAAGTGGCAGCCAGTTCCTCGGTGAGGAAAGATCTTAGAACAAGGGCAGACTAGAAACGTATTGGACACTCTGAGTTCAATTCAAGTGAAGGCCCTGATGCTTCCCAAACCTACAAACGCACTGACGATGAACACTCCTAAACGGCAGGGTTTCCCCAGTGGAGGAAAGGTGTTCGAACAAGGGCGTTCTCTAGGCAGGTAGGAGACCGTGAGTTAAGTGCCGGGCAATGCACTTCTGCTTCCAAAACGTAAAATCCCGCTGAATTCTAAAACCCCTTCTGGCAGTGTTTTCCCAGTTGAGGAAAGAAGTGAGAAGAAGGACGGTCTGAACGCTGCTTGTATACTCTGAGTGAACAGCACACCCAGTCCCTTTTGACTGGCAAAACGTATCATCGCTCTTTAGGTGAAGTCTCAGTGGAGGCAGTGTGTTCGCAATTCAAGAAAGAACGCAGAGCAAAGGTGGACCACAAGCAGTTGTAAGCTCTAAGTAAAACCAGGCTAAGGCCGTAGGCTCCCAAAATGTATAAAGGCTCTTACGGCGAGGAGGCCTATTCTGCCGCGTGGTCCCAATTCAGGAAAGAACTGAGAACAAGGGCAGACTAGAAACTAGTTGCCTACTCTGAGTTTAGTGCACGTCCAGTCCCTTACGCTTCCAATACGTATCAATGCTCTGACGGCGAACAGGCCTAGGCGGCCGTGTGTTCCCAGTTCAGGAAAGAACTTAGAACAAGGGCAGACTAGAAGCCAGTTGAATACTCCGAGTTAAGTGCACGTCCAGTCCCTTAGGCTTCCAATACGTATAAATGCTCATAAGGTGAAGAGGCCTATGCGGTCGTGTGTTCCCGGTTCTGGAAAGAGCTTAGAACAAGGGCAGACTGGAAGCCAGTTGAATACTCTGCGTTAAGTGCACGTCCAGTCCCTTCGACTTCCAAAATGGGTCAAGCCTCTTAAGGCGAAGAGGCCTATACGGCCGTTTGTTCCCAGTTCAAGAAAGAACTCAGAACAAGGGTAGACTAGAAGCCAGTTGGAGACTCTGAGTTAAGTGCACATCCAGTCCATTGTGCTTCCAATACGTATAAATGTTCTTTAGGCGAACAGGCCTGTGCGGCCGTGTGTTCCCAGTTCAGGAAAGACCTTAGAACCAGGGCAGACGAGGAGCCAGTTGGGTACTCTGAGTTAAGTGCACTTCTAATCCCTTAGGCTTCCAAATGTTATAAACGCTCTTAAGGCGAACAGGCCTATGCGGCCGTGTGTTCCCAGTTCCGCAAAGAACTTAGTACAAGGGCAGACAGGAATCTTGTTGGATACTCTGAGTTCGGGCACACAACGACGCTTATGCTTCCCAAACCTAAACGCGATCTTCAAGTGAAGATTCACAAATGGCAGTTTGTTCCCAGTTATGGAATGAAGTTAGAACCTGGGCGCACTGAAGGCAAGTTGAATACTCTAAGGTAAGTGCACGCTGTCCCTTCTGCTGCCAAAACGCGTATAATCGCTCTGAAGGTTAAGTCCCATAAGTGGCAGCCAGTTCCTCGGTGAGGAAAGATCTTAGAACAAGGGCAGACTAGACACGTATTGGACACTCTGAGTTCAATTCAAGTGAAGGCCCTGATGCTTCCCAAACCTACAAACGCACTGACGATGAACACTCCTAAACGGCAGGGTTTCCCCAGTGGAGGAAAGGTGTTCGAACAAGGGCGTTCTCTAGGCAGGTAGGAGACCGTGAGTTAAGTGCCGGGCAATGCACTTCTGCTTCCAAAACGTAAAATCCCGCTGAATTCTAAAACCCCTTCTGGCAGTGTTTTCCCAGTTGAGGAAAGAAGTGAGAAGAAGGACGGTCTGAACGCTGCTTGTATACTCTGAGTGAACAGCACACCCAGTCCCTTTTGACTGGCAAAACGTATCATCGCTCTTTAGGTGAAGTCTCAGTGGAGGCAGTGTGTTCGCAATTCAAGAAAGAACGCAGAGCAAAGGTGGACCACAAGCAGTTGTAAGCTCTAAGTAAAACCAGGCTAAGGCCGTAGGCTCCCAAAATGTATAAAGGCTCTGACGGCGAGGAGGCCTATTCTGCCGCGTGGTCCCAATTCAGGAAAGAACTGAGAACAAGGGCAGACTAGAAACTAGTTGCCTACTCTGAGTTTAGTGCACGTCCAGTCCCTTACGCTTCCAATACGTATCAATGCTCTGACGGCGAACAGGCCTAGGCGGCCGTGTGTTCCCAGTTCAGGAAAGAACTTAGAACAAGGGCAGACTAGAAGCCAGTTGAATACTCCGAGTTAAGTGCACGTCCAGTCCCTTAGGCTTCCAATACGTATAAATGCTCATAAGGTGAAGAGGCCTATGCGGTCGTGTGTTCCCGGTTCTGGAAAGAGCTTAGAACAAGGGCAGACTGGAAGCCAGTTGAATACTCTGCGTTAAGTGCACGTCCAGTCCCTTCGACTTCCAAAATGGGTCAAGCCTCTTAAGGCGAAGAGGCCTATACGGCCGTTTGTTCCCAGTTCAAGAAAGAACTCAGAACAAGGGTAGACTAGAAGCCAGTTGGAGACTCTGAGTTAAGTGCACATCCAGTCCATTGTGCTTCCAATACGTATAAATGTTCTTTAGGCGAACAGGCCTGTGCGGCCGTGTGTTCCCAGTTCAGGAAAGACCTTAGAACCAGGGCAGACGAGGAGCCAGTTGGGTACTCTGAGTTAAGTGCACTTCTAATCCCTTAGGCTTCCAAATGTTATAAACGCTCTTAAGGCGAACAGGCCTATGCGGCCGTGTGTTCCCAGTTCCGCAAAGAACTTAGTACAAGGGCAGACAGGAATCTTGTTGGATACTCTGAGTTCGGGCACACAACGACGCTTATGCTTCCCAAACCTAAACGCGATCTTCAAGTGAAGATTCACAAATGGCAGTTTGTTCCCAGTTATGGAATGAAGTTAGAACCTGGGCGCACTGAAGGCAAGTTGAATACTCTAAGGTAAGTGCACGCTGTCCCTTCTGCTGCCAAAACGCGTATAATCGCTCTGAAGGTTAAGTCCCATAAGTGGCAGCCAGTTCCTCGGTGAGGAAAGATCTTAGAACAAGGGCAGACTAGAAACGTATTGGACACTCTGAGTTCAATTCAAGTGAAGGCCCTGATGCTTCCCAAACCTACAAACGCACTGACGATGAACACTCCTAAACGGCAGGGTTTCCCCAGTGGAGGAAAGGTGTTCGAACAAGGGCGTTCTCTAGGCAGGTAGGAGACCGTGAGTTAAGTGCCGGGCAATGCACTTCTGCTTCCAAAACGTAAAATCCCGCTGAATTCTAAAACCCCTTCTGGCAGTGTTTTCCCAGTTGAGGAAAGAAGTGAGAAGAAGGACGGTCTGAACGCTGCTTGTATACTCTGAGTGAACAGCACACCCAGTCCCTTTTGACTGGCAAAACGTATCATCGCTCTTTAGGTGAAGTCTCAGTGGAGGCAGTGTGTTCGCAATTCAAGAAAGAACGCAGAGCAAAGGTGGACCACAAGCAGTTGTAAGCTCTAAGTAAAACCAGGCTAAGGCCGTAGGCTCCCAAAATGTATAAAGGCTCTTAGTGCGAGGAGGCCTATTCTGCCGCGTGGTCCCAATTCAGGAAAGAACTGAGAACAAGGGCAGACTAGAAACTAGTTGCCTACTCTGAGTTTAGTGCACGTCCAGTCCCTTACGCTTCCAATACGTATCAATGCTCTGACGGCGAACAGGCCTAGGCGGCCGTGTGTTCCCAGTTCAGGAAAGAACTTAGAACAAGGGCAGACTAGAAGCCAGTTGAATACTCCGAGTTAAGTGCACGTCCAGTCCCTTAGGCTTCCAATACGTATAAATGCTCATAAGGTGAAGAGGCCTATGCGGTCGTGTGTTCCCGGTTCTGGAAAGAGCTTAGAACAAGGGCAGACTGGAAGCCAGTTGAATACTCTGCGTTAAGTGCACGTCCAGTCCCTTCGACTTCCAAAATGGGTCAAGCCTCTTAAGGCGAAGAGGCCTATACGGCCGTTTGTTCCCAGTTCAAGAAAGAACTCAGAACAAGGGTAGACTAGAAGCCAGTTGGAGACTCTGAGTTAAGTGCACATCCAGTCCATTGTGCTTCCAATACGTATAAATGTTCTTTAGGCGAACAGGCCTGTGCGGCCGTGTGTTCCCAGTTCAGGAAAGACCTTAGAACCAGGGCAGACGAGGAGCCAGTTGGGTACTCTGAGTTAAGTGCACTTCTAATCCCTTAGGCTTCCAAATGTTATAAACGCTCTTAAGGCGAACAGGCCTATGCGGCCGTGTGTTCCCAGTTCCGCAAAGAACTTAGTACAAGGGCAGACAGGAATCTTGTTGGATACTCTGAGTTCGGGCACACAACGACGCTTATGCTTCCCAAACCTAAACGCGATCTTCAAGTGAAGATTCACAAATGGCAGTTTGTTCCCAGTTATGGAATGAAGTTAGAACCTGGGCGCACTGAAGGCAAGTTGAATACTCTAAGGTAAGTGCACGCTGTCCCTTCTGCTGCCAAAACGCGTATAATCGCTCTGAAGGTTAAGTCCCATAAGTGGCAGCCAGTTCCTCGGTGAGGAAAGATCTTAGAACAAGGGCAGACTAGAAACGTATTGGACACTCTGAGTTCAATTCAAGTGAAGGCCCTGATGCTTCCCAAACCTACAAACGCACTGACGATGAACACTCCTAAACGGCAGGGTTTCCCCAGTGGAGGAAAGGTGTTCGAACAAGGGCGTTCTCTAGGCAGGTAGGAGACCGTGAGTTAAGTGCCGGGCAATGCACTTCTGCTTCCAAAACGTAAAATCCCGCTGAATTCTAAAACCCCTTCTGGCAGTGTTTTCCCAGTTGAGGAAAGAAGTGAGAAGAAGGACGGTCTGAACGCTGCTTGTATACTCTGAGTGAACAGCACACCCAGTCCCTTTTGACTGGCAAAACGTATCATCGCTCTTTAGGTGAAGTCTCAGTGGAGGCAGTGTGTTCGCAATTCAAGAAAGAACGCAGAGCAAAGGTGGACCACAAGCAGTTGTAAGCTCTAAGTAAAACCAGGCTAAGGCCGTAGGCTCCCAAAATGTATAAAGGCTCTGACGGCGAGGAGGCCTATTCTGCCGCGTGGTCCCAATTCAGGAAAGAACTGAGAACAAGGGCAGACTAGAAACTAGTTGCCTACTCTGAGTTTAGTGCACGTCCAGTCCCTTACGCTTCCAATACGTATCAATGCTCTGACGGCGAACAGGCCTAGGCGGCCGTGTGTTCCCAGTTCAGGAAAGAACTTAGAACAAGGGCAGACTAGAAGCCAGTTGAATACTCCGAGTTAAGTGCACGTCCAGTCCCTTAGGCTTCCAATACGTATAAATGCTCATAAGGTGAAGAGGCCTATGCGGTCGTGTGTTCCCGGTTCTGGAAAGAGCTTAGAACAAGGGCAGACTGGAAGCCAGTTGAATACTCTGCGTTAAGTGCACGTCCAGTCCCTTCGACTTCCAAAATGGGTCAACCCTCTTAAGGCGAAGAGGCCTATACGGCCGTTTGTTCCCAGTTCAAGAAAGAACTCAGAACAAGGGTAGACTAGAAGCCAGTTGGAGACTCTGAGTTAAGTGCACATCCAGTCCATTGTGCTTCCAATACGTATAAATGTTCTTTAGGCGAACAGGCCTGTGCGGCCGTGTGTTCCCAGTTCAGGAAAGACCTTAGAACCAGGGCAGACGAGGAGCCAGTTGGGTACTCTGAGTTAAGTGCACTTCTAATCCCTTAGGCTTCCAAATGTTATAAACGCTCTTAAGGCGAACAGGCCTATGCGGCCGTGTGTTCCCAGTTCCGCAAAGAACTTAGTACAAGGGCAGACAGGAATCTTGTTGGATACTCTGAGTTCGGGCACACAACGACGCTTATGCTTCCCAAACCTAAACGCGATCTTCAAGTGAAGATTCACAAATGGCAGTTTGTTCCCAGTTATGGAATGAAGTTAGAACCTGGGCGCACTGAAGGCAAGTTGAATACTCTAAGGTAAGTGCACGCTGTCCCTTCTGCTGCCAAAACGCGTATAATCGCTCTGAAGGTTAAGTCCCATAAGTGGCAGCCAGTTCCTCGGTGAGGAAAGATCTTAGAACAAGGGCAGACTAGAAACGTATTGGACACTCTGAGTTCAATTCAAGTGAAGGCCCTGATGCTTCCCAAACCTACAAACGCACTGAAGATGAACACTCCTAAACGGCAGGGTTTCCCCAGTGGAGGAAAGGTGTTCGAACAAGGGCGTTCTCTAGGCAGGTAGGAGACCGTGAGTTAAGTGCCGGGCAATGCACTTCTGCTTCCAAAACGTAAAATCCCGCTGAATTCTAAAACCCATTCTGGCAGTGTTTTCCCAGTTGAGGAAAGAAGTGAGAAGAAGGACGGTCTGAACGCTGCTTGTATACTCTGAGTGAACAGCACACCCAGTCCCTTTGACTGGCAAAACGTATCATCGCTCTTTAGGTGAAGTCTCATTGGAGGCAGTGTGTTCGCAATTCAAGAAAGAACGCAGAGCAAAGGTGGACCACAAGCAGTTGTAAGCTCTAAGTAAAACCAGGCTAAGGCCGTAGGCTCCCAAAATGTATAAAGGCTCTTACGGCGAGGAGGCCTATTCTGCCGCGTGGTCCCAATTCAGGAAAGAACTGAGAACAAGGGCAGACTAGAAACTAGTTGCATACTCTGAGTTTAGTGCACGTCCAGTCCCTTACGCTTCCAATACGTATCAATGCTCTTACGGCGAACAGGCCTAGGCGGCCGTGTGTTCCCAGTTCAGGAAAGAACTTAGAACAAGGGCAGACTAGAAGCCAGTTGAATACTCCGAGTTAAGTGCACGTCCAGTCCCTTAGGCTTCCAATACGTATAAATGCTCATAAGGTGAAGAGGCCTATGCGGTCGTGTGTTCCCGGTTCTGGAAAGAGCTTAGAACAAGGGCAGACTGGAAGCCAGTTGAATACTCTGCGTTAAGTGCACGTCCAGTCCCTTCGACTTCCAAAATGGGTCAACCCTCTTAAGGCGAAGAGGCCTATACGGCCGTTTGTTCCCAGTTCAAGAAAGAACTCAGAACAAGGGTAGACTAGAAGCCAGTTGGAGACTCTGAGTTAAGTGCACATCCAGTCCATTGTGCTTCCAATACGTATAAATGTTCTTTAGGCGAACAGGCCTGTGCGGCCGTGTGTTCCCAGTTCAGGAAAGACCTTAGAACCAGGGCAGACGAGGAGCCAGTTGGGTACTCTGAGTTAAGTGCACTTCTAATCCCTTAGGCTTCCAAATGTTATAAACGCTCTTAAGGCGAACAGGCCTATGCGGCCGTGTGTTCCCAGTTCTGCAAAGAACTTAGTACAAGGGCAGACAGGAATCTTGTTGGATACTCTGAGTTCGGGCACACAACGACGCTTATGCTTCCCAAACCTAAACGCGATCTTCAAGTGAAGATTCACAAATGGCAGTTTGTTCCCAGTTATGGAATGAAGTTAGAACCTGGGCGCACTGAAGGCAAGTTGAATACTCTAAGGTAAGTGCACGCTGTCCCTTCTGCTGCCAAAACGCGTATAATCGCTCTGAAGGTTAAGTCCCATAAGTGGCAGCCAGTTCCTCGGTGAGGAAAGATCTTAGAACAAGGGCAGACTAGAAACGTATTGGACACTCTGAGTTCAATTCAAGTGAAGGCCCTGATGCTTCCCAAACCTACAAACGCACTGAAGATGAACACTCCTAAACGGCAGGGTTTCCCCAGTGGAGGAAAGGTGTTCGAACAAGGGCGTTCTCTAGGCAGGTAGGAGACCGTGAGTTAAGTGCCGGGCAATGCACTTCTGCTTCCAAAACGTAAAATCCCGCTGAATTCTAAAACCCATTCTGGCAGTGTTTTCCCAGTTGAGGAAAGAAGTGAGAAGAAGGACGGTCTGAACGCTGCTTGTATACTCTGAGTGAACAGCACACCCAGTCCCTTTGACTGGCAAAACGTATCATCGCTCTTTAGGTGAAGTCTCATTGGAGGCAGTGTGTTCGCAATTCAAGAAAGAACGCAGAGCAAAGGTGGACCACAAGCAGTTGTAAGCTCTAAGTAAAACCAGGCTAAGGCCGTAGGCTCCCAAAATGTATAAAGGCTCTTACGGCGAGGAGGCCTATTCTGCCGCGTGGTCCCAATTCAGGAAAGAACTGAGAACAAGGGCAGACTAGAAACTAGTTGCATACTCTGAGTTTAGTGCACGTCCAGTCCCTTACGCTTCCAATACGTATCAATGCTCTTACGGCGAACAGGCCTAGGCGGCCGTGTGTTCCCAGTTCAGGAAAGAACTTAGAACAAGGGCAGACTAGAAGCCAGTTGAATACTCCGAGTTAAGTGCACGTCCAGTCCCTTAGGCTTCCAATACGTATAAATGCTCATAAGGTGAAGAGGCCTATGCGGTCGTGTGTTCCCGGTTCTGGAAAGAGCTTAGAACAAGGGCAGACTGGAAGCCAGTTGAATACTCTGCGTTAAGTGCACGTCCAGTCCCTTCGACTTCCAAAATGGGTCAACCCTCTTAAGGCGAAGAGGCCTATACGGCCGTTTGTTCCCAGTTCAAGAAAGAACTCAGAACAAGGGTAGACTAGAAGCCAGTTGGAGACTCTGAGTTAAGTGCACATCCAGTCCATTGTGCTTCCAATACGTATAAATGTTCTTTAGGCGAACAGGCCTGTGCGGCCGTGTGTTCCCAGTTCAGGAAAGACCTTAGAACCAGGGCAGACGAGGAGCCAGTTGGGTACTCTGAGTTAAGTGCACTTCTAATCCCTTAGGCTTCCAAATGTTATAAACGCTCTTAAGGCGAACAGGCCTATGCGGCCGTGTGTTCCCAGTTCCGCAAAGAACTTAGTACAAGGGCAGACAGGAATCTTGTTGGATACTCTGAGTTCGGGCACACAACGACGCTTATGCTTCCCAAACCTAAACGCGATCTTCAAGTGAAGATTCACAAATGGCAGTTTGTTCCCAGTTATGGAATGAAGTTAGAACCTGGGCGCACTGAAGGCAAGTTGAATACTCTAAGGTAAGTGCACGCTGTCCCTTCTGCTGCCAAAACGCGTATAATCGCTCTGAAGGTTAAGTCCCATAAGTGGCAGCCAGTTCCTCGGTGAGGAAAGATCTTAGAACAAGGGCAGACTAGACACGTATTGGACACTCTGAGTTCAATTCAAGTGAAGGCCCTGATGCTTCCCAAACCTACAAACGCACTGAAGATGAACACTCCTAAACGGCAGGGTTTCCCCAGTGGAGGAAAGGTGTTCGAACAAGGGCGTTCTCTAGGCAGGTAGGAGACCGTGAGTTAAGTGCCGGGCAATGCACTTCTGCTTCCAAAACGTAAAATCCCGCTGAATTCTAAAACCCATTCTGGCAGTGTTTTCCCAGTTGAGGAAAGAAGTGAGAAGAAGGACGGTCTGAACGCTGCTTGTATACTCTGAGTGAACAGCACACCCAGTCCCTTTGACTGGCAAAACGTATCATCGCTCTTTAGGTGAAGTCTCAGTTGAGGCAGTGTGTTCGCAATTCAAGAAAGAACGCAGAGCAAAGGTGGACCACAAGCAGTTGTAAGCTCTAAGTAAAACCAGGCTAAGGCCGTAGGCTCCCAAAATGTATAAAGGCTCTTACGGCGAGGAGGCCTATTCTGCCGCGTGGTCCCAATTCAGGAAAGAACTGAGAACAAGGGCAGACTAGAAACTAGTTGCATACTCTGAGTTTAGTGCACGTCCAGTCCCTTACGCTTCCAATACGTATCAATGCTCTTACGGCGAACAGGCCTAGGCGGCCGTGTGTTCCCAGTTCAGGAAAGAACTTAGAACAAGGGCAGACTAGAAGCCAGTTGAATACTCCGAGTTAAGTGCACGTCCAGTCCCTTAGGCTTCCAATACGTATAAATGCTCATAAGGTGAAGAGGCCTATGCGGTCGTGTGTTCCCGGTTCTGGAAAGAGCTTAGAACAAGGGCAGACTGGAAGCCAGTTGAATACTCTGCGTTAAGTGCACGTCCAGTCCCTTCGACTTCCAAAATGGGTCAACCCTCTTAAGGCGAAGAGGCCTATACGGCCGTTTGTTCCCAGTTCAAGAAAGAACTCAGAACAAGGGTAGACTAGAAGCCAGTTGGAGACTCTGAGTTAAGTGCACATCCAGTCCATTGTGCTTCCAATACGTATAAATGTTCTTTAGGCGAACAGGCCTGTGCGGCCGTGTGTTCCCAGTTCAGGAAAGACCTTAGAACCAGGGCAGACGAGGAGCCAGTTGGGTACTCTGAGTTAAGTGCACTTCTAATCCCTTAGGCTTCCAAATGTTATAAACGCTCTTAAGGCGAACAGGCCTATGCGGCCGTGTGTTCCCAGTTCCGCAAAGAACTTAGTACAAGGGCAGACAGGAATCTTGTTGGATACTCTGAGTTCGGGCACACAACGACGCTTATGCTTCCCAAACCTAAACGCGATCTTCAAGTGAAGATTCACAAATGGCAGTTTGTTCCCAGTTATGGAATGAAGTTAGAACCTGGGCGCACTGAAGGCAAGTTGAATACTCTAAGGTAAGTGCACGCTGTCCCTTCTGCTGCCAAAACGCGTATAATCGCTCTGAAGGTTAAGTCCCATAAGTGGCAGCCAGTTCCTCGGTGAGGAAAGATCTTAGAACAAGGGCAGACTAGAAACGTATTGGACACTCTGAGTTCAATTCAAGTGAAGGCCCTGATGCTTCCCAAACCTACAAACGCACTGAAGATGAACACTCCTAAACGGCAGGGTTTCCCCAGTGGAGGAAAGGTGTTCGAACAAGGGCGTTCTCTAGGCAGGTAGGAGACCGTGAGTTAAGTGCCGGGCAATGCACTTCTGCTTCCAAAACGTAAAATCCCGCTGAATTCTAAAACCCATTCTGGCAGTGTTTTCCCAGTTGAGGAAAGAAGTGAGAAGAAGGACGGTCTGAACGCTGCTTGTATACTCTGAGTGAACAGCACACCCAGTCCCTTTGACTGGCAAAACGTATCATCGCTCTTTAGGTGAAGTCTCATTGGAGGCAGTGTGTTCGCAATTCAAGAAAGAACGCAGAGCAAAGGTGGACCACAAGCAGTTGTAAGCTCTAAGTAAAACCAGGCTAAGGCCGTAGGCTCCCAAAATGTATAAAGGCTCTTACGGCGAGGAGGCCTATTCTGCCGCGTGGTCCCAATTCAGGAAAGAACTGAGAACAAGGGCAGACTAGAAACTAGTTGCATACTCTGAGTTTAGTGCACGTCCAGTCCCTTACGCTTCCAATACGTATCAATGCTCTTACGGCGAACAGGCCTAGGCGGCCGTGTGTTCCCAGTTCAGGAAAGAACTTAGAACAAGGGCAGACTAGAAGCCAGTTGAATACTCCGAGTTAAGTGCACGTCCAGTCCCTTAGGCTTCCAATACGTATAAATGCTCATAAGGTGAAGAGGCCTATGCGGTCGTGTGTTCCCGGTTCTGGAAAGAGCTTAGAACAAGGGCAGACTGGAAGCCAGTTGAATACTCTGCGTTAAGTGCACGTCCAGTCCCTTCGACTTCCAAAATGGGTCAACCCTCTTAAGGCGAAGAGGCCTATACGGCCGTTTGTTCCCAGTTCAAGAAAGAACTCAGAACAAGGGTAGACTAGAAGCCAGTTGGAGACTCTGAGTTAAGTGCACATCCAGTCCATTGTGCTTCCAATACGTATAAATGTTCTTTAGGCGAACAGGCCTGTGCGGCCGTGTGTTCCCAGTTCAGGAAAGACCTTAGAACCAGGGCAGACGAGGAGCCAGTTGGGTACTCTGAGTTAAGTGCACTTCTAATCCCTTAGGCTTCCAAATGTTATAAACGCTCTTAAGGCGAACAGGCCTATGCGGCCGTGTGTTCCCAGTTCTGCAAAGAACTTAGTACAAGGGCAGACAGGAATCTTGTTGGATACTCTGAGTTCGGGCACACAACGACGCTTATGCTTCCCAAACCTAAACGCGATCTTCAAGTGAAGATTCACAAATGGCAGTTTGTTCCCAGTTATGGAATGAAGTTAGAACCTGGGCGCACTGAAGGCAAGTTGAATACTCTAAGGTAAGTGCACGCTGTCCCTTCTGCTGCCAAAACGCGTATAATCGCTCTGAAGGTTAAGTCCCATAAGTGGCAGCCAGTTCCTCGGTGAGGAAAGATCTTAGAACAAGGGCAGACTAGAAACGTATTGGACACTCTGAGTTCAATTCAAGTGAAGGCCCTGATGCTTCCCAAACCTACAAACGCACTGAAGATGAACACTCCTAAACGGCAGGGTTTCCCCAGTGGAGGAAAGGTGTTCGAACAAGGGCGTTCTCTAGGCAGGTAGGAGACCGTGAGTTAAGTGCCGGGCAATGCACTTCTGCTTCCAAAACGTAAAATCCCGCTGAATTCTAAAACCCATTCTGGCAGTGTTTTCCCAGTTGAGGAAAGAAGTGAGAAGAAGGACGGTCTGAACGCTGCTTGTATACTCTGAGTGAACAGCACACCCAGTCCCTTTGACTGGCAAAACGTATCATCGCTCTTTAGGTGAAGTCTCATTGGAGGCAGTGTGTTCGCAATTCAAGAAAGAACGCAGAGCAAAGGTGGACCACAAGCAGTTGTAAGCTCTAAGTAAAACCAGGCTAAGGCCGTAGGCTCCCAAAATGTATAAAGGCTCTTACGGCGAGGAGGCCTATTCTGCCGCGTGGTCCCAATTCAGGAAAGAACTGAGAACAAGGGCAGACTAGAAACTAGTTGCATACTCTGAGTTTAGTGCACGTCCAGTCCCTTACGCTTCCAATACGTATCAATGCTCTTACGGCGAACAGGCCTAGGCGGCCGTGTGTTCCCAGTTCAGGAAAGAACTTAGAACAAGGGCAGACTAGAAGCCAGTTGAATACTCCGAGTTAAGTGCACGTCCAGTCCCTTAGGCTTCCAATACGTATAAATGCTCATAAGGTGAAGAGGCCTATGCGGTCGTGTGTTCCCGGTTCTG
Organism: Meles meles; assembly: GCF_922984935.1. Taxonomy (NCBI): domain Eukaryota; kingdom Metazoa; phylum Chordata; class Mammalia; order Carnivora; family Mustelidae; genus Meles; species Meles meles. The sequence continues at coordinate 29,593,465 of NC_060071.1, forward strand.
GAAAGAGCTTAGAACAAGGGCAGACTGGAAGCCAGTTGAATACTCTGCGTTAAGTGCACGTCCAGTCCCTTCGACTTCCAAAATGGGTCAACCCTCTTAAGGCGAAGAGGCCTATACGGCCGTTTGTTCCCAGTTCAAGAAAGAACTCAGAACAAGGGTAGACTAGAAGCCAGTTGGAGACTCTGAGTTAAGTGCACATCCAGTCCATTGTGCTTCCAATACGTATAAATGTTCTTTAGGCGAACAGGCCTGTGCGGCCGTGTGTTCCCAGTTCAGGAAAGACCTTAGAACCAGGGCAGACGAGGAGCCAGTTGGGTACTCTGAGTTAAGTGCACTTCTAATCCCTTAGGCTTCCAAATGTTATAAACGCTCTTAAGGCGAACAGGCCTATGCGGCCGTGTGTTCCCAGTTCCGCAAAGAACTTAGTACAAGGGCAGACAGGAATCTTGTTGGATACTCTGAGTTCGGGCACACAACGACGCTTATGCTTCCCAAACCTAAACGCGATCTTCAAGTGAAGATTCACAAATGGCAGTTTGTTCCCAGTTATGGAATGAAGTTAGAACCTGGGCGCACTGAAGGCAAGTTGAATACTCTAAGGTAAGTGCACGCTGTCCCTTCTGCTGCCAAAACGCGTATAATCGCTCTGAAGGTTAAGTCCCATAAGTGGCAGCCAGTTCCTCGGTGAGGAAAGATCTTAGAACAAGGGCAGACTAGACACGTATTGGACACTCTGAGTTCAATTCAAGTGAAGGCCCTGATGCTTCCCAAACCTACAAACGCACTGAAGATGAACACTCCTAAACGGCAGGGTTTCCCCAGTGGAGGAAAGGTGTTCGAACAAGGGCGTTCTCTAGGCAGGTAGGAGACCGTGAGTTAAGTGCCGGGCAATGCACTTCTGCTTCCAAAACGTAAAATCCCGCTGAATTCTAAAACCCATTCTGGCAGTGTTTTCCCAGTTGAGGAAAGAAGTGAGAAGAAGGACGGTCTGAACGCTGCTTGTATACTCTGAGTGAACAGCACACCCAGTCCCTTTGACTGGCAAAACGTATCATCGCTCTTTAGGTGAAGTCTCATTGGAGGCAGTGTGTTCGCAATTCAAGAAAGAACGCAGAGCAAAGGTGGACCACAAGCAGTTGTAAGCTCTAAGTAAAACCAGTCTAAGGCCGTAGGCTCCCAAAATGTATAAAGGCTCTTACGGCGAGGAGGCCTATTCTGCCGCGTGGTCCCAATTCAGGAAAGAACTGAGAACAAGGGCAGACTAGAAGCCAGTTGAATACTCCGAGTTAAGTGCACGTCCAGTCCCTTAGGCTTCCAATACGTATAAATGCTCATAAGGTGAAGAGGCCTATGCGGTCGTGTGTTCCCGGTTCTGGAAAGAGCTTAGAACAAGGGCAGACTGGAAGCCAGTTGAATACTCTGCGTTAAGTGCACGTCCAGTCCCTTCGACTTCCAAAATGGGTCAAGCCTCTTAAGGCGAAGAGGCCTATACGGCCGTTTGTTCCCAGTTCAAGAAAGAACTTAGAACAAGGGTAGACTAGAAGCCAGTTGGAGACTCTGAGTTAAGTGCACATCCAGTCCATTGTGCTTCCAATACGTATAAATGTTCTTTAGGCGAACAGGCCTGTGCGGCCGTGTGCTCCCAGTTCAGGAAAGACCTCAGAACCAGGGCAGACGAGGAGCCAGTTGGGTACTCTGAGTTAAGTGCACTTCTAATCCCTTAGGCTTCCAAATGTTATAAACGCTCTTAAGGCGAACAGGCCTATGCGGCCGTGTGTTCCCAGTTCCGCAAAGAACTTAGTACAAGGGCAGACAGGAATCTTGTTGGATACTCTGAGTTCGGGCACACAACGACGCTTATGCTTCCCAAACCTAAACGCGATCTTCAAGTGAAGATTCACAAATGGCAGTTTGTTCCCAGTTATGGAATGAAGTTAGAACCTGGGCGCACTGAAGGCAAGTTGAATACTCTAAGGTAAGTGCACGCTGTCCCTTCTGCTGCCAAAACGCGTATAATCGCTCTGAAGGTTAAGTCCCATAAGTGGCAGCCAGTTCCTCGGTGAGGAAAGATCTTAGAACAAGGGCAGACTAGAAACGTATTGGACACTCTGAGTTCAATTCAAGTGAAGGCCCTGATGCTTCCCAAACCTACAAACGCACTGAAGATGAACACTCCTAAACGGCAGGGTTTCCCCAGTGGAGGAAAGGTGTTCGAACAAGGGCGTTCTCTAGGCAGGTAGGAGACCGTGAGTTAAGTGCCGGGCAATGCACTTCTGCTTCCAAAACGTAAAATCCCGCTGAATTCTAAAACCCATTCTGGCAGTGTTTTCCCAGTTGAGGAAAGAAGTGAGAAGAAGGACGGTCTGAACGCTGCTTGTATACTCTGAGTGAACAGCACACCCAGTCCCTTTGACTGGCAAAACGTATCATCGCTCTTTAGGTGAAGTCTCATTGGAGGCAGTGTGTTCGCAATTCAAGAAAGAACGCAGAGCAAAGGTGGACCACAAGCAGTTGTAAGCTCTAAGTAAAACCAGGCTAAGGCCGTAGGCTCCCAAAATGTATAAAGGCTCTTACGGCGAGGAGGCCTATTCTGCCGCGTGGTCCCAATTCAGGAAAGAACTGAGAACAAGGGCAGACTAGAAACTAGTTGCATACTCTGAGTTTAGTGCACGTCCAGTCCCTTACGCTCCCAATACGTATCAATGCTCTTACGGCGAACAGGCCTAGGCGGCCGTGTGTTCCCAGTTCAGGAAAGAACTTAGAACAAGGGCAGACTAGAAGCCAGTTGAATACTCCGAGTTAAGTGCACGTCCAGTCCCTTAGGCTTCCAATACGTATAAATGCTCATAAGGTGAAGAGGCCTATGCGGTCGTGTGTTCCCGGTTCTGGAAAGAGCTTAGAACAAGGGCAGACTGGAAGCCAGTTGAATACTCTGCGTTAAGTGCACGTCCAGTCCCTTCGACTTCCAAAATGGGTCAACCCTCTTAAGGCGAAGAGGCCTATACGGCCGTTTGTTCCCAGTTCAAGAAAGAACTCAGAACAAGGGTAGACTAGAAGCCAGTTGGAGACTCTGAGTTAAGTGCACATCCAGTCCATTGTGCTTCCAATACGTATAAATGTTCTTTAGGCGAACAGGCCTGTGCGGCCGTGTGTTCCCAGTTCAGGAAAGACCTTAGAACCAGGGCAGACGAGGAGCCAGTTGGGTACTCTGAGTTAAGTGCACTTCTAATCCCTTAGGCTTCCAAATGTTATAAACGCTCTGAAGGCGAACAGGCCTATGCGGCCGTGTGTTCCCAGTTCCGCAAAGAACTTAGTACAAGGGCAGACAGGAATCTTGTTGGATACTCTGAGTTCGGGCACACAACGACGCTTATGCTTCCCAAACCTAAACGCGATCTTCAAGTGAAGATTCACAAATGGCAGTTTGTTCCCAGTTATGGAATGAAGTTAGAACCTGGGCGCACTGAAGGCAAGTTGAATACTCTAAGGTAAGTGCACGCTGTCCCTTCTGCTGCCAAAACGCGTATAATCGCTCTGAAGGTTAAGTCCCATAAGTGGCAGCCAGTTCCTCGGTGAGGAAAGATCTTAGAACAAGGGCAGACTAGACACGTATTGGACACTCTGAGTTCAATTCAAGTGAAGGCCCTGATGCTTCCCAAACCTACAAACGCACTGAAGATGAACACTCCTAAACGGCAGGGTTTCCCCAGTGGAGGAAAGGTGTTCGAACAAGGGCGTTCTCTAGGCAGGTAGGAGACCGTGAGTTAAGTGCCGGGCAATGCACTTCTGCTTCCAAAACGTAAAATCCCGCTGAATTCTAAAACCCATTCTGGCAGTGTTTTCCCAGTTGAGGAAAGAAGTGAGAAGAGGGACGGTCTGAACGCTGCTTGTATACTCTGAGTGAACAGCACACCCAGTCCCTTTGACTGGCAAAACGTATCATCGCTCTTTAGGTGAAGTCTCATTGGAGGCAGTGTGTTCGCAATTCAAGAAAGAACGCAGAGCAAAGGTGGACCACAAGCAGTTGTAAGCTCTAAGTAAAACCAGGCTAAGGCCGTAGGCTCCCAAAATGTATAAAGGCTCTTACGGCGAGGAGGCCTATTCTGCCGCGTGGTCCCAATTCAGGAAAGAACTGAGAACAAGGGCAGACTAGAAACTAGTTGCATACTCTGAGTTTAGTGCACGTCCAGTCCCTTACGCTTCCAATACGTATCAATGCTCTTACGGCGAACAGGCCTAGGCGGCCGTGTGTTCCCAGTTCAGGAAAGAACTTAGAACAAGGGCAGACTAGAAGCCAGTTGAATACTCCGAGTTAAGTGCACGTCCAGTCCCTTAGGCTTCCAATACGTATAAATGCTCATAAGGTGAAGAGGCCTATGCGGTCGTGTGTTCCCGGTTCTGGAAAGAGCTTAGAACAAGGGCAGACTGGAAGCCAGTTGAATACTCTGCGTTAAGTGCACGTCCAGTCCCTTCGACTTCCAAAATGGGTCAACCCTCTTAAGGCGAAGAGGCCTATACGGCCGTTTGTTCCCAGTTCAAGAAAGAACTTAGAACAAGGGTAGACTAGAAGCCAGTTGGAGACTCTGAGTTAAGTGCACATCCAGTCCATTGTGCTTCCAATACGTATAAATGTTCTTTAGGCGAACAGGCCTGTGCGGCCGTGTGCTCCCAGTTCAGGAAAGACCTCAGAACCAGGGCAGACGAGGAGCCAGTTGGGTACTCTGAGTTAAGTGCACTTCTAATCCCTTAGGCTTCCAAATGTTATAAACGCTCTTAAGGCGAACAGGCCTATGCGGCCGTGTGTTCCCAGTTCCGAAAAGAACTTAGTACAAGGGCAGACAGGAATCTTGTTGGATACTCTGAGTTCGGGCACACAACGACGCTTATGCTTCCCAAACCTAAACGCGATCTTCAAGTGAAGATTCACAAATGGCAGTTTGTTCCCAGTTATGGAATGAAGTTAGAACCTGGGCGCACTGAAGGCAAGTTGAATACTCTAAGGTAAGTGCACGCTGTCCCTTCTGCTGCCAAAACGCGTATAATCGCTCTGAAGGTTAAGTCCCATAAGTGGCAGCCAGTTCCTCGGTGAGGAAAGATCTTAGAACAAGGGCAGACTAGAAACGTATTGGACACTCTGAGTTCAATTCAAGTGAAGGCCCTGATGCTTCCCAAACCTACAAACGCACTGACGATGAACACTCCTAAACGGCAGGGTTTCCCCAGTGGAGGAAAGGTGTTCGAACAAGGGCGTTCTCTAGGCAGGTAGGAGACCGTGAGTTAAGTGCCGGGCAATGCACTTCTGCTTCCAAAACGTAAAATCCCGCTGGATTCGAAAACCCATTCTGGCAGTGTTTTCCCAGTTGAGGAAAGAAGTGAGAAGAAGGACGGTCTGAACGCTGCTTGTATACTCTGAGTGAACAGCACACCCAGTCCCTTTTGACTGGCAAAACGTATCATCGCTCTTTAGGTGAAGTCTCAGTGGAGGCAGTGTGTTCGCAATTCAAGAAAGAACGCAGAGCAAAGGTGGACCACAAGCAGTTGTAAGCTCTAAGTAAAACCAGGCTAAGGCCGTAGGCTCCCAAAATGTATAAAGGCTCTTACGGCGAGGAGGCCTATTCTGCCGCGTGGTCCCAATTCAGGAAAGAACTGAGAACAAGGGCAGACTAGAAACTAGTTGCATACTCTGAGTTTAGTGCACGTCCAGTCCCTTACGCTTCCAATACGTATCAATGCTCTTACGGCGAACAGGCCTAGGCGGCCGTGTGTTCCCAGTTCAGGAAAGAACTTAGAACAAGGGCAGACTAGAAGCCAGTTGAATACTCCGAGTTAAGTGCACGTCCAGTCCCTTAGGCTTCCAATACGTATAAATGCTCATAAGGTGAAGAGGCCTATGCGGTCGTGTGTTCCCGGTTCTGGAAAGAGCTTAGAACAAGGGCAGACTGGAAGCCAGTTGAATACTCTGCGTTAAGTGCACGTCCAGTCCCTTCGACTTCCAAAATGGGTCAACCCTCTTAAGGCGAAGTGGCCTATACGGCCGTTTGTTCCCAGTTCAAGAAAGAACTCAGAACAAGGGTAGACTAGAAGCCAGTTGGAGACTCTGAGTTAAGTGCACATCCAGTCCATTGTGCTTCCAATACGTATAAATGTTCTTTAGGCGAACAGGCCTGTGCGGCCGTGTGTTCCCAGTTCAGGAAAGACCTTAGAACCAGGGCAGACGAGGAGCCAGTTGGGTACTCTGAGTTAAGTGCACTTCTAATCCCTTAGGCTTCCAAATGTTATAAACGCTCTTAAGGCGAACAGGCCTATGCGGCCGTGTGTTCCCAGTTCCGCAAAGAACTTAGTACAAGGGCAGACAGGAATCTTGTTGGATACTCTGAGTTCGGGCACACAACGACGCTTATGCTTCCCAAACCTAAACGCGATCTTCAAGTGAAGATTCACAAATGGCAGTTTGTTCCCAGTTATGGAATGAAGTTAGAACCTGGGCGCACTGAAGGCAAGTTGAATACTCTAAGGTAAGTGCACGCTGTCCCTTCTGCTGCCAAAACGCGTATAATCGCTCTTAAGGTTAAGTCCCATAAGTGGCAGCCAGTTCCTCGGTGAGGAAAGATCTTAGAACAAGGGCAGACTAGAAACGTATTGGACACTCTGAGTTCAATTCAAGTGAAGGCCCTGATGCTTCCCAAACCTACAAACGCACTGAAGATGAACACTCCTAAACGGCAGGGTTTCCCCAGTGGAGGAAAGGTGTTCGAACAAGGGCGTTCTCTAGGCAGGTAGGAGACCGTGAGTTAAGTGCCGGGCAATGCACTTCTGCTTCCAAAACGTAAAATCCCGCTGAATTCTAAAACCCATTCTGGCAGTGTTTTCCCAGTTGAGGAAAGAAGTGAGAAGAAGGACGGTCTGAACGCTGCTTGTATACTCTGAGTGAACAGCACACCCAGTCCCTTTGACTGGCAAAACGTATCATCGCTCTTTAGGTGAAGTCTCATTGGAGGCAGTGTGTTCGCAATTCAAGAAAGAACGCAGAGCAAAGGTGGACCACAAGCAGTTGTAAGCTCTAAGTAAAACCAGGCTAAGGCCGTAGGCTCCCAAAATGTATAAAGGCTCTTACGGCGAGGAGGCCTATTCTGCCGCGTGGTCCCAATTCAGGAAAGAACTGAGAACAAGGGCAGACTAGAAACTAGTTGCATACTCTGAGTTTAGTGCACGTCCAGTCCCTTACGCTTCCAATACGTATCAATGCTCTTACGGCGAACAGGCCTAGGCGGCCGTGTGTTCCCAGTTCAGGAAAGAACTTAGAACAAGGGCAGACTAGAAGCCAGTTGAATACTCCGAGTTAAGTGCACGTCCAGTCCCTTAGGCTTCCAATACGTATAAATGCTCATAAGGTGAAGAGGCCTATGCGGTCGTGTGTTCCCGGTTCTGGAAAGAGCTTAGAACAAGGGCAGACTGGAAGCCAGTTGAATACTCTGCGTTAAGTGCACGTCCAGTCCCTTCGACTTCCAAAATGGGTCAACCCTCTTAAGGCGAAGAGGCCTATACGGCCGTTTGTTCCCAGTTCAAGAAAGAACTCAGAACAAGGGTAGACTAGAAGCCAGTTGGAGACTCTGAGTTAAGTGCACATCCAGTCCATTGTGCTTCCAATACGTATAAATGTTCTTTAGGCGAACAGGCCTGTGCGGCCGTGTGTTCCCAGTTCAGGAAAGACCTTAGAACCAGGGCAGACGAGGAGCCAGTTGGGTAGTCTGAGTTAAGTGCACTTCTAATCCCTTAGGCTTCCAAATGTTATAAACGCTCTTAAGGCGAACAGGCCTATGCGGCCGTGTGTTCCCAGTTCCGCAAAGAACTTAGTACAAGGGCAGACAGGAATCTTGTTGGATACTCTGAGTTCGGGCACACAACGACGCTTATGCTTCCCAAACCTAAACGCGATCTTCAAGTGAAGATTCACAAATGGCAGTTTGTTCCCAGTTATGGAATGAAGTTAGAACCTGGGCGCACTGAAGGCAAGTTGAATACTCTAAGGTAAGTGCACGCTGTCCCTTCTGCTGCCAAAACGCGTATAATCGCTCTGAAGGTTAAGTCCCATAAGTGGCAGCCAGTTCCTCGGTGAGGAAAGATCTTAGAACAAGGGCAGACTAGACACGTATTGGACACTCTGAGTTCAATTCAAGTGAAGGCCCTGATGCTTCCCAAACCTACAAACGCACTGACGATGAACACTCCTAAACGGCAGGGTTTCCCCAGTGGAGGAAAGGTGTTCGAACAAGGGCGTTCTCTAGGCAGGTAGGAGACCGTGAGTTAAGTGCCGGGCAATGCACTTCTGCTTCCAAAACGTAAAATCCCGCTGGATTCGAAAACCCATTCTGGCAGTGTTTTCCCAGTTGAGGAAAGAAGTGAGAAGAAGGACGGTCTGAACGCTGCTTGTATACTCTGAGTGAACAGCACACCCAGTCCCTTTTGACTGGCAAAACGTATCATCGCTCTTTAGGTGAAGTCTCAGTGGAGGCAGTGTGTTCGCAATTCAAGAAAGAACGCAGAGCAAAGGTGGACCACAAGCAGTTGTAAGCTCTAAGTAAAACCAGGCTAAGGCCGTAGGCTCCCAAAATGTATAAAGGCTCTTACGGCGAGGAGGCCTATTCTGCCGCGTGGTCCCAATTCAGGAAAGAACTGAGAACAAGGGCAGACTAGAAACTAGTTGCATACTCTGAGTTTAGTGCACGTCCAGTCCCTTACGCTTCCAATACGTATCAATGCTCTTACGGCGAACAGGCCTAGGCGGCCGTGTGTTCCCAGTTCAGGAAAGAACTTAGAACAAGGGCAGACTAGAAGCCAGTTGAATACTCCGAGTTAAGTGCACGTCCAGTCCCTTAGGCTTCCAATACGTATAAATGCTCATAAGGTGAAGAGGCCTATGCGGTCGTGTGTTCCCGGTTCTGGAAAGAGCTTAGAACAAGGGCAGACTGGAAGCCAGTTGAATACTCTGCGTTAAGTGCACGTCCAGTCCCTTCGACTTCCAAAATGGGTCAACCCTCTTAAGGCGAAGTGGCCTATACGGCCGTTTGTTCCCAGTTCAAGAAAGAACTCAGAACAAGGGTAGACTAGAAGCCAGTTGGAGACTCTGAGTTAAGTGCACATCCAGTCCATTGTGCTTCCAATACGTATAAATGTTCTTTAGGCGAACAGGCCTGTGCGGCCGTGTGTTCCCAGTTCAGGAAAGACCTTAGAACCAGGGCAGACGAGGAGCCAGTTGGGTACTCTGAGTTAAGTGCACTTCTAATCCCTTAGGCTTCCAAATGTTATAAACGCTCTTAAGGCGAACAGGCCTATGCGGCCGTGTGTTCCCAGTTCCGCAAAGAACTTAGTACAAGGGCAGACAGGAATCTTGTTGGATACTCTGAGTTCGGGCACACAACGACGCTTATGCTTCCCAAACCTAAACGCGATCTTCAAGTGAAGATTCACAAATGGCAGTTTGTTCCCAGTTATGGAATGAAGTTAGAACCTGGGCGCACTGAAGGCAAGTTGAATACTCTAAGGTAAGTGCACGCTGTCCCTTCTGCTGCCAAAACGCGTATAATCGCTCTTAAGGTTAAGTCCCATAAGTGGCAGCCAGTTCCTCGGTGAGGAAAGATCTTAGAACAAGGGCAGACTAGAAACGTATTGGACACTCTGAGTTCAATTCAAGTGAAGGCCCTGATGCTTCCCAAACCTACAAACGCACTGAAGATGAACACTCCTAAACGGCAGGGTTTCCCCAGTGGAGGAAAGGTGTTCGAACAAGGGCGTTCTCTAGGCAGGTAGGAGACCGTGAGTTAAGTGCCGGGCAATGCACTTCTGCTTCCAAAACGTAAAATCCCGCTGAATTCTAAAACCCATTCTGGCAGTGTTTTCCCAGTTGAGGAAAGAAGTGAGAAGAAGGACGGTCTGAACGCTGCTTGTATACTCTGAGTGAACAGCACACCCAGTCCCTTTGACTGGCAAAACGTATCATCGCTCTTTAGGTGAAGTCTCATTGGAGGCAGTGTGTTCGCAATTCAAGAAAGAACGCAGAGCAAAGGTGGACCACAAGCAGTTGTAAGCTCTAAGTAAAACCAGGCTAAGGCCGTAGGCTCCCAAAATGTATAAAGGCTCTTACGGCGAGGAGGCCTATTCTGCCGCGTGGTCCCAATTCAGGAAAGAACTGAGAACAAGGGCAGACTAGAAACTAGTTGCATACTCTGAGTTTAGTGCACGTCCAGTCCCTTACGCTTCCAATACGTATCAATGCTCTTACGGCGAACAGGCCTAGGCGGCCGTGTGTTCCCAGTTCAGGAAAGAACTTAGAACAAGGGCAGACTAGAAGCCAGTTGAATACTCCGAGTTAAGTGCACGTCCAGTCCCTTAGGCTTCCAATACGTATAAATGCTCATAAGGTGAAGAGGCCTATGCGGTCGTGTGTTCCCGGTTCTGGAAAGAGCTTAGAACAAGGGCAGACTGGAAGCCAGTTGAATACTCTGCGTTAAGTGCACGTCCAGTCCCTTCGACTTCCAAAATGGGTCAACCCTCTTAAGGCGAAGAGGCCTATACGGCCGTTTGTTCCCAGTTCAAGAAAGAACTCAGAACAAGGGTAGACTAGAAGCCAGTTGGAGACTCTGAGTTAAGTGCACATCCAGTCCATTGTGCTTCCAATACGTATAAATGTTCTTTAGGCGAACAGGCCTGTGCGGCCGTGTGTTCCCAGTTCAGGAAAGACCTTAGAACCAGGGCAGACGAGGAGCCAGTTGGGTAGTCTGAGTTAAGTGCACTTCTAATCCCTTAGGCTTCCAAATGTTATAAACGCTCTTAAGGCGAACAGGCCTATGCGGCCGTGTGTTCCCAGTTCCGCAAAGAACTTAGTACAAGGGCAGACAGGAATCTTGTTGGATACTCTGAGTTCGGGCACACAACGACGCTTATGCTTCCCAAACCTAAACGCGATCTTCAAGTGAAGATTCACAAATGGCAGTTTGTTCCCAGTTATGGAATGAAGTTAGAACCTGGGCGCACTGAAGGCAAGTTGAATACTCTAAGGTAAGTGCACGCTGTCCCTTCTGCTGCCAAAACGCGTATAATCGCTCTGAAGGTTAAGTCCCATAAGTGGCAGCCAGTTCCTCGGTGAGGAAAGATCTTAGAACAAGGGCAGACTAGACACGTATTGGACACTCTGAGTTCAATTCAAGTGAAGGCCCTGATGCTTCCCAAACCTACAAACGCACTGAAGATGAACACTCCTAAACGGCAGGGTTTCCCCAGTGGAGGAAAGGTGTTCGAACAAGGGCGTTCTCTAGGCAGGTAGGAGACCGTGAGTTAAGTGCCGGGCAATGCACTTCTGCTTCCAAAACGTAAAATCCCGCTGAATTCTAAAACCCATTCTGGCAGTGTTTTCCCAGTTGAGGAAAGAAGTGAGAAGAGGGACGGTCTGAACGCTGCTTGTATACTCTGAGTGAACAGCACACCCAGTCCCTTTGACTGGCAAAACGTATCATCGCTCTTTAGGTGAAGTCTCATTGGAGGCAGTGTGTTCGCAATTCAAGAAAGAACGCAGAGCAAAGGTGGACCACAAGCAGTTGTAAGCTCTAAGTAAAACCAGGCTAAGGCCGTAGGCTCCCAAAATGTATAAAGGCTCTTACGGCGAGGAGGCCTATTCTGCCGCGTGGTCCCAATTCAGGAAAGAACTGAGAACAAGGGCAGACTAGAAACTAGTTGCATACTCTGAGTTTAGTGCACGTCCAGTCCCTTACGCTTCCAATACGTATCAATGCTCTTACGGCGAACAGGCCTAGGCGGCCGTGTGTTCCCAGTTCAGGAAAGAACTTAGAACAAGGGCAGACTAGAAGCCAGTTGAATACTCCGAGTTAAGTGCACGTCCAGTCCCTTAGGCTTCCAATACGTATAAATGCTCATAAGGTGAAGAGGCCTATGCGGTCGTGTGTTCCCGGTTCTGGAAAGAGCTTAGAACAAGGGCAGACTGGAAGCCAGTTGAATACTCTGCGTTAAGTGCACGTCCAGTCCCTTCGACTTCCAAAATGGGTCAACCCTCTTAAGGCGAAGAGGCCTATACGGCCGTTTGTTCCCAGTTCAAGAAAGAACTCAGAACAAGGGTAGACTAGAAGCCAGTTGGAGACTCTGAGTTAAGTGCACATCCAGTCCATTGTGCTTCCAATACGTATAAATGTTCTTTAGGCGAACAGGCCTGTGCGGCCGTGTGCTCCCAGTTCAGGAAAGACCTCAGAACCAGGGCAGACGAGGAGCCAGTTGGGTACTCTGAGTTAAGTGCACTTCTAATCCCTTAGGCTTCCAAATGTTATAAACGCTCTTAAGGCGAACAGGCCTATGCGGCCGTGTGTTCCCAGTTCCGCAAAGAACTTAGTACAAGGGCAGACAGGAATCTTGTTGGATACTCTGAGTTCGGGCACACAACGACGCTTATGCTTCCCAAACCTAAACGCGATCTTCAAGTGAAGATTCACAAATGGCAGTTTGTTCCCAGTTATGGAATGAAGTTAGAACCTGGGCGCACTGAAGGCAAGTTGAATACTCTAAGGTAAGTGCACGCTGTCCCTTCTGCTGCCAAAACGCGTATAATCGCTCTTAAGGTTAAGTCCCATAAGTGGCAGCCAGTTCCTCGGTGAGGAAAGATCTTAGAACAAGGGCAGACTAGAAACGTATTGGTCACTCTGAGTTCAATTCAAGTGAAGGCCCTGATGCTTCCCAAACCTACAAACGCACTGAAGATGAACACTCCTAAACGGCAGGGTTTCCCCAGTGGAGGAAAGGTGTTCGAACAAGGGCGTTCTCTAGGCAGGTAGGAGACCGTGAGTTAAGTGCCGGGCAATGCACTTCTGCTTCCAAAACGTAAAATCCCGCTGAATTCTAAAACCCATTCTGGCAGTGTTTTCCCAGTTGAGGAAAGAAGTGAGAAGAAGGACGGTCTGAACGCTGCTTGTATACTCTGAGTGAACAGCACACCCAGTCCCTTTGACTGGCAAAACGTATCATCGCTCTTTAGGTGAAGTCTCATTGGAGGCAGTGTGTTCGCAATTCAAGAAAGAACGCAGAGCAAAGGTGGACCACAAGCAGTTGTAAGCTCTAAGTAAAACCAGGCTAAGGCCGTAGGCTCCCAAAATGTATAAAGGCTCTTACGGCGAGGAGGCCTATTCTGCCGCGTGGTCCCAATTCAGGAAAGAACTGAGAACAAGGGCAGACTAGAAACTAGTTGCATACTCTGAGTTTAGTGCACGTCCAGTCCCTTACGCTTCCAATACGTATCAATGCTCTTACGGCGAACAGGCCTAGGCGGCCGTGTGTTCCCAGTTCAGGAAAGAACTTAGAACAAGGGCAGACTAGAAGCCAGTTGAATACTCCGAGTTAAGTGCACGTCCAGTCCCTTAGGCTTCCAATACGTATAAATGCTCATAAGGTGAAGAGGCCTATGCGGTCGTGTGTTCCCGGTTCTGGAAAGAGCTTAGAACAAGGGCAGACTGGAAGCCAGTTGAATACTCTGCGTTAAGTGCACGTCCAGTCCCTTCGACTTCCAAAATGGGTCAACCCTCTTAAGGCGAAGAGGCCTATACGCCCGTTTGTTCCCAGTTCAAGAAAGAACTCAGAACAAGGGTAGACTAGAAGCCAGTTGGAGACTCTGAGTTAAGTGCACATCCAGTCCATTGTGCTTCCAATACGTATAAATGTTCTTTAGGCGAACAGGCCTGTGCGGCCGTGTGTTCCCAGTTCAGGAAAGACCTTAGAACCAGGGCAGACGAGGAGCCAGTTGGGTACTCTGAGTTAAGTGCACTTCTAATCCCTTAGGCTTCCAAATGTTATAAACGCTCTTAAGGCGAACAGGCCTATGCGGCCGTGTGTTCCCAGTTCCGCAAAGAACTTAGTACAAGGGCAGACAGGAATCTTGTTGGATACTCTGAGTTCGGGCACACAACGACGCTTATGCTTCCCAAACCTAAACGCGATCTTCAAGTGAAGATTCACAAATGGCAGTTTGTTCCCACTTATGGAATGAAGTTAGAACCTGGGCGCACTGAAGGCAAGTTGAATACTCTAAGGTAAGTGCACGCTGTCCCTTCTGCTGCCAAAACGCGTATAATCGCTCTTAAGGTTAAGTCCCATAAGTGGCAGCCAGTTCCGAGGTGAGGAAAGATCTTAGAACAAGGGCAGACTAGAAACGTATTGGACACTCTGAGTTCAATTCAAGTGAAGGCCCTGATGCTTCCCAAACCTACAAACGCACTGAAGATGAACACTCCTAAACGGCAGGGTTTCCCCAGTGGAGGAAAGGTGTTCGAACAAGGGCGTTCTCTAGGCAGGTAGGAGACCGTGAGTTAAGTGCCGGGCAATGCACTTCTGCTTCCAAAACGTAAAATCCCGCTGAATTCTAAAACCCATTCTGGCAGTGTTTTCCCAGTTGAGGAAAGAAGTGAGAAGAAGGACGGTCTGAACGCTGCTTGTATACTCTGAGTGAACAGCACACCCAGTCCCTTTTGACTGGCAAAACGTATCATCGCTCTTTAGGTGAAGTCTCAGTGGAGGCAGTGTGTTCGCAATTCAAGAAAGAACGCAGAGCAAAGGTGGACCACAAGCAGTTGTAAGCTCTAAGTAAAACCAGGCTAAGGCCGTAGGCTCCCAAAATGTATAAAGGCTCTTACGGCGAGGAGGCCTATTCTGCCGCGTGGTCCCAATTCAGGAAAGAACTGAGAACAAGGGCAGACTAGAAACTAGTTGCCTACTCTGAGTTTAGTGCACGTCCAGTCCCTTACGCTTCCAATACGTATCAATGCTCTTACGGCGAACAGGCCTAGGCGGCCGTGTGTTCCCAGTTCAGGAAAGAACTTAGAACAAGGGCAGACTAGAAGCCAGTTGAATACTCCGAGTTAAGTGCACGTCCAGTCCCTTAGGCTTCCAATACGTATAAATGCTCATAAGGTGAAGAGGCCTATGCGGTCGTGTGTTCCCGGTTCTGGAAAGAGCTTAGAACAAGGGCAGACTGGAAGCCAGTTGAATACTCTGCGTTAAGTGCACGTCCAGTCCCTTCGACTTCCAAAATGGGTCAACCCTCTTAAGGCGAAGAGGCCTATACGGCCGTTTGTTCCCAGTTCAAGAAAGAACTTAGAACAAGGGTAGACTAGAAGCCAGTTGGAGACTCTGAGTTAAGTGCACATCCAGTCCATTGTGCTTCCAATACGTATAAATGTTCTTTAGGCGAACAGGCCTGTGCGGCCGTGTGTTCCCAGTTCAGGAAAGACCTTAGAACCAGGGCAGACGAGGAGCCAGTTGGGTAGTCTGAGTTAAGTGCACTTCTAATCCCTTAGGCTTCCAAATGTTATAAACGCTCTTAAGGCGAACAGGCCTATGCGGCCGTGTGTTCCCAGTTCCGCAAAGAACTTAGTACAAGGGCAGACAGGAATCTTGTTGGATACTCTGAGTTCGGGCACACAACGACGCTTATGCTTCCCAAACCTAAACGCGATCTTCAAGTGAAGATTCACAAATGGCAGTTTGTTCCCAGTTATGGAATGAAGTTAGAACCTGGGCGCACTGAAGGCAAGTTGAATACTCTAAGGTAAGTGCACGCTGTCCCTTCTGCTGCCAAAACGCGTATAATCGCTCTGAAGGTTAAGTCCCATAAGTGGCAGCCAGTTCCTCGGTGAGGAAAGATCTTAGAACAAGGGCAGACTAGAAACGTATTGGACACTCTGAGTTCAATTCAAGTGAAGGCCCTGATGCTTCCCAAACCTACAAACGCACTGAAGATGAACACTCCTAAACGGCAGGGTTTCCCCAGTGGAGGAAAGGTGTTCGAACAAGGGCGTTCTCTAGGCAGGTAGGAGACCGTGAGTTAAGTGCCGGGCAATGCACTTCTGCTTCCAAAACGTAAAATCCCGCTGAATTCTAAAACCCATTCTGGCAGTGTTTTCCCAGTTGAGGAAAGAAGTGAGAAGAAGGACGGTCTGAACGCTGCTTGTATACTCTGAGTGAACAGCACACCCAGTCCCTTTGACTGGCAAAACGTATCATCGCTCTTTAGGTGAAGTCTCATTGGAGGCAGTGTGTTCGCAATTCAAGAAAGAACGCAGAGCAAAGGTGGACCACAAGCAGTTGTAAGCTCTAAGTAAAACCAGGCTAAGGCCGTAGGCTCCCAAAATGTATAAAGGCTCTTACGGCGAGGAGGCCTATTCTGCCGCGTGGTCCCAATTCAGGAAAGAACTGAGAACAAGGGCAGACTAGAAACTAGTTGCCTACTCTGAGTTTAGTGCACGTCCAGTCCCTTACGCTTCCAATACGTATCAATGCTCTTACGGCGAACAGGCCTAGGCGGCCGTGTGTTCCCAGTTCAGGAAAGAACTTAGAACAAGGGCAGACTAGAAGCCAGTTGAATACTCCGAGTTAAGTGCACGTCCAGTCCCTTAGGCTTCCAATACGTATAAATGCTCATAAGGTGAAGAGGCCTATGCGGTCGTGTGTTCCCGGTTCTGGAAAGAGCTTAGAACAAGGGCAGACTGGAAGCCAGTTGAATACTCTGCGTTAAGTGCACGTCCAGTCCCTTCGACTTCCAAAATGGGTCAACCCTCTTAAGGCGAAGAGGCCTATACGGCCGTTTGTTCCCAGTTCAAGAAAGAACTTAGAACAAGGGTAGACTAGAAGCCAGTTGGAGACTCTGAGTTAAGTGCACATCCAGTCCATTGTGCTTCCAATACGTATAAATGTTCTTTAGGCGAACAGGCCTGTGCGGCCGTGTGTTCCCAGTTCAGGAAAGACCTCAGAACCAGGGCAGACGAGGAGCCAGTTGGGTACTCTGAGTTAAGTGCACTTCTAATCCCTTAGGCTTCCAAATGTTATAAACGCTCTTAAGGCGAACAGGCCTATGCGGCCGTGTGTTCCCAGTTCCGCAAAGAACTTAGTACAAGGGCAGACAGGAATCTTGTTGGATACTCTGAGTTCGGGCACACAACGACGCTTATGCTTCCCAAACCTAAACGCGATCTTCAAGTGAAGATTCACAAATGGCAGTTTGTTCCCAGTTATGGAATGAAGTTAGAACCTGGGCGCACTGAAGGCAAGTTGAATACTCTAAGGTAAGTGCACGCTGTCCCTTCTGCTGCCAAAACGCGTATAATCGCTCTGAAGGTTAAGTCCCATAAGTGGCAGCCAGTTCCTCGGTGAGGAAAGATCTTAGAACAAGGGCAGACTAGAAACGTATTGGACACTCTGAGTTCAATTCAAGTGAAGGCCCTGATGCTTCCCAAACCTACAAACGCACTGAAGATGAACACTCCTAAACGGCAGGGTTTCCCCAGTGGAGGAAAGGTGTTCGAACAAGGGCGTTCTCTAGGCAGGTAGGAGACCGTGAGTAAAGTGCCGGGCAATGCACTTCTGCTTCCAAAACGTAAAATCCCGCTGAATTCTAAAACCCATTCTGGCAGTGTTTTCCCAGTTGAGGAAAGAAGTGAGAAGAAGGACGGTCTGAACGCTGCTTGTATACTCTGAGTGAACAGCACACCCAGTCCCTTTGACTGGCAAAACGTATCATCGCTCTTTAGGTGAAGTCTCATTGGAGGCAGTGTGTTCGCAATTCAAGAAAGAACGCAGAGCAAAGGTGGACCACAAGCAGTTGTAAGCTCTAAGTAAAACCAGGCTAAGGCCGTAGGCTCCCAAAATGTATAAAGGCTCTTACGGCGAGGAGGCCTATTCTGCCGCGTGGTCCCAATTCAGGAAAGAACTGAGAACAAGGGCAGACTAGAAACTAGTTGCCTACTCTGAGTTTAGTGCACGTCCAGTCCCTTACGCTTCCAATACGTATCAATGCTCTTACGGCGAACAGGCCTAGGCGGCCGTGTGTTCCCACTTCAGGAAAGAACTTAGAACAAGGGCAGACTAGAAGCCAGTTGAATACTCCGAGTTAAGTGCACTTCCAGTCCCTTAGGCTTCCAATACGTATAAATGCTCATAAGGTGAAGAGGCCTATGCGGTCGTGTGTTCCCGGTTCTGGAAAGAGCTTAGAACAAGGGCAGACTGGAAGCCAGTTGAATACTCTGCGTTAAGTGCACGTCCAGTCCCTTCGACTTCCAAAATGGGTCAACCCTCTTAAGGCGAAGAGGCCTATACGGCCGTTTGTTCCCAGTTCAAGAAAGAACTTAGAACAAGGGTAGACTAGAAGCCAGTTGGAGACTCTGAGTTAAGTGCACATCCAGTCCATTGTGCTTCCAATACGTATAAATGTTCTTTAGGCGAACAGGCCTGTGCGGCCGTGTGCTCCCTGTTCAGGAAAGACCTCAGAACCAGGGCAGACGAGGAGCCAGTTGGGTACTCTGAGTTAAGTGCACTTCTAATCCCTTAGGCTTCCAAATGTTATAAACGCTCTTAAGGCGAACAGGCCTATGCGGCCGTGTGTTCCCAGTTCCGCAAAGAACTTAGTACAAGGGCAGACAGGAATCTTGTTGGATACTCTGAGTTCGGGCACACAACGACGCTTATGCTTCCCAAACCTAAACGCGATCTTCAAGTGAAGATTCACAAATGGCAGTTTGTTCCCAGTTATGGAATGAAGTTAGAACCTGGGCGCACTGAAGGCAAGTTGAATACTCTAAGGTAAGTGCACGCTGTCCCTTCTGCTGCCAAAACGCGTATAATCGCTCTGAAGGTTAAGTCCCATAAGTGGCAGCCAGTTCCTCGGTGAGGAAAGATCTTAGAACAAGGGCAGACTAGAAACGTATTGGACACTCTGAGTTCAATTCAAGTGAAGGCCCTGATGCTTCCCAAACCTACAAACGCACTGACGATGAACACTCCTAAACGGCAGGGTTTCCCCAGTGGAGGAAAGGTGTTCGAACAAGGGCGTTCTCTAGGCAGGTAGGAGACCGTGAGTGAAGTGCCGGGCAATGCACTTCTGCTTCCAAAACGTAAAATCCCGCTGAATTCTAAAACCCATTCTGGCAGTGTTTTCCCAGTTGAGGAAAGAAGTGAGAAGAAGGACGGTCTGAACGCTGCTTGTATACTCTGAGTGAACAGCACACCCAGTCCCTTTTGACTGGCAAAACGTATCATCGCTCTTTAGGTGAAGTCTCAGTGGAGGCAGTGTGTTCGCAATTCAAGAAAGAACGCAGAGCAAAGGTGGACCACAAGCAGTTGTAAGCTCTAAGTAAAACCAGGCTAAGGCCGTAGGCTCCCAAAATGTATAAAGGCTCTTACGGCGAGGAGGCCTATTCTGCCGCGTGGTCCCAATTCAGGAAAGAACTGAGAACAAGGGCAGACTAGAAACTAGTTGCATACTCTGAGTTTAGTGCACGTCCAGTCCCTTACGCTTCCAATACGTATCAATGCTCTTACGGCGAACAGGCCTAGGCGGCCGTGTGTTCCCACTTCAGGAAAGAACTTAGAACAAGGGCAGACTAGAAGCCAGTTGAATACTCCGAGTTAAGTGCACGTCCAGTCCCTTAGGCTTCCAATACGTATAAATGCTCATAAGGTGAAGAGGCCTATGCGGTCGTGTGTTCCCGGTTCTGGAAAGAGCTTAGAACAAGGGCAGACTGGAAGCCAGTTGAATACTCTGCGTTAAGTGCACGTCCAGTCCCTTCGACTTCCAAAATGGGTCAACCCTCTTAAGGCGAAGAGGCCTATACGGCCGTTTGTTCCCAGTTCAAGAAAGAACTCAGAACAAGGGTAGACTAGAAGCCAGTTGGAGACTCTGAGTTAAGTGCACATCCAGTCCATTGTGCTTCCAATACGTATAAATGTTCTTTAGGCGAACAGGCCTGTGCGGCCGTGTGCTCCCAGTTCAGGAAAGACCTCAGAACCAGGGCAGACGAGGAGCCAGTTGGGTACTCTGAGTTAAGTGCACTTCTAATCCCTTAGGCTTCCAAATGTTATAAACGCTCTTAAGGCGAACAGGCCTATGCGGCCGTGTGTTCCCAGTTCCGCAAAGAACTTAGTACAAGGGCAGACAGGAATCTTGTTGGATACTCTGAGTTCGGGCACACAACGACGCTTATGCTTCCCAAACCTAAACGCGATCTTCAAGTGAAGATTCACAAATGGCAGTTTGTTCCCAGTTATGGAATGAAGTTAGAACCTGGGCGCACTGAAGGCAAGTTGAATACTCTAAGGTAAGTGCACGCTGTCCCTTCTGCTGCCAAAACGCGTATAATCGCTCTGAAGGTTAAGTCCCATAAGTGGCAGCCAGTTCCTCGGTGAGGAAAGATCTTAGAACAAGGGCAGACTAGAAACGTATTGGACACTCTGAGTTCAATTCAAGTGAAGGCCCTGATGCTTCCCAAACCTACAAACGCACTGACGATGAACACTCCTAAACGGCAGGGTTTCCCCAGTGGAGGAAAGGTGTTCGAACAAGGGCGTTCTCTAGGCAGGTAGGAGACCGTGAGTGAAGTGCCGGGCAATGCACTTCTGCTTCCAAAACGTAAAATCCCGCTGAATTCTAAAACCCATTCTGGCAGTGTTTTCCCAGTTGAGGAAAGAAGTGAGAAGAAGGACGGTCTGAACGCTGCTTGTATACTCTGAGTGAACAGCACACCCAGTCCCTTTTGACTGGCAAAACGTATCATCGCTCTTTAGGTGAAGTCTCAGTGGAGGCAGTGTGTTCGCAATTCAAGAAAGAACGCAGAGCAAAGGTGGACCACAAGCAGTTGTAAGCTCTAAGTAAAACCAGGCTAAGGCCGTAGGCTCCCAAAATGTATAAAGGATCTTACGGCGAGGAGGCCTATTCTGCCGCGTGGTCCCAATTCAGGAAAGAACTGAGAACAAGGGCAGACTAGAAACTAGTTGCATACTCTGAGTTTAGTGCACGTCCAGTCCCTTACGCTTCCAATACGTATCAATGCTCTTACGGCGAACAGGCCTAGGCGGCCGTGTGTTCCCACTTCAGGAAAGAACTTAGAACAAGGGCAGACTAGAAGCCAGTTGAATACTCCGAGTTAAGTGCACGTCCAGTCCCTTAGGCTTCCAATACGTATAAATGCTCATAAGGTGAAGAGGCCTATGCGGTCGTGTGTTCCCGGTTCTGGAAAGAGCTTAGAACAAGGGCAGACTGGAAGCCAGTTGAATACTCTGCGTTAAGTGCACGTCCAGTCCCTTCGACTTCCAAAATGGGTCAACCCTCTTAAGGCGAAGAGGCCTATACGGCCGTTTGTTCCCAGTTCAAGAAAGAACTCAGAACAAGGGTAGACTAGAAGCCAGTTGGAGACTCTGAGTTAAGTGCACATCCAGTCCATTGTGCTTCCAATACGTATAAATGTTCTTTAGGCGAACAGGCCTGTGCGGCCGTGTGCTCCCTGTTCAGGAAAGACCTCAGAACCAGGGCAGACGAGGAGCCAGTTGGGTACTCTGAGTTAAGTGCACTTCTAATCCCTTAGGCTTCCAAATGTTATAAACGCTCTTAAGGCGAACAGGCCTATGCGGCCGTGTGTTCCCAGTTCCGCAAAGAACTTAGTACAAGGGCAGACAGGAATCTTGTTGGATACTCTGAGTTCGGGCACACAACGACGCTTATGCTTCCCAAACCTAAACGCGATCTTCAAGTGAAGATTCACAAATGGCAGTTTGTTCCCAGTTATGGAATGAAGTTAGAACCTGGGCGCACTGAAGGCAAGTTGAATACTCTAAGGTAAGTGCACGCTGTCCCTTCTGCTGCCAAAACGCGTATAATCGCTCTGAAGGTTAAGTCCCATAAGTGGCAGCCAGTTCCTCGGTGAGGAAAGATCTTAGAACAAGGGCAGACTAGAAACGTATTGGACACTCTGAGTTCAATTCAAGTGAAGGCCCTGATGCTTCCCAAACCTACAAACGCACTGACGATGAACACTCCTAAACGGCAGGGTTTCCCCAGTGGAGGAAAGGTGTTCGAACAAGGGCGTTCTCTAGGCAGGTAGGAGACCGTGAGTGAAGTGCCGGGCAATGCACTTCTGCTTCCAAAACGTAAAATCCCGCTGGATTCTAAAACCCATTCTGGCAGTGTTTTCCCAGTTGAGGAAAGAAGTGAGAAGAAGGACGGTCTGAACGCTGCTTGTATACTCTGAGTGAACAGCACACCCAGTCCCTTTTGACTGGCAAAACGTATCATCGCTCTTTAGGTGAAGTCTCATTGGAGGCAGTGTGTTCGCAATTCAAGAAAGAACGCAGAGCAAAGGTGGACCACAAGCAGTTGTAAGCTCTAAGTAAAACCAGGCTAAGGCCGTAGGCTCCCAAAATGTATAAAGGCTCTTACGGCGAGGAGGCCTATTCTGCCGCGTGGTCCCAATTCAGGAAAGAACTGAGAACAAGGGCAGACTAGAAACTAGTTGCATACTCTGAGTTTAGTGCACGTCCAGTCCCTTACGCTTCCAATACGTATCAATGCTCTTACGGCGAACAGGCCTAGGCGGCCGTGTGTTCCCAGTTCAGGAAAGAACTTAGAACAAGGGCAGACTAGAAGCCAGTTGAATACTCCGAGTTAAGTGCACGTCCAGTCCCTTAGGCTTCCAATACGTATAAATGCTCATAAGGTGAAGAGGCCTATGCGGTCGTGTGTTCCCGGTTCTGGAAAGAGCTTAGAACAAGGGCAGACTGGAAGCCAGTTGAATACTCTGCGTTAAGTGCACGTCCAGTCCCTTCGACTTCCAAAATGGGTCAACCCTCTTAAGGCGAAGAGGCCTATACGGCCGTTTGTTCCCAGTTCAAGAAAGAACTCAGAACAAGGGTAGACTAGAAGCCAGTTGGAGACTCTGAGTTAAGTGCACATCCAGTCCATTGTGCTTCCAATACGTATAAATGTTCTTTAGGCGAACAGGCCTGTGCGGCCGTGTGCTCCCTGTTCAGGAAAGACCTCAGAACCAGGGCAGACGAGGAGCCAGTTGGGTACTCTGAGTTAAGTGCACTTCTAATCCCTTAGGCTTCCAAATGTTATAAACGCTCTTAAGGCGAACAGGCCTATGCGGCCGTGTGTTCCCAGTTCCGCAAAGAACTTAGTACAAGGGCAGACAGGAATCTTGTTGGATACTCTGAGTTCGGGCACACAACGACGCTTATGCTTCCCAAACCTAAACGCGATCTTCAAGTGAAGATTCACAAATGGCAGTTTGTTCCCAGTTATGGAATGAAGTTAGAACCTGGGCGCACTGAAGGCAAGTTGAATACTCTAAGGTAAGTGCACGCTGTCCCTTCTGCTGCCAAAACGCGTATAATCGCTCTGAAGGTTAAGTCCCATAAGTGGCAGCCAGTTCCTCGGTGAGGAAAGATCTTAGAACAAGGGCAGACTAGAAACGTATTGGACACTCTGAGTTCAATTCAAGTGAAGGCCCTGATGCTTCCCAAACCTACAAACGCACTGACGATGAACACTCCTAAACGGCAGGGTTTCCCCAGTGGAGGAAAGGTGTTCGAACAAGGGCGTTCTCTAGGCAGGTAGGAGACCGTGAGTGAAGTGCCGGGCAATGCACTTCTGCTTCCAAAACGTAAAATCCCGCTGAATTCTAAAACCCATTCTGGCAGTGTTTTCCCAGTTGAGGAAAGAAGTGAGAAGAAGGACGGTCTGAACGCTGCTTGTATACTCTGAGTGAACAGCACACCCAGTCCCTTTTGACTGGCAAAACGTATCATCGCTCTTTAGGTGAAGTCTCAGTGGAGGCAGTGTGTTCGCAATTCAAGAAAGAACGCAGAGCAAAGGTGGACCACAAGCAGTTGTAAGCTCTAAGTAAAACCAGGCTAAGGCCGTAGGCTCCCAAAATGTATAAAGGCTCTTACGGCGAGGAGGCCTATTCTGCCGCGTGGTCCCAATTCAGGAAAGAACTGAGAACAAGGGCAGACTAGAAACTAGTTGCATACTCTGAGTTTAGTGCACGTCCAGTCCCTTACGCTTCCAATACGTATCAATGCTCTTACGGCGAACAGGCCTAGGCGGCCGTGTGTTCCCAGTTCAGGAAAGAACTTAGAACAAGGGCAGACTAGAAGCCAGTTGAATACTCCGAGTTAAGTGCACGTCCAGTCCCTTAGGCTTCCAATACGTATAAATGCTCATAAGGTGAAGAGGCCTATGCGGTCGTGTGTTCCCGGTTCTGGAAAGAGCTTAGAACAAGGGCAGACTGGAAGCCAGTTGAATACTCTGCGTTAAGTGCACGTCCAGTCCCTTCGACTTCCAAAATGGGTCAACCCTCTTAAGGCGAAGAGGCCTATACGGCCGTTTGTTCCCAGTTCAAGAAAGAACTCAGAACAAGGGTAGACTAGAAGCCAGTTGGAGACTCTGAGTTAAGTGCACATCCAGTCCATTGTGCTTCCAATACGTATAAATGTTCTTTAGGCGAACAGGCCTGTGCGGCCGTGTGCTCCCAGTTCAGGAAAGACCTCAGAACCAGGGCAGACGAGGAGCCAGTTGGGTACTCTGAGTTAAGTGCACTTCTAATCCCTTAGGCTTCCAAATGTTATAAACGCTCTTAAGGCGAACAGGCCTATGCGGCCGTGTGTTCCCAGTTCCGCAAAGAACTTAGTACAAGGGCAGACAGGAATCTTGTTGGATACTCTGAGTTCGGGCACACAACGACGCTTATGCTTCCCAAACCTAAACGCGATCTTCAAGTGAAGATTCACAAATGGCAGTTTGTTCCCAGTTATGGAATGAAGTTAGAACCTGGGCGCACTGAAGGCAAGTTGAATACTCTAAGGTAAGTGCACGCTGTCCCTTCTGCTGCCAAAACGCGTATAATCGCTCTGAAGGTTAAGTCCCATAAGTGGCAGCCAGTTCCTCGGTGAGGAAAGATCTTAGAACAAGGGCAGACTAGAAACGTATTGGACACTCTGAGTTCAATTCAAGTGAAGGCCCTGATGCTTCCCAAACCTACAAACGCACTGACGATGAACACTCCTAAACGGCAGGGTTTCCCCAGTGGAGGAAAGGTGTTCGAACAAGGGCGTTCTCTAGGCAGGTAGGAGACCGTGAGTGAAGTGCCGGGCAATGCACTTCTGCTTCCAAAACGTAAAATCCCGCTGAATTCTAAAACCCATTCTGGCAGTGTTTTCCCAGTTGAGGAAAGAAGTGAGAAGAAGGACGGTCTGAACGCTGCTTGTATACTCTGAGTGAACAGCACACCCAGTCCCTTTTGACTGGCAAAACGTATCATCGCTCTTTAGGTGAAGTCTCAGTGGAGGCAGTGTGTTCGCAATTCAAGAAAGAACGCAGAGCAAAGGTGGACCACAAGCAGTTGTAAGCTCTAAGTAAAACCAGGCTAAGGCCGTAGGCTCCCAAAATGTATAAAGGCTCTTAGTGCGAGGAGGCCTATTCTGCCGCGTGGTCCCAATTCAGGAAAGAACTGAGAACAAGGGCAGACTAGAAACTAGTTGCATACTCTGAGTTTAGTGCACGTCCAGTCCCTTACGCTTCCAATACGTATCAATGCTCTTACGGCGAACAGGCCTAGGCGGCCGTGTGTTCCCAGTTCAGGAAAGAACTTAGAACAAGGGCAGACTAGAAGCCAGTTGAATACTCCGAGTTAAGTGCACGTCCAGTCCCTTAGGCTTCCAATACGTATAAATGCTCATAAGGTGAAGAGGCCTATGCGGTCGTGTGTTCCCGGTTCTGGAAAGAGCTTAGAACAAGGGCAGACTGGAAGCCAGTTGAATACTCTGCGTTAAGTGCACGTCCAGTCCCTTCGACTTCCAAAATGGGTCAACCCTCTTAAGGCGAAGAGGCCTATACGGCCGTTTGTTCCCAGTTCAAGAAAGAACTCAGAACAAGGGTAGACTAGAAGCCAGTTGGAGACTCTGAGTTAAGTGCACATCCAGTCCATTGTGCTTCCAATACGTATAAATGTTCTTTAGGCGAACAGGCCTGTGCGGCCGTGTGCTCCCAGTTCAGGAAAGACCTCAGAACCAGGGCAGACGAGGAGCCAGTTGGGTACTCTGAGTTAAGTGCACTTCTAATCCCTTAGGCTTCCAAATGTTATAAACGCTCTTAAGGCGAACAGGCCTATGCGGCCGTGTGTTCCCAGTTCCGCAAAGAACTTAGTACAAGGGCAGACAGGAATCTTGTTGGATACTCTGAGTTCGGGCACACAACGACGCTTATGCTTCCCAAACCTAAACGCGATCTTCAAGTGAAGATTCACAAATGGCAGTTTGTTCCCAGTTATGGAATGAAGTTAGAACCTGGGCGCACTGAAGGCAAGTTGAATACTCTAAGGTAAGTGCACGCTGTCCCTTCTGCTGCCAAAACGCGTATAATCGCTCTGAAGGTTAAGTCCCATAAGTGGCAGCCAGTTCCTCGGTGAGGAAAGATCTTAGAACAAGGGCAGACTAGAAACGTATTGGACACTCTGAGTTCAATTCAAGTGCAGGCCCTGATGCTTCCCAAACCTACAAACGCACTGAAGATGAACACTCCTAAACGGCAGGGTTTCCCCAGTGGAGGAAAGGTGTTCGAACAAGGGCGTTCTCTAGGCAGGTAGGAGACCGTGAGTTAAGTGCCGGGCAATGCACTTCTGCTTCCAAAACGTAAAATCCCGCTGAATTCTAAAACCCATTCTGGCAGTGTTTTCCCAGTTGAGGAAAGAAGTGAGAAGAAGGACGGTCTGAACGCTGCTTGTATACTCTGAGTGAACAGCACACCCAGTCCCTTTGACTGGCAAAACGTATCATCGCTCTTTAGGTGAAGTCTCATTGGAGGCAGTGTGTTCGCAATTCAAGAAAGAACGCAGAGCAAAGGTGGACCACAAGCAGTTGTAAGCTCTAAGTAAAACCAGGCTAAGGCCGTAGGCTCCCAAAATGTATAAAGGCTCTTACGGCGAGGAGGCCTATTCTGCCGCGTGGTCCCAATTCAGGAAAGAACTGAGAACAAGGGCAGACTAGAAACTAGTTGCATACTCTGAGTTTAGTGCACGTCCAGTCCCTTACGCTTCCAATACGTATCAATGCTCTTACGGCGAACAGGCCTAGGCGGCCGTGTGTTCCCAGTTCAGGAAAGAACTTAGAACAAGGGCAGACTAGAAGCCAGTTGAATACTCCGAGTTAAGTGCACGTCCAGTCCCTTAGGCTTCCAATACGTATAAATGCTCATAAGGTGAAGAGGCCTATGCGGTCGTGTGTTCCCGGTTCTGGAAAGAGCTTAGAACAAGGGCAGACTGGAAGCCAGTTGAATACTCTGCGTTAAGTGCACGTCCAGTCCCTTCGACTTCCAAAATGGGTCAACCCTCTTAAGGCGAAGAGGCCTATACGGCCGTTTGTTCCCAGTTCAAGAAAGAACTCAGAACAAGGGTAGACTAGAAGCCAGTTGGAGACTCTGAGTTAAGTGCACATCCAGTCCATTGTGCTTCCAATACGTATAAATGTTCTTTAGGCGAACAGGCCTGTGCGGCCGTGTGCTCCCAGTTCAGGAAAGACCTCAGAACCAGGGCAGACGAGGAGCCAGTTGGGTACTCTGAGTTAAGTGCACTTCTAATCCCTTAGGCTTCCAAATGTTATAAACGCTCTTAAGGCGAACAGGCCTATGCGGCCGTGTGTTCCCAGTTCCGCAAAGAACTTAGTACAAGGGCAGACAGGAATCTTGTTGGATACTCTGAGTTCGGGCACACAACGACGCTTATGCTTCCCAAACCTAAACGCGATCTTCAAGTGAAGATTCACAAATGGCAGTTTGTTCCCAGTTATGGAATGAAGTTAGAACCTGGGCGCACTGAAGGCAAGTTGAATACTCTAAGGTAAGTGCACGCTGTCCCTTCTGCTGCCAAAACGCGTATAATCGCTCTGAAGGTTAAGTCCCATAAGTGGCAGCCAGTTCCTCGGTGAGGAAAGATCTTAGAACAAGGGCAGACTAGAAACGTATTGGACACTCTGAGTTCAATTCAAGTGAAGGCCCTGATGCTTCCCAAACCTACAAACGCACTGAAGATGAACACTCCTAAACGGCAGGGTTTCCCCAGTGGAGGAAAGGTGTTCGAACAAGGGCGTTCTCTAGGCAGGTAGGAGACCGTGAGTTAAGTGCCGGGCAATGCACTTCTGCTTCCAAAACGTAAAATCCCGCTGAATTCTAAAACCCATTCTGGCAGTGTTTTCCCAGTTGAGGAAAGAAGTGAGAAGAAGGACGGTCTGAACGCTGCTTGTATACTCTGAGTGAACAGCACACCCAGTCCCTTTTGACTGGCAAAACGTATCATCGCTCTTTAGGTGAAGTCTCAGTGGAGGCAGTGTGTTCGCAATTCAAGAAAGAACGCAGAGCAAAGGTGGACCACAAGCAGTTGTAAGCTCTAAGTAAAACCAGGCTAAGGCCGTAGGCTCCCAAAATGTATAAAGGCTCTTAGTGCGAGGAGGCCTATTCTGCCGCGTGGTCCCAATTCAGGAAAGTACTGAGAACAAGGGCAGACTAGAAACTAGTTGCATACTCTGAGTTTAGTGCACGTCCAGTCCCTTACGCTTCCAATACGTATCAATGCTCTTACGGCGAACAGGCCTAGGCGGCCGTGTGTTCCCAGTTCAGGAAAGAACTTAGAACAAGGGCAGACTAGAAGCCAGTTGAATACTCCGAGTTAAGTGCACGTCCAGTCCCTTAGGCTTCCAATACGTATAAATGCTCATAAGGTGAAGAGGCCTATGCGGTCGTGTGTTCCCGGTTCTGGAAAGAGCTTAGAACAAGGGCAGACTGGAAGCCAGTTGAATACTCTGCGTTAAGTGCACGTCCAGTCCCTTCGACTTCCAAAATGGGTCAACCCTCTTAAGGCGAAGAGGCCTATACGGCCGTTTGTTCCCAGTTCAAGAAAGAACTTAGAACAAGGGTAGACTAGAAGCCAGTTGGAGACTCTGAGTTAAGTGCACATCCAGTCCATTGTGCTTCCAATACGTATAAATGTTCTTTAGGCGAACAGGCCTGTGCGGCCGTGTGCTCCCAGTTCAGGAAAGACCTCAGAACCAGGGCAGACGAGGAGCCAGTTGGGTACTCTGAGTTAAGTGCACTTCTAATCCCTTAGGCTTCCAAATGTTATAAACGCTCTTAAGGCGAACAGGCCTATGCGGCCGTGTGTTCCCAGTTCCGCAAAGAACTTAGTACAAGGGCAGACAGGAATCTTGTTGGATACTCTGAGTTCGGGCACACAACGACGCTTATGCTTCCCAAACCTAAACGCGATCTTCAAGTGAAGATTCACAAATGGCAGTTTGTTCCCAGTTATGGAATGAAGTTAGAACCTGGGCGCACTGAAGGCAAGTTGAATACTCTAAGGTAAGTGCACGCTGTCCCTTCTGCTGCCAAAACGCGTATAATCGCTCTGAAGGTTAAGTCCCATAAGTGGCAGCCAGTTCCTCGGTGAGGAAAGATCTTAGAACAAGGGCAGACTAGAAACGTATTGGACACTCTGAGTTCAATTCAAGTGAAGGCCCTGATGCTTCCCAAACCTACAAACGCACTGAAGATGAACACTCCTAAACGGCAGGGTTTCCCCAGTGGAGGAAAGGTGTTCGAACAAGGGCGTTCTCTAGGCAGGTAGGAGACCGTGAGTTAAGTGCCGGGCAATGCACTTCTGCTTCCAAAACGTAAAATCCCGCTGAATTCTAAAACCCATTCTGGCAGTGTTTTCCCAGTTGAGGAAAGAAGTGAGAAGAAGGACGGTCTGAACGCTGCTTGTATACTCTGAGTGAACAGCACACCCAGTCCCTTTTGACTGGCAAAACGTATCATCGCTCTTTAGGTGAAGTCTCAGTGGAGGCAGTGTGTTCGCAATTCAAGAAAGAACGCAGAGCAAAGGTGGACCACAAGCAGTTGTAAGCTCTAAGTAAAACCAGGCTAAGGCCGTAGGCTCCCAAAATGTATAAAGGCTCTTAGTGCGAGGAGGCCTATTCTGCCGCGTGGTCCCAATTCAGGAAAGTACTGAGAACAAGGGCAGACTAGAAACTAGTTGCATACTCTGAGTTTAGTGCACGTCCAGTCCCTTACGCTTCCAATACGTATCAATGCTCTTACGGCGAACAGGCCGAGGCGGCCGTGTGTTCCCAGTTCAGGAAAGAACTTAGAACAAGGGCAGACTAGAAGCCAGTTGAATACTCCGAGTTAAGTGCACGTCCAGTCCCTTAGGCTTCCAATACGTATAAATGCTCATAAGGTGAAGAGGCCTATGCGGTCGTGTGTTCCCGGTTCTGGAAAGAGCTTAGAACAAGGGCAGACTGGAAGCCAGTTGAATACTCTGCGTTAAGTGCACGTCCAGTCCCTTCGACTTCCAAAATGGGTCAACCCTCTTAAGGCGAAGAGGCCTATACGGCCGTTTGTTCCCAGTTCAAGAAAGAACTTAGAACAAGGGTAGACTAGAAGCCAGTTGGAGACTCTGAGTTAAGTGCACATCCAGTCCATTGTGCTTCCAATACGTATAAATGTTCTTTAGGCGAACAGGCCTGTGCGGCCGTGTGCTCCCAGTTCAGGAAAGACCTCAGAACCAGGGCAGACGAGGAGCCAGTTGGGTACTCTGAGTTAAGTGCACTTCTAATCCCTTAGGCTTCCAAATGTTATAAACGC
The DNA here is from genome assembly GCF_922984935.1 of Meles meles. Taxonomy (NCBI): domain Eukaryota; kingdom Metazoa; phylum Chordata; class Mammalia; order Carnivora; family Mustelidae; genus Meles; species Meles meles. The sequence continues at coordinate 29,623,967 of NC_060071.1, forward strand.
TCTTAAGGCGAACAGGCCTATGCGGCCGTGTGTTCCCAGTTCCGCAAAGAACTTAGTACAAGGGCAGACAGGAATCTTGTTGGATACTCTGAGTTCGGGCACACAACGACGCTTATGCTTCCCAAACCTAAACGCGATCTTCAAGTGAAGATTCACAAATGGCAGTTTGTTCCCAGTTATGGAATGAAGTTAGAACCTGGGCGCACTAAAGGCAAGTTGAATACTCTAAGGTAAGTGCACGCTGTCCCTTCTGCTGCCAAAACGCGTATAATCGCTCTGAAGGTTAAGTCCCATAAGTGGCAGCCAGTTCCTCGGTGAGGAAAGATCTTAGAACAAGGGCAGACTAGAAACGTATTGGACACTCTGAGTTCAATTCAAGTGAAGGCCCTGATGCTTCCCAAACCTACAAACGCACTGAAGATGAACACTCCTAAACGGCAGGGTTTCCCCAGTGGAGGAAAGGTGTTCGAACAAGGGCGTTCTCTAGGCAGGTAGGAGACCGTGAGTTAAGTGCCGGGCAATGCACTTCTGCTTCCAAAACGTAAAATCCCGCTGAATTCTAAAACCCATTCTGGCAGTGTTTTCCCAGTTGAGGAAAGAAGTGAGAAGAAGGACGGTCTGAACGCTGCTTGTATACTCTGAGTGAACAGCACACCCAGTCCCTTTTGACTGGCAAAACGTATCATCGCTCTTTAGGTGAAGTCTCAGTGGAGGCAGTGTGTTCGCAATTCAAGAAAGAACGCAGAGCAAAGGTGGACCACAAGCAGTTGTAAGCTCTAAGTAAAACCAGGCTAAGGCCGTAGGCTCCCAAAATGTATAAAGGCTCTTAGTGCGAGGAGGCCTATTCTGCCGCGTGGTCCCAATTCAGGAAAGTACTGAGAACAAGGGCAGACTAGAAACTAGTTGCATACTCTGAGTTTAGTGCACGTCCAGTCCCTTACGCTTCCAATACGTATCAATGCTCTTACGGCGAACAGGCCTAGGCGGCCGTGTGTTCCCAGTTCAGGAAAGAACTTAGAACAAGGGCAGACTAGAAGCCAGTTGAATACTCCGAGTTAAGTGCACGTCCAGTCCCTTAGGCTTCCAATACGTATAAATGCTCATAAGGTGAAGAGGCCTATGCGGTCGTGTGTTCCCGGTTCTGGAAAGAGCTTAGAACAAGGGCAGACTGGAAGCCAGTTGAATACTCTGCGTTAAGTGCACGTCCAGTCCCTTCGACTTCCAAAATGGGTCAACCCTCTTAAGGCGAAGAGGCCTATACGGCCGTTTGTTCCCAGTTCAAGAAAGAACTTAGAACAAGGGTAGACTAGAAGCCAGTTGGAGACTCTGAGTTAAGTGCACATCCAGTCCATTGTGCTTCCAATACGTATAAATGTTCTTTAGGCGAACAGGCCTGTGCGGCCGTGTGCTCCCAGTTCAGGAAAGACCTCAGAACCAGGGCAGACGAGGAGCCAGTTGGGTACTCTGAGTTAAGTGCACTTCTAATCCCTTAGGCTTCCAAATGTTATAAACGCTCTTAAGGCGAACAGGCCTATGCGGCCGTGTGTTCCCAGTTCCGCAAAGAACTTAGTACAAGGGCAGACAGGAATCTTGTTGGATACTCTGAGTTCGGGCACACAACGACGCTTATGCTTCCCAAACCTAAACGCGATCTTCAAGTGAAGATTCACAAATGGCAGTTTGTTCCCAGTTATGGAATGAAGTTAGAACCTGGGCGCACTAAAGGCAAGTTGAATACTCTAAGGTAAGTGCACGCTGTCCCTTCTGCTGCCAAAACGCGTATAATCGCTCTGAAGGTTAAGTCCCATAAGTGGCAGCCAGTTCCTCGGTGAGGAAAGATCTTAGAACAAGGGCAGACTAGAAACGTATTGGACACTCTGAGTTCAATTCAAGTGAAGGCCCTGATGCTTCCCAAACCTACAAACGCACTGAAGATGAACACTCCTAAACGGCAGGGTTTCCCCAGTGGAGGAAAGGTGTTCGAACAAGGGCGTTCTCTAGGCAGGTAGGAGACCGTGAGTTAAGTGCCGGGCAATGCACTTCTGCTTCCAAAACGTAAAATCCCGCTGAATTCTAAAACCCATTCTGGCAGTGTTTTCCCAGTTGAGGAAAGAAGTGAGAAGAAGGACGGTCTGAACGCTGCTTGTATACTCTGAGTGAACAGCACACCCAGTCCCTTTTGACTGGCAAAACGTATCATCGCTCTTTAGGTGAAGTCTCAGTGGAGGCAGTGTGTTCGCAATTCAAGAAAGAACGCAGAGCAAAGGTGGACCACAAGCAGTTGTAAGCTCTAAGTAAAACCAGGCTAAGGCCGTAGGCTCCCAAAATGTATAAAGGCTCTTACGGCGAGGAGGCCTATTCTGCCGCGTGGTCCCAATTCAGGAAAGAACTGAGAACAAGGGCAGACTAGAAACTAGTTGCCTACTCTGAGTTTAGTGCACGTCCAGTCCCTTACGCTTCCAATACGTATCAATGCTCTTACGGCGAACAGGCCTAGGCGGCCGTGTGTTCCCAGTTCAGGAAAGAACTTAGAACAAGGGCAGACTAGAAGCCAGTAGAATACTCCGAGTTAAGTGCACGTCCAGTCCCTTAGGCTTCCAATACGTATAAATGCTCATAAGGTGAAGAGGCCTATGCGGTCGTGTGTTCCCGGTTCTGGAAAGAGCTTAGAACAAGGGCAGACTGGAAGCCAGTTGAATACTCTGCGTTAAGTGCACGTCCAGTCCCTTCGACTTCCAAAATGGGTCAAGCCTCTTAAGGCGAAGAGGCCTATACGGCCGTTTGTTCCCAGTTCAAGAAAGAACTCAGAACAAGGGTAGACTAGAAGCCAGTTGGAGACTCTGAGTTAAGTGCACATCCAGTCCATTGTGCTTCCAATACGTATAAATGTTCTTTAGGCGAACAGGCCTGTGCGGCCGTGTGTTCCCAGTTCAGGAAAGACCTTAGAACCAGGGCAGACGAGGAGCCAGTTGGGTACTCTGAGTTAAGTGCACTTCTAATCCCTTAGGCTTCCAAATGTTATAAACGCTCTTAAGGCGAACAGGCCTATGCGGCCGTGTGTTCCCAGTTCCGCAAAGAACTTAGTACAAGGGCAGACAGGAATCTTGTTGGATACTCTGAGTTCGGGCACACAACGACGCTTATGCTTCCCAAACCTAAACGCGATCTTCAAGTGAAGATTCACAAATGGCAGTTTGTTCCCAGTTATGGAATGAAGTTAGAACCTGGGCGCACTGAAGGCAAGTTGAATACTCTAAGGTAAGTGCACGCTGTCCCTTCTGCTGCCAAAACGCGTATAATCGCTCTGAAGGTTAAGTCCCATAAGTGGCAGCCAGTTCCTCGGTGAGGAAAGATCTTAGAACAAGGGCAGACTAGAAACGTATTGGACACTCTGAGTTCAATTCAAGTGAAGGCCCTGATGCTTCCCAAACCTACAAACGCACTGAAGATGAACACTCCTAAACGGCAGGGTTTCCCCAGTGGAGGAAAGGTGTTCGAACAAGGGCGTTCTCTAGGCAGGTAGGAGACCGTGAGTTAAGTGCCGGGCAATGCACTTCTGCTTCCAAAACGTAAAATCCCGCTGAATTCTAAAACCCCTTCTGGCAGTGTTTTCCCAGTTGAGGAAAGAAGTGAGAAGAAGGACGGTCTGAACGCTGCTTGTATACTCTGAGTGAACAGCACACCCAGTCCCTTTTGACTGGCAAAACGTATCATCGCTCTTTAGGTGAAGTCTCAGTGGAGGCAGTGTGTTCGCAATTCAAGAAAGAACGCAGAGCAAAGGTGGACCACAAGCAGTTGTAAGCTCTAAGTAAAACCAGGCTAAGGCCGTAGGCTCCCAAAATGTATAAAGGCTCTTACGGCGAGGAGGCCTATTCTGCCGCGTGGTCCCAATTCAGGAAAGAACTGAGAACAAGGGCAGACTAGAAACTAGTTGCCTACTCTGAGTTTAGTGCACGTCCAGTCCCTTACGCTTCCAATACGTATCAATGCTCTTACGGCGAACAGGCCTAGGCGGCCGTGTGTTCCCAGTTCAGGAAAGAACTTAGAACAAGGGCAGACTAGAAGCCAGTTGAATACTCCGAGTTAAGTGCACGTCCAGTCCCTTAGGCTTCCAATACGTATAAATGCTCATAAGGTGAAGAGGCCTATGCGGTCGTGTGTTCCCGGTTCTGGAAAGAGCTTAGAACAAGGGCAGACTGGAAGCCAGTTGAATACTCTGCGTTAAGTGCACGTCCAGTCCCTTCGACTTCCAAAATGGGTCAAGCCTCTTAAGGCGAAGAGGCCTATACGGCCGTTTGTTCCCAGTTCAAGAAAGAACTCAGAACAAGGGTAGACTAGAAGCCAGTTGGAGACTCTGAGTTAAGTGCACATCCAGTCCATTGTGCTTCCAATACGTATAAATGTTCTTTAGGCGAACAGGCCTGTGCGGCCGTGTGTTCCCAGTTCAGGAAAGACCTTAGAACCAGGGCAGACGAGGAGCCAGTTGGGTACTCTGAGTTAAGTGCACTTCTAATCCCTTAGGCTTCCAAATGTTATAAACGCTCTTAAGGCGAACAGGCCTATGCGGCCGTGTGTTCCCAGTTCCGCAAAGAACTTAGTACAAGGGCAGACAGGAATCTTGTTGGATACTCTGAGTTCGGGCACACAACGACGCTTATGCTTCCCAAACCTAAACGCGATCTTCAAGTGAAGATTCACAAATGGCAGTTTGTTCCCAGTTATGGAATGAAGTTAGAACCTGGGCGCACTGAAGGCAAGTTGAATACTCTAAGGTAAGTGCACGCTGTCCCTTCTGCTGCCAAAACGCGTATAATCGCTCTGAAGGTTAAGTCCCATAAGTGGCAGCCAGTTCCTCGGTGAGGAAAGATCTTAGAACAAGGGCAGACTAGAAACGTATTGGACACTCTGAGTTCAATTCAAGTGAAGGCCCTGATGCTTCCCAAACCTACAAACGCACTGAAGATGAACACTCCTAAACGGCAGGGTTTCCCCAGTGGAGGAAAGGTGTTCGAACAAGGGCGTTCTCTAGGCAGGTAGGAGACCGTGAGTTAAGTGCCGGGCAATGCACTTCTGCTTCCAAAACGTAAAATCCCGCTGAATTCTAAAACCCATTCTGGCAGTGTTTTCCCAGTTGAGGAAAGAAGTGAGAAGAAGGACGGTCTGAACGCTGCTTGTATACTCTGAGTGAACAGCACACCCAGTCCCTTTTGACTGGCAAAACGTATCATCGCTCTTTAGGTGAAGTCTCAGTGGAGGCAGTGTGTTCGCAATTCAAGAAAGAACGCAGAGCAAAGGTGGACCACAAGCAGTTGTAAGCTCTAAGTAAAACCAGGCTAAGGCCGTAGGCTCCCAAAATGTATAAAGGCTCTTACGGCGAGGAGGCCTATTCTGCCGCGTGGTCCCAATTCAGGAAAGAACTGAGAACAAGGGCAGACTAGAAACTAGTTGCCTACTCTGAGTTTAGTGCACGTCCAGTCCCTTACGCTTCCAATACGTATCAATGCTCTTACGGCGAACAGGCCTAGGCGGCCGTGTGTTCCCAGTTCAGGAAAGAACTTAGAACAAGGGCAGACTAGAAGCCAGTTGAATACTCCGAGTTAAGTGCACGTCCAGTCCCTTAGGCTTCCAATACGTATAAATGCTCATAAGGTGAAGAGGCCTATGCGGTCGTGTGTTCCCGGTTCTGGAAAGAGCTTAGAACAAGGGCAGACTGGAAGCCAGTTGAATACTCTGCGTTAAGTGCACGTCCAGTCCCTTCGACTTCCAAAATGGGTCAAGCCTCTTAAGGCGAAGAGGCCTATACGGCCGTTTGTTCCCAGTTCAAGAAAGAACTCAGAACAAGGGTAGACTAGAAGCCAGTTGGAGACTCTGAGTTAAGTGCACATCCAGTCCATTGTGCTTCCAATACGTATAAATGTTCTTTAGGCGAACAGGCCTGTGCGGCCGTGTGTTCCCAGTTCAGGAAAGACCTTAGAACCAGGGCAGACGAGGAGCCAGTTGGGTACTCTGAGTTAAGTGCACTTCTAATCCCTTAGGCTTCCAAATGTTATAAACGCTCTTAAGGCGAACAGGCCTATGCGGCCGTGTGTTCCCAGTTCCGCAAAGAACTTAGTACAAGGGCAGACAGGAATCTTGTTGGATACTCTGAGTTCGGGCACACAACGACGCTTATGCTTCCCAAACCTAAACGCGATCTTCAAGTGAAGATTCACAAATGGCAGTTTGTTCCCAGTTATGGAATGAAGTTAGAACCTGGGCGCACTGAAGGCAAGTTGAATACTCTAAGGTAAGTGCACGCTGTCCCTTCTGCTGCCAAAACGCGTATAATCGCTCTGAAGGTTAAGTCCCATAAGTGGCAGCCAGTTCCTAGGTGAGGAAAGATCTTAGAACAAGGGCAGACTAGAAACGTATTGGACACTCTGAGTTCAATTCAAGTGAAGGCCCTGATGCTTCCCAAACCTACAAACGCACTGAAGATGAACACTCCTAAACGGCAGGGTTTCCCCAGTGGAGGAAAGGTGTTCGAACAAGGGCGTTCTCTAGGCAGGTAGGAGACCGTGAGTTAAGTGCCGGGCAATGCACTTCTGCTTCCAAAACGTAAAATCCCGCTGAATTCTAAAACCCATTCTGGCAGTGTTTTCCCAGTTGAGGAAAGAAGTGAGAAGAAGGACGGTCTGAACGCTGCTTGTATACTCTGAGTGAACAGCACACCCAGTCCCTTTGACTGGCAAAACGTATCATCGCTCTTTAGGTGAAGTCTCATTGGAGGCAGTGTGTTCGCAATTCAAGAAAGAACGCAGAGCAAAGGTGGACCACAAGCAGTTGTAAGCTCTAAGTAAAACCAGGCTAAGGCCGTAGGCTCCCAAAATGTATAAAGGCTCTTACGGCGAGGAGGCCTATTCTGCCGCGTGGTCCCAATTCAGGAAAGAACTGAGAACAAGGGCAGACTAGAAACTAGTTGCCTACTCTGAGTTTAGTGCACGTCCAGTCCCTTACGCTTCCAATACGTATCAATGCTCTTACGGCGAACAGGCCTAGGCGGCCGTGTGTTCCCAGTTCAGGAAAGAACTTAGAACAAGGGCAGACTAGAAGCCAGTTGAATACTCCGAGTTAAGTGCACGTCCAGTCCCTTAGGCTTCCAATACGTATAAATGCTCATAAGGTGAAGAGGCCTATGCGGTCGTGTGTTCCCGGTTCTGGAAAGAGCTTAGAACAAGGGCAGACTGGAAGCCAGTTGAATACTCTGCGTTAAGTGCACGTCCAGTCCCTTCGACTTCCAAAATGGGTCAACCCTCTTAAGGCGAAGAGGCCTATACGGCCGTTTGTTCCCAGTTCAAGAAAGAACTTAGAACAAGGGTAGACTAGAAGCCAGTTGGAGACTCTGAGTTAAGTGCACATCCAGTCCATTGTGCTTCCAATACGTATAAATGTTCTTTAGGCGAACAGGCCTGTGCGGCCGTGTGCTCCCAGTTCAGGAAAGACCTCAGAACCAGGGCAGACGAGGAGCCAGTTGGGTACTCTGAGTTAAGTGCACTTCTAATCCCTTAGGCTTCCAAATGTTATAAACGCTCTTAAGGCGAACAGGCCTATGCGGCCGTGTGTTCCCAGTTCCGCAAAGAACTTAGTACAAGGGCAGACAGGAATCTTGTTGGATACTCTGAGTTCGGGCACACAACGACGCTTATGCTTCCCAAACCTAAACGCGATCTTCAAGTGAAGATTCACAAATGGCAGTTTGTTCCCAGTTATGGAATGAAGTTAGAACCTGGGCGCACTGAAGGCAAGTTGAATACTCTAAGGTAAGTGCACGCTGTCCCTTCTGCTGCCAAAACGCGTATAATCGCTCTGAAGGTTAAGTCCCATAAGTGGCAGCCAGTTCCTCGGTGAGGAAAGATCTTAGAACAAGGGCAGACTAGAAACGTATTGGACACTCTGAGTTCAATTCAAGTGAAGGCCCTGATGCTTCCCAAACCTACAAACGCACTGAAGATGAACACTCCTAAACGGCAGGGTTTCCCCAGTGGAGGAAAGGTGTTCGAACAAGGGCGTTCTCTAGGCAGGTAGGAGACCGTGAGTTAAGTGCCGGGCAATGCACTTCTGCTTCCAAAACGTAAAATCCCGCTGAATTCTAAAACCCATTCTGGCAGTGTTTTCCCAGTTGAGGAAAGAAGTGAGAAGAAGGACGGTCTGAACGCTGCTTGTATACTCTGAGTGAACAGCACACCCAGTCCCTTTTGACTGGCAAAACGTATCATCGCTCTTTAGGTGAAGTCTCAGTGGAGGCAGTGTGTTCGCAATTCAAGAAAGAACGCAGAGCAAAGGTGGACCACAAGCAGTTGTAAGCTCTAAGTAAAACCAGGCTAAGGCCGTAGGCTCCCAAAATGTATAAAGGCTCTTACGGCGAGGAGGCCTATTCTGCCGCGTGGTCCCAATTCAGGAAAGAACTGAGAACAAGGGCAGACTAGAAACTAGTTGCATACTCTGAGTTTAGTGCACGTCCAGTCCCTTACGCTTCCAATACGTATCAATGCTCTTACGGCGAACAGGCCTAGGCGGCCGTGTGTTCCCAGTTCAGGAAAGAACTTAGAACAAGGGCAGACTAGAAGCCAGTTGAATACTCCGAGTTAAGTGCACGTCCAGTCCCTTAGGCTTCCAATATGTATAAATGCTCATAAGGTGAAGAGGCCTATGCGGTCGTGTGTTCCCGGTTCTGGAAAGAGCTTAGAACAAGGGCAGACTGGAAGCCAGTTGAATACTCTGCGTTAAGTGCACGTCCAGTCCCTTCGACTTCCAAAATGGGTCAACCCTCTTAAGGCGAAGAGGCCTATACGGCCGTTTGTTCCCAGTTCAAGAAAGAACTTAGAACAAGGGTAGACTAGAAGCCAGTTGGAGACTCTGAGTTAAGTGCACATCCAGTCCATTGTGCTTCCAATACGTATAAATGTTCTTTAGGCGAACAGGCCTGTGCGGCCGTGTGCTCCCAGTTCAGGAAAGACCTCAGAACCAGGGCAGACGAGGAGCCAGTTGGGTACTCTGAGTTAAGTGCACTTCTAATCCCTTAGGCTTCCAAATGTTATAAACGCTCTTAAGGCGAACAGGCCTATGCGGCCGTGTGTTCCCAGTTCCGCAAAGAACTTAGTACAAGGGCAGACAGGAATCTTGTTGGATACTCTGAGTTCGGGCACACAACGACGCTTATGCTTCCCAAACCTAAACGCGATCTTCAAGTGAAGATTCACAAATGGCAGTTTGTTCCCAGTTATGGAATGAAGTTAGAACCTGGGCGCACTGAAGGCAAGTTGAATACTCTAAGGTAAGTGCACGCTGTCCCTTCTGCTGCCAAAACGCGTATAATCGCTCTGAAGGTTAAGTCCCATAAGTGGCAGCCAGTTCCTCGGTGAGGAAAGATCTTAGAACAAGGGCAGACTAGAAACGTATTGGACACTCTGAGTTCAATTCAAGTGAAGGCCCTGATGCTTCCCAAACCTACAAACGCACTGAAGATGAACACTCCTAAACGGCAGGGTTTCCCCAGTGGAGGAAAGGTGTTCGAACAAGGGCGTTCTCTAGGCAGGTAGGAGACCGTGAGTTAAGTGCCGGGCAATGCACTTCTGCTTCCAAAACGTAAAATCCCGCTGAATTCTAAAACCCATTCTGGCAGTGTTTTCCCAGTTGAGGAAAGAAGTGAGAAGAAGGACGGTCTGAACGCTGCTTGTATACTCTGAGTGAACAGCACACCCAGTCCCTTTGACTGGCAAAACGTATCATCGCTCTTTAGGTGAAGTCTCATTGGAGGCAGTGTGTTCGCAATTCAAGAAAGAACGCAGAGCAAAGGTGGACCACAAGCAGTTGTAAGCTCTAAGTAAAACCAGGCTAAGGCCGTAGGCTCCCAAAATGTATAAAGGCTCTTACGGCGAGGAGGCCTATTCTGCCGCGTGGTCCCAATTCAGGAAAGAACTGAGAACAAGGGCAGACTAGAAACTAGTTGCCTACTCTGAGTTTAGTGCACGTCCAGTCCCTTACGCTTCCAATACGTATCAATGCTCTTACGGCGAACAGGCCTAGGCGGCCGTGTGTTCCCAGTTCAGGAAAGAACTTAGAACAAGGGCAGACTAGAAGCCAGTTGAATACTCCGAGTTAAGTGCACGTCCAGTCCCTTAGGCTTCCAATACGTATAAATGCTCATAAGGTGAAGAGGCCTATGCGGTCGTGTGTTCCCGGTTCTGGAAAGAGCTTAGAACAAGGGCAGACTGGAAGCCAGTTGAATACTCTGCGTTAAGTGCACGTCCAGTCCCTTCGACTTCCAAAATGGGTCAAGCCTCTTAAGGCGAAGAGGCCTATACGGCCTTTTGTTCCCAGTTCAAGAAAGAACTCAGAACAAGGGTAGACTAGAAGCCAGTTGGAGACTCTGAGTTAAGTGCACATCCAGTCCATTGTGCTTCCAATACGTATAAATGTTCTTTAGGCGAACAGGCCTGTGCGGCCGTGTGTTCCCAGTTCAGGAAAGACCTTAGAACCAGGGCAGACGAGGAGCCAGTTGGGTACTCTGAGTTAAGTGCACTTCTAATCCCTTAGGCTTCCAAATGTTATAAACGCTCTGAAGGCGAACAGGCCTATGCGGCCGTGTGTTCCCAGTTCCGCAAAGAACTTAGTACAAGGGCAGACAGGAATCTTGTTGGATACTCTGAGTTCGGGCACACAACGACGCTTATGCTTCCCAAACCTAAACGCGATCTTCAAGTGAAGATTCACAAATGGCAGTTTGTTCCCAGTTATGGAATGAAGTTAGAACCTGGGCGCACTGAAGGCAAGTTGAATACTCTAAGGTAAGTGCACGCTGTCCCTTCTGCTGCCAAAACGCGTATAATCGCTCTGAAGGTTAAGTCCCATAAGTGGCAGCCAGTTCCTCGGTGAGGAAAGATCTTAGAACAAGGGCAGACTAGAAACGTATTGGACACTCTGAGTTCAATTCAAGTGAAGGCCCTGATGCTTCCCAAACCTACAAACGCACTGAAGATGAACACTCCTAAACGGCAGGGTTTCCCCAGTGGAGGAAAGGTGTTCGAACAAGGGCGTTCTCTAGGCAGGTAGGAGACCGTGAGTTAAGTGCCGGGCAATGCACTTCTGCTTCCAAAACGTAAAATCCCGCTGAATTCTAAAACCCATTCTGGCAGTGTTTTCCCAGTTGAGGAAAGAAGTGAGAAGAAGGACGGTCTGAACGCTGCTTGTATACTCTGAGTGAACAGCACACCCAGTCCCTTTTGACTGGCAAAACGTATCATCGCTCTTTAGGTGAAGTCTCAGTGGAGGCAGTGTGTTCGCAATTCAAGAAAGAACGCAGAGCAAAGGTGGACCACAAGCAGTTGTAAGCTCTAAGTAAAACCAGGCTAAGGCCGTAGGCTCCCAAAATGTATAAAGGCTCTTAGTGCGAGGAGGCCTATTCTGCCGCGTGGTCCCAATTCAGGAAAGAACTGAGAACAAGGGCAGACTAGAAACTAGTTGCCTACTCTGAGTTTAGTGCACGTCCAGTCCCTTACGCTTCCAATACGTATCAATGCTCTTACGGCGAACAGGCCTAGGCGGCCGTGTGTTCCCAGTTCAGGAAAGAACTTAGAACAAGGGCAGACTAGAAGCCAGTTGAATACTCCGAGTTAAGTGCACGTCCAGTCCCTTAGGCTTCCAATACGTATAAATGCTCATAAGGTGAAGAGGCCTATGCGGTCGTGTGTTCCCGGTTCTGGAAAGAGCTTAGAACAAGGGCAGACTGGAAGCCAGTTGAATACTCTGCGTTAAGTGCACGTCCAGTCCCTTCGACTTCCAAAATGGGTCAAGCCTCTTAAGGCGAAGAGGCCTATACGGCCGTTTGTTCCCAGTTCAAGAAAGAACTCAGAACAAGGGTAGACTAGAAGCCAGTTGGAGACTCTGAGTTAAGTGCACATCCAGTCCATTGTGCTTCCAATACGTATAAATGTTCTTTAGGCGAACAGGCCTGTGCGGCCGTGTGCTCCCAGTTCAGGAAAGACCTTAGAACCAGGGCAGACGAGGAGCCAGTTGGGTACTCTGAGTTAAGTGCACTTCTAATCCCTTAGGCTTCCAAATGTTATAAACGCTCTGAAGGCGAACAGGCCTATGCGGCCGTGTGTTCCCAGTTCCGCAAAGAACTTAGTACAAGGGCAGACAGGAATCTTGTTGGATACTCTGAGTTCGGGCACACAACGACGCTTATGCTTCCCAAACCTAAACGCGATCTTCAAGTGAAGATTCACAAATGGCAGTTTGTTCCCAGTTATGGAATGAAGTTAGAACCTGGGCGCACTGAAGGCAAGTTGAATACTCTAAGGTAAGTGCACGCTGTCCCTTCTGCTGCCAAAACGCGTATAATCGCTCTGAAGGTTAAGTCCCATAAGTGGCAGCCAGTTCCTAGGTGAGGAAAGATCTTAGAACAAGGGCAGACTAGAAACGTATTGGACACTCTGAGTTCAATTGAAGTGAAGGCCCTGATGCTTCCCAAACCTACAAACGCACTGAAGATGAACACTCCTAAACGGCAGGGTTTCCCCAGTGGAGGAAAGGTGTTCGAACAAGGGCGTTCTCTAGGCAGGTAGGAGACCGTGAGTTAAGTGCCGGGCAATGCACTTCTGCTTCCAAAACGTAAAATCCCGCTGAATTCTAAAACCCATTCTGGCAGTGTTTTCCCAGTTGAGGAAAGAAGTGAGAAGAAGGACGGTCTGAACGCTGCTTGTATACTCTGAGTGAACAGCACACCCAGTCCCTTTTGACTGGCAAAACGTATCATCGCTCTTTAGGTGAAGTCTCAGTGGAGGCAGTGTGTTCGCAATTCAAGAAAGAACGCAGAGCAAAGGTGGACCACAAGCAGTTGTAAGCTCTAAGTAAAACCAGGCTAAGGCCGTAGGCTCCCAAAATGTATAAAGGCTCTTACGGCGAGGAGGCCTATTCTGCCGCGTGGTCCCAATTCAGGAAAGAACTGAGAACAAGGGCAGACTAGAAACTAGTTGCCTACTCTGAGTTTAGTGCACGTCCAGTCCCTTACGCTTCCAATACGTATCAATGCTCTTACGGCGAACAGGCCTAGGCGGCCGTGTGTTCCCAGTTCAGGAAAGAACTTAGAACAAGGGCAGACTAGAAGCCAGTTGAATACTCCGAGTTAAGTGCACGTCCAGTCCCTTAGGCTTCCAATACGTATAAATGCTCATAAGGTGAAGAGGCCTATGCGGTCGTGTGTTCCCGGTTCTGGAAAGAGCTTAGAACAAGGGCAGACTGGAAGCCAGTTGAATACTCTGCGTTAAGTGCACGTCCAGTCCCTTCGACTTCCAAAATGGGTCAACCCTCTTAAGGCGAAGAGGCCTATACGGCCGTTTGTTCCCAGTTCAAGAAAGAACTCAGAACAAGGGTAGACTAGAAGCCAGTTGGAGACTCTGAGTTAAGTGCACATCCAGTCCATTGTGCTTCCAATACGTATAAATGTTCTTTAGGCGAACAGGCCTGTGCGGCCGTGTGCTCCCAGTTCAGGAAAGACCTCAGAACCAGGGCAGACGAGGAGCCAGTTGGGTACTCTGAGTTAAGTGCACTTCTAATCCCTTAGGCTTCCAAATGTTATAAACGCTCTTAAGGCGAACAGGCCTATGCGGCCGTGTGTTCCCAGTTCCGCAAAGAACTTAGTACAAGGGCAGACAGGAATCTTGTTGGATACTCTGAGTTCGGGCACACAACGACGCTTATGCTTCCCAAACCTAAACGCGATCTTCAAGTGAAGATTCACAAATGGCAGTTTGTTCCCAGTTATGGAATGAAGTTAGAACCTGGGCGCACTGAAGGCAAGTTGAATACTCTAAGGTAAGTGCACGCTGTCCCTTCTGCTGCCAAAACGCGTATAATCGCTCTGAAGGTTAAGTCCCATAAGTGGCAGCCAGTTCCTCGGTGAGGAAAGATCTTAGAACAAGGGCAGACTAGAAACGTATTGGACACTCTGAGTTCAATTCAAGTGAAGGCCCTGATGCTTCCCAAACCTACAAACGCACTGAAGATGAACACTCCTAAACGGCAGGGTTTCCCCAGTGGAGGAAAGGTGTTCGAACAAGGGCGTTCTCTAGGCAGGTAGGAGACCGTGAGTTATATGCCGGGCAATGCACTTCTGCTTCCAAAACGTAAAATCCCGCTGAATTCTAAAACCCATTCTGGCAGTGTTTTCCCAGTTGAGGAAAGAAGTGAGAAGAAGGACGGTCTGAACGCTGCTTGTATACTCTGAGTGAACAGCACACCCAGTCCCTTTGACTGGCAAAACGTATCATCGCTCTTTAGGTGAAGTCTCATTGGAGGCAGTGTGTTCGCAATTCAAGAAAGAACGCAGAGCAAAGGTGGACCACAAGCAGTTGTAAGCTCTAAGTAAAACCAGGCTAAGGCCGTAGGCTCCCAAAATGTATAAAGGCTCTTACGGCGAGGAGGCCTATTCTGCCGCGTGGTCCCAATTCAGGAAAGAACTGAGAACAAGGGCAGACTAGAAACTAGTTGCCTACTCTGAGTTTAGTGCACGTCCAGTCCCTTACGCTTCCAATACGTATCAATGCTCTTACGGCGAACAGGCCTAGGCGGCCGTGTGTTCCCAGTTCAGGAAAGAACTTAGAACAAGGGCAGACTAGAAGCCAGTTGAATACTCCGAGTTAAGTGCACGTCCAGTCCCTTAGGCTTCCAATACGTATAAATGCTCATAAGGTGAAGAGGCCTATGCGGTCGTGTGTTCCCGGTTCTGGAAAGAGCTTAGAACAAGGGCAGACTGGAAGCCAGTTGAATACTCTGCGTTAAGTGCACGTCCAGTCCCTTCGACTTCCAAAATGGGTCAACCCTCTTAAGGCGAAGAGGCCTATACGGCCGTTTGTTCCCAGTTCAAGAAAGAACTTAGAACAAGGGTAGACTAGAAGCCAGTTGGAGACTCTGAGTTAAGTGCACATCCAGTCCATTGTGCTTCCAATACGTATAAATGTTCTTTAGGCGAACAGGCCTGTGCGGCCGTGTGCTCCCAGTTCAGGAAAGACCTCAGAACCAGGGCAGACGAGGAGCCAGTTGGGTACTCTGAGTTAAGTGCACTTCTAATCCCTTAGGCTTCCAAATGTTATAAACGCTCTTAAGGCGAACAGGCCTATGCGGCCGTGTGTTCCCAGTTCCGCAAAGAACTTAGTACAAGGGCAGACAGGAATCTTGTTGGATACTCTGAGTTCGGGCACACAACGACGCTTATGCTTCCCAAACCTAAACGCGATCTTCAAGTGAAGATTCACAAATGGCAGTTTGTTCCCAGTTATGGAATGAAGTTAGAACCTGGGCGCACTGAAGGCAAGTTGAATACTCTAAGGTAAGTGCACGCTGTCCCTTCTGCTGCCAAAACGCGTATAATCGCTCTGAAGGTTAAGTCCCATAAGTGGCAGCCAGTTCCTCGGTGAGGAAAGATCTTAGAACAAGGGCAGACTAGAAACGTATTGGACACTCTGAGTTCAATTCAAGTGAAGGCCCTGATGCTTCCCAAACCTACAAACGCACTGAAGATGAACACTCCTAAACGGCAGGGTTTCCCCAGTGGAGGAAAGGTGTTCGAACAAGGGCGTTCTCTAGGCAGGTAGGAGACCGTGAGTTAAGTGCCGGGCAATGCACTTCTGCTTCCAAAACGTAAAATCCCGCTGAATTCTAAAACCCATTCTGGCAGTGTTTTCCCAGTTGAGGAAAGAAGTGAGAAGAAGGACGGTCTGAACGCTGCTTGTATACTCTGAGTGAACAGCACACCCAGTCCCTTTTGACTGGCAAAACGTATCATCGCTCTTTAGGTGAAGTCTCAGTGGAGGCAGTGTGTTCGCAATTCAAGAAAGAACGCAGAGCAAAGGTGGACCACAAGCAGTTGTAAGCTCTAAGTAAAACCAGGCTAAGGCCGTAGGCTCCCAAAATGTATAAAGGCTCTTACGGCGAGGAGGCCTATTCTGCCGCGTGGTCCCAATTCAGGAAAGAACTGAGAACAAGGGCAGACTAGAAACTAGTTGCCTACTCTGAGTTTAGTGCACGTCCAGTCCCTTACGCTTCCAATACGTAGCAATGCTCTTACGGCGAACAGGCCTAGGCGGCCGTGTGTTCCCAGTTCAGGAAAGAACTTAGAACAAGGGCAGACTAGAAGCCAGTTGAATACTCCGAGTTAAGTGCACGTCCAGTCCCTTAGGTTTCCAATACGTATAAATGCTCATAAGGTGAAGAGGCCTATGCGGTCGTGTGTTCCCGGTTCTGGAAAGAGCTTAGAACAAGGGCAGACTGGAAGCCAGTTGAATACTCTGCGTTAAGTGCACGTCCAGTCCCTTCGACTTCCAAAATGGGTCAACCCTCTTAAGGCGAAGAGGCCTATACGGCCGTTTGTTCCCAGTTCAAGAAAGAACTTAGAACAAGGGTAGACTAGAAGCCAGTTGGAGACTCTGAGTTAAGTGCACATCCAGTCCATTGTGCTTCCAATACGTATAAATGTTCTTTAGGCGAACAGGCCTGTGCGGCCGTGTGCTCCCAGTTCAGGAAAGACCTCAGAACCAGGGCAGACGAGGAGCCAGTTGGGTACTCTGAGTTAAGTGCACTTCTAATCCCTTAGGCTTCCAAATGTTATAAACGCTCTTAAGGCGAACAGGCCTATGCGGCCGTGTGTTCCCAGTTCCGCAAAGAACTTAGTACAAGGGCAGACAGGAATCTTGTTGGATACTCTGAGTTCGGGCACACAACGACGCTTATGCTTCCCAAACCTAAACGCGATCTTCAAGTGAAGATTCACAAATGGCAGTTTGTTCCCAGTTATGGAATGAAGTTAGAACCTGGGCGCACTGAAGGCAAGTTGAATACTCTAAGGTAAGTGCACGCTGTCCCTTCTGCTGCCAAAACGCGTATAATCGCTCTGAAGGTTAAGTCCCATAAGTGGCAGCCAGTTCCTCGGTGAGGAAAGATCTTAGAACAAGGGCAGACTAGAAACGTATTGGACACTCTGAGTTCAATTCAAGTGAAGGCCCTGATGCTTCCCAAACCTACAAACGCACTGACGATGAACACTCCTAAACGGCAGGGTTTCCCCAGTGGAGGAAAGGTGTTCGAACAAGGGCGTTCTCTAGGCAGGTAGGAGACCGTGAGTTAAGTGCCGGGCAATGCACTTCTGCTTCCAAAACGTAAAATCCCGCTGAATTCTAAAACCCATTCTGGCAGTGTTTTCCCAGTTGAGGAAAGAAGTGAGAAGAAGGACGGTCTGAACGCTGCTTGTATACTCTGAGTGAACAGCACACCCAGTCCCTTTGACTGGCAAAACGTATCATCGCTCTTTAGGTGAAGTCTCATTGGAGGCAGTGTGTTCGCAATTCAAGAAAGAACGCAGAGCAAAGGTGGACCACAAGCAGTTGTAAGCTCTAAGTAAAACCAGGCTAAGGCCGTAGGCTCCCAAAATGTATAAAGGCTCTTACGGCGAGGAGGCCTATTCTGCCGCGTGGTCCCAATTCAGGAAAGAACTGAGAACAAGGGCAGACTAGAAACTAGTTGCCTACTCTGAGTTTAGTGCACGTCCAGTCCCTTACGCTTCCAATACGTAGCAATGCTCTTACGGCGAACAGGCCTAGGCGGCCGTGTGTTCCCAGTTCAGGAAAGAACTTAGAACAAGGGCAGACTAGAAGCCAGTTGAATACTCCGAGTTAAGTGCACGTCCAGTCCCTTAGGCTTCCAATACGTATAAATGCTCATAAGGTGAAGAGGCCTATGCGGTCGTGTGTTCCCGGTTCTGGAAAGAGCTTAGAACAAGGGCAGACTGGAAGCCAGTTGAATACTCTGCGTTAAGTGCACGTCCAGTCCCTTCGACTTCCAAAATGGGTCAACCCTCTTAAGGCGAAGAGGCCTATACGGCCTTTTGTTCCCAGTTCAAGAAAGAACTCAGAACAAGGGTAGACTAGAAGCCAGTTGGATACTCTGAGTTAAGTGCACATCCAGTCCATTGTGCTTCCAATACGTATAAATGTTCTTTAGGCGAACAGGCCTGTGCGGCCGTGTGTTCCCAGTTCAGGAAAGACCTTAGAACCAGGGCAGACGAGGAGCCAGTTGGGTACTCTGAGTTAAGTGCACTTCTAATCCCTTAGGCTTCCAAATGTTATAAACGCTCTTAAGGCGAACAGGCCTATGCGGCCGTGTGTTCCCAGTTCCGCAAAGAACTTAGTACAAGGGCAGACAGGAATCTTGTTGGATACTCTGAGTTCGGGCACACAACGACGCTTATGCTTCCCAAACCTAAACGCGATCTTCAAGTGAAGATTCACAAATGGCAGTTTGTTCCCAGTTATGGAATGAAGTTAGAACCTGGGCGCACTGAAGGCAAGTTGAATACTCTAAGGTAAGTGCACGCTGTCCCTTCTGCTGCCAAAACGCGTATAATCGCTCTGAAGGTTAAGTCCCATAAGTGGCAGCCAGTTCCTCGGTGAGGAAAGATCTTAGAACAAGGGCAGACTAGAAACGTATTGGACACTCTGAGTTCAATTCAAGTGAAGGCCCTGATGCTTCCCAAACCTACAAACGCACTGAAGATGAACACTCCTAAACGGCAGGGTTTCCCCAGTGGAGGAAAGGTGTTCGAACAAGGGCGTTCTCTAGGCAGGTAGGAGACCGTGAGTTAAGTGCCGGGCAATGCACTTCTGCTTCCAAAACGTAAAATCCCGCTGAATTCTAAAACCCATTCTGGCAGTGTTTTCCCAGTTGAGGAAAGAAGTGAGAAGAAGGACGGTCTGAACGCTGCTTGTATACTCTGAGTGAACAGCACACCCAGTCCCTTTGACTGGCAAAACGTATCATCGCTCTTTAGGTGAAGTCTCATTGGAGGCAGTGTGTTCGCAATTCAAGAAAGAACGCAGAGCAAAGGTGGACCACAAGCAGTTGTAAGCTCTAAGTAAAACCAGGCTAAGGCCGTAGGCTCCCAAAATGTATAAAGGCTCTTACGGCGAGGAGGCCTATTCTGCCGCGTGGTCCCAATTCAGGAAAGAACTGAGAACAAGGGCAGACTAGAAACTAGTTGCCTACTCTGAGTTTAGTGCACGTCCAGTCCCTTACGCTTCCAATACGTAGCAATGCTCTTACGGCGAACAGGCCTAGGCGGCCGTGTGTTCCCAGTTCAGGAAAGAACTTAGAACAAGGGCAGACTAGAAGCCAGTTGAATACTCCGAGTTAAGTGCACGTCCAGTCCCTTAGGCTTCCAATACGTATAAATGCTCATAAGGTGAAGAGGCCTATGCGGTCGTGTGTTCCCGGTTCTGGAAAGAGCTTAGAACAAGGGCAGACTGGAAGCCAGTTGAATACTCTGCGTTAAGTGCACGTCCAGTCCCTTCGACTTCCAAAATGGGTCAACCCTCTTAAGGCGAAGAGGCCTATACGGCCTTTTGTTCCCAGTTCAAGAAAGAACTCAGAACAAGGGTAGACTAGAAGCCAGTTGGAGACTCTGAGTTAAGTGCACATCCAGTCCATTGTGCTTCCAATACGTATAAATGTTCTTTAGGCGAACAGGCCTGTGCGGCCGTGTGTTCCCAGTTCAGGAAAGACCTCAGAACCAGGGCAGACGAGGAGCCAGTTGGGTACTCTGAGTTAAGTGCACTTCTAATCCCTTAGGCTTCCAAATGTTATAAACGCTCTTAAGGCGAACAGGCCTATGCGGCCGTGTGTTCCCAGTTCCGCAAAGAACTTAGTACAAGGGCAGACAGGAATCTTGTTGGATACTCTGAGTTCGGGCACACAACGACGCTTATGCTTCCCAAACCTAAACGCGATCTTCAAGTGAAGATTCACAAATGGCAGTTTGTTCCCAGTTATGGAATGAAGTTAGAACCTGGGCGCACTGAAGGCAAGTTGAATACTCTAAGGTAAGTGCACGCTGTCCCTTCTGCTGCCAAAACGCGTATAATCGCTCTGAAGGTTAAGTCCCATAAGTGGCAGCCAGTTCCTCGGTGAGGAAAGATCTTAGAACAAGGGCAGACTAGAAACGTATTGGACACTCTGAGTTCAATTCAAGTGAAGGCCCTGATGCTTCCCAAACCTACAAACGCACTGAAGATGAACACTCCTAAACGGCAGGGTTTCCCCAGTGGAGGAAAGGTGTTCGAACAAGGGCGTTCTCTAGGCAGGTAGGAGACCGTGAGTTAAGTGCCGGGCAATGCACTTCTGCTTCCAAAACGTAAAATCCCGCTGAATTCTAAAACCCATTCTGGCAGTGTTTTCCCAGTTGAGGAAAGAAGTGAGAAGAAGGACGGTCTGAACGCTGCTTGTATACTCTGAGTGAACAGCACACCCAGTCCCTTTTGACTGGCAAAACGTATCATCGCTCTTTAGGTGAAGTCTCAGTGGAGGCAGTGTGTTCGCAATTCAAGAAAGAACGCAGAGCAAAGGTGGACCACAAGCAGTTGTAAGCTCTAAGTAAAACCAGGCTAAGGCCGTAGGCTCCCAAAATGTATAAAGGCTCTTAGTGCGAGGAGGCCTATTCTGCCGCGTGGTCCCAATTCAGGAAAGAACTGAGAACAAGGGCAGACTAGAAACTAGTTGCCTACTCTGAGTTTAGTGCACGTCCAGTCCCTTACGCTTCCAATACGTATCAATGCTCTTACGGCGAACAGGCCTAGGCGGCCGTGTGTTCCCAGTTCAGGAAAGAACTTAGAACAAGGGCAGACTAGAAGCCAGTTGAATACTCCGAGTTAAGTGCACGTCCAGTCCCTTAGGCTTCCAATACGTATAAATGCTCATAAGGTGAAGAGGCCTATGCGGTCGTGTGTTCCCGGTTCTGGAAAGAGCTTAGAACAAGGGCAGACTGGAAGCCAGTTGAATACTCTGCGTTAAGTGCACGTCCAGTCCCTTCGACTTCCAAAATGGGTCAACCCTCTTAAGGCGAAGAGGCCTATACGGCCGTTTGTTCCCAGTTCAAGAAAGAACTCAGAACAAGGGTAGACTAGAAGCCAGTTGGAGACTCTGAGTTAAGTGCACATCCAGTCCATTGTGCTTCCAATACGTATAAATGTTCTTTAGGCGAACAGGCCTGTGCGGCCGTGTGCTCCCAGTTCAGGAAAGACCTCAGAACCAGGGCAGACGAGGAGCCAGTTGGGTACTCTGAGTTAAGTGCACTTCTAATCCCTTAGGCTTCCAAATGTTATAAACGCTCTGAAGGCGAACAGGCCTATGCGGCCGTGTGTTCCCAGTTCCGCAAAGAACTTAGTACAAGGGCAGACAGGAATCTTGTTGGATACTCTGAGTTCGGGCACACAACGACGCTTATGCTTCCCAAACCTAAACGCGATCTTCAAGTGAAGATTCACAAATGGCAGTTTGTTCCCAGTTATGGAATGAAGTTAGAACCTGGGCGCACTGAAGGCAAGTTGAATACTCTAAGGTAAGTGCACGCTGTCCCTTCTGCTGCCAAAACGCGTATAATCGCTCTGAAGGTTAAGTCCCATAAGTGGCAGCCAGTTCCTCGGTGAGGAAAGATCTTAGAACAAGGGCAGACTAGAAACGTATTGGACACTCTGAGTTCAATTCAAGTGAAGGCCCTGATGCTTCCCAAACCTACAAACGCACTGAAGATGAACACTCCTAAACGGCAGGGTTTCCCCAGTGGAGGAAAGGTGTTCGAACAAGGGCGTTCTCTAGGCAGGTAGGAGACCGTGAGTTAAGTGCCGGGCAATGCACTTCTGCTTCCAAAACGTAAAATCCCGCTGAATTCTAAAACCCATTCTGGCAGTGTTTTCCCAGTTGAGGAAAGAAGTGAGAAGAAGGACGGTCTGAACGCTGCTTGTATACTCTGAGTGAACAGCACACCCAGTCCCTTTTGACTGGCAAAACGTATCATCGCTCTTTAGGTGAAGTCTCAGTGGAGGCAGTGTGTTCGCAATTCAAGAAAGAACGCAGAGCAAAGGTGGACCACAAGCAGTTGTAAGCTCTAAGTAAAACCAGGCTAAGGCCGTAGGCTCCCAAAATGTATAAAGGCTCTTAGTGCGAGGAGGCCTATTCTGCCGCGTGGTCCCAATTCAGGAAAGAACTGAGAACAAGGGCAGACTAGAAACTAGTTGCCTACTCTGAGTTTAGTGCACGTCCAGTCCCTTACGCTTCCAATACGTATCAATGCTCTTACGGCGAACAGGCCTAGGCGGCCGTGTGTTCCCAGTTCAGGAAAGAACTTAGAACAAGGGCAGACTAGAAGCCAGTTGAATACTCCGAGTTAAGTGCACGTCCAGTCCCTTAGGCTTCCAATACGTATAAATGCTCATAAGGTGAAGAGGCCTATGCGGTCGTGTGTTCCCGGTTCTGGAAAGAGCTTAGAACAAGGGCAGACTGGAAGCCAGTTGAATACTCTGCGTTAAGTGCACGTCCAGTCCCTTCGACTTCCAAAATGGGTCAAGCCTCTTAAGGCGAAGAGGCCTATACGGCCGTTTGTTCCCAGTTCAAGAAAGAACTCAGAACAAGGGTAGACTAGAAGCCAGTTGGAGACTCTGAGTTAAGTGCACATCCAGTCCATTGTGCTTCCAATACGTATAAATGTTCTTTAGGCGAACAGGCCTGTGCGGCCGTGTGTTCCCAGTTCAGGAAAGACCTTAGAACCAGGGCAGACGAGGAGCCAGTTGGGTACTCTGAGTTAAGTGCACTTCTAATCCCTTAGGCTTCCAAATGTTATAAACGCTCTTAAGGCGAACAGGCCTATGCGGCCGTGTGTTCCCAGTTCCGCAAAGAACTTAGTACAAGGGCAGACAGGAATCTTGTTGGATACTCTGAGTTCGGGCACACAACGACGCTTATGCTTCCCAAACCTAAACGCGATCTTCAAGTGAAGATTCACAAATGGCAGTTTGTTCCCAGTTATGGAATGAAGTTAGAACCTGGGCGCACTGAAGGCAAGTTGAATACTCTAAGGTAAGTGCACGCTGTCCCTTCTGCTGCCAAAACGCGTATAATCGCTCTGAAGGTTAAGTCCCATAAGTGGCAGCCAGTTCCTAGGTGAGGAAAGATCTTAGAACAAGGGCAGACTAGAAACGTATTGGACACTCTGAGTTCAATTGAAGTGAAGGCCCTGATGCTTCCCAAACCTACAAACGCACTGAAGATGAACACTCCTAAACGGCAGGGTTTCCCCAGTGGAGGAAAGGTGTTCGAACAAGGGCGTTCTCTAGGCAGGTAGGAGACCGTGAGTTAAGTGCCGGGCAATGCACTTCTGCTTCCAAAACGTAAAATCCCGCTGAATTCTAAAACCCATTCTGGCAGTGTTTTCCCAGTTGAGGAAAGAAGTGAGAAGAAGGACGGTCTGAACGCTGCTTGTATACTCTGAGTGAACAGCACACCCAGTCCCTTTTGACTGGCAAAACGTATCATCGCTCTTTAGGTGAAGTCTCATTGGAGGCAGTGTGTTCGCAATTCAAGAAAGAACGCAGAGCAAAGGTGGACCACAAGCAGTTGTAAGCTCTAAGTAAAACCAGGCTAAGGCCGTAGGCTCCCAAAATGTATAAAGGCTCTTACGGCGAGGAGGCCTATTCTGCCGCGTGGTCCCAATTCAGGAAAGAACTGAGAACAAGGGCAGACTAGAAACTAGTTGCCTACTCTGAGTTTAGTGCACGTCCAGTCCCTTACGCTTCCAATACGTATCAATGCTCTTACGGCGAACAGGCCTAGGCGGCCGTGTGTTCCCAGTTCAGGAAAGAACTTAGAACAAGGGCAGACTAGAAGCCAGTTGAATACTCCGAGTTAAGTGCACGTCCAGTCCCTTAGGCTTCCAATACGTATAAATGCTCATAAGGTGAAGAGGCCTATGCGGTCGTGTGTTCCCGGTTCTGGAAAGAGCTTAGAACAAGGGCAGACTGGAAGCCAGTTGAATACTCTGCGTTAAGTGCACGTCCAGTCCCTTCGACTTCCAAAATGGGTCAAGCCTCTTAAGGCGAAGAGGCCTATACGGCCGTTTGTTCCCAGTTCAAGAAAGAACTCAGAACAAGGGTAGACTAGAAGCCAGTTGGAGACTCTGAGTTAAGTGCACATCCAGTCCATTGTGCTTCCAATACGTATAAATGTTCTTTAGGCGAACAGGCCTGTGCGGCCGTGTGTTCCCAGTTCAGGAAAGACCTTAGAACCAGGGCAGACGAGGAGCCAGTTGGGTACTCTGAGTTAAGTGCACTTCTAATCCCTTAGGCTTCCAAATGTTATAAACGCTCTTAAGGCGAACAGGCCTATGCGGCCGTGTGTTCCCAGTTCCGCAAAGAACTTAGTACAAGGGCAGACAGGAATCTTGTTGGATACTCTGAGTTCGGGCACACAACGACGCTTATGCTTCCCAAACCTAAACGCGATCTTCAAGTGAAGATTCACAAATGGCAGTTTGTTCCCAGTTATGGAATGAAGTTAGAACCTGGGCGCACTGAAGGCAAGTTGAATACTCTAAGGTAAGTGCACGCTGTCCCTTCTGCTGCCAAAACGCGTATAATCGCTCTGAAGGTTAAGTCCCATAAGTGGCAGCCAGTTCCTAGGTGAGGAAAGATCTTAGAACAAGGGCAGACTAGAAACGTATTGGACACTCTGAGTTCAATTGAAGTGAAGGCCCTGATGCTTCCCAAACCTACAAACGCACTGAAGATGAACACTCCTAAACGGCAGGGTTTCCCCAGTGGAGGAAAGGTGTTCGAACAAGGGCGTTCTCTAGGCAGGTAGGAGACCGTGAGTTAAGTGCCGGGCAATGCACTTCTGCTTCCAAAACGTAAAATCCCGCTGAATTCTAAAACCCATTCTGGCAGTGTTTTCCCAGTTGAGGAAAGAAGTGAGAAGAAGGACGGTCTGAACGCTGCTTGTATACTCTGAGTGAACAGCACACCCAGTCCCTTTTGACTGGCAAAACGTATCATCGCTCTTTAGGTGAAGTCTCAGTGGAGGCAGTGTGTTCGCAATTCAAGAAAGAACGCAGAGCAAAGGTGGACCACAAGCAGTTGTAAGCTCTAAGTAAAACCAGGCTAAGGCCGTAGGCTCCCAAAATGTATAAAGGCTCTTACGGCGAGGAGGCCTATTCTGCCGCGTGGTCCCAATTCAGGAAAGAACTGAGAACAAGGGCAGACTAGAAACTAGTTGCCTACTCTGAGTTTAGTGCACGTCCAGTCCCTTACGCTTCCAATACGTATCAATGCTCTTACGGCGAACAGGCCTAGGCGGCCGTGTGTTCCCAGTTCAGGAAAGAACTTAGAACAAGGGCAGACTAGAAGCCAGTTGAATACTCCGAGTTAAGTGCACGTCCAGTCCCTTAGGCTTCCAATACGTATAAATGCTCATAAGGTGAAGAGGCCTATGCGGTCGTGTGTTCCCGGTTCTGGAAAGAGCTTAGAACAAGGGCAGACTGGAAGCCAGTTGAATACTCTGCGTTAAGTGCACGTCCAGTCCCTTCGACTTCCAAAATGGGTCAAGCCTCTTAAGGCGAAGAGGCCTATACGGCCGTTTGTTCCCAGTTCAAGAAAGAACTCAGAACAAGGGTAGACTAGAAGCCAGTTGGAGACTCTGAGTTAAGTGCACATCCAGTCCATTGTGCTTCCAATACGTATAAATGTTCTTTAGGCGAACAGGCCTGTGCGGCCGTGTGTTCCCAGTTCAGGAAAGACCTTAGAACCAGGGCAGACGAGGAGCCAGTTGGGTACTCTGAGTTAAGTGCACTTCTAATCCCTTAGGCTTCCAAATGTTATAAACGCTCTTAAGGCGAACAGGCCTATGCGGCCGTGTGTTCCCAGTTCCGCAAAGAACTTAGTACAAGGGCAGACAGGAATCTTGTTGGATACTCTGAGTTCGGGCACACAACGACGCTTATGCTTCCCAAACCTAAACGCGATCTTCAAGTGAAGATTCACAAATGGCAGTTTGTTCCCAGTTATGGAATGAAGTTAGAACCTGGGCGCACTGAAGGCAAGTTGAATACTCTAAGGTAAGTGCACGCTGTCCCTTCTGCTGCCAAAACGCGTATAATCGCTCTGAAGGTTAAGTCCCATAAGTGGCAGCCAGTTCCTAGGTGAGGAAAGATCTTAGAACAAGGGCAGACTAGAAACGTATTGGACACTCTGAGTTCAATTGAAGTGAAGGCCCTGATGCTTCCCAAACCTACAAACGCACTGAAGATGAACACTCCTAAACGGCAGGGTTTCCCCAGTGGAGGAAAGGTGTTCGAACAAGGGCGTTCTCTAGGCAGGTAGGAGACCGTGAGTTAAGTGCCGGGCAATGCACTTCTGCTTCCAAAACGTAAAATCCCGCTGAATTCTAAAACCCATTCTGGCAGTGTTTTCCCAGTTGAGGAAAGAAGTGAGAAGAAGGACGGTCTGAACGCTGCTTGTATACTCTGAGTGAACAGCACACCCAGTCCCTTTGACTGGCAAAACGTATCATCGCTCTTTAGGTGAAGTCTCATTGGAGGCAGTGTGTTCGCAATTCAAGAAAGAACGCAGAGCAAAGGTGGACCACAAGCAGTTGTAAGCTCTAAGTAAAACCAGGCTAAGGCCGTAGGCTCCCAAAATGTATAAAGGCTCTTACGGCGAGGAGGCCTATTCTGCCGCGTGGTCCCAATTCAGGAAAGAACTGAGAACAAGGGCAGACTAGAAACTAGTTGCCTACTCTGAGTTTAGTGCACGTCCAGTCCCTTACGCTTCCAATACGTATCAATGCTCTTACGGCGAACAGGCCTAGGCGGCCGTGTGTTCCCAGTTCAGGAAAGAACTTAGAACAAGGGCAGACTAGAAGCCAGTTGAATACTCCGAGTTAAGTGCACGTCCAGTCCCTTAGGCTTCCAATACGTATAAATGCTCATAAGGTGAAGAGGCCTATGCGGTCGTGTGTTCCCGGTTCTGGAAAGAGCTTAGAACAAGGGCAGACTGGAAGCCAGTTGAATACTCTGCGTTAAGTGCACGTCCAGTCCCTTCGACTTCCAAAATGGGTCAACCCTCTTAAGGCGAAGAGGCCTATACGGCCGTTTGTTCCCAGTTCAAGAAAGAACTTAGAACAAGGGTAGACTAGAAGCCAGTTGGAGACTCTGAGTTAAGTGCACATCCAGTCCATTGTGCTTCCAATACGTATAAATGTTCTTTAGGCGAACAGGCCTGTGCGGCCGTGTGCTCCCAGTTCAGGAAAGACCTCAGAACCAGGGCAGACGAGGAGCCAGTTGGGTACTCTGAGTTAAGTGCACTTCTAATCCCTTAGGCTTCCAAATGTTATAAACGCTCTTAAGGCGAACAGGCCTATGCGGCCGTGTGTTCCCAGTTCCGCAAAGAACTTAGTACAAGGGCAGACAGGAATCTTGTTGGATACTCTGAGTTCGGGCACACAACGACGCTTATGCTTCCCAAACCTAAACGCGATCTTCAAGTGAAGATTCACAAATGGCAGTTTGTTCCCAGTTATGGAATGAAGTTAGAACCTGGGCGCACTGAAGGCAAGTTGAATACTCTAAGGTAAGTGCACGCTGTCCCTTCTGCTGCCAAAACGCGTATAATCGCTCTGAAGGTTAAGTCCCATAAGTGGCAGCCAGTTCCTCGGTGAGGAAAGATCTTAGAACAAGGGCAGACTAGAAACGTATTGGACACTCTGAGTTCAATTCAAGTGAAGGCCCTGATGCTTCCCAAACCTACAAACGCACTGAAGATGAACACTCCTAAACGGCAGGGTTTCCCCAGTGGAGGAAAGGTGTTCGAACAAGGGCGTTCTCTAGGCAGGTAGGAGACCGTGAGTTAAGTGCCGGGCAATGCACTTCTGCTTCCAAAACGTAAAATCCCGCTGAATTCTAAAACCCATTCTGGCAGTGTTTTCCCAGTTGAGGAAAGAAGTGAGAAGAAGGACGGTCTGAACGCTGCTTGTATACTCTGAGTGAACAGCACACCCAGTCCCTTTGACTGGCAAAACGTATCATCGCTCTTTAGGTGAAGTCTCATTGGAGGCAGTGTGTTCGCAATTCAAGAAAGAACGCAGAGCAAAGGTGGACCACAAGCAGTTGTAAGCTCTAAGTAAAACCAGGCTAAGGCCGTAGGCTCCCAAAATGTATAAAGGCTCTTACGGCGAGGAGGCCTATTCTGCCGCGTGGTCCCAATTCAGGAAAGAACTGAGAACAAGGGCAGACTAGAAACTAGTTGCCTACTCTGAGTTTAGTGCACGTCCAGTCCCTTACGCTTCCAATACGTAGCAATGCTCTTACGGCGAACAGGCCTAGGCGGCCGTGTGTTCCCAGTTCAGGAAAGAACTTAGAACAAGGGCAGACTAGAAGCCAGTTGAATACTCCGAGTTAAGTGCACGTCCAGTCCCTTAGGCTTCCAATACGTATAAATGCTCATAAGGTGAAGAGGCCTATGCGGTCGTGTGTTCCCGGTTCTGGAAAGAGCTTAGAACAAGGGCAGACTGGAAGCCAGTTGAATACTCTGCGTTAAGTGCACGTCCAGTCCCTTCGACTTCCAAAATGGGTCAACCCTCTTAAGGCGAAGAGGCCTATACGGCCTTTTGTTCCCAGTTCAAGAAAGAACTCAGAACAAGGGTAGACTAGAAGCCAGTTGGAGACTCTGAGTTAAGTGCACATCCAGTCCATTGTGCTTCCAATACGTATAAATGTTCTTTAGGCGAACAGGCCTGTGCGGCCGTGTGCTCCCAGTTCAGGAAAGACCTCAGAACCAGGGCAGACGAGGAGCCAGTTGGGTACTCTGAGTTAAGTGCACTTCTAATCCCTTAGGCTTCCAAATGTTATAAACGCTCTTAAGGCGAACAGGCCTATGCGGCCGTGTGTTCCCAGTTCCGCAAAGAACTTAGTACAAGGGCAGACAGGAATCTTGTTGGATACTCTGAGTTCGGGCACACAACGACGCTTATGCTTCCCAAACCTAAACGCGATCTTCAAGTGAAGATTCACAAATGGCAGTTTGTTCCCAGTTATGGAATGAAGTTAGAACCTGGGCGCACTGAAGGCAAGTTGAATACTCTAAGGTAAGTGCACGCTGTCCCTTCTGCTGCCAAAACGCGTATAATCGCTCTGAAGGTTAAGTCCCATAAGTGGCAGCCAGTTCCTCGGTGAGGAAAGATCTTAGAACAAGGGCAGACTAGAAACGTATTGGACACTCTGAGTTCAATTCAAGTGAAGGCCCTGATGCTTCCCAAACCTACAAACGCACTGAAGATGAACACTCCTAAACGGCAGGGTTTCCCCAGTGGAGGAAAGGTGTTCGAACAAGGGCGTTCTCTAGGCAGGTAGGAGACCGTGAGTTAAGTGCCGGGCAATGCACTTCTGCTTCCAAAACGTAAAATCCCGCTGAATTCTAAAACCCATTCTGGCAGTGTTTTCCCAGTTGAGGAAAGAAGTGAGAAGAAGGACGGTCTGAACGCTGCTTGTATACTCTGAGTGAACAGCACACCCAGTCCCTTTTGACTGGCAAAACGTATCATCGCTCTTTAGGTGAAGTCTCAGTGGAGGCAGTGTGTTCGCAATTCAAGAAAGAACGCAGAGCAAAGGTGGACCACAAGCAGTTGTAAGCTCTAAGTAAAACCAGGCTAAGGCCGTAGGCTCCCAAAATGTATAAAGGCTCTTAGTGCGAGGAGGCCTATTCTGCCGCGTGGGTCCCAATTCAGGAAAGAACTGAGAACAAGGGCAGACTAGAAACTAGTTGCCTACTCTGAGTTTAGTGCACGTCCAGTCCCTTACGCTTCCAATACGTATCAATGCTCTTACGGCGAACAGGCCTAGGCGGCCGTGTGTTCCCAGTTCAGGAAAGAACTTAGAACAAGGGCAGACTAGAAGCCAGTTGAATACTCCGAGTTAAGTGCACGTCCAGTCCCTTAGGCTTCCAATACGTATAAATGCTCATAAGGTGAAGAGGCCTATGCGGTCGTGTGTTCCCGGTTCTGGAAAGAGCTTAGAACAAGGGCAGACTGGAAGCCAGTTGAATACTCTGCGTTAAGTGCACGTCCAGTCCCTTCGACTTCCAAAATGGGTCAACCCTCTTAAGGCGAAGAGGCCTATACGGCCGTTTGTTCCCAGTTCAAGAAAGAACTCAGAACAAGGGTAGACTAGAAGCCAGTTGGAGACTCTGAGTTAAGTGCACATCCAGTCCATTGTGCTTCCAATACGTATAAATGTTCTTTAGGCGAACAGGCCTGTGCGGCCGTGTGCTCCCAGTTCAGGAAAGACCTCAGAACCAGGGCAGACGAGGAGCCAGTTGGGTACTCTGAGTTAAGTGCACTTCTAATCCCTTAGGCTTCCAAATGTTATAAACGCTCTTAAGGCGAACAGGCCTATGCGGCGTGTGTTCCCAGTTCCGCAAAGAACTTAGTACAAGGGCAGACAGGAATCTTGTTGGATACTCTGAGTTCGGGCACACAACGACGCTTATGCTTCCCAAACCTAAACGCGATCTTCAAGTGAAGATTCACAAATGGCAGTTTGTTCCCAGTTATGGAATGAAGTTAGAACCTGGGCGCACTGAAGGCAAGTTGAATACTCTAAGGTAAGTGCACGCTGTCCCTTCTGCTGCCAAAACGCGTATAATCGCTCTGAAGGTTAAGTCCCATAAGTGGCAGCCAGTTCCTCGGTGAGGAAAGATCTTAGAACAAGGGCAGACTAGAAACGTATTGGACACTCTGAGTTCAATTCAAGTGAAGGCCCTGATGCTTCCCAAACCTACAAACGCACTGAAGATGAACACTCCTAAACGGCAGGGTTTCCCCAGTGGAGGAAAGGTGTTCGAACAAGGGCGTTCTCTAGGCAGGTAGGAGACCGTGAGTTAAGTGCCGGGCAATGCACTTCTGCTTCCAAAACGTAAAATCCCGCTGAATTCTAAAACCCATTCTGGCAGTGTTTTCCCAGTTGAGGAAAGAAGTGAGAAGAAGGACGGTCTGAACGCTGCTTGTATACTCTGAGTGAACAGCACACCCAGTCCCTTTTGACTGGCAAAACGTATCATCGCTCTTTAGGTGAAGTCTCAGTGGAGGCAGTGTGTTCGCAATTCAAGAAAGAACGCAGAGCAAAGGTGGACCACAAGCAGTTGTAAGCTCTAAGTAAAACCAGGCTAAGGCCGTAGGCTCCCAAAATGTATAAAGGCTCTTACGGCGAGGAGGCCTATTCTGCCGCGTGGTCCCAATTCAGGAAAGAACTGAGAACAAGGGCAGACTAGAAACTAGTTGCCTACTCTGAGTTTAGTGCACGTCCAGTCCCTTACGCTTCCAATACGTAGCAATGCTCTTACGGCGAACAGGCCTAGGCGGCCGTGTGTTCCCAGTTCAGGAAAGAACTTAGAACAAGGGCAGACTAGAAGCCAGTTGAATACTCCGAGTTAAGTGCACGTCCAGTCCCTTAGGCTTCCAATACGTATAAATGCTCATAAGGTGAAGAGGCCTATGCGGTCGTGTGTTCCCGGTTCTGGAAAGAGCTTAGAACAAGGGCAGACTGGAAGCCAGTTGAATACTCTGCGTTAAGTGCACGTCCAGTCCCTTCGACTTCCAAAATGGGTCAACCCTCTTAAGGCGAAGAGGCCTATACGGCCGTTTGTTCCCAGTTCAAGAAAGAACTCAGAACAAGGGTAGACTAGAAGCCAGTTGGAGACTCTGAGTTAAGTGCACATCCAGTCCATTGTGCTTCCAATACGTATAAATGTTCTTTAGGCGAACAGGCCTGTGCGGCCGTGTGTTCCCAGTTCAGGAAAGACCTTAGAACCAGGGCAGACGAGGAGCCAGTTGGGTACTCTGAGTTAAGTGCACTTCTAATCCCTTAGGCTTCCAAATGTTATAAACGCTCTTAAGGCGAACAGGCCTATGCGGCCGTGTGTTCCCAGTTCCGCAAAGAACTTAGTACAAGGGCAGACAGGAATCTTGTTGGATACTCTGAGTTCGGGCACACAAC